>NC_058126.1:14275749-17043249 GCF_914725855.1 Thunnus albacares
AGAGCAGAAATCCCTGTGACACTTTAATTGGCTGAGAAAAAAAGGAAAAAGTCATATCTACATCATGTGGGCTAAAAAATATATTTTATCCTTAAGACATCCTGTTGCTATTTACGTCTTTCTCTTCCTTTTTGCTTTACTTCTCATCATTTTGTTTTTCTGTAATTTGTCTGTAATCCACACATAAAGCATTTAATATCATATATATTGAGTTGTTGTAGCGCTCACCAAGCGCTGCCATGGCGTTGTTGTGTCTGACTACATGCCCTCACTGTGAAGTATGATGACCTAGAGGTTAAAGGTGACATAACAGTGCACTGAGACAAAGACCGGACACTGTGTCATCTGTCAGACCTCATGCTGCTGCCACCACCACCGTACCAATTGGGGCTTTCCTCAAATTAACCCCAACAAGACACAGACACACAATCTGTTACATCTATCTATCTATCTATCTATCTATCTATCTATCTATCTATCTATCTATCTATCTATCTGATCTAATCTCAGGAGAACACATGTGGGCCAGTTGGTGACAGTGAGAGCAGATGTCAGTCATAGTGAGCTCCTTTGTGTGTGTGTAGCAATAGACCACCTTACTGTTGCACTCTATTGTCATTCATTCGGTCCAGTGGGGTTTGTTCATTTTCACTCAGAGCATACAGCCTCCAATTCATCACTCTTGGCTACACACCAAACAGTAGATGTGTACAAAAGGACACATGGATTGGAGGGAGAGACTCACAGGTGAAAACTGTACATGCCCACCACAACACAAACACATATACATGCAGCTATCTGCAAAATGTTAACCCAGAAACCATCCATAGAGCATAATTTGAGTTATTTAACAACTTTGTACTCTTTTTTTAACTGCACTGATGGACACTATAATGTCACTTTTGGATCATAATAGATGGAATTATATTAACTGGTTTATTTAAACTGGTGAGATAAATAAAATCTCAAACTTTTGTTGCCTTTTCCATTTAAAATGATGCCATAGTTGTCACATTTCTAACCAAAAGCATCAGTGTGTCACTCAAGCATTTTGTAAATGTTATCAAAAATAAACTCATGCAGCCTATTGTATAGTTTTTGCTTTTACATAATTAATTTTAAACATTTTATTTTAAATGGAAGACCTGCTTAATTCGCACATAAACCACAACCAACAGCCATAGCCTTGTTTTCATGCGCTGACTTTTTATTTGTTATCCATGAAAAAGCTCATAATGAACAAACGAGGACACTTTCGATTTGCTTTTGAGGTCTTACATCACAGTAAAAATATTATCAGACATTATAAATTAAGAGAGAGTATAAGATTTCTTTTTTACACAAATAGACTCAAATCTACAATGAATAAAAATAGCTTTGCTTTTCAAGCGTTAATGATGCAAGAAAACCCAACGTAATAATAATAATAATAATAATAATAATAATAATAATAATAATAATAATAATAATAATAATAATAATCGCTGCTATTGTTATGTTATCACACTGGGTACACAAAAACATTGCAGAGTGAAAGCTTTAAGCCACAAAACAACACAAAACATATAAATAGATTTAGACACATTTTTGCCTGACAATTTAAATTATCATGTACCTATTTAAATATGCCTGTACAACAAAATCTTTTTTTTTTTTCTTATTTCACCTCATTTTAGGCCCATTTATTTATTTCTCTGTCTTCTCGTGGTATTAGTATCGTCTAAAATCCTCTAAAACATTTCACAGGATCTTTGTCAGGTTTTACTCCATAATTTAGATAATAGACCATTAGTTCCAGGGCCGATATTCTGGGTTTAAAGCTGTTAACCCGGTGTAAGGGAAGTTTTGTCCGGCGTTTTTCTGATTTTTTGGATTGTCCTTCACTGGAAACGCGGAGTCCTCCAATGCTTCATTCTCTGGAGGGGACGGAAGAACTGCGCTGTCCAAGAGTTCCCTTTCTGCAGGGAGAGAAAACAGACCAGTAAATAACCAGTTTTCAAAGTGGGAACAACGAGACATTTCTGTTTGCAACTTACAATATACATACATATTTCCATATTTAAACAGACACAATACAAAACTTTTCCTGCGAAACTGAATATGAAGAAACCAACACCATAGTCAATTTCAATATATAAATCAAAAATCAATTAGAAATTATTTATGTATATACTATATGCTACATAAGCAGTCATTTTAGCACATTCTATAGCCTATACATATATATGTGTGTGTATATATAGCTATGCTGAAGAAATAGCTTCTTACTTTTATGACTTTTCATGTGGTATTTCAGGCCCTGTTCCTCTTGAAAGGAAGCTCCGCACAGGTCGCAGTTGAAGGGCTTGTCTCTGGCGTGGGTTCGCCGGACGTGGCTGTCGTGCGCGGCGTGGGAGGCGAAGGCCTTCCCGCAGTGCTTGCACTTGAAGGGCCGCTCTCCGGAGTGCTGGCGGATGTGTGTGCGCAAAATGCTGGAGGCAGTGAAGGCCTGGAGGAGGACAAAAAAAAAAAAACACTCAGTAAGGATATTTTTTGTGTGTTAAATTCACAATTTTGGCAACAATATTTTGGCAACACTTTGAACAGCATGTGAAGGATTTTAACCGCCGTTTATAAAATAGATAAGCTGCTAGATAGCTAGTTAGCATGCACACCTGTATTTCTATCTCTGTTTAATTAGGCTAAGTAAAATGTTGGCTTTGTAAAATGTCACTTTTAGCAATTGTGTTGTCACCGTTTAATGATAATGTAACAAGTAGGTTATTGCTTAAAATTGTCTATTTTTCGTTTTCTTATTCCCATTTTCACCGTCTTCAACCCTTTAAAAAATGGCTGCAAACCGCTGGTCTCGTGGCGTATTACTTAAATTGTCCGGACAAGGAGAAAGGGGGGATTACGTTAACAAAACCCTCTCTGGGTGCATAAAAAGGGGAGGATATCGAGAACAAAGAACAAAAAAAACTTCTCCTCATTCCAGGACCGTAAATTAAAAGTATAACCTCGGCAGACAAAAGGGTGGGTGTACATCTGGCGATAATTAGCATGTAAGTGTCTCAGCGGAGCGTGCCCGTCCGCAGAAACAATAATGAGGGGCTCGAGCCAAATGCACCATGAAACGAGGAAGCCCTAAATGGATCCAAAGCTGCTGGTTTAAAAGACGCGTGAAGGAAGAGTGGTGAGGAGGAGGAGGAAGAGCAGGAGGAGGAGGAGCAGAGAAGGCCTGCAGGTCCTGTACTTAAAGAATCAGAAGGGAAACTAAAAAAGATACACTCATTAGAAGAAGCCTCCGACACTTCAATGATTACACGAAAAGTCAGTTGTGCAATAGCGATATAATTCTTCTGCATCTTTTCTGTGTTTTTTTCCAATCTTAAATTCACATTTAACGTGATTTTTTGATGACTTGAAATGTTTTAAATTGACAAAATCACGAGAAGGGTACAGGCTACATACAATTATAATACTATACATTTTTTTAGATTAAACCGGCGGGTAGTGCCATTGATTTCTGTGCTATAGTGGCATTGTTATGCAAAAGAGGAAAAATCTTCTCACCTTATTGCAGTAGACACACTTGTATGGACGTTCTCCGGAGTGCACACGCATGTGTTTGTTAAGGCTGGACGACTGGGAAAAACTCTTCCCACACACCGAGCACTGCAAATCAGACAAAAAAAGTATTTAAATTTAAATTTGCCATCATTTTTACAAAGATATTCTGAAAGATAAACTAACCTAAATTGATTAACACTATTTAAGTAAGCACGTATACATTTAAGACTGATGTATTTTCTTTAAAATGGTAAAAAATATGAGTTGCATGTATAATAATCATTTAAATGTCTAATTTGGTTGATATTGTTTCGTTGTGATGCTTAAGGCTATATGCTTACAGTAATTTGTCTTTTTACGAGGCCTAATAAAAAAGTGAAGCATCCTGTTCTGAGTGATGCTGTAGGGAGCTGTTCTTTCAGCACCACGCAAACTTTTACATGCACCCATCGACCCTGTAATGGTCTGCTGATGTAATGGTCTGCAGTGTGGGGTTGGTGTGGAAACTCTAAAGGCAACAGACATGCACACGCACAGTTTCATTACCTTGTGAGGCCTGTGTTTCTCGTGAACGTGTAAGATGTGGATCCTTAATCTGTCTCTCTTCTCGAAGGATCTGTTGCAGAGGTGACAGGGGAACTTCCTGTCGCCCTGGTCCACGCAGCGTGTGTATTTCAAATGTTTGTCTCTGTAGTATTTGTATGCAAACACCTTCCCGCATCTGTCACACTTGAACCCCTCACCGGTGTCTGAGGAAAATACAGGGAAAACATATATTTAGTATGGTGGTAGCAGGAGTTGATTAAAGCAAGAGTTTAATCAACAGAAGGTTAGATTCCGACCTTCAGTGGGAGGAATCACGTCGGTGTCCTCTCTGGGGTCTTTCAGGGTGAGTGGGATGCCGAGGAACTGCATGTAGCAGTCTCCATACCACACAAGCAGCTCCTGGCCTGGCCTGATCTCCTTGCAGGCCTCGTAGAAGATCTGACCCTGGACCTGCACAGCAATCAGGTTCTGTTCCTCTGGGAAACGAGCACACTTTACCAAGGACATCCAGTTCCCTGATCCTCCTCTGCCATCCACAAAATGACTCAACCGGCCGTTCTCAAACACCTGAGGGAGGAACGAGAGTGTGATTATGGGGTGTAGATTATGGTAAGGAATTATTCCTAGATAGACAGGACCAGGAACAGGAATTTACAATAAAATTCAACACATTACCTCCCACATCAGAGTGTTATCGTCGTATGTTTTAATCTCGCTGGTATTGACCAGTTTTCCTTGGAAAGGTCCGAAGCGCGTCGCTTTAGGAATGCTGCTTTTGTCTGTGAAAACTCCACAATGGGAGACGTTTCCCCAAGTTGCCCGGAGGAGGGTTAACCCTAAAAAACACAGAATCAAAACAGAGTCAAGCTTCAGTTGTCCCATGATGATATAAAAAAACAGAACTAAAGGTAATCTATATGAAAAGAAAGTTGTGTTTTCTTACCTTCTGGAAGTTCAAGAGCTTCTTTGTCCAGTGGGAGGATATGACTGTCAGACACTGAGAGGAAATAAAACACGTAAGAAAATTGCAAAATATTTCACGTGTATTCTACATTTCTTGGGGGAGCGATTATTGAGGTAATGTTCATGTGATTTTTGGACGTTCTGGATATTTTTATTGATGCTTATATGATACAAATAAATCCAAAATAGGTCTCGGTTTAAAGTGTGCAATTATTATATGAAACTAAATGAGCATCTAAATATCAAATCATCATGAAAGCAGAGTTCTTACCTTGGTTTTCGGGCAGGGCCACTCCTGATATAGCGTGACCCACGCTGCCCTCCTGGCTGCTGGAGTAACCGTAAAGGACCATGAACAAATCATCCTCGCTGAAGTTATAAGATGTGCGCGTTTTTTCTGGCGACACGTCTGCGCCCTGGGAGCGAAATAAAGTCTGCTTGGGCGGCGAGGTGGATGAAGAAGATGCACAGGAGGACCTTTCACTGGACGGACTGCTGAAGTCCGAAGACAGCGGACCGGCGGCGTGCTCCGTCACCACGGCAGCCAGCTCCTCAGGTTTGGAGTATAGAGGGTGTCCGGGCAACATCTGGCTCAGGTAAGGGAAGCCGGAGGCGCCCAACATGTGTTCGTGCAGGACCGAGGCTTGGTGGCCGCCCTGGCCGAGGAACGGAGGGGTTCCGCCGTGCAGGCTGAGTTGCAGGGAAGCCTGAGTGTCCGACACCAGACGACCGAGGGATTTGAGAGGGTGGAGGAGGCTGTGCGTCCGCGGGAAGAAGTCCATGTAGTGATGGGGGCCGGGGAGAGGGGCTGGGTAGAAGCCTCGGGCAGGACTGCCCTTCAGCATGCCGGCTTGGTAGCTCTTGTCCTTCAGCACTACAGGGATGCTGGACAGGGACAGCGACATGAGGCTCGGAGGACAAGCAAAGGTTCTAATGGAGTTGGTTGAGTATCCTTCAGAGACAGAAGAGAGGGTGGGAGAGGAAGTGGGGGGGTAGTTATAAAAGTTTAATGCAAGAGATCTAAAAAAGGAAACATGACATTAAAAGAGGTTGACCACACCTGAATGAATTATTTTAAATCGAGAAAACCTTTTTTAGTATTTCAACTTGTGTGATCTCACTTTAACAGATCAAGTCATTTTAATTGGATAACCATTTCAATACATGGAGCAGCTATCAGAAGTTGATATATAGAATACAATAAAGAGAACAATGGATTGTAAATTAATTATTAAGGTTCCAAGAAATGTTATTTATCATTTCATGAATACATTGTTTCCTTTTTTAAACTTATCATGAGTTAAAAATATCCAACATTTGCATTTTAAATTTAAAAGCCCACCTAAAATAATGCTGCAGATGAAATAAATATTGGGCAAATATTGAACAAAGCTATTCCACGACGACGTCTACGATCCGCAATTACATTAGACAGCCGATTTTGCAATATTTCCAGCTGAGAGGACACACACCAGACACGCAGCGCCTTTTAAATGACTGTCCGGTACATGGTGTGCTTTTTAGGAACCGTTTACCAATCAGCTAGTAGATAGAGATACAAATCAGGGTCATGACACTAATTAAAGAACAGTCGACCAGAGCAGAGGTCAACATTAATGAAGCTTTTTATAGACTTTGCAATTACCGCAATCATTCCAAAAAGGCATCAGCAGGAGAAATTGTTAGAGCAATAGGCTCAAAGGAAATTATCATTCCCAAGAAAAATATAGCAATAATATAGAATTCAACAGTAGGTTAATGAAAAAGAAATAAACATACCCCATCTCAATTCTACAGCCCAGTAATTAAACCAAGAATAATATAGGTATATAATTATAAGAACGACTGAGCCATAATCAACTCGTAGCCAACACAGTTTTCTATGCTATGGGTCACTGCAGTGATTTTTCATCAGCTGGGAAAAGAAGCTTACCTTGTTAAATAAATTCGAGATGTTTCACAGTAAAGTTGTCTCTGTCATGTCCACAAGCGTCAGTTTTAAATCAAATACAACAACTCCAAATTCTGCAGGTATAGGCCTACAAACCCGGCAGGTCTAAACTTCAGTGGATGTGTGCTGCAGGAACCTTTCTCTGCGTGTCTGTGGTCATCTGAGGGCAACTTCACTGTACACAGTCAGGTCTGCTGAAGATGCTTCTCAGCAGCTTCTTCCTATTGGTCAGCTCAGCCTCATGCATCTCAATGCTTTTCAGAGGAATACATCTTCTCAGCGACAACCCACCCTGTTAACTTCTCCACACACCAGTCATGCTTTCTCCGCTACAATGAGGCCGATAGAGAGAGGATCCAAAACATTTCCATATGAAGACCCCTACCCCAACACACACACACACACACACTTGATAAGATTTTATCTCAGGGACCCCCAGTGGAGTATAGATATTTGTTATGACTTGGATGTGGTGAATTAGGAAGAGTGGAAACAATGGTTAAAATACAGTAACTTCTCAAAATCTCATTGAGAAAATGAATAAAACTGAAACCAATACTTATTCATATTTTAGTGTGATCCATACTGAATATTATACATCGTGCATGTAATATAAATGAATGTTTTTTAAACGCTTAATTGAAATTATATTCCCATTTATATACTGTACTGTATGTTATATGCACTGTACCAGATTTAGCTTCAAGCTAATTTTCATCTGCAGTCCCTTACAATTAAAACATACTGTTAATATGAACGAAAATAAGCATAAATAGTATTTTTCATGCTATTTATAGGACGTTATTACTATCTTAAAATGATAAATTCCTCTTTTAAATGATTTACTTAAAAATTCATATTAAGGTATTTCGTATTTTTGCGAACAGGGCATCTCGCTGGAATTCACAGATATTAATATGGCAAATTCATTAAAACGTTTCCACTGACAACATTATCATTTTCTATCGTTTTGATTATGAAATAAAATATAAAGAGACATGGAGGCCTTTAAGGAGGCCTCAGTTCAAACCTCATTCTCCTTCATTTCCAATCACATGAAATAAAAGTCACTCAATTAAGTATTGCAATAACAGAATTCTTTATTTACAAGGCAAATAGCATCAGCGAAGCCATATTAGTTCACAACTTGCATAACTGTGGTTTTAACTTCTCTTGTATATCTAATTTTGCATAAAACGCTCACACACACTAGGGGTACAAAGGTTGATGCGGGTGTACAGTGTGATTCCTGTGAACAATGCAGAAAAAAATCTCAGGAGAACACAACAAGCTTTCTTCAGAAAGTCCATATAGTATATTACATATTGCTTCAATATCCCTATGTATCATATTTTCCATACAAACAGTGAGGGGGGGGAATGAAATAATAAAGTCTTCAACCCAACACAGAACAGAGAGCAATGATGAGGGACAGTTCAACTGTGACCAAGTCTCCAGCATCTGAGGAGAGTTGAACAATGCTGCACCCATTCAATATTGTACACAATTCATTATACAAATTTATACAGACAGCGGTGTAATGTACAATAACGAGAACGGACGAAATCTAAGGCATTATGCTAGGGTTTTTAGCATTTCAAGGTTGCATCTTAGCTCTAAGAAATTGGCAGACAATACAAAAGGGCATTTAAAGTTCTTCAAAACCATAAGTTAAAGAGAAAAAATATTTTTGTTTTGTGGGTCCAAAGCCTGGATATTTGTAAGGGGCAAAATCATTTATTTGCACCTGTCCTCATTATAAATGCTAAAAAAATGCATTGCTACCACATGGCTTTTAAGTCTTTTCAAAATCTTGACAATCTTTGGAAATTTGCAAAGGGCTGTGAATAATTCTTTAAAATGGCTCAAAAAGGCTTGCTCTGCACGACTGTATTTTACAATCAAAACAGCATTTATCAAAAAAGTGTGATCTGTTAGTAGGCCTACAGCAAAACAACTGCAGGACATCTGCAATGATGACAACCATTAATGCAGTTTCTTTGTCCCAAAGTTGACTTGCCGCTGCTTCAAATTTATTATTACAGGAACTTAATTTAAAAAAAAAAAAAAAAAAAGAAGCAACAATGGGCAACTTCCTATGTAAACACTGAGAAGAGCACGGTGCAACTGTACACCATGTTGTCAACATGTTGACAAGGAACACCATCAGTCACATCTTTAGGCCTTAATGACAATACATTCAGAATGATTCTCTTCCTGTTTTATGCTGCAACATCTATATTAGACCCTGTTAAGTGACATCATCATAAATTACTTGTTTATTATGGGCCTCAAAGCATGCTAACCAACAGGTCGTCTCTCACTATGAAAATAAAAACTTGTGGAATTCAGAAATCCAATTGAAAGGTGAGGATTATTTGGCTTGCTCCAAGTCTGTCCTGGGTTAAAATAGTTGATATAAAAAGTTTTGTTTTTTTGAGGAAAATGTACTTTTGAGGTTAGAGAAGATGACTTGCTTTTGTTCTTGTGAAGGTCAAACCGAACCCCTACTGGGGCACAAGAACAGCATGTCATCACTGAACACTTTATAGTTGAACCAACTGCCTGAGGTCATAAAATATGGCTAAGTGTCTGTCAGAGCAGGTCTCATGAACCGTGCAGTCTTAACTCTGACCTCTGCTATAGAAGAGTGGCTGGAGGCAGAGAGGGCGCGTGTCAACAGGGGGGACCAGAGCCCATGATCACCTACTACTTCCCTCTCCAGTCCTCAGCCAATGCTGCATAATCTAATAGGAACGCTGTGTGTGGATGTAGACTTTCTTGGTACAAACTGCAATAAAAAACTGTGTTTAATACTGCATCCAAACGTGGAGCAAAAATGTGTCCTTTTATTCAGGAAACTGTACAAAAATTACAAAAACAAAAACACAAAAAACCCCCAAGAGATTCTCAAGTAATCGTTATTGCTTGTTTACATCACACCAGAACAGTTTGCACCTAGCAGCTTGTATGAAGCATTTTTCACTCCAGACAACATAGAAAGCACACTTCTGTTATTTTTTTGAGTTATTGTATGGCTGTGTTGAATTTGTCCTGTTGTTTTTTTTTCTTCTTTTTTTTTGTGATGTTCTATGCTAAAGGCAGAGAAGCAAGCGATAATCTGTACACTGTATACACAGCACACCCCCTTACAACCCTTCCCTACCTCCCACCCTCACCCCTGTCTGCATCGTACCAGAACATCAGAACGTGAAGGCTCCTACTCCACTTCCCAAAAACAAAACAAAAATAGAAAAAAAGAACAAAAGGAAAAAAAAAAAAAAAACCTGCTCTGTTTCAAGAGACAGTTGTGACCAGACAGGGGGAACAAAAACCCTACGGAATAAAATAAATAGGAAAGAAAATGTCTTACTTATTGGTATGTACAATCTCTGTAATTCCTTTTAAACCATATTCGATTTTGACATCTTCTTCTGAAACTACAGGACCAAAGTATAATCCATTATTCAGGTTAATAGAAGAATCTTCTCAGAAAGAATACAACCATTACTGTTAAAATTATATAAAAAAGTGCCTTTGTCACACTTTTAGAAATATTTTTCTTCTTGCTACTAGGATAAAGAATAATCTACAATAATTAAAATGAATCTATACAGAAAAATAAAACTTAATTTAATACACTATATAAACCTCTTGACTAAATTAGTCTAATCATACAAATCACCATTCCACTCAAACCATTCTTCTGCAGTGTTTTTCAAGATCAGTTTTTTCAACCATATCTTCATTCTACATCTTAATTCTCACAACAAGGAAAAAAACAAACTAAAATAATAATAATAATAATAATAAAATAAAGAACAGCAAAAAGGCAAAACCGGCTAAGTATTTGAGCTCCGTCCATAATTCTGAACATAACTTGGAGTCTTTGCTGCCATTTTGGAACTATGTGGAAATGTCACAAATGTGTGAGAAAAAGGTAGGACAAAAGAAAAATCAGTGTACGTAATTTTTGAGATGAGATTGTAAATGGCCGCTGTCCACTGAGAGGAATACATTCATCAGAACGAGGGATCCCACCCACTGCTGCCCCCTTAAGTCAGTGTCCCCCACCAGGAGGCCTACAGTAAGTCACACTACGGTGAATGCAGCTGGACAGGCAGACAGACTGGCTCATTGCGAGGCTCTCCTCCAGGAGGGTTAGGCATGTTGGACAGAGATCCACGATCCTTCCCCAGCCCTCTTCACACTCCTGTGTCTGTTCGGGGCCGGGCTCCTCCAGGGCTGCCGAAGAGGCCCTGCCAGGACAGACGGCAAACTTGGGCTGGGGAGACGGGGTCAGGGCACGGCCTGGCTGGTTCAAGGGGCTTTCGGTTGGTTACATGTTTGTACAATTTTTAAAGGGCCGACGTGCTCCTTGCACCAGCTGATCACTGAGGTTCAGGTTAAGAACTCCATAAGGGTCAACAGTATTTCTGCAAAGACACAACACATTTTCATAAATGCACAACTCAACAGCACAAGTGATTGGTTAACCTGAACTTGTAGAACTTGAACTTGTCTGGAGTAAATCAGCCACTTTTGAAAAAGACTATAAACAATTAAAAACCATCTTAGAACACACCATCAAACTTAAAACAAGTCAGTAAATCGTGTAAGTCTGCACTAATGGCCAAACGGTAAATAATTGAAATAATCTAAGTGCCAATATATTTCTATAATCCTGGAAGGAGAATAAATCAAGTGACAGATATACTGGTATGTTACAACAGTCTGAAGTGCAGACAATCAAACAGAAGCACCTTGGTTAAATATTTATGGCCCTTTATTGGGCTTAAAAGCATCATGGACAACAACAGTGCATTCCACATACCAAGCTAACAAAACCAGTGAGACAAAGGAACAATTAACATTAACTTAGCCGACATTAAATTAATAATAATGACCAGAATTGGGGTGCAGACATGGAAAAAAAAACTGTCAAGACATCATTCATTGAGTCTTTGATTGATTAATATCTTGCCAATTGTGTGTATAGAGACTGTGTTGGTTTGACAGATGTAATGCTGTGTTCACATGGATTCATGTAAACAGACAACACCTTCTGCACGGCACGGGAAAAACAAACAAACAAACAAGTCTGACAGAGTGGCAGAACAGCAAAACGAAAAACGCATGGTGATATGTTGCTGTGGTGATGTCATATTGTTTACAAAAGAATGGAATAAAAATATAGTCCTGTTAAATAAAATTATTTTGTGTCTACCATTTTATGTAATTATACTAGTAAGACATCTAGCTATAAAATGCAGTTTTCTCTTAATATTCTAATGCAAACTTGAAATTAATGTTTAATTCCCTCCAAAACTGCACTTGGTGTATCCCTTGTTTATGTTTGTCTGAAAAAGAGATGATAACAACAACAAAAACAGAAGTGCATATGGGTGCATCCTATTCTGCAAGAGCGCAGAATATGTGATTGTCTATTTTTTCTCCTTGTGTGGGGGGAGCAACGTTAACAGGACGGCAAAAAGTTAAAATATTTTAACTTTTGACGGCAATACCATCTACCGTTAACATTGCTGGTATTCTCTGCCAGCCTCATCTAATTTTACCTTCCTGCTCTTGTCCACTAAAATGATATCCAGTTTGCAGTCATCCGTCTGCGTGAATCCATGTGAACACAGCATTAGCTATAAGACGTCACTCTGTCCATGTTAACAGAGCAAGCAAATGAGTCCACAGTCCAGACATGCCAGCCTTTGAACATGATACAGTAATGTCTATATAGTCTAAATGGTCTGGCTCTAAAGTGCCCGCTGCTAATTACATCATTGTCCTCTAAGTTCAAGTCAAGTACTACAACTCTGGCTAGAGGAGTTAAGTAAACTATGGAGTAAATTATTCACTAGCATGGCTGTTCAATATGTGTACCCAAACACTTAAGGTCTTACGATAAGACAAACGTGTACATAAGCAGCCACGAACAAGGAAAGACGAACCTTTTAGTTTTTCTTGTTCCCGTGATTATGGGGACCCATTTTGTTAACCTCTAAGGCTTAAACTCTGAAAGTGTCTGACTTATAAATCTGAAGTCCTACAAGAGGCTAATGTGAAGGGGCTCCCACTGTGACATTACTGGTCCACTTGAAAACCTCTAGTTTGTTTGGAACATGTTTAATGATACACAGCTGTGAAACACTTGAAAACAGCACTAGGCATTTCTCTGAAGCTAAATTTTGGGTCATTCTTGCTCCTTCCAGTACCAAAAGAAGAGTTCATGTGTCTGGGTTGGACTGGTATTTACCTGTTCTTGCCCCATGGAGGGCAGGCCGGGTGAGGGCCCTGAGGCCATGGACGTGACACTCATCTGTCCGGCCATCTGGCCCATGCTGCTCATGCTGCTGGTTGCCATGTTGGTGGCCATGGAGACATTGTTGAGGTTCATGCCATTGCCGTTGTACATGTTGCTGTTATTCTGCTGGGTGAACTGGGGTGATGCCTGTTGCTGTGAGAACATACTGGGGAAAGGGGAGGGAGAAAAGCCAAAAACATTTAATTGAGGAATACAAAGAAGAGTACATGTTCAGATAAGATTCACTTTGAAGGTACACAATTATTATTCATTATTTATAGTTTCAATTTTCCAATATGCACAACATGATCCAAAGCAAAAGGACAGAAGAAAGTACGTTTTCAATTAAGTTTTTGGACCACCAATGCACCTGATGCATTAAGTACCACGATCTTATGATGAACTGGTTACAGCAATTTACAGCCATGTTACCTGTTCCCTCCCATGTTGCCCTGTGGCCAGCCGTTCATGTCAGGGGAGCCCTGGAAAGCAGCGTTTCCTTGGCCCTGCTGCATCATTGGGGACTGGGTGTGGGCCATGCGAGGAGAAAGCAGGGGGCTCTGTGGTGTGCTGGGACCTCCAAAGCCTCCGTCTGCCTGTTGGCTCATACCTGTGGTGGATGCATCGGAACAGGTCAACCAGACTGAGCCTGCACAAACCTAGACCATTTTACTGAGTAGTAATGTCAGCATTCCTTGTAATTTACACAAACATGCCACATAAAGACAAACATTTTAACAGACAACAGCAGAAAATGAGCAACTGAACAAGCGTGATGACTAGTGTGACCCAAAATTGTCCATTCTAGTCTGCATTCAGAATTACTGGCAAGCCATTGATATTATTACATGCATGTAAGCAGTGAACAGGCAAGGAACTAGGAAGTAAGGGAATAAGGAGGTGGCTGAGGAGAGAAGGGAAAGAGAGAGGTAGGATTGAGTGGAGGTAATAGCTCTGTACGAACCCAGGGGCCAGGATCAGATTAAGAAGTGAAGGATAAATCAAACATGTCATTACACAAATCAGTATTATACTAGATTATCAGATTATGCCCGGATTACACACCATGCTGTCAGATTGACAGACACAGCCTTGATTATTGCTCTGCCTGGTCACAATCTTAAGAGTCAGGTGTCAAAAATGTATTAAGCTTTGATTGTTGCGCTCTTGATGCCCTCTGGTGGAGAAAGTGTGTATTGCCAGGACACCATTTTGGGCAATGCAAAAACATGATCAACACATACTGAACTCATACTGTATATTATGCGGTAAAATTGAAGATTAAAATAGCCAGTATGATTTTAACTGTTCAATGGCAGCTGATTAATGCAGTCATCGGTGTATAACAATAAAAATTAGATGATTGCAGTTACTAAAAAGCGTGATGCTGTGCAACTAGAGTCACATCAACACAGACACAATGGCGCGCACACACACACGGGTTGTAGGGTGAAGTGTGTGGTAGGCTGGGGGTGTGGGAGCAGTACCTGAGTTGGGAAACTGAAAGGCACTGTGCTGCATTTGGGGGCTGAGTACTGCCCCGTACTGTCCGCCCATCATGTTTGTGTTTCCCATCATCATCTGTGAGGAGGAGGAGGAGGAGGAGGAGGAGGTGCCATGCAGGTGGAGCTGGGGGTTGGGGGGGAGAGAGGGCAGGCTGGGGGAGAGAGGGGAGGAGAAGGGGCTGGTAGGGGGAGGTGGCGAGGCCAGGCCTGTACTGGTACCGTAGCTGGGCGGGTAGGGGAACTGCTGGGGGTTGGCCTGGGGGATCCGGGGGTTACTCATGCCTCCAGTGGCCATGTTGGGAGGCAGGTTGAGGCCCTGGGCCCTCATGGCCATGCTCCTTTGCTGTTGGACCTGCTGGACCTGCTGCTGCTGCTGCTGCCTCTGTCTCAGGTGATTACTCAGCAACTCCCGCTGACGCTGCGCCAACATCTGAGCATTGATGGTCCCCTGGTAGAAAGAAGAGGAGAGAGGAATGTATTATAGATGTATATCAAGTTTGTTTACTTATGAATCTATAAGTACAAGGAACACTTAAATTCAAGCCTTAAATTTATTGCATCAACAAACTAAAATAGCATCAACAGTCATAACAACATGTGTATGCAGGTTGTTGTGCTGCTGGCAGCGATGACATACCTGGTTTGGAGCACTGGCTCTAAGAGGTAGGTTCACATTTGACACACTACTCATCTGAGTCATCATTGGCTGACGGTTCTGATAGGAAGAGATGGAGTAAGCGGTTAAAACAATCACCATCTTGTGAGTTGTAATGCAATTTCTTTAAAATCCTTAATTCTGGCAAATTATTCTTTAGTATAGAAGTCGAAGTATAGGATTACACACAAATTGTTATCAATAAAATAAGTATCCTACATGAGATATGTGGATTGGAATAATATTACAGATGAATTAAGAGTCCTGATTACATCGAGATCTATTATTCGACTAAATTCCTTGAGAGACCAGCAGGTGGCAGGTAGACCTAAATGTCCCAGCTTTTTCTCCTGTGCATAGAAGACCTGCCAAAATGTCAACCTCAAGGATAATTACACAACTTCCATCTGCACGTACAATCACACAGCTACTGATCAAACAGTGTGGTTGCGTCAGAAAGAGTGAACAATCAATGGACAGAATCACCTCCAGCAGTGTCATGTCAGTGTAGATGTGTGTGTACCTGCTGTGACTGTAGCCGGTGCTGGAGCTGCAGCCGTAGTGTGTTGGGCTGGTTGGGGACGCTGGCGGGCCTGAGTCCGGGTCGGGCCTGCATCCTCATCATGGGGTAACCCTGCCTTGGGCCCATCTGGCCAGACATGGGATGGAAGCCTGGCTCTTGCATGGGCGCACCAGGGTAGCCCCTTTGGGCCATGTGGGATGGGGGGGGACCAAATTGCTGGGTGTATATGGGGGGCTTCTGCTCCAACATCATGGAGGGGTCCTGGGGGAACTGGTCCTGCTCCAGTGTCTGGGTCTGAAACAAATCGAAAAACAATGTAAAACCACAAAAGATAATAAAGAAAGTCACTTAAAATCAACACCAATGGATGTGATGACATAGAAAGGATGGAGCTCACCTGTTCTATCAGAGCAGGGATGCCGAGGGCACGATCGATCTCCTCCAAGCCGTCAAAATCTTTTAGTGCGGTGTACAGCTGGGACATCAGGGCCCCTTCATCTACTGCACTGCCTTCACCCGAACTGTGGCCCGTACTACACAGCAAGTCATCTTGGGATGCTGAGTGCAGTGGCCTGGGCAGAGAGGAGACCAATGTGAAAAATAGCAGATGATGCAGATGAAGGACTAGAAAATAGTTGATTAATTTTCTCAATGAGGAAACTTTGTCCAGTATAAAAATCAGCCGAGATGTGGAGCAATGAAATTACTATGATAATAGAGAGAGAAAAGAGGACAGATATAAAAAGATTGAGAAACTGAAAGGTAGACAAAAGGTCCTTTTACAAGAAAATCATCTTCCTCTTGCCCTGTCCGCACAGATAGTAGATACTCAAGTGTCTTGTGAAAGGATACTGGCATAGTAGCTTAAACCCAGATAGTCTTGAGTGTGGGGTGGTCCTCCTGTTAATTATAACCCATATGCAAGTAAGGGCAGCTTACCTATTCTGGTTTACAAAAGCTGTCTGGTCTATAGGCATCATGCTGTCCGGCCAGGGGGCTGTCTGGTTGGGTGGAGCCTGCTGCTGTGAGAAATGGTGGCCAACCATACTCTCCATGTCAGGTTGGGCTAAATGGGAGAGGTGGACAAAACAACTTAATACAAAAAGGTAGACTGCAGTGCATGGTCACTTCAGCAATTTTCAGTAATATATTGAAAAAAAAAAAACAGGAAAGCATATTCTCTTGAAGCCAGGAACAAGCAGGACACAGGTTCCACGTTAAATCATGAAAATGTCTATGAATGTGTTGTATACTATACTGCAGCTTGCCACTAGGTGGCACCCTTTAAAACTCTAAAAGCAGATTACTGTATATGGGTGAGTTGAGGTCTTTTCCTTTGAGCCTCACCATATGTTTAATTTAGATGGACTATTTGTGTGGTAATTTGGAACTTCTTTACTACAGCTTAATCCATGAATGTAAGTGTTTTCATCTGTACTTGTTATATGGAGTCAGGCTAGAGTTAGAGTGGCTTTATTATGTTGGGTCATCTGAAATCTACGGTGTATACACACACTTTGTCTTCTAATTTCTGACTTTGATATTCTAAGTAACCCTCTCACCAGTGGCCATCATTGGGGACTGGAGCAGCTGCCTGGGCCCTGGCTGGCTGTTGGGCCTCATTGGAGCACTGTTGGGACCCATCCTGCCCTGCATGGCACCTTGCGACCCGGGGCCAGATGCTCCCAGAGGAGGGGCAGAAGCTGAGCCCACCCAGCCCTCCTGCTGCTGCATGCTCGGCCGTGGACCACCCGGACCCATGTGTCCTGGAGGAATAAGAAGAAAGTGACAGTGAGAAACACACCGGGACAGACCTCAGTGGATGCCCTCTGTCCCCATGATGCAGTGGTGCAATAGAAGGGGAAAAGCCAATCTATGCTGTGTGTGTGTGTGTGGGCGGGGGGGTGGGGGGTTGGGGTGAGGGGGTGTGGGGGTGTGGGGAAGTGTGGGTGACAATCTATTTCCTGTCACAGGAAGTGAGTCACTGTGCCATGACATGACATGCCACAGACAGAGAGACACACACACACACACATAGGGGGGGCAGGGGTCGTCAACAGAATTTTGTAAACTGGCAGTAAGTGTTAACACAATCATGCAAAAGTATGTAATATGCTTCCTCCACAGGCTTTGCCATTGTGGATGGAAATTATGTATGATAGTGAGCCCAAAATAGAAAAAGACCATTAAACAACCATGATAATAATTTAAATTAATTCAATTCTTAATTACAACCTAATGATTTTAGTTTGATGCCTACTCTAATAGCCACACTATTCAAAGTGCAAAAATTGCTGGGAAAAAAGTTCCCTCTTTCTCAGCTGTTTCCTTTAAGTTTGTCATGAATGTTTGTGTGTACAATCATGTTCATCATTTTTATATTCATAAAGTTACTGTAGGTTTTCCAACAGATGCCTAAGGACAATTTGTGTAGGAAGTCCATTCATTATGTAAAAATCTAACTGTGTCCAGGACACTGTATGTCTGTGGGCTGGTCATTTTTAATTAAACTACACAACTAGATCAGAGCATACTTCATTGTTTGACCAGGCACCTGAACCATGGTTCATGTCTTTATCTGGGCACACCAAGCAACAAAGGGAGCAGCACACACATTCAGACAATAACCCTGTGAAACTGGCACCACAAAAGCATGGCTGTCACACCCACCTGTGCTGACCATGCTGGCCTGGTTAGCCATCATACTGTGACTTCCCACCATGCCTTGCTGCTGTTGCTGCTGCATAAGTGTGTATGGGCTTGTGGCCCTCATGGGGTATTGTAATGAGGGCTGCTGGGGTGACACATTCATGTCTAGAGACACGCTCCTCACAGGCAGACCCCTGCCTGGCTGGCCTGGTCGGACACTGCCGAAGTCTGGAGATAGATAAATAGATTTTAGCCAAATGCCCAACACTTTAAAAGTCAGTAAAATAAAAGAATTATAGTTCCATAGGTACAAATTTAGAGTGAAATTGTGTGTAAAAGTGAAAATTCGCACACATTTATTTTGGCGTAATGTGCATGTCAGTTGTGATTACCATCAAACCAAATGACCTCATGATTGAAGAGTGTTTTGAGATCACTGTAAAGACGAATCTCGATTATCTTAAACAAGAGGTAGTTTTAAAATTGTGTAGTCTATTGTTTTGCTCTTAACAGACATCTTTCACTCGTGAAAGTGTAAGTTGGAAACCCTGCTGTGCACTTCTTTTTTCAATTAACTGTGGTACTCACTAGTTGGGCCCATGCCAGGCCCGATACTCCTGTGTTGCTGCTGTGCTGCCAGGGAAGGATTGGTCTCGGACATCTGCAGGATGTCATTGATGATATTCTGTTTGTCCATGGGACTGGGCAACGAAACGGGCCGCGGCTCGCAGAAGAGCTGCGACTGGGCATTCTGCAGGTCATTCAGGATGTCATCCAGCTCTGACGACTGGAGAGCACAGGGACAAAGAGGGAAAAGTGTGAGAACAAGAAACAGATGAACCACTTAAGACTTCCATTTAGAAAACCAATTGCTGCTTCACCTGCAGACACACAAACACAAACACACATGTACCATGTATGCACATTTACTGTGAACAAACCTGGTGTGTAAACACAACAACACTTGCATGAGGAGTCTTTATCTGGGAGATGAGAACAGCAGGCTTGGCCTTGTTTATAATACAGCAGTAACCCCGGGATAAAATGGACCACTTTACATCAAATCTAGGCCACACTTCACTTTGACTTGGCTTATCAGACTCACATACTACTCCTTGCTTTCACACACATTGATGTTTTCAGATGTCATATTAATATGGCATTATTAAGTATATGCTTAAAAGTATATGGCTACCTAAAAAGTAAATGTATGGCTAAATGACACTGTCTTCTGCTGAATAACATGAAAGAGCAGCAGGAGGTGGCAGGAGTGTGGTCAGTGCCAGAGTTTGAACTGCTCTCTGCCCCCCTACTGTAAACAGCTGTAGCGAGTCTGCCCAATACAGCCCAAGGCTACAATCATATACAGCTGGGCTTTGGACTATCTGGACAGTTTTTGTTTGGCTTTTCACACAACTATCTTAAACAAAGACAAGGCCATGCTGGGATCTGGTTTCACTTGCGGAACTTAAGATTTGAAAGAACTATGAAAGATGAATCTCTTTAACTGTTTTTTTTTTGTTTTGGTTTAAGACACTGGCCCTGTCTCCTGTGTATTTCTCCTCTCTGACATACAGTAGTGGACAAAAAAAGACACATCTTATTAAATAATGGAGTCAAACACAACACCAAACCCACTAAAAACACAACTAAACACGAAATACTTAATAAAGTATCAGAGTCCATGAACACCACCCTGCCAAAATATTATAACTTTAATATAACAAAAATCAGCATTTATTAGAGTGTTACTGCACTGACTAAATGACAAAACAATGAAGGTTAACATCAACATCATAGTGCCAATGAGAGCCCTAAGGGACTGAAAGTAAATAAGTTGCAATGGCTGTAATTGGCCACCAGAGTGCAGCACACCTGGAATCACTGACAACTGGTCGTGACTTACTGTACAGCAGGAAAACAGCACACCAGCTCTGTATCAATGTTTTACTTCAATGTTGGAGATGATGACATGTATCTGTTAGGTATGTTAATGCTTCTAAAGATAAAAAGGATGCCAACAATGCCTCAGAGAGAGGTTATCTAAGGTACCTGGCAATTTGTGTAAACCTTTTGCTCCTCAACCTTTGAAGATCCTGTTTAAAAAACACTAGCCACTGCAGATCACTCTAAGCAGCAGACAAGCATACAGGATATATGGGAGAGCTAGAGAGAGTAGCAGTGAGGAGTGGGGGGGTGGGGTGGGGGGGTGGCGGTGGCGGTGGGAGAGAGAGAGAGAAAAGCCCTAATGAGGTCAGGAATGATGTAATGCTGCTGTACGCTCTCAGTTTGCCCACTTCCTCCTCCTCTCCATTTCTCTCTCCTCCCACTTTCTATTCTCTGGACTTCTCTAGTTGCTTTTACCCTTAATGGGTCCTATTTCTATCAATCCCTGTTACTCTCCTCTTTCAATGCATGTCAGTGCATGTAATGCAATCCACGTCGCTGCATCTCAGGGAAGTGTACTGCATTTGGGTAAAACTGCAAGGGATTGTAAGGCCAAATGACCATTATAAAGTATTATGTCTAAAGCCATGTCTTGTTTGCAGATCATAATTTAATATCCTCATGTCAGAACTGTACTCACAGTGGAAGAGCAGCTAAGGACACATATAATGATAAAACAAAACATAACTCATAAAACTCAAGCAATAGGAGCAGTCAGATTTCATGTACTTTCAACTGAAGAAATTCAATTGTTTATAGTGACACAATTAACAACGCATCATCTCATGTTTCATACAAAGGGGACTTGCTCCAGAGACAGTTGCATGCTTAGGAACAGCAGAGGCTGATTTCTCACAGCAGGATGGCAACGAGGCCCTGCCAAATGTGTATAATTTCTGACAATTTGACTTGAATCCATCTGAGACTCAACTTAAACCAATCACATCTGTAAAAGAATGGCGCTGTTGGCTGATACACTTTCAAATCCCACATTCATTTCAAATATATCCATTTCACGTATACGCTCTGATGTCGATGTGGAATTTAGGGCAGTAAGACCAACATGTCTTTCTGACCTACCCGTGCCATTTGGCAGGAAAGGGAACTGAGAAACAGGGTGGATAAAGCAGAAGTGCCACTGTCAAGTAAGGCAAAAAAGAAAAGTCCTTTCAGGCCACAATCATTTTGGCCTGTTGTTGGCTAAAAATAAAACAATTTCACAAAAAACACTGCAAAAATCTACTCTCTCTTTGAAACAGCTGAAATGGAAAATTTCGAAGTCACAAGGATGACTGCAATATTATTTGCAATACTGATGTACTTCAATATTTGAAGGTTCTATGTTGGGAGTGTTACTAGTCAGCACTTTCTGTTTTTGTTCATGGTTTTTATGATGAGATGAATCATATTACATAATTTTATATTACGTGTTAACATTTCTTTGTTCTCTGACTGATATTTAAGAGCTTTGGACTACAAAAAACTACCATAAAACATGGGAGTTAATCATAGAAAATCAACTTATGTTGCTCATTCTGCTCTGATAAAGGCATCTACTCAATACATTCAATACATTTCTGCTGAACTGTGGAAACACTCCCCCTCCAATGTCTTTCAGGACACCAAAGGCAAAAAGGCTCATCCGTTTCTGAAAACCTTACACATATACAAAGACCCATGTAACGTCTGATAAAGTAGGTATATTTGCCTGTGAGTGAGCATCCATGAAGATGACTGAGGCCAGCAGAAACCACTAGAGGATCATTAAAACATCATATCAGCCTGTATCAGGTGTATTAATACAACCATTATTTTGTTTTCTTAACCTACTTGCTCATATTTAGGGTCATAGAGGGGCTATGGCTATTGTGACCTACATCTGTCATAGTTTTTTTAAAAGAAATACTCAATACTGAGATGAGCTGCAGTCATTTCACATGCCAAAGCAATGAACAGCTGACGCTACCACAGTGTGTGTCATGTTCTTTTCTACAACATTCCTGATAATTATTTGCTCACTTGGAGAACATATGTTTCAGGGTCGTAATACAATGAAGAATACAGAAAAACGGAAACACGCAGTGACCTAATTACATGCAGCAAAATATGAATGCTGCTGCGGTGCAAGCAGGTTTTTATTAAGCCTCAGCAGACAGTGTGTTTACATGACACAGTGCACACAAACACACACCTATAAAACACACAGATAATCCTGCCTCCCATAGGCCCATGGGACTAGTCTGCTGCACCATACCTATAGTTCCTTCAGCCATCAGCTAAGCAACTACTACTGAGCTCTGCTCTGATTTCTCATTTAGCTCTGCTCAAGCCATCAATAATTCAGCCCTCAAACAATCATGAGGAGGAGAGCGGCAGAGGCAGAGGGCGATGGCGAGAGAACAGTGGGTGAGGTTAGCTGAAAAGAAGGGATGAGTGGACTTTTTAACTAGTACAGTCAGCTTTCACACATGGCCAAGCAGCCATTCACCAGTAAGGAACAGAAACCCACTCACACGTGTAATGGCTCTAATGAAGTCATAAATTAGTCCTTATCTGACAAAGGAAACCACACTTTGTGAAATCTGTTAAACTGGAATCAACCATCGCAATCACTGCTTGAAGCCACAAGTCCTTTAATCTCTATGTAGATGTAAAAACCCAAAATAATGGCATTGTTATTATTGACAGAAGGACAGAAATTATTTTCAATATCATTAGGGTTAGTTCACTGGCCAATTACAGAAAAAAAACCTTTACTAGACATCTCTGTTTCTCTCAATTTCTATTTCACTCTATTGTTTCTTTTATGTTGCTTGTTCTACAAACACACCACTCCCTCTCCCCTCTATCTCCATGGTAGCAGGGAGGACATGCAGGAGCATATGGCTCATCATTTTCACTCAGCCTGCCGAGGCTGGGCTCTCCTGGGGGTATCTACACCTCTCTCATCTCTCCTCCTTTGTTCAGTTCAACAACAGCTCTTATTATCCATCCAATCACCTTTTCCTCTTCTTCACATGTACTCAAGTGGCCGAGCACATACTGTACATATACAGACATTCTGTACCGCTGCCACTCAGTCTGCATGCTAAACACAGTGCAGACAACAAATGTGCCACAAAGAAGGAAGGAGACTATAAGAAAGTGACAAGGATGGTTCTTACACATACCCTCTATGACACTGGTTACACCCATGTTGGCGGGCATTTTCGAACGGGTCAATCTGCACCTTATCTGACCTGCTTTTAAGACCCTCCTCCATATAAAACATGCATTTCTACAAAAACGTGACTTTTGTTTATGTTATTGACATTTAAACAGCATGTATGTGACCTAGACTCTCTGACTGGTCTGAGTTAAGGGAGGTAATTAAGGAAATGGAGACAACAAAGCGTGCAAGAGCATTCATGTAATCTTGTGTAATTCTATGTAATTCTGTGGTTTAGCAGTGATGTGTGTGATAGAACTAAAGTCACAGACCTGAGTCTTCAACATGTGTTTAGTAGAGCGTGTCATACACAGGTTTCCTGTATGAAAGGTTATGCCTCTTATGAAACACCGCTTTTCTTTCCTGCATTAGAGAATCAGCAAGTTGGGTTTATAAAAACACTGCCTTTCTGAAAACTCCAATAAGTTTCACCAGCAACACTCTCCTCTGCTCACTCCCTCTTACTCTTTTTCTCCCCTTCTCTCTTTCAGCGCCAGGCATGACCCGAGCTCAGTGCCAAACCTGAGGATTCTGGCCAAATGCAACCAGGATCAAATGGCTGGAGAACCACAGGGGCTCCTTCCAAATGTCACAGTTGTTTGAAGCTGGTGGACAGCTTCCCTCAGCTTGTGCTGCCAACACACAGGCAGTGAAAGGACCAGATGTGTTTATATGTGTGAATGAAAAAAACATGCATGACGTCTTAAGTGTAGATGACAAAACTGTAAATATGAATGTATATGGTGCAAATGCTGTCTGACCTCTACACTGCCTGACCGTTTGTGAGTTTAGCTGTAGTACTGTATGTGGACATGGGACTTGGAGGAGCCAACATCTGCTACCTAACCCAGATTAACACTCAGACTGAAAGAGGAGGCAAGTGGAGCAGAACAGGGCAACAACGATTTGGTTTTTGCAATGGGCTACAGAGAAGGAGGTTACAAAATCAGTTTTAGGGCAGCTCTAGTTCTTTCATCATTTCAAAGATGGAACATGCAGTAAACAGGCTAGTTTTCACACTATACTAAAAAGGGAGCAGAACTGTTTTTAAGGTTTAATAGCTGTCTTTAAGGTACACACAACTAAGAGTCAAGCTTTCTTGTAAAAACTGACCTGTTCAGCCCGGTCATATCCTGCGTCTTGTTTCTCTGCTTTGACAAGAGGGTGTTTGCCCCCTTCAACCTTCACCTCCCCAGGCTCCAGCTTAGGGACCTTGTCCTTCAGTCCAGTGTCATCCTTATCCAGTAGGTAGCGGAGCAGGGCATTGTCCTTCTTTTTGGGGCTCAAGGGCTCCTGCTTAGGGGTCATTTCTGTCCCAGAAGCTGTACTACCAGCACCCTGGTTTGGGTCTTGACCGAGCTCTTTGCCTGTGGCTTCTGCAGTGAGTTTGGCCAGGTCTACAGGGGACGTACTGTTCTGAAGCAGTTGGTGGAGGATCTTGTGTTTTTCTTTAAGGGATGTGGCATGAGTGTTCCCTCCTGCGTGGCCACCCCGGACCCCTGCCCCAGCCTGGTCCTTGCCTTCACCTCCTCCACCAGGGGACAGGGGTGTCTCCAAAGGCTCTGGCTTGGTGGTGAGCAGTTGCAGTAGCTTGGTGTGGCCCTTGTTGTCATGAAGACGGTTGTGAGCGTCGTGGCCCTCAAGGGCCCCATCCCTCTCCTCCTTGGTCTCAGCTAGGCTGCTTTCTGTCTGGCCCTGTGAGTGCCCCTGACCCACCTCTGTGTGAGGGCCAAATGAGTCTCCTGTACCACCAGTGGCACCACTGCTTCCTCCAAGTTTCGACATTAAATGAGTGTTTACCCCTGACCCTTGTGTGACCCCAGCTGGGGAGCCTATCTTCCGGTCCGGAGAGCCAAGTGTGTGTGCATGAGGGGGCCCATGCCCGTGTCCTACACCGTGGCACTCGCTAAGAGCCTGCAGAGCTGACAGAGAACTGCTAGTGTAGCTGTTACCATGGGTGCTAGTCGTGGTACTACTACCTGCACCACCAGGCCCTCCAGCACATATCCCCACCGGGGAGGGCGAGTGCAAGCCTCCTGCTACACGAGGGCTGCCTGCTCCCCCAGGACTCCCACGGTGCCTGGGGGACAGCATAGAGTTCTGTTGAGGTGGATGGGGTCCACCGGCCGGGCTGGGGCTGGCACGAGATGGGCTGTTCATTCTCCAGTTTGGGCCCTGCTGGGGTGGTTGCATGCCCCCAGTGTGGTTGTGTGGTGGGGGACAGCCATAACGGTAGCTCTGCATGTGGCCCCCCATTGCTGCTGGTTCTCTGGGGCCAGCAGGGCCTGGAGGGGAGAAAGGCGTGCTGTTGCTGCTGATGGTAGTGTCTTGGCCCTGAGGTCCTGATCCTGGCAAACTGCCTGGGGTTGGAGGAGTCATGGAGGGAGTGGATGAGTTCATTGGTTTGGGAGCCATCCCTGTGGCCTGATTGCCAGGACCCATGTCCTGGCCCATTCCACATACTGTCTGCTCCCTAGAGGTGAAACAAAAGAACAGATTTCAACACTTTTCATTACTAAGCATTTTTTTCAGAATTGAAAAATAAAGTGTTCAGCCACTGCAACATCTTTTTATGAATAAATGTAACACTATTTATAAAAAAGGTGATTTTATTGCCAATTTTTTTCTTTTTTTCCCCTTTCAAATATGTTTTATTACATCAATTTTTATGCAATATACAACCAACATAAAATCACTTTTTTTCAAAAATAAATTTTCAGCAAGCACTACAATTTAAATCCTGTTAACCTCTAATATATTGGCAGAAGACTAAGTAATGATTGGGCAAATATAGCCCAAACTATTGGCACAGCTAGATACCAAAAGAGGAAGTTGGGAAAACCTGTTATTTTGTCTTATTTGGGTGGACTAACTTTCATGGTGAACATCTTCTGAGACCCAGGCCACTGGCAAGCATGACTTTCCATATTATCCCATCCAGACAGAATGCATTAAGCCATCAGGTCGTGCTGCAGGGCACCAGCAGGCTAAAACATGTAAGGAAGTTCATGCTGCAGATTTGTGTCTGTCTTTTTGACATAGGTGTAGGTAGTGAGACATACCTCTGTAGAATGTGCAGGGACATGTAGAGCTGGGGTTCATTGGTGGCAGGTGAGCGCACCAGTTTGCTCTTGGTGTGGGCTGACACGATGGTTCCATCAGAAAGGGAGAAACGGTAGATGGGGCTGAACGCTTGGCCATGGCGGAGCACTAAGGACACATATGAACTTACATCAGTACAGGTAGGGGCATACACAGAACGTTTTTTGCTTTGATGATTGATTTGTATACATGTAATTAAAATCTCACTGTTTTCAGTTTCTTTTTGTAACTGCATTAAAACTGCTATTGGATTGAGGGTCTTAAAGCAGCAGGAACCCCTTTCAAGGCTATTGCACACCAATTGAAACATGGTCAAATCATCATTTTATACTCATGCAGTCATCTGACAATATCAGATAGACTAAAAACCAATAACTACATACAATAGTCATTGCAGTTTAGTGACATTACCTTCCTGCTGGTGTCTCTTGGCAAAAGACATCTCTCCGTCGTTTTGTAGGTGAAACCTCTGGATGCAGCGCCTCACCAGATCCTCCCAACCTGGCTTCATGGACGCCCGCAGCAGACTGGTATCCAGGGACGTTATCTTACCTTAACAAAGCAATCACAGGGGAACGGATTAAGGAAGCCTTAGTCAGACACGGAGGTAGGGATTTCTATACAAATGTACAAAATCCACACCAAATGAGTTGATGGAGATTTAATGTATCTCTTCAAGATAAATTCTAGAGCAGATGCTTGCTGACTAGAAGATGCTCTCCACTTGGCCACTTTGTTGCACAACAACTCTGTGGCTAGATATTGGTTGAAAAAAAGCAATGATATACTCATCACTCATTTGATTCCAACTTGTCAAAAGCTTTGGCTAGACATTTCTGCTGTTAGGATTTTAGAAACTCAACACAACAGGTAGAAGGATTCATTTCATAAGTCACCAGGGCAGCTCAGGCTCAACTATCTTTAGAGCTCAACAAATACAAACATGCTACGTCTGTAAACACACTCACTCATAGCAGTTTAACAGTTGTCCCTCACTGGGTTGCAATCTAAATGGAGGCAGTGATGCATTTAAAGGACTGACAAGCCGACTGCTGTGTGAATGACAGCTGTAGGGACTGAGTAACAACTTGTCATACAGATATTCGTAGCGGGAGCCTTCTGTACCTGTATCCAACAAGCTCTCATGGACACAAGCAGATTACAGAGACAATATCTTTTCTTTAAAAAAGTTTTTCTAAAAATGATGAAGAGAAAATTATAACTTAAATCCTGAATGTGAAAATTATTATATTTATTTTATCCTGAATTGTGCCGACCTAATATACAAGCATATGACTCTACAGCAGGGTGGGTGGGGAACTACAGTAAATTACTATATGTCAGCGGGTAACTATGTGTGCATTTGTGTGTTTATGTCTGTGCGTGCATGCCACACACAAATGGTACAAGCACATCAAAGACCAGGCGAAAGACAGACAACTGTCTGCATGTCTGCGTCAGTGTTCAGACGGGTACTTTACCTCCCAGAGCGCAGACGGAGGTGGGAAGCAGGTTCCACTAATGTGTTCAATCCTAAAGGGCCTTTATCAAGGATATAATAATCTTTAAATACCTAACATGTAGCATGAGGTGATTTATGGGCTGGTGACATGAGTTGGGGCACTATATTACTTTTCAGCAAAGCAGGGATGAGCTTTATTCAAACAGTTGTACATGCGAAACTGCTCTGCCAAACCGGTAGTAGGGGAGTCATAATCTAAAGTGGTCTAAATTACCCTTTAATGGACAGTATTTGTCTGAGAAAATTTTGTTTAGTCTGTGGGAGAAAGAAAAATCTAATTTTCTGTAAATTGTCTATGTGATATTAGTTTTAAACTCTGGCCTGTGTGACTGATTAGCGTACCTTGTAGGTCCTGGCGTGTGGTGAAGCTCTCATGTGTCGGAAGCATGGGTCTTTCCTTCATGGGCACCCTGCGAGCCACGCAGATCAGGCACGACTGAAAGTCTAAATGAGAGAGATAAAGAGAGGGAGAAGAAAGCAAACAGAGGAGAGGACAGAGAGAATGCATGGAGGAAAGAAAAGATGAGGTAGAGCATGTAACAAAGAGGACAGGGCAAAGACAGAAGAGATGAAGGGGGATGGGAAAGGGAGAAAAAGGGGAGGATGGGGCGTAAATGATAGAGACAGAGGGAGGGAAAGAAAATGAAATGCATGTTATTCCCAGGCAGCATAATTAATACAGTTATTAATGAGCATGGGGATCAGGGCTCCGCTCCTTTCATGAGGAGGAGCAGCTATCGCTGGCAAGGGAAATGATGAAGTGTGACCTTTGAAGGTGTGTGTGTGTATGAGTGTGAATGCATGCATGTGTATGTGCGCTTGTGTGAGTGTGTCTCCAGCTGGTCTCACCTACAGTGCCATCTCACACTGATGACACCTCCCCCTGGCTCAACATTAAAGATGGCCATCGCTTAATCATGACAGTTGTCTCTAACGCGCACACAGATGACACCGCCAAGTCCAGGTCTGGGGTGACCCCAAAAAGTCTGCCATCTAACTTTCCTGTGCCAGTAATACCCATAATCCCACACATGTTTCTAGCAAAGAAAAGCATGCCAGGGCTAACACACACACACACACACACACACACACACACACACACACACACACACACACACACACACACATTCCTCATTTTGACTTGTAAACAGAGACTCTTGGGTGGTCCGGCCCTTAGATCTGTGAATCTCTCTCAATTTTCTCTCTCTGTCTCGCTCTCTCTCATTCCTTCCTTCCTTCCTTCCTTTGTCTCTGGCTGGACACACACACACACACACACACACACAAACAGACACACACACAAACACACCTCTGGCCTGAGTCCTAGTTGGTCTATTTGCCAAGGTATGGCTGGCAAGCAGCTGGTGCACAAAGCAAGCCAGAGAGGGGAAAAGACAGGTTGAGACAATACTTGGAGTGAAACATTTGCATTTTCACTTATTGTTTTAATTAACTACTGAGTTATAGTTTGGCAGTGGGAAATTATGGCTGCTTATCAAAATCATTCAGTAAATAGGATTAAGGTAATTAGGATGTATAATATTCCAATTGTTTTGGGACCATTATGGAAGCACAGATAATTTTGGGATTAAGGAAAGTCATTTGTGATGGAAATTTACTCAAACTATTGGATCTTAAGTTCCTGTTCGCAGCCATGAAAGAGCCCGGTGACCTCTCCGTGCCTGAACGCTGAAAGGAAATCAGAAACAACACGCAATTTTCTTCATCTCCCTGTAAAGGCCACAAACACAGCTTCTTTCCTTCTCTGCTTCAATAACTTTAAATACATAGTCAAAGTGTTGATATTCTGTTGGTTGATTGGTTCAGTGATGCAATGCCCCATGATTAAAACAGAGACATACTTTCCTTGGAGTCATAGGCCCACGTTTGTGAGGAATGTACATGAATTATAGATAAGCTTTAATGACAGCAGCCCAGCCTCTCGTCTCCCTTGTGTCACTTAACTTTTCATGGATGTAAGTTGAGTGGCAGCAGTACAGCTCCTGATTGGTGCCTTGTGCCCCTTTTCCCCATACACAGCACGTTGTAAAGCTAAATCTCAGTGATCTATTCATAATAAATCTAAATGTAAATGGCTGCAACTCGGATTAATATTTAACACCATTTTCCATTCTGCAGCAGTCATGTTCTGATGTTTCTAAGACCCAAGCAAGCCTCTCAACTCTGTTTTAAAGTCCAAATAAAAAAAAGTTTCTGAGCTACTGCATGACCAAGCAACTCTGCTGTCTGACGTCTTCTCTACACTGTTTAAGAGGACTATGAAATTTTACTGCTGCAATCAGCACGCTGTTACATAAAGCAGAGACGCTTACAAATTTGTTGTCGGTCTGCTTTTGAGTTCTCCCCAGTTTCAATATGGCTTTTTAAAGTATACAACAGTGTTGAAAGATAATTTTAAGGCAATTCTCTCTAAAGCAATCTTTCTTCAGGCACAATAGTTTGTCTTTTGTTTGTCATGAGCTGATTTTATAGTTCTACTAATGACTTTTATGACACACTAATTTGAAAATGCTCAAATTTTTATCAAATTCTTAACATTTTTTAATTTACTTAGTCCCATTCAATTCTAAAGTTTTATAATTTAAGAGTATTTACAGCGGCTTAAATGTAACCAAGCATAAATATAACAGGAATTGAGGCAATTCATAAGGCTTTTAACAGTCCTCAACACTGATCCTGTCCAAGGATTTTTTTTTTTTTTTTTTTTTTTTTACAGGATCACTATGAGCACCATCCTTCACTTCTCCATCCACTTTCTTTTTCCCCACAACATCTCCCCTCCTCCTCTCCTTCCTTACCGTCTCCTTCCTCCTTGATGGACTTGGGCTCCGAAACGGCGAAACACTGCATGGTCTCGTATTTCTGCTGCTGAGGCTCGTGCTCGTGTGGCTCGTCCTGGCTCTCGCTGTGGGGGTTGACCAGCATACGGCAGTTGAATGTGTGACTGTTCCTCCTCGGACCCTCGCTGGACCATGGGACACCGTTCACTATAGGGGGGGTGGGGGGGTGTAAGAGAGATTTATAATGCGGCCTCTTGTGGATTTTATTTGACAAATTTAACTGCAGCGAAAACTGAACGACAAAGAAGGGGAAATCGGGAGCTGCGACGAGCGAGCCAAGAGAGGCTACCACACTGCAAGTGAAAGACATAATGAGAGCAAGACAGAGAGAATGAAGGCGGAAAAAAGTGTAAAAGGGAGAGAGCAGTTGCTGGGTAGAGATCAGTCATAATGAGCAGTTGGAACCCTGAGCCCTGTGCCATCTATCCACAGCCATGCATCACAGCCAGGCCTCCATATGCATGTCCTCTAAAACATCATTGCCAATCTTTCTTCTTCTCTCCAACACTTACACAGGCGCGAGCGAATGTACACACATGTGCAAGCGGACATGTGCATGCACATACACACGCAAAAAAAACAAACAAACAAACAAAAAAAAAAGAAGGAAGAAAAGAAGACATGTACAGTCACACTCTCAACTCCTTTCACTCTAGCAAACTCCCATCACACTCCATCTGGTTTGTGATCTCATTCAGTGCATTGATAATCTCCCAGTATCTGGGACACAGCCCACTGATCGTTTCCAGGGTACTCCGCTCTGTGCTGCTCTCCCACCCAGATGGCTGGGCACTCAGACCTCAATCCGAAGCACCAGGAGAGAAGAGGAGAGGAAAGGGAGAAGGGACTTAGAGAGAGCTCCTGATGGGGTGCGCTGACATACATTACAACCACCTCTTGCACGGAGGAGATGGAGAGGTTGATGTCGAATAGAGGTGGTTATGAGAGAAGTTAAAGAAGAGGGAGGGGGGAGGAAGGGGTAAATTGGAAGAGAGAAAGAAAATAAATGGCCTGTTTTTTTTATGAGATGAGCAATGCTACGATAAAGACAATGATTTTCAGGGGGGCTATGAAATGGGAGAGCGGGAAATGAAATTGGGAACTTGGTGAGGGTGTGTGTGGAGAGAGAACAGAACACACAAAGTGAAGAGAAGGGGAAGGAAGGGCATGAGATGAGAATATAGGAAGGGAGCGATGCTGCTGACGGGAGAGAAGCCGAAAAAGGAAGTTAATTAGCTGAAAAAAGGGACGGAGGAGGAAGAGAAGAGCAAGAAGGAATGTCTGGGCTGAGCATCAGCGAGAGAGAAAACGGAGACCCTATAGGTTTTACGCAACCCTGTATGTAAAGCTTACATAACAATTTGTATTGGCCAGCTTTCCCACATCCTGTCTGCAGCAGATGAATGGAAAACATTTTGGCGTTTTAATGAAACTGACACCACTTTCAAGTAGCCACCTACAACATACCTATCTGAACAGGGAGAGGAAAACAGGTGAGGGAGTTAAGAGACAGAGGTAGCACATATTGTAATGAGACCAGTCAAAACCTAGTACATGGCTGGGCCGTGTATGGGTGTGCAAAATTGTGGCCTATTTGTTACAGGGATAGTCAGCGGTAGTGTCTATAATGTGAATTCCTGGATACTAAATGTTCATCTGGAGGCTGCGGTGGAAATTATAAATGAGAGGTTTGACAGCATCGGGAGGCTCATCTCCGCCCAGTTACTGCGGTTACAGCGAGCGCACCTACGCTAAACTGATATAACAGCCTGCACGAGTCTCATGTTTTAACTGCAAGACTCAGATTTTAATGCCGTTGTTCATCGTTTGTGATGTGAAACCGTCAGAAGTAATAAAAAGTTTGTGTCCTGGTATTTGGTTCAGTTGTTAATCCAAATGAAGCGCGGAACGTCTCTCTTGCTGGCTGCTGACAGCGCTGCCAGCTGGAGAGTCGATCACACTGGGTGGTAGAGGAGGAGACGGCGGAGATGCTGGTATGCGTCTGTTTAAACGGGAGTTTAACTGACTTCTCTGCATTTAACACCAGAGCTGGGAGCTCGGAGCAGAAAACACCGTCGCTCTGCATTGCGCTGTTCTCTGTTTCCATCACAGTTATGTATTTAGGTCATTTAGAGACAAGACTGTAGAAGTTTGCAGCCTGTCATGTTGTCACACATATCAGTAAATCTCAGTAAAATACAGACTTCTCTTATCCAATGTGAGTGCACTGCACAAAACAGATCCCCGGGTAATACTAGTCCCATGTGAATAGGGTTATGAGTGGAAACGCTGTAAACCACCCCTGATGATGTAATAGAAAACTGTTTGCACTGGTTCATTTTAAAAGAGCGACAGCCAATGGGAAAAGTCTATCACTCGGCCAGCTGACCAATGGTGTAACTTCATCACTCACGGACAACCGCATGCATAGGGCTGACCCTGCTGTTGCGGTCCAGCCAAAAAACATGAGATGAGGCGAGGGTGTAAACCAGTGCCTGCTCAGTTATGCGCAGAGTGGGAGTGATGCAACACAAAGGACATACATGCAGAGTCGGGCAAAAAAAAAAAAAAAAAGGAGAGACATGCAACACAAGTGACACAGCGAGACAGAAAGTGACAGGTACGAAAAGCCAGAGAACAAAGTGAAATGCTGGCAGGGAAAATAAGCTTGAGGCTAACCGAGGGATTTGGGCAGCAGGTTCTTGATGAACTCAGCATGATCCCCGACATGCAGCACGCTGTAGACGCTCGTGTTCATCAGCTCCTCCTGGTTGTAATGTAGGTACTGGGTCACATTCTCAGACACGAACACGATGTTGCCCTCCATGTTTACCACAAAGAAGAAGCCGTCCAGGGCCTGCAGGGGAGAAAGAAAGAAAAAAAATGAGTTGAGTACCTAACAGTCAAAATTGACATTTTCACACTGATTGAGAAAAGTCTTTGAAATCTCTGACAGTGGAATGGGAGCATAAGTATGTAAGTAAAGATATGTTTGACTATGTGTGTTTTTCACTTACACTGGCTCCTAACCAGCTACTATGACTAAGCTGAGTGGGTTATTAAAAGTCTAGTCTTACCCTGAAATGGTTGTTTCCCCACAGATTATTGGGTTTGCTGTTGTTCACATCAGACACCATAAGAACCATTTGGTTCATGAACAGAGATTTTCCAGCACTTTGTAAATAGCCAACATGTCAGTTTTGGATCTAGAGAAAGGCTGCAGACTTCTGTTGCATGTGTATACCTTGTCTGTAGCCAAAAGTACTAAATTAGAAAAATGTAGGACAAAAATATTCAATCAGTTGTTAAATAATTCCCTGGTTTCCTTACTGTTAGTTCATTATCTTATAGTATCGTGCTACTTGTGTCTGCTGTGCCTGAGTTGGGGCTACTGAGTATCAGCTAACATGCACATACCGTACTGAAATTTCAGCACAGGTCTTATCAAGTTGTGCACTATGCATTACACAACTACATTGTGTCTAAATAGAGGTGATTAGTACTCTGTGTGCTGGGCACATCCATCACTCCTGCAGATGCTCAACATCAGTTTGGCTGATGGAAAGCAGGATAAAAGCATGTGCCTGCAGAAACTGGAGGATGTGAAGGAGGAGGAACACTTAATTGAAAGAATACAGCCCCAGGTCAGCCATTACATACAAGATGGTGTCAATTAGGCCATCAAATCACCCGCAGCTGTTAAAAGGGAATTCTGGTGGTTGTAAAGCTGTAAAATCTGGTGTCAAGATAAGAGACAAGAGACTGCTGCCAAGGTGTCTGCTCCTAACCTCTGCTGTAAGAATAATTACCTCAACACTACACACACTCCTTTAACCTCAAGTTACAATTGATGTTTTTATAACAACTTGTATGATCCTATAGGTATCAAAACAGTTTTCATCTATAAACTGACTATGAACCTAATACACTGGGATACATTTTGGGGTGTCGCAAGCGCATACATCCCAGGTTACACATGGTCACATTGAGATGGAAGTTCTACCTCGCCTGTATTAACACAGCATGAGCTGAAAATAGACTTAAGGAGATCTCATCTGTCACTGCATGAAGCAGAGCTGTTCCAAAATGCAACATGGTTGTGCAAGTCCACCCTGTGTGAAGAAAGGCCATGTACTGGACAAGTAGGGCAAACAGAAACAGAGCAAACACGCTCTACTGCCAACTCTTGCCTTCTTCCAGACACTCTTACATAATTCTGTTAGCCAATACCTTAATTTACAGAGCACTGATTAAATATACACTGTGAAGATGACTAACACCATTACACATGAATATACTCTAAACAAATACATCCTTTTCCATTTTGCACCTAGTTTATTGTCTTAAGAGATGACTCTAAAATGTTTAACCTCCCACTGCAATATACAGCAGGTAGTAAACTGGCTGTAGTGTCAAGAGTAGACATAGTCGAGCTAGGCGGTCACCTTGGGTGGCACCAACAGGAAGGGAGCCAAAGAGGAGGAAAAAATGTTTTGTAATTAATTTCAAACACCCAAAATATATTTCCAAATCTGTCCTACTCATGCCTATGTGAGCATCACATCCTCTGTGGAATACAATACAAAATAATGTAGGACACTACTGAATGTTACAGAAAACCATCAAAGGAAAGCTTTGAGGCAGGTTATATTTTCTTAATGTAGAGCTTTTCAGCTGACACACAAATCTTAATTGCTGTTTTAATTTTAATACAGGCCTACTGCAGGCTAAGTCAACCTATGTCAATAGAATTAAAATCAATAATGGATCATAAAACGTGACCAGGACTTTAACAAATGACAAACGTCAGATACAGATCCTCATTTGTTGAGGAGTCAAAGACACTCCTCCAAAGGTAATCAGTAACCTGGATAAAGGATACAAGTAATGAGGCTTCTTATGTTCCATATCACATCCTTAATATGATTATAACCAGGATAAGACTTTTAACAGGGACAGTAGCATGTAAACATACTCATTGTGTTGTTCCCATGTGTTGTTTATTACATGAAACAGATTAGAGGTTGACTGAAGTTGAATTAAACAAAATTATAATTAAAGGTTGTGCAAACTTTCAGTGTGACATGACTATCTTCATATAAACATTTCAAAAAGGTCTCTTGTAGGCTGAGTATGGAACCTTAATTTTGATACCAAATGAAATGTAAGTTTGTCTATATAGCACCTTTCAAGACCTGGGGCCATATTCACAGAACATCCTAGAGCTAAAAGTAACTCCTGACTGGCCGAGTTAGGAGAAGCTCCTAAAATAAGGGGTGTGTCTGTCCTAACTTAAGGATTCCTAAAGCTTTGTGAGTAACATTTTAGCAGTAAAAGTAGCTCCTAAGGCTGAGAGAAGTTAGAGGAAGTCCACAGGATTCCTCACTAGTTACTAAGACGTGCTCCAAATCAGTCAGCTGCTGAAGATAATGAGCCTTGTTGCGTCTGTGTTTTGGAAACAATAACAACATTATAAAATACATTTAGATGGCAGTCAAGTTGGTAAGGATCCCATAAAACCAGAGACAATGGTTTGCACAACATAATTTGTAGGACTGATTAACAAGTGTACATTAATTAATCAATAGCTAGGCAATAGCTAGATTACAGTAAGTTGACCTCATAAAAACAGATTTGCTCAATCAACTGTAAAACTATCACAAGATCAACATGTAGGTGGTGTTTGATGCCAGATGCAAGTCAATAATTTACTTTATTTCAGGTATGAAATCTTTGACACAGTTTATAAAATGTATAAAATATTGAAATCCATCCATCAATCTAGCCTTCCTTTAATTTTACGTAATTTATTTATATTTTTATTAATGTTTTAAAAGGTTTGTTAAGTCTTATTTTATGAAACCTAATTGATTAATTTTATTTACTGTTACTTTATTAAATGCAGTTGTATTTTGTTTAATTGAATCATTTGATTTAAGTTGATTAAATGTAATTGTTTGATTTTATTTAATTCAATTATTCGATTGGCATTGATTTTTTTAAATCTAAATTATTATTCAACTTCAATTTATTTTTTATTTGTTCCTTATGCTCCTGTATATTGGTTGTTTTATTTCATATTCATTTCATTGACACAGAATGGTCCATCTGTCAACCAACCACTGTGGACAAACTGGACATAGTGATAAAGTTCATTCATGAAACATGATGTCACCCATAGCAGCAGGGGGGAACGAGCATATTGAACAAGTATTATTTTGTTAAAGTCAGGTACGGTATTAGCACGCAAACTGAACATTTCCTAAAAGATACTCAGCCTAGTCTCATGTGTCTGAATGATTCTCTAACGATGTTATTGTACTCCACTACAACAACCATACGGAGCAGTCTACCAGGAATGCAAACTATATGCTACAACATGTGACAGAACAAGGCTTGCTCCCAGAAGGTTAAAACAACAGCTCTCTGATGTTTTTTTTTACGGCCCTCTCAGTCCCTGCGCTTGCATGACAGTGGGCAGCCGAGAGCCTTGGAGGAGGGTCACGGGGCGCGTGGGTGCATTTCCTGCCGACAGCCATTCTTCTCAGAGCATCCTCTAATGAGCCTGGGCTGGCGGACGGGGACATGGCTAGAGCACAGCGGGTGTGAATGGCTGATCTCTGTGTTTTGGGGCTGCTGACAGATGGGAAAGCATGCAGGCAGTACTGGGCTATATTTAGCCGCAAGTTAGTATGTCGATTCAGTGACGCTGGACCAGGAGAGCTATAAATATTCCATGACAGGACAGATCTAGAGGCGAATGAAAAGAAGATGGGAGGGAGGGAGAAAAGTGAATTGAACAAGTAAGAGAGAGAAAGGGAGGGAGTGTGAGGACAGGCTCAATGGAGTGATTCATTCAGCAGGCTGTTGCTTTCTTTCCCATTATACGTAAGCACTTCAGTGGCCCTCCGCGGGACAACGAGGCCATTGCTCTGCTTGGTGATTTACAGCCAATCTGGGGCAGATACAAGATGCTGGCAGCTTTTACTCTGCACAGCTACACTTAAACACAACCACTACTGGCCCATTTGTGATTGTTCTCTGTGGATAGCACTCTTCATTATATACCAATCATGATTTAAAGAGTGGAGTATATCCTATACAAGTGTTAGTATGAGTGTTCAGTGTGGGGTGCTTCAGTTTGAGTGTTCAGTGTGTGGTATTTTCTTCTCAACTATGGCACTCTGAATAGGCATCACATTCAAGAGAAGGATCTGCACTCACCTCCAGCATCATTGGTCCCAAGGCATCTTTGTCAATCACACTTTGGCCTGTTGATGAGACATCAGCCTTCTGTACCTCCTCCTCATTTGCTGCTGCAGCTTTCTCTGTTGAAAAGTAAATGGCAGAAGTTTAAAAAGGGGGGAGAAAAACAATCCAAACCTGCACTAATTGCCTATGGTTCACTTCAGCTTCGTGGAAAGACTAGAAAAAACAGGAAAAACAATTTTTGCCCTGAAACTGACCCACACAGGTCACTTGTTGTGTTGACAAGACATTTAACAAGTATCTTTCCAGGTTACAAAGCAAACACATTTTGTCCCTTTTGTCAAAACATGTTGCCATGGCTCAAACCCAAGCACTGAGCAATGAGCAGAGTGAAAGGTTGTTGTAAATGAGTGTGTTGGAGCACGCAGCTGCCACGCTGGTGGCAGCCACTGGATGGATTGCATTGTCATGTGCAAAAAAAAAAGGCTATTATGGAAACACCGACAGTGTGTAAACAACTCATGTTCCAAAAAGAGTAGCAAGTTGTTACTATGTGGTCAAGCAGCAAAGGCAGACCGCAGAACCTTTTACAAAAAACAAACACCACAACAACAACCCCCTCCCCTCCCAAAAAAAACCAAAACAACTGAACATAAACTTTGCCTTCAATTTAATTCCTGTAAATTTGAAAATAATTGAGTTTATTATCTACTTATTAGATTAAGTAAAAGAATAACCTGGACAATTAAGTTTCAATTTCAGGTAAATGAAGACAAAACAACTTCTTGTCATTAAAAAAGTGAAAGATAGTATCAAATTGATTTCTGAAATAAATCTAGAAAATACATTGCTTTACAATTCAATTTTACTGCTGGGAAAAACAACAACTTCCCTACTCTTAGGCAGGGTTAGACTTCTTTTTCATTTCCTTTCCTTTCTAAAATAACTTGGCTGGCAATGTCTCCTTGTGAGCCCATACTCCAATTGGATATCCAAGTACGGATATAAATAATATGACTTGCTTCACAGTGAGGTACTTATAACTGGAAGAGGACAAAACAACATCAACATAATTTGACAGTGACACACTGATGTTTAAAAAGGAAATATAGCGCCATTGAATACACTGTATAATAAACAGCCACAAATCTTTTAATGCCAAGATTACGTGATTGGTTTACTTAAAAGTGAAAATCTGGAGTATGCTGTGAGCTCTATCCTCTACCTGGTGCTCTGCATTTGTCCATGTGAGTGATTGGGTTAATAACCATGCAGAGCAGCCTTATGTTCAGAGTGTAGGCTGCCCTACTTTTGGAGATGATGATGAGAGGCGGAATATGAGTGGGCTGTTGGGGGGGGACACGTTAAACTGTCACACCACGCCAAGAAGAGGGTTGACCATATGGTGAGAAAATGTTGGTGAAAAGCAAACAAAATCATGTCCTTCCTTTTTTTGGGTGTAGATATTTGAAAGCTGACACGAATGCAGGTCCCCCCCCCTTTCTGTAGGCTTGTGCAACACCACACACACCCACATTCATCTCTTTCAGCATTAATGATGTGTGCATCAGCAGGACCTCTCCAGGCCCAGCGGGGCTCAGTATACCAGCACAGCTGCCTTGGGTACAGACCCATCACTCAGTGTCAGTACGGCCCTCATTGGCTCTCCGTCCGTCTGCAGAACTGTGCCACAGACAGAGGGAGGAACCGACTACTTATGAGGGCTGGGTCTGGTAATTGCTACATAATCCATTACTCTTCTTTTCTCTTTTGTCTTATATTTTATATTTTTACATTTTACACATATGTATTCATGCCAATGAGAATAATCAATATACTGAACTATGCTGTAGCTGCAGCTCTGCAGCTATATTTCAGCCTACAGCCAATGGGAGCTAGGCTTAACTGTGTTGGCAAGAAACAAGCAGTTAAGAGTGTAAAGGAAGCTGTAAAACTCTTGGCTATGCCATTATTTTATAGTCACTATAAAGATATCATCACTCAACATATTGTCTATTAAAGGGGATGTATTATACTCATTTCCAGCTCTATATTTTTATTCTGGAACACCACTCATTTATCTTATACTGGCCCTTTTTGCAGCCCCTCAGTTCAGCCTCTGTCTTTTAACAGGCAGTTTTAGCTCCTGTCTCTTTAAGGCCTCCCTATCGATGAGCCTAATCTATTCTGATTGGCCATCTCTCCAGAAGCCTGCTGAGGAGCAGCCGTATCAGAGTCGTGTTAAGTTACCATTGATGCAAACCCAACATTTCCTGCTTTACTGCTTCAAATTAAAAGCCTTTAAATGTTCCTCACCAAATCAGCAAAGATTTGATGGTGGCACTAAAAAACAGTTGACACAAGATATGGAGATATTTGGAGCTATTTGAAATAACGCAGGGAGGAATAGTACAAGCAGAAACAGCCACAGTGATAATGTTTGATGAAGAGCTGCAGACGACCAGCACACCTCCGAAGGGTAAACAACTTATTTTACCTTGCTGTGCTGTGCAATGGAAAAACACTCACAGCGCGCCAGCTTGACTCAAGTCATGGCTCGGCATGACTCCCCCCAGAAACAATGGAAAAACGCCATAATGTTAGCAGAGCAGAGAAGTGAACTCGTGCACTGTGCGAGGAGGAGCAGATGACCATATAAAGAAATCTGTCACGAGCTGACATCGGCTTGAGCTTAAAGTGGAAAAACCGCTAGACAATTACCAGGTTGGACCCCCTTTTGCCTTCAGAACTGCCTTAATTCTTCATGGCATAAATTCAACAAGGTGCAGTAAGGTGTTCCTCAGAGATTTTGGTCCACATTGACATGATAGTATCGTGGAGCTGCACATTTGTTGGCTGCACATCCATGATGTGAATCTCCTGTTCCACCACATCCCAAAGGTGCTCTAATGGATTGAGATCTGGTGACTGTGGAGGCCATTTGAGCACAGTGAAACCATTGTCATGTTCAAGAAACCAGTTTGAGATGATGTGAGCTTTGTGACATGGTGTGTTACCCTGCTGGAAGTAGCCGTTAGAAGACTGGTAATATGTGGTCAGAAAGGGATGGACACGGTCAGCAACAATACTGTAGGCTGTGGCATTTAAACGATGCTCAATTGGTAATAAGGGGCCCAAAGTCTGCCAAGAAAATATCCCCCACACCATTACACCACCAGCCAGAACCGTTGATACAAGGCAGGATGGATCCATGCTTTCATGTTGTTTACGCCAAATTCTGACCCAACCATCTGAATGTCACAGCAGAAATCAAGACTCATCAGACCAGGCAATGTTTTTCCAATCTTCTGTTGTCCATTTTCTGTAAACTCTATAGATGGTTGTGAGTAGATCAGCAGTTTCTGAAATATTCAAACCAGTCCATCTGGCACCAACAACTATGCCACAAATCACTTAAATCACCTTTCTTCCCCATTCTGACGCTTGGTTTGAACTTCAGCAGATCGTCTTGACCATGTCTTCATGCCTAAATGCATTGAGTTGCTGCTATGTGATTGGCTGGTTAGATATTTGCATTAATGAGTAGTTGAAAAGGTGAACCTAATAAAGTGGCCGGTGGTTGTATGTTTTAAATAGCCATTAGCCTACATTTAAACAGCAATAAAAAACAATCACTATAACAAATGTCTTATTAAAAGTAGTCGGCAGAATGTTTATTTAATGCAGCCATGTGGGCAGCCTGCAGCTGCAAGTCCGCCACCACCTCCACCTGCCGCGGTGTCCCTGAGCCTGCCTCTCGCCAGGGCTGGGGAAAAGTTAAACCTCCTACTGATCAATTACATGTTTAACCGTCGAGCACCGGGCTGATCTGTTTCTTTCACTATGCCAATGATGTACTGTAAACTGTAAGACTTTGCTGTTGCTGGAGAGTGTGCCGGTTTTGACTCTCATGTCATGCTTAGTCACATGACCAAACACTCAGTGAATCTTTTAATGTGTTAACAATAGAGGCAAAAACCAAATGTTTGCATAATATAAGTTTGTATTTAAGTTGTCTTGGCAACATACTATAGGTCACGCAATACTAGGCTATTTAATATGCTATTAATTAATCAATTCATTTATTTGGCAATCGGCATATGCCAGCTAACGTAAACCCTAGACACCAATCAGTCACGTTAGTGTAATTAAATTCATTCCATAATGTCACCATATACTGAGAATATCTTTTACACAGTAATGATGCTGTCAGGGTCTCCCAGGTCTCTTATACCTCTTAAAAAATTGATTGAACTCTACAAACAATCCTACAGAGCCTTGGAACATTAAACTAAACAGATGACAGATTAGGTGCAATGAAAAAAACAAATGGTGGTGGTAAAATTATGTATCATTTAGTATCTACTAAATGAGCTTTCAGTGCCCCCATGGTCCTACAACAAGTGCAACAAGAAAAACAAGCGGCTGTTGAAATTGCTGCCTCTCTGAACTGTGCAAGATGAGGTTCAGTGGCACTATAAAAAGGTGTCTCTAGTTGGCCATTGGGGTCTGGAGAACAAAGATGAAAAGCAAGAACAGTTTAGCCCTTCCCTCTGTGGTTGCCATACAAACACAATTATGCCTTCAGACGCAGGCAGGGGATGTCACTCTAGCCTAGCGTACAAAAAGGAGAATGAGCAAAGGAAGGGTTGGAGGGAGAGTGGGAGGGAGTAAGGAATAAGAGCAAAAAGGGGGAGGGACTGACAGACAGTAGCCACAGTTTGTAATTTTTGCATCACATTGCTCACCATTACATAACACTTGGCTCTATTAGTCACATAAAATAAGATGCCTTCAGTCTGAATCATGTATACCTAAAGTGGCCCACTCTTTGTCTCCCAGATTCAGCTGCTTCTCTTAAGCCAGGCTCATTCAAAACTCAGTTATGTACCTTAGTATTCCCTTTATTATTAAAAGTTACAACTTTATTAGCTATATTTGGATCTGTAAGAAGGAAAAAGACTGGTCTGGTTAAACCAACATGAAAAGTAAAAAGACAGGCCGCTACTAATTGCTAAAACTACCAAAAATAAGCAGCTGGCAAGTATAACCAAGCATGCTGATCCATTTGCCTGATGTTCTGGCTCAGGATGGAAGTGGGAATGCCAACAAAATACTGCATATTATATGATGAAGTGATGGAGGGAGCATTGAATCAAACGTGTTGCCCTTTAATGGCAACATTAATTGTGTGGAGCAGATTTGAAAACATATTTATGTAATCAAATGTGAAGCTTCTGCCAACATAGTGCCACCTGTGGTTATTTTGGCCTTAAAGCCACATCAACATTTGAAGCATATTCACATATTATTCTAGCACCTTATTCGCAGTGTTAATAGCTACAAATCAAACCAGTGTTAAATTCATTTGTGGGTATTCACTAAGATTGACTTGGTAGACACTAATATACACTGTATATTATACATACTACATTAAGGGAAAGCCTGTGGGTAGGCAGATACTGTGAAATAAAAACTTCAGAAAAAGCAGCCAGCTGAAAGGTAACTTTTCACTCTTGTACTTCTGAATCTATCACCTTGACTGTTTCTTCAACTAACATAGTGTGTCAAAGAACATTATAGGTTGTCACGTGTACCTTGCTCCTTTATTTGTCTGATCTGTTTCACAGTTTCCTTCAGGATTGCACATTTGTCAGGCTTGACATTGAAGTTGTCAATGTCATTGAAGTTGGCGAAGATCAGCTCAGCGAGTTCTTCGATGTATTTGTTCTCGTGCTCGCGGTTGCGCTTCTCGTTGCTCCGCTTGGGACTACAGAGACAGAGAGAACACTTGGGTGAGAGAATGCAGTGAAGAAAACGGTAACAGCATGAGGGATCCAGACATATGGAAAAGAGATTCAAGTGTGTGTGCGTTTGTAATTCTACTGCAATAGCAGAATAGAGCAAGGACAGAAAAGGAGATCAATCTAGACATGACAGTGCACAACATCTACTATAAATCACTGGTCAATTACCCTCCATATGGCTTGAAATATATTTCTAGGCCTCTTCATTGTGCCAACATGGAGAGCTGCGTCAATAAAGAAAACCTACATTCTTGAGTGCTTGTGTACAGATGAATTATTCAGTTTTCTTGCATTAAAATAATTATGTGCCCTACTCTTTTCCAATTGCTTTCAAGTGTGTACAACTACATCAAGAAGAAATGTCAAAACAATAGTGCTTCAGATGAGTTTTTTGGAAAAAATGTCCTTGTTTGATTGGTTGTGTGTAAAAAATCTTACCTGGGTCCAAGAAGTTCAGCAGAACATTCTTTGCGTTTTCGTGACTCTGCCCTGGCAGGGTCAGACGAGTTTTCACCGACTCCACTCATCCTCAATGCATATCAGCGTCTGGAAAATGAACACAAAGAGGCACAGATTTTCATATGAAACAATGCATGTAATATTCGATGGAAAGACTACTAAATTCAACAGCAAATTTATGTGGAAACTGATTTTACAGTATAGGTATATGAGCATGCCAATATATCTGCATACATATATATACACACACACACACACGCACACACAATCCTGTGCTGGGGGCACAGGTTGATCCACTCCAGGAGAAATGAGTGAAAATGGAGCGGAGAAAGAGATTCAATCATTTCTCTCTGATGGTGCAGCTCTCCCCAGAGAGACTGAAATGAGAGCACAGCACTTTGCCCACAGCACCAGACTGCGTGCTCAACCATGTACCAAGATAAACCTACTCGTTACACGATACCAAGGCAATGCCAGCTCACAGTAAAGACAGAGCAGGTTTACAATCACAACATGTGTTAGTGTTTACTGAGCGACTCTGTGTATGCTTTATGCTGTATCTGCTTCTAAGTGTCATTAAATGTCAGAATCAAATCTTGAAGTCTTTGATAAGCAACACATATATTTAATCTAATATTTAGTAAGATTCCAGCTGTATGGAAATCAGCACAGGAAATTCCACCAACAACATAAGCGACTATTTCCCAATGTCAAAAATCTCATCCCTTGCCAAAATTCTCGCGCTTATCTAAACAATAACTGTATTCTTAAGCCACAGCAGTCAGGATTTAGGCCACAACATAGTACAATCTCAGCCACTACACATGATATACATTCTCTGGACAAGAAACACCACTGCGCTGCACTATGTGTTGACCTTTCCAAGGCTTTTGATGCCATTGGCCACCACATTATATCAAACACATGAAACTGTCTTGGTTTGAATAATCACTCTTAGAACTGGTTTCATGTATATTTGCTTGACAGATCACTGGTGATCTGTACTGATGATCTCATATCAACTTCCCTTTTAAAAACCAAGGGGGAACCATTATTATTATTATTTACAATCTACATAAACGATCATATTGCTCCAACACAAATCTAGATTATTTTCTTTCTTGATTACAGCTTTCCTTTAATGTTCTTCTGTGCACTATAGGCTATAAGTGGGCTGGTCCTCACTAGCAAGAAGAAGAGAACTGTCGCTTCTGTTTATAAATGTCTCCCATTAATGCTGCCTCAGTATAAAACATCTCTTTTCAAATTTAGAACTACTGTTTATCAGACCAGCTCTCCGACTGGCTGACTCTTGAGTAAATGCTGAGCTTGGGAAGACTGCCGTCCATGATTTGCACCATATAAATGTAATTAACTTGACTGAGGGGTTTTTCTGTTCGTAACACCTCCCACACACACACCGATATCTTTGGTTTCCATTCAATGTAAAATGAGATACTATTAGGTTAGGGTATAAATTTGAATTGTGTCCTTAATTTTAAAAAAACCACAATGAAAAAACAACTCAAGAATCAGTCATGACAAGTTGAGAACCTTTAGAGATTTCGGGTCCTTCATAGCAACATTATTCTGCTCCTCCTCTTACGCTGTGAGTCACAGGCTGAACTTCATGCCACTAAATGAAAGACAATCAATTATTGATCATAGTAATGTCTTATTAATTACCACCATCATGCACCAATTTTTATGTTGGCTAATGGGATTTTATTTCAATATAGGAGGATATCTGCTGCACAGGAGATGTGAACACTTGTCGTCTTCCAAAACAAATGGTAACATCTAAAAAAAAATATGAATGAAATTTTTTTGTTGTTGAATGATCTATCAGCCAATGCTATGAGAGGGTTATGGAGGGAGGAGGAGAAAACAATAAAAGACAATCAGACTAACAAACTGAGACCTGGAGGAGAGAAAAAGAAAGGCTTTCCCCAGCACAGAGTACGAGGTTGAGCCATGCTTTGTTGTGATACACTCTCAGCCACTCTAACCATGGAAACAGCTACAACACACACACACACACACACACACACACACACACACACACAACGCTCACTGCTCAGCCATTACATAAGGCAGAACACAGTACAGCACAGCACAATGTTTAGCAGAGTGGAATAGCATAGCTTTAGCAGGAGCAGGCTAAACTAAAAAGAGAGCTAGTGACCATGCAAACTTGAGTCGGGCTCCCTTCTGGCCTGGAGTGACCTACTTTAAGCTAATGGCAGGGTCTGCGCTCAAATGGGTGAAGTCAAAGCAGTGGTGATTAGCCAGAGAGGCAGAGGAGACTCTGAAGGGTAAAACACATTGCCACCCTTCTGTTGACAAGTTACTTGAGCACAATTGTTGGCCTGTACAGGGTATGAACAGATAATGACAAACGTCACCGTGCATGTGTCCTTGTATTATGCTCTTCTGAATGGCATCGGGGTGTCTTTATGCGGTGGCACTGTGCTGTCCACTGAAATTATAACAGTCTCTATAGCAGAGGTTACGTGCTTTTATTAATGACAACAGAAACAGGCCATTAAACGCTCATCGCTAAGTGGCATTCTCAATTCCTATTGGTTGTGCCTGGGCTTCCCAGCACAAGTTACCATGGGGATTCTCGCACTGATTGGTTGTGCTTGTCCTGCCAGGCTGGATATGATTGGGTGCCTTGGTCTCCTTGACATGGCAGTAATGATGGGTCATTGTGCGTTGAGACAAATAAGGGAGACTAGAAGTACTAGGCACGTCTCAATGACAGTAACACAGACAGCCAGACAGTCCGTACAGCAGGCTGGCAGGCCTGCTTCTGTTGCTGGAGGGTAGGATCTTCACATGGGCAGACTAGCGAGGGACTTCTAATCCTAGAGAATGCCCCGGATCCCTGGGCAGCTATAAACAGCTGGACACTGGTGTTAGCACTCGCTGTACGGAGCTGTGTCACTGAGTTAATTATCAACATCGGCCACTAGGGGAGAGTTCCTCTTTCAACAAAGATCAAATCTTTTTGCCAAGGATCTCGCAGGCCACAGTAAGTCTGGAGCCAAGTGAATGGTAGTATGTTGCGTAAATGTTTTTGTGTTTGGATCATTATATATTCTCCTCCCTTTCCCTTCCATGTGCTCGATACTGTGTTTATTTTTCCTCTGCTGCAACACAAAAATGACATCCTCTGTTATATTCAGTAAGAACAACAATGTGAAGCTGGGTTAGGGCTACAACTAATGATTATTTTCATTATTGATTCATCTGTCATATGCTGACTGTTTTCACAATTAATCATTCTGTTTACCAGATGCCCTTTATAATTACTCAAATCCCATTAGGGCATCTTGTTTTTCTCTGTCAACAAGTCCAAAACCCAAAGATATTCATTTCATTTATTCATTTAACCATCACATATTACAGAGAAATGCAGCAAATTCTCAAAACAAGAAGCCAGAAACAAAGAATGTTTGGCATTTTTGCAAGAAAAATGACTGAAACGATGAGGTGATTACCAAAATAGTTACTGATTTCTTTGCTGTCGGTTGACTAATCAGTGAGACGACTAATTGTTTAAACTCTAGTTGAGTTAGAGTGAAAAGGCAAAACAGGAATAAGTCTAATAAAACGGCAGCTCTCACACACACATTTATATGGACTCTTCTGATGAAATAATCCACACACCTGAATGGATTTACAGCACAGTCTGTTACACACTTAACCACATAATCACCACACACACACACACACACACACAGTGTCATCAGAAACAGCAACGCGGTGATGTTCAGGATGATGATAATGAGTTGTCGATAATTACACAGACAATCACGTTTATGGCTCAGAATGCGTGTAAGGCTCTGAGCTTTGTCCTACAACCTACTTTCAGTGTGACACACACACGCATAAATTATTCACCCACACTTCCGTCACTAAACTACTAAAAGAGATAAGCACAACAACAGATGCACCTTATTAAAATGAGCAATTTAAAAGGGAAACCAGGAGCAACAACAAATAATATCTGATAACTCAGAGGCTGTGAAAACAACACGTAAGAACAACACAGCTCAACTGTGAGTGCACTGCTGGGTACATCACAGCCCTGAACTTGCATTTTATTCACCGCAAACAACACAGTAATACAAGGGGGACAAAAACTATAAAGGGGAAGTTTTTGGGATACAAGAGGCTGAATTATATTTTATTGTTACATCTCAAAACTGAGCTAGCATCAGCTTTAGCTACCGTTCAGACAATGTAATTAGCTCCAGGCTAGGTTAACAGCTGTGTTGCTACCACAGCTGATAAGCCTGTATGTAGATTAATGCCGACATAAGAGACTGAAATCCCTTGGTACATCTGTGTTGTAGATATTAAGCATCGATTAAGAGCAATGTGGGATAAGAAGGAGAGGTTTGGTGGGTCAATGAAGCTATTACTTCATCATTCAAAAGGACTTTCTAGCATATTTCTATTATATTAAGAAACAGTAAAGGGAAAAAGTGGCACCTGTTTCCATCTAAACTTTCCTCTGTGTGAACATAGAAGATGTATTCAATAATAACAGTTCAGCACAGATCTTCAATATTTTTGGAAATATTAAGAAATGGCAATACTGAGACACATTACCACGTCGTCCTTTGAGGAAAACGTCATTTATAAATGAGTCTCATCCAGAAAAAAAGGGGATGCATTTCACATGTTAAGTATGAAATGATATTTATAGTGGCCAACTGCTTGCTGTTGTTGGCAAAGCACCGGCAGGCTGATGGTCACCGGGAAATACAAACTGAAGAACTGACTGGAAATGGTGCTGCAGTCATGTGGTTTGCTGGAGTAGATAGTCTTCCACGCAGTTATTTTGCTACTTTGAAGTTGCAATGAGCTTAGCAGTAAACACCTCCCCCCCTCTCTCTCCCCCCCTCTCCCTCTCACCGATACTCATGCACAAAGACAGCACACATAAGTGTATATCTGTGCGCTGACAGGTCAGCCCTGCCAGTGTGAACTCAACACTTCATTACAGGTTTTCATCTTCATCACAGCCTTTCTGTGTGACTGACTCAGAGGGCTAAATGAAGGGTTAGATTATTAAACTACTGCAACAATCACAACACTGTCTCAGCAACAAAGCACTGAGGATTTTACAACATCTGAACACTGATTTATCAGACTGATACACCGCAAATGAGATTTTTATCTCCGATGTACTACACAATATGCTTAGACGTGAAATATGAACTAACATTTACTTAAATTATGTATAAAAAGATAGTAATGAAGTAACAGGTCATTTGACCAAGCAAGAAACAAAGAATACACACAGATAAAGACACACAAAAAACTTTGAAAAAAATCAATTGACTTTGAAAGCACTAGGTGCACTTGAGGGAGGTGATCATAGGTATGTGTCATTGCTTATATCTTAGGTGTCACAAGAGCAGACTCTCCAGGACTGAGCTGGAGCCAACCAGTCTGGCGAGGGAGGAATGCAGAGACAACAAGGAGCTGCTGCTGCTGCTGCTGCTGCTGCTGCCGCCCCGAGATCTGGAGACAACATTTCCCGCTGTCAAACTCAGCTGGTACAATCTGTACATGACACGCTGTATTACACCGCAATAAACACCTCAAAAGCTCGACAAATTAAACCTTTAAGTGCACCTGTGAGGTTGCAAAGCTGTCCGAATGACACGGGAGGAAACACAGCGCCAGGCAAGTGTCCAACTGTTGGGCTGAGCGGTGATGCCGCACCACGCATGCTTGGATATGGCCCTGTTGACTGCGGGGGGACTTGAACTCCCTTCAACATGGCAGAATATTGCTATTGTCCATCACAGTAGCACTCCATGGTTTGTTTTGGTCTGAAAATGTGGATGTCCTGTTTGACCATGACTATAAAAGAGATGTAAAAAAATGAAGCTCTTTACAGATTTTGATGGAAAGAGGGATAAAACCGCTTTAGATGATGTAACAGTAAAAACAATGGTTATTATCACTTATACAAATAAATAGGGCTGCTGTTTTTTCTGCGATATATTTTACGACGGAGGGGGGGATAACAGTCAGAACTTGGGAGACACTGAGCAGTTTAGGAGCAGCTGAGACTAGCTGGTCCACCTGAAGGGTCAGTCCACCATAAGTGTTTCTCAAAAACCACTGCAGAGCTGTGACAACCGCTTTTCATAATCATGTTTGACTACTACATTATTAGAAGACTGGTTTTCTTTAAAAAAAAAAAAAAAAAAAAAATCAGCTGACATAACTGTACAACTTGAGCAGGGCTGCATACACATCACCAGAAGGGGGCCTTCAAAAACACTGAATCACCCATTCCAGTCATAGTATAATGGAGGGAAAAAAAGAGATGCAGAGAAAAAAATCAGTGTCTGATTGCCAAGGGGAGAGGGCATGTGCCAGTGTGCCATTCCTGTAATCATGTGGGTTAGCAGGGCTTTGATTATAGAGACACACCCAGTGTGTCTGGAGCTCAGAGAGTGCTGGGCATGACTGTGCATTAAACTGCATCAAAAGCTGTTGGGGAAGTGTTTGAAGTCTCCTGCACTATAATAATGAGGGCCCTTCCAGAAAGTGCAAAACCACTGTGGGGCACTGAACAATGTCTCGCTAGTTTGTAATCTGTCCTCACATGGCTTCTTGGCACAACAGGCCCCGTGAGAGAAATGGAAGACAAGAGCGCTCCAATAAAGACCGCTTCTTCAGGAGTGCAACACGGACCATTATTTCCCCCCAATTTGAAGAGGAAATTGTGACAGGGGAGGGGCCCACAGGGCTCACGTCTTCTCATTTTACATCTCAATTTTTGCAAGGGTGCGAAGAAGCGCTGAGAGAGCCAAAACACACAGAAAAATGTTGGAACCATGTCAGGTGGTATTAAAGACAAGCGTGTATTTAAAAACAATATCGATTTCAACAAAACGTAAATTGGGTGGGGGTCTGCGGTGAACTTTGGCCCTGCTGACAGCTGCTGTTACCTTGAACCAGATGTTCTGATATTAAGTCTGAATCAAGGGTGAAACATACGGAGATGGAAGGGCCGATGTGATGACGGACTGAAGGGGATTAAGAGCGATATGAAGCTGAAGCCTGGAATCTTGATTTTGATGAGACTTGAGTGGCATGTCACTCCTAACATATAAAAGAATCAAATCAATGACAGAGAGTGAGCCGGGGAGACAATGAGAGATCAGAGTATGGAGTCAGCCAAGGAAGATGTGCAAAACAAAAGGGAACAAAAATAGGTCATGGGCCTTTTTCACAAAGAAGGTGACGTGTGCTCAGTAAACCCTGGGTGTCACTGTTCAGAGACTCAAATCTGCAACTGTAGTTCCATTTACTGCTAAAGCACTGAATTACATTATATAAGTGCATTAAGTCCAGTTCTCTCCTCAAGCTCACTCTTTATCACTCGCCCACTTGTGTGCACTCTCCTGTTTTCAGAGCTGGCTAAAAGGCAAAGTAAAATATAATTCACCCAACTGCGAAGGGTCTCATTCTAACTATAAAGGAAGGAGTCTCTGTCTGTCTGTCCTTCGCTTTTCTCTGCAATTCTAGCCTTTACGGGGAAAATTAGCAGCCCGGGAAACTCACAGACCAATTGCATGTGTTGTCATCTCACATGTTGCTACTCAGCCAATCAAATCTGTGCATTCCAATAAAAGCATTGTGACTGAGTGAGATACACACACACACACACACACACACACACACACACACACACACACACACACACACACACACACACACACACACACACACACACACACACAAGGGGAGAGACAAGATGAGAGACTTCAGTCGGACAAATAAGCGAGTCAGAGTAAAGTAATTTCACATGGCGTGCTCTAAAAAAACAGAAGAGTAGACGGCGAAAACAGAGCTTTTTTATCAAGGATGGACAGACTCTTACATATTCATTCTTCCCACGAGCAGTTCAAAACCAGTATGTGTCATATGTTCCAGGACCATGGTGATTGTGAAGCGCCACTACGAGACAAACCACAAATCTTCTGAGCAAACATACCCACTCAAATCTGAACTGAAGGCACAGAAAATAAATGATCAAACAGCTCAATATGACTGATCCACTTTATTTTATTTTTCAAAAGCTCTTTGTTATGCATTTTACTTTGAAATGCAGCCCTTATTTTACTTGAAATGAGAAAAGAACACATTTACTATAGAGTACTTCTTATTTATAACATCTGTGTATAGTAGAACATTAGTTTCTTTCATGTTGTTAGTGTATATACTCATTCACACCCCGCATCAATACTATTAATTTTTCTATGCATTTAAGTTTCGAACAAGCACGTTTTGAACGGGCGCTGCACTACTATCATCAATACACACATTGATTGACCAAATCCCTACCAGTGCCTGGAACAACCGCTATCACAGGTTTCTTTCAATCTGATTTGCCGAGTAAAGCTCGAAACCCCCCTTTGTCATCTGGGTTACTCAGAAAACAAAGCAAATCTACTTCGGACAAATATGTGTCCAGAAAGTCTGACACAAACACATAAAAGAGACCACCGCTGATTTAGCAGGCGGAGAAGTATGTACCTTTCCTGTTACCAAGTTCCACTTGAGAGCTTGTCCACTCTAGAATCACTGCAAGGTAATGGCTCTAAAGTGCCGGAGTGCAACCAAGAGCCAGGCCCCCCATTTACTGAAAGCTGATCATGCTCATGAATCTTTAACACTGGCAGTCACTTCAGGATGTCGCAGGATGGGAAGGGGAGGGCTTTCTGTATAATAAGCACAGAATGCTGGGCTCTGGCTGTATACGCTGAGGGGAGAAGAGAGCTGGAATGAGGGGAGGAAGAGAGACAAAGAGACAAGGGATGGCAAAATTGATTAACTGGTATAAATAAGCGCCTCTCCACAATAATCTAGTCACTGATTCATCTGTGGCTGAGAGCGCTGCCAAAGGGGAAATTTTGACGCCAATGTGGAAATCAGATTATTGTATAAAAGGTAACTATAGGGACATATTGAGCTCATTTCAATGTATGATGTTAATCAGAGTTAATTTTTAATTGATCAGTTTAGTTTCCTACTGTAACTCACAGCTTTGTGAGCAGGTGAAGTGTGATGCAGCACAAGCAACCAACCAGCAGTTTCAATTAATGATAGAGACAAATCGACAGTGCGTCACTGTAAATAAATAAATGTATCAATTTGCATTTTCAAGTAGAAGTGCTGCTGTTAGTATAAACATGCATTTAAACATGTATTTTTTCATGGAATTTACTCAACAAATGATCTACAAAATACTGCAGGACACTACAGGAAATTGAATTAACCATTTTTTACTGCAGGCCAACTTTAAAGTACATGTGTACTGCTTCAGCTATATTATGTAGGAAAATAAAATTATTGGATTGAGACTGTAAAATGGCACATTCTCTACATTAGATGACTCATTTTGATGGCTGAAAAAAAGTATTTTGCACTCGACCAAAACAAAAAGGTGCATGTATTCTGATATGGTGGGAAAAAACTGAGGAACTGCAACTAAACTCCTGACAACAGCTAATACAACTATTATTAAGAAGTTAAGGTCACTCAGAAAACAGTGTTGCAAGAACTGCTGGCAACACAGTAATCCTAGAGGACACATTAAAGTTAGTGCCATTTGAAATGTAACCTGTAAAAAGGAACATAACCTCCCAGTATAAATGGTGGTTTTAAGAGTGAAGATTTTTTTTTTTTTTTTTTTCACACAAATGGATGAATGTTGCAGACCAACAGGACTATTGGATGCAACCCTCACTTTCACAAAACAGCTGGACGTGAACACTACTGAGCACACTGAAAAAAGTCACGTAGGAACTGTTACAAAAGAAATGGGGAGAATTCCCAAAACTTCCATCTAAGTTATACACATCAGTGAAAGCCTTAAACTAATAACAATACTGAAAACTGAATTCTGACTTGTAAACAAAGTTCTCATTATGTGGCTAATCAAATGATAGCTGAAAAATGCCTGAAGGTTTTCCTATCAAAACCACTATCAAGCCTCTTTCCCTTGTAACTAGAGAAATGATCATCATTAATAAAATGTGTCAAATTTTTTTCCTTTTGTTTAGGAGTTTGCATCACCTATACAACTAAGGGACTATGCATGCTGTGATACAGCTTTGCTTTGTAAACCTATGCAGTTTTCACTGTAGGAGCTTACAGTAATTTTGCTGACATCTATCATTTTGTGTTGCTTACTTTGGTGTTTGGACTAGAGTGTCCATTTGCCACATTGCACAGTGGTGTTGCGAAAAAGGAGAGCTTGCTGTGGCAATGCTTCTCACCTTGGTTTAAGGCCAGAGAGTCCCTCGGGCCATTGCTGCAAGACAGTAATGCTAAGAAACCTTTAAGTCTCATCCACTTCTCCCTGCTCTAAGAAAGTGTAGCAAAATTGGGATGTACAGTGTATAGTGTGAATCAGCACAATTCTCATCACAGTGGTAATTCAGTGTATAGTAACAGCATGCTTCAAGATTGTGGCTGTAATGTACTGTGCTACAATACATGAGGTTAACACATAAGTACTACATACAATTTGCTTTCAAAAACGCTTTTTATTCCTGTAGTTATTTTTCGGTTTTACAGCATAAAAAAATGCTTCCGACACATAATAGACCCTCAACTGAAGACAGGGAGTTTTCACAGCCAGGTCACACTGAGTCATATTTAATGACCGGTCAATTTCAAGAAATATGCAGTTGAAACTTGCTACTTATGAGAAGAAAATAGGTACTTCAGCACAAAATGCTGTATATTTGTATTACAAGTGTATTATAAATTGCAATATCAGTAATAAGACATTTGTTGTTCTAATTGAATGCAAAGTACATGCACCAAATGCCACAGTTTTTCCAACTAGCTCACTTCGGTGACTTTAAAAGCCAAAGCTATTCAGGTAACTGTCCATGTGCTTCGAGTGCACAGCAAGTCATTTTATCTAGTGCTTAACTGTTTGCATTGAGTTAGCATGGAGCTGCAAGTTAAGTGTCTACAGGGTCTTTTCATCTCCTAGGGGACCTTAAAGCCTATTACATCGTGGAACACAGTGTGCCTTTTTAATCACGGCACACAATTAATTAGACAGGAGAAAAGTTTCAATTTTAAATCATATTCCCATTTGGATAATTAGAAAATGCAACTGGTAACTCGAAAAAAAAAGGACTCTGCAAGGCTATTTGGCTATCATGAAAAATCAGCTTGTACTAGATGTAGGCTTAATGCAGTGAGAGCCAGCCAGCCCTTCTTGGCCTGGGTGATTTCTCCTAAATACCTGCCAAGTGAGCCAGCTGAGGAATGCACTCACGTGATGTCATGTGCTGACATAACTGGAGAGTAAACCGATTCCCCTTTTGAACCCTGCACAAGTCTATAGCTAGAAACAATGTGGAAAGGTGATATTCAGTATTTTGAGCCAGCTGAACTCTGTGATGAGTCAGGGTTTAAAACAGAAAGTGCTCAAAGGTACAGTCCAACATAAAAAAAGACCAATATTATTATTCTGCATGTGCACATAACTAAACATCAAATATAGTAAAAACATTGCTATAGTTAATCTCATCTTTTTTAATTCAATTTCATAACTCAGTATTTCTCAACTCCACCTTCCTCTTTTCCTTTTCCCTTTCCTGCATGGCTCTAAGTTCTCATCCTCTAGAGGAATTTCCTCTGAGCTTTAATGCTGTCACATGCTCAGTTTCAGTTCGGCCCTTGATCTGTGGACTGAGTGACAGAATAAGGCAGAGTGTGAAAACACTCAATTGAACTAGTTTAAAAGTAATAATTTTAAAAATCCCCGAACTGGAACAAAAGTGATGCATCTTTATAGTGAGCTGTATCTTTGATTTTTAAATTTGAGTCAATTAAAGATCCACTTAATAACAGTGATTTCCTTTCAGAAAAATCAATCAGCAGCTACAACAGGCAGAAATTCATCACAGATAAGAAATATTCGAGCAAAACTGAAAGAGAGCATCTGTACATCCAGTTACAATCACTTTAGCCTGCGTCATCTATTCAAATACTTTTTCATGTCACCATGTCAGTATCACTGCTGTCTAACGCTGTACAAAACAATCTATCACATATTCAACAGGGTGGGCCATGCCAATGCTTCCTGTGATATTAGGGGTGGGGACCTGCTAACAAAGTCAGTGGTGTGACTCAAGACAAGTGACAAGTCATACCAGAAGTATGCATGCACATATGCCCGCATGCAAGTTTCCGAACCATGTAGACACAGTGACGCAGTAGACCTCCTGAGGAAAAAGCGGTGTTCTGTTAACTTGAGGAGGTCTCTATCTTTGAAAAGCTATTCTACTTGGCACAGAGGTGTTAAATGACACATGGTGTATCCTAAACAAAAACACACAACGCTGCCAAGTCTGCCACTGATTTTCAGTAGCAACATTAATGAGTCTGATATTACCCTGAATACTGACATGGTACAAATCAATAAAAATACTGGTATGTTTCCAAAAAAATTAAGCTCCTTTCAAGTTAAGGATAAAAATATGAAAAGGTACAAAGATCACTGAAGCCAGAGAAATATACCCACTACAGCTATACACTGTCATCTTCTCCAAAACCTGACATTGGATCACAGGAGTATCTCATAAGACCTACAGTCTAACCATCTGTTGGTATTTAAAGGGAGGTCAAAGATCACCGGGTTAAAAGTTCAAGCTCCCTTTAAACAGACTGCCGCCAATTAACCCATAACTGCTGATACAGTTTCATTACACGGTGCAAAACCTCACGCTATCCTTAATGATTGTGACAAAATATGATTCCTGTTTAATGAAAGTGAAACAAAACCAGTACTGAATTGAAACTGAACTCGTCAACTGAGGGACTGAATGACTACAACTGATAACATGTCCAAGGTCATACAGTTTTGAATGTGTTATACTCTCGTTGAGACAATTATCATTTCTTTTGACAGAGGCAGTGTGATCTTGGGAGGTGAGCAGAAATGTTGCCTTAAGCCTAACATTGGGAGTAGTTGTAATCCCTCCATTCTCCCGGAGTTGGCAATGGGCTCCTTGTGAGTGGGGGCTTTGTCACCCAGGCTGGGCTAACAATGCTAATGAGCCGGCTAATCACGTTCGGATAGGACAAAGAGTAGATGGTTCATGTGCTAGAAATTGACCATAATGGTTAGGTCACAGAGGGGCTAAACGCCAATGGAGCCCCAACTGGGTGCCTTCTGAATGGCCCACTAATGGCCTTCAATTCAATAAGAATCAAGGCTGATGTCTACCCTAATGAAAACACCTGGCCTTTTTGCTCTAGACAAGTCATGCCAAGGTTTTGTGAAGACCCTCCTCTTAAACAAAACAAAACAAAAAAAATCAATAGGTCTGTCATGTGAGGTGAGATAAATCACACAATCCGATTAGTAAGCCAAACATAAATTTCGTCATGTTAAGCTGAAACAGGGTGACAAAAGTATATGTTCCACCACAAGTGGGGCTTGTGACAGCTTAAAGGTTAAGAAGTATTGTTTTATAAGCACATAGCAGCAGGTTTAAGGCCCCAGACCGGCCATGAGACTTGCTCTAAAAATCAAAAAATTAATGGCCTCTGTAACATGTTAGGGTGCCCCAGAACAAGGCACTTGACACCCATTCAGGTCATTGGAGATGCTCAATAGCAAACATTACAGGAATGTGGTTGTACTAGGTTTCTCTGGGGAGATGTTTAACTGTACAGCTTTAAAGCACAACATAACTGGGGGAAAAAAACAACAACCATGGTCATGAAAACCTTGAAAGATATAAGAGTTAGAAAAGAGCTTTAATAAACCTTCTTTAAAAATGTGAAAAAACACTTTTAACAAATCCAACATTTCATCTAAAAATGTCAGACGTTAAAATAATAGGCCTATAACGTCTGAAATTTTTCCTGCCCTTGAGGCTTACTTTTAACCTCAGAAAAGAAAGGATCATCGCTGCTTCAAGGTTTCATTTTGTGTCACAACAAACGCAACATAGTATTAGTGTGCAAGGGTTATGTACGCAATTGTCAATCAACTAATCGTTTAAAATCGACTGATGTTTGCAGCTATAGATTAAAATAATGACATAGCCAAAAAGTATGTAAGGTATCCTTCTACATAAAAATACCCTTCAATTTCTATTATTTACACCTTAACAAACCAAACATGATTTTCCATCCATGCCTATACTCAACATGGTCATTTCCATGTTTAAACACATGTACACAAAAGGTAGAGAAACAAGTCTTTCTGCCTTTTACCAATTTCATTTCCTTCTAAAATCATTGATAAAAAAAGAATTTAACAATTACAAATCAAAGCTGATACTATTGTAAGGGTACGCAAAAAGTGAACTGGAGCAAACAGCCTGCAAGTTAAATACAATTCAAACACAAACCATTGCCGATCACATAAAAGTCAAAATTTCAATTTGACTATCTTCTTTCACCATTAGTGTAAATGGGGACAGGAGGAAGTGGGGGGCTGCTATAAATTTGAATAATTTTGACTGAAAATCCTGTATTCTTGGTGTCATCAGCAGATCTACAGACATGCTCGTATCAGTCACTATTATTTGTTACACTTTGGCACTAAGCCAGCAGATTTCAGTGGGGTCCTCTGATACAGATGCAACCCCGTGCCAGGTGCCCTCAACATCTGTTGCTCAAATAGCAACAGCCAGCTCTTTCAGCTGCGACCTCAGGGACGGCAAACACAAATGTGCAAGTCCCATAATGAGACTGATAAGACATGTTGTAAAAGGTGAGTCATAATGACAAGAGAAAGCAAATGAGTGTGTAACAGAAAACAGCCGTGAAAATGCAGAGTTAAGTGTGTGAGCCTGGGAGAGAGGGTGTAGGCATAAAGAACAATTTGTGTACACAGCTGATTGTATCATGCTTTTGAGATGATTTGGAGCTCATCTTGTGACTGGTCTGCACGTCAACTGCGTATCCATTGTGCCCCGTGTATGTGTGTGTGTGTCCACCATCTTTCATTGCCTGTCACAGTTTGTAAGGAATTAGTTCCCGTGGAGGCCTGAGGCTGGACAGCGGAAGCAGACTCAGGCTCAAGGAGGTGCTATCTTAGCATGGAGGGGAGGGGAAGAAGGGATCAGCTGACACAACTATGTCACTTTATCAGCCAAACACTGAGACAATGTGACAGGGCAATGCTCAGTCTTGCAGCAAACGCACACGCAGTGACAAATCCTCAAAACACTACTAACAAAAGTAGTTCAATTTGAATTTAAATTAGGTAGAAGAAAGTAGATGGGACAGAGAAAGAGATTCACTGTGTTTTTCTGCTCCATTGAACCAGTGTGTGAGCAGGGTAATAATCTGTGGAGCACGTTTAGGGGGATGACTTTAAACCCCAGCATTACCTGATTAAGAGTGCTGCTGCTCTGACAGTGGAACATGTAATTGGACCAGACAGAGCAAAGAGCAAAGTGAAGCAGCCTTCTCTCTCTTTCTCTCTGTCATTCTCTCCATCTACAGTCCCCTGCTGAAACACTCGGCGACAGCCAGGTCAGGTAGACCCTGCAAACTGTGGCTATTTAACCTTTATTTAGCAAGCGAGTGTAGTGACCGAGAGTCTCTAATGGAAGTCGAAATGATGTTTTATGAGGCTTTTATGAGTTTTCTGTTTAATAACTATTTAAGCTGTTAAATAGCTGACAACAAACTGGCACTCTTCCATTTCCACCTAAACCACAATCTGACCACTGATAAAATCCTGCCAGGTCAAACAGGACTCTGGTCTTCATTTCAGATAGAGTGGGTGCATCTACCTGAGTACCATGCTAGCTATGAATCTACCATACAGCCACCAAAACACAAAAAACTTAAGTTATGTCAAACTACATTTGATATGAATCATTGCTGTGCATAGTAGTATTGTACCGCTGTGTTAAGCGTGACTCATAATGTAAATAAATTCCCAAACAGCAGTTCTTAAATATCTAAGTATTCATTTTTTAGTGATGATAGCAAGTTAACCAATAGGGTGACATCTTCTGAGGGGTCATTTCTATTAAGGGTCAAAGACCTCCATCCCCTTGTTGTGTTGCAAAATTAGGATGTTGTCTGTCTAATTCTGCAGCTGGAGCATCAGTATAACATCATGACTCCCCCTCTCCTGTGTAATCTCCTCTCCGATGAGTTCATTTGTTTTGTACTCCGCTGCCAGATGAGATGGGAGGCGGTTTTGTTTTGACGGCCCACATCTTCAGGTGCCAAAACCACAAATCTCTGGAGTACAGGCATGAATGGAAGCACTTGAACATGCAAACAAACACATGCACACTCATGTACTCCATGTGGGACAGATATGGGCAATTTGGCGGTTCTGTTGAGGGAAAATGTAACTAAATTATGTAGAATTGCAACCATTAGGTGATTAATTGATAAGTTCATCGACAGAAAATTAATCAGCAACTATTTTGATAATCGATTAATCACTTTGAGTCATTTTTAAAAGAATAAATGTCCAAATTCTCTGATTCCGGCTTCTGAAATGTTAATATTTACACAAAATATTTTTGGGTTGTGGACTACTGGTCTGGAAAAAATAAGAAGTTTGAGGACGTCACCTCAGGCTTTAGGAATCAGTAACAACAGACCAAACAACTAATCAATTAATTGAGAAAATAATAGACAGATTAATTGATAATGAAAATATCTATTAGTTGCAGCCCTACTTGCTCATATGAATTACAAACAAAATCATTAAAATTTTCAGGAAATGAAAAGGTAAAAATGCTCTTCAACCTAAGAAAGAGGCATACATTTTCTCTGTTAGCAATGACAACAGGCTTTATGTTAGTTTTACTAACATAGTCATCAGTAATTCACAAAAGCTGGCCTTTTAGTGTGGCAGCAGTGGTGAGGCATGTACATGTGGCATCTAGCATCTCCATTTCTAAAACATATGCAATGAATGCATGGTCATTGCTAATTACATGGGGGGAAGTGTAGAAAAGGAATGCTTTCTTTGCCCACATATACCCCACATCAAAAGAGCAAGACCTGCCTGATTTTATCTTATTACCATCAACAGAACCCATAAAAACCAAACCCAAACCCTACAAGCGAGCAGTGCTTGTGTAGCAAAAGCCTGACATTGCTTTTGTCTCCACGCTATTATTGTAACTTCACTGTTATCTGAAATCAAAAACATGTAAAAGAGCCATACTGTTGCATCTGGGTGACAAATTCCTTCATTATGATAGACACAGTACGTGCAGTTTATTCTCCGGTGGTTAACTTTGTAAAATAAAGTGAACACTGAACCTTCATGTTTGCACAATATGAGTATTTTTATAATAAAATCTGTTAAAATAAAACCTGTTTTCTGTACAGAGGGATCTGAAAACCCTGACGTGACACTAGTGAAGTATTTTGCCTGCATGCCCTGTCCTTTACCTTTAACCTGGTATGTACGGCGTGTTATGTGGGTACATTTTGATGACTGTATAATGTGAGAATGTTCTGACCAGAATTTATTTTGAGATGGAAATAAGTTGAAGCTGGTCAGATAACTTACACGAACCGTTTGCTGCCACTCAAATTCTCCCAGTCATGCCAGAACTGTGACCACCAAATAACTCATCTGGCATCAATCTATGTAATCACCATCTCTTTTCCACACTCACTTTCAGAAAACTTTTCAATATTATAGTCATTTATCATATAAAATTCTAATCATTTGCTGATGACATCTTCTCAAATGAAGGGAAAAATTGTTCCTCTCTGTCCTATGAGTACTTTTTGTCAGGCAATAATTGTTCCTTTCTGGCTTATAAGTACTTTTTGTACTATTTGTCAGGCAAAGGAATTTTTTTCTGATATCATGCTTTGTCATTTTTTAAAATTACATGGACTTAATAACTGAGAAAACCTATTTTTTAAATTATTTGTTAATTTTAAAAAACTGTTATACTGATAGAGATACTGCTACATGTCTATCAGGTAACTTCATGAAGAGCTGATTTACATGCATGCCATGTTCACCTTAGTCGTTCCATTCACCATTTATGGTTCATATGCAATGAATGTATAGTCATTGGTAATTACATGGAGGGATGTGTAGAAAATAAATGCTTTCTTGCCCCTCTACCCCACATCAAAAGGGCAAGACCTGCCTTATTTTATCTAATTACCATCAATGGGTCCCATAAAAACCAAACCCAAACAATGTGGGAGTTAATGAGGCATGATACGAGGCTTGTGCACCTGTGGAAGATTTTATAGTCTCTGTGATTAAAAAAAGGTTAGTGCTTAATTTAGAAATAATATTAACCTATACCTGAACTATGCAGGGTGGACGGAAAACACAGGTCAGCTAAGGAGATTCCCCACACTGCTGAAAACAGTAAAGATAGAGCAAGCAAAACCATATTATAGGTCACTGAAGGAACACTGCTGAATCAGCAGAGAGAGCGGGAGAGCGGGAGAAGAGAGAGAGAGAGAAAGAGAAATCATGCTGGTCAGAGTTTGACCCTCACAATGTGTACAGAAACGAAAAGCCTGAAACCGAATCCCCACATTCCTCTGGCTTTATGACAAGAGAGTGAGAAATGCTGCTGCTCTGCACATGTCATTCCATACTGCCTTTGCCCAGTCTGTGATGGTAGTGTACAAGTGCTGTTTACCTCGATTAGAGAAGAAGATTGTATACTAGGCTTTCTCAGGACTGATTCACACTGCATATTTCTGGACCACCCACCCAACTCAACTCTGGCAGGCAGCTTGCTCAATCCAAGTTTTCTCTCCCTCCCTCGGTGCCAAGGATTCCACCCTGGGCAGTGGGAAAGGTGCCAACCACATGCTAGGACCCAATGCCACAAACACATTGTGGCAGAGGGGGAAAGCAATTCATCCACTGACAGAAATTAAGATTTAAAAAGCACACACCCTAACCTTTATCTACAACTGCATCATGTCATGCAACAATTTAGAGAATGCCGTCTTGTATCCTATCTACCATGTCATTTGGGGGTGGGGGTGGTTTCTATACAGCACTTTATTGCCTCCATGTTTAAATAACTGCTATTCAAAGAGTTTATCATCATCAACGTTATCTTTTCTTGTGTTATTGGATCAGTGACAACTGTAGAAAGAGCTGCGGAAGCCCAGCTCCTCTAAAATGAAAATGAGCTACTTACATGTTCAAAATAGTAACAGCTATTAGATCTAACATCCTGTGCAGTTACATAGTATCAGCCTTTATAATACATGGGATAACAGCTGCAGAAGCATTGTCACAGAGTCATGTGACCTCTGTTGTCTCCTCTGTTCAAGCCAAACTGCCTGAGGGCACCTTCTAAGCAATGAGCAGTAGACACCACAATATCATTTAGCTCAGGAGATCAATATGCACTTTGCTGTGGCTGACCTACATAAGTGGAGGAGTGTGGACTGTCGAAATCATTGGATTGCCTGTGAGTCTCAAGATCCTTGGAGCCCTGGCGACGACTCCACAGGAGCAGAGCATGAGTCAACCTTTGGTGTGATGTTACCGATCTTAGTTTTAAAAAGATTACCAATTCAAATAATACTCAAATTAACTAACCATATCGTTCTAGTGCAACAGTTAACTGATTGCCGCAGGGAATTACCCCCACCCAGTCCAAGGACACCGCATTTGTTTGACAATGTAGAGCTTGAATGTTCTTGAATCTTCCGTTTGAGAGACTTAGTCTTACTTGCCTATTCTACCACATCACAGATTCAACCTCGACCTAAAAGCAAAATTGGGGCTCAATATCAATCACAAAACAATTGTAATGTCACGAGAATCCCTCCTGTTGGTTCAAAATCAGTAATTTAGTTTATATATATACACTCTTTTCATTGTTAAAGGGGATATATGATGCACATTTCCACATCTATATTTATGTTCTTGGGCTCTAATGATATACATTTGCATGATTTACAGTTAAAAAAAAAACTGGCCCTTTATGCAGCCTCAGTTCAGCCTCTGTCTGAAACAGGCTGTTATAGCTCCTGTCTCTTTAAGGCTCCTTCCCGATGAGCCTACTCTGTTTCGATTGGTTAGCTTCTGGAAGCTGCCCCTCAGCAGTCTCCCGGTGCCTCAAGAGACTACATAAAGAAACAGTAGTATTCAGACATCACTTCTTTTTCTCGTTCTTCACTTGAAGTGGAAACTTCTCAAATACATTTGTACATGTTCAAGCCTGAATCCAATCTGAAATATGAGTGTGAGTGAGAGTGGACGACAGAAACAACCCGTGGAACAACCTTAGTGGACGGAACGGACGGCCGTTTGTGGGCATGTGTAAAACAATTTGATGTCATCACAAAGAGGAAGTAAAGGTAACTTTGCAAATGAAGCGTTCACGGCAGGCTGAAGCCCTGGCTTTTGACTTCCAGGGAGTTACATATGTTCACCTCAAGTTTTGAACCTTTGACTATGTTTAACATAGACATCCGACATCATAACAGTATATAAATAACAAAAAATCATAAAAAGTGTGATATGTCCCCTTTAAATTTTCTTCAACTCTGATAATGCAGACTGAGTTCAACGAAAAAACGATCCCTTTCAGACAGCTGATAACAAGACAGGACCCACTCTCAGCACAGATTGATGGGATGGCTGATTTGAGGTCAGTTAAAACAACAATGAAAACATGCCTCGAAGCGGAGATGGAGTAAATACTCCTGCTCCTCCTCTTCCATGTCAAAGCCCTCTCCGCTTTCCATCAACCACCTCTCCTCTGCCACCGTCCGTCCTCTTCCCCCCCTCCTCCTCCTCCCTCTACTGTAAAAACCTGGCCATTACCCCACTGCTCATCCCTCACGCCCACCCAGGACCTGTCACACTGCTGTTTCCATGACAACACAAACGCAGAGACAGCAGGGTGAGATGCCCAGCGAGACAAGGCAAACAGATACCAGGGGGAGGGGTGCATCATGTCAAGAATACACTGTGGACCTTATATAGCATGTGATGGACAGATAACACAATGAAGTCTGATCTGCTACAGCTAAACTTGGTGTGTGAGTGGAAGCCACATGGTTTCTTGTGATTGTTTTATATTATTGTGCAAGGAAAGTCTATGTTCCAGTTGGGCCTGAATCACTGAATGTAATTTATTACATTTGAAAAAAAAAGAACGAGGACAATTCTAATAATTCCAAGTTCAACAAATTGTATTTAACTGGTCTGGTCAAAGTAGCTTCTGCCAAGTGCAAAGCAATAACTCCTTGAATGGAATGTGCAGATTTGAGCAAGGACAATAACACTTTGCAACATCCTTATGATACCCCTGATTCCTGCCAGCCTTTCGACACTGGATGTTGTCATGACACTGCTTTTAGAAAAGTAGCCCCGGAGAACACATTAAAGAGCCTGTGCGAGACAGGGTATGGCGTTGTTCAGGAGCTGACCACACTAAACAGAAGAGACAAGGATGTCATTTTCCAGCCTGGTTCAAATGAGTCAACTTAACGTAGTTAACAAAGAGAAGTGTGTGGAAACAAGAGCAGTAGTGTAGTTCACTAGCAAAATTGGACACATTTGAAAAACGTATTTGTCATAATTTAAACAAAAGTGTCATTTCTTTTAGGTGTCACACATGAATAATATTTCGCTTCAGGATGATATGGTAACATTTTCTCTTATGGCGCTTCTTAACAAGATTTGAGTTGTAAATTAGTGTTTTGTTAACAATAATCAGAAGTGAATGGGCTAAAGGTTAGTTAGCTATGTGTTTGTTGTGAGTAAAAGTGATTATGACTTGAACGTGGCTTTGGTTAGAAGCCTGAATTGTTGTGAAAATAAGTTTTATGCCCAAATAGCAACAGGCTGAAATTATTACTTCAGGAATTCACCACCATCATATCTCTGTGTCATGCAATGAATTCACTTGGGATAAGCAAACACTAAAATAGCCTTAAAAAACAAAAACCCCTCAAAATTAGAGATGCTGGTTTACATTGTTATTATTATTATTAGAGCTTTACCACTCAGCCAGTAAGTATTTAACATCACAGGTGGACCAGGACTAAAATACAGAACCCAGCGCAAACAGGGCTCAAGATAATCACACAAATCCATTTATGTTTGGTTTCTTCTTAGTGTATTTATTTTATGGTTTTTTTGTTTATGTTGTAGAGTATTGAACAGCACAACAGCTGCACCAGTTTTTTTTTTCCATAGAGTAATCTAGCATTATTATTTATGCTTAAAACTCAGGTAAAATCTCGGCTGATTCTTGACAACAGTGTCTTAACACACACACACACACACACACACACACACACACACACACACACACACACACACACACAATACGCTGTGTTATTTATGCTGACTTATTTTTGGCATCAATACAAAAATGGTTTTTAATTTTAGGGCTGCAAGTAATGCTTATTTTCATTCTTGATTCATCTTCTGATTATTTTTTCAACTAATCAATTTGGTCTATAAAAATGTGAAAATACTCATCACAATTTCCTAGAGCCCGAGGTGATGTCATCAAATGTCTTATTCTGTCCGACCAAAAGTCCAAAACTCATAGATATTCAATTCACTGTAATGTAAGCCTGACATGACCAATCAATTATTAAAACAGTTGCCTATTAAATTTCTGTGGATTGACTCATTGATTAAACGACTAATCGTTGCAGCTCTATTTAATTTGAAGTTATAGCAAGGCAGCAGTATAAAAAACTCATTACTAGATCATATTAGTCCAGTTAAGTGACAGAACACAGCAAAGAATCTGGCGGTGTACGCAACAGAACAAGGGTCAAATGATTACAATATCACTCAGGTGACGCAACAAAGCAACCTATCACAGGGCAAAGGCCAATGATTAGAAGATGAGAGGTTTGTCTCCCATGTGCACTGGAAAATACTCCTTTGTTTTATGGAATTATGAACACAGATGGTAGGCAACAAAAAAAGACTTAAGAGCGATATAGAAAGATGGAGTAAATGACAGGGCTGAGTGGAGCCCAGAGTGAGAAAAGACAGCTAGCGAGCAAGTCAGCAAGAGATAAACGAGAGAGAGAGGTTGTTTCTGAATCATGTGACAAGCTAGGCATTACTCTGTCACACACCTGTTGCTATAGCTGTAGTTTACTAAGTGTGCAGAGCACTACCTCTAAGTAACACCCATTACACGGGTGGTGCCAAGTCAGTGTGAGAAAACCTCCGCTCAGTTATCCTTGTACAAACATCCACATAGCTGCATACACGCTCGCATGAATTCCTGAACTGTCACGATCCCACTGCAGTCATTTTTTTTGTTGAGTCAAAATGATTTTTTTATTATACCTGCCACAGATAATAGTCCTGTTATAAAATTCTTATCACAGACTAGTATGATTCAACCTTTAAACAAAACAAACAAAAGCTTGGAAATCCAAAAATACTACACTACAGGAATGCATGCTACTGCACAGGACTGCATTCTTTGTAACCAGGGGAGGGCTGTCACAGGCGTCATTTGCATGCTCCATGTCCTCATCTAACACAGTCTCAAAATTGAAATGAGGTCAGATTAGAAGGAAATTTTGCTTCTTGTCTTTCCCTGTCTCCCAAGGACAAACCGTCTGATGAGCCACTATCCTCAGAAAGAGATACTTCCAGAGAGTGGGTTTGTTTCACTGCAAATTAAAAAGGTCAATAACTTAAGGCACTATGCTTTGGAGAGAAAATGCTGTCTCAGGCTGGCAGGAGGGGTATTTCCCAAGTGGTTAACAGACAACACATTGCATGCAGGTGAAAGGATAAACATCTCTTTAAACTCATCAATCCCTGGCCTTTTCACTGTGATGGTAATGAGGGATATAAACCACATGTCACCATAGCTTTTTTTTTTTAAACTTCTGGAGGGTTTACTTTAGAGGTGGATCCAGCTGAAATCCATCACATCACATCCTTGCGGATCACAGCAAAGGCAGCTGGACAACATGTCATGTTAAATCTCATATCAGTGATGTGACACGAGTACTGTGCACCATCAGGTGGGCAGAGTGATACAACAGAAACTGCTCAACTGGTTCCACAGGATGCGTTCCCCCAGCATTACTGAGAGGAGCGTTGACAATCATTGAAATGGCACAAGCTGTCTGCCTGTATAGTGCTGAATCAGTCAAGCAGGAGAGCCCTTAGAAGGAGTGCACTGCACTCACAACACAGGCATAACAATGAGACACACAAGTCAAACCTCTAAGCAACAATCCCCCATGCTGCATTAGTGTCTCACATTTTCAGAGAGCATCTTAAGCATTCAATTCAAAGTCTCTATTTACATCTCTACATGTGAGTCCCTACTGATTAAGCTGCTACCTCATTGTTTTAAATATACCTCTAAGTTTCCTTCCTCCTTAGGAAAACAATACAACGACAAGGTGTAAGCATTCTGCGGACCTCTGGACTACAGAGCCACAATCTGGGTTTCTAGTGTGTAGTTAGCAACTTTCTGAACACTTTTCCAAATGTCTGAAGCTAAGTGATGGAGTAATGACAATGGTTGTGGCTTGGCTGCTAACTAGCCTATTAGTAGAGCCTCACGTCAATGCATAATAACGCCAAGAGAAACATTAGTTCAGCAAAAAAAAGAGAGAGAGCGAATGGACCCTGCATCCTGAACAAATGCAGAAAATTTGTCAACTTACCTAACGCGGCGAGTGGCACAGAGGCATGGTTATTAACACAACAAACAAGGTCAACAGTCCGCTCAAACACATGGTGGTGAGAACTGTCCTGACTCACTCATATATTCTGACAACGACGTTCAACCAGCCAGACTAGCCTGCAGCTAAACAGTTAGCATGCTAACTACGCTCCTGCTACACTGGCGAACTTCGTCCGGTGTTGTGTGCACGGTCACTCGCTCGCTCAGCACAAAAAAATGACATATGAAAGTATTGTGCACGCATATAGTTCACTTTAAATCAAATGTATATGCGGCCGTAACACCAATACGTGAAGACGGCTGACAAACGTTGCAAGAACTCGCTTGCAAGCTCGCTGTCTGAGCCGTCTAATTGAGTTTGCTGCAGAAAAACACTATTGACACAGGCAGCGAGCTTAGCCAAGAAGCTAACGCTTGCTAACAAGCTAACGCCGAAGCGAGAGCCTGTGCCAGACAGACACACAGCCGAGATTGAAGACCTCGCACTGGATCGTGGATTTCACAACGAAAACACCTCGTCCCGTCTCAACAAGAGGCACCGACACGCGTGGCTACTTACGATTTAATACTTTGGGCTGTGTCCTCGCTGTTAAATTCCGTTTAAGAGAAGCAGCTCTGACCTTCGCGGTAGTGGAACAACATTTCTGCTGGCTAACTGTGCCGCCATGTTACTCCTGCTCCTGCAAACCAATGCTGAGTGTTTATCTGGCTGGTAGCTGCTATCCTCCCCCACACCAGACCACATCACGGGGCTCCAGCAGTATTACCGCCGGGGTCCGTACCTGTCAGAATGACACGGGTGCTTGACATTTGATTTGAACGGCAGCCTATTTGTTGACATTTAATCTGACAACCAATAATGTTGAGCCTACTTTAAAAAAAACACCATTGTGTCACGGATGTTAGTATCTTTAAATGTGTGTTGTGTTTTAAAGGTGGGCAAACCATGACCCCTCCATCCCCAACACAGGTTTCTCAATTTAGCAAAACAAACAATTACAATAGTCTCTATCTACACCAGCTGAGATACTGCAGATATATGTGAGGTCATAAAGATTTATGTCAGCCTATAAAATGATGGTACAAGCTCTGCCGCACATAAAAAGGCTGGTAAAAGGAATGGAGTTGGGGTTTCCCTTAATCGCATCACTAAAAGTTCAATTTCAGTCTAGCCTATTTAATTTTAAGATACTATGAAATTGCTATGACATTTAAGCAGCATTAACATCAGCTGGTCTGTGAATAAGAAAAATGTGCCACAGCAAGCAAGATTTTTACAAGAACCACGTAATTTCGGTCACAATTTTTAAGTAATGAGTAAAACTTATTAAAAGACTTATACCAAGAAAACATTACAAGCTTTACAAAAGTAATAAGTAAGAGTGTCCTACTTATTCAGCAACCTTGGTTTTTACTGTCTAGTCAACTATCTATGGCTCAAAGAAGCCAAGCAGGCGTTTTCTCTCAATTACAACGTGCGACACCGCCACCAAGTGGTGGCTAGCCGAAACACCAACAGGGTGGTTTCTACATGCTTTCATGAGCCACAGTAAATTGAGGACTGGAGAGAAAGAAATCTCCATGTAGACACATTCAACCACACACACACGCCCATTTGTTTAGTTTTTTCTCGCATTTTCTAACATTTGGCAGGGACTTTATTGTCTTTGTTTACCTAGGGGCAGGACTTTTCCAGGACAGAGCTCTGCACAGTATAAAACAAATTTTTGCTCACAATTATGGTGAATGGTTCATGTTCCAATCCAGGTGCTAACTTCCAGTCAGAGCTGTAGTAGCTACCAATGACAACAGTGAGGTCTTGTCCTGGAATTTCTTAAGCTGATTTACTTATGTTTTTGTGAAATGTGGGTTTTAGCAGAGCATTAACCACAGAGGATCTTTTATAAGCTGACTTCAGCTTTTTATGACTCAGTATGTTGAAATGTGACAATTTTGGGCCCACAAAAATAAATAAATAAACAAATAACTACAAGATTTCAACATATAAACCATAATGTAGGGATATAACATTTGCAGAATAATGAAACAATTAACTGAATTAATAAAATATGACAAATCCAAGTGATTTAAAACATATTACAGACCTTGTTTTTGACATCTGGTCAAACATTTATGAGTCATCAGGAGAGTGTTGGGGCTTGTGACAAAAATCCCGCCTATGGCTCTGCCTCTAGTGCACTATAGTGAAATTGAACTCCTCTCCATTTTGGTGATTTCTAGCAATCTCTGCAACCTAGTTTGGGAACAACTACACTGACATGGCAAATAATTACCAGGCCATGTTTATAGTCCTTTACTGGCAGCCTGTTTCTCCAAACAAAATATAAAATGTGTAAAGCACAAACTTCAACTATTACAGCTGAAGAATAATTCTGACAGTTATTTTTTTCAATAAAACATTTTATTCCTTTGCGGTATTGATAAACCGTCAGGACAAGTTGGGAAAACCACATATACCACTGATATACAGCACAGCTGGAGGCAACCATGACTCACCACTGTGTACCTAAAATTAGTTATTGGATTTACTCTTTAGAATAAGCCAGTGTTACCTTAGTGATTGATTCTTACAATACAGTTAACTGCACTCCATAGCTTTGTGAAATTCATTTTATGGCATGTAAATAAAAGGCATATATTAACAGTCAATCAGGTTCATTTGGCACAGTCAGTGGTGGGTTGGGGGGGGGACAGCCAAACAAAAATAGTGTTCTCATTCCCAGTCCATGCTTTTACAACAAATCATTCTTGTTTTAAGGTAAGCAATAGTATGATAAGCCAAACAAATACTGCATACACCATTCCCCTTAACCAGCAAACGTCAAGATAGTGATTCAAACTCACAGAAGGGATGTTTTGCCTGATGTCATCCTTTACATAAGTTACTCAAAACTAAAACATGAGGGATGTTCATTTATTAAGAGTATTTCAAACAGGATTGCATTAAATTCAGCATAATTTCATGGCAAGAATACCAGTAATTAGTCTCTGACAGGTTATTAAGTCTTTGCTGGCAGTTTTACATTGTTGGTTTTGCACAATACTGAACTGTGGATCTAATTACCATATTACATGGAGCTGCTATGTCTACTGTTTTCATCCATGTCTGGTTATTAAAAAAATACTTCCACATTCTATCTTGCTTGTCTGTTGGCCAGTGACATGGTCATTTTTTTTTTTTTTTTTGCTATGTGGGTTTGAACAGTCTGTGTTGTGCACCCAGTCATATCCTAAAGATGGAGATTATAACAAGACTGTACGCAACTGTCATTCGTGTAAAAATGAAGAGATATTCATAAACTCCATACGTTAAGGAAAATCCATCAGGAGAAGGACAGGAGCTAATGGCAAGAGGAGCTGAAGTGGCGATCATAAATACATGTGAAAAAAAAAATACCAAAGGGAAATAAAATACAAGATGGAATATACAGTATTTAGGAAAAAAAGCATGAAATGACCTGACTTGGGAGGAACATTAAACAATGACGTCATCATTCCTGAAATTTCAAAATTACACACCCTGTACAAAACAATCCGTATCAATAGGCACTTCTTAAATAAGGTCTTTTTTTTTTATATAGTTTATTTCAGAATTTGTTTTCTTTTCATTCAAAATGGCACAGCAGAGCAATGATTCTTAAATCAAGGCATGCTGGACGTCTGGCGACAAGCAAAGCTTAAATGCATTCTTGAAGTCCAGCTGGGAGGTCAGTCCTGTGGGAGCTGATAAATGCATATCATGGTCATGGAGCTGGAGGATCTCTTGGTCGGATACAGCCGCAGAGGCAAAGGGAAAGATGGTTCTTTGAGGGGGGGAGGGGGGGCTGATAGGTAGGGCTGAAGGGAATGTATTTATGATGACTTCTCTTTTCTTGCTCTTGGTGAATCAGCTCCGTGGGAGTTCACTCCATTTACTCCATTGGCTAAAAAAAACAAACAAAGGACACATCCAAATTAACTCCATTGAAATATTTAGTGCTGTAAAGCAGAATTAGCAAGGGAAATTACACATTTAATAGGAAATTTCATGAGAAGACTGTACTGTAAGCATTGTATTCAAACAAACGTGTCCTTCTTTGTTTATTATCGACTGCTGTAAGACTTTGTGGTTTCCTCCTTTTCACTTCCTATTTTGTCTTTTTCACTTCAGCTTGAGTGTTTTGTTTATGTATTCATTTATATTTATTGCTCAGGAAACTGCTTAGCAAAAAAATTCTTCATAGTACTGCATTCACGCACTCCATCCTTTGGGTTTCTTCCCTCACCTTTATCTTTCTTTGATTTGCTCTTGGAAGGAACTTGTTTCTTTTTCAAGGTCTGAGCTTGGGCGTGCTCTCTCCACCGGCGCAGCTGAAAGTTGATAAATTTCCACATCATGAAGGCCTGAGTGAGGCAGATAGCGGCCAGGACAGTTATCCTAGTAGAGAAAAGGAACAGTCAGTAACTCAAAAAGGTAAATAAAGACGTGTGTGTGTGTGTGTTACACAGCGACAGTGCTAAAATTAGATGTTATTTTTGACCCCTTGTACGTCCAACCAGGTAATATTCAAACAGTCTACAATGAAGCTGTGGGGTAGAGAGAGACATAGTGATTGATAGTTTAGTAAGAACAACAGAGGGAGAATTCACTCACTTGACTTTGCATCTACTTGGCACAAGATATATTGTGGCTGCATTCTAATTTATTAAAGCCACTCTCTTCATCTTTCACAATAGACTTCTTCCTTTATGATTATTGAACCTCAGCACTACAATGTGAGCATTGAAAGTCTGCTCTGGTATTCTGAGCGGCCAACCTGATGTTGATAGTAGATTTTATGATGACTTTCATTTAAACTCCACTGCATATCTTGAAAGTAACAGCACATATACTTGACCCCATGGGAGATAAAATACCACAGCAAATAAAAAAAGGACAAAACTGACTGAATTGTGCATCACAATTAGCTACTTTAATAATGTTAGGAATTGATTTTAGAGTGGATTTTTGTGGCATGATTATTTTAGGATCAAGTGGCTCATTTTTTTCCTTTTCAGACACACTTACCTAACAAAAAGAACATTAAAGTTTCCTGCAGCCAAATCAAAACCTTGATTCTCAGCTGTGGCGAGGCCAAAGCCCACGGTGAGGACAGACAAGGACAGGGTAAGCAGCCGTCCAAGGACAAACAAGATGGCCCATAAGGTGAAACTAGAAGACAAGAGGATGACCATGAGCCTGCATTCAAGACTTCTGCTCTCAAACAGCTCAACATCAGTCTGTTGTTTGCTGATCATCACAGGTACATTTTTCACATACTTATTTTTACATACATACAAATGACCGACACACAGTATGTGATATTTCAAAACAGAGAAAATGAGAACTCACCCCATTTGTCTGTTCTCGTTGCTGAAATAGACCAGGCGGGAAACATGGAAGAGAAGCTCGACAAAGTAGTGCAACACTAGCAAGACCAGACCCAGACGGTTCAGACTGAAAGACACAAGGAGATTCCACTTTATTACAATTGACAGGAACAATTCAGGTGGACACCACTGTAGAGCCGTCTGCTTCTGCTTTGATTGCAAACAACATTCCTTCGCTTTGTAACAGAAATGTCACATGTTCCACACATTCATACATCCAATTTAAGGCTTTCCAAATGAGCAGTTCTTACTTCAGAATGTAGGCACCTGCAATGTGGACCAGGTACAGGAAGATGTACACAAGCTGGCGTGGAATATCCTCCTAAACAGTAAACAAAGAGGAGGGGAGGCCAAAAATGGTGAAAATATTTACAACAGTGTGGCTCCGCGTGTAGAAAAGAATATGATTTTTTGAAATAATGCATCATAATCAAGGAAGTCAAACAGGAAACTCAGGATCCAAACAGAAGCTACAGTACATCATTGTGCGGCAAAATGATGGGACAACCACATAAACACACACGTACCTTCTTTGTCTTTTGGAAGTACAGTTCTGGGAGAGCGTGTAACCAGTAGCCCAGCTGACAAATGTAGTAGAATTTCATCTGGAATCTGGATGAAAACAATGTTTTTTTTTTAGTTCAAAAGGCACACTTGTTATAAAAAAAAACACACAGACAAATTAAGGGAGAACTAACATAACTCTAAAACAGACATGCACTTACGGCATCAGTGTATGGGGATAACCTTCCCACAGGGAGACTGGATTGGACAGGAAATTTTCCTAGGAACAATAAAGCATTTCAATTACAATCATAGAAATTTTTGAGCTTATAACACAGGTAAAAAAAAAAAAGAGCAATGCCTGCTTAGCTACTGTACGTACAGAGAGCAGGATGCTTGTGCCCCAGCCGAAAGAGAATAAGTAGAAGGCGCTGAGCTGGCCCGACTCGTTGAACTTGCTGTGCTTGGTTTTGGAGAAGTGCTTCTTCCTGTTGATTTTCTGCACAGAAGAACAACAATAAAAACCAATGCACAGCTGTCCGTAGTGATTCGAGTCTGTGTACTCATGCGTGTGTGTGTGTCTGTCTCAGTTTCACTTACATCCAGCACATACTCCTGGATAATGGCGTGCATGATGATGGCCACCAGCATGTAGAAGAAGATAGTAGCCAAGTCTTTGATACCATGGTGGAAGTGGTTCACGGCTGTTTCCTCTGGGCCTTCTGTAAGACAAAGTCATCACAGCGACCACAATTAAAAAGCATAATTCTACTTTTACCGGTCATTGTGTTGCATTTGTTACATGCATTGTGTTCATGCAGGTTTTAAAGGGGTTTTTAGGGAGGTTTTCCTTATTTGAATCGAGTATCTAAGGACAGGGGAAGTCTCCTGAGGCAAATTTGTAAATTGTGATATTGGGCTATAAAAAGAATTGACTTGACAAGTGTTTGGATTGGGAAGTCTCTACTGTGGCATATGAGACCACAGTGAAAATGCTAGAGTCACTGACTGTGTCACAACTGTAACCGTCACACACAGAGCCTCCTCTGTCTTCCTAAAGTTACATATTATCTATGCAGCCTCCAACTCACTATCTGTGAAACACTGTGAGTAATTGTGATTATTTGTATCGCAGAGATAGATGATAAACAGTAGTTTGAGAAAACCTGAGCGAGACTCCAGCGCTCACGGTTTATGCAACCACATGAAGAAATCAATGGGTTGTAAAAGTCAGCACCACTAAAGAAAAACACAGTGGAATTATTGAATTTGTTTCAGCTCGGTCACTGTAGAGAGATTTAGGCGCTGCATGTTATTTGTCTTATTAGGTACAATCTGTAAATAAGTTACAGAGATAGCTTAAATGGTAAGGTCTCCCAGATAAGAACTGTATCACCATCTGGCAGCCTGCAAACGTCCGGCCTGCACGACACATAAGCTCTGAGGTCGAACGTTGCTTCAGCAGTATCTGAAGTCGGCAAAGAAATTGTTAACCTTGAAATAAGCAGGACTTGATTTGAAAGGCCTATATTACACCTTAGCCCAAATTCGCCTGGCACAACCTTGCCACAAGAGAACTTTATAAATCAGGCAGACTAAATTTAGCTCCAAAGGGGAAAAAAAAGGAGCTCTCAAATGGGTTTGTGTAAGGCCACGCAAGTAGCGCTCTAGAATCCAAATGAGACGCTTCCAGCAAGACAACTCTTAAGAAAATGCTGCATTATCTATTAAAACCAGACCATGCGCTATTCACACATTATCTGAAAACATCTGCTCTCACCACATGTCTTTTATTCTTATTCTGTAATCCTTAACTCACCGTTTGTGGAGATGGTGACGTTGTACTGGACAGTTATGAATAACACCGCAAACTTTGAGGTGACCTGTGTAAAAGAGATGAAAAGAAAAACATGCAATCTTTAAAACACCACCCTTAAATTGATGTGAACCAGGATTTAACCAAACTCAAATATTTTTTTTTGCATTTTTTTTTTTTTTTACACTAAGAGCAAGTTTGCAAAACTTTGAGTATTGCATTTATGCATCAAAAAACTCCTGCAGGACCCAAATCAGAGTGACTGCAATTGTGATTTATAAGTGAATATTGGAGTTAATACAAAACATTAAAGCCAGTGAATGTTTAATTTCAGAAATACATTATATCTATATAAGTTGATATAACACAAAGATTAAGAAAGTGCAAATACAATTCAAATATATAAGATTTTTAAAAGTGATAAAACACTACCAATCTATAAATGAGGGATTGTAGGAATAGACTGATTGAATGGAATTATCTTTGTGGATCACAAAATAGACAGTTTCATTATTTAAGGGTAATATTGGGGTGTGATTTTTAATTAAAAATGATCCCACCAAGTGAACGAATTGGATCAGCAGCACTCAAAGCTGCATCAAGAAAGTCCTATAATGAAGTGGTTCTAAAACTTTTTCATGTCAAGGACCCTTAAACTGACGCAAATTAGACCACAGACCCCCATTTGATAAGATTTTGTCCCAGGATCCCCTTTTTAAAAGCAAAACATCTAAAAGCAAAAAGATTTTTCTTAAAAGCAAAAAGATTTTTGCTTTTAGACGTTTTATTACAGAAAGTGTATGAAACCTATGATCAAAATAGTAATACATTCTGTCATTATATTACTTATGGATGGAATTAAAGTGAAAATAAAATATTCCCCTTTTTGCTGGGGACCCCCTGGAAGTTCCCGGCCCCCACTTTGAGAACCGCTGCTTTAAATGTTACAATGGGAAGTTATATCTTCCTCCTTCACAACAAAACAACTACTTCGGCGACAAATTCATATTAAATACATGAAAAGAGGTGTTCACTAGCAGTGAAATTGTAACTCTAAAGCGACATTTTGGGAAAAAAAAATGGTGCTGCCGTCGTGGTACATACACACGTAGCAACAGCTGTTGCCAAAAAATCATTTTTACTTTGGAAAACAAAAAGAGGAAGTAGTTTTCATTCTGTCCGACCTGACACTAATGGCGCTGCTTTTTCAGTGAGGATGAAACATGTTTGGAATTAAACAGAATTTGGAGTGAAAGTAGACCCGCATGGAGCTCGGAGTGAGGGGATGCTGGCTGTCAGCCTGCAGCATCCACTTCCATTTAAAACGTTGTTTTCGCTCCTGGCGACAACTTGCAGTTTTTTGGTGCAGGCAGACCTGTGTGATGACAACCCTCTCAGTCGTTGTATGATTGCCACGTAACACATCTCTACGCATAAACTAACGAAGTCGGCAGTGGTTGCACAATAAATCACAGAGAGCGATACATTGTTGCAAATCTACAATAAACATGTAATGACGCCATGCTGCACATTAAGTAACTTTGTTTTGATGATTAAGCCGCGGGCCTGTAGACGATTTGAAATAATTTCAACCGGGGAAGCAGCCAGATGGAAAGCGGAGACTATAGTTCCCACATCGCGTTATTTAATATTAAAGCATATTTCAGCTGGTTGAAAAGCTTCATGCCACACTGCCAGTATCCGCAGATCATCTGGTGGATATAAAACAAAAGCGTTGAGGCCATCGTGCACAGAAAAACTTTCGATCACGGGAGGAAGTAGTGTGTAGAATAGATCAGACAGCCATGTCAGTTTCCCGATGGACAGATGGGGAGTATTCGGCATCCCCGTACACCGCTGGTTCCAGGCAAGCAGAGCAGCCCCGCACGATCCGCAATCAGAACCCCCCCATTCAACATGTGGACGCGACTTACCTCAAACATCAGCCCGAGCAGGAACACCATAGCAACACAGGAAACAATATCTGCATGGTTCTGGATGACAAACTCATGGCTCATCACCGGCGGGTTCTTGTTCGTCTTTTTTCGGATCCCCATGTCGACACGATTCGGTCAAACTTTTGCTTGGCGCAGCCGGAATGCAGTCGGTTTCTTTTAGATAGTATTTATCCCTCTTGAACGAGAAGACTCAAAGCTCCCTCCTGCTTCCTACGAGCACAGGGCCAGGCAGCAATTGAATGGCGTGTCACTCTTCTGCTAGTGGGAGGGTCCACGAAGAGAATGCCGCTGCGCCTGACCAACGAAGCTCTTTTACGCACAGGAGAGAAACAGCCAGGGCTCTCTGTCGCTGCCTAGAGGTTTGGAGTATAAGGAATATCGATCACAGTCCATTATCTATATTTTTGCGATTATTTCTGATGTACTCAGACATTCAGACCCATTAGAATTCCGTTTTTGGAGTCACTAGTCCAAGCTACAGTTGTCCTGTGCAAGTTGCGTGGGAAAGGTTGTTCTCATTTGAACCCTGCCCTCAACCTCAGAGGCCCTGAAAGTCCCGGTTTCACTGAGCGACAGTTAGTCTGTGGTTAATTGAGATTACACTAAGGCACAATATAAACTGCAATAAGGACCATAATTATATAATTATGACCAATTATGCCCTGCCTTTTATGTTATACAAACTGTATATATAGGGTTATTTTTTTCAGCTTACATGATGCACATTTTTAAAGGATACCTTTGGTTTCTGTTTCTGTTTACATTCAGTGTTACGCATCAAAACGCACGTATCGTCCAGGGCTAGCAAACGGGTAACCGCACTTCATTTCTCGTAAATACCTGCAAACCCGAAACATGAAAAAGTAGAGTAATAAAAACCATAGAGCAACAGTACCACAGGAAGAAAAGAGTCATAAACTGACTCAGTGATGTCAATTACACAGAAATTTCTGGCTAAAGTTTCCCACCATTCCGTGTCAGTAGCTACCATATAAGCTACTGGTCATACCAGACCAAGTGAGGTTGGAGCAGTAAAACCTGTGAGATTGTTGAATTGGAAAAGGGTGTGTGTGTGTGTGTGTGTGTGTGTGTGTGTTTGTTTTGTTGTTTTTTTTTAGATTTAACTTTCCATTTTTGAGAATAAATGTGTTAGACTGTGTTATTTCTTCTTTCAAACTGTACATAGTTTGCTTTAAATTTGAATACCAATGCCATTATATACAACCATTTATTTATTTGAGTATTTCAAGTTTACATTGTCGTTTGAAAATGATGTACATAACAGGCATCATGATTTCAGTTGAAGCTTCTCATGCTTCTCATGCAAACTTTTAGTTCACAGGAAACCACTGTGTGACATCATCCTTCTCACTATTTGTGTTCACAGCAAACCCACACCCGTCTTTGTACACACAGTTTAACCTGTAAGATGAAACAACATGTCTGGGGATACACAGACAGTTCATCACTATCTGATGTTTGAACCATCCAAAAGAAAATGTTTGTACAGTCTAAACGAAGGAAGAAGAAATCAGGGATTGTAAAAGTTAATCTGTCACTTGAGCACTCTCACACAAGCACACACACACACACGCACACACACCTACTGTGCACGCACATGGCCACACAACCTATTACGTAACAACACTCTGTCCAACGTCTCTATTAGTTCAGAGTTTTATCACTAAGGTGGAGCTTGTCACGAGTTTCAATGAAAGAGAAAGAGCACTGCCGCCTCTGCGACTGTACGCAGCCGTCTACCATGGGCAAAATATATTAGTAAGTTCATTTAATGTTTTTATTTGTTGTTTAGGTGTAGCTGTCATTTTTGTAGGATGATAGGCACTGATATTTACTTATAATCAATGTGGGATATATTTGGGTTATAGCTGAGCTAGGAACCATTTGTCAAGAAACTCTGTATTTGATAACACAATAAATGAATACAACTAATGCTTTACAGTATTTTAATGCAGTGAAGACGATATAAATGTAATTATTTGTTTAGCTATATTGAGTTTGCCTTAAATTTTATTTTTTTCTTTGGGAAACAGGACATATTAGTTTAAAAAATCACCAATTTGGCATCTTAAAAATTATATTGAAACCACATGATGTAAATAGACTTTATATGGAGTTATTCTGTGATTCAGTTAATAAGTTTTAAAATGCGGTTTTCCAGGAGCTGAGCAGAGAAGATTATTATTTCATGATCCCTATTGTTAAGGTCATTCGTTATTTTTCTGGTACATGTTTTATTGAACTTCAGATAAAGTGTTTATGACAGAGATCGAAGGGCATACGAATATGACAGCAGGTGCCGCATTTCAAAATGTCCCTTATCTTAAGCAAAGATTCGTTTTACATTGTAGTAAAAATGGTTGTACATGTAAAATACTGTATATATGCATGATGTTATCCACGATCCTCATGGTTCTTTATCACTTTGTGTTGTTTTTTGCAGATTGACTGAAATGGCATCTGAACTGCTGAGGTCCAAAAGGAAACTGTCCAGAGCAGCTTTGATCCATGAACCTCAACGAACCTCGAAACTTTTGGTTGAACGTTTCAACTGATAACAAAATGCCTCATGCAGACAATCGATACACAAAACTGCGATGGTTATTAACCATTACTGGACTTTTCTTCTACGTTGTGGACATTTGGATGGACGTTTGGCTGGCTTTCAAATATTTTCAAGGGAAATATTATGTCTGGGCTGGACTGACTCTAGGATTTGTCCTGGTGGGGCTGCTGGTGACGCAGATCTTCAGTTATGCCTGGTACAGGGATGACATGAATGATGTTCTGATAAACTCTGAAAGAAATGCAATATCAGGCATTTCCAAAGGTGAACTTGCAGTCATCCATCTGTTTGGCGTGGGCATCTTCACCAGGTATGATGCTGTTGATGATAATGATAAGAGGGCAGCAGCTTTGACTATAAGAAGACACTTGTTGTCATATGTGCATGGGTTTGGTGCAAAATAACATCACGTCATACAGCTAAGGAATGTCGGCATGTTGTGACTCTATGTGCAGTATGCTAATCATGCACACTGGCAGGTATCATGGAATGTGCAAACTGGAATAACCACATTTAAGCTGCAGTGTTTTGTGTGCTGCATTTCTCTGTCATTAGGAAAAGGCCTTGCAAATGCATCATCATCTGAGCAGCAGCTAATAATTAAGTAACAAATACATTGCATGGTGGCAACAACCCGTCTGAATGTGTTTTCTTTGTGTTTTGCCTGGTGTTAGGTATTACTACCTGCTGAAAAAGGGCTTCAATGTGGTCTGGAAGTCAACAGATTCCGATACAGTGGAAGAAAGGAAGGATGTGCACCATAATCTGTTTTGCCACGCCACTGATCTGAGCATGCTCAAACTGTTTGAGGCTTTCCTGGAGAGTGTTCCTCAACTCCTCCTACAGGTTTACATAGCGTTGGCCCATGATGAGAGCTCAGTCCTGCGATGTAAGTATGTGCATGTGTGTGTGGAGGCAGAAAGTATCATATTTTCTGCATATATATGAATTTAAATCATTTATTTCTCCTGACTGCTATCTTTCAGATTTGTCTATGGCCTTCTCCTTCTTTAACATTGCCTGGGCCCTGGTGGACTACCGCCGCTGCCTGCGCAGATCCCTCCCCCATATCAGGGAGATGCCTTCTGGCCTTCCCACAGTTATCTACCTCCTCTACAAACTCTGTACCATCACCAGCCACATCTTGAGCTACAGCCTCCTCCTCATGCTGAGCAGCTACAGCATGATAGCCCTCACCATCCTCTGGCTGCTGGGGACAGCCTGGACACACTTGCTTAAAACCAAATTCTGCATATCCAGAAGTCTTGAGCTTCTCTACCGGGCAGTCATAGGCTTCATCCTCACGTTCACGTTTTTCAATGTCAAAGGGCAGGACACCAAAGTGGCCATGATTGTCTATTACTTTTTCTACTTTCTTATAAACATTACAGCTCCGACACTGTACATTTTGTTGAAGCCAGAGTTGAAGACAACCACTTTCTTCCTGACAGTCAGCAGTATAATCTTTGGGGGTTCAGTGCTGGGGCTGGTAAGTCTTGTGTTGTATTACCTCTTCCTGCACCCCAGAGGGAAGTGGCATGAGGCAGATGAGGTGGACGGCATGGGAAAGGAAGCAGAGATCACAGGGAGGATGAGAAATTTCTTACAGCCTTGATTTTTAAGCTTGGTTATATATGACTGACATATTTATTCTCATATATTTATATCTATGTAATGTATGGTACCAGTCAAAAGTTTGGGTACACTTTCTCATTCAAGTGAATGGGAAGGTGTGTCCAAACTTTTGACTGGTGGTGTAATTTATTTGCTAATCCGAATTTACAGTCTACATTGTCTCCTGACATTGCTGGAAAATATTACATGACGCTGAGACCAATGGATTATATATTGTAGTCAAGTAATAAAAAGTATATTATGGTCTGAATAATTTGGTTTCTCTCATTTTTGTGTTAGGTATGCACATTTAGATATAATTATGTGAAAAATTGTTATTTTCTATTCTTTCACTATGTGCAAGTTGGTTGGTTATTACTTCTTTTTGTCAAAAGATAGCCAGCTCAGTCAAGTACAGCTGCATTTTAGTGGTGTCACCTGGTACTTTTTATGGGCATAGACTGTAAACATGTAACACACATATTAAACACAGGGTGGCGTTATTGTCTAGGTTGACTTTTCTCTAATGCTTTCAAGATTGGTCAAGGATCAGTGAGGTCCTTCACTGCTGTGCGCCCACATTAACAAAACATATAGTCATATTATGAGTCAGAAAACATGCAACAAAATTTTAGTGCCAAGACAAGCCTTTTCTAATCATTCTCAGGTCTTCTCTCAAAATATTTCCAGCACCCAAGTTGATATAATCTCACAATATTTAAAATCTTATAGTTTTATTGTTGATCTTTGAATTCTATCAAAATTAAAACACATGGCACAACTCTTCTCCAGTACACCATGCTTCTGTCACCAAACACTTTCAGTTATCTCACCCTTCATCAGGGTGGCAACCTCCTTGATAGAGAAGAGTTTTTTTTACATATTTAATTTCTATGGACTCGCATCAAAGCTCACACTGGTCTGCACCTCGTTGTGTGTGCATTTTCAAAGTAGAAAATCTTTAATTTCTAAATTGCAACTGTGTGATTTCTGATTCCTCACTTAAGCTATTCACTTCCCTTCCAAGTTTGGGTGCATGTTAATTGATTTTGACTCCTGGCATTTTTGTTCTTCTTCTGCCTTCATACTTGATTGATCCCCGCAGATTGATCAAAGTAGGGTCATGTACAGCTTGACAAGACTTGAAAAGGATTCACACTCTTGCTCAGTGACAAAAACAGGAGGAAAGCTCACAGTGCATGCTTTAAAGCGACTCCTACTGTTTCTTGTGGTTGTCCCACCACCTCCATCATCTCAGTGACTTTAAATAAAACTATAAATATCAGCTATTACTTTGATCCCTCTCATCGTAATCCTTAGCAACTCAACATTACTAGTAACTAAACACGCCCCTCTCCTTAGAAATCATACACAACACAATGAGCTAACTAAAAAATAACAAACCAGTACTAATTTTGTTTTGACTACCAGCAAAATGTTGTGTGAGTCAAGCCGGAGAGCTGAGGACGCCATTTCTTCCTGGCCGGGGCAAGTGGGGGGTGGATGGCCGTGTTCGACTGGTCCAGTGTGAGCTCACCTGGGAGGAACGCTGACAAACCGCAGGGTCCAGAGAGCAATGATGCTTGTTGGCTCTCAAATAAGCACATGCAAGGCCTTTCTTCCTCCCTCTAAAATTCAACCCGTCTCAGAGTTTTTTGACTTGTTTATGCCAAGGGGCCACTTTAACTTTCGTCTGTCGGTTGTGCTCCGTCAGAGGCACTCCATAAAATGACAAATTTAAGTGAGGAACTTGTGTTGGAGAGGAAATGAGACACTGCCAGGTAGTTACCACACAGAATCCAGTTTTACCTTGGAGTTGCAGTGGACAGCCAGTAACTCTAACTCTTATCTCTTGAATGTCTTTTCGTGCTGTATATTTAGAGAAAATGAAGGTTAACATAGAGTTAATAGACTTCAAGTGTGCACAGTAAGGAAATGGATAAAATAAAATGTTTCTGATTAATGACAGCTTACCTTTGGGACCAAGACGATATTGCACCTGTTCTGACAACTTTCTCTGTAACTCTTCATCAGGGAGAAAACAAAATGACTTCATCCTTTGCATTTCAGATGATGGATGCTCCCCTCTCTTCCCTCTACTGTATATTTCCTTGGGTTCAGTGGACTAATGCAATGTAAACCTGCCAAAGGGACTTTTATTTGGAGAAGATGCATGTGTCCTGGACTGGAGTCCTCAACTCTCTCCCTCTTCTTTCTCCCTTTGCTTTTGTTGAACTGCACATACTTTTGGCTGTGACTCACCCTGATAGCACTGCCAGGGACCAGTCACAACCCATTGGAATGGAACGTGTTGAGTAAAGCATTACCTCCTTCTCGCTATGAGAAAACAAGTACAGAAAACTCTGGCGCTGACACCCTCGCGGTAATTTCCACTTCTGGCACTGAGAGCGTAATACCCGGTAATCTCTCACTCTGATCTCACCATAATGCACCTCCAGAAGGATTGGAGAGCGTGGTGAGAATCTGAGAAACTAATAGCAACTCAAAGATTGTCATGTGTGACAGCACTAAAGGTCTTCATTTTTGTTCAACCAAGGACAGAAAATCTTGTGCTAAACGTTGACCACCGAGTACATCTTATCACACACACACAAGAGGACAAACGTGCAAACATAAAGACTTATAAACACACACTGCTGTCACTGTCAGCAGCTCACTTTTGTCTGATTGAATGCTGCTCAGCGTCTACATAAACAACCATGACCACTGACCTCTTCGTAAACCATCACTTGCTTTTCACCACATCTTATCTTTTTGTTTTCCATCACCACATCCTGCAACAGCCGGTCAGGAGGGGGGCATTCCTGGCGTACGCCATCCCCACAATTTGTATAGACACAATAAACCCAGAGAGGCAGGCTGTTTTTCATTAGGGCTTCAAAGTCCATATAAACCATGATTAATGAAGCCCTGAAATGCTGTATGTCTTTAATTATTATGACTATACTGGTGCACCAGTGCCTCAGATGCATTAGCAATGTTGGCGATCTGTACACGTCTGCCTGGCTCACTTTGACATGGCAGCTTCGCCTCATTCTTGGAGAATTCCCCGAATGTGGAGGAGGGTGGGAGGGAGTGATAGAAGCCCCCTTTTTGCAATGGCACAGAAGTTTCTTTAATCACTGTACATGCACACTAACAAATTAGTTTGGGCAGTGACAGATTGGAGAGCAGGCTGAGGATAATTACATGCAGTGGGCTGGAGTGTGTGATCAGAGCGTGGCATTGCGTTACTCATTGGGTTCTGTAAATAAAGTCCTCATGCAATGAATGAGTATATTGTAAAATGCATTATGCTGGGTACAATAGCCCTTCCATTGTTACTATTTGGATTTCTGCTCCAGAGTAGCTGCTGGTATAATATGACAAGAGCTGAAACGGGGAAGTCAATCTAGGCTTAAGCAGAAAATACTGTAGATGAGGTCAGTTGTTACCATAAATCTGACATATAGGCACCAATTAACTGCAGTAACTATTCATATACTTTAGAGCATTAGCTGTAGAATATTTCATTATTCTCCAGGGTTTTAAGGTGACCCATCTTTGGATTTTCCCCTTCATTTAGATATGTCAAAAACTATTAATTGAATGTAGGTATTTCTAAAAATTTAGTTTGTTTGAAAGGTTTTATTTGGAGATCATTTAGAGACCCATGTTTCAACAGTCCAGTATTAGAGTGTCAAACTGCTTTTGCCATTCAATAGATACCTTTTAAGAAAACATCACAAAGATTATTATTCTTATCTTGAGTTATAGTGCGTACAAATGCATCATCCATCAAATTTGGTTCAGAATTTTGTAATGGCGATTTGTTACAATAGATAGATACTCAAATAACAAGAGGAGTCTACAGACACGCTAGTTGTGAGGCTCTACTGAGCTAAATTATAACATCAGCATGCCAACATTTGATAATTTGTACTAAAATCACAAAATACAGCTGAGGGTGATGGGAATATCATGAGTTTTTCCGGTTTTTGGTCACAAACCAAAATACTGGATGAATCAAAAATATTACTTGATGATATTAAGAGATCACCTAAGCTATTGCAACTGAACATCTAGACCATATTTCATGGCAATCCATCCAATCCCTAAACATTTCACTCAAAACCACAAATGTCAAAAACAATGGTAGTGCTAGAGGAAAAGCGAGGGGATCATCAAAGTCAATCAGATACATCCTCTGGGAACCATTAATGTATGTGCAAAATTTTGTGAGATATTTAACTAGATAAATGGAAATGTTGACCTGCTGGTCATGCTAGATGACACCCTCAACAGGTATTGACTGGACCAAACAGTGCAGCAAAGATGTACAATAAGTACACAGGCTTTGTGATGTGAAAAGGTATTTTAATTTTTACTACCCTTACTTCTTACTGTGAACACTGACACATGAGAACTGCCTGAAACAACCACAGTGCTACACTGTACTGTTGTTCTCAGAGCAGCTCCACCGGGGCAGTTGGTGTTTATTGCGATTTAGAAACTTGTTGAGGAAGGAAAGAGTGGTAGTTAATCACATCCTGCAACCTGACTTTCCCAGCCAGTCTAAGGATTCAGCTTGGGACTTGAAGAGAAAAAAGGTTATTGTAAGAGAAAGAATTATTTCATTAAACTAAATATTTATGGCTGAACTATAAACCATAAAATATAATATAGATATAAAGCAAATGGTAAAAAGAATATTCTAAGCAAGTTTATCGCTAACGTGCCATCTTAACATCATCATCATCATTAAACTCAGATTAGAACCATTTTACAAGGATTTCTAAGCATGGTAGGAGTAACGAAACAAAGTGTGCCCTCTACTCTGCATCTTGTCCAGGCAGTGGGACGCAGAAACAAAGAGGAAAGAGGAAGCTCATTTGTATAATCCTCGTTTAGTGCAGGCGGTTTATGTTTCACAGTCATGGACAATCAGTGAGCACTAACATAATAGTGCTACCCATCCTAGCCCTCACACAGTTGCGCTCTCTCTCTCTCTCTCTCTTTTCTCCCTTTCACACACACACTTACACATACACACACACACACAGACATATACACAGATAGAAAACAGAAGCCATGTTTGTGTTGGGCACGCTCCCACAGCACACAGGATGATGGATTATAGAGTGTTCCTGTTTATTTATGCAGTGCTGGGTAGAGGAATATGGGCAAAGACCTCATGCATACAGCATGGCAAATACAATCAGCCGTAAAATAGGATTGCATATTATGAATGAGCAATGGGTTCACACATACATGCACACACAAAACAGTACTGGGCTGCAATCAAACACACACACACACATACACACACCTCTTTTTGCAGGGGAAGCTTGTCTTGATTAACCTGGCCGGGGGAACCCGACATGTTTTTCCTTTTACGTCATGCCCTGTTCCTTGAGTGGCTCAGTGGAAGCCATCAATTCTAGTTTGTCTGCAGTTTGTCTGTTTGAATCTTTTGCTAATCTGTATTATTCATTGATGGCCTGTTGGCCTTGTACAGGAAGTGCTGAGTGAAGACTGTCAGAGTGTTTTTCACTCAGACATAATACATCATGTTTTATTTTTCTTCTACAAAAAAAAAGTCGCCTCACACAGTTGGACCACTTTCCTCTGCCCTTTCTCAGAATGAAAATTTCTGGCATTATAGAGTTGTACAAGGAAAATATGTTTGATTTTGCCAAAAATTCCCTTCTGAACACTTTTTCTGATAAGAGCTGAAGGAGAGGATTATCAGCATGATCCATGAAAACAGTGAGGAGGTGCACAAAGCATCTGTGACTGTGTGACTATGAGGGACAAATGTTTTTCTCTCATACAGCTACTCTCTGAGCCGCGTACAATACAGCTTATCACCCCCTTGGCAATTTTCAGTTTCACCCAGTATCAGAAGGCCCATAGATCTTGAGTGGAGGAAAAGATGCCATGCCTGATTATAACAAGAGGTCAGGTCTTTGATGCTGGTACGGTGAAATTTGTTATACGTTAAGCCAGTGCTAATGTGATTATGGACATTGATCCATTAAATCTACTGTAAAAATGCAGCCTGCACTAGTTTTGAACTCGATACTGAGGAGAAATGTGAGAGGTACTGTGAAACATTAAAGACGCTTTGATGTAATATTTAACCCATCTGCACCGAACAGGGGGAAATGTCCATAAAACGCATTTTGGGGCAGAGTAAGAGGGACAGGCCGATGTGAGAAATGGGATGTGTGATTTTCTCTCTGGTCTCTTGCAGTGCCGTTGCAGCGTGGGCATGAAAAGGGGCAACTGCCTGTCACGATTACCCTGGAGGACGTTTTATCAGGGCAATAAAATCAAGCTCTGTGTGGCTTGAATACACTGTGTCACCCTGTTCCTTTTTTTGTCATGGGCTACAAGTTTGCTTCTGCAAGGACCTCTTCTGTTGCAAGTCTACATCTGATTCTGCTTGAAGACATAATAATCTTTTAATTGCTGTGAGTTCATTACTCCATATCTCTAAACTAACACTAGCTCACCATGTCTTTAGCAGACCATGAGGAAATACCATGACTTAATTCAATTGTGGGCTAACAATAATTCCCAAGCAGATATCCCACTTTTTTTTTTCAAAGTGTGGCTTTCTCACTTTTTAATTGTTATTAGTTCAGCGCATTGGATCTGATAATTCAAAGTATGAGACAACCACCAACATACTGTGTGATGTAGTCTTTAGTTTTATCTGATTTCACAAACTTGCCATGAACAACAGCCAGTGCTGTGTAACTGATATATTGTTGCAGTAACCATGCCGGTAACACTTTACACTTTACAGCCCTGAGCCCACAAATTATAGTGTAATTATTTAGTATTTGCATGTATCTAGTATCAATAAAATCCTGTGTGGTACTTATAGCAAGACAAATTAAGTACAGGTGAAGAAAACAAGAGGTTAGGGAATAAAAGGTGACAACAAGAGGGACATTACACTGTATGTTTTAAATAACTGAGTACCTTGTTGTTTATGATGTGAAAGTGCCTTTTTATACTGATTGTGAAAGGACATTCTTGGAGCACTGTGCATACCATTTATAATTTAACATATACCAGGTGATTAGAAAAGTGCTTATGTGTAATTTCTCTTAAGGTCATCCCTAAATGCTAATTTTTTACATCCTTATTCCCTTTGTACTTCTTCCCTTGTACCAACTGGGAGGTAGCTGGTGAGTATTTCATTGGTGCCCTGTATATGTACAAAACATTTATGCTTTAATTTACAGTTATTTTAATTATTGCCAGTGATTAAACTTTTAATGATTGTGCATCACCCAATCAGGGTTCAAATGATTTTATTATTGAGAACAACCGCATCATATTGTAACATAACATCTATTAACAACTTTTGAACAGGCAACTGAGTCACAATAACAGTAAACAATGTTGTACTTATTCAGAAGTGTAGAAACCTTCCTCCATCTTAGAGGACAGAAATATATGTGTCAGTTGAAAGCTGATGTCTGTCCATGTTCATTTGGGTGTCAAGCAGCTGTCATTGTGGCGTCTCCTTGGGACGTCCACAGTGCACGGCCTCTCACTCGGGCCCATAATGCAACAAAGGTGTGGTGACTAAGTAATCTCCTTAAACCGGCTCCCTGGCAAAGCCACGGGTTCACTCCTGGGCCCCAGAGTCTCTACCAGAGGAAACTACAACCCCCTCAGATTCCAACTCAGATAAAGCGTGCTGATGACATCACCGTCTCCCCCATTTTTTAAAAAAAACATCCCAGTGGTCCTCCCTTATTAGCATGTGCAGTGTAGCAGGCAGCGGGAATAAAATGTGTTCTCCCTCTCACACTGACTGAACTATTCGGGCTGAAACCACAAAGGCCCAGGCAGCAGCCAAGCTAAATAACAGTCAGGGGGAAGATGGTCATAGCATCACAATTAGAAGCAGTTTATTTTGTATTCTGCCCACGCCAGAGGGATTGCAGACTGCAATTTGTGCCAAAGATGTTTGAGAGTTTATGTGGCTGGAGAAATCTGTGGAAAGTTTATGAAGGATTGAGATATAAGAGTGAGGTTTGAGGGTCAGAGGTGAGGCTGGGTGAAAGTTGACTAGTGAGGTGGAAATGATACAAGTGCTGTTTTATGGAGAACATCTAGCAGAGCTGGAAAAAATGTAAGAAACGTTGTGTTAAATTCAAGGAACATGCAAAAGAAAGAGAGAAAGCAAGAATGAATGACGTGCCCTGTTCTTAAAAAGGCAATGGGGAACTCAAACAAACACTTCCCCTGTGTCCCAATATTAACATTCTTTGATAGGAGCTCTAACTTTGACTTATGATTATTATTGATCATTTTATGAACCGCGTGAAGCAAAAGTATAGTTTATGCCACCCAAGGGTGTTGTCCAGGCGGGGCAAAACCATATATACCCTGAGTTCAGGCAGGCAAGCACATCTGGGATTTCCCCCCAACAAACACACACACATACATACACATTCTCAGCATCATTATGTAGCTCTGTTGGATTGTTGGCTTGTGAATTGCTTATAGACTTTGCTGCTTTCTTGACCCAAAGACTGTTGGTTAAAGTAAAGCTCTTTTTCCTTTTTTCCCACCAAGAACAGACACTTCTTTTAAGAATCATTAAGACAAGGTGAAATAGTTGGTTAATATGTCAGGCACATGCAAGTGTCCAGCCAACATGGACTTACAAGACATGAAAATACAGTTGCAGTAGTGAAACTTTGTCAAATACTGAAGAGAACTGAACTTACTTACATTACATTGCAAATGAAGAATTTGTCTTCTGTACTAAGCTTTACAAATAAAATCAGCCACACAAAAGGTTCCTGAAACACAACTCAATTATTTTTATAATCATTCATCCTGAAAAATTCATCAGAAATTAAGGACATTTTACTAAATAGTGTAGCCTTTAAATCATAGCAAATAGCAAATAGTCTTTTCTATTGAGGAAGACCAGTAAACCTGCCCGTTTCTATGGCTACCTGAACGTAACTGCACACACGGAGATCTTTGACTTCTGGATGAATTCTGCTTCACGTAAGGCTTGGAAAATAACAGAGAGTTAATCATAAAAAATAAGGATTTCACATCACTTATCCAGGAGTGTCCATGCAAAATGTTCCAATTAAAAATCTCTCCAGTGACCTGCTGTTCAGGAACATTAACGAGTCTGTTCCAATCATCTCACATTTATGTCTGACATTTGGTGGTTCCTAACTCATATTCCCACTAATGGCCAAAACTGGTGTGAGTTTATGAACTCTCAAATAGCTCTGTAATGTATGGTGTTACAAATATAAATAAATAATAGATTGAGCCCTTTACTGTGACTGATTGAGCGTTGTGTGCCATGTTTTTCTTGTTGGTTCAGGGACAGTTCAGAATCCAAATTTCCGAAAGGTTTTGTCACACTTTTCCATTGAACCTCGTTATGGAAAAAATGAATTATCCCGTAGGCAACATGTCTGCACCTTAACGAGTTTATGCGAAGTATGCAAAAACTGCAAAAACCCAATTATCCATGGAAATTATATTTATTATATTTCAATTATACTCCAAATGGCCACAGTGTTAGACCTACATATAAAGCAAGGTAGGCAAAATAATGGGTTTAAAAACCTCTCTGCATGGCCTTTCACATATAATGATCATTATACAGGAAGTTTCACTGTGCTACTATTTTGTGCACTGCACTTATTGCAATGCAGAAAATACTAGCAATTATATTACAAGGTGTTCCCTTGTGTCCATTCTGATACTGTCAATACAGCGTAGGAAAACTCCATTGTGTAAAAGAGAAAAGAACAGATGTGCTGGAAAATGCAAGATGAGCGCATAGTCTAATGTCTCCAATGTAAAATTTGGAGTCAGTCATGTATGAATACATAAATCTCTGAATCTGAGATGACGTGTGTCTCACTGTGAAGTCTGGTAAAGGACTGCAGTTATTTGTATGTCTCTACCCAGTAGATGGCGGTATATGTACATGGAAGTGCTGTCAATCCGTGAGGGTATTTCGGCTCCGGCCTGCCAGGGCTTCCAGTCACTGGATGCCCCTGTCTCAGCAGAGGCCACCGGTCAGAGAGACACCTGATCCGGCCTCATTACTCTCATCACCACTCCGCACTAATTACCCGAGCGGCCAACGCTCCAGTTGCTCTAAAACAAACTGTGCTTTGCCTAATTAGCTACGTTTTTAATGAATACCTTTTAGTGGCTGCACTGCTTTAAGACAGTAAGCCTCTAACTCGTGTTCCTTTAATGGACAAATAATTGACTTGTACTGTTTTTAAAATCACTTATTTTTGGTTGACAGCAATGACTGGGAGACACAAAAACGAGCAGAAAATAAAGTTTAAAAATTTAAACTAAAAACCAGGCAGACACAATTGAAATCAACACTTGTCAAAAGTGAAAATGCAGAATATTTTAAATAATTTAATCTTTAATTGACAGATGTGTTAAATTAAAGTTTTTTTTGTCGTTATTATATACATTATATATATATTATTATATATGCCGTTAGTAAAATAAAATCTATGAAGTAAAATGGCAGAAAAAACAAACAAACAAAAAAACCAAAAACACATTTAGATCTCGTTGTAAAAATTAACAAACTAATTCATAATGTATGGAGTAAATTACAACAAAATCTATTTAATTTTCGTAAGCTACTTAGTTTATTTATTCATTTCATTATTTAATTCCAACTCAGTTTTTTATGAGAGCAATTATTTTTCGTTAATGCGATGCATTATTAATATGATATACAGCTAGGTAACATAATATGTGACATGTTATTCAAGATATACTGTCGAGCATTTAGCTTATAGTCAATTCATTTTTTTAAAGACATTATTATTATTATTATTTAAACATTACATTGTCGAAATGTCGAAGTGGCTGAATAATTTACCACAATATGAAATATCGATTGACTGTACATACAAGCAGCGATGGCGTGCGCAGGTCCTCAGTGCGCAGCCAATATGGGCTACAGTAAATGTCTCACTCAGAACAGCGAGGGATCAATAATCTCAGCGGTTTGGGACAGTGGAGTCACATGACAGCAGATTCCATGAGAGAGGCAGCAGGACAGGGCCAACCTTGACACTAAAAGGATTATTGAGTTTCAAGACAGCGAGAAGTTCAGGTTTCATACCTAAAATGAAGTGGCCACAATTAATGAAACCGGAACATTACAGTGTTGCTTGTTGGAAGTCTACAAATAAATGCTGGGTTATATAGATTTGAGATTTGAAAAAAATGAAATGTCTGCATCGAGACGAGTCTAACTTATCATTTCCACTTTCTTTTAAATGGTTAAAAAAAATTGACTAGAAATCAACATTTAAATCCCCCCCAAAACTGCAGAAATGAAAATCTCCACACAGCTTAAAACAAATGCAAAACCATCAACCGCCCAAAACTGCTTTTCACTTTTGATTCAGGTCTGACACTAATACCGTGCCCTCCCTTCAATAATGTTCCCACCTGTCCTGGAAAGTGATAAAGCTCTTCATCTCACTCACATGCTTTGCCAGGAAGTGACGGCCTAGTGCTCCTACTTAATGATTTCCACAGGATAGGCTGCGCATGACAGACGCCAAAGAATTAGCCCTCATCACACCACACACACACACACACACACATATACACACACACACACACACACCGACCAATACTATCTATCAGAGGGATACTATACTTGGTCCAGAGCGTCTAAGTCTTGCCTGTGTTTATATAAGCTTGATTTTCACAACTGGAAAGTAATAGCCATCTGCCCAAGCAGGTTGGAGGGGTATCATATGTGAGCAGGTAACCGACAGCTATTAAAATCACACACACTAGGTCCTGAGTCTCTCTCTCTCTCTCGCACACATACACACAAACACACACACACATGCACACACACACCGCAAGTTGCTGCAAGAGAAGGGGGGAAAGAGAGGAAGAGATGAAATATAGTGCAGGCGCCGGTCTGTCAGAAACTCTAATACTGGCAGGACATACCAGGCAGAGGAACATGGCATTGATGATGGTGATGATTTATAGGTGTAATATTTGATAAACCTACAGTACAAGAGGGTTGTTTCTGCTATGTAAAGGCGAAAGTGTGGTTGAAAATATTCGGGAAAAGTGAAATATTTCTTTTTATAGAAATGTATCACATTACTGAGGCAGTTCTTTTTTTTTTTTTGAGATTGGAGTAAGACAGACAGACAGACAGATGCTCATGCAGATGGACAGAGCCAGCCAGCCTGGCCAACATAAATCCAGAGCATGCTTATGAGCAGGCTGACGGCAGAGAGACAGGTGAATGGAGTCAGTCCAGGTCTAGGTTAGCCGCATTCCCAGGCCTCATCTCTCCAGGTAGTGCCGTACCTCGGCCCTGCTCAAAGGGCGTGTGCGACCCCGTGATGACATATGACCTCTTCAATGGCCCTCCCGAGCCGCATCTGTCATTTCCCACAATCCGGCTCCCATTTTCATCTCAGGGTAAGCTCGAAATTACAGGAAAGAACAGTGGAAGCTTCCTCCTGCCACCAAACTATAGTACAATCCGAGTCAAGTCAGCACAGTGGATTTATAGTTGGAACAGCTACTCCAGATTGTGATTGTGCACCATGTGAATTTTTGCAGCACAAAAAGTGTTTTACATAAAAGCTTTGTTGGTTTTTAGAGTTTTTATATACATTTTTTTGCAAATTATTCCAAAAAACCCCCCCACACATTTTGGCTTACTTTTCTTTATTCAGCATGGTAAATTGTGAATTTATGGAAAAATGTGTATTTCTGAGAGGAAAAGGTAAAATTCCCAAATGGATTACTAATTGAAAAAAAAAGATAGCTGCGCATTTTAACATCTCAGTTATTCAGAGGACACAGGGTGTGCTCATTTATTCCCCCGGCTATCTGTAATGGTCTAATTACCCTCTAAAAGCTTCCCCATTGGCGTCTGTGTAATGAGGCCCCTGTAGACTACAGGTTGACATAAGACTGCCTTCAGCTCACCCCCGCTGTACCTTATCCCCCTCCCCCCCCAAACACACACACACACACACACACACTCTTGCTCCACCTCCACCATCCGGCCTCAAGGGCCTATAGTGGGCCGACCAGCAGCGGTCCATCTGCACAGGACAGGGGGGAGCGCAGACGGAAGCCATTGAGGTGGAACATACAGGAGAGGGCCTGACAAGATAAAGATATCAGGAGCAGACAAGGGCAAAGGAACATATTGATGGAGAGGGCCTCTCTCAGGGCACGCTGACACCAGATACCTGCTATTTAAAACAGTGGTTTCGCTTGCTCATGGATTTGTCCATGCTGCAGTGCCATAACCTAACTGGGAGGGCCACGAACTCTCTCTTTCTCTATCTCTCTTCCCCTACATCCCCCCCTCTCTCTTCATATCTTCACCCTCTATAGGCCCTAACCCTCTTTTACACAGTGTCAAGCAGACAAACACACTCACCCCTATAACTGTAATGCTGCTGACATAAAGCTCCATCTTTTGCCCCTAATGAAATCTGAATATGTGTTATGGAGTTCCAAACTGGATCATATTAAAACGATCCTCCCCTTTTCCCCCAGACTCTTCCTCATGGCTCGATTCAGAGTTAACCATTAGTGTTGCTCTAGTCTTTCAGTGCGACAGGGGCCCCCAGCTCATGCTGTCTGGCCGAGGGCCAATGCCCCTTTGAGGACGGATGCTGGGATCCAGTCTACCCATTGGCCATGCATTGTGTGTGCGGAGCCAAGTGACAGTGAGTCTTGGGCAACAGCTGAAAGACGCTGGCAGTATGAGCCTATATGGGGGGAGGGTTCAGTCTCGCTTTGAGCTCTGCCTAAATCTCACAAAAGTGGAAACAGTATAAGAGAAAAATGTCGTCGTTGTCTGTAGAAGAAATACAAAAGTTTTGAGTTCTGATAGCTGGGCTCCATTTTGAATCTTTTTGGTTCCAGGTGGGTAAAATACTGTACTTGGATTCATTAAGGTTGAAGTTTAACAAATCTTTTGCCAAATCTTTTACTGGACTTTTACTTCAAATATATTTAAAGTGAATTATTTATATACATATTTAAATATATTGTTTTTATTAGTAAACAGTCACGTGTAAAACATTTCCTGTAGGCAGTCATTTGGCAAAATTTGATATTACCACAAGCGTTAAAAAGTTTTGAACCACCCAGAAAATGTTGTTTTGATAGAAATAGATACTTTTATGCACCAAGGGGGTATTCAATTAATTTAAATATATAGCCAAGACATCATTTATGTTCCAAAAGCTATTGCTGCTGGAAATGAATCAACTATTCACATAAAACTGCAAAGCTCGTTATGGAAGCCATTATTTTACTGTCCTAATCATAAACTCTTTTAGCTCTAGTATGTTTAAATGACCAGATCGGATCAGTTTACTAACTTCTATGGATGATTCTAAACTTTTGAAACTTTTGAACTTAACTAACTTAACTAAATTTATTAAAGCAGGGATTTGATAAGTATATTTGATTATGGAAGGAGGAATATTTAAATACATTTCTTCAGTGACTTTTTGCATTACATACACCTATTTTATTGTTTCATCCACCAAGCAGACATCCCTCCCTCTCTCCCCACTCCATCCCTCTACAGTACACTGGCCTTTCCTTTCCTTGCCCCCCCTCCCCACTCCCCAGTGAGTGGCCCCTCCCATGTCCCAAAGCCCATTATAGCCCCTCAGTCCCTTTTTCCCCGCCACCAGCCCTCTCCGCTCCTGCCCCCTCCTGTCACATACCCCTACCCCTGCCTTGTCACACCCCTGCACTGATGGATGGTCGGGGTCACTGGTTCAGCTGTGGAGTTCAAGCCTGCGGGCTCCACCAACTCCCCACCCCCACCCTCCACCCCACACCCCATCCCTCTGCCTGCCAACCCCCCCCCCCCCCTTCCCCACCTTTTACTACTCCTGCTCTCTCCTCCCTCTCGGATGAAAACAATGTCAGAAACCCAAAGCAGGGCGCTCAGCTGAGAAAACTCATAACTCTCCCCTCAGCGCCCACCTTCCCCAACACCCACTGTTAACACTTTCATTCCTCGCTGGGCCCTCAAATAGACCTGGCTTCCTGGGGCCACATAAATCACAGGGAGGGTCAGGCTGGGCGTGGAGTCAGGCCTCACCTCATGTCGAATGGGCAGAGGCAGGTCACTCACTGTCATTGCACCCTGAGTTATCTCTTTATAATGACGCCTTTGGCTGTCTGTGAATGTGTGTGAGCTTGTGTACGTGTGTCTGCGAATATGTGAATACCTGCTCTTTTTTAAATAAGAGTTCCACAGCTTTAATTTGAGTTAAATCAACAGAATTGTTTTAGCTTCTTTTGGTTGAGGAGTCACATTAGCTCACTATACTGTGGTGCTGTTTACTGTCTGATTGCTTGCTCTCACATCTGTGGAGCCCAGGCCACGTTAGCTCCTGATCACCCCTGTCCTAACAGCTCCATAGTGGGGGGAATCTGGAGAGTCTCAGATCCTAGACCTGAATCCATACTGACACACACTCTGCTCTTATGCTAATCACAATGTTTAGGAACATTGAACCGACAAGGGGGTCGGGACAGAGTTTGGGTGGGAGGCCGGCGAATTCCAGTAGTTTTGAAACGTGGCAATTATCAGCATTAGCCTGCTCCCCCGACCCAACCCGCCAAAGTGAGCGGAAATGGCAGCAATCAGGCCCGATTTCCCTCAGAGATGCTGGACGAGCTGGACACACACATCCTAGAGACACGGGCCCTCAGTCAGAGAGGCAGAGCGGCAACAGAGCCCTGCGAGCCCCTGACAGATGGGAGCTGAGTGGGGCAAGTCCCGGGGCTGACAGCAATGTTGCCAAAATTGCTCTTGGATTGACTAACAATTAAGATATCAAAAGAGATCACGGCAGCTCACTGACAGCTGCTTCAATTGTTTGCACCTGCTCCTCTGGTGTTCTGCACATGTCTGGCATGGATTAGGCCGACTTGTGCTGGCCACATTTCACCTTTCCACAAGTGATTTACTCCAGAATCATCCTCCTGCCTCACTAGCTTGTTGAACACACCCCGTAGCTGCTCTCCCATTAGGAAGAATGGAGAAAAGAGGGAGGGTGGGAAGCATAATGGCATCATTATGATTGTCATTAAACAACATTATTATGTATCTCTCATCTCTTCTTTTACTACTGTTGCAGTGTAGTAGTCTGTACATGCAGTTGCAGCACAAACAAAAATTTGACGTACAATCTCTTTCCCTCATTACCACAATCTGTTGACAGTTGGCTGTTGTGTACACATACAGTCTACCTCAAATGTAATATGTGTGTGGGGTTGGTTTGCGAAATCCCAGGGGTGTTTTTTTACTTTGCATGAGTGGCTTTTCAGCACACTTGCAGAAGATCTTGATAAGCCTGTGAAAACTGAACTCTGGGTTTGAAGCCCTGGTGTGATAAAGAAAGCCTTTGTGTGGTGCACTGCTGCCTGCTCATACTCTATCCCTCTGGGTTAGGGATAGATGGATGGACGGATGGATGGACCGATGGGTAGATGGACATAGGTAAAACAATGTAAAACCGGTCCAGCTCGCCAGACCTGTTCTCTTGTCTCTTGCGAGAGAACAGTTTGACACACATATGTTAGGGTGGAGTCAGCTCAGGTGCTGGTGTGATTGGAAGGATTAATATACAGTAAGCTGTACTGTCTCTTTCCTCCAGGAGTTTTATCAAAAACAAGTGTGCTAGAGTACAAATGGCTTCTGTTGTTGTTTGTGTGGACAGCTGGTGAGCATCCCTGTCTTTTGTCTTCAGACATCTGTGTGCGGAGAGAAAAAGCTGAAGGATGAAGAGCGAGGAGCATGTGGAAGAAAGGGCACTGTCCAGAGAACACACACACACACACACACACACACACACACACACACACACACGGATGCATGAGCACACACACAGATGCATGAGCACACAGCTGTGTGTCTATATTTGTGTGTGTGTGTGCATGGCTGATGATAATACATGAAGTTCAAACAGGGCTACTCTCTCCTATTATCTTTCCATCAGCTTTAGGCTCCATTTAAACTGCCCTCCCCTCAATGCACAATAACACCAGTATTGTCCTATCTGTGTGCTGTCATTGTCCAGGCCCATAAGGCACGGTTGCCCTTTTTTTACCCGATGGAAAGCTTCCTCTTTGTGTGCGCATGTGTGTGTACCAAAAGTCTTGTGTATGGTATTTTAGACAAGCCAATTTCCAAAGTATGTCCCAAAAAAAAAAAAAAAAAGCCAAGAACAGGAAGGAAGGATGTAGAGGTGGCAGCCAGTACACTCCCACCCCCCTACCACCACCTCACACAACCGCACACACACACAGACACACACCACCCCTCCACTCCTGCTCTTGTCTGGCAGGGGGAGACGAGGCCCGTTGTACCCAGTGCCAACCTCTCTGGAGCCAGGCCAGTCCCGCTGGACCCTCTGGATCGTATTCTGGTGTGGGCCGTTGTGGCTGGTTGGTCCCACTGTGTAACTCTAGCTTGGTCTCTGACACAGTACAGGTATGTCCCCTGTGGCCCAGATTACCAGGGGACTGTGTAAACAGCCCTGCTAATCTGAGGAAGTATCCTGTTGGCATATTAGTGAAGCCTGCCTCAGCAACAGGTTTGGTATTTCATTTGGAAAGCCATTGTGGGCATCATAAGACTGACAGTTGAGTTCAATATATATTATAAAATTCCACTTAAGAAATGACAAACCTTACACTGCTTTGGTTCTTTTACAAATGTTTCACTTGGAAAAAAAACTCACTTTTAAAATCCAAGATGTGCTTTTTATTGGACAAATGTTTTCATGTGTGAATGTGTTAAATTGCTAATTCCATTCCATATGTGAATGATCTCTTTGTATATGTACTTAATTAAAATTGCCTTTTACAATAGCAAGAAGGGAATGTGCTTTGAATACACTTTTTCACTGAATGAAAATAAAATAAAAAAAACTGTGAAATATGGATATCATAAATGGAAAATAATATGAATAATTTATTATACCTACTGTTTTGGATATTAAATTTGTGGAAAGGTACAGACAACCCTTCAAATGACCTTGGCAAAATTTCTGTATTACTTACCTTACCTTTTGTCATGGAGAATTCAGGTCCCTGTGTCTTTAAGTCACTTTAATCTGCTAACAGCTTGGGCTGGGGCCATTCGGTCATTTCTTTGGCCCTCTTTCCATTGTCCTATATGTCATCTCCAGGCAGACACTGTTTAGATATTAATGGCTGCATGATGAGATGGCCTCCTTACAAGGCTGCCCTTACTGGATAATTGATCATGTAGTGAATGACATGATGTGGTTCAGGTTTAGGTCTAGCTGCTCCACCACGGAGGCATGATCAACTTTTTCTTTACTGCACACCTTTTATTTGACTTTGTCTCCTCAGGTGGACACATGATGATCTTTAAGACATCAGGTTCAACTTAAAAGATCTGATAAAAGTTTAGTAGGAATCACATTGTTCACATGCATGAACAGATGAGAAAAGAACCATCTAGCTGTAAATGGAGAAGAAAATAAAAGCCACTGGAAAATTCTGAGAGACATAAATCACACATTTAAATAATAATTCTTACTGTGGAATACAGACAAGTTTATACCTGCAGTACACAATATATTTATTTCATGGTTAAAACAATATATTATACAAACACTGACAACATCATTGCCACAGACCCTTGACCCTTTCTACGTGAGCCAGTCCCCGTCCTGGTGACATGATGCAGTTGGAGCACACTGAGGACAGTCCACCCTGGTTGACAGTTGCAAACCAATCATTGCTGGTTGACATAAAACACGTCACTACTGGTGTGCCAGCACAGGAAAGTCGCCACAGACATCAGATTTAAAAACTGGTAATACTACGAAAATACAGAGAGATTTACCTGGCTGTAATAGGCTTAACGGGGCTTTATATAACAAATGTGAAGCAATTTACATGTATTAATCATTTTTTATTGCCAATGAGGGAACGACTTGTAACGTAACTTAAAAGATGAGTTTTTGTGTGCTCCCAAGTGCCTTGCCTCCTACCTGCTAAGTAACATCAACAAACGACTGGCACCCACCACAACAAAAATGGTGCAATCCGACTAGAAACACCATGCAGATATTAGCTCTCCAGCTCTGCTACCCACCAGGTTGGCTGGTGGCTAGCCACCTTACCATATCAGCTATCAATGTTTCTGGCTATAGTACCTTTGTTTTTGGGGGGGTTTGAGATGGCTAGCCGCCTCCATCAACCACCACACATTTCACAATAAAACTGCAGCGCGTTGCCACAGTGGGTCGCTCATCAGCCACAGGCAGCATGGCAGCATGTGGTAAGGAACATCTAAATTGCGAATGACTTTAGTGCTAACAGTTAAGAGCCTTGAAGTTTTCGATAATATCCAGGCGGGTAATGTCAGTAAATCTGAGCAAAATACAGACTTTGCTTATCCCATGTGAATGAGCTGCATGAAACACAGAGACGTGGGAGGAGTAATTTCTAAATCACATGAGGTCCCCAGGTAATATTAGTCCTGTGCGAATATATGGCTTTAATCAGCATTGTGTGAACTGGTTTGGCAAGGGCTTGAATGTAACGGACGTTCATTTATATGTTAAAGGCCCGCACTCCAGCTTTAAATATCTCTGAGTGGTTTATTTGATGACTTTTCTCTTGCAGTAACTAATCCCAGGGCCAAATGAGAGAAGTAATGAGCATTCTTTTCTGACATGAGTGTGTTTATAGGAGCGCAACTCTAGCATGTAAAGAGAGACGCATGGAAGCACTTCTCTTCCTTGGAATAAAGTAATTAAGGATCTCTCTATCCCATTTTTTTCTCCCCATCCGAGCTGAAGAACGGAACTTTCTTTATGTCAATCGATCATCGCTGCAACTTGACATCCTGACCCGGACATTTAATTTATTGATCTTCATTTTATTCGGATGTAAGGACCCTTTGCTCTTTTAAATTAATCCAGGTTAATTTGGCCAGGCCCCCTTATCCCACCCAGCATGAATGGGCCCTCTGTTGGGCAGAGCTGGCCTTGGCCACCCAGTTTTATGGGAATCTGCAGTGAATTAGAAAATCTGTCAATGCGAGAGGAGCTGCGCAGCGCAGATATGCCGTGTCACTCCACCTGTAAAAGAACTGCTCTTTGTCCATTATCTCCCAGGCTTACCTGAGGAGAGTTAACCTTGAGGTCAATAACATCTCCATGGTGTTTCATGACTGGCTGGGTCTGGGCTGGGGGTCTGAGGAGAGCCATTGTTAACAAGGGGGCTGCAGACCCACACTTCCTCCCTCTTTGGCTCTCCCCATCAAATACCTCTGGGAAACAGATCTGTAAAGAGCAGTGACGGGAGCCATAAAGATGTGATCACTTTCACAGGAAAGAGCAGCCACTGTACTAGTTTGTCTTCATTGTGGTTAATATTAACGGTTCATTTCTTTAAATTAAGTTACAGCATCAGGGTATAGTCCCACAGGATGTCATTTCTTGGCACCCTGGAGAACTTTTACCTGGCAACCTTTTAAATTCAGCCTCATAATTACACATAATATACAACTCTGCACTAATACTCTAGCCATGGAGCACTCTGTACCCCTGAAACCAGGGATGTGGAACTTTTGGCTGCACGCTCTCTTCCTCTTATTTCCCCCTCTCATGTGATTCATGCTCTTCTCTAGCATGGTCTTTGTAGTTAAGCATGGTATTCAAATCTAAGCATCCCAGATTGGACTATAATTTGCCTGTGCATATCTATTGCTCTGTCTCTAATCATCCATATGGTAGAAATAATTGTAAAGTTGTAGGAAACTTTTAGACACTATGCCAGGGAAATAAAAACTATTTTGTCACAGCAGTGCAACATTATTTCCATCAATCCAACCCTTGCTGTGAGTAAAAGGAAAGATTAGCATAATAGCATTAATTAAAACTTCATATAATGTATATTAATGGCTCAATCTTAACAGTATAAACAGATCAAGGATTCAGGAGTATTGACTGCAGCATTCATTAGATTATTTCCATTTTTGCGTTTGACCTTATACAAATTGATGTATAATCACAAGTCAGTTGAGGGTGTCTGTTTTTAAATGCTCCTCTGTTTAGATGAAGCCATTTGAATAGGATTTGTCCTGCATGTAAATGGTGGGTTGGGAGAAGTTTACACTGAGAGCAGGCAGGCAGGTGCAGAGCGCAGCAAAGTCCAGGTGTGCTGCCGCTGACAATGACACAGATCCACTCTGTGTTGCTTTTTGTCTTCAACCTAGAAACCAGAGCAATATATAATTTACTCAACTAGAAAATGATTTGGTTAAATTAAGTATCATTTACTTTTCCTTGTTGCAGTGATATTTTCATCTTTTCAGGCTGTGCGACTCTCTATAAGAGCACACAAGGAACAAGGATTTGGCTAATTTGAGTGGATATTTTCAAGTCAGTCAAGCATTTGTCAACAAAGGCCAACAAAGCGAGACAGACAGCTCTGCGCTATGCAAGCTGACAGTAAATTCAACAGTACTGGGCTGATTACTGCTTGCTGTCCAACATGGATTTATTTTACCAAACAAAAGCAGAGACTAATGTATTGAGGTGCTCATGGGAAACATGTCTTTTTATGTTTTATGTTAAATACAACCATGCATGCCACGGCTCGGCAGTGCTAAGGCTATGCTAATCAGTTATTGATCCGTGTTGTAGAATAGAGCCCTCTTTCCCTCTGCTCCTTTTCTTGGAAAACTATGTTGTCATTGCATTCACTAACAGCCCCAAGGGGGTAGTGTGGAGGCAAGGGAACATGTTGGGCCAGGCACATCACCTGTTCCTCAAACCAAAATAGGACACAACTTGAGATTCAATTTTAGCAGCCAGTGAGGCTAACCAACGGCAGCGACAGGGGTGTAACGGCTGGTGATGAGTGATGATCACAGGCCTTCACTCACAATCAGCGGTCCCCAGTGGCCTCATTTCACTATACCTGCCACTTACTGTGTCCTGCCATCAACCACGGCCACTAATAATAACCCTGGATATTTGGATTTGTTTTCCATTCAGATCTTATTTGAAATGATCTACACGGCAAAGGGGATTATACTGTTATTTGTTTGAGAGAGGTAGTTTTTGTTTTATACCTTTTTAGTATTTGAGGTTCTTAAGAAGTTTGAACTGTGTGTGCTTCTAACTAGCAACAATGGAAATTAAACCATAGCTGAGAGGACAAACAAGCTAATTCAATCAAATCCTAAAGCTCATATTTCTACAGAATCTGTATTTGGGTAACATAATCAAAAGATTAAAACTCAAATAATCAAACTGGGCAGTAATCAAAATCACAAATCTTCCTCAAAGGAAGATTAAGTCATGGCCTATTCATGATCGTCATAGAGACAGATCCTATCCGTTGATTTCAGCAGCTGCATCTGACTTTTTTCTGTGTTCAATTTGAGTCTCATCTCGCTGCCATATTAAAACACAATAAACCACAAAACAAATATTTGTTTTTGTTTTTTCCCTGGAAGTAGAGGGCTTTGAAATCCAAACCGGCCGCCTCGTAGCTCAAACTGGTGCTGTGAAATCTAAAGTGACAAAGCATTTTTCTCTCTCCCTCCAGGGGCCTTGCCTAGACTTTTTTAACCTGCTAAGAACTGCAGATGTTTCACTTTTTCATCATTTGGAAAATGTATACCTGCCTTTTTTCTGCTATTGTATATTTAATCCTTTGTGAAGGCTTGTGGTTATTTGCGGTTGTAATTAGGCTGTTTCCATTAAGGAATATTACTGCTAAATGGATCCATTACTCTAGACCCTACTTCGTCATAGGAAAATGCCCGAGCACTACAGTGATTGGACAGAGGCCCAGCCTGGACCTGAAAACAGAAAAGACTCACACCTGAGAGAGACAGAGGCAAAACTGGAGTTCCCTGTGGTAATCGAAATCTATTTTATCCTGCTTATCTGGGTCTGAGTCAAGGCTGCTACATGTTAAGCAAAGTAACTGTGCACCCTTTTTCATAGCCATGTTCTCCACCTCTTCCTGGGGATCCAGAGATATTCCCAGACCAGTTAAGATATACATCGTCCAAGTTAGATGTGCCTGGAATATCTCTGCAGGGGGGAGGCATCCTGAAGACGCTTGAATTAGCTTTCTTCAATGAAAAGGAGCAGGAGTGTCCAGTTTGGTGACATCTCTACTTTTTCACCGATTATTTATTTTTGCTCACTTCATTTGGCCAGTGTGAAGCATTTGGGAAAGGGGTCAACATCTCTATGTCTCCATCTATGCTGGATAATGGTGGATTACCCATTTGGGTTGGAAGTGAGTCACCACCCAAAGTGAAAGGTCTTGTGTACGAGTGAGGGTAAGATGGAGGTTGAGATCAACATAGATATTGCAGAAATGCAGCTGTTGTACCTGACTGCCATGGTGAGGAGGAAGCTCAGCCTGAAGGTGAAGCTCTCAATTTAATAGTCACTTTATTCCAACCTTCACCTTTGGTCATGAACCCTGAATAGTGGCCAAAAGAATTAAATCACAGATACAACAATCTGTTTCTGTCTACAAAAGCTTTAAAAAAATGCTGCTTTGTGAGGCTTTGGTTGTAAATCCATAAATCTTTTTAAGGAACAATTACCCACGAAAAACACATCTATCACCAGGAAAAAGAGGGCAACCTTTGGCATGTACAATACAATGTACAATAAGTGGGGCCTTATATAAGACACACATTGTCTGCTTAAGGTGTGTGTTGAAAACTTTGACTCCCTGTCAAGATCACACCAGCATTGACAGACTCATATAGCCTGCAGGCTTTTTTGTCACTGATATAGCTGCGTTGTCCCCTGAATGGGTGACATTGACACTTGGATGTCACCTGGACTTTGTTTCTTAGCGTGCCTCAGCCTCTCCACCCACACCCCTCGGGGTGATTCCCAGACTCAGCTTCTCACCCCTCCCTTTTGTATTGAGAGGGCAAACAAAGCATCCCAAAGCTTCCAGGCTATTTTTATACCTCCAAGCTTTGCTGTTCTTCCTCCTCCCTCTTCTTCTGAAATCTACAAAATGACAGGGCCGATCAATTGCAAAAAATATTTTGGGAACTTTGGAATAAATGCATGTGGCCCACAGGGCTGTTCCACAAAAGACTGAAGGCCTTATTGTTGTTTTGTACCATTATGGTGGCAGCCCATAGCGTGACAGCGCTGTGACAACAGCCCCTTTCAGCTTTAACGCTGAGTGACGTACTGTTGATAATCATGAACAGATTTAGATCCCCCATGTTGCCTGTATTAGGGAGTGCTGCAGTTGGCATATGCCATATGGAAAAAAACACTGTTATTATGACTATCATACAGTGTTTGTTTTAGTTGATGGGAAGCACCCTCCTCAAAAATGAAGTATTACTGTCCATTTTAATCAGAATGAGCTTGTTTTTATAACTCTGGTAGGAGCGGTTTTGGAAGGTCTTTTACAGTATGTTCAGTTCAAATCAGTTTCCTAAAGAAACATACAACAAAACCAAGAATCCTCTGGCTGATGGACTGTGTTTGACTAAGGACCTCAAGTCATTAGAAAATAATGGACTTCCCTAAATTCTCCGGTGAATATAATCAATGCTACAGAAAAACGTGCCAGTCCACAGTTTACTGGTTATGTGTCAGTGTATGAATTTGGCGCTCGTTCTCTCTGACATTCTGCCCTGTCAGTGGAGCGTGTCCATGGATCTTTTTCTTCATTGTTATTAAGTGCCCCGTATCCTTTCCCTGGTCTTAACCGTGATGACAATGCTTTCCAAATCCCAATCACTTGGAATCCTGTAAACAGACCATCGCTTTCATGTGAGGACAAACTACACAGTGAATACCCTCTAACAGCGCATATCAATTGCTATTAAGACCAGGGGGAAAAAGAGCAGAAAAAAGAAAAAAAAACAGGGGGGTCCGATTATCCCTGAGTCTCTAACCGGCCAAATAAATAGTACCATGTGAGTGATTTGGCCCAGATGGACATACAAGTCCAGGGGAGTTAGCGTTGTCCAAAAACCATCAGAGTTTAGGAGGAAAGTCAGGGTACCTGCCTTACCTCAGCATCCCCTCATCATTAAGAGCTTAGTGTCCCAAATGTATTTTACAGTCACTGCTCTGGAATACACACAAGCATGGAGACTGGGCGCTGCTGTAGGCTTCAAAGCTCAATTAAAAACACTTGTGGAGTTAGTGGTGCACTTTTGAATGAAGGGAACTTCTGAATGAGGGACAGTGACTGTGGAGTATTTCATCATTGCTGTTTGAAAAACTATGCTAATGCTATTTAAAAGCTTAGTTCACACAAAATAGTGGTATCTAGCCAAGGATTAACGTGTAATGGAGTATTTCTACACTGTGGTATTGCTCCTTTTACTTAAGGATCTGGATACTTTTTTCACCACTGAAAAAATTCAAAACAGCAGCATCTCTTTACAGACTTTGCTGTCAACAGTTTTCATCGGAATGATTTCTTCAATAGAAAGTATATGCACTGAAAACTGTTGACAGCAAAGTCTGTGTATTATCCAGAATAACAGTGATACAGATTATGTAAAGAGATATTGGTGTTTTTTTTTTCCAATTTGTCAATACTGGGAGAACCACAAACACAATTCCAGATGCATAATTTAAAACCTGGACAAATGAAACTTTCTGCATGCCTAGATACCACTAAAAGGAGTTTTTTTTCACATATATCATGTTAAAAAAATAGACAGGGCATTCAACAGTGATTGTCCTGTCAAATGCAGATACTGGCAATCTTCCCATAAGGGCAACGTCTGCCTCTGCTGTCAGTCTCATTTGTGTGTGTAAATAAGCCGGAGCCACGACCACACTGGGCTCTGGCGCAAGCATCAGCAATGAAAATCAGCCACAGTGTGTCAACAGCCTCAAAGCAATTTAAATCAACTTGCTCATCCTTGCTTCATTTAGGATTTGCTTTGCCGTGGTGACAATGCCGACTAGTTGACTTGACGGCTGTCTGTCAGCCCCTCTCTCTCTCTCTCTCGGATTGATGATTCTGTAGCTTATTTTTCTCCTCATTTTGCTTTTGGAGCGATGGTAAAAAGCAGCTAACATTTGTCTACCTGTCAGTTGCGATGACCTGCTGACACGAGTTTTTGTAACTTAATATTGCAGAGAAAACGTAGCCACCAGCCTTCTGTCACACTGTAGCGGGGAGCATAGTGAAGCCAAGTGAGTCCAGAGAAACTGTGCCCTGCTTCCTAGTCATGGGCCTGTATGTCTAAATGCAGCAGCACATGGAAATGGTTGCAGTGGAGCTGACCCCGAGGTGCCCAGTCAGTCCTGTTTGTGAGAGATGGAGCCTGTCTTTTATCAGTCCCCATTAGAGGGGACAGGGGTCTACTGTGTGTATGTGTGTGTGTGTGTGTGTGTGTGTGTGTATGCGTGTGTCTTGCTTGAGCAGCCACATTAATCTCCATGAGTGAGCGCTAGCAGGTGTTAACCTATGTCACTCCTAATCGCCATGGCAACAGAGTCGTGGCACCTGGAGGTGTCTGTGAGGCTGTGTCATGTTTTGATCATCACCCCCTACCCCAAGACACGCACACACAAACACTTACACACACAACATGAGGATTCAAATGAGTGTGTATGAACATTTGTGTCTATGACTGTATATTATTGCTGATTAAAGGAATAGTTCCACTTTTTTTTAAAAGGAAATATTCACTTACTTGCAGATTGTGAGATGAGAAGATCGATATCACTCTCATCTGACAGTGGTAACAATCTTCTCACCTTTACTCAAAAATATGAAACTATCCCCTTAACATTTGATGATGATATTTTCATAATTCAGTGTTTACAGATCATTTCAATAGTATTAATTAAGTAAAACAACAAAATAAAAGGTCATAAATAAAACACATTTCTGAATGAGTCAGGCTTCTCCTGAAATAATAAGCAACTAAATGCAAAGACAGCATCATTTTCTCCAAGGACAGCATCACTTCATCCCCTGTAGGCCCTTAAGCACAAGATGAGTCTATCTTTTGGGATCAACTTCAAAATATCTTCCTTATAGTGTAATCATTTCAGCTGAGGTCAAGTACTGATGGTTTTCGGGAGAGCTCTCTTAATGCACCCTTAAGTCCTCTGGCTCTTTGGCTATGCTCGTCTGGCAGACAGAAGTAAGCGATGGCTTGTGGAGGAAATGCTTGAGTAGGACTTTGGGCTGGAATGCGGTGCAGTACGCTCCCAAAAGGCCACACTGCAGAGGCCCCAGTGTGGCTGCCACACGCCGTGATTGCCAGGGGTCACCACCGAGCCCGGACCCTTCAGCTCCAGACTCTCTACGTGTGATTTTTGGGGGTTAACGTGTCAGAATATTTCTCCCCTCGATGGCTAACACCCCCACATTATTCCTCCACCCCTCATCCTCAGGGACTGCAAGAAGTTAAAGGATGTGTGGAGGCGAGAAGTGTCAGATAAGCACATTCAGATCAGAGATAGAGAAAGAAAAATTAGAAAAGAGAGTGTGTCATAGAGAACAGCGATCTTACCGAGGGAGGCGTGTTTCAGCAGCGTTGTTTACCTTTTGAAGGAGGTGATGGTGGAGCAAAACGCAGCGAGCTAATGCTGGGTGGCAGCTCTCTGAGGCCGGGCCCCCTGGGCTTTCTGTTGGCTGGCCCAGCTGTCATCTTTCTAATGATTTCTTTATTTTGCAGGAAGAGCTTGTCGCCAAGGGAAACGCGCCACTTCCGGCATGGGGAAACCCGACGCTGGACCAGGCCCAACGCTTGGACCCTCTACGTCTGCAGCCACATCACAAGGGACCAACACACCCTTTCATCCTGCCTGTGTTTCTTTGCTTTCTTTCTCCCTCTATCCACACAGTCATCAGTATCACCCTTTCTTTTAGAGCTCCCATTTGTCCTCAGGGGGTTTAACTTTACTTCTCAGTAGTAATAGTTTTCTTTTGACTTCCAAATGATTATTTAGCATTCCATTTTGTAACACATAACAGTGTTGCTGATACTTTGATAAGATCTAATTACTCTGTAAGTGTTTTTTCTCCATTTAAGGATATGGTCTGGGTAATACACAAAAATCTACTACTGTGAGAAACACAATTTTCCAATGTGGGTGATGTCAGTCTTCTTCCTAAATTCCCTACATTATTTTTTTGAAAGTCAACACGATAAGACTGATTACTGAACCATTTTTTTTGTCTTCTAAATGTAAAAGTTGAAAAGGAATATTTATATCCTGACAACCCTTCGACAAAATCAAACTTATTATCAACCATGACTGAAGTTTTCCTTTCTTTTCCTTGTAACTTCATGGCAGATAAACATTCCAATTTCTATCGTAATTGGCCACATTAAAATGTTTGTGACCACACTTTGACCTTAAGATTGATTTTGTATCTGAAATCCATTAGTGAGTTCGGCCCTGGCCAATTGGATCAGGGTGAACGGGGTTACAGGCCCGCAGTGACTGATCTCACCATGGTGAAGCTTCTCTCTGAGGGCAAGCTCGTACAGATCCCAAGAGCCCCTGCTTTCTTCCAGCCCTCCGTCAGAAACCTTGAGAGGGCCTTGAGGAAAAGAAAACGAACCCCTCTCCCTCCTCCCCTCCGCAGAGTCGAGCATAATCAGGCCCAGCCTCCCAATCATGAAACCCAAGTTAAGCGCGACTTACAGCCATTCCCCCCCCCCACCCCCCCCCCACCTCATGCTTCTCTCCAGGCCCCTGCTGCTGATTGTTCCAGAAACAACAGATGGAAATTGTGAGCGTAAACATGTAAATATTGCAGGAGTCATGGCTGAGAGCGGCGTGGAGCAGAGGTCCTCTCCACCATCACAGGGAAGCTATTACAACATGAAACGGAGCAAAGCCTTCAGAAAACAACCACTTTGTGTCAGAAGTGATAGCTGTCAGGATCCAACACACAGAAGCATAAACACGCACGCACACACATAAACACATGCAGTCCAACCAAACCGACATAAAAGAAGGACTGAAATGGAGCATATGTGAATGGATGAGCTTGAGTCAGCTTTTGGTCAATCTAATCTGATGAACAAAGCTGCTAACGAGACAAAGACGCAATTTCTAAAAGGGAAACAACACGATTGAACACCTTCAACAAACAAAAATAATGAAGTATTTAAAAATCTGAAACGTCCAAATATGTAACATAAGTTTTTTGCACCTTACAAAAAAATAACTACTCCATCTAACAGAAAAAACACAATGACCTAAGCTAACACAAAGGTAATATATACTATATGTCTGTATAGATGTGTGTGTTCTGTATGTAAAAGTGCTCTCATTTTGATAGATCTTAATTGTGGTAGAGCAATCTATATAGGGGCACCTGAAAGTCAAAGCATGCAGCACAGTTGAAATGTAAACATTTTCTGAGACTGATTGGTATCCAAACCACAGGACCGTTACCTGTCAAGTCTGAGCAGCGCTTACTAACTTGATGAGATGTGTGTGTGTGTGTGTGTGTGTAAATTTGTGTGTATGTACATGATTAAGTATGATTGAAACCGAGGCCTGCTTGAGACACTAAAAAAAAGCTCTGGTTAAAATCAGAGAGAGTCTGCTTCGCTCCAGACTGACAACGCCATCATATAATCTAAATTCTCCTTGATTTGATTTCTGGCAACACTAAAAAAAAAAAAGTAAGTCTGTAGAGAAAGTGAGCCGTGATTAACCAGATGGTTTTCGATGGTCAACACTTGGCAGCTGACATTTGGAACTGAATACTGAAATATATATACAACTGAGAACTGTAAATATATATTTTAAATGACAACATTCAGACATTCATTGCATGTTGGTTCATTTCTTCTAAATTGGCATGAATAATTTGTGAAAAAGTGATTATACAAAAACATAAATTCATATAAATATCTAACCTCTTAAACCACTGAAACAATTTGTCAAATGAAACAGACGTCACGCTGACGTTTTTGGTAAAAGGCAAATTAATTTGGTTTGGCTTGTTTTTTTCTGTCATAAAACTATTTGTTTTTAATGTGAAGATTTCCTGCCTTTCTCCTCTTTATATCACTGAAGACATAACTTGGGGCTTTGATTTGGAATGTTATAGACATTATTCATCATTTTTGAAATTTTATAGACTAAATTGACTAAAATTATAGTGTAAACTAGTGATAAAATCATATTTAAAATAATAAAAGTGTGTTTGTTTTTTTTTTACACTTCACAGGTAAATCTCTGTGTTGACTAGAAAATAAAGTATTCAGATGTTTGGAAAGTTGTCTTGGTAATAATTGGTATTAAAAAAACAGCAACAATGACATCATTTGTGTAAGTTAATAAGTGTTGATGGAATTCAATTGAGGTTTTTATTTCCTCCTCAGATTTGAAATCTTAAAGTCACACTGAGTAGATCCTCAAATCTTATCACGCCAAGTCCCTTTGGAGAAGTTGTAATCTTCTGCTGTCACTATGGTGCTCACTATAGTACATAACTTTGCCATTGTGTTGTTTGCGAGCGGGGAGCTCCACCATTAAAGCCCAATGATTGACAGCTGGGCCCTGCCTGGAAACTCTGCTGGGGGCTCAACACTATGGGGAGGCTGCCATTGATATCCGTTGTGTAATTTTCTATTGGCAGGTGGGTGATGGCTATGATTAAATCTGGGCTTTAGCCCCTGCCATCAGCATTATTGTGTCGGGATTCCCCGAGTCCCTGCTCTCCGGATCTTCTGTCACATTCTGTCATGCCAGCTTTGGGCCCTGCCAGCTGGCCCTGTGGCATGGCATAACACAGACCATGTTAGCCTCACAAGGGCCCCCGCCTATGCTATCCTCTCTCGCTCTAACACACAGACATACCCTCTCAATCACGCCTTCTCACTCTTTTTCCTCTCCTCCCCCTTTCCCACCCTCCATCGCCCACCATTTAAAGGCCCCTCGCTGTTATCCAGCAGCACTGTTTTATTTATTTTAGTCTTCTGCTGCTCTCTCAAGCAATGCATCTGTCCATCATGCTTTGCAGATCAGCTGCGTACAGCCACTGGTGGCGGAGGAGAGGGTCACACCAGGTTTACGATGTAATTCGTGTGGACGAGCTACATGGGTGTTAGTGATTACTGCTAAATGTCTGGGACGTGCAGGTCTGGTCTTGGTGGGTACAGGCTGGGACACCGGCTAAAGGTCAGGCGTGCTAAAACAGAGACGCTTCCTATTGATGTCTGACTGGTGTGTTTGTTTAAGAGCAAGGAGGCGAGGAGAGCCACAGCCACTCTCATTGGCTTTGGCTGAGGCCACTTTACCTCACACACATAATTGGGAGGTTTCAGAATAAGTTTGAATCATCTTCGGGCCATCAACATCATAATTATCCCATTTGCCCTCCAAACACTGACAAATTATTCTGAGGTAACCAAACCTTCTCTGCAAGTCCAAGTCTGGTTGATTCAGTGATTTCAAACACTTACAAAGACATAGAATAATAATCGAACAATAGTGTTGAAAATTAGCTTGAATCATCAAAAACTGTATGTCAGCAGTTACTCCTAAAGAATGTTTACACAATTTTACTATCAGCTAAATGTAAATTTAAAAATCAACATAACTTCTAACTTTTTTTGTCACAGTCAAATGTTTTGGATGTGACCAAAATGGCACCAGAGGTTGAATAAAACATTAAGTACACATTTAAATTTGGTTTACCCTAAAAACATGTGGCTTGGATGAAAATCTGTCAGCTGATCCAATATTTATGTGGCTTTCTTTTTTTTCATGATTCCACCAACAAACATCTCTAATCTCTAAAGAAAAATCTCATGTTTAAATACTGCATGTACCAAAATATCTTAAACAGTACTTGGATCATGAATTGATGATTACATAAATATATTTTAGTTTTTAAATAGTTATATTTTTAAAATTGTAATATTTATAAAACTATATAGAGTATATGTATGCGCACCGGCAGACATGTACATACTTTATGTTTGCATGTGTGTGTTATCTCTCTGCGTTACATTTGAATATTATATTTCTATAAGGCTCAGCTTTCGCTCGTTTTGTCTCGTGACCGAGGTAGTTCACTGATTCAAAATTAGCCTGTGACATGTCAGGTGCGTACAGTATATCATCAGTGCAGTGACCTCTTGAATAGCACACTTCATGCTGTGAATGTGTCAATATTATGAAGTGCTGTCATCTGATCTAATGGAGTCCATGTCAGTGGACAAGCTGTGACCCATGCCCGCGCACACACACACACACAGGGACACAGCCTTTGTCACCAGGCCTATTCCTGGCTATTGTTTTAACAAAATGGTTTACCCATGTGCAATTTGTTCAATGCTGCATTTGTGACTGGAGATATATCTGATTACATTTTTCCTGCCATACTGTAGGACCATGGCTTACTTGGGCGCCAAAGCCCTGTTGACAGGAACATTTTCCTTCGTATTTGCAGATTCAGTGACATCGTTCTTATTCTTTCAAGTCAAAATCAAGGCCAGAAAGCAAAATGTTTTACAGCCTTGCCAGTCTTTTCTTGTCGTGTTTTCTACGCAACATGTATTCATTGAGCGGTCTTGGAACACATCAACTCTAGACGGATTTGGTAATACTGGTCTAAAATTTGTGTGTGTGTGTGTGTGTGTGTGTGTGTGTGTGCATTTACGCCCTGCATGTCTGTGTACAGTGTGTTTTCATTTATGTGTGCAAATGTGTGGACACCGCTGTGAAAAGCAACAAATGCCAAAACACACATGAGACAGTGTATGTCTGCGTATTTTCAACACCGCCGACATTTACAAAGACTTGGAAAAATAGATGTTGAAAATCATCATTATTACCGCTTGTTTTTATTTCATCTGTTGCAGTACAGTATCTGCCATTGATGTTGCCGACATTTGACTTTTTTATTGTTTACCTTTAGTATCTATATCTGTTTACCTTGGGTGTGGGTGATTCCTTGGGGTGCTTGAAATGATTTAGCCCATGACCTCATCCAGTATACGCACTTGTCAACTTAGAAGTAAGCGTGGAATTGGTTCATACAGCACATTTTGGTGGGGCTTTCATTTTTTTAAGTGGATGCAAATGATATATTTTCTCACATAGTTGAATAGTCTGGGAGCCGGGAGGGTTGTCATAGAGGTAGCCAGCTCAGCTCAACTGACCCTGCTAGAAGACACGTATACTGGCATTGTGCTCATCACAGAAGGTAATACTGTCAAGTGGAAGGGTGTCTGTGTGCCACATGAGCATACCAAAGTTGTGATGTACGCTACATCCCATCATCTTCTCCGCACCAAACCAAACACATCAAACAAACAGATTCACGATACATTTAACTGATGAATTGACGCTGTATGATTACTATCCACGTCACATACAAACACACACAAGACTCACACACCGGCTGTGCCTGGGACTCGGTGAATCCCAACAGTGAAAGCCACATTAAAGGTGAGTGTTGTTATTCTGCCTTCAGTCCTGCTAGACTCATCAGTTATCCTCTATGGCCTCCAGGATGTCTGCCATCCCCTCCCTCCTCCTGTTTGTTTTAAGAAAAATCCCACTCTCAAAGTGGGAGTATGGAGTGGGTGCGTCTGACACAAAAGTAAAAACACATCTTTCATGTCTAAATAAATCTGACAAAGAAATGCTTTATGAACTGCCACCTGAAGGTAGTCCTAAAAGCCGTGGTGAGCAAAGTGGCCATAACGTTTAATCCAATTGGCTTCCTTGCTCCAAAACTGTCTTAGCAGATGGTAGGCTGTAATATGAAAGTTATTCACCCACTCACTACTGCAGTGTGTCTGTTATATCACCATGTCCTGTTATTCTTTATGGCTTCCATAGGCACTAAAGAGGAGAGAAGTTATTTTCTTTTCATTACTTCTCTCTCTTGGGGGACTGGGAGACTTGGTCCAGCTCTTCCCCTTCAGTCCAGAAATTCTTTTCAATTAAAGGCCTATCCTACCAGATGGTAGAGACATTAGGACAGCGCTCTGTTGATGTGCCGCCCCTGCAACCAATGGACAGCCATTTCATTTACCAGGCAGTAAATCTTAAGGCACCTAATGCCCCGCAGCACAGGCCGCCAGCACCCGACAACACACACCAGCCTGGCCAAAGTGTTATGCGCCAGGCTAAACTTTTACTGTGCAATCCTGCGCTCTCAATCACACATGTATTGTCTTTGCCACGGATCAATTAAAAGGATCAGGTCTAAAAAAAGGGCCATTTGTAAAATGGATGTCCTCTAAGAACCGAAACAGCGGCAGAGAGCACTGGAAGCATGAATAATTTATCCCGAAACCCTATCACAGTGTTTGTATCAGTTTCCATCATAAAGCTTGGCAAGAGAGAGGGGGAGGAGGGGAATACATCAGCCTGTGTGACAGGCTCTGCAGGGAGGGTACAGTAGAGGGTCTTCTGGGCAATCACATACACATAAATCCACTCGCTGTCACTGGAGGAAGAGGACTAAAATGGCACAGTGAGAGCGTGGCATAAGGACTTGTACTCTAAAAAAGAAAAATCACATTTTGAAGGAAAACAGCTATCTTTCACACTGACAGTAATCGATTTTTTAAAACTATAAAGGCCTTTGGTGATGGTTACATGTGTTTTAGGGTCGTAAATTTCCTGAGTGTATGAAGTAACTTCATAAACAAAAGCATGAAAATCATCAAACTTTACATGCTGTTTTTTTTTAAACATGACAGCTACAATTTACAGTCGAGTCGATGTAGTTTTATAGCGGCATGTGAAAGCACATGAAAAGCCAGGTGATGACGACGAATTCAGCTTTTTTCCCATCTTCTTTAAAAAAAAACCAAAAAGCGTATTATGTACTGCAACTACTGCAAAAATATACAAGGACAAATAAGAAACCTCTGGGCTGACAATGAATTTCTTCCAGTCTTAATCTAGACTTTTAACAATGAATAGTATATATCTGTGTCAATACAGTTCATAGACACCACGTTCCTTTCTCAGTTTGGAGAACTGGGATGAACTTCATGTAAGGGAGAAGTAGGCCATCTCGTCACTCTCTCTCTCTGTTTCCCTTTGTGTTTCCACTGACATGATGAAAGGATCATTTTGCGTTTGGGAGCGAATCTGCTTTGGAGCAATGTCTGATTCCATAACACATACACCAGACACTGATTGCTTATCAAAGGAAATTGCCCAGCATGTTAAATTTCGCATATGTTTTTTCTCAATTGCTTCAGCTGGCTTGAAATGTGAGTGTCTGATGAGAAGCAGAGATGCTCCGAGTAGTAGAAGGGCAGAGAGACAAGAAAGGCAGAATGCAGAAATACACTTTTCTTTTGATAAGACTCAAACACAAAACACCCACAAGTTTTTCTTCCCTCACAGCCAAATGCAGGGCAAAAAGGAAAAGACAAAGAAAAGAGAAAGGAGTTGTGTTCCTAAAGAAAAGGAGTGATCTAAACACGTAGATCTATACTGTTTCCTGTAACCTGTACACCTGATTTTATGGTAATGTCTATGAAGGCCAGCTATTGTGTAAATACTGTCTCCACTGTTTCCTGAACATAAATGCAGATTTGATATTTGATACCTGACAAATATGAGTGGGTTCTTTTATGTCTTGATTTACATTTCTATAATATGTCGGTATTATGTAGCTTGGAATATAAGGATATATGTAATTGTATGATAAAATAGGGCTCAAATGTGTTTTGATGAAAGGCATCATAACTCATTTGCTGCCCATTTCCTGTCACGTTTGGAGACTTGTAAAAACAGAGCTCCTGGTGAGTGAGTGAAAAGCAGCTAGTCTGAGCTCACCTCAGCTCCGTCCTGGCCAGCAATCACAGTCCGTTAACTCCCACTGTTCCCAGCTGCCGGGGAAGAGGAGCTGGGGACCGACCGGCAGCTACTGCCAGCAGACTCACCGCGATCTGCGTCTGAAGCACGGGCCAAACCCCCTCGCTCCCAGCGGAGAGTGCCATTTTCTGCAAGAGTGAGTGAAAGTCTGGTTTCAGACGGAGAAGGCAGCTTGTTAGGCTGCTCTCTCTTCACCCACTCCTCATTCAACGAGAGCTCTGGGATGTTGGAGGAAATCCCACAGAGTTGAAAAGAGACTCAGTCAAAACAAAGGCTTCTGTCAGGGCCAGAGCCCACAACCATTTTCACACATTGTTCTACCTGGTAAAGGTGTTTGCAGTCACTTTACTTATTACATGGATGGCTGGAGACGAGACTTAGTCAGTCTCATATAAAAACCCGCAATATTTTTATATTTTTAAAGAAAATTTCAGTTTTACTACAATGCAGTTTGGGTTGTTATTTCTACTGGTGGTTAGAAAAAAAGATTGTACTCACAAAGTTTATTGCTTCTCTTTGCTAAAGAGAAGTCTGACAGGACAGGGAACACTTATGTGAAAAACAAAACAAAACAAAGGCAAACAGTAAAGTTTCAGTTGTAAACATCCATCACAATTTACTGTTTGACTTCTCTGCTCAACTTTTACTGTGCTCACCATAATTGTGCACTCACAGTTTTCCTGTTCATTTGGGATTAATACCAACTTTTCGGATATTTTCACTTTTGGTTAAACTCCAAATAAAGTGGTTAACTGTTGCCTTATTTACAACTGGTCTGTCTGAACACTAGTGTTTCTTGCCCCATCACAGTTTTGATGTTATCATAACCAAATGATGGTCAAACTATAAAAATAAGACATAAAATGCAATAAATACTAATATTTCTTTAAAAGCATAGTCTGACATTTTAGGTAAAACAGCTTTCTTGCTGAGAGTAAGATGAAAAGATTGATAGCGATATCATGAAAGTATGCTAAATATGAAGCTAAAGCCAGCAGGCGAGGAGGCGAATAAGTATTTTTTCCAAATGTGTCAAAGTTTTCCTTTAAATTTCTGTTTTGCTTTTTTCTAATGCCAGTTGTGTCTACTGAGTTCACGAAAGCTTTTTCATTTGTTGTTCTCGCCATCCAGCAGGAAGTAAAGCTTGTACTGCGTCCACAAGCAGGAGCAGCTGTATGTACTGCTGAGTACCAAAAATGTAACCATTTTAAGACAATGTGTATGTTTCAGATTAACCCTTATTAGCTGAGACGTTTCCTCCTTATTGTCCTCAGAGATAAATCTCAATCAACATACTTAACTGGTTGATGTATTGGACCATCAGTGTTGTTACATCAGGTAGGACTATTGCATGTCTGACGCCTGCTTCTCCATCTCTTCTCCCAATCTGTCCTGCATGTAATATATGATAATGGTCTCTGTCTTTTTTTTTTTTCAGACAGAGGGGTTTGAGGTGTCATTTTACTCAGCATCCATAAATAGAACGTGTGGAGCATATCCCCCATGGAGGTGAATGCATATCATGTTAGCAGGGCTGAGTAGGTGCTAACCTGCTGCTGGCAACCTCCACACTAAACAATACTTGTTACAGAGAAACATAGAAATTGGATCACTGTTGTGTGAAAAGTGAACTAATGTTATGTGGAGTAAAACACTGGAAAGTGTAACACAATCTAATGCTTATTGTTGTCAAGAGCTAGTTCCCTTGACAGAATTACATTACAAGTAATTGAATAACAACAGGGATGTATCTAGATTGTAAAGTGTGATATATCTGATTCAAAATTAGGTTGGTACTGTTAAAAACACATTTTAAATGTTCTTTTTCAGTCAAAAAGAAAAAAAATCCAGAAAAAAGTGAATATTTTGAGTGTTTCCTGTTTTCATTTTCATCCATGTTGGAAAGTTTCCAACACATACAGTGGAGCTCAAGTTCAGTTTTGATGTAGAAACATGGGGGGGGGGGGGGAATCAGGGCATTCAGATTAGGTTCAGTTTTTGATGCAGTCTTTCATTCAAAATGCTGTAAATTGGCAGTTTTTACTGAGCAAGGAAACAGGGTTTGACTGGAGGTTTTGTTAAAAGAAATTAAAAGGTAAACGTCTCTCTGATGCTGTATCATACAGTTCTACTAAACTGCTGCCAAGGTTAAATCTGTAACAAATTATCTGATCCCGTCTCTCCTTTACAGGCTTAATCATCCCAGACCCTTAAATACAGGCTGGGCCTTGTGGTTAGGTGTGTAACAATGTGTAAAAATTACACGCATTAAGACAGTGCCAATTACAGAAACCTCAACATTTCCATTAACACAGAGCAGACACGGCAACGTTTTGAGCTTTGATACCATACACGCCCTGATATTTACCTGAGCTGGTATCGGAAAGTCTGTCGTAAACCAAAAAATATCCCGGGGCATCGAACAAGTCGCCTGAGAAACCACTAACAAGTCTGCTTCCTTCCGAAACACCCTCCTCCGCTCAGTAAAAGTCTCCGAGCCATGCCAGCGACATAAAGACATAAAGACGTGATAACTAATATAGCCTTGGCTACCTCGACGTGCCCTGCAGTCACAAGCCTATTGTTGCCGTGCTCTTTTGAAGCCTGGGAAAAATATCAAAGTGTTGGAGGCTGACAGAGCTTAGAACAATTAGATTTTGGCTGTGTGACAGGAAAACCTTAGACAACGAGAGAGAGATGGAGTGAGAGAGAAAAAGACTGACAGATAGAGAGGGAAAGAGTCGAGTGTGTGTGCGGTGATTTCTGGCATTTCTGACTGATGGGGCGAGAGGCTGGGGGGGGGGGGGGACCTCAGATATTACTGTCCTGAAGCATGACAGCTTGACAAGGCAGCCTCCATTTCAAGCTTTACAGGAAGGAGCAGGCTGCTCACAAGCCCTGGCACATGAGAGAACTGCTACAGATAGACATGCAAACATGCAGTGTAGACACACAGACACACACACACACACACACGCATATAGACATGCTCAGGAATGTGTATCAGTCTGAAAACACAGTGTAAAAAGGTGGACTCGGCCTCAGTGCGTAAAACAGCAGAGCAGACAGGCCGGGATGGATGCCAGACCTCCAATCATCCCATTTCCAATCAGAACAAGCCTGCGAAATTGGTATCCTCCATCTGACTGACAGAGCGAGAGAGGAAGAGAACGAACGGGAAAGGAAGAGAGCGAGAAAAGGAGAACGTCTGGTCTAGCTACAGCCTGTGCTGCTCCTCTGTTCCCAGCCAGCGCAGGAAATGAAGAAATAGGATCACATCAAAATATGCAAGCCCGATCATCCCCAGCACACCTTTCCAAAGGCTTCAAACAAGCCAACATAGGATTTAAGAGATTAACCTTTTGCCAGATGAAACAATTCTATGGAGATTATTAAGAAATGTGTTTTAATGATGAGCAAAATTGCACTGATGATAAAATAAGCCCAACCTCTAGAGCAGTCTGTCTGCGAGTCATGCCAACCAATACAAAACTCCCCTTTAAAGAGATTACGAAGCGATAATGAAACAATCAAACCAGAGAAGAGCAAAGGCTGTTTTTGTATGATTTCAGCACTGATGAGGTGAAGGGAACAATGCGTACAAGGCCTTACTTGGAGTTTCTACTGAAGTAGTAAAGAGTCTGGAGATGAAAACACACGCTGGTATATACTATCACTGGCTTGTAAAAGAGATTTTTTAGTTCTGTTAAATTTGACAGTTTGAAATGTGCTATTTTGTCTTTTCATGTTCCTTATTCTTTTCAAGGAAGTTACTTCACTTCACTTTCATTTTGTAGGATAGACGTCACTAATTAACTCATCTTGTTTGTTTAATCTGTACAAAAACTAAAGTGTAAAAACAGCAAGTTACAGATTTGGGGTTATAAATTGGACTATTTCTTGGCTGGGAGCAGTGACTTCCTGGAGTCTCAAGCACATAACTCCTGCAAAACTGTAACTTGTTGTATTTACACTTTGGTTTTTGTACAGATGAAACAAAGATATAATGTGTTCATTCTTGAGCTTCAAATGTTTTTATCTTTGGACAGAGCCAGGCTTGCTGTTTCCCCCTGATTCCAGTCTTTATGCTAAGCTATGCTAACCGTCTACTAGCTCCATCTTCATATTGACCATACAGATATGAGAGTGGTATTGATTTTCTCAACCATTTCTATACTTTGGTAAGTTTAATGTGACTTGATTACGATACCTGCCCTGTTGGCATAATTTAGCTAAAGCGTGCACCGCTTAGTGTTCCCAGTACACTACGTTTGCTTCAGTCCAAGGTAGTGGGGCGTGTTTTCAGAGGGTGAAGGGCATGCTCTTATTTGGAACGTCGTGGCTCCAAAAGGAAAAGATTTTACTGACCATAAGCTGCAAATCTTTAAACCAGCTCCAATGCAAACCAATGGGTGACATCACTCTTCCTGCTACGTCCATTTTCATATAAAGTCTATGAAATAATCAAAATTCCATAAATATTAAACTATTCCTTTGCCACAATTAACAACATAACAAAGACATTTTCTTGAGAATGGACACATGGAAGACAAGTGACACATAAGAAGAAAACACATCTATGTAAATTCAACACTGATGCAAGACAGCCGATCCCATGTCAACATACTGGGAAAGAACTTACAGCACAGCAGCCAAAGGTGTTGCTGCTGTGATGAAAAAATAGTTGGAAATACCTCCAAAGTCAAGCTGATATATAGAAAATAAAACACAAATGGAGATATTATATTAATTATACTGACACTTTAAAAGTTGAGAAATCTTGATAAATCAGGATACAGACAAAGTCAAATCGCCAGAGAAAGAGAGACAGTAAAAGAGTATGAGAGATAGTGGGTGGGAGCGGTGAGATAGTGACATAAATATATAACACGAGCAAAAACTGCAAGAAGAAGAAGAAGCTTGCATGCAATGGTTTTGAAGCAGGTGGGGCTGAATCCCTCCTGGTGGGCAGTGATTGCTGTTGGCTGAGGTCCACCCAGCCTGCAGCTAGCAGAACGTTATCTATGGCTCAGTAAATTCCCTTTTATTTGATTTGATTTTTTTTCCTCAGGTTGAGACTTTCTGTAGTTCCGTGACAGAAGCCCATAACATATGCACACTTTGAAGCCCAAAAGTTTAAAACATGTCTTCATAAATCCCACTATAGTTTATAAATGTGTATGTACTTTTATGATGTTAAGGAGGGGAAAGTACATTTACGAAGCGTAAACATATGGGTGATGCTGTATATCATGCTGCTGTAATCAAGGGAGCAAAACCCAGGCCCCTGATTAATTAACTGCTCATTAACAAACACACACACACGCACACACACACACTCACTGCTGAATATTATTAGTCAGTCCAGGACACACACAGACAGACAGAGCATTTGTTTTTCTCACTTTAACATAGTTCATTTTTAGGTAGCAGTGGCCAAAAAGTCTTTGAATAGCATTTGTCAAAAAGATGAGTATTACTCTTCTTTAAAATTTATCACAGTTCTTTAGAAACTGTGATTGTTTATGGGATACACTCATAAAGAGTAAAAAGAAAAAAAAATACACACATGGGTATCAGCTGGATTTCATTTCTCTCTTTTTTCTCCTTTCCGCTACTCTCTTCATAGAGACGTGGGGAGCTCATAAAGAGGCAGAGAGGGAGAGGATCTGGGTGATGTAATTTGCTCTTAGCGTCAGTGAGGAGCAGACCGGTGATTTAGCAGGAGTGTGCTGAAGACATGACAGAGACTAATTGCTTTCATTAATCACGTTTTGCAGGGCCCTCTCCGAGGTAAACTAATTGAAATCCTCTTACCTGTCAGGGCGCCAACCATTGTGCGCCGGCAGGAGTCACGCAGGGAGGAGGGGCGGCAGCGGGGAGGGTAAAGGTGCAGGGAGAGAGTGCAGGAGAAGGAACAGGCAGGAAATGAAGCTTTAACTACAAATAAACCATGTCTTTGTCTAGACAAATCTCTTTTCAAGCCGTAATGCTCTCTGAAATGTGTTAATGTCATGTAAAGTCTTTCAGGGGGCTGCGGAGCTGAGGAGAAGCCAAGTGCAAATGTGGCTTGGGAAGAAAGGCTCTTTTCCAGCATAAAATACCAAATCAAATTATTCCCCTGGCCCATCTGCCAGTGGCGTCGGAGAGAGAGAGGCTTTAGGCCTTAATACCTTTGTGTGTGACAGGGGCCATTACTGAGGCCCCTTTATGGTGGAACACAACAGAGACATCAGAACAGCCCGGTTTCTGCAGACAGATGGAGGAAAGACAGACAGACAGACAGTGAAGAGATGGAAGAGAGTGGATTCCCTGGAAAGCATGCCTGCAAAGTATAATGTAGGAATCAATTACTTCCACTATCTAAGCATACAGAAGCCTTATTGTTTGTTACCACTGTGGATTGGTTTCAGGTATTCACATTAAAATTTGAAGAGAAATCAATTTTTCATGGACATTTTGTACATTTAGAAGTCACTGCGCCAAAAAAGTAAAAACTTTGTGGTATATTTTCAGTTAAATCTTGTTATACACAGCTGGTAAAAGAAATAAAAGCTAATTAAATCTCCAATAGCAAAAAATGAAGTTGATGTAATTGATTTATTAGGTGAAATCACAACTTTCACCTTAATTCACCTGTGGATGGGGGCATGAATGGAATGGAAAGTGACTTCTATTGTCTTACTTTTCCTTATTCTCTCTCAATTTATTTGTATTTGCTAATTTTACATGTCACATGATGGTGTTATAAATATAAACTATGGCATAGGTATGAATCAAGTATGTAATAATGGTATGTGTGTCCTTTATTAAAGAACATCAAATGCTAACAAACAATGATGATGTGACCTCAGCGTCAAATCCACACATACCTGTTCAACTCTCATGTATTGTACCTCACTGCCAATCGGAAGCAGTTTGAATTTAAAGAAGCGGTCACACCTGCATATACATCCACACACATACACACACACACACACACACAGACACACACAAACACACACACCTCTATTTGGCAGTGGTATTCAGGAGTCGCATAGAAGACAAATCCAAAAGTGATTGCCGTGTGAAAGGCCCTCCTCCTGCCTTGAGAGTGCGTCTCCAGTTACGAGGTCACAGACAATTAGAGAGAGAGGATCAGACAGCCCCACTGTTGTCATGGTGCTGCAGAGTGAGTCTCTATCTGCACGCACACACACACACGCACACACACACACACACAAACACACACACACACACACATATATGTCCACAAATAAGTAGAGTGATACAGTACATGAATTATACACACGCTAACCGCTGATTACAATCACTCACACGTTCTTTAATCACATACAAAACACAAACATGCATGTATGCAATGCTGCAAACACTTATGCATCCATACGCAAACACACACACGCACACATATAGACAGCTTACTGCCCGGGACTGCCGTCAGCTAACACCTTGCACGTCCTCCTTCCCCCCACCCTCCATGTCAGACCAACACTGCCTCAGGCTTCAAGCGCAGACATCTTTTTGGGAGGTGTAAATGTAATTTAAGGTTCAGGAATGAATTTATTTGCCAAAAAAATATTATCTGTCGATCTGCAGGGTGTTCACTGCTTCCTGAACACCTCTTGTCACTGTGCTGCCTTCCCTTGTGGTGTAGCGAGGAGGAGAAGGGCCTGCAGGGACACGGGCCGACTCCAGATCTTATCGCCGCTACCATCCCGTATTAGGTTACATCCATTTTTTAATTTAGCATAGTGGGAGACAAGTCAGCATTCACAATGAAGCCTTTATGATCTGTGTCAACTCAGTGCCAGGGGATGAGTATTGCTCTTCATCTCTCTGCGCATAAACGAACAGACAGCAGGCCAGCTTCTTTGGCTTGGACTAATAAGGACATTACAGTAGCCTTGCAAAAGATGCTACTTAAAGCTAATAATGTTACATTTTTCATAAGAAACTATCACTGGGGTGTTGATTTAACTTTAACCTAATTTATGAGGCTTTAGTTGATGATAATGCACATTATATGTATAGAAGATTTGTTCAACATATTTGGATTTCTTGATATTCCAGGGCAATTGACCCATCAATAAGAGCTGCTCCCTGTTGCTACGCCTGTCAAGCTTTCCATTGTGGTACGCCAAATATGCAGTTTTAAGGGATAATAGTTGCAGATTTCCTATTTTAAATTTGTTGTAATTTTTGAAACAACAGGTTTTCAACTTCACATAGAAGTATACAAAAAGCAGGATTCTCTTTTCTAGCCAACAACTATTGATTTTGGCAGCTGAAATGATGATTGTTACTAGCTAGTGTTAGCTAATTAGCTCATGGTAACTCTATGAGTTAGTTGAAAACTTTGTCTCCAACTGACTTTTTGATTTTTCCAGTTGATTTGTTTTAAAATGAAAACCCAGTAAAGGGAGCTTAAATGTGTGTATAATGATGCCATACTAAAAGACTGAGGTTAAACCATCATGTCCCATACAAAAAGTCATCATGTAAACCAGTAAAAACAGGTGAAATGTTTTTTTGTTGTAAAATAATCCCATTGGGATGCATACTGTTGGAAAAACATACTTGGACAAGCAACACACAGGTTAGGTCTGCTGTGCCTAGTAACAGTTGCTAAACTATTAGATTAGACTGTTCACTATTAGATCACTGTTCAGGGGAGGGGTTTGGCAGTTGTACTGTCAGATTTTGTAACATCTTCATTATGTCATCATTTCAAACTTTCATTTTGCTGCACATCCATACTGTGCATACCTCCACTGAACTTTCTTTCATTCTCTCATGCTAACCTTTCTACTGTAACACTAATCGGCCTAGCAGCTTTTTGTCAAGAATAATATCCTTCTAGTATGCTACGTGCTGATGTGAATTGGCGTAGGCTGCTTGGCTGAACAGTCCTGTGCAGCTCATGAACTAACTGAAACAATTAACACAGTGAACTCTGTCAATGCTCTAATTCTCAGGGCTTGAGGTTCAGAGGAAGAATCATGAATTATGGATTAAGGTTTAAATACCCCTGCACCTGTTCTATTAGGCCTATATGTGAGCTTTGTACATTCATATCTGAGCTGAGTGGCAACTACAGTTGGCTGCGGTGCAACTCAAAGCATTAAGCTCAAAGTGAGATCATAAAACAACATATTCAGCCCGCTTTGAAACTGGGAGAACAGCAGTGAGACAAGCCAATGTCCCCTTATCAACTTTACCTGGCAGTAGCTCTGATGTGTGTGAATGTGTGTTTAGATACTGTACAACATGCCTATTCAGGGAAGAGGTATGAGCAATCAGAGGGCAGAGAGTGAGCAGGGGGTGGTGAAGGAGAGAGGGCATAGCAGGGGGTGAATGTGGGGTGTGTGTGTGTGTGTTGGGGGCAGCTGGGGGCATAGGGGAAGGGTGAGGTGTGGGGAAGGAGCGAAGGGGGGGGGGGAAGCCTCGGTTTCCTGTTCCCCAAATTCCCAGCTCCTGTCTGCGGAGCAGGTACACAAAGCCTCCCTTGAAGGGTTTGGAGAGGGGCGGCAGGATGAAACGCAGCCACTGATGGTTAACAGATCTGTCCCCCTGGACGCCCCCCTCTTTCCCTTCCCTTCCCTTCCCCTCCCGCACTGCTAGCCAGCGCTGCGTTTGTTTACATTCTCCCAAGCCTTTTTAGCATTTTCTGGCCAGGCCAGGAGACTTGGCGGGGCTCCACGCTGCTGATTGCCATATTCCCAGACCAGAAATGTCACTTACCACTTTGCTCTCCTTCATCCGCCAGTTAAACCCTTTGTAATCCCCCAGAAGAGCGGAGTCACCCAGGATATAGAATATTTTCTCCTGTCCCAGTGGCTCCTTGCCCTGCGCTGCCCCTCCATCCCCTCTGTGTCCCCTGCCCGGACAGAGGCAGAGCAAAGAAACCATTTCAGCCAACTGGAACGAGACATTAACATTCCTACAGGGGCAGTGTTGGCTCAAGAGACAGAGTCAGACCATAGAGAAAATGCCAAAAGAGCAATAGAACAGTGGCATTAAACAACACTCACATGGGTCTCTTGGTTCCTGCATTGTTTAAAGGGTTGATTACTAAATTGACATTTTTTTTTTAAATCAACCCTGTACCTTGTTATCTAGCTATGCAAATAGCTTTGGTTTTATGTGACCAGGTTTTGAGGTACCCATCTCTGAGATTTCTGTCACCACAATATAATGGAAGCTAATGGATTTTCATTTGTCAGAGATTTGAAGATACATTTTAAAATTTCAAAAGCAACATGTCAGGGTATTCTGGACAATCCACAGACCTCTTTTCTACTTTCTACCTGAAACCTGTTGACAGCATGCTCTGTGGATTATCCAGACTAATGAGAACACTATTTTTGGAAAGTGTCGTTGTTAATTTTTTACAAATATAATTTTTACAATGGTTTTTAAAATTCGACTCTCTCCTTTTGGAGGGAGCAGAAATCTCAGGGCCTGGCCCTTCCAAACCTGGTTAAGAAAAAAAAAAATCTGCAAGCCTAGATGCCGCTAGGGGTAAGTGAGAAAACATGTTTTTCGGTGAAACAACCATACGAATATATGAGGATGTTGTCACATCATTTGTTATATCTAGGGAAAGTTTGCTGAAAATATGCCTGTGCATATGAACACACATTTATAATACATTCACGTCACAGTCTGGCCTGTGGTTCAGGGCTTTGATGAAGTGGATCTAGACTAAAAGTAAATATACGTTGGCCCATGGAACTGGACTCTACACTGATAAAGGACTTTAATTTGACCATGATCAAAAAATGTTGATGTAATATTTGTAATTTTCTCTCCAAATTGAAATGATTTCCTTAAGTAGAAGGTCATAGGTAAAAGTGGTAAAAGCATGATATATTTGTAGTCTTAGCTTCAGTCATCATCTGAATGAGTGATCTTCACCATAATATTTCAGGGCCTATGCAAAGAGAGTAGAGTATCAGGACAAGGAGGGAAAAAAAAATCTAATGAGCGAGAACATACAGCCTACCTATGAAACGGGGTTCACCTTTCCTTCATTTCTACTTATAGAAAAAATATGCGAGGAGAAAGAAAACATCACCCATGACTTATCGAGCAAAAACAAGCCAAGGTGGGACGCGAGGCTGTTTTATTAACCGGATGACATCGAGTTTATTAAACTGGCTGAGAGGCTCCTTCTCCTGCCAGACGAGAGGGAGCTTGGCCCGGGTCCGAGACCTAACTGGGGAGAGCCGGCCCAATTAACACCCGAGAGGGAGGTCCTTACACACACACACACACACACACACACACACACACACACACACACACACACTTACTGAACACACACAAACACACATATACGTAAACACCATGCACATACTCACACACCCAGCATACAGGGAGGTCTGAAGGGGCCACAGCAGCCAAATAAACCCTCAGGGACACAGTAGTTTGCAGCTCTGAGTTAGCTAAGCAGTCATGCACGTGCACACTTACGCTCACTGTCGTGGGGTGGCCTTAGCTTGCCATATAAATCTCTGCCACTCACCTTCATATGGAGTGGTGTGGTGGGCCCAGTAAATATGAGGGAGTGTGTGTGTGTTTGACCACAGATGCAGGTGGAGCTGCGGTGTGGTCGGGCAGACAGTGAGCATCGTTCCAGCTCCAGCCCTGGCAACGCCGTCACTCCCGTAACGACTCAAACACTACAGCCCTGCAGTGGTTATGAGCTGTGGTGAAAGGTTATGTGAAAGTGTGCCTTTGTTGCCGAATTTGCTCAGCGAATGAACTTCAGAACCAGCAGCTGTTACAAGCTGGTACAAGATTTTTTTTTTCTTTGTAGGAGGCACACAGCAGGGAAGTACTGCACTACATCAACTTCCAAAAAAAAAGCGATTTAGAAAATTTTCAAATTGTTCTGGAATCAGAACACAAAAAGACTAATACCTCATGTATGACTGGCAGACATAAGAGTTAAGTTTCAAGATGTTTCTGGTTTATGATATTTAATCAAGAATAGATTGCGTACTACTGCTGAGCTAGTGTAGGATAGATGCATGATGAGAGACTCCTGCAATGGCTTCCACTGTATATCATTGCTTTATTGAAACAGCATGGGGTTTGTCAAAACTACTTCTGGTAAAATAACATAATTTGCAATACTAGATGCCAGAAGACCCTAATACAATACATGGCAAATAGAACAAACCCTTTCCTCGTCCTGTGGGTGCCTGAATGTGTGTATGTATGTGTGTAGCTAACCCTCGCTGACCTCTAAAAGACACAACCTGCTCTGTAAGTCCATTAACACCGTTGACCAAATCTTATTTAGACCAATCATACTCAAACTCCCCACCAATGCACATGAATAGCAGTGTCACAGTCTAGAATCACTTGGGAATGCCTCATCTGTGTGGGACCAGCATAGTTGTGGACGCCCGGCCCCTCGGAGTTGACACTCCTGGCTGGGATCCCTGGCATCCACAGCTTCCTGATTACCAGCTGTCCCTACCCTACTCTGCCTGTCAAATCCCAGTAACTGAGAAATAAACAAACAGTAAACAAAGGGCCTAGTTTAGCACCATCACCCGCCACAGCATGACAACAGGTTTGTCACTCTCGCTGCCTGCCAGGGGGAAACTGAGCCCAGCAGAGGCCTTCTTCATCTTAAAACCACTGGAGGAGGAGCTGCAATCAGCGACAGCGGGTTTGTCTACCCTGCCTCAAGACAAACAGCATCAGCCAAACCAAGAATAAGGAAACACAGACTGAAACAACCTAATAGCGTGCCGTTCTGGTTCTTTGATTGAGCAGAAACTCCTTGCAGCTCTGCTAAGGATGGAGGCTTTGTGTCTAATCCCCCTCCCCTTTTCTCCCTTATTGTCTCAATCTGTGGACATCTGCTCGCTACAGAGACAAATTCCCCTAACTTGAGACACACTAGCCACCAAGAGGAGAACACAGGCCTATTAATAGGCTTCCTGCTCGTAAAAGAGATGTGGCAGATCAGGTTTTTTGGGGGAGTTTGATATGCATGTAATACAATATTAGTTCAATTGTGATGCACCGTCAGAGGCCCCCTCTATGGAAATCTGCATGAAATCACTGTCTGGGCAAGGTCGTAAATCACCAATGGCGTTGTTTATTATTGCAGTACAGTTTTATGGAGGGCGGGTGCTTTGCTGGGACGTCCTGGTGAGGAATGCCCAACAGAGGACCTGCTAGGTAATGGTGCCTTTATTGCCGGGGGGGGGGGTTGATGGGAGTTCAGTGAAGAGCAGGCCTCTTGAGAATTACACGGTTACTGTAAAGCCTGATTAAAGCACAGGAACACCTATATCTAACAAATGCAAGCACATGACATGCTCATCAAGCAGCCGCCGCATCAAAAGATGATAGATCTCGCAGAAAATCCGTCAGGACTGTGAGTCAGGTGAATGAAACAGGCCAAACAGACACAATCTTGCTCGTATTTTTATTCCTTTCTGTTTTGTGCGAGAAGCCAGAGCGGCTGGCCGACATGCCACAACACCCACTCTTTCTTTCACGAAATGTCTGGTCTGGTTGCGACTGACTTTTTCTGCCAGGTCTCAGAGCATCGGGAAAACTTATCAAAGAGAACAGACGTCTATTCTACACTGCAGAGAGAGCAGCACTTTTCTGCTAGAGCGACAGCCAGTCAGAACCTCAGACAGTACTTAGTCTTTCAGCTGTTCGGAAGTGGGAAAAGCACATTAAGGGTCATTGTGCCGGTGCATTCCGGCGGTAGCAGCCCGACTGCTTTGTCCAGTCTGGCAGACATACACGCCTCACCCTGGCCATCGCTCCTACTCCATCTGAAAACATAATTGATCTGGATATTAAACGGTTCGTGCGGCTCTAAATAAAATTCCATGCATGCTTAATGCTCCAATGTGGTTTTGGACGCCGGACACTTTCTTCCCTATCCAGGCTAGTGGTACATGCTGGACTGTCTTAGCTGTGACCACCTCATAAAATCAGCCTCATAAATATTTTTCATGTGTTATTTAAACTAACTCAGCTCTCTATGACTTGGGAGTCTTTTGATATCTGTAAATTATGCATGGACTCTCCTACAAACATACACTACGGTATAAAGATAGGACTATTACAAATGTTGGGCTGAGCGTCGGCTCAGCTTCAGGAGCCTCAAGAATGTATGACGCATGTAGTTCGCTGTCATGAAAATCCAGTATTGTCTCACGATAAAATGAAAATTGAAATTTATGAGACTCTTCTGAGAAAAAAACATCCAATTAATAGAAATGCAACCACAAAAATACTGAACCTTTGCATTATTTTAAGAAGTCACGTTAGTTATTCCAGAAGAGTCACAAAAGCATGCCTGTAATTCAGATGTAGCCATGATGTAAAAAGTATTTTATTGCAGCTATTGTGAGGATTTAAAGAATGTGATTAGCATGTGGGTATGTGATGTTGTTTGGCCAAGACTTGTGCCAGCTCCGGTTTCTATTTGCTTCCTGGTAGGATTAGTGGTCAAGGCCTGTGACATCAGTGTCAGTCTCAGGACACTGGGGGCAGATAATGGTGTTATTATTAATAACACAATGGGACGTTAAAAAAGTTTAACCGGACCTCAAAACTTTTTTCCACTGATAAAAAAATATCAATCTTTAATTGTTTCAATTGTTTTACACCTAAATTCTACATTTGAGACACAAATTTGACATAATTTAATTCCTCAAATATCCAATCAGGTATTAACCACAAGTATTTTCTCTATTTATGATGATATTTTGTGAAAAGTACTGTATTATAGTTTAAAACAAAAAGAGAGCAACATGTACTAGTTCACAAATCAGTTTTATTAATTTAAACACAATCAAATAATAATGTCAAAAACATCTGTACACATATTTTGCAGACACAACAATCTTTTGCATTTCACAATGAGGCCCATGTACTGTAAAGTATTTCCAGTTTGCATTAATGATTGCAACGTAATAAAAAAAAGCGTGCTGTATGAATCTATAAAACATTTCCTCTATTTACCTACCATTACCTTGACCTAGCAGCAATATGTAGATACCCCGGAGTGCAGGGGAGAAGTTGTTTTGAAAAGATCACATAATGTGGTCAAAGGAGGGGGGGACGGGGGTTGGAGGGTGGGTGGGGGTGGAGTGGGGGTTGGGGTGCGGGGGATAGGGAGGACAGGGATCCGAATTGAAATGTAAAGGCCAACAGTGATCATGTGCAAAGGAGGGAAAATCAGAAACACAACAAGTTGGTTTCTGTTTAAGAAATTCACAGTCGATAGCACATGTCCTGTATGTTCACAAACCCCTCGAAGTTAGTGGCTTTTCTCTCAACGTTAATTATGGTTTCCCCATCCACAGATGTAGAAGCACTAAGAAAAGGGCTTCATGTGTTTCAGCTATTTCAAAGAGGGGCACAGAATGTATTTTCAACGTCAAATAAAAACACTACATCATACAAAATTACGCTTGCTGTACAAGAGTTTTGTTATAGTGCTTGTATAAAAGATAATAAAACCTATTCAAGTCTGCTTTTTTAAATATCAGATTTATTCAAATTTGTTGTTAAAATGGCTCTTGGGAGACAGGAAATTTGTGAGTTTTCTCACTTCCATGCCGAATCCAAAACCCTTATCAGAATTAAGTTTACTTCCAAATATGTGGGGTCAGGGCTGCAAGCTGGTGAAATGACATAAGGACACAAGTTGTGAGCTACCTTTCTGAATAACTAAAAAAACAAATACCTCTTTCCCTTTGAAATATGAGTCTAAAAAGGACTTGCAATAGAGGAGACCTGTTATGCTATATAAAGATGTGAATGAAGTTTCCTGTAAGGACGAGAAACATCACAGAATCAAATGAAAGGTCATTGACACTTGACATCCATGCTTTTGGTCTTGACAAAACAATTTATCACAAAATCCCATTATCTACATATTTGTTTACTGAACAAAACTTGAACACATCAACACTTTAAGGCGTTGCACAAGCTTACGTATGTGCGATGGGATGCCTTTTTTTTTTTTTTTTACTTCAATGAAAAAGCATTGCCACCTTTCAAGAGCACGTACCTAAATGAATATAGGAAGGAATAGTCCAGTGATTACAAACTTACACACACAAAAAAAAGATTTCCTCTGTACACGATTGTCTCAGCATTGTAAATAAAGTTTTTTGTAATTTTCTTAAATTATTAGAAAACCCCTTTTTTTTTGTTTCTTCCATAAACGCCTTCCTCTTGCTGTGGTGGAAATCAATAGTACTTTGTAAAAGGCACGAGTCTTTTGTCATCGAGGTACCTTCTCAGTGGCACGGTGCCACTCACAAAGTCTTCGTTCATAAATAAGAAGCACAGGACTCCCAGGCCGACGGTTAACAGAGGAGCAGTCGCTTTGTCTTTCTGTCCCATGACGGAGGGGGAGGCCGAGAGAAAAGTAGGTTGACAGATAAGGAACAGCAATAAAGGGGAGGTGAGGGGCAGAAGGGGCAAAGAGCTAGACGGACGAAGAAATGTCACCACCAGTAGTTGTGGGCCTGGGGTTTACTGTAGCTGAGTTCTGTGGCGAGGTGAGGTGAGGCGGGCGAGGCCATCAGTAGCTCTGCTCTCCTCACAGGTGTGAACCCTGACAGAGTCCCGGCACAAACAGGGGGGCCGTAAAACACTCTGACAGCTTCAGAAAGCAGCCAATTCACAGTAACCAGGGCAAGCAGCTGCAGCGCCGTAAATTCACCTCTCTCCTTCGCTTCCAGAAAAAAAAAAAAAAAAAAAAAAAGTTTAGGGTTAAGACAAAGTGTGACCGTATGTCAGCACATTAACCGTGTGCTCAGCCTTTTTTTTTCTCTCCATTCTCCTCTTCTTTTCTTCCCGTGTAGTGGAAGACAGACGCCAGGTAGCACAGGGGGGCCTTTTCTGAGCTGTGGGGTCTGTGGCAAGCGTGGGACAGGGCTGGAGGGTGGAGGTGAAAGGTTGCAGGGTGTGCTGAGGCGGAGCAGGGTGTACGGTGGTAGTGTAGTGCTACAAGTACTCCAGGTCTAGAGCATGGTGGAGGGCCATGAGGTCTGAATGGCTGGAGATCCTCCAGAAGGGCATGTTGTGCTGTAGGAAGAGTAAAAAAAAAAGTGGAATCATATTATATCAAATTTTATTTAAAACATAGAAAAACATTCTCTACATTATTTTAGCGCTAAAATAATGAGTCAATTAATCAACTAGTCAGTTGAAAACCTTTAATTTATCATTTCTTTTTTCATTTATTTATGGAACCAAAATGCCAAACTTGTAAGCTTCTCAAATGTGCTTTTCTCTGTTTTATATTATTGTAAATTCCATATCTTTAACTTTACTGTTGGTTGGACAAAACAAGCAGTCATCAATTTCCCAGAGCCTTTTCACTATTTTATGATGTTTTAACAGCTAATTATTAATCTGATTAATCTGAAAAATAATCTATAATTAAAATAATAGCGAGTTGTGGTCCTGCATTATTTTCTTGTGCTTGCAAGAAGCGCTGAGAAGATTTTCTGCTTTATACTGCAGCTAATACATACAATAAATAAAGAAAGTCTGGTTCATTCACAAGGAAAAGCAATCATTTCAACAATACACCCCGACTGCTCCTCTTGCTCCCTTGTGCATAAGTCTATGCAGCCAAATAGCACATCTGTACCTCTAACTAATTTCTCTGCTGCATCAAGTTGTAGCTTTATACCACCAAACCAATCCAATAGCTGTCTTCAACCTCAACAGAAATAAACTCCCCACAGTGTTTTTGAATGAATCTCCTGCCTGTGAGTGTGTGTTTAGGACAGTGCAAATGAGCTGTTGTTCCCAAGAAGAGGACAGAGGAGAAACCTGAGTCGCAGAGAATGAAAGGAGCTTGTCAGGTAGAGTCCTCAGCTCCTCAGTGTGCGGAGCCCATTACCCTCCCCTTATCAAAGGTATGGCCTCTCCCAGGCATATGTTCCGCTTAGGAGAGCCTGCACTGACCCTTAAAAAGCTCTTTGCTTTTTGTTTTGTAAATTGTCTTTGCTTTTAAGTTTAAAAGCTGGAGATGTTATCTCTGCCGTCTCTCCCAGGCGATGGTAATAACTGAAGGCAGAATTGTTTCAGGGATTGTGGATTTTTCTCAGGTTAGGGTGAAGGAATGAGGGCCGAGAGAACTTTCAGACATTTGCTTTTGTAGTTCCACACAGTGTCACGTCTGATATGAGGCCTCCTGACGGGTGAAATTGTTGTGTTATTTCACGTCCTCTCTGATGTTGACACAGAAACCTTTTACCGCATGGCGTGTCGTGGGACTCGCTGCACTCAGACGGGGGGAAAAAAAACGCCTTATCCTTCCATCAATGTCACACTCCAACAACTCAAGACTGAGTAAAAATATTTGCATCTTTTTCCACAATCATCCCTCAAGACCTTATTCCCAGGGCGTGCTCGCTTTTCATAATACAGAGCTATTGCTTTACACATTTATCCAGGGTAAAGGTTGCTACTTCTTCCTAATCACTCTTCATCTGTCCTCATGCTTCTACTCATTGTTTACTGAGAAACAGGTGAAAAAGGAGCTGGAGGCTTTTCAAAGGGAAACTCTGCGTCTTCACCCTGACACACTGCAGCTCACTGTTGCTGTCAGTGAAATATGCTCCTGGACCGCTGATTAATTTGCTAATGAATATGTTTGCTGCGTGCGGCTTGCACGCGGTTTACACCCAAACTTGGCAGAAATGCTGAATACACAAACTGTGGAGCAAGAGCCAACAGGTAGCATAAAAAGGGTAAATCAGATGTCAGATTCATCTGAACAGACACCGTCATGTTTCCTGAAACACTACGGGAGATTTCAGCTTTTGGCCTTTCTTTATCCATCTTGTGCTAACAGGCTTGTCATTGCAGTAAATATTCTAATTTCATCAACAATGATTTAAGTCTCTTTTATGCGTGCTCTATTTACGGTGCGCCTTCAACATGCCTGAAAGGGCCTGTCTAGCATTACACATACAGCATTCACGCTGCTCAGGGCACCAAGCAGGAATATATAATTATGCCATCTCTCCCCTCCCCTGCTCTGTAAACCTGAGATGGCGGAGGAAGAGCGCTGATTACACACCACAGACTTTCTCTCTTGTACTTGGATGCCCTATAAGAGGATCAACAAACGAAAGTAAAGCAAGACTGTTAAGGAGGAGAGCTCGAGCGCTGTTTCCTTTCTTTGGGAAGGTATGGCAGGTATGTTTTGTGTTCTGAAGGCATTCATAATGAACTCTCGACCTTACGGAAAGTAATTACCAGTCCAAACATTATCTTTTCTCCTAACTCTGTGTATTTCTAGTCAATGTTTTCACTACTGTGCATACAGTATGTGCTGTCTATTATTCTCAGAACTCTTACCTTTTTTGAGCCTTGCTCCTCTTCCACACCATCGCCAACAACAATGTAAACAACTTTCCTCCCGAACCTTTGAATTACTCTCTCAAAGCAGCTCTCCTTCCCTGTGGAGGAGTTGACAGCAGAATGTTAGTGGAGCGTTGCATGGATGCAAACAGATACACAGGCACACACACACTTTTGACCCACACTAAACACCATCAAGTTGATTCAGAGGCACAGGGTGACAAGAGCCCTTTTAAAAACACCACACGCACACAAAATAGGCCAGAGTGTAAACACTTTGAGCTCAGCACGGAGATGTGATAAGATCAGCCTTCAGATAAAGACAATCTGAAAAGCATTAACTCTGCCGCCCCCCCCCCCCCCCCCCCCCCCCCAAACCTGGGACAAATGGACTTAAATCAGCTAAATCACTCTTGTATGGACCTGGTTAGAAGAACCAGTACGCTTAACGCTCTGAAGAACCCTGAGCTATGCTGCTCCAACTCTGTGCTGATGGGCCTGAAAATGGCGCAGGAGTGAAGCTTGATGTTTATTTTGCATTTGAAACAGTGAAGGGGAAGGACTGGAGGAAAAGGGGGGAGATGGGAGGGGGGGGGGGGGTTGCTGTTTCTGTGGAATGACATAAATGTGCAGAAGTGGTTTCATATGCAGAGACTGAGCAGGAGAGGCCTGGGGAGGCCCAGCACAGGCCCAGCTCCAAGAAAATAATCCCAGGCTGATTAGGCCTATTCCTTCATAGAAGAACATCAATCCTCTCCGCTGACTGAATCTCCCACCCCATCCACGCCTCTGTCCCATCATTTAGGTAGCACATGTGTCTTAGCTAGCCCCTTTCATACAGAGATATATAAATAATAAAGAATAAAAAATATTACTGTAAAGAAGACTCCTCATTATGCCGGCTTTGCTTTGTTATACTGAACCAAACAAAGCCGGCATGCTGCTCCTGTGTGTGATTTTGGATAACATGTGTTAGCATAGCGTTCCAGAATCAGAGGCGTGACGTGTAACACAACAGCATTGGCGTCTAGTGTATGTAGTCCTGCCATGCTGGCTGTCCCTATTACACAGACATTGACCTGGCAATGTGACTACCTCTGCTGCTGACTTAATGGCGGAACAACAATGCCCCCCATCACGCGTTCGTACCTTTTATACAGAACAACGAAGTGGAATAACGGCACACCAAACCCCGCCTTGAATAGGCTGTGTAAAAGGCTAATGTTTACACTCACATTGCTAAGTGAAAGTCCAAGAGGATTCAAATCACACATTTCAAGCATGACATACAAAATTCCGTATTTACCTATTTTGGTTGCACTATAAATATTCTCGATAGGAAAGACTATGCCCAGGCCGTAGAGCAGGACCTTAGCCAGGGCAGGGATTAGCTGCGTGGTGGTCACCAGGATATTCACACAGTTTGACCTGTATTAGAGAGACAGAGGAGTAAAGCAAAGGGATTACATCATTCTAAATCACTGTGAAGGAGGACAAAAGAAAACACAGGGTGCAGAAAATAAAGACACGGCAATGTATCAGTTGTTTAAAACATGTCCTGCAATGATGGATTGGACCTCAGCTCCTTTTTAAAGTTAGATCTCTTCGCACACTTATCTTTCAAAATCAGAACACAAATCCTGTCCAAAAGACAAATCGAAGCGCTGTGTTTTCTTTAATGGCTTGGGAGTATGGAGCTGACTTATTTACACCACATGTGAGTTTATATATGTGTGGTATGGGACTGGGTACAATTTTCCTCACTGGAGTCCTACCTTGAGTGGATTAATGTTAGTGCTTTCAGTGCCAGTGTTAACCAGGAGTCCGTCAAGGCTTCAATTTCTGCTCGCAATTGCAACCAGGCTTCCCTTTTGGCTGGGCCCAGCAGACCTGAAACGCAGGGTAACATTGTTTGGGTTGGACCAGCCCTCCAAATACCACTGAAATTTTCAAAATTTACCCTGACCAAGTGGTATGGCATGTGTGCTTTTTAAAACACAGTAACGCGAACACACGTGGACACTCACACAAACGCCCACATAATGAGGGCACGTACATCTGCAAACCCGTTTCTACATGACAAATTTCTGCAGAGTGGCGCTGCTTGTTGGGGATTACCTCCGACGTTATTTTTGTAGGTGGTGTAGATTTCTTTTACTCGTCTGTAGCGGAAGGCCAACTTTCTCATCCAGTCCACTCCCCCCCTCACACCTGTGGCCAGACATAGGTTGGCACTGGTCGCTGCTGCGTGGAAACCATCAGCGCTGAAGTTATACGTACTGAGAAAGACAAAGGAAGAATTTGTTAGGACCAGCAGCTTCACCATTGATGGTAGTAGAGTATATGACACATTTTATTTTGACCTATGAACAAAGAATCAAAGTGTACCAATGTTGTACCTTAGGTCCTGGCCGTTGTCATCGGAGGACACATCGTCAATATGTACCTGGTCACATTCCTGAAATACACAAAACATGCTCTTTGAATAATGTGGGATTCACATACTCTTAAAGACACACCTAACAAGACTATTTTAGAACTAGAGGTTTCTTTGGTGGAAGAAAAGCGTCACTCCCCACATGTTCTAGGTAATTTTTCACTAGAAAAAACATATTTATTTAGGAAATAGAGCTTTGGCTGGACACCTCGTTCTTAAACACCTTCTCCTTGACTTTCTATCTATATCCCTTTGAATCAGCTCACAACGTTTTTCTTCCCTTGTGCCCTCACCAGCCCTGTCCAAACAAAAACAAACCTTATCATTAGTCTGGATGGACCTGTGGCCCACAAAGTTGTTACCACTAGAGGGGTCTAAAGATATTCATAGCAACAGACATAACCAATTAGGTCCCAATCCAGCAACTCTAAACACTCCCCAGGTTGGCATTTGAACTGCTATGTCTGAGAGTACAGATATATATACATACAGTAGAAGAATGTATGTAGGCTTGCTGAGTGTATAAAGAGCCTTGGCACTAATGGTCTGTGCATGTGTATGTATATACGAGTGTGCATCTCTAAACATATGTGCAGACTACTCTTCCCCTTTAGGGTGCCTGGCTCCTCTTGGAAAGGTAGAGGGATTCTACAGCTCTGCACTGATTCCACCGGTACACAGTAACACAATCCAGACTTTCTGGTAAATGTAACCTACTAGAAAAATTGAACCTGATGCTAACCGCCAATGAAATTATGACCTCTGATTGCTGCTGCGCCACACACCAACACAGCCCCGGGGCCAGTCAGCCAGCCAGCCGGCAAAAGAGTGCAGGAGAAAGCAGACTAAAAATCTGTTATTAGTTTTCCATTTATAGGAGCGCTCTAGTGCCTCCCCCTTCCTCCCCTCTCCCCGCCCCCTCAGCCAACTTGAAATGTGAGGGACTCCTGCCTTGGCATTCAGATCAACACATTTCATATGGGGCACAGGAGAGACAGGCTAGCTGAGCCTCTTTTGACTAAAACTTGGGACAGCTAGCAATTTTGCCAAAAGGAGGTTGAGCAATAGTCTTGTTAAGAGCAAAAGGCTTTGAAATGAATGAGACATCAACCTCTTAATTTGTTTCAGTCATTCCTAATCTAGAATTAATAACACAGAGACTATCTGATATCTCTATGAAGTAGTTTAAAGAATTTCTCTGGTTTGAAATTGGTCGCATAACTGCCAAAAAGGTTCTCACCTGTTTAAAGTTATGTGAAAAATAATAATTTCACATGGAAATTGAAACTTGAGTGAGAGAATTCCCCCCCGGTTTCAAGTATGAAAAATCCTTCCCGAATTTTTAAGCTTTTTAATTAAGTTTCATCCGGCTGTTAAGACACCCAAACACAGAAAGGACTTCCTTGTTTTAAGTCAATCTAACTGAGGCCAAATGCTGACGTTATTGCATTCCTCTCTAATGCTAGAGCAGGGTAAGGGTAAGGGCTTTGGACCGTAAACCTTTTTTATTTTACTGGTTCCCCTCTGAACAAATTTTTCATCTCCCTGGATTTGTGGGGAGAGGGAGGGGAGAGCGACGTGAGGAAAAACTCAAACCAGCTGTTCTTTAACAGAATTAAAATCTTGACCCCCAACCCCTGCTCTAATGCAGCCATTCTCTCGCCAAGCCTCTCCCAGCAAGCACTGAGATCCAAAGAGGAAAAGACTTTGACCCCGTGACCCTTTCCCCTCCTCTCCGGGGCTCCTGCACCCCGATAAGGGGGTGGAAGGGAAGAGAGGTGGAGACGGAGGAGAGCAGCGGGTAAAGGCTGGGGGAGACAGCCCAAACTGACCTCACATGGAGCGGGCTCTGAGCCCTGCGTTCCAGAAGATGGACTGCCAATTGGAGATGGGGTGTAGGCGGGGGCTCATAGCTCTGTTGGCCTAATCTGTTTCCAGACACTCACCAGCAGATCTTTAATAGTTGAAGAAAGCAGCAATTTGTCCCAGCTTGAGGATTTGCTGCCAACAGACTTGTGGATAATTTATGTTCACAAATTATCCAAAAATTTTCCTCAGAAGAAAACCCAAGCCAGAAGTATTAGTGTGCGTAATTCCTTTAGTAGTGGTGGCATGTCTGTTTGTTTAGGAAAACAAAAACAGCTCCCTGGGTTAAGTACCTCATAAAGCCTCCATTCAGAGACCTCCCATTCTGGTGCAAGTGACTGGAATGCTTCTATTATCCTTTAATTACCCACTAATAAATCAGACACAATCAGCTAACTGCAAAAGCTCCTGCCACCTCTTTTACTTTGGGCACAGATCCATTCAGTTCCACTCATTTGGTATACCATTGCTTAATTGTATGCTGTCCCCTGGTACCTTGTTAAATAACAATAGTTCCTCATATTTGTTCTTCCCATGTAATGTGTTTCTTTCAGAGTCTGACAGCCAGCAGGGATCAAAGCAGATATTTGAGAACAATATTACTCAGCATGTTAATTATGGGTCTGCCAGATCCAAACTCCAACATGACTCTAAACACATAAATATGTCTCAGTAATTAGGCCTAACAGAGGCCATTATAACTGCTGCCTGATTATGAATGATTTTTTATGGACTTGTCCAGATCCTCAAAACTAACAAACACATCAAACCTCAATGAATGTAAAGTGATAAAATTCAAAAGGCCTGAAAAAATACAGGGGTTGGGTCCATCTCACCAAGCTGCTTATTTGCAGTTTGAATGCACTATGTTTACATAGCTTTGTAATTATGTAGATATTTCGACAATTAATTAACAGCTAAACAGGGCTCACAGAAGTTTGGATGTGTGTGTGTGTGTGTGTGTGTGTGTGTGTGTGTGTGTGTGTGTGTGTGTGTGTATGTGTGTGTGTGCATTGACTGAGAATTAGGGGGTTGCTGGAAGAATGCACAGACCCCAACAGTTACTGTTCCCAGCTGGGGCTGGCATAAACCTCTGCGCTGGCTCCCTGGGAGGACTGGGAAAGCTAACAGAGGAGGTGGCTGTGGGTAATGTCGTGCAGTAACCCTTACACATACTCATTAGGAGCCACTTCTGAAGGCCACGTAAACACCACGGAGCCATAGATGGTGCAGGTTCAAGTCGGTTTAGTACAGTCGTATAGTTGACATGGACAAGATGGAAAGAAACACGGTGGGGCGGTGAATTTTACTAACTGACGGACTTGCTGACAAACTCAGTGGCATTCTAGCATATTTGCATGGGTGAATGCTGAATTGCCAAAGAAATAGAATTGCTCTGAAAATGCATACTGAGTATACAAAATACAAATAAAATACAAATAAAAGAAAATAAAAAGTAATGTGTCTCAAAAGTTTTGATATAATTTTCAGCTTAATTAGTGTTAAGATTTATTAGTGTTATGATTAAACAGCTCACTTGCAGGACTTGATGGAAAGAATTCATAAGCACAGAAAGTTAGTGTCATTGAGTCTTTCAAAAGCTCAAAACGAAAAAAAAAATAACACTGCTATTATGTTGTTTGTAGAACACTACTGATAGACTGACAAATCTTTATGATGGTGGCAGTTGAGAGGCAGTCTGAGAATTTCTTAGAACCTTTTGAACATCTCTTTTCCATCGAATCCCCCCATTCTCCCCTCACCGAGCAAACAGTGGTCTCTCTAAAACCTACAATCACCGCTAACTCACACCAGATGTTCCTACTGTACTCAAGAGTGAAGAGCCTCCACCAGAAGCCATCGCAATTACTCCTTATGCAAACACTATGTCTTTCTGTTAAATTCATCAGCAACATATTTTCTTTTATCTCAGTCCATTCAGCTACCAGATAATCCTTATCTGTAACAGAAAGATGAAAACACCAAAATATGTGCAACAATTGAAGACAGGATGCTTCTGCCTCAGAAGGAATCCATCTCTACATCATTCACTCTCTCTTCCTCTCCCTATCTCTGTCTTTCTGTCTGCTGAAAACTTTTCACCGGGGAGGAAGCTATCAGAGCCCTCTTTGTTCCCTTGGCATCTGTCATTAAGCAATCAGCAATGACGGCCTGAGTCTTCCTGTAGCCCTGGAAAGAGCTCAGAGTGGTGACTGCAACCGTCAGAGGCAGGGAGACGAAAGAGGGGGCTGCTCAGCAATGTTACCAAAACACAGAAATGGCCACACTATCTAAACTAACTCTTAGACCTGTTTTTCCCATGAAGGTCTAGTTCACTGCGACATAGACACTGTCCACTTTCTGGATACAAGCTGCCCCCACTCGCCTCCTCTCTCATCTTCTCTCTCAGGTGAGCTGTGTGTGCGTTGGGTGGGGGTGGGTGGTCAAAACCACAGTGTGAGCGATAACAGCCATCATCACAGCATCCCTTGTGACCCTACAGGCTAAAACCATGTGAAAAAGACTCATCCATGGTTCGCAGGTTCTCAATACCGCCACTCCACCGGCAGAGGCTGTCATCCCCCCTGCGGTCTGTGACCCCCAGCAACTTCCTTCTCTGTTCCCACCACAGGCACCCCTGTCTGGGGGGAAAGGAGGGAGGGTGCAGAGGGGAGGGGGCGCTGTGATTACCTGGGGGTCAAACACAGGATGTGGGTAACAAAGGGAGAGTTCTTCGAACCCACTTCATTCCAATCCACAATCTGTGCTTGAACAGTCATGGAATTCAAACAGCGGCGCCAAACAAAGCACAGGTATAGAGAAGTCCATGCTGGTTTTACAAAAATTCACACGATCAGGAGAAGGGATCCAGAAGGAGTTTTGCTCCAGAACTGACTGAATTTTAACAAAGTGGTCTATAAACACTTGTTGTAATAATTGGAAAAGCTGTAAAAAAAAAAAGAAAAGAAAAAAAAGAAACGACCCCACAGGTAGTGAAAAGTATAAATTAGTTGGGTGTGATGGATGAGCTGCTTCTCATTATTTCCTTTTTTAGGCATTGCACGTCCAAACCACACCTCAAGGAGAGCGACATTAAATACAATATCAAATCTCAGGCACTTCAGCATTTTCCCCTCGCAACAAACGTATCCATAGAGAAACAGTTTATTCCTGCCAAGTGGACTGTTGTCTGGACAAATCTATGCAATTTCTGTTCTCTTTCTCCACCGACAATCCTGGGCAGGTGTTATGTCTCCCATTTTAATGCAGGACAAGAAATCTATTTTTAAATATCATCATTTATCACCAGACAGTAATGTTATATTTTCAGTGCACCCTCAACCCGTATTGGTGCATGAATCGGCTGTGTTAGAATAGCGGGTAAAGGGTGGGGGTGAGGTGGAGCTCTGCGGAGCGAAGATTGACAGGGTGGCTTTGAAACCTCCACTTTCTCTCTGTAGTCTTTCCAAAACACATCAGTGGCCTCGCCTTGAGACCTGATGGAGTTCTGTCGAGGAGCCTGACAGAACTGCTGCATCAGTGGCCAGACAAATGATGAAATACCCACATCAGTGTGTATAGACCTAAACAAGCCCATATGAAAAAACATACTACATACTATATATGGATTTATTTATGACGGTGTTAATTATTTAAAATATAAAAAAAAAACTGTGATATAGAGCTACAGTGTTAATAGGTAAGCAATGAACTGAATGACTTAATTTCATGATTCAATGAATAGCACAGTTGGTGTTATGTTCGTTCTTACTGGGAATAAAATCACAAAAAATAGTCAAGGAAAATATCATAAAGCTACCAATCATATGGAACGGCAAGTACAGGATCTAACTCTCTACTGCGAGACATAAAACCAACAGAATGGGTCCACACTAAGAGGCTCTGGAGGGCCATTTCAGCCTGTAGGAAAAGGTAACCGTGCGTTTCACAGCATCTCTCATTAACAGGCAGCCCCTGGGTGAGAGTGACAGTGGAGGTTTCAACCCTGCGACTGCAGGCTGGGAGCTATAAAAAGCAGTCAGCTCGCAGTGTCACAGGGTTGTTCCACAGATACAGTATGCGTGTGTGAAAGAGTTTGTGGGTATTTTCATGAGTGTACGTACAGTATGTATGTTTGTCTGTGCGTGTTAAAACTATGGAGCACAACATGTTTAGAGTGCACGTGCATGAGAGTGTGAAAGAGTGTTGCACACAGCATGGAGGCATCAGTGGACTAATTTAAAATGTTCCCACCTTTAGAGACCTCTCCCCCCTCTCTCTCTGTGAGTGGTTTGCCCCCATGCCCTTTATTCTCCAGACAGGGAGGATTGTTTTCTCACCCAGGGAGGGGGGAGATGGCAGCCCCTGTACCCCACTGCGAGAGGAACACAGGGGGCTCGGCCAGCGAGAGAGAGGCCCCTGGTTCCCACATACCGCTCGGCGTTAGCATTTGGGCTGCAGCAGCGCACCTACAGTAAACTCACACCCTGAGTCACAGCAGAGCTGTCAAGTCTTTGCAGTGAGCTCAGTCTCAGTGGGCTTCATTATACACATCACTTTAGACCATCAATTAACTCTCAAGCCCATGCCACAGCGCTAGAGTAAAAATGACATCCAGTGAATTTACTATCTTATAGTAAATATAAGCTATATATAAGAGAGTAATTTACTCATAAAATTATATTATCATGAAAAATAATAAAATGTTATTGTAGAGTGTAATTCATAAAATAAAATAATTAAATTATTGATATTACATTACCAGTATGGGTTTGCTGTTAATTCACAAATTAAGAAAATAATAGATGTTGTACTAAAACTTATATTTTATATTAGATTAATCTAAAATATTGATCATATGTTTATCTCTGTAGCTATTAAAATACAACTTCTTCTATAAGGAAAATTAATACAGTGGAAATCACATCAATAGGGATCATATTGCCTTGAATTACTTTCGTAATACTGCCTTTGGTGAGAGCATTTTTGATGATAAAAACAGATTGTGCTGTTCATACAATACTACACCCGTCCTTTAAAGGACTGAGTAGCAAATGGTTTTTGTGGGACGATCAATACAGAGATTTGTGTGTGTGTGTGTGTGTGTGTGTGTGTGTGGGTGGGTGGGGGGGGGGGGGAGTCTTTTGGGGGGGGGGGGCGGTGCAGTATTTCTGGGACCCACCTTCAATACTATCTAACAGTGAATGAGAAAAGAGAGCGCTGATCCAGAAAAAGGTTAGAGGAGAAAGAGAGGGAGAGAGAGACGTAAGGGTGAAACTGATCCCTGTTGACCTCTTCGGCATGCCCTCTTTCTTTTTATGACTTTCCTCTGAATCGTCACTCACCAGCTCTATCAACATGGTCCAGCCTCCATTCACACACACACTTGGAACGCACATAATACACCAGCTAAGACTAGAGTCTTTGCTGTAGCTTTGGCAGGCAGAACAGAATATTATGCTTGATTGTGACGTTTAGAAGCCCTGTAAACAACTTAAATACGTTTCAAATGTTTGGATCAAATTAATGCTTAAAAATCAACATTTTAATAAATAAAAAAAAATCCATGAGTGCATGCATTGTAGGTTTTAAGAAAGCTGAGTCCACATTTAATGTTCTTGTGGAGAGGCTGGCAGGACACCAGTGTTAAGACTTAGATGGACCACTCGCACACACCGCTAGGCCACTAACTCTGCACCTGTGTTTCTGCACAGCCTCTGGGGTCTCCCTTTATGGCTTAGACTAAATTAGATGGACCATATGCATTTCTGCACATGCTTAAATACATAACTGCTGCTGGCTGTGGTATTTATAGTTGGACTCTATTTAGCTCTATCTGAGATGGAGGACTGTAAATCAGCAGAGAGGAAACACAACTGGTTAGGCATTGCTGAGAACTGGCACTTAACACTCAGAGTGGTGCAGCTCAGTTTAGGAGGAGAGATCAATACGGCTTCAACAGAATGTCACTCCTCCTCTGGTATGATTGTTAATGACAATCAGTGCGATGTCTACAGAGAGGTCTTTATGTTGGACATTCTAAAAAGCATTCTTTCAGCAGACCACAGACTGCTATTTTAGTCATAATACTATACTCTAGTTTGAGCTGGAAAAAAATCTAAAGCTTTTAAGTGTCAAAACAAAATCTAATAATTTCGTTACTGAGATAGAGCAGAAGAAATATACGCAGTGCATTTTTAAATAATTTTATAAGAAGTCTGAGCTGCCAATTCATCTGTGAACAGTTTCATTACACATGAAAAGAAATCAAAACACAGGACAGATGTTGAGCAAAACCACATTTAAGAGTTGTCACAAACTGCCATTTTTTCAAATGATTGGGGCACATCTATTAAATAAAGTGCAGCTACAATGGATTCTACATGGCCAGGGCATAAGGAAATATTTAACCAGCCAATTGCAGCCAATTAACTTTGATCACGATGACTGCATTTGGAATCTCAGTCACTAGTCTGTCTGGGGGAGTATGAACATTTTCTTTCCCTGTCTCTCCCCCGTTTTTTCCTCCTTCTTGGGTTTGCTTCATGTAACACAGTCGAACATGGTGGTGAGTAATGAGACTTGGCAGACTAGCCACAGATCTCTTCACACTTAAGTATCAAACAAAACATTTCCTCTCCTGTGAGGTCAGCATAAAGCAGGACACTGAGGAAAAGCGCTGGGTCAGTGGGATCGGATTCACCGGGAGAAACAGACTGAGAGGAGGAGGCTGGGGCAAAAATCGAGGAATAAAAAAACGCAATAAAAAACATAGACAGTGAGTTGGAAAGAGCTAGAAATACAATGGAGATAAGTTGCTTTGTTTATCACTATAATGTGATGAACACTGATCGTTAGCTGGGTCTGACATCTGGATCGGGTCAGTAGTGGGTGTCTCTTCATATCTGTGACTGTGTGTATACTGTATATATGAATGTAGCAAACATGTATCTGTACATACAGTCTGATCTAGGCATCTCTGACCCTCTAGTCTTTGCTTCAACTCTCCCAAGAGTGAAGCACACACTCAGACATCCCACACACACACACACACACACACACACACACACACACATACACAGACACACACACAACCTCCCTACCCCTGATCCCTCTATTCCTGTGTCCCAGGGGCAGATTTTACACTAGCCGTACATGAATCAGGGGGGCAAAGAGGCGTGGAAGGGGAGACGGCGGGGGATTTCATGCTGTGACAGAGGGGTCTGTGGTGTAGGTGGACAGCGACACCAAGCACACAGCATGACATACAGACAGACAGAGCGGCCACAGAAACACTAGAGCCTGACAAATTGCGCTAGCCGCTATGGGAGTGGGAAGGAGGTGGGGGGTGGGGGCAGGGCTGGTGACCCAGGAACGATGGAGACTGACAGCACATGCAAAATTCATGGTATCCCTTGGGCTCCGAGGTAATACTTCACCACTATGAGACTGATAACTGAGAAACAAGCTCCACGCTATGAAACAGTTGTTGCTGCTTTTACTAAAAATCCTGTGGACTGTTCTTACGCTCCCGTAAGAGGATACAGTATACACTCTGACCACTAAAATCATCACAAGGTGAACAGAAAGCATTTGTGCAGAATAGGGACGTAGCAACAAGTTAGAGAAAGCTTAATGAAAAAAGTAAAACACAAATAGACGCACCTCTAAGTCGTTAAAGAATAGGTGTGTGTCGGCCAAGTTGAAGATCATTTCTTCCATCCTCAGGCCTAATGATACAGATGTCGGAGGGTCCTGAAAAACAGACAAAAACAATTAAATAAAACTTTTTAAATTCTAAGTTTTTCCCCCTTTTTGAAAGAGATAAGGTAATACAGTGAATAATGCTGTTCCATGTAAGTCACTCAATTAACACAGAATCCTTTTAAATTCCTCAGCAGGCCTTTCTCATAAAAGAAGACATTAGACAGACTTGAAAGTTTCAGCCTCTGTTTACGACCCTCCAAAAGGAACCAGAATAGTCATCAGAAATGCCACAGACTTGAATGAATGCAGTAAAAGCTTGTCTCTTCTCAAGAAGGGTGGTCGAGAAGAGTTTAGAAGGTTTAGAAGAGTTGAGGTCACTGCCTCATCGTAAATAGTCCATTCTCCACATAGTTGTGGTAATGCATCATCTGACTGCTCTCTAGGTAATACAACACAATTCACCCTGAAGTTTCCCAAGATCACTGGCAGCAACTCCGAGGTGTTTATTAATATTAAAAATCATTCACAGGCAGAATAAATGCTAATAGTTCCTTGTATTAAGCAGAACTGTAATTTTTCCCTTAAATCATAATCTCTGTCAGTAATGTGACACGTGCTGTAATGGTGATACGGTTGCACTGTCTGTAAGATAATACCTCGAGAGAAGTGAACTACACTGTAAATAGTTAATGAGCCTGTGACAATGTGTGTTATTTTCCCTTTAAAAAGATAATGAATAGGCAAAAAGTCTTCAGTGCATTTCACATGAATATGGATAGATAATCCTTGTGCAATTAGTTTTTACAAGTTAACAAAATTGCACATTTAGTTAGTTTTTTTTATGAAATTCACTTGTCCATCCCTTTATACAACAAAAAACAACATACAAAACACAATATACTTAACTATCAAAAGACTGAATTAACTAACTGGAGAGAAGTGCTTCATTTTTTTAAATTGTTGCACAAATTGAATTTGTTGTTATCTTAAATCTCTAATCAGCGGATTGTCTTTAGCAGGCAGAGGATGAAGACAGACAATATCAGGCTGTAAGAAGAGGATTTTTCTGCAGCTGGGTGAGGCTGCATTAACGACAGGCCAGGCAGGAGCAGAGCAGGGATTACAGAGTTAAACCACCTGAAGACACACCTGAGCTTTCTACTGATTAGCTGTCACACCCCACAATGCTTATGTTTTCACTAAAATGACAGAGGACAAACCACACAAGTAGAGCTCAATCCCCACTTCTAAAGGCTTTGTCCTTTCTCTTAACCCCCCAGTTTGAATCAATCTTTCAGTCAGAATTCATCAAAAATAATTAGCCTCCCACATCAACAGGTTGCTAACTCCCTCTTTCCAACCTCTGTAGGGTGATTTAACATTATGGGTTAGTTTGGTGGGAAAAGGCAGTCTTCCCCAGCGCAAGTGAATCCTTTCCGATTAAATCTAAACAATCAGTCAGTGAGGGAGTTAAGAATACAAGCAGGCCAGAAGGCCAAAGTGCTGCTGCTGTCATTGCTCCAGCACCACCTGTCCCAAGATGTCAGTGCCATCCACTGGGGCGCCAAGTCCTCCCCTCCCTCTGAGACCCTTACCAATAACACCCCCCCATCCCCACCCACTTTAAGCTCTAGCCCTGGCCAGCCCAATAGCAGCACAGCTGGCCTTAGCCATCAGCTTTATGGGGGTGAGCTGCCTTGATGCCAATTAAAAGAGCTGATAAGAACAGCAGTGTGTTTGAGAGAGAGAGCGAGAGAGAGAGAGAAAAAGAGAGTCAGAGAGAGTGGGTGGGAGGTCACAGTGAGTGAGAGAAAGTGTGGATGTGCGCTCACTCAGATACACATCTATTTATAGTAAGCTCGGAGCAGCTAGGAGGTAAAACTGTTTTGTAACTTTTTTGTATATGCCACAGAGATAGGGATGACATGTATGACAGACAGGTGGAGAAGGGGGAGAGACAGGGTGGTGGTTGTGGTAGATGGGTTGTTGTAGTGCTTCACTTTTTTTTCTGAGGTAGTTTACAGATCTGCATTTCTGATAGGCTTTGAGGGAGAGCCCTCTGTGGTTGCCGTGAGTAAGCGTGTCTCTCTTTTATAATATAATTTTAAGGGGTAATGTCAGCTAGTTGGAGTATGAGAAAAAATGCTAAAAAGGGACTGAAATGGGCAGTGTTTCCTGTTTCAGAAGAGCACACTAGAACCCTGTGTATGCCCGTGTGTGTGTGTGTGTGTGTGTGTGTGTGTGTGTGTGTGTGTGTGCATGCCCGTGTGTGCAACACATCCTCATAATGAAACGCCCACATAGGACGATTGTACCTGCACTCCAGAACAACCCATAGCAGCGTTTTCTAATATGCTGCCTCTGTCGGCAGTAATCGTAAAAAATAATTCTATTTTATGGTGTGACAACGCTGTGGTTTAGGTCTGGTTAGGTTTAGGCACAAAAACCACTTGGTCAGGGTTAGGGAAAGATCATGGTTAAGGTTAAAATGATCACTATAAATGTGGTTTACAGTTACTTCCTTAAAGTTAGGGTTAGGGCCTCCTGGAGCTAAGTCCACTTTTTCCATCTATCTATCTAGCCATCTACGCAACCTGCCTCTTCCTAATATGAAAATTTGTCACCTTATATTTACGTCATCTGAACTGCGTCACTTCCCTGGTTCATAATTACTACGGCCGCAAAATAGGTCATTTTTGCCGGCTGAAATTTCAACCTATACTGCCGTTTTTCTTGTGAGGACGGGCTGGTGTGTGTGTGTGGTTGGAGAGTCCCTCATCACTGAGCCACAGCTCCCTGGGCTAAGCCTTAGCTCTCTCTTTACCCAGCATGCAGGGCTCAGAATAAAGTAAATAAACAGTGGAGGGTCGTGGGGCAGCCCTCTTTCACCCCAAAAACAAAACACTGCCCCCATCAAACACCCCCTCATACCAGAACAAAGGCACAGAGAACGGGCTGCAGACACTAAGCTCTTTGACATATGAGGAGCAATATGTCATTTTGGACTTCAAAACCAGACACCTCCGTAGCCAAAACAACTGGTGATTAGAAATACTGCTCTCAGGCAAAACAAAATAAAATATAGATTAATTTAGCATTAAAAAACTGTGAATTAGTCATGAATTGATGCCAAGATTAATTTTAATTCATGTATACTATATCTAAATGGGAAAAAAGTGAGTGAATGATGCACTTTGAAAGCTATATAGAACCTATGACCTCAACAAAGCCATGAGAATAGGATTCTGCTTTATTTCCCAAATTGTTTGTTTTGAAAGTTTAAATTTAGAGAAGCAATTTACATGGAACAACAAGCAAAGCCTAGAAAAGTAAACTCTTCATCTTATGAGCATACACAGGGACATGGGATAGAAAACGACCTTTCAGTATAATAATATCTGTTTGTTAAGATTTATATATACATATGTATATATAATTAAGGCAGGTTTAAGAGAAGCTCTGTGTTCTAGTTTGAGTTTTGACTGAACTACATTTGGTAGACTCAGTCTCCTGCCAGGGTCTCCAGGGAGATCCTTGCCTGAAAAGGATGGATTGAGAAGCACTTAATTAAACTAACAATGTGGCATTTCTGAAGGAGAAAGGAACACTTAAGATGTGTCAATAGACATCCAGAGTGCAACTGTTGTGAGCCCCTACAGCCGAGCCCCATCCAGCCATGCATAGCTCCAACAGCTGCAAAGAGCAGTCAAATACTTGCCAAGCCTCATTGGACCTATTAAAAAAAGAAACAATTATCTGTACATTGAGTTCTGCTCTATCTTCTCACTATGGACTTAAGGCACAGTGTAATCTATACTCCGCTCAATTGCAACCCCCCCCCCCTCTGATTCTCTCTTTTTTTTGCCTTTTAATATTTATGTGTTTCGCTGATAAAGTGCACCGCTACTGCCACAGTCTGATGTCACTCACCCGTCCATATCTGTTGGCATAAGAACCCGTGAGCAAGGAATGGAAAACGATGATTGTTTCATCCAGGTCCCAGATGAAAACTCGCTGGAGAGATGGGGGTGGAGGGGGAAGAAAGAAACAAAGAAAAACAGAGAGAAAAGAGGCAAAATCAATGGTGCACTCTGTAGGGCTGCAAGGTGATCCTCCTGGTCAATAGGCCAGGAGCGTGTATTTATGCGCCACAGGGACCAGAATCCATTTGCTTGAGTTGGTCACCGCAACACTCCTCCCATCACTCCACCACATGCTTTCCACTCCTTGCCCTTTACATTAGAGTAATCAATAGTGACAAACTAATTAACTAGATATGTTAACATGCCATGATGTCAGCACTATAATAGGTGCTATTAAGCTTGTTGAAATTCATATCATATTAATGAAGAGTCCTATGAATTATCACAAGTATATTTTGACATATAGTCACTATTGAAGTGTTTCAAGGCTTATGGTGCAATTGTATCAGTTAGTCACAGCTAGTGTCCAGTCATTAATTACCAGAATATATATATTATTTACTTCAGTGATGACTTACTTAATCACATTCCTTATTTATTTATGAGGTATACATGAGAACCTTATATAAGATATGTGTTTCATGATGTCATATATTCCATAATGCATCAATAATGCACTTTTAAATAAGGAATCAAATGTTTAAGAATTAATGCCCATCAAGTGTTAAACCTGGTGTGGCAGCCATATAGTAAGTGGATTAGTGTCCATGTGCCTCAGACAGGGCGAGGCTGTCTGTCGCCAAGGTAGCGGGCTCACCCTACCTCAAGGTCGGAGTCGGGCGGCGGTGATGGGTTGTTGTTCCTTCTTCCCCGGCCACGTGACTTTCCATCTGAGGCCCGGCGCAATCGATCCGAATCTGAATCTTTAATGGGGGTTGATGGACTGTGGATGGTACTGTACTCTGCTGAAGGGAAGGAAAGAAGGAAGAAGGAGCGTATAAAAAAGAGTGTATCGAAGATGAGCTATTATTTGCTTTTAGCAAGGAAGTTTGAATGATCATTTGTCTTGATGCAGGACAGGCAGCTTCCTGGGACATTTTTAGTGATTATGCAATCCTACAGGTAACAAACATATCATAAATCAGTGGAGGAGCACATACTAAAAGCTCTTTGATTTAATAAACAAGAGATAACAGAGGAGATATCAATTTAAAGTAGTAAAGATGTCATTGTATCTAAACTAAATGACTCTGTATGAAATTATGTTTGGTTAAAGCCTGTTGTCTTTTCTGTTGATTGATGACTATTTGAAATGTATTCATTGCACAACATTTCAGCAAGTTACAAAAGATATAATCAGTGTACGAATGCCAGATGATGCATTAATGTCACAAGACATTACAGAAAATTCTTGATCTGATTTTAGTCTCAACTTGTCCTTCTTGCCACATTGCAGTACACTGGATCTGTTGGCTGAATAGATTTTCCACTTATATTGTGCATTTGGGTTAGGAATAGCAAGGATTTTTGGCATTAACTCATGGTCATATAAAGAGAAACCTCCATTATGTGAGAAGGAGGGGGTTCAGTGTCTCGCTTGTTGATTTTAAAAAGAAACATGGCTGAAACCAGGATCAAACTCCTGATATTCATGTTACACATGGAAACCCTGCTACCTGTCATATGATTCATACCTGCAGGGTTTTCTGTGAGGGCCTGGCTGGTGATGCCAGCAGGTGGCTCCTGGAGGGTGTAGGTGGTGGTGGTGGAGGGCGTGCTGGGACTGGTGTTGTTACTTGTCATGTAGGGTGAAGTGTAGGGTGAGCTGTTGTAATACTGAGCATACTGGCCCTGTCCAAAGGTTGGATAACTGGGGTACTCCTGTGGAGAGAAAGACACAGGGAAATGGTGAAAAGGTAGTTTACATTCGGGTAAAGATAAGGCAAGTAGAGAAAAAAAACGAGATATAGATAAAAGATAGGTGCATAGTGGTGAAAGAGGGAAGATTTCGATCAAAATGGTGGAGGCAATGAGAGACAAAAGGTAGCAGAGTTGAAGAAGAGAAGTATGAGGTTTGGCAGAGTAATGTGAGATATGCCCTTCACCAGTGTTGCTACTTTACAGTGCAGATTCCAAAACATAAATGCAAACACATGTCTGTTCTGTCCTACATCTGGACAACGATCTGTCTTGTTTTTTTTTTTCTTCTCCCTTTCCTCTGTGGCATAATACATGTGTTGGAGGAGGTACAGTAGATAATCCTGCATACAAAGCTTTTGACATCCTGAGTGATTTATGTTTGAATGTGTCACGGATGAAATGTAACATATTGAGTATGCATGTTTCTTAAAGATTTCCAGGTTGAGAAGAAGTCTGTGATTCAAACGAACATAAACTGATCACTGTACACTGACACAACTTCATAGAAATAGAAGGAAAAGATAGAAATCCAATTACCTGTTGTGCGGTATTGAAACCAGTTGAGTTTGTCAGGGAGTTGTTTCCTGCATACAATCCTGACGTTGTCGTGAAAGTACCACCTTGAGGGAAAAGTAAAAGAATTTTGAGTTATGTATACAAAATAGTATGTCAGAAAACATTATAAATTCTGCTGTGACAGAATTGAAATGACTCATTGTTAATAGAAAAGAAAAGATTAGCCTTTTGTGAAACAACTATTTGAGGTGGTGAACAGAGGGAGGCCTGAGGGAGAGTTCCCAACAGTGGCCTTATCTTTCTCCTTTTCCTCCCTTATCAGTGATTGGATCAGGCTTGATGAGTGACAGGAGGGGGGGCAGAGGAGGGTGAGGGGCGGACTGAACCTGCTTCCAAAGCCGTCCAAGCCCGCACAATGTGAGGAACACAAGAGACTGTTGTGTGCAAGCTACTGAAGGGTGGCGTGGGGTGAAAGGAGGGGGCGTGGGGGGAGGGAATGGTGGATGCAGTGGGATGGAGCAGGGTCAGTGCAGTGAGAGATATATACGGAAGGGGAAGGTCTGGGTGAGTTACACTGGGGGGGTTGCCTGAATGAATATGTATGTTCCTCTTTTCACTTTCTCAAAGGATGGTCCTCCTGGGTAATTAAATAATTCAAGGGGGTTGATAGCATCTAATGGCTTAATAATATACATGACATGAGTTATAGAGGAGAAGAGAAGCGGCTGCCCCTGAGGCCATGACTTCTCTCTTCAGTCACAGTCCACCTGTACTGTCATGTCAGGAAAGAGAGCAGCAGGAGGAGCAGCTTGAAGGGGATCACAGACTGGCAGAGACAGGCAGATTAAGTTGGGAGGGTGGAGAGCTAAAAAAATGTTGTTGTGTGTGATTTGTATGTGTATTAAAGCTAAAATTATCCCATTATTTTGCTAATTTTTAAGATCACAATTATTCATTAATCTTACAGAAAAAAATGTTTTTTCTTGCGCTTTGAGATTTTTAATTGACAGAAATCTTTTCTTGTATGTTGTATTCCGTAAACCTACTGAAAACATCATTACAAATCTTCTAAAAATCGACAAATCAAAATATCTAAAAGCTAAACATTTTTAAACTGAACTCAGAAAATGTAATAATGGCACCACAGCATACAGTATAGAAAAATAATATGTAGACATATTCCACAAGCAGGTTTCCTTTCGAGTGGAAATTCGCTTGTCTGTCATACAAAGGCAAATCGCTTCTTTATACATCCGCAGGGGACATTAATGAGCGCAACTATTGCATTCTTTAAAGCAGCTTCTTCACTTATCACTGCAGTGATCCTCCCATAGCCCAAAAAAATATCCCATAGCTTCAGTGAAAACGAAGGGGGAGATAAATTTACTGTTCCTAAATGGGGGCGTAATTACACCTTTGTTCCCAGAGACAAACAGAGGGAGTTCCTTTCATCCTCTGGTCATTGGCCCCATTAGGAGGGCCCTCCCACACCGTGACAAACATGAAGCAGCTTTCAGAAAAGGGGGAAAGATCAGGGAAGTGGGGGCAAGAAGGTTGTGTATGGAGGAAAGCATGGAAGAGAGACGAAGTAGTTCACTGTTTAGCCTTGTCTGTTCACTAAGTACCCAGCACAGTGGCTAAAGAAGAGAAACAAATTCCTCTCGAGCTCCAAAGATTACCAGGATCCACTAATTATTTGTGCAGTTTCTCACTCTCTGCTTCCAGCAATCACACACACAGCAGATTTTTACCTTGTTTTTCATCCTGGCCTCTACTGGTTATTTTCCTTCAGAACTGTTCTTTCTTTGTTGGTTTGTTTGATATTTCAAGGCTGCGAGGGGAATTTTAAAACTTTTGTGTTCTCCGCAGAAAGTTCAAAATCAAGTGAAAGTCTGACAGAACAATAAGACAGAGACAAGGAAGAGTAAGGCTACAAAGGACAACAAATTAGCCTAATGCACAGTTCAAACAGTCATAAAAGCTCTCATTGGCAGGGTTTGAGGGTTGCTCTGTGGAGAACAAGGAGCCACATAAAAGCCGAGGGGACCCCTGCTAGTCCAGTGAGAATGGACCCATGCTGTTGGGAGTGGTGGTGCTGGTTATGGTTGGGGGAGAAAGAGGGGGTCTTGTGGTTCCCCCGGGGGGGCCATGTTTTCTCTCCCTCCCCCTGTCCTGCTCCAGTTAGTTCACTCACTCAAGACCAGACATCGTCCCTCCCTCCTCTCCTCCTTCCCTCCTGCCTTCTGGCTCCACACATTGGAAGTCCATTTGCTTTGCTTGATCAGTCGCCTTGCCATGGGCTATGTCTATCATCAGTGCACAATATTTGTAGCAGAAGTTTGTATGCCCCACTTGGGAATAGGCTATCAAGTCCAGATGGGCTCTCCTTTTAAAAAGGCAACCGAGGCTTCAGCTTCTTCAGCTTGCACTGCCACTGGGACAGAGAGCTTGAATCCAATTATTCACCTAATTAGCATCTGCTCAATCCCACCATCAGCACAATCTCAGTATCTTTGCACACCTCTGATGTTTAAGGCTTTTTCTGACAATCCATGAGATGCACTATATAAACCGCCACATGGGATTGCAGAACTGTGGCACACACAAATGCCTTTGTCCCCTTTACGATTTGGTGCCACGACTTTAGCACCCACACAAAGCTCCATGACATCAGGCATGAAAGCAAGGAGCAAAAACATTAATTTAATCGTACTCTGTCCTGACAGCTGGCCACAGGCTGGTGGCAGGGACACCGACAGAGAGGAGGAGTATCAGATGTGGAAAAAGAGTCTTTGGTTGGGACACCCAGGCCTGAGGCACCTCGCCCAGGCAGATCAATAGGCCAGAGAGAGTAATGATGATGGTACGGCTGAGGGCCAGAGCCACAGTTAGAGTAAGAGGCCAAAATAGTGGTCAATCTGTCATCTAACATGGCTGTCAATTACTAACGCACTTAACGTTACGTGTGGCATCCGATAGCCAGAGATAGCAGGAGAGAGTGAGGGAGAGACAGAGATAGACAGAGGGAAAGAAAAAGACAGTGTAAGAGCATAATACTTAGAAGATGAATGGGCACATAATACTGTCATCGTGAGTTAAACCACTAAGGGCAGGATAGCAGCTTGTGCATTCTGCCTCACATGCTCCGTCTCTTGTTCCCTTTCTTCCTCTCTCTCTCTCTCTCTCTCTCTGCCTTTCCTTTTTCAGGCTCTTGGCTGCGCGCTGCAAAACTCCGGCTGTGGCCGACTGTATTTGGTTAAGAGGCGTGGAAAAGAGGCTTCCCCGCGCCACATCTGCTGCTGAGCTGGCATTATTTATTGTGAGATGCTCTGGAGGCTTTTCAACAACATGTGGAGATGTTTCTACTGTCACACATTAGATATTACAGGACAGAAGACAAAGACTATGCTAGTAGTTAGTTAAATGTCCTTGCCTACTGCAGGTGGAACTGAGACTTTTTCAACTAATACTAAAGAGAGAGTAAAAGAAACAGTACATGACAGCAGGCCTGATCTACACTTAAACTGAATGAATGACTGGAAAGAAAGAGCAAAAGAGGGGGAGTGCAGGGGACAACAACTCATCTTTATCGGTTTCAAGGCCATAAATCTCTACAGTCTTAGCTCTTAAACAAATACAAATATGATCACAGGGAGAAAAAAAACAAAGGCTGAGGAGCGGGGAGCGACATGGCTGGTGCCTCCTAAGTGCCTGCCATTTTTCCATCTGTGTTGATTCTTTTAAGAGGAGAAGGAAGCAGCCGTCCTGGCCGCACATAACGACTGCTGAGATGCAACCATCTTCTAGGGTGAGGGCAATCAAGGGCCGTGTTGTGAATCAGTCTGGCTCTGCATGCTATTAAATCAGGGACAGAGACATATTTCTCTAATATTTTATGAAAAGAGTAGAATAATTGGACAAGCAGAGGGAACACGTGGCAGCGATACTGTAATTAGACAGACATATGAGGAAGTCAAAGGAGAATATGTGATATTGGCGAAATAATGTAAAGAGAGGACAGAGTGGATGAGTACTGAGTTGACAATGTGGTGCAGCACAGGAATAGAAACAAAGCCAGAGACGGGTCTGAGTGAGAAGGAAAAAAACCCCAAACAAAACAGGAAAAAAAAACATTCCAGCAACCACATTTTTTAGATTGTTGGGGAATCAAAGTTAAAAAAAAAACTCTGAAGAAAATTTCAGCTCATATATTTTGCTGTGAACATTTAACACTTGTCAGATTGGGCATACTGCCAGCTTGAAGAGAGAGTGATGGCATCTCAGGCTGAATTTGGACACCATACAGACACCCAGCATGACTTGTGAGCATGTACATAGAAAAAGATGAAAAATTCACAAAGATGTCCTCACCCTGCATCTGGTAGCTGTAGGGCGCCTGTCCTGTCTGCGGCGTGGTGAAGCCAGAGCTGTAGCTTAGGAAGCCCGTCTGTCCCGGGGATTGGGACTGGCTCAGACCCCCCTCTGTCTTTATGCCTGCCCACAATGGACCTAAATCAGTTAGTGACACCAGATCGGTTTGATGCACAGACAACAGTCAACACACAGGTTTAAATTACACTGGACACAGCAAAGGGACACATAGACAGGCTCTGTCACTTACCATAACAAACTAATCACAATGGACTACCGCTGATTATCTGTTTACTGATTTTTACTATTATTGGTTGTTTAGAAATATTATCTGTCACTGCCAGAGTTGTCTACTTGGATCTAAAACCAAAAACCCTGTTTAGACTATGATTGTTTGATTTAATGTTATCATCATCATCATTATTATTATTATCTAAGATCTGTCATCTGTGAAGCGTTGCACAAGTAATAAAACATTTTGCTTGTGTTTGTGAATTAAACTGGCCACTGCTTAGATTGAATCAGTCACGATGCAGTTTCTATGCAACGGTAGGTTACAGACTCCATTCAAATAAACAGTGTAAATTCCTCCTCATATTGAAGAGTCTTCTGGGCTCAAAACACTCCAGACTTTGGACAAATAAAGCCTACAGTGAGCCATGTACTCCATGCTTTTTCTTGCAATGCCAGAGGGAACCAGTTTTTGTTTTCAGATTCATATCACTAATCTGTCAGACCTATCTGAACAGCTTGACAAGCAAATTTGGTTTTATTGCATTGAAGGAGAATATGCAGGCACTAAACAACAACTCAGCATATCTGCTGCTGCTGCTTCACAGGAGGAATTGTGGGAACATAGTTTGTTATTAGCAAGGTCTTGGTGCTGACCTTCAGGAAGGAAAATTCCTTAGTTTTATTATTTAGTTGTACTTTTCTCATCTACTCATGCATGCATGCAAAGTAAAGACACAATATTAACAGGCACTTTTTAAAAAGACAAGAGGAGGTTAAGATTTGTGTTAGACAGATCTTACCATAGGCTGGAATGCCATAGGGCTGGCCAGGCTGGGGGTAGCTAGCATAAGCTGCGGCCTGCTGCATTCCTGTGGTGTACTGCGTCTGCCCATACGCAGCCATATTTTGGGATGAAGGGGTAGGAAGAATATGTGGATATGTTCTGCTATTTGAGAAAAGAAATAAAAGACAAAAGTGAGAAAGGAAGGCAGGAAGAAAGAGGGCCGCGTTTTACCCCCAAAACCATAACACAAACTTTGCTAACTGACAAATTCTTTGTGATTGTGCTACTTCATTTTAAACACTGAGCCAAGCTGTGAGGCAGATAGCATCGCGCAGCTCATATACATAGTGAAAGAACAATAAATGGCAAAGGAAATTTTTGCAAGATAATAATTACAACAGATTTCAGAGTACGCAAGCTGCAGACATCCAGGCAAACAAAGCCAGTCGAAACCTCTCGATCTAGCAGAAGGATCTAATTAAAGATCCAAATGAAGTTGGATGCTGCTTATTTTTTAAAGAAAAATAAAAGAAGCCTTACTTGGAAGGGTAAATCTGTGGAGAGAACTGGTGAGTTTGTCTTGGGCTGAAGCCACTGGTTCCAATAGCTGAGGAGAGTTAAAAAGAAAAGAGGCAAGCACATATTTAAACACTAAGAAATAAGGTAAATATTATCTTTTGCCAACAGAACTTCTGGATTCCGAGGAAAGAGTAATTACATTGCATTACTCTATTTATTTCGGTAACCTTATTTAAGGTTGAAAACCGGAGAGCAATAATGAAGTAAAATAATCAGGTAAGAACATCAGATTTTTCTGCTGACCTGCGTATCTCTGAGATACTTCCAAGCTGCTATGACGACCACTGGTGTAAACACACACAGGATGGTCTGAATCAGTCTCGGCCTGTGGCTTCAGTTGCCTTGGGCCTTTAAAGCCACAACCACATTGGAAGTGACATCACTGATTGCAGGTAATGAGTGCTACTGCATAATCATTCCTTCATTAAGTGAGCGACTATGTGGTTCCACAGTGATGTTAACTTGTGGAAGTTCAATCACATATATCTCACAGCAGTACGCTTGTTTTCGGCAGTAAGAATGAACTAATACACACTGACTTTTCCGACCACTAGTTTTAGTAAAGTAAAACCTCAAACAAACTCTTATTAGTATGAATATAAAAATTCATATTACAGTCACAAATGTTACCAGCAGACTTCATTTCCAAAACTGTAAATATCAATTTGGGGAAAAAAAGGAAAAACAAAATTCAACACAAGAGATCCAGTCTGTCAGCTGCAAGACTTCAGTTACCAACTTGATACTTAACACTTTTGCCATTATTAGTTTTAATTAAATCAATCATTTAAAAAAAATATACATAATTTGCAAATTAATATCTAAATTTGAAGTAAAATACAACATATGTCGGTTTAAACTGTAACATTTTTAGTGTTTGATTAGTAATGTACGTTTGATAAAATTCACTGTTAGTTAAAAATCTGAACAATTCAGGCAATAATCAAAGTTCTCCAACATTACTTGCATTAACTGCGGCAGAGTGGCACAGTCTTGGAACATCTGTTTAATTGGTCGTGACATGTAAAATAAGGGATTTGGTTGCGGGGGAGTGCTAACTCTATGTAACTGTATGCTGTAACCCCTCACACACGTTATTAATATTGAACACTTTTCCCACATCAGCAGCAACTGCCACTGGACAAAACCTGCTCTTCTGAACGGAGCTTTGGGTTTCCCCGTGGAGGATATGGGGTATAAGATTACTAAATTTCATTAATATTGTCAGAGACAAAAAGTCATAGCAGCGATTTATGCGCTTCTAGAGTTAAAGTATCAAGTACTTAGTTAAACAGTTAAGGAAATACAGGAAAATTAGCAGCAAGATAATACCATGCACAGTTGGATGCAGTGATAGTAATACATGTTTATAGAAAATGTCAGACACTGGTGAGGGTGGGAAAAAATAACCTAAAAAATTATCACATTAGAGATTTATTTCTTTTACAATTCCTACAATGCTCATTATACTCTAAGGCCTTTTTGTTATTTAGTGAAGGCCCTGTGTATGTGTCTGTGTGATGTTCCCTTTCTGGGAGGAAGGTGTGAAAACCCTGCTTCTGACAGGGTGATAGGATAACAGCCCATGGAGAGTGAGTGCCACTGGGATGCCATGTCACTCCACTGGACAGACAAGCTTAGTGCATAACAGGTCATAATTCAGTCCTCACTGGCATGGGAACCGACAGAGTGAACACACACACACACACACACACAATACACATATGCAAGCAAGCACAGCATATAAATGTGCTGACAAAGGTAAGGTAGAGACTCTTGTTCTTAAACATAGACACACACACACACACACACACACACACACACACACACACACACACACACACACACACACACACACACTATATCGGTGTTTTAGCTGCATGGACACTTCCTGGGGCCCAGCTTATCAGTCACCCATCTCTGGGCTCATCTCTCACTAATCAGTTCTGCAGCTGTGTGTGTGTGTGTGTGTGTGTGTGTGTGTGTGTGTGTGTGTGTGTGTGTGTGTGTGTGTACTCATGTGTCTGGTCGCCTCTCACACAACTCTCCACATGAAAAACAGTCCTCCCTCCTCCCACCTCACCTGATCCTGAGAAGCTGTCTAGAGAGGTGTCTGCTACGGAGGTGGCGATTTCGCTGCTGCTCATTGGCTCGGTTTTAACTGCAAACAAAGAAGCCACATTGTCACGAAATGCACCAAATCAATGTCTGGAAAAAAAAAGAAAAATAAAAAAAGATATGATTAATGTCTAACGACTCAAGGCTTTCACATTTTCACATTCAACAAATTATGTTTTGAAAAAACATCAAAAAGTTACTCAAGTAAAAACAGAACCGCCAGGGAGAAGGGAGTGGTCAAACAACTTTCCAACAATAATATCAGCAAATGTAAATGCACTATAATTATCAACTTTATATCTGTATGAGTTCATGTTTTTTTTTTAGATATTTTTATTTTATTATCATCTTTTATTCTTTTTGCTGGGATATATCTGATGGTCCAAGAGAGTTAGTTTTATCTTATATTTAGAAATGTGCTTAAGACCTTTTTCAATGCATTTTAACTAGTTTAAAAGAGCAATACAAATTTAACTTTTTGCAGTCTAATATTATCATTCACATACACTGATTAATATACCAGCTTATCCATAATTAAATGTAGTGTAAAATAAAAATCTTATTATTTTATAGTCTAATGAATGTCTGAGGGCTGAAAGCGCATTAATAAATTGAGTACAAGTCAACAGTGTGCAGGATTTTCTGGTTCTTTTCACAGTTAGAGTTACAGATAAAAAAGAGCTCCGCAGGGATGTGCAAGTAAAATTGAAACATCAAGGAAAAGTATGGTGTATAAAATCTTTTTTAAGAGTGTAGCGAACGCTGTTTGACCTTGGCTCCATTATACAACTCAGTGATAGATCTGCAAAGACAATTTCACAGCTATCTGACAGCTCAGGAATCTTTGAAATCAATCCATTTCACTTCAGGCAGGCTGGAGGAATTTTTTTTTTCTTTTTTGGCAAAACAAATTGACAATGTGGGCAAGGAAGTCATGCTCAGTGGAATCCCTCATGGTTGAAGAAGCCATTTGCTGTCATGTTTTACATGTTTCTGCTATGCTCGTTCTGTGCGGAAACATATGTTGACAAGGGGCAATTCTTTTGAACAACACACCGATGAAAAAATACTGGTAAGGTGCATGCATAAAGTAGCGCACACTCAGGTCACAGAGCACACAATAACCACCATATTCAGGAAAAAGCATGAAATATCCACATTAAAACAAAATGCACAGTACTCTATTCTCTATGCAACTTCACAATCTGACCATTCATTAACAACGGACTCAAATCCATTCAGTGCCAAACCATGCTTAAAAAAGAATAACACAACAATTAAATACCAAAGAGTTTCTGAATGAAAGGTACAATAGTTGAAGCAATGTTAAAATTTTGCAGCAGATAAATTGCATCTTTTCAGAACTTTGAAAAAAAGGTACAAATTTATTTTCTTCTTTAAGCGAAGCAGGTGGTTCAAACTGCAAAGAGTTTCTCACTCTCTTTCTAAAAAGTAAAGTTGAAGAGAACACCAAGTATTGTCCTTTCATTGTGTCACCAAGAGAAGACAAACCTGCAGCGGACTGTGAGTTAGAACCTAACAACCAGTCTGCAGTGGTAAGCATTGTGATGTTATCACCTATGGAAAAGAAAGAACGGCAAAGGGACATATGACAGTCTGCACCATGTCTACGGGTCCTGTGTCATGAATGCACACACACAACAAAAAAAAAAAAAAGCCCTGCGCTCAAAACACACACTAACCTGAAGATTTCATGACAGGCAGGATGTTTTGGTTTGTGACATGGGCATGACTGCTTCACTAAACAAAGGCTCAGATTTACGCACAGGTGAATCACCTGAGTAAATAACTATGTACAGTAGAAACCTTATGCAAAACTCCATCATTTGCATGCTGTGGCCTTTGAATAATTACATGGTTACTTAAATAAACAGCTAATAGTCGCCGGGAAACAACCACTAGTAGCGCTCAATTGTAAAAGCTGTAAATGCTACGACAGCAAACACACTGTAAGGTCCAAAATAATCTACATTCAAAAACTGAAAATATAATTTGTATATGCGCACTTTGTCTATTGTTGCACTGGTTTCTGAACATTATATAACTGTAAATAGGCTATGTACTGTTAATTCACGTTAAAAAAATAATAACTACCTAAATTTTTGATGTAGTAACACATGCATTAGCCTTGCTGCTAATCAGGACCTATGTGACATTAAAAAAGGATAAACCCTACACAAACCTTCAATTCAGATTCATTCAAATCTTACTCTATCTCACATCGAATGTTACTGCATAGTTCTTATCACCATTTTCAGCCTTTTTTCTAATTCAGAGACAAAAACAGAGTGAACAACTAAAAAGCAGCAGCACCGCACACATACCTTCAGTGCCATTGGGTGTCATGGAATTGTTATTGATGTGGGAGTTGTCGAGGTTGGGACCATTAGGAGATTCACTGCTTCCACTTACTCGGCTGTGAGGACTGGCTAGATCCTGCATTTCCATAGACCTAATGAGACACACACACACACACACACACACACACATGCAAACACACAAATGCACACACACACATACACACATACCAAATCAAATTACACATATCACTCTGGTTTCAGGAAAGACACGCAGCTTGATACACAATGCAGTGTACACATTATGCATAATCCAGAAGTCCCAGTTTAGACAAGTAAATAACATCATAATGATACTGCGGAGTAAATAAAAGAATTATAGATGCTTTGTAAGATAAAAAAAATTTTCATCAAAATTACATTTGAAAAATACAATTCACCACAATTTTACTGGTAACATGATATTTACTATTAAATGTAAAATACTGAAAATTTAATGTGACAGCACATGATGAGTAAAAATTTTCCTTGTGAAAACTAAAAAGTACACAAGGGAAAATGTTACACACACACACACACTCTCTCTCTCTTTCTCTCTCTCTCTCTCTCTCTCTCTCACACACATATGCACAAAGAAAAACTGTGTGGAATTTGAAGCTATGAATAGTAAACATTTTGACAAGATAACTTCCGATTTCTCTTATTACAACAATATCACTACGAGTCAATGCTTTAAATGAACACAGAATGTTTACTGTCAATTTGCTCTGATGTATCTTGAAGCAAAAATGCCCTTAAGTGTATATCGTATTGTGTGGTATCGAAGACTGTTAACAGATGTTTGCTGGTTTGAGGCAATAGTTAATGTGCCTGTTAAAAGTGCAGCACTCTGCTTGATTATAAGAGGCCATGCCTCAGTGATGGGCAGATGAGAAGATCATGAGGCATGTGTTTGCTCTGGCAAGCTCACTAATTGTTTCTGTGTTTATACAAAAGACCACGCCACTGAAAACATTATTCTATCTTCTCATTCGAGCGCTCAAAGGATTTGATCGAGTATAGACAATGGAGTATAAAGAAGGCATGAGTGATTTGAAAAAATACGGCCACAAACTCTAGACCCCATTTGTCTCTGTCACCGTTCCCGTTGCAATAGTGAGTTAATGAAATTAGGACAAAATGTTTTGTACATTATACTGCCATTTCCAATTATATTTCAGGGTTCTGTGTATCTCTTCTATCAATAAACATTGGCCTTTTACACAAGGCCACAAAGATAAATGCTCAAGTAACTCTGAGTAGTTTGAGTGCTATCAGATGGCACAAACACACCAGAATTATGAGATAAAAAGATTAAATTATGATATGTATTTACTGCGTTTAAGATGATATTACTATAATGTTATGATATTGTGATACTTTGCAGTATAGTTTAACTAAAATGTCATTTTTTTCATGGTGGTTTAAGTCCAATTTAAATTAACTGAAAAAACGATATTTTTATGCATTATATTACAAACCAAATAGACAAGAAATAATATAAAACAGTACAACAAAAGGCCAAGTCAGTCTTCTTCACACAAACTCCAATAATGGCAGCTGCATTGTCCTTTTCCCAAAGGTATATTAATTTACTCCTCACCTAAAAATATCACACCCTCCAAGCATACAACAACAACAATGATGTATAAATATAAGCACATTAAGGATCATACAGAATAAAATAACCTTATTTCCACATATCACACACTACCTAATCCAATGTTCCAATGTTTTTCTCCTCTTCCAAAACTTTTTTCTCATTAGCTGATGGCTAAAAAGCCTTCACTATCTCCAGCCAGACAACGCAGAAGGCTGAGAGAAGTTGACAGTTGTTAGAAGAGAGTCTAAGCCGATCTCTGATGCCACGCAGAAAGCTACATGTCTCTGATGCAGCTGGCACTGGCTCAGCTGTGCTCTTACCTGGACCTAGACGGCTTTCAGTCCTCTCAAACCACACTCCCTTTTCCTTCTTCTGCCTCCACCTGCCCCAGCAGAAACAATGTCACTCCTTGTTATTGCAGCTCGATGTCACAGTCCAAAACCATCCATGACACAAAAAGCCTTGTCTGAGAAAACATTATTGTTATTCTGCAGCAGAATGGGAAGAGAGGGCTAGCGGGGGAATAGAGGCGCACATTGTCTCTCTCCGAGCCGCAGCCCTGCTCCAATGTTGTTTCCTCCTACAGGTCCTCCCTCCTCCCTGAGCAAGGGGAGCATGGCCAAATGACGGAAAGGTGATTCATCATTGGTCTACGACAGCTGCAAACTGGATTAGCCCTCCCCCAATCAACATGCAAAGCGGCTTAGCCAAGGTAAGCAGGAAGGGGTGTGGGGGTTGTGGGGGTGAATGAGTGAAGGTAGGCAAAGGGGTGAGGGGTTGGGGATAGCGGGGTCTGAGGGGTAACCGAGGGTGGGAGAAAGGCCTGCTTGCTTTCCTGCTTGAGGTAGCCTGCTGCTGGAAGGGAGATGGGACTTGTTGAGCAGAGACAAGTCAAGCGTGACACCCCTAGCATCTTCAGCAGATCTTTCATCTGCAATTGACACTATCTGAAATTTATCAGCACTCCCCCTCCCGGCCTACTGACAGGTCCTAATGACCGTCAGGGCTGCTTCCCGCGGGCCTGCCTCAGCCTGGGGCCATGCCACAGCACAGAAATACACAACTTCACAGCCTATTCACAGAGGGCAGAGAGGCAGAAAGAGAACAATATATACACTTACACAGACATTATATAAATCTTGTCTTTCTCCGTGGCAACACAAAAACCCATGCTTATGACTTTTTCTTTAGCACACAGAGGCACATAACTCATGCCTGTATGTCTGCATGTGTACACACACACACACTCATGCACCGGGCACTTCAGAGGCCCCCAGACCAGTGGTGCAAATGCACACTCACACATAACACACGCAGGGCACTTTAGAGGCCCCCAGATCAGTGGTGCATCTCAGACAATGAAAGAGACTGGAAACAAGAACACGGAGAGCATATGGAGCCACATATGTTTCCTATGACGCTACGAATGCCTCTATTACTCTCCTTTAGCTGACAGTTACATTTTGCTGTCCACTCCCGCTCTGCTCGTCTCTCTGCAAACATCAAGAAGAGCCATATACTTGCATGGCTATAACACTATATTAGACTTGACTCCAGCCCACCATGGGAATACAGGGTCCAAAAAAGGTCAAAGGTATTCAACTGGTCAGGAAAAAACAAAAAGACATACATCATCTTTTTTTTCAAAAATCCTGGCATGATTTTTTTAATGGCTGACTGTTTACATGAGCCAAAGTAACATGAGATGCATGGTCTTAAGTTTTTTTTTCTCCTTTTTTTTCCAACAGGCTTTGCTCTTCACACCAAGGCAAAGCCTTCATGAATACCATTCCGGCTTTACAATTTGCCTTCTCTCCTACTGCTTATGGTACAGCCATCTAAGAAAAAATAACCATTACATTTCATCCTCTCTTTAGGACCTATAGACAACAATGGTGCCTCCTCCTGGCATTTTAGATTAGGCAAGATTAAAATATGCTGAGGGGATGTAAAAAAAAAACACAGTTATATCAATGAAAAAGAAAGTCCGCAGAGGTAAAAGCCATAAAGACGAAAGAGAAACACATTTTGCCACAGCACATTAACAGCGATCACAGAGTTGGGGGAAATTGTGGAGAGAGAGTGTTGTGGTGGAGTGATGTGGTATAGTGTGTGTGTGCGTGTGTGTGTGTGTGTGTGTGTGTGTGTGTGGTAGCTGGTTTCTCTGTTCAGCAGTGCAGGCCTATGAAGCCATTACCATGCTGGTGTCTTAGCTATTGCCAGCAGGTGAAACCAGCCAGGTGAAGAGAGAGAGGGGGGAGCGAGGAGGATGGGAGTGGAGAAGGGAGGGGGCAGGGATTTAAAAGCAAAAACAAGTCTTTCTTCTGTGCCGCTAAATATTTATTTTTTTTAAAAAAAAGGGCTGCATTCAGCATCTTTGATGTGCTTCTTAGTTCAACCTGAACTGCCAGGTCTTTGAAGCTAACAAGAACAAAGCCAGGCTAGATGAAGCGCTGGAAGTGTCATCAAGAGAAAGAAAAAAAGAAGAAGAAGTGCCACAACACGCTTCACTCATGGTTGTTTGCTGGCCCCTTTGTTTCGCTTTACTTATTTCAAGACCTGCATTTCCAAAGGTAAACATAGCCACAGCCAAGCTTTTAGCATAGATCATCTCAGTATGCAGGCTGTCTGACCTGGCACAAATGGTTTCTTCTCATTTGCTACATATACCTATGTCACCACACAGGTGAGGGCTCTACCTTTTCTCAAGGGAAGTGTTATCTCACCGCACAAAATTTTAACATGTTTGTTTATTTCACATAGTTACGATTCTGTTGCAAATAAAAATAATAAAATAGAGATGACACTGAAAAAGAAATATTAATTTTCACTTAATATCTTTGGATCCTTCCCGTTCTCCACTCCCTGTGTCATCTTTAATGGATATTAATTTTATAGGGCAAAGTTTGAATTTTACGGACTATGTAAGGCATGTGTTGTGAGTTACAACTTTTGAAAAACAATGCTTTAATCAAAATCTAACTTTAAAACAACTAATCCCTACTTAAGCTGGTCAGCTGAATCCACATGGTGGCCCAGGAAAAATAAATCCACTCGCAAAGAATGTAGATGCAGACAACAATTGGACACAGATGTGAGTGGAATTAGGCACAGTTTACAAAATGCTACACTTCACTTGTGTCTCTTTACGTGGCCGAAAAAATGACCGCTGCCAACAAATGTAACATTAAATAGCTTGGTGTGTTTTAATCCTCGAAAATCAAGTATTTAAGAAAACAGCTGCATGTTAAAAAAAAACAAAAAACAAACAAACATTTGAAATTACATTGTGATGTCATTTTGAACAATGAAAGCACTTTTCTGAACTTTGATTTCTGAGTGTGAAGGAGTTTGTTCTTACACACAATAAAACTAATAAAAGACTTTATTAAAAAAAACTTTTAGATAAAAAAAATTAAATGTTGCTTTTTATGTTTATATTCCATTCACATTTATTAGAGTGGATGTACTGTACCAGACTATTCAACACTTTTTAGCAAATAAATGAGAGTTTAGGCGACAAATTATGGAAACATATAGTGCTTCACAGACAATTAAAAAATTCGTCTGTATTTAAAAGCACAATTATTAACAGCTGCAGTGTTTGTTGATGTGCAATTTGTCTCTCTCATTTGGTGCAATCTGACATGGTGCTCCGGCAATTCACTCAATAGCTACATTAAATCTGTTAATACTGTGCTCTTCAACCTTCAAAATTATTTCCAGAAGGCTAGTTCGCCTTTGAGAGGCCATCAAACAAGATTTAAGGTGCACATTTTATCACAACCTGCCTACCACCATGACCACCTCAGAACGAGGGAGACTTTACAGCACAAAGATGAAAGCAAGTCCAATGACAAATCTTAACGATTTTATCACTTTAATGCTTGTGTCTTGTTACTCTAATTCTCTCAAATCTGACACAGTCCTCTATTACGTTAATCGAATTATTACCTGCCCTGGATGGGAAACAGAAGATATTGTAAAATTTGCAGAAGCTATCCAAAAGACTGTATTTTTTTAAATTCAAAAAGTGAACATTTTTGAATGATCTGTACAGAAGTATGTTGTACTGAAGACATGTTTTCAATACAACGATCCCTACGGTTTCTGTTTAGACGTACAACTCAGTAGCTTCCATATTTTCTTGCACGACGTAAACATATTGCCATTTACAAACAAACACACGAGTGGGTATTAGTGATTGAAGACCTGTAATGCAATCACCAGAATCTTTAAAGCTCATTTCCTGCTCTTTCAGTCACATATTTCAGATCCAAACAGTGATGTGTTAACAAAATAACACCCTGCAGTATTTAGTAAACAACCCCTGCCCACTAATCAGGCTACTTAATAGCAGGTCCCCCATTTCCTTCTTCTTTCTCTCGCGCTCTCTCCCCCCTCTCCCTTTCCTTCTTCCTTACAAATAGCCGATTGAGGCAGGATCAATTAGCCCTCTGTGTCTTTCACCATTTTCAATCTGCACTCTGAGAGAAGAGGGCTTGGGCTCGGCCGGCTAGACACATCCATACGGAAGGCATCAGGCCTTGGGCAAACAATGCCACCGTCATCGCCGACTACTCCTGCTTGTACACACTGCTGCAACACATGCATGGAGATACGCAGCCAGGCAGAGAGACTCTGATCTCTCCCTCTGTGTAAAGCAAATACACAGTGTAAACAGCCCCAAATCAGTCTGCTCATTATCTGCTAATTGAATAAATAAGGTTATTGTGTGAGTGAATGGTTGCAGCAGGCGGTCACACACACTGTCATGCTTGTCTACACAGGACGGAGGCCACTCTGCAAGCAGTCTGGCCCACTAGCCTATCCTAACCTCTCTATTTCCACGCTTTCATCTACTAACACACACCTCTCTAAACACCGAAAAGGGCAGGCGTTTGAAAATGATAGGAATTAGAGGATGAAAAAGGAAAGGAGAAAAAAGAGCCAAATTTCAGAGGGATGAAGTGCACAGACGCGCACACAATAATTCCCTGACTTGTGATGTAAGTCTGTGATCCTACACAGAACATTAAACCAGAACATCCTTCAATTAAAGAGGCTAGTGATTACAGCGAGTGACTCATCTGCACTACACGTGAAATACTGGCGAGTGGAGACGCAGCACGGCCGGGAGTCGGGCCTGTTGTCTTGGTCAGACGCTGAGAGCCTCTCAGGTCTCCTCATAGCATTCCTGGCCTCAGCAGATGGCATTAGATGTCAACTGCTTTAACTGTGTTGGTTTTGTTTGTTCTGCCAGTCGAAAAGGACTCCTGCAGGCTCCAGCATGTTTTCCTTTCCTGATCAAAAATGTAAACGGGGCTAAACAGAAAAGGATCCCACACTTCAAACAGAAATTTAGATATATGTGCAGCTACAGTATTATTTTCTCATATGAATAAAGTTGACTTTTTTTGCAAATCAAAAGGGTTTTTTTAATTACAAACAAGGAAAATTTTTAGGTTATCATTTTTAGGATGCCAATTTATATCTGTAGCAAATAAAAAGATTTTTGTACAAATGTCATCTATAGTTACTGATGGAGATTTTTGTAGACAAACTGGACATTTAAATTTCTAATCCTATATGACATAGTGCATGTGTTATAAAAACAGAACATTTTATAATATGATTTGTAGCAATTATCAAATATATGGCTCTAAATTATTATTGAAATGAAGTCATATTACATTTTTAAAATGACATCTTTATAAGGACATGAGTTGTATTTACTTTTACTTAAATTAAAACGCCTGACCAATTCCTTTCTTTATCACTCATGATAAATTAATTAAAACTCCTATGAAGATTAAAACCATCACATTTAGGTGATATTATTTCCATTTTAATTACTTTTTTGAATAACTCCAAAGAATTACAATAATTCTTATCAAAATAAAAATTCAGTAGGTACTCTTTCAAACCATAACAATTAATGAAAAGCTGAGCTCAGAAATTAATTCATCACCTGCTCTGTTTGACAATAATGCTTTTAATTCTGTCCTAAATTTTATGCTGATGCACATTTATGAAATAAGAGACAATTTCACACACACACATACACACACACACACATACTGACATATTCAAAAATTAGAAAAAGTAAGACAAGATTTGTAAACCAACGCATTAATCGCCACATAGAAATCAAAGTCATACTCACTACAATTATGGTTGAATCCCCTGTGTGTTTATCCCTTCTTATATCTTCTATTTGAAAAAAAAAATCTGCTGCAGAAAGATTGGGCAGTCCAGCCGAATGGACAGCAAACTTTCTAAAACAGTTCTTCAGGTGCTGGTAGAGTCTGTAGCACAATAAATGAAAACTACAAGACTACTTTTTTCTTTTTCATTTTAGGTGTTGGAAGCCATGGAGCCCCGCGCGGTATCTCAGGAGACCCAGTCCTAGTGAGAAAGAGAGTTGTCCGATTACTGCTTCAGGCAGTGACTTGTGAGTGTCTGAGGAAGAGGGAAAAAAAGAGAGAGAGTGAGAGAGAGAGAGAGAGAGAGCAAGGGAGGGAGGGAGGGAGGGAGGGAGGGAGGGAAAGGCAGTGAATGAGGGAGGGAGAGGGAGGCTGCTGCCGTTTGAAAAAGCAGAAAAGTTGCTTGGTGCTCTCTCACAGGAAGACTTTGGGTCTGGAGGAGGCACGGGGGAGTTGTGCCTCACACTAGCTCCCCATATGTCATTCACTCACAGCTTTAAGCAATAGAGTCCTCTCCAGATTGTATCAGTGGAGACTAAGACAATGAAATAGCAGATCTCTCCACCGGCCTGCCTGTCCACTGGAACACCAGGCTCTGCTCACACACCCCGAGGGCCCACACTTCTCTTCTCCCCCTCGTTCTCCCTTGTTTTTGTTATGTTCCTTTTTTCGCCACAAACCGCGTTTTTTGCTCTCTCTTCTGTGTCTTAGGTCATTGCTGGATTTCTCTCTGTCATAGAGGGACTTCTGAGGGTAAACAAGGGTTTAGCTCATTAGCTTAGGTGATGGGGAGCTGGAGGTTTAACAGCGGCCGAGCGGCTCAGCTCTCTCTGTCTCAACAGCAGTCTAGTGGAAGTCTTCCGTCAACACATACACACCGCGTCTGTGTGCAAGGTAATGACTGCCTTCTGTCTGCTCCAGGTTATTATTTCAACTGTGCGAAGCTGCTACACAAGGCCATGCTGCTACTGATGAGCTTAAACTGGTGACTTATTCAAGCTGGTGATGAGGCTTGTACAGCTTTTACATCAATCTGTCATACCTTTTTTTTTTAAAAGAATATCAATTCTGTGTAATGAATGGTTGAAAGGTCAATGGACCATTTCTAATTTGTTTAATTTCCTCAGGATAAAAACTGTGCGTGAAATACCAATGGCAATACTGAAAAATGATTACCAAGAAAGAGGAAATCATACGTTTGCTATGGTAAAGAAGTGGTGAAAGAAGAAGAACACACACGGCTAGAAGAATAGTATACTGTGTTAGTTGTTGGCCTGTGTATGCAGTGCTTGTATGTCTCTGTTACCAGCTGGTCAGTGGGTGATTATAAGAAATAAAAAATGATTGTGTGTTGCACTAACAGAGCACATTCAAATAATTTTGTTGTATGGCATGAGGTCAACCAACTACTGAACTACTACATTTCTCAATCTCTAATAGCTGCAGAGTTCACAACCCGTACTGAAAGCAGGTCAACACAAACCCAACCTCTGCAGCAGCAGTCAACAAGGAGCTGACAGAAATAGAATCGAGCTGCACTGCTCCTGATTTAAATACACTGCAGTAATGATGTGGACTGCTGGAAATGCAAGTGCTACCTCCGTTTCCAAATCAACTGCCCACAGGTAAATCCATAGGATCATGTTTCAATATCTGTGCATGAAATATATTGCACATTGAACAGATTCTTTATAACTCAAGTGACTAATAGATGCTTGGGGAATCTCAAGTAACTATTTCTAATAGCGGAGGGGTACACATGCCAATTGAGTTACTGCATTTACTCTGTCGCTCTCTATTTCAATAAGCAGCTGTATAAAATTAGCTTGAGATGTCATTTTGCAAGTGAGTTATTTTCAAATTGCACAGTATAATTATCCAGAGTTGTTTATGTCTCAACGACAAAACTCAGATTTTCCTCGCACTCCTCAGCTGCATGCAGTGCTGTATGGTATGTTTTGAATCAAGGCTCCAATCAACCCAGTAGTTTTACTGGGGATGTTTCGTGATTGCTATTTTCATGTTCCACAGGATTGAATGCAATGCTGTTAAATGCAAACGATCTCATGAAAAGTAGGTTTAACTGAAAATGTATATTTACAAGAAGCTGAGTTGCTGAGTTTTAGAATTATGCATTCGCACAAATTGCTGAACGCTTTTCGTTTAACATTTGATAAGAAATATTCATATGTACAAAACACTACAGTTTAAGAGGACATATTCAGTTAAAGAAAACCTAATTTGATGCGCACATTAGAACAATAAAATAGTCTATTCTGCAACTATAAAAACCTAAAAACCTAATAGAACAATCTACATCTGCCAAATGGAAGCTTAACAAAAGATGCACTGATACTGTTCAACTGACATCAGTGCTAAAACGCCACTTGCCAAAAACTATATCAAGTAAGAAATTTGAGAGGTTTGCTAAGATTAAATGTGAAGCCGTTCTTTATTAAGGATTATCTTGATGGGACTCAATGGTCTTCATGTGGGGTTGCAGGGATGCCTGCCTGCAATTTAGAGTGAAGAGAGATCTCCACTGTCCTCCACTGCCAACAGGTTATCCACTCAACTTCTCACACACATGAAAATAGACTCACTTCCAAATGGCTGATTTGGTTTTTGAGATAAGGAATGGAGAGTTAATGTACATCAAACTGGAACCCTAGTACTTGGAAAGTTTTAGATCCTAAACTGTGGTGAGTTTTTCCTCCTGTTGTTCCACAAAGAAGAACATGTTGGTGTTTAAGAGTTTACTTATCTTGACAAAGATTACATAAACAGTGTGAGAGCAGCATAACCGGTGTGACAAGGGATCAAATGGTACAGATGAAACGAAATGCTAACACCCTGGTGACACAGTTGCAATATTTTCATATGCATATGCTGCAAATTTGTTTGGGTAGAGCTACTACAGTGTTTATACAATGTCACACATTGGGGAGGATCAAGTTCCTTTTTTGACATACATCTCCACAGAGCATTACACTCAAGTCCGTCCCCCAAGACGGGAAATCTAAACTTGGGATAACTTGGGATAAAATAACAGTTTTTTATATATTTATACAGGCATTACCAGGTGAAGTGTTCACCTATTGACTAAGGAGAAAATACAAACCTCCCAACCCCTAGGCTTGCCCCTGACACAAGTGGGACATTAAAGTTGCTGGATGGCAATTTGTCAAAGAGCTCTGTAAGTGCAGGTACTGGATATTCCTGAGTTATTTAATGTGCATAGTTTCCTGTTGAAAATAACTGAGCTGCACAGAGTGACATATCCTTGGTAAAGCAAAGCAGCACTGATGACCAAGGGAAATTCAAGATCATTTTCAATACTATTCCATTCCTCCTCCATTCCAACTGCTTGTATTTTCATGTGAAGTCTGTAATACTAACTTAAGACAGCTAAACCAATCAAAGCAAAAACAAAAAGCAACCCACATTTTGAGGCCCCAAAACAAGTTATCTTGAGTTTAAGATGTCTTTCTGCATGTAGGATTCAAACATATACAATATAACATTAACCCATCTATCTACCAGGCTTTCATTAAATTCTAAAGAAAATCTTTGATGATAAGTTGTCACCACAAAAAAGATTTTGACAGTGCAGACAGATAATTTTGAAGTCTCTTAAGGTAAATTAGTAGCAAGTCAAGTGCTTTCAAGTGGTGAATGAAAGTTCCGAGTGAAGCCAGAATTCCTTATAAACATAAACATCAGGTTGGCCTGCCTCGCCGAGGAGCAGTGATAAAAGTAAACACTGTGCATACCTCAACATGAAAATACATGGGAGCTTTCCTCTACGGCAAGAGAGGAACAAAGGAAATGGTTAACCTCAGTGGACGTCACAAACTTAAATTAACAGAGTGACCTTATTGTTGCAGCCATCTTGGTTCCAAACAAAACAAAGAGAACATGTTTTGAATTAAGTTAAATACTCATTTGTATGATGAATGAAAGAAGTAGAAAAAAGTCCCAGGGTTTCCAAGTGTCTATATTTTGTATTTGTTGTGCTAAAAATAACAGTGCATGCTAAATAGTATTTAGCTAAAGAACACTAACCTGACACATTTATCCATATACTATGAGAGACAAGTTATACTTTATGACCAGTGAGGCACACCTGGGGAAAGTCTATGAGGACCCCGAAAATCCTCAGACAGACACTTTATTGCTCTCCAATGGCCCCAAAAAAGCCAAACAAGCACACTTTAGAGACCTATTACTCAGAATGAGACATCGCTACAGCTGGAAGTATCACCACGGGCATTACACTTAGAATATATAGCCCGTTAAAAGATAAAGCAAGTGAGAAGAGTAAATGCAGCTTAATAAGGCACATGAATGAGGTTTGTTTCATATATATACAGAGATTCATGTCATCCTTAGAATCTGAATTTCTTCATTAATATGTGATTCAACTTTCACCATAAAGTAAGGCTTAATATGCATTTGCATGAAGCATCATTTAAAAACAAATGTTTTTAGCTTAACTAAGATATCAACACTTTATGCAATTCCCTTTTTACACCGTAGTCCGCATCGCTTGTGAAGCTGTCACTGATCTTTGCTTACAATTTATAAACTGGAAAAACACAGGGACAGTTCTGATACAGATACGTTTTCTCCCAAACATTCCAACAAAATCATTTTTTGAATAAATTTGAGGAGAATAAATAGTGCATGCAGTTGCAAAATATGCTCAATTTTACATCTCATGTCAAATGGTTTTTAGAGGCAGTTTAATGTCATCTAAAATTTCCTTTAGTTCAGTGATTGTTCTGGCTACCAACTGCTTGGCTTATGTAATTCTCAATAGATGAAAACTGTGTGGCAAAAACTGAGCTTGCGTGATTTTGTAATGTTTTAAATAAAAACAGACCAAATTTGAGCCGTATTGTTATCGGCATCACAATATTAAACAACATACTGTTTAATTTATACCAGAGATTATTATCAATATGACAGCATTTTTAACACCATATGGACTTAATAATCCTAATTTGGCTTGTCTTTGTGATATGAACATATCCACAAGGCAAATGTATTAATATACTCATATTTAGATTTGCTTCATTTAAATCGCAGGCAAATGTTCAGTTTCTCTCTGGTCATTGTTGTTCTATTGAGCTGCCTTTGCCGGTCCTCAGTATTGTGTCATCTAGTTGAAAGTTGTATGGCCCTTTGCCTCCACCAGTTTTCAACAAAACGACAAAGCTTCCATTCTGTATCTCTCAGCTACTCTCCTCACACCAGTGGATAAATGATCTCATATGAATTTCCCGTAAATGCACTGTACTCAGTGTTGGATAAAGCTTCACCTCACTGGTGCAGGTTTGTAGGACAAAAAAGCAGAAAAAATACTTTTTTTTCTATACACTTGAGTTCAACTTCTCACATTTAAACCTGATAGAACAGTTCTTTCTTCTTAAAACTGTTCTACAACAAGCCTTCTCGTGCTTCTCTGCCCAGATTCCATAGCTTAGCAGCATATTTTGATTGTGAATACAACTACTAAGGAATCTGATGAAAACTATAATCTGGCAAGATGAGCAAATATCAGTGATTGTAAGTAAGTGGAGGAGGGGCAGTGAGTCAGCTGTGTCATTAAACCTGAAGGCCAGGATTACTGGTGCTAGTTCTTAAGTCACAGAGCCTCAACCAGCAATGCCACTAAATCTAAATCAGCTGCACCCTAAAATACCAATATGTTTGGTAATAAATTGTCAGCACCCCTCTAATGGCAGCATTTGTCAGGGCTGCCCCAACTGTCTGGGACTGGCTTCTGACTTGTGCAACCCGGGCGGCCAGAAATGTGGCACTCCCCGTCTCCTCCACAGCTGCCTGCCCAGTTGGGCCCAGGTCAGCAGAGTGCCGGGGCCGGCCGCTGATCAGCAGGCTTGCAGTGGAAGGGGGGGGGTTGTTGGCCATCACTGGGAACTTATGTTCACCACACCACCAACTCCCAATGGGTTAGAGTACAAAATGCAGAGGTTATAGACATAAGTTGCTTGCAACCCCCTTCCCCTAAGGCTTACTCCCTGTTCCTGTACCCCCCTTCCACCAACCCCTGAGTCACTCGCCAAACCCCCACTAGTCCAGCCACTGTGACATTTGTGAAGCCAGGAGTCCACATAACAAAAACACATTAGGCAAATGTCTGGGGTCAAACGTCTGTTTGAATTGGCCAGATGAAAGCCACTTAGATTGGGTCTGTGCCATTCTGCTTAGTGACTAAATACAGTTACAAAAGAGGGAGTGCTGTATGAGCCAGTGGTTTGTCTCACTGACAGAATATGCTTCCACATTCAAGTTATGGTGCTGTGTGTGCCAAGGGACGGTACAAGAGCACAGACAAGGCTATTTAAGCCAGGGGTATTAACAATCAGCTAGCTATCCCACATAAATAAAACAGAAATACTACACACCGGAAAATAACTTATATTTAACCTACATCCACATTTGTTCTCTAAGAAGCAAGTGCAAGCAAACACAACGGGGGTATTTGCAGTGATGAATGTGCATTGCCATTGGACACCAGTTTTCAGTAATTTTTAACTCCTGGGCAGACTTAACAGCTGGGCTTATCTGTCTTCCTTGCCTCCTTCTGCGTGTGCACTTAAAAAAGCAGAAGCTTGGATTATCTAGGCACCAAATGTCACTCATTTTATAGGACAGCGGGAAACGTGCTGAGCTGCACAATTTTTTACAGCCTTGAGGACAGTGTGAACTATCAGCAGCTTGCCCAACTAGTAGCTTCCCCCAGTCATGCTGGTGTCAGAGGGACATGAAGCATGACATGAAGTTCTAAAATAGCTAATGAGATAATCGCAGTTTAGGACTATGAGAGAAGAGTGCTGATGTATATGCTAATACCTTACTGCAAAGTACCTCTTGGTGACTTCTGTACATGTGTCTGGTACTTGTCACTGGAGTCATTACGAGTGAGGGAGACAGCCTTTCATTTATTGTTTTTACTAGAGCACTACTGCTGCACTATCAATATCCATTGAACAGGAAGAGCTGTCTTAGTTACTTTACATATGATAAAACAAAGATCGCATTATCCAAGTGAGGAGACTACTAATGGGAGGAAATAACAAATACAACAGTAATTCATTGAATGTAAACACCAATTCACTCTATCCAATTCTGTCTAATTGTAATGCTAGTCCACCTCCCTGAAATCTCAGGCTTTGCAGCCTCCTAATGCAGTTCATTTGGACAAACATATCATTGTGGAAGACATCAATAGAACCGACTGAACTAAATGATATGCCAACTTTCCATGTTTGTTTCCCCTCGATGTGTTCGGAACAGCAGTGGCCCCGCTAAAAGGTGACTTCCTCTATGAGGAAATGGAATTTGCAATGCACTCCTTACAGCACACTCTCCCTTTGTACTTGTGCAAAAATATGTTCTATCTCATCTAGCTAGAACTGCTTACAAGTGATTTGAGGAAAAACACTCTCATATTTTAGTTTTCTATGGCAGTAAACTGCATGTCGGGGTACAGTATTTCTCTGTTAACATAATTTAACAGGCTAATGCATGATACCCTAGAATAATTTAACTTAAATGTGCCTTTTTTACTGCACCAAAAAAGAGACGCTGAACAACAAGAGACAAACTCAAAAATTGAGTGCAACAATAATCCTGTTGTCTGCCTTGCTCTTGAGAGTGCTCTTTCTATTAATAGTCCTCTGCTATAAGTTTTTCTGGGAAACTTTTCATCTTCTGATACTGTAGAATTATATATGTTGCAAAGCAGCATTAATGAAATTTAACTGTGATCACGAGGTAGACAGCACAGTAAAAGGTGCATTTCAAAGGGGGAAGTAACAAACGGACTGTCTTAGATAAGTAACCACAACAATGGTGTTAAGAGTGAGCATGAAGCTGAAAATGTATTGACAGGTCAGATTTATGTGCTTTAAAAAGCTTTAAAGGCAGAAATGATTGATTGTTAGTTAGGTTAATGTATCTGCTCCATAAACTAAATGGATTCTCATTGATATCTCACCTCTTTTAAGGGTCCATCTCATTCCATCTATTGCATAGCCTCTTTAAATCTTCTCTGTGGACTCAAAACTTTCTTACTGTATCCATGTTTGGTTATAAAACAAGCAGCTCATATTTTATTTGCCAACGGCTACAGGTCCTGACCTGAAATTTGATTTTTTTTTTTTTTTGGGGGGTGGACAATATGAAACAATTGCAGCAACATGTATATTAAGTCAACAACTATGGAACAGACAAGATAGAGGTATTAATATTAAAATGTATTATATGTGTAGTGTATAAAGACAGTAAGCTAAAAGTTAGAGATTTAGAGTTAAGTTTCCAACCACTGCCAATTGCCCTAAGGGATATCTCTTCATGACACCTTTGATAATTAATACACCTTTTCCACCCTGTGAATCAGAGGTAAATTATCACTTTAATGTAGAAGATTCCCCTGATTAACCTTTTGATAAAGACACACACAGTGAAGAGAGACGTGTTGAACTGCCAAGGACCTCTGATGATGAACATATGATTCATCAATACCAGCAGCTCTGCGCGTCTTTCCTGAAAACACAAACGAAACCACAACAAAGAAATTCCAGTCATCCAGGGTATTGCCTCTGACTCCAAAATAAACATTACGTTTTGTTACAAGGATCCGCTTCTGCATTAAGGGGGGAAAAGAAAGTGGGAAAACAAGGGAGAGAGTGTGAAGCCCTCTTCCTCTTGTCTTTGTGACTCAATTGCTGAAGCCCCAGGTGTTTTTGGTTCTCAAAACATGCAGTCAGTTCTCTAGTTGACTTTTAGTCTACCAAAAGCAAAAGAGAACTTCTTTCTTCTAAATCAATGAATCAAATTGTTAGTAATGTTTTCTGTGCCTACTAGTACCAGCTACAGTAGATAGACCTATAAATAGCTCAGCAGCCTGCCATGGAAACAACCAACCGCCTAGCCTCGGATCAGTTACAGGAGTAGCAACTTTTTATAGGTCACAAAAACTTCCAGTTGCCTAGGAAACAATGTGGAAGAATAGTGCACAGAACAGGTAATACTGGTCAGGGCAATTAGAGGGCCCATTTTGTTGAATGGGAGTTATCAGAGAGCTAGCTTGGAGTAATTGAGGGGTTTGCTCATTCACTGGCCACAGACTGTTCTGCTAAAACTGCACCTGGGCCAAGGCACCTTGAACAACTTAACAATGGAAAGAGACGGCTGTTTGTTTTCTGTAAGCCAGGGGAAGTATCTGGTGGAAATTTGTCAAAGGATGAGACTGGTGGTTTCACAAAAAGCTGTACTTGAATATTGATTTCCATTTTAGACTTGGGTATTCTATAGCTGTTCATTCTATTGCCAAGTTAAAGTGGAAAGCAATGGATGTGCTCTGACTACAATTGTGCCCAAAGTACTGAGTTCCAAATGTGTTGGCTTGCTGCATATTTTACAACATCCGTTTATGTTCATCTCTTGCTCTGGGTCTGCTTTCAATCATTTGTGTGCATCAGAAGCTTTTATATTTTGTTTTTTCTGGCAAGCAAGGTGCTTCCAACTGTCTTTATATTGTTTGTGGATGGCTGAGTACAATTCTACCACATCTGGATTAAACTCCTCCTGTACCTGCTGATAAAATCTCTTAGGCAGCCCAGCAGTCACAGCTGTGACTCTCAAAGAAGCCTGCATCAATTGCATGATGACTATGCAATTTACAAAATTACAAGCTAGCTGAAACCCTGCCCCAAAGAAGCCCCAGACTCTGCCTGAATTATTAATCAACTATTGATGAAGGCCTGATAAATGCACTCGGCTCACCATCCCAATGACATTCTTGTCTCCTGCCCTGAGCCACTTCTGCCACTCTGCCTGCTGATTTCCTGTCAGTTAATACAAAAGTCACAAAGATCTGAAAAGTGCTAATTTAAATCACAAAAGAGAGTTGTATTCAACAATGTATCGGCTTACACATCATAATTGTACTACTATCTCTCCTGCCCGGGAACTGAAACAAGCACACTTCCATGCCAACTAATTACAGTTTCACACTGTGTGACAGTCGACAATCTTCCCCTATTCTGTTGGCCAGCCACCAAAATCTTCTAATGTGCACACACAGGGGGAATCAACATGCCAACCTGATGGAGATATACAAACATCAGAGGAGAATTACTGGCATAATTCTGATTACCTCTCTGCCTTTAGGTATTAATATAAAATCCATCAAGTATTAAAAAGAGAACATTATTTTTGAGTAATGGGAAAGATGTGACATGCTCTTTTTTCACAACGTGGATAAATCGTCTGAAAGACATTCAATAATTTATTGTAACACATCAGGGGAACGCATAATACCTCACATATTGTGGGGATGTTTATTTATCAATATAATGTACATTATCAAATGACAGTCAAGCACCTCAACAGCCCTTCTGACTGACCCCTGGGCCTGGTCGTCCATATCTCCACCACCATCACCTCTAGCAGCTGCAGAGCACTTAATAAATTGCACCTTTAACAAAAGGAAAAGGTGATGAATTGAAAAATGTTTAGCCCTTTCATGCATAATTAATGCTGCCTCTCCCTCAAATCGTCTGCCGATAAATAATTAAAATTAATCTCATTATGGAAGTTTTCATTATAGGATAATTTAATTAAATGAAACCCTGAGGACCTCTGAGGGCCTGGAGCCACTAGCGCCCTACTCTTCTAATGGGTAGAGGACAGGAGAGTGCCCTGGTAATGCACAGGAGCCCATACATTATTTAATGGATCCCACTAAGTAAGAACAGATCAATGATAACTTGTCATCCCATCAATGTGTTGAAAGCATTCCAGAGCCCACTACAGGACAAATCCCAAAACTGGAATAGAAAAATATCTGTATGCACATATGGAAAACCCACACACTCACTGTATGTGTGTACATACTGTACACCGAGCAATGTCACTGATGGTCATTTGAGGATGCAACTTTGAATATTCTTTGTTCGTGCATACTGAAATGCAATACCAAAGAGAGGATGCCGGCGCATTTTACTGATGGGAAGGCAGCGGAGGGCTAGAGGTTGGAGGAAGAAGAGAAAAGAGTAAGACTTGACGCCTGTTGCCTACATTACACTTCAGGTCAAATGTGCTTCAGCGCAAATGGTGAAGGGTACGAGGTGTACATCTGATACCAAACAATAAATGATATCAGAGTCAAATGGGAGCCATTAAAGACCTTCTTAGTGAATGAGAGGAGGGGCTGAAGAGGAAGAGGGTATCTGGGTTTGTCTTGTCTCCAGGAGCACTTAAGCACTCTAATTATCACACCGCAGTGAAGATGCACACATCTAGTTCACATTGAGACGGCTTGAGCTACTTTTCGCCACACATGGATCAATTTTCAGCTATTCACACAAACCTCAAATAAATAGCAGCTTTAAGTTTTGATTATAATGATATATAAAAAAAGATAATCATGATAAATACACTCTATCATGCATATCTACTGGGTTAAGAAATGTAACAAACTCTCAAAAATACATTATGTTTATCTCATTCTGGCCCTCTGTTTGCCCTTGTTGCAATAATAATAATTCCTGTCCTCGGATCATGAATGACCTATAGTTCAAAGGTTGACCAATTCTGCATTCTAACCTATATTTAGGGGTGCTGTTCTAAATAATAATACCATTAAGCTTCAGTTAAAGCCATCACCTCTACTTCAGATGCAACACATTGTGTCACTTTTACTAAACTTGTTTGATGCAAAAGAATAATAGATCATGAAAATGGGAGTTTTAATGGTGAATAATTGGAGAAGTATGTGTTTACTCATATATAAATGTCAGGCCAGTGTATCTTATTTACAAAGAAACTGAAATCTCTTTAACTAAAATTATACTGATTAATTTTATTCCTGTTGGAATTTAAGAGATTCTGGTTTATTTGACTTCTTTTCAGCACCATGGAAGCCTTGTGCATGACACAAAGTGTGGCACATTTTGCTTTTTGCATTTTTTTTTCTTTGATTGGTGCTTACTAAGTAATGTTGTAACCCAATGTGGAAAAAAAACAGTTTCCAAAAGGGGGGTCAAATAATTTTGGTCCAGGGCCAAATTTGACTGAAGGGCTGCTATTTGATTATTGTGATTGCAGTTCTTCAAAATCAATGTGTTCACTGTTTTATAAATTAAATGAATGCAATTATTATGCTCAAAGTGTTGTGTAAAGTGTGTGGTAATGAAGAACATATGTGACAGACTTATATTTGAATACAAAATCTCACATTATGCATATGTCGTGTCTGCATTTCAAAGAGGAAATCTTTAACATAAACATTAGCATTTTGTGAAAACAACTGAGTAATTAGTTTAGGGCATAATAAGCTGGGGTAGGCACACAATGAAAGAAAGCATTCTGGCTTTAAAATGAATAAAAATTGATTGTGTCCCAATAAAAAACGAATTGGCGGAGTGTTAACTGGATTCCACATAAACGTCTGTAGCAGTCCCTGGCCGCTTTATTGTGTGCTAATGCAATAGAGAACACTTAGCAATAAATGCTCCTCTCTGATGAGCTCACAGAGGCTTTCCAAGATGGCCTGATGAAATTGTAAAAATTAGATTTGAGCTAGCTGCTAATGACTCCTAAAACAAAGGAAAATCTCTAAATAGAATTAGCCTGCCCTCCTCTTCTCTAAATACATCATATGTAAATTACTGTCATTTGGAGAAATATGCTTGCCTGGAAGGTAAAGCCTTCATTAGAGATCTCAGTAGGTTTGGGACTCGAACAAGAACTCCTCTAGGACATTTAAAAAGTTTGAGTACTGAGAGAAGGTAAAGGTATTGTTCACTCACGTCAGCAGATTAGAGATACTATATGACTTAAATCTGTTTTTGATCATTTTAATCAGACCAGCTGGATTTTGTTCCTGGGCTGACAGCATAGATACCTGCCATGAGAAATGCTGCATATGTAAAATTTCTGATTGTTTTAATCTATATTCATATTTAATTCCAAATCAAATTGTGCTCAACATACATCAGCCAAGTCAATGTATCCTTTCTCTTAAAATAGCATGCTCACTTACAATATCTTCAATGAATCACTTCATAAACGCAGCACCACAGACACCAATATAGCATCTCAGTGAAAGTTATTTAATACACATAATTAAATGTGTGAAAGTCTGATACATTGTGGTGGTCACTTTGACCATAGAGTACATAATTATTTTTTAAGCTTTTAACATGTTATAGCATCAACCCTGTGTGACTACTCCATTAACTGGATGATATCTAAGCTTTGATTAGTGCTGTCCTTTCAATTTAGCTTCCACAGCCAAGAATTAGTATTAGATCTTAAGTGCTGTGAGTACTAAGTTTTTCCTCACATTTCTCAATTTCTCCAATATGTTATTAACTTTTATATAAGGCTAAAATAATTTGGAGGATGCTAAAATAAATCTTTATACTATTCTACAATAATGTTTTATTTAGTATAATTTTAATTTAGTGTTTTTACAAGTTAAGTGACTCCTGCTGTTGTTTTCTGTGTTATGTTGTGCAAGATTATTTACTTAATCATAATTATTAATGCCTATTGCCTAATCTAATCATTATGCTTACTGACTAGTCAGGTGGTCATAATTTGGTGTGACATTATTCATAAAATTTAAAAAAGTCAAACATTAAACTGATAACTATTTGTTTATTGGGTGAGTACATAGTCCATGTTTTGTTTTAGGGTTTTTTTGTTGTTGTTGTTTTTTACAGCTGATAAGGCTGTATTTGTGCAGCACTGGTTGACAAATTAGTTGGCTGGCTCACACCAAATACGTTGTTTAACTGCAATTTTACAATTCATTTCAACATTTCATTCAACATTTTGTGAGTAATCAAAAATATGTAGGCATTATACCTCAAACACAATTAAGTAGACTTGACTGTAATTCAGCCAGTTCCAAAATGAACAATGCAACTTTGTCAACTAAAGGTTTAGAAATGTTTACACAGTCCCTACAACCAATTATTTGCCCTCCTAGAGAAGCCTCCACTTAACCACTCAATGGCCATTCACACTACCCTCTATTGTTTGTATAGGGCAAGTAAAACAGACATATATGACAACTGCAGGAATTACACACCAATTAAACAGGATAAGTTGTGTTTGCAGGAGCTGCTCAACTGTTTCCTAATACAAACAGTATGCCTGCCAGTTGCCTATAGCTTCAGGACACAGCCCTTGTGTGTTCCTACCATGTAGGTAATTCACTTATCTGGGCATTGTTCTCAGTTCATCCCTGTTGAATCACATGGCTTTGCCATTAGATTTTCCCAGCTTTAGGTAAAACCTCCACCAAATATAAGCACAGACCTCACAGGGTTTCCCAAATTAAAGCATCCAAAATGTTTAGTGTTACCAGGGAGTTACATGTGACCCTACATGTCAATGAAATTGTTTAAAGACATGCATTGTTACACCATGCATCACTAGCATACATTACATATTTGCAAGGTAATCACTAATAGGGTGTCAAAAAGGTTTTAAATAAATGTAATTGTAAGTAAAAGCAGAACATCTGTGGATTTATTATACATTGGACAGCTGATGTCCGCATGGCTGCAGTGGAGAGTGCTGTACTGTATGTCTGCATGGTAGTGAAGTTTGAGTGTTTTCTGAGCGTCTGACAGGAGGATCACATATGGAGCAACAGCTACACTGCAGCTGTGGGGTATTTCCACTGTCTATAAGCACCTACCTATTAATGGGCTTAAAGAAACTCATAATACCTACAATCTGTCAAACAGCTGCTGCACTATGTTTCATTCTTAATAACTCTAAGATGCAACCATTTCTTATCAATACAAAGGTGAGCAGATATTCTATATTACATTTCCTGTTTCCTTTTATAACTCACATATAAATTGTGGATGGAGGTCAAGAGGCAGAGGACAAGACTAGAATAAATCCATACAAGTTATACTTTATTCCAACCTAAAACCTTCATTTGGCACTTTCTAAATAAAAAGAAAAATATAAAGAAAATAAATGAATTTATTGTCAAAAATACAGCTATGTCCCTTTATGATATGCACTGTAGGTGACACATCAGATGTATCTAAATAGTTAATCAGCCCTGATGTTCTTGAAGGAGTCAAGCAACGGATTACAGTAATTGAAAGTCCATACTGCGACAGAAATAACTGTTCTCACACAGGGGCTAGACCCACTGGTGCCTTTTGCTGTCTGTTGGCGAGAACTAAATATATTTTCTGCATTCTGAATGGCATTCCATTCGAACACATACATGCCAGTAGTTAACAGTGTATGTGAATAAATAGCTTTCTCAGCCAAGCCTTGAGACACGTCAAAGATGGGTGCATATGTATATGATTTGTTTGTTTGCGGACATATATGCTAGTATGGTATACAGGGAGCTGTAAAGAAGTATGGTAATTTTGTCTTTCCCTTTTTATCAGTTTAAATTAATAACAGGTCAGATAAACTTGCGCTTATACATATTGACAGAGTAATAACTCTTCTAGAGCACCAGAGCCTAATTTCTAAGGATCTAAACAGTGAGCCAGAATTATGTCACTCTGACCACCTGTTCCTCTGAAAAACGTCACTGGCCTTAAGTAGTTCCGGCACGCATCCAAAATGTGAACTTCTGAACCGGAGTGCTTACTTTCTCATCTGTGTAGAAGCAGGAGGCGGCAGTGTGTAGCAACAGCCACTCTAATTTCGTGGTGGTAGAGGAAGGGGTTTACATAAGGGATGTGCTGTTCTGTGCCTGTCACTCAACCTGCTTCTGACTGGCAAACGCAAGATTGAGGCTGATGCTGTTTCATGTCACCTAAAGGCTAATGAGAGATTAAACATCAGTAGCAGAAATGCAAAATATTGTTACAGTAGTCCAGCAATGAGTTCACACTTGCATCTGTAGAAATAACCAGGGCAAAATTTAATTATTGGATGAATGGAAATAGCTATCATAATTAGACTGTTTTCCAAGCATTTTCTTTTTTTGTCTTAGAGTACTTCTATGAATTTAAATTAACAGACAGAGGAATAACACGTGTGATAACTGTCCTCACCAATGCTCATTTACATAATCTATCAAAAATCATCCCAGGCAAGACAGACTTTTTATATTAATAAACGCACGTATATTAGCTTTGACAGGAGGTCACATAAATTATGACTGAGCTCAACAAAACTAATCTCTTCTCTGTCAAGGGAAAAAAGCAAAATGTTCTGCTGCTTACACCATCTGTCTTCAAGACCAAGTTGTATTGCAGGTGTAGCACAATTACACAGTGTATGTCTTTTGGATGTGAGTTTTAAAATAGCTGTGCAAGCATCGCTGGACCACACACAGCTGTTAGTGGTGTGGTGCTGCTTACATCATTGGAGTTTATGCCAATTAGCTTTTCTCCCTATTTGCAGGGCGTTTGTCATGAATGAATGACACACACACAAAAATAGATGGACCTCCCTGCACAGACATGTAGCGTAATAATGGTCTTAATGAAAGAACCCACTTGGTAACCAATGCTTGAAAGGAGTAAGCAATAGCAGTACACTGATGTATTAAACTTCATGACTTATTTGTGATTGGAGAGATTTCATTTTTTTTATACTATACAACTTTTAATTTTGGAATGAGTTTAATTCATCTCACCTAGTATGTTCTATATTTTTGCTCTTGTGTGTTTCTGTTTCTGATTCGACCACAAACAGAATCAAGAAACTAAGTCAAACACCTAGAGCGCCACAGGAAGAAACTGCATTGACTGAACAGAACATGTTCCTGTTAAATGAAACAGGCTTGCTGAGGAAACCAGCCCAGCAGTGGTCCATCATGGGGAGCAGGGCAACCACCGTACTGTGGTGGCCTTGATGAAATCAGCTTACACTAAGGCCATTGTGTTGACAGTGGGGATCAAGGCAGTCAGAGTTATTCCAGGGGTCCTGCCACTCTACAGCCTAGTGCCTGACCCTGTACAAGAGGCTGACAAGCCACAGACACAGATTGCCAGTCTCCACACTGTAAACTACAGCAAAACCTGAAATAATGCTTCAATCTGTGGGGGGATAAGACAGAGGCAGGCTGGCAGGCAAAAGAGGGCACTGTTTTTCTTCACTGTACACACAGCATGATGCATGTATAAACAGATCTTTCTGTGTATTAAATATGTAGAGATATGTAGAGAGCATATTCTAGCACGTGGACTATTATTTCATTGTGGCTAATCATCCATCAATTACTAAGAAAATGCACAAGTTCACATTTTAAGATAAGAGAGAAACCTATTCTCTCTAAAAGGTTAACTATTAGGTCCTTCCAAGGATTATAATACCGCATGAATTTTCTTAACAAGGCTGCTGTGTGTTCTGCTATAGTAAAAAAAGCAGCCAAATAGCCCACTCCCATTTGCTCCATGTGTTGAGGTGTCTATCATGTGCGAAACAAGCTATTTTTCTTCAGCTGTGCCTTTTTGACTCTGATGACATAATGCTAGAGAGAGTTGGTGCTGGGGTAACTTTCCCCACTCTTACTTTTATACACCTATTTAAGAACAGCAGCCTTTCACACCAAGTTCAGCAGGAAGAAGTAGTAAAATGAAATGGGCAAGACCTACAGTATTTCATAATTAATAGGTAGCAGTGAGAGGAGAACAGTCCACGCTGACGTAAAAAGATCAACAACGTATAAAAGTGATCATTCATTCTCCAGAAAATTACGGATTGAAAAACCCGGAGCCATATGTTATTCCTTTCACAAAAACAAAACCATAACAAATTTGAAATATGCGCCAAGCTTTTTATATTCTTTGATTACTTTGCTTTATTTGGAAGTCGTACAGAGCTGCTACTCTGCTTGCCTATACGATCTAATTTGTTACTAAGGTGGTCCCCAGCTCATACCAGGTCACCACCTGCATGCAGTACTGTAAATTACTTGGTGGGCCTAATTGCCCATGTCCGCTGTATTACTATAAACCACTAGTGCTGTGCTAACTCTATTGTCAGGTACTTAATCAAGGCCACCAGATTTATTTCCCTGCACTAACTCCGGGGACAACCACAAGCAGAGGCCTGAGTAATTGGATCTTTTTTTGCATCTAAAATTAACCACCTATTCTTAGTGAGAGCTGGGGTTTGGAAATGATAACAATAATGATATCAACCAATACCATATGAGGCCTTGCCTTTCATACTGGGAGTTGCATAATGCATAATAGACCCAGATGTTGCTCGGAATGACCTTACCTGGGGGGGTATGGTGCCATTATGCCAATCAAACACTGTAACACTTGATCAGTCACAGGCCTAAAGCAGACTGGAGAAACTCAATTATTCAGTCTCTTACCTCACACATACACAGCAGTAGCAACAGGCGTTAAGGTTAGCCCAATCCCTCCTGCGTGGACCTAAAGCTGGAAAATGCAATAGAAAGAAAGAAGTTAATAGCCACAATTATACCGTTATAACATACATTTTGTGAAAGAAAACTTACACATTCACAAAAAAACATTTTACTGCTTTCACTGCAATTTTCACATTTCCTGTATTTCTCACATTTCTAACAACAAATGAGATGAAGAAGCTGATTGAAAAAACAATTTTGTAAAAGGACCACATGTTAGAATTAACTAAAAAAGACTGATATAACAGTGCTATGAATTATTACTTAATAAAATGTTAATACTAGGGTTATTGTTGATAGTTAATGTGCATTATATAATCTGTTTCAAGACTGCAAATGACTGTCTCTATACAACCAAAGCGTAACACACCTTTTACAAGATAGTAGGTTGTTTCTTAACAAAATTTAAAAAACTTTCACAAAATGGATGTGTTGTTTTTTTAAAATATTTAATATGTAATAATTTAATTTTACTATGTTTTCAATTTCAGTTTCTTTCATTAAGTGAATGTATACAGTACTTTGTAATGTAACTCCTTTTTGTCCATGCGGTAGGCGAAGCAGTGCGGAGGGAGAGAAGAGTGAGCACTGAGCATGCAGAGGGGATGTGGTCTGTGTAGGGATGTCAGAAGCATAATGGCCAGCTGAGTCATAGGTTATAAAAAGCTGTCATTAGGGATTTCTGTCCTCAGCAGCTCATCACACAGGACTTGTGAATTATTTATTACACTGGAAACTCAAGTGGCCTGTTACTCAAGACTGCCTGGTTTCCTGTACTTCCCTTTCCTTGGCTTGTTTAATAAAAGCATATCATTTAGTCGTAGTAATTCAAGTCTGAATAGGAATTAATTTCATTAATGTAAGTACTATGGTGATTTTTTTATACTGGATCTAAAGAATTATACGTAATGAGGGCATTTTTACAATGGAAGTGTACAATCAACGTGTTTGTATTATTAGGATGGCCCTTGTATTTACTTTGCCTGCAGTCCAAATGACCACCTAATTAGCACTCAAACCGCATTAATAATGTTGATTTTTTATTGTATGGCTGGATTCTTTAAGATAAGCCATAAAGCCAATAGCAACAACTTGGAAAAACTTATGAAGAGGGAACAACATAGTTAACAATTAATGCCAATTTCAGCCTTTTGGAGTGGATCACTGATATTTCAGATTTTTTCAGCAGCTGAGTATGATATACCTTCACCAACACAGTCCACAAACCAGCAAAGAAGAAAACTACGCATCCCCTAAATCAGTTTCACTTCATTTCCCCCCCTCAGTTTTTGATAGCAAAGTCGATGCAAATCAGCTCAGGCATTTTTCCTCACTTTGTTTTGTTCTCAGTATATGAAAATGGTTAAAAATCCCATGGGTCAGTGAAAATGATCCCTCCACTCCAGTCGCCTGCTCAAAGTCAGCCAAAACATTCCAGACTTCAAAAGGCAGCTTTGCCTACCAGGGCCATTTCAGTGTCCCAACCTCCATGGCCCAGGAGGACTTGGTTATTTGGATAAATTAATTTCTGGAGTCTGCCTGAGTTGCAAAAACAACCTCCTGCCTGACAGCAAATTAGTCTAACTGAAAAACCTAAAAAAATGCATAACGTTAAAGGAAACACACCCCCTCACTCCCCACCCTTTTTTTTAAACATAAAATTGATTTTCTGTTTTGATAATTTACTAGTGTTTATGATTTTATATATTTTTGTAAATATTGATAAGAGAATAAAAAATATTGTGGAATACAATCTGTAAACCTATCTTCTGGCAGGTGAGCAGTTTCAATAGGCAACATCAGCACATAGGCTGTAAAATACACATGCTGTGTACAGTACACAACTGACAGGCTCTATACCATAAAACAGGCTGATGTAAAAGTTTAACAACTGTCAGTGGGATTGAAAAAAATGACATAAAACTGAAATCTCTGTAAGACTCAAACATTTATGAAAGAGAAAAAAATAAACCTGAAAGCACAGACTGTGAAAATGGGGGAGGAAAATGGTTACGGAGGGAAAATTATGCAAACAGATGAAGACAATCCAGAATTAATGGTCCGCAACATTTTCAGGCACTCAAAGAGCTGTCCAAGGACACCATAGGGGAGACTGCATGGCCCCAGTAATTGGAGGAGCATGTAACTTCAAAAGTAAGGAGAACAGACTGGAGAACTTTCTTCTGAAGTCAAGTCTTAAAGAAAATGTGAAGCACATGTACAGTACAGTAGGGAATCTGGTACATGTGTGAATGAAAATTGTCCTATTCATTGCTGCAGACATGATACATTGCAGTATTCCTGCTGAGCTACCACACTTTTAAAAAATTGAATGAATTCTGATCTTGAATCTTTAGGTCACAGCTGTTCCATCTCAATGAGTGAAAATACAAAATGCACCAAAAAGAAACTGGGTCAAACCAAAACAACATATTCTGCAATGTCAATAAAGATGTCCATAAAATAAATCATTCAACGGATGTGAGATCACCCTAAGAAAGAGAAAAAGCTTTAAAATGTAATGGCCATAAGTCACAATAGATATGTCATCTATAGTATTGTGGATTTTGACCATGTTCCCGATCTTTCATAAAATGGATGATATTTCTGCAAGACAATCCCAGGCAAGGAACACAAAACTGTGGCCTTGTCAGATGATGATTTCATCACAGTGAAAAAAGTAGTACAATATTATACAAATGACTGATTGTAGATAATCCTAACTGTCAATTGATCATGCATGGTGCATGTCTGTACACTGAAGGGTAAAACATGATAAACAATGCACAACAGCCTGGACTTTTCAGCTTATGCATTATGAAATGCTATCTGATCTGATCGCCAACACTTTCAGCTTCCTGGTAGCAGGCAAAGAAAACATCATATGTGCACCCTGTTCCATTTTTCTAGTACTGTAATGACAGCAGCGCATGGTTTGTGCAACCATGGACCCACGCATGTGACCTCTAGCCAGAAGTGAGCCAGTATTCAGCAGTAACCGCATCATAACATTTAACCAGGTGCATAAATATGGCAGCTCCTCAAATTGACATTTAGACACTGAAGTACTACTGATATTTGACAACTTGCTCCGGTTAGACAAAGAAAAACATCCAATCAGGGAACCACCATCTTTATACACTCCATCACTGAGATGCGTATTCAATCAGTACAGCTGGACTGGTAGAGGGCCTGCTTCTGCAACCTAGACTGTAATCATAATGGCATAACTTTGACATAACCTACACTTCTGTCTTGATGATGTGCTTTAGCTATATATCATAGAAAGGACTCCAAGTCAGAAGAAAATGAAGACAAACTGTATAATATTTGAATGGGAAAAGCAGAGGGGAACACAATCTTTCCAAGGTCCTTTGGTCTGAGGGAAGAACACCATGTGTGCTTGAGTTAATCCAACATACACGGAGGAGAAAATGTCCATTTTTAACCTGTTATCCATCACTGTCAAATGTGGTGCACAGTAAAAAAGGAAATAATTAGACAGAAAAATGACTGCAGCCTGGGGCAGAATGAATGAGAGTAAAACCTAGGTACAACTGCTGTTAACTTAAGGCAAATGATATTTTGATAAATGCCCCGTATGCAACTTGTACCTGCACTACCCTACCCCCATGTCTGAGAGTGAAAGCATGCTATTCTTACAGTATATGCTTTTGAAGTTACACAGCATGTACACTCAAGTCTACTGTATGATAAGGCTTACTGAGGTATATAACACTTAGTCCATTGTGTTGAAATGGTGTTAATCACTTTTTTGAGACTAATATCAGTTACTGTAAAGTAGCTACTTTACAGTAACTGATACTAGTTTGCACAACAACCAAGTAAACTGCCCTAATGCTTTACCCCACAGGTAACAAATAGCCTAATAAATAAAAATTTGAAATAGGTCTATAAAACATAAATAAACAAAACACACATTTTATTGAAATTACACTAGTTGTTTTTCAGATAAAAGTCACATCTTTCGTTCACCCATCTTTACTTTAAACCTGCACACAGCTGCGGATTCATGGGACTCAAATCAACTGCTGCTGTCCCCGCCCATGTTGGAAATGGCTCAACACCACGCTGTCATCTCAACACACAAGGAAAACAAATAGATATTTATAACATTTGTGATTTGAAGAAGCAAAACAAGTGTCAGGAAAGCAAGCTAACCCCAAACTGAGTCGTCTCGTGGCTGCCTACCTTATGTATCACCGCTGTCACCACATGCAACAAGTCTCCCTGTCCATAACCATGAATTTTACGTCTTCTAACCCGTCAGCGACTGCTTCTCTCCCAGTCCGCTGGTAGATATTTCACAGACTAACGCGACAGTACTTCGGAAAACCCGCATAAAACGCGTAGTGTTGTTAAAAAACGTTTCATGGCAGCAGAGTCGGAGAGTTACAGTGAATTGACATGATATCCAATGCGTCTGTGCGCGCGCTGCCCACTGGTATCAAATGTAGCAGGCACGAGGGAAACTTTACACACACTGTATTACAGTTCACTTCGTTAATTATGTCTGGTTGTTTTTACTTGTGACATACACAGTCTGCTTAAACTCAATTAATAGGCTATGGGTACGTTTAGGTAATTTGTTCTACTGTAATTAGTTCTAATGCAGATTAATTTTTATAATATGCCTTTGTGATTTTTATATTGGTCTACTTCAATAACTTTAAATGTCTTGGAGGGTGCCCAAATATTAAAAAGTGGCGTTTGCTGTAGTAAACCCTATTGTGATGCATTGCCCACAAAGCTCTATTTCCCAGTTATAGATATGAATTAGAGCGCCACCTATAGGTCTCCACATAATTATCAAGATTGTTCCATGGTTTTCAAACGTACGTGGGTGCTTCTTGTTGAGTTGTGGGCAGGAATTTATCAAAATATTAGACGTTTGATGCTTTCATTCAGTGATTCTCAACTTGCACCCCCCACAAGGTGCCCCAAGGGACACAGTCATAAGCCTACTCCAAGTCTACAAAGCACATATAGACTGGATGTGCAAACTCTCATGACCCTTCAAGTATCTCTGCAAGGGTGAAGAGCTGGACCACTGTTCCATGGCCAGGATGGCATTGTGACCTCCAGCAGGCACTGTGACGGTTTGCAGCCAAATGTGAAGCGGTCAGGATGAGCACCTCCAAGTCTGAGGCCATGGTGCTCTGCCGGAGAAAGGTGGACTGCTCCCCTTAGGTTGGGAGTGAGTTGCTGCCCCAAGTGAAGGAGTTCAAGTATTTTGGGATCTTGTTCATGAGTGAAGGTAAGATGGAGTGTGAGGTCGACAGGCGAATTGGTGCCAGGTAAGCAGCAGAAAATGGATGGATGGAGTGTTATTTCTTGTTTTTTTGTCCTTTAATATCTGCTTGTTTTTTTGCAAAATGCTGTATCAGATGTACTCTTTCAGGCCTCTAAGTATTCAAATTAAACAATATGAGATGGGAAAACCACTCTTCAATTGAACTGCTCATAACTTATGCAGCCTTTGACAAGGGGTAGCAAAGAAATATTGCTCCGTATTAAAGGGTCACAAGCAAAAAAAGGTTGGGAACCACAACTTTAATGGTTGCATACTTTTCTATTACTATTACACAACAGTATACAGTATGGAAAGATGTACCTCCAGAATTGTAACAGTTTCAATGTGAATGATGAATGAATGCAACATTTATACTTATGTGAAGAGGCTCCATATAATAAAGCAATTGTCATCCTACTCCTTTGATAATATCAACTTATTGGAAGAGATGATTGGATGGACAGCCCTTAATAGCCTTCAGCAATACATCACAAGACAATTCTGATGATTTGTTGCATCAATTGGCTGTTCACATAATCTCATTTGGGTTTGAAAATGCACTCATCCAAAGGTTCAAGTCCAAGCCTTCATTTCAGCACAGCACAGCACAGCACAGCACAGCAGCCCACACACCTTCAGATAAAGGGATGCAAGCGGATGGAGAGCGCCACATATCCTTGAGAGCATTTTTTTAATTTCTTGGTGCTCCATCTGTTGAAATGATAAAGTGCAGCCATAATGGAGTGCAACAAGATTAAATTAATCAGGTTTGTCCATTACTCTGCCGCAGGCTCTTCACAGATGATTGCAATTTTCTCTGTCAGGCCCATTATTGTAAGATCTGTTTAGTGGGTTGATGCAATTAAAATGGACTTAATGTAAATTTAACAATACAAATAACACTTCTGTCTGTGTATGTTTAAGAGGGGTGCGGCTTGAGAGTCCTGAAGTGCAACGGTAAACACCCACTGTAACCATTTTTAACTTCAAACAAAGCAGGGTGCTATTTGATTAGTGTGGACTCTGTGATCAATAACTGTTTCATGTTTTCATGTTCTCTGTGATGTCAAAGGATCCGGTTGCACAGACCACCCTTGTCTGGACGTCGGCTGTAAGGAACACAACACCTTCCACAAGCGTATCATAATGCCCATAGATCATTTGAACCTGGAGAGGGGGGAGTTTAATGGAGTCACTCTGATGAAAGCATATAAAGTGTACGCCTTTACTCTTGTGTATGAATCTCATGGTTCAGTACAGTAGGTGAGGCAGACTTGAGAGAATTTTTATTAATTTTTCCCGGAGCTGATCTAATATCTTCCTGATTGGTTGCTTCCTCCTGCTGGATCAGGTCACTGCCAGGGGACAAAGCCTACAGGATGTGTGCTTAACAGGAGGAGATCTCGGCCTAGCGTCACAAAGCTCCCACCACCACTTAAACACGGGAACGGCGGAACTGTCACGCTAAAAATGTCAGATGCTTTTTATTCTCAGCACCTCTATAATTTTTGATTTATGCCATACAGTAAAATATAGCAATGCACCAATGCTTTCTCTGTTTTGAGACACTCTCCTACAGTACGCATATGAAGACCAGGCTTGGTGGTACCTCTGCTGCGAGACACATTTTTCATAGATCTATCTGGAACCTCGGAGCCACATCTGTTTCAAGTAATTTTACTGGATTTGAGGCGGCTGAGCTTAAGGTTATTGTGGCTAAATGAAAAATTACCATAACCAATCAGACAATGCACTTTATTACATTATATGCTGCATTTCATTTTGAGCTCAGGTGTTTTGCATTAGTCTTCTATCACATTACAAGCAAAGTGAAATAACCCACACCTGGAGAAAAGTACATATTTTCTTTGATACATAAAAGGGAGGAGAAAATGTTTTTATTCAAATATGACTTGTTTTTTTCTCCTCCTTGCCCTCTTTTTTTTATCACACAATGAGATTTATAATACCTGGTGTGCCGCTCAGGTAACCTGAGTAGGTATGCACCAGTGTGTTTGTTGGAGGCACCTTTCACATGAGGTGCATTCCAGTGGTCATGGCAGGCCAACAACTAGTCAATCAATCACATTCTGTACACCAGTAATTTAGTAGGTGTCACAGTATCTCTTTTGTTAGACACAGGACAGCAGTGGGAGTCAGAGAAGGAAGTAAGACAACAAAATGTTTTTCAAACAGCTGAGGACACACAAAAGGCAAAACAGATGCCAACCCCGAGTATTAAGAATTTTATGCAGTCAACTTTGCCTTCCAATTATGAAGCAAGCAATTTAAGATAATAACAAATTTATATTTGTTGAAAGTGAGAACAGGAATTGAAACATAATTCTGATTACAGAGAAGCTTCCTTAACATTTGTGTCCCAGACTTAAATACTTATGAATGGTGAAGCTGGGAAAGGAAAGGAAAGGAAAGGAAAGGAAAGGAAAGAAAAAGTATTCAGTTACTTGCTTAGTGGCACAGTGGATGTATGCTAGTCAACATGAAGACATTAATATCATACTCCGTGTCAGTCAATTAAAGGTCCAATATTCCATGTTTAATTAAAAAGTATAATCACATATATCATTTGACTTTGATTTCTCATGACAAATAACAATTTTCATGTTCTTTAACTGATTATAATATTAGATATAGATTTGTTAAACTGCTGTGTATGAGAGTGATAGGTTTAAAACCTGTGTTTTGAGTTTGGGAGGGAGATTTCCCTCTCGTTTACATTTGGATCAAGACTTTTTCCTTAAAATGTGTGGCTCTATAACCATTAGACCCTGCAAACTATTACTCACAAGCTATAATATGATGGATAAAAAAACAATTTGCACTGTTGATCTAATAATAATGCTTAATAAACTACATGAAATACTAATTTACTTATTTCTACATGCCATATGTGCCCTTTGGTAATTAATTTTCATGGGTGGACTTTTGTATGTTTGACTTGCTTGACCATCTGCCCAAATATACAAATACAATAACAACCAAAATATTCTGATTCATTGCTCCTGCATTATATGGCCTTGAGGTGAAAGCTGTCCAGTTGCCAAATCAAATACTTCAGCAGGTATGTAAAACCCTGAAAAATGCAGTTCAATCTGTCCTCTATCAGTGGTTATATTGGAGAGGAAGTATGGCCAATGTTTGAGAATGGAGCGCAAAATAATGAGCCGCCCATTCCAAAAAATGTTTAATACAAACATACAAGCACCGGCATCAAATGCCAAAATCTCCCACAAAAAGAGCTTATGAAGCCCCGGTCCAGTGGGATAGCATAAAGTATGGGAAATCTGCAGTTGGGAGAAGTCCTCCAAAACTGCTCAGTACAATTATTCGGTATGTGTGGAGATTTTTTTAATATGTCATGAAGAGAACTGGCACCAAATGTGAGACCTCTTCTTCCCCTTTTACCCAGTCTTCATAGTTTATGAGCTGTAGTGTCTAAATAAAACAGGCATCCTCTAAACTTTGCCAAGGTTTGCAGTGAATTTTCTGTTTTTATATAGAGCTTTTCCCCCACTGCAGAGAGAGATGTCAGCTTTTTAAATCATCACCCTGCCAGAATCTTTTTGCCCCTTAATAGAAAATCCTTTTTGGTGGAGTAATGCATGTGAAGGTTAAAAACTCAAGATGCCATAAAGAATACCAAAGTGGGGTTGCCTTATTCATTCTTCTTGGATATAACATGATTCAACTGATGGCCATACCCAACTAAATTCACTTCTTTCTTTTTTAGAAAAGCCATTTTCTTTGGGTATATAAAATAATATAATCACTACTAGACTTCTATACTAGGGTTCTTACTTAAAAAAACATTATACAAATAAAAATAGTGCTGGCAGGCTAGGTATTTGCTTTAAAAGCACATTGTCACTTACAGGTGCTACCATGGCATTATATACAACGTTATATTTCATGATGACGGTATAATTTTCTTGTTAGGGGAAAAGTGTTATTGGATTTGTAAAGCATCCACCCTGCTGTTTTTTTAATGAAGACAAAATGACCTCTGCCGTAAAAACAAGCCACAACCCATACGGTGAATCTGATCTAATCATAACACATATACCTTCACCAGGACTTTCAAACACATTCATTGCATCTATTGAAAACATCTAAATCCTAAAGAGAGAAACACGCAAGGAGAGAGGTTGAATGAAAATGTGTTTGCCTCATAGCAATAGGTCAGCAATAGGTGTGGTTGAGTCCGCAGACGGATAGTGATCATGTGGATTAAACTGCATTTAGCCACACTTGTCTCATGGGATTTTCCTTGGCTACATGCAAGCAGACACTGAGCCAAAGCCCAGCTCAGTATTTTGACAGCAGAGCCAGAAAAAACAAAAGTGTTTTGCTTTTCCGTTGAAAAAAGTGAGAGAGAAAGAAATGAAGATGTAGTGGAGAGAAACGGTAGTCCCTCAGCCACTGCCTTACTCAATCCATATGCGAGGCTTAGAGGCAGGAAATACCCACAATTCAGTGTAATCAGGGTAGAGGCCGCCTACCCCATTGGAACGGACCTGGTGGAACTGATTGGGCACCATTAGGGCCAGCAAGAGCTAAATATGCAGCACACTCAAAATGTTACATTTTCATACAGCCCAAAATGCAATCAAAGTAATGGAAGAGAACAAGTTCTATCTCCCATGAAAATATAAGTAGAAATGGATTTGCGAAGGTTTTTACTTTATGATTTTTAGGTTCACCTCTAATCTAACAGCTTTAGTCTGCTGCCAGCTTTATGTGAGCTCTATCGGCCCACACTTGCCTTAGTTTAGACTGACACATTTCCAAGTTGCAAATGTTTGATCACTGCAAGAGCACATTATGTAAAAATCTCCCAGATCCTCGCTGCTGTGTATTCTCAGTTCACTTTGAATCACAAAGGAACATTTGTATTTTGTCCAGTTGCATTGATAGTTCACAAACTGACTCTTCTGTGGTACCAACATTCGACCACAAGTAAGACTTCAACGGAGCAAATAACAATGTGCTTCCCTAAGAGGGCAGCAGTTGTTTGACAGGCTGGTGGGTTTGTTTCATGATGAGGGAGAACTGCTGGCATGTAAAACCATAATAACACTTCCCCCAAACTAGCGTGCTATAGCTGTAGCACTGTGTCAGAACCAGAAAGGGGTTTCCCAGTTATACAAACAGAGGCTGGTTGGCTTGTTGTCTGTAGCTTGACGTTTATGGAATTTGAGGAGTCTGCATGTTTACTGATAGTTGGTTATGGTTTGTCCCTTTTGAGAAATAATTGGGGAGGCTGAAGGAAACAAGGAGAGCGACAGCTGATGTGGTTTGGTCAAAAGGGATGAACATCTGCCTTTGATTTAATGTGTGGCCCAATAAAGACCCTTGGCACGGGTGCAATATCTGTCTTTCTCTCCGTCTCTGTCTATCTGTCTGTCTCTCAAACTAGTTCTCACTTTTCCTCTCACACAGGATTCAAATGTCCCATATATTTGACTTTTAACGATTCAAATAGCATCATTACCACCACACAGCTCAGCACTTTGTGATAACTTGTTTCTTTTCTGTAGTAATTTGTAAGCCTCCAACACCACACACAGTCAAAAACACAGTCGAAACACGGGCCTACACATTTTGAGTAGGAGAGAGACGCTGGAGTAGTTAAATCCTTGATTTGTACCTCTCGAAACTCTCACAAGTCCCCTGTGCCCCTCCACCCCCGCTCTGCACCTCCCACACAATTCCCAGGTCAACAGAGCTCTCAATATGAGGCGCGTCTGGTCTACTGTGACGGCATATGGTTATCCACTCAAGGTGTCCAGAGACACTCGTTCTTCATACATTTCCAATAAACAATAGAGTAAGGGGCTTATTCAATCAAAGTGGGTGCTCCGTTTAAGAAGCAAAGAACCTGTTTGCCTAAGTAAAATAAAAAAACAACAACTGGTATTTTCTTCATAACTTGGCTTTTAAAAAGGTATATGTCCTCAAAAATTCATATTTCCTAAATACTTAAATATACTGATACAGTAAATTGGATTTAACAATTTCACTCTCTCACTCTGTCTCTCCCTGATTTTTTCTCTTTCGCTGCAATCAAAGTATCCCCTTTTCAGCAGTTAAATGTCTGGCAAAAAGGAGCTATACTGTGTGCGAGCGAAGAGTAAACACACTAAATTAGACACTGATTACATCATATTTTGAATCGGGGGCTAGAATGGCATCACGTGGAGTTTTATGAGCACTGTCAGTTACCTTTTAAATAACACACTTGCCATGGAGATGATGTTTACTTTAAGAAAACAAGTGTACGTTTTGCCTGTTAGAGGCACAATTCCTTAAGTGCTCAGCGACTCTGTGCAGATGTTTGTACTGTAAACATATAGTGAATATTAGAATGATGTAAACCCAGAAATAAAGCTGTACTCCAAACTTCTGTAGTCTATTACCACCTCTACTACTTAGTCTCTTTATTTATAATGCTGAAGATTAACAATAAAACTTCTTTCCCAGAATGCAAGTGAACCTAATTTTATTACATCATAGTGTGTCCTCTCCAGCAGATTTGACTTACTGACTGGAAGATAGACAGATGTTTCCTGGAGTTTGTGTATTGCAGTTGCGTGACGACAGTGTGGTAGGCATGATGGAGACGTGTGCTCGGATTGATAGCATCTCTGAAAGGCAGCTCCCCTGGGTTAATGGGGGAGTTTATCCTATTAGAGCCCCTCCTCTGCTCCACTCCTCCTCTTTCTGCAGGAGAGCACCCATCATTCCTCTGTCTCTCCTGCAAGTGGTATAGAGGCTAATGGCCTCTGCTGCACACAGCCCTCTGCTCCCTTTCTGAATCAGTCTCCTGTCTGACTGGCTTTCTCTGTCTCTATTTTACCTTCTCATTCCACTCTTTCTATGCCTCCTCACCACGTCTTTCTCACTGCAGATTCCCAGGATCGATAATTCTCGGCGGGTGCCCTAACATTTCCCTGTCAACATGTTGGGCCATAAATCACCCATCTGCTTCTCCGGCAGGAAGGATGCCTCAGCTAGAAAACATCTCAACCAAGCTCAGGTCAGGCGGAAAGGTGAGGACAGCTTAACGGACTGTCCCCAATAATACCCTCTTCTATTGCTTCTACAAAAGAGATTTTTTTTCTTCAGTCCTGAGTCAAAGGATGGGTGGGGGAATAAATTAGGAAGGCACATTAAGCTGTCACACAGGACTTTGAACAACACAGACTGACATTTAACATGTGATTGTGCTTTTCAGAAACCACAGTGAGGAACTGGTCCAGATTGAAGCCATATTCATAAATAAAAAACATTAAGGCAAACAATAGTGGACTTTTAAGACTGTTTTATAATACTGGATTGTTTTCTTGCTTTTTAGGAGTTATGGACATATTCATTTTTAGAGAATATTACATAAAAAAGCATGAGGTTTACTTTAATATGATTTTTGTCATTGCTTAGGTATATATTGTTCAAATATCTGTGCTCACATTGACCACAGCCACTGGAGAGACTGCAACACAGGAAACAACAAAACCACTCTTTTTTTTTTTCTTTTTTTTGAAAATCACCACTGTTATATTCCTAGAGACACACATTCAAGAAATGGCATCCTGTTGTTTAAAGCCTAGCCCTGCTGTTGTGTAAATCACACACTGCCTCCAAGTTTTCCTCCCTTACAGATCTGACCATCATATAAAGCATTCTTATTGCACATATGTTTGATAGTGAAAGTCAGAGGAAGGAATCTTTGAAGATTTCAGGAGTGTGCATCTGGGCTCCTCTCAGACTCCTGACTCCCTCCACCAGAGCTGCTAGTTATTTCCCCATGGCTTCTGAAGGCAGCAAAAGACATTGACCTAGGCCTCAGTAATGGCCCCTTGGTGGCCATCCTGTCTTGCAATGTCCATCTTCAGCATAGCTGAGTACTGAGGCGCATGACATTTTAAGCTTTAACTTGTGCAGCTCAACCATATCAGCAAGGGTGCAATTTTAAGACGTTACAATAAAGGAAGTGAGGGAGGAACCATAAAAAAGTTGGAAGGATTAAAACAATCTTATAGATCACAGTGTTTGTCAACTGGGGCCTCCATGAGGCTCCACCATAGTTTGGTCCAACAGTGCTTACAAATTGTTGTCTGGAATCTTTAGGACATCAAAGGTGGTATGGGGAAGGTGACTCACCCTCTGCGGGGAAGGCTGATATATGTCACGAGGAGGGAGACAGTATGAGGCTCATTTAGGGGCTCATGTGGAAACCTCTTGGACAAACTCTCACTGCAGCAAGTTTGCCCTTGTGACCCATGTTTCTGAAATATTGTTGCTTTTTCTTTACAAAAGATGCTCAGAAGCTGTAGTCAGAACAAGGACAGGCAGTGGCAATGGGCTTGGATAAAAAAAAAAAAAAAAAAAGAAAAAAAAGCCAAGGATCATGTTCATCGTTCAGTCTTCTACTGTTTTAACAACATGTTTAAAAAGTTAGCGTTTTCAATGGGGCATGCATCACTTTTGGGTCTCAAATCAACTTCTCTGCTCTGTTGTTTCTTTAGGAGATGAATAGCGGCAGAGTGGAGCCAAAAACACACAAATAGTTCAAAGAGTGTCGAGTTTGATGGGGTTTTTTGCACCAATAATTTATGATTTTGAGTCAAAGGTATTTCCAGGAGAGGCCAATGTTTTTCCTACCAGACTATAATTGTGCTGATTTACACCAATGGCTACAGAAACACTTAATTTCACCTCCTCCTTTCAGCACTAAACTTTGTCCTTTACTGCAGCACAGGCAGACCTTTATATCTCTGCATAACGATAAAGAATATGCAGATAAGTGGAGACTCATACCAGACAATGGCTTTTCTATTGCAAGTGTAGGTAATCGTCTTGTGGAGGGAGGCACTGTGTTTTGGCAAATTGCACCAGATTCATCTGGCTATAGGCATCCCCTTTCCTGCTTTCTCCTCAGGTTTCCTCCACCCCATCACAGTGCGAGGCCTTATCGTGCTGCTCACTCTCAATAGGCAGGGCCGACACTAAGATTTCAGATGCTGGCCAACCTCTCCAAGGGAACAGGTGTCCCCTCTGTCTGCCTGTGGTCGAGGTCCCGTAGTGGAAGCATGGGAAAGGGCAGCCACCGCAGAGGTTCTACCCCAGCGGACAGGTAACAGTGCGCCTTTCAACTGAGCCTGAATTCAGCTAAATTGGCATCCTTTTAGGAACCACGGGAAGCAGTTGGAAGTAGAAAATAAAGAACGGAAATTTGCCCAACGATTCCCAGTTGGCTTGAGGAGTATGGTGTTCTCACAATGGGAAAGGAGAGAAACTATTTTGATGTGTAAATGAGATAAGAAAAAGAGACTTTGGCCAGGCCCGCTTTACTTTGTAGCATGCTTTATAGAAGAGCTTAATAGTACTGATCATGCATTCAGTACAAAAAAACCCCTACACAATTCAATACAAATACGTTTTAAATTTGTGTGAATTTGCACTCGATGAATTTTACTACAGACACATTTTCAGTGAAGAGAGGTAAACAATGAACATTTCAACATTACAACAAACTTTTTTTTTTTTTTAAACCAAAAAGCTGACATGAAACAAGAGGGATTTTGGTCCCATTGCTGGAGCAGGCCACTTTGGAGAGAGATCAAAAGAGCAGCAATGTCAGCCCTGGAGCATCGAGCCCATCAATGTGACCTGTGATCAATGGTGCAGGTGTGGAGGAGTATACCAGGGCAGGTAAATATCTCAGAGGCTAACACCTTTAACTACTCATTAGGTACAAATTTGTATGAACTTTGACAGATGGGATCATTATATGTTTACCTTCAAACCTCAATCTTAAATCCAAACCCTCAACCATGAAGTGGAGTGTTTAGGTCTGGAAAACACAATTTTATGCCAAAGTATTTAACGGTAAGTAATATTTTTAGTGCCTCATCATTTATTAACTCTCACTGATGACACATTATGTGTTCCACTCCATTCATAAATGTAGCCTAACATAAACAGCTAAATCATCAAAGTCAACCATAGCCTCAGGGAAGCTCCGGGGTTGCAGATGTCATCTGTGACCTCTCAAATTCTGCAGAGTGATAATATATCGATGGCAATGCCATTAAAAACAGTTTCAAGCTCCTCCTGGATTCATTTGCGCTGACCCAGAATGCAGTATTTTCTTAACACAAGCAGCAGGCTGCTTTGATGTTATCTCCCTATCCAAACAGTGGAAGGCCGGCGGCCCCTGCCCCGCCTGTGGCCGCGGAGGACGGCGTCGATTAATCACAGTGTTGCCTGCGAGAGCGCGCTCATAAATCGCCTCGCCGCTCCTTAAACAGGAGAGTCCCAGGGCGCAGCGCCGTCATTTATCAACACTCTCCCCTCCGGATGAGGAGTAAATAAAACTCTGAATATGTAACGGAGGGGGAAGGAGGGGGGTGTCCTGGGATGTTGAGCATATCCAATGGTGTAATGGTAAATAAAGAAGTGCCTAAAGTATGACCTCCAAGCAGAAATCAACTTATTTTACTTATTTATCATTTATTTTTCATTTTGTTAATTTCCCAAATTGACGGAACAGAAAAATACGAATCTGCTGATGTTTTAATGACTTTGCTGAAGCCTATTTGAAGGTATTTTCCACTGCAGCATTTTCTGTAAGTCATGACTAATAACAGCTGTGGAAAGCTTTGCTGGAATAGGAATATAGCATCTTTGTAAAGCCTGCAGTGCTACTGGCCTCCTTGCAATCACATGTGCTCCAATCTGCGTGGCAGAGAGATAAATGGGTGTCATAGCTGCATAATGTTTCCCTCAAGTGGAGATTAAGAAAAATGCATTAGCTTGATCCTGAGCATGTGTCTCCAGTGTCAAGTGTTTCTTTAGCTTCTAATCATGTGCAATAGATTTTATACAATATATCTGGATGTCAGCAATCACAGAGCTCATCTGACAAGTTTTATCGTTTTATTCCTTTTTTGTCACAATACTCTCAAAATTGAAATTTCTGTATATTTACATGTAGCATAGCATGGTATAATATAATGATAATGATAGTATAACACATGAAAAGAGGGAAGATCTCATACTTTGAGCATGGATGAGTTTCTCTGCTTTTTCATCTTACCACCTCCTGCCTGCACCCGATCAGTCTTCACCTCCTCTGTCCCCCTCTGACAAGTGCCTGTCAGCCAGAAAGGTGTTATTCTGCTCAAAACCAGGGGAGAAACTCTTTTCCTCTTTTAATGTTCTTCTGAGTGGTTAGGGACCAAATAAAGTTGTAGACAGATGTACAGTACATATAATTGAACAAATACATACACACAAGCACTGAGTGAGATTACTCCAGAGCTATTTGAGGTGTATCTTCTGAGGTGATACCTTTGAACTCTGCTTTTAACTTTTACCTCTTGTGTGTATTATTTTTAGACACTTGCCTCATTGAAAATACTATTCCTGTTGAAGCTATACATTGGTAATTCACAATTTAGTGTGTAAATTAACATTTACTGCAATAATTCTATACCATGAATAAAGGATAACATGTTCACATATGTGTCCTTAAACAGAACATCACACTATGAACTTATACAATGCAACAATGAGGCATGAAGACCAGTGAAAAATCTTCCCAGGATTCCTCTTCGGGACTGGTTGGGGGTGTAAACTTCGCTCCTTGTGTCCGGCAACACTGGAGTCCTGTGAGAGTCTGGGAGAAGCAGCAGCAGAAAGCACTATCTCCATCATCGGTGCTCACCAGGCCTGTCCTCACACTGGCAACCCCACAAAGCCTGCCCGGAGACAGATGACAGCGCCACAAAGACAACACAGGTGGCTGGCTGCAGACCACCTGGAGCAGAAAAGCCCAGCCACACTAAGACCTCTGGGAGACAACACAGGAGAGGAGAGTTGGGAAATGTGTGTGTGTGTGTGTGTGTGTGGGGGGGGGGGGGGGGGGGGGGGGTAGACAGAGTGAAGAGTAGGATGAGGAAAAAGACAAACAAAGGAGGTATAGCAAGTCTGTTAAATATAAAGCTAATTCCAGGAGACATTTAGCTTAGCCTATCTTAGCATAGCACATACTGGAAACAGGGTGAAACAGCTAGCTGAGCTCTGTTTGAAGGTAACAAAGTCCTACCTACCATCATCTCTGAAGTAATTCTTACAAAAAATAAATTTGAAAAATGCAAATTGTTAATTTAGGAGGGCTATGTGCTACTTCCTGGGGTCTGTGCTGGTTGTCAGGCAACCCCACAATGACAAAAAAAAACTTACCTTTTGACATAACCATGCAAGCTGTTTAGTCCTTATGGTAAGCTAATGGGTTGTTGTTGTTGTTGTTAGTGTACCTTCATTTTTAACTCCCAGATACCAGAGTGGTGTCGACCTTTTTATCTAGCCAAGCAAGCAAATAAGCGTATTTCCCAAAATGTCAAACTATTACTTTAACTGATAAGTCAGTCTTAGACAATAACAGCTGCAAAGAAGCTGCACACCAAAGTTCAGAACTGCATTGTTAAAATTGTTGCATTATTATGAACTAGGACTCTTTCTCTGAAATTATTATAGTAGAGTTTAACATTTTTAGATAGTAAATGTAGAAATGTACTAATTACACAAGTATAAAAATATAAGTAATGTCAGCATAAATACTAGTAAAATACCCCTTTTTTCCCCTAAGTGACATGTACCTCTGTGGTATTATTTATGGTGATAAGCTCATCAAAGTTAACCCTATATCTATCACCAGCATCAGTGAAGGACTCGTCTCAAATGTCACAATACTGCGGCTTACATCAAATTTGACCTCTTTCTCCTATTTCTTTTAACAATACCGTTTAATAACGATATGGTCCGTCACGCTCCATAGCACGATTACATGCCCTCCTTTCAAGAGGTTTTCCCCTGACCAAGATGAATCTCTCTTCAGGACTCACATTCATGCCCACCTTTGAACTGAGGGAGATGCTTTAGTGCCGTGACCTCAATCAATTCCCCTTATAGAGCGAAGTGAACTTTTATCCAGACAGCACAATCCCTGGATCAAATTCTTCAACATGATGGAGAATTTCTGGAGCCAGCAAGTCTTTAAAGCAAAGATGGTCTTCCAATGAGGTTGAGTGGACTTCATAGCCTTCTTAGACCTTAGATCAAGTTTTCCTGAGCTGGACTCTGCATGACATGACCAGTAGTTAGTGTTTATAGAGAAAGGAGAAAGTGAAAGGCGGAGAGAGAATAAAAATAAGTATGACAGAGAATAAGGGGGAGCTGATTAGAAAGACAGGAGAGTCCCATACTCCCAGCACTGGGCCAGTTTGGGTTTTTGACCTCCCGCTATTGTGAAAGTTTTACACGGCAGTTATAGCAGATATGACCTTACCTGCTGCTGGAAGAGCAGTGTTGGACCATCATCAAGGCAGATTGATAAGCCTCCGCTCTGTCATTGTGTTGAAAACCACCCACAGGAGATTTCCTTGACATAAACGCAAAGTCAAGTGTCTGTTATTTCTCTATAAGCTGTGTTAGCTATGGGAAGTAATTATTCCCTTTCCAGTTCCCTCCTCTATTTCTTAGCAGTTTCATTCTTTCATCTTTTCCATTATCCTCATCCTTCTGTCCTTGTTGTCATCAGTATGTTTTCTTTGTCTGGATCACTTCTTTATCTCATAAACCTAATTTTTCAGCCTCTATATCCCAATATTTTTCCCCTTTATCACCTCATCAGTAGTGCTTCTCTATGTGCACCACAGCCTCTTCTGCATCTGCACGTCTTAAAACTGGGTCCAGGCCTGCTTGATGGGAGCCCTTTACCTCCAGCGCGAGGCCTGCCTGTCTGAAAGCCTCCTCAACAGCTGTCATGAAAACCAAACAGACACTCTTAATTGGTGTTCCAGACTCAAGGAAACTGGACTAAAATATTTGCATAATTTCACAGAGGACGGAGGAAATTGTTAAAACATGTGAGCTGAGGCCCTGGCTGCTGTAACCCTACCCGTCGGCCGAGTGGCTCTTGGGTGCCACCCAGCGCCAACAGTGCCAGGAGGGAGTGGAGGGGGACGGCAGGGGTGTGGAGAGAGAGACGAGGAGTGAAAAGGTCATTCTGGCTGATCCTATCAGAGTGTCTCACCTTTTCACACTGCTCAGAGCCAAAGAAGACCTGACACAGGCAGAGCCAAGCCTGCAGTATCAAATGAACTCAACACTCAGTGGTTCTTGTGGCAAACAACCTTTTTTTTTGTCTGAAGTTTCTTCTGTTGCTTTTGCAGATATACTGTATGCATAGGTGCTTGTATGTTCTAAATCTCATACAGAAATCATGTTTTTCAATGAACAAAACATGCATTAAACCACGCTTTTGTGTTGACAGTGTTTTAGTTTATTGGTTTATTGTATCACTGTGTGGTCTCACATCAGAATAGAATAGATTTGAATTGAGATTTGACTTGTGATTAAAGAAAGAAGAAAAAAAAAGATTTTTTCTGCTTCATAAAATTATGTTTAGTTTTTTAGGAAATTTGTCTTTGCTTATCTTTCTTGTAAAATACTGGATAGTTTTACTTTTTAAAAGATATTAAATTAAATAATCTGAGAAGGAAAAAATGTGTCTCCTTGCTTGCTTCAAGTTCTCATAGCTCATAGAAATCTGCAACTTTTATTAGGGGTTGTGACTTTATTTTCTATTGTTTTAAAGAGTCACAAGTCAAAGAGGTTGGGAACAACTGGTTTACATTATTACACATGTCAGCATTGCAGATTCATGAAGTAGTGTATATGATGCATTCCTAGCAAATTAAAGATAAATACTCATGTGTCCAATGGTGCCCATAAATCCTAAAATTCCCCCCCAATTAAGGGTTGATGTTTTAAAAATCAAAACAATTCATGGTTGAGTTTGGGAGGAAATTTGGGGATTTGGGAATGTGGCTGTGGGTAGGGAGAGTACTTTTAAGCAGTTATCTCATCTTTAAGGAAGGTAATTGCAGGCCTCCTAGAGTAGAGTAGAATAGAAGTACAATAGAGCAGAATACAATAGAATACAAAAGAAGAAATGTTAAAACATCAGAGATTAACATTCATGCATATGCTTTGGAAATGCTCTTTATTTCAGACTTCTTAGAGGAAGTTTTCAAGTTATAATTTTGTTTGCAATCATAGACTGAAGTATATATGAGTGAGTCCCACTTATTAAAGCAGAAAGCTTCAGGTATGATCCAGACTAGCATAAGAGGCAAAGAAAAGTCCAGGGGAACCATGTTTTTGTGAACTGATTATTCTGATAGAGAGGGTTGCCTCATTTAAAAAAAAAAAATTAGAATGAAGGATAGGGATTTTTGTTATACAGTCTAACTCTACATTAACGCTATGAATGTGTTACTGCAACAAAACAGAATGTAGGACAAGTTGGATTCTGTACAGATTATACTGAAGGTAAATGGAAAGACAATTAGTATAATCTATGCAGAATCTTTATGGAAAACAGGGCAGTAAATATTTGTAAAATGTAAATGTAATACATTTTGTGCATGTGTATATATATATGTTAATGTACATGTTTGCACCTATCGTATATTTGTAATTAGGCACATTATGTATGCAGGCATAATGCATATGCGTATGTGCATTGTGTTTTGATTTTTTAATCTTTATTTTGTTTTTCATGATTTGCTAGACAATTAGATATTTTTTATAAATATTTATTTAGCAATATTAAATATATATATAGAAATCATAAAAGATAAATGAAAAAAAAAAACCTATAAAAGAAAAACGTCTAAGTGACCTTCACATTGTCTGTGCATGTATGGAGATGTGTTCATTTAAAATAGAACAGAATAGAAATGCTCCAAATTTTGTAACTCTTTCAACAAATTGTATTAGTGTGTATTAGTTCATATTAGTATTAGTGCATATGCAGCAGACCTCCTGTCCCTGTCCTCCTCCATCCTGATTCCCACATAGTGAAACAGAGTGGTGGGCGCTCTCAGTCGATGCTGAGGCAGGGCAGGGTAATTAAACTGGCCTGGGCCATGTGGAAAAGGCATAGAGCTTTAAATGCCCTCACTGGAGATAACATGAGCACCATGCAGATAGATCACATGGGAGCCCCCCGTTTACTGGGGATGCCAGCTGCACTGAGACACTGCGGCGAGCTTTGTCACCTTGTAAACGAAAGAGGAGAGAGAGAAGTTACGGGAAGTCAATGAGTGGCTACAGTGCGTCTTTTTGTTGCACACCAGAGGCAGAGGGAGCAGAGAGGGGACAGGGTCTGAAATTGCACGGTACTTAATAAAAACGTGGAGGAGGCAAGTATGAGACGCATGAAGTAGCTCAAACAAGCATCAGGTGTCTCTGGGATTTCAAAGGAAATTTCATGCTACAAAACTGTATTTTATGGTTCTCAGCTAAGAGAGATTGTGAAATTCTAGCCAATGATTGTTGACATTAGATATTATTTAGTTTTCTTTGTTTGCAATATAGATGCAAATGAGCCATCACCACTCCTGCACTTCAGTGAAAGGCCTAATTAGAAATTCACTGAAGCTATAAGTAATTATTATAAAAAAAAACATCTTTGTATTACTGAGCAGTGATTAGATCTAATCAAGTGGAGATGAAGTGAGTAAACAGATCATTAAACATTCGCTCTTTATGAATACAACATAATTATTAAATGATTATGGTGATTACACACCCACCAGGGTTTGTGCCGTGTCTTCATTACCACGCAGATTAATCAACGCCACAGGCTGAGGCAGCAGGCTGGAGGAATATTCACAGTGCAAAAAGGATGCATAATGAGGTCACCATTACCACCATAATAAAAAAATTACAAACACAATATTGAGACAGTTTATACATTTACCTTTGTATATTGAAAAGCAAAAAAATATACTCGGAGTGCATGTGAGTATACAATAATTTAGAGGTGCATTATATTGAATGTTCCTAATATTTTGTCCACTCCATTAACATACATGAGTAGGGCAAAATATTAGGAACACTTTTAAAAATAATGCCCTCCAGTACACCACCACCACCCACTACGACCTCAATAATAAACATAAAGTAGAATTATCGCCTTTCTGACAATGTCAACAAAAACTGAAAATGTATGAGCTTCGTTAAAGTAGAATTTATGGCTGCGCTGTTGTATTGGATTGCGTTAGATTGCACAGGTGTTCCTAATGAAGTGGCTGGTGAGTGTAGTTTGCCAAATAAAACTTTGAAATCTGCTTCCCTCTCCGTCTCTGGCAGCAGATGAAACCATTACTGATGTTTGAAAGCATTTTGTCGGTATGATAAATATGAGAAATTGCTTTTGTTGAAATTGTACATTATATATATTGAACTACATCTAGTTTTCCAATTTTTTGATATTGATCAGAAATCTAGAATATGAGAAAAGGTTTGTGTAGTCTTATCTGCATGTCTCATAATCTTCTTCCACTGCATCACAATGTCTAAATGATTCCAGAGCAGTTTCTCTGATATTAGTTGTGTCTCCATTATACAGCGCAAATTAATCAGTGTCACAGGCCCAGACAGTGGGAGAAAGATGATGGATGAAAAATGTCTGCATGGCAACCATGTGATGCAGAAAGAGCAAGAGAGTGGGTCTGTGCATCCGTGATGTAGTGATAGTGGAGGAGAGAGGCAGGATGCAGAGAGGAAGAGACAGTGAGAGAAACACAGTGCGTGTGTCTTTTCAAGTGTGTGTGAGTATGTCTTTCTATGATGACAGAACAAACGACCTCCTCTGTCATGCATGGCCTTGAGAAACCTCTATGGATTTAGGGCTCCATCAGCCCAGGGGCTCTCTGGCTGTCCTTGGAGCTGCCTGTTTGTCTCTTTCCACACCGCCGACTAGCCAAACAGCAGGGTCCTCCGCTTCTCCCACGGGTCAGGTCCCTCTCAACCCCCGGTAAGCTTTGATCTGATGGACAGAAGAAGGGGGTCTGAGAGGGCTTTGGGAACTTTAAGCTCTGTGTGTGTGTGTGTGTGTGTGTGTGTGTGTGTGTGTGTCTCTGTCTGTGTGATGGGGTAGCAGACATAAAGGCAGGGGGATGGTCCAGGTCAGGTGGGGTCAAAGGCTGGTGTCCATCTCTCCTGTCCTTCTGTTTGTTGGCCACACACTCAAACACACACACACACACACACACACACACACACACACACACACACACACACACACACACACACACACACACGATCATACACATAAAGATATAAAAAAGACACCATAAAATAGCAATGGATCAAATGACCATGTGTAGAATAAAAGGTATCACTCGTAGTGAGGAGCCCAGAGAATTATCACCTGACTCTGCAGTTTCCATTAGCGCCACAGCACTTTTCAGCTCATTGTATTTGGTTTTCTGGCCTTTTACCGTATTGGTTCACTCTCTACGCCCTCATAGCGTCATTTTCAGCTGCAGCAGGCGTCTGTTTTCAGTGTTGAGCTCTAAAAACCCATTTTACACTACCTTCACCAGTGGCAAACAGCAGACGGACAGACAAATTAGCGACAAGCTGGTGAACACAATGAAGCATTTAACATTTAAAGAACCAGATATTTCCATCAGGTGTCTGTGGAGACCAAAAAACTGATCTAAAAGGACAGTGAATATTTTACTTATATTCTCTATATACATCAGATGGCCAAAAATACCACTCCAAATTAATGCTTGTGTTGCTACATATTTGCTGAACTTGTAAATAATAAAATTGTATGCTAACAAGTTTATAATATCATCATAAAAGGTGATATGCCAATGTTGTCTTCTGCTGCCCAAAAGTGGCAAAAAAAATCAGTTATTGCAATTTTAATCCGCTAAAAATGTCCAATATTTTGTGGCATCATTTTGTGTTCAGAGTGATTATGGTTTAATTTGTTTTCTCAGTAAATTATTCATTATTTGCTGATTGTGCCACCAATATGTCAAATTTGAAAAGTAATATGAAGGACCACATACAGGAAAAGAGAGAGTGCGTGAGTCTTGTTATCTCTTTGTGATGAGTCTACTCTGATTGCTCACCTGTGTGATCACTGGGTATGCACGTAGATCCCCACATGTGTCCCTCATCTCCACGCCTTTTCCCCACAGGCAGCCTCTCTGACCACCACACAGCCATCAGCCCTCCACCCACTTCAACCCAGGACAGCCACCCCCCCCACCCCTTTTGAAGGCTGAGTAATTAACGTGCCATCTGATACACCATCCGGCCATAGAGGCTCTCCAGGGGAACACACGCGCACGCACGGACACGTACATCTATGATCTCACACGCACATGCACACACAAATGCGTGAACACTTGCACGCTTACATGCACAGGTGATCCATCAAACGTTGTTAACTGGGCTAGTGTCGTTGTCAGCTGTGTCTTGGTGTATGATGGTGACCCTGAGGTTAGCTCACAGACATTCATGGGCCATACTGACAATCCCCACTTTGGCAATTTGAAAATGAATGTATCATAAAACTAATCCTAAAGATGATGTCCGATTGAAGGTCACTTAGTATTACACTTAAAGGGATAATTGTTTGGAAGGGATTTTAGTATTTTTTCTACAGACAGAAGAACTCATGGATTGTTTTATGTCTCTTTGTGTAGTTTGAAGATTTTGCCTGATTCTATTGTGTGTGATCAAGTAGCTGTTCTGCTTTAAGTTAGGGACACAACCAGTAGGGTACTATTAATTTAATGATTTTTATGTCCTCACAAAAAAAATCACAAATTCACACAAATACAAATAATTACATCATTTTTTAAACTATTCTTTCTGAAATACAAGTGGATGAGTATTTTGATATAATTGAATTTGTTAACAATTAGCTTAACGACTCAAACAACCAAATAAATGAGGACATGTAATTTCATTTATAATATTAACATAGCCTTTACCTTAAGCCTGCACACAAAGACACCAAAAATGCATCAGTGTGTCTTTCTTTGAGTGAGTAGAAGAGAAAATTCAGTTAAAAAAAAACAACTCTCCAGAACCCTCCAACTGTGATATTTCTGTCTGCCAAGGAGCTCACATGCTCTTCTAACCTATCTGAGAAATAAAAGAGAAATATTTGATGATAAAATCTCCTAAATGGATTCAACAGTAATTTGAATTGTGAAATATGTTGATGCTGTGTATGAGATGTGTGTGTGTGTGTGTGTGTGTGTGTGTGAGGCTTCCCAACAATCCAACATTTGAGTAGTGTTGCTAAGTTATTTATGCTGCTGTGTAAATTAGACAGGAGAGTTCACCTGTCTTACAGAACTCCACCTTAACTCAGCACAAAAGTTCAACAGCATTGAAATGAATAACGGGGATGACTGAATCTTGACTGTTATCCAAGAAGTTTAATTAATTTAACAGGAAATATTATAACGATGAAGAAGTCATTGTAAAGCAACGAATTAAAAACTAATACCAACATAATAACCAGAAATTCGGTTATCTCCCTTTTTTCGAAATTTAAAAGGCCTGCATTGTCTTTAGTTGCACCTGTGCAGACTACACAGTCTTCCCAGGCAATAAACAAGAAAAGAGACCACATCTCAATAAATTTCTCCCTTCCACTGAGATTTTTTAGGACATCACGTTCGACATGATAACCATGAAATCACTTTGATTTCTGATGTGGTCATGAAAAGTTCAAGCCTTTTAGAAAAAAAGGTTGGATTTGGGATTTAGTTGCTTGGATGTGGCTGTCGAAGACGCTTGACAGAATATTTTTTCCACAAGGTTAAAGGTGATACGGGGCCGTCAAAATAAGACTGATGCCTGGCAAAGATAGATTTCCTGACATTTATTTGGGCTTGTCCAACAATTGGTACTTTTACTTGAATAAACTGAAGAAGTGGACTTCTGTAAAAGATTACTTCAACAGAGTACCCTAAATTAAAGAACTTTGTCACAGGTAATCCTCATCAAATCACTATGATAAAAAGACAACAGTAATACTTTTATTGAATGTAAGTATTGTATGTGCTGCATATCTTGTCCGCCATTGCCCTGCGTGTTGACAAGGAAAGCCTGTTTTTTGTCTTAAAGATTACTTTTGATGTGGCCAAACTGCCATGGGCAATGTGTCAGAAAAGAAAGAGAAAAAGACAAGAGAGAAGAAAAAAGAGGCCAAAAAAAAGTTCTAATCCATAGTTGCAGGTGTGTTACACTTTTGTTGCCCCAGCAGAAGTTCACAACAGAGTTGATGACAAAGGGCTGGGCCCCATGCAGCCTATTGTGGCCTGGAGAACAATATGGAGGCTGTGAATGGCTAATCCCTCTGGACCGCTGACAGGTTGGGCCTTTAAGCAACCTGGGGACTCATTTCTCCACTGGGCTGGGCCGCTGTCTGACAGGGATGGGAAAACCCAGGCTACTTACAGCGACTGAGCCTTCGCCCAGAGCAGAGACTGGGTGCCTTTGTGAAGGGAAAATATTATCTCCATTGTCAGGTTGTGGCCGTCTTTGTAATGTCAGAAGATGAACTGGGGGAGGATGTGCCACCGGAGGGGGACTGGAACAGCGATGGAACCAGCTCAGAGTGTGTGAAAGCTATTCAGCCAAGTTAAGAGTTTTAGTCTGAAACCTTGTCTCAACACAAATTCCTCTGACCTCATTAGGCTTACACATAAATGCCTACAAGAATCTACTATTAAATAAAATGTTGGTGTTGATATCTTCATTGCTTTCATTGGCTTTACAGTTTTGTAATTTCTTGATCTTTCAAGTTTTCATACAATATTATGGAGGTAACAAAATCTTACCTAAACTTAAATTTCCACCTCTTTCAAACCAACATTTTGAGGACTGTAGATTTTTAGTGCTGGTGTCTGTTTCTAGTGAGTGAATGAATGATTTTTTACCTTTGTGTGTGTGTGAAAACTCTACATGTGTTTACATATCATCGAGCACACCTCACATATCTTAGAGACAATGGAGAAATATGCAGTCTGCATGTATGTAAAACAAGCCTGGTGGTGTAAATCTCTCTGTGAGAGAGACAGAAAGGCGAAGACAATATAATAGGCCAGGGGGCACCGCCCAGTCCTTGTAAACAGGGCTGGGATAGCTCCACATGCCCTGAGAGCAAACACCAATATCTGTTTCTTCTGGGTTTCTCATTGGCAGCTTTACCCTGGAACCAGGACACCACCCAAGCAGCTCTGCAACTGTCCCATCCAACAGCCAGCAGCGCATAGCTGATACTCACCTCCTGCCCTGTCGCCTGTTTGGGAGACAATGGAGGAAGGAGAGAGAGCTGCAGGGCTTCTGTGGATGTTGTTTTGTCAACCCTCACTCCTTCCTCACCCCTCCTCACCAATATTTTTTGCATCTTCCCTCTCTTCTTCTTCTTCTTCTGCTCTCTGTCTCTGTTTGGCTCGACCTTCCCTTTCAGAGTGTCCAGCTCATCCTGCCACAAAGAGCCTCCATTCTCTCCAGAGAGGAGGCTGCCAGTCTCACACTGTAACCCAATCACCTGTCTAACAGAAGAGTGTGTCATCTCTCCACAGAGTAACAGGAAGTCTCGCGCACAAGACAGATCTCCTTCTCTTGGTCTCTGTCTCTTTTTCATTCACACTTACACACCAGAGGGCACACATGCACTCTCTCAACAGAAAATCACCAATATCACAGACAAAACAGTATGATGTTTTGATGTAGTTTTTTTAATACTCGGGGGCTTGGGGGCTTACATCGTCATAATTATGCCCTTCTATGACAATCACATAATTTTGTAAAGGGGTATTCATGAATTACATTAAAAGAAACAAACTTAAATGTGTTTTTTGGCCAACAACACCAAAAAGTTCCTTTTTTTTTTGTTTTGATAATCCTAAAATTGACAGAACTATTAATGAGATCAGTATTCTCACTGATATCCATGTGTAAATGTATGATTTTGAAAATATGTAATGAAAACAAGATGCATAAATGCTTACACAGATGTACAAACACACACAAATGTTTCATTATCTTGCAATGACCTTCAGCAAGAAAAACACTTTCTCCAGTTTGAGTCCAGCTTTGGATCTGTTGCAAGTTTTGGTTCCTCAGTTCATGGACACATTCTTGGAGATGTTCCATGTAGGCAACATTGAGATTCACTGTAGTAAGTATGTGAGTGTATGTGCATGTATAGAGCCAGTTATCAACAAACATTCACCTCCATGTTGCACTACCATCCCATAGCAGTAATCATAATTACAGCAGTTGTTAGAAAGGTAATAGCCCAACTGTTATCTTCAATTTCTGTTTTAGGAAGACAGTTGTAGGTCCAAGGGTCAACTTTTCCATACCTGTACTGGAAAGAATGTATTTTCTAAACAAAGCCTGGACACAGGAGAGGAACTAATCTCCCCATTGGGAAGTGTATACATTAGGCAAACGTGATTGAAATAGTTGGGGATTTACATATCCCTTTTCTCATTAGTGGTATTGAGTGACTGGATATTGAATAACAAACATGGTGAAAGTGGGTTTGGAACTCAAAGCTTCCAGGCTGGATTCCTGCAGGCTGTAAGGCCTAAAGTCAGTGCTTTTGGGGCAGCTACAAAGGCAGCCTCACTGAACCCCCGATGTTGGCTTTGGACCTATAGTTCCTTCCTGTTCATGGAAATTCTTGTACAAATGAAAGATGTTTCAGTTGTACCAAAAAAATGTTGGATTGGGCTGAGCCTTGATGGCTGACGATGCAATTTTATATCAAAGCAATGTGTTCTGCCTGAATTATGTTCATATCTAATAGAAAACATTGCAAAGAGATGAAGAAAGGTTAATGACAGTTGTAATAAAGACATTTTTATATGAATAACACAAGGAACAATAATGCAAAATCACTGTTTTGAGCTCTCACTTGAATCAGTAAATAAGAAAAAGACATGAATGGAGAAAATATTAAGGGAAATAAACTTAATGCCGTATGCTCTACAAATCCAAGTATTGCTGCATGGAAGCACAAGTGTCTCACTCTTGTGACCATGTTGACCATTGTGAAGATATGCTGACCTCTGCTGGACATAAAGATTTGTGTTTTTTTTATAATTACACACAGTGCCTCTCAGTAGATTCATGTGCCGCTTCATATTTGTTGTAAATCTTTTCAGTTTCTTCTAACCTGCTCAGGGTACTGTAGCACAGAGATGAGCTCTATCACTTATCACATTAGGACAGTGCAAAATTGGGCAAAATTTCAGTCTGAATACTTGTCTGTAATTTTCTAAACTTACAAACAAATCTTTCCACTGTCCTTGTCTTGTTTTAAACCTCACCACTTTTTTACCAAATGCTAATTAAAAACAAATTTTATTGGCATTTTAACAGAAGACATTTTGACTTGTCATAGTAAAGGAAACACAGGTGTTACTAATAACCTTAACGATGGCTCTGTGTGACAGTGAGCCACCAGGACACTGACTCTGAAGCAGCTAAACTGAATTCAGCCATCATTAATTTTCTCATCTACACTACTGTGACATGTTCTGATGTCTCTGCCTTTAGTATCTCATACTACTAGTCATGCTGTCTTACATTTAAACAAGAAGACTTACTTGTTTATCTTAAAACAAGCTCTGATCCTGCTGTTATGGTGAGATTACTTAAGTAGTACCCAATGAAGCTTTCCATGTTTCAGGCTATAGCAATGTTTGGTAGTATCTGCAGTATCTTTTCACAAAATAATTAAAGAATATACTATTGTTGGATGACTTTAAATGAGTGCGTGTTTTTACGTGTAGTAAACTGACCATAAACTTAACTCATGTTTAATCCAATGACAGAGGATTTTTTCCACCTCTACAAAGTGAATATTTTAACTTTAGAAAATATGTTAAAATCACAAAAGAGTTTAGAAAAGGTATGTGTCATGATTTCTTCAAAGATTTATGTTCTGCTCATCTGAATGTGTAATGTAGGCTACCATGGCTTTGCTCTTTAGTTCCTCACCACTAGATGCCACTCATGTTACATTACAAACTGCATGAACAGAAATGAAACTTGCTCCCAGCAGCCCATTTATATTTTAGCAGCCGTGTCTTTTTTTGCCAGTGCTACCATAAATTGGCACAAATTATTTAACCTGTTAAATACAAAAGCTTCAGTCCCAGACAAGTGAGATCAGTTCACTGCTGGTGAGCCAATTCCAACCATGAATTCCAGCCACCAACCATTGCCATGTTTTGATTGATGGCACCTCATTTTCAGTGCAGTCAAGACGCACATTGGATGTTGCTTTCCCTCGGTACCACATTTGAAGTGGATGGTGCGAGAACGGGGGCAGACTGAGTGTGAGAAGGCAGCTCATTAGCTGTCCGGGTCCAGCAGAGTGGCTCGTTTGTCCCAGGAGAGCTGTTCAGAGTTCTGGGAAACTCACCAACACGCCAACAGCTGCAACTCTACAGCAACCTGATGAAAACTCTTCCTGTCCTCTCTTCGTCTCTTTCTTCATCTAAAGAACTTTGTCAGTCTGTCCCAGCAGGCCTGGATCTCAATCCATCTGTACTCACATCATTTCAGGGTTTAACTGAATAAAAGGACCCTTAGATCAAGAGATAACCGTCATCTATGCTTTCTCTGTCGACTATGTGTGGATCCGGGGATTGTGTGTGTTTGTGCAAGTGTAATATGGAAGTGAGGCTGTGTATGTGTGTGTGTTAAGGGGGAGGTAGTCTGTCTCTGTGAGTGAGCTTCAATTTCTCCTTGAACTGTCGACCAAGGTTTTGTGAAGTTTTTTTATTTTTATTTTGACTGAAACTGCTCTGGACTCCTGCTGGTAGATATGAGTTGTGATGTGCCACAACTTTAAATGTAGTTTCACCTGATTTGTTCAGTGTTTTTTTTTTTTTAAGTTAATTGTACAAACAATAGAACTTTAGCGTCATACACTAAAAAGACTACACTAAAAATTTACAGCAACCTATAAAAATTTTTACACTAACCTTTCATGACTTCATTGGATTTTATGCATGTTTAAAGATCAAGATGGTGTGTGTGGTGGGTAGTATTTGTCCAGTGAACAAGCTTTATGGCAAAGATACTGTTGTATCTTCATTTTCAGCAAAAAAAATAAAATATGTATTGTATGCTCATTATATGGTTAACAAAAAACACCTCACATGCCTTTCTAAAATGCACACATTGTGTGGGGTTACACACACAAATTACACAATATCTGACTTTTTTTGTCTGCTTTTGACTGCATATATATGCTGTAGCAACTGATTCTGCAAACATGTAATTTCAACCACCAAATTCAGATGGAGATACTTTAATTAAAGTCAGATGGCATAGTTCAGGTCCTGGGCTGCCATTTGGTTCCAACAGATAAACACATAATAACATCCTGTTAAATTATTTCTGAAATCAATTCTGATTTTTGGTTTGATTTAACACAAGAGAGAAGGTAATCATTATCGGTAAAATCTATCTCAAATGCAAACACTGTAAAGCACAAACACATAAAAAACACAATAAATAGATCAGTATACAGAAGAATATGGACCTGCTGCACATGTGAGCATGGTGATCCTGATTGAAAGTAACAAAACAACACTTTGAGTGTATGTAGTGTATACAATATGGGGTGATTTAGTGAGCTACATTCTGATACCTGTCAAAAGTATCTGTATAATAATGAACAGATACTATATACGACACACAGGCTGAGCTTGCAAAGCCATACTGTACGTTTATATGGTTTTGTTATCAACTGTGATGTTTATTGATAGACTGTCCAATGGTCAATAAAATGACAACACATGTAGTGAAGATGAAAAATCCAAATCTAGACTTAAAACCAAATATAAATGAAGAAAAGAAGTTACATTCAGTGTAAACATGCCACAATATTAATTACAGCACACATGCACACAACAAAATATACTTTATTTAGAAACAAACTGTAGCTTCTGAGATTTCTCATGGCTTTCTTCATGAAGAAACAAACCGAGTATTGTCTTTATTGATCAAATCCTCAAAAGACATCTCTAGATACACGTCACTGGAAAAAAGACAAGATAATGAACACGTGTAGCCAGTCTGGCCTGACATTTCATTTTACCACACACTCTGTGTTATGTTTGTGGATGATGAGGAATGAGACGATGACAACTGCTGTCTTGCCAGCTTGCTGGAGGGGATTTATTCTCTCGGGGGCGGTGTAAAACACAATAATATCAGTACAGCAACTTCACATGACCGGGTGTCTACATGCACACATCTCCTCAGCAAGGCCTGCAGCAGAATAGCTCGAATCCACAGGAAGTAACATCGCCAAAATGTCAAAGGTCACACAACCAAAATACAATTAACAAATAAAAGCTCCCCAAAAGAAATATATACAGAAACAGGTATTTAGGCCTGAAAAACAAAAACAAACTGTGAACAGAGATGGAAAATGGATTATTGATGAAATATAAACACGTTCTGAAAGATACAACCCATACTGCATTAAAGATTGTGATGGATTTGAGTTTACAGGTGAGTACTGGAGAAGATGATTTCAGAGTCAATATTTCTGGTCATCTGCAGGCTTTAAAAGCAGAACTAAAGCTGGTGAATGAAGAGGGGAGTCCTAGGCTGTTGCTCCACAAAGTCTTACAGCGGCTGAGATGTCTGAGTCCTCTGATCGCCCTGTCATCATAAATGGCCAGGTCTGTCAAAGCAGAAGACAGCAGGTTTATCACACAGCCAGCACATATCTCCAGAATCATCATACATTGCAATAGTCTTGATGAAGAGATTACTACTGTACACTGATCATATCAAAGGCAAGAAATACATTTAAAATTCTACGATTCAGGAATTAATTTGCTTTCTGCTCTTCTGAGGCAGTTTGAACAATTTATTTTACTTTAAAACTTTAAAGGTAGTGTTATAATTTGAACATGCTTACTATGCTGAAAAATAGAAGTTCCTGCAAAGTTTGAGGTCCATACCAGATTGACGGGGTGCGCAAAGCTGTTCTCGAATCGGTCATCCTGCAGAAGCTGTCTAAGGTGAGAGATGTAGCTAGAGGCGAGTCGGAGCGTGTCCAATTTTGACAGCTTGGTGTCCGCTGGTACCCAGGGCAGGCTGGTTTTTAGTCTGGAGAAAGCTTTGCTCAACACTCTCATCCGCGCCCTCTCCCTGGCATTGGCCGCGTTTCTCTGCGACTGCCGCGTTTCCTTCTGGTGCGTCTTGGACAGTTTGCGCCCCTCCTTGATCCTCCCGTCCTCACAGTCATTGTCCAACTCCTCATCCGAATAACGGGTGGGATTATAGCAAGTAACTTTCCGCGCCGTCCTCTCCAAAGGGTTTGCAGTCCTTCTCTGACATGTGTCATAGTCCTCAGCATCGCTTGTTACTGAGCCAGTGGACATGGCTGTTCCACCTGCGCCTGGAGGCAGACAGGAGTGGCACTTTGGGGACAGCAGTGACTGAAAATCTCAATTCTCAGAAAAACAAAAGGTTGGAAGTCAACAGGCTATCAGCACTTTTAAAATATTCCCATTTGGTAACCCTCAGCCTGAAGCCCTAAAATGTCACCACTTGACTATGCTACAATACCAATTGCATGAGGTCAAGTCTGAAAATTGCAGTGCTCTCTAAAACTAAAACATGCCCCCTTGCTTTGCTACCCCTCTAATTTAAGTGTCCTGGACTTGGCATCTGTACAGTTTCTTCTGAACATTTCTCCTCCCCCTTTTTCTGCAAGCCACCATGACCTCAGTAAGACCACAACTCTATCTCCCTTTGTAAGACTGACGCTCATCTGCAACTTGATAATTATATTAAGCCTGTATATGAATGGCAAATTATTGGCAAATCCGGTGGAAGGTGACCCATGTAATTAAATTGCAAAAAATCATACTGATACATGCCTGAGGATTGATATTGCAAAACACAGAGATAATATGTTGTATCAGGAAGGCAAACTTTCTTAATAATGATACACACATTGCAACATTCGGAAGTGCACTCTGTATGTCCATGTAGTAAACATTTCCTTGGTTTGTCAGCTCCACAGATGTGTTGTGGTAATAGAAATGTCTTGAGGACCTTATCAAAAGTGCCTAATCCTTCGCTGGTTTCACAGAGGGATTGGGTTTCTGCAGATGGAGCAGCCTTTCACACGCAGTCTGTGTGCACCAGCCCCAGCTGTTATCGGTTCCCATGACATCTGGAGCGTTGGCATGACAAGGGTGTGGCACAGGGGAGGAGGCACCATCTTTATTCCCATAGTATCACAAACGCTCTTTACTGCACATCTCGCCATTTTCTTGTCTGTCCTCCAAACCTTTCTGAGAGCATCCACTCAGAGGCCAGACAGGACAGCATATTTTATTGTGCAGTGAGATCAAGAACTAAAAGAGAGGGAAAGAGAATGAAGGTACTCAAGGCCTCACTGGAAGCTGCAGGATTGCAAAATGTGTTTGCAAAGTTGCCATACTGCCTGAAAAGCTCCTTTCAGAAAAAGGAGTGTTATAGCAAACTTTGCCTGTCAGACAGCATAGTTGTTGTAGCCTGTGCAGTTTGTTAACATTGCAATGGAAAATACTGCAAGCACTGTGCCCACTGAATTTACAAATGCAAGTCAAGCCTTGGGGAAAACTGGAAGGAGATTTAAAGGTGTGGGATACTGGGAAATGCACAACCTCTACCCATAGTTACAGAAAAACCCCTCTAGTTTCTGTAAGATATTCTCAGAAAATCCCAGGTCCCTGTAAACTATCACTCCACATAATATGTGTGAAATTTAGATTTTTTTTATGACAATAGCAAGTCTCTGCCAAGGATTACCTAACTGCAGCTGAGATGCATGCTTGATTTTGGTAATAGGCTATGCCAGGGTCACTAGAGAGAGAAAGGGGGAATTACTGTACTGTGCACTGAGCTGAATGATGTACTGTATTCCAACAGTTCCCAGGATGGTGTGTAATTTATACCAACACTTTATTATTCTCTCTTTATTAAGCTACCAACATGTTCAGTGTTTAACAAGTGATTCAAGGGCAAAAATAATCACTTGTTCCTCTTTATAATGATATTCCAATTCAAACTTTGAAGTACCCTGTGGTTTTCCTCAGCTGTCATACACAAAGAATGCTCCTAAATCTAAGGACACATTCCTAAATTCCCCATAATCCTGCTCTTCCATGTAGTTTTCACGAGAAGACCTGACATCAGCTGGACCGTGCTCTTAGCTTATCCTTGGATGTGTCATGATGTTGAGATATGAGGTTCCACTTGTGTTGGTAAGACAGTCAGAGCTTCAGGCAGACTGCCATCTCATCTCCTGTCGCTGCATCTGTCAGCGAGGTGGACGGCCTGACTGACACAGCTGAAGGTGCAAGCTGAGGGATTCTGCTGTTGGATTTATTCCTCTTTTGATAAACTGTCTTTTTTTTTTTTACACAACACGAAAAATTATTGGCTACATGACACATATTTCCACCTGCTGCTTCATTCGCTGTCGCAGAAACAGGTTGAGATAAAACAAGGGTGCTCATTAGTCATTCTCTGCATGTAGTTCCTCAAATAAAAGCAGAAAATATTGTCGAAAACATCAGTGTAATTGATGGTTACATGGTTATTGTATTTGCCCTGGGAATAATTAAATTCAGGGCCAACAGTAATAAATATCACTTGAAACCTAACTTGAAGGGAGAACTAGCATTTGTCTATCAGCAAAGACTTTCAGGGGTCAGGACCTCCATTGGGGCCCTAAACTGGAGAAGCAGAGAGACAGGTGCAAGCTCATGATGTCAGAGGCCTTTCTCTGTTTCTCTCCCAACCTCATATGATTCCCACTGAACCAGCTTGCGACACATTAAGCTGGTGTGTGACACCAGTGAAGACACAAATCAGTGACAGCCATCAGAATTTTTTTAATCATTGCATACATACACCTATGCCAAGTACACATGGGCTTTCAAGGCACCACAATTACTATAAACCGGATCCAGATCCAATATGTAGCACATACAAACAATACCGGACCAAAAAACCCAAAAGACTAATGATACCAGTTCATATAACTTACAAAATCTGAATTTCAGGCCTTCATGTCTACAACAAAATTCATAGGTTACTGATAAAGTCTATTAAAGTCCAAACTACTGGAGAAATGAAAGAAAAGTCTAATCAAATACTCAATTTTGCCTTCTTCTCCATGCTTTTGAGACAAAGTTAAACAAACTTAAACGCATCAAATCCATTAGAAAAAGGGTCTCTGTGGAATTGCTGCATGCACATACTGTATATTCCATATATACTGAGGTTTGACTCAGTTTTTAATGAAATTGACATGCCCACTAACTCATCCACACATGGGGAATTTCATCTCAGCTCTTAATTTATTGCAGCTGTAAATCCTCTCAGTGTCTCACTGTCTTGTGTGTCTTAACAAACAAACTGAAATTTGAAAAACAAACTGAAAAACGTATTTCCTCATTTTCGGGTATTTCAAAGTTGAAAGACACATGTAATGACAAAGTGAGACAAAAGAAGAGACAAAACATCATGTTTGAAAGATAAAGAGCACATGCTGTATTGCACATTAGGGCACATTACAAGAAACAGCAACTGTGTGAGTGATAGAAGTATGGCAAGACTGCATACACAACACAGAATGACTTGACCACTGGTTTATCAGTGGGGTCATTGGTGTAACTTAAAAGTGCTATATTAGACAAGAAATGTTACTGAAGAATGTTACTAAAGAAATGTTAAATTCAGTGTGCAACAGTATTCACTATTCCACATTTAATTGTTAAAATTCAAAAACCACACAATAGTTAATAGTTAAAAGTCAATTAATTGCACTTAATTAAATGGATTACTTCAATATACATAGATAGTGAGTACAGTTAAGTTTTTTCCATCTGAGAGTCAGAGGCTCAATCTTGATATAATGAATAATGTGAAGTAGCAATATAATTATGCCATTATACTGTAACTAGACTTTTATAATGTAGTCACTTTTCAAAATTGCATATGTGTTCGTTTAATCTTCTTCAGTTTTTTTTGGACTCAATGGCCTTCATCAGTGGAACCCACCGAGACACAGTGCGTCCTCTTGGTTTAGTCTGACTCAAGCTTGGCCACATGCTGCCTCTGATGTTCACAGGGCCGTCGCACTCGTCTGCCTCCGAGGTGATCTCCATCTTCTGGATGATGAGCTTCAGGAGGTTGTGCTGCTTCTCCAGCATGCTTGACATTTCTTTCATCCTTCAGAAGAGAACAGCAGTTCATGTGGCTCAGTGACAGACTTCTTTTTAATTTTGTATAGAGTGAAAGTCAGGCATCTTAAGGATATACTTCTGAGTGATTCCATGTGCTTATTATAGAAAGGAATATAGTGGCTGACATCCTTCTGTGACCCGATCACAGTCTTTATTTCTTTATATCCACTAGGGGCTGCTCATGCATCAAAAACTATATTGGTAAAATGCTTCTTACTTCTTTCCCACTATGCCACTAGTTGCTGCATACCCACTGTACTTGGAGCGATAGCTCCCCACTATTTATTGTCCACTATCTCACTGGTATGCCTGCAGTCTGTTACGGTTCCAGTGAGTGGTGGAACAAGTACCCAGATCTTTAACTCAAGTAAAATTAAATACTCAGTTACAAGTAAAAGTCCAGCAAGTAAAATTTTACTTTAGTAAAAGTACAAAAAAATTACCAAAATTTGCTTAAAAGTACACCATATTGTATTATGATATATACTATGTTATTGGATTATTATTTTTGAGGCATTAATGTGTAAACAGCAATTTGATGTTGTACCTGGTGAAGGTGGTAATATTTGTTTACTCATTTACATACTGTTGAGTAGTTTAATTTATACAAAAGTATCATATTTTATAAGCTGATCATATGTTTTGTATGTAAAATCTCACAAAAAAGGTAAGGAGCAACTATGGCTGGCAGATAAATGTAGTGGAGTAAAAAGTATATTTGCCTCTGATTCTAAGGGGAACAGAATTATACTCATCAAATGGAAATACTCGAATAAAGTACAATTTGTACTTGAATACAATACTTGATTAGTTCCACCACTATTGCATGTTTTACCTGGACTTCTGCTTTTTGAGCTCATTCTCTATCACAGTAGAGCTCTGTGACTTGGCCTGCACATGACTCCAGACTTCATTTGTATCCTCTTCGCCTGAGATTAATTGCCTTATGAAGTGCTACAATCCAAAGCGGTCAGGATTAAGAGAGGGAAATTATTTAAATGGCATGTGTCACAAAAATAAATCAGTATACTGTTCATCATCTGTTTTTAGCATCACCACTTTTTCCACTTGCAAGTAAGAACATACCCTGGAGCACTTGCGATTTGGGTGAATGGTGATGGAGGGTTTGTCAACTCGTTTCATAAACCAATAAGGCAGCTTATCTTCCAGGGCAGTATGGAGATCAATCTGGAGTCAAAAATTCCAGATTTTAAGTCAGCCGGGACACTTTGGATAGGAATCTGCTACTGACAAGCTTTGTTAAACATAAAGGTTGCATGTTCTAGTTGTACACAGCACACTGAGCAAACACAGAGCAAGCAGGATAAAAGATGTGATGTCTTCTCTGTTTGCAGCATACAGTATGTTTAAAAAAATGTTTTAGACACTAATGAGCCAATTCCATACATACCTGCATGGCTATTCTTTTTAGGGCAGCATTCCTCTGTACTTCAGCAATATCTCCAACTGCTAAACCAATCTGCAACATAAGCAAATAACTATCTGCATTATTTGTCCAGCAACTCTAAAAATATAAACTAGTTGCTTTTATGTGAGAAGTAAATGAAAATGGACTTGATAAGAGCGACAGGACATGCTTACCATCAGGTTCACTAGCAGTATTGGCATGAGCAGAACAAAGGTCACAAAAATGAAGTAAGTCAGAGGACCAAAAGGAAGCTCATTTTTCAGAAAAGCATCCAGGAAGTTATTCTGGTAGTTCAGTTCTCCCACCATCATCACAAAGGTTTGCATCACTGAGAGCGGCACGCTGTCAAACTCTTTCTGATGGTACAAAAAGAAGAGCGCCAATGTAATTTTATTAATCATCACTGAATGACCATAGGTTGGTAAAACAAGTACAAAACAATATATCACAATATAACATACAGAGGCCTAATCTTGATATCCAAATGCCCTAAAGTGTAATTTTTAACCCTTAATGAACATTTTCAATGTCAGTGGTTTCAGTGGTGTCAATGAATAGAATCAGTAAGTGATCTTATGCAGCATTTTGTCTTCTTGAGCTTTCTTCTCCTACCTGGTTGAGCATCAGAGCGTGGAACGCCAAACTGTACGCTAACATCAGGTAAAAGAACAGCATTACAATACGGACCAGTGTCTTCATGATCTCCCCAAACATCACAACATATATGCCAACCCCCTCAAACCTGGAGAAACAAGAGATCATACAAGTCAGTGGTCTTAGCACTATGAAAAAGACATTATGTTGAAATGGATCATCAGTTAGAGTGAACAGTACCGCTGGAGATAAAGGAGAAATCCCACCCAGGAGTTTAAAACTGCCATTGCCCCTGCTTGCCAGTGTAATGAACCCTCTGCATTGAGCATGACAGGAATGATGAACAGAAGGGAGAAGATGGCTGAAAGCCAGTCACAATGGTTGGAATAATCCCTGAAGTAATTCCAACGCTTTCAAGTGACAAGAAAAGGAAAATCAGCAAAAATATGAAATAATTAGACAAACCAACAATCTTGTAGCTTTTTGATAATATTTCAAATTTCTGATGTGTTCTCACTCAAAGGTAACAGTACTTCACTTTAGCAGTCACGCACAACAACACTTTAACAGCATATTACTGAACATGTGATGTGATGCGGGAGCTATAGCTATAATAAAAAATGGCTTAAGTGTGGAGGTGACATTCTGACTGTGGTCACTCAGTGATCCAGCAAATCTAAATCAGAGGGTGCTAGTCCATCACACCTGATTGCTAGTGTGTCCACAAAGACCTGGTGCTGAGCAGATTTATGTGCACATGCTCTATGTGAGGTAATGACACTTGCGTAACAGCACAGTACCTGTTGTGATATCTGCACCACTTCCTTTGCTATCGAATAGATGTTTACGACCAAGACCATCATCATACACCAGGACAAGAACAGACTTTGCTGTGAAATGAAGAGCAATATCGAAATGTGCTTTATCTTGGAAGATTGTATCACACAGTAATCACAAATATATATTATGGTGAACCTTAAATGTAATCTGCATTTTTTTTCCTCAAGAAACACTGAACAAGATAATAGCCATTCTAACCTTCATGCCAGTGAATGTTTCAAATACAAGATAGCTCATAGCAAAAATGAGTAAGGTATAACATTGAGCAAGGACCTTGGAAATAATTATGTTGATTATATTGACTGAAGTAATTAAAATAAATTAAATACACTTTTCAAAGATTTCCTCTGACTCACAAGGTCACAGTGAAAAATTTATGTATACACAAAATCTGTGCAGGCACACTCATTTTGATCTTTCATATGATTAAAGGATAGGTTCACATTTTTTCAAGTCTGTCCTAAAATAATAGTCAGGCGCCCAAATAAACACTGAAACTGTTTTTCTTGCTGTAATCATTCCTTCTGTTCATACTGGCCATTAAAAGATCCCTTCATAATGCACTTACAATGTAAATGACGGGGGGTAAAATCCACAGCCCTCCTTCTGTGCAAAAACGTATTAAATGTTTATTTGAAGCAATATAAGGCTTCACAAGTCCAAATTAGTCAAATCGAGTCAATATCTTTTGAAGTTATTATCTTTTTAGTGCCAAATTCTCTCATTTTGACCTTCCACTGCAGCTGAACAGGAAAATACTGTCTGTCAGGAACAAAGAGGGAATTTTTTACTATAAAGATTGTAACTGTGGAAGATATAAACCTTATTTAACTAACTCAGACAGCTGAATGTAGCTCATATTCATTTCAGGTAAACTTTTAACCCTCACCCTACCAACATACTAGGACAACCGACTGGGGCCCCTGGGGACCCAAGAATAAACTACTGTAAGAACCAACCATCATAGCAAAATGTTAACTTGTTTCCTCTCAAAACATTATTGGTTAGGTAATTAATGTCATCTGAACAAAATAGATTATTATTATTTTAGGAAAGTTACAGTTAATTTGCATATTGTTTAAAATGAAAATATATATTTTTCTTTAATACAAATTGCAGCTTTCATCCAAAGTACAATCTTTCCATAAAGCCTTCAAAATAACTGACAGAGTGCCCCCCCCCCCTCCCCCAAACACACACACCCCGATAGTGTGTGATACTTTAAATTGGGGCCCATGGCAAATATGAACTCAATAAATAGTTCCATTTATTAAAAATGCATAGGCGTAATTGGGTGCTTTTGACTGGGGTCCCCCATGGCCCAAATACATTGGTATTTGTAAAAAGCATTAATTAAAACAGAAATAGAAGACAATGATATGAAGTTATTAGGAACAAATTGTTTGCCAAAGTTATGAAAAAATTGAATGATAGAATAAAGCACCTGTGAGATATGACAAAAAGTATACCTCTGAGGTCTGCAGGTACCCCAGTTGGTAGAATTAAGGTTTAATATAGTTTTGCTCAAATCGAGGAAAGTGGATTTTGTCCCCCATCGCTTTCATTGTAAACACATTTGAGGGGTATCTTCTAATGAACAGAGGGAATGATTATAGCAAGTAAAACCTGTTTCAATGATCATTTGGGCCTCTGACTATTATTTTAAAACAGACTTATGAAATTGTGACCCTATACTTTAAACAGAGCCAGAAACCTCTTTAATACAATGTCATATGTACCTTTATGAAAGAAGTGGGCACCATATTGATACTGTGCTCACTTGTGTCAGTGGTGTTTATGGAAGGCCTGAGAGTCACTATCAGGTGAGTTAGGGGCAGCAGGCCTAACAGGTAAAAAAACATGTTAAGCACATGAGCCGTGCTCCCGTAAGCAACCCTGTGGATTATAGAGAAAGAAGGAGACAATTAGATCAGGAATAACATTAAAAGACTGACATTTGTTATAAATAATGTATTGATATCCACTGTGGAATAGAGCAAATCAATCCTCTTGAAATCTGGTCAGAAGTCACAAAATGTCACAAATAAGAAAATCACACTAAATACACACCACTTCATTTCCAGGTACTTTTTGCAGACCGGGTGGTTGAGGAGCTCAATGCGGTTGTACTGCACCATCGCCTGTAGAAAGAGTAACAGATATGTAGCCTGCTGTTAATGGCACATTTTCTGCAAGCAAGAAAGAACAGCCTGGCTGCTAAGATTTACAAGTACATGCATCTTATTGATCTCCACGGGCACAATGTATAAGATGATGTCAGTGGGAAAAAACATGAAGTCATGAAATGTTTTGTGAACATTTGGTGAAAGAGGAGATTGTGTTTTTGTAATATATTGAACAATACAATGTCATTATGTCTTACTGTAAAAGAAGTGGTGTTTGCTGGGTGGATGACTATGGCAGAAGATTGCAAATTGCACCTCAAAAATAGCTCAGAAATGTACATGTGGATGAGCACTTTTGGACTTCTGCTAGAATTATTACTCACTCTCGTCTCTACAAAGTTTTTTCCTACAGTAGGAACCAGCGGCAGCATGCTCAGTGAACAAGGCTTCTAATCAGGGCAGGTAGAGGGCAGAGTAAAATCTGGGGAAGTCTTATGACAAAGCCACAAAACTTGGCTATGGTGTTGTAACTGTCACTGTCAGTGCAGAAAATTGGATGGAGAATAGTGTTGCCACTGTTCCTCATGGATAGGTATGTAGCTGCAATATATGGATGGATGGATGAAGGTGAGCACTTAAGCCTATAGAGCCATATCATCACAGGGGGAGTACATTATTTGCATTCTACTGCACCAAAATTATTTTTGAGAAGAAAAAAAAAAGCTTACGTTGAGTGCAGCTAGTGGCTGACATCTTAAGGTCTTGTCCGTCGCCTTCTGCAGCGCAAGGGGAGCTTGGAGCCATTTGAAATCATATTCAATCTACACCACATAAAGAATTGTTTAATTTGTTTTACCTGGCAGATATTATATAATATAGATTGGTTTGATGTTTTGATGGTGCAGCTTGTAGCTTAATTACATGGTAATCAGGACTGTTATAATCATCGTCAGATTCCCTCACACAGCGGTCCAACAGGTGCTATTGACGAGAGTAGAAAAAGACAGTGAGAGAGAACCTAAAAAAGTGTATCTAAGGCAAAACTGTGTAAAGAGATGAGTTACGATGACTACTGTGCACACAGATTTATGTGAAGCATGTTTTTTTTCTTCATTTCCCTTGGCAAACCTTGTAGGTCTCAGGCAGGACCTCAATCATGTCAAGTATTGGACATCGTTGGCTAGAGCCAGGTATGAACAGTATCAAAGCCTCTGCACATCTGGAAGAAGTAAAACACAAATGGAAATCACAAATCTTAAAACCACTAAAATATGAGTAGAATTTAAAAATGGGGACTTTAGTGCCCCCCAGTGGGAGTATCAAAAAAGAAACTGGTACCAGCACCACATGCCAATACTTCCATAATTTAGAAGATGGTATGGAGGCATAAATCATCTACAAAGAGGGAGAGGCTTTGAATGCTGGATCAATACAGACGCATGAGCTGACATGATTGATGACTTGAACACAAAGCCCAGAATCAGTGACTATGTTGACTCCACTGTTTGATTGGCAGTCTCACATTAACGAATGCAGCATATAAAAAAACCTGCAGTATAAAAGTTGTTTTAGGCTGAACTACTCACTTTTATTGTTCTCTACAGAACAGACATTTGCATTCATAACATACCTGTCACTGTCAATTACAGCATTGACTACATCTTTTCTCCCATTTTGCAGAGCTTCATGGAGGAACGATGTGTCATTCTTGTTTAAGATGAGCTCTGCCCCGCGAGCCAGCATGAGCCTGACTGCAGCCACATGCCCCGATCTTGCTGCAATGTGGAGTGCAGTGTTCTGGTGTGGCAATAAACCGTAGGAGACAGTGCTTAGTATTTATCACAGAACAACAACGTCTGTATTATTCAATGCTACTGGTAGTGTGGGAATATTTGGAAAACAACTTACATATACTGTCATTTTTTTCTCACACTTGTCACCACACAAAAATGCATAAATGAATTATGAATTTGGATAATGTTAAACTTTTTGAAATAACAGTTATTCATACCCCATCCTCGTCAGTTTTATCCAGTAACTTTAGATTGGCTGACAGGAGAATGTCCATAGTTTGTGTGTATCCCTCAGATGCAGCATGGTGCAGACACGTCCAGCCCTTGTAATCACTGTAGACATGCCAAACACTTCTCATAAAGTCACATGTATAAGAACTGTAAACAGATGGCCAGTACTGCAGATTTTGCAAGTGTAGCTTAACAGTACATAGAGGATAGTATAGTACAGTACTACATGTTTTTGTGTATATATGTACTTTTTATGTTTGTGCATGTACATGTTATTCCGTCTGTGCACATGTGTTTGCGTTTACCTGTGAAAGAGCGCTCCTTTACGAAGCAACAGCTGTACCACCTTGGTGTGCCCGCCTGTTGAAGCCAAATGAAGTGGTGTCAGACCCCGCTCATCACCTTCATTTAGCAAGCGAGAGTCTGTGATGGTCTCCAATAATCTGTGACATGTATTGATGCGCCCGTACCTGAAAGAAAAGAACATGTAGTTGAAAACACTTTGATCTCAACAATGATCTGTTGATCTCTAAAATGGAAAAGCTTTTTGTACATTGCCCATAGCACGGGGGGTCGGAGGTCAGAGGGAGTTACAGCACAGTACCAGGGATTTAGTATCTTGCTCAAAGACATTAAATATTTCTGATACAGGGCTTAAACCTTGGCCTTCCAACACTAAGTCCAGTGTCCAGTGTCCTGTGTCACCCTGCAGCTCACAGGTAAAGAGTGTTTTCAAGCATGATTCACAGTGCCGCAAGCTGGGAGAAGTCATACTGAGAAGTGACATATTAGCTTGCGCTATGCTCTTTCTGTATCTCTAAGCCTTTTAAAGAAGGTCGGCAGCCCTTCTTCTCAGTGCAGTGGGATAGGTGAGGAAAGGGAATGAGGCGTCTAAAAGATGTAAGGTATGATATCATAGGGTGGCTTTCATTTGCCCTCTAGCTCTAATGAAATGGGTGTGCATAATAGAAAAAATCAATAACAATAATGTTGAAAGTCCACTCATTTCACACTATTAGTAACATTTCTCCAGTACCTTGCTAATTGAATTCTATCCTTTTGACAAGTCCTTTGGGTCATTGTAAAATGGGTGTGTCACAGCAGTTCATCTTCAAAAAGCTTTTGAGTACATAAATTGATCACAGGATTAAACAACTGAACAGTGAGACAACGTTTTTAAATGCAGTCACATTTTTCATTTGACCACTGTTGTTCAATTAGAGAGATAAAAGCCTTGGCTTTAGGAAGGTTGTAAGTCAAAGTCTTTTGAAGAGCCATTCTTCATTAATGTTTTATACTCTTGTGGAATCATTGATCAATACACATAGCTTGTTACAAAGTAACTGGAAGAATAGTGTCAGGGATGTGATCTTAAGCTGCCCATTGAGCTGGCACCACCTTTACCTGAAAACTCTTTTGGCTAGCGTAACCTTATTTAATATATTAAAAGATCAAAACTAAGACATTATTTTAGTATAGTGCAAAATTACACTGGTCAATGTCAACAGCAGTGACATTACGTTGCACTTGTTTGATCAAACTTGCCAAGGTTAAACAACTTTGAGTGAAAATCAAGTCAAATCAGCATTGTTTAGTTCAATGGTATGGAAAATCATGCCCTCAGGGACCAATCTAACTCACTGAGCAGCAAAGTGCAGGGCAGACTTCTTGTCCTTTGACTTGCATGCAAGGCCGACCTGCCCCGAGAGGCCCAGCATGTTCTTCACTGAGTCATGGATACCCAGTCTACAAGCGTAGTGGAGCGGGGTGCAGCCCTCATTATCCTCACAGCTCAGCAACGCCTTCACACTGCTATTCTGAAATTAGACCCATTATAAACACATTTATTTATATATACATAACAATGTACACTAATATGTGTATTAAACAAAGCACACAAGCAAAAAAAAATGGCACAAATTATATAACTTCCATCCAGGGCTACAGTTAAACACATACATACACGTGCACACCCACACACACACACAGATTATATAAATAATAATGTACTGTAATAATTTGCACACAGACTCAGGGAGATATCATTCATGCTCTGTCTACAACAACTATTAAGTGTATCAGCCTTCCTTTGTGGCTCATATTGAATGCTTTGACATCATTGTGCCCTTAGGTAGCCTATTGTGTTTCAAAGGACTATCAGCTGGCTTAGTGAGAGTGTAATGAACTTTATCCACTGGCCTTGAATGCATGCAGCTACAGCAGGCCCAAGACAAATTGTTCAAAAACAGTATAGTAATTAGAGTAGGTTCCAATCTCTTCATGACATCTTTGTCTAAGGAGGATAGAGTGCATTTGATAAACTACAAACAGGCTACATGGATTACCTGCAGTGCATCTTCTGGGAGATTTTTCAAACCCTTAGGCTGCTGAATGGCCAGATGAAGGAAGTTGCAACCAAATCCATCTTTTATATTTACATTTGCCCCTAAAAGACATAAATGTATGCATGAATGTGCACAACCTGATTTATCAGGCACCTTACAAATTATATGAGCTTAGCTGGCTATGTAGCTTACCTTTTGACAGAAGCAGAGCCACAGTACTCCATGCTCCACAGCTTGTAGCCAGCAGCAAGGGAGAGTTCCCCTTACAATCAATGCTGTTTAGGTCCGCACCCTGAGGAGAGAATGCACTTCAACCTTAGCATTGCCTCATTAATTACCGCATTAATTTCACCACACATTGCTGTAATTATCTGAAACAAATGAGACCGTCATGGGAAAATTAGCATGGTCTATATTAAATTCTACCCTGCCTTTCACATTTTTTTCCACATCCACAATTTGCATAGAGAATTATGCACTGTTCTGTGGCAAATGGGAAGGTGTCTTACTGTAAAACTATACAAAACATATACAAATACAAAAACTATACTGTTCTGAAGAATGTGAGATGTGTAGTGTAAGAAAAGCACTGATTCATTGATAAAATGTAATGGGCATTAGATAAATAAATCAAAAAAATATTTGGTGGGATTGTAGGAAATGGTGCCAATAAGTGTGTCTAAAAATGGACATGAATATAATTCTGTTCAGTTAAGTAAATTTGACACCAGAGATGGGGAAAGTGGCCAGAAGCAACACAAATAAATGAGTAAATAAAAAAAATGGCTCTGATTTTGACAAATGCCACAAATAGAATGTCATTAACACAGAATAACTGCTGGTGACAGTTATTATGACATATCAAAACCATAAACCATCACAAATATCTATGAATCTAGTGGCAAAGCCAGATACTGAATTTATCCTCTGCTACTAGTTGGTCCTTAGTGCCAGGTGATGTCACTCTCAGTGTACTGTTTTATGGTTTCAAAGATAAACACGCTTAGTGTTTAAAGGTTTATTTCCTGTTGCAGTGTTTGCTAACTGAGTCAGGAGACGAACTTGGACCCAAGCTTTTACCTAGCAACACAGTAAATGGTCTCTAACGTGCAACAGATGGTGACAGGTGGTCAACAAGCATTTGGTAGCACCTTTTAACATGTAGTAAACTAAAAAGTGTGTGTTTGAAATTGCAAATATTGTCTCATGGTCGCAATAGTAAAGTGACAGAATGATCCAATCACTAAATGAAATCCATGCAGTTGTGGCCACCATAATATGACATTTATAAGAAAGTCCTCAGAACAGATTATTTGACAAATTTTGACAATTTCAGTATTAACAACAGAAAAACATACAGTTTTACCTTTCCTGATCCCATGCCATGCACTTAAGGCAAGAAATGAATAACATGATACTGGAGCTGGGAATGCGCTGCGCATAGCAGCTGCGAGGTAATGAATGTTCATGTTTGTTTGTGCATGTGTGCCTTATTTACCAAAGAAATTAGGTACTCTGCCAGCTCCATGTGGTCAAATATTGTAGCCCTGGAAAAGTAAACACAGTTGTTGTAAACCAGACACACAACACACTCACTTCGTGAGTCAAGCTTTTATTTTAATACTGACAGATGTTGAAAAGGGCGATTATTTCCAATTCTGTGTTGTCAGAGCATGATATAACAGCCAGATTTCCCTTCATGGTTACATGTTTTATCTCTTGGATTGTAATGGCTACTAATTCCTGGTATTTTAGTGACATAAAGAGAAAGACTTTAATGGATGAAAGATGATTTCCATGACTGAATGATAGCCTTGAAAGACTTGATAATCCAGAAATCTCCTAACCACAGATGATGCTATGTCTGTTGAAAGAAGCCAGCATGGCCCTCTTAGAGGTCATAGGTTATCATACCAGCTATTAATTAGTGAGTTTAGTGTTGCATTAGGGCAGTTCCAACAGGAAAAAATAGCAACAACTTAATCATAATGCCTTTTATGAATACTACTATGACTTGTTTTAATCGCTATAAGGCCTAGCAATTTAAAACAATGATAACAGGGTAAGAAAAAATGTAAATGTAAGGATTTTTGCTTCCAGGTGTTAATATGAGTGTTAAGAGGGTTGCATACTCCACAAGGATCTATATATAGTGCTGCTTGAAAGTTTGTGAACCCTCTAGAATTTTCTCTATTTCTGCATAATGACCTAAAACGTGATCAGTTTTTCAGTCCTAAAACTAGATAAAGGGAACACAATTAAACAAAGGAGACAGAAACATTAAATTTATTCATTAATTTATTGAGGAAAATTATCCAATCTTACATATTTGCGTGAGGCAAAAGTATGTGAACCCTTGCTTTCAGTAAGTGGTGTGACCCTCTTTTGCAGCAATAACCTCAACCAAACGTTTGCGGCAACTGTTTATCAGTCCTGCACATTGGCTTGGAGGAATTTTACTGCCCACATCAGGTCCTTCCACAGCATTTCTATCAGATTAAGGTCAGGACTTTGACTCAGCCATTCCAAAACATTAACTTTCTTCTGCTTTAACCATTCTTTGATAGAACGACTTGCGTGTTTAGGGTTGTTGTCTAGCTGTATGACCCACTTTCTGTTGAACTTCATTTCACAGACAGATACCTTGACATTTTCTTGTAGAATTGCTGGTACAAGTCAGAATTCATACCTCCATCGATGATTGAAAGCTGTCCAGAGGCAGTAAAGCAGTCACAAACCATGGTACTGCCACCACCATGTTTCACAGACAGGATAAGGTTCTTACTGGAATGCAGTGTTTGCTCATCGCCAAACATAACGCTTCTCATTCAAGCCGAAATGTTCGATTTTGGTCTCATCCATCCACAGAACATTTTTCCAATCACTTTTTGGCTTATCCACATGGTCTTGAGAAAACTGTAGATAGCACCAATGTTCTTGTTGGAGAGAAGTGGCTTTCTTCTTGCAACTCTGCCATGCACACCATTGATGTTCAATGTCCTCCTGGTGGTGGACTCATGAACATTGACTGTAGCCACTGCAAGAGAGGACTTTAGTTTCCTAGATGTTACCGTGGGGTCCCTTGTGCCCTCCTGGACTATTACACACCTTGCTCTTGGCGTGATCTTTGATGTTTGACCACTCCTGGGGAGGGAAACAATGGTGTTGGATATCTTCCATTTGTACACAATCTGCCTGACAGTCGACTGGTGGAGTCCAAACTCTTTAGAAATGGTTTTGTAACCCTTTCCAGTCTGGTGAGTATCAGCAACTCTTCTTCTAAGGTCTTCAGACATCTCCTTTGTTTGAGCCATGACACACCTCCACAAACCTGTGTTGTGAAGCTCAGACTTTGATAGTGAAGACCTAGATTTCTCTTCTTTAAATAAGGCAGGGCCTCCCAGACTCACACCTGATTATCGTTCCATTGACTGAAACACCCAACTCTAATTTCCCCTTCAAATGAATTGATAAATCCTAGAGGTTCACATACTTTTGCCACACACAAATATGTAACATTGGATCATTTCCCTCAATAAATAATCGAACAAGTGTAAAGTTTTTGTCTCATTTGTTTAACTGATGTCTCTTAATCTAGTTTTAGGACTTGCATGGAAACCTGATCATGTTTTGGGTCATATTTATGCAGAAATAAAGCAAATTCTAAAGGGTTCACAAACTTTCAAGCAGCACTGTAAATGCCAGTGTGAGGGAGCCCAAAAAGAATTCAATCAAAGCAAGAATCGGGTTCCATCTACATCATAGGGCTAATTGCTTAGCAGTCCTTGGGCACACAGCTCCACCACAAATGGGACACATCCCAAGGTTTAAGACTGAACCATCTTCCTTGACAACATCCAGACTCCAGGACAAACAATCAGGTTATATGATAGCAATCTACAAATGTCTATATGGCAGTGGTACCAAGCCAGTACAGTATATGGCCAAACTGCTATGATGGTGCACAGACCTGGAAAGTATACCACTCACATTTCAGGTATAATATCGACACCACCAGCATACTGTAGAATTAGTGCCAGCCAAACACCATGTTCAGTGGGTTAGGCAATTGTATTTGATGTTGTGGAGTTAATGCAACAGTTTGCCATTTTTAGGAAATATTCTTATTCTGTTCATTCCCAAGAGTTAATTGAGAATATATGTACCATTTTCATATCAGTTCACCACCAGCAGCCAGTTAGCTCTGCTTAGAGAAACAGCTAGACCGGCCTTGTCCGAATGTAAAAAGAATCTGCCATAAGAAGTGCAAAAATTACTTCTGTAGTTTTGTGAAGGTTATGTGCCACTTTCTGAAGTTTCTGACTCCAGGAAGTCACTGCATCCAGCTAAGAAATAGTCCCACACCAGAACCTGTGATTTTTACACATAGATTTTTGTACATTTTAAACAAACAAGATAAGTGTTTAGTTAAATAGCTTTAGAAGTGCCAGTACTTCTAAAGCTATTTAACTTTACCTTTGACAGAGCCAGGCTAGCTGTTTCCCCATTTTTCAGTCTTTATGCTAAACTACGCTGTTTGGATACTGGCCATATATTAGGGGACAGACATCCGAGTGGTATCAGTCTTCTCATCTAAATCTTGGTATGAAAGCAAATGAGCATATCTCCCAAATGTCATATGATTTATTTAAGTCCTAAATGGGAAGGGACTGGCAGACAACAAATAACAACAAAGCTCAGCTACACAGACCAGTAGAAGAACATCATGAAAAGGTGTGGTATCAGTTGTCCAATGGGCAGATGGCTGAAGAAAAAACATTATGGAGCTAAATTTGCATCTTACCATTTTTGAAATGCAGTAGAAATCAACAAAGAGCCTCCACAGCCACATCCATTGGCATCATCAACACATACAATTAATGGAAGCACAATAATCGGCAATTTTTCATTTACTGCTTATGATCAGTGAACTATGTGGGTGGAGGGATAGGGGAAGCCCACCTGTGTAGAGGGGTCTGACACGCCCCATCGGTTAGGTTGATGATGTCTTCCACTCGGTCATAGGAGGAGAGCATCAGTTTGACTACCTCAGTAGCACCCTGGGTGCAAGCCAAATGAAGTGGTGTGGATCTGTCATTCTGGACAGCAACAAACATGGATATATTATGAGCAATGAATAATGAATAAATATAATGAATATTCACAGGCTCTTCAAAAATGATTCTAAACAGACACTGTGACATACTGAGCTTGACAGAGCAGAACAAACATACACACACAGGAATAAGTATACACACCGGCTCTCACATATACTCATTTACACACACACATACATATTGTACACTTCCCCAGTGTAACATTAGCAAAGTATCTCCCAGACTCGCTGGCTGAGCACTGGGGGCTGTAACACAAGCCTTTAATGAGATAACCAGGACTGGCAGGAGGAGGCCAGTGATCGCTCCACTCAGCTCCACAATGTAAGTGGGGGTAATTTGTATCAATTTAGCCAACCGAGGCTATTACTGTACTCACTATTCCTGCTGTAGCTCTGGCCACTAGCCCAGGGCTAGACATAACGATCACTCCCAGATGGGCGTGATAAGACGGACGTGCTTTAACAGTACAAAGACTGAAACCCTTTGCCAGGGAAATGCTTTACAGGTGTAGGCAAATGAGATCTAAATTAAAAAAACAATGCAAATCTGACAAAGGCCAGACAGAAGATGAATAGTGATGCTTGTAATCTGCATCTTCCAGGTGTTAATGTGTTTATGTAGAATGGTAGAACAAACATTGGAGCTTTGACAACCAAATATTTTATCGAAAGTGCAGAGTGCTAGTGCAATACCAACATAGAGTGAACTGTTACCTGTTGTTGGTCAACCTTTGCCCCAGTGGCAATACAGAGACGGATGGCTTCAATGTTTCCACCACGTACAGCCAGATGGAGGGGACTGCTCATGGACTTGTCGAGATAGTTGATGTGAGCTTCAGCTGAGTGGCCGAGCTCTTCTCCTGTCAGCAGAGAATAAACAGTTTCTTAATTGTGAGTAATATTCTAAATTTACATCAGGATTATAAAAAAAGGTTTCTTTATTCATGCCTATTGGTATAAGCTTATTTTTTAACTTCTGCCAATCTTTCATGGTAATTTCAACTGCAGGGTCTTAATCAGACACCCTCCTCCCTCTACACTGAGATTCTTGGTTTTTACTGTTTTATTGGAAAGAAGTAATAAGTAAACTGTTTTCATTCATGGTGGGCTGTCTGTGTAAACCCTCAAATAACAGAAAATGTGAATGCTGATTAATAGCCTTGCTGAGCAACCACAAAATTATCATAATATTTTGTGCTCTGACTAAACTTTTCCACAACAACACTGGATTTACCAGCAGACCTCCCAGGGTGGATAAACACAGTGACAATCTGTTGGCCTCTGTACAAGACAGCTTGAGTATTTTTCTACAAAATGTCTCTGGGGGCTTCAAAAGTCTGCTAGCAGCTACTACCTGACTGAGGTGAACTTGTTTGTTATCCATCAGTTTAATAGGCTGTTTGGCCTTGTTTAAACTTTTTTTTACTATCGTCAGCAATTTCAATTTTTGATGTTAGATCATTCCTTTTGTCGTACCGGCCTTCAGGATCACTTCCATGGCTGTTTTTGCACCTGCGAAAGCAGCTGCATGCACAGCATAATGGCCGAGTTTGTTCTGTTGGCAAAGGTGTGCTCCATGCTTTATCTTTGACAGAGAGGAGAATGGATGGAGAGAAAGACAAACAGAGAGAATTCTTTGTCAGAGACAAAGCTGCAGTGAGCTGGCCATCAGTATAAAGCACAGCTACATAATCTGTTCTGTACAGATGAGTAGTTATCTTTTACGAGCCGGTGCAGGTAGACAGTACAACTGAATGAATACATGAGTATGAATGCATCACTCTTCTATATACCAGTGTGCTGAGAGCCTCATAGTTATTGATGGAGCAGGCCAGCATCACTGGGTTGTTCCCAAGGTCTCCAGGCAGGTTACAGTCTGTAGCATTGTAGGACAGCAGGAGCTGCAGGGGGGAAGAGATAAATACTTTACAGTCTTCAGTGTCCTCAACTCACCTACTTATACACTGACATCCTTCACCATACTGCAGCTGTGTGAGTCTATGAACAACAGCCAAATGCTACAGGGATGACAGGACAAGGTCTTTCCAAGTAAATAGTTGAGTCAGGTTTTGTCAGTACGTAAACACGACTTTAGAACAGCAGTGGATGCTCCAGTTTGTGTAAAAGTTATTAAGCTTATCATCTTTCCATAAAGTAGATTTGAGGTAAAAAATAAATGTGGAAACTACATTGTATTTCCTGTTGGCATTCAATCAGTATGGAAGATTTTTTTTAATGTCAGATTACAGCAATGAATCATCACATCTAATTATGAACAAATAAATGTAAAATGCAACCATCTAATAATTAATATCCAAAACAAATAATGAAGGATATTTAATTTGTGTGGAGTTTCTTTTTTGGACTCTGTCTTTTCTGATTTAATGACAATTCTACCGCTCTATTCATTGTTTGATGGGAGATTCTTCATTGTTTGACCTTTCTATTTATGATGGTTGGCTTTTCCTTAATTACAATGTTGTTAGTTGATGTTTGGCCTTTCATTATTAGTTATGGCTTTACATTATTAGTTATGGATATTTATGGTTGGATTTTACATTATTTGATGATGTAATTTGTTGTTTGAAGAGTTAGGGTTTTAATCAATAGACGTTATGATTCATTGATGTAATCTGACATAAAAAAAAAGCTCCCATAAATCAGAGTGATCAAAGCTTGGTTAGATAAAATGACTTAGTAGTCCATAATAGTACAGTAGCAATATCACATGTAAATTTGCTCCACTAAAATAAAAAGAATGATGCCATTCTAAAAGATTTAGAAATATTAGCTGTAACATATACTTTACCATGGAATCAGCATTGACAAAACTATTACTACTACTGTATGCATTAAGTTGTATACGTGTACTTATATGTTTGAATATGTTTAAAGTATTGACAAGAGTAGCGAAAGCCATTTGCACTTAAACATTACTTTGCTGCTACAATGACCTTGTTTTTCTAAGAAAACACAAGAACAGAACAGCAAACACATTTCATATAAATTGCTATTTCAGCTTCCTCACCTCCACCAGGTTGTTGTGTCCATGGCTGACCGCCAGATGCAGAGGGGACAAGAGGGCCATGTTGAGGACATTGGGGTCGGCCCCCAGGTCCAAAAGAGCCGTGCAGCTCTCCGCCTTGTTCCTCTCCACTGCCCAGTGTAGGGGCACATTGCCCTGCTCATCACAGCTGTTCAGCTCTAGGAGGGAATACAAGAGCACATGCAGAGAGACACACACATACACAAATACATAAAGATGCATGTAGATACAAGCAACTCTTATATGTACCAGATTCAGTGCATAAATATCAACATACTGTTCCATACAGTAATTTAAAGACAGACTTACAGTGATTTACAGTACACATATTTTACCTGTGCTGGAGTGCATCTTATGATCGATGGCTGAGGCATGCTTACCCTTTGAGTCTATGACAGTGGTGATGGATTGGATGAGGGTGACGTGGCCCCCTGCGGCAGCGTGATGAAGGGGACTGGCTCCACATTCATCTCTCTCTTTCAGGACCTCTGGGCTCTTCCTCACCAAGTTCTCCAGGAGAGCCAGGTCACCCTTCTCAGACAACTAATAAATAATATAAATAATAAAATAATATAATACAGTGAGAGTGAGGATAATAGCCGAGCCTGATGTTATCTGTATGTACTTTTCCATTTGTCTTAATGCTTTTTAACACTAATAGTCATTAATAGCTACCTTGCTTGATGTTTCTTTTTCAATAGTTGAAGAACATCTGTTTGTCAGTTCTTCAGACCACTGGCTATAATAATCAAAATTTCAATTTGAATGAAATACTGCAACTCACATAACATTATTATACAATGCTAGAGTTGTTATCAGGTCTCTGGCATATTCAGGCATCTACTCAGCTCTTCACAGTGGCTTTCTTTAAGGTTACACAGGGTTGGGATTACTGATGGGGTGTTACATAAACACTCCTCATATTATGAATACTTGTAGAGGAAATAAATCCTCTTTTAAAATACTTTATTGTAGACCTTTGTGATTTAATAAATGGCCATTTGCTTTATAAAATACGTTTTATTTCTTTTCTTTTTTTAAATGTCCACACAGCTTGATGACAGTTGCTCACCTCAAATATATTTAGATTTGCCAGGGCTGGATCCTCATCTTCTATCACATATGTATAACAACTGGTCTGTCGGGCCACCTCCCTGCTGAAGTTCATCACTCAATAGTAACTCGGTGAAGACGAGCCCTCCGTGCTCGCATGAAGGGTTATGGCAATGACACGTGTCTAAACATAACCACATATACACAGAGATGAACATGTCCTTATGCATGCAACAACTAAATACTAAAATAGAAAACAAATCCACCATAGTTTCAATCAAGTCATACTACTGAGTATGTACAGCCTGCTTTACAAGTAAGAAGAACAGAGAGTGTTATGTGACTGAGAGGGCAGATAACGCCTTAAGCCATAGGCTTCTCTCGCCATGGGGGGATATGGGCACAGATGACTTTGTCTTTACCCGGAAGGGCATTCAGATCCACAGAGTGTTTGGTGGTTGGAGCCCTTGTCTTGAAGAAAGCAATTATGTTCTTCACAGCTGGGGGGCAGCTTGTTTGAGTCTGTCCCAGGTGTCCTTGGGTGATCCTGGGTGAGCAAGATTGAAAAAGAGCTTGTAATTGTATTGTATGAGGCCCTCAGTCACATCAAAAGGCCAAACAACAAATGGCATTTGGTGAGCAAATTACTATGGAGAATTCTCATTGGAAATCCCCTCGACCTTATGCAGTAGAGTTCCTTTGGTGTGTACTGTGACTGATCGGAGTTGTTTTCAGGTCAAAACAGCAACCAAGTTTAGAGTTATTTTATGAAAATTATATTTTGTTTCTATCACTCATTTGATTTATGGTACGTTTCTGCACAGCAAGTGACAAGTTTGTGCAAGATTATATTGTGTGGGTCAGTGCACATGAATGAACATTCTCTACTGGCTTCTTTAAGGTGAGCAGAGTGACTCCCTCCAGATGAGAGATCAATAATTAACCTTTGTGGGCTGTGGTCACCATGGCAATTGATTTATTGATTGATTCACTATTCTTCAGGAAGCTCTGCAGATTAATAATGGATTGTTCTAGCCAGTAAGAATCATATCGTAAAAGTGTAGCTCTCACTACAACATACAATGTTTGCTTCAGGGGACAAGGGTTTACCTTGTTCGCACCAATTTTGTAACAGGTGTAAAATTATTTTTGATAGTATTTCTTCCAAAGAGGACCCAGAAATGCAGTATAATGTAGGTTGCCCATGTTTGTAATAAGATACTGGAAAACACTTCCACCTGAGAGAATCCATTACAAACCATCGATATAATACTACTCATACTTTGATCAACTCAAGTCTTGACCACAATGCAATTTATATTAGTCCTCACAGTGAATATACCTTACTCTACCTTCTCTGTAGTTAAGAAAGAATTTAATTTTACAGTTAAACCAGTCAATGTGGCTTCGTTTTCTTCAAATCAAATTTGATAATGACCCACTGTGTGTCATCACCGGCAGTAAATTAGTGTCATTGGGTTTTGAAATTGAGCCTGCCACATATCTGTTTGCAGAGGCCATGTGTACAGGAAGTGGCACTAATGGGCATTGTTAAACACATCTCCCAAACAGCAGAAATAAAAGGGGTAGATATAATTTTACTTAACAATGACATCCCTGCATGCACGGGTTACACGTAAACTTTTGCTCATATAATTTAATAAAAATATAAAATAACATATTAAGAATAAATACAATGACCAGTGCATGTTTAATAATAGATGTATTCTTAATTAAGGATAGATCATTGGCTACAAAAGTACTAAAACACTAAAATCAGATTTAAAATGGCTAGATTGTGTTAATATTGTGTGATGTAAAGCTGAACAGATTGTATTATTTGATGACACTTGTTGAACATAACTCACCCTCTGAACAATAACTGATCTTTATCAAACTACACTGAATACTTTTTGACATTTTAAGTGAAAAGCCACCCACAACTTGAAATTGAAACATACTTTTCACAGTGCAAAACATATGACAACATCTGTAATTGTTAATAATATTTTCATTTACCCTCATTGTCTCATAGATAAATAAGCAGTAGCATTAAAAAATAAAAGACAAAGTTGAAGATATGATGCACTTACTGTATTTGTATGAAGGTTGTGTTGAGCTGAGCAATCTTGATGTTCTCCTCACCAGTGCGAAAAGGGCTTTAAATAGTGTGGGGGCAAGCCACTTCCTTGTCTCTCTCCCACTGTAATGCAAGATGCTGCCCCTTGTGACCAATTTACTCTCATCATCTTTTCAAAGAGAAGGCTATGCCCATGTTGTAATACTTTAAGCAGCAAACATGATATCTCCAGTTACTCATGATAAGTTTTAAAGTGCCTGTATGACTGATACTGATTTTATGAGGAAATGTGATTTTTACTTTTTAACCAACTCTCTTTTTTTCATTTTGTGCCTATTTACAGACTTGAAACTTTTGTTCCACCACAGGACCTGAGGAACCTGAGCATTCGTTCAAGTTTGCCTGCATTATTGTTAGTATTTGAAAGGCAGGGCCCCCCTGACATTTTCAAGAAACTTGACCACCCAGCTGCACATGAACATACTGTATACCATTTATCAAACTGCACAGTTAAAGCTATTTCCTATACCACCCGTGTTTGGGATAATGCCTACTCAGCTGCCTTTTCTCATAAAGCAAGTGACTTTTGACAAGATAGATTGAAGGCAACCTTTAAGACCTCCTTGTTGATGGTGGGATTAAGGAAATATTCCACAGGGAATCTTTATCAAGCAGGATTATCAGATAAAGTATATCATTAACTAAGGATTATAGGAGCATTTCTACCAGCTTTATCATCAAGGGAATAAGTATCATCTGAGAATTGTAAACTGGTCTTTTACCACAGAAAATGTATATTTTTGCTGCCAAGGCTGAATTTCTAATTTTGTTAAAAATGTAAATTAATAATATGAAACCAACTCACTGCAAAAAGAAGAACAGGAGAAAAGGGTCATTTTGAACACTTTATACCATTATAGGGGCAGCTCTAGGGAATGGCAGTGCTGGTCTGTTGGTTGGTCGGTCCACCACTTTGTTCCATACTGAAATTTCTCTAAAGTTCTAAAACTAATGGATGGATTTCAATGAAAATTTGAACAGAGAGTTATGGTCTCCAGAGGATGAAGCCTACAGACTTTGGTCCTCCACCACGGTGGTTTTTATTGAAATGTCTCTTGGACAGATTGCCATGAAACTTGGTGCAGACATTCATGTGCCCCTTGGAGTGAATTCTAATAACTTTGGTGATCCCCTGACTTACATCCATCTTTGCATTATGACCAAATGCCTGCAAAACTAATTCCCATCAGCCTCAGCTATACTTTGTACTTAGTGCTGATTAGCAAATATTTGTATGTTAACACACTGAGCTAAGATGATAAACATTTTAAACACCAAACCTGCTAAAAATCAGCATGTTAGCATTGTCATTGTGAGCACATTAGCATGCTGACGTTAGCACTGAGCTCAAAACACAGCTGTGCTTAAGTACAGAGACCCTGGTGGGGCTTTAGAAAGTTTGCAAAACTTAAAAAAAATGTATTGCATGCACTTTCATGCCTTAAACCTGCATTTTTCCTAATGGCCAGCAAGGGGCAACTGCACTGGTTGCAAAAAGAAGTTCGATAGTATGGAAGTCTATGAGAAAATTACCCTACTTCTCACTTGATTTATTACCCCAATAAATACTTTCCTAACGAATTTATGGTCTCAATCACTAGTTTCAAGTCTTCTTCATACATCATGATGTTCAAATTGTGGTCCCTTTTAAAGTAAAATGGACGATAAAGTTGGGTATGCTTTAGGGTGTGGCTACCTTGCGGTAAGTCATTACAATGACAACGTTGATTACGTAATGTAACCCCTGATTCACAGTATAGACGTAGCTGCTACTATTTTATGGTGTGTTTTCAGTTCATGAAAGTTAATTCTAACATTTTGGTCACCTAAAAAAGTCTTGTTCAGCATTTGGTTGTACTAAAAGACCGTCTAAAGGCTGCTCAGTACATTTTGTTTTAATGGTTTTAGGCCTGTTTTTTCGCTAGAGAAAATTAGCATTAGCTTTAGCATTATCACAGTTAACCACAAACTGTAAATGCACCATGCTAACCAAGTTAGCAGCTAGCTCTAGGGTCAGCTCCTTCCTCTCGTGTAAATATGGTCACTTCTGGCTCCAAAAATCAAAGATGGAAATGCTCAAAGTGCTAAACTCAAGGCTTCAAAACGGCAGTCCTCAAACCAGTTGGTGACGTCACAATGACTGCGTCCATATTTTTTTACAGTCTATGGTTTAACCCTATTCCTAACCCTCCCACCCTCCTACTGCAGGATTATCATATAGGCCTAGCCTAATTCTATTCTATTCTATAATTTTGATTAAATAGAACTGCTATTAGTCTAAATACATATTTTGTGTTGGTCTATTCTTTTACTGGATGTGGACATTAAGCATTTCAATGATTTTGAATTTTTCAAAACACACCATAGTTTTGACAATATAACTTTACCTAGTTACTTTATGTAACTGTAGCAGCTGAGTACTGTGCAGATTACCTGCTCCACTCCCAGGTAGTAAAAACTATATCTGTAGTCATGTCTCCCATAAAATATTTAGAGGTGGCTTTGTTTTGGAGTGTATGTTCAGCAGCACAGATGCTACTGAATTATCACAGAAATATTATAGGAATATTATCACACTTATCACACTTCTGCGACTACATGTTGCTACTTGTCACTTTGATCATGAAGGTAACACTACTCTATAGAGTGTATAGGCCACAATGTAGTATAAAATTGAGTACTTATAGTATATAGTTTAGAGAATATTATAGATCAAAGACAAAACTGACAGAAAGGCAGGACTGAGAAAAAAATGTAAAAAGCAATCACAAATCTGTCTGCTACTTCAGCACCACGGACAGTGCCATGGATTTATCAATACACAGCGCAGTTAGGCTACTGATATTTCAGAACCATGGTCGGGGCCATAGATTCTAACTTGCGCAAACCTCAGTCGGATAAAGGATCAATGAGTCAGGCAGACTAGACTAACATATTCAACTAAACAACCCCTCTGCCCCTGCACTCTCTCTGCTACCAGTGGATGGAGAGGGGAGATGGCAGGTTAACAAGGGGGATGCATTTTGGTCATTTGCAAACAATGGGGATGGCATCCTCCCTCACCCTCCTCTGAATTAAAACACTAAAAATTAATTGCAACTACGGGTACAGGTTTGATTTATAGATGCAATATATTAATTAATGAACCAATTACTTTGTATACAGGCAAACATTTTTCCAACTTCATTAAAAATTTTAAAGCTCTAGCTTGCTGTCAAACAACAAACTACAATTCATCATTATAAATGTCACAAGCTATACAGTACTCAGATCCAGAGTCCAGATCTACCACACATCTAATTGCTCAAAACTAATATTTGCCAGGTTATTGTTCTCATGGGTTATCTTTGAGATGTGTTATTGACCAAGCAATATTCGTGGATAAACCACACATGCAGCAGAAGCAGAGCCAGTGTCACAAACCAAGTATTATCTGTCCAATTGAGTTTGATGAATTGCCCGTACCAGTTTGTATTACATAAATAAACATGACTACTACCCGCATAACAAAATGGTTGTGTTTGCCTTGGAACTTTGTGGCAGGGACTGATTCAATGCACAAATGCGGAGATGGAAGAGAGATATACAATGAGATATATATGTAATGGATATATAATGACAATATGATTTGAATATTTGGTTGGTCACAGGGAAGGCATGTGTATTTAGCAGTTCAGTGACACTTATGTTCAGATGCTCCATTGCACCTGTCGAATGACGCCACAACTGCTGATGAGTCGGTTGCTGTGCTCTGGTGCTGGAAGGGCTACTTGGGACTAAATTATACATTCATGCTATTATGCAAAGGGCATGCTGCACACTGCATAAAAACCACTGCATAAATCGCTGCAAAAATCTTTCTCTGCATTCTCCCCCACATGTTCACCCATGCATTTGATACCACTATTACTAATAGACATAAAAATTTTATTTCCAATTTGACACATTTGCCCTTATTTGCATATTGAGTGTTTTGTTGGCAACAGAACATCCTCAGGCACCACGGAGGAATATTTGTGAATCATTTCACCAGTGTGAGCTATTTAAAGTGCTTACTTGCAGTAGAAAAGTCTCTTATTGGTTTATAAAGTATAAAAAGGACAGGTTAATATGTTGCTGTACACAAAAGTGGCTGAGAGCAGCGATATGCAGAGTGCATTAACTGCAGAGCTGTCAGTCAGAAGTTCACAACAGCCTAAGTGCTGTTAGTATGTGTGTGTGTGTGTGTGTGTGCGTGCATGTGTGGTCCGTACTGGTAACATGTGGTACTGCGTTGGTGTTCCATCACTTATAAATGAGGTTGCCTCTTAAGAGTGGTGGTGTCCTTGGGGAGGTACAGCAGACCTGGGTGGCTGACTGCTTTTTGATACTTTATTTGTCCACTGCTGCAAAGGTACTCAGCATGTTTGACTTTTCAAATGCAACATCGTCGAATTAAAATCAAACAAAAAGCCACTTCCCCATCCATTAAACCAACTAGCACCAACAAAACTTTTCATGATGGTCATGCTCGTTCTGGTGATTTTTCCATCAGACAGTGACAAGCCTTTCAGACACTGTAAATCACTCGGAAACAAGAATGCAAATTTCATGTTTGCCCAGGGAATCTCTTTAGTCATACTGGGGATTAAATTCTTTCTAAGCATATAATTGGGAGCTCCAAGGCATGCTTTTCAGGCTTTAGTAAGATACAGATTTATGCCAGAGAAACATATTTTAATGCTTGTTTCTTTTGAAAGGAGAAAAATGTATGATGTTGGTATTTTTCTATGTATTTCATCAGGACAATTAAAACATTCTGAAATCTTGTAAAGTTGGTGTGAATAACAAAATGTACAAATGTAAAATTATTCTTCAGACTATTCTGATATTCACACTACAGTATTGTTTGATGAGAAAACATTTAATGATAAGTACTTTTGCAGGAGTATTCTATGTAATTTTTGTGAAAGAGTGCACATAGCAAAGTTGGTATCGCATCTGGAAGAATCAGAAATTGCTCAGTGGTATTTTTCCATGTTCTGTTTTTGCTTTGTGTTTAGGTTAAGTAAACACCATAACAAAGTAAAAAGGTATGGGTCTCTTGGGGTCTCATCTCATAGTTTTATTCTGAACAGATTCTGCATTCAATGCAAAACAACACTTTATACTGTTATTATTTTTTGCTAACAGCAAAGTTATGAAAAGTTTATAAGACCACTTTGCAGACCAACTAAAATGTGTATGAGGGTGCAGAGGTGACAAAGTAAAAAAAAAAAAATAGAGAGAAAAGTGGAAATAAAAATAAAAGTTTGATTCAAAATATAATACACAAAATATAATATATAATTGGATTTCTTAATTAATTTACTTGATTTGATTTGATTTATTGATTGGGACAGTGTGCAGTTTTTAAACATTAAAGATGCATTGCACTGGAGTTAGCTCAGAGCTAATTTGCATCTGCAGTCCCCCACAATCAAAACATACAACAGCACAACAACAAACAGTACAAAGCAAAAAACACACAGAACACACCATACAAAATACAAAATACAAAGCTACACACAATAGCACATCACATACACCCACAATGTCAATTAGAAATTAATAATGCAAACTTGTCAAATTAAAAGCAAGACAACCTGCACTAATGAGAAGACCACAGATGGAGTTAAGACTCAGTGGTCACAGAGCTGAGTTGGTCTTTAGTAGATTTTTCAATTTGGCCTTGAATGTATTGATTGAACTACAGTTCTTCATATCATCAGATAGGGCATTCCACTGAGTTGTGGCTTTCACAGAGAAAGCTGGCTGCCCAAATGCAGTGCCACGAGATGGTATGGTATGATCTTGTAAGGAGGATATTCTGGAGGATCTAATAGAACTTAAGTCACATAGTGGAGGAGGGGCCAAACCATTTAAAATTTTATAAACTAGGCACAAATTTGAGAATAATCTAAAATTCTCAAAGCTCAGTAAATTGTATTTCTCCAGTACCCTACAGTGATGGAAATGCATTGGCTTTTTGTCCAGAGTTTTTAGCGTTTGTTTGTATAAGGACTCAAGAGGTTTTATGGCTGTTTCTCCAGCCTGCCCCCAACATGTGATGCAATAAGACATATGGGAAAAAATCATAGCATGCATAAATATCTTGGCTGCACCCAAAGAGAGAAAGTTTCTAATATGTCTAAAATTTGCTAGGTTGTAGTTTATGGTTTTAACCATTTTATTTAACATATTTCTGAAAGTTCAAATTGGGATCCAGTGTCACACCAAGATATTTAAAATTAGTAACTATGTCAATTTTTTCACCTTTGATGAAAATATCTGTGTCAGGAGGTTGTACCATAGTTTTAGAGAAAAACATATCTTTTTTTTTGTTTACATTTAGACTCAGTCATGATTGATCAAGCCAATGTGTGATCCTTTCCAATGCAATTGTTAGCTTAACAGCAGCTAACTCAGCTGTTTTTGCATGTGTGTACACAATGGTGTCATCTGCATACATTTGTAGTTCTACATCATGACACTGTTGAAGGAGATCATTAATATATAAGCTAAATAATAGGGGACCTAACAATGACCCTTGCGGAACACCCATTGTGCACTTCATGTTACTGGACAGTGTGTCACCAACTTTAACACATTGTATCCTATTAGATAAATATGAAGACATCCATGCCAGTGCTCCAGATGAGTTAAAGTTAAATTTAAATTAAAATTAAAGTTAAGTTAAATTTAGAGAGTTTAAAACATTATGATTGACTGTGTCAAATGCTTTACGCAGATCTAAAAATACAGCACCAACTACTCCTCCTTTGTCAAGTCTTGATTTAATTTGCTCTATTAAGTGCAAGGTAGCAGTTTTGGTGGAATGATTTGCTCTAAAGCCAAATTGCATACAATGTAGACCAAAATTGCTTGTGTTAAGAAATGTTGTCAGTTGTTTAATGACAACTTTCTCGGCAACCTTTGAGAGTACTGGCAGTATACTTATTGGTCTGTAGTTACTGGCTTCAAGGCGGTCTCCAGATTTAAAAATAGGCATGACAATGGCACATTTCCAATCATCAGGAAAGGAGCTGTGTTTAAAAGACAAGTTAATTAAATGAGTAATAGGGGGAGTTAAAATATCTTTGTGTGATTTGACAAATATGGTGTCAAATTGGAAAGCATCTCTCCTATATAAATGCTATATATATAGATTTCCTAATAATGCTGTTTTTATTTACTTCTCTTTTTTCTTGTATAAATTTATTTCCGTTATTTTTGATCAATTTGTCCTTTTTTTGCAAAATATAATTGACTTTATTACCTTTTTATTAGTGTGCATTTATTAATTAATCTATCCATTTTATATTTATTTTCTCATTTGGCCCCCACAGATAACATTTATGGTTAAAGGAAAAATAAAATCCTTTAAAGATTCAACAATGTTTAGTGAGTTTGACAACAAGTAAATGCTTTTGACAGGGCACTATGCTGCTATTTGGGAGAAAGTTTCCTAGTTTGCTTTTAAACTTTGATTCTTGCTTTCTATGTGTGATATCCGTGAGTTTACTCACATGAGTTGATATGAGTCAGTTGTCCCCCAGCCCCCTCTCTCTATTCTTTGTTTTCCATCTCTCAAAGCCCCAGCTGGTCTGAGCTAAGCTGAGGTGAGCTCAACTGCATTGTCTTGAGACTGCGCGCATTATGACTGCTGGAACCCCCTAAGGTCTAAATCCTTGATCCTGGTGCCTGTGATTATCTGTGTGGATTCGCACAGGTCAAATTGGAAAAACAATCATGAGCTACACAGGCTGCTGTTGCTTGTCAGGTCAGAGACAGTATCATTTCTATCCCATCTAGCTACACCATCTGCTCAGTTTGTAAGGCTGCACCCTCACACACTTGGTAGTGAAGCATTGTATTTGTCAGTATTCCAGATCTTTCTCAATTTTTTTTTTTTAAATTGTGTGAATGTATTGTGCTGGATTTTTCTAGAAATAAAATTCAAGGTAGAGCATGAATCCAGATATTTTAATAGCCTGTTTCTTTGTAATCTTTTAAAGCAAAGTCAGAGATTTGTTTCAGTTGATGACACCAGAACAGTCCTTTTCATCAAATCACACAGATCAGCAATATCTCCAGACCAGGACTGAGGAAGAAGATGTGAAGGATGTGTGTTGCCGCTGCTTCCAGAGTGTAATCAATGCACTTCATGTGCTTCTCTGTGCTCCATCCCCTGATGTACCTGGTGGAACACTTCCCCTGAGCCAACCTTTAATCCTCTTTAACAGTATTCTTCCATCTGTCAATGTGGTGCCCTGTGCCGATCATTAACACTACATTTACACTTCAGCCACCGACCTGGTGGATTTTCTTATCCATAGTGGCTTACAATGTCAGTGAGAGAAAAGTAAGCTCCAGCTCTGAGATAACCAGCATCACCAGTAAACTGTATTTAGAAGTTAAATTGTTAAAAAAAACAAAAAAAAAACATGCTGCCCTGGATTAATCTAATCTTAAATTCATTACTAAATTTGTGTGTTAAGTATTTCATAGGTTCTTCATAAGCAAAAACTACCAGCTGGAACTGTGTAAGCAGGAAGTCATTGCCATCATAAGCTGTAGCATAACTGCCAAGAGTAGCCGTTTTAGCAGGGCTAGCAATTTATTCAATTTAACTGCCAATCCTGAATATATGTATACATATTACCTTGCCTTATTTAACAAGGCTATGCATACATGAAGAAATATGTATGGTTCAGTATTAGGATAGTATGCATAGTTCAGAGTGGAAAATGTCTGACTATGCTAATGTAAGAGACGCTCTGTAGTGATTTAGTTTGAGGTTATTAGCATAATGTTTCGTAATTTGAGGCATATTGTGTTATTTTTTTGTGAAATGTTTTTTAAAAGCTTTGCAGTTTACATCATTATTAAACAGCGTTTTGCAGAGGGAGATATGTTACTCCTCTATTTATTTGTGATGAATAAAAAAATAGAGTTTTTGGGATGTTTATGTACAGAATGGGGGGTTGTTCCTGCCATAGTGTTATCACCTGTTGTATCAAACTGACCTAACTGACACCTGGCATTTAGCAGGTGTAAATAACAACTAATATTGAAGAAAAAACAAGTTTGTGTAGTGCAACCTGCAGGCTCTACAAATGCTGGATGCGGATCAGTAAGCTGATCATGACTCGTGGTTAGTTCCACGTGCTTAGCCCAGACAAAGCTTGTTAACCCTGACACCAAGGGAGACATGCCTGGGTAAACTCAGCCACAACTAGAGCTGACCACCAGGGCAATGTGTCTGGGGAAGAAAGCGGTTTACTTATAATTGTGTTACATAATCACTCATCATTTGTTTTTGCACACAGTGGGGACTTACAGGTTTAGAAAATCAATGTATTGATTCATTTCCATTTATTTTTGAAGCTATGTATAATGACAGAGAGCAAATGAAAGTCAGAAGACACGGAGGAAGAGATTAGGTTGGAAGGCTCAGGAAAGAGGAGATAGAGATGAGAGTCAAGCTCTCACCACAACAGGATGACCTGTTTTCTTGCCCTTATTTAGTGATTGAGGATGTATGAGCTAGTGGACTGACAGGCATTGTGGGTAATGAACTGTCTCCACTCCACTGCAACCATTATTTTGAAGGTCAATGGACGGGTCAAGACAGCCAGCTCTTTCGGGCTGATACCTCCCAAACTGTGGTAATGAGTGGTTGGCTTCACCGTCTCACTTCACTGAACTGCTTTCAGCAGTGAATGATTTTGTATAGTCGCACATGGCACTTCATACTACAAGATAACAAGACAGTTTTAACTGACTGTAATAAACAATAAAATACACATGCACATTTATTCTAATATTTATGGGCTCAGATCTACTTTGCATCTTTCTTTCAGCAAATAATGTAGATATGGGAAGGGGTGAGGTTGTAGTTTGAGTATCACTCACACAACTATGTACACTGATGCAAGAGTCAGACTGGCTGTGAAAATGAGCTGCAACATTCAGCTAATGAGCATGACACCACCTTGTGGAGACAAGACAGATTTCCGACTGTAACATTGTGTGTGTGCTTAGAGATTGTGCTCAAACTGCTGGAAGACTTTCAGTAATTTAGACATCATTCATGAACATCATATTTTGCTTAGACAGGCAGGCTGTTAAATTTTTAATTGGAGAGGACATGCTTATCTGGCAAATGGATGAATATGCTAATGGAGTGCAGTACCATCTTGAAAACTGTGGCACATTGTGTTAATCTTTTTTACCTTGTGGCCATAGTCTATCCTACTTTATTTTTCCCAGCATTGCTGTATCAAGGACGTTAGTTTTGAAATGTGTTCCACTTCACTGTTTAGGAGGCAACACCAAATCAAATGGCGACACCTCCTTTTTCTCCCTCCAAAATCCAATCAGACCTGATGAATTTGAAATTGATGGCAAATCTTTATGAGCACCGGCACTTACTCGGGTGATGAGGGACGCTGAAAAATGAGAAATGAGTGGATGAAAAGGTGGAGGGAGAGATAGCGAGGTGGAGACAGCTCAACAGAGAGAGAGAGAGGGGGAGGGAGAGGAGAGGAGTGTGGATACACTGGTAGATTTATGACTTCTTGTTTAGAGCATACTGCTGAAACACACTCATAAATGTTTTTGATGGTCCGCAAATAAATAACTCCCAGCATGTCTGCTCAGCACACAATAAATAATCCTAAAAAGTTTAATCATTCACCATCCTTTCGATTTATTTTTGGGGATATTTATGTGAGCTCATATATATACAGTACATACAGTCAAGGCAGAGGCTTTACACTATCTTTCCATCTTACCCCATGTGTCATCTTCAAATATGTGATATTTTAGTGAAGTTGTATATTAAAGTAAAAATGTACCAGCAAGATTGTGAGAAACATGTACCGGCAAAGCTTTTTGTTACTACATCTGAAACTCTATTGGTTGTCTCCTCTGTGCAGTAATTTCAGTGTATTTGCTAAGAGCCGTGTTCACCCTTGAACCTCCTCCTCTCCCACAGCAAACAACTTCCCACATGCACAGGTCAAGAGACTCACTGTAAAGGTGCCCTTTGTATAACTCAGTACTCATTATAACATATCAGGCTCAGAAAAAGCCTTAAAAAGGAGACTGTATGTGTGTGTGTTTATGCACAAATGCATCTCTTATAGTTGCGTGTTGCATGCATGCATGAAATTGTACGGTATGTTCTGCAGGTGCATGTGTGTGCTCTCATAAGATGCATTTCTGTGTAGGAAGACATCTGCAGTGATGCATGTGTTGGTGGCGTGCCTGCAATTGACCAGTGTGTGGGACTGCATTTGTGTTTGTGTGTATGTGTGTGTGTGTGTGTGTGTGTGTGTGTGTGAGCTCATATGTGTTGGCGGAGGTTTCCCTGGAGGAGCCAAGCAACAGAGCTGACCTTGCAGTAAAAAAAAAGACAATAATTTATTCATTGGCATTGCACAAATTTCTCTCTATCTTATATTAGGTGTTCAGCTGTTATCTCAGCTGTTTTAAAGCGTCTCTTCCTGCTCTCTGTGGATTATTGATTTCTCCAAACACTCTGTCTTTAGTTTAGGACACAAAGATTGAAATCATAATTTATGATCTGATCAGTGTGTTTTCAGTAGCTTCTCCTTCATAGTTTGGAATCAGTTTATTCCTCTTACAACTTTAAGGGCCCACACTTACCAATCTGGCTGCATTGTGTATTTTTAAACCCTGAAGCTTAACCTCACTGTAAAAATGTCTCTTATCGGACAGGGTCCAGCTGGCAATGTCAAACAGATGGCTTTATACCCTCTAGGGTTTCCATTCAGAATAAATTAGTTCAATAAAATACCAAGAGGGCATTTAGAAAGCAGACAATTAAACACCTTGCATAAAACGCAGTCCAGCTGTATTTCAAATGACCAAAAGCTACTGATGAATGCAGTCATTAAAAAAGACATCACTCAATACCATTTCAACAATGGACACTAAAACACACAGCCAACCTTGAAGTGCAATCGGCCGCAGTCAAGATAAGGTTCAGAAACCATTCTTTTAATGTATCTATATAGTTGGGATGAAGCTGTTATATAAAGACTGCATTACTTAACAGGAAAGTGGTTATGTTTGCTTTTGATTTAAATTAACCATCACGTGACATGCTGAAACCTCTCAATTTGTGTATAACGCATGACTGAAGGATTTTTTACCAGTATTCTTGCCAACATAATCACTGTGCTGTATAATATCAGTACATTAATGGAAACCATGTATTGTTACACCATGAAAGATGATGGTTTTTAAATTGTTCTGTTCAAATTGAGGAGCTACCATTTTTTTCTATATCTTAAAAGATTCTGTAAAGTAGGAATGATAAACATCACAAATTGCTACTTTAATTACTTCTATAACCAGTGAAACAAAAAACAATTCTCTGGATGAATTATCAAACAGATTGCCTGCTCCTCTCAAGTGACTGTCGGCTTGTACAAGTTAAATAGCTGAGTGTGGTGGCTCTGGGAGTTTTAATTTCAGGACCCACGTTCAATCGAAACTGCCATCCAGTGATACATGTTGGTGGCACACCTATCTCACACTGCACTGCACTGCACTGCCTGTAACCATGGATAACAATGAAAGGCCCCCCGACTCTGGAACGCCTTATCAGAGAAATTTAGGCTCACCACCTGAGTTTCAACCTTCACATCTCTTCTTAAAACACACTTGTACAGACAGGCTTTCTCCTGTTCTCAATCTGGTCTGCTGTTAGCTTATTTCAAATTTATTGTGCTTGGATTTTGAGTATTTTTGTTTGTTTGCTTTGCTTTGCTTTGCTTTGTTTTTATTTTATCCTTTATTTTAATGAAGCTTTCAGTGTTCCAATGCTCTATGAAGCACTTTGTAACTATTTTTTTGAAAAGTGCTATACAAATAAAGTTATTATTATTATTAAACATTTATTGAATCCTACTCAACATAATTAAACTCTTTTCACTTAATTACCTCTGCCTCTGTCACGGTAATCAAATGGATAGAGTTCAGCTGTGCGCTAACCTTTCCCTCAGATGTGAGTTACACTCGAGGGATAGCATTACCACCGCTGCCAAGGGCCTGTCTGTCGTTTCTGTTGATGACTTCATTGCTTTTTTGTCTATCTGCCAGGCCCGGAAGCATTTTCAGCCAGAGGAGCTCCTTAACGTAGGTCTCTATGATTGCCCTCCAGAAACCAGAAAAGGTATTCTTAGAACAATGACCCAACTGCCTCGTGAAAGTAAGCTTGTGCCTGATCCCTTCACAGGAAGGTTAATGTGGGTGCAATGATCCACGGACTGCCATCTGTCCTCAGGGGTTCTCTTTTATGGTGACAGCAATAACTCATTTTGATACTTCTCATCATGACTCTGTTTTTGGACAAGGGCTTGAACCTGCGCGCTGCGTAGAGGGCGTGTTGAGCTGCACGGGGTTGCCTGGCACACCTCATGATGGATGAGGGGAAGGGAGTCTCACTCCTGACAGGATCCATTGGGATTTTTCAGTGCAGGACTCTTGTCAGATTTTTCAGTGCAGTAAAACTCTATCAGGGCACTGTTCCCTAAAATCACCTTAAGGTTAAGATACCACCTTACAACAGCAATAAGATCATCTTCACCTTAAGATTGTTTTGAGAAACATGGTCGAGTCCCTCACCCATGACCAACTTGATATATGTTTGGGCATCATCACCTCACAGGAACAATACGGATCAACTGAGCTTTTCCACGTCCAGAGAAATCTATCCACCAGGGTTTTACCTGGCTTAAACTGGATTTACAGATGTGCGTTTACGGGATTACTTAGCCTCAATTGCTGCACCATATCTGACATGCATCTCCTTAAAAATGTAACTACGCTGCAGGGCTATGGCGTCTATGGATATACCATGCTTGTGTTTTCTCCTTTTCTGATGCCAGTGCAACTTGAAGCACCTGCTACAGTACTTAGCAATCATTGATCTCAATGAACAAAAGAATGTAAATACTCAGAGTGCATGAAATTATTTCATACTGAGTAATGAAGTACCTTCCCGCCCTCGCTCCTACCAAGAAGTTAACAAAGGAATGTAAACACAGTTACTGTGAGGAATATTATTAAAGCAGGGCACAACCTGATTATGTACAATGTATCCGTCTAGTGTTGTTGTGGTTAACTATGAATCAAAACCAATGCCAGCTTATGGTGGTACCAAACAGAGAAGCCATGACACATGCGACTGAGTTTAAGGTTTGGCTAAACAGCATTTGGCCTTTCTGCTTAACTAGGAAGTCAAATTTAAAAAAAAAAAAGATGAAAGAAAAAAAAACCCTTAGGGTGGCATGTCTTAGACTTACAGAGGTAAGGAAGTCCCTATTGACTCCTACTGATGGCTAAGTGCAATGAAGTATCGGGCCATAAATAACTGTGTGTAAACCTCGTGCAAGCAGACCAAGACATAATCCATCCTAAAATGCACATGTCAGCCTTATAGAACATTTAGTGGCATTATACACTATATCTAAAAGGCGTGTGTATAAGCATTGGATGGTTTTCCCAGACATAAGCCTGGTCATCAGATCTATTTTTAAATTAGAATTCAGACACATCACGAGCATCAAAGATGATGACACTGGATCAGTATTTTTAACTTTATTAGTGAATCAATTGCCATGAATGACACGTATATGACCCTAAAGCATTGATCCCTCAACTATTGTGGTGCAGTACATTAAATGGCAAGAAGACTGTGGTCATATAGACTGACGTTGACATTGGAAAAAATGCCTTCAGACCACATCACTGCTAAATAAGTTTAAAAAATTGGGATACAGCCTTTTATTCCTCTGAAATGAAATGCAAAATTGTTCTGAAAGCATCTTGCATGTTTGTATGTGGTATTTGTGTGTGTGGGGAGCCAGGGAAATAAAGAGGGGAAGAGAGAAAGAAACACAAAGAGGACAAGTCCAATTTATCTTTTTCACAGAAGTGGCAGAGGGATTTTCTGGACTGTGCTATTTAAAATTAGAAAGTAGTTGTACAAAAGGTACAGTGTACAAAAATTTGAAAAAGAGGAAACTGGTGATGGCAGAATCAGTTGGTGCAGTTAAGGTAATGGCTATTAAATATCCATCTGGAACATTGCCCAAAGTGATGGTGTTCTTTTTTTAGGTATAATTTTACTCCTCTATACACAAATTGGAACGCCATGGCAAACATGAGCTGCTTGGCCCCATAACCCTCTGTTCTGTGTAATGTAAAGCTTCTCTTTAAATGATGGAACGGCTTTGCTGCACATTTACAAATATGCAACAAATGAGCATAAAAACAACATAATGACGGTTTTAAAACAAATTTTTGACAAAGGGATCCTTATCATTTCAGTTGATATTGAGCTTGAGCGGTGCAAATTCTCAAACAAATTTGCAATTAGTATAAATCAGTTCACAGGAGCCTTTGGGGCCCCTGGTTTTTGCCCGGTTGGCAATCCAGGCACGTCCCCAGTCCCACATGTTCCATCTCCCTATACCATGATGCTGGTCTAGGTCAATCACTGCAGCACATGTTCGGGGGCTCACCTACTGTCAAGGACAGAAATCAAGATCAGCACCAGTGACCTCTTTAAATAGACTGGTTTGAATTAGATGGTGCTCCCAGGGAGCGTGTACCAGAGTCCATCGGGGGCCTTGACATCAACAGCAGTTAGCATTATCTTTAAAGTCCAATATGTGTAACCTTGAAGGACACAGGCGAGATGGAATGATATCATATCGCCATCGGACATTGATAGTGATTGGATATATCAATTGTGTACATTGGATGGCTGCACGTCTGGTGATTTGATGAATTGGTTAATGCAAATATCCAAGGTTATCACTCATGTGTACATACACACACACACACACAGGCCAGTTGGCTGGGGGGCGAGGGACTGGATGTCAGCGCAATGCCATCTCCCATATTTAAAGCCCAGAAATGTCTCACTAATGCTCAATTTCCTCAACGTGACCGCGGACCCGAGCCAGCAGGTGAACAACAGCCTGAACAAGGAAACAAGATAAGGCAACATCACCTGTTTGACCTCGACACACCGACAATGTATGTCCACACACACCTAGACCTGTTTGTAAACATTTGCCACTGATTGGTCATTCACAGCAGGATGCAGAACGCAGACATGAATACATAAATCGAGTAAATCAGGATCAAGCATGAGGGAAATTAATGAAAAAGGGACACAAATAGAAATAACATAAAGATATAGATATAGATATAGATATAGATATATACTGTATATTAAATTATTATTGATGTCAGGGCATTTGCTGCTTTATGTGCTACAGAGATAGTGTCTTTTAACTTTAAAAGAAGCCATTAAACTAAACCAGAAAATGGACACACAACATATTGAATGTTGTTTTCTGCCAGCCAAGCCATTTAAGAAAGTGTATTCCGCCAAAAGGCCACCAAATTGGACTTGCAACACATTAGCAGTAAGTACAGTATCAATATTGCTGGGGGCCATTACACCTCAGTCAGATATGAGGCTGGCATCTGAACAAACTGCTTCTCTATTTTCCAATCATTGCCTTTTCTATTAACATTGTGTTATAATATATATTTGTGTTTGGGATTTTCTTAAATACATTTAAAGTATTCTGCCAAATTAAAGATGAGATCAGTTGTAAAAAAAAAAAAAAAGAAAGAAAAAAAAGAAAGAAAGAAAAAAGATACAAACACAGTCAGCATTTCTCTCCTCTCTCTTCTGTGTTCATTTGTGAGAGGATGAAAAAATTTCCCCATCACAATATTCCCCCTCAGGAGTCGGCAAGTTTTGGTTTCCTGTCCAAATGATTAATCTTTCACATTATTTTGCACAGGGACTCATAACACCATAACACAACCTGTGGACCCAATAGCACGACTGACAACAGTATCAATGCAACTCTCTGACTTATGGCAGCACAAACACGGCAACCTTTGCGTTACATCAGCTTAAGCGATTTACAGAAATTATCTGCATTGATTAGCACCCAGCATCAATGCATAAGGATGTACGAGCATCTCTTGTTAAAGATGCAAAACAGTGGGAAAGCTTATAATGATGATAAAAAAAAGTTTCACCAGATCCTGTAATATAAAAACTCACACCATATGTGCTGCAATATACTGTAGTAAACTGTGGCAGAGTTTTATGTATTGAAGGAACAAACCAGGTGCAGACTGAATATGCTAAAGGGCTCACCCCAAGTCCAGCTAGAATGTCAGCTACACTCTCCTCCCTGGTCTCCACCTTGTCTTTCAGTACAACGTACAACACAGTGATCAGTGAAACATGCCACATCTGCCATAATTACACAAATGCTTATTCTCATAGGACGACTCTTGACAGTGTAGTAGCAGGTCAAATTGCCAGCCTGGGTGTTTTTGCAGCAATTAGACCAAGTGCATTATATTCACATTATCATGCTGCCACAAGCACTTTGGGTTAAGGTGCAGCACTGAGCATGCTGTCTACCCTGCAAGGCAGCATTATTCACACTGATGAATGCTAATGAGTGTGGTGCAAACTCCTGAAATTTTGGAGGTTACACTGTCACTGTGCTGCAAAGGATGTGGCACTCTGGATTTGGTAAACAATGATGCTGACGTGTAGGAATCGAAGCAGAGTATACTGTAGCACCTCTGTGTGTTTCTTTCTGTATGCCTGTGGCAGTGTGCATGCTTTGCCTTGCCGGATGATGTGATTGAATGAGCAGTTGACCATCTGCGATCACAATAAAAATATCAAAACAAAACAACACCCATTCAATTAGGGCCTGGATGTAATATGCAAACATAACCAGCAGGATGGAGTAGTAATCAATCATGTTTGTTTGTCCTCTGCTGCACCAGACAGAATGCTGTGGCCAAAGCGCCATGGACATGTACATATCTAAAAAAAACAGGGTGTATTTTATTAAAAGATTGTTTTTATGGCAGTATTTGATTGATGGCAGTAGTGACAATAAACACTGGGAGATGCAAAGAGAGATGACATATCACAAAGTTCCTTGGTTGGATTCGAACCAAGTTGCAAGATTTTATTGCATGGATACACGGTATAGACATAGACTGCTAAGCCCCCGGGGACACCCCACATACTATAGTTGCAGTAACCAAATACCAAAGTATGTTCATGTTCAATGTGTTGTGTATATTTTTGACACGTTAAGTGTTGTCGGTAGTATCAGAGGTGAACAGGTGTGTTTGGCGGGATGAATGAAGAGATGACAGAGATTAATGACTGTGGTTTATGGCAGACCATTATATAGAAGGCCACTGCTGCCCACTGTGGGTGGGTGGTTGTGTGGACCTTGACATGGCCAGCAGCTAAAAATAGCCAAAGAGAATAAACAGGCTGCTGCTATGGTGTGTTTCCTCCCTCTTATTGACAACACACACAAGGGCGCTCAGACGCAGGCACACACACACACACACACACACACACACACACACACACACACACTTTTGTACATACAGCACTGTAGCATGGCGTACTTACAATGTGTTCAAGCTCACGGTTGGTGGTCTCACAGTGAGCCAGTCAGGGACCTTCCCCAACTTTGATTTTCATAGAATAATAAAGGACACCTTTAAAAATTGCATTATGCCAAGTCCTCAAAATATCATGCGCTGAAAGCTGGCAGGAGAGAAATAGAGTGGGAGAGAAAGAATGCCTGCATTTTTTAACCTTGCCCACCCATGAGATTTTTTTTTTCTTTTTTCCTTACAAGTATTCACATCTATTGAAGCTTTCTATTAATAGAAAAGTGTCCCACATTGATTGAATTATTGTAATTTGACTGAATGTGACTTTTGCTCTCTGCCTCCTGCAGAAGCTCACAATAAATTAGAGCCATCCACATTTATGTTTCTGTGTGTGTGCGTGTGTGCATACGTGTGTGTGTGTGTGTCTTACATCGAACACAGGCCCATTTTACATTCAAGGCAACATGACTTGTAAGCTTAATTCTGCTCAGCCTTTGCTAAAGAAAAGTCATGCGTAGGGCTTTTTCCATGCATAATATCTAATAATTTACAACCCCAATAATTTATCTATAAGCAAATACATTTAGGTATCCTGATGCTTAATGGGAACATGTTATTACTCTCTTAATAGCAAACCTTCTAGTGTGTCTCTCTAATGAGTACATTATGAACAGATGATGATGTGTCTCTCTTATGTGCTGACAGCATCAGAAGCAGGAGCTGTGGGGTGAAAGTGTGTCCACAGTGTTCTTTGGATGATGGAGTGGACACATTTTATGACAAATTGCAGGGAAAATACAGCAGGCTGTGATGGCTCAGGGATGAGGCAGCAGGTGTATTCAGTCAACTCTTTTTGGTCTGGGATTGATGAGAGTGTACTCACAAAGAGAGAAACTAGAGGTGGCTGTTATAAAGGTGAGCTCCTAACCTTTGAGTTCAGGACTTTCTTCTTCATAACTTTCTTTCCTCTGCCGTCTTGCACAGAATGAATAAAACTTCCGCGTAGCATTTCATCTCCACTCACATATCACTATTGTCAAGGTCCATAGTATATTCTGATAAAAACAGACACCAATGGTTAATTGACCAAACAGTTGATACAATCGCTGTCATAAAGAGCAACAATGGTAGCGTTCAAGTCTATCTGGCTCCATGGTCCAAAGTGTTTCTTCAGCATGATGCTACAATTTGGGTTGCTATGGCAACAGCCCACACAAGCACACATGCCCACATAGTACACAGGAATTTAAAAGAAAAAAAAAACCTGCACAACCTAATTTTTCCAAACACCATCCAGGAAAAAAAAAAACACAACGTTTTGTAGTCTTTGTAACCTGCAGTGCATCAACAGATTTCTATATGGAAAGTTAGTAATTACAGATATCAAGCTGCTAACAAATTATTCCGCCCATGTGGTGGGATGGGGGCTGGCTTCCACTCCCCGGAGTATATGCATGCAGATAGTGTTAGTATAGAGCTGGAAGCCTCTATTTCACAAGGTATTACATTATTCCACACAACACATTCAGTTCTGCTGGTTATTTTCTATCAACATCACTGCTACCTCACACATCATGAATCATAGCTGATTGGCTGCCAGTTTGGTAATAATTAATGTAAGGGGACACAGACAACCACCCTTAATAATTTCTCTGTTCCATAAGTAATTAACAACAGTGTCATCTGCAGTTTTGTTGTCATCAGGAGAATAATTTACTTCATTCAATCAGGGGTCAAGGAAATGCTTCACTACTCTGGACATGAATACTGTCAAATTTCATGATGTCAAGAAATAAAAGCTTCTATCTGCAAACCATGTCTGTATCTAAGTGGAAAACATTGTTGGGGAAAAAAAACTATGTTAACTGAATTGTTAAATATTAAACGTATATATTCTCCCCTATAACCATCTTGCCATATTCACATCAAATTTGCATGGCAAAGTGATGAAGGCAGCCCATGTGCTAGACAGCCAGAGTGCTGAAGTCACATTCAAATAATTAATCCATATGTGATTGCCATAAAAGTACTGTGGGACTGTACAGAATCTGTGTATCTGCATAGCTACAGATTCATATGTGACATCTGCACAGTGCCAAAGCCTTTGACCTTCAAACAACAGTACACGTACAGTTAAGATACACTATACGTGCACACAAAGGCCCCGTTTAGTCAATGCAGCATTATTGATCACTTGTCACTGGAAGGAAGGAACATGGCAAGGAAATCAATTACACATATGCAGGGTATAATCAAATTTCTGAAAACCGCTTGGCTAAGGGGAAATGTTCAACGGACACATAAGCTCTACAGGGAAATATCATTGCTGTATTGAACACTATTCATATGAACTGAGGCATAGAGGGAGTGAGAGAGAGAGGAGAGAGGGAGAGAGCAGTCCAGCAGTGTAGGTAATGATCTGAGGGATAATAAGGGATACATAATTTAATATCTCTATTTATTCATTTAAGACCAGGGAGTGGAGATCATTATATATTGATAGCTAATAGATAAGATGGGTTTTGATTACTTGGAGGCTTAAGGTGTGTTTGGTTTATCACTGACTTACTGCTTACTGCTCTCTCAAGTGGTCAAGAGAAAGGGTCAGGCCATCTCCTTGTCTTCTGCGGATCAGTTTACCGACTGTGGGTCAAACGGAGCATCTCAAATGGTCGGTTAGTTGTTACCTTTGAGGTTTTAGCTGTTTCACTTGTAATGGGTGACAGCCCTGCTTGTATGGGTGAGAGTGAGTAGAGGGGTGGGGGTGGGGGTAGTAATCTGCTGTGCTTACAGTCTTAAAATTAGTTAAATTAAATACCATGTACAATCTTTTTTGTGCATTTACAGACAGATGCATTATAAAGCTTGGTCATTTCACTTAAAGTCAGCAAAGTGTGCACCTCAAAATCAACCTTTATGGGGACTGATATGATTTCTAAGATATGAAATAACAGTTATGACCTGTGTGTTTGTGTTTTTGTTTGTGTTTTTACTGTTATAATATCTTATAATAACTAAACAATAAGGAAAAAAAATCTCAAAACAACACTCTTTACGTCCATACTTAATGTTCCTGCAGCCTGAGTTGAGAAATCTCGGTGTACGGAACAGAACGAGCTGCTTTCATTTTGTTGTGTGTGTGTGTGTGTGTGTATGTGTGTGTATGTGTGAGTGGAAATGCGCCCCTCCGCTCCTCCTCGTGTAGTATACAGCGGGACACTCCGCAGTTCGCTTATCCCGTTCCTTCCCGTTGCCTTTTACGCGCACGACGTCTGCAGATACAGTGATCCAGTTAGAGCCCGTCATCTCTGCACGCACCAAGCTTTTGGATGAAGGCAGGACTCTTTCTCAGTGTTCCCGATGGCGAAGCAGCGTCGGTTCAGTCCTGGTGATCATTTTTAGAGGAAAAAATTCACGGCTTTTTTCTTTTTCTTTTTCTTCTCGACTCATTTTTAACAAAATGTGGGACGCGCGTTCTCTGCGCGGCGTCCGCGGAGTGCTCTCGGTCGTGGCCGCTTGACTAAAGGGGGGATCCCGGCTCCCTTTTCATCCTCTACTCCCTTAGGAAAAAGAGGAGTTTGCATGCAAAAGGTGGTTTATCTCGGCAAGGTGAGGCTGACTATTATTCCCTGCTATTAAAAAAAAAAAACTGGATACCACTTTGAACACAGTCGAAAACAGAATTTGTGAGTTGTCACTATAGATTGTTTAGACAAATTTACATTGAAGGTGTCGGGTTATGAAGGTATCAAAACCTCCTCCGATCACAAAATACGTAACGTAACAGGTTTGCAGCAATGTTTTAGAATTTATAGGACTGCAGAACAAGTCGTTACCTACGGATTATTAATGTGATGCTGCTTTACATCCCTCCCTACACACAGCTATTCATATTCTTGCATTTGGATAAGAAAATGCTGCTTTGTGGCTCAATTTTTTTTAAAGAATAATCAGACAGAGCCAAATGTAAATAAAAACTGTTGCATTCAGGAACAATATAGTTTAGCCCTATTCATAATTAGAAATGGTTGCTTGCTTCAATTAATGATTAAAGACAAGAATGAACAACTTTTTAGAATATTTTTGAGGACTTATTAAGTGTAAAGGCAATTTCAATCAGTGTGTTAAATAAACATTTATGTACAGAGAATGCAGTGATTTGCAAAAAATGTGACTATAATCATCAGATGTGGCAGGGGAAAATATATTTAAAAATTAAGTTAAATAAGACAAGTAATTGCTGACATGCAGGGCTCTTCCATTCAAGCAGTAACAACATGAATGAATTTCAAGGCTCCTCTCAGTTCATTTGTTTTCTCAACCTACCACTGAGTCCCATTTTGACGATGGGCTGCATAGAAAGTAGTGCCTCAGCAGGAGTTCATTGCCTCACTACAGCCATAACCACGCTGGAGTGGAGTGCAAAGCAAAGCAGCCATGTTGACTGTTAAAACAAAATCATTGATTCAGCCCAACACCTTCTTAGAAATGTGATGAAAGGGATCGATAACACTGTAGCAGCTGCTACTATTTTTGACAGACAATATGAAGTAACAGGTGACTGTGTGCTTGCCCTGAAAAGAGATGATTTATTTTTCAATCTTTTAAACATGTAGTTGTGTAAAAATGTAATATGTATCTGCTTGGTACTGTTATTGATTTAACTAATGTGTCATCAGTCATTCTAACAAACTGTTTCTTCTCTTTCCTCAGCCATGGAGGGACTTGCCTAAAGAGGATCCAACATAACTCAGATTTTTAGACTTTTTTTTTCTATTTTCTTCTTTTCTTTCTTAACATCTTCCCAGTCAAGTCTCCCTCCCTCTGGCCTTTTCCATCACCATGGCTGAGAAGCTTGGACCAGCAGGGCTCAAGCCCACCAACATCCGAACCCCTAACTCCCTTCCCCCAGAACCTATCGACATCATCCGCACCAAAGCCCGCTCCCGCCGAGTTCGCCTTAACGTTGGGGGTCTGAACCATGAGGTCTTGTGGCGGACTCTGGACCGGCTACCTAGGACCCGACTCGGCAAGCTCCGAGACTGCAACACCCATGAGTCCCTGATGGAAGTGTGCGACGACTACAGCCTGAATGAAAACGAATACTTCTTTGACCGGCACCCGGGGGCCTTCACCTCCATTCTGAACTTTTACCGAACCGGCAAGTTACACATGATGGAGGAGATGTGCGCCCTTTCTTTTGGCCAGGAGTTAGACTACTGGGGGATCGATGAGATCTACCTGGAGTCCTGCTGCCAGGCCCGTTATCACCAGAAAAAGGAGCAGATGAATGAGGAGCTGCGGAGGGAGGCAGAGACAATGAGGGAAAGGGAGGGAGAGGGAGAGTTTGATAACACCTGCTGCCCAGACAAGAGGAAGAAGCTGTGGGATCTCCTGGAGAAGCCCAGCTCCTCAGTTGCTGCCAAGGTAGGGAACTGAAACTGGAAGTGTGATCGCACCGCCCCCATCTCACATTTCCTGTTCACTGTCAAAGCCGAGCACCCTGCCCGGATCATAACACATTACAGGCACACTTATTAAAGGCCTACTCCCACCTGTAAAAATAATCATGAGTTCATCAATTTGAATCTTAAACACGCGTGTATTGTACTCTTATTAGGTGTTTTCTTGTGCCATCTGCCTGTTTTCCATCTTTGTAAGCGACAACAGTATTCAGGGGTGGATTGGTTACAGAGAGAGCTGCAGTGTTTGTGGAATTATTTGTTTGGATGTAATAGAAAAAAAAAGAAAATATGCAGATTGTAGGTTGACGTGTGGTGTATATATCTCAAGACAAATAACGCTCATATCAGGGTAAAGTGAAACTCACAGTTATGGCACTGATAAATTAGTCATGGAATCACTGCAGGAGCCAGATTTAGACTCCATTTGCTTTGACAAAATAATTGGTACGTGTGTCAGCATCTAGTGTTGCTTTCCTAGTCGGATGAAGTATGTTAGTGTAGACCAGATCCGTCAATGACTTGTGACAGGGCACATCTCTGGGAGGGAACTGTGCAAGTCTCTTCTCTCGTCTAGTGCTATTATGTGTCAGTCTTACTCACTGATTGCGTGCACCGGATCTGGATCCAACTGTGAGTTGGCGAAGTGACAGGATGATGTCAAAAGTTTGTTGCAGGTGTATCGATGAAGCCGTTTACTATATTTAATTTGAGCTCATTTATCCGAGAACTGAGGTAGTCATAAGTGCTTCTCTCTTCTTCCCACGTACCACATGCTTAGAAAAACTGCTGCATCAGTCACATACAGTTCACATTCGCTCCCTGAATCAACATGATAAATCTTACAGAAATTAGATAATTGTGTCGCAATGTCAAGGCTGTCCCTGGTGAAATGATGACATCTCTTTCAACTCCCCCTCCTCCTCCATCTCATTGCATCCCCGCTCTGACTCAGTCCTCAATTAGGTAGGTCAACCTTGATGAAATCCAATCACTGGTAATTTACGTTAGGTCTCCAGTATCCTGATCTCATCATTGGGCGGTGCAGGCCAGGGCTGGCCAGGATTATATTCCATGTCAGAGGATCATAAACACAAGGTCCTGTGTGTGACCAACATCATAACCTGATGTGCTGTACGTGCTGTGTGCCCTGATGGAAAGGATGTTTTCAGCCCATTGTGCCTTGTGCTTTTAAAATGTCAAAAAATATGGTAATGACACTGAATATATAAGGTTCAGGATCTACTATATGACTTCTAAAAAGGAGTACTGATTCTGTTTACCCCTACTTCATTTATTATATCAGGATGGCTTGTTTTCCCTGAATCAACTAGTGATTTATAATTGACAAGGATCCCGCCTCAGCTTAATAATTGTATTCAGTCTCGGCAAGGAAGCTGTATATCACATGAATCAATTATAAGGAGGCTGCCAATATCTAATTTAAGGCAAACTCAGGTGACAGTGGCGGGGTAATTTGATCCGCTGTGTGATTTTTAAAGTGATTTACCTCTTCAGTGCAGTCCCCCTGTTCTCCAGACATATCTCAGTATTGCTGACCTGTTCACTTTCATGTGGGGGGAAGCCTGTGAGACCTTAAAGGGAAATCCCACCCTAATTCAAATTGCATTGACATTCTGCTGAGTGCTTTTCGAGGAGATCTTGAACGTGACTTTAATGGTTCAGCCCTGTGATCGTGCTAAGGTTATTCACAGCTGAAAGTACCTTTGGAAATAGGCTGCCAGGGCTGCTCGACTGTCAGATGACTGCTCCCCGAGGTCAGGGAAGCCTTTTATAGGGCACGAGCCATGCAGTGAGAACCCTTGAAAGCCCTTGACCAAGAAAATGCCATTATTAGGCTGGTACACAGCCATGTGCTATACAAAGCAACCTGAGCCCTTACACACATTCTCTCCTTCCTCTTTTTTTCTCTCATCCTTTTTCTTCCTCCCTTACTCAACCTTAATCAGATATTAGAGCCCAGTCCGCTGATGCATGGCACCTATGGCTCTCTCTGCCCTTAAGTAAAGGTTAAGCATGAGAGGACTGACCTTTTCTAGGATTACATTCATCAGCGGTAACAGTAGCACATGCTTTGGGAGAATGGGCAAACTCTCACACAATGGGAAGAGATAGAGACCAAGTAGACATTGTGCCAGGAAAACTGTCCTCCACAACTAGTGAAGGAGGCAAGGTAGTGAAAGAGATAGTGGTAGAGGAAAGCCCTGAGAGAGAGTGATGTAACATGTGCAGTCATGTAAGTTACGCCTCTGGGTGCTGAGCTGGATGTTTGCAAACCTTTCCCAATGAATAATGAATGAAATGGTCAAAACAAAGAGGACACTGCTAATGCAGTGGCTTCTCTGTGTTACTGCGTGATTTTTGGTTGAGTGCCTTGTCATGTGAGGGGGAGTTATTTTATGTCCAGTTCTATCTAGCGCTTGGCTTGGCTTGGTACAGGGGAGGGTCCAGGGGGAAAAGTGAGAAGTTCACATCGCATTAAGCCCCACCACAAGCTCTTGTACACCTGCAATATCCTCAGTTTGGGAAATGTAACTGAACATAAATGTTTAAAAATGAAACTGCAGACATTACTCACCAAAAAAAGATTAAAGTCGCATCAACAGCAACAGCTGGGAGCCTCTTTCTTAAGGGGTTGAGTGGTTCAGCTAGTAGTATCTCCACAGTTCATAGCCACTGGTGAAAGACTGTCATGTGCTACTAAATTATGTAAGATTAGAGTGGCAATCATATTTTGAAAAAATAAATCAGATGTATGTTTCCATTGTTTCCTTACCGTAGGCTATAATTTCTATTAATCCAGTAGAATGCGTCATCTTTGATATTGAGCCAGAAGGATTTGTGCTGTCCTGACCCTCTTTTGTTTACAATGAGTCACGGGTGTAGTTGTACAGCAAATACACTTAGCACAAGCTCATGCAAGGAAGCCCTATCCAAATTGTTGAACTGCTTTAAGGAGTTTGTTACAGCATACAGAATCACTGTGAAATTTGCTTTTATATTTCCCTGTGTAAATTTATTACCATTGCCAATAATCATTCCTGAAATGACAGATCTCGGTGTGTAAAACTTGCAGATGTAGTTTCTAACCTGCCTATATTTTTCCACTGGAGGTATATTTTGTCAGCGTGGTGGGAAATGTGATTAGATGCCTCAGACGAATTTTTTTCTGTGTTCAGAAAAACAGAGCGGTACACAGAAAATTGTGTAATAAATATCCACGCTTCACCAAGTGTTTGCTACCCCACTAGTGATTTAGTGAGAGCTTCAGCATTAACATATGACTCAGGCTGTGTTCCTGGGTTCATAGATGAATGCTATTAGTTTACATGGATGCTTACAGTACTCAGTCTATAGTTTGTGATTTACAAGAGCAGCATCTTTTTATTTTGATTTGCGTCCATGCAAAGCTTCAGGATAGGCTTTTCTGAATATTAACAATATAAAATATTAAAGCTGTAATACACTGATCGCTCTAAGAGAAGAAACATTTCACTGTTTAGGTTTTCTTCACTTTAGAGTCCATTCAATCTGGACAGCCCTGGAAAATAATGGCTGAGGATTCAGAGCATTTTAAAGAGATCAATGTTCCCACTTGCCAGACATTTCAAGTTGGGTTTTTTTTTATCTCCCCCCCTCCCTAAATCAGCCATGTTCAGCTCTGTCTTTGCTCCTAATGTAGATGTGCACCATTACTCTTTCCTTTATCTAATAAGCCAGTCTAGCTAGTGGGAATGCTAAGCAAGGCCTGCATGGGCATAGTCTAGTGCTGTTTGGTCCTCCCACGCTTAGACACAGCCAAAGTCAGTCCACCACAGACACTGTTGTTGATGAAGATGACACAATGTGAGGAAACTGTGGCATAATAAGGTACTGTAACAGACACCTCAAATGCCAATCTTTGTGAATGTCAGTGCTGTCATCTGTCTAGAAGCAGTGCACCAGCGAATGCACAATACACAGTGTTCATTTTTGTTTGTTGACTCATCAAGTTCTTCATAGAATCCCGGTTATGTGACACAGCAGAAGTGACAACATTAATGCACAGCTTAAAGTGAGACAGGTGAAAATTCAATTAGGACGCTGCTGTACTGTAACCTCACAGCACTTGGAGCTGTTGTTTCAGATCACTGCAGACAGCCTCTTACTCTCCATCCATCTGCTTCCTTCCAGGCTTTTACATCACTAAAGAAAGTGTTTGGCCTTGTGTGTATATCGATGTAGTTTCTGATAGTGGGTGAGTCAAAGATGAAGGGTGGTGGGGGTCGGGGAAAGTGAGGGAGAGGCCTCTAGTCAGCATTAAGTCCAATGTTCTCCATTCGCCCCTGGGTCAAATTCAAGCAGCAGGTCCGCTTCCTTGTGTTTCATTATTATCCTTTTATCTCTGCATGAATTGCGGTGGGTCTTCAGAAGGTTAAATCAATAGGCATTGACATTTTATGGATCAAATGTTCTCAGCTTGTTGGGTAAATGGATTTTAGTTACTTTTTTTCCCTTATTTTGTGAAAAGCCTGCCCGCTGGATGTTGACCTTGACTGTAGTAGCCCTTTGAAAGCAGATTTTGGTTTCCAGTCATAATTCAGAAGCATATTTTATTGTTTCCCAAGTCAGTTATTTATTTCAAGGTGATGCTGCTGTGCAAGTTGATAATAAACTCTGATCTGTATGAGTTATTATTATACTACATTATCTTATTTGGCCTTTAACAAGTTATCAGGATGCATTACAAGAGTGCAAGAGTGGAGATTGTCATTTAGGTAGAGTACACCTTCTCCCTTCCTGCAGTCTCCCGGTTACATAAGCCTTCCACTAGGCCTCTAATCAGTACAGCCTAGCATTTAGGCACCAGCACCTAAATCCTCTTTACCCCGCAATCATAATCAGATAAGAGAGAACCTCCTAGATTACAGGTGGCATGAGTTCTTATAGTCTCTGCATGGGCAGAGGCAGCAGCATGTATCATCTGGATGTTCCAGGTCACACTTTAACCCAGCCCCCTTGTCTTCATAAGTCACCTGCAACATTAAGATTACCTTACGTTGAAATTGATGTTATAATGTTCAGTTCAGAAGTATTAGAAGATATTAGGGGTAAAAGAAAAATGAAATCTTCACAGGCTCTTTAGATGGCTACTGCTAACTAACAAGCTTCTCCTGTGCTCATTTCTGTTCTTCAAATTGTACTCTTGTGTCAGTTTCATCTACAAAGAATAGCTCCAATTTGCTGTTAAGATGCACCCTCTATTGTTTTCATGAAAAGTGTCTCATTTGTTGTATATACAGTGAATACTCGCCATTTACTCACTCTAAACATGAATTTCCTCATATGGACAACAAACTGCACTAGTGTTGTAAGCAGTGGATAGAGCACTTTCCACTCTCCACAGTTTTGTTAGTGTTGTTTGAATTTATAGTTATGTTACCAAGCAGCAAATATCAACTTTCATAACAATAGCATTCTGTGTGTTCATTAGAACTGGGGCATTTGCTGATAGGGCAATGTTACCTGACTGTAAGATAGTAAAATCACTTTAAAAGCTATGAAATGATGCCTTTTAGCTGAAGATGTAGGATCAGATCTGTTTACATTCAGTGAATTTACACCCAAGCTGTGGGTGCATTTGATTTCTGCTGATAGTGTTGATGGACCACTCTGTGTATAAAAATAGAAATGTGCTGTATGTGACAAATGATACTCAAGGGGAGCATTAAATCAACCGTTAATCACACAAAAGCATTTTTAAATTTAAATGCTCTAAAAACTGTGCTGGTGTCAGATTATCTCCCACTCTTAAGAGGCCGACTAGATCTCATTTGGGTTATTACAGCAGAGGTATTCTAAGGTCATATTTAAAATGAAGAGGAGATTAGGACACTGCAGCCCTTTATTGATCTAAATAAAGCTTTGTATCTGTAGAGTTTCACCTGCATGGTTGAAAGGGAACATTTGAAGTGGAGAGGAAATTGTTGAGAGAAAGCTATTGATGCTGCTGACCCCGAAAATTCATCCACCTCAGTGTTGAAATCACGCTGTTGTACTTTTTTTTTTTTATCATTTCAGTACTCGCTGATCAGTGTGTGAGGTAATTGCAAAACGCACATCCATCCTCTTCTCTCTTTTTGCTTTGCTTTGCACAAATAACCCACTGCTGCTTTCTTCAATTTTCATGATTACCAGTGGGAACATTCATGCGGAGGAATTACACTCTTGATGCAGCTCAGTGGCAATGGTGTCCCAAAAGAGCCTGCTGGTCTGTCTTAGGGCTTATTGCGCTTGACCATGCACATATGATGACATAATTAAGGGAAACTCATGAGGCATGACAAATGCACACTATGCTATCCGCACAGTTTGAGGACTAGAGAAGGGAGAGAACAACAGGCAGAATTGGGTTTAGTGGAACTTCAGTAGAACAAGCAAAACTCTCTTTAGCGCAAGTCTAGTATAAACAACATGGCCAATACAAGCCAAGGCTAATGAGTGGCCAGATGGTATGAGAAGCCTGATGGCTGAAGTCTCATTAGTAATTCTACTGTTATATATTTTCTAACTGAACAATACTCATATGACATAGGGGCTGCAATGATTATTTTCATTATCAATTGAGCTGTGAATTATCATCACCTATAAAAGGTCAGAAAGGTCAGCTGCTCCTAATCTCCCAGACCCCAAGGCAAGTCTTTGAATCGCTTGTTTTGTCCGACCAACAGCACAAAACTCAAAGATGTTCAGTTTACAATGATTTGAATCAGAGAAAAACTGCACATCTGCACATTTTAGAAGCTGGAACTAGCAAATGTTTGGCTTTTTGTCTTTATGAATGACTGAAATGATTGATTTCTGTTACTCAACCAATCAGTAAATAAAAAACAATGCCACATGCCTACCACATACAGCACATGTGTGAAAGCATTTGTTGCTCTATCATCAGCATTATTATCTTTCCTTGGCCTACCAATTCTTGTTACACACTTTTTATAAGTTGCACACATAATGCCTGTTCAGTCTGCAAAAAGTCCAAGAAATGTAAAATTACAAAAAGCCTCAGGTCTGAGCACCATCAAAGCGAGACATAAATCCCACTGAAGGCTGGGAGTGGCTGCGGACCAGCAGCGAGCAGCAGCGCTGGCTGGCACTGCCAGCTTGAGTGACACTCTGGGTAAGAGGCTAATGTGTCCCTTCCTCCTCCCGCCTTAATCTCTTCCCTGTCCTCCTGCTCATTGCCTCCACCAGCGTTGCCTCTTTTGAGCTTTTGCTCACCCTGTCTTCAGTTGTTTTCCTAGTCCCAGAGGGTATCAGAAATCGGGGGCGGTGGAGAGAGGACAGGGGCTAAAGGAGAGTGATCTTTATAAACGCTATGAATACTGGGTATCTATTACGTCCTTCAGTGATCCCCCCTTTCACACAGACACACACACACACACACAGCTCACAGCTCACAGCCAGTCTTCCACATCACTACACATGCATACAATAAAACACATATTATGCCCTTGGTAAGCATAGCACACAAGCAGGCGGTCCCATACACACACACACACACACACACACACACACTTACATCTCTTTATCTGAAAATATTCTTATACTGCTGAGCCAGCTTTCCTTGGGTGCCACAACACAGTCAGTGCCACATCGTTGTCTCCATCACTCTCTCCATGCCATCTCTTTTTCAATATCCTACACCTCGTCTCCTTTCCCTGTTCACCACCCCAGCTCCTTTCATAGCCTCCCTTTACATTACTTTTTTTCTCACCATCGCCAACAACGCTCCATTTCCTCTTATAACTTCCTGTGCCCTTTCATCTCTATGTTCTTTTTTCCCGTCCCCTCCACATTTCTGTCTTCATTTTCCTCACAGGGTGTACGCTGAATTGTGATCCTGCTCACTGCTCCATGTTGGAAGCAGTGATAGAAAGTGCATTGGTATTCATTGTGGGGTTTTTCTACATTTGGCTCTGTATCAGTCATGTTTATGATTCAGCACCACTCGTCAGAGAAGTACTTCCTCAGGTGTCTCCACTTCGTGTTAGCTACCAGAGCTGCAAGCAGCACAGTGGTGCTCTGCTGCTTCTTGATAGAGAAACTGAATGGCTTTACATGCATGGCCAATAAATGCGTAAACCATTCAGGCACCTTGAAAAATGACTAGTGGAGAAACTAAACCAAGTGATGCACATTGAGAATCCTCAGAAAACAAAAGGGATATCCTTTAAAGGCATGGCAGTCTCCTCCAACCAAAGAAAAACCCTCAAAGAAGCTCTTGAGAAGGGAAAAAAAAAAGGAATGTGTAATCAACTTCATTTTACTTGTTTCCTCGGAAATGCTGTGTTTGTATAGTTTCCATGGTGACCGTGGTGTGCTATGGTGACTTATCGACACCCAGGGAGCAATTCATCTCTATACAGGCTGTGTGAGAGGCAGAGCAGCTGGTACATCAGCCCCCACAAACCAACCCCTAATGCAAATCTACAGGAAATGCTTTTGCTCTACCTCATGAGCACGTTTTAGGTCTCACTGACTTAAAGTTTCCCTCAGATTACACATTTTTTCAGTTGGATGAAGTGTCTTTAAAAATTTGTCTGTTTGAACAAAATGCTTAAATAGTTCTGACACTGAAATTACCTCTTTTTGTGCAGCGGAGTGTTTGAATGAGTTCAGCACTCGCACAGCTGCTGTGATATGATGAGCGTAAAATACCTTCGATTTTAATTGCACCAAGATGTAATAATCTGTTCTCCTCTGTTTGAGATTGTCTGAAGAGAAGTGAGAAGCAGGCAAGTTGGGTTTGTGTTTATGTGAAAGAAAGAAAAAAAATGGTGTCTGCCTTTCTGGCGGCCTGGCTCTCCAGACCAATCATAATGTCTCCAGAGCATCAGAACAGAACAGGGACTTGGTTTTGTTAGATAGAAGATGATTAATTAAGAACTTCTGCTCTATGAAGGAGCCTCTGAGGACATACAAGAGAAAAGAGACAGATAGTGCAGATCAGTGGGAGGTTGAAAAGAGTTGAAGTCACTTGTTAGCCAATGCCTAGCGGATACTGGGTGACGAAGCAGAAGCTATTGTGATTGGGTGTTTTATCACCACCACCACCACGCTTTTCCTGTCTTTTTTCCTATTTTAGCTCCTGTGTTGGACAGCCTCCATTTTCATAAACTGTCTTCCCCTCTTTCTCACTTCGCTTTTCTCTCATGTCATCATCACTGTTGGCGTCACTGTGGGCTGTGCTGCCAGCTGTTTACTGTCTCCCCGCACCCCAGGAAGTGACAGAAGAAATTATTATATCGCCTGCTCTTTGTTGTGCATGTGGGCCTCCCATGTCGTCTGCTGAGCCACAGCGGTGCTTCATTGCTGACCACAGTAACTCTGCCTTGCTTGAAATGCTGTGATGCTCCTTAAAATTCACTTGCTTGTCTACATTTGCTATCCATGCTGAAAAAAGTTAAACAAAAAGTTGCAGTTACAGTTTAATTACAGTTTACAGTGTGTGGCCCAAGGTATTTTTTTCTTGTTTCCACAGTTTTAAAATATGTGCCAAGAAAATCAAACCAAAGCTAACTGAACTAATTTCACTAGTAAAGACAAAACATTTATTTCAAGAAAATTGTTATATGGATTTAAAACTAAAATCACCATATTGGATTTCACCAGGTCAGGTTTTGCTCATTTTAAGAAAAAAAAGAGAAAATCTGTTTCAATCATAAAATTGAACAGTTCCTCTGGCAGCAGGGTTCCTATTACTCAAACCTTTCTACAACCCAGAGGTCATAGGTTTAACCCCGGCAAAAGCTAATGTGTGAAATGCGAGCCAAAAATGAATGGCTTTATAAACTCTATTCATCCCGCTCTTCCTATGTCATTTAGTTTTCACCCAAGCCACTCATAAAATCAGTAAATCTGTCATACACATCACTAAACAGGCTGTCAACTGGAACTGTCCATCTGTGTGTCTAGTCAGGCGAGGTGACAAGAGGCATTGATACAACCGTTTAGCACTCCAGTGTGATTGTAATCAGCTTACTGCCACTGGAGACAAGAACCCGGCTAGCCAGAGGGCGTGCAGGGACGAAGACGCACACTCATACCATGTGACCCGTGTCAATGTCAGGGAACCAAGCAGTAGGTCAAAGGATCAGCGTCTGACACACCTGAAAGGTCACACCAGCTTAGTGGTTTTCGCTGGTGTATATACAGATGTGGGTTTCGTCCACCGTCTGTACTGTAGGTGAACATTTGAAATGTGTGTGTGTCTTGAAAGTTAAAAGAGACTCTCTGAACCTCTTGAGAAGAGTTGTCAGACACGTCACAGCGCAAATTTCCTCGGTGTTCGTATGGGGTACTGCCAGGTAAAAAAAAAAAAAAAAAAGGGTCCGTCTTCCATCACTGCAGGATCAGGGAAGATTTTTGTCTGCTGGGTGTTGACATTTTGTAGAAGCCTTGCCAATCGATAGGTATTGACCGGTGCGCTGAAAGGCCCAACTGTCTCATTTTATTTCACAGCACAGGGCTGTGTACTATGTACAGTGCAAGTGTCATCTGAGAAACAGGAGAAGCCTGCTATAGTCGTACCAATTTCTGATATTTGCTGTTTCACTCCCTCGGCTGCAGATGATATCATGCATTTATGTCTGGATTATTTTTCTGAATGTGCTACTTTTACAGCAGCACACCTCTTCTTCTTTACACCTGCTGTGATTCACTCTCACTGGTTCTTTTTATGTCCTTCTATGATTATCCTCATCTCTTTTGTGAAATCTGCTTCCTCGCCTCCTCTTCTTTACCCTTCATCTTACCCTAGTATGCTCCAATCATACACCCTTGCTCGCAAATCACTCCTTTCCTCTTCAGTCTGCTCTTCCTCCTTTCCAGACAATCTTTCATACAAACCTTTATGGAGCTTCTCTACCTATTTTTCTTTAATTTGCCATGTGCTACTTTCAAATTAGCCTAACCCATAGTGCATCTGAGTTCTTCCCAGCAACCGTACTTACCAGTGCCGGCCAAAGTTTCTGGCCCTAGCCCAGCTAAAGATTTTTGAAGTATACTTGCTTCGCAATAAATCCCCCTTAAGTAGCGACAGTATCTAAAGGCCACCTAGCATTCTTAAGCATCCCTAGTTTTCGCCCCCTGTTCCAAGATAATGAATAAGGTGTCTGAAAGCGAATAACAATACTAATGTTGATGGATGACTGTTGATACAAGGCAAAGTAGCACCAGACTCTGTCACATTACCAGTGTTGCTATTCTCGCCTTTTGAGTGGTTGCTTTCCCCCGCTATACAGTAAGTAGTCTTGCTCTATTTGAATCACACTAATACCACTTTAAAACTGCATTAATGTTGCTATAAAAAGTCATCTAACGCAACAGATAGACATCATAAAGCTTAGTATTAAAAATGCTTAACACTTGCTGTACTTAGAGGCAGATGCAAAGCTCACCTCTAAAAATACCAACACAGCGGCCAGTCCCACCACATTATAACACACCGAGCGAGAGTAAACAACAATGTGTAATCATGTGGAGAATATAACCTGAAAAGCTAGATTTTCTCTTCTCTGGCTAGTCTCAGAGAATACTGGAAGAGATTAGAAGGTCTCATTTAAACATATAGCTGCATTGTGAATGGGTAAAGGCTAATGCGGATTATAATGTGAAGCATTAAATCGGGTAAGGCAGTGATTCATCCACCCTTGGATGCATGATTCATCCCCCTCTGTTATTACTTCAATATGTATTTATTCCCTTTCTTCACATGTCACAGCTGATGAAACCCTGGCCTTTAATCTTTGTTAAATTCAGCCGGGAAAATGTGGAATTTTATAAACACGCTTCCAGGGCAATATTTTGGTTGTTTGTGCCTGTGTATGTATGTTTCAGAAGACATACTAATTTAATGTTGAAGCGGTCTCAAGCACACAAGCCTGCATATGCACAGACACCATTGACTGAGGAATGTTATATTCAAGCAAGACAAATCAAAGCCAAAGAAGATAGCATGGTGTCAGTTTCATTTCCATTTCTTACACGACAATTTCACAAATTCTCTTGAAAGATGAGGAGGCAGCTGAAGAGGAAGACAGGGATGCATTAATCAAAAGATTAACATTTATCTGTATTTTCTCTGATGTGTCCGTTTATTTAACGTTAAAAAGCATAATTTTTTTTGTTTTTGTCTCATTCCTCCGGTTGAGATTCGCCTTTTCATTTATATCTCTGAGTTTACCACCAGATTTACAGGTTTATACAGCTGATGGATCTCCTCAGAGTTGGAGGAATGTGTCTGGAGAAACAGCACACACTTTGGCAGTGGAAAGTTGTGACTGGGGAATGCTGTTTATGTTTAATAGTTTAAAAGTTTAATAAATATTAATTTAAAGATGTTTACCATTTCAGCATGTTTAAGAGGTGCGCAGATTTAATCACGGCAATGTAATGTGTCTTACTGAACGCAAAAAAAAATTTCCACAAATTACTCTTTTCTAATTGAAAGCCCAAGTCTGCCTTCTTGAAAGGATTAACTCTGGTGTAGAGAAGTATAAATCCAGCCTCCTGTCTGTCTGACTGACAGGCAGACACACCCCCAACCTGATGTGCTGCCTGCTACCCTAATCCTCTCTGAGGACACCACAGAGTCTAAGGACAGAAATTAACCTTCCTGTTACGTAGTGTCAGCCGCAACGCTCCGCCTGCCAGTCATCACGACAGACACGCGCTCATGACGGCGACGACTCAATTAGCATTGCTGCCATATATCAGATTAAGGCTAAACAGGGCCAAAGGCGGGCTCATTAAAACGATTGTCTGTTTGGCTTGTCGAATAGAGGGCCAAACAGAGGCTTAAATGGGGAGGGTTAGAGTTGCTGAGGGACACTGTGGATTGCCAGGATTCACAGCCTAATCTGGAGCGATTGGCTTCTCTCTGTCTCCGGGCTGAATAAATAAAATCAGAGAAGGGGAGGAGGAACAGGTGGAGGTGGACATAAATGAGTAGTTTCTTTGCTTGACCTTAACAAAAAAGTGGAAAATAAATGTTTTTTTCATAATTTCATTGAAATCTACATTTCAGTCAACATATTAGTTTAGATAATCATTCACTCAGGAAACTAAAGTCTTTTACGCTGTGTGATTTTGGCCTGTCCCAGACGAAAGTTGGGAATTATGAGAGAAACGTGATGAAAATGATGGTCCTAGATCATATTGTGAGAAAAAGCTGCCAATGCCGATTTAGAACTCTGGCGATGAAAAAAAGCCTGAGTCTGAATTTGAGTATACTGCCAAGCTAGCGTAATGCTATTGATAAAAACATTTACCTCAAATTCACTTTGCAAAGTCAGCATTTCACGTTGCCTTTTTTAGTCTGGCAGCAACAGACTTCAAAGTCACCTCATTCTTCTCTTTTCAGGTTTTTCAACGCACAAAAGTGCCAACGATATGGCCAAAGTTAATTTACCGATGTGCTACATTTTTAAACATAAGAGTGGCACAGATGAATAACCTAAGTAGATGACGTGGACCTAACCATACTGTATTTACCAACTGAAGATATTGTAGAAATTATTAATCATTTAAAAACACTGTCAGAATAATTCAGGATTTTGCAGTCGGTCTTGAGATGTGGTTCTTCAGACACCAGACACATATTGAGTTTGTGGACATACAAGCCTTCCATTTCTCTTTGGGTATGTGTTTGTTTGTGATAACGAGAGTGTCTTCATGCATGTGTGCCCCCATTTTTTCCTCGTTTTCAGGTGGGGAAGCCTGCATCCCTGCAGAAACAGACTCGCCTTCTCATTGGTCCCCACAGGGCCCTGTACTGAAAGATGCAGAATACGCAGCATGCAGATTACATTAGTGTGCACAGCATGCATGTGTGTGTGCGTGCATGACTGTGTAGGAGTGCAAATGCAGCACGCAGCAGCCAGCCATGTAGAACATTGCATGGACAGCATCATGCAAAGCACGTTGCAGGTCAAGCGCTCTGCAGCAAACGTGGAGCTCCGTTCACAAGAATACATTAAATACAGTCTCAATAGAAAATGTCAGACAAATTTCTCTTTAGTTCTTTGCCCTCTAGATTAAACATGTGAGCTAACATTTTGCTGAGACAGTTTTTTTTTCTATGATCTTGGATAATATGATAATAAAATCCTATCAGCCGTAGATATCTGCTCTGCGTTCTGACAAACTCATTTGTATCTAGTAGCACCAGTGAAGCTCTATTCTAAAGGAGAGTTAGTAAGTGAGATATGAAATATTGATAGCTTGGACATTTGCTTGAATTGCAACAAAGTGCTTTCAGACACAAATGGGGAGTTTTGCCAAAAGAAAGCCAAAAGAAAAAAAGAAAAGAAAGATAGGGCAAGGACAGGGAAATTCCATGGAGAGAGGGGTGAGCTACAGTGTGTCAGAGTAACAGACTGTAGCAGTCAGAGGGATAAAAGCCTATTATGAAAAAGTGTGATAGACACAGCTACACAGGGATGGCGCTTTGGTTAAGGCTGTGACTCTGTGACCATAACAGGGAGGTGGCACCAATTGTCAAGACTTTACTGATAGCTTCAGGGCTCGATCCTCTCCTCTCTTCCTGCTTGCAACTACAGCCAGACTGTTTGCTGCTATGTCACACAGAAGACTGAACATTGAAAAACACACAAACAATACAATCAATAGCTCCTAAATATTTCCTAACTCAATTTATTTGATTTTTGGTTCGATCCAAGACTTTAAGCAACATTGCTGTCAAATGAAATAATGTTTTTGTCCATGTAAGCTGGCAACGCCCCCTCTTTCTTGGTAACTGCAGATTGAGATAAATCTTTAATGACCACGTGTATGTTCAGCCCTTGCCTTCAACTGTACCACTCTTTGCAAAGTATATTTTCCGCTCTTGAAATGAAATGTATTGCGGCACAGAATGCTTTTCCACAGCTATGAGTGGATGTACAGTAATCCCCCAGCTTATGCATCCCCCCCTTCTCCACATGAACTCTTTTTCACCTGACCAGTCCTCTGTGTTTGAAGTTCAAAGCTTCAGTTGTACCTTATATCTTTCTGTTTATATATATATGACACCTATTTGTGTTTGACAGGGCATAATGTGCTGTAGTAACAAACACAGCCACAGAGCCAAATCAAGGTGTCAGATTCGGTTTAGGACTTTGAAACCAAGCTGTCGTCACATCAGAGAATAAATATTCTGCGATGTGGAGCAGTGACCCGCTGTACCTGCACCTTATTGGTGCTGTGAAACGCATAAATTCCTTAAATTCCTTTTTTTATTCCTCTCATTCCCTTTCTTCATCTCCTTCCAACCTGCTGCTTTATCTTTCTTCCTGCCCTGATGCCAATCCCTTTTTCTGGCCTCTATTTGCTTCCACCCACACACCCACCCACTATCATCCACTCCTCTATCCAGCAGAGAAAACTGCCCTGCATTTTACCTTTCCCCCATGGAGGACACTATTCATAACCTTTATCATCCCAAATTTTATGTTACATTTGTACTAGCGAGCTAGTTAATTTTTCATGTGACCATTTTTCTCAACAACACCTGGCACCTGAATTTGTTTTGTCCTGAATGTGACCTCGTGTGATTGTGTGTGCATCGTCTACCACAGAGTGAACTCTGAATGACAAACCCATTGCACGCCACCTAATCTGAAGCCATCGCGTAAGACAATTTAGGCAAATTAGCGAGTGAGCCGTGCGTGCGCCGGTACTAATCTGGCATAAACATAGAGTGAGCTATTTAAAGTTCAGTTTCCACTGCGACAAGTCAAATTTAGCGTAGCTACAGAAGTGTATGGATATCACTTCATCATTCTGATAACTTAATCCCTTCTTTGTGTAGTCATGCTAGAGACAGAGATGGAGGGGATGGAGTTGGAGGTTGGATGGGTGTGAGTGTGTATTAATAAGCTCTTGGAACTCTGGCTGGAGCAGAGCAAAAGGAAAATACCGCATATTTCTGGAGATACTGGAAGGTGATGGAGAGGGAATGTCCATGATGGGCTTTGATGGATGGCAACTTGTGTTTATGCTTCTGGTTAAAACAGATTTTTTGAAACTGTTCAGAGAGAATGGGAAACTTGTCTGAGGTTGAAGTTGAAGCAGCTTCAAAAGAGGCAGAGGGAGTGTTCGCTTCAGATAGTGGGGTGTTTAAACACAAAGTACTCCCACACAACTGCTTCCAAGAAACTGAACTACCCGGTGAAAGTGATGTTTACTTTATTCCAAAATAAACTCTCTGGCTATGGGGGATGTGTGTATAAGTTTGTGTCTATGTGTGAGTGTGTCTATGCGTGTACGCATTTTTCTAAGCTCTATCACTACTCACAGTGCCACTGATTAACATTTAATCAAGACTTCTGTTGCAGTTTTCACTATAATTATGCTTACATCCTCATGCAGGGCTGTATCACTGACGGGTGGAACATACTTATTGCGGGACGGGATAGGTGAGGTGGGATTTACTGTACTGGAACAACTGATGAACTGTGGCGCAGTAAACAAAATGTAAATGTGGGGATGTAAGATAGGGGAGTGAGAGAAGCATAGAGAGGAAGATCAGAGGGACCAGCAGGAAGTGAAAGAGAGAGATGAGGGAGAAAGAAACGAGAGATGGTGGGATGAAGGGCGGGGGGACTAATGTGTCCTTCATGGGGTGAGGCTGGACAGAAATGGCTCAGCGTGGAGCTAAATTGACTCCATTACAGAAGCAGCGCACCGGAAAGCATCAGTGACATCACCCACCCATCCCAGACATGCAGTTACAACTCTCAGAGGGAATGAAGGGAGCAGCCTATCTGCAGGATGCAGGAACCGCTGTGGTTTAGGCATGTTTACTGCTGCTTTGAATGTTTTACACGTGACACTGGGGGGAGAACAGCATGTCAGATGTTTTCCTACATGCTTGTGAAACAGCAGACACAGTAAACATGTGAATATCATAGGTTCCAACACAAAAAGTGCAACCACAAACATTTCTTCACTGGTGTAGTTGGAGTGAAACATGCAGGCAAATGTTGATATTGACTATTTAAATGCATGTAGGGTGTGTGTACTGCACTATAAGGGCTGCAACTAATAATTATTTGCATTATAGATTAATCTGTTGATTATTTCAATTAATTAGTTAATTGTTTGGTCTAAAAAATGTCACAAAATTGTAAAACCAACAATTTCCCAAAGCCAAGGTTGGCATTATTCAAGTGTTTGGTTTTGCCAGACCAACATCTAAAGCTATTTAGCCATACATCATAGATGACAGTACATTTTCCTAATTGAGAAGTTCTAACCAGCTGATTTTTTTCTCCGAAAATGACTTAAAAGATTCATAGATGATCAAAATAGCTGCCTGTTTTTTTTTCTGGTGATCGATTAATCATTTCAGCTCTACGCCTCATTAGCCTTCATGTACATGCATTTTTGTGTGTTTGAAAGATTAAAAATGCTGCAAAACATTATGCATCAGAAGAAATATTACATGCTGGGTCACAGATATTTCCATATATTCAAATTCAGTTAGTCCAAGTTCAAAATGGAAGGCAACATCTGCTATCAGGCTTGGAGACAATTTCATATTTCAATAATTCAAAATGATTTATCAACTTTCAGTGAAAAAGTGAAAAAACATACATCTCCCACAGCAAGTTACAGTATGTATCAATATTGGAAACATATTAACATGGTTATTTTGTATGGCAGGCCACCTCATGCGTGCAATGGTGTCTTCGTGTCACCTTACCACCTTATCTGGACTAGCTGGAGTCTGTCTGCATGTTGCCCGTGTTTCACAGAAAACAGGTGCAGTTTTTGAACAACACATTCAACCATCAACACCTGCACTAAAAGCAGAGCAACTGAATACAAGATGTAGTTAAAATTCTGTGCTAAATCCTACCTGCCAGAATGGATCAACAGCAACGCACAATGGAATCCATATCGTCTCTTTTCCAGTGTCGGATTGCTCATGCACAGGCTTAAGAGAAGGTCATGCAACCACAAGTATGCGAATCACATGCCATTGTGTCATGTTGCTTTGTGTATTTGTTCTCTAATAAACAATATGGTTATATGCTCATTAATTAAGCCTCGTTAATGATACGGTGACAGATTGTAAGGTTCAAATTAATCTCTTGTGTCCGACCTTGCCTCCTAATCTGGATCAATTCAGTTTATATGACAACGTACCTGTTTTCAAATGTAATTTTTTTTTTACATTCTGCCATTCATTTTGTCTTCTTCACACTCTGTTCCAACTGTTGACTCATACCATTGGGGGCTTCCTCTGAGTTCAGACCCCTCAGCGTTATTTATAGAGGCAGAAAAGACAAGAAGGAAGATGTAACCAAGACAACAGTGGATACTTTCACGCTTCACACTGGATTGGGCTGAATGGAAAAGAAAGCATACAATTATGTCTCTTCCCTTACCGCGATACAGCTGCCTGATTATAGAGACAGAACATGCACAAGCTGGTGAATACATCCAAACAGAAGCAACTGCAGAACAGACTGTGCAGCATGTAAACAGCTTTTAGACAATAACATCTCATAAAGTAATTCCACTGGCGTTTGTCTTTGTATCGTGCTCATGGATCGACTCAGTGCCAAACTTATCTGAAACAGCGCTGCCATTGGCTTAGACTGCACCCCCTATTGTTCAAAAGAGGCAGCACTGAGTAGTCTCTTGGCTTTAGGGATATGCAACAGTCAGGTAATGAACAATGAACAAGGGCAGAAAAATATGGTATGCACCAGTGAGCGACTGATTAGAGGAGGTTAGAGGAGTAATTATGTAGCTGTATAGAGTAGTTAATTAAAAGGAGCAATTGGCAGATCAAGCGTGTTAGACACACAGAGCACAAGATGGAGGCGCCTTCGCCATGGCCCTGGCCAGGACAGTGGGAATTGTGCAGCTGCGTTCTCTCTGGCCACTGGCCCAGGCCTCGGTTTGTGCCCATGGCCTCTCCTCCATTTCCCCGATCAATCCCTGGTCATTCCACAAAGCCAGAGCACCTGCTGTCTGTTCCTACCCGGATTGATTTCCATCTGGTCTTTTTTGAATAAGCTAGGGGAAGACAAAGGAGGGACACCCTCTCATGGTTAATGCAAGAGAACCACGTTGTCTACTCGTCTCATCTCTCTGGCCCATTACATTATTGATGGCTTTTTCCAAAAGAATTGCACGGCTACTGATTCCAGCCAGCTGGTTTTGATCCATGAGTGACAGTCATAGATCATAGGTCTCCTTCAGAGGGAAACCTTTGCACAGAAAGGTCCAACTATCCTTCATAGCAAAAGGAAGTGCATGTCCTGTATATTATATTTCAAATTTAATGCAGCCTATAGTGAAATATTTCCTCGAATCTCTTGTTCCTGAATGACATTTGATACCTCTAACTAAAGCTTAAGCCTTGTATTTGTCTCACACTGTCATCTTTTGTGTTGGGAAGAGCAACAACAATGGAGATTATAATATGGAATTGAGTTTGTCATTGCTAATAGTAATTAGTGCATCAGAAGAATACGGAGGGACAATCTGGTCTTTACAATTCACTTAACCCCTATTATCTGCACTGATTTGATCTAGTCTCCCCCTTACTCTCATTAGAAGTGTAATTATCAAACAGAGCCCCAAGACACAGAACTGGAGCACAACATTTGGTGGAGCAGGATAGCTCTGTTATCATAACTCTATTAATTAGGCACATCCTGACTCAGCATTTTTTAACTGCTCTGATGTTTTCTGAGTGAGCGGGGTACGATAACGCTCTCACTCTTCTCACACCTGCATCACTGCGCCTCTGTTTCTGGTGTACCTGTTGCCCCTGTCATCACAGTGTGACATTTGGGAAGAAATATAACTAGAAACTGAATTTGAATCATTTATATTTGAATTTGAATTGCTCGACCTGAATAATTGCATTAAAAAACTGAATTTGAATCACATAATTTGAATTTGTATTGTTTAACTTGAATAATTGCGTTGAAAAACTGAATCTGAATAGCATAATTTGAAATTTAATTTATTAGTTTGGAACTGATATCCAATGAACTTGAAACTGGATGTAATATTATGAAATTGAAGTTGCTCTGAAACTGTATTTGATCCTGACTGAAAATTCAACTCTGTATATACTTTCACATTCAGTTCTTGTAATTCAATTTCAGTTCACTTGGACACACATCTGGTTGTTGGGGAAGAGCAATCAAATGCAAATTCACAGAACTCCTTTTCGGCCAAACAGCACCTATTCCTTCTGCACCAGCATCTATTTTTGAGCACTACCTCCACTTCCATTGATCCATTGGGTGCTTTTCATTTAGCTAATTTATGCTTCCTCGCATCCTCTCTCCTCCGTCCTCCGGTCGTGACCTGGAAACCAATATTCTTCTGCCATCATGGAAGATTTTCCAATCCCTTAAATGCACCTTAAGGAGACAAGGAGAGAGGGGAGAGGAGGTTCCTGAGGGAGTTTAGAGCTTCTCTGCTAAAGTTTTTTACCAGACAGCAACACCCCTTTGATCAAATGTGTTTACTGATTGGTCAGCTGATCTGACGGGACAGTGAACAGTCGGGCTGTTGTTGCAATACAGCAGATCAGGAAAACTACCTGTGGAACAGGACTGAAAGCACAAACAGCAGCTTTTCATGTTTATTCATAAAATAAACATTACTGAATCATGAATCAATCATAAAAAGACACCCTTGTAACTTTATTGTTTTTATTCATAAGCCAGCAGGCGTCTCCTTTCTTCTTTTCCATTTCAAGTACATTTCAGCTCCTTCAGGAAAATATGTTGCTGCACAGTTGCGTGTCTCTTATAATATCATCCTGAGCCTGAAAGGACGCCAGACTTTCACAGACTAAACAAGCTTTTAAGATTTTATAAGATTTATTTAAACATATTGTGCAGGCTACAGCTGTTTGTATTGCCCCTTTTCATCTGTTCTGTTCTTTCGGTAAAACAGATGTAGATTGTCTATTTGTGTCTTATTCTTGTGTCTTGACAGCCAGATGATGCAATAGATCTATAATCAAATGATAAAACATTAGAGCAGTTATCAGGTGTTTTCCTTCCAGCTATCACTATGTAGCCTAGAAATTATTAACTAACACTTGTTAATGTCTTAATGTACATGAATTTTAAGTTTAAACTTTTACTTAATCATTTCTACATATTGATAGCTGACTCGTTCATATTTGACAGTGAGATGATGCACGTCATGAGTAGTTGCCGTCTCCTCAAAATGACGATGGAGTGAACCAGGACGTCCCGTTTGATGAATTAAATTCCTCCGTCCCTGCACCTCCTCCTTGCATCTCTCTCTCGCATCCTCACTGGGAGGAGCTGAGATGCAGTTGAGGGAAGCGAGGAGACATGTTAGCTAAATGAAAAGCATCCGTCGTAACAGCACTTCTGTGAATCTGCACTCGATTGCTCGTCCAGTTTCTTGGAACTGAATTTGAATTACGAGATTCAGTTTCTAGTGACACATATTTCTGCCCATAGCGACACTCCATCACCACAATTAAAGCTTTATGTTTCAGGTCACTAGGTCTCCCACTCCAGAGGAGGTGAAATGAAAGGCACTTCATGTTAAAGGGGACTCATGGGAAAGGAAGGCGGGTGTGTTTGAAAGGGTAGGGGGATTATCTGCCCTTGCATTTATGCTAATAACGAAGTTTCCTACTTCACAGTATTTCACAGGGAGGGGAGGGTTGTTATATTTCATCAGCAAGGAAAGAAAAAACTGGCTGATGAAGGGAAAAGGGAAAAGAGAGAAGAAGTTACCTCTCAGACAAAGTGAGGGAGCTGGGAAGAAAGGAGAAAGAGTGGCCATGAAAGGCAGAGGACAGGACAAAGGTCTTTTGATTTAGAGTTGCTTTGGCTCTGGTGAGAGGTCCACCTTTATTGTTCAGGTGCACCTTGCCCATATCTGAAACGGGCTGACTCGGATGGCTCTTTGGAGTTCTCTGAGGCTTATTTCCTTATCAAAGACTGCTACCTCTTAGAAATCATGACTGCAGGGCTGGCTTACTGTCTCCCTTGTCAGTTTATTTAAATGAATCCACCTTTTATGCAAGCTAGTCAGGAGAACGGGGCAGGCGTTGCATACATTTCCATTTCTGTCTTTGCAATGGAGGACTTCACTCCTAAGTGATTTGTTGATATGCCTGGCAGTAACCACTTTTTTTTTTTCTTTTTTGCATTTTGAATTCAAAATATTCACTTAAACAGCTGAACACAGTTTTAATTTTATCTAATTGATATTAGCCACATTGTTTACTGTTCACTATCCTAAGGCTGTATCACAATGTTATGAAATAGCTGCTAATGCCATCTGAACATTTCCTGCTGTTGCTGGTTCACATTAAAAGGATTTAACTGGCGAAACAGGGGGAAATGTAATGTATTTGGTTAGTGCTGATAGTGCTGTTCCATCAAAAATGTGCCTACAAAACAAAACAGTGGTCATTTTCACTTTTTGATCAGTTTTAAATATCGCTGTCTCTTCTGTTATATTTTTGATAAGGTAGCTGTAGGAAAGTAGCAAATATTTGCCAGAACTCTGGGACTGATTAGTATTAAACCGCGCTTATTACAGTAACCGAGGGTGTTGCCAAATCAATCAGGACTGAACTCTGAAGGATTATGAATTTACTATAAAATATGGATTTTTTGAAAAAGCCTTAATGAGGTCTATCCCAGCTTGGATGAATACTATATTTAGCTACATACAGGTGTGTGTCTTTTCAGAGCATTTTGGCTTCTGTTTGTTTAGTCAGCCATTCATAGTTTAAAGCAGAAATACAAGGAGAAAAACGAACAAGCCTGTTTGGTCTAAATATATCCAGTTGGAGGTTAAGTGTATTCTAAGGTGGAAACAGACAAGTCTGTCCCTGTGGGCGCTCTGTCCCAGGCTTTATTTTTATGTCTCGACAGCAGGACTGACTTTATTGTGCTCTACCTGTCCTATGAATGTGGCAGACTCCCCCTCATCCTTCTGTGATCCCTCCCACACAACAGCAAGCCGACATGGCCGTTGGCAAAGTTAGCTTTTCCGCATCCATGAGAGAATGTACACCCAGGAAAAAATAGTGGAGAGAGAAAAGAGAGTGAGACGATGTCGAGAAATGAACGACATGAACCATAACCTGCGAGATTAATAACGAGGAAAGAAAGAAAGAAACAAAGAAAGAAAGAAGGAAAGGAATAAACAAAGAAAGAGAGAAAAGGATGAAAAGAGATGCAGGAAAAAGAAAAGATGAGATGAGATGATAGAATACAGTAGAGACAGCTGAGTCACTTGGCTTCTGTCTGAATAATCAGATATTGTTATTCATGTGGAGCAAGCTGCTCCACACTGCCATGGGCCATGTGCAAAAGCTGAATGACTGTGAAGAAAACGAATGACAAGCTAATGGACGTCTGTGGGAGTACGAGCACTATGCACTATGAGGGAAACTATGGGGATGTGCACACTGTTTACTTAGTGACTTTTGCAACATCATCATGGCTCATTATTGGCTTGTTTTCCTGTTGTTGTTGTTTTTCTCTCTTTTTTTATGCATGTGGATCATCGGGCCTGTCCAAATAACAGAGGAGCAGTGAGAGAGAAAGAGAAATATTTTTCATCTTAAACTGATGAAGAGTATTAACCTGTTTTCAGTGTGATGGTGTTGGCGGTTTGAAAAGCAATCTCTCCTAGATTATTCCTTTCTCTTGTATTTACTTCACAGAGAACAATAACTCTATATTACATGACCTGACCAGAGCTGGGGCACACACACACACACAGACCTACACAGAGATCTGCACAGAACTACACCCACACCTCCATGTAGAAAGGAAGAATGAAAAAAATGAAAGCTCCCGCAATATGCTCCACCGAGCACCATAGTGATATATTTAAGCAAATCATATAACCGTACCCTATGCATAAATGCACATGCCCCTAATACCTTTGGTCTTTCTCTTTCATGTGCACACACCAAGCCAAACCTGTGCACACACATGTGTCCCCTCACCTCATCAAACCTCATAATATCCTGACATTTCATCTAAAACCCAGAGGAAGAGCAGAACAGGAGCTGTGAGGCGCGTGTGAAGCTAAAGTCTCACTTTCTCATCCAATAAAAAGTCCAATCTGTCTACAGTTTCTGTCTCTCCTTCCACCTCTACATGGTGTTGGCACCTGTAATGCACCGCTCTAAACACAGTGAATGTGCCATCCTCATGTTTTAACCAAACAATGAGACAGCGTTGCATCCTCATCTTCCAGTCTCACGTTACTGCAGGCCATCAATTATGAACAAATGCAGAGGTTTGATGTAGGGCTGAACAGCTGGATACAATACATGGAGAGGAGAGTTGGCAAATTAGTTATTCTTTATGTGGTGCGAATGAATGCCCCCCCGCCAAATATTAGAATTAGTCTGTGGGAATGCATCTACTCAAAATCAATACTACATACATATATTTATAGTCAGTGTTGGGCAAATTTATTCAATTACTCATTACACATTACTAATTACTCAATAGCAAAAGTAAATATTTGCATTACTGGGCTCAGTAAAAGTAATGTAATCACTTAATTTCAAATTGTAATCCCTTAAACTACTCGAGTCATTACTGAGAAAAGTAATCACATTATAATATTGTGTTTTTAAGTAATGCCTATCACGTGGTGGTCACATGCAGCTTGGCCTCAAATTTAAAGGGGACGTATGAGGCACATTTTCAGGTCTATATTTCTATTCTGGGGCTCTTCTGGAACATCTTTGCATGATTAACAGTTCAAAAAACTCAGTAGTAGTAATAAAACAGAAGCAGTAAGATTTCACTTCTTTTTCTTTACTCCAAATATAAAATTCTCAAATACATCCATACATGTTCGAGCCCAAAATAGGCGAGTGGACAACGTGAACAACCTGTGGACCAAACTTAGCAACAAAGACTAAGGATGCTAAATTCCATAAAAACATCTTTTTAAAAAATACAATTCAACTAGATAAATCAATGTTTTGTCCTTTTCAGGTTTTTTTTTTACTTTTACCTTCAAAAGTAAGGTTCAAAGGTAGTGCAATTTATAAACTGGCTGGTCTTCAGGTCCTATTATGCCTTGCTGGGTCACTGTGTATCTCCAGAGAACTCTCACAACTCACTGAATTGCAATGAAATGAAGTACAACCTGTCTCTTTGCTGTAATGGTCTCATGTCAGAGTCCTCTCTGGAAAAGCCAGGTGCATGTGATAAGTGATTTGTTGTTATCATTACGTGCAACAATTTACTTGTGTTCAGGGAGCAAATGCAGTCATCAGTGAAGGCTGAAAATTGGCAAATGAGTTCATATAAATTCTGCCTCACATGTGATGCAGTTGTCCAATCTATTACATGAGAACAGCCTCTGTGACAAAGGGAAGAGCAGACTGTAAGTAGGCTCCTATAGCTGGTATTAGTTTGATATCCGGGTATGGAGGAAGGGGGGGGGGGGGGGATCTTTACAGTATGAAGGCCATACTATCCCATATTTTCCTCCTCACAGGAACCATTAATCTGTTTCATTTGTCACATGAGGCATGCAGGACAGCCCTGTGATTAATGGGGGTTTTACGTAGGTGTGCATGTCTCCTTCTTCTCCCTCCTTACATCCCTGTCTTCATTTCATGCCTGTTCTCTCTCTCGTTTCCACATCTCTTTCCCTCTTTTTTGGACAACCCACAGTAGTTGTAATGCTTGAGGAATTTGTGATTGATAGGAACCAGGAAGTTAGAGATGGCTATCGTAGATAGATACTTTAGCTAGAGATAGATAGATAGATAGATAGATAGATAGATAGATAGATAGATAGATAGATAGATAGATAGATAGATAGATAGATAGATAGATCTGGCAAAATCTAAATACAATATATCAAAGTTGTCAGGGTTGATCCATAGTGCGTCTCCCAATTTCATTTCTATTCCTCTTTCAAATTCTTTAGCCTTCGACTTTGTTGTCGTGGTTGTCATGGCCTTCTCTGCAACCTCACATCTCCAGGGGATGAATGGATGGGTGACAATAATTAGCGACCCTGTTAAGATTGGGGTGACATTAGCCTCGGTCTAATTTGATGCAAGCTGATTATATGACACCCTGACATACCTGAAGGGTTTGATTGCTGCATAAAAGGACGTGCGCAGAATTTCTGTGGATCTGCCCTTAGCCTGGTTCCAATGAAAACATTGATTGACTCTTTTATGATGAATGCCTGTAAACAATTTCTGAGGTCCAGTGCTATTAGCAATCTTCTCTGTGAATGAGAGGTTGAGAGATGTAAGGAGGTTCAATATAGAGCGTGCTATATAACCAACACATTGTAGAACATTCCCTAAACCTCCATCCCATCAAATTGCTGGCTGTTAAGAGGTAACATCATCTATGTGGATTTTTTTCAATGATGGGAGTTAAATGCATGTGATGTGTGTTTGGCAGGCTTACTAATGGCCAAGAGGCCTGCTGCGATCTCCTATTACTATTGAATGTTGTAATTTGCTGTACTCTACATGAAAGCCCTCATTAACATGAGCAGTTGAATGATGCTTTGTTGCTGATTGCAGGAAGCAGTGCTGGATCTCTTGTATCATTCCTCAGTTTGACGACGTTTCATAGATTCACATGCAGAAGCATAGACCACATTCACAATGTGTTCATTAGGATATTATCATGCAGGATTATCACATTACACAGGCAGACACATAATCAAAACCACATGTACAAAAACACAGATTGCAAAGATAATGTGTGAGTGCATAGTGAGGCTCATCTATGCCCTAACAGCGTGTCCCAGGATATATTGACTTTATTACTGCACCAATGATGGCTCCACCCACTGATAACCATCAGCTGCATCAGCCGCTGGTCTCAAGCACGTTTCACTTCATTAACAAGGCCATTATCACTGACGATGCTTATCAAGATGGGATGGACACTGAGCATGAATGTGCGTGTGAAGGTCTATGGGGAAAATTATTTTTGCAACTGTCAAGGACTTGATGACTTTCCTCATCATATTTAGATCCAAGGTGTCTAATGTGTTTTTGTGTATGTGTGTGTGTGTATGTGTGTGTGGTGTTGTCATGGCCTGAAATATAGGATGTGCCAGCCCATTCAACACGCAGCGCAGCAGGTGTGACACTGCATGAAAGGATCTGTTAACTGAGACAGAGAGTTTGTCTGTGTTCTATGATGGGGCCTATTTCAGGAAGTTAGAGAAGCAAGCCATCATCATAACGCCGCACCATTGTCCATCTCCGCAGCAATTTGCAGATCCAGTCTAGTAGCTAGCACCAGCTCATGACTCAGTGCGAGCCAATTGTGATTTATCCATGGCTTTTGCCATGTGAAAATGATTCATTGCTCTACTTTATCCAAGCCTATACAGCGTGCATGGAGTGTGGCACATTCCCTTTACCTCTCTGCTTTCATAAATCATGTTCTGAGTATGTATCGATTTACTTTTATGGTTGGACTTCATATTGTTTATACATCTTCCAATTTTGGGTAACCCCTCCCCTGATGTGCTACACTATTTAGTGGGAGCTATGTTGATTTTATGTGGCCTAGCATATTTTACTCATTCATTAAGGCAATCATTTACATTTTCTTTGAAAAGCTATCAAATGATTGGAAATATAAAAGCAGTTGTCCTTATGGAGTCATATCAGGACACAATGCCGCATTATATGTGCAACACATACAAATATGCATTACCATCAGCTTAGTGCCTGGCCAAAATGTCTTTGTGGACATTAATGATACACTCTGGCATCCTTGTGATATAACTGCTAATTGTCAGATATTGGAGCCTCCCTAAAGTCTGTTCTGGGAAATAGAGATGTTAAAAGCTCTTCCATCACAAGGGAATGCTTTCTCACCGCACGTAGCCATCTTCACTTGCCAGTACAACTGTACAGTGTGTTCCTCCTTCGAAAGCTAAATACACTTGTTGGAAGATACACACAAAGGAGAAGAGCATAATGGGTCAGAAGGAATTCATTTAGAGACGCGCACATATGGCGATTCCAGAAATAGAATGCTGCGGTGTCTTACACGGCAAGATGGAAGTGAACTTGAGACTGCTCCCCCATTGTTACCGTTTTACAAACATTAAACTCTTATAGTAACAAGATATTGTCATATTCTCAAGATATTGCTACCCATTATCCTGTTATTTCTGGGCTGTAATATAAAGTACAACCTAACTCTTTTGTCTATCTGTTAATTGGAAGATTGTTTCAGCAACACAGGAGAGAGCACATTGTTCATCTTTCAGTGATGCTTTCAGCCATTTATAGATAAAAATGTCACAGCGTACTTTTTGCATGAGCACCAGACCCACAGTCTCAAGAGTTGAGGCAGGGGCTGTGAAGCGTGCTGTCTCCAAGTTCATCATATCTTTTATGTGTACTGTCAGAGTGCCCTCCCGGAAAAGACAACAGTGACAGTCACCGTATTAAGAGGATGGATGCTGGCATCTGGCCTACCTGTCACTTTACTGAGGCTTGACACAAAGCGGTACACAATGTATGCACACAGCATGAAAAAGTGACAGTCACCCTACCACAACCTGTATTTAACTCACCCACATGTACAAATTCATGGACAAATAGCATGCACACATACTGTGCATACTGTACACATGTGTGCAAAAGGGTAAAACTAAATAAATATATAGACATACTGTAGTACCATTTGCTCCCTCTCTCTAAGATATGACACATATTAATCAGTTGGCACTGCATTGCCTTTTCCACCTTCACTACAGACAATGGTGCAGGACATCCATAATTCATAACATCATTACACATGTACAGAGGGATACTCACTTTGATTTCTCCTTGCACATGTGTGTGTGTGAGACAGAGAGTGTTGGGTCATGTTTAACAAGCCACATGGTCAGAGTTGCTGTACAACCTGCCTGAGTCATAGTTGCATGTTCACTAAGCGTTTGGGGTTAATCTAGTTAAATGGGATTGCACCACACAGTGTGTACACGTGCGTGTGTGTCAGTGTTTGTTGCACCACTGTTTGGCATAAAAGTTCTCAAAGAGATAAGGGGATAGGAGGGAAAGTGTGTGTAAATGTGTTTTGACAGGTTTACAGGAGACAAGCCCGGGCCTCATTTATAAATGTAACTGCACAAAAAGGAGCTTAAAACATGATGTGCTTGTGATGCAAAAGTATGGATTTTTAAAAAATAAACTTAAGTGGGAATTGCTAACACTAAATCCGTTTCATAGGTTTAAACACCGATTTTGGTTTGTTTCAGAGGCCATTTACAGCTTACAAGTGTCCTGTGAAGTGTGTAATTAGGTGCTTTCGTGCTTTGTAACGCACAATAAAGGAACCTCTCAGGTACGAGCAGCGACTTCATCCATTAAAATGTTTGTGTCTCCTTCCGTCTGAGGAAAAACACCTCAGACGAGACTGTCTCCAATTATAGAAGCCAAACACCACAGAGGAGACCGAGCTCAGGTGTCTTCTGAACCTCACCAGCGGTGTTTGTAGCTGAAAGTGTCAGTGTTGCTGTGACATTTTGCCACCTAATAAACCTTCTCTTATGACAACCAAGGTATGACCTGTGAACTATGAATTACAACATGCAAACAAGCACGACCTTTGCAACAATCACATCTGTTTCATACTTCTCACTTAGTCACGTTGCAATTCCCTTACAAACACCTGAATGAGAAGCTAATTTATATGCATATCAGTATTGACAAGTGGTGTTTCATTAACCTTTTTGAAGTTTTATGGGGACTTGGAGGTGGGTTTCATTCCACTCTGGTCAACGTGCATTTAAATTACATTATAACTAATTATCAAGGGGAAATTGCAAGTGGAGGGCGCTATGGATGGTACCATAAATCAGTGTATTTTTATGCTTTGGGTTTTTATTTAGCATTTTAACATGGAATATGCTGTATAGCTATATCTCTAAATGAAGTCTAATTTGATCAACATTGATTTCAGTTACTTAAAGATAAAACATTGGTGAAACAATCTTCACTAGACGGTAAAATGGGCAGCAAGACATTGTTAAAGACTGAAGCAACAGATATAAAGATACAATCTGCTTGTGTTCGAGAGGCTGAGGTGGTGTGTGCAATATGTAATTGGTATGCAGGAACAAGAAAGAAAGTGAGAGGAGGATCATTATGAGCTTTTATGAGTGCAGGAACAAAAAATGCTTCTGTTTCTGCTCAAATGTTGAGCTTTTTCCCACTGACTCTCTGTCTGTCTCTTTCTTTCTCTTCCCATGCCTTAGAGCTCATCCTACACAGCCCTAATCTTGTGTTCCAATGGGGATTAGCCCAAAATTCAGACTGTTCTTAAACCCTGGCATCACCGTCTTGCCTCAGCAGGCAGCATCACGCACATTATGTCTCAAGATTAAGATGTGGCCTGTATGCTTTATTCTTACAGCCCTCTAAGCCTGAAACACAATTCAATTAAAGAACAATTGCAACCCTAATTGCATTCTAATTGCCATTGCATCACTGGCTTGTTGGCAGAGTCACTAAGATGTCTCGGTGTGTTTTCCGGAAAGCTGCCCACCCGCATAACAAGGAGGGATTGTACAGGAAGTTTTGAGTGGATAGAGAAAGACCCACTCGGATTGAATTACTTTGCCATTACTGACCACTTAACAGTGGAGACTTTACCCCCCCACCCCCCCCATACACACAGCTGCATCTAGCTTATGAAAGTCTAGATGATAGGCACTCTATTTCTTCCACTTCCCGGAGACAGAGGTTGGAGACAGAAAACTAAGAAATACACATCAAGCTGCCAAAGTCTACTGTTGGGACTTGAAACTCTCTAATGTATCATAAAAGTCAGAACTGCAGGAAACATTGCAGGAAAAATGTTGATGTTTGATACATACTCTGACTTAATTGCTCCTGAAGAAGCATCAGAGCCATGTGGCATCCACCTTGTGGTTGATTGAAGGATAGTGGTGGGTTCCATTATGTTGCATCTGTCTGTCAATTCAGCCTTAATGTCTTTGTTATAAACCCCAAATCATCACAACCTCAAGAGCATGAGCAGCATGAATTCTTACAGTTGGTTTTCATGTTAACCACCCTGACACTGATGACAGACAACTTACTTGTTATACTGTCTTTTTTCTCCTCTGGCGACTGCTGATATGTGCTAATTTACTCTGTCAAGACTAAACATAATACCCCTCTCTATGAGCTAGTGATTTCTCATCAGCATGAATGATCTGCAGAGAGAGGTGTCTAGTATAATTTTGCAGATTACATGCTGTCGTGTCCAGCCGGGGCTCTTGTCTGGGATTATTGCCCTACATTTAGATGACATTGCCGCACAGGTCGAATCCTTTAGAAGAATGGATGCCAATTGACAAGTAAGAAGGACGTTCAATGGTGTCCGCTGATAAGGCTAGTTACCATGGTGATAAAATGTAATGAGTTGTAAAGGGCTTTGATGATTCTGCCATTGTTGTAGCGATTGGGATGTGATGAGATTAAATCAGTTACAGGTCTACATTACATTATTCAAGGGACAAGGCTGCATAGATCGCAGTACTTAGTAAGCATTGATGATTTGAAGGTCCAGAATGGAAATATAGACCTCTATGTTGAAAACAAACTACAGTTTGAAGTTTGAAAAGTGATTGATTTCAGCGATTAGTTGCTTTACTCTCAGATGTAGTCATCATTTCAACTAAGTTTAGCCTCATTTTAAAGCAACACTGTGCCCACTAGTAGTGCTATGGAGCAATGTTTTTGAGAGTGGTTCCCAGATTTGTGCACATGCACGAGTATGCACATGCCTGTACACGAGAGCATGACGATACAATACACTTTTCTGCCAACAGTTTCAAACTATTCCTCTCATTGACAATCTGTGGTTAACAATATTTATGTTTTAGGAGTAAGCAAGTGCACTCAACATATTTGTTAGACCTCAAGGATACACACTATGCATTATGGTGAGAAACACTACAATTTAGTTTTGAGTAATTCAAGAATTGGTACCAGAGAACTCATTCTCCTTACCCGTAAGAAGAAAAACAACTCTCTCATCTGTCTCTCCTTTTCATTTATTTAGAGCTGTTTCACTCTCATTATTAAAGCAAATAGAAGCAACCTGGGCATTTCCGTGCCCATTTCTCGATTTCATGAACTGAGCCTCCTACTTTTCCTCTGAAGTGATTTATTCATTAATTAGCTGCAACAGAGCACTCCAGAGGCAGCGCTTGTTAGCCGCTGTGCAGAATATCATCTATTCTGAGTGGGACTGTACTGCTGACCCTTTGCTTGTTGCACAGATGATTGTTTGCTCCTCGCCTGGTGTAACACATTGTTCTATTCAGTCAGGTCAGCATGGAGACACACTTGTTGTATTGGTTATATAAGTGCTGGTTTTGGAGAATGAATATTTGATTGGGACCCTTAATGCAGAGTGAGCGTTCAGATGAGGAGGCGGTCAGTAGGCGGAGAGCAGCGAGCTGCATCTCTGTCCAGGGGCTGGCAGTATGCCAACACAGAGGAGAGCTTTTACTGTACCCACTCTTCTACTCTTCTCTCTACTCTCCAATGTTCTTTTCCACTTTTCTCCTCCTCTCCTCTCCTCTCCTCTCCTCTCCTCTCCTCTCCTCTCCTGTCCTCTCCTCTCTTCTCCTCTCCTCTTCTCCTTCATTTCTCGGACGTCATCTTTTTTTGCACTTTAGCTGTCAGTTTTCACTCTACTTTGCCCTTAGATTTCTCTTTATTGCTATTGGGAGCATTTGGGTGTTTTCAAAAACATTGAAAAAATGTGACTGCCTTGCATGGAGAGGGGGTGAAATCAGTATGGTGGGAATGGGATGCGTGTATGCACATGGCTAGGCAAGTGCTCATGTTTATGTATACGACTACATGCGCATCACAGCTCAGGAAAGACATGAGGGAGTTCAGTCACATGTATGAGGGTTTACATTTTCATTTTCATTTAAGGTTGTCGGTTAGTAAGATGAAGGCTGATTACAATAATATGTAAATGTGAAGGGTTATGTAAACCTGAATAACCTAACAGCATGTGCAGCTGGAGCTAATATCAGCAATCAATCAATGCTAAACTAATAATACTAAAGAGATTCAAGAGAGGAGGTGGAGGGAAATCCCTGCAGGTCATATTCTCTTCTGAGGAAATAACGGCAAAGGGGTGACACAGGAAAGTTTTCTCCTGTAATTATCTTTTGATGTTATTCAAATCCTGCCCAAATAATAGTGGGATGAGCCATGCAGAGAAAGAAAATGAGCCTCAGGGCCACATTCAGGTGTGGAATAGCAAGTGCTGCTCTCAGAATGCCTTGCACTTTCATATTCCCAACTATATTTTTCCAGTGAATCAAGCTGCAGCTGCATTATTATGGTCGTAATGCTTAAACAATTAATCAGCCAGCTAAGGAAATTTCATAACCAATAAGCAAACATGATCGTTAATAGTTATTTATCCAGCAGAAATTAAAAAGCATTCCCTATTTTCAGCTTCCTAAATCTGAGGATATGCTTCTTCTCTCAGTTTTTTAAATTTGGGGTTTTTGACTGATGGCTAGAAGAATTGTATGTTTCCACTGTTTCTTTTTAATTTGTGTTATATAACTAGTTATTACTGTAAGATTGAACATGGTTAGACAGTGATGTTGCACTCTAAAAACAAATGTTTTGGCTCAACAAAAAAAATTAACACAACAGTTTGCATCAAGCTTTTTGAGTTATGACAACCTCTGATAAAAATTATGTTGAACCAACAAACTACATTGAGTAAGGGGAATTAGTGTTTACTCTATAATCAAAGACATTTTTAATTACCACATACTTAATAATTGACAGTGTAAACACAAGTTTTTAAGTTGATTACTCAGGAAAATTAAGCTCTTCCACAATATTTAAAAGACATTTTGGTGGGAAAAAAAGTGGGGGGGAAATGTGTTTGTGGCTGAATTGAGATTACACAACATAGTTAACAGTTACATGAATAAGCAAAAACTGAAACATGTTTTTCCTCCCCACTGCACAAATGAAAAGCTTTATCATTCTAATCCACTGCTATGCTAAACTAAAGGGTATTAAATGGTAAAGGGTATAAATATGACTAGCCTTAGCTATGTGTAGTAGTAACAGATTCCATCAAGTTGTGTGTTAGCAGGTGTAGCCTAATTTCTGTGCGCAAGTCCACTATTGGTCATATCACAATTGAGAACATGCTCAGACATTTGTTTAGTAAGATTTGTTTGTAAATGAAATAATACCCACCTTTAAAATGCCCTCTGTATCCCCGTGTGATATTTGTTCAGCCTACAGCTCTTCTAATACACAGTCTGAACTGTCTGATTATATCCAGGCATATTAGGTGGGTGGCGGACGGTACTTGAAATCCTGCACTCAAGGTGGAGAGAAATTAAGTAATCAAGCCAATTTCATTAAGTTACTACAATTTAAATTTTGTTTTAAATCAATGAATGTGGACATTTACTCACAATATAAGGTTGATGTAATTACCAACATCATTATGTCAACACAACTCATTAAAATAATGTTTGCAGTTTAAAAAGCTCATCTAAATCATTAAATTCAAATTTTTATCTTGAAAGTATGCATTAAATTAAGTTTTTTAGAGTGTGTATGCATGATTGGTGAGGTGGTCTCTAATGTTAGTTCATATGGTGGAGTGAATCAGGTTGAAGACTAGTTTGGCCATCAATCTTAGAGTTTGTAGCAACATCCTATTGACCTGTTGTTCTTGATGAGTGGGCCAGATTTTGCAAGGCATGGTCATGTGAAAATACAAGACTACACTCTTATATGCAGTCATACCTAAAAGAGGAAATTGCCTACTGCAATTTTTATTAAAAATAGCCCAATTCTGGTGAAATGGTTTGCCATGACTAAAAATGAAATGAATGGAATGATGTTGATTGTGTGGTTATTTACCTCATTTTTTAAAGTTGAGTCAAGGATAACGTTTTTTTCTGCTCACATGGTCATAAACTTAATAATAAGAACGTCTCGCAGGAAGCTCTTCAAGTCTCCTGTTTTTGTTTTGTTTTTCTGTCAATTTATTGCTTAACAAAAAACAGAATGCCTGAGAGGAAAGACATAAACAATGTGAGTTGTGGACAAAAAACAATATATATAAGCCAGACAGGTTAGGTTGTGGTCAGGTTTGCTGCAGCTCACTGACAAGCAAGGTCAGATAGACAAAGGCTGCTGTAAATTATGTCGCCCCCTTGACTTCCCTTTCTCTCCTTCCACCGTGGGTACGTCTTGACTATTGGGCTGCTACAGTTCCATGTATCTTTTTCCCTTTTCTCAACTAGCTTCTCCCTCTGTTCATCTGGGAGTGCTTTTTAGAGGTTACAGCCTTTGAGGGAGGGGTGCAGCTGTGTGCTGATGCTTTTTCAGCTCTCCTCTCTAAGTTGTCTCCAGGCTCGCTTGCCTTCCCCATGGGGGAGGGCATGGAGAGAGGCGGTTTGGTGCACCAGTCTAATGCCTCCCTAATTGTCGCTCCCAGGTGGGTGAGTGTGGGTGAGCGAATGATAGGGAAGAAGAGAGGAGGGAGAGGTAAGAAGGGGGGAGACAGAGGGATGCGAGGGTCAGTTCTCTCACAAAGGCACAGGCTAATGATAAAAGCACGGATGGCCAAGGAGAGCCAGGTATGTGTGTCCACCTTGTCTTCTCAGACTGGTGGATGAGGGACAATGATGAGGGTTCAAAGGCTCCAGCCATGGTCACATGGACCTTCACTGCCATTCTGGGCAGACACCAACCAGCCATATGGAGAGTCAGCACAACAAAGAAAGACGTAGGAAGAGAGAGGGTAGAAGGCACAAAGGAGGAGATAATGGAGGAGAAAAGGACAAATGGTGATAGGTCAACAGCATCAACACTTACATGTATTTATGGTTTTCACAACACATCAGTTTACAATAAAGGTTGCTCTTGTGTCACTATAATACATCTTGAATAATCTGCAATGGCCTTTTCTCCAAAAACATCAATCTTGTAGTTTCAGCATCTGTTTTTCTCACATGCTGAGACCTCTCAGATCGAATTTCTCACAATCAAGTGGCGATGCAGATATGTTAAATAGAACTAAACAGGACACCGGTGTTTGTTTTTATTTCCCCCGAGTTATGACATAGTTTATTTGAATATTCTTTTGACATTTAGTTGGATTTGTGGTGTGAGTTCCCAGTGGGTAAAATGTGCTCCACTTGTGCTGTGGCATTTAGCCGTTGCCATGGTCGTGTACCGTATTTACCGACTGCAGGCCACCGTGAGTTCTTGACAGCTGTGTGTGTGTGTATGTGTGTGTGTGTGTGCATGTAAGTTCAGGGCTTGTGTGCTTAGGTGTCCCTCATAAACAATATTTAACCCCTCACACACAATTTTAGGCGCATTAAATCAATTTTTTTGTGTATTTAAATTTTTTTATCCTTAAATGAATCTGTCCCTCTGTGCTCTTTATGCTCTGTGCCATAAACTGTTCCCAATAGGGCCACATCCTTCATAAATATGTAATATTTACATAAAGATAAGGAGTCAAATTACTTTCTGATATCGTAATTAGGCATGATTGATTCCCTCTATCATTGTTATTAATTTTGTTGTGAAGGGATCATTATGTAAATTGAAAGGACTGCATTTCATTAAAATTAACTGTCAACATGAGAGGAAAGACTCATTAACTGGAACCGCAAAGGTTTCTTGTGAATGATTTCTCTCTAGCCCTTGTTCCAAAATCGAGTTATTCTTAGCTTTTGTAGCTCCAGGCAACTGTTGCCATGCATACATATCCATAGATACGCTTGGTGGCGCAGGCTTTTTTTTTTTTTTTTCAGCAGTGGGGAGGCGCAGTGGTAAGGAGGGCAAAAAGAAGGTGATTGGTGAAATGAACCCAAGGGACCATTGATTTCCGAAGAGTGGAAGATATAGCAGTTTGTTTCCACAGTAGGCTATGGAACCATGAAATGTCCATTGTTTAACGGTAATGCTTGAATTGCCTCCGGGTCGATGGAGAGGGTCCCTGGTGGTGTGCAAAAGCAAGAAATAAAGTCGGAAATAAAAATGTGAGGCGAAAAATTTATGGGAGTGGTGGTTGGTAGTACGAGCGGTTTGGTTGTGCATGAGCATGTACCTGCACTTGTGTTTGTGCTCATCTGTCTGTGTGTGTGTGTGTGTGTGTTTGTGTGTGTGTGTGTGTTGATGTGTGCACTATGGCTTAGTTGTTCCTCCTGGCCTGGTGTGGGCAGATGTTTGTGGAAAGCTTCCCAGAAAAGAAAGCTCTCTCATGTAAACATTTCAACAATATCTTAAGCTTCTTATAGACTTATATGTCATAGCCGTGTTTGACCCGCATGGCTTTAATTTACTTTTCTTCATCTGCTATTCAGAGCTCTGTCATGTCAATAGCTTACACATTCCAATAATGAGGAAATGAATGCAGCAATTGTAACTGCAGTCTGAAGGTGAAATTTGTGATAGAGAGAATGTGACAGATGCAGTGTGTAATGAGCACCTCGTCACATTTACGTTTCCTGTAATAGAATGCGGTTAGATTACTTAATGTGCATCCTTTTCGATCTGAAACCTAACTCTGAAATTTAACACTTAACAGGACATGTCATTAATCTCATGCCGTTGCTATTCTGTTTCACATCATTCTTGTCATCAAATTTCAGGAGCCCAGATTAATATATTTTGGGTGGGGGTGGGGGTGGGGCGCTTTAGGATTTTTATTTTGTGACTGACTGCTGACAGCTACTTTGGTCATGTCCAGAGTAACTCCAGTACTCGTAAACTCAATTAACTGCTTTCACTCTCCCTCAGTGTTGGACTTGCTGACTTCTGACAACATAGAGCTTACATAAGACCTTGCTATGCAACTGACCTGAAGTGTGCTTGAACTGCTGTCTTGAAAATAAAAGGCAGGCAGATTATATTTTTTTTCATTTACTTCCTTTTCTTCTTGTACTTCTTCTTGCTCAGTTTCATTGGCAACTCACACTCTTGAAACTATAACACTATTATTACTATCAGAGAGATGGTGTAGGTGGGTGTTTCCACTGTAAGCCTCAGGAAGCTAGTTGAAAGACATTCTTATTAGGTTTTAGGTACTTTTTTGGTTGATTGCTCTCCCTCATTAAAGAGAGTGGACTTGATGGATGGAAGCTGTATTGGCTGAACCTTCCAATGTCAGATGTCCAGTGATCACAAATGAAAGGGGGAGGCAAGGAAAGCCTGTGTGTTAGCCTTGGCGGCAAAGGTTAGGACAACAGATTGAATTTCCTCAGCTCTGCTTCATCCATACATGGATTTATCTCAAGTGAGCCTTAAGCTGGCATTCTTACCTCATTAATTCTGTACTTGAAGTGTGTGTGCATTTATGTGTGTGTGTGTGTGTGAGAGTGTGTATGAGCACTTGCTGACAACATGACGTTCCCAAAGCTTTGATGCGTCAAAGCACAGGTGCAGCGACTGATAGAAGGTGGCTGTGTGGGAAGCTAAGGGAACTTGCCTCTGCCAACTTTTTAACTCACTGATTGGCTCCTGATCAATGTAATTATTTATCTTTCAATTTCATGGAGTATGAGCTGAAAGGAGGCAAGGAGTTCTCTCTGCATGAGGAAGTTGGGAGGAGGATGAAAAAGCGTAATTTGACTTCCCTAGTGCCTGTACTGAAAGATAAATTAAACTCGTGTTGTGACATTATTTTCAGATTTCAAAAGTAAGTGAGTATAATCATCACAACCCTGCTGTCATTCTAAGGCAGATGAATTTGTTTGTTTTTACTTTATTTCTGTATGCACTAAGAGAATCATTGTCCCTTCTTACAAAGAGAACCATCTACAGCTAATCATACGCCGGCTGATCAAAGTCTCATGGGATGCTCCGCGGAAGTTCAGCAAGCACAAAGCCGGAGTGACAGTAGCTGCATTTGCTTCTTAATTTAATCACATACATGAGAGGCTGTAATCTAACCACTTAAAAGCTGTGTTATGGCAGAGGGAATGTGCTGGGTGTCACAGCAGATTATGGTTTGTTTGTGTCAGGTGCTCTCAGATTGTGCATTTTACAGTTTAATGCGTTTTTAGTCAAAGAGAGCGGCAGATGATACATTTTCACTCTGACCTAAAATAGAGAGCTGTCAACGGAGGGTTCAAACTTTCGGCCTGGTGACACAGAATTTAAAACAGAAAAATCTTGAAGCATTTTAATGCTTCATCATCATCAACAGCATCATTGTAATGGAATTGCTACAATTAGTAGATTTGCCCATGTGGGCAACATTGGTTGCAACATTGGTCAACTGTGACTCACAAATTTGGACCATAGCAATAGCAAGCCATCTTGACCCATCTTGACAGTACTGATCTTTAGGGTCAGAGAGCTTGAGAGTCCAAAATGGAGAAAGCTACTGTAGCTTATTAGCTGAGTGCCACCATCCATTTTTAACCTCCTCCATTGGAGTAATTGCTCCACAAAAGATGCAATTTGCAAATAGTTTTAGTTGATAGTACAAATACATCTTTTCAGTAAACTAAGGGACCTTATTGTCTCATTACTAACTGGCTAACTGATGGTTAGCGAGCAAACTAGTGAGCTCAGAGTGTTTTTCCTTCCCTCTTCAATAACTCTATATTGTATAAAATGATGTACAATCCCAAGAACAAAATGCCAGGGGGGAGTACATGGCCCAGTAGAGAAAATAGACAGAAGCTCAGGGAGGCCAGGCTGGCTAGCTTGTTAGCAGTTAGAGTAGTAACTAGCCCTGCAAGTAGTCCTTACATCAAGCTTTTAGAACCAAATATTTTGTGAGATGTAAGTGCAGATGAATTTCACAGTGCCACTTGTGACCAGACTGTAATCAGAGATGTATTTTATGAGCAGAAACAGGCTGCATCTATTCCATCTTTTTCACTTAAGTCCAAATCCTTATGTGATCCAACCCTTCATTTCCTCTTGGAATTTTACCTTTGGTGCATTATCTACCATCATGTTTCCTTAACCATACCTCTTTCCTCTCGGTTCGCAGATATTCTCCCTTTTTCTTCACCTCTATTCTGTTCTTGCCTCACCTGAAGACAACCGACCACCACAGTTCAACTTTGCATAATCCTTTTCCCATTTCCATATTGCTGACTCTCTTCCTTCTCTTCCTAATCACTACCCTCCAGTCATGTCCCTGACAATCCACAACCCACCTCGACCTCCTACCTTGTCATGTACTCTTTGGCCTGAGAATAGATTTCACCTCTACTACCATCTGTCATTTTGCATTCTCCTCATCTGTATGTTACTATCACTGACTGGGCTTCCACAGGAAATGGATACATCTTACAATTATGCTTTTGAGTAAACACTAACTGTGACTATTCACACTACACACACACACTTCTCTACAGGATCGTATCAGAGAGCTGCAGCCTGCAATGTGTTCCTAAAGACAAACAAGCCACCAGGAGTCTTTTTCTTTGTATTTCACACCCACAACCTTGCGAGAAGAAATGCCTCTGCTGCTTATTTCCACCCAACTTCAAAGTTATGTTTTGAGCTGGAATTGTGTTTTCAGCAGTAAGAACTAATGTTAATCTTCTTTTCATGTTTCAAGCTGCTTTTGACAAGCTTATCGTCATAAAACAAGACAGTTTTAAGCAGCATTTTATGCAAATCAAGCTGGCATGAAGAGTCATAGCTGTGTCTCCATTCTATTTATACCGCTGGTTGAGTGTGTAATATTTATATCCCTAACACTTTTGATTTAAACTGAAACAACCCAACGCCAAATGGAAATACATTGTTATGCAAAACATAAAAACCTCTCAGTTTTAACAATGAAACCACTTTGTGTGCTTTGATTTGCCTTATGGTGCCTTATAAGTTAAATACTGATTCATATATATGCAGGTGATAAAAGTCTGGGGAGTAACTAACAGTGACGCTACAAATCTGTATTTATGGCTGTTATCACTACAGTTTATTATTATGATCGCCTGGGGCTGGGGTTTGAGAGTTGAGCTGTGTTTGTCTGTCCATCCATCTGTCCACTGCTCTGATATTAACAAAACCTAGGAAGATGGTGTGTCTTGGCATCGCACTATAATATATAAAGCAGCATTAAACTATATTTCCGAATCAACATTCAATCAAATGACTCCCTGTAAAAATCAATGAACCAAGTCAATGCCAGTTCCTATAACACCATGGGCAGCCACTGTCCAGCTGTCCAGCTCACAAAAACTGGTTGAGTGCTACCTAAGCTGATGTAGTGTAATTGTCAGTTTGTTTCAGAGTCTCTCTGACTATAGTTGTGAAAAATGTGCTACGTGCAGTTTTTTAAAAGTACCCTGAAATTTGAATTAAAACATTTCGAATCTTACTATAATAGTATTTCAGAAACTGTGATTGTGAGGTATTATTTTCTGTCTATTTGGCTTTTACAAAAACAACACTAATTGGACTGATGAAGTGTATTGCAGTTGAATTGTATCAAGATGATATGATCATATAGTGTTACCACTTACATTACATTCTGTTCTCCAAATGGCACCAAGCAAAATGCAATTTAATACAAACAAAATGAGACATTGACATTTTTGATTTTGTCTGACGTAATGCATAATTGCACAGAGCATCAATTTGAATTATTAACCCAAGAAAAATCTTAATTCAAGGTCCATTTACTATTTAATTTTTCCAGAGCATTCAACCACATCTAATCTGCAAAAGGCAAGAAGATTCTTTCCATCTACTATTTCTAAGTTCAAGAAAGAACTTGCACGTTCACTGATATGTAATTCAGCATAAAGGTTCCATACAATGAAATATATTGATATGAGAAAAATAATTGTTTTAATATTGTGATATTGATTTTAACCATATCATCCAGCACCCCCAACAAACTGGCACCAGTATCAAATCATTTTAGGGTCAGAAGTGGAGAATAGTCATATCAAAAGTCAATATGGACAAAACTGTGACAAATGTTAAATCAACAACAAACATAACAGCTATGCCTCAACCCAGCAAAATCTGTAAGCTGCACGGAGTGTGAGCAACTGATTGAGAGGATAACACAGCTTTAAAAGAAGCAATTCATTGACTCTGTAGTAGCTACTGTACAAGGTGCCGAGACACCAAATGCTAACGGACAGACACAGACTTTTATACACGGGATTGCACTGGATGTGGAGCATCCTGTTGTGGACTTAGCTAATGTCCTTCCTTGGATGGCCTAACACCACTGGATTAGCTGCCATTATTATTGTTATTATTATTGTTGTTGTTGTTGTTGTTGTTGTTGTTGTTGTTGTTGTTGTTGTTGTTGTTGTTGTTGGCATGTTTTCATAAAACTGTAATCTGACTGGCAGGTTCTGGTGCCTGACTTTAAGGATACAGCTATGTTGCATACTACTGTACATATTATGCCATTTCCTATCAACAGTAGTCTGTGAAACAAAGGATCTTTTTGGAAGTCTAACAGTAAGATTTGATATGTGTAGGAAATAAAGCTCAATGGGCCAGGGGAAATGGAGGGCTGCCACACCCTGAGCAATGACCAAACACTCCAGTGGCTCAGCAAACGGATCACTCTGCTTGGCCAAAAGACACCTCAAACTAGGGATGACATATTTTACTTTTATTCTATTCTGTTGAAAAAAAAGAAGGAAGAATATGAGGGGAACCTTACAGCCCATAGTAGAGCAAATTACCTCATGGATACCCTGCCAGCAGCATGATATAGGAAAAGGCAATAGAAATTTGACCATATAAAGAAATATGACTGTCATAGCCCATACTGTAGATACTTGGTCATCCTTACAGGCTGTAATGCTTGACAATAGCCACCAGTTCATAAGGTACGATTGATTATACTGCTCTACCATGGACACCTTATCCATCCTCTTGCACTGGGGGCTGGAGAAAACCGTAACCATGACCACTTCATTAAAGGAGCAAGAGGAAAAGAAAGGAAAATCATAGCAGAAGAGACAGCCGTATAGCTCTACAAAATACCACACACACTCACACATACTCACACATACACCCACACATTCACAAGCACTGTGAGTTCATAAAGGACTACCACAGTATTAAATGTGAGTTACGTTAAGTAAGTAGTTACAGGTAGTGTAAGTGGTGATGTCAGCTCTGTGTCACGTTGCGTGACTTCAGGTCAGGGATATTTCTGCTTTTTAATTGAATGCCTTCGAACAAATATATTCGATTTATAAAACAGGTGCTATTTTGACATCATTAGAAAGGAGCAGTCGTGTTCCAACGTAGCATTGCTATTTTAAAAGCACATCAAAAGAAAAGCTTGTTGAAATGTTCCTGGGAAACACTTAGGATTTTTCTCCGATCGTATCATCTCTCTTGGACCAAAATGTGGAAAACTCAATACACCCACTTTATACACCCACTTTGTCATTGTGCCTGGAATAGCTGTGGCAGTATCGATCATGGTATTCTTCGGTTTTTGGCAAGGAGTACCAGTCTCTCCCTCTGGAGGACAGAGCACTCAAAAAAAGTGTTCCCCCAAAATACACCATCCTTCAGCCCTCACCCTCTCAATTGGACCGGCTAAAAGAAGCCTGCTGTCAAATAATTACATCAGTCCATTTTGGGGGTTTTGATATTAGTAATGGATATGAATCTCATTATCTGAATCGTCTCAGCAATGTGTTGTTTGGATTAATGTACACTTTGACATGATGGGTTAGATTTTGTACTTTCATCATCTGAGAGTTTGAAATGTACATCATATCATATCATATCTTACAAAGTGAGGCCATTGCTGTATATAAATGTGAAGCCTTTTAGGAATCCAACATTTTATTAGTCAGCTGCTTTACAGCTACTCAACAACCAATAAATAATTGAATGGGTTTGGAAAATCAAGCAGGATGAAATGTCTATATTGGCCACCACTGTTAGATTAGATGAAAGTTTAATCAACCCCTCCAGGGAAATGAGGAAATACGTAACTTCTCAGCATAATAATTTTGAAATTCCAGATGAACAGCTTTGAAATGAGCATTTCAGATTTCCATGTAATACCATAACTTAATACACTTCAATAACACAATTAGTCTGTGACAGAGTTCTTCTGTGTCTACTAGGTGTTTTGTCATTTCCCAATAATAACACTTTCTCCAAGTTTCATTTTTATGTTTTATGATAAAGATTTCTTTTATATGTTGAGACATTTCTACTACCTGTTCAGCTCACTTAAGCCTTTAAATAATATTAATAAAAGCAAGCAGCTTGGCAGCAAGCAGAGAGGTGTTGAAATTTAGAGATAAAGAGTTTTCACTGGACAGGGGCCACAACTTTACTGCTCACATATGATGATGTGATAATTGAACTGCACAAGAATCACAGTTCTACAGAGAGAATAAGCAAAAGCAAGCAAAGATAAGTAGGAAACATTGATGTTTTTGTGATTTTATTGAATGTAGTATTCAGTGCCAAAGACAATTTCACCATTTTTTTATACTTAGGCTGAAAACAAAAGGATGAGGAAAATAGAAGTTCCTGTCAAACACAAAAGACAGTATATGTGTGTAGCAGCACAGTACAATGTATAAAGTCCCCCCAAGCAGCACAGGTATTTTATCACTGCAGTCCCCTGACAAAATGTTGGCTCCTGATGACCCCTTAGATCTGTCATTTCCCTGGAAAGGATTACAAAGTGATGCAGATCTAAATCTCCCTCAGGGCACAGGTCAAGGAGATAGATATACTTCTCCTCCCCATATTTCCTTTCATCTGGAAATGGGCTGCGTCAGTCACCAGAGATACATGGATAAACAACACAAGGAGGATTATATTTATTTCTATCTGTGATTCTGTTTTTTTTTCTGGCTTCTCTGATGCCTGACATTAAATTTATTTGTAGTGGCATATACAATAACATTTTCAATGGAAAGTTGCTGTTTGAATAAATAGAAACATCTTGTTCTACACAGACTCCGCACCTCACAGTGTGAGAGAAAAAAACAAGATTACATTGCAGGAGAGATAAATTCAAAATGTGTACATAATTATGCTTTAGCCATATGGTCATTCGGGAATACAAGAGAGGAGGGCGCAAAGCAAAGATGTTCAGCCCTCCTGCAGCAGCTAATGATGCTACTTTATGCTGTTTGTTGTACAAGTATGCTGTGTGGACAAGCTGTTCAGCCCAGTCTGTGCATGATGTCAAGGCGGGCATGGTGCTGTGCTTTATGTTGAGACTGCATGTATACATTATTTGTGTGTCATGCCTGTTGATTGCTTGCAGCATGTATTTTTAATCCTGTACTTAATTTCTATATCACACCCGAGAATATTTTATGATCTACCATGCATATGCCTGCTGTAACTGCCAGAGTTACTTATTCGCTTTCCTGACAAGAGCAGATTGATTCCACTCTTATAGTGATTAGTTTAGCTTAGACAGGAAGCAGGGAGAAACAGATAATCTGGCTCTGTCCAAAGAGTCACCCACCAGCACCTCTAAAACGTACTAATATGTTAAATTATGTTTTTTAATCCATACAAAAAGCAAAGTGTGAAAACAAGAAGTTGTAGGTTTAGGGGGCAACAGAGATTTATCATTGTTACACTTCACTTTGGTAGGTGTAGTTGTGTAACATAACAAAACAATATCCAAAGAGAAATCATCATCATCTAGTATTTATGTTCTGTTTCCTGTATCATTTTGTTAAATATAAGAACATAAATAAAAGAAACAAAATGTGTCTGTTTGTAAATGCATACTCACTGTAGATGGCTGTTGTGTCTCTGCAGGTATGTCTGCTGCTTTGTGTCATCATCCGTACGTATGTATATGGGCATCATGGGCCAAACTTCAGATAATGTTTAGTTTTCATGATGTCACATGTGATTATATGAGAAAATTGCACCCCTGTCATTTGTTGAAGAATATGCTTGTTATTGCCATTAAAAAGTCCTGAGTCAAAGCCAAAAAACGGACATAATTTGTACTGTTCCTTTATATTTCCTTAATTAACTTTTTAAAATGTGAACATCTACCAACCACTAAATGTCGACATTCACCAGCCACTCAATAGTAAATCATTATTTTGTGTCTGAAATCTACCAGCCACTTTTATATTTTACCAGCATTTAGTGGCTGGTGTTAATTTCCCACCCACACAGGGAAGTACTAGAGCACACACTTATCTCTCCACCCATGCGACTAATTGTAACAGGCTGGACCATGAGGCAGTAAAGTGAAGGTCACCTTGTGTTTGGCCCCAGCTGATAAGCTGTAATGTTGTCTTTTATGTGATGCCACGCTCTCCAAGGACCCTCTGTAGCTTACAACGGCTGATCAATACACTAAATCAGACAGTCTCATTATGGCACCCATGGGCATGTGTGTGTGTTTCTGTGTGAGTCTGTATGTGTGTGCCAGGATTTTATTTTGCACAGGGTGTAGTTTATCGAGTGTGTACATATGGGCATTTTGCATAATATTACTCAAGGTTTGTGCATTTTCGAATGTCTCGTGAATGCTAATATCTCACATTAGTAATGCGATTATTTACCCAGTCAGTAGCTCACAGAGAACATATCAAATTAAGGCAATTTAAGGTTGCTGAGCTAACCCTAACCCTGTCTTCGCTGACATTTCAAGACATTCACTTCTCTTAATATGGTATGAAATTAGGATTTTAAGGTAAAATGTCATTTTTATAAGCCATAGCATTTGACATTCTTTGAAATCGTTCTCCAGTTCATCAGCAAATTTTGGTTTGTGTAAGCCCTCTAATGTTAAATGAATGACAATCCACTGACTTGGAAACAGTAGCAAGCAACTTGACCTTTTCGTGGAAAGTGGAAAGTTTGTGCATAAGAGAGATTTTGTGTATGTGTGTGTGTGTGTGTGTGTGTATGTGTGTGTGTGTGTGTGTGTGTGTGCACACAGGATCACATGTGAGCTGGAAGAATAGAGTTCAGCCAAGTGCCCAGAGCCAGTAATAGCTACCTTGGAGGTTCACCTTCAAAACTCCAGATTACAAGTTGCACTTACCTCTTTCCTCAGTTCTCTTTATTCCCCTGCTCCCCAAGTTTTTCCATTTGCCTTTGCTGTAATTCATGCATGTCGTCGAAACCCATCACGCCGCTGTCTGGGAATATCACAGAAATCAGAAAATGCTCCCAAGAATTGTGTCCTTCGGTCTCATTGGACGCTGTGTATGTGTGAGATGCCAGTCTTGATAGCCATACAGATATGAATAGTGTTATTGTTTTGCAACATGCATATCTTTAGTCTGTTTTAGAGTCAGTACTACTACTGCAAAATATCTCATTAGCACATTGGAATGTGGAAAACTAGATGTTCATTGTATTGTAGGGACATAAGGATTGATCATCAGTTTATGTCCCTGATGACTGATATTTTTTATTTAGCTCATTGTGTCCTCATCTCATACACCCAGCCACACAGGCCTGTAATTTCTCCTGCCAGCTTGTTTTTATCTCCTCTATAAACGATAAACATAATTCTCCACTCCTAGCGCGAGGCAGAGGAGGACTTCCAAATCAGCAGCGGGATATGTTGCTATAAACAATCCTGTGACAGTAGTTTTGGGTTTCTTCATCTCACTCTGAGTAGTAATACGTGTAGCTGGAGGAGGTGGAGGATGGCTGTGTGGGAAAAGGTCGAGCTATTGTGAGCAGGAGAGGAAGAGGAAGAAGAGGGGAGGGGGGGAGGGAAAGGAGGAGAAAGTCTCGGAGTCAGCTGAAGAGAATGAAGAGAAATCCAAATCTTTCAATTAATCTCCTTAGCTCCCCTGTGGGCAGATGTTGGAGAGACTGCAGCAGGGCACAGGTCAGAAAAATAAATAGACAAGGGGAATAAAGAGTGAAAAAAAGAAATCAGAACTTCGTCGCCGTCCCAGAGTTGTTATATACCACTAACAGACTTCTACATAATCTTTTCTGCCCTTCCAGCCACCTTGTCTAAATCTTTTCTTCCGTTTCTTTTTTTTATATTTCTATCCACACCAACCATCTGGGTTCTGGGGGTACAAATAACTCATCACCAGTGATGCCAGTAATGCTCAGAGTCTGTCTTTATGCCCTAGAAAATTACTCATCCTTGACTACTTACAGTCTGTTGACCACTGAGACAACCTAATGTGTATCATGAGATTTGTCAAATAATTGTCTAATATGATAATTATGGCATGATAGCAACATACACTGTATAAGGGCTCTTATTTGGTAAGAGTAGGCAATATGGTTATAATATTCTTTGATGTAAGTTCCTATACTGTGTATTAAAATGCTTGTTATTTGTAATATTTGTGCAATAGCAAAGCAGATACACCTTTCTGTAGTTTTATTTTATAGAAACATAGATTTACACTTAAGATTTAACATGATATTTACAATTAACAATTTACAATTATTGCAATGAATATTGCTTGTAATTTTGAATGTTGTAAGCAATGTATATTAATGCAATGCACAATCATTTGTAATATGAATATCCCTTTTATTTCACTCTTTCTTTTACTTTAATTTTATTGTTATTATAGTCTGTATGTATATTGTATTTTGATATGTATGTATAGGTAGTGTATTTATTTATTTCACTATGCAAATCAAGTCTTTTGAGTCCAATAATTTCCTTTGAGATGAAAAAGGCTTTATCTTGTATCTTTTTTATTTTATATTGCAATATTTCTTTATTGTGATATAAAAATGTTTGTGGAAATGTTGCTGTGAAACCATTTCTAGATAAAATATCCATATTGGAATGTATATTATCTAGTGAATTTAATAACTTACTAATCAAGGTACTTCATTCACACACTGATGCAAAAATCCTATAAATCCAATATTGCCATTAACCTTTCCTGCTCATCTGCAGCGGGTTACAACCAGAGATATTAAAGGGATATTCACTTAAGTATAATCAGTATAACACAATCTTTGGTGGTAAACAAGTTTTATGTGTGTCATATTGCCCAAGTTGTATCTATATTTGACATTCTGCTTTTCATCTCTGCCTCCTCCCACCACTTTGTAGTTGTTTCTTTTTTTTCTAGTTTATGAAAGAGAAATTTGCAATAAGGGACATTACAGCAATGTCTCGCTGCAAAATAATGGTGCAGTTTGCTTTGTGCCAAGATGGGAAGGTCATATTTTTTGAACATCGGAATGACAATAGGTGAAGACAGAGAGTGCAGCCTGAGGGATAAGTTAAACTCTTGAATTTTACAGTACATGAAGCCAATAAAAAAGAAAAAGACCTTTTCTTTCCTTCTTCCTCTTTATCTCTGTATCCAAGTGATACTGAGCCGCACTCAGCCTTCCAATTAACTACATATCACAGACAAAGAAGCAGAGTCCATTTCCTCACCTAGCAGAGATCATATCAGACTTTAATCAGTGAGAGGAAACTAAAAATTGCACATGTAATGATGAATACCAGATGATTAGCCACACTGTGTGTCAAAGTGGGAAACTCCTATCCTCATTATTTTCCTATGCACATTGTAATTTAGCAAACAGCAGTGGTCTCTCATATTTTTAGGAACCCCCTTCTTCTCAGGCAGGGGGTCTGACGGCAATCTACTATATGGTTCAATTTGTGTTTCCAAGGAATTGAGATTGTTCAGCAAGGTTTTAATCAGCACTGACACGCTTTCCACTATCTGATAAACAGGCTAACTTTATTCAGGTGGACAGTGCTGAAAGGGACATCAGATAGGGAGGGAGAGAAGACAGGAGGGAGAGGTGGGTGGGAGGCAAAAAGAATAGACAATCAACCCTAATACTCTGTGAGCATATAGACTGCGCGCATTGAGGAACTGTATAAATACCCTGTTATTTACTGTAATGGGGCTTGTGAATTATAGTAATTGAGTTATTTCAACCAATAAGCTGTGTTTTGTTTTAAAGAATCGCTCTGCACAGCGCAGTTGATATTCCCATGTGTAAATTATGTTCATCTCCCAAATAACAAGGTGAAGTGAGCTGCACAAACACTGTTGCTTTTGCTCAATCGAGCATACGGGAGCTGGCCTAATACCTCAGTCTACAGTAAGGGATTTTAGTTCTTCTTTCATAAGCAATAAAACTGTGATAGGTGTATGAAATGGCTTTTCCTAAGGCATATATCTGCTGAGAGCTCCCCATATATGGATTATCTCTTTCTGAATATGCTGGAGTAATACCTTCTTTGATAACGTGCCTCTGTGAGACAGCCTAGGTGTAACATTGGTATTGCTTCTGCTGGAAATATTCGTAGATCTATTTTCAAGCTGAACAAACTATATTCAGGGCGTGAAAAGAGTGCCTTGAGTAGAAAGATCTTATAGCTCTAAAGAGAGACAGATTAAGCCTGTATTTTTCTTCTCGTTGCAAATGGAAATGATTGATTTGGCTATTATATCTTAAAGGAAATAAAATTATATTTTTCTACCCCAGACTGTGGACAATTCTCCTGTTAAGGTTTCCATTAACATTGTCTGGTTTCAGCCAGCCTGTATGCAACATTCTCACTGGGGATCATCGTGTGGATTAGAGAAAATCTCAGCGTACATAAATCTTTTCATTAAGGCTTTCCTTTCTACGTCACAATGTAATCTTAAATCAAGTAAGTCAACCATATACGTACATCATCCCATGGGATTGTTACATTAATATTACTTATTCTCACCTGCTTTTTATGTGAAATCTCTGGGGGGTAGGATAGCCAATATATCACACAGGTCAGTTTTGTCATGTGGTATAGTTTTTTTGTTCCTTCCAAATGAAAGACTCATCTTTCATCACTGATTCCAGTCTGGCTACATCAGCACCACATGCTTGTTATGATAAGACCTTTGTAAACCCTCTGTGACTAGTAGAGGCTGCTGCAGATTTAGTGTCTTGTGATGTGAGAAAGAAGGTATTACTAAAACAAGAATAAGAGACTACAGCTATGCTTGTGGCCCCGTATGACTGTACTCAGCAATGCTAACATGCTGGTGTATAGCTGATATAACGTTAACCATGTTCACAATTTTATTTTAGCATGTTAGCAACTACAGCTGAGGCTGGTGGAAATGTCATTAGTTTTGCAAGTATTTGGTCATAAGCCAAAATATTGTACAAAACATCAAAGTTCTTACATTTCATCTGAAGGGGAACAGGAATGTCTTTACCGAATTCCATAGGCAGCGCTAATAAGAGGCTAGGGGAGGCTAGGCTTCTCCAAAATGATCATAGAAATATTATGCTGAATCTTTTTGTGAATTACTTAGCTTGCTGATTGTTATTTGGATGCAATAGCCAACAGGTTATTTTGGTGAGAGAGAGAGCGAGCAAGCAAGAGAGACAGCTGAAAGACAAAGTGGGAGAGATCGAAGCCTCTAGTTACTGATTATAACAACCAAAGCAAGCAGTGCTCCAACCGTTTCCTGAATTTGTTTTGCCTGTCTGTGTATTTCGGTACCGAGTACAGCACGCACACTGCACAGGTGGGAGGAGAGGAACAAATAGGTGGGGGGGTTTATTCAGATGAAGCAGTGCAAAGCAAGTTGTTGGTGTTGCTGTGCTGAGAATAGATGTATCAGTGCCAGGTCTGTTTCTGAAGCAATGTCTCTCCACTGTCACTTCAGTGATTTTATCAACAAGAGCAAACTAAGTTATTTCAGTAAATGCACAGAAATAACAGAATAATGCTTAAAATATAAATAATAAATAATAATAAATAATCAAATAGATGCATTTAAATTGGCATAAAAATATAAAGTATAATGTGGTTAAAGCAGGAAAGTAATCTGCATTGATTTATAAATCAGTACAATTGATTCTGACAGCATCTGTTGTCCACAGCTGCTTTATACTATATGAAAAGCTTCAGGTCATTACAATCCCCTGCAGCCATCTGAAGGAAGCAGTACACATATGTTAATTAAACTGCAGCCTCTATACACTTCAGATTGGTCAGTTAGAACTCGGCATTCTGCCTGTTATGCAGGAGACATCGGATTACCCGAGCTCTTTAATCCTGTGCGTCATGAAACTTCTTTCCAACTTTGCAGATTTTCAGTGGTTCATGTTTTATTGTTAAAAGCCTTACAATATTAATACTGTTGCATCACATTTTGCAATATGATGTGACAATTTACAACATTAGAAAAAGCATTTCTGACTTTTAGCCTCTCCACACATGATGTCTTGGTGCTGCCAATGCCAAATTCCACGAAAATCCATCCAATAGTTGTCAAGACATTTCACTCAAAACAACAAATGTCATCTTTGTGTTTGAACCAGTGGATGTCAGGAGATCACCAACGTCATTAGGATACATCATCTGAGAGCCATGAATGTCCATCCAATAGATGTTGAAATATTTTACAGAATAAATGAAAACATTGATGTGCTGATGGCGCTAAAGGAAATGGCAGGGGTGCACCAAAGTCATTAGGAGTCATCCTTTCAAAGTCTGTACCAAATTTAATGGCACCCCCTACAATACTTGTTGAGACAAAGTATATCATTAAAAGCCAAAAATGTCAACCTCATTTTGGTTCTATGGTAAAGTCTGGATCAGCAAAGTCAGTAGGATTCATCCTTTGGGGCCCATGAATGTTTGTACAAAATGTCATGGCAATCAATTTAATAGTTGTTGCCAGGACCAAAGTGTCCGACAAACCCACATTGCCATCCCTAGAGCCACTCTGCTAACGTGGCTTGAAACCTAATGCATGGCACTTTCTCAAATTCTAGTTTCCCAAACGGCCTATCTATCAGCCAGCAGTAGCTAGTACATCTGGTCCCTCTGCTCTGTGTGTAGCCATGCCTTATTAGCACCAACAAATTTGTTCTTGACACTAATTACAGCTTCACAGTAAGCAGTGCAGTGGGCTAGACAAATGAAAGGCAGCAATCTCCCCATCACCGAGGCCTTTTTGTAAGCACGAACAGTGACAGGTGTGGGGGAAGAGGGAGGAAAACAATGGATCCTCTTCTCATTGCTGGGTTAAAGGTGGCCTCTTCAAAGGAAGGAGAAGGAGGAGTAGAGAGGATAGGAGGGTAACAGTGGCAAGGTTATCCAGAGGGGATTTCTTTTTGTCTTTTTTTAGGGTTAAGGGAAGTTAAGGGGAGGTTCCCTGAGCCTTAGTGCTCCATGCATCATTGGAGAGGTGATATGTCTCTGTCGGGATCTGTCCTCCTCCTGCTGCAGCACTCTAGGTTCCCACTTTTATTTCATGTTTTCCATCTAACAGGCTTTTATAATCCATTGCAATAGGAGCTCAGCTAGTGGACACCATCTTAGGATGTTTTCCATTTCTGTTGAGTGAGACAAGTCTGCATTTCCTGTTAAAGGTTTCAGTTCCACTCTCTATGTATCCCCATGTGAAATGAGTTCACTCAGTACATCCCGAGGAGCAGTGATGGCCTGCAACTATGCAAGTATCTAAAAGTGGAACAGTTCCCTGATGTCAAGTTACTCTCAACCCTCCAAAGATCTACAGTGGGGGCTTACGGTGGCAAAATGTTGGCATCAGTAATGGGCTCACTCATAGGACTTACTACTTTAGAGGAGTCAGGATGCAACTGATGATGAGGAAGGTGTGTAGGCGGCCCCACCAACGCTGCTGCAGATCAGAAGAGAGAGCAGCAGGCAGGAGGAGCTGCAGTATGCACACATACACACACACACACACACACACACGCACACACACATACATATGCACAAATACAGATACTAACTTGTTTTCCTACACTCAGGTATTGCTCTGTAGAGAAAAACAGTGAGAGACAAAGAGATGAGAGTGTGTATATGTGTAAGCGTGTGTGTTTGGGGAGTGTAGATCATAAAGCAGATACCAGGGATTGTGCTTGTTCCTGGTCAGGGATCATAAGCCAGGCTTCAGGAATGCCTGGAGCATACTTTAAACAGCTGGGAGGACAGTGGCCCTTTCAGTAGGGCCAACAAGCTTGGGCTGGCCTATTATTTACAGCCGAGTGTAGTTTAATGTCACACAAGGGTTGGTATGGTTTGTTTGAGCTGACTTTGTTGTATTTTAGGTGCCAAATGGGTTGGATTTGTCACATAGGCACCTAGCACCAGCCTGAGTTGCAGAAAGTTTAGTCGATCCCTGGAAAGTATTTTGAAGTCAATTTATTATACATTTTCTGTGAGCGACAACATCTGGCACATCTGAATAGTCCTGATACCGTAAATGCCAACCTTCGGGTAGTCCAAGCAGGGTTAAACAAACACTAGAAATTATTTGGAAAAGCTTTTTATCCAAGGTCCACTGGATGTACACACTGTACTTGAAACTTGGCTTGACTGACAGCGAAACTCTGAAGCACCAAATATGGCGTGGATGCAGCACGGACTCTTGGGGAGATTCCGTGGTCCTCCCACATGTACTCCCATCTGCAGTATTTTGTGGTAATGTGTGACTCCCCACTCCTCCCAACAAACACACACACATGCTTGTGTACGTGAGTGTGTGCACATGTAAGTAAGGCATCTAATCTTTCATGCCTGCTGCAGATTTCTCATATGCAAGTATTTGGTCATGTTGCTGCACTCCCTGGAATTTACAGAGAAATTGAAATGAGAGACTGAAGACGTTTGCTGAAAAGTAGCACCTATTTTTGTCAGTGTGTGTGTGTGTGTGCAGCTCATTAGTCATGAAAGAGGGAGTGGCCAGAGATATTTATACTCATTACCTCAGATAGTCATGCACGTGACCTCTTTTCTTCTCTTTTATTCTACTCTTCTCTGATTCACCCTCTTGATACTTTCTGCATTTTCCCTCCCTTCTCTGTCGTTCATTCATCTTTATATCTTGTTCACAGAGGCATTCAAGTTAGAGATGATTTACTTCCTTATTTTACTTCATTCATTAATATATGCACTGTCACTGATAAAGACACACTCCATCCACAAAAATGAAATAAATAAATGGAATATAATCTTTTGCATAAGGCATGCTCACAAGTCACAAGGATGTGTGAGTGTCGCATTAAATACATAGTCCTTTTCAAATGTGTTTCACAGTAAACAAATGACTAATGGTCAGTCAGTGTGCTATAGAAGTCCACCAGTCACTACCAGCCAGCATCCACCTGATCCGCCATCTACCCTCCACAGCTTCCCTTTGGGACCTGTGAGAGTCTTTGAAAATTTGAACTCCCGTAAATAGCCTACCTGCCGAAAGTGCTGACCCAGAACAGCCAGCTCCAAATAAAGATAAAGCCAGTCTGGGATATTTGTAACTTACAGAGGGATCAGCATTATATGTCTGTGTATCCATTAAGGCCAAAGTAATGGCACACTTGGGAGAAAAGACAGAAAGTTGCATCTGTTTCTTCTTAAATTAATAATTGAGAGAGATTGATTTACTGAGCAAGGAATGCTTCACTAATCAGTGTCATATATTCTATTTAAATGGGTCATTTATCTCTTATAATCACTGTCTGGTCCTTTAAAGGTCTGTGCAGGTTAACTCCGAGATCATTATATAGAAGAAGGAAAGGAGCAATTTAGCTAATTAAAAAAAATAGAGCTGAAGAAATGAATGTTCCAGCATATTTATGGCATTAGTGTGTCTTGCATGTGTGCATGCTTGGGTGATTATTTGTGTATTTTCACACCCACATGCAGTATATAGTCATTCGAGTGCCTAAAATGCTGCAACCCCCATTGCCCCAAAGGCATCCACATGTTCTATGTTCTCTGGCTTGCCTCATTTCACAGCCTGGCCTCACACATCATCTCAAAGACATGAGGGAAAAGAATATTGCTTGTTTATCCAGCAGCCCACAGTGAAGCCACATGCTCCAGCGCAATGCAGCATATGAGCGGTGCCACTTACTATCATCAATATCTGCCTTGTTGGTGTTAATAAACCTGAGTCTGCCACACAGAGTCATTAGGGGTTTGCCTGTCAGGAGGGATTACTCTCGATCCTCCTACAGACAGATTAAGCAACTTGTCTCTCTTCTTGTCCTGAACGGAGACGTCAGAGAAAAAACAAAAGACCTTGTCACACAGTTTTGGTTCTTCATCCAGTCAGTCAGTCACAAGTGATGAAATGTTAGTTAGATGCTCGTCTAAGACACTGCTGTTCTCTTATAGGAGTTTGAGTGAAATGAGGAGATGAATAGAGAGGGAAAGGGGGAGGAGGAGAGACAGAAGGGAAGGAGGGGTTTTTTTTGCTACATTTATATATCACACTGAAGTCAGAGGGAGGAAGTCGGGTGAATGGCAGGTGTCCTGCATGTGGTTAGGTTTAGGCAACAAAAGCACTTTGGTTAAGGTTAGTGAAAGATTGAGGTTTTGCTTGAATGATAATAAACATGTTGTGCTTCAAGTCATTGCAGAGTTTTCTTTCTGTATCAAACCAAGACCTCTCACTCTAACTTTAAGCAAGTGCTGCCAGTGCCTAAACATAACCATAAAAAGTTTAATACTGCTGTAGTTACTTCTAGAGGTTAATGTACAGCAAGATTATATATTTTCGTGGAGAAAAAAAAGAACTATGTTGTCACTGAACATTTCACTCATTATGGACGGTATCAACAGTTTTACAATTTGCCAAATATGGTAATAAACATTTTCTCATTATGTTGAGAGAAATGTAAATCAGCCAGCATTATATTTCTGGCAAAACATATTTGCTGTTGCCATTTAGTCATATATAAATGTAATTTTTAGAAGACAGGGTTAAAGTAGACTTAGGCCTTTCTCAGTCTCTGTTCTTGTCTGTACTTGTGGACTTGTTCAACGTCATCAGTCCTGGCCGAAGTACATGCTGCACCACCCCAAATCAAAGTCTCTATTTAGCCTAGAATGGTCTAAATGGATTGTTCTTGCTCTTCCCATTTTTCTTCGGGATTTCTTTGGGATATCCCAGTATACTGTACATTTCACATCAACTAGCAGTGATGGCGAAAGACAGCCAAACCCACAATTGTAAGATTATGTTCATATTAGAACTGTCATCCTCACTGAGAACAACCTTATCTATCTTATCTATCCTTATCTAACATTGTATTTATTATATTGAAGATAACAGGTGTACAGTTGTATGGAAGTGTAATCACCTGACCTTAGCAGAGCTGGTGATGTCAGCAAGAACACTGTGATCCCAGTTGAAAAGGGGTTTGCTGCATCTTCCTGTTATTGCGTGTCTGAACTCTCAACTTAGAACTTTGGGTATGCTGTATTGAGAGAGGCTTATTACTTCAACCACGGGAATTGAGGGGGTGAAGAAGAAACAGTGTGGGAGAGGAAGGAGAAGAGGGCAAATGAGGTGTTGTCTCATTGATCACGGGGCAAGAGAGTTGAATGAGAAAGTGGGGATAGTTCAAGGGGGATGCAGCAGTGGAATGCAATGTAAGATGGGTGCCAAGGTTAAAGCCACCGTTGTTCATGTGGCAACTGTTCTTAGGTCCCCAATGACATCAGAGTGTGGTGTGCTGTCCCCAAGCCTAATTTAGCCGCATGCACTGGCAGCCATGGGATCCACTGTTCCTGTTTGTCAAGCAGGAAACACTGATGCCAGCAATGACATCATCTTTCAGATGCACAGGAAAGCTTTTAAACCAAAGACATGCACACACCCACACATACATACACATACACACACATATACACCAGTCTACAGGCATTCAGTATCCCTACAGGAATATCATCTTTACGTGCTACAAATGTAGTCGATGTTATTTGTGTTACAGTGGTGTCGTGTCACAGTCCAGCCACACTTCTTTTTATTCTTCACCGGACAGAAAGGTGAGCAGAAGCAAAGTAGGAAACAAAGGAATGAGCTGTTTATCACCATAGTATATCTGAGCTTTGGTTCCGCTCTCCTAAATCCATGATTACAAACACACACACCCCCAGTTTACGCAACCCCATTTCTCCACCAACCAATCCCCATTAATTCTGATGAAAATTTCGAATGGGATTTCAGAGCAAAAAGCTGCACGCTAGGAGGGCCTGTGACTGGACTTAATGAAAAAGAATCAATATTTGACATTGATTGTGGGATTTTCTAAGAGTATGGTGTGCCTCAATGGGACATCCAAGCGGCATAAATTTTGTATTTTAACCGGAGCATGAAACCGAACAGTGAGGGGAGGTCAACACAGGAAATAAGAGGCTTCAAATGCTGCTCATTAATACTGGTTGTTAATGTGCCAGTAGCTAAGAGCTGGGTGATTTACAGCAGGTTTCTCACTGTCACTTACACACATACCCTAACACAATACACACAGATATAGTACCAGTCAAAAGTTTGGACACACCTTCCCATTTTCTTGAATGAGAAAATGTGTCTGATATTGTACTTATTTTTCTCACATAGACAATGATGATCCTGTTCCTGGTCCATACAATAAAGTCAGATTAAAAGAATATCCGATCCGATAACAAACATCCTGTAACAATGTTTGTTATAGTATAATGACTCTAGTAATTTGAGAGTTATTTTGTCATGCTATTTCTCATAAAATGTGAGTGTATTCAACCTTGTAAGCCAGGGGCACAGGTTTACACTCATTATATTGTACATTATTCAGTGTGTGTGTGTGTGTGTGTATGTGTCTGAGAGAGAGAGAGTTGCCTGCTGTTTCCTAAGACTTGCCCCAAGCGTATCACTCACGTTAAGCTCAGTGTTGTGGAGAGTGGTTATGTTTGTTTGCTCAGCGAAGAAACACTTTGTGAGGTGTTAGCTTGATGTGTATCACTAGCGGGGCGAGACAGAGGGGACTTATGTTCCTGTATCCTGGCTTAAATTATGAAGAGGAAGAGTTCCCCTGCTGTTACGGGGGTAACTATAATAAATTGTTTACCTGCTATTACATAGCCGAGGCAACATAGCGTGAAAAAGAATAGGATCAGTGACACCAAAAGAGACAAGGCCAATTATTTTGGCCTTGAGTTTCTTTAGCTAAGGCAGCAGATCAGCGTCACTGTATAAAGTGTTGTGCAACTGTTTTCTTACTCAGATTTGCAGAGCTGGGGTAAGCAAGTGAAAAAAATAAAAGTTCAAAAAGCAGGCCAATTACTGCAAGCCTGAAAGTTTGAGAACTCTTACTACATAATAATTTGCAGCTTTTTCACACACGCAGTCAGAACTGAGACCACAGTTATAAATTATACATACCAGAGTTCACTAAACTAAACCATTAAACTTTTCATGAGATTTCTGCCTTTCAAAAGAATGACTAATTTTGGATTTGCAGTGCTCTCACCTCCTTTAAATAATAATATGGCAAATATATTTATCTAATATTTTATTTAAATATCTAGGCTGGTAGATGTTTGTTATCCAGAAACAAACTAAACACATCATTGGTTTATACAGCCGACTTCTCTCTTCTCACTATTAGTAATAACTTATATGGCTGTTAGAGATGGACTGTTTTCAAAGATGTTTACAGACTTAAAAGGGAAGATTAGGTCACTGGATAAAGTCTCTATTTTGCAATCTTTTTGCATGCCAAAGAAGAAATTCTCCTATCTCCCTCTTAATCAAGATATAATTTACACTCAATTCTACATTAACATGTTTTATGGTGTTTTCTCTGTGTAGTGCATAGGAATTACTAGGCTTTTAACAATGTAATAGCCCCCTACATGGTGGCACTGTTTATTAGTCTATGTAATAAGAATGATTAATAGACACTTAAAACCCTGGCAGAGCCTTGTTAACATCAACAAAATATATTGTCGTCTGACAGTGATAAAAGGTTTGTGCTTGCTTATCATGGCATCACAGGCCTTTAAACTTGAGGGAACAAAAAACATGTGGGCAAATCGGAGTATTGTATGACATCAGCTTTTGATCAACAAAATGTCTAAACTAAAAGCAGAGATACAGATGTGAAAGAATTGTTGATTCACAGAATTTAGAATTTTTAAAGAATTTTTACAGCATCGTGTCAACGAAGAAGATCACCTCTGCAAACCTGATGATCTAAAAGTAGAAGACACCTTGGCCTGACGTATTTTGGGGCAGTGCCAGGGTCATGCAGAATCCTGATTGCATTAGGTTCTTAGGAGCTGACTGGCAACATTAGAAGTTGCTTTAGAAGAGCTTGTGTGCTTCTGATTTTCTCAGCATTGGCTACAGGCAGCATTGTATCTTTTTGTCTCCTTCTATCCCTTATAGTGTGTGTTATTGACAGAACTGTATAATGAATGTGATGTTTGATTTTGAAGTTATTATCTTTGTTAACACAGCTGATCCTCTTCACAAGACACTAGCACTGGAGTTCTTTCAGTAATAGGATTACACATCCAAGAATGTCAGTGTAAAGGTTTAATTGTTTGTTTTCACTCTTCACTGGCTTTTAGTATGAGCACAATACGCCACCTATTCAACTAATCTGCCATCCCAGATGCATGAGCCCTCATTATTATTTACTTTCTGTTCTGTTTATGTACTATGTGGAGTTATTTCCACAAATCCTGTATTCTGATCCTCCTAAGTAAGAACTGTTTGTAGTGTCTTGTAAGTTGTATTTTATGTAAAATAGTATTGCAGTAACAAAGTAATTCATAACTGTAGTAGGCCTGCAACTAACAATAATTTTGACTACATTATTTTTCTGATTAATTGATTTATTATTAAGTCTACAAATTTTCAGAAAATAGTGAAAAATGCCCATCACAAATTCAGAGAGTCCAAAGTTATGCCTTCAATTTTTGTGTTTTGTCCAACCAACAATACAAAATCTAAACTTGTTCAGTTACAATCATATAAAACGGACAAGTCCAAATCCTCACATTTGAGAGGCAGGAACTAGCAAATGTTAGCCATTTTTTCATGAAAAATGATTCAAACAAATAATCAATCAATTAACAATCAATTATTCGACCTATCGAATACATTTTTCTGTCTATTCTGTTAATTCATTTGTTTCAGAATGTCAGCACGCATGTACACATTATCGCTCTGTACTGCTCGGTTTATAGATATTATAGAGTGGTGTGGCATTGCAGCTAATCATTATTGTTCATGAGACACAAGAAGTACCATGAATACTAATATTGCCAGTATTTCTCTCCACAGGGAGTTCTAAGGTCATGGTCAGCCACAGAGCTGATCGTAATTTGGTGTCGTGCACACTCAGCAGGGCAGACGATTGCCAACATGTGGGCTTAAAATGGCTCTTCTGCTTAAAGGGCAGCATGTATTATCACTAAAACACTTCATGCCGCCACATATGAACTTCTCATATGTCCTGATCCATGCATCTGCAAATGAATCAGCCCCTGGGGGCATGATGACTAGATTATTATCAGCAAATGTTCAGCTGTGATTTGTGTCTCTTGCTGCGTCTGCTCATGTACGTTCAACCCCCCAATTTTCTTATCTCCCACCGTCAGCCCACACACTAGGGTGTAATAACTGTGCAACAGTGTACTTAACCCATGTTGTGTGAGGAAAACATCTCGAATGTTGTTGTTCAGTGTGTTGGTGCAACAGCAGAGACTCTCCTTTCGTTCCTCCTTGCCCTCCTGCGGGGACCTTCAGTTTTGGTTGTTGAATCTGCAGGGGCACTCATACCATTCAATCTGAGGATGATTCAGGATAATTGTAATAGGATTTGAAGTCTATCTTTAGTAAGGATAAGAGTGTGTAAGCAGTTACTCACTCTTTCCTTCACATAAGGGGTAATAAGCAAATAATCTGATAGCAAACCTAGCTTTTCATTTTCAGCTCTCCCCCCACCTGCATGGAAATACTCTTGGTGTTTGTGGAAATGTTATGGGAGCTTATCGTCTTATAGACACAGATTTGTTAATCCTATACCTGCTCCGACACAGCTGCGCTGATTACCTGATTTGACTGGGCCATAAGCCGGATGGCCTCAGTGGCTCACATCAAACTTGAACATTTGCCAATACAAAACGGACACAAAGATAAAAAGAAAAAAGGGAAAAGAAAGGAATTTAAAAAAAAAAAAACCCATTTAAGTGAAGCATTTAGGCGGAAATGTAAAAGATATTCCTCCTCTGAAGACATTTATTTATTAACATATTAAACATGAATTTCAGCATGTAACCTTTACAATAAAATCTAAAATTCAGACATACAACTGCTATACTGTCATCCTCTCCCTTGCTACTGTGGTTGTGGTAATCATTGCATGCAGGCATCTGTGTGCATGTGCGTGTGTGTACGCCTGCGTTGCAAGTGTGTCCTCATTTGGATTAATTAAAGGAAATCTCCCGTGAAGAGTGGGGGCGTCCCAATCTGGCCTTCTCAAGGACAGGCAACCTATCAATACCCCAACCTCCACCCCAACCTACACACAATACTGCCACCCACTCAGATCTACACACACACACACACACATACACGGGCGTACCTCGTTCTAACGCCATGGAAACAGTCTCCTAGTGCCGCTCCCAAGCCTGATGATCATCACTCTCATTTGCTGTGGAACAAAGGCTGTGAAATTCTGTCCATTATTACAGCTCCCTTATCAGCGCTCCCTGCTTGCCTCTGCCATGAAGCAGCACTCAGCTCAATTGCTCAGTCATTCTTACCACTTTTTTTTTTTTTTTTTTTTTTCAAAGTCACTTTCCATTGTGGTATGTTGGCTGTTCTTTTGTTGCCGACAACCACGGAGTATTATCCAGCATGAGTCATTACTAAAGTAAACATCATGGCACATTGCGAGAGAGAGAGCAGCATGTGTTGTTGTAAGTAAGGGGTTGCCCCGGCGAAGATAATTGCTGAAATCACTCAGCTGATCTGTGGCTTTACTAAAACCTTTAGATGCAGTGTGTACATGTATAAGTGTTTTATCAACTTTCGGTGGCAAAATAGGACATCTAAAGCCATGATGGGCACAGAATCTCTTACAGTTTTCCTGTGATGATGGCCACCTTTCAGATCAAGTTCACAAGTTTCTATGGTTACGGAGGCAAGCGTCAATATGTTGTTGACACCATGGTCGCTAAGCTTCTCTCTTTTCCCGGGAGCAGACGGCAATGTCAAGGTGTTGTTTGGTAATTGGGATGAAGAGGACAAAACGGATATTGGTATAAAACAGGACTAAGGTGGCAAGCTGGTGCAGAGTCAGAGACATGCATAGTCGTGTGGAGGCTCAAGCATGACAATATAGTTTCCTCATAAGATAGAAAATGCATTTTCAAAAGAGGTCATATTTCTTAATTTATCATTATTTGGTTTGCTATCTGTTTGTTGGTCTTGCTGTATAATGTTTGACTATTCATTTACTTATTCACTTTGTTGGCTGCTGTTGTGCCTGTCTTGTTTCTCCTCCCGTGTCGGTCTCAGTCATAAAAAATAATAATGCAAACATCATCCAGGTGAATCTCAGTAGAGAGGAAACCATGTTGTCAATTGGGTGTGTTTTTCATGCAGAGTTTGGTTCATATTCCTCCTACTCACCTCACTTCCCCAGAGAGACAGAAATATATATTTTAAAAAGTCAGGGAAGGCGGAAAGTATATTTGAGTGTGCATGTGTGTGAATTCCTCTTTTCTATGGTACAGTAAGTAAGTAAGTATGAGTGAGTATGAGTGAAGTGTAAAGACAGACAGTGATGGAGGCACAGGTCTGTCCTTGAAAGTGAAGGTGAATAACAATAAATCAGCCAAACCACGATTGAGAGTTTTGCACAGCCAGCACATAATTTGAAAGAGACTTTGTGAGAGGGACAATTGAGATTGACACAATGTGCACATCCAAAGCCAATAGTCAAACAGCCACACACTGCAACAGTCCACATTTTGGAGCAATGGTGTTGGAGTGGGTAGTGGATGCTGGTGTCGTAGGGAATATAAATGAAGGGGAGTGCCACCCAGGGCTCAAGGTTGTGCTTTATTCTTAATGCTTCATACTTGATTAGGATTAGCTGACTCTTCGGTGACCACTTGTGTTCCTGCAGTCCCAACTGAGAGATGGAGAAGGAGAAAGAAAGAGAAAGAGTGTTTTTCATGCTCTGCGTGAAGGATAGATGGAATAACCAAAGGATTATCACAACTCCTATGCACATAAAAACTCAGTAGCCACTTTTCTCCCCACCTCCAAACGACCTCCTTGGGAAAACAAGTCATAAAAAGGCATTCTCACTAGTTGAATTCAGCTGTAATGGAAAGAGGAGCTCCCTCTTGTGGGCACAGCTCTCACAAAATTACAGTCCAACAGCACCACACTACTGGCCTCTCTAATGTCTCTGAGGTCATTTACACTGTTTTCTTCAGTGTGTGTCACATAGACTGCATATAAAGATAGATGACAAGACAGCTCTCCAAAAGTGAAGCCAAAATATCTCAATCGCCCCCTGGTGGCTGGTTTCAGTATATCTCCTAAAACAGGGGTGTGGTGTCATGTTTGACAGCCACCCTCAAACTTCCGTCAGACGAGCCAAGTGACCGCGGCAGTTTCTGATGGAAGACACTAATGTATGTTTTCATGTGTGATTCACTACTAGCTGTAGCTGCTAGTTACAGGCTGGTTTTGGCTGGTTTACCTCTCAATGGTGGCTCTTCTTGGCTATCAGTCAAGTTGAGGGGGCGGGTCTACCAACTCTACTGCGCAGACTCTGGTTGTAAATGATGTCACACAAGCAAGATGGCAGCGCCCGCAAACAAGATATTTTGGCTTCACTTTTGAATAGCAGCAGGAAGTGGAGACACGTTGTCCATCTTTATATACACTCTATGGTGTGACGTCCTAAAATGTTCCTCCTCGTAGCACTGTAAGCCACTTTAAACAAAAGTTTCCCCTAAATGGCATATGTTATCTCATATTGTTGGAATTCATTATGGCATTCACTGGGGCTGACTGTTCCGACTGTTGCTTTGAATTCCAATGCACTTAGTAACCTCTCTTCACCCTGAAATCTGTCTCCATCATCCCACAGCTCAAAGGGCTTCTGCGGATCGCTCGGCTGAATGGTAAAGACTCTGCATCACAGGAAAAAAAAACAGTGTTTAAGACACAAAGCTGCTTTCTGCTCAACTTGCGCTAGTAGTGCTGGGAGACATCTCCATGGTTACACAGTTTGACTCAGACAGCAAGGTGAGGCGTAGTTATTGAGGATAACAGATAGAGGTACGACAGGAGAGGGGAGAGAGGAGAGAGGTTGGAATTCTCTTCTTTAATGTGAGGGTGTAGTGCCGAGAACTGTAAGAGCCTGCTGAGTGCAGCTGAATGTGACAGTGTGTGTTTTGGAAAGAGAGAAAAAAAGAGGGAAAGCAAGAGGCGAGGGAGGGCATTTTACAAGCATTTGTACTGTATGTTTGTACGTGAGTGTGTGTGGGGGAGGTGTAGGTAAGAGTGAGGTTTCTCCTGTGAGGTTTTCCTGGTCTTATCTGTGAAAGACAAGCACACAGGAGAGGTGACAGGAGAGTAATTCTTATTCTAAGTAAATTTCTGGAAAGCACCACACACACACATATATACCTCTTCACCACCACTACCCCACCTTCCTATCTTCCCTCAGCCTCCGAGCTCAGATGGATGATGATATTAGGAGACTGAGGGGTAGAGAGGAGCAGGGAGCTTGTAAGAGATCCTTCCCTTGTTGTTATCTGCACATGTACAGGCGCGCTCTGGAGCAGCTAAGAGCCTGGCAAGTTATTTGCAGCACTCAGCTCATCGTGAATATTAACTGTTACACGGTCCGAGCTACGTGTTTGTTTCTCCTTCCGTCCACTGGTCTGTGGCTTTAGGAAGTGTTGATTATGGTGTCCTGGCCGAGTGATTAACACAGTGATCGCTACTCAGGCGCAGGGGCTAGCACACTTAGCGGTAATTACACTTAGCCCTGTTGACTGCTCACTCAGGGTGTCTCTCTCTCGCTCTCGGTCACACATGAAGACACAGACCCCTGCGGGAACACAGAGCTGCTCAGCTGAAAATTACTCAAAACATAAGAAGGTTATCTATTGTAATTATGTTGTTTTCACTTGATAATATGGCATCCTTTTTAAAAGATTCCTCTTTAGCACATGCAGTTCTTTAGTGTAAGAAGCATGTGTATAGATTTGCAAATATACAGTATATGCATATACTATAAAAGACCTTGTGCATTTACATGTTGTAGGGGGTACTGGCTGTATCTCTGGTCTGCCTGCTGCTCTTTTCTCTCAGGGGGGGGATGTCGGAGGCATATAGGTTAATAATGTTGTCACGCCATAAGGGCCGAAGGCTTGTTCTCCTCAGAAATACACACACGTGTACACATAAAGGAACACATGCACACACAAGCGCATGCACAGAAACATATGCACGTGCACACATACTTTTTTCATGTCATCACTCCAGGCGGAGAAAGGACATGGAGGAAGAACATTGTTAAAATTGGTTTCTAATGTAAATATGTATATCTATCTTTCAAATCCCTCTTCAGAAAGATTTTTTATTATGCTAAGACATTTCCAAAGAAAGTACATTGAAACAGAAGACAATGCTTTGCAGGCAACAAACTATAGCTTATGGGAGGTTCTTATTTATTTTACTGCAAGAGAAATGAATTTTATTGGATTTTCTCCCATTGGGAGTATATCTTTTGTTTATTACTGCAGGTTTTAATCTTGTTATAAATTAGTTTTATTTCATAAATGATTTTTGCTCCCATATCTTTGTAATTTTGACAGTAAAAGGAAATACAGCTCTTATGTTTTTCCCATAGAGTTAGCGCAGCCTGCTCTCTCTCTCTCTCTCTCTCTCTCTCTCTCTCTGTTTTTCCCTGACATTTGTGGTGTGAAAGTCACAAGCACTGATTGGTTGCAAGGCAGCTAAGAGGGCAATAATGATGGACAGATTACAGGGAAAGGACAGTGAGATCCAGATAAAGATTGGCGCGATTAGAGTTAGTTTGGGCTGCCAAAAGTGAAAAGAACTGAACGAAAAGAATCTCACTAAGACTAATCAAGTCATTGTCCTAAAATTTAGTGTGCTTTTGTATTAAATGCTTTGTGACGCAGTGTGTATGACTTTCCTCACTGCCCTTCCTATGAGGCTGGATCCCTGTGGGAACCACTTTTACATCCAACACTTAATTCAGAAAACTGCTGAGTTGTCCACGGAAATAGCATCAACACGCTGTGGGATATCTTTTTTTAATGGAGTTATGAAGTATTGTTCAGCCGCAATCAGATCTGTCCTGAAGACTATAGTTACTGGGTGTAGAAATCTGATCACAGACACAGAGGGCTATGTTACAGGATATACAGGAGGATGGACCAAGCATTAGGTATCTATTTCAGTCAGTGGATGGCTCAAGGATCCTATCAGAGCTTTAAATAAATTCATCAATACATTTGATTGAAAAGAGGAGTTGGCTGATTTTCTCTCAAGGTTGAGTCCAGGAATGGTCTAGCTGCTGTAGCTCCTGGTATGAAGTTTAGCATTTGAAGCATTGCCATTGTGTGTATGACTGTGAATTTGTTGTGTGGCAGCACACTCATAAATGTTTAAGTTCACCTGAGTGCTGTTGTGCTTGGTTGATTGTGGCCTAAAAAAAAAGCTACACTGGTCAGCATTACTGGATGTCATATAGATTTTTTTTTTATCCAATCAGTAGCATTCAACAGGATATTTTCTATATTTTTTAGAATTATTCATAATTTTTGTTAAAAAAAAAAAATGACATAGACCCACTGTATTTTTTCTATAAAACTAATAAAGGAGTAAGAGAAATACTCTGCATATTTCTGTTAGGGTTGTATCTTTTGTTTTTAGTCTTACCAAAATTAAAAAACACAAGAGGAAAATTAGCAGGAATGGATAAACAGTGTGTTTATCTGCTCTAATGTATCTAAGCTGCAAAACTTTAGCATGCCCGGTTAACTAGCTTACTACAATTAGTAGTAACCGATCATTACTTTCAAAGCCAAGGAACGTTAGCTACAACTACATTACTTTTGGGACAGCAGGTTACATTAGAAAAACTATCTTTCAGGACTAGGACATCTATTGTGTGGGAACCAAGATGCTACTACAGCAGAGTGTAGGTGTTAGCAGCTCTCCACTCCAGCAGCCGACTTGTTATGTTAGCCGAACACCTCGGTTTAGTCCTCATTATCAAAACCTTTTCTCTTGTTAAACTGAAACATACAGTTTGAAAATATGAGCAGTAAAGCATAAATCTAACGTCTGTGTTGCTTCTCAAAAAATTCATCCAAACAGGGTTATGTTTCAGCAAATAACATATTAATTACATGTTTATTTGAAATACTGCACTATATATATATTTATTTGCAAGAGCAGAAAGCAAACGTGGATAGTGTATATGCATTGATTTTTCTGAACTTTTCAACTTCCTATTTGTATTTGGTTGTCTACAGAGTTAAGGCCCAAACGCACTGAAAGTGCCTGACGCGCGTTTCGCCCAAGCGGGCTGAGAGCACAAGCAAGACATAGAGAGAGCGCGGTGGTGGTCGAGCGAGGAGAAGGAGCTGTGGTAGAGTGAATGAGAGATATAAAACGTTATTTTCAGATTATTTCATGGCAGTTACATTCTAAAGCACAAATAAATAACCATCAAACACTCAACAGATGATTTACTGTGGAAACAGATGCTCTTAGTTTTGTTTTCTTCCTCTGCCTTTTCTCCTTTTCATTCATTCATTACATCCAATTCATGCAGCAGTAAATACACAGAACAACAGAACAAATCTGTGTTGGTTTTGTGTTGTTGGCATTTCAAATCTGATGCCTGGAGTGCGCAATAGGAGCATCAAATGAGGCGCATCAAATGAGGCACGTCAATTATCGCTTTCAGTGTGTTAGGGCCTTTAGGCAGAAGTTTGAAGAAATGAGACTGTTAGTCTTAGGTAGCAGGCTGCACTATACTGAAAAACAACAAACATCTGATTTGCTGTCTCCTCCATACCACCACAATGTGACTGTAGCATCAAATAAAGTCAGACTCTTCTCTTCTCTATGCTGTTTGCCAATTCTTAGGACTCATAGGGATTCCTACACTGGCACATTTCCCTTGCAATGTTATTGTTAAAATTAATTAGCATGTGTATTAATGGGATTCCAGTAATGTGTCATTTAAATAAACACCAAAGGAGGAATTGTCGGTACAATGTGTCATCTAATGCGTCATTTTATGTGTGATAGTTCAATCTACTAATCATGGACGTGTCACTCAACCCAAACTCCTGTGAGCTGTAATGGAGCGCCACATGCTGACACATGGCTGTGTTGCTTGTTGTGTGCAGGCGTGTTTGTGCAACTGGCCCGACGGATGAAGGCACTCTATAAATATTTTATACTAGCCCACTTTCCTCCCTGGTTCTACAAAAAGGGCTTTGAGGAGAAGGGTATGAACAATGTGTTTACAAGAATGGAAAGAAAAGGGGACACAATGAAGTTCGGTGAAGAGATCAAAATAAACACTACAGTAACCAGGCAGGGAATACACTCTAGCAGCAGGAGATGTTTGTCAATAATGCAGAAGGGTCATTTAAATTTCTGTTTTACTTATTTATTTATTGGTTGTTCCTCTTTTTTCTGTCTTGTAATATTATGGCCGAAAACAATCTCCATATAGCAAAAAGTGCAGGTGGTCTGCAAGATTATGAGAAGTGGTTACTGATTAAGGTTCCTCCCATATGCTGTCAACCCACTACAACTAGTTTTTGTGCACCTAAGTGTATGGTATGGCCTGAATCGCCAGGACCCCCACTGTTGCATGCCTCCAGCAATGATAATATAAGAGTCAATTCACAAGTGAGAGAGAGAGTTCGGCATCTTTTATGGATGTCACACCGAAGGCCTTATGCTTTAAAGAAAAACACTACAAGAAAAATCATTTATATGCAGAGTTTGTCTCTCATACTGATTTTAAGGCACCTCACTGAGATTGACCGTGAAATTGTGACTTCAATCATATCATGCCAATACTCTTGACAAAGGTTGCCAAACACAGAGGGACGCATAATATAGTCTAGCTGACTGATGACAAATTAAATTGTAAGGGACACAGTATGGTGATGCTGTGTTATGCCAAGACAAATCGGTTATATCCACTGTAATTATTGACTACACTGTGAGCTGTCAAAGATTTATGAACAGCTCAATAGTTTTTCTTGGAATAATAAACCGTCGTTAATATGTTCTAAACTCCCACTGTAGTTGCCAAACATAGTTAGCCAGATGGACACCGGAGTAGTTTCTTTTATCTGATTTTGCTGCAAAGTTGTAAAACACAAAAAAGGCTTGGGACATATTTCAATTGCATATATTGTCCCAGTTTCAAGAATTCTGTTGGGTCAGTTTTACATCATTTATTTTTCTCCAGTGCTTTGTGAACTCAATTATCTTGTCCGCAGACTACGGCTTAAGAATTGAGGCCCAAATCGTAATGACTGTGGCATTCCTCCAAACCTCTCTGAACCTTGGAGCTGTGGGAAAACACAGTGGACGGCCACCAAATATCACAATCCTTCTCTGCTTTTCTCTGTCTCCCTCTCTCGCTCTGTGAAGTCTTTGGAAACTGGCCACAGAAAAGGCACTCAACCAGCAGAATCTTGAGAGAGTGGGAGGGAAGATGTCTCTCCTCCTTTGTTGATTAATGTTGAGTCTCTCTAAGGGCGCTTGTATTAGAGTCAAACCCTAACTATCCATGGCTTATAAATCTCTCTTAAAGTATCTGTGCCAGTTTCCTATATAATGCCATATTTGCTCTGTGCCTTCATTAATTGCTGGTAATGGCTCACTAACAGAATTTGTGCACATTTAGGAGTCAAACTTTGTCATTTGGGTAGTCCTAAACCTACTTCAAGCATATAAAGCCATTTGTCTGAATAATAAAAGGAAATTGCCCATATGTAAGCTTAGTACAATAATTAAACCATTAAAATTGTGTACAAAAACAAAGTGTCAAAGCATGCACAAGTGCATGCTTTGACAGGGTCATCACACTGGAAGAGATACAGTCTCAGAAGATAAAATACCACAGAAGTCCTGGGATCAATCCACATTACCATAGCCATAATCGGCTGGATTGATTCTGCAGCAAAAAAATTATCATATCTGAGGAATGACACAATTTGTCCAGCACAAATTGATGACACAAGTGAGGAAGAGGGGGTGGAGGGTGGTCAGTCAGGATCTCAGAGGTGGATCATGGTCCATAAGAGCTCTGAGCAGGGAGATCAATACAAGCTCAGTGGGCCTGCTTCAGTGGCCATAATTTGATGTGTACACAATCGATAGCCTCCCCCTAGCTGGCAGATGGGCCACTGGTGTGGCGCTGGTTATTTCTCTTCCTCGCAGCAGCTGTCCTCCCTCAAACGAAGGAATGGTGGTGGGGATGTCGTGAGGGGGAGGATGTGGGCATAAGAGGTGATGCAAAAAGTGGGGTGTAAGTGTTAGTGACCACAGGGCTGTCACTGATAAGAGTGGAGTTAGTGTCCCTATTAACTGCCTTTTGTGGGAAGAGAACCAAAAGAAGATGGGATAAGGTGATTCTCGCAATTTCAAGAGTAGTTGTTGAGATGACAGGCAGCTTAAGATGGAAATCAAGAGAGGCTCAGAGGAGAGGCTCAAGAGAGCTCTCAAGTCAGTGGCTGCTACGTGTTTTCTCCTCTGGATCAACTTCACACTTCCTGCTCAGGTCTCCCAGAGGATCAAATACTATCATGGAGAAGCGGTGGAATGAAATTGCGAGAGTGGGTGTTGGTGGCTGAAGCACATTCACTCTACAGATATCCACCTAAATTGCTGCTTACACTTTCACTATTTGGACTATTTTTTTTAAGCTGTCCCAAAAAGAATTGAGCCAGCTGTGTTTTTGCTTTTGTGAGGACATTCATCAAGTGATTTATTTATTTTTTTTCATGATGTGTTTTATAATGTGCTCAGGAGTTAAGAGCAAAAGCATCAAGGGAAATCCTCAGAGTATTGTATGAAAAATAAAAGTCAGATGACATTTACTAATTCTCTCCCGCCATCTGTCTTTCATCTCATTGTAAATCTCAAAATGAAGCAGGTTCACTGGTGGTCACAGCACAGTCATGCTAAGCAATCATTGCAATAGAGTTGGTGGAGGGAGAGTCAAGGAGCCAGAATAGCCACAGACAATTAAGCATGGTACACATCACCTGATCATCGGAAGACATTACCATCCCGTCTAAGCCAATAATGTCTCATGAACTGCCTGGCCATGACCTGACCATGACATCCTGGGGTCAAAACCTTCACAGGAACAGGGGCAGAGAAAGATTAATATAGAAAGAGGCAGAGAAAAATGTAAGAGAAAGGGATTGATCATTTGACATTTAATTTTGCTCTTTAACCTTAAAATTAGCTAGCCTATTTCTGTTGTAAGTGATACAGATTTCTTTAAAATTGCTTTGCATTTTAGCTATCAAAGACAAATATTCCAGTGAAATCACAGCAAAACACCGCTCGCTAGCTTCTTGTCTCTGACAGTAGATAGGTATGTAGCTTAGTCGGCAGGTAGCATTGATTAGTTTAGTAAAATAATCAGGGTACTAGTGACATTTTAATCCCATGTTGTCTAACTCTTGAACTCCTTTTCAAAGAACACATCCACAGATTTAAATGTGTCCGGTGGAGTAAGACATCTTGTCTCATTTCCTGTCTCCGTTAGCTTTCCGTCACCAGGTCACTTCTAGGTCAAGTGGCATGGCTGCACTTATTTCCGTTTTTTAATCCACCACTCCCGGCATTTGATGCTATACTTAATGCCACCGCACATGCAAATCAGGGGCAAAGAAGACTGAGTCCAAGTAATTGATCTTCTTAACTACTCCCACTCAATTACAGTAGGTTAATGCAAGCCCCCTCAGGATTGCTCATTCGCACACTCAAATGCCATTTGCTGGTGTCCATGAGCAAGGGAAGCATGGGGTGTGTAGGAAGGTGAGATTGGGTATGGGTCAGTGAAAACATTAATCACTCTCTCTCTTTCTGTGTGTGTGTGTGTGTGTGTGAGTGTGTGTTTGCGTGCATTCCCACAAGTCCATTCATTCAGCTGTTCATAGTGTGACTTTAAAGGGCTCTCGTGCTGCAACGTGTGGAACAGTTGAAGATTAACTGTCTCCTCTGATACGGTTAATGTGAATCTAAATACAGAATAGTTGACCTCTAAAGAATGAGTTACCTTTTGCTTGTATTACCACAAATCATATTTACTCTTATACTATATCTGAAAAATCATCTGCCTAAGCCATACAATTTACCGCCAGTAAGCCTATAAACTAAGAAAAATCATTATCTCATGGTCTAATCTACTCTTCTACCTTTGAAGCTGACTTGGTGCCAAGATGTTCAGCAACAGGAACACAAGCAAAGATCCTCTGATAGAGTGTCTTGGCACCAGGGGGTGAGCTTCAAATGAGCTTGCCAAAAAGTTCATGAGTATGGAAGCAATGTGCGTCCTTACTGTGACTCCACAGTCTTTCAGCTTGGTGCTGGGCCAGGCCCAGGTTGCCTCACTTAGCTGCTAATAGATTTAACCTAATCAGCACCAGCATTCATTTAGTGATAACACTTCCTCTGCTCAGCCATGACACTTATTTGACTCTATTTCGCTCTCTGTCTCTGTTCATTTTTCAGTCTTTCTCATTTATTAGAGGGGATTTTCTTCCTTTGAAAACATTTTTTTATGTATCATAATTGTGTGTCACTTAAGAGTTGAAAATGTTGCAATGTCACTAGCCTTTAGCCAATGTTTTCCAGTATGCCAATGCGTGCCAAAGGCTAATGGACGGGCTACGGTAATGACTGACCTCTGAACAATTCTGCAAAATCCTTGAGCTCCATTCATGCATGGTATTTGCTCAATTAGGGAAGTCTTAAAAGCAATACAGTGAGTATCTCCAGGCAGCAATGCGTAAATTCATGTAAGATAATCAGTGTGTTCTGCAACTTAATGTGGTTTGTAATTAGTATTCAGGGTGCCTTGTTTTCCTATCTTGACTGAGACGCTTCAATCTTTGTTTATTAGATTTTAATGGGTTTTATATTGCTCGGGTCATAGAGGACTCCTCACAAAAGAATCTTTATTTTTCCATGCACTGGATTTCGGTTGATAGGTTATACTGCAGTACCATAGAGAGTGTAGGAAAGAGACTTTTCACCTGTGGGTTAAGACACTGTTGAGCTGTGGAAAAAGGACCTGGAATAATCCCAGCAGCATTATAAGGAGTTTTATCTTTGGTTCTGGTGCAAGGCAGAAGCAGAGATAAAATATGGAGTGGCACTGCAGAAGAACAGTGAAGGGATGATGAAAGAGCCAGACTCAACTCATCTCATATTTAAACTTACTGTGACATTCAAGAATACTCTTCCACACGCCATACATTGCGCACACGCTTTCATTTAATAAATATCAAACCTCAGCTGGAACATCTAAAGCCAGATTTAATATATAGAGGTCAATAACGCCTGGTCAAGGTAAAGAGCTGCAGTTGGAACACAGCCTCATGGTGTGCTGACCTCCTAGGATAATGCAGGATGTTCTTTACCCATCCCCTTAATAAGCAGAAGGCATCAGAAATGACATAAGCACACTATATATTGTGCATTTCAAAAGAATAAACGATAACTTTTAAAAACCCAGTCACCTTTCTTTGATTATTGAAAGCAATCAATTATATTTTAAGAATGAGTGAGTTTTAAACTGTTGCCAACAGGTGGAGCTGAAATCCTTTTATCCTTTTATCTATTGTAGATGGGATCACACACACACACACATACAATTTCCAAAATAGGATTCTGGCCTAGTTATTTCCCCTGATTTTAATGTCTTCCTTATTTAATAACTCTCCTGCAATGCTGCATTCATTCAAAGACTTAAGTACTTGTTTGGTACCTTCTTTTGTCATTTTACTTTACAATTCATCAGTCTGTCTGAATGTACAACGCTGAGGCATATTCTATATTCTATATGCATAATGTGTTTCCATTCAGGAACACACCTCACAGTTCCTTTTAAGCTAAGACACTAATTCATTGTATTCATATCATTTATACTTCACACCTTTCAGCATTTATTTGTGCATCTCCTCCTGTCCCTAATGCAAACCACACACCTCCACACTGTTATTCAAGATGTATCCCATATCTGTCACAAACAACTGAGCCATAACATGCTGATTAAGAGAGACAAAGTATCTTGAGTCAACATGTTATGGTGTGTTATATTTTGACACTGAATATCGAGTCTCTTTTTCAGTTTATTAGGGTTAGAGCTATAAAAGTCATTTTTCATATGAACATGGATTTCTTATTGTATCTCTCTAATATTGTTTTCCTCTGTGCTTCTCTTCTCTAGATTCTGGCCATCATATCAATCCTGTTCATCGTCCTCTCCACCATCGCTCTGTCTCTCAACACCTTACCAGAGCTTCAGGTCATAGACGAATTCGGCCAGGCCAATGACAATCCCCAACTGGCCCACGTGGAGGCTGTGTGCATTGCTTGGTTCACCATGGAGTACCTCCTTCGCTTCCTCTCCTCTCCTAACAAGTGGAAGTTCTTCAAAGGCCCACTGAATGTCATTGACTTGCTGGCCATCCTGCCCTACTATGTCACCATCTTCCTAACTGAGTCCAACAAGAGCGTGCTGCAGTTCCAAAATGTGCGCCGTGTGGTGCAGATATTCAGGATCATGAGAATATTGAGGATCCTGAAGTTGGCCAGGCACTCAACAGGGCTCCAGTCTCTAGGATTTACTTTGAGAAGGAGCTACAATGAATTGGGGCTGCTTATTTTATTTCTTGCCATGGGCATCATGATATTTTCCAGCTTGGTCTTCTTTGCTGAGAAAGATGAAGATGCCACAAAATTCACCAGTATCCCTGCCTCATTCTGGTGGGCCACCATTACGATGACTACAGTGGGCTATGGTGACATTTATCCACAGACTTTACTTGGAAAGATTGTGGGTGGGCTCTGCTGCATTGCAGGAGTGCTGGTAATTGCCCTACCCATCCCCATTATTGTTAACAACTTCTCTGAGTTCTATAAAGAGCAAAAGAGGCAGGAGAAGGCCATCAAGAGGAGGGAGGCACTTGAGAGAGCCAAGAGGAATGGCAGTATTGTGTCAATGAACCTAAAAGATGCCTTTGCCCGCAGTATGGAACTGATGGATGTGGTAGTGGAGAAAGGAGAGGACAAAACTTCCCTGGACAACCACCTGTCGCCTAGCCGCTGGGGTGGCTCAACCAGGCATGCCACCTCTGAAACCAACCTAAAGTCGCCAGACAAAAGAAACCCAGATACTCTGCCACAAGGCTCCCCTAATCGTATATCTACCACCACCACTGGAGGTACCCAGTGGGTAAACAGGACCCCACAGCACCTTAATGTTCAGAAACTGGAGGAGATGTACAACCAGATGACCAAGTCACAGTCCTTCACCAATCTCAACACTACAAGTTCCATGAGCACTCTGAGCACAACTGTGACTGCCCCGGTCTCACCTAAGAAATCTTACAGCCCTGAATACACATTAAAAGAAGAGGTGGAGTTGGAGATGAGGGAGGTCCAACCCTCCTCTGCAGATGACTTTGCCAGCTGCTCAACGGACTATACAAAGCAGGGCCCCAACTCAGGTGAGGAAGAAGCTGGGCTAGATCAGATCAGACACCCCAAAGCCCCACCACCTCTTGATCTTAGCCAACTGAGGGCAATTGATGACCAGAGCTCTCCTGACACCATGCTCAAAGATGGCCTCTATGAATCCGTCAACCCACGTGATGGATCAGAGCTCCATATAGGGGTAGGGGACAGCTTTAACAATTCTGTAGAGAAAATCCAGAGCTCTATCAGAGGGAATAACCCTCTTAAAATAAAGGGGTTAAAGGTCAACTTCACCAAAACCTCTGCTGAAGGCCCACTAACACCACCCAGCACTACCTCTCCTGGAGACATCAGCTCCAGCATCCTGGAAGACGAGTCTCCAGAGGGAGAGACCTCACCACTCATCCGCAATTCAGAGGCGTTACTCCCAGTCACAGAGGAGGAAACCTGCCCCTTGTCCCCTAAGCGGTTGGTGGTAGACACACCACCCGGCGATGAAGATCAATCCACAGAGAACCACGAGGAGAAGCATCTGATGGAGGTGGCAGGCGCTGCAGTCGCACCCTTGTCACCCAAGACAGCAGCACAAAATTGCACCCAAGATGTGGTTGGGGCAGGCGAAGAGGTCAAGGCTGACAGTAACCAAAGTGGACACAAAGTAGAGAACCACATGTTTACATCCGATATCCACCTGAGACCCGGGGATGGCAGCCTCTCTCCAACCTGTGAAACCAGCATGTGACTGTAAGAGGAGCTTTGAGGGACAATAGACCCACTGCAACCTCAGCCTGGTGTGTGGGAGAGCAGGAAGAAAAGACAAGAGTGCAGTTGTAGTGAAAGATATTTTTGCATGGCATGACAAGTCCCTTTTACTTGTGTTGTTGTGTATTGCTGAAAAAGAAACTGCAGTGCTTCGTGCAGAATTTAGAATGACTTTGGGACAAACAGTGGGCTCAAAGAGGAAAAACAGAGGGAATTCATCAACTAATGTAGACATTTTGGTCCTCTCAATGTACATAATGACAGTCTCCTTTTTCTAGCAAAAGAAGGAAATGCACAGAGGGACTTATCTGTAAAAAGCATGCATTTAAAAAAGACAGATATTTTACGGTGCTTAGTTTGCTGAAAGTGCTCCACTGTAAATACTAGGACATCTAAGGCAATGACAATGCACAGGATGGCAAAGGAAAACTGTCACTGAAGGTACAAATATTTGCAATGTGAAAAGGGAGGGGTGGGGTGGGAGTTGAATTGAGAGCCCTCAGACTGGGTGTTGCATCGTAGCGACCTATAAAAAAAACATATCATTACCTTTTGTGGAAATGCAAAGTGTTCCCATGACGACCCTGTAATGTTTTTTGTGTGAAAAATTGTGTATGAAACTGTAACGTTGACATTATTGCTTTTGGTTTTCATAACGACTGTTGAACTTTCAGTTGAGAATCTGATATTCAAATGAATTAATGACCGTGGGTAAGAAGGACAAAAGCACCCGGGGCCAGATGCGTAAAACTCTGTGTAGATTCATGACTAAAACTGTGTGTACGCACAAAGTCAGAAATATGCATATACATTCTTTTCATCAGATTTATAAAGCCGTGCGTATGCATGGTTCAGTTTTATGAATCTCAGTCACTGAGTAACTGGGCGCACATGCACTAGCCTCATTTGCACTCCCACAATTAGCTGTAAATGGATGAAGACACACCCTTAACCAGCTGTTTTCATATCAGTTCGCCGCCTGCTCCACCAGTCTGTACACGTCAGTGAAACAAAGAGGGAAGAAGAAATGTCGTTTCACCGACTGTGTTGCACCAGCAAGGCTCTCCAACAGCAGAACAGCTTTCATTACATAACTGTGCAGCTCTTTATACTGTCCATATCATTAATTCATCACATGGACCTGTAAACCATTGTCGGCAGTGATATCTCAGAAATGTAATCAATGATTAGTTTGTAGCACTCATATCTAAACCAACTTTAAAAGATGTGATACAACTAAGGATAAAATAAAAACAATATTAACAGTAAATAAAATGTTGACTCTTATGTAAATTAAAAGAATGATCAAATTAATCACACAAAAGTAATAAATGTTACGTTTGTAAGTGTGGTTTTAATCGGCATTTTACAAATCTCTGTGTAAATGCAGAAAAAAAATCACACAATCAGTGCAGCTGGTTATCAACTTAAACAATGTTTACTAAAAGATTCACATTATATTTCACCTCCACCTCATCACATCACCCTCAGATCGCTTTAGAAAACCATGTGTACGCCTGGTCTAAAGAATGTGTGAGGTTTGCACATTCTCACCGTACATTCTGCATCTATCAATACCCATTTATGTGCAGAAAATGGCGTATGTATGGTTTTTGTGTGTACACATTGTTTATGCATCTGACCCCTGGATTCTTCTAAAGCGCATGTAGTTGCCAAATACGTACTGTATGTAACAAGTAAGGACAGGAACTATCAGATGCTACAACTACTGAAAATATTTATCATCTGGTTTCAGAAGCTAGGACAAGGTTTAAGATTGTTTTGCTCCTTGTTCAACTTTTTGATTCCATACAAATCACAGAAATAAATCTTATTTACTCTCTGACATCAAATATATACATCTAAAAGTAGTTTTAAGATTAAAATATGAAATAAGTAGGACTAGATTGGTTGTAGAAAAATTCGACAGTAGGTAAGTGAGATTCCATAAAACAGAATTAAGACTATTTATTAATTAAACACAGTAGATCTGGTCATCAATACACATATATGCTCTGTAATTATCTATTTTGGCAATTCAAAAGTGAGTCTACTACAAGAAAATGACAGTAATCTTTGTGATATCAATGGACCAAATCAAGCACACTGACGAGCTTTCATCTATCTCAGCTGCATAATATCATATACGATAATAACATGTATTATGACAGTAGTTATGTTTTTTTGGTTTTGTTTTCCTTATGGTTTGTTTACCTGCATTGTGTTCATTGTCCTATCCTCAGCGCCCTGATGTCGTTGTTGAAATTTGTTCCATACTACTGCAAGTTTATCCGATCCTGCTGATAAATTTAATGCATCATTTTTTGTATATCCGTAGTGTCTTGGACTGTAATTTATTGTGTTTTCTTGTGAACAAAACTATTTTCAGTCAAACTTAAACCCAAAGGATTTTTTTTTTCTTGTCTTCTTTCTCACTTTTGTTTTACACTGACTGAAAATATCTGTTGTATGTTGCCTTTGATTCCAATTTATTGCTGGAATATTTGTCTATTGTTTCAGCATGACACTTGGCTGAGTGTACTAGAGGTGTGTTTGTGAAAGCCACACAAACTAGAATGGTACTGACAGGAAGTATATGGGTGAGTTATTTGTCGTTTGTCAGTTTGTTATATTGTTTTCTTTCTTTTTTCTTATTATTATTATTATTATTGTTATTATCATGTTTTGTCTTCTCACAGAGAGGTGTGGAATGTGCAATACCGCATACTGCAATCTATGCAGGCCAAGAATTGTGGCACTTTATTTTCTGTCTATGGGATTTGTAAGTGTACAGGCAGAAATTACTTGTATTTTTCAAATGTTATATCTTTAATATGAGGCAAAACAGTATTACAACTACCAGAATCTCACAAACAATGCAAATGAGAATTTGACTTTTACTTTTTAATATTATATGGCTGGCATATGCTGTCAGGCATCTTAATGCCAGATATCAATGGACCTCAAATTTGATTATCTGTGGGAATAGGGATCCAAATTGACCACTTGGGCCTTTTATATTGCTGTTAGATTTACATAAAAATCTAACAAATGTCTGTGGAAGATATTAAGATAATCTAATTTAAATGGCCACACACAAAGGATTTTATGTTTTTTGTGAATTAACGTTGAAAATGATTCTATTTTTTCTAAACCAAAATGGAGCACGACCACAATTTCCTGCCATATGGTGGTTGAAATGATGCGTGCCTTTTCATAACACTGCTGTTTATGAGAAGGTAGCAAGTCATTTTGCTTTGTTCATATAGCACTGTACAGAAAATTCTAATTTTATAGGAGAAATCAGGTCTTTATGTAATAGATACAAGTAATGTTATTGAGTTCTCAGGTTTTCTATAACTCTCTGATGTTTCCGATTGGATAGATTCTCTGTTTTTCTTTAACAGCTAATGTTAACTAGTTACTTCTGTACTTTTTGAAAGGTGATGTTGTCAAATCCACATTGATGTCTTGGCTCCCGGAGTAAGGAGCGGCAATATTTCTCCCTCCTCCTGGGTAATCTGTGTACCACATTCAGTATCCACCCCCATCAGTCTTCAGTGAGGCAGGAAGGAGCACAAACAAAGGGATTGAAGTTTGAAAAGTCAGAGTTTCAGAGCTGAGAACTAGACAGAAGAGGAGAGTTGTGTGTCTAACTGACCTCAGGCAAGAAGAGATCCCTACTGTCACTGAACTGATCCATCTAATTATTTCCCATGCTGACACCACTGGGTGCTCCAATCCCTACAGCTTCAGAGGCTCTAACCCCATGGCATGCCCTCAGGAACAGTGATCAATGGGTAAAACAAAGGCTAAAATAAGGGAAAGCTATGAGAGTTAAGAGAAGAGATGATGTGGAGTCCTCCCAAATGGTTACATCACGTCAGTGCTCAGTTGTGGTCCATATTTCCATTTGTCTGTATACATACTGTATGCCCAGACCAACATAATTTGACTCAGTAATCAGAGATTCATGTGAGAGCTCATGGAATTATCTTTCATGTGAAATGATCGATCCCTCATTGGAAACACAGTTTCAAATTCTTTGGTACTCTCCAAAGTAAAGTGCGTGGTCAGTGGTGGGTGTTGTTGTTTGGGGTTTTCATTTGTCTTTCTTTCTTTATGTTTTGTAAGGAAGGTTAGAAAATAACCTTCGTGTTAAAGCTCTTTTTTTCTGTACCTGTATGTTCAATTTATGTTTTTTTCCGTCATCCCTTGTTTGTAGTAATCATGTCTCCGTGTTAGCCTTGAGTAATCCTTCATTTTGACAGGTAGGGTAGATAAACAAGGGATTTGGACTGATCAGCTATATTCCCTCGGGATGATGTTTGTGTGGATACTGAAATTAATTCTGTGAGCTGACAGCAAAAGGACTGTGCTCTGTCTTACTGTCTCACAGTGACATTATCATCTGTGATACTGTACAGAGTGGAAAGGTTGTGTCTTTATTTTCTCTGAGAGAATGGGTATTGTCCGTGTCACTCATGCGTGCTTACCAAACCTTGCTCCCTAAAAATGCATAAAGCTACATTGTTTCTTCTTATGTCTCTGTGTACTCTGCCTCTTACATTTGTTGTTTTTTTTTTTTCTTTTTTCCTGTTCAGCTTTGGAGAATATTATCATTAGACACATTCTGAGCTACAGACTGTTTCTGTACAAAGCAACATCTTTGTATGCATGTAGTAGTCCAAACAATTATGTGACCACAGAACACTTTGTTATGGTACATGTATGTCAACATTTCTGTAGAGCATTGTTCCCCATTACGTCTATTAGCATATGCAGAATAACAAATAAATGTGTATATAACTCGTGTGCGTGTTTTCATAAGTGCGTGTGTGTGTCAAGTGTTCTTTACTCAACAAATGTGCTGATGTTTGTAGGCCACATCTGCATTTTCTGGATGCATATTTTGCATATTAAGGATCAATGCATAGTCAGATACAAATATGAGTTTATACATGATTTCTACACAGCGCTAATAGAATTTATATTGCACTTGCTACACCCAGGTATGCCCAGTTATTATAATATCCAAAAGTTAGTTACTGTTTTAATATACTGGTAAGATAAACGGTTTTCCCAAACTTGAAAACCAGAAGCTCTAGTATGTCTTTAGTACAAGAAGACCAAGGGAACCCATTCACTATAATGGAAATAAAAGAGGCTATTAACCCATTACACTAATGCATTGGTCTATAATGACAATATCAATTGCATAACAAGGGACTGTAATCACAATATTTATTTCAGTACAGAGGACTATAATGACAGGATCCATTACATCTATTGTCTCACAGAGGATTATATTTACAGAATATATTGCATGACAGAGGCCAAAAATAATAAGTTTCAATGCATAACAGTGAGGATATCTGCACATTCATTTCTTAGCAGCAAAAACTTATTTCAGGTGTAGATTCAGAAAGTCACACAGTACAAAAGCAAGTCCCAAAAGGTGCTAACTGATACTTAATGGCTCTTCTTTTCCTTGTTGTGTGTGGATAAGCACAGACACGCTCATCCACTCGTGCCAATGGGCCTTTTTCAAAGCAGACCTTTTAAAATGTGATAGTTAGAAAAGCACAGGTGTTACTAATGACATTAGTGATGGCTCTGTTCCATTCAAGTGTCCCAGTAAGCCATGACAGTGTGAAAGTGAGCCAGAATGCACAATATACCAGGACCATGAAAACAAAGCAGCTAAAATGGATTTCAGCCATCATTGTGTGATTGATGGCTCATTGTCTGATTCACACTTTGTTCTTCACACTCTTTATTATCGTGTGATTGCTGGTATCTTTTGTACTTTTGGAGCAATTTAAGTCCAAAGTGAGGGCTTTTATAGCAGTTTCCAGTCCTCATCAGTGTGTCATGTGATCAGGCACATTGCAGAAAGGTGATTTTTTTTTAGACCAGAAAAAAAATTCCAAACACATCTCACTCCCTCAGTTTTAATCTCTAAACATGTATCATACCTCAAAATGTTGCCACAAGCCTCCTCTCTCTAAAAATGTAAATGTATTTCCCATATGAGTTATAGTTTTTGAGATCTAAACCTTAATTGATGCTCCTTGACTGCAATAGAATCAGCAGGCTCAGTCTCCCATCAGTCACCTCACTCTCCTGTTTCTTAAACTTACAGATTCTCTCTTCCTTCAAACGCTTTGTGCGCAAATTATACTTTTTCATGCTCAGCAAGTCCTCCTGCCACTAATAATGTACAAATCTAATTAATTTTTTGTTCAACAAGATGTGCATTTGTGCTCCATGTTTCAGGGATTCCCCGCTGGCTCTGCAGTTAAGCCCTGGTAATGGCCAGCTTTCCCTGTTAGACTGCAATGTTCTGGATTCAATATTAATATTAATTTTTAAAGATCAAAATTTATAATGGCAGTAAATGGGAGAAATAATCCAACTGAGTTGGAGCCTTTGTCACTTTGAAACTCAATTGCTCGGACATCCCTTATCCCACAGACTTCATTCAAATTTTAAAACATTCACAAAACTTTAAAATTCAAAGTTGTATTCTGTGTTGTTATACCTTTTGTACTCTTGGAGCAATTTAAGTCCAAAGTGAGGGCTTTTACAGCAGTTTTCTCTGGGGCAAACAGATGTTCGGTGCAATGTGATTTGTGTGTTTTGATTTGTTGCCATCCACTGCTGGATCCAAAAGGCCACTATCCTGTTTCTGCTGCTGGGCTCCCACAAGGCCACATGACAAACTTTCATGTCCAACAAACCACAACAGCCAGGAAACTCAGACCATGTCTACACAACATTAAACCTATGAAGAGCCACATGAAGTTCTGAGAGTGTGTGTGTTCAGAGGAAGTGTGTGTATGCTGAATACTCAAACCTCCATCGCTATGTTCTTGTTGCTGTACTGCAGAAAGCTGTCAATATGATGATGCTATACCACTTTGTCATATAGCATAAACATAAGGTTGTAACTTAATTTAGTAAAAACAATGTGTGGGCCTTTAATGGGTTAGTGATGAGCTGCTATTTCAGGTTTCCCAAATGGACAACATGTGGAAAAACTTGGAAGAGGTGTGTTGAAAATCCCCCCCCAAAAAAAAGAAAAATACATGAATTAACTCGTTAATCTATACATGACCCACAGATAGCATTCAGAAGTGCCTCACTTGTATCCCACTTTGGTCAAGTTGTTAGCCCACATGCTGTACGTGATCAAATGGGTCCACATAAGGATAAATACTCAAATATGCTCCAGCTCACCTTGGTCCTTTTAGCAACTTTCACTGGCAGACACACATGGGGCCTGTACAGACAGAGGGCCCAAAAGACCATGTGGGTCCACATAGGTTTGTGACTGGGTATAAAATATATACTTTAGTAAATTTAGGTCACAAAGAATCTGCATAATTTACTTAACAGGTACAAGATTTAACCTCCCTGAATTCTTAAAGGATAGGTTCACTTTTTTCAAGTCTGTCTTAAAACAACAGTCAGGTGCCCAAGCTTATATAAGGCATCAGCAGTCTGAGTCAGTCATATTAAGTGGATATCTGCCACATGTGCAGTCTCTTTAGCATCAAATTCCCTCTTTGTGTTTTCTCAGATAGTGTTTCCCTGTTGAGCTGTGATGGAAGTATAGTGACAATAAGAGGAACTTTAGCACTAAAAAGACAGTATCGTTGAAAGATATCTACTTGATTTGACTCATTTGGGTGGCTGAAGCTACATATTAGCTTCAGATGAACTTTTAATACATTTTTTTCCCAGAGAGAGGACTGTAGATTTTCCCTCATCACTTACAGTGTATTTGCATTGTGAGGGGATCTTCTAATGGTCACTATGAACAGAAGGACTGATTATGGCAAGAAAAACATGTTTCAATGTTCATTTGAGCACCTGACTGTTGTTTTAAGACAGACTTGAAAAATTGTGAACCACTTTTTCAACTAACTCTAAGCTCCAATCCCTGTCTGGTGGAGGTTATACAATCTGTTTTTAAGTATGTACCATACCTTATCCCCACCTAAAACTATTCCTTACTGTAATCCTGACTCTCAGTTCTAATCTTAAACTCATTAAGTTAAGCAGTATAAAAACACTGAAATACATACTAAATGTGTCTTGTCTGTTCTCCTTTCCAGACACATTGAGAACTGCATCGGTGTGATGGCTGTAGCCACAGCCACACAACTGAAGACTTAAGGTTTCACACACTCACAAACATCAGTACCACATGTTAAGATACTTTCATTGCAGTCACTTAAATTACATAAAACCAGCCAGTTTCTTTGGTTTAGAATTTGTATATTAGCACCTTTGACAATACACTGTTTTCTAGATGAAGCACACACATTTAGTTTATATTGTTTTGTCATATTACTTAATTTATCTTTTCCTTTGAGTTAACTGGCTGCTGAATTCTCCTTCATGGTCTGACAGAAGATGGAGCTGATGGTGAAGGATGGTTTAACACAGAATCCCAAGCCAAGGACCATACCAAGAGCTCTGATGGCATGGCAGGGGGATGGATTGAGGCTTCTTTGTGTTGAGTTTTAGTTATTGTCTATGTTGTCCTCCCCTTCGTGTGTTTATTGGTTTGATCAGCCAGTATACAGTATATATGTTTCCCTCATGTCTCATTCTGGAGGTTGGCTGTCAATTCGAAGGTGGAAGGAAAACGGAAGATGAGAGTTTTGAAGTTAAAAGTGGCAGAGCCTCAGGGAAGAGAAAGAAAAAAAAGTTGATTTATCGATTCATAGTGAGAGTAAACATGAAAAAGAAAGCTACGTGGTTGGAATGAAGATTCAGGGTTTGAGTGAAAATGTTGGATGTGGAGCTTTGTCAGAAAAGCACACTGTGGCAGGATGGATTAAGAATGACTTGGGTGAAGTTAAACTGATTGACATTAAACGGTCTGGCTTGATAGATGTCAAGTGTAAGTCACTGATGGAAAAAGCCTTGAAAATCCAGGTGTTGGACTCTGGGATGGATGTACCAAGTGACATGTTTTCCACTCAGTAAGACAGCTCCAATAAAAGGTGTCGTTGATTGAGTCTCACACAGAGTGGATGCAAGGAGATTTAAAGAGCACAAAGGGGTGACAGACAGCTATAGAATGAAGAGGGTTGACGAAGCAGTTAATGAAAAGTATGAAACTAAATCTATTATGCTTCACTTTGCCTAGAGTACTTGCCCGATAGTGTTCTTGGATCACGTGTTGTACCCAGTAAGGCAGCATGTTCCCAAACCTTTGCAGTGCAAGAATTGTTGGAAGTTTGGCCATAGTTTGTTTGTATGTAGGAGTGGTTTTGCCACATGTGGTAAATGTGGGGAGAATGATTGTGAAGGAGACTGTGAGAAAGATCCAGTGTCCTCTTTGCAAAGGGAATCATGCAGCATGGAAGGGTGACTGTCCAAAGAGAGTAAGGGCGGCAGAAATAATCAGGGTCAGATCTAAGAACAGATTTAAGCACTAGGAAGTAGGTAAGAAATGTTATGATGGAGGACAAATCAGTCAGGAAGCATGCTGAGATTTGCTTTTGTAAGAATCAGGTTAAGTTTTTTGGCCTTCTTGGCAATGGGCAATGAGCAGCAGATGTTGAGAGATGCTTTTAGGCTCTCTCAAACACCTGAAAAATAGGGAATTTAGAGCAGAGTGGGAAGGGGTTATTACTATTTTATTTAGTCAGTGCACATTTTAAGTCCAGTAGATGGCGGTAATACAACATTTTGGACACTAACCACCAATAAAAACCAATACAATGAAGAAGAAGATTCTGGAGGTCTGTTAGGTTTTTTGTTAGCCTTATTTTTCAGTATTTACATTTTGTTGACCTCTTTTTAAGGGCCCTATAACTCTGTTAATTCAGTCGCCTTCATTTATTTGTTTGTGTGGAATATTTTGGGGGAAAATAAACCCAATGTTGACGTTTCCCATGACAACCGGTCTGCAGACAATGTGGAATGTGGATATGGAGCACTACACCAGCTTACAGAGGCTGTACATATTTGTGTGAAGTTTTCCTCAGATAAGCAAGCAAGTTTGTTTTAGGGGTTTTTTTTCATCTTTGTGGTGATACACATATATTTTGGTTGCACAGTGCAGATAGAGTCTGCCCCCTACCACCTTCCACTCTGGACAGGTTTCCCCATAGTAAGACTTTAAGATTGCAATTGAAAACACTGGAAAAAGCTAGCAAATGTACCTTGGTTCAAGATTGTTTTTTTTTTTTTTGTTTTTTGTTTGGGTTTTTTTTTTTTTTTCCCACCCGATTTTACCTATTCATCCCACCCTTTGTCCTCACAAGCTGATTTTTATTGAACACCACTCTGCGGGAGAGGACGTTCATATGTCCTTCACATTTCAAGCTGTAAGACATTCAGTTGGGGTGGATTTATCAGATTTCACACAGCTCCCTCTAGAGACACAAGACTTTATACTACTTTTTAACATGCAGTAAAACTCCCCACCACCTGGAAAAACAGTTTGATATGGAATATTGATGGATCCACAATGTCCTGTGCATTGTGGTGATTTTAAAGAAGTTCTCCAGTGACTCACTATTGCACTCCATGAAATTGGGACTCAAAAGAGACAGATTTTTTTATGAATGGTGAGAATTGAAACAGCTAAAATGTCCTGACTTTTAGTATGAATCAAGTTTAACAACTGCTGGATCCTACACTTCCCATAATGCAACCTCTTTGTTCCCTTCCTGCATGTTACTTGGCCACATCTTTCAAACTCTACACCTCCACTTCGTGACACAGGCTTTCTGGTTAACATTTGTTGTCTCCATGCCAAGCTGAGATAACCCTGATGACATCACAATGACATCATCAGGGTTATTTTCTCAGACAACACTCTCTTTTCTTTCTCCAGGGCCACAGAAGACATTATACAGCAGGCTACTCTGTACTGGTACTAGTCATGACAACTCAACTGATTTTATGTTTAAAATGGGATGCCTTTAAAACAAAGTATTGTTTAACTGAAATATTTTTTTTTAATTCCTGTGTCCATGTTGGCCTGATTAAGAGGTCTCAGTCGATCAGTCAGCTGTGGTTGTCGTGGCTTCATCCTCAGATTTATTTGCCTGAAAATAACTGAAAATGATGACAGCAAGTTGAAACATAGCTTTGTATTGTCTCTATGGGTGTTGTCACAGATCTGATTATGTTTTTTATAGTCACATAATTTCAGCTGGAATTTTCTCCTCAAAAATGATGTATCTGAGGCGCTGTTCTGATAGCAAATGTTTAAAGCCTTCAGTTTCCTTCAGTAGTCTGATAAAGATTAATGAAGTGTTAGTACTGGTTATTGTGTTTGGGTTCCTCTGTGATTTGTGTGACCTGTGCGACCTCCTATCTGCTCACCAGCAGGCACTGCCAGTCTCACAGTCAGAACACCTGCTCTCATCCATATGCTGTAAGCAACAGGTGTCACACTGAATCCTCCATAGTTTAGATATTCATTTGTTCAGTGTCTCCAGCATCATTTCATTGAGAACCAATAACTTGTGTTAGCAGCACTGGAAATTAATGTAATAAACATCTTTGCTGTTTTTCATTGTTTTCCTTTGTAGCAAGTCTTGCTGCTACCGTGGGTGCCCTGGGCATATAACACCAACACGACAGATCAGTTACAGAGACCTCCTGTTATTCTCTGCTGCATGCACACACTTCAATATAAACATTAAACATAAAGCCATCATGTGCCTGCTGTTGCCCGGCTTCTTCTGGCGCATGCAGTTGAGTCTCTGGAGTCCCTCAGTCTCACCAAATAATAGTTTCGGCCCTTGCCAAACAATCCTGACAGCCAGTCTGTCGGTCTGTCTTTGTGGTGTGCAGCAGTCGTCTGAGGCCCAGCACACTACTGCATTTGAAAGGGAGAGTACAATTAGTTAACAAGCACCAGCTGTGCAAATCAACTCACCTGGCACTGCTCTCCTAAGCCATCTCCACACCTCTCTCTCCTGCAGCTGACTACTGACCACGCCCACCTCCACATCCTTCATTCATCTTTTCCTCCTTTCTCTTCCCATTGTTCCTTCCTTCATGATTTTATTGCTCAAATTGTCTTCTTTGGTAGTTATTCCTTTAATTAATTAATTAATTGTCTTATTATTTCCCTTCTCTGACTATAATTCAGTGTGATGTACCTGAGATTTATTCATCAAATCTCTTTGTTTGTTTGTTTGTCTATGCTGTAGAATCATTACAAGGAGCATCCTGTGTATGATCGAGCCTTGTGTTTTCTTGAAGAATCCCCACCTTCATGTGAGTACACACACAAAGGCAAACATTAATAATATACCTGCATATATAAATACAGGAAAACATGCTCTCACTAATGCTTGTTCTTGGGCACAAACAAACACCTGCGTATGTCCTGGAAAGAATTAACTTTTGTGGGTCACGGACAAAATGTTGATGCTATCTGCACTGAGGCTTCAAATTTTTTAAAGCCCCCCTCCACTCAAAAATATGTTCTTCTTGTTTCTTCGGGTAGATGTTGTTCTCTTCACTGTTCAGAGTGATGTATGTGCAGAATTTGCTTCCACATTTACTTGAAAGGGGAACATTTCTCTGTGCTCACCTTAAATCTGAGTTTAAGGCATGTACCTACGAGCATGATTTGTGACATCACAAGCCAAGTGTGGTCAATGATTGAAGCCTCCAGTTCACATATACAGAGTGGGAGACAGACATATTCATACATTCTGGGTTTTTGAATGAGGAAGGAGTAGATGTCATTTTAAGGAATGGGGTAAGTAAACTTTTTTGTGAAAATCCATATTAGATGCATTATTATCCAAGGCAGATTTTTTTTATATTTATATATCTTATGACATGTCTGGGGGAGATCTTTAAGCAAGGAGTTTTCTGGATTAGCTTGTTGCTGCTCAGATTCTTTGACAGTTCCCTCAAACAGCAGAGCCTTTGCCACCAAAATTAACCGTAACTATTTGATATGGAAAATGGTCAATTCTGAGGTTTTCAAAGTGGGAGGTGAGGCTCCCCATTTGGGCTCCAAACAGTTTCAGGGGAGGCTTGGTGAATGGAAGTGAAAAAGTATTACATTAGTTATCAAAAGGAGATCACATAGAATAGCCTAAATGTGTGTGATTTGGTTGAGTGAAAAACATCTTCTGATTCTGCTGGACACATCATCAGTGATATGTGTGGGATCATCAGAGTTTCGGGTCTTTCAACATCATACTCCCTCCCCCGGGCAACACAGCAGAGGCTGATCAGACCCCTGCTTGTACCCAGCTGGCAACAACTAGCTACTTCACACCCAGGGTTGGTTAAAGAGATAATTCAGAGATACAGTAGTTTTGGGGAATTCTACTGTTTTTCCCAATTTCCCAGAGTCAGAAACAAAGAAATGCGCTCAGACAGACCTTTTTTATGTGTTTCGTGTAGTCTTAAGTATGTGAAACAGCAATGTCAGACTATCTTGGCTCAATTGTTGAGTGTCTATGGAATCAAATAACATAATCATGATCCCATAGGCATCCAGGAATTTAGCAAAACTAAACAAGTAAACTAACTAGAAGTACACTTTAAAAAGACTTTTAATGGTAAAAGATTTTAATTATATTTTAAAATACTATTGTAATAAAAGAATATTTTTATTATTTATATTTTATTTATATTTATATTATTTATATACTACTTCTTGTCTTTTCAGCCACAATTGCCAGTTTCCTTATTTGATTTAATAAAAATATGAATTATGAAATGAAAATGAAAATTATGAATCATCTCTATCTCTATCATCTCTGTCCCCTCAGTGAACGAGTCTGTGTGCCTTAAAGTTTGAACTTGAGGTTATTGGTATTTAGTAAAGCCTATTTCCCAGTCGTACATATTCACTGGGGTGCAATTCCCCAGGTGGTGTAGTTGGTCTTCAGTCTCATTCACCCATCAAATATGGTTCTCTCCCCTTCTTCCCGCCACACATTGATATTTTGTCGTCTAAAAATCATAGAAAAAGGTCATGTCTGAATTTTTTTTCATAATCTTAACAAAACAAAGGATTTATGAACATGTTAAGTCATGATTGTCAGAAAACAAAACATGAGAAATAATTAGCAGCCTTGTGGATATTAGCAAATTCTGATCAACAAAATCATCGAAAGTTTTTTTGTTTGTTTGTTGTTGTTGTTTTTACACAAATACTGCCGTCTGTGTCTGCATTTAACAGCATCATTACCCACCATGTCTTTTTCTCTCTCTCATCTCTGAGTAGCAGTTTCCTCCGTCAGTAGAGCCTGAGAGCAGATTCGCACCAGCATGCTCCACTGGGCGCAGTGAAAGGATTCCAGGTTAGTGTGAAAGGCAGCCCAAGGGACTGTGTGTGGGGGCAGGTAAGTGGACATCCAGGTTATCACCTTGGTGTAGGTTTTTGTTATTTTTTTTGTTTTGGTTTTCCTTTTTTGTTTTTTCCTTTCTAGTAGTATAATGGGCTAGGTTCACTCACTGTAATTAATACTATCCTTTATCCTTTAATGGTATCCTTTAAATTTGTTAGAAAACATATGATGTCATCCGCATACAATGATATGTGATGCTCATGCTCGATAGTTATACCTGAGATGCCTTCATGGGCCCTTTTGGCCATAGCTAAAGGCTCAAAGGCTAATGCAAATAACAATGGAGATAAAGAACACCCTTGTCCGGTGGAGTGTTGGAGATTAAATGGTTGAGAGATATTATTATTAGTCAGTATCTCAACAGTCGGGTCTGTGTATAAAAGTTGGATCCACTTAAGAAAATGTATTCCAATCCCAAATCTTGGGAGCACATTGAAAAGACAGCCCTACTCTATCCTATCAAAGGCTTAATGCGCTTCTAGGGATATCATAGCTGTATCTCTAATATTAAATTTTTAATACAATATATTCAGGGCATGACAAGAAATTGCATTTTCTAGTAGTTTTTGAGATCTAAACCTTAATTGATAGGGTGCACACTTTCCAGCTCTCACTGACTGCAGTACACGCTGCAGATGGTCACTGCCGTTTCTTAAATTTACAGATTCTCTCTTTCTTCAAACACTGTGTGCAGATATTACATACCCTCATTCTCAGGTAATCCTGCTGCTACTAATACAAACCTCTGGGCTATAAGCTTTAGTTTTAGGCAAATCAGTTTCTCCTCAACAAAATGGGAATTTTTTTTTAACATGTCAATGCTAGTCTGCCGGCTCAGTGGTTTAAGCTCTGTTCTCATGGCCAGATTCCCTATGAGATTACAAAGTTGTGGATTTGATCCCTGCTCCTGGCAAGTCTGCTCTTTTTAAGGAAATGCAGACACAGAGACACACAGCTGGTTCCAATCAGCCGATTGAGATTCTCTCTTTTAACTGTAAGTACACTCAAACCTTCAGTGGCTTCAGGTTTCATTCACAATTCACACACACACACGCACACACACACACACACACACACCAAAACAATACATAGGAAGACACCCTACATACTAGCATGCACAAACACACACACAAACCCCGCTCCTTGTTACCTTGTCTCTTAAGTTATTAAGTTGTTTAGAAATAGTGTCAGTGTAATGGTATATACTTCCCAGCATGCATTGCAGTGGTGTGAAAATTGCACAGAAAATCTTTTGTCTGGACAATTTACATGATGGATGCTATCGTGTGTCTTTTTAAACATGTGAGAAGTCAGATGGTTTTCTCTCTGAACAACATTAAAACAACTTAGACCATGATGAAGATAGATATGCACGTTACTTGCTGCAGACTGTTACAAGTTTCATTGCTTGTAGCAGCCGCTGATTGCAGCGGCTGCAGCTGGCAGTCTAATCAACCAGCAGCAATCACATGCATTTTCATCAGGAAATACACATTCTAGTCATTGTGTGACATTTTGTCCTTCACAAGTCTTCTTATTCAACATTCTGTACATTTTTTGGACCTTTTCTGCTGCATACTTTGTGCTAGAAAATCTATTCAGATGTCAAACTGTGCAGCTCATTCAGCAGATGTGTGCTATTACTTTTCTGTTTGAGTCAGCAGGCAGCAGGGCCGTTTCCTATCAGGCCCCATTCTTATGGAATAATCTCCCTGCTGACGTCAGACAATCTGTGTCTGTTGAGTCCTTTAAATATAAACTTAAAACTCATCTCTTTGCCTTAACCTACAATTAGTTGCCTTTAATTGAGTGCTTCATGACCTTATACTGCACAGCGGTTCGGTTTCTGTCTGAATTAATTCACTAAGTGCTGTCCTGCCAACAAGATTATTAATTCTTGCAACTGCTCTGATAACCATTGCATCTCTCTAACTTTCTCTTTGTTTGTTCTACAAGCACATGAGTGTCCGAGCGGTATGCCCCTCTCTCTTCTCTCCATCTCTCTCCCTATTTTCTCCTCCTGGTCTCTCTTGTCTCTCAGGCATCTCTTGCTGGACCTGCATCCATCCTGGAACTGCTCTGCCTCTCCTCTTCCTCTCTTCCCTGGCTGTCAGTGCCATTTCCTGAGGTTTTGGATCCGGTTCCCCATCCTGCAGGAGCTCAGCCTCACCTCATGTCTCTTTCTCTGAATGATGTCTTTATCCTTCTCTCTGTCCTCTGTGAATAATGTCTTTCTTGTCTCTTCTGCCGTATATGGAGTGATGTGAATCTCTCCTGTGTGCGTGTGTAGTCTGTCTTCCTGCCAGGTCTCCATGTTGATGGAGGTCGCGTGGCTCAGGTCCTATTCTGTTCTGGTGGCACCTGAAAGCTGCTTGGCATCCTCTTCATCACATTCTTCATATATATTATAAATCCATCATAATTTTACACACAACATCTATTGTATGTCTGTCCGTCCTAAGAGAGTGATCCTTCCTCTGTTGCTCTTGCCGAGGTTTCCTCTATTTTTCACCCTGTGAAAGGGGTTTTTTAAGGAGTTTTTCCTTATTCAAATCGAGTGTCTGTGTCTTTTAGGGATCCCCTGCTGGCTCTGTAGTTAAGCCCTAGTAATGTTCAGCTCTGCCTGTTAGATTGCAAGGTTGTGGATTTGATACTGGCCCATGGCAGTAATGTTATAACGTTGCTCTCATGAATGTTGCTCTCATGAACAAAGTTGCTTAACATGTTTATTATGTACCATCATTATATGCGACTACAGCACTCTTTAATGTCAGAGCTGCACCCTTTATTTTCTATGCAATGAAAACACTACATATGAAAATCTGATCTTGATTATGGTTTGCTGTGTCACATGTTAGCTCAGGGCAAGTGTAACAGATTAATGTAGACATAGCTTAGAAAATTTGTTCTACTGGGTCTGCATCTCCTACCTGTGTATCATTTGAGGTTTGTGTGTGTATGTGTTCAGCTAAGCTACATAGGTGTGTGCGCACATGCGGTAGGCTGCATCTACTGAAACTCCTTGATAATTTTTTTTTATGCATTAGATGTACTAATGTAATCTAATGGTTGTGTCTTGTTCTGTGCAATATCAGTTCCATTCTGTATAAATCCTGTCAATATTTGAGATCGCTAACCACAGTTTTTAATTAAATTAGTACCTTTAGAGAAATTGGCCTACCATTAGAGTGCTAAGTGCATTGCCAAGCTAGCGTAAAACCCTGCTGTATTTGCGGTCCTTCTATGTTAATTGTATCTGGGGGGTTTTTCTGTCCAACCCATTCTCACAATCTGCACATGAATAACACAACTTTACACTTTCAAATTGCGCTCTCAAATTGCGTGCACTGCATACACTAAAGTCCAATTTTCCGTGTAAGTGATACACCAATTTAACGCTGCATTTTTAACCTTTTCATGTCTCATTTAACACTGTTAGTTAGGTTAAGGAAACTTGGTTAGGGCTAGGGAAAGATCATGGTTTGGGTTAAAACTGTAAAATGCGGTCATAATGTCTCAATGTGATGCTAAAAATCTCCCGTTAAAATGCCCAACATGACATTAAGGATGTCCAAAACAAACAGTGCTCTCCTACTGCTTTTGCAACTTTTTGCCAACAAATCATCTAGCCATTTGCCCAACCTGCCTCCTCTTGATAGGCCAAAAGTCAGAGAAGGGTCTTGCAGACTCACCATAACCCTACACAACTAAAAGAAAGTTGCAATATATTGATGTCACTTCCCTGGGAAGGATTGGCATATCACCTGCACACATATTTGGACTTTGACATATGCACTGCATGCAATTTGAAAGTGTAAAGTCATGTTATTTGTAGTTTGATTGAAGAGACCAGGCTGTTCTGTTTTTCTTTGCTTTTGAATCAATTTACTGTAAAAAATTGTAACTGATAGTTAATTCATACCAGTCTAGCTATATAAGCTGAGTCTAGTAAACTTGAGTAATTTATATTCTAAACTCTCAATTCAAAGCGATACAAAATGTGTCATTTCGGAAAATGGCATAGTAGGATAAGAACCACTTACCGGTAATGCCACTTCATTGGCTGCCTATGTGGAAACTGTATCCCCTGATACTCAGACTTAATGTCCCATTATGGTGAAACATCTTTAACTGCAATGCAATCTAATACAACACTACTTGCAAAAATCAGCATATCAACTTGCTCTGACAGAGTCTAAACAAAAGATATGAAAATTAATATTCCAGGACTGTTTTATTGGATTTCGTTGCACTCTACAGCGGATTTTATTTTTGGTTAATGGATGATAACCCAATTAATTTGTATATAAACGCTATTTTGTAGTTACTACTCCTTAACGCCAGGGGGCGCTAAAGACTGTCAAGCGAGGCCAAACTAATAAAGCGCGCGGAACTCAAACAACTTCCAAAGAAGAAGAAGAAATGAAACAATTTCATAAAAAAGACAACATGGATCCTGAGCTCGACAACGAAACAGCCACACCAAATAATACAGATGAAAGTGTTCAATTCTCCCGCGTTACAGCTGTTGCTTCACGGTGGATGCAGGACTTCTTGTTTGTAAGTCTGTGTCGGCGTTTCAAGGAAGGAAATCTTGATGCATTCAATGAAACGCTTTCGACTTTCAAGGGTAAGTTATTTACAGCTAGGCTAGCTAATTTATCATTAGCTAAGTTACCTAGCGTTGAATAATTGTTAACAGTAACCATTTAGTACAGTTTTAAAAGTTCGTGGACTTGAATAAATAATTAGCGCGCACAAATTGGCAAAACAGGAAGAATCTCATGACGTAAATAAAACGTATATCGCTAAGGGCTATTATAAGTGCGCAATGCTTAATAAAGGAAGTACAAAGTAACTGTGCACGTAATCAAACTGTTGAATGGTCCTTGTTAACTTGTCACTGAGCTGGAAATGTTCACAGGTAACTTTGCACGACAAGCAGCTTCTGAATATAAACAAAGAGTGATGAACATCCAATGTAGAAACAGAAGTGTATGAGAGAGAGAGAGAAAGCTGCAGGGACGAGTAAAATGTAACGAATGCATTACTATAACACAATAAATATGATGACATGAATTCAGGCAGTTTAAAGACACCTCTATGTTTAATGAAAATACAGCTGTGTCTTGCCTGTCACTTGCCTAACACCCTCAGTAACAATAACCGACAGTATTATGTTTGTGGCTGCAACTGACGATTATTTTCTTTATCGATTTGACCTATCGTTAATTCCATGAATCAATTAGTTGTTAGGTACACAAAATGTGTGAAAATTGTGAAAAACGTTGATAAGTTTCCCAAAGCCCAAGATGACGTCTTCAAATGTCTTGTTTTGTCCCGATCAACAGTCCACAACCCAAAGATATTCAGTTTACTATCACAGAGGACTAAATAAACCAGAAAATATTCACATTTGAGATGCGGCAATTAGAGAATTTGTATATTTTCTTTAAAAAAAAAAAAAAGACTCAAAACAATTAATCGATTATTGAAATAGTTGGCAATTAATGCAACAGTTGGCAACTAATCGATTAATTGTTGCTGCTCTAATTATTTTTATATATATAATTTATTTTTTGACAAAACTATTAATCATTAAAATAATCTGCAATAAAAATATTTAGTTGCAGCCATACAATAATACTATAGTGTTATTAGTAACTAAAAAGCTATAATGAACAAATTATCATTATCAGATTATTATCAGAGTTAACTACATCTAATTTGTATACAGATATGTAATAACACTGAGAAAGGGAGAAATGTTAATTTATTTACACTTCTTCTACTACAGGGCTCTATCGTAGTGCCTTGGTAATGTTTTTGAAAACGTAGTAGTTAACACTGTTTTGTAAATATTTTTGTCTTATCTTTGCAGCCATTTGTCAGAGTGTCTCTCTCAAAGGAGACCTCTGTGATGAGAAAACTGTGATATGTGCCTTCCTCGCAAGAGTCATGCATGGAAAGCAGTTGGGTAAGACATCACGGTCAGAAGCTCAATTGGACCTTCCTCTTTGACATTTCCACATCTGCTTAAGTTTTAATTTAGCGGTAAAACCTTAGCGATGAGCCTGCATTGCTGCTTTTGACTGGAATTTAAGCCTCCGGGGAGTTCAGAACCAAAGACATTTTTCATTCATATTTAATAATTCACTCAATACATTTATACAGCTCCTGCAAAATTCTTAAGCCACTCTGAACATTTCTAAGTAAAACTATTTATATGAGCAGTAAGCATTTGTTGAGCTCTGCAAACTACTTGCAATAGTCTATAATGGGTCCTTTTTAATAATACATAGGCACAAAATGTTGATGTACACCCTCTCACAAAAACCTTAGTGGTATTTTCACCATGCCACAAACTGTTGCTGTGTTGCTTTTTCCCCCAGATGTCGCATTTGAGGAGGATGACAGCGTGATGCCTCTTATGTCTGCTGCCAAAATATGGTCACGGCTGAGAGAAACAGCGGAAGATGAAAGTTTGTTTGAAAACATTACGATTCTTCTGCTTGTCCAGGTAATTTTATCAAATATTTGGGGTGTGTATTTTTATTCACTGATCTAATGTTTTTACCGTAACAAAACACAAGATATGAGAATGACCAGCTATGAGGTAGTGCTGTGACTAACTGATGTAAAAGTCAGTGTGGAGAATACCACAGTCTGCTGGATATAATGGATAGATATCATTAGTTCAAGGAATAAGCAATATTAAAATCCTGATGTCACACGGTAATGCTTTGCCCTTATTTTGATTGTAAAGTGTCTGATGTTCTTTTCTTAGTCTGTGGCTGTGTGCTTGGAGAAAGGTCAAAGATCTTCTGCTTCTTCTGCTCTCAAGTGGTTTGAGAACAACCATGAATTCCCACAGGTGTGTATTTCTATTATTGTATCTTCTCTTTTTAAAAGCACAGGGACATTCAATGGAGTATTTGGTTGATTTAAATGCTTAACAACAGATTTTTCAACAGAACTTGACAGTCAAGCTGACAACAATAGTGACACAGAGGGACACCTACCATCCATTCCTCATGAGCTTCAGCTTCAGCCGCCTGCTGGAGACAATCCAGTCCTTCTTGGACACCTACCTGGAGAAGAACCCCTCTGACTTCCTTCTCAAGGTACAGGACGTGACAATTTTTTTGCCTGATTAAACTGTTGTGTGAAAATATCATTTAAAGGCTTAATTACAGAATTCTCATTCATAGTTAATCACTAATGCCAGTCATTAGGCTGGCAGCATTCATGTATGTAAATATATTTTTTAAATAATTCAGAAGATACATTTTATTTTAATCATACTTCAAGTCCATTCGATTGCACAACAGTGGCTGTACAGAGTGGCAAAGCACATGTTTTACACTGATACTTGGAAATTTTCCCAGGGTGGGATTAACTTTGCTGATGTAGTCTGACTTGGCCAGATGTTATTCAGTCTATTCATGATGAGAATAAAAAATTTAATTAAATACGTCTGTTTTGTATGTCTGGCCCGGAAAGATTAATGCCAATGTAAAATTAGGGATCAAGCTTTGTACGGATGAAAAATAAGAAGTAAGTCTGCAGGAAATTATTAAATCTTGGTTCAAAACATTGACCAAGAGAATTTCCTTCCTCACAAATGCGAAAGGATAGTTTGAGTGGAGCTGTATTTGGTGCTTGAGAACTCATTTGGCAAAAAAAAAAGTACAGCCACATGTCATAAATAAGTCATAGATTATAACATCTGTCCTTTTAATCAAAAAAGATCCGGTGAGAATTGTGAGGCACAAAAGCTGCTCAACTGTTACGTTGTGAGGTGGAGGATTTCTTTAGTTGCATGGGATTTAATCAGCAAACGCATAAGGTGCCTAATGTTTTGCTTCAGTTATGTAACAGCAAGGTTTTAGGAGCACATTTTAGCAGTCAGTAAATTTCCCCAATCTTGTGCGCAGCCCTGTTCAGCTTTGTTTTCACCCCTCTGAATAATGACCCCTTGACCAACTGAATGTGCTGATGTGACATTATCAGTCATAGTTAATTGACAATTTGTCATCAAATTAGTTTGGAAGGGCAAACTGCTACATTCAGCAGAGCCCTCCTCAGGGTCTATCAGACTCGCTTATTCATGAAAGTTTCAGGAACGATTTACATAATGGCCGCTGACCAAGGTTAAATTCAGAAGGGCATTGTAATGACAGGCCTCATTAGTTTTGTTTTGACATTATAGCAATACTTAAACCTGAAAGTTAATTGTTCTGGAAGATTATGAACAGTTAATATTTTGAAACATAATTTATGCTGGTCTTTATGACTGCCTCTCCGTCCTCCAGGCAGCCACAAAGATGGCCCAGTCGTCACAGGACATTGAAGGTTTTGAGGACACGGTGACACAACACATCTCTCTCTTAGAAAAGGCCAATGAATCAACAAAAAAGGACGCAAAGTAGGAAATAACCTTTAATCTAAGCATTTGTATTCATAAATGTTCATGTTCTGTTCTGAACAATATACTGTACATTCTTGTCCTAACAGAAAAAAGGAGAAAGCTGTTTGTTCGAGGTTAGTAGAATTTGAGTGTTAAGGTCTGTTTTCAATAAGTAATCTTATTTGTGGATTTTGGTTTCTCTTGAAATGTTTTGGTGAATATACAAATTTAGTAAGTTGCTCTGAACATGCAAATGAAGGGCATTATGTGGAGTAAAACAGGTCATTTTGACACACTGTTTTGCCTCTCTGCAGAACAAAACGGAAACTTCTCTCAACTAAAATAACTGATGTGTGGAAACCTGATTCTTGCAAGAAGCCTTACATCTCCCTCAGAAGAATGTCCAACAATGGTAAGTTTTATTTTCCTTTGCAGTTGATATTTCTGTTTATAAAGCAACATGTATTTTGGTATTAGTCAATGTAATATCTACATTCGTGAAAAATATCCTGGGATACGTTATCTTTCATTGTTTATTTCAAAGTGTAAATAAACCTAACAGCAGCTAAAATGAATGTTAAACCTTCCACCAACAGACTTATCACAGCTGTCTGAGAGGTCATTGGACACCTCGAAGATTAAACAAGAATCAAGAAAAACAAGAAAACGACCTCAGGTAAATCGAACCAAATACACATCTGAGGTTGTGTCAAATAAAATTAATCCCAAATCAAGGTTCCTGAGAAATCCAAAACCTATAACTAAGAGATTATGTTTTCCTTTGTTTAGAAGTGGACCGCCCAGATGGACAAAAACCTCAAGGATGGCGTTAAACGTCACGGCCAGGGGAAGTGGTCTCGCATATTATTGGATTATGACTTTGAAGGACGCACTGGTACCATGCTCAAAGACCGCTGGAGAATTCTAATGAGGGCACACAAAGTCTGATGAAGAGGGAGAGTGCCTCTAACTTGTACAATGTAGCAATTTATCTGTAAATAAAAACATAGATTTAGCTGATCCACTCATTCAATTGATATTCAGCCCATAGCTTAATTGAAGATGTACATTTATGTTATTGGTGTTTTTCTGCTCCTGTCTGCACAGTGGAACATATACCACTAGAGGGCACTCAACACAGTGAACAGTGATAATCTTTTTTTTTTTTTTTTTTTTTCTTACAAAAGCATAATAAAATTACATGTGAAGTATTTTTATATAATATTTTAAGTTATTTCTTCTTTTTTAAAGATGCAGTGTGTAGAAATTAGTGGCATCTTGGCAGAAATGGAATATAATATTCATAAGTATGTTTAATTATTGTTTAATCACCTGAAAATAAGTTGTGTTTTGGTACCTTAGAATGAGCCTTTTATATCTACATAGAGAGCAGGTCCTCTTCCACGGAGTCCACCATATTTCTATTGTTGTCCAGAACAGACAAACCACACACTGACTCTAGAGAGGGTCTTTCATGTTTTTAACAAGTTTCGCGGCCACCATAGGTTCAGTTGAGGGGTATTCAGTTGGTTGCAAGATGCTAGATGCCACTAAATCCTACTCACTGGTCCTTTATGTAATATATTGACAAATAAAATAAAAAATGTGGCTTGTTACAATAAAGTAATGCAAAATCAAGTGTGATGTGATTGTGTACTAGAAAAAGTTGATATAAGACAATGTGCAACAAAGTGCAGTCACATTACACAGAACAATGGAAACATGCATGATGGTTGCAGTGATTTGATATTTTTATATCAAATGTGTAGCATATTTAGTAGAGACATGATTGGAATGCACAACTGTCAAGCCTCAAGCTATGTGTCGCTTCGTATTGAAAGCTTGTTGTATTGAGGCACCTGATTGGAACATATTTTAGTTACACCAATGAGGGCACCTTGACTGTGAAATGTCATTGTGGACCCCACACCAGAGCACATGTTCCAGTGGTGCTTTGTGTGGCTCAGATGAACACAAAGCTGTGTTGTGGTGGACAGTTGCACCGCTGGGTTTTCTGGATCTTCTTCCATGTGCCGCTGCACTGAGGGTACCCCACTGCCTGCCAGCGGAGCACAGCTTTTCTGCAACACAGGTTTATGGTTTTCACACCACCATATGCATACTTTCACACATTTCATATATCTCTGTGCAGTACAAGATGCTGACATTTCATTGATTTACTGCCTTGCTCGAGTGATATATTAAGTAACTGTGGAAGGAGGTGAGAACTTATCCTGCTCACATTTGTCCTGGTCAAGACCATTTCATGAATTGCTTATTTTTCATTTCTAAATGTTTGGTCTGATAAAATGGCAAATCTAGAAAAAATGGAATGTAAAATGCTGTTTTTATATCAAATCCTTTCTAAGCAATCCAGGTTTGAAGAAACAACTTGGCATGTACAAATATTCCACCTTAACTATAACAGCTTAAAGAACACACATAGAAAAGGTTCATAACTTCATACTTGTCTGATTGCTGACCGTCTCCCTGGCAGCTGCCACTATTGTTTCGCATAGCAGGTGGTTCACATGCCACGCACACTTTAAAGCCCTCTGTCACGTAGCGCATCCAGTGTGTGTGTGGCTGGTTGTGCACTGTGCAGTGGGGTGTCCGCGACTCCAGTGTGAATTCAACACAGAATCTGAGGGGAGCAGGGGCATGGTCATAAAGGTCACAACAGTTATTCATGTGATATTAAGACTATAAATCAAGACAGAGAACTAAAGGACGCACTGAATGTACACAATAGGAGGGACATCATCACCCAATTTGTGACTGGCATAGTATGTAGCATGAACACACCCAATATGAAATGGGAATAATTCTGCCTAAAGATACACCATAAATTGTTCACAGTACCTCACCTACTGTCATACAGACCTTTGTGTGTGTTCATTATATGTCACAGCCCTTACTAAAGTCTGAGTATTTCATTTCAAAGGGTTGTGGGCGGTCTCTTGACGTTGCTATATTTAATGGTCTGTGGACAGACATCCAGGTGAGCAAACACCCACAGGTAGCTCATTGAGATGGAGAAAACAGTGGGCTGTTTTTTTTTCACACTAAAATGAGGTTAACCCCGGACAACACTCATGAACTTTTCAACTCTTGAATTTAAAGATATCCGAGGTCATGTGCAGCTTTAGAGTACTCAAGGAGGCTTTATAAGAGCATGATATGAAACCTACCCAGGGTTCAGGGGGTTTCCATAGTTGTCATGCTTGGGCCTCCCCTTGCCAAACTCCATGCTTGTGATGAATGCAAGACCTGATAAGAGAAACCAATTAAGTGTTTCTAAGTCACTTCAGATTTAACCTATTTAAAGTGCAAAATCACAACGTTTTTTTTGCTTTTGTATACCTGACTCGACTCCACAGTGGGCGCCATGGTAGTCTCTGTACTCCCTGCAGCCGGCTTTTTGCTCCAGGCTGGGACAGGGCTCTCCGTTGTTACTGGGCTGCTGCTCTATGTGACGTACACGCACTCGCATTGAAGGTTGGCAGGGCTTGGCACAGCCACTCCAAAAGCTCCATTCGCTCACAGCGCAGTCCTGAGCTGCAGGTTGGCACCCATATTGGGAGAGAAAGAGTGTTATTAAAACATAACCTCTGTGTTGGCGAGCGCAAAGTTGATCTGAGGAGATACCCAGAGATATTTGGCCTAACACTGACTTCTACAGGTCACAGTGTACACAGAGGTGACTTCTGAGACACAGTAACAGTAAAAGCTTGCAGCTTTGTTGCAGATTGCATAATTATCGTTTTCCTGTGGAACACTGTAATGGAGCTAAATATCCTGGAAATAACTTAAATCAATGAAGCATTGATTGTGACTTGTAGAATTAGTGTTTCCTGCTCTACTACAAGTGGTTTGAGAGCCGGCCAAGTGAGCAACCCATTCAATCACCAAGTCCTGTGATTTTTCTTTTCGGTTGCTTTGTGCTTGATGATCAGGCTTTGATGTATTAAGCAAGCAGATTTAGTGACTACCGGCCTATAACGCATATTAGGTACGCTCTGCTTGTTTGACTGGAACTGTAATTGCTACAACTGATTGACAGAATCACATTCTTCAAATATTTGTACTAATTCCATTATGTGGGCTAGTCCACTGAAATGAGGCTAGGCACAGCCTGCACAAACAATTTCACATGTATGGGGAACATATCCACACTACCAGCTATGTGTCAGTTGAGATACAGTATGTGATAAGCAGCCTAGTATCAACCTGGCACTGAATATGATCTTACTACAGCAATTTTCTTTATCTTCTGTCCAATAAACAGACAGATTAAAAGGGTTATGTCACACTGGTATCATGCACAACAATAAACAGCACACTCAGAGCACTGCTCTCTACTCATCCTTCACCTGGGCACTCTGTGAAGTAGTCGAAGCAGCAATCCTTGGTCCTGACACAGCCCTCGTCGCAGTAGCATGTCCCATACACACGGTCCATCCTCCAGTCAGTGGTCACACATCCCATGTCTCTGCCGCGGCAGCATCTCCCCAAACAACCCCCAGAAACCAAGTGGTTCTTCACCAGGGTAGAAACCACCAGCAACAAGCAGGTAAACTCCACAGAGGATCCCATCATGAAAGAGTGAAAAAGGTGGTCAGAGCAGAAGTCGACCCCTTGGTTGCCCCAATATGCGATTTTTACCACTCTTACTTCTAGGTGTTCTCCTCTTCTCGATGTGTTTGTCCCCGTTCTGCTCCTACTCTACCTCTGTCATGCTCATGATCGTGAGAGGGAGAGGTTGGAATACCAGCCCAACCCAGCCAAGACTTTGCTCTGCCACAGGAGCCCTTGTGACCTGGAATTCCTGTATCCGTCTCCTGTGTCCAGCCCTTCAGTTTCCCTCCAGAAAAAGGTCTGCAGAGTGACCTACAGTACAGAACACCCCATTCCAGCTCTAATCAGACTCCCATGTCCCTCATACTGTGTGTGCATACTCTCCTTCAGAGCTCGTGTGTCTCTCCCTGTTCCCGGCCGAGCACCTCCCTCCAGTCGATCACACACGGGAGGAGACAATGAGGACAAGGGAGGGGTAAGCTGGTGAGTTTGGTGTGTGTTTCCCCCCACCTCACTCCCCACCCCCCCACCCCCAGCTTCAGTTCTCTCTCTTCTCTTACTCACCTGCCTTATTCTCATATCACTTCTCGCCACTTTCCCTGCTGAATTGCTGTGACCCTGATGCCAGTCTTGTTCAACCGCTCTCTGCCACCCCAGACCTCTGAGTCCCAAAAGAAAGGGAGGAATGTGAGCAGTTGGCAGACCTCCAGACAATTGTGCCAGGGGGCCCGCTGAGTGTTGTAAAGCCACCCTTTGGTTCTCACCTCACTGCCTTTTTGATATTTTTCTTCAGCATACTGGAATCTATCAAAAATCTCAACACATCAGACATGATTTCCACTTTCATAGTTTTGGACATTTGCTTGGTTAGTTTGTCAGTTTATCTGATAGTAGTTTAACATTTTGGGAAATACCTTTTTTTTTTAATGAGACTTGGATGAAAAGATCCATACTACTCTCAATATCTGTACATTCAACATGAAGCTACAGTCAGGAGCCTGTTAGCTTTGCTTAGCATAAAGACTTGAAACACAGGAAGACAACTAGCCTACTAGCACCAGCAAGTTCATTTATTGTTCACTGACATGTTATATCTCATTTGTTTAATCCATACAAAAACCAAAGTATAAAAAAAATGAATTTTTGGCTGGCAATCTCACTATGATGTCAGGACTCCAGGAAGTCACTGCACCTGGCCCAGAAATAGTCTGTCAAGCCCTGTAAAACCACAACTTGATGTTTTTTTGAGTTTTGTGAACAAGCAAGATATAACATGTTAATTTGTGACTTGTAGACATGCTAACAGCTTTTTTTAAACTTTTGGACAGAGCCAGGCAAAGTCTATCCCCCTGTTTCTAGTTTTTATGCTAAGCTAAGCTGACTGTCTCTTGGCTGTAGCTTTATATTTAGTGTACAAATTGAAGAGCGGTATCTGTCTTCTCATCCAACTCTCTGCAGATAAGAAGGCAGATAAGAAGGCACATAAGCCTATTTCCGAAAATGACTCACTACTTTCAAAAATTGTCAATGAGATAGCATGCCTACCACAGGTTAATATTTTAAAACAATGAGTCTTTGACCACCAGTGTATATAACCATTTGCAGACAGGGGTGTGGCTGTAATTTATAACTCTTAGAGCACAGCGGGGGCAAACTGTAGGTGACAGACTCATTTCATATACTATAATTCTGCAGAGGCATGTCTAGCAAGGCTAATTGTTTTATCTCATCAAGATGGGGCTCATAGCTGTCAGGAGTAACAGGAGTATTAGATTTGCTGAGTGAAATTGAGACATGCTTAAAGGACACAGAATTTTTACCATGTCCTCTGTGATGTTTTCAGTGTATAAAAGCTGATAACCTACATGCTACTTTGCCCTTTTTCCACTCGTATCTTAATGTGATTAAGATTAGAGCTTTCCGATAACTAATAAAAAGTGACACCCATACGTGTGAATTTTAAGTTAGACATTTGTAATTCTGCAGTACCCAGGCAAAAAGCATTTTTCACAGTTATGTTTGTTCAAGGAGCCTGAATGTCTGAGGATGTTGTGAACTCCAAATAGGGTCAGCTTTTATTTGAGCAGTACCTCCTCCATCTCATGGGAAACAAATGAGGCCTCTGCAGGGAGCATTAGCTGGGAATGAGGCCTCCCTTTACCCACTGCTATAGAAGGAGCAGATATTTGTTATAATGTGGATACTTTGCCTCTTCTGCTTTGAAAAACAGCTTGTGGAGAGCAGAGGGGGGTCTCTTTGGGTCCTTTGATTCTTCTTCTCGCTATGGAGCAGGTAGGTCAAGCGACAGTAATAGCCTTCATCTTCACCATAATCATCAACAGCGGCATCACTGGGCGGATTGAGGAGCATGTGTCTGAATCAGTGTATATTAAAGTTTGAGGGGGTGAACTCAGACTGACCTCAGATGTAAAACTACTGCACTGTGTTAATATACAAATATTAAATGTGACACTTTTATATGATAGATAATCCTGGCTTATGTTGCATACTTAAAAATAAAACATGATGTATTGTTAATTAATTTGAGAAGGTGCCTGTTTCCCAAATGGTGGATATCTCATTTTGTAAGTCTAGTAATGCTTACAAATTGTGAAAAGGAAGGGGATGCCACTCAAATGTCACTAAGGCTAACACACACACACACACACACACTGTACAATTTCAGTGCTGATTTGATCCGTCCACTGATGCAAGACTTACAGCTGCATCAGTTTGCTATGGCGTCAGCACGTTGGAAGTGCACATCAAAGCATGTGTGTTTTACATCTGACATGCCCCCAACCCCGGACCTCCTGCCCTTACTGTGCACTTGTCAAAGACAATCAGCCTTCCCGCAGTAATACACCCTTCTTGGAGTTTCTTAGTGTATATGAGTAAAGAGAGAAAGGAGATCAAGCCTGTGTTAATGTATCTCAAGATGATGAACAGTAACTATGTGTGTTTATAGTCGTCAAACTCGGTCCATCACAATCTCATGCAGACACACACGACCATTTGACAAAGACAAGGGCAGAGATAGTAAGACATACAAAAAGAGACTGGTTGGGTTTAATTAGGAATGAATAGTGTGTGTGCCATTACTTCTTTTACTGGGCGTCAAGGAGACGGCAGGGTGAATCCTCGCTCAATCTCACTTATATGGGGAATGCAAACCATGGCTGTCCCCATGGTAACGGCTGACCTGGGTTGCTATAGTTTCAGAACCTTTGTTGACAAATGCTATGCATTCAACTTTTTCATCTCAATCAATGTGTTGTAAAGTTATGATGATGATGTCACCTTTGTCAAGTTTTGTGTAAAATATTAACTATGGCAATGCAAACATATAGTATACATGGCTGAGTCCACTTCCCCATAGAGCTCCTGAAGAGGGATTTATTGTAATTCTTCTCACTTTTCTACTGGTGATTGATGTTCTGACCTCAAAATTTTAACCTTAACAAACTATTTAATCAAAGAAGTTAGTCTAATTAGGTCATGTTTGTTCCTCCCTAATGAGTGCAGTCAGTTTCTGTCTCATGAATGGACCTCTTTGTCTGCTAGCTGTCTCCAACTTCCTCCCTCCACGTGTACATCTGTAGGAGGAAGTGAGTGTACATACAATATCTGTTTATGAGCTGCAGTCTTTTTTTTTTTGCAGTGTGTGCACCTTAGCTGTGCGTTCGTCCATGTAATGGCATTTGAGGAGGTGAGTCTTTTATCTTATTCCTCGTGATTGATGTACCCAGTGGTGACACAGAGAGTAAGCTACATGAGTCATTATTTAAAGAGTTGAGAAGGTGGTTGTTTGACTTGGCTTGTGTTATCAGAACACAATTTCCAGGCCGATGTAGATCTTGGAAATTTAAAAAAAGTGAGGTTCAGTGGGTGAATCCATTTAAAAAATACTGAGATTTTCTTTAAATACCTTAAGCGATACAGAGAGGAGATATAGATATTTGCCCTGTACCTGAGGATTACTTTCACCATGACCCTGAGTGAGTCCATGCTCTTCATAGGGACACTTCACATCACACAGCATCTATTATGATAAGCCATCCAGTACATCCCACTAATGATGCTCCCTTCATTACAGGTCATTACTGTTTGATCGTTTATGGATGATAATACGCCTCTCCAGGACCAATGCCGTAGAGAGGAATAGATAAGACTGGCAGCCTTAGAGCGTTGCCGGTGTAATGACCACAAAGACAGTGATATTAATGAAAGTTTTTCGCCTGCACAAGCTTGACATCATCACCGTTAATTGCCCCCTCATCAGTCACCTATCAACCAGTATGTAAATCAATGCGGACATTAGAAGCAACAGCGGGCAGATGAGGCAAGATATGTGGGTGGGGAGTGGGACTGACCTCTGCCTCTGAGAGAAATGAAACTTCAGGTAATGATAATGACTAGGAGAGAGGGTGCATCTATCACTGTGGATTTCCATAAATCATATTGTGAAATGTCAGAGAGCAACGGGAAGGCCCTTGTGGTTTGTGTATGTGTGTGTGTGTATTGCTCTGCCAAGGGCAAAGTGTATAAAGCCATACATCAAGGACTGGCACTGAAAATCATTCATAGAATTTTCTCAGTCGTGCTTTGACTTGCATATTGTTGGCAAAAATGTCAAATCTCACTCATAACAGGCAATAACTGATACTTTTGAGGTTAGGAATGTGTGGGAGAAAAATATAACAAAAAAAACCTCCTCACCTGGCAGCTGTGAAAACTTGTAAGCAAACATTCTTAAATGATAAAAAATGATCTTGAGGTTGCAGACAAAGAGCGCAATCAAAGAAACCTGTCAACATTTGCAGCACAATGAGCACTGTTGCCATAGATTTGACAAAGTTTTCAGCTCAGCTGTGTTTATATGATGGCAAAGACAAAGATTTGACCTCTGTGCGCCCCTCTTGAATACACAGACACACAGATTACTATAGGATCAGGAGTTGCTGTTGACACATGCCACTTGTTTGCTTTATCATTTGTTTTTGATCACTGTGTAACTATCTTTTAGAATCTTTTAAGAGCCCAAACTAGTTTCACAACAGAAGAGATAGAAGAGTTATTGCCTTAATAAAAGAGGAATTTTTATCGGTTGTCTGGAGGTCTTTCGTGTTAATTTCTTCGCAAATAGTGGATATGATGCTTAGGATATGTTGTGAGGGGTCGAAAAATCCTACATCAATCAATTACAATCCTGACATATATTTAAACAAATAGCAAATTATATCAGATCCACTGAGACTTTAAAAGAAAGTTTGTGCATGTGTATGTGTGTTTGTGTGTGTGTGTGTGCGCGCACTGTGACATATTAAAAAGCGCGTTTTGATCTTTGTCCCTAGACCAAACCTGGCTAAGCATATTTAGGGCATTTTGGATTTGAAGCGTTGGCAAAGTTATAAATTTGGCAGACAGGCTACATTCTCTGATCCCCGCTGATAGAGTCAACTGGCACAATATCAAGTCAGGTGAAACAGTAACACAACCTGGCTATTCTTCAGTGTAACACTGGTTAAGCTGGGACATGAAGATTTTAGTAGCTAATATTAACAAAAAATTGAACTGCACCTGAATCTTAAATGTTCCATTGCGGCATTTTTGCATAATCGGCTCAAAAAAAAAAAAAAAACAGTTGAAATTGGCCACGGTTGATTGAAATAAGTACTGTACTCTTGGTCTGGTTCTGTGGAATTACAGTGAAACGATAAACCACTTGTGGGCAGGCCCCAGTAAGGCTCTTATTAAAGACCTCATTGTTGACTGTTTGTTCCAGGTCATTTTGTTTCACTACACTTGAAAGGGACGGTTAAAAACCCTGCAAGAAGAGGGAGACCCAGCCTCCGTTTGAGCGTGAATACAAGCCCTTCACTTAGCATGAATAAGGGGATGGCTCTTGTGTTTCTAGGTCACTGCGTGTCCCTGAAATACACATCTCACCGTCCACATGGAGGGAGGGAGGGAGGGAGGAACGGACACAAACAGTTTGACAACATCACAATTGTATTTAACAGGGAGCTGAAGATATACACTCCCTGAAATTAAACACAGTTGGCAGTTGTTTTCATTGAGCCATAGCAACCAAGATGACATGACCCCCCCCCCCTCTCCTGCCTCCTCTGTCTCCACTTTGTCTAATGAAATAGAAATGTCACAAAAAAGAAATGAAACAAAAACCTTGATCTTTCACTTGAAAGTCATTCAGATAATCAAAAGGCCTTGATCTGTAACTTCCGAGCCCATCGGCCTCCATACTAGATGATCTCAGTCATTGCAGTACACCTTCATCCTTCAAATGACAGTGAAGTGGCCATCTTGGCTCTGTTTCCCCACTGAGGATGGCTGTAGTGGAGAGATAGCACACATCAATCATCAAAAAAACAACACTTTATCCTAGGCATGAACACTTCTTTCTTTATATTTAATGTGTTTGTTTTGTAGTTTTATGATTTTTCATAACATTGTGCTTTACCCCTGCTGCTGTTCATGCAGTATTTGAGTTTTACTATCAAGTGACTCAGGCCATATCTGTGGTTGTTCTTGCTGCTGTGGCATCTGCCAATTATCATCTGTACTTCGCACTCACATGGCAGGTTTGTTTTATAGATGGCTGGCTGTTTAATTGGTATATACTATAATCATGACTCTTCAAGTCCCCTTACACTCAAAAAAGTGCTTTTCTTCTTGTTCCTACACTTGGAAGTTTGAGTTTCACTGTGCAGAATGATGTATGTGTAGAGTTTGACACTTGAAGGCTGTTTTCACATTCATCTGCTGAGGGGGGAAAGATTTTCTGTCTTCATTGAAAACCAGATTTTAAGAGGTGGGCCTATGAGTATGATTTGTGACATCACAACTACTTTGGAAGTCAACCCTGGTCCGATATTCAATTTACACAAGTGTGATGTGGAAACTTGAAGCCTCCAGTGTCAAAACAGTGAGAATGGACTTGACAGTGAAGTATGAGACGTATTGTGTCAAGCAGTTAAACTTTTGAAATGAAAATTATTTAGTGTACATATTCATAAATTCTTAAAGTTACTCACACTATGATAACAGGGACACAATTGTATTTTGTGCACAATAAAGGTATTCTGGGATCCATCTTCAAGTTGAAAGAGGTAAAATAACAAGGTCAACCTCCCTACAAATTTAATAACCGCAAAATAGTACAAATAACTCTCTTCTGCTACACTGCAACATTATCTATCTTCAAATAATGAAGTCCTCATTTCTCTCAAGACAAAAAGACAACTGCTATGACTGCCGTCTTTGTCGATTACAATGAACAAGACCATTCAGAGACATTAGCTGCCCATCATACAGCAACAAAACTATGTGTTATGTGGGAAAGTACCACATTCTGAGATCTGGGGGCACAGTTTCGTGTCTGTTTTGTAGATATGGAATGCAGATTATGTTTCATTGCAATCTTTTAGGCATTCTGATTACCAGGCGGGTCGATATGCACTGTATGTGCCAAGGGGAGGGTGAAGCCTCCTTTATTAGCCTGCGCTGTACTAGAAGCTCCAGAAGAAAAATGATGATTCACAGAAAAGAGAAACGCACTCAAGCTAACAAAAATAAATTTATTTAAATTTGGGAAGACGTTTAACAAGGCACAATACTGGTTTTGCTAAACTATTAGATATGTCAAATGTGGGTGTTTCAATTTACTCAGCTAATAAGTTTATAAAACATAATTAGTGTTTTAGGGCAATGTTTCAAATACTGTAATGAGATCCAAGCTTACTGATGAAACAGCAAGAAATATGGCAGTATTACATAACAGCCATTAAAAGCCATTAGAAAAGTAAAATAAATATATTTTCATGCAGATGCTGAGTGGAAAACTACTGAGACCTGTGAGAAGGAATGAAAATATATAGCTAATAATATTTATCATCAGCACTTTTTTTTCCACAGTGAACACATTTGTAAGAATAACACTCTACATGTAATCATTACAAGAGGAGCACAGGTCAGGAATCCCAAAATATGAATACCAGCCAGGTTGAGCAGCAAACTAATGTCACTGAAGACAAAAAAGCCGTTACAACGAGCCACTTAAACGAACATGGTGCCCAAGATGTTTTATTCTCTTCAGACGTCCTTGGCACAGACTCTAATGTTTTGATCCTTGACCAGTGCGACTGGGAAAGTGGTGATTGTCAGGATGGGGGTTTTCTCGATTTCCTAAGTTTCTTGAGCTTTTCTTGCCTCACTGTCTCGCCCTCCAAAGAGGACAGCTCAGATATCCTGTGGATAAAAGAACGAGAGGCTCCCACCATCGGGTCTGGGTAGGACTGGCCTGAGGGGGAGAGAGAGCCAAAGACACAATGAGAGGGTATGGAAGGGAGAGAAGAAGAGATATCAGAGTAAGATCTATGATACAATATCCTCACTTATACACTGAAAAATACTTGAACTATCCCGCTTCTCTTAATCTCCATCATCTTAATTTGTGAGTGTGGATTTAACAAGGGATGTCAGTTAGAGTTAAAGTCGTTCTGCCTCACTGCAGCGTGTTTCATAAAAAATACAAGTGTGATTGCTATTTTGAGCGTATAATAAAAATGTGTAATAAAATGAAATGGTGAAATATATATACAAATATTAATAATACATTAACCGGTAGCAAAAACTGAATGCACCAGTTTTAAACTCAGCTAAAAAGCTTTAGGTATGAATCAGACTGAGCATAAAACTGGAGCAAACAGTTGAAGTAAAACATTATGACACAGTGTCAAGAGCCCCTCACTCCACATGACAACACTAACACTCCCTTCTACCTGTGACCCCTTGTCCCACTTTGCTATGGTGCTCAAGACCTGACTATAATAAGGCGTGGGATCTGTGCTTTTGTTTGAAGAAGGGAAATCCATAAAAAATGACATATTTGCTGGCTGTAAGTCAATGTCACCTGTACAGGTTGAAGGTTGGATTCCCCTTTCCACCTACTACACAGACAGGCCTGGTGTGTTTAGACCACATTAAATACCTGAGGATGAGGACAAACCGTCTACTTAACTCTTGGTTCTCACAGGAAAAAATTCAAATAACTCACTCTTTTGATTGTCTTTAGCAGTCAGTAGATTGTAGGTTGGATAATTCACCTTAGGCCTGCAGAGGAGAGCGGGTGAGCAGAAGAGGAATTAAGTCTGAGAAATAATTGAGAGACCTATTGATTGGTTTGGTCTAATTAAGATTATAAGAGCAAAAATACCTGCTGAGCTTGCAGCTCTCAACTGAGAAGGTGTTCCTGCCATTGAGGACTAAAGTGGAAGGAAACAGGATGGCTGGACTTGTATTCAGTTTGTATCTTTCAGGGTAGCTGGAGGACAGAAATGAGAACGTAGAAGTGCACATACATGTGGATAAATCCTTTGTATTTGCTTTATATCCTTTATTGGCAGCCCAATTTTATTTATGTTTACCTTTAAGATTTATATGTTTGGCCAACTTTTATTACTATGTGAGAATGAAGATAGTTCTCTGTCACTTTACAAAGTTTAAAAGCAATAAAAATGAACTTTTCCAACAATGGATGACTAAAAATGACAAATACATTATTGGGCAAAATAATGTTGCTTATATTGTAGCTATAATCATGCACCGTGTTGCCAGAATACAATACTCAAGCTTGAAGTCTTCTGTTTCTGATAGATACTGCAAATTATGCGTGTCAAATTTTTAATTATAACTGGCTGCTGTTTTCGTCATTTACATTCTTGTAATTTGTCATAAATGAGGCAGTGACTCAGTATAATTACTGTAATCTGTGCAGCTGTCTCCAGATATGTGCTATGAACAGTCCAGCTACAACGACTGGATTGAGTGACATTAATCCACTGGTTACCCCAGGGTGAAAGGCCGTCCCGCATGGCTGTGGGAAAACTCCTTGGAGAGGCTGAAGTGATGCAGGTTGCCTGGTCTGTGCACATGAAAGTCTCTTGGCAGTGGGGGAATCACAGTTCTGGTACTCTCTAACCTCCCACCTGAAAATAATATTTAGCCATTCAAAGCTGACATCTGGTATGAAGACACACTTTACCAAAAGGTTAATTGTATCTCTTGATTTTATAAATACTCTTAATTACTACTTAAAAATCTCAGGTTTGAATAAATGAATGACACCAGTGATCATTACAGATGATACAACTCCACCTACTGGTTGTTATAATAGGTTACAGTGCCAGTATGTGTCTCACCTTCAATGTGTATCTACTTTAAAGAACACTGAAGAACACATTTTTTTATTTTTTGGAGGTCAAATGTGCCCTGAAAGACTTGTAACAACTCATGAAAATTAGCTTTTGAAAGTGAAACTCTCCCTCCATGATTGAAAGCACTGGTCTTAAGTGGTCTTAAGTGCAGTGAACAAAACCTGCAACTCTTCAAATACTTGGAAACAAAATTGGATTAGTGTCAATTCTCAGGCCACAATGGATCAATAATTTGTGAAAATAAAGTCTTATGAACATTCTCTCATAATGAGAGGGCAAGTCCTACTCTGCAATTCTTACATTTCTCATCAAAAAGAAAATGCCTCCCACAGATGTCCTTCTCTGAGCCATTGTTCTCTGCCTCCAGTCTGTCATCTTTGGCTAAATTAGGTGACCTAGATTAGAGAAACAGAGATACATTTACCAGCACACACAGATTTCACAGGGGTGGACACCACCCAGAATAATGACACATAATTGTAGCATTTGTGTGTAATTATTCTTGGATCTTTCATCAAGAGTATCCCTGTCACTTATGTATAAACACTTTTATTACCACTTCTATTTTTTGAAGACTGTCCAGTAGTTGTGACTCACTGTTGGTACCGTAGCAGGCAGATTTCCCGGGATATAATAGATGTTTTACCCCATAAGGTTGCATTTCTAGTACACTGGCTTTATTAATTAAACCATACGTGTATATATATATATATTGTGTAGATTTCTTGGTTCTTTGCAAAACGTTAGCATGTCTTACCCTCCAACTATAAGGCCGCTCAATAAGGTTTTCCCATCCTGCGACTCTACAACACAGAAAGTCAGTCAGCCAGACGCATCAGCCGACACAACTGCCATGGGATAAACATTAGCTTGTAGCACACACATCACATGAGCAGGCTTACTCACTGCTCAGGGGTTGAATGACAGGGAATTTTCTTCTTGGGTTAATATTTTGCCTGACATCTGCGTCTCCTCCACCCGCTCCCATCCTGAAGCTCCTGTATGTCGGATATCCAGTCGCATCAAGGCCGCGCTGGCTGTAATTTGAGCCTCCCTCCGATATTAAAGCCTTTGCGGTAGGTAACGTTACAGATGCTTTAACCTGGAAAGTCATCATGTTGGAGGTGCCGTACAGATGGCTATTCTACACATCACCTCCTTTTCAATCTACAGTAAGATACCTTGTCATTATAACGGTGAGAGCGTACAAACTAACGCTAGTTATACCGGAGTAGTGCTAGCCAGGCTACACACTGCTCACTGTGCTACCGAGTCACTGCGTCACCATGGAAACAAGCTTCATAAAAGCATTGGATTTATTGTTTTTTTGTTTCAAATTGTCCAAATGCACAATCATTTCCTTTCTTTTCTGTTTTTAATTACGTGAACCCCCAAATTATATCTTACCGTTTACATCCTATACATTTGCCCCTTTAACTTATTCACATGTAGGGTTAATCCAGTGCTTTGTATTTGGATACAGTCCCCCTTTAATTTTAAGTTTCAAGACTGAGCTTTGGTAAAGTTGAGGTGGGAAATGGATACCACTGCTAAATATCTAATTTAATACATATACCAGAACAAAACTGAAGGCATTACATGCATGAAATGGCACAAAACAATGACAAGACCAAGAAAGGGTTTTTTCCATTTTTTTTTTTATTGAAGACTACATCCAGTCCCTTGAAAAACCTGAAAGAGAAAAACATACATTGTTAAATTTCCACTTAAAGATAGATACAAAACAATTTATAACTACTAAACAAAACTTTCTTCTATAGTAACATGTTATAATGTGCCTTTACACCCCATAGGGAGGTATTAGAGACAGGCATCAGTCCAATATTCCAAAATTGTATTTGCAACAACTTTTATATTGGTACCAATTGCACTTTTGGAATGAAATCATTGCCACGTTTGCTTAAAATACATCCAATCTGCCTTTCCAATCGTTTGAGCAAATATGCCCTCATTACTTCTCCACTGTCTCCAACAGAAGATACTAGATCAATGGCTAAGATGTGGTTTCAGAAATAGTTGGCTTATTTTCAGCTAGTTTTCACCATAGTCGATAAGATGGGGAAAAAAGATGATGCATCATCAACCACTTCTAATGAGCTATTTTAAAAGCTAAAAGTGTTCCTACAGCTCACCATAACTTTAGTTCATCCTCCTGATCATTCTGTTGATCTGGTCCTCCCTGTTGCCAGCATCTCCTCCCTCCACAAAGTGTGTGGTCTTCTTGTTCATACCACCGCGGGGTGACGACAGCTTGAAGGGCCACAGGAAGTTGTTGGCGGGCTTGAAGTTCTTTCCAACTGTGAAAATCTCATGGATGAGATCCTCAACACAGATGATGCCATATTTGCCTGCAGATGTAAATGCAATATGTTTAAAGTTAAACCACACCAGACCTTGTAAACTCTGACTACTTCTGCAGAAGATTTGAGAAATCAAATGTGAATGAATACCAACTGTCCCTTTGGACAACTTTGGATTCACTGATTAGAAAAGTTATTAATCTTTTATTTGAACTCAGGCTGAATTAATTTATTGTCTCATCTTTTGAGCGAATGCCAAGTCATCATGCAAGTTCACAAGAATTTCCCAAAAAGCTTGACATGCAACATTTTATCTTGAGACAAGAACTTCCAGGAAGGGTTAATTAAAGTTTTATCAGGAAGGATCCACATCTGTTATTAGCACACAACTAAAATAATATCTCCAAATGGAGGTAGTCATGGTTTTGCTCGCTTGTGGTTTCAGACACAACTGGCTTAGTTTTTCGTTTTTTCACCATAGTCGATAAGACGGGGAAAAAAGTGTACATCATTAACCACATTGCGGTCACCCTGTCAGAATAATTTAATACTCATAGCTGCCTTCATCTTACAGTACAATATTAAAGTTAAGATTCTGCTGTTCCTGCACTGATTTGCAGCAGCAATTAATAGCACCAAATATAACCTTTACTTATCTAAACTGTTGTGGCTCATACAGAAAGCTTACAAATTATTCCTCCCTCTTAGGAGTGTGCCGTTTAGAAACCTCTAGTTTAAGATAGTGCAACATGTGCATACCAAGGGCCTTCTCCACCAAAGCGTTGTCTGTGAGGGCAATGCGTTGTTTCCTCATCCTGCCGTGGCCACGTTTGTAGATGAGCTCACGCACAGACTTCAGGTTGGGGTATCTGAGGGGAAACACCAGGTTTCAAGTTATAAAATTAGCTCAAATCAGCTCTGAGCAATGCAGATGTTGCATATGGGTTACATCCTAAGAGGCATTACTAGATCATTTACAGTGCAAGCAGTGCAAGCCTCTTAGAACTGTTTTTGCTTCCTTATTTGTTACATTCATTTCACTTTATCATTATAAACAAGCTTCCTAACAAATGTCACCTAAACTTAAAATTTGATGGTTGCTGAAGTTTGAAACAACATTAATTGTTTGTCCTTCAACCAAATTCAGTTTAAGTTTAAAAAAACAAAACTTCCAGCTCTCTGCAGGGGCTCATCTCATAGCCTCAAGCATGTGACACTTGGGCCATGTCCTAATTAGAAGTGTCAGAGGTGTTTCAAAACAGTCAAAGGCAAAACACCTGCTCCAACATCACTGATTAGGTTGTGACCAGAGGTGTGACATGCTATAACATTTTAACACTGAAACCTACATATTCAAACTACAGTAGATGAGCGACTACTGAGTTGTTTCATCTCACTGGTAGATAGAAGTGACACTGACCAGCCATGTACTATGGACAGTTAGACAAACCTGATCAACTTTCCAACGGTATGGGGAGCAAGTCCAACCAGTCGGACTCTTAACTGTTTCACCACATAATGCAGTGAAATATTTTTCTATTATATACTGAAATATCAGAGGAGTTTAGAACTTTAAGGTTACACAAAAGGACAGGGGACACTGGTCATTTACTGTGACTGTAAGGTATTCTTGTACAAAATGTGCACATCTGTTGAGCTTTGTTTCTTTAAAAACCAATTAAGCATTGAGTACTTTTTATGCTCACGATAGCCAGCTAACATTTTCTCTGGGGGTTTTCAATCAGACTTCTTTACAGCAGGACAACAATATAAAAGGAGAACATGTGGAGTCTAATCATTGAGGCTTGTCTTAAAATAAAGATACATTGAGAACAGTTTTTTGTAAAAACTGCCTTCCTCTCCATCAAGAAATTCACATTAGATCTTCTTATATTAATCCAGACCAATAACCTCAAATTACTAAAACTTTCATGGAATGTGGTTTCAGACAAAACTGGCTTAGTTTCAGTCAGTATTCACCATGGTCGATATGATGGGGAAAAAAGTTCAGCATCATTAACCACATCCCAGATATAAAACATCTATAGTCACTAGTAACAGTGTTGATATCAGTACACCATGCCATACAATGACCTTCCCATTTATAAATTAGGATAACATTCAGTATGGCTCACAAAGGGAATATATTTCTACTTTTTTATTTTTAAAGTGTTTATGGGTTGCCTCCACAGCTAATTACAGTAACAATGATAACAGCCTTACCCCCAAGCGATGTAAGGTTCGGCAATCCTGAGCATATTAATTGAAGCCTTGTTCAATTTGACGAACACACCGTTGAAGATCTGGCGCAGACGGAGCAGCTGCAGAACTTTGCGGACCTTGGGGCTGACACCGTTGATACTGGAAAACAAACGTTTATGATTAGCATCCTCATAATCTAAAGATACAGCTTATACAAGTTTGAGTATTCAGTACAGTATTCAGTATTGATTGTGGTTTCAGACAATAATTGGCTTATGTTTGTACAAATCTGTATCACCAGAGTCGATCAGTCGGGGAAAGAGCGTGCATCATTAACCACATGACAGCATTTACAGACCAAGCAAATCTACACATGTTGAAGCGCAACATTTACATGGATTGCTGTATTAACCCAATTTAGGAATTACTGTTCTTAACAGCCTCTGAATCCAAACACTTAACTTTACTGACTGCAAACTTGTTATCACATTGATTTACTAAAGTCAGTACACTGCTTGACAACAGATCAAAGCACTGTCATAAGCCACTACATACAGAACAGCTTACAACGTTTAAGCAGATCATGCACACAAGGTACAGTCACAATAGCAGATTTAGAAATAAAACTGAATACTGGAGGAATCCTAATGAAATGTGGACAGGGCACCTTCAGTCAGCAACACAGCCATATATTATAAATCCATTAAAATTTTGTTATCCTGTTCCATGCTGTATTTCTGCTATATATCTTTCTTGTTCTATTCTGTTCACACAACATCTATTGCACATCTGTCTGTCCTGGAAGAGGGATCCCTCCTCTGTTGCTGTTCCTGATGTTTCTTCCATTTTTCTCCCCATTAAAAGGGTTTTTTTTGTAGTTTTTCCTTATTAAATCAAGGGTCAAAGGATAGAGGATGCTGTATTGCTGTACAGACTATAAAGCCCTCTGAGGCAAATTTGTGATATTGGGCTATACAAATAAAACTGACTTGACACAGTAGAGCATGTAAGGTCTACTTGGAGGTCTTGCAATCCATGCAAATATTACTGACAAGGATGTAACCAACAAGAAAAGTTTTGTTGCCAGATAGTGGACACCACTCACCCTCTGATTCTGATGACAAAGGCCAGTTTGGGCTCAGCTGGCACATAGTAGTTTCCCACTTTACGAGCACTGCGTCCCAAGCGAATTTCACGCCTGTACATCTGCCTGTACTCCTTGTGGTACTTCTCAGCCCTCTTGTAGATCAGTTTCCTGGTCACTTTGCGGGCCTATAAACACACCAGAACATATGTTCAGTTTGTGCAAGAATGACAAAACCAATCAACAGGAATCAGTTCCTTGAACCGGCCAACATGCAGGTATGTAAGTTAAGTACCTTCTTCTCAGCCAGCATCTTTTTGACGCGCATGGCCTTCATGGTGGCGAAGGCCTTTCGCCTTTTCAAAAGGCTCTCAGGGACAGCCGGAACTTTTTTTCTGATGAAGAAAAAGACAATTCAGTTTAAAACACGTGGACAATAACGATTGTTCTCACATAACTAACTAGTTAAGGTGAAATATACCGCTGGTAGCTGCTAGCTTCCCATCCTATCATTAACCGGCTTCCGTACAGGGTAAGTACTCTTTAAAACGCCACACCAAGTGTCTCTGAAGCGTTAAAAGCAGCATAAAAGTCGACATCTTTATCAGTTAATCCCTTCTTCCTTTTTTTGTCACAGAAACATGGTATTAAACGAGTGCATGGGCGCTACAGAGGCAGCCATGATGTACTCGGCTATGAGGCTACACACAGTCTCCATAAAGTGATCATAACAATTAATAATCACTATCCTCAACAATACTAGTAGGATTATGATGTGTGGACACTAGACAATCTATCCAGGGTGGAAAATGAACAAAGATAACTATTTAAACACTGGATGTGTTCAGATTTCACTACAGCGGTAAACACTCACTCTGCGTCCGCCATTGCGCCCACCGAGAAAGAGAAATTTTCTTTTGCGCATGTCCGCGTTAAAGGAATGAGGACCTCTACGGTCTGTCCGTCTAGCTGCCTGACTTTGTCATTTACTCTAGTAAGCGAAAGCCTAACAAAATATTCTAAAACTACATTAATATGATGGCATTTTTTTTAATTTTAAAAAATATGGCATTCATTGTTTATTTTTTCTTTTGTAATGCTGTTGGTTGAATGGCCCCTAAATTTACAGCTACATTTTGATTTTGTTTCATTTAGAAAGTTCAGCAACGAATTCTGGAAAGCTAACCCTAATTTTAAAATGTTTATTCGGTAACCCAAGAACATTTTTTTGGTACATTTTGTCATTGTTATGAAATAAGGTGGTCTCATGATGAGACCATGGATGACACACTATACCTTCCATGGGGTAGGTAAATACCCATGGATGTTGGTAATACCACATGTGATGTTATGCACGTATTGACCGGCAGAGGGAGCAAACACTTCATTTTGCAGACCGGTATCAAAGCGCGTCTGGAGGTGAGAAAGTTTCCTTTGCTGAACCTTTCCACTGGATCCCATTTGGAAAAAAAGACAACCTCGTCTATTCCAGGATGTAAAACCGGTAGTGTGATGCAGGTTTATGAATGAATACACATATTCCAGATTGACTTTAAAGGTCATGCACATCTATTCAAGATGCATATTTAATTGATTCAAATGAATGAAAGTAGTCTACTCCTATGGTCCAAATATAGATTTGACACACTCTCTGCGTATTTCCATTTTTGTATGACTTATCTTTCTCTTCTCAGCAAAAATATAATGCAAATATTTTAGAAGCAAAATCTTTTTGCAAAATATTTAACATATTAGCTGATAGTCCTGAATAGAATGAAGAGCTACAGTATATTAACAATATGAATATATACTATATTAACATCAACATTAACATTAACATATACACACAATTAACAGTACTTTATCCTTCAAAAATTGAATGGTCTGTTAGGAACATTTAGAATAAACAGGCACACTTTGGCTTTTAATACCACATGTTTCTGTTAATACATAGGCAGTTTTGCTGAAGCAAGATTTTAAATGTGACTTTCGCTGAATGCAATAATCACATTCTGGTATTACATTAGTAAAGGATCTGAAATTTCTTCTACCACTGCTTTGGCCCCCTGGCACGCCCACTAACCAGCAGCAAACGTCCTGCAGAGCGTTGCACAACGTCGAAAACGTGAGTTAAATAAAGAAAAAAAAAAACCCTTGCAAACCAGTGAAAAAGGTCTGCACATTGAACGCACCCCAGGTGAGTCCGTGGAAGTCTTGTCTGTGTGTCTAGGCCATTAAGTTTATTGGCTATCATAATCACCTTCAGGTTAGACAGAAAAACCATTTATGCACATATAGATCACATATAGATTGAAACATACGGATGTATATTACCCAAGTCTGTCTGGGTGCGTATTTTATCGATTCTCTTTCACCTTCCGCAATGCGCAGATCTGAATGGATTATTGTCAGACAATACAGCTGTATTGTCTTAGACTGCTTCTGAATTAAATTCAGTATTGTGTTCAAATATAATTCAGATGACATAAAGTCGGGATATTCTTTAAGGAATAACAAGGATTTTGCTTGTTCCATGTATGGGCGGACATTGACCTGGACTTGCAGACTATGGCATGACTGATGTTTTAAATTTGCATTTCGTGTTGGAAACCCTCTGTATCCGTTCATATCTAATTATATCCAGTGCTCATAAAATCCCAATCACAACCTTAATCCAAAATAAGGATTAAGACAAGCTCACTTATTAAATAAATCAAAACAAATCGGATATTTAGTCAGACAGTCCTGTTTGTGTAACTGGTTGTGTAACTAAGACATATTTTTCTCATAACAAATAGCTTTGTTTTAAAGATATTAAAAGCCCAAACAGAAAGAAGCAGTGGCTTTTAAAGAACAGGACAGCCGGATCTCTGATCTTCCTTTGGGATATTGAATTGGAAACAAATCGCAGCAGATTAGTGTTAAGTAAAATATTTGAGGTTACATCACCGCTGAGTGTACTGTATAGACCTGGCGCTTCATCCTGACAGGCGCTCAAGTCTCAGTCCTATTGGTCCTCAGTCAATTGCATTGATGGGTGGACTGAATAAATAGCGAGTGAGATGCAGTTGAGGATGAGATGAGTAGAGGAGCAGCAGAGGAAGTGGGAGGCACACAGTTCATAGTAGCTGCTCGTAACTCACTGCAACAGCGCGCTGTAGCGGCAACTGGACCCTGACTGACTGAGCAGCATCTTTAACTCTCCTTGCACACACAAGTTGTGGTCTCGTTTTCGCCTTTTTTTCGCCACTTTTTTGTGTATGAGCGTTGTTCGCGTTTCCTGCCTGCACTGTGATCCAGTCTTGTCGGCGTCACCCTTACCTTCTTACCCGCTGTTAACAGGTTGCAAGAGGGGGAAACCTTCCCTGCGCTTCTGCCGCTGTTCAACTAGAATTGATTGAAACCTTGAGTCAAGATGATGATGATAATTATTGCGGAGTTCTTCATGGTCATTTTGAAGGTGCTCTGGGCTTTTGTAACAGCCGGGGCTAAGTGGGTTGTGCGGCCCAAGGAGAAGAGCGTGGCGGGACAGGTGTGCGTGATCACCGGGGCTGGAAGCGGCCTCGGGCGGTTCTTCGCCAAGGAGTTCGCCCGGAGACGAGCGATACTGGTGCTATGGGACATAAACAGCCAAAGCAACGAAGAAACAGCAGAGATGGTGCGGCAGATATACCATGAACTCGACACTCCCATAGCTAAAGACGGTAAGTCTTCTTTCCTTGCAGCAATTAGGATGTCATGAGTTTAATTTTTACGCACGGTCAGCAAAACGCTTGGCGTCTTAGGTGGTATTCTTGTCTGGCAAAGCGTATTTCAAGGATACAAGCTGCCGTAGTATCGTAAGCTGTGTTACAATGAATGCACTGAAATGTTTCACATGTGGTTGTATCGCTGCACACAGTTACATATTTTGAAATATAACCAGTCAGACTTTGGAATACTTGTTCAGATTGTTATTTCCAAAAGGGTGTAACAACTGGCTGAAAGGTGAACTCTATAAATATATTTAAAACTGACTCAAAACAACTGCTGAATGATTCAAGCTGTGGATAACAAGCAGTATTTTTAAAAAGTCATGCAGTTTCATTTAATAATTTTTGATATTGGCAAACTTTAACATCAAACTTGTTCAACTGATCCCCTTTATCATATCTTTCCCTCCTCTTTAGGACCTGTTGGAGGGGTCGAGGAAGTCCCTCCTTTCCAGCCGCAGGTCTACACCTATGTTTGTGATGTGGGAAAGCGGGAGAGTGTGTATTCTACAGCTGAGAAGGTGCGTCGGGAGGTGGGAGAGGTGGACATACTGATCAACAATGCCGGTGTCGTCTCTGGCCATCACCTTCTAGAGTGCCCCGATGAGCTGATTGAGCGCACCATGGTGGTCAACTGCCACGCACACTTTTGGGTGAGTTGATGCACAGGCGATTAAGGATGCCATCATGGCAGAAAATAATAGTTTTAGCAGCATGTGGACAGTGTTAGGACTTCAATTGTGATGGTATCATTCCCACATGACATCTGCCTCAGTTTCCATGAGCACAATGTTATCAAATGTGTTTACTGTGATGCCAGGTTCACAGGAATGTTTCCATTCTGACATGCATGCCTATTCATAATCTTATTCTACTGTGTGCCAGACTCAAGAATCAGGGGTTTGTGGAAGTGCGTGTGCTTGCCTGCCTCCCAGTGTGTGTTTGTGTCAAGAATGAGAAAGTATGACCATATAATGCCTCGCATCTTCAGATTTCAGCCCCGTTTAGTTTGATTATGCCAGAGGAAAGTCACGGGTTTGGTTTTTCATGTCTTTCCTTCGCTGCTCTTTGGCAGCACCAGTCAATGAGGATCTCTGTTATGTCAGCCCTTCCTTCTCCTCTGCTTTGCCGCGCAGATCTGCACAAATCTGACTTGCGTGATGGAAGCAGGGGGTTCTGTACGTGGGTTGGATCTGTCTCAGATCAGCTCGCCACATTTTGTTGGCAGGCAGCATTTTGTTGTGTGTTAGATTTTACTCTGGCTCTGTTTCTCTGGCCTTTCAGTGTGAATGCTTATCTGAAAGTAATAGGTGGACCTGATGGAGGGAATATGTTGCACTAGATAAGCACAAGCTGCAGCGTTGAACAGGGCCAGGTGCTATCACAGCTTCTTTTGCTTGTGTGTTTTGGGAGTGTGGAAAGACAATTTTTGCAGCTTTGCCACAGCAATTAAAAAATCCATTGAGAAGGGCAACCTTACTGATTGGGTGGTTGGGGTGTTTTGCATTCAAACCCCTCTCAGGCTTATCCAATCACCAATAAACCAGTAATTGGAAGGGAATTGATTGCACAGCTTGGCTACAGCCACCTGTGTGGGACAATTGCAGTGATTGTGCACAAATTGGTTTACAGGCCGGCTGTAGAGTAAACTGCAAGAATTTGGAATAGCCCTTTGCCTAGTGGCATGGCTCTGAATTGACCATTTCATCTGTGATTGTATTTGTCACGATATATTAAGCAATGTGTCTAGTGAAGCGGGCGTTGTTCATTTTGAGACTTTGGCCGCAGGCTCTTCTTTTTCCGGAGATCTGCATTCTCAATGATACCATGAAACCGCAGTGATTTGAAGCTCCCTAATTGAGCATGAAAATCTCTTGTGTTGTCAGTCAGACAGGTTGTGTATTTCCTCCTTAATGGATGCTCCATTCAACTATTCATGTGCCTCTCTGCTGGCTATCTCCATGTTCTCTTACATCCAAGATTTGGAGTCAGGATCCACTGGTTGGGTGGCAGATTTGGGATTCTTAATAGAGGTCTGTGTTTGTGTTCTCCCATATTCTGTGGAGAGCGTGGTTTCTTTAGGGGTGGGGTGGGGGGGCAGATGAAAGAAGGACTTAATGAATGGCGACAGCCAGAATGGAGGATGTGGTTCATTAAAGACACAAGCTAGATGAATAGAGCTTAGACTAACAGGGACCTGTCCACTTTCCTCTCTTACACAAACATGATACAGTTGCTCTCTGCATGCAGGTGGTACAATACACAAACCTTTGATCTTTTTTTTTTTTTTTTTTTTTTTTTCCACTTTTGAACAACAGGTTTTTTTTAAAATGACTTACAGTTTATGACTCACATTAGTTGTACAAAGTTTGACGTGTATTTGAAACCCTCTCTGAGGTATTTGATTTCAAGGCTTTTTATAGAATGATGACACTAGAGAGATATTTCAAAAGAGGAGTTTTTTTTCTTTTATGAAGACTGGAATTAGGGATTAACTTGAAGAGTCATTCAGCTCCTGTCGTTCTAATTTACAGAAGCACAGAGGTTTGCTCGTTCCACCATTGTAGTTTCTTTTAATGCGTCAGCAGTGGACATAAATAGCCGCAGTACATTCTTCTTGCAGTATGTTCATCTTACTCAGCTTGTCCAGAGTCATTATTCTGCAAATATATAATGACGCTATACCAAAACTTCTTCACCATCTTAATCCCAGCCATTTATTGATATTTTCCAGCACCCATTTTCTCCAGAGCAACATGACAGCAGGTTCATAGCTGTCTCTACATCTGAAATGCAGCACTGAGTAAAAGAAATGAGCAAAGCAAAGGCGAGAGTCCAGACATGAAGAGAAAAGATTTTTATTTTATGTGTGAATTCTCATTTGTTGGACTGTGTGGTGGGAATAAGGCAGGGATTGAGGCATGAGCAGGAAACTGATGGTAATCGTAGTGTGTGGGTGTCTGCCAGACCAACCCAGCTCAGACCCCACACTTCCATCCTCCTTCCACAGGCCCCTCAGACTCCTCCCAACCTGATTTGGAGGCAGTGGGTGCAGCTGCATGGGAGTCATGGAGGCCAGCTCTGTTCATCCGGCTCTGCCACACACACAGACACACACATGGACAAACAGCTATGATTCAGTCTCTTGTTCCCTTCTGGATTTTTTTTTATGAGGCAGGGGGTCATCACATTCAATTTGTCTGATGATGCTTTGATTAGTCCAGCTGGCCATTTGTGATGTTTGAGCCAGTTTTTAGTCATGCCGGAAACAGACTGTGCACGTATTCCACCCAGTGTCACCAGAGTTACTGTGTTTAGTGGACTGACATGAAAGGAAATCATCTTCAGCATCTTGAGCTGGTTATACAACAGGTGGTTTATGAACAATAAGCAGTGATTCGCCTTCGCGTGGAAATCCTACCGCTCTTGTGCGCTGACATGAAAGCGCAGAGCACTCGCGAGTGACATGGCGGGAAAAGAGCAGAGGAAAGAAAAGAGGAAGGAAGGCAGTGCCGTCCCATCCACAGGCGAGGCAAGAGGGTAATGGTAAGCTGCTGCTGACCCACTTTATCTGACAATTGGTTTCTTGTCTGTGGATCAGCTTGACAAGATGCCAGGCGACAGGAGCCAAGTTCCGCAGGCCGCATTCCTGCTGTAGTCAGAGAAAGGAGGCAGCCAGGCAGAAGGGTCCTACTTGACTGGCTTTATACGGGCCCCTCCTCAAGCCTGGTGCACCTGTACCCTCAGTGGAGCCAGCCATGACTACTCCTGTGTTGGTTCTCTCCTTAAGCATGTACCTGTTCAAGATTTAAGGGATGAGATTAAAGGAAGGAGTTAGCATTTAGGGCCAAAAGTCTTGTATTTTTTCAGACAAAAACACTTCAATATTGAAAACTTATATAAAAATGTCTTAAGAAATGACTTAAAATAATACCAACCTTAGTTAGCATAATGTCTTCAGGTAAACATTCACAAGTTCTAATGGCTGAGGTGTGATTGCCAGAGAACCTCAATTTGTTATTAAAATTGGTCTAGCAGGTGACCAAATGTAAAACTAAGGTGGTTTAGAATTGCTGGCGACACATTTTGTTGAGCTCCTCGCCTCTTGGTGTATTGACACCACGTCATCCCTATTCTATTGATGATGCTTTTCAGGTAAATTGGATTCCTGTTGTACAACCAGCAGAGAGGCTAGCAGAGGCTGATTGACTAGCATGGCCACCTCAATATGACCAATCTGCATCCACCATCCCTGGTGACCACTAAACTCAACCCACACAAATTCCAGGATCTGTTGTAGGATCAGATGAGCTCTTTGTGGTGACTCGAGCTCCGGCGTTTTTCTCTCCCTCTCTGCTTCATTCTCTCGTCCAGGGAGAAGTCAGCCCAATTAAATGGCCATCTGGTCCTACGCAAAGGCCAATATTTTGTTCATATTCCTGTTGGTCAGGCGCTAGCACTAATGCAGCCTGACACCCCAGCTGCAAGAAGCTTTGTGTGGCTTAAATGCTCCTGGGGGCACGCACCAATTAGGGGGTGCAAGCGGGCAGGGCACCCCCACATAGGCCAAGGAGGCCCGGCTGTGTCAGCGGGTAATTTAGTGGAACAAGGGAGCGTTGAGACCCAATTACGGCAGCTCTGATGTAAGACACGAGCCCCTGGTTGCCTTCACACATTTTGTGTCTGAGAGGTCAGTGGGGGTCATACCCACATGCCAGAGCTGCCATGAGAAGCAGGACATAATGGGAGGGTGTGAGAGAGACGGGACGTTTGGTCACGTTTAGCCCCGTCCTCCAGTCTGAGGGAATCAGCCTTTCCTTCATCAGCTCCAGTCATTTTCAAACCACTCAGCAAAATTGTCCAGTTGTATCTAAGTGTTGGCTTTAGTCGTAGAGTGTTGTGCCAGGTCAAGTCATTCTCTGCTCTCTGAAAGTTGCTGTGGGAGTGGGAAACTTTGGCTCAAGTCAGGTATGGGCATATCTTAAGTTAATGCTTCATTTCAGCTCCCTCCCTTATCCACTGCCATTCTGGCTCACAGAGGCCTCTCTCAGTTTTTTGCCCAAGCCTCATGCTCTCACTCTTCCCTCTCTTTGAGCCCCATCATTTGATGAACTGAATATTGCAGCAACATGAAAATTTATTTCCTGGGAAAGCGCAGATGTTTGGAGCTGATTCAGATCAGTTATACCTGCCTATAGAATTGACTCCAAAACGGTGAAGTCATCTTCCTTACACCAGCCTTTCTCAGCCTAGATTTGATTTATTGCTTCCAGTTTTATTTACCTGGCATAACACAGAGAAAGATGTCCAAATACTGATGCAAAGCCTATCAGAAATTGCACTAGAAGTTTAGAAGGTCTGATGCAGTTAATCTCTGGGTGCAGTTTTAATGAGGCTTCTCCTCTCCTGCCAGTGGTTTCATGGCTGTACTACCTGGTACCATGCTCTCTCTGGCTCCCTGCTCCCCTCTAGCAAATGTTTACAAAGGAGGCTGAATCATTTCTCTGGCAAGGCTTTCATACTGTACCAACCAATGAAACTTTACCTTTCATTTATATGACCACATAATAATTGGAAGCTAGGAATAAAAATGTCAAAAGTAAATTACAAAGGCACACCTCAATTCTCCAGGACCCAAAGTGATGTTTTAAACATCTTACTTTATCTGTAAAACTGTCAAAAAACCCAGAGGTACTACATTTTACATTTTATATTCCAACAAATGTTGGGTGTTCTTGTTAAAATTGCCCTTGATTAACTTTCTGCCGACTTACTAAAATCAATTTTATCGACTAATTATTTTATAACTATTGGGAATCTTGTGTGTTTTTGTGATGCAAGTGCCCTCAGTGTTATGTTTGTAACCTTGGTGACATTTTAAAAGAAAAGAGTAGGCTACATTCATTGTTCTTCACTATGGCAGCGCATATCTGACTTGAATAGATCTAGCACTGCTTCCAACAAAAGGCCTGCTGGTTGTTTGTAGACCTCCTAGTGGGAGAGTGATTGGTCAGTTCCTATCATTGCCTTCACATGTCACACCTGCTGATTGGCTCATGCTGTGTCCAGGGCAGCTCCAAAGTCAGCAGACGGACAGAATGAGGAAAGGATCCATAGGTTAATCAAGTGTAACTGCTCATTTTCTCTCTCTCTGAGTCTCCTCCCCGGTGTTGCTCGTCTTACCACCTCACTGACTCCCATTGGATCAGTCAATAGAACCGCTCAGACTCTCACGTGGCACTCCGGTGAAACTCTTTAATCTCAGTGCTCATCTCGCAACCAATTGTTCTGCAGACTGGGCGCAAGGCTGTGCGGATAGACCAGAGGCTGAATTGTATTGTTAGAAGTGTTGAGTGAACGGAGGCCTGCGATTGGTGTTGTCACCACCTCTTTAGAGCCGGGCCCAACGATGGGCACCAGATCTGTGTGGGAAAAGAACAGATTGTACAGCAGCACACACACCACATACCTGCTTGTTCAGGCGATACCTGAAGATGGGGAAAACCTTCATCCTCTTCTATCCTCAACATCCAATTCACGCCTGCCACAAAGAAAAAAAACTTTCAACATAGCTTTTTTTTTTTTGTACATTCAAATGCTGCACCTCCAGTGCTCAGTCTGACTTTTGTTTTTGTGCCTGTTATGAATTCTCATTCAGACGCCTCTCTCTGCATCACCATGGAGAAGACGGAGAAACAGATAGAGAGGGGGAGTGAGAGGGAGGCAGAGGGGATCAAAGGGCTTTGGCACAGACAAACTGCACAAGTGAACTAACCTTCCTCCTTTTTTTTTCTTTGCCCTTCTGTCTCTTCTGTCCTTCCCCCAGACCACCAAGGCGTTTCTCCCCAAGATGCTGGAGCTGAATCATGGTCACATTGTGACGGTTGCCAGCTCCCTGGGTTTATTCAGCACAGCTGGAGTGGAGGTTAGTATCATACACAACAACACATACACATCCATCGTTCCCACCATCCAAAACCAGTGCTTTTCTCAAAATCCCTCACTGTGCCAGCTAGCACACTGAGCCGGGGGAGGTTAGGCCCCCTTTCTCTAGTTGTCCCTCCACCCGTTAAATTAAGGGACACAGATGAGCATTGGGGAGCCTCTTATAGATTCCTCTATCTGCAGCAGTGGGGGTGTGGGGCCCCTATTGGGCTCTGGCCCCAGGGCCAGAATGAACTGACAGCTCCCCAAGGGACAGAGACATCTTCATCACTGCTTTGTGAACAACTTTGTGCTCACTCAGTATTCAGGTCACAGCAGCTTTCCATGGATAAGGTTTTGATTTTCCTTCCTATAGTTTTTTTTTTTTTTTTTAACCACAGTCCAGATTCTTTTTGTTATTTTAATGCATACTAAAATATTTAGTGGGGTCATTTATCTCCATAACCACAGCGGGAGTAAATTGGTAGCCCTCCTAGAAGGTTTGTTTTAATATTTTTAGAGAACAGCGTTCTCATTTATCCCCTCTGCTGAGAATGGTGTCATTTTCAGATGTTCTATAGGGACTACTAGTCCATTTGCCTTTGTTTTTATAGCTGTACATTTGCTTTTGTTGTACAAGCATTCATCCATAATGATTAAGTCCCCCTTCAAAGGAGGTGAAGTGCAGTCAGTTTTTGTTAACCTATTATACTTCCTGGAAATGCCTCCAATGTGATTTCAAACATACACATTAATTTCAAGGAACCAAAGCCCTCGTCTATCATGTGGGCACAGTCAAATCTCTTTATCCTCCCCATGTTCATCGACATGCATCTGTGTTTGCCCAAGCCCTTTTTTTTAAAAGATTATTTCCACGGTGAACCACATCAAAACCTTCCCGCCAAGCATTCTCCTGATGCACTGGAGAAGAATGCTAATGAAACCGTAGAACAGCGGACAGGCTTGCTCTGGTTTTTGTGGCTGTATCATTAACAGCAAGGAGAGACCTCTGTGCCCAAGGGGCATGTTTGATAATGTTCTCTGTGGTCCCTGGGTGCGGGCAGGGGCAGAGCTTTACAGGGCTAACCTGTTCTCTCTTTATTCCCTCAGGATTACTGTGCCAGTAAATTTGGTGCCATTGGGTTCCACGAGTCACTGAGCCATGAGCTGAAGGCTTCGGAGAAGGATGGCATCAATATGACTTTGGTGTGCCCTTACCTGGTCGACACGGGAATGTTCAAAGGCTGCAGGATAAGGTAAGCTTCAATACACACTGGCCAGTGTAATAATGTTTGTGTGCACAGTTCTTTTTTTAAAGAGTTTCTTGCACCTGGGATGAGTTTGTCATCTCTAATTTTCACCATATAAAATTGCCTCACAAACACCATCTGATCTTCAAAGCAGCAGACGATGGTTTGTGTTGTGTGAGAGACAAAATAAAGTCACTTTAATGCCATTGGTCTGCTCTGTGCTTAAACAAAGAGGGTGGCTTTCCCAGGAGAAAATCTCACCAACAGGTGCACCTGGGCTAACCCCCCCCCTCCCTCTCCCCCAGCCAAAGTAATAGTCCCCGCTTTGTTTGATGGTTACAATCAGCAGATGGAATGTTCCTTTTCTTTACTGTCTCAGGGCTTTGGAACAAACTGTGTGACTATACATAAAGAATGGAAGACAGTCAACCATCAATAACCAGTTGAAAAAGCCATTTATTGCTGCAGCTCTGAATTATTTAAATCAAAGATAATTGGCCCTGCCTACAGACTGAAATTCTTAAAATAAAATTTTACTAAAACTGGTTAAGGTTCCCTGAATTTTGGGCCTGTAAATAACAAAGTGATATTTTTCTGTCCACTCAGGAAGGAGATTGAGCCATTTCTGCCTCCCTTGAAGCCAGAGTTTTGTGTGAAACAGGCCATGAGGGCCATCCTCACTGACCAGCCCATGATCTGTACACCTCGCATCGTCTATATGGTCAACTTCATGAAAAGGTGAGTTGCCTCCTTCATTTGTACAGATCCTTATTACTTCCCTCTCACCCCACATATCTCCATCAGCTCACCGTAAACTGTACAGGAGGATCATGTGACACTAATCTTATCTCTGTCCTGTCTCCGCAGCATCCTGCCCTTCGAAGCCATTGTGTGCATGTACCGGTTCCTAGGTGCAGACAAATGTATGTACCCCTTCCTAGCTCAAAGAAAGGAGGCCATGAACAACAATGAGGCCAAGAATGGGATCTAGGGGGTGCTGTTTGCAACACGAACAGGGGGCACATAAACCTGCAAGCATGAGGAAACAACCACTGAGGATGAAAAATGGGGAAGACGGAAGGAAAGAAGAAAAGACTGAATCTAGACTGGTGCACTTGCATTGAGCAAATGCAAAGGTTTACCATATTGTTCCTCTGGAACAAAGAAAGCTGTGTACTACACAAAGGATTTATTTTACTTTTTTTTTTTTTTTTTTTTTTTTTGTCTTTTTTTTTTTTTTTTAAAGTTTGTTTAAAGAAACCAACATCTATATACTGTGTCACTAGTTTTTGAAATCATACAGAAAAGGTATCCAATAATTAACTATTTACGTAATGTAGTCACCAGCCTTATCTAGTGTTATTGTGGAAATATACAGTATGTTACTGTACAAACAGTAAAAATCTTTTTTTTTTTTCACTTTTTATTTTTTTGTAGACATGCACTGTAATTTTCTGATTTTTCTCCACACTGCCAGCATTCTCTGTATAGGAAGATTCAACACAGCATTTCAAACTACCCAACCTCTCCCCACACAGAGGCTCTTTATCAGTCAATCTGTCTGCAACATACAGTACTGATTAAAGCTTGTGCCATTTAAAATAAACCAAGACAAATATTTCACAATTAAGTTTACCTTATTCAGTTAATATGTTGAGATACAGACATGTTGCATATATGTTGAAAATCAAGTCCATGCATTCCAAATGGGACATTTAATGGCCAGACTGTGGCTGACTCCAGTTTAATGAGACTCAACTGAGTCCTTTTTTTTTTTTTTAATGGTCCTGTTATTTCAGGTCTGTATTGACTAACCTCTCAAATTAAAGTGCACAAGGGAGTCAGTGTCCTGGGTTGAACTAGCATGTGTGACACATTCAGAATGTACTGGGAGAAACTGAGAGGAAATACATTTTTATTTTCTCTCATTTGTCTTTATTTTTGAGATCTGTGGTGTTTATATTGTAAATTTGTTATCAATATTTTTTTGTTTAAAAAAAATAATCCAACATAGGCTGTAAGTCCAGGCGAACCGCTGGCCCAACACTGATAGTTGAGGGAAATCTATTAAAGACACTAGCTTTCCGTATTTTTTTTATTTTTTATTTTTTTTCCAAAATAACACTAACTCTTCTGTCCATTGTCCACCTTGTCCAGTTAAAGTGAAATGTAAATGTTTAAATGTAACTGTTGTGAATACCCCAGTATCCCAAAATGACTGTCTCCACCATATTTGATGTATGAATATTTTATATACCTTTGGGACGACAAGAGTTTTTGAATTTCAACTACATTCCAATAGGCATCATTCCTTCAGTCACAGTGATGAGCCTAAATTCTCTACCTCTTAATTTTTGCCATTTTTTTTTGACAGTATGACATAAGCCTCTTTTTTTTTTTTTTTTTTTTTTTTTTTTTTTTTTTTTGTAATTTTCTGAAGACTGCTCTATAGCAGAGCAAATGTGGTTCCAATGTTTAGTGTCTCTACCTAACTTAAATTAATAAAGTGATTTAGATTATTAAATGGTGTGTTGGTATTACTTTTCCAAACTGAAATGAAACAACTACTCAACAGAACAAACAAAACATCTGTGACTGTATCCTGAACATTTTGTCTTTGTATTTGATATTCAGAATCCTATGAATCACTAGTGAGTGACAGGAAAGAGGATCTTCTGCAGTGCTGATGAACTTTTTGGACTCTATTTCCATTGTTGACACGACACCCACCCAGCCCTCTTCTTCTCTTAAGGACTGCTCTTTTGACTAGTATCAGTAACACTGTCCTCCCACATTGTGCCACACTGTGAGTCAGGCAGCCTTTAGATATGGGTGTTGGCTAAAGAAGGCAAGAGGCATTTGCCTTCTGTAGTAAATATAGTATAGTTTCAGCATCAGACATGTGACATTTAAAAAGGTCTTAACCCATGAGTCAGGAAAAGTGACAAGTCACACTATAAAACCATTAAAAAGGAAGGAGGATGCAAAAAAAATAGTCATACTGTGAATTACAGAAAGGTTAGCAGTGGGTCACAATGATATTTTTCTAAGTCAGCTTCATACAGAATAAAAATTATTGGGTGGCTACTAGCATTTAATGGTGCTGCTTCAGTTAAAACCAGTTCTGACAGCTGTCTCCTTGCTGAGACGAGTGACTGGGAGCAGAAGAATGAATTCCCACCATTCCTGCTGGAGCTGTTATGAAGCTCACCCTGACCTTTTACTTCCCTAAAGGAAAGTGAGGAAAAAGCAAAATTTCCTAATTGGTGTCAGCTAAGTATCACATTAAGATGTCATGAGCTAGATTTGGACTCACATGTTCTAACTGCTGAGTTGTTTGTACACTGTGTAGGGCTGTGGTTGCTTTTGAGGTCACGTCCTTGGTATTTTTCAGAAAATTGGGGGATTTTTAGTAACCTAAGTGTTTTTTGTACAACTGAAAGTTAGACATGGCTGCTGTTGGGTATTTACTGCAAATGTCAATTTTGGAAAAAATCTTTTGGACACATTTCTGTGGGTTTTCTCAATCCGTAGAGGAGCATGTAATCCTTTTTAAAAGAAACATTTTAGAACATTTTAGACTCTGTATCCTTTAAGACATATAAAAATACTCTGCTTTGGATAATAATTTGTTTTTTCCACCAAAAAGTTCAGTGACCTAGTTTAAAATTCTTAAAATTACATTTACTCCTTATCCTTCATTTAAAAATCCATAATATATGAATATGCAAAGATTTATGTTTTTTGTTTGTTAGTTTGTTTGTTTTAAAAATGAGTACAGGACCCAAGATGTCTCCTTTACTGTCTATTTTGCTGAAGTCCATTCTCAGTGTATGTGCACTGGAGGTTTCCTCACACTTGTGAATGTTTCATAATGGACCACAATTGTCCTCCAAACTATTTGGGATGTCACAAAATCATGCTCATGCACACGTCTTACCTGAAACCTAAGGTGAGCATGGAGAATCTTTCCATCTTCAGTAGTAAATGTGAAAACAGCTTTCTACTGTCACACTCTGAACATACATCATCGTGCACAATGAAGCTCAATAATCCAAGTGAAGTAACAATAAACAAAACACATTTTTGAATCAAGGGTGAGTTTAAATTTGATTTTTTTTTTTAGGCCAAGGAAAAAAAAACAACAAAAAAAAACAATAAAATGATTCATCTTCATCGTCTTTGCCAGAAATGTCTTTTTACTTGTGTGTAGAGGACTTCTAAACTCTGCAGGAAACTACTGCTTTTAAATGAATTATTCATGGGAATTAAATATAATAAATTAAATATTAAAAAAACTCTATTTTTGGAATCTGGACAAAATGTTTTGCAAGAGAGAGCGAGATGACAGTCTTTCCCTTGCAAAATTTTTTTAGAAATACCAAGGTCACGAGCCCAAGCATGACGGCTTGAACTTTGTATTCCTAAATCTGGGTCAGACTAACAGCAGTGTTTTTAAAACGTCCCATCTCGGGCCTTTCTTCATCACTTTCCTTCTCTCTGCAGTCAGTTAGCAGCTGATCAATTTTAGATGAGTCATGAAAGTTGACTCAGCCTCGAGTCCAAACACTGATAAAGGAGAAAAACAGAGTTTTAAGACTTAATAAATCTTAATAGGTCTCACAGTGGTAATCTTTTACCCAGAAAACTGAGCTTTCTAGAGGCTCAGACCACTCAGAAAATGAATTACCTAATGCAATTTAAATGTTTCTGGAATGAACTAATAAACTACTCAAACAAAATTTAGCAGTTAAAATATTAAAGCTGTTGAGTTCCAAAGTGGAGAGCAGACCAGTCTAGGAGTTAAAATGATCCTCCACACATCTATCAGTGTGATAGCAAGCACTCATCTCTCCACAGAACAAATTGATTTCCTGGTCAGTGACAGAGAATACACCCATTCTCCAGACGCTCTGATTGTTCTTCTCGAACCTCCTCGGTGCATTACAGAGAAGCGCGGAGATGTCAGTGCCTCAGCCCGCAGCACGCAGCGCTCCTCTGCCGTGACTAATCGGGGCTGGATAAAGTTGCTCAGTGGCAGATTAGCTCTAATATGAGGGAGAGTTGTACTGACAGTTTCGATCCCTCTGTGTACAGAAGCAATCAGCACCACTGCAGCCACTTCCAGCTACTGTTAGTAGCCATGTAGCTCAAAAAGACCCCATTGTGTGAAATAAGCCTTTATGTGGTCTGTTTAAGTACACATAAAAATGCTTTTGACGTATCCAAGAAAGAAAACTATTAGGATTTTGGCTTGAATCGTTGCTTGGACATTCATCAACATCTATAGGATTTCTCTCACTCTTTCATCTTCCTGTTAATACAGTTCTAATTTAGAGGACTTCAAGGGGGTCGATTGCACATAATTCAGATGGAAAAATCAATGACTCTAGCATTTGCTTTTGCATGCCATGGACAAGCTCCACAGCCCCATTGATTTTGTTCTATTTTGGGCTGTAAGGTTCACTTCCCATATTGGCTGGTCAGAGCAAAGCAATTCATCTTGGGCCTAACAGGGCCTCAAGCTGGTCTGCCACTACCTGAACAAGCTTCTGGAATAGAGATCTGCTGCTAATGTGTGTGAACAGCCTTGGCGCTTCTCAATGGCTAGCAGATGTAGCTGCCAGCTGAGTCCATTAGTCAGTGAAGCTGAATTAGACCACCGTCGTCCCGTTTCGTTCATTCATCTCGCTAATGGGAGAGAGCAGAGTTGGTGATGCAGAGGCGGTTTATGTGTTGGGAGGACAACACAGGTGATGGGATAACACGTAGAAAGCAAGTTAAGGTGCTGGAATGATGCAACAAGAAGTATGCGACAGATAAGCTGCACACAATCTATCCTTGTGCTACCAGTCCAGCTGAGAGTCATAAAGACCAAGTTAAAGATTAAGTGTCTCTATTTGGAAAAAACACTAAGTGATGAAGACTATTACAGTCTCCAGTACAAATTAACCGAGTGTCGTAACATTAAAAAAGCTGTAGTTAGTCATTTGTAAAGCTAAACTTTCAAATACCAAAGGTGAAGGACAACATGAAACAGCATATTTGTCCTCAGAAAGTGATTTGTTATTTTGGGTTGCATAGTTACAAATGAAACTGTTGGTTGAACCAGTGAGTCATCCTGAAAATACTGCAGATATTTTTTTTTTTTTTATTGTCGTCAAACCTCATGAAAAGGCCAAAAACCACATTACAAATTTTATGTGAGCAAAAAATGGATATGCAATATGTGAATTAGTAAAAACTTTCTTGCCATCACCCAAACATTTACTCATGTCTGCCATGTTTCGGCATATATGACATCAACTTTCGGCAGGTTGTGTACCAAACTTTTTGCTGACTTTCCGAGTTGTTCCAACTTGGGGGGGGGGGGGCGTTCACTTGAATTTTCCCAGTCCGGAACTAATTTTTCTGATTATTCTGACAATACATGAATGCCACATAAATACTTTTTAGTGCATGACTGGTCTCCAACAAACACACTATTTACTCCTGTTTGAAAAAAAAAATGCTAAAAACTACAATGTCCAGGTGTTTTAGAAAATGACTGAATCTTAAAAAAAAAAAAATGAAACCATGTCACTCATTTTTAAAGACAGGCTTGAGGTGAGTACTATAGATATTCTGTCAACAGTAAGAAAAACATAGAATAGCCTTTTAAGTAAGAGACACTGTATGCAGCTACATAAACCGTGGCGAGCTTTGGTTCAGAAATCACCTGCTTGCTTGGAGAGTTACCAGATAATTTAGAAATCATAACCATGAGATAAAGCCACAGATAATGTGTTATGCAGAGAGGTAGAATAAAAACACATTATTATGATTTTAGCTTGGTTTTGTTTTCAAACACACCACGTTATCAAAGTTCCATACTTAGGTTATGTAATGACAACTGTGTGAACTCCATCCTCTGACAAAAATTGCTTAGAAATTCAATTTAAAGCTGTGCAAAAAGCTAACAAGTAGACCTTAAAGGAGTGCTTAAACATTTTGGGAAATTTGCAAATTTTTACACTTCAGTTCTTGTACGAATTAAACAAGATATAACATGTTAATAGGTAGGCAGATTTTGTTTACTTTTAGACAGAGCAAAGCTGATTCCCTGTTCCTAGTCTTTGTGCTAAGCTAAGCTAAAAATCTCCTGCCTGTTGCTTCATATCCAACAAAAACTAAGCTGATCTTCGCATCTAACTCTCAGCTAAAAGAGCAAATAAACACTTTTTTGAAAATGTCAAACTATTACCTAATTTTGATTATTTTGTCAAATTGCCATTGGGAGTGTTCAATAGATGATGATGGCCTTTCACCATTCTCCAACACAATAGGTTGCACAACAGCCTATATCATCACCCTGTTTCTCACTTTCACTATGCCCTTAGAAAATGTGTGAAGAGGATTGTATTTAACAAGATCAAACTGTGTTAATTGCAGTTGGACTAATAATTCAGAGTGAAATGTTGTGTTTACACCTGTTAGGAGAAGAGAAAGAAAGAGACAAAAAAACAGCTTTTTTTCCACATGAACTGAGGTGTTTTTACTGCATTTCAGTAACAGAAACTGCCTTATTACACATTGCACTCACAGCGATGAGGAAGACATCCTCAATGTCAGTGAACAAGTGATTCAAAGTGGTCTTTAGGGGAGGGAGCCTGCGAATTGGAGGCAGGCTCTCTCCACTCCAAAGAAGCACTCCAGAATGCAGGCATTAAAAGCACCCAGTTGATGCCTTGGCGGGTCAATACAACACACACAATGGGTGTAGATGTGATCGACAAAACTGTGGTGGGTGGGGGTGGGAGGGAGGGAGGGGGGGCGATCCACTGACACAAAATCACTGGAATGGAGAGGACATTTTTATTCACTGGAGGACATGCAGTCGGCATGACGCCCATTCAAAACTCTCTAGAGGGCGGACTCTACAAGTTTACTGGCAGAAATTGTGCTCAAAAAATAGCCACTGTTGAATGTAACTGGCCTCTTTTCCGGGTTAAAAAGCACAACTGTGGTGGCCCCTTTGCCTCCGCTGCTGCTGGTCATGTGATGCTCCAGTGATGCTATGCCAGTGTGGGGACATGTTAAAACGGGACAGGTAGACCCTTCAGGAAGTAAAGGTCGGTCCAACCTTCACTCCCGGTTGGTCACACTTCTACTGATTACTGCTAACACCAGTTTTGTCCTTTTTGTCCACATGAAAAAAACTTTTCTGTGTTATTTTTCGGAATATGATACTCTTGCAAGTCATACACATCCATATAGATAGATGAACTCTTTTTTTTTTATGTCAGCATACAAGGTAAGCTGGGTGACTATATATGAAGACAACAACTACAACTTTCACAGCACTGGCATTGGTTAATTTTAAATACAGTACTCAAGCATTGTTAGATTAATAAAATAACAAAAGAAAATAAAACAAACGGAAACATAATACCCCCGAAAAAAATAAGCTACTGTACGCAAGTTGGTTTCTCCCCTAAAATGTTTCTTTTGTATTTCAATGGCATGATGTACATATTTGTTTTAACCATACCAACAGACATTTATCCAAAGGGAAAATTGTCTATGCAGTGTATCACTTTGGATTTCCCTTGATTTCATACAGTACCATGCATTTATCTCATTAGTTTGTATTTATTTTATCTTTTTGACCTCTAAATTTTGAAATCATCAATAAACGTGTTAAGATAGCGTTGTCTTCACATAGACTCAGGTAATGGTGTTTTAGTCGGTCATTTCTCGGTGCACATCCACCCTATTGCATGTTGACAGGTTTTGCAGGATACAGTGGCAATCGTGGGGTGGGGTTGGGTGGGTGGGTTGGGAGTTGTGGGGACACTGTGGGTTGTAGGTCATGGGGGATCAGGGTGAAGGGTGGGGAAGGGCGGAGGAGGAGGAGGAGGAGGGGGGGGGGGGTTGTCAGGTTTGTGTATGCCGAAGGAGGGGTTCGGGGTTGTCAGCTCCTAGACGACAGCCTTTGAATCCTTGCAGACCTGAGTGGTGGTGCCTGAGTTAGTCTGTTTAATGTCCGTCCTCCCTCCCACATGCTTCGGTGCTCTGAAAAAGACAGATAAAACTGTGTTAGGGCGGATATGGTCTAAGGATTCAAGCAAGGTGTACAACACTGAAGTCCTGCTCTGGGGTAACCTGTCCTCGCTAATTAATGAGTCATTCTTTCAAAAGGGCGATAAGCAATTTTTGTAAATGAAAGCAAAAACGAAAGGGCTGCGTCTGTGACTCAAGACACTTGACAAGTCCTTGACCTCAATTTGTTTCACAATAACTGATCAGCTGTTACTCCTGTGATGTGGGTTTTTTTTTTTTAGCAGGAAGGACTGTAAATACATTATGCCTGAGGGTTCAGGGAAGAATGGATGATATACACAAAGAGCTAAAAAAAATAAATAAAGGAGTGTATTTTCACTTTGATAACTGCAGTCATTTGAAACCTTATGACCAAGAATGTGAATGGGCAAGTTAATGAGTTTTAGAGACCAAGAGAAGGGAAAGACCACACTGAGAAATGAGTGATTAACTGCACAGGTGAAAGTGTAATTGCTGCCATATTTTCCTTTCTCCTCTGACGGTGACGTAAATGAAGCTGTTAGAACGCCGTGGTTGTCTTCCTCTCTTTGTTCCTTTCCTCTTTCTCTGTGAATGAGACATGGGGCTGCAAGAAAACAGCCCAGCCTAAACTTTTTTTTTCCCAGGACACACCTACTATGAAAATACTCCAGAAATGCTGGACAGTGATTTCCACCCTGGTTTAAAAAAAAAAAAAAAAAAAAAAAAAAAAGGCCCACGGTTTTCCTATTTCTTTCTCCGCTGTTGTCCTTCCTTCCTCATCCTGGAGGAGATATGGAATGAGGGGGAGGGAGGGGAGGGATGTGGAGAAAGTCCTATTTTCTATAGCAATCATGACTGAGCCTTAGCGGTGATAGCCATCATGCAAAGTATCGAGTGCTGACAGGATTGTAGTCCATGTAAATATATACGCCTACTGTTTCTTTTCGTATGGAAGAAAAATGTCGAGTGGAAATGTTGGACGTGTGTGTGTGGGTGGGTGGGGAGGGAAGCTGATGATGGGCCTGCCCACAGTGCTGAGGATTTGCAATAAGCCACATTGGCACACACACACACACACACACACATCTGGCTCCTGACTAGACAAGCCTCTGTCTACACTGATTGGTTGACTAGTAAAACATCCAACACTGAGTGAGTGTGTGTCTGTGAGCTCGGCGTGATGCGCGTCCTTCCGTACCTTGATGGGGCCATCCACCGGGTCCAGTCCCTGCTCCGACAGCTGTTTCAAGGCACTTAGAGCAGCCTGAGAAGAGAGGGAACAACAGATGGTTGAGTGAAGGAGGGAGGAGGGAGAGAGGGAGGAGAGTGAGTGTCACCCTTCAGCTGCTTTTCAAATAACACTTACTCTGGGAAACCTGATGCCAGCAGGACACTTTCCCTTCGTTCTCTGTTGTCTTTGGCTTCTCCCCTCTGTCTGTTTATCTAACGTTATTGGGTTAACATTTCCACTTTATGTTTTGGCTGCTCTGCATATTCCTAAGTCAATATGAGTGACATCTGTATTCTCGATGACCACAGCTTAACGAATAGCAGCAGGTCTGAAATACCCATAAATCATAAAGATTTAGAAACACGGTATGCACAATAAGCCACACCAAATAACCATAAATGAACAAAAAACAACAAGTGACCGTGTAACATTTTTACTGTTAATTGCGTAATGACTTACTCATGCTCTGTGGTTGAGAGGGGAAGCGTTTAGTGCAAAATGACACGCTATCAAGGGAATATTTCGCTTTGAATTTACTGTGTTTGCCACATTCAGTTCCTAATCGCAACCAGACATGTGTAGCAATCTAACACCACACCGTTAAATAACTATGTCTTATCTGCATTTCTGTGCATTCACACTATGCAGCTTGAGTGACTTGTTCCTTGTGCCAGGCGTGGATCGAAAATGCCATGAGGTCATTTCCTTCCTGTTCATCTCCCGCCTGTCTGTGCCAGCTATAAAGGCTGCTGGTGATGTGAGGAGGGTCGGCTTGCTATCATAATATATGCAACATGTGTGGGAGTCGGAGGGGTGCGGCGTAGACTACCACACATGCTCAGTTAAGTGAGACAGGGAGATAAAATTGATTGGAAGAGGTGTTTTAGTGATATTTTCTTGGGATTTGTATGGGAACTTTAACTTTAAAGTATTGATCCTCTCCTGTTGTGACAGTGTGCTGCTGGTTGGAGAAATACTGACAAAACCATCGTTACCAAATGCAATCAATGTCACAAACAGAAACCACTTGTTGACCACTTCTAGAAAAGGTGTGCCAAGGTGAACTGGTCGATCTGATCTTAACCAGGTTGCGGGTCCAATCCTGACACGGATCCTTCCGCCATCATAAGTATTGGCTCCAGATGTGCTCGCCATCTTTCCCCTTTTCTTTCTGTCTCTGTCTCCCAGTGTGGGCTGAGTTGGAGTAGAAGGGGTAGCTGGAGAATATATCTCCCAGCTGAGCTGACACCACTGGGTCTGGCTGTGCATAGTGGAACACATTTAACATCTCTCATCCTCCCCCTCTCTTCCTTCCATACCAACTATCACTGTGAGGAATGGGGTTTGTCTGCCTGTGCGTGCGCATGCACATGTGGGACCACTGTTGGAGTACTGTAGATACAAACACTACCTAAAGTACACACAACAGCCTCAGGAAATCTGTTCTCCTGCAGTACATTTGTCACTCAATATCTGTGACATAAGAACTCAATGTGTTATCATGCTGTCTAACAAGGATTTAATTATCCTTTAAAAGCACCACTGATGGCTTTAATTGCATGCTTACTATTGTTTTGTCAATGTGGGTGTCACTGTTTTCAAATGGCCAGACAATTAATGATGATCGTCAAACATTATGTACAAAAGCACAATAGCCAGACTTCAACACAAAAATGTTATTCAAGTTCTTTTCAGCAGCTGTAATTTAGTTTCTTGAATCCTAAAAAAATATTTGCTTTCAAAAACTAATTGTAGACACATATCCTACAAAGAGCTCCTTTGTTAGTTTTGATTTGATGAGCATGAAAATGTCAAGTTTTCATGAATATTTAACATTGCAGAGTCATTAATCCAGTCTGTGGATTCTATGTTATAACTTGCTGTAAATGCAAACCATTATTATTGCAGTTGTTTCAGATTCTGCAGTAATTGTAGTGACACATTTACTTTTACACAACTGGGATGTGGTCCCTGATGCTTAGAATGTTTAAGCCTATAGTATTTATTATCTTCAAAATACTGCACATGGTAAATTAACATTGCTATGAAAAAATTAGGAAAAAAATTTCCCACAACTCCAGTTCATCATTTTGCACACATCTGGCTCAGTGGTCAGAACTAGCTTGGATCATTTACACTCCATCACTGTTTAATCAGAGTCAAGATAAGGCATTAGTGGCTCTGCTTAGTAGATGAGTGAGATGTGATGACTGGCTGGGTTTACCTCATTATGAAGCCCACCAACGTCAATTTGTACTTTATTCTTATTACTTATAACAATTATGTGGTGCTGACAAATTAACTATTCTCCTCACAAGTATCTTCAACTGGGAGACATTCTTCTGATATTCTCAGACACACAGACAGAGATGTCTCCGCATGAATAACAGCCTTTCTTTAAGTTCATATACACGGAGAGGAAACATTCATCACACTTTAATCCTGTGAAAATATAAATCCCACTGCATGGCGTATCAATGTGTCTCTATGGAATGCAATATGCAGAGGAGGATGTTAGAAGCTATTATCTGTACGCTTGCGTCCAAAATCATTTTCAAAGCGTTTAACTTCATATTATGAGAAACATAAACCAGGAATCATAATTTATGACTGACAGGTGCAAGGGTCAAAATCTGGTTTGTATCCATCAAATTGACGAAAAAAAAAAATCTCAGATGCATATACATACTGAAATATCTGCAACAATATAGTAGGACTAGTTTGAAAAATTGATACTGTTGGGTTATACTTAAGACCTTTCTCCAGAGACTCAGAAATCAACTGAAGCCCCTCTAAGTCTGTAACAGACAATTTATGGTGCAATGTGTTTTTTTTTCTCTGTGAAGATCTGACAGGCAACAAGATTTAGAGCTTGAATATACTTGCAGAGATTTAAGGTGACAACCCTGTAGAACATGACAGCTGAAGGAATGTTTTCACAATTACACTGTTAATAAACATAAATCATATCAGGGGACTCTTGATATAACAGTCAGATGCTTTTTTTTTTGTATGCATGTAGTACCATCATGTCATCTTACAATGACCAGGACTGTCCACACATACTGAAGCGGAAAAAGTCATTAAGATAAGGGCGAAACTTAACACAGCCAGATTAATCAAGGACACTTGATCAGCGTCACACCTGATAAACAACAGGCACAGATCAATCTCCCGTTTTCTCTGGTGACCTATAAATTGTAATCACAACCAACTTCCCCATAATTACTTCTTGTTTGTTGTATTTATTCAATCGGTTTGGGGGCCTTTCTCTCCTGAGTAAATAGCCAGAGCCCATCTGTTGGGGGGGGGGGGGGGGGGGGGGGGGGGTGACTGGAGATAAACAGCCATAAATCAGGGGCTTGACGGTGGCAGCGCTGCTGATATACGACAGGCAGGCGTAAGGGCCGAGACAGACAATCTCTGGGCCCTGCAGCTCAGCAAAGGACATGGAGCCTAAGACAAATACTGGGCCTATCTGTGGGAATGGCAGCCAGTGAAATCATTATTATTCTAATGAGATAAGTTGGCCATCGTTAGTGGCAGCCGCTACACTGATGCATCAACACCACAAGAGTATGTTTAGTCTGAGGCCGTGACACACAAGGTGGAGGTGTTCCATCTCTGTCATGGAATAAAGAGAGAGTAAGAGGTGGAAAAAGTGTGTTGTAGAAGAAAATGTGCAGAGAAGCTGCTGTGCGCTGAGTCATTTGAATATGGCTTTTGAAGTTGAAGCTTAAAACTGAAAGAAAAAAAAAAGGTTAAGTGGCTACCTCTTAAGCCATGTTCAGACAAACACAAGCATTGCATCAAAAAACACAGCCTCATTCTCTTCAATGAGATCATTGCGTACACACAGGGAGTGCTGTCGCAGAGGCCTCCAACAAAACACAGGGTAGTTCGGCTAAAACCATTTGATGCAACGCAATGCACTGTCATCCAACAATGCAAACACTTACAAGTGCAACATTCTAGCTATAACACCTTGTAACAAGAACAGTGTAATACCCTTGATACCTTGAAATTGTCAATTTAGACAAAGAAAACTACGTGATAGCTTTCCAGAGTTATAAAGTCCTGCTTCATAATATTATAAGCAACTGTGTAATGTTTTTGCATTTCATAATGCATCACTAAAACTGGACTTCCTTGATTGTATCATCTTTCATTGGTACCTGTGACAATGCGCCCACACCAACATAGCCCCTTGAATTTGCTACAGGACAGGTACTGAAGTCACCCTCATCACTCCCTCTTCACCTATCCTCTTTCCTCACCCCAACTTCAGAAAACAAACCAGCCCTCACCATCAATCCAAGACTGGAAGCCAACCTGAATCACCCCACGGCCACTTCACACATGGACTTATTCATCTATCTATCTAGCTGTCCCTAGTTCAAAGGCTTGGCCAAACAGCGGTCGAATGTGATGGCGTCTGAGGAGGATCTGCGACCGTGGCCGAGCTCCTGATGTGGAGTGACAAGGGCGAATCATTTTTCTGGGCCTGCTGCGCTCTTAATGGCTTCCCCGACAGAGGCTTCGCTTCCATCAACGGCTTAGCCAAACAAAGGCCCAGTCCCTCAGGAGTCCGTGGCATCGGCCTGATGGATCTGATGGATCGTTGGATCACATTGACCCTGACAAATCAGACCCCTGAGTCAGCTCTCACTGCTGGACTACTGGGATCTAGTGAAACAATGAAGACATTTTTGGGAACGGGAAGCTGGCTGAGGAGAAAAGGTGTAAAAAAGAACAAAGGGAAGAGAGGGTAAGGCTGGAAAAGGGGCAGATAACAAGAAAGAAATGGTTGTTGGGAAGGGAACCACAGAGAAGAGAGGATGGGAGACTTCTATCCTTCCATCTCCATTGCTTGGCCCTCTGGCCCTTAGTAGCCATCAAAGACACCAGGGAGGTCCTAATGAGGTGAAGACAACCAGCACATCATTCAGTCTCACATACTTGCATCTCTTTCTCTCCTCCTACTCTGAATCTTCAGAGTAGTAGAAGAAAGGGAGATGTTAGCCTAGTTTGCCTGTTCTCTTGACTTTATCAGGTCAGATCCAGCCAATGCTCTGTTGGAGGCCAGATGAAAGTGCAAACACCAGCTCAAAGTTTAACCCAATGACCCAGTCTCAGAGTACAGTGTGGTATTTCCCTTTTTACCGAGCAGATCCAGATTCCCAGGGCTTTCTCTGGCTCTATACAGTCCAGCTGGACGAATCAAAACCCTTCCCTAATCTTAAGTCCAGGCCAAGAGCCTCAGTGGCAGGCTCCCATCGTTGTTTTGATCCTGCGTCATCGTCTAAGTCATGTATTTGGACATCCACATCATCTAAGTGAGCCAGAGGCAAGAGAAAAGGAATGCTTGGTTTCTTCCTTGGACCGATTCTTCTTTTGATCCCTGAACGGTTCTGCAGGTGCATGAAAATGTATGCATGTGGGCATGTATACATAAAGGAAACAAAAAAAAAAAACATTGGAGATAAAATTTTAAAGGCTCATGGTGGGGTGTCTGTTGTGTCATGCAGGCCTACACTAGACATTGTTGTCGGATGGACATTGCAATACCATGTCTGACATTTAATCATTTTTGTATAGTCTTTTTTATGGGTAGATGGTGGAGGATTGCATCATATACAGGAATGTTATTAGGCGAGACGCACTTCCCCTCTTCTGCAAAGTACCATTCCACCAAAGATATATAGCACACCACAGCATTGTTTCATAACCACTGGCTGAACAGTTTCTTAGAACTCGAGACGACGCTGGGGTGGACTGCCTGTAACCCAAACTGCTGGCTTTTGTTGGTTCAATTGTACAATCACCATTCATGCTCTTATTCTGCAATAACATGCTTGCTGTCAGGTTTTAACAACGCCGGAAAGAGTCAGATTAACGTCGGGGGGACGGTTCTGGTGACACAGAGCTGCTGCAGAGTGGGAGGACTCAGAACATGAAGGGGATGCAGGATGGCTTCTGATGAGGATGATCTAAAGGATGTCCACTAGACTAAACAATGAGCAGAGTGGATTTCAAACAGGGTGTATTACAGGCAGCAGGCAGCACCTGGGAAGTTGGAAAAATGAGTGTATTGTCAGAGAAGTTCTGAAGCTGGATATATTGTTCTGCAGAAGGCTTGTTCTGTTTTCAAAAGGCCACATAAAACCCTGACAGTGCTCCCTCTCTTGTGCTCACTCCCGAAAGCACAAAGAAATATGAGATACCAGGGAAGAGAAAAGCCCAGCCATCTTTCTGTCCTGTGTTAACCCTGTTGGCAGCACCATGTCATCACATCACATCTTTCTCTGATGTTCAATAAATTCTTTTAAATGTTATCTATTGCAGATTTTTTTTTACTTCTGTCATCTACTCTCAAGCTTCTTCTCATCCCTTGGCTTTCATTTCCTCTGAATTCTTTTCCTTTCCTCCTACCCACATTAAAACCCTGGACAGGGATCACTGGAACATTCCCGAATAGCTCATGGAGAACACCTGTGTGTGCATGAGTGCTGGCAGTGTATGCGTCTATTTGTTAATGTGGTGTGATATGTACATGGATTCTTGAGTAACTACAGAGAAAATGTATTCAGATCCTCTGACCAAATCTCTTCCTCACTCTCGCTCCAGATTTCACATCCTCTTCCACATCAGAGGCATTGATAAAAGAGGCAGTGTGTGCCTGGCAGTTGCCTAGCTGTAGCCTGACATGACGTTAATTCCTCTGAAGTAGCACTTCATATGTACCGCTTCACTTCTTGTGTAACAGTGTAGCAACTGTGGCTGCTGTACAGCTAAATAAACTTCTTTATGAGGAAATGTATTTGATTTCAGCATACATCTCAGTTATGTGTGCATGCTGTCACATTATGGTGATCAGAATTCCTACAGCGGATGGAGTGTGTGTTTTTGTGTGTGTGTGTGTGTGTGTGTTTCAAGCTTGAGATGAGTGCTGAAGGCTGGCTGAGCTAAGTTAGTGGGTAACGTCCATGGGGCTCCCCAGGGGAGCAAGCCTCCGCTGACATGGGAAGCCATAAATAAGGGCCCGGGGCGCAGCACCATGTCATGCGTCATTTGGGCTGGAGAGGCCTGCTTTATCCCCTCCTATCACCGAGCTGCTGAGCATGGCACCTCCTAGGGCGTAATTCAAAACATATGGGCAGAGGGCGAGGGGCAGAAGCACCTCAGCATACCATACTCCTGCCTTGTCAGCAAAGGATCTCAGAGGAAACACAGATACATCTGAAGTCAGCCTCTATGATAACACTGCAGTATAGTGAAAGTATGCCACTTTGCAGAGAAAAAGTAATTTAATCTCTAACCTTAGTTTGACAAATCATAATTATAAAATGACAAAAATGAAACATGAAGAACACTTAATTAGTGACACTTCATTTTAACACCACAATGTAGCACTAAACATTATTGATATATTTGTCACCAACAACTTAAACTCCTCCTACAAAGCATTCATAGCAATTGTAGAATTTAAGCACTATTTAATGAATGCTAAATTAGGCAATACAGGACAGACAAATAACTTCGCCGGTGCATGATTTGTACATGTGTTAATAAGTAGGTAACAGTTAATAAGTAATGAGACAACATGTACATATCTTATAATTGGTTATTCATAACCCATATCAGTAGATTGTAAACATAAGGGCTGGGTCAAGAGAGACTGAGCACTGACAAGATGACACATTCTTTGACCAAGAGGAAGAAAGCATGACACTTTCCTTTTTCATCAAGAATGGAGAAGATGACACATTTTCATTGAGAAAGAAATCTGCCACCCACAGGAAGTTACACAGGGGGTGGGGGTGGGGGTGGGGGTGGGAATCTTTGTCCATTCTCCATATTGCTAACTTATTCCAAGGTTTCTGCTAAATCAGTGACTACATAAAGCATGAGATGAGATACAAGGCATGAAGAATGCATTGGTGAAGGGACTACTGCCTGTGAAGATAAGGCCAGTGACTCACCAAAAAGACCACTGACTAAGCTGAATTGCTCAACAAAAAGAAGGGTCCTTGAATTTTCATGGACATACACCCCCCCACCAGACACTGGTGAGACATAGTCTAGGGTGGACAATTCCTTTTTGACTCATTCATTCACAACCTACAGCATGTTTCACTTGTGTGGATGACATACACAAAAAGTAATGTTGCTTCATCAACATTACTATGTCTTTAAGTCATCCAAAGGATTGAAAATGCTTCACAAATATAGGGAACGAGATCATCAAATGTCAGACAGAAGATTCACCTCATGGGCTAATGCTTAAGTCATGGTGTGAGATTAAGGAAACTCCCTTTTCACTGTCCTGTATGGTTTAACTTTCCATCAGGTTTCCCCAGTGACTCCAAAGCAGTTTTACATCACTTCATGTCCACCTGCAGAGATCCACCTTTCTATGCCGGAGGGAGAAGCTTTTATAATCTTGAACAATTGGACTCAAATTGCCCTGGGGGAGCCACGAAAAGCTGTGGGAAGAAAAGGCAGCCTTCAGACACTCGCTCTCTTATCAGCGTAGAGATACTGATCGGTCCCAAGGGGTGCCCCACTTCTCCTTTTTCTGCTCTTCTTTGCTTCTTAATCTCCCTTTCCCTTCCACTTTTCTCTATGTGTCAACTATCTACCATATAATGATTCTTATAACTGTTTTCCCATGCTTGTTTTCCTGCCAATTTTCATTGTCATGAATTCAAATGACTAAATCACCCTGTTTACTTGGCGATGAAGCGCACAGCCTAGTTAAAGTGGGCAGTGGTACAAGCAGTGGTTGGGTGGGGATGCAAATTTGATGGCTGCTGCTGTTGCCTGGCTGCTATACAACCAGAGGAAGAGACCTTTTCTATCCACAGCATGGAAGCATGGGCAGCCCACACCAGATGTAGGATCCAAGGTCTTAATCACTCCCTGTCATTTGCATAGATAATAAACTTAGTAAAGATACTGCAGTGGGCCGTATCAATCGCTAGTGAGGATATCAGCGTGAGTGTCAAAGAGCATTACGGTCTGTTATCAGCCCTTCTCTTAAATTAGAATCCAATTATTTCTTCATTGTTGGGTGGGTGATAGAAGCCAAAATACTATTTTTATTAAAAATGGTCTGAGCAGATGTGGAGATGGATCCAATGTGTCATCAGAGCAACTACTTATAACTTTCATTACTTTACATAAATTATAAAACCTACTGTTCCATCACAATGATATCTGCTGGTTGTCTTAAACTTCAGTTCTCATGCTTCAGAACTCTTCTCTTTCCAGGGTTTGCTTGAAATAAGTAGTTCCTGCGACGTTTCATCCAAACGTGACGTATGAAGCCGTATGTGTTTATACTTTTTCCGAACAGCCACACTCAAAAGGTGGGGTGAAAAAGTAGGCATACTTATCAGATAGTCGGTTTTGAAAAGTAACTAAAACTATCGGAGACAGTCTTTTACAATTTCAACGTTTGGGGCGGGGAAGGCGTTTCAAGGGCTGTTTGACGATCCAATAAGCGTTTTGTCTGAAGTGTTCTGACACCTTTAGACCCACAAAAAAAGGGTGACAAGATTTACGGAAGACACTTACAGGTGTGGAAAGGCAAAAAAAAAAAAAAAAGAAGAGAAACTTGGGAATGTAGTATATGAAAGGGTTACGATAAAGGGTGAGGGGGAGAGGGGCTAAGTGTCTTTCTGTGACAGCCGCCAGCTGCATGCAATAATCCGCAACCCTCCATCACAAAGCCCCTTACATTTTCATGCCAGAGACAGCAGTGTGTATGAGAGAGTTGATGTCTGGCGGACCATCACATCCGGTAACAAGAGAGGACACGCAGTCAGACGGCGTTTTACACCTTCTTCCTCTTGTCTCTTCCTCCCTGTAGCTCCCTCAGCTCCTTTCTGCGTTAACTTTTAATCACCTCATACACACAAGGGACACGCCTGTAAAACCTGTTGCAGTGTTTTATAATTTGCCATGGATCCCCGCAAGGCCTGTGACTGTTTCTCATTACCCAGCATGCTCGCTGGGCCTATAAGATGTGGATGGACGTTTCGTCTTATACCTAAATCCCAAGAAATACTGAGTGGGTCTGCAACTCACTGTGTGACAGGGGTCGATTGAGACCCATCATGCCTGAGGGAGCCCCTGAAGTGTTATGTAAACCCTACTATGTTCCTATGGCAACTGGCAGTGTGTACTGCAGACACAGATTATATATAAGGCATGTTTACTGAAAACAATAAATTCCAATATGCTTATATCAAGAGGCAGGCCTTGCTGGGTAAACCTCCTCCAACCAGGCTGGTTTCTGATGAATAGGTCCAGGGGCCACACTAACTAGCCAAAGATGGATCGCGATGGGGAAAAATGTAATGTAATGCACACTGAAAACATATGTCTTTCTTAAAATGTTAGCATAATGCCATTACCGTGTTGGTTTAAAGCAAGCAGGCCTGCCACAAAGTGTTCATAAACAAGAGGAACAAATCTCAACAGGAACAAAGCCGTGTTATGGATTCAGTCTGCAAACACTGATGTGAGCCAAGACCAGGCGCAGAGTGGCTGACGTGACGAGCAAACACAGACTGACGTAGGAGTGGTGGGCCTCACATGCAGAATAAAAACAGCATGATATGATCCTCTCTAAAGCTGGATATCAAAGGCAATTAAATAAGTCTTGTATGCCACAATTTCGGCCAGATAAAACACTTTTAAAATATCGTATTTCCCAAAAGTGTCATGGACTAGACCAATTAAATGACTGGATCAGCATATCTCACTTCCAGTTTTCTCAGAAATAACTGGCCTTCCCTGAAGTGTTTAAAAGGTTTAATAGATGCAGCAATGTTAAACCCTTTCTACACTCAAGTACACTGGCATTACACTTTTTCTGGAATAACACAGTTCAGAGGCTATAACCCATTATTTGTCAGTGATGCGGTGATTTTATCCACAAAAAGGAGCAAGTACTTAATCCTCGGTGGGCAAGCTTTTTACGAGCCACCTCACACATTTTTACAGCATGGCAAACAGACAGTAAACACCAGGAAGGCGCTGTGCTTTAACACGTGATTAAGACACAGCTAATTAGATTGCGGACAGTAAAACTGTGAGGAGAATCGTAAAAGAGGGAGCAGGGGCAAGCCTGAGCGAGGGATCAGGTACAAGCAGCAGACGTTTAAGTCAGGACACCGCAGGCCGCTGACAAATGATCGAGCTTGGGTTTCTCATTTCTGCTGCCTTCTCTGCGGTGAAAATGTAAATAGCAGACTTTCTATGTTATAAAAGAAAGACCCCCCCGACATACACATAAGCCCCCCATGTCCACCAACCATCCATCCCTCCATTCTTCTCCTCCCTCTCCTCCTATGCAGTGGTTGGTCCCATGAAACAGGGGTCAGGGTACTAATGGAGGACCTTGTGGCCTTGTGTGCCTCTGGAAACAACCCCCCTCCCCCCCCACACACCCTGCTCTCTTATAAATCAAACAGGCTTCATTGAGAGTGGCAGAGTCCTCTGATGTCCCAGCCATGTCTCATTTCAAAGTCCTCCTGAAGGCTCACACGGTTCCACGTTTACTCACTGGGCACAAGGGAGATGTGTGTGTGTGTGTGTGTGTGTGTGTGTGTGTGGGTGGGGGGGGGAGCGGGATACTCAAAGAGGGAAAGACAGACAGAGAAACAGAGAGTGAAAGAAAAGAGAATGAGTTTTAGTTAGAGAGAAGTAGAGGGAGATTAGGAATAGAGACGATGTCCCGGAGGAAAAGGGGGCCTCTACAACAAATGTTTATTTAGTAACTATGCTGCATTAGACCTCTCAATTGAAAGCATGTACAATAAATCACATCATTTTGGGAAAGTCATTATGGCATCACTCTACAACAATGTTTGCTAGTGGGCTTATGTGAATGTAGCGCAGAAAAAAAAAAAAAGCCTTCATCTGTTGCATGTGTGCAGTTGACGGTGCATCTATAGAAGTGCAATCAAACCATAATTCCCCTCTCTCCATGGCAAATTGAGGTTTGCCTTCTATAGAAGTATAAGTGATCGTTGAGATAATGACATTCTGTGGTTTGCTTGAGTCTATGCATTCATAACAAAGCCAGATGACTACAGGTTTTGTTGTTACATATATAGTCTCCCTACACCATCATCTGGATGGAGCAGATAGCACATCATCAAAACAGAGATGCATAAAGACACTCTTGGGGCATAAATGAAAAGGAAACAATATATTTCTCTGCAATCAATATATTTTTTAAAAGACAAAGAGTAGCAAAAGAAAAATATCAGGGACCCTTACACAAAACCTTGGGGGACACCTAAATAAATTACTTTTTTGTTACGAGAAGTCGAAATAAAATTTAAAACTCACACTGTGCACCTGGGACTAGTATCATTTATCATTTCAGTGGATCAAATTCAGAATGAATGGTTGCTAAATCACTGCAAGCCTCCAAGCCTGTGATAGCTGTCATATTCAACAGGACTGAGCAAGACTGCTAGTTGTGCAGCTAGCTAAGACATGCAAAAGGACAGTGGATCTCCTTTTTCAAAAAAAAAAAAAAAAAAAAGAAAAAGAAAAAAAAAAAGGCTATGCATCTCCTGTTTCACTCATCACTGTGATTTCTTCCTCTCACATTTAGGTAGTGACAGTGCGGTTTGCTTAATCTGCCCTTATCTCCTTTAAATGCAAAGAGTTGGGCTGAATTTGCATGTGAAACAGAACACAAGGTGTCACTTGTGACTTTATTTATAGAGGAGATTCAGAAGATCCATGAAGATACTGTTATGAGTCAGGTAGGCAGGCAGACACACACACACACACACTCACACACACACACACACACACACACACACAGTGTTTACTTAAACCGCAGGAGTGTGTGACACCTCGGTCGTAACTGGTGTTAACCCCCAATGTGGCTGTTGTTTTGAGTGTTTCAAAATGTCTGCTGTTTGAGGCCTGAGAATGCGTTAACATCCAGATGAGAGGAAGGTGGTGCTGGGGGGGGGGGGGAGGCTGGGAGCAGGGAGGGAGGGGGGGGGGGGGGGGCTCAGACAGACAGAAAAACATTCCCCAGTCGCTACGCTCATCTCCATAACTCAGTACGCAGCCACAAAGCACTGATCCTAACATGGGACATTCACGACCTGACTCCCACCACTGGAAGCGTCGTTACCTGCTGCTGAACAATAAGGGTAATTTAGGGCCCGATTCATGACTGCAGACAGAAGGACTCATCTTTTTGACCCCTCCCCAAAAAAAATCTGTTTTATATCCTACGAGGCACATTTCCAGGCAGGAGGAGCCACGTCTTGTATGACTGTGGACCTGTCGGTGAAATTTGAGTGATAGCCTATAATTTCAGAAAGACATACCTTGATCATATTGTGTATGATGGAAATCAAAAACAACTTTTACAAACAAATAACATCTAAGCATCTGGGAGATCCGATTTCATTAAGTCAGGAAAGCAACAAAAGAGGATAATTACAAGCAACAATACAGGTCATTGTGTAAAATGTGCGATTGTTGTTCTATGTATATGTGTGGTTGTATTTATGCCTGTGAGGTAAACGTGTATGCCTGCAATTACTGTCAGTGTGTGATTTGCTTTTGGAGCACTTTATGATGATTAATTCTTAGAAGCTCTTAACCACAAGATGTGTGTCACATATCAAGTTAAAGGGCTTTTTTTACATTCAGAGCTTTTCCATGGAGTGTTGTGATGCAGTGGTTACACCATAGATGTTCAATGCATTGTGCAACTCTCCAAGCGTGGGACGTAACTAACAGCGTCAGTGTTGCTTTGTGGTCTTATGTTTTGTCCGTGTACTAGATTGGGGGGACTAGGAAGCAGTGGAACAGGAGTTTAGCCAGCCTTTATGGTGCTTTCACATCTAACCTGTGGATTTGGTTAAAATGAATTCTAGTGCCTTCTGTTTAGTTTGGTTCGTTTGGGCTGGTGGAAAAACTGTCAAGAACTCCGGATATGGGCTAAACTACCAGATTGAGACCACCTGAAAACCAGGGTCTCCAAATGGATTCTGGTGCGGTTTGTTTCAGATCTGAAATCAAACAGACCAACCACAGGATTTTATTATAGTGGCTATGTGATTAGCATTATTTCAAGAGCTAAGCAACTAATAAACCCATCTGCTGATTGTAAACTGTTCAGGAAGTGATCTTATAATAAGCTGTATAAGCCATGTGTGCCAATCATTTGATAACCACAGTAACATGTACCTGCGTATCAGCACGTGATTACAGGGATATTCTCTGATAATACTAATAATCTCTTATTTCTTTGTGAACTCTTTGTGACACCAAAGAATGTAAATGAACACATAAGAGGCATTTAAGTGCAGCATGACATTCTGTCTGTCACCACAATTTGATTTCCCCACAAGGGTCCATGTGGCGCTGATGATGCAGCATGACAGTCGCCAAAACTGTCCACTCAATGAATTACCTGTCAGTCTGTATAACTTCATGTTTACAGCTCTTGGTGCGTTTATAAAAAGCCAGTGTGAACGCAAACCGCACCAGAAATAAAAAGCAACGTTGTATAACATTTTTCCCTGGTCCAAACCAAATGAAAGTGTCCTTAAACACATCGCCTTAACAACTTTGTGTAAAGCTGATTCTTTCATGAGGGCAAATAAAGAAAATATTCATTCATGCTCACTTTCATGTCTTTGAAGCAGAGGCTGAGCATTTCAAAATATCTCCTTAATATCCCTCTGCTGCAGTGCAGTTTGTATATTGGGACAACTACATACAATAGGAGACAATAAAACAGTTTGCATAATGCTGATTATGAAACAAAGGAGAAATGTTAACCTTTGGAGAGTGAAAACCTAACCGTGTTGGTGTTAGAAAAGGTGTTTTCTCCACAGGTGACACATCTCACACGTTGTCACAAGGAGATGGCAAAGCAGAGGAAAAGATTAAATACCTGGCCCTTATCTTGGGGACCTTTTCAGCGAGGCGAACTATCACTCAGTATCAAATGACATTACGTTAATGAGCCAAAGACGCCTCAAAGAGCGGTAGGTAGCGAATTAGCTTGCCTGGCTTGCTTATGCCTCCCATGGGGGTGATGAGTAAAGGGAGGTGTGATTGGTTTAGACCTTTAGCTGTGCCAAATTTGTGTGTGTGGGAAATCACACACACAGCCTAACGGCAGTGAAGGCTGCAAGGCCACTGCTAAAACATCTTGCTCCTCTTAGCACGGAGGTGATAATGAATCTAACACATTTGTTGCCTTAAAGCAATCACACTGGTCTGACAGGTATGAAACCAACAGGGAGGGAAAACAATTAATTTGTATCCACATAAAAACAGATATAATCCGTGAATTAAAAAACACTTCCTACTCACTTTCTTCCCCAAATGCTTAACAATAATATCTAATCACAATGATAACACTACTACAAGTACTAAAATACTACTTATACTACTACTAGTAATAAAAAAAACCCATTTACCATCACTTGTGGACAAGGCTTCAATGTTTTCAGCTCTCTGAATGTATCACATCAACAATTCAGCTGTCAGAGAAATTCCACATTATGGAATTTAATCTAAACTGGCAGGTAGGGTAACACTATCTGTCAGTGAAATAGCACTCATGCTCACCATATATTTAAGTGTCTGACAATTTTACACATCTCTGACAACTAAGACGGGTCAAGTTACTTTCCTAGCACATACTTTACAAACACATGCCAACAGCCTGGAGCTCAGACACAAGCATTTCAGTTTTGTTTTCATAAGGGCAGAACAGAAGTTATCATCTGTTATCATCTGGTTAGCCAGCACTTGTGGGTAAATAGTGAGAGAGGCCTGCTTAATCATCCCTCATAAATGGGTTATTTTTCTTAGATGCATCACTGCCAAGGCAACAGAATGTACTGTAGACTGCACAGCATGGCTCTAGTAAGCAGTTTAGTTTTTGCAAAAACACTATTTTGTAACAGATTGTTTCTGTGTTCATTCAAGTCTTGATGACATGAGTCACATGCAAACCAGTTTTGAGGTAATGTCTTCACAGCGCTGCACAGGAGGTTTATGTCAGTGTTAATTCATACTGCTCATGCAACATGACCCAAGTTCGGCTGCTTTGTTACACGGTGTTAAAGGGTCGATTCACTTAAATTTTCTCACTCTTTACACACAGTATGTACTGTTTTCATCTGACTTTACTTTCATACTTTCTACCAAACAAACAGTCCCTATGAAAGCTCTTGACAACATGTTTTGTGTGTTATCTTCATTAATGGGGAGTTTGTTTTAGAGAGAAGGAGATGTCACTGTTAAATATTTTGTAGTTTTTCATTGCTTTAAGCACTACAGACACACCTCTATTCATCTCTGTTGTACTGATAGAAGCAGAAAATTCAAAGCCTGTGGTTATCTCAAAACCTATACTATCCTATCTATCCTATACTATTAAAGGTAAATATAATCTCTCAATGAATTTTGCTAGGCAGTTGTCTAGGTAATCAATTCAAAATACCAAATATTTGCTGGTTACAGATTTTTAAAAATGAGGATTTGATTGTTTTTCCCTATTTTATATGATTGTAAGTTGAATATCTTATCTATCTTTTTAACTTTGTAAGAGGAAACAGATGAGCTTTTCCTGCATGGAAATTCAGTCAGGTGCTCTGCCTTTAAAAAAAGAACAGTCTATGTTCTCCAGAACAAAGTCAGGAAAAAGGCTGCACTCCGTAGATAAAAAACAGATTGGTTTTCACAATCAATGGCTCAGCCCATTGAAATTCAACTAAAAGAGCCCATTGACTGAGAATAAATTAATCTGAAAAACCAATATATGAGCTGATTTTTTTTGCTGTTTTTTAATTATGGACTGTCGCCTTTTTTCCTGACTTCATCTTTTTAACTGTTGATCAGACAAAAGAGGCATTATAAACACATAACTCATGGTTTTTGGGGCAGTTTTGGACACTGATAATACAAGAGGTATTTCTCATTATTTGTTGATACAATGCCAGCCACACCATAGAATTTCATTTTTGGACTTTTCACCATTTTCCATCTTAGACTGCATAAAGTGTGAACTATGTGAACAATGTGAGTTTGTTGCTCATCTTTCATACGTTTCAAAGTCAATCTGGCTCCATTCTACTTAAGTGTTTGCATGTGTGTAACCATATGTGTTTGTGTGTGTGTGTGTGCGTGCGTGTATGTTCAGTTCCACACCATGTCAACTCTTAATAGACATGCTAATGTTCCAAGGGGCCACTTGGAGCTATCAATGAGTCCCCTAATGGGCAAGTTCATGTTTATTCTCCCCCCACTGGCCACTGCTTCCTCTGGTGTGCAAAGAAAAAAAGACAGTCGCTTGTATCCCCAATTTTCTCATTCCCTGTCTCCATCAATCTCTCGCATCCCCACTCAATCAATTTCTCTCCAGCTCCTCTTCTCCGGTGCCCCCGTCTCTCCCCCCTTTTCCTCTCTCTCTCTCTCTCTCTCTCTCTCTCTCTGCCTCTCTGAATCGTTTACCCCCTCTCCCTCCACCTCCTCCATCATTCTTTCACTGCTCCTCTCCTCTCCCGTCACACTCTAATCTCCTGGTCTGAAAGGTGTTTCCTGAGGAGGGCATGCGGGAAGACAGGTGGGAGTGATGGATCGTACCGTGGATGCTTTACTTTGTCCTCTCTCCGGGGCGGGAACAGGGTGGGGGAGCAGTAGGGGTCGGTTAGGTCTACAGTGGGAGTCCTGGGTGAGGTGGTGTTTGGGAGGGAGGCGAGGTACTAGCTCCTTTGAAAGGTGGTGTTGAGGGGAAGCAGGGGAGGTCTCTTTCACTGTTCCCCCTCTGGTTCTGTATGATGTGAGCTAATTATAGTGAAGAATGAGAGCTGTGCACGTATGTGCTTCCTGCTGCAAAGTCTGATCACGTCTTCTTATATATTCAATTAACTGTATTCAGGACCATGGATCATAGTATGGGATCTTCTTCACATTAAATTAATTTTACTTAAAATACTTAAATAAAAACACACACAAACTGCCAATGATTTCTTTTAGAGCAAAAATGCAAGTTTGCACATCAGAACACATTTTTATATGTGCAGCAGTGATGTGATGAGTTCCATGTGCCTTACTGTCACCTATCTTACAGCATCAGTTTCAGACCACACCGGCCTGTGTTGAGGGAAATCAACATATCCGCCAGTACATATTTTTCCTCTGCACACAATAAAATAAAAATAAGTTATTCTTCTGCCATAACTTTCATCTGTACCACTAAGATCACTAATATGATCAATATGATTTTCATAGTTCTGACCACTTTCAAGAATGTCATTAAAACTGTTACTCCGACAAGCCCTCATAATACTTCCATTTCCTTTGATGAAACGGCGAGAGCATTGATGCATTTTCTCAGCTCAAACAAGAATTTTCTACCCTGCCAAAGGCCCCTCACAGCCACATTTTCTTTCCACCCAGCTTATATTAATAAAAGGTCTCAACTTTTTACAGTTAACATCTCTTGGTAATGTAGCATCTCTAAGAAATTGTGCAAAACTTAGCACATAAGCCTAATGTTATTCACACTGTTACTCTGAGTTGATGATGCAGGTGAGCTCTAAACATTTATAGTGGTGAGTATACTGTCTATAGTAGTTGTCCTGTATTAGATCTCAAACTTAAACGAGGAATTAGGTTTATCAATCTCTATATCGATCTTGTAAATGCAAAAAAAAAAAAAAAAATCTCACAAGCACAGCTAATGCCACTATTCAGAGTTAATAAGGAAAAAATTCAACCTTAATTTGATAGAGTTCAAACAGCATAGATATTAAAAATAGATTAAAGTTCATCTCAAAGTCAATGCTTTGGCCAACATTCAGCAGTTTATAATCTGCATCATACTTGATATCCCACATTCATGTCACCCCTTCACCTGTTCAACCCAGTAATAGTGATTCCCCAACCCTATGAACCTTTTTGTGTCCAGTTCAAGCTTACAAAACTTTGCTCCGGAATACACAGGATTTAACAGAAAGCTCTTCCACTACAAGTACACTTGTTTCATCACGTACACTGTGCCTTGGCTAGTCAAAACGAGAGTGGTCACCCTTGTATGTACTCTCGGTCATAACAGTACTTGCATTTTCTTTTATGACCTCTTGCAGTGTTGCAATGGAGTCTTTGGCCTGACAAAACTCATAGAAGCCACAGATGAACGCTTCTGCGGGCCAAAAATTTGAATCATCGTTACGCTCAGCTGTGACATGAAACTAGCCAAATATTTTTTATCTATTTTTCAAGCTTTTGGCATGTTGCATTTAACCCAACCCTTCAATGTGTCAACATCAGGTTCAAGGGAAAACAAAATAGCAAAAACACTCACCATTTTTGTCTTAATTACTTGTATAATGCTTGCTTTCCCACTCCCCACTCCTCCTATATTTTGAGATCATTTGCCTACAGAGAATATAATTCTGCTAACTTGACAATTACTGCATAACAGCAACCGCCTTCCACATAAGAGTCTGTGATTGAATGTTTTTGGCATCGTAGTATTGTCAGTGTCATTGCTTGCCACATTGTCAGAGGGACACTGGTCACAACTCTCAACATTTAAATCCTGTCAAGAGGGTTTCATCAGATTTCTCAGCTACAATGTCCTTAAATGACTGACTGAAAGCTCCCCGCCAAGTCAGCATGTTCAAACAACACCGGCAGAAGGTCATCAATGTAGTCAGAAGTCTAGAAATGTCTGCTTCACACTCATTCAAAACCTTGATGCAGATTAGGCCCCACTCCCTCCACACACACAGTGATTTAGGATACCTCCAGGTGCTGTGTTTGGTTACACAACACTAGCACATAAAGAGGAGACAGACAAGACAGATAAGCAGGGAGGAGAGGGTGTCCGACAGCTGCCTGCCTGGTTGGGTAACACTCCAACGGGACCCCCTGAGAGGAGCCCAGCCTGGGGTAATGTCTGCGCTCCAGTCGGGAAGGAGGACTTCAAACACAAGCCCCGTGCAACCTCCACCCCTCTCCAGCTCCCTCTCCTGCTGTTCTCCTGAGCTCCACGGGGGATCTCTGAAGACCATCCCAGCAGTCACCACGCCATGAATCAGTTCGCTGCCACCACCTTCTCCAACTGTCACTCTTTTTTTTTTCTCCCCTCATTTGACCCATCTTCAACACATCCCTAAACAGATGAATGAAAGCAGGAATGTGTGCAACATCCTCACCACTGACCCTCATTATCACTGCCCCTACAGCCTTGTCCCTTCATCCTTTGTTTCCTCATTGCAAGCTCTGCTTGCAGCAAAAATCTGCTTACAAGGGACAAGGTCAGATGCCCAATTAATTTCAGCAGAACTGTCCAGTGTTTTGTTTGTGTAGGGAGTTTTGGATAACCTGATGGCATGAGATCTGTATGTGTTTGTGAAACTGGCATAAGATAAAAGAGGCAGTCAAGAGAGCAAGCATGTGACCAAATGGTGTTGTGTTAAGGCGATGTAAGCTTAGTGAAAGACCTTCTCACAAGGGGAGTCATACTACTATGTCAATGAATAAGGTCTGTTCATAAACGGGCTGCGGAAGACTTAACCTTTACTTAGCTAGATGACAAACTACAAAGCGACGAGAGAAAAACAACATTTCCTGGGAGACTGAGGAAAACTGGCAAAAAAAAAAAAAAAAAACGGGACAAAAATCAATCCAAAAAAGCGGACCTCATTACCTGAAAACACGTCTACAACACATTTTAATCCTGATTCACTATGTTCAACATGTCATATCAAATCAGCTAAAATGTGCTCTTGCTGCAGGAAACCCAAGCAACCACAGCTGACAATCTGGCAGACAGGGCCCCTGGGACCGGGGTGGCTCAGCTGAGGACATTACTGCACGCAAACTAACCCCCTTCACCCCCTCGCCCCCCCACCCACCCACCCACACACACATACACACATACACACACACACACAAATACACACACAGAGTCTGGTGGCAGACAACAGTCACCCTGTCATCTTCGATTGCGGCCCGCTCATGTTGGACCAGCGACACCTCAAATGCAGCTCAGTGGGTCTTGGCCCCCCTGGTGTCCTACTGCCGCCACAGAGGGACTGCCAAAGAGTTACTTCAGCTCTGGAGAACAAACACAGAAATCGGCCTCTCTAAAAAAGCATGTAGTCCTGTTGAAAAAGATGTCTAAATATATCCCTATGCCGTGGCCTTTAATTTGGCTTTGATATCAAGTGAGCGAGTGGCTTTAGCTGAACAAAATTGATATGACCTTGAGAGTGTTTGAGCAGACTCAAAGGCTGGAAGTTTGTTTTCACGGAGTAACTCGTGGTTGTAAGTTCAACTGCGCTTTAAACAAGAGGCCACCTAAAAATAATCCTGCAGCTGAGTATGGTAACTGAGAACAAGAGGCCAGGGTTAAACACTGTTTGTACAACACTTCTGTTCAGTCAAAAAGCTGTCAACAAGTGCAGTTTTTTTCTTCTTCTCATTTATGTGGCTCAAGATATTAATTAAACATCCTGTAACCTAAGGCTGAAACTATCAAAAAAAATAATCATTGAGAGCCAAAATGGAGGACATGTTGACAAACATCTTCGGCTTGAGGCGAGCCTCAGCTAGCGTAGCAGCCTATGGGCTCACATGTGTTTGGCAGATGGCACAGAGTGGATGGCACATAAGGTCAGAAAGAGCACTCAGCTGTATATCTCTCACACATACAGGCCCTCCGGGAATGTCTGCACAAGGCCAAGGATTATGGCACCTAAGCACAGCGGTGTGTGTTTATGTGTGTGTGTGTGTGTGTGTGTGTGTGCACTTGTTGATAAAGAGCAGACCGTTGTTAAAATTACACTGACAACACCGCTGCTTTCGATCATGAAGGTTTACTGTCCAACAGCAGGCTGTACAAACATTTTTACTAACTCTGCACCTTTTACAGGTAATTATCTTTCACAATTCACGTCTCTTTCAGTGTGTTAAAGATACAATCCTCCCAAAAGCCCACATTTACTGTACATCTAAGCTCTTTGGGAGCATGACCTAGTGCACCAGGGGCAAAGAAAGTAGGAGGAGTACATAGTGGTGGGAGTCTTCAACCAAAAACAACAAAGTTTTGTCCCTTTAAGCATTATTTATAGTAAGCATTGCTACCACTATTACTACTGCTGCTTATCTACATTTGGCTGATTAACTGATGAGATTACATTTTTCATCTGTAAAAGGTTTTGTGACCATGTACTCCTCAAGGAATCGTTTAACAGCCATTTGATGGAGGCTAATTAAGTGTGGTAATCAGTAGCTGATGTCTCTCTTTCTGATTTAACATGCTTTGATGCTAACTCTTTTATAGCTCTCATCCTTTAAATATTAAGTCTGAAATGTCACAAAAATACACAATGAAATTAACTGAATAATCAGAAACGCATCTTAACACTCTAATCAATGGAGGCGTGAGCGACAATTGCTTTTTTTTTATTTTGTGAAACAAAGTCACAAAGCTGTAAATCAAACTGATAAAAGAACGTTTCCAATCGGAATTAATTAACCCACTTCTTGCTTACGTTCCATCCGGTGCTGTCTTGCCCGAAGAAGGTGCGGTAATTTCCTCAGCCGCTCATCCATAACTGGAGTCCACATCCTACACATTTTTCCTTCATACATCACGGGCAGTGAGGTGTGGAGAGGACTTCCTTTGCCTGTTGATCTTTATCAATCGCTCTTGTCTATCTGACATAAACCTCCATGAGCGCGCAGATAACATAGCAGGAAATTCCCAGAGAGATGTATAATGAAATGGACTGGAGCCACCACGCGTTACTGTATCAGTCGTGTGTATGTGTGTATGTGTGTGTGTGTGTGTGTGTGTGTGTGTGTATGTGTGGCAGAGACGGTCTCCAGGAAAAGGTTTATCTCTTCTTTGCTAGGAGATCCCCTGTTCCGTCAGATTTACAATGTCTAATTACATAGATAAAAGTGAGTGTGTGTGCATCAAGGCCAACATGTGGCACTGGAAACACGTGGAACTCTACTGAGCTATTAATTGGCAACTTAAAGACATGACGATCCAAATATGTACAACAGGATGCCTGAGGTTCAGCAGGGCAGGAACCTATTCTACCCACTTACAGGTAGGACCTTATTAGTATGTCAACAACCGCCCCATCCTCACAGCAGCATGCATCACCATCATGGTAAACTCAACCTAGTGTATGACGCCTTCAGGCCTACTTTGTTCAAGTGTCGGAGTTTGGGGGGCTGCTGATGGTGACCCCTTATTGTTACATGCTCCCTTTGTGGTCACACTCCTCACTGTACTGAGAAGAGGGAAAAGAAAGGCCTTCTCTAACAGTCGGTCATGCCCCAATGCTCCTGGCAACAACAGGTCCTGAGGACGCAGACCTGCCTGGCCTATATTGGCTTGGCTCTCAGTTAGCGGTGGCGGCACTAGCCCCCTGTCAGCTGTCCCATTCAGGGCCGCGCCGGCCCTTTATTAAAAGCTTTGAAGACTGCTGAACAAAGGGGCGTCCTATGTTTAGATGATAGAATGTAAGCAACTGGTTTTCTGCTTGGGCAACACAAGACAAAGAGCCTCCTTCTGAATACGGAGAGTAAGCGAGAGAGTGAGTGAGAAAACTAGAGAGGGAGGGAGCGAGAGGAAAAAAAGGGTACGCCACAAGTTGTGAAGATACTCCATTAGATTACAGGATGGCGATTACTTTGATGGATTGAAAATCGTGGAAGACTGGCAGGTGTGTGGGAGGCATGTCAGAAAGAAATGCAGTGAGCGATTATTATCACAGGTGGTTTTGATGCCCTAGTGATTAATAATAAAGCTACAGAGCCAAGGCTTCTTTCTTAATTAAAGGATCAGACCCCTGCCAAAGTCTGCTCACAGTATGGTCCATATACTGTACTAACACTACATATACTATAGGCTTCACTTCACTGAAGCAGGGTAAGCAGAACCTAAAGGGTAGAGGCTGACCAATATTATTTCCATTTGCAGGTTATCACAGATATAATGGCATGTGTGTGTATGTCGGTAGATATGCTAAAGGAAATCGTAAAGCAGTTAAATGTAGCAATAAATGGTTTATTGGAAGCATTTTTATGTACAGTACCAGTCAAAAGTTTGGACACACTTTCTCATTCAGGTGAATGGGAAGGTGTGTCCAAACATTTGACTGATACTGTATATCTAACTTTTCTGAATGTATCTTTAATTTAGGATTGTGTATTTATTTCTTCACAATTTAAAATTCAGACATCGTATCATTGTATCTGAAGTATACAATTTTTATGTTATTTTTTTAGGTAGGAAAAAAAAAAAATAATGAAAAAATACAGCTTTAGGATGCATTAATCCAAAACTGCATGAAGCGTTTTTAACCAGCTTCATTCAACAGCCTTTAAATATATTGCTGATCTATCATGTGACTTACAAATAGCCAAATAGGTTCTGGTTATCAGCTGATGCCAAGACGACTCGGTTTAACTTCTTGATGTAAACTTTGATATACAGTATTTGATTCTCATGCACTGCTTCTATAGCACTAAGCATTCAACAGGTGTGACACCCACCTTCCTGTCACTTGCATACACACACACACACCCACACACACACACACACACACACACACACACACACAGTCACAAATACCTGGTCATGGCTGGCTTGGAGGGTGCTCCCGGTGCCGTGGAAAGTCATTTGCACAGGGGAGAGGGTCAGATAGGTCACAAAATCCTTACCACTCTGTGCATCACTGTACTGCACCTGGAAGAGAGGGCAAAGTTAGCCAAATGCAAATACAGGAAAGGATCAATCAAAGCAAAAAAGACCAGAGAACCTGAATCATCTCCAGTTTTCAGCGGGATACAGTCTTGTGTTTTTGGAAGTGGTTGCCTTGAGAGTAAATCTTGCATGTCTAATTGCCACCACAGAGCATTTGTGGACAATTACTCCACAACATACAGAGATGGCAATGGAGGGGGAATGAATTTAAGGGTGTGTATGTGTGATTGGGGGGGGGGGGGTTGGGGTGGGGCGGTGGGTAGCGATGACATCACTGGCGACCCCTCATCATTGAGAGGTTAACACTGCAGGCATTCCTAAATGCTGTGCAATCAGGACTGTTATGACATGATGCTCCTTTGGGACAGTCTGCTCCTGAGATCCAAGGGCTTTGGTAATACTGCCTGCTTGTTTGCCCTAATTCTCACTGCCTCTCACTCTGTACACGCGTGTGTATTTGCATGTGTATGTCTTTGTATGTGTTTGCCTGGCCTACTTATGCCCAGGACAGCTGCAGGCATCTTAATAAATGGCACAAATAACTAGAGGAGAAGTATCCGACGGATGCAGAGAGACAAAGGGACAGACAAAAGAGAACATTATTGAATCAAAGTGGTTTAATACTTCAATGAGCAAATGCAAAAAGTAAGCTAGCAGGTATGGAAGACTGTAGCTTTTAACATGACAGAAGTACAAATGGACTGCACTTCAAACTCCTTAGATAAATCAGGCATAATAAAAAGGCTATTTCTAGCTTTCACAGTAATGGTGAGTGGAATTTCTTAAAACACCATACATCTAGGTCAATATATAATTTCCATAACAGCTAATATTATACAACACTGTGGTGAAAGCATGCTGATGTCAGTATCTGTTGGATTTATATACAATGTGTGTGTTGCTTTGTCTCTGTATATTTTTGTTGGCTGAGAGGTTTTAAAGTTATTGCCTTCTTTTAATCAGCAGAAAATGTCGGAGTGTGTGTTTCAAAGTTTCAGCTTATCTAGCCTACAATTTGTTGGCCATACGTGCTGAACTTGTGTGTCTGTGTACGCACATGTATATGATCTGTGACTGAAAGCTTCCAGAGCGAGGCGTGTGTGTCTCTCTCTGAATGAGTTATGATCGTATGTGGAAAAGTGTGTGTGTGTGTGTGTGCGCGCTCCAGCCTAGCCAGACACATGGAAGTCTGCCTGTAAAGACGCAGACCCATCATAACATACACAAACACGCAAAGATATGAACATGTGCGCACACAGACGGATGAATAAACACGCAATATTACGTACGGTACATGAGAAGATGCACACTGGCGCGCATACACACACACCTGCTGATGAGGAGATGGGCCCACGGTGATAAATTGTGGAATGCTATCTGTTATGTGTATGAATGATGAATGTAGTAAAGTGAGCCGTGGAAAAAGCCCTCTCTGACAAGTTAATCTCTAATAAATTCTCCAGGCTTCATAAGGAGAGAGAAAAGAGAGAAACAAAAAAAGAGGAGGGGGCTTTGGTTTAACTAAATACATTTTGCCTCTCCTGGCGTCTCAGGATTAAGAAAATGATTGCTGGTAACAAGAACCCTGTTTCAGAAACTTGGAAATGTGTGAAAATATTCCTTAAAGTTACTATAAGGGTCTTTCATTTTGTGTTGATTTTAGCGGCCCCTGTGGAGAGAAGTGGTAGTGTTTTCCCAGAATGAAAACTGCATTTCCCATGAGCACCACTGCCTCGTGTCATAAAGATCTTGGCTAGCATGTGCATTTGTTTTGGAAGTAAGTGAAAGAAAGAAGCTACTTATTTTTAATACTATTTTTCTTTGTTAAACACAGCTGTTTGCAGGATGCATAGCAATGAGTTTATGTGTCTATTTGTGGCTATGTAAGATTAATAATTGCAATATAATGATGGTAAAGCAAATTAAACTTTGTTTTAGTACACTTAGATTACATGTAAGGCTGTATTCACCACCAAATCTGGCAATGCGCCACCTTCCCGCAGGGTTGTGCAGAGGTTTGGGTCTGTTTATTTGTGCTTTGGAACATAACTGCTGTGAAACAATCAGAAAATGTTCTATTTCTCAGATTCACTCCTTTATTCTTGCTTCACTGCTGCTCCCTCTCTTCATTCACTCTCTAGCTTGCTTAACCACCGCTGCTGTCTCTGCCTCTGTCTCTCTCTGGCTCTCAGCTCCCTCGCATGCTCTCTGTTTCTCTCGTCTTTTTTTAAAATGAATCGGGAAGCCAACAACAAGTCCAATTGTACCTTTTTTTTAACGTTATCAAGCGTGTCGTAAATCCATTCCTCTGATTTTAGAATCCGAACCAGTGGCAGGCATTTAGAATACAGAAATAGCCGATCTTTTCGCTGATGGTCTCATTTGCTTATGTAGGTCATAGAGGCATCAGAGGCATCATGAGACTGTTCCATAACCACTTAAAAGTTCCTTGTAGTAACTTTAAATCTTCTGAATTCAACCTGCGTGTGAAGAGGAACAGAACTGTGTGTCTGTACTCCAGGGAGTGTGTAGACGCAGATATGAATCTTTGTGTCTTTGTGTGTGTGTAATTGTCCAGTATGCTGCTTCATTTAGGCAGTATAAAGGCCTGTGGTTGGGAGCCTGTGATGTATGGTGTAATCATGCTGTCTGATCAGCAGGCACTCCACTTGCTTCATCTATTGCAAGCTGTCGGGACTCCAGCCGAGGGTGAGGCCCTGCAACGGTGCTGGAGGAAACAGACGTGCAGTCTCCCTCTACCACTTTAAAGAGATTTATGCTCGACTATATCAAATTTCTAATAATTCCCTACTTTACCTATTGTCTGCATGTATGCACACATGCATGTTCAGTTGATGGAAACTACCAATTACAAAGCATCTTTGATCATAAGTCCCTAACACAGGGTAAAGCTTGTGTAACAAAATACCTTTGAAATTTACCAGAAACTATTTGACTCATTCTAATCTTTCTGTTCGATTATGATCACATTGTTTTTTGAATATCCATTAACTCTTACAAATTCTCTCGATTCTTTGTTATTGCTCCCCCCCACCCCCTCCTCTTCTTACTCATAATGCATCCCTAGCTATCAGAGAAGGTGGAAACTCTTTGAATTTCCTTTGCTTTTAATTTGCCTATATCCTTATTTGCTAAATGTCTTCTCTTAGGAGTTTTTCCTTGTTAGAGATTTTGATCTGCATCTGGAAACATTGCTGTTGCGGGCCTATAATGCCAGTTGACACACTGTATGTGATGTTCGACTATATAAATAAACATCACTTACTCCAACCACCAGCCAAATTCTGGCTAAAACAGCAAATTTGGCAGGTCACCAATCATCACCTGGAGGTCTTTTTTTCTTGGTGGCTTGTTGATAAAACAGCGCAAGTGCCTGATTACTCTGAGGATTTACCAGCGACTCTGACTTGCAGGCAGGAAAGAAAGTTGCCCGGTCTGTCAGCATCAAAGAACATCTCGTTTGAGATGATTTGGCGGAAACTGAAATAACGAGCATCTTAAAAACAAACAGTCTATTCTCCTGTCCAGCACGTCTGTTTTGAGTGCATGTTTGTATGCATCTGTGAGTGCATGCATTCTAAACAGGCCTAACTAATCATCCCAGGTCCCAACTCAGAAAACAGCCTCTAATCCACTTCCTTTGGAGACAAAGAAGCAGGGGAGTTACGCAAGGCCTGCGATTGATCGGCGGCACTAATGTGGAACGACCTCTGACATCTGGCTTCTAAAGCTGGATGGCTCCTCTTCAAATGCTCCTCTTCATCCGAACAAACACGAACATGCACAAACTAAAAAAGCAATCACAGTCATAGCACCCATGTAGACAAGCTCAAATTTATGTTAAGTGCAAAAATATGCATGCGCAGACCCACAAACTCAAAATGAAGGTTTCAATTTATACAGACATGAAAACGCAGGCGAAAATACACGTGCAAGGACAGAGATGCAAATGTCCATATCGTCAAGTTTGGGTTACACAATACTGTCAAGGTAACTGCAAAAACAAATACGTATTAGGTGTGTTGTTATGTCATTCCACTTAAAACCACAGAACACAAGCACTGCAGGACAAAGAGCTTGATTCCAGAATAAGCAAGAGTGCAAACTGTGGAGAGTCAAAAAGCACGGAAATAACTTCGACTTTACTATAATAAACAAGACCTCTCAGCTGAGGAACGCTGTCATTGTTGGTGAGAAGCAATTAGAGGTCCATGCCGAGCCACTTCAGTGGAGACCTCTGGGGTCAAGAGTGTTTTAAGCGCGCTGTTGATATACCTTTCACTCCTCTGAATGGCAGGAGGATGGGGGCAAACAAAAGCCGCTACTCTACAAACTTTTAAGTGCACTTTGCTCGACTCACGGAGAGAAGTCACAAGACGATGAAACAAAGTGAGTCCCAAGTTCTATTGAAGTCAGATCATTATTGAGAGCTTCACAAATAGATTTCTCAGAGAAATACATGTTGGGAAATAACCTGAGTGACCGGAAAAACAGACACGCCTGTATAGTGTAATACAATCACATTAAAATATAACTTTTGTGACAAAAATATTTAAATGCTGACATTATTACAAAGCTGATGATTCAGCTATATGACTTGACTATGACTATGACTCTGTGTAGAGTACTGCAATGTGCCTCATCAGTGGAAAAGGAACTCTCTTTTTTTAAAGGAATGGTTCAATATTTTAAACCATTCCACCTCCTTCTTGCTGAGATTTAGATGAGAAGATTGATACCACTCTCATATCTATATAAACTTGGAGCCAGCAGGCCATTAGCTTAGCTTAGCATAAAGACTGGAAGTGGGGGGGAAACTGCTAGTGTGGCTCTGTCCAAAAGGTAAAATATTCTGCCTCCCAGCACCGCTAAAGCTCACTCATGAACGCATATCTTGTTTGTTTAATCTGTACAAAAACGAAAAGTGTAAAATCAACAATTAGTGGTTTTACGGGAAGTTGTGTGCGGGACGATTTCTTTGTAGTGTGCGCTGACTTCCCAGAGTCTACCAGCACCTTAACACCAAAGCAAATCAAAAAAAAAGTACACTGCTCGCCCATGACTTTGCAGTAGTAGAAAAACAAAATCTGGTTTTAGTGCAATGTTTGCTTTCTTAAGGAGAAACATTCAAGATTAAACATTACTATCAAACCTTGTCTTGTTTTCTGGACATCTTTGTTTTAGCTTCAGCACCATGTCCAGAGAGATTTGGGCACAGAAAACCCCACAAAAGGGCTTTTTCATTATGTTATTATCCATCATTAAATTATCATCAAAACACTCGGGACTCTGTTTGCAGTTTGTGAAAGAGCTCATTCAGTAGAGAAAGAGTTTAAACTGGTGGAAGAATGCAGACCAGAGTGTTTCTTACAACAGCGGCTAGTGTGCAGATAATGAAGAGAACTGTTTGGATTCCAAACAAAGTGCCAGGTTAACACACCCTCCATCTCCCCATGCTGGGATTGTGCTGGCACACAACTGCTATCTCTGCCTAGCATTGAGAATTACATGAAATATGATCAATAATATCAAAATACAAAGAACAAAAGCAAGCAAGCAAAAAAAAAAAAAAAGAAAGATTATGCTGCATATTCAAATTTGCAATATGTTGTTCTGGCACTTGAGGGTATTTGATTTAAAGGTTTGCAAATGGGCTTGATTGTGGTGTAAAAACATCATCACTCAGTTTTGCCAAACAGACACAGTTGCAGGCATACGCACCGACACGCACACAGAGGGCCACCATGTAAGCAGAGAGACTGTGCGCCGAGCCAGCACAGCATTAACAGTCTGATTTATACCACCGACAAAACTTGTTTTCGAAGATCGCTATTCACACAAATATGCCGCAGAGCGCAGCTGGAAGCCATCATGCTGCCGCAAAAATCAAACGTGGTGGGATTAGCCTCCCCAAAATGTATTTTCTATTGCAAATCCCAGAGTAAACAGAGAGTAGAGAAATGAGACGATGACAAGAAGGTTGGAAACAAACTGTTAGAGTCTTTGAACGCTTGGACCAGATCAGGCGTTTGATGTTGATACAGAGAGATGAGAGTCAGCAATGAAGATGAGGAAAGGAGGAGGAAAAAGAAGAAGAAGGTGGAAAAAAAAAAGGAGAGAGAGAAGAAAAAAAAAAAGAGAGGGTAGAAACTGCCAGGCAGGGTACAAGGTGTAGTCGGCACTATTTGAAGTGGTTTTTTCTACACAGCCAAAGAAGGAAGCAGAGGGAGAGAAGAACAAACAACGTGAAAGTGTGAGAAATCCTGGGAACCGAACTGAATGGATATCAACACCAGCCACCCGCCAAGGATAGTGTTTTTATTAACATGGGATTTCCAACATTGAAGTTCTGATTCCAGCACAGCAAAGACCACAGGCCCTCCCCTCTTCTCTAAATCCATCTGCCAAGTTAAGCCAGTCATGGCTAGATAACATAACTCAGCTGATAGCTATCTCTGCTGTGTAATTGCGTACGGCTTTAGCAGGTGGACAGAACTGATAGATATAGTAGATACCATACGGCCCTTTCAGACATGTCCTGGGAATTTTATAGCACAGTATGCTGATCTCTGATTGCCATATGTGAGAGGAAATTAACATTTGCTAAAATGTTGCAATATCCTGTGTCACAATGCGTTAAGATCTGACCCGTATGAATGTGTAAATACTTTTTAACTTTTTATATCACACATGGGAGCGATCCCGTGGTGGCAAGTGCAGGCATCGCACTTTATATGCACCGCAACAGTACTAACTAATCTATCAGATTCTGCTTTATGCAGAGTTTTATTCCCACAATCAAAACTCTACAGGCGTAACTCCAAAACAAAAAGTGATTCTGTCATATTTTCCATTATTAAACTCACAACACAACCTCATGAGGGGTGTAATTTCAAATTCATGCTGAAAAGGTGCTACATTCACGATACCTGCCAGTTACTTAGGAATATGGCTTACTGTATTATGCACGGCAAAAAATAATGAGAGCTTGCTTAATGCATTGCGTCATATTGTTTTTTTTTTATGCATCTCAGTAAGGTTAACCTGCTCTATATACAGTATGAAATAAAAGATCAATCCAACTTATGAGCGGAACTTTTTTGAAAACATTTGGTCTCCCGAGCAGACATGATTTAAAATGAGGGTTTTCTGTTGTTAAACTAGCTACTGCACGTTGCTTTGAACGAGAGCATGATTTATAGCTCAAATGATATACAGATGTAAACAAATTAGGTCCACTCATCTCAAACTCATCATGAATCTGATCTGATTCTATCAGATTTATGTTTGGGCATGAGTGGACCTAATTTGTGATGCGCACATAGCAGGCTGAAAATCATTTCTGGATGGGAAGTAAAAAAAAAACAAAAAAACATCATCATCATCGTCATCTTTAAAAAAAAACAAAAAAAACATCATCATCATCGTCATCTTTAAAAAAACCCCCAAAAAAACAGGATGTGTAATCAATCCAAATTGCACACATGCCTGAACACTGGCCACTGATGTAAGTGGAGACGGGTTACACCTCTTTGCCGTCAGTGTCTGACAGATCATTCATTCGGAGTATTGGTCTGCAAATAAAACACAGCGTGTGATGACGCATACTAAAGCTGCTTTCACATGAAACTGGCTTTTCACACACACACACACTTCCTCTCTCTCTGTTAATTTCTGCTCACTTTCCTCATCCTATTGAACTGTTCTTTGACTCAACCACTAATCACTCTGCGAGCCCGCATTAAGACATATACAGAAACGGAGAGAGCTGCTCTGTTAAAATAATTTCCAATATCCAAGAAGAGTATTGAAATGCAAATAGCATCCAACAGGTGTGCAGGAATGAGAGAATAAATCAGCACTGAGGCGACCGGTTTGTCCAGGTGTGTTTCGTGGCTTCATTTGAGTCTGATGGGTGGAAAAAAAAATCATCAAATTTCCATCAATCATTGATCTTCCATTTAAAAATGTCTTGCTTGCTTCAAAAGGAGGTAACAGTTAATAATCTGAAGCGGTGGCAGTCTATTAAGTAATGTGATGGCAGAGTAAATGGGCAGCTGGTGACTGCAATGTCGGGATCAAACCCTTCAACATCTCCAAACTACACAAACAGCAAGAGATATTAGACATTTGTGAAGTAGTAATGGAAGCAATAAGGATGGAGGAAATGATTATGATGAAGGTGCAGAAAGACTGAAACATAACAATAATAAACCAGAGAAAGCAAAGAAAGAGAGAGAAGGCACAAAAAGAAAGAGGGGGAATCTGTTACGTGGCTCTTACTCAGTACTTCATCCTTGGTCCATGTGTTGTCTATTACCTCCTGCTTCTTTGTTTCTGCCCTACTTCCAGCGCTCATACCCGCCGTGCCAACAACACGCCAGCCAAATTAATAGGAAATACACACACACATACAAACACACTGGAATAAGTGCCAGCATCCTTGCTCCAAGTTGGCGTGAGTACAACACACTGTTGCTTATCCAGTCAGAGCTTCCACCAGAGGCTATTTTCCAATCAAATCAAAAGAAGGGGCTTAGCAGGTAGGCCCGGGCTTTTGTCTGTGGAGCTGGATGGATGAAACAGACACTATGAGAATGTCCTCAGTGCTTGCTTTAGTTGCTTTAATCCAGTTTTGGGTGGTCATTGTAATCCGCTCACTTGGATAACATAATTACAATACAAAAACAAAGTAACTAATCAGACCAGAAGATTATTATCAAATTACTACAAAAAAAAAAAAAAAAAAAAACCCATCTCACAGTGGATTTTACTTGTTTGTAGTTCGGTGTGGTCGACACAAAAGCCAGCCTGACACACAAAGCGGCACATGACGTGTCCAATGGAAAAGCAGACAAGTGCGCTTTTTGGCGAAAACATTTCAAATCTGTGTCGGTTTAGCCCGCAAAAACACATGAGAATACATAAGCCTTAAAAAGTCTGCCTAACATGGCTGTGTAGGCAACCAGAGGTTCTCATTACAAACCCACATGATACGAAACATCCCCTCAATGGAACACATATTGTCTGCATACTCGATTACAGCCTGAATTCTTTGCTTAAGCAACACACACATGGAAATATACAAATACACTAACGCTTGTGTGTCTATTTACTGACATAAATGCGAGTAAGGATGCATAGAAGAAAAATAAAGTCATATTTATGTAAAGTAGTTGTACAGTATGAGAACGACAAGGGTTTAAACTTCACACACGGGCTTATCCCGACTCTTCCATTCCACTAAACAGAACCTGCTGTGTCTGTATGTGTGTGTGTGTGTGTGTGTGTGTGTGTGTGTGTGCATATGTACAAGTGTGTTTGGGCTTGGCCAGGCAGCAGAGCTCTCTCAGGTTACACACACACAGGAAGGCTCAGAGCAATAACAAAGGCCTTTCAAAGGAACCCTCAGCAGGTTAAGATAAAATGTTTTCGCTCAAACTGATAAAAAGCATCTGCAGCTTAAATGAACAGGCGCTGGTATTAGTGGCGTGGTATGCACCGCAGATTGGCCGGCTGATTAAAACGGACACCAGGTTGTCTCTCTCTCTCTCGCACACAAAGAAAAAGACGCACACAGAGCGCTGAGAGTGTGTGTTCTGTGTGTGTGTGTTCTCTGTGTGTGTGTGTGTGTGTCCAGTCCGGTAATGACAGAAGCACCTGTGAGGTTTAGTTCCAGCTCTTAATCCATAGCTTGCCAATAATGTCCACAGTTCTACACTGTAGACTCTTCACTTGAGGCCACTTGTCCTGGAGGAGGCTCTCATCTCACTTTCATCTCTTCCTGGAAAGGCTTTTTCTACACAATGTTACATGTGCACAATAACCCCCCCCATCTCACATCACCTGTAACTGCTGTGTGTATGTTTGTGTATACAGCACACATGCTACATAATGTGTTTTGATACAGAAAGCTTGCATCTCTTCTGTGGAGAGGTTTCAAGTGATGTGTTAATGTGCAATTTTGTTTCTTTATAACCACACAAGTTGACCAAGACCACATGTGTATTTACAGCAGTGACCCAGAGGGAATAGAATCAGGGCATGAGTGTGTGTGGCAGGGGTTGTATTTATGCATGGTCACGCTCACATCTGTGCTGTCACTTTAGCGTGAGTACATACTGTATGACTGTACCACTGGGCGTCTAAAACTTTTTTTACCAACTTTAAATGATGACTTTTAAGACCTAATTGATGACAGTTAAAGTGAAACACGAGCCTACATTCCACCACTGAAATAAATGTGAAATTGGAAACAATTTATGTATCAAAATAGACGCTTCCATGATGGAAGTTCATGACTGAACTACTCTAAAGGAAAATTCCAGTTTTTTACAACTTGAGTCTTATTTTTTTAATGTTAGCCATGTTATGATATCATTATAACCAGCAAAGTAACTGCAGATTACTCTGATGTGTACATCTTGAAACATGGTGGTCAGACAGGCCATAAAGAAGAGGAACCAAGAGTGAGTGCATCAAAAATGTTGGTAATACTTGTATGTGTGCACAACTATAGAATTTTTAAAATTGTATTAGTTTATTTACCAGGGACTGTACAGGTAAACATTGTTACATACAGATAAGCAATGCAGTAGATGGAATATATATTACAGGGCATCTAGCTGAAGCTAATTTGCAGCCCCAGTCCCTGGTTAGGCTTTTAAAAAGAGATTCAATAGTATAGTAAGGAGTATATGTCAAAGTTGGACCAGTATGACAGTCTGCACAGAGTGATGGATGTTTACTATTGATAGTTTGGGTAATAATTTCACACTTTGCCTTTGCTTTGACCTTTAAATAAGTTTGGCTAAACTGTGAGATCATCTGACTGTTTCTATTTTTTGAGCTTTCTGACTTCCCAGATCTCAGCAATTAACTTGGTGAGCATGATTTTATTAAAACCAATAGGAAAGGATTGTAAAAACAATAAGTGTTGTTATTACTGCCCAGATCTATGAAAGAGCTCACTCACTAGAGAACCCAGGCTGCATGAAATTGGAACTTTCCCTTAAGATGCACGTTTTAACATTTTTCTGGATTTATAGATGTAGCATAGTAACATAGCAGCAGCACGTCCGCTCCTTTGTCTCTCACCTGGAAGCCCTGGATGCGAGCCAGGTAGTCCAGCTGCTGTGCGGGTTGCACCGAGACGCCGCAGGCCAGGGCCGAGTTCTTCCCTTTCATGGGCAGGGAGGCGTCGCCTGTGGGTGACTGGCCGTTTAGCAGCAGCTCCCTGGCCATGGTGGCTGTTGGGCTGGGTGAGGAGGCTGAGCCGCTGTAATATGGAGGGTGTCCTGGGGGCAGCGGGGCAGAGCAGGGCCCCATGTCTTTGGATGTCATGTAGTTGACGGAGCCACTGCTGCCGCCGGGGCCCGGAGCGCTGCCCCCCTGCTTCCTGCTGGCCTCCATCTCCTGGTAGACGTCGGGGCTGAGGTGGAGCAGACCCTTCTGGGCTGGAGGAGTCAAGGAGAAGGGGAGGGAAGAATGATTGTATGGATGGATGGGTGGAGGAGAAGAAGGTGAGGGTAGGAAATTGGGGAAAAGAGAAGAGAGAAAAAAAAAGGTTATCATGACTCTCATTTGCTGCTGAATTTATTTGCATACACATTCCTCTCTCCCTCTCACTACCACACAATGCCAGGGTGAGTTTGTGTATGCGTGTGTTCCTAACTGCCCGTTTGTGTGTGTACGAGCGTGTGTGTTGGCTCCCAAACTGGCATTCCATCATCGAACGTAGATGACAGTTTCATGTGGTTTGGCAGTTCCGAACACTATCAAAGCATCTGCTGGGAAACACACACACAGCCTCTGTCTTTCTCACTCTGTAACACAAACATCGAGACACAAACGGAGCATCTACCAATATCAACAGAGCAGTTATGATTTCATCTTTGATGAGAAACAGCACTGTCAGCCAACCAGCATCCAGCTTCACCTACACTGTCTCTTCGAACACAGACAATCGGATCTCGGAAGCTGTTTCAGTTTCAGAACAAGGTTCTTGTGAGAATATTTCAGTGGCTTAAGGAAACGTCCTGAGCGATTTGGATCGGAGAGGCTGAGGCACCTTTGTTGTCTGACCGGCTTTTATTTAACAGGACACAGCTCGATCCAGACATGCTGTGGTTCTAGCCAGCTGAGCGCAACAGCTCTCCAAGACTATGTTCCAATTCAGACCATTCGTTTATGTTGGCTTCCTGCACTCTGACATCACTGTCCCGAAATGGTCGTGACAGGTGGAAGGAGGAAACACCAGCGGGTTTAGGTTCAGTTCTTTCATCACTTTGTGGCTACGATGGAAGTGAGAGGAAAAGAATATGAGGCGTGAAAGACAAGAGAAGAGGAGATGTGAAGGGAGAGAAAGGATAAAAGAGAAGGATGAGTTGGGAGCCAGTTCAGATGGAAGAGGAGGTGGGGATGAGTGGATGTGAAAACCATGCAGAGCCTCCGAAGCCCAGCCAAGGTCACCAGAGACAGGAAGACCAGCTGTGTGTGTGTGCGTGTGTGTGTGTGTGTGTGTGTGTGTGTGTGTGTGTGTGTGTGTGTGTTCTTGTTTGTGTGCGTACGGACCAACAGCTGGGAGAAAGCACTGGACTGAGCGCATGACTGACAGGCCACTTCCTGTTTGAGTTAACATTACCATCACACATACACACACACACACACACACACACGCACGCACACACACATACACACATGCATACACAAAGACGGAGAGTTTTACGCACTTGTAGCTTACTCTAGACTAAGGGTTCTGGGAACCTGCAGACAACATTTCCCATTATGAACAATGAAGTTTGCTTTCCAGAGGAACAGAGAAGCTGAAGGAAACCGCAATAAAATTCAGGACTTATTACTCAAACTACAACAAACTGCCCCATGCCAGCAATGACACAACTGCTAGGATTTTTTTTCCCCCCTCCCAATCTTGATGACAACTTTAATCTGAATTTACACAAGTAAAACTCACAGGCCTGTGCATTCTGAATGTAGCATCATAAAAAAAGAAAGGTGTTAGCCAACATGACATCAGCTGTGGACAAAGAGTTTTGAGGGGGGAGGGGGTGAATGTAATCCATGTGAGTGTGTATGTTTGTCTGCTGAAGTGTGTGTGTGTGTGTGTGTGTGTGCGTGCGTGCATGTGAGGATGTTTGCGTGTGATCGAGTGCTTGAAGCTGGTGTCAGATGGCAACCGAGAGCGTGAGAGCAAGAAAGAGCAAGAGTGAGACAAAGGAGGAGAGACGGCGAGAGTGAATAAATAAGAGTGACGGAGTGTATTTGTGCGTGAGGACGTCGGACGGAGATTGTGAAATTGTGTACATGAAGTGGGAGCAAGTTGGAGAAAGAGGAGAGCAGCGGGGTGGGGGTGGGGGGTAGGGATGAGGGGGGGGGGAGCTGAGAAGTAGGGAATGAAAGAGTAAGGGAGAGAGTGTGTTTGCGGTGCTGGTTCCAGGCAGTTTCGGAGGGGTCCCACCCAGACTCGGCGTCCGGTGGGCCAGGGGAGCGCTGGAGGGAAGCCAGAGCCAAGCATGAGACTGATCGAAAACAGATAGGGCCGGAGCCCGCCGCTATAAATCACCACAGTGGAGCAAGACCTTCACATAGTTCACACATGCACACAATGCACAGACACACACACACACACGCGCACAGACACACACACACACACACAGCAGGAAATGAAATGTGGCAACTCGAGTGAAAAGCCCTGCTGCAATACCCATGGGAATAGAAGGGAGAAAAATCACTCTCTTCTTACTTCTTTTTCTTCTTCTTCTTCTTTTCTTTTACGCTCCCTTCCTGTCTCTAAGCCACCCTGTTTGTTGTAGCAATGCATCCCACAGCTCACACAGGGCAAAAGACAGAACCACACACACACACAGACACACAGACACACAGACACACACACACACACACACACACAATGAGTGCTTGTGGTTGCCTGAGGTGTGAGTGTGGAAGAGCAAGAACGGAAGGACAGAGCAATAAATGAGCAGCCTGTGACATATTTACCTAATTTTCTCCCACTTTGCCTTACATAATTCAGCAATGCTCTTTATGTGGAGTATGTAAAGTATGACGACCGACCACATTGAGAGAATTAACTCCCTTTTTGGACGTCAACAAACCACACCCTTTAAAGTTGTAATCCTTAAGAGTTTTCTATCAAAACCATTTGTTGTACTATTCATGGGCTGGAGTTTTCCAGAAAAAGTCATTCAGTATTTCTGTAAGTGAATCTCAGTGCCTGCCTTGACTATGCAAGATTCAAATTACATACTAAATGCGAGGAATTCACAGGAAATGATGTACCGCTGTAACGAGTAGATTAATCAATTAGTCAATCGACAGACAATTAGTTGGCAATTATTGTTGTTAATTGTTTAAGCAACTTTTTGAGCAAAACTGATAAACATTCAATGACTCCAGCTTCCCAAATGTGGATATTATCTGGTTTTCATACTCCTTTATGATAACAAACCGGTTATCTTTGGGTTTTTGACTATGGTCGGCATTTTCAGGAGTAACTATATGTTCTGGGAACTTGGGCTGGACATTCTTCACAATTTACTGGCATCTTACCAACCACATGAATAATCGGTAATGAAAATAATCATTTGCTGCAGCCCTGAAATGATGAATGCAGGTACTGGACATGATGTGGAAGATAAAAGAAGGTGCATACTCAATTTGATCATGACTTCAGTATTACTGTGCTAGTAATGCTGCTGACTGTCTTCTTTGTGTCATATTCACATTATCGAGGCAAAACAGCTTTTGCAACAGTATCGTGCTGATTTATGCATTGTGCTGCAAGGACTCATGCTGCGCCAAATTTGTAACTTTGACCCATGCTGCACTGACCTTTGTGAGCATGTTTCTGACAAAGTATCTGTTCTAAGGTATGTTTGCTGCCCCCAGTGGTTAATACAATTGCTTTTTCAAACACACCTTTGGGACCTGGATTATTAAAATACACATGCCATCACTACCATTAATCACAGGTGTCGTCTAATCGACCAGGAGTGAAAGCTTGAGGATTGTAATCCTTGTAAAATTTTATTTAATAGTGAGAAGGAAGCTGTGAAAACAGCTCCTGTGATTTAAACACTTGTAAAGGCTGTCAAAAGCTGACTGGAAGAAGAAATTAGCTTTGAACTCTAATCATACACAAAGAGAACACATTCTCCGCTATGTTTGTCTTTCACAGCCAGAGTTTTCTCCATAAAACACACTTCAGCCCAAACTACAATTATCACTGTTTATCACATCAGAAATGTTACAAACATGCTTATGCCAGATCTTATTTTTACTGAGTATGCTCCAATTCTGTGAACTGATTTAGTTATTCCCACTTCTATTCAATAAACTGCATAGTCAATCAAAACAACGGACAAACCAGAAACATCTTCCATTCAACAATCATACACACACACACACACACACACACACACACACACACACACACACAGAGAGAGAGAGAGAGAGAGAGAGAGAGAGAGAGAGAGAAAACTGGGACCAGCTGTATGTGTTTGAATGAGTTGTAAATGGTGTTTATGCAATAAAAATTATTCAGACATTAGCGTCATGTGAGTGTTGTGCGGTTTGGGGAACTTTAAAGACCTAATTAGCAGATAGTTAAGCCTCATGCTGAGTGTGAGATAAACTATGAGTGGGAATGGCACCGTACCAAGGGCCCGCTCCAAACCAACAATAGGAGTAATCACCAAATAAGAAAGACTTCGTTTCCCAGCGGGCTCTGCGCTGGAGGTATTGGGCAATGCCTGGAATTTGGACTACCATAGAAACCACAACCACCAAAACAGTTTATATGAAAGAGCAATCATTTAGCCATAAACATAATTTAGACAATATATCTTTCAACAAATTGGACCGAATCACAGAAACGGATGCTATATAAGTTGTGGCGGCGGTTCAGTTCTCGTCTGAATACTGTATATGGAATTCGTACCAACAATGAGCAAACACAACAATTCTTCAGTGATCAGTCTTACTAGTCTGCTTTGTACTTTTCAACATGAGAAAGCTGAAACATCACATTCATTCCTCTCTCCAGACTGTAGCTGGATAGCCCGTGTCAGAGCACCGCAGCGCTGCCAAATGCCTCCATTAGATCCGAGTGACGACAGCACATTCAAATCTAATAAGGCTATCTGTTTGTTTTCCACTCTGCTGCTCAACATCGCACAGACTATTCATTTGTCCCCTAAACTGCTGTTTCTCAAGCTGCTGGCATTCACTTTGCTGGCATCCAGAGTGAAACTTCTTGCAGTGTGTCCTTTTATCAAGCTGGGACATCACTAGAAATTAAACCCAGATATTATAATGTACGTAAATCTGCTTAAGCAACACCACACTATGAATTCCTTGCATAACTTATTTCACCTGTAATAAATTAACTTCCTCCTTAGCTCCCACACTATGCGGAATAAACGGAAAAATAACTGCACTGCCAGACTCTGGAGACCAGGAAAAACAACTGAAAATAGAAAGTGAAGTCTTGAAATAGAGTTTTGACTTGAGTGAGCGGAAGGCTTTTTCTTTGTTTTTATTTTGATTACAGACAAGACAGCCAACTTCACAACAGATACAGCTGATACAGACCAGCTGTTTCCTACGAAATCGCATCCTGACGCTTCTCAGTGAAGGGTCCTTCGAGCTCTACCTCCCTCTGCGAAATGAAACAACCCTTAAGGCCATCGCATTCCCATGTAAATTCAGACATAAATCTTGTCATGAAAGTATTTTGTATTTGTCTACAGATGAAACTATCCATAAGTGGAGGATTTTTTCCAAATGAGGTGATGACTACAGCATCTGTCTTTTCCCTGTCTCTGCATTTGTTTCAGATCTGGTTCTAGATTAGGCAGAGACAAATGGATGGAAACTTTCGCTAATTCTATAGTTCTGCATTAAAGGACAGGTTCACGATTTTTCAAGCCTGTCCTAAAACATAATCGTTCCTCCTGTTCATATTGACCATTAGAAGATCCCTTCCATGATGCATTTACAATGTAAGTGATGGGGACCAAAATCCACAGTCTTCTGTGCAAAAATGTATTTAAAAGTTGATCTGCAGATAATATGAAGCTTCAGCCGTCCAAATTAGTCAAATCATGTAGACATCTTTCGACATCACATTATTTTTAGCGCCGAAGTTCCTCTTTTTGTTACTCAACTTCCACTGAAGCTCCAGATATCAGACATTTTTTGCACAATTATGGATTTTGGCCTCCATCACTTAGATTGAAAGTGCATTTTTGTTCTAAATTTAAAAACAAAAAATCAATGTGTGCATTTCACAAGAGCACAAACCACCTACACCTATCCATACTCTCAATGGAGAACTACTTGACACAGTGCAGCATTATAAACACTTAAGACTTTAGTGAGACAGCAGATTGTCTACAAAACTCATGTCGAACATCTTGCACAAAAACTAAAAATTCAGATTGGGTTTTTGTACCAGAACGGAGCTTGTTTCTCTTTTCAAAGCAGAGAACACATTATACAATGCATCATCCTGTCCACATTGGATTATGGAGAGATACTGTATGCTCATGCTGCTGCCACCACCCTTAAACCCCTGGACGCTATCTACCACAGCGCCGTTCAATTCATTACGGCACATAGCTATCACCTTCAACACTGTCGATTATATAAGATGGTTGGATGGTCGTCACTGGCGTCTAGAGGGCACCAGCATCCCTGTGTCTTCATTTTAAAGGCCTGCCGAGTTATTTAACATCTTTAGTTGAGCTCAGAGATAATAACCAGATCAGAACAGGCTGCCTTTAAAAGTTTGTCTGAAGTGGGAATGACTGGTTAGAGACGCTTGTTCCTCTTGAGGGACTTTAAAGTTTTACTAGATGCTATTCCTCAGAATGTTTGTGATTGTTTTAAATAGTCTGAGTGCGACTGACGATTGTTATGTGATTGTGATGTCAATGAACCATCTTGTTGTGATCCTGTGTGTATACATAACCTGGTCTAAGGTCTCTCTTGCAAAAGAGATCTTGGCCTCAATGAGATTTCCTGAGTAAATAAAGCCTAATAATAATGATAATAATTCGCTGGGGATCTTTTGACAGCCAGTATGAACAATAGGCATGATTACAGCCAGGAAAACCTCTGTCAGTGTTCATATGAACACCTGACTGTTGTTTTAAGACAGACTTGAAAAATTGTAAACCTGTCCTTGTTTGAACTAAACAAAAGAGCAACAACAGCTACGGAGATAGCATGTGTGGACCACAAGGACTGTAATTGGTCAGCGTGGGTTGTTTGTGTTTTCTCCAAGTTTCAGATGAGAGTAGATATTGATCAGAGCGAATACAACATGAAGCATTTATTTTTTCCTTTTCAGTAACACGCATCTAGCAAGGCAATCTCCACTGCAAACCTCTTGCTCATGCAAATGAAACGTTAATATGCACCACATGGAGGTAGTCTCATATTCAGTAATGAATATCGCTCGTATCACAAAGTGAATGAAACGTTGTAAGCGCAGTTACCATGGGGAATATGATTAAAGCGCTGTGCAGCTCAATCATGTATGGTTCATCCGTTAAATGTTGCGGTGGTGATATCAGTGGGTGAAATCTGACGCTTAACTACCGATCAAAACCTGCGACGTCGGCATCTGAGCAGGATTCCCATCAATCGCTTGTGCCAAGTATGAATCCACTTTTAGCTGCATGTTTATATGCAGTCGAAGGGACAAATGATTTAATAAAGGATCATCCTCTAAACTTGTGCCAAGCACAGATAAACTGCATCAACAGAAATGAACAGCAGTCACAAGCTGAGACTAACCAAAAGAGAAATGACAGAGATAAACAGTATGACGTACTACTTCTAACTGCTTAATATGAGCCTCCTTTGTAGCGCACAGTATGTAATATACATTATATTTTTTATAATCTAGGTCTTTATCTTATTTTGTCTACAGCTGGTATGTAGAAGAGACGGAAAGCTTAGCAAGATACTGTCTGTAGTGTATTGTTTGCTGTGCAATCATCAAATCTTCACATATATTCTCATATCATATCATCATACATCCTGCGTGCATGTGCTTTTTGTCTCTGTGTGTGTAGGATTATGGGCATGTGTGTGTGTGTGTGTGTGTGTGTGTGCTCCTGTGTGCTTGTGTGTTAATCCTGAGTGAAAGGCTATGTTTTTTGCACAGGAAGGCAGTGGGGGGACTCCCCGGAGGGCCTCAGTGTGCCGGCCCTGTAAGCCGGTGTGAATGAGCCTGAATTCGCAGGCTCTCCACGAGGACGCACGGCCGATTAAGCTGACAGTCAGAGGCCCATTGACCAGTCACAGAGATTAAACGCCGGGCCATCTCGCCGGCTAAAACCACCTGCGGGATTGGAGGGAGCGACGGAGAGACGGAGAGGAGGAGGAGGAAATGGAAAGAGACACAGGGAGACGTGCGGATACTCACTGTTACTTGTCGCTTCGGTAAAAGACGCCTTTTGTCCGTTCCAGCCTTTGTTGTCCATCTGTAGTGATGCAGAGAGAAGGAGAGAAGGGGGAGGTAAGAGAGATGTAGATTCTTGAACAGACAGCTTCTTCACGCATGTCAGACAAGTTCCTTCCTACTGTTTGGGCCACAAAGAGACGAGCGCTCACAGGAGGGGATGCTTAAGGAGCCTAGTGTCTGTCTAGGCCAGCTACTTAATTAGGGGGGGTTTGTCAATGTTTAGTACCCTAAAAAAGGCTCCTATTCAGTGTGTTACTTCTTCTGTGGTATGCCAGCCACAAACACACGTGTATGAAACAGAGAAACAAATCATTTCTGATGTGTGTGACAGCTGTGGAGATGACATGGCTGTAAACAGTCTCTTCACTCTTCTGTCTCTTCGCGCAGATCACCCACAATCCCACGGTGGGAATGTAGCGCTACAGAGCTCCCAAAGAAGGGGAGGCAGGGAAGGATGGAGAGGGACAGAGACATAGCGAGAAAGAGAGAGAGAGAGAGAGAGAGAGAGCGAGAGAGAGATCTAGAGAAAGACAGCCTATCCTACAAAACAGGAGCTTGGCAAACACCGTTTAATCGTTCCATAGAGGTCGGGGTTGTCTAAGGATCTAGAGAGAAGTAGGCCGTCCAACTAATTCTAATAGAGATGTTTTTAGAGTTGTCAAGCCAGTGCACAACCATGTATCAGCCGCTAACTCCATTCTGTCTAAATATTCTAGCTTGAGTATAACCAGAAAGGTCTCATCTACTGCTGGGAATTTGCCTGAGAACAGTGATACTAAATGCACTGCTTATATCCAATACAGAAGACCCCTCATTTATCTGAAAGATCAGAAATCAAAACATAGTAGTTTATGGGGTGAACAAAACAAACAAAAAAAAGGCTTTTCATTGTTTACACATGCAACATGAACATTTTCAGGGTGTAGTGGGTTCAATATTAAGTGCTTTTAGAGATTTGTCAGCGGTAACTCAACTACATAAAAGAACACACTGAATAATGTCAGAGCTTGACTATTTAGTATGAGGATGAAGGCAAAGGGAAACATTGCAAACTGGGCTGGAGAATAACTGGAGTCATTCTGATAAGAGCAATGCACCATCCTTTAGCTACACTATACGGTATCGTGATAGTAAAATATATACAGCGGCAAATATCTACCTAATGAGATGTCTGGGGAAGGATGAATATTCTACAGTGAGAGCAGTTATGTAACATCATCTCTATCTGAATTGGCTCCCTTGAGCTTAAAACCCAACGAGGTGAATAAAGATGATGGTGATCAATGATGGCTTGCAAAACACGTTCGGATCAGATGAGCTGAACAGGTTACATAACAGGTCGACCATGTCAGCAGCACAGGGACTCATGATAAATCGGAGAAGCACCTGAGCATCAGTATTCCTTGAATTCTGCACAGGGTTGTATAAAAGAGATTCTGTACAGAAAAAAAATAATAAGAGTGTCTTTATGTAATCCTTCAGCGTGCTGCTGTGTAAGTACCAATCGACCAACATCACCATCCCTAGAGCTCTGTTGCCAGTGTGGCTAGAATACCAATTGCAAGGCGTCCTATATAATAAATTCAGTGTGTGTGTGTGTGTGTCATTTGTAGGAAAAGGTACTTTCCTAGAAAAAATCATGGAAACAGTTTATGTGGGGCTAAAATAGTGCCCTACTTACTATACATTTATATTGTCAGTATACAACAATTATAAATTATAATGTAAATCTCATTTGTGAGATATAATAAAACATGAATTCATCTTAAAACCACCTCTGGTGTAATCTTACACATCCAGGCATCAGGGCTAGGGGAAACAATTTTGATAATCGATTAATATTTTAAGTCATTTAACAAGAAAAATGCCAAACATTCTTTGGTTTTGGCTTCTTAAATGTGAAACATCTCTACTTTTCTCAGTTTTACATCATTGTTAATCTAAACTTTTTTGGTTTTAGACTGTTTGTTGGCAAAACAAGCGATGTGAAGGTGTCACATTGGGCATTTTTCATTGTTTTCTGTTGTTGTTTAAACTCTAATGATAATGAAAAGAATTGTTAGATGCAGCCATATATTCTTTCCACAAGCACTGAAAAAGTAATTTAACACCCCCTGAAAATGTTTTTACTGACCTCCAGTGGTTTAACTTCTCACCTTGCTGCACTGATGTAGAAGCATACTCCAGAGCATGTCGATGCACTGTGACATCACTGTTGGATGTGGTTACAGGTACAAAAGAGCACCACACCCAACCACATCCATCAGTGATGCTCGGAGTGGTTAGGGGTGAAATAGACTTGACCTTCAATCAGAGCAGGTAGTGAAACACTTCTATTCAGCCTGGTGTTAAGTTACCTTTCCAGCACGTTTTCCTCAGTAGAGCTCTAGCAGCTTACATGCAAAAAGTTTAAAACTTGTGTCCACACTTACAGTAATCTGCCAATAAAATAAATGAACGGTTCCACATCCTAACAAAGCTGGAGGCATGTATATAAACTGGCTACAAAATATACAAGTGAACGATTTCATACCTCGGTGGCATTCTGAGGGACTGTGGAGGCCTTGTATCCCAGCTGCAGCAGCATGGCCTCGGCTGCGTTCCGCTTGGCCACCTTTTTGTTGGGTCCTGTTCCCGTGGCGACCTCGTTATTCACCTTCACCTACATGAGCATAGACGCCGAGGCGTGCACAGAAACACATGTAGATTAAGACATACAGACTGACAATATTTTCAGATTCACGACTGAGTATTATGGCTGCACTCTCAGGTGATAACGGATCACTTCATGTGTTAGTGAATACGGTATAAATGCACGTTTCTCATTGCGTTTCCTCTTCTTTTCACACTTCCATTCACTCTCGAGGATACTTTGCTTCGCTTTCTGGGCCGAGTCAGCCGTGCAATTTACATCGCACAAAAAAAGGATCCAAGTGAAGTGTTTGTTTTTCAGTGATCCCAAAACATTAAATCTGTCTACACAGAATGTAAGCAGATATTTCCAAGAGAATATCAGACGTCGTTATGTTATGCAAACAGACAATTACACTGTACAAATAACATTCTGGGAGCCAAAGCCTGTGAACAGCCAGGCCTCCGTGCACTTACTCAAAGTGGTCTGACATGCTCACTGAGTGCTCGTCTGAATGCATCAAGTCGGCTACACCATACAAAGAGAAGGAAAGCCTCAATAAATGGCTAAATTGCTTAAAATAAACACAATCGCTCTTTTTTAGTCAATTCTAAAAGATGATCAGCCCCTCAAAAGGCGTTTGACACAAGGTGGAGCCTTTTTTCTGTAACCGGTGATGGGTTCAAACAAAAGATGCAGAAAACAGAGACTCATTTGAGTCCCCGCTGCTTACCAAGGGAAACAATGTGGAAATTTTAGAAGAGTAAGTGGATTGCACAAAGGGAACACACATACACTCGCAAGGGCTTAATGTGTGTATCAAAGAGGCATGGAGAATAGATTTGAGGCTGAATTACTGCCCGATGCTAAGAGAAGCTCTGTTCTTATGAAAGAAGAGGATTATGTAAAGAGAGACAAAGAGTGAGAATTTGACTCGGAGACACGGAAAGACGGAGAGACTAATAAAAAGAAGGAGAGACAAGGAAAAAAGGGGAGAAACTGCAGTTAAAATGTTGAACATAAATTAAAACGGACTGGGGTACGCCAACTTTGCCAGTTGTTTGTCTCATACAAGAAACAGAGCTAAGGCTGACTGCTGTTGTTGGCTCCTGTAGATACACATTGATTGCAGCAACAACAATCAAAATGACAAGAAACAAACTAACTTTGTCCTCAGTTCAGTGTTTCCCATGTAGATCCAATAAATCTTCAACCTCAACATTTAAAAAGCTGATTGACATATTGTTCATAACTACAGTCCTGTCATTTTTCGCATATTTTCCCGTCTCTGACAGTGAGATTACAACGATAAAAACAACGAACAAGAACATTTTATTTATAGTCTTGTGATTCTGACCCATTCAAAATATTTACATGCATGCAATAACCTGATTACTGTGAGTAACTGGATTTCAGCCTGAGAGGACATGTGGTCGCTTAGAGGGAACTGCCCATTAAAGCATGAGTGTAAACACTTTAAATAGATAAAATAAATTACAAGTTCACATTTTTACTTTTTTTTTAATTAGGAAAGTTTATGCTTTGAGTGGTCATTAATGTATGTAGGCTTCTTAATCTTGTTATAACTGAATTATTTAGCATGTGCATGTGAGCGTACTGAGACTGGCAGAAATGGTAATGGAGAGCTGTAAAAGTTAAAGAGATAAAATAATTACGCAACGCCAGTTTCTATTAAAAACTAAGCAGATCTATTTTAAGGCTGACTAAAAGTAACATGTTGCTGCCAAATCTAAACCACCAATCGGCAGGTTTTCATAACCTGCAGACATAGCAATCTGTTTTCCTGTTATCTAGTAATGTGGCTTTTTATGCATCAGTTCAAACAGTCCAAATGACACTGAATAAGATTAAGTGTGGTATCTGATGAGGTTCCATACAAAGTCCTTGCTTCATTTACTGGATTAGTGATAAACAACAAATCATCCACAACTAGGTTAAAGATCATTCCTGCAGCAAGACTATGAAATTTTATTCTGTTAATGAATACTGTCTCCTTACCACAGCGCACATTCTGATATGCTTCTATAGTACACATGACTGTGTGTTTCTGTGTGTTTTCTTTATTTGCAACCAAAGCTTGAAATGGTGATTTAATAGCATAAAGTAGTTGGCTGCTCTATAGAGGAAAACAGGGCTGTAAAAATGGAAGTTCATCTATTCTGAGCTTTAACAGCCTGCTATAAATATAATGAATATTAAACAGAACTTTTCAGGAGGGAAAGGGGAGGATGAGAGAAAGAGGGAGAGAGAGACGGAGTTAGAGGGATCCTACCAGTGTGCAGAGGAGACTCTCTAATTAAATTACATATTATCCACACATAAGTGGAGAAAAGCAGTACACAACTGCACTGCCAACTTTGGTGGCTTGACAATACTACAAAAAAGTATATTGGTTGTATGCAGGATTGGGCTGGGACTACACGCATGACAGAAATAGGAAACCAGATCATAGTCCCAGGAGAAAACTAAGAAACTCGTGTTCCAGTGTAAAAAGGTTATATAATTATGCTGGCTGCCTTCGGCCAGACAGAGAGGATTTGTTCTTGGTCTGCCATTGGCTTGTTCTCCTTCTTCATCAAAAATACAATGTGTATATATGATTTTTGGGTTCAGGACCATCCAGAACAAGATTATAGCCTCTTTTCTACCAAAAGTTCCAGAGGAACTAATCTCAGGAACTAAACTTGGAACTAAAAGTCCCTGTTGTGCAATCCTGTTTGTGTTTCCACCTGCATCTGAGGACCCAAGTAGATCATGCAAATTGGATCCATGACGAACAAAAAAAAAAAAGACAGCGGTGCTTGAAATACAGTATTAACACATGAGGAAAAAACAACACAGATTTGTCCTGTTGTTCTTTGTTTGTACTGCTGCATGACTGATGTTTGAGTTTGATTTAATGAATGAATGAAAAGGAGGAATAATGGAAAAAGAAAAATGAAACTCAAGAACGCCTGTCTCCACAGTTAATCATCTGTTGCGTGTTTTATGGTTATTTATTTCTGCTTTAGAACATAAACGCCATGAAACAATCAGAAAATAATGTTTTATTTGTCTCATTAACTGGCTTTGCTTTCCTTACTGCCGCTCTCTCTCTTCATTCACTCTTGTACTCGCTCAACCGCCGTAGCTCTCTCTCTCGCTCGCCCACGCTTTCAACTTGTTCGCACTCTCGCTCTCTTGTTCTTTTCTTAAGATGAGTTGGGAAGATGACAACAACTTTATTTTTAACATTAACAAACTGTGAGAAGTGTCCTCCCCTCATCCTAATAAACCTATCCTTTGATTTATCTATTAGAGAAAGATTCAGCAGATGATCATTAACCTCCTTTTCTTCTTGGGTATATATAACCCCTATCCTTCGCTATCTTAATCCTTCTTAAATGAGACATCCAGTTTGTTGCAGCAGCATTTAATAAGAACCGTGCCAAAGGTGAAAAATGAAATGAAAAGAATATGAAACAAAACCAGTGTTTACCTGCATGATGAACTCCCGGCGTCGGGGCATCCCCCTCTCTGAAAGCAGCAGGTACTCGGGCTCCTTCTCCTTCTTGGCCTGCTGGATCTGGGCCAGACGGCTGATAGGGTTCATGCCCTGGCCATAGTCTGGTCCCGTCTGAGAGGTTGAGAGAGAGAGAGAGAGACACTATCAGTTCCAGTTATCACATTCATTTATGGTATTATCGCAATCATCAGTAGTCTACTGGGTTTAACTGAAAAGAGGAGAGTGTGTTTGTTTGTAATATACAGCACATGGGTGAACAAAATTAAATCAGATTCATCTGCAATTGATCAAGAAGCAGGAAATTATCAGTAGATCGATATCTCACTTTTTTTTTTAAATGTCTGTAACACTGAAGCTATCATGTTGTGAATTTCCACATGTTAACTTTTACCCATTTACAAGTAAATGACTAAAACAATGAATATTGAGTTCTGCCATGCAAAAAGACATAATGATGGGCTACTAATGTCACTTTTGAGAAAAACAAAGATGCCTTCAGATTTGAATCCGCAGAATAAAATCATAGCATGCCTGTACGCCCAGAACCCAGCTCCCCCCCCAGCCCAGCTGCAGTACCTTGAGGATGGTCTTGGTACGTTTTTTGTAGTGTGTCTTGGGTTTCTCCACCGTGGGGATGAAGGGCAACTTCTTCAGGTCCTGCAGGATGGACAGAGCGGCACGCTTCTTGGACAGCTTCTTGCTGTTGCCCTCGCCCTCGGCAGAGAACTCCCCTACGGTGACGCGGGTCAGGAAGCTTTTCATGTGCGGGGGGCCGCTTTCCTTCAACACCTGGGGAGATACGAGATACGAGTTGGAAATTAAGGACTTGTGTAGATAAAATGTCCACAAAGTTCATTTTATTCCAGAGTTGTCAAAGATGTTTTACAGAAAACAGACAAAGAGATAACAAAGTATTTTTCAAGAGAAAAACAAAATGAAACCAGGCTTGAGTGTGTGTGTGTGTGTGTGTGTGTGTGTGTGTGTGTGTGTGTGTGTGAGCCTGCATGCACAGTGAGGGCTTCCGCACACTCCCATGAATATGTGTTTGTGTCTTTTTGTGCATGATATGTGTGAGGGGGTGTGTGCAGCGCACTCTGCAAGCAGCTACACCAGGTGGTCCACAACATCTGCTCTCAATGGTCACAGTGCTACCCACCCACATTCGCGCGTGTTACTCATATACAAAAACACACACACAGACACACACACACATACACGCACAAACACACATAAGAAGAGTAACATGTTCCTAGATGACAGTCTCTAGTGATACGGGCTCAGTTTCCTTCCTCTAGCCTCTGGTCACCTGGGAGACCTAAAACAAACACCGGCTGGCGTTAGGTCATGCTTCTGCAATCACATCTACTTCCTGTGAAGTCCGAGAACAGTGCGTAAGTGTGTGCATGTGTGTGTTTGTGTGTGTAGCAGGTGGGGTTCTCCCAAACCTTATTTAGGAAAACACACTGGAGGAAGAATTAGGTTTCACACACTTACCGAGTCCAAAAGTACATGTTCAGCAAATGTGGACGCCTTTTCGATTCATAGCTCACCGACTTTCTCCCTTGCTCTCCCTCTAGTGTGTGTTTCCGCAGGCTGTCTCACCAACTCCCGCCTGTCCCCCCCCCCCCCCCCCCCTCCCCAAACCCTCCCAACTCTCCTTTATTAGAGCTCAATTTGCGGTGCAGACAGCACAAATTGTAGCAATCAGATGCAATATAGAAACAGTTAATTTGAACCCAGTGACCGATAAAACAGATTAAACTGATAAGCGGAACCTTGAGCATTCCTCAAATACTTCACACATCAACACAGCCTAATACCAGACCATCAGGAGAACAAAGGATAATACCCCCCCCTCTTCTCCCACACAAAATGTTTCCTTTCAATTAACAAATTAAAATGACGGTGCAAGTCTAGCGCATGAAAACCAAAACAAATAACTTCAAATATTAAATGTTAATCAATAAAACTTCACTGTTAGCGATAGTTACACCAATGACTTCTAGCACAGGCACAAAATACTCAGCAATTACTGCATTAACTTAGATATAGCTGTTGAATTTTTTTTTTTTTTTTTGCTGTAAAGTTGCATTTCAACTTGACTAAACGCTGACGAATCAACAGGGTTATACTTAGGTTTCCTCATCCTTACTATTCTATTGTGTAACTGCAGAACATTCATGTTAACATGGCTGACATTGACCTTGTGTTTGCTGTCAATGTACCTGTTAATCTGTCAGCATTCCTGCACGATGAGTGTAAGCATGTTTAAGGATGCGTGTTGAAGAGAAGCCTTGGAGACTAGCTGTCGGAGCTAACAGCCAAACTTACTCCCGCCCGGGGGAACCGCTCTGGTCTTGCTCATCACTACAAAACGGAAACGTAACATGGCAGCATTTTGTACATTACAACATTCAGTGGGACTAGATGCATCCCACTTCTGAATTTTAGAAACTCAGCTGATGATGTCGATGATGACACCGCACATCGCTGGCCTGCTGGTTCGGCCGGGATTATGTCACTTGGAAAAAAAATAAATATGAGCTCTTAGCAGAATGTAGATGTGGACGGAGCTTGGTTATGGACCAGCAGGCGCGAGTCCGATGCAAATGTAGTGAATAATGGAATGTGCGGGGCAGGAAGCTTCTTCAGCTGTCTCTGCACTCACTTTATCACGTACTCAAGCTCTCTTTCTCATCTTGTCCATCACAGGCTCCCTTTAACATGTGTAACTGTTCATCTTATGTGGTTGAGCAAGACTGTAAGCTACCCAAGAAAATAAACACTTCTGCAACAGTGGTTGGATTTGCATAAAGGATAATTTTCCATACACAGATACAGGCACATACAGACAAGACATCTACCGTGTAACCTCGACATTCCTGCTTTGATTCTGGCCAGAAACATTTGTAGCATGTCATCACTATCTTTCTCTTACTAAGTTTCCTGTCTCTCTGTACTGCCATGCTATCAAAATAACTAAAGAGGCACTTAAAAATCTTTTTAAACTGTTTAAGCATATATACTGTATATTGATTACTAAAGACTAAAGAAACTAATGCCACCCTTATCTAGTCTTTTGTCAAGGAGGCCTGTTTCTGAGTCACTACTTTTTTTCCCCCCATCAGGATGTTTTTTGTTGTCTCCTCCTCTTGAGGCGACACACTTGGAACTTTCACAAATACCGCAGAATAAGTGTTGCACTGATAAGACTTAATTTATGCTATCTTAAGTGAAAACATGCAGTTACTAACAAAAAGCAAGAAATCAAATGTGGACTGAATAGGTATTAGGGCGCAGTCAACAAAGAATATGAGACAAAGTGTGCGTTTGTGAACACACATCGCACACTCCTGGCCCGGGATGGCGGCAGACGAGCTGCAGTCAGTCTCCTGGCAGACGACACGGGATCTGTGCCACACCGATGGTATTTCAGCGCTTTCATTCATTTACACGAACACACACACACACATACATGCTAACAAACACAAAAACACACCCGTCTGCCACCTAATGACAAGGATCAGGTTGTACACAGGAAACACTTGGTAATTCAAGGTTGATTTTTTTTTTCAATCCCCTTCTCTTCTTGTCTCTTCATCTCGTCTTTTTTTTTTTTTTTATATAACATGGGAGGCCTTCTCTTCGCCTTCTCAAAGAGACATTAATACCCTGAGCAGTCTGAGGATCTGTGCATGCGAGACCTCAGGTACTCTGGAAGAGGAGGCTATGGGAGAAGGGTAGGACAATGGTGAGGACTGGTAGAGGGAAGAAAAGCTCTTTTGTGATGAGTGGTGGATGGACAAGCCCTGAGGGAAGCTGCTTCTTGTAAGATGGGTGGTTCTTGGCCCAGACCCTCTTCTCTTGTGTCCTCCTTGGAAAGGGAGCCTCCGATCCAACACACAAGCTGTGATTTATAGATTGGTTCCTCTTTGATGCTGACATCTGTTTGATATTGCCTGACGGGGGGATTAAATGAGCCAACTGGCTCTCAGGGTGGCGGCGACCCTCATCGTTGCGGAGGGATGGGAAAGCAGACACTCGCTAGCGGTGACTCACGGGTAATTTCATGCCCCAGTGAGGGCAAGGATGAGATGATGTGAAAACATGGCTGCTGTGAAAGGCTTTCACATGAGAGATGACCGTTACGGTTTTGTGTCGGTTGCATGAATGCGTAACTGTGCGTGTATGTGTGTGAGTGGAGATGTGGGAGTGAACCATTTCTTCTCATTGCATCAAAGAAGACACGGTAAAGGAGATGTGACATGGCAGGGTAGGGGATGAAGCCAAACTTAGTCTAATGAGTTATAATGTAATGGACCCAATGGGCAAAGAGAGACCCGCAGAGACATGTGTAATTCACACTTGGTTTCGAGCCACAGCATAGTGGCAGTGTGAGAGCATATTGCATGCAACCCACTGATTGAGGATGAAAGTGAATCTGCTGGAGAGCCATCAGGGTTATGAGGGGGAGAAAAAGTTATATTATGCCAGGAGAGGAAGAGGATGATTGCCTCAATGCAGCCTGGCCTTCAGACAGTTTAGTTTAGACATGGCACAGGAAAATAAATGTGGTGTGACTGATATGCAGAGGAGGAGGTCAGCAGTCATCAACATCTTTATGCACAATTTTTGGGAGTAAAGAAAATAAAAAGAGAGCAGCCATGGAAAACAAACTGTTAGTCTGACCTGTCTCTATGTTCCCTCTCTACTTTAAATCATGAAATCTATTTATAGTACAGAAAATTCTGAACAAACCCAGCTTGACATCCCTGTCATCAAAAGGCACACAAATCAATAACTTGTGAAATAGGCAAATAATATTAGCTGATGAGAGAGAGAGATAGACAAAGTGGGAGAGAAAGCATGTGGAGGAGAAGTTACTGATTTACTGCTCATCAGACAGCAATAATGAACAGCCAGTCTCCAGACTGACAGCATGCAGAAGAGAGACTGTTTGAAGGAATGTGGCTGTGGTTGCTTTTAAAACCGCCACTCTCAGCTTCCAATTTTGAAAAGGGACTGAAAATGAAAGCGGTGTAATTGCTGACAGTGACAAAGACATGACAGATAATGAATCACATCAATCCAGATTTAGCTGGCTTAAATTATTAATAGCAGTTCCAGGAAGGATAGCCATGTCATGCTCTGATGAGCAAATGCATTTTAGAACAGAGAAGGGGAGAGAAAGGGGAGGATTGGACAGCTTTCCAGATAATTTTTCCAGTGTTGTGTAAACTCTTATTAGCAAGCGAAGTCAACGGAGTGAGAAGAGTCTCCCTCCCTTCCTTCCATCCTTGTCTCCATTTCCTCTCACCCCCATCCACCTTTCCCCCTAGCCTCAACACGCAACCGCCCTCTGTGTGATTTTTGGGAGTGATGGTAGGAGAGGTGGAAGGGAAGGATTCTGTGGAGGAAGGGAGGGGGCACACAGAGTAAACTGAGCCTCCCTTGTTTTTGGCACCTTGCAGAGTGCAGAAGAAGAAGAGGGGGCGATCAGGGAGAGAATATTGGATGAGTCAGCTGAGATATGGTGAAAGCCAAGGAGAACAGACCCAGCAGGTCATGTAAGGACACACAAAATTTCTTCATGGATTTTTAGAAAATTTTGGAGCAGTGGCAGTGTAATAGTTTAGGTGATGAGATTCCCTGGAATGTCTGGAGGAATCTTAACAGGAAAACCTTGAGCAAAGCAGTTAACACTCATCTTATCCTGTGGAAAACGACATTGGCAAACAGTGGGAAACTGTAGCAGCACCCAACTGAGTTTATCAAGGTCAGACTCTCTAATGTAAAACAATTCATCAGGAGCAGCTGTGAAAAAGTTCTGAAAATATGAACTGTTCAGCATAGCTGAACAAGTGCGGCAATGCAGAGGTGTCTTAAGATTTATTTCCTTTGATGGTCACTGCATGCTGGGTGTTAAATTGACTGAGGCTGACGTGACATGAAAGGGAAAATCCCCAGTAAGTTTATACATTTTTATCTTGACATTAATATCAAACATGCTCCAGGGTCTCCCACAGTTAAGGTGCTTTTCCCCATAGTGAAGGACATATAGTATATCACATAGGGAAGGCTTTTGTTTATACAATTATTGAGTTGTGACTAAATAGATCACCAAAGATGAGATGCTGTCGGGATAGGCGAGACTCAGCAGGTGACAGTGACTGACTGATCAGGATCACACATCTTACGTTTGCTTCCTGGCAATTAATCAAGCACTTTGCAAGGTGCTTGAACAGGAAAACCTCTCCGGTCAGGTAATGATGGAAGAAAATGTCACCGTCAGCTGTATGAGGAATAACACACCACACATGTACAAGCAGCACTGCTGGTCAATCACTGAGCTGAAGTTAGCTCATTCTGATAATCACCAGCTGGAATCACTTTTTAGGCAATGCATTGAAATTAAGTTAATTTGATGCTTGATATTCCGCAGCTGGACCTGTATTTTATTTTCAATAGCTCTGTTTTAAATGCACCTTATTAGATTGGAATCATTTTGTAATTTTGGACCCACAGGCAGACTGTAAACTGAACAAGAAAAAGGCTCTTTGTATTGTACTGTGTAGTCTTTTTGCCTTCTTTGGGACATTGCTGGTGCATATCGGAAAGCAATGTTACAGACATTTTTTTCAGTGAATGGTTTACTTTCAACTGATTTAATGAATATAAGTTCGTAGTGATAAATCCAATAAAAGGTATGAAGGCATACATTAGATTCAATCTAAAATAATCTCATCTAATTTACTTTCCTATGCTTTCATACCTTTACTGGATTCATCACTACAAACTTATATTGGTTACATTGTGTAGGCAAGCACTCTTCCAAGTCAACAGAATTGAATTTTAAATTTTAGTCAAGATCTCAAGGCTCCAAAGACAACCAGAGTGTCATGTTGAAATATGCAAAATAATTCACAAGATATCTTGAATTTTCAATTTTAATAAACAGTGTGTTAGATCTGTATTTGAATCACAGGTGTGATATTTTGTCAGTGAAACACTGGAACCTTATGAGGTTCTGTCTTTGCTGAAACTGAGACCTTGGAAGATTAATTGGAGGGCTAATGTACTGATTGCTCATATGAGAGCACAGAATCAAACTTTGCAGCTAATAAATAAGAGGCAATTTAAGAGGAATACTGGTTCAAGAGAGAGTTGGAGAAAATAATCGGATAAATATAAGCTCATTTCATTTTGTTTTGCAGGACTGTATAGAGGGCTGACTACTACAGATTAATCTTACACAATCTTACTATTGCAGATGGGCCCACTACAATCAGAACCTTATCAGCTGAGTCACTTGCAAAGTCAAAGGGAATACGCCACTGATCCCATTCGATGTCCTTAAAAGGCAGTGATCCAACCAAAACTTCCCAGTCACACATTTTTCAAAACTCCGTTTCAGATAAATGAACTCAACACACGTCCTCACACAGTTCTTATTTCATTATCAGTAAGAAATAGAGAACTGCCAGTGTGATGACAGCACAGTACTCCTTCAGTTTTCTCATCGTTATCCGTTCGCAAAGCTAATGAGTTGTTTAAATTTTGTAATACTTGCCACGTACGACATACGTCATGACTACTCACACATTCCCTAACTGCTTGACCTTACACCCATTTAATGACTTATCACCTCTGTGATAACTTTGAGGCAGAAAAAGGCGCAGGAAATATGACTTGCAATTTAAAGCAGTGCCAATAATAATGCTATCACATGGTCATATTTTGTGAGTATTTGAGGATATTATGTCATTTTTCTGTCACGTCTTGCTCACCTCAAAGTTGACTGACAGATTCCTCTTGAGGGCGATTTCATAGACCAGGCTGATTTCTGATTTGCTGGCATCAGTGCCTTCCTCAGTCTCTCCTTTTTCCTCCGGGCTCTGGAAAAAAAAAAAAAAAAGGTTTACGAATATTCCTTCATGTTCAGATATTTCTGTAATTAAGTTGGAGCAATACACATTGTCTTTTGTTTTCTTTTAGATTACTTAATGATAATATGCAAATCTCTGAGTTCCTAAACTTTGGCAGCAAGTATTATGATAAATGAGCCACTGTTTAAAGTTGAGGTTTTCCAAAATAAATGGAAAGAAATATTATCTTTTGTTTTCCCCCGACTGTACCAAACATGTACAAAACCATGTCCCCGAAACTGTGGCACATCAAATTCACATCACATTTTGTGAATTACACACCTAGAAAGTGGATAGTGGCCAAGCTGTTGTCTGTTTTCTGGCAATGGCCCTTATCTGATGTGGAATTGAGAACTCAATATTCCAGATCACGACTGGTGGTCCCGTCTGTACAGGAAAGTCTCTTAAAAGGGGTGGTCCATTCAATTTAAGAATTACTGTACATCAACTCCCTGTTCTAGATAGTCAAATTATTATTTATGAACATCAAGAACTATATCCACGTCAAAACAGAAACTAGAGAGCAAGGACTCAAATTTGAGTCGTCATCAGCCACGAAGCGTGGAGATGATGAATAAGGAAAAGATTGTTGAGGTCGGTTGGAGAACACCACTACACTTCGTGGGGATAATCATACTCTTTTAGGACCCAGACAGGCCTAACCACATCGGCATGTAACAAATCCAGAGAAAATGTTCTCAATCAACAAAGTTTGCCACCCATGAGTAGTCTATGAAGCAATTCTGGATTGATACCAGATGACTCGGGTGTCTTCAGTCATTGAGGTGTTTAAATATGTATCAGACTGACTAAATCTATAAGAATAACTTTCAGAAATTCCTAAATTGATTATTTTTCACCTCTGAATACAAGTCTTATAAATGGTCGCTTCTACTAATAAAGAAACAAGTTCAAGCAACAGGATCGTGTCAGGTGCCATACAACAAAGGGCTTTTCGGTGCCAATTGTCTATGGGAATTCAGAGTTGTGTCTCGATCTTTATCTTCTCATGTCCAGCTCTTTGTCTGATTAAGTCTGAATGGCTGTGGTCTTTCCCTTTGGGCTCCTTCTCATCTCCTGCCTCATTGTGTGACCTGATACAATGCATGATTCATACTGCTAGATCTCTTGTATTTCACAGGAAACAGTCACATGGTAAAATGCACCTACCACACCAGGCATATATTTGTGCTCTAAGGCTTTGTTTTGCGTTCAAAGACATACATTATCTGTCTTTTACAGTATAGGCGGATGAAAATGAAAGAAACCCGAGAATGAGTGAGCCCAAAGGGCTTCAGTCCATTCTTCTTCCGTGGACTGTTTTCATTCCATTTCTATTATACATTCATGGTTTTCATAGTTAGGTTTTCTTATGCCACTGTTTGAGGCTTTCTTGATATCAGTGATTAATAGTGTGAATTCCCTCTCTAAGGGCTGCATTTACTAGCAGCCGTGTGTTAAGAGTCTGCGTATGTCTGGGGGTGTGTATTTGCATGCAAACTGGAATGACCAAGCAGATCAGCAACCTTGCTGTGACAAAGATGAATAGAACACCAAATGTGACTTTGGTGATGCTTCTGCTTATGGATCTACTGCACAGAGAGTCTTGGGAAAAATACAACCAAGTGAAGACCCATATAGTGCTCGGAGACATTAACACCCGAAAGGAAATGTTTGAATGAACAGTGACCGTGGGCGAACAGAATGCTTCACATTCAAATCTATGCTCCTGGGATACTGGTTTCGTATTAAGGGAACAGACTCCTAGATCAAAGGATGGGATGAAGGGGATCTTTAATGGACAGAACAACATGACTCTGTCATAACTGTTTATTATCAATGACACAGTTTCCCCAGATGTAAATATGTCTTTCTTCTTAGAGCACACCATCGATGCCATAAGCAAGTGACCTTTGCTCCTGGAAACTGATGATGCAGATTTCCTCTTGTAGTTATACAATTAAACCATTGATTGAGGGGTAAACAACCTGCTTTGTTCAAGATGGGAAGTGCATTTATTGAATCACAATTTTAACAGTATCACAAACATCTGAAACCACTGACAGGGATTTACAAGTAAGTCAGCAGTTTCATTATTCTGTTTTATTGCCTGAACTCCTTTGAAGTCTTTTTTTTTGTGTTTCCTAGGGTTACATCTTGTTGCTCTACCTGCGTGTAAACACTCTAATTAGAGAGTCACTGATATTTACCTGTGGTCTTCCTCAAAATAAAGGTATGACAGCCCTCGGTGAAAGAAACACTTCTAGCCTGAGGGCGTCCACACATTTACACGTGTAGGAACACACACACACACACGCACGCAGAGACAGAATGAAAGACATATACTGTAGACACAATGTGCTTCAATTTGTAAAGCAAGACTCAGAAGCAGCAGCAAACAAAGAGCTCATTTATGGAGGCCGACGCCACAAGACAGTGAATCAGGCGAGTGAGAGGAGCCAAAGCGTTTTGAATAACTGCCGGGGATGCCAGGCTGTGAGGATATGGGGTAATTTGATTTCCGGTGGGAGATGATAACAACAGTTAACAGCTATGCCTGCGGGGAAACTCTGGAAAGGTACGGTGACATTGGGATTAAGCAGAAAGAAAAAAGAACATTAAAAAAAAAGTAATGGGCAAGACCCCTGGCAGGTGCAAACTAAAACTATGGAGATTGCAGGGCTTAAATTATACATTTGAGTAGTTAGAGCTAAAGTGGATTTGGATTCAATCTGATGAAAGCTGGTTAAGCATTCCACTTAATAACTGCAAAAACCAGCCCAACACTCTTTATAGAGCCTCTCCAGGGAGAGAACCAGCAGATCGGCAGCACAAATCCTTTGACTTTCCATTAAGGGAAGAGTTTTCAAGTTGGAGGGGGTCGAGTGGAGAGTGGAGAGACAGTCATCTGAGGTGAACGCTGTCACAAGGTGGCAAAAATGCTGGAGAGATGAGGTTGCAATGATTGACAATTTGAGTGGAGAATGACCTTTTATAAACTGAATGAATGAGCTTTGTGGGGGAAGAGGCAACGTTTCACAAGGTTGGGTGTGAAGGCAGCACAACTAATCATGTCTAGTCTTATATAACCATTTCAGGTTCCTTATTAATAAACATAGAATATCCACAAACATATTAGCTACATTAAAAGATTTCATTTCATTGGGATACTCATTCAAGCAGTAAAGAATCGGGATGTTATGATAAGAATGATTTTGTTGTTTGATGTTTTGTTCCTTGATATATCAAGACTAAGTAAGAATGACTGATAATCAAGTATCAGTTGTGTAGACATACGATGCTTTTCACTAGAAATTCATTTAATATGCCCGAGTGCTGAGTGCAACTGCCGTCACTTGTAGTCAGCACTTGGCACCGTACGTGACATGAGTGGCCACTCGCACTGTTAGGATGAAGGATCCAAAGGGAGTGGAGCACTGAAAATGAAAAACACTTGCACTTATAGCGGGCCTAACACAGACATTGAGAATAATTAATAACAATTTTTCTTCCATTTATTATCACTGCACAGTACAAGTACTAATGCAATGAAGAGATTATTGCAGTTGTTCTCTAGTGCTCTTGTGCAAATAGAGCAGCATACAGTAATAAAACTATATTCATTTAGTTTACTAAACTGGACTGATGTAAAATGTACAAAGTGTGTCAAAAACAACCAAACAGTCATTGGTACAATACAGTGCATAGTTGGACAATTGTGGTTTTGTTCAGAAGCCAGAAAAGCCTATTTGAGTTTTATAGTAGTAGACTTGTATAGAGAGAAGAACTCCAGCAATTTAGTATGGTACTTCCATGAAGTTGGGGATATTTTTTAAAAAGAATGGTCAAAAGATTGGCCAACAAAGCTGAAAACATCTTAAGTTTTGGTCCCTAGTATGTGTCAAGATCCAAAAAAGCTGGATTGTACATTTCCTGTAATGCAACCCATATTTTTTCATCATTACGTTTGGCCCTCTCGGTCTAGTAAATGCCCAATTATAAAAGTGTTTTCACAGGCTGAGTAGTACTCCCCATGACAAGTAAACTGATCTTTATGCGTAAAATTGGTGCCCTTTTAATATGGCGGCGGGGATTCCCATGGGGGAAGTCAACAAATGCTTGTTAAACCACGCAATGCTAGTGTAAGCTTTTTTTATACGAGTTCGTGTGTGGTTACCTGTGGTGGCCGTTCAGGGATTGGTTCATTGCGGAGGGCTTGCAGGGCCTTCAAGGCAGCGTTGTGTCTGGCTGCTTGGCGGGTGCGCCCCTCGCCAATAAACTCATGACTCCCCACAGACAGCTGCACGTAGAAGATCTTAGGAACAGGATAATGGTACCTGGGAGGAATAAGAGCACAGAAAACAAGAGAGAGAGAGAGAGAAAGAAATATGTATTAGGAAAAATTATCCAAATTAGTGGATTGCTTACACCCCTCAGTGAACGTTTATATCTGACTTAAAAACACATGAAAAGCAAGCGAAGGGAGAGACTTGAACATTATGAGCAAAGTTATGAATTCACATCATTCATACCATTCCCAAATTAAAAGCTCACCACTTCATCAGGGTCAATTACTGCACAATAGCCTGTTGGCCAACCACTTGACTGATGTCTCATTGGATCTCAGCTTAGGGTTGCCAAACAAAGCACAGGAACATATATATTCTCTCCTCTTTCTTCTGGCCTTGAACATAGATTTTCCTCTCTTTCTTTGGGTCCTGACAGAGCGGGACTGAGCTGTCACCGAGCAGATTTAGAGGTCTGCAAGTCCGCGTGTGTGATACCCCCTCCTGGGTCAGGGGGAGAAAGGCTGAGAATGTCTGCCGAGTTGAGGACAAGGAAAGAGAAATAGTGGGAAAGCTAACAAGAAAAGGGAGGAATCCGGAGTTTTTAATATCCGTCTCCCTGTCTTGTTTCTTCTCTGACGGTATACACTTGAATTCACAAGGACACACAGCCACCATATGTGGCAGACACAAGCGGACAGCAGCAGCAGCAGCGGAGATGAATGAGTCTGGTGCCTCATTTATTCTGAGAAATGTAATATTTTCACGTTTGGCTGAGGCATTTAGCTTTTAATAAGAGAATGAAAATCAATATTTAGTGAACGTGTCATTAATTGCAGTACATGCCGAAGAAAATTAAAACAAGCTTTCCGAAAATTAAGCTATCCCTTCTGTCCGTGTATACATTTCTATTCATTTTCAGCTATTCCAGAACATCCTACTTGGCACTGCTGCGGCTGTGAGATGTGAGATTTAATACTTGACTGAGTACGTGTGGGAATTTGGGGAACCAGAGAAGCTCAAACATATAAGACAGGAAAACTGTGCACTGGAAGGCCAACCTAAGTTGTTGAAACTTTGGCACAGTCTCTTTCACAACCAATCACTCACACGCACATCACTAAATGTGGAGACGTCGAGTCGCAGCACCATATTCAAAAGCAGCTCAACATGTTTTTGGGGGATTTTTTTATGTTTGAAAACCACAAATACTCCCTACTCTTTTAAAATATGACAAGTCTAAGCATCTACAGCCGTGCTACGGACTCTGTGAGTCTGCTCAAAATGACAATGCTAACATGCTGGAGTTTAGCGGGTATAATGTTCACCATCTTTGTTTAGCGTGTTAGCATGCTACCGTTTGCTAATTACCACTAAACACAAAGTACAGTTCAGGCTTATCGGAGTGTCACTAAGTGTTGAAGACATTTGGTCATACACCAAAGTACTGGATAAAGTGAGATTTAGATCTAATGATGGTGCTAGAGAAAAGGTCAGAAGATCACCAAAGTAATTAGTATTTATTGTCTCAGAACCATGAGTATCCGTACCAAATTTGTGCCAAATCCGTCCAGTATATGTTGAGATAGTTCACTGAATAAATGAAAATTTTGACATGCTGAGGGCCCTGAAGGAAAAGTAACTGATATCAGTGGGATTCATCCTCTGGGGCCCACAGACATCTGTACCACATATCTTGGCAAATAGTCAAGTAGTTGTTGAGATATTTCACTCTGATCCAAAGTCAAGTCAAGTCAAAATTGATTTGTATAGCACATTTAAAACAATCACAGTCGACCAAAGTGGTGGACCAACCGACCAATCAGCATGGTTAAAAACATCTGTAGAAAAGTCACATGGAGTAAGACACACAAGCGATCAACCAATCATACAAGACCTTAAAGGACCATTTCACTGATTTTCAACCTCATCTCTAGCTATCCGACTTAGGGATATAGTGTGAAAAACGTGTGTTTCTCTGGGGCACAGCTGCAAAATCTGTTGTTCTTCCGGCACCAACACCTCATTTGACATGTACAGGGATGTAGTTGGGGGCAAGGAAGAACTACAGGCTGTTTCAGCTTGGATTTCTCCTCAGGGTAGCCAGGGGGTGTGCTCTAGATGCCGCTCGAAAACAAAACGTCCTTGTTCACTTCTCTTCTTCTATTGCAAACCAGCTACATTTCCAAGAGTGAAACTGGCATCCCAAAATATGAGTTCAGAGGATGTTATGTAGGAAGATACATTTTACAATGGATGTAAAATGGCTGACTTGGATATTTAGCCGCATTTATTGGAGCCAGAGTGGGTTTGGGGGTTGAACATCAGAAGCTTGTGCACAATGCATCCTGGTACATGTAGGCACGGTCGGCACAGCTCTGCGAGCAGGAAAACTCAGCTTTCTCAGTCAATATAGCATGCACTGAGGAATTTATTACTTCAACTGACTACATTTACCTTCATGCTGATTGGACATCCACATAAAACATTTCACCACCAGATAAAGTGGTAAATAATTTAACTGAAGAGCTGGCTTGTTTATAACCTGACTGATCATCTGAAAGACCCTGATTCTTCCTTCGTCAGACTCTGTTGTAGCAATGTTTATTGTAACTAAGAAAAAACTATGGAAAAATTACACAAACAAGAGCCAAGCTGTAATAAACTAGAATTAACCTTGAACTTAGTAAAATTCTACTGAAGATAAAAGTTCCAAAAATACTGCCTCATTTCTAAGTTACTGGTGAAAAAAGATAATTATTTACAACACAATCTCGTTCCCAGCAATGAGTCAGCATTTTACTTCCAGAATTGCAGCAGGTCTTTTCTCCAGCCCCACAGCCCTCCTCTCATCCGTCTGCTCTCAGCTCCTCCTGGCCACGGGAGCCTTCCCTGGGCGGGGGCCTGCCTGGCCCTCGCACGTCAAGCGTGGCCCCAGGGTCTCAGAGGACATGCCAAGTGCAACATGGGCTCCGGCCAACAGCGCTGAGCCGAGATGGGAGCAGCTGGGGCTGGAGCACTGAGTACAGGTGCAGAGAGGAAGAGAGAGAGAGAGGGATAAGACGGAGAGCGGAGGGAGAGCGAAGGGGAGAGAAAGAGGGAAGGAAAGAGAGAGAGAGAGAGAGAGAGAAGAGAGAGGGACATGGAGGGAGGCCTGTGGGAGAACCTACTCTACAACGTGGGAAAGTAGTGGCTTACACACAAGCGAGTCAGCCAAGAACACAGGCGAGCACACGTACACACACACATCAAAATCATGCAGACAAAAAAGGCAGGAAGATCACGTCAGCGCACCATGGCCAGTACAAAAATCAGCACATGCTGGCTGGATCTGCCTGTTCTGTGTTATCAGTTATTATTTTTATTATTATTATTACTACAGAGAGGGAATTGGACCAGGACACCTGTAGGGAGGGTGTGGAGACTAGTGGAAGGGAGAGAAAAAAATAAAAATAATAAAAAAAAAAAAGCACCACTGTGCGTCTGTGTGTGTGATGACGTGTGTGTATATGTATCTAGTGTGACTCGTGGAAGAGTGACTGAGAGAGAGACAGAGAGAGAGAGAAAACATGCCATAACTCAATCAAATGATAACTCGTCAGCATTTAGCAGTGAGTAATGAATATGACTTTGAAGGCAGACGCTTCCCTGCAGCTCTCTTTAACATGGGCCACGTTTGTTAAGGTTTCTATTTCATGTTAATCATTCAAAGACTCACACACGAACACACACAGAGATAGACGCATTCAAAGATCCTGCCGTTTTTGAGCCCACACACAGTCAAACTGGAAAATAGGAGATACAGCATTGCAATTATTACTATAAATGGCAAGGTGACATTTCGGCTGGAAACTATTTTCTCCTGTGGCATGCAAAACTATTTTCCTTTTCAATGCCATGTAGAAAGAAAAAAAAAAAACCTGCAGATTTTCTCTGCTGCTGGATATGGTACATTTGTTCTAAATTGAACAACCTACCTCTTATCCGCTTCCTCAAAACTTTCATTTTTTTAAAGCATAAGTGCGTTTGATACAGCCATATAAGACATATCTATCTAGTGATGTCAGTTAGACAATATTCAGTAAATATTTAATATCTAAAACAGCACGGAAAAGCACATTTAATGAAAATGTATCAGAGACATGCCTTAATATTCTCATAGCTGGCCTCTAGTTGTTTTTATATTTGGGTGTGACGTTTTCAGAAATCCTGTCTCATTTTCTGTCGTTACATACAGTAGCTCTGTGGAAGTAAAGTGAAATATGCTTCTTGTAACTCGACTCGTAACATTGTTGACCAGTTGCAGATGGCAGTGTATAGGGAGCAGTGAAAATTTCAACAGCTTTGGCTGGCAAACCCGCGTAGACCGCAGCAATCAAAACCAAAATGCAGAGTTTCCTTTTAGTCATAAATCTGTCTTTTTTGCTCATAAGAACACATCGAATGAAATTTCGTTTGGAATTTAACATCGCCCTTAACCAGCCCAGTCGACTGTAGTTGTTGTTAGAGCTCCTGTTGTCCTAGGAGAGCAACGTGTGTGCAACTGCGCCAGATCCAGACTATTTTTAACTGAGCAGGTGTCCCCAGTGGTGGCCACATAATACAACTTATTAGTCATTAAAAATTGCATAGGATATTAATTAAGTAATGCAAGACTGTTGATGCTGGCAACAGACTGCAATACTAGCAGGCTTATAATATAAATTTACTGCCTGTCACATCAGTCTCATAAAATCCTGTGTCAGACCACACAATTAGGGCTGCAACTAACGATTATTTTCATTATTGATTAATCTGCTGATTATTTTCTCGATTAATCATTTAGTCTATGACATGTTAAAAAAAAAATAGTGAAAAAATGGTGCTCAGAATTTCCCAGAGGCCATGTTGATGTATTTAATTTGCTTGTTTTGTTTAAATAAGAACATAACATGTTAAGATTATCAATTTACTGTCTTACATGACAAGGAAAGACAGGAAATTGTTTCACTTGAGAAGCTGAATCCATCAAATATTTGGCATTTTTGCTTGACTGAAACAATTAATTGATTATCAAAATAGCTGCCAATTGATTTTCTGACAATCAACTAGTCGATTAATCCTTGCAGCTCTATATGCGGTATGTTGTGGCAGGTCAGATGGTGAATTGTGGCTCTAAAATGAACAGTGCCAGTCAAAAGTTTGGACATGCTTACTCATTAAAGGGAGTAGGAAGGTGTAAAGCGGGTGCAAAGACATGTCATCAACTCACATCATCCATCTATGCCAGGGGAGGAGGACAATGTGGACCTGGTCACCACCAGGAAAAACAGGACAACATGAAATGCAGATTTTAAAAAGTTTTTTTGGGGTAAAAAAAAGTCTGTCTAAAAAACACAATAGGATCTAAGAACACCTTTTTTGATTGACAACCATAGATTTCACCATGCTCCTCTCACAACTGTCATTAAGTGTCATTACTACCTGAAGAAGACTTACTACATTAGTTGCTGCCCCTTTAAAAGCCCTTATCATTAACATGTGCTCCATATCTCACTTCTCCACAACTACCAGATTTCTATATATTTTAGTGCAGTTTAGTTTATAGCCCATCCACTTAAACGATATTGGAATAATCTAAGTATAGTAGCTTTAAAATAATTAAAGTATACTTGTGGGTTGCACTTGTATACAGCATGGAAACATATGTATTGGATTTCAGCAGAAAGCAGCAGGCAGGAAAGCAAACACAGACAAATAACACAACATGAATGAGGGAGCGTACTGGCCGTCTTTGTCTCCAAGCATCACTGAGCTTGACCACCAAGACATTTACTGGCCGCACATTCAAACACAAATAGTTGCATGCTTTAAACACAATTACACAAAAACATAAACACACACAACTGACACACACACACACACACACACACAAGAGCCTTGTAAAGGGGACAGGGCTGCGCTGGGAGTAAAAAAAAAAGGGTGACAGATTTTATTTTTTGGGGGGGAGGGGAAAAAAAAAAAAAAAAAAGCAGAAACTTGGACAGGCTTGCTCTTCCACCAGCTGCACTTTCTTCCAATCTCCTGCCAGACTTTTACTTGTTTTCCCTCCCTCCCTCCTTCCATACTTCATTCCTTGTGTCCATTATTGATTGCTTTTCTTCCCTTCTGCCTCACGCAACTGCTAATGTAGAAAATACATAGCAGTGTGACAAAACAGCCCATGTAGTCAAGTAAACATAGTGCTTAAACCGCCAACATCCTGGTGTTGAGGGGGGGTGTATTCAAAGCTCCTTGGACCGTGTCTGAGGTTAGAAACCATTAACCCACAAGAGAGAACCCAATGTGATGGTAGTGCAGCGGTTTCTCATGAAATTGCTTCTTTGTCAGTAATTGCTCATTAAGCAATATTTTTCCATGAAGCCCCATACATGAAACACAACAAGACAAATTAAGGCTGTTCCAAACCACAGATGTCTATGTTCAATGCCTTTACTGATATAATTCTAGTGGTGCTTTAAATTAATGAGAAGTAACATAAATAAGTTAATTGGATCGGAAGAGAACAATTTATTGTGCATAGCATCATAGTTAAGAGACCATGCGGGGGGATTTTTCCTCCCTTTATCAGTGTTTCTGGTCTACAGAATCTATGGAATATTGTGTGGTGTTGTCATGTTATCCTTGTAGTTCCCTTTTTTTATGTCCCCCCCCCCCCCTATGCAAAAATCCTTCACTTGGATATTTGATCTTCTCTGTGCAGAATGATGTATGTGCAGAGTTTCACATTAAGACTGTTAGTATGAAACTGAAGGAGGAAAAGTTTCTCTGAGCTCACTTTAAATCTGAATTAAAACGCATGATTTGTGACATCACAACTAGTTTGGAGCCAGTTTGGGTCCATTATGCAACTTACACAAGAGTGATGTGGAAATTTGAAGCCTCCGGTGAAAATACACTGAGAATGGATTGTACGGGGAAGCAGAAGACATCTTGTGCTGGACTCTTTTGAATATAAAAATGTTTGCATATTCATATATTCTGTTTTTTTTCCAATGAGGGAGAAGGAGGGGATGTCATTTTTTTGTGGAAAAACCATTTAAAACTCAAATTCTTATTCATAGCAGATATTTTTTATGTCCTTAAACGTGTGGAGGGGATCAGCACATTTATTTATACACATTAAAATATTTTGTATGTATTACTTCTGTCATTTCTATCACTTTTTACTATTTCAAGTTTTAGTAATGTATCTAAAGAGTTTTTTTTAATCACATCAGCAGGCTGTGATCAATTTTGTGCCTATATATTGTATGCTTGTCCTTTGTTATGCTAGTCAAAAGCCTGTTAAGCCTCTAATAAAGATTTTAAGCCAGTATACAGATACTCTCCATCTTTTCCAGAAAACACCATGATTGCCACCTCCCTGGGTCATAAGCATTTACTTCGCCTTTATACTGTCAACAGAGCTCAACACCAGTAGCGCACACACTCGCACAAAAGTGAAATTAAAAACTATATGCACTTTTACTTGAAGACTACAAGTTAAAAAATGATTACAGTCGTAAACAGTTTAGGAAAGACACAGTGAAAGTGTTCAGAGGTGTTGGTTTGATTTGCAAGTGCAAACAGACGGGCTTAGGGTGATAATGAAAAACTGTGTGTGTGAGAGTCCTGTAGCACTCTCAGAGAAGCAACACGCAGCATTATTCAATCAGACATCCCCTGGAGCAACTCTGACTCAGAGATGCTACATGCATTCACTGTGGAAGGTGGAAGATTAAAAGGGTTTATGTGTAGTCCTCTGTCAAAGTATCAGTGTTGCGCTATTTAAATGTGAATCTAAGAATTTTTGCGGAGAAGCTTTAATGTAAAAACTCTAAATGTTCAAACACACATTGTGACCGACACGCATCAAATCAGTTATTACGCTTAAGTCGCCAACAGCTCTTGCTCTTCAATTTAATATCACCGAACCTTTTCATTAAAGTCTGCCATGGGAGCAATCTTCTTACTCCCTCATATCCTTCTAGCGTAATCTTTTCGTTTCTCTGTGCTTCAGACAGCTGGTGTCTCATACTCATATCGCTGCCTTTACTGACAACAGCTATTTATCAAGAATGGCTAACAGACACCGTGCATAAAACAGAGGTTTCATAACTTATTTTAATTAAATTGTCCAGACTGACAGTGTTCATTGTTTTTGCTGTTTGTTGTGGTTTCAATTTTGAACAAGAGATTAAAGCGCTCTTTGTGCAAGCTCTGTAATTAGTCTTAGTGCCCTCCTACCATGCCTGGCTCACGAGAAGTCAGAGCCCCGTGTAAACCTACCCGAGCTCTCCTGTCACACTTTATTGCTGAGTCATAGTGGTACATCAAGTATAATTTCCAAATGTAATAGATTTAGAGCACTGTAACTGACAGGTAGCACACTACAGGAAAAAGAAAATGCAAATGGGCTCACTAGAAGAAGAACCAAAGAGCTGATTTTACCATTCTAGTAATAAAAGCAACTGCTGGAAAATAGTCTATTCTTTACTCATTTGACTGAAAACAGGCACCGTGTGAATAATTCTGTCTCCTTAAGCACAAAAAATATCTGAGTAATAGAAGACTTGCCAATGTGTGCAAAACAATTACACCATGTGTGCCTTTATGCGACATAGCAAAAAAACCCAAAAAAAACAAACCCTGCTTCTTAACCCTTGTGCCCTTCGAGTGCCAACTGTTATGACTTGGCTGGCTGAGAGGATCGGCTGGCTGGGGATCAGTCTAAAATCAGACCCTGCTGTCCTCATTAAGAATATTACATTGTGACCTGCTGTTTTGTGTTCATTGTCGTTAAGAGGGAAAAACTAATTGCTTTGTTAAAAAAAAAAAAAAAAAGCCCTGGTGCCATTTTCTAAAAAGAAATCATATGAATCTGTTGTGACTTGGTTTCTATGCCAGCATACTGTGAAAGGAGCCCACTCACTGCCTTAATGACACAGCATTATAACCTGAGAATGGTTTTCTTTTATCTTTCAGTTCACCTCTAGTGTGACATGCAACTTATTTTACTGACTGATGATTGGTTTACTTAATTGGCTGTTGTCATTCATTCAGTTGCAAACTATTCCTTGTGAAATGTATGAATATTGTCATACTAATTGTATAATCTATGAGTTACAAATGAGTTAATTGTGTGTATTCTAGCAGGTTTGATCTTTACTTCTTGAGTTTGATTCATTCAGTCAAGTGAGAACAATGCTGTTTAAACTTTAAACAACACTAACGCTATAAGAATTTGGATCTTTATGCTGAAGTGTGGTCTGCTTGTGCTGAGAACTCAAGACAAACCAATTACATGATGTAAAATACAGTTGCTCAGATTCCACCGTTTCCCTGTGAGCTCTCAACTGGTTAGACCACCAAAGAAGACCTGCAGCTTCACTTAACAGAACAAACTTTGTTTTGACTTTACACGCACCGAAAAGTATTAAAATTACTCGAGATGGCAAGTCCCCAAATAGTAATACGGGAGTGTGAGCCCTAAAAACAAAACCAGAAGCCTAATCCAACAGTATGTCTTCTACTGATGCAACTGAAACCAAAGTAAACCAAGTATAAATTTTGAGATTTTGTTGTATTCTTCATCACTCCTTCCAGTGATGCATCCAACCACAGAAGAATGATTAGTGACTGGAGTGTGTAGTGAAGACAACTCTCTGCTGTTCATTGCGGTAAGAGCTTAAGCATCTGTTTTCTCAGAAAAAAGAGCCCGTCCTCCCTGCCAGGATTACAGGAAGTGAGGTGGAGATAGTAGACTCATACAGTCACCAGTCACCTGTGTATTGCTGGATCATAAGCTTGACGGGAAAATGAATTAAGAAATTACAGAAAAGGCCAGAGAGTTTACTTTGTAAGGACACAAAAGCCACTCCCTAGTTAAAATAACACATTTATACTGCATGCAAAAAAGTGCACAGTTTTTGCCAAAAGCTGCATGAGATTAGCATAAAGTGGGCATGTCCGTAAAGGGGAGACTCATGGGTACCCACGGAATAGATTTTCATTCAGGTATCTTGAGGTGAGAGGTCAAGGGACCCCTTTGAAAATGACTATGCCAGTTTTTCCCTTGTCAAAATGTAGCCTAACTTTGGAGCGTTATTTTGCATGACATGGTTGGTACCAATGGACGCCTTGGGTCGTCTAGTTTCATGTGATACCAGTATCTGCGCTGTAGCTTTAAAACTGAGCCTGCTACAGCCTCTGAAAGAGAGTAATGTCGGCCGGTTAATGCACCACAGGTTGCTTCTTGTGTTTGCCGCTGTTTTTTGTTTTATGCCTGTGTAACCTGGGAGGGTACATCCTAAAGGGTGATCCCAAAATATGCCTCCAATATAGGAGTATGTCTGGAATTTCTTGAGGAGGCGTTTCGCAGACGGGTGGAGAAGAAGAAGAGCATCTGTTGATTTTTACTAACATGTTGTTCAGGTTTTTGGTGTGTTTTTTTAAGATCTGTACAATGTTAAGTGCATGTTTGACGCATGTTGGCATCTATCAGTATGTGATCACACCGTAAAGTGCAAAAAAAAAAAAAAATCGCTTTGAGTAATACAACAAAAGAAGGGATCCGGTTTCCTACGAACATACAGATGTGTGTTCTTGTAGAGAGGCTAACATCTCTCGCCTGACTCACTCTGCCAAACATAGTGAAAGGCAGCATTACGAAAGGTGTTTCTGCTGATGTAACCTGCTTGGTGAGTAGCGGTCACAGGATTGTTTCTACATTCAATACATCAAGGCGAAAGAGGAGAGGAGGACACGCCGTGATACACAAACATGAAACTCTACTCAGAGGGAAGCAGATGAAAGGAGAGACCAGACTTCTGTGTCATTGGGTCTGTTGAGCACAAATCATTCCGAGCATTTGTTTATGTTGGACCTGTATTCCACTCCTCCACCCCCAGTCCCCTCTATAAAACATTGCTTTATGAGTTTACACCCATTTGTAAAATTTGAACAGATTATCCTTTGTTCCTGGCGTGTTGCCCATAGTAATTTATTTTGTCTCTGACTGAATGCATCTGATTTACTGATCTACGCAGATGCGTGATGATTTAAAAAAAAATAATAAAAAAAAACCTAATGCAATAAAAAGTTATTCCTCTGAAGTCTTTACCTTGTGGGCTTTGGCAGCTCCCTTTTGTTTCTGGGTAGCTATGGTGATGGGATGGATAAGAGAAACCATATCTGTGGAATGCCTGAGTGGACGAAAGAGCACACAGTGTCCCGATTAGGCTATATGAGATTGTAAAGCCCAACAGGCCAGTGAGCTTTATAAAAAAAATAATAAACTTGAGTGGGAGAAAGTAAGCAAAAAAAAACAAAAAACTGTGTGTGAAGATGACCTCAGAGGATAAACACTCACCAGCCGCTTCATTAGGTACACCTGTGCAATCTAATGCAATCCAATACAACAACTCTGAGCAGATTTGCATTTTCAGCGAGCCAGGTTGGCCCAATTAGAGATGTAGATGACCTGTGTATGTGTGTGTGCTCTTTGTGTCTCTGCTGCAATTTCGCTGTCTGATGTTATTCTAATGGCCTGCAGGAATGAGAAGGCTATTCATTTTTCAAGGATAAGTGTCTTTCCATCACAACTTTCTCTTTACATTTCTTACATGTGCATGTACACACTCACACACACTTTGAACCTGAGGCATGTGTCATTGATTTTTACAAGGACACTGCCACATAGCAATAAGGCAAGTCTTTGAACACAGCCATAATGCATTTTAACCCTTAATGTGCAACATACAACAGTCAAGGGGGTCAGTAAACTACTGATATCTATATTTAATGGTTAAGGCTCAATGTTTTTTACAGCTTTCCATTAAAAAAAATACCCAGTTGTATCTTTTAAAAAAAGAGTGCGTCAGTTTTCACTGATTCTCCTGAGATTTCATGTAAAACTGCATCCAAAACTCATTTGACTTCCTGTTACAAAATACACTGAGGAGGCAGTCCTCTCACAACAGGGACAGCTCAGTTTTTAAAGCCAAATTTCACCAGTTCCAGTCATTCCAGTGTTTTCCTTTATTTCAACAGCGGCGCAGCACTGCTGCTAAATGATGAGCGCCACCGCTGAAATTTCCCTTTGTACATAATAATCATGACGAACGCAAACCACGCACACTTTCTCCACTTCCAGCAGCTGACTGGAGCAAGCGGGAAGAGAATGGGAACTGGTGTCCTGTACGGTCGTACAGCAGCCTCTGCTATCTGTACTCCCCTCTGCTCTCTGTGTCAGCGCGGGGGCTCAGCTCCTCCACACACACAAACACACACACACAGAGCGGAGAGGCTGCAGTGGAGACAGTTAATCAGGTGAAGTGAAAAAAAGTTTTACTCAAGTTGATGACAAGTACACTCTTCACTGTAAATGCAATAAAACCTTTGCGAGTAAAAAGCCAAGATGTGATATAGTGATATATCAAACCACCTGTTCAACAAGCATAAACAAGCAATATGTTAATTGTTTTGTCCACCGCCGGCATCCGGCATGTTCAACCACAGCGCACCTGTTAACCTGATATAAAGTGTTATAAACAAGCTAAAACAAAAGCTGTCTGTATGTAGCTGCTGTAAATGTTTAGTTGATTTTGCCACGTATATTAAAACTAGTCAAATTCCTGTAAACTTAGCCACTGGCTGAAACGGCAGCCCCCCTCCCTCTACGAGCGGTACCTATTGACAGTAAATCACATCAGCAGCAGAGGAAGTAGGGCAGAGGAAAGGGTGAATCACTGATACTGCTGTCTGTGTTCATTCTTTCTAAACTTCACTCAGTATTTTGATGTCAGGAATTAATTATATTTGTTTCCGGTGAGATATTATTGAGTTTATTTGAGTAACTTCGCTATTGTACATATTATTTTTGATGCTCTCGAAAACAATATTTAGTTATATTAAATCAATTCTAATCTTGTTCTGAATTAGGATTATTTCCGGACAAAGTGCTTACCTCATCAGAGGGCATATTTGTTTCACTTCTCTTCTTGCTGATGTCTGAGTGTACTGTGAACAACAAACAAACTACAACTTGTGTTGTTTTTTTTATAAATATTGTAATGATAATGGTCCAAAATGATGTGAAAATGCATTGTTTTTAGTCAAAGGACATCAAATGACATTTATTACAATGACTCATCTGGACCTCCAGAGCCCTTCTGGTGTCAAATGCTCCTGTAAATGATCACATACATGACTCTGAGGACATAGATAAACCTATCTGGAACAATTCTAAGGTAGTTTTAAGTTATTCCACTGCTGGTGTGTGCAAATATGAGTCCTGGCATCATGGGCAGCACTGCTGCTGAAAAAAATCTCTCAGATATGAATATTTACTGGTTCTCTTAGTCTGTTATGATGGTCATTTGAATATCTTTGGGTTTAAGCATTTTAAAAAGGTTAACTTGGGCTTTGGAAAACTGTGATGGGCATTTTCTGATGTTTTTAAGACCAAATGACTGAGAAAATCATTGGCAGATTAATCGATCATGTAAATTATATTTATAGCCATATAGAAAAAACGCAATTGAGCAGCTGAATAAGCACCAGCATCCCATAAAGTAAGTAAAAAAGGCACAACTAATGGTTAAACTACAGTGTTTGCAATGCAAATCTAATGCCCACAGAGATTTTTTTTTAAATCTGATTCGATTTTTGCATGGATTTAATATTAAAAACCCAAACCAGTGATAAATTCAAGGATGCTTTTCCTTTTTAGATTATAAACCAAAAATAAAGAGCTCTATTTAAGCTCCTGTTAGAGTATGTTTCCAGACTGGCCGATAAGACATACTATGCAGTATGGAAAAATCTGGAAGTAGTGTCTGGAAGCATACACTACTGAATCCTCTGCAGCACAGGTGATCCACTCTTCCTCTCCCTGTCCTACAGAGAAAGCAGCAACAGCCAGCCACGATATCTGAACATCATCACAAAAGGAAATGTCACAGAGCAAAGCACCCCCAGTCATTCAGCCCACTATTCTTCCAGCTGACATAATGTTACTGTCATAATCAAATGAGGGTTGGGAGGAGGTGGGTGGCCTCAGACTGTGCAGCGTTGCTCCAACAGGGAAAGTCCTATCCAAATTCCAAATTCTGACAGAACACAGGATGCGGGCGTCCCCGCCCCCTTGGGAAAAGAGGAACAGGAGGAAAATTGGGAGCGCCATGGATAGACTGGAAAGCCTGGAATGACTCATAGGAATCAGGTGTTCCAATGATAACACGGCAGTCGGGGATTAACCATGAAAAAGGTTGATGTAACCACATTTCTTGATAACAAAAATATTTTTCCTCATTCGATGATCGTTTATGTGAATCACTTGGGCTGAATTTCCATACAATGTTTCATAGCAGCTCATTGATTGATTGAATCAGGTGAAAAACATGTATCATGTTCTTAGATTCAGTGTTTGGGAATGAACAATGGTGTGGTTATGACTGCATGATAACAGAGATGAATGGCTGATTTAAACGTGGGCTTTGATGGTAAGAAATTATGCACGGGCCCTTCGCCATAAATAAGATTCATTTGGACGCTGATAAATGCACATTACATATTATCGCCATTTTTTCTCATCAGGGCACTTTCTGAATGAATCAATACTGGTCTTTGTGGTGATTAGAGCGCTGATGGATCAGAGCCAGGTTGCCCTTTTAATGGTGAGATTTTCCATCAACATGACTCCGGATCACTCTTATTCATCATAATAGGTGAGGACATGGGCATATGGAAACCTTCGCTTCACTGCAGCGTCGTTAAGGTGACTGATAGTGGATATGGCCTGTCACTCCGCCACATAGTCAGTCAACGGATGAAGAGAATTCATATTCAGAAGGTCTCGTTTTCATTAATCCAGGGCTCAACTCCACTGAAAGAAAGAGACCTCGTGAAAACATAAGTGACCTTGAGATAATACATGCTCTTAAGTCTTTTCTGTGTTTCAGGCGCGCACACATCCACTCACCCCCCCCCCCTCCCCCCTCTCTCTTACTCTCACGCTTACAAAGTGGCATAAGAAACAGAACAGACCATGAGGGATGCTGCCTGTCTCTTAGAAACTCATCACGGTGACATATGACATTGACAGACAGATGCTGGAAAACAGATTTTCTCCTCTACCCCACAGACATTTGTCTTTCACCCCCTGTTTGTTCCTGCATGGATCAAGTAGAAGATGTGAGCCAGATGCTAGACTGTCTGCTGACTAGACTCGGTTACCCAACACTGAGACTGATTCAATGACTTTTTCTGGCAATCTATCCAGATTTACTAAATAAATACCATACATGTGGCGCCACAACACGTTACCATAAGACTTTAATGAGCTAAAGTTTATGTAAACAGTAAAACAGACGTGCGTTTCTCAGTTACCCTTTTCTGTATTTACTGTTTTAATATGCACAAGATATGCAAATCCTAGATATTACACTGCAGAGATGCATGAAACGGATGAAAACCTATATTAATTCACTACATTCCTATCTTGCATGTTACAAAATGGGTGCTCAATCACCTTACAAAATGCACTGCTGTAAGGTTTTAAAAATGAGGACACACTGCCATCTGGAGGGACTCCCAATGTCTCCTCAAAGTGACTCGGTGTAACTAACTTTAGTTGGCTTTAACTTGGTTTTATCAAATGTGTCAAATGTACTCAAGAACAGAGCTCTCTCTGGAGCCACATAACTCAACTTCTGTCAAAATGTAAGCACCACCTATATCACCTTGTTGCCATATTTAAAAAGATACCATAATATTTAGAACTCTAATAACACCATAAATACTATGGCAGAATAATATTTAGATTAAGGTGACATTTCAGTTAAACAGGATAAGCCAACCACAAAATGTAAGCCTTGGTTTTAACGAGAGAAATAAGAACTGTACCAATTGCTCTTTCACAATTTACTTTACCATGATGATTTATCTGTTCTATCTTAAAAGTTGTGCCCTGTTCTTTCCTAACTGAAAGTACCACAGTGTACCTGGATTTCAAGGCAGGCAAGCAAACACATTCACTAGCCTAAATAACTCCTTCACTGAGGGAGATGGGATCATTAATTGCATCTCTGTGGCATTTTATAGAGTTCTGAAAATGACTAGATTGCTCCAGTAAAGGGGGGAAAAAAAGCAAAACAAATGGAAAAACAGAGAGCTGACAGAGACTGAGTGCAAAGGGACCCATGAGGGCACCACATTACATCGGTTTAGAAAACATATGGAGTGGAAGGCCATGTCTGACACACATCTGAGCCAGTGGGATCAAAGGCATAACGCACTTCCGAAACATATCAAGACCACATCCAAACTAGCTATCCATCCGCCTTTTATCTGCACCCAAAGGCTGAAAAAAAACCTTGCCAGTGCACTCTCCGGAGAGGATAAATCCAAATACGCTGGTGTCTTGCTTTAGTGTGGATGGAAAAACCGAGCTTACGGTGTCCTCAGGCCACCTTAGACATAGCTGTACACTGTGCGGCAGTAATGTATGAGGACAACTTCCTGCCGCCACTAACTTTTTCTGTTATCAGTCATTTTGAATACCAATACAGTCGATCACACAGTGCAGGTGTGTTCCCATGGTTATGTTCAGGTTTTCAGAGAGATGTGAAGCATTAAATTGAAGCTTAATCGACTGTTTAACAGCTATGTACTTACAATTAAAACATCTCAACTCTCATAATGTGGAGCAGGAAGCGACACATCAGAACAGCTGAGACTCAGCAGAGTAACCAGATGATGGCTGTAATGCACAACTCTGGTATTTGCCAACAGAAAGATGCAGAAAAAGGAGAGATTTTTCTGTTTGTCTACTGCAAAATGACCTAAAAATACTAATTTTTCACATTTTACTTTAATAACTTGTCTTCAAAAATACATTTTGACTTGATTTCACTTTGGAATATCTCAGGGACTATCGTACCAAAAGCCAACTGTTGAAGCAATTCGCCAGCGTCACCCACACAGCTGTGGGACTGAAACGGTTAACAGTTTATTCACCTTTGGTTGAACATCCCTCTGAAGTTGTAGTTAGCTCTGTAGTTGGGCATGGGCTTGGGATCCAAAGGCCTGTAGATAGCTGGTTCCCCTCTCTTCATGGCCAGACCATTCAGCTCCACTGTGGGTGTTATACTGCCTGTGTGAGTGAGTGTGCATAGAAAAGGACAGAAAATTAAATATGGAAGATTAAAAACAAGGCAGTGAAAATGTGCAAATAATGAAAGATTGTCAAAATATTAAATATTACTATCTGACATTTGAAAAAGCTTTAAAATTGCAAAAAATAAAAAAATAGGACTCTGAAGATAGATTGCGTCAAATTCGGTTTTAAGAATATATCACAGGTGTACCGACTGATTTTACGAGCTGTACTCTTCACCCTTTCAAGTCTCCATTCTAACCAAAAACTGCAGAACTTTCCTACCTGACTGATTTTGTATGATGCTTGCACTGCTAATCCCACAGCTCCCAACTGATGTTGCATAATCTATCACAGGGCATTCCTAATCCCATTAAGAGCTGGCTATGAGGCCTTTCACTACTACAATGCCGCAGAGGGCAGGAGAGGTAAGACAAGGCTAGTGGTATTAATTTGGCCGGTGAAACATAAGGCTGCACTTAGAGAGAGAGACTTTACCGGCTTTGCTCTGAACATGGATATTTTAAATGTGGCTTGAGAGCTGTACCTGGAAGCCAAACTCTTCCAGGTGAAAATTCAAACAAACACTGAAACTTAACACAAATAGTGGAGAGAGAGAGAAAGAAATTGCAATGCTTTGTAGTATTTCCTTCCTTCTTTAACCACAGCCTTCATGATTACATGTGAAATGTAAAACAATGCTCTGTAAAGTGACTTTCCCATCTCCCTCCAATTGGACATACTGTATTCCACCACCTTTCACTAACAACAGTAGAGGGCAGCAATGCAACAATAAAGTGGTGGTTCAGATTGTTTGATATGAGGTAGTGTGAGTTAGTAAGTATATTTACATGCTCACTAATATTCCACTATTATTCCAAATATGACAATATTCCGAATTTGATACTTGTCATGTAAATAGCATGTATGTAAATATTCTGTTTGGATATTCTGAACGAGGCCATAATCCGAATGTATCATTTTATGATTAAGACATGTGGGATATGTGAATATTATTCTGATTTTAGGAGCATTCTTTGGACATGTATACAGCACATTCAGAATGTGTGTCTAAAATGGGGTTTTTTACCACAGTCTGCAACACATTGCCCTCTTGCCTATTTACCCCTGCGCAGCCAAAATGAGGGGAAGGCAGACAGAGGAGAGGAATGAGAGGAGAGTGGAGAGCTGTTCAGGGTGGGCTGGAAAAGTAGAGCACGCCTTCACCACGACAGGGACAGAAGGGATTGGTTATTATTGTGACATGTAGCCATGGACTGACAGTGACGACTCGGTGTGATGCACCAAAAACACTCAGCGGTGTAGTAAACATCATGGTACAACATAGGTACTAGATGTGCCTGTAACTATATGTTTATAATGTCAGCCATGTCAATATCACTTATACTGTCAATATCAGAATGCAGCTCACTAATGTTTTTCACCTTGCTGGTTTACTTCACTGCCTGCAGAGATCTTGTGATTCACCCTGAAAACCCTCTGCATGTAAACGGGAATATTAGTAGAATATTCGTTTTCATTAGCCATGTAAAAAGCTTAGTGGGAATATTGTCTTTTTCGGAATAAGGGCAAAAACTGGAATATTTTGTGCATGTAAACATAGTCACTGACTTGGTAGTAGTGGTATCAATGCATGGACATTAGCTCAGGCTATGAGTCATGTGAGCACAAGGTGCCTGCTTGTCAGCCAGAAATGAACAGCAGAAACTTTAAAATAAAAAAATGTAACCACAACATGGCGTGCAAAAAAACATCCACAAAAGAAATATACATATTTAGTGTGTATCAGCTAGTTTGGTGAATAGTTACATAATAATCTATCTATCTATCTATCTATAAGCAGAGGTCAGAGAAGAATTTAGCATTGAAACTACACTACAAATGTTGCATTTTATGGTGGATGGTCAAATACTTTTTGAAAACTGTGTGTTGGCTGAAGATGTCATTGTTAACTGCAATTTATTTCTGATTTCTGTTATTAACACCCAGTAACTCATAGCATTTGTTTACGAAAATCTGAACTACCTCTTTAAACCTGATGCAACCTGCCGCTAAACCACATAAGGAGAAGTAGAGAAAAGATGACCCATCCATAACCTCACTATCAAATCTAATAGTGGGTTCTATTATATTATGTAATGAGTAATGTAAAGTTCTATAGCTGAACAACTACTCTCAAACTTTCAATTTGGAACAACATTTAAGAAAAAAAAACTTCCAAACTACTTTCAGTGAGATAGAAACATGCTGTAGAATCCTACTACTGGCATTTAGAGGAAATGAAACTGGTTGCGATGCTTCAGATCAACATATTGAGCAAGAAAACAAGTTTAGCATGAGAGCAAATTTGACATTATAAACACTTGTTTACTACAAATATGAGGCTTAATATACAGTGCAGCTAGTAGGAGCTACAATTGGTGGTTGACAGCCTTATTGAGAAGATATTTCTAAATCTTTTTTTTTTTTGACACGGGTCATAATTCCACTTTATTTTGTCTGGCTGGTGCAGCCAGTATCTGTTATCTGCTATCTGTTGCTGCATGTGAGACACAGACCAAGTAAAATATTTTTAGATGATATTCGGTTTCAAAGTCTTAACAGTATTAAACACATATTAGACATACTGTAGATTAGTCTGTGCACTAAGTGCTGCCTCCATTTTCTTGAAATGTTTCAGTTAGAGAGAAAAAAAAACACACTTCCCCGCATTGAGAGTGATGCTGATGACAAGTATTAACTTGCTTTGCAGCTTTTTCCAATTTAATCTGCCTCAGTTAGAAAAGCCTTTTTGTATCTGGATAAAAGCAGCTGTTCCAGACATATCACATTAGCAGTAATGGAGAAAAGGGGGTAATTCTTCAAAGACACATTCCTACATAGTACTATAGATACTGTGTGTTATTGCGTTTGCAGTACCTGGGTTGCTGTTGATGTCCACTTTGGGGGAGCGGGGCGCTGGCCTGGGAAGGACACTCTCATCCAGCGCTTTGGCGGCTGTGGAGTGTTGGGCCTTTTTAATGCTGGTGCCCTCTGCCTCCCACACCTGCTCCCCAAGAGTCAGCTGCACTGTGAAGATCTGGAACAGTGACACACGGAGGGAAAGACATTACCCAACAGCAACTGAATTTTTACCAACATCCATCTGGGACCATATGGTAGGAGCTCCGTGTATTTTACATAATCAACATTCATTCATGAAAAGTGCTGAAAAGTCACGAAGCATCATCGCAAGAGATAAATAAACAAGCGTGAATTATCTCAGAGTAACAGTAGGTTTAACTAAAAATGTTGTCAAGCCAGTCACCTTAGCATGTGCAGGGCCTCTCTCATTGAGGAGCTTGTACTGTGGTTGGATCCTATTGAAACGGGCTAACTCATTCACCAAACACATTGGAGTTTTCTCTTTAGGGTTTGCCATGTTCTCCTGGGGCGGGCCTGAAAACAGAGCGAAGCAGAATACACGGTATACTGAGCAATGTGGTTACAATATCAGACAGAGAACTATACGCAGGAATCGTTATCATGTATTGACACATAATTTGATTGCCTGACAGATCACAGGACTGGCATGGGATATTTACATATTATAGCATGCGTCTTGTGCAGCATTCACGGGTCAGAAAGCATAATTATAATTTCTTATGCACAAGAAACAAAATTCAGTTAACAGATCACTAAAGACATAAATGAGTCGATTTGTAGGAGAGATGTGAGTGTTAATTAAAGATATTTTCGTCACTCAGCGCAGGGGCTCAGGTGTGTTTTGATCTGTCTAAACAGGATTTTACATCCTTGTGAATACACAACTGCTTTCAATGGAGTCGATTTAATGATGAGGGATATTATCAGTAATTTAGTTCCTATCAGGTTAACATAATCATGTGGCAAGTCTGGAACACAAGAAGTGTTAAATATTCTGTTCCTGTTCAGAATAGGATTGGAAAAATTTGTATTCAGGTTGGGTTATCTGGTCAATACCATAAGATTTTAACAAGCAGTGGAGAGAACTGGTGCTGCAGCCCTATATGTCAGTTGCTCATCTCATGCCGACCTTTGTTTGTACTCTTTACACATAACTACAGCTTTAATCTTCAAGTAGGTTGTCTATATTGTGTTGTTGACGGACAGTGCAACCCTTTTCCACTGACAGTCAACCTGCATCCAAAGCCTCAAAAGATGTGTGCGTGTGTGTATCTAGTGATTAGAATCCAATAATGCACAGAATCAGTGTTTCAGTCTGTCAGACTCTTGTAACTGGTTTATCCTGGATTTGATTGTCTTTGTTTTATGTTTTTTCCTCTTGTCATGTGTTGCATATGGTGAATATTGTAGTTTCAATAAAGTATATGTATCTATCTATCTCAGCTAAGAGAAAGATTAATTTGTCAAACAATTAATATTCTTATATAAATTACTCTAACATATAAACTTTGACTGTACAATGCTGGCAAATCTGCACTGAAACCTGTTGCGATACAAAATAAAAGATGCTGATGACGAGCAAATAGTCCGTAATTTGCTGGTAATAACAGAAACTAATTATCATGAATAATATTTAAGACCACAATGTATTGCAAAAATGATGGTAAGCTATTCTATAGACAGTCTACCTGGCGGTGAGGCACACACAGGGGCGTCCCCATATCCGACTGCAGGAGCAGGGCAGGCGGGTGTGGGGGCCGGGCCTGTGCCGTTGACGGAGGGCTGCAGACCCAGTGATCCTGGGCTGGCCATGGCCGTCGGGGGGACTCCGGGGGAGAGGCCAGGACCAGCCAGGGGTGCTGAGGTCTGTACTTTCACTTGAGCCATGCTCTATTCCTGCAAACAGACAAAAACATCAACAACTTCAAAGTTTGTTAGGAGCAAAATGATCATTACAGACTAATCATATCACTTTAAATAGACTAGTGATGAGAAGAATAAGTTGTTTAATGAAAAAGATCAAAATTAATAATGATTTTTTTTAAATCAGATCACAGGTCTACACACAAATGCACTAATAAATTCAGTTTTTGCACAATTTAAAACTGTTGAGTGTCATTTGACAGATTTATGCAGGCAAAGCTAGGAGAACAGACTTCAAACTGAGCAGCCCTAGCCCTATCTCACATTCTGATCCGCTGGCAGCTAATACACCCAGACAATGAACCTTTATTTGAAGGAGCTTTGCTCATGTTACTGCTGCTAAGCTCCCCGGAAAAAGGAAGGGAATCCTGTGATATCAGCCTGAACAAGACAATGGACATTTGATCAAGTTTATTTGAGACTAAAGAGACGTAAGCAGACCTTCATTAAGTAGACATAGATTAATATGACCAGCAGAGAGGGACCACCAATCCTGTGAAAGTTAACAAAACACACATTAACTTCTTTATCTTGTATGCATGCAACATTTTAGTGAATGCAATTACACACAGGTCATGGCCTATGGGTATGCATGAGTAACATAATATACAACCATCTATTTTTCATCAATGAGAGATGAAGATCGGGCAGGTAAATAACATCTTGCCAAGAGGGCTCTACTACTGGTTCACATTAATATGTGAGGGGAAATGAGAGAAATTCTTTACATGTCCCCGCAGAGGGCAGAGCAAAGGGGCAGCAACAGGGCTGAACTCCTGGAGTGTGGAGACAATTCACTGTCTGCCTCTTTATGAAATGCTGTCTATGAACCTGGCATCTCTAGGTGATGGACAATATCTTTAATCATCATGTCACCCTGAAATAATCTATAAGATCATTGAACTGAGTATGTAAAAAAAACAAAACATTGGTATCTTTATCATCTTTAATTAATAGATCAAACTGAAGACAGGTTTTGGATATCACATGGGTAAATGGAGAAGTATTGCAGGTTTTCAAATGTCAACTCTTGTATGTGTTTCCCCCTGAGATCATGATCACAGGTGTTATCCGTGTTTACTGTTTACAATTGAGGGCCATGGCTGGACTGGGGTAAACAACACAGCAATGACCATATCCCGAAAACAACTGATATCGACTGTATTCACAGGATTAAATGCTATTTTCTACTCTGACGTGTGACCACAATTCATTCCGTTGCAATCAATATTTTCCTCTTTATATCTCCGGTGCATCTTGGAGTGCCCCTGAAGTTCTCGGGGTCACTTTTTTTTCTTGCTCTTCTTTTAACACTCTCGCAGCAACATGCACAAATATAAATGAGAAATCAGCAACCTGAATGCATGGTTGTCTTGCACAGTAACTTGAACATGGAGGTGGTGTTAGGGTCGACTGGCTGTCTGCAACCCCTGAACCTACATTACAGCCTCGACTGTGTCCAGCTTAGCAGGAAGCTAACGTAACCAACAAGCAAACGGCGTTTCCTGCAAATGTCAGCTCCCCCAAACGCGCCAACGGAATGGGCAAGCATGCATGCTGTCATTATTAGGTCACTGTGATTTCTCTTAATGAATATACACCGTCTAGCCGCCTCCTGTTACGGTAGTTTAGCCGGTTTAAAGCTCATCATGGCTGATCGGCCGAGCACCCCTCTAGCTAGCATCTCCACACCGCCCCATCCTTCCACGAAAGTGTGGGGAATTTCAGTCCGCCGCAACGTATACGGACTGACGACAGCGTGGCGAATAATCCTGACACTATCTGACAACACAGGGACAAATATTTTAGGGTATATTTTACCTTTGTCCAGGGCCAGACCCCAGTTACACCTCCAACATTGGCAAACACTAAAGAGAACTGGATGGAAGTGGGAACAGACCACCTTATTTGTCTGGGTAAAAAATGAAAATACGTCCAGTTAGAGGCAAATGACTGTTCGTTTTAATATTTTATGTGTATAGTTTGTGTTTTGTTTCTTTTGCCAGTGTTAAATATTGCACATCGCTGTCTTACCATCATTCGAGTTCGAGTTGAATCTTGAATGAATCGGCCACCCCCGCGGTGAGCACAGTGGTTTAGTCCTAGTTTGCTTCCTCAGAGACTGAAACAACTTTGATTCAAAACCTCAATGAATCTTTTCTAACTTGTTTTCTTCAAAGTGTATCAATGTTGCGGATCAGTTTGATTCAATAACATATAACTGTGTGATGCATATTTCTAGACACAACTATTATAGTTACTTGAAATTACCCTTTATGTTTTTATCTTTTTAAAAAATGGCCTATTTTTCCTCAGAAAAACCTATAGAGTAAGCTTAATTATGGAGTTAATTATAAAGCTTAGACCTAGGCTGTTCTGCCCAGAGGAGAACAGCACTTCCTGCACCTAGTAGGATTAAATGCCTCTGCTCATGGGCACTTCGGCAGGACAGGTGTTCACCTCAGGCTTGAATGAGGAGACCTGTCTCATAATAAACCACCAGATCTGTCAGCAGGCTCCTCAGACAAGATACCACGTCCCGTCCTGGCAGTGAGGCTCCTGCTACAAGGTGATATGACGGTGGTCATGGATGTTATTATGTAGGTGGTGATGATTCTGGGGCCTCACAGCTGGAGAGAACCCACATAAATCCCAGTGGGAACCATTTATTCAGGTGTACTATCAAAGGGCCAATCATTCCTAGCTACAACTCTGTATCCACATGTGCTATTCTGTTAAACTTTGAGTTTTTTAGTTTAGGACACGAAGTGAGAAAATTAAAACAGACTCAACAAAATATTATATGACTAACCTGCTGCTACTATATGAGCATTAGTCAAAAAGCAAGAATGTGAGCTGTAGATAGTCACAGGCACATCTGACAAGAATACTGCTGTGGTGTGCCCAGTAGATGGTGCTACTAAACCACTTTTTCTTGTGTTATGGTAGTCAGCTGTGTGTCACAGACAAGTATGCTCTCTTGTACAAAGGTAAAATTCTTCAGTGTGACACACTGTTAGGGATTCTTTGTCTGCTTCTGCTCTCTCCCACACAAGCACAGTTACGTAATGTCAAGCAGTCTAATGTCTGGTACTGCGAAGGACACAACTTGTGCAAAACTGTGACTGATTTGTGCTTGAATAAATATTTCAAGCATTTAGGGGAAAGGGGCTCACCATTCAATATTTGCCCCATTTATTTAAGGTGCTACATACTTAATTTAATAACAAAAAAATAAACAAAACTGAATGAAAGTTCATGAGGAGTAATTGATAATGAACACCTTTTCAAGTTTGGCCAACATTAGTGCACACAATAAGGAAGAAGAATACATGTAGTTAGGGGTTGAATAAAATTTAAAGACCAAACAGGATATATTAATCCATCCAAAGGCTTGCAATGTAAGATTTTACATTTCTGCAATACATTATTCCCCGATTTGGTTCAGCCTGCCATGTTTTTGACATTTATGGTTTGACAGATGTAAATTCACATAGCTGATAATGTGCAAAATATACTTAAAACGGGAAGTTTTGCAATGAAAAGACTGCTTAACAGATGTGACTGACCATGTGTCACTTTCATCAACACCTTTTTGTCTCTGCTCTCAAAGTGTCACTGTAGACATCCTTAATGTGATGTATTTTTAGCAAATACTACAGGATTCCAACACAAGAGTCTCCATCTCTCTTCTTCTCTTTGTATAAACCGATTACTATACAGGATTTGATTGAACTTACTTTTCAATGAAACTGAGCTTTAAAAAGGATAGAGGGGTAGGAACCAAGTGATCGCATCTACATTTTTTTATGACACTATACCTCCCACACACATCAATGTAAGAGAGAGAGACTATATTTTGTTTTAATGACTTCCATCATAAAATCCATTACAGACGCTTTACATATTGTGCAAACCAGGGTTGAATAAAAGTGATCTTTGCTTTTATTATTGATTATGAAAATGAACAGGCACCTATTACATGGAGCTTGCACATCCCAGAACAAATTTTCAAATATAAATAACACACCCTCATTAGTGTTGATCACTCACAACAACCTGCAAGCTAAGAGTTCAAACCACATTAAAAAGAGGAAAAAAAAAAAAAAAAAAAAAAAACCTAAGAAGAAAAAAAAAAAAAAAAAAAGAACATGTCACATCCAAACCCTTGTAACATAGTCACTCGCAAGTTTTTTTTTTCAAATCTCTACTGATCTACTGCCCACTGGGTGGAGGCTTTTTGTCCCCACGCGAATGCTGTCGTGACTGCATTTTACACAATCGTTTCAGTCCTACTGTCTTTTTTTCCTCACAGCACGTTGACAGCAGATAAGACCGTTTACAATGAAGCTAATAAAATAAAATAAAAATCATTGGTTAAATAGATGTCTTTTTAAGTTATCAATATAAGTTTTGAGATAGCGGTGTGCTGTGGTAATCTCCTCTAAAGTATAGAGTATCATCACATTCACTCAAGTTTATTCAAGAAACTCAGCTAGACCCTGGGAAAAAAAAAAATAAAAATAATAATAAGCAAATGGAATACAAACCCAAGATGGAAAATTCAAGTATCTCTGACTGGATGGCGATAAACATTTCTTTAGGAATGGAGTGATTACAGTCGGAAATGACAAAAGAGCCACGTAGCCTCTGGAGGTGAGGTTTGTAATACCCCATAAACCATTACCTAAAGTTATGGAAAGACTCGTAGCTGTCACAATGTCTGATGCCAATAAGAAAGAGTAGGGTTTTAAAATTGCATGCACCCCCACTGTAAAACTACTAAACTTTTTTTTTTTTTTTTTTAAACCAACAGTTGTGTTTGCTGCTGACTGTACACATCCTAATTAGCAAAAAGATGCAGACTAACTTCCAATGAAAGCACTCCTATTATCATTCTGCTATAAAGTAAACGCATCACCTGCTAATGTCTTTCACATCATCCAACAATTTAAAGACTTATATACAATAGTTTCAGACATGTTATAATTTTACAACATAACAGTCTCTTTTGGTGAAAATATAGTTAAAATATCTGATAGGTATCTTTTTAGAGGTGATCTCTTTATTGAAAAAAGTACCTGAGCCAAAACTCTGACCAGGGGGAATCACAAAAGCCTCGCCTTTTACGACTTCTATCAAGACTCTCCTTTTCGTCATTCACTACCATTGTGGAGATCGAACCAAAATTTAAATTAAATAATACAAAAAAAAAAAAAAAAAAACATACTGACCCATCAAAAACACCCTGCCCTCCCCTTTTCAAAGTATCAGCTAGTTGAAAAACAGTACAAAAAAAGAACTCAAGACATTTAAAAATCAGACATTTTAGAAGATTAAAGCATGATATTAAAAAATAAATGTATCGTACAAATAAAAATGGATCATGCGACAATGTTCTCTTGCAGACATTCTTTAAATGGAAGAGAGAGGCCGCCGCACATCTTCCGAGGCTGGACTAGCGAACACTACACGAGTTCAGCCCAACTTTACGAGGAGATGTACGCTGAGGTCATCGGAGATCTAATATCACGCCCTGTTTTATTCCCGTCTGTACCAACATTCTGGCCGACAGCAGGAAGAACTGCAAACCAAGTCTCAGGTTGGAAGATGAAGAGGAATACTGTGTTCACTCTTGATAAAATGGTTACAAACTAAAAAAAAAACCCTTTAACTTGATAAACAAGTGGAGGACTGCTTACAGCACAACTGCAAGTTGGGAATAATGTACTAATAGTGCCTTTTTAACTAGATACTTTCACAGTGCATATAATAATAATAATAATAAAAAAAGAAAATAAAACAAACAGATGAAGCATTTTCTTGGGGTTATGATGGTCAGATCCCTTCCAGAAAACGATTAGATTTGGATTTCTCTTTGTAGGCCCAAGCATGCATCCATCGGTTATTATTGCACAACACAAGGACCTTAAAATGCACCCACACACAAACGAAAAAGTAACAATAATAATAATCTGAAAACAGGAAATATAATTATCTCACTACAAATCCACCTTGCTTGCCTGCTTGCTGCATTACTACCCTTTTGCCTAAAACGATCCATCTTGGGTGCATCAAAATGTTCCATTGTTTTTCGTTCTCTATATTACAACCGACTAAAACATGCATCCAACTGCCCAGAGGGAGGGAGGGAGGGGGGGGGGGGGGGGGGAATGCAGTCAAGAGCCTCCAGCGCATGGTGTCCATTGTTCCAGTCAAAGGTCAGAGTTCAAAGACTGAATGATTAAAAAGTGCTTTATGTAGGTCAGTAGGACTTCTTTCTTCTACGATTATTACAAAGTTTGTACATTAGCATGTATCATCTGTGAAAGCAAATGATAACCAAAGATTATTAAATTACATTATGTGACAATTCTCTTTACTTGTGCCTCTTGTTTTGAAATACTCACCGTGATACCACCATTTTGTCTTCTTTGGATTTTTGTTACACGTTCTTACATAAAAGGAGTTATCAGGCGGTCGTCTCTGCAAGAAGAGAAACGGGATTCCATTAATATTTTGACTGAACACGTGACAGAGATCGCCATTTAGTTTACATCAATCAAAACATTTGTCCTCCGAAAGCGTCATTCCAGGTAACATACCTTTTCTTTGCAGCTGGACAACATGCTGATAATGCTAAGACAAACTGATTGCACTGAGAGGGCTGGCGACCAATCTTCCGTTAGAATAGACAGACAGATGTGACCGTTGCTATACACATGAGGGTGGACAGGTATATTCTCTCCTGTGAACATTACCTGTGACAGTGAAAATAGAGAAAAACAAAACAGTGGTTATTAAGATAATTCATTGAATGTAGCTCCACAGTCGTCGCCTGCAGGCTTGAGTTTGTATTTGTCGCTTGCCTCTATTGACTCTATTGGCCACATTTTAAGCCTGAAGGTGGTGAGTATTTTATGCTAAATAAAAAAGTTTAATAACCTCTAACATATTTCATACTGAATTGAGGGCATTTTGGTGGTCAAAGATACAAATTAAAAAGGAATAGTTGTATGGAAAAACTTTCATTAACGACAGAAAATAATGAGACTTGCTGTATAAGCTCAGGCTTAGCTCTCTACAGGGAAATGAGGCTCTGGGATTAGGACAGAGGGGCCGAGATGGGGTGAGAGAGGGGAAGAGCGAATAGAGACTGGAGACTAGGAGAGGAGACGTGTTTTGTGAAATAAAATAAAAAAAACTTTTTAAAAAACGGGGACATGTTCTATAAAAAGGATGGAAGCGTATTAGCCATTAAAAGGGTGCGAGAGTCGAGGCTGAACAGGAAGATACAGGAAGTGTGATGAGAGGAGAGGGACTCAAGATTGTGGTGCTGAAGTAGAGAGAAAGGGGGTCTGAGTGGGTAAAGAGACTAATGGAGAGTAACAATGGGTTGAGGCAGTCTGGCACCAGACAGGGCCTCACAGGAGAGTAGAGGCTCTACATTACAGGGCTGGGTGGGAGAGGAGGGGAGGAGGGGGGGGGGATAGGAGCTGACACTAATGTGAAACCATAAAAGATAAAAATGTAATATATTTACTGGCTATATACAAAGAAAAGTGTGCAGAGGATGAACATATGAGTGGCTGCAGGACATCATGCAGGCAACATATTTCAAGGTCAGTATTCAGAGCACGAGCTTAGAGCGAACAGGTACTGCAGGCAATATACTGTTGATTTCCTGTCTCAATACCCATCTACTTGTGTTTTTGTATCCTGCTCTGTGCTGCTTTTGTTGATCTGTATGCAACAAAAGCTTATAAATATAATTAATATTAATAAATATGTTCACTTTTGCAAGCAAGCTGCACATTTTCTTTCGGGTGTAACTCTTGGATCTCTTATTTTCCACACTCTGATTTACATGTATTATCAACAAAATCAATTTGACTTATTAACTTTAATTGCCTTAAACTTAATAAATATTTGCACAGCCAGGGATAAACTCAAAGAATCAATTGGAAGTAAGGGAGACATATGGTGGGAAAACCAGAAAAAACAGCCCAAAAAAGACAAAAGTTGCAACCGATCGCCTGACATTGTCAAAAAAAAAAAACTGCAGATGAAAGAGTTTTGTAAGCAGCTGGATGAGGCTGTGAGAAAATTTCAACAAATTCAGCCAGTCAGCTTACCCACAGTGTGGAAAACAAACCTGGCATCAATTTTTTTTGGTAGCCGACACATTTTTTTTTTCCTGATAATGATAGCGTTCAGCATGGGGGTTTTCCAAAATGAAGCACACATCTTCAGCGCTGTCAGAATGCAATACACAGTAACAACTAAAGCCCCTCACATAACCAATAATGCATTTCAGCAGTTATCGCTCAAGTTCCCTCAGGGGCCCCCCCGAGAAGAGTCCAACAGAGGCCCACTTTGACAGCCTGGCCTTCCTTTTGAGATGAGAGGATGGCAGCTAAGTAGCTATGTTTATCTAATTTTCTCTACACTGGCTTGTTCTCTATTTTTAGGTGGGCCGCCTCCCGATAAGTGAAATAAGATTGGTGAGTTAAACTAATCCCCTCAAACACGGCTTCGGTGCTGTGTCTCTGTCAGTGATTCCTGGCTCCAGTGTTTCCAAGCCGAGATTCATTCCACTAACAACTGCAGAGCTGATGTGTTTCATGTGATTATTTGCAGGCATGCACGGTGGATATACAGGATTGTTTACACAGGTCTTCGGTTCTTTTATTTTATTAGGAAAAGTGACACCTCTGTACGCTGTACCTTCACACCTTAAGTTAACTTCATTATTTAAACAATCGATCGCTGAGAATGGTTGTCTCACATTTACACAGGAACAGTGTAGTCAAAACTAAACTGAACCGGACTGTATGTCAGTTGGTTTATTTGCATCCAGCGAAGACAGGACTTTCTAGCTCCTGAAGACAAGATGGTAAATAGACTGCACATTTACCCACATCCACACACTCACTCACTCACTCACACACTGACGACCGAGCCACTGGTTCTTACCTGAGGTGAATCAAAAGGATATCGACTACTAAATTTGAAAAGCAGCTGAAATTTCTCTCCTTCATACAGTGTGCCAGGTGCTCCCTCCATGTCTACAATCCACCTAAGAGAAGGCACAACATTGACATATGTTAAACATCTCATTTAAACAAAATAAGTCAATACCGTTAAACATCGATTAGTCAAAAACAAATGTTAAACTGGCAACAGATCATTGAGAGGTCTCATTTTGTGCCCTAAAACCTCGATTGGAGGCGACATACCAAGAGGGTTCAAACTGTTTCTAGTACTACCACTTCTTCACTCTAAATTTTTATATTTATTTCAAACAATGTGACAACCTTCGTGTTAAAGTGTTAAAAAATGTAACAAACTACATTCCTCCTGTCAAGTCATAGTATTAGATTTAACACTCAATGACAGTTTACTGTTCCTGAGAGGGAATGGTTTTGGCTATGCTTTGACTGTTTTGTTTTGTTTTAAACTAATGGTTAATAATGTACTCTGTGTTCTCATCATTTTGGAGTACATTAGTTGGGAACATGCACTGAATAACTTGCATGGATCCTATCTCATTATCATTAAAAAAGAATCAAACCTAATGCGAGCTGCCAATGCTGCAGCAAGTGTGTAATCAAAAGCTTTCAGTCTGACTCATTCCAGTGACATTCAATATTCAGCTGGGTTATGACAGGGGTTTAGTAATAATGTGATACTCTATTGATCCAGTGGACTAAATCTATTTTCGCTTCTGTAGCCTGGCGACGGAACTGTGCTGACTGAGCTGGTGGGGATTCAATGTCTTGAATTGGCTCTGGATGGCAGATTATTGAAAACACAAGGGCTTGATCCAGGAACCTTAGGGTGAAGGACAGTCTAGCTTCTCAGTATTCCTCTATGCCTGTATCCCGAAGGATGCGTGTAGCTTCACTAGCAAAAAAAAAAAAAAAAGCCAAATATTAATGTCTCGAAAAATTTATGGGGATTGCCTGCTCACAGAAGAAACCTCAAAAGGAGACGAAAAAGGAACACTGATGGCAGCATCACAATCTCTGACCTAATTTCTTCCAGGCAAGCAGTGCAGATAGGACACTGAGGAGACTTGTGGCTGTTGTTCGGATTTATAGCCTTGTGTCAAATGTAGCCTGGGGCGCATGATCATTTAGGCCAGCATATGAGGTCAGTCCTGTTTTAAACTTCACCCTTAGAAAGTCCAATGGTTCAGAGCATCTGAAAGGGGCCCTTCAAGAAGTAAAGCTTAGAAAGGGATGCAGTATCACTGTACGTTGCGCCTGAGCTACACCTGATGCAACCCACGCTGACAACAGGAAAGGACTCCAAGGACACTGGGCTCATCTTGCTCAGATTCCCCACAGTCAGGTGATAATATGATCCAGACAACGAAAATAACACTGAGCCCCAGTGAAAGTAGGGAAAAGGGACAATCTGAACACATACAGTACATGTGTGACTCTGCAGTGCTTTGAAGCAGGAGTTTCCCCTGTTCGCAATGGTTGACTCATTGCACTATCGAGCAAAAACATCTGCACGATTACATGGAAAGACGGCGTACTTTATAAACAAAAGCTATAAAACTGAAAACACATGGACACCTTATCACCATCACACACACACAGTATTGACACATAGTGTGCTTTTTATCCATGTTTGTTTATGAAAGAGGTTAAGGTTAGCTTGACTTTCAAGCAGGAACAGAGTATTTGTGTCTTACTCGATTAGGACTCGCTGGATAAAAAGGGAAAATCCCTACTAATGTCAGTCATCATAACATAAACATACCCAGGCTCCACGCACTGTTTGTCATCAGAGTTGAGAAAATAAGACACACCCATACGAACTGTCTCAAACCATGACGCACAGTGAACACAGAAGCCAGCTGAACTGGTTGGGAGACTTGAGTCAGTCAAGCAAAACACAGAACATTTGTTGATTTGACCGGGTGATTGTTATCAGATGAGGATGAAGCCAACATAATAGATCTTTCGTTGTTACAAGATTTTCCTAAACCTTTAAGAACCAAAGCACTGTCCACATATTCCATCTTTCTAGACAACGCTTGTGTCTGAAATCATCCCCTTATTCACTCATTCACTACTCCCTTTATAATAGACAATATAATAGACAAGATTTTGGACACTAACTAATCATTGGCATTGTGTGCAGCTGTACTGTACATGCCGTGGACACTACTTTTTTTGTACCATTGTGGAATTTTTGAAGGCACTATAATGCACACTCAGCATTCAGACACTCAAATAAAATAGCAGAGAGTAAATGTAGTGCACTATTTAGTAAATAGGGGATGATTTCGGACAGAGCCAACGATGCTAGAAGACATTCTGAACAGCACAACAACTTCCAAAGTCAATGTTGTGAGCCTGCTGCCTAAGGACATTTGAATGACAGCCAGAAATCCGTCTCGAATCATTTTTCAGGACCACAACCCAGTTCATCCTTACTGCTTATCAGACACAATTTGACTCACACAGACAGTATTCATGGGCGTTTAAAGGATCACCAAGACACCCAGACAGAAAGGTCAGCTAAGTAGCCTTGGTTCCTTGCTATCCTAGTCCAACTCCTGCATGCCAACCGTTAAATATTTTATGAGGACGAATAAGTGACACTGTGCATTAGAGACACTCTACTGAGGGGGCCAGAGCTGCCAGTCACTAGAATGACCCTGATTCCTCCTCAACAGTCGCTGCTGAGGCTACAAGAGCTTTGTGTCTTCATACCAACTACAACAGCCATCTTTACTACATGTGTGGCACCAAGCATGCCCACCACACTGCTCTTTCAGAGTGATGAGTGATCCCATTTGCACAACCGCATGGGATTTGTGGCATTTATTGACTATGTGTAAACCCCATTCAATAACTATTAAGCATAGGTGATAGTGTCATTAAGTGTACTCTGTTTGAAAGGCACCTTTAATGCTGACATGCTGGAAAAATACATTTTTAATTTAGAAAAAGACGAGGAAAATACTTACTGTGTTATGGTGTTCTGTACACTTTTTTCATTGAGCGTCATTCCTGGGGGTGGATCATTTTGCAGGGCTAATAATTCCTTTTGTAGCCTTTTCTGTTAAAAAAAAAAGAATGTATTGTGGGTTTCTACCACACTCATAAACGTTGATATATTGCACCACAACAATATAAAGACCATAATGAAGTATTAGCAAAAGTAAATCGATTATAAACAAATTTACTTATGGAAAATACTGCCCACTTGTTCTCTCACTTTATTAAAAGACACATAAACAACCCACCTTAACATATCTATATGGACATATACAATATAATTCAATAGTAGTGCAATTATAGTCATGTAAGTGTTAATCAAAAAAAGCAATACCATCCAGGGTGGATGCTGAAGAAATGACTCATTTGCACTCGCTAAGAGCAGCTTGTATACTGCCAAAAATGAACGACTAGTGGCAGATAAAACAATAAGTGGAAACAAGCAACAAACCCATTTGTGAACTCAGATAATAGGCAAATCTCCCTCGACTCGACACACAGTTAACTATCGTTATACAAGCGATGCACCTGTTCACCCCAAGAGGAAACTGCTCAATCTGCGCACTGCCTCGTTAGCAAGCTAACGTAAACGTCGGCCAAATAACTGCCAGTACACATTTAAAAAGAATACAAATACAATTCAACTAGGGAACATTACATTCCTTGAATTATCATTGATGTCTTCCTAAGAAAAGAAACATAATTAGTCATCAACATTTAGCTCCAGGAAGTGGTTTCTACGCTTAGCCTCCTCGACTTGGTTGCTGTTGATGATGATGGGCTAGTTGTGTTGCTAGCTAACACCAAGCGCTGAGCCTTTTACAGTTTAGGATAAATATCATCGCTTTTTACTTTAATGTCATCACTACTTCGAACAAATACATGTACGTTAATGAAGTGGTTAATAAAATGCCAGGAAAAGACCGCGCTGAAGGTCAGGTACATTGTAAATTTGCGATCGCTGTCAATTGTATTCTTACCTGCATCGACGCCATGATGGAAACCCCCCCTGCATCAGTGCAGAGTGGAGGAGGAAACGTCAGCTGGTCACGTGACAGGAGAAGTTGTTTTTGACAGAAGAAAACAATCCACCGACGTGCTCCCTTCAGAGGCAGGACCCCAGTCACCCCTACCTCTTTTTGTGCCGACTATTTGGAATCTCTACAACTAATTTTAATAAAATAGATAAAATCTGATGTTAAATCCACACAGGACATTAGGGAGGGTGAATACATCACATCCCTGATCCAGGGTCACACTAAATATTGTCTGATGTGCAATATTAAAAACATACTGCTGATTACAAACATTATATATTCTTCCTAAATTACATTATAAAGCAAAGAAAACTTTCCACTTTCAGCAGATGAATGTGAAAACAGTCTTCCAGTGTCAAACCCTGCATATACATCATTTTGCACAGTGAGGCTCAAACATCCAACTGTAGGAACAAGGAGAAAAGCACATTTTTGAGTGGAGGGTGACTTTAAGTGAAAGTACTCAGTTTGCAGTCTGGCTTCTTTTAGAGTGTTATATTATTTTAGTATAATATATTGTTTGTTTTTATCACTAATAAATAAAAAACTAATAAATGCATGTAAGAGCATTTTAATGCTGTAGTTCATCAAAGTGGAGCCAATTTTAGATACTGTGGCTATTTTAGATAGATTGATAGTAATAATACTGCATCATATTACTGTATCATGTTTTTATAATGATAACAATAATACTTTATATAACACCAGTCACACAGTAATGCAGCTCAAAGTGCACAAAAGGCTTTTTTTAAAAAGAACAATTACAATATTAAATTATTTTATTTTATATAAAATCTTAACCTGAAAAGTAACTATAAGTGGCAAATAAATGTAGTGGAGTAGAAGTACAAAGTAGGATAAAATGGAAATACATAAGTAAATGTACTTACTGTAGTTACATTCCACCACTGTTGCTGTTATCTACAGCTCAGTTTTATTAGAATTTTAAGTCCCAGCTGTAATATCCCAAAAGCATATTAACACCTGAGAAAATTGTGTATAAAGAAGAATAACAAAGGGCAAATTGTCTAAAGCACAGAAATATATAATATATTCATTTATCAGTGTCAGCAAAGTTTGGCACATTTGATTAAAGTGAGCTGTAATATGACTAAGCCCCATTACATTTCCCATAAAAAATAAAGCATCGCTCTGCGGTCAGTGTTGAAGTGTGGTGGTGGTGATGTGAGCTCTTATCTGATATGGTTCGCCCAAGGAGTAATTTAATAAAACAGATAATAGCTCAAAATACTCTCCATATTTCTCATTATCATTTAGTATTACAGTATATTATGCAGCAATATGTTAACACATTGAAAATTTATGTGTTGAAAGCAACTGCATTTGATCCCATTTGATGATAAGAAAATGTATATTGTAAGATATTTACAATATACTATACAGCCATAACTTTCCTCTTGAACATGTATCATGCATTTGCTTATCCGGCCAAACACTTATCTGTTGATTAGGTCACAATGTACTCACATTATGAACTACCCCCTTCATCATCCAGGAAAAATCAGACACATCTTTCGCTTGGTGACACATTAGTGGTTCACTGGAACAGCGCAGGAACAAATTAAGTCTTTCCAGGAAAATGTTCTGCTAAATTAGATTACTGTCAGTCTCCTAAAATCAATTTTCATCTCACAGTTGGCATTCTGTTTGGAAGCACCTACACTAATTTGACCCTACTGTATGAACTGACCACATTTGAGATGCAACATATTTTCATGATGCAATTTCAATGGTTATAACCTCTTACAATGAAAACATCAACCACTGCAGTTCCCCCATTACAAGAGGATACAGGGTATAACGATACATTACTCATTTTGTAACAGCTTGTGAATTTTAATTACATTTCCTCACTGTTATTACATTAATGTCCTAGATAATTAAACAAATCTACTAGGTTTCCCTAATCTGCTGCGAACTGCTTTGCAAGGCTCTTTGCAGTCAAATATTTTTCTATTGTTTTACTAGTACTACACTAAAATACATAAAATATGGTGCAAGCGCTATTTGAAAGTGGTATTACAAGTCAGATATACTTCTCATGAAATAAGGTAGCGACAGGAATCAAAGTGCTCACCAAACAAGTCTTTATTAGGATGGAGAGGCGAGGAAAGATTTTGGGGGCAAGGGGACACATTTGTCACATTCTGGGCAAGTGATGCAGCCTGCCATATTCATTCATTATATTAAAATGAAATCCTTTAATACTAAAATTATGAAAGAAATACAGGTGCAAAAAAAAAAAAAAAGAAGAAGAAGAAATTAAGAAACATCTTCTGGTGGCATACACATTTTTGTTTTATATGGTTTACATAGCAAAACAAGTTAAATAGTCAAAATAATCTAAAAGTATTTTAAGCTGCTACATTATCTCTGTAACTTTAGCAATCCAAAAAGTTTGCAGCCATGAGCAGTTCCAGTGCGATCTCCGGAGCTATGGGAAATTCAGGTATTTCTGTAGAGCTGTTGGTGTAACGGACCTTGTAGGTGAAGTACATGCAGACCTTGGACAGGACATGGGATGGGATTTCCCTAAAGTTGACTTCATTGGTTTCATTCTCAGCAAACTGACCTGCATGGAAGGTTACAGAGGGTGCCATCAGTAATGAAAACAAAAACTGAAACATATACAATTATGAACTCAGGCAATTAGTGACTTATATCTTTGAATATCCTATTCTGCTAAGCAGTTATTATAGATAATTCTGCAAGATACTCCCCCCTCCAAAAAGAAAAGAAACAAGAGCATGGCAGCGTTAATAGTATCTTGTATGTTTAACAGCAGGTAACAAAACCACTATATAAAAAGGAACATAGTGCCACCAACTGGAGAACAAATTAATTTGAAGTATAGCAGACTCAATCTCCTGTCTGACCAAATCACAAGTAAGCAAGCAAGCAAGCAAAGTATCACCAGTAGACTATACAAATCCTTTTACACGCACACACTTTGAAGGGAGACAGGCCAGTACTGCAGTTAAGAGGGTGACAATGTGGTTGCACAGTTATGATCCTGGTATCCCACACCATATATGTAAATGTCAACATAGGCTGACAAACCTTGTTCCTACTTCACATTACCAGAAGAGCTGCTCTGGTTGTAATCTGGCCTGTTGGACATGTCAGTAATTTTTACAGACTGTGCACTTCTGCACCAATAAAGATTCCATTATATTTTAGCTACTTTTAAATGGCCAGTAAAAATAATCTCAGGTTACACTGCTCCATGGGACGTACAGTACAGTGTGCTGTGATTAAGACAGTGCTGCCTGAAGATCTTCAATCTTCTTGTGGAACAGTTTTGTTCTACAGTACCTCTATAGCTGTAATAACTTTCAGTGTTGTATCTACAGTTTACAGTAAAGTCATATGTATCTGAGCCGCACCAATAATTACAAAAAGCACAACTCCCTCAATGTCAAAGTTGAAACTCTTCTCCAAAACCTCCAGTTCCTGGTTTAGTTTCTTGTCTCCCATTGGGGCTCTTGGAAGAATAAATCTTGCTTAACCTCCAAAATTTATCACATCTCCAATCAACCAAAGACAACTTCCCACCTCTCCTGGCTGGTATAATCAAGTCTTTAATCCCAAAGGCATATTCAACCTTAGTACTGAGAAATGTCTTGTAATGTCTTGTCTTGTAATGCACAAACAGATTAAAGAATGGCTGCTATCTAGCAGTCTAGATAGAAAACACCATGACCTACTCTAAAATGTCAAAAGTGAGACATATTGTTGTATTATATCTTATTTCATATCAAATTTGACTGCTGTATCAGAGGTCCACAGGATATAATACAATTTTAAAAAAAATACTAGAAATTTGCTAAGCATTGATGTAAATTTCTGGGAATGACAGGTTATTACTAATTGCTATTAAAACTTAAGTGGCTCCAGTTAAAATCAGCTCGAAGATCATTGAACTTTTCCATATGTAATCTGCCTGAATCCTCACCTGGCCCGCTCAGCATGGCTTTGATAGTCCCAGACGTCAAGGCATGTTCTCTTTTCACAATGAATTCATGGCCATCTGAAGATATCAACTTCACGTACATGGCATCTGGCCCTTCGCAGCCACCGTAGGTTCTCTCTTCACCATCTGTGAAGCACACACTGACAGTCTCAAACAGGTGTAAGACAAAGCTTAAGGTACAACTCACACATCTGACCAGCTGTACTAACAGCAGCAGGACATTTTGTAATTTCTGTAAGAAACCCTCACTGTGTCAATTCACATACAATTTTTCTGACATTTTCTGAATATGAACATGACATTTTAGGCGAACAAGCAACATTAATTTCTGGAAAGGTTCAGGAAAAAATATAAGTCAGTTAATAACTCACCCATCCTGTTCCGGCTATTTCTGTTCCTAAAGAAGAGCACAGAAACATACAAAAAAAACAGTTAATAGGGCAATTAGCAGCTCGGAAATAAAATACAGAGTATTATAGGCTGGACACTGTAATGATATTGTGAAAAATAATCACACTTGCGTTAAGGTTTCCGTTAGCTAGGCCTTAAAACATTTTAAGCTTATTTCTAACAACACCAGATAAAATAACTAACAATAACGTAACGTTACCAGAAAACATATTGTTCAGAGAAACCAGAATATATAAAGTATAATTTCTCTGCTCTAATCCAATTTTACAACAAATAACGGATGTGTCATTTTTCATTAAATCAAATGTTTTTAACTGAGTTCGCAGCCGTCGGCGTTAGCTAACGTCGGCTAAATTACGTTGCTAACAAGCTAACGCCTCGACAGACGAACGGTTTAATTTCTTTAATCGGTTGTTCAGTCTTTAAAAACACCTATCATACAAACTGCCAAAGACATACTAAACACAAGAGCGTGTAATCGACACGTAACAGTGTTTCTTACCACTCTTCAACTGGATGTGGAGTGGAGATTGCGTTTCTGCTAACGGTAGCCACTAGGCTGTCGATACCCGGAACCAGTTTGTAAGAACACCCGTCCGTTTTAAAATGTATTCCGTAGAATTTCACTTGCAGAGAGAAACGATCCTCCTATCCTTTTATGGCAAACTGAATTGGCATAAAAATGTGGTTAAAAGGTAATAGATAATAATAAGGTTAATAATAAAGTAAGTGAGGTCTCTTTTAGATTGCACCGAATAGAGACTGTAAAGCTTGACTGGATATTGAAAATGTCTGTGTATCAGAAAAAGAAACTATTTATATCTCTTTATTTCATGGTATTTGCACAAAAACTATTCTGGACGAACATAGAGAATTTTAATATACACTCACTAGCCTCTCCATTAGACACACCTGTACAATGCAATACAATCCAAGTTGGTATCTCAATTATTCTGGCAAGTATAATATAGTAGATGCTATCTCTGGATAATGCACATTTACACTTCTGCTGTCCGATATAAGTCTGTGTCACCAGATAATAAGTTTAGATAAGAGAGGGGAAATAAGGATATTCATTTTTAATTTGAATAAAGAGCTGAGATGACTTGCCGAATTTACACTAGTGCACAGGCCATTCTTGAGGAGATGAGATTGTGCTCTTTAGCCTATAGGGGGCGCTTGTGTTTCAGGATACTCCTTTTTACTGTCTCCTCTGGCTGTGATGAGGGAGAGCAGGTGCTTACTGAACATGACAGAGACATTTTACAGGGCCATAAATCTAGATTCAAGAAAGAATAAGAGAGAGAAAAAGCATGTGCTCTGCACTAGCACACACTTTCCAAAGTCCAGTCAGTGGAAATGAATCAATTCTGCCTATTGTCACAACAATATTCAGGCTTTGACTATAATCTGACTATATGAACAGTATTATAACAGTATTATTATCTTGCAGAGCTATGAAAAATACAGAAAATATTCTAAGTAGATTCACAACTATAACTAGTGATAAAAAAACTTTTAGAGCTCACAAAGTCTGTTTGAATGGATAAAGGGGTGTTGGTCATGGATCAGAGACAATTTAGAAGTGGGGGGATGGTCATGGTCAGGTTCAGAATATGACTTTGCCCCAATCCTGCCTGGAGTTCTTTCAAGCAGGAAAACTGATGACTGTTGAAATCTGAGGCCTCTAAATGGACGCAGAGTTATCTGAGCTGTGACAAGAGTAGACTACTGGGTGTTCATGTAAATCGTGTTGTGTGACCCAGAGGTGCTTTCTGGGGGAGCATAATGCTTCTCATTGAAGATGGACAAATTTTTACATTTTCTTTCCCTGTACTGATATCCTTTCACACCAAGATATTAGGTTCACAAATGACTCAGAGGTGGAACAAAGGTGACCGTTCCTCCAGACTTTCCAGGACAGTATTCTTTTATTGGCCGTGCTTATTGCTACCACAGATGTCAGTGGGGACTTCTGCAGAGGTGACACCTGACTTGGTATTTGTCTTACAGTAATACCAGGTTTAGCTATGCTGTCAGTGTGTGTTCCAGAAAGTTCTAGTAGTCTCCTGCCTGTTGGCAGACATGAAGAGAGCTCAGACTCTCTCTCTCTCTCTCTCTCTCTCTCTCTCTCTCTCTCTCTCTCTGTCCCTCTCTTTCTCTCTCTCTCTCTCTCACACACACACACATACACACACACACACATACGTACACACACACACAACTAAAAACAATCACTGACCTTCCAGTCCCCCATTACACCATTAGTGCTTATGATCAGAGCGGGCGGGTGGCGGTAACTGCTTTGATGTCCCCCTGATACGACCCACCCCACTGCAGCTGCTCTCAGCTCTATTTTGGGGAGGCTGCTGTGGGCCCTTAGAACAGAGCTTCCTTAACACATACACACACACACACACACACACAATACATGCAAACTCTCATGTCATGCCAAGTGACATCATCCATCCCTTTAACACGACAACTCATATGTTTTCTCAGATCACACTTTCTCGCATATACACACACAGCCCATTCTGGAAATGGAAATGGTGGGACACAGTTAATTTGGTAGAGAAGGCACTTGTCTATCCTTATGCTTAGTCTAATTAAATGTTTGTCTGACCTCTTTTAGACAGTCAAATATGCCATACTCAGCGTGGTTAATCTCATAAACTAGAATATGTGCAGATACAGAGACATTCACCTGGTTCAAAAATGGCCTACAAATATGTGGGTTAAACATTTTTTTCCCTTCTGCTCATTATAAAAAATAAAACATTATGCAAGAGTGGGTATAGTATGCCTCACAATGACTTGGACAACATATATTATTCTCCACTTCTTAATACCACCAGTTTCATTACCACAGAGTCGGTCAAATGTCAATACATAGGATCATTTATGAATGGCACAATGGCTTTGTTAAAGAAGCCCTGAATAAAACCAGGTCAGAATTTTAGTCATGATAGGGAAAGATGGGGGAGGAATGTCTTTGGGCATTTCTTCTCTGAAAAGAGGGAAAGACTTGTCACAATGTATTTGAGGGTACTGTCCCTTTTGCCTGCAGGGAGTCACAGCGCCCTGTAATTCTCATGTTGGTCTTAATCTCATGAAGCTTTTTTCTGGAGCTGGAGAGGAGCATCAGAAACCCATGATGTGTCAAAATTAGCTTTGTCTCATTGAATGACAGGCTAGATAATTATATCTATGTAGTATGTATAACTTTATTGTATTATTTATGACAATTCTTTACTGGTATGTCAATAATGTTAAAATACACCAACAAAATAATATACTCATGTTAATAAAGATCCCTATCATAATACGGCAGCCCATATCATTTGGTGATAGTTTGAACACTGACTCACACAGCACACACATCTGTCATGTGCGATTCTTGGCTGGACATAATGTCTGACAAATTGTTAAATCATTAAATTCACCAGGAATCTTATTACAAGCTATTGGTTGATATCATTAAGGTAAAGAACATCTCCATGGTTTTTACATAAGCCGTACAAATGTGGTCAGACAGAGACGACTTCTGAGCAGAAAAGTGTGGACATCATGAATGCTGATCTGTAATAGGATGCCCTTTTGTGGGTTTATTTACTTACTAACACAATAGTGAAGTCTTAATCATGTGGGTTTTTTGATAGATGCAAATGTAGCAGAGTGGTTTATCAAATAAACATGTCATAGAAAAACAGCAGCTGATTTTTCTGTATTTTATGAAATGTTTTGCAAAGTCACAGCAGTGGAGCACAGTAGCACAATGCACTCTGAGTCACTGATTCAACATTATTGTGATCCAGTCATTAGCAGTACACCCTGCGACACAATGATGATTCAAAGCCACCAACTTATGTAACCATTAAGACAAAGTGGTTTGCTCACAATCTATTCACAAGAAGAGAATGAGGTGTGGACAATTGTTTGTAAAATGAACTCTCTAGAAGTTCTTGCTTTACATGCTTGTTTCTACAAAAAGTGCTAGTTTATTGCCCCTACTCCACACAATGAAAGCTTCAAAATGCTTAACAGGCAGATAAGTGGATGTGACAACCATTTACTTTCACTTTCACTTTACTTTTGCTTGAGGCTACTGCACTGTGTTGAGGTCTTGCTTGTTTGAACTGTAATGACTCACCCTACAGACCCCTATGATAAAATCTTCACCATAGCTCTCACATGTATGTAGATAAACAATTCATGAGAAGTCTTGTGCTTAAATTACATACAAGTGAATTGTGTTTATTTCTCAGTCATCCATGGGTTTGCCCACAAAAAATGGCATATGGGAGCAAAGATGAAAGACCAAAAAAAAAAAAAAAAAAAGAGTATATGTGCTGGTTGTTTAAATGAGACATGAATAGTGGTTTACTTTAGATGACAGATTGATAGGTTTATGGTTTTGTAATTGAGGTTTGTTTGTGTAGATGCTAAGCTAAGCTAGCTATGCAAGGCATGGAAAGGGGATCTGCTTAATACTGATGTCTTAGCAGTAGTTTTGAAAAACGCTGGCCACTGATATCCCCTCGCTGCTTACAAGCCTTAATCCAATTTTAGAAGCACAACCAAGTCGCATTTTAGTCAGAAGGTGGAGGCTTGGTCTCGGAGAGGGAAGTTAAATATACACTCTTGCTTTCATCTTAGTGGGTATACACCAGACTTAAGATGACTACATGTCCAAGCCAATCCCAACACACATAAGAAATATTATCCTTGAAATCTCAGTCGATTTATTCTTAATCAAAGTAATAAATTCACAAGATATACCAAATCGGTAACAATTTATTTAAATCCTCCCCCTATTTAGTATTCACAAGCAAGTAAATATAAGTATGTATTTCAAGTGTGTATTTATGTAATTGTCAACAACTATAATTCCTCCCATGGCACCATAACATCCATAACAAATGCACAGTACAACATAGCTGTAATCATATACAATGGTATATCATATACAATGGTATATGATTACACATATAAACAAATGTTACAGTACAGTGTGTTAAAAAGCATTTATTAACCATTTATACACATGTACAAATCATTCACTGTTGGTTTTAATACTTATGATTATTACATACAGTATGATTACAGCTATGTTATGATGCTTCATAGAAGGAGTTATACAGGAGGAGTTTTAGTAGTTTACATGGATACATTGATAGACACTAAAAATGCCCTTATATCTGCTTACAACTACTTTAGAGTGCATTATAATTTGTTGACATATTGCCTATAAATGCTAAGTAAGTGGGTTAAAATAAAATATTACCAACAGATCTATTTTCTCTATTGATCTAGGCTGGCTGACAAGGATCAGAGTATTTCTAGCTCTTGAATGTCACCTTAAACTCAATATTTATAGCATAATATATTAATATCATAAACGGAGCATTCGGTTTCAGTGGTTACAGTATTTGTTATCACTGCATCCAAACTTTTTTTTTCTGCTAGCTAAATTACCTTTGGCAGCTGTGAAAGCTTGAGAAAAAATATGAAGCGGCTGGTAAGTTCATCAGATTACAAGTGTGAAGCTTTAAACAGGCAAAGGTCCCACACAGTCAAAATGAAACACATATCAAATACACACCAGGGTCAGGTTGGCGGTGTCATTCCTGTTCAACCACACTGTCAACCACACTCCTGCTGCTGTGAATTTTGAATGATTGTAGATTCTCCACCCTTTTACAGGATCATAGCTGTCACTGGAATCTGTTAAACGGCCTCTATGGAGGTAGGATGCGCTTATAAGGTTTTGGTTTATATTTGTCCAGGACTGCTAGTGCTATCAAATCTTGTCCAGCTTGCTGTGCCATATCAGAATAGTAACAGAGATATTCTATACTATTAATGACAAGTTCAGCTTCACCTAGGGGTTTTAAGTACCAGGATTATACATTCTCGAATATTCCTTTCAGAGGCAAACAGTCTGATTGGTCATTTAGAGAGTCTATGATGCTATAACTCTCTGTGCCAATAATGACACCTCATATTTTTAAACCTTTAGGAAAAAGTAAACAAATAAATCATGTGGGCACTTGTCATACACACTAAAAAACAAATAGCAATATGACAAAGTTAAGACCTAAAAAAATACAGCTCAGTGGAAAACCAGCAATTAACACTATAAAACAGCTGTCAAAACTGTAGGTTTTGCGGTGTCTGCTGGCGTCAGGGCAGAGTGCACAGCAAGTGCATGACATAGTGTTGCTGATTCCAGGCAGGTGCCGCTTCTGGTGTAACACTACACTAATCCAAGGCTGATCAGCAGTGGAAACAGTACAAAATGACCCGAGACAAACTGGGGCACCTGCCTGCACTCGCACCACTAATGTGAGACCCCGACAAAGATACTTTGATTTCATGCCTAGTCTTCTCCCCCTGGATCTCATTATGAGAAGGTCAACATGAGGCCATCATTGCAACGAGGCTACGCACAGATGAGATTATGAACTGTGGAGATATATGGAAGTAAACATGAGAGTGGAATTTAAAACATCCTTATAAGACTTATAAGTGGAAATCTTTGCATTCATCAATTCAAATCCATCTTTGAGTTTTTTTTATATATGAAAAAAAAAAACAGTTGAAAGTTATGATGTGTGTTGGTGTAAGGGTATCAAAGATATCAGAGGAAAGCAAAATCTTGTTTAACAAGGCATAACATCTTTATTGTTATACACGTAACTTCATCTCCAAAGACTTTGCACAAATCAGTGGGGTAACATGAACCTTGAGATATCAAAAGTCTCCCGCAGTTCCGCGTTATTTCTTAAAATACTCAAACAAGTACATCTGCCTTCCACATCCCCAAATGGTACATACAGTACAACCAATTAGAAATAAAGCATTTTTTTCTCCACTGTCAAACATTATCATATGTGCATTACATTACCAATTACAAACAAGTTATATTCATTGTCAAAATACAGGTGTGCAAATTGTTAGAAAAATACCAACTCATACCAGATTCTGGATTGTGCTCTGTAAAAATCCTTACAAATAGTATATAATAATCTGTATATAAATGTCTCCAACATGCAATGTTGCATTTCAAAAAATATCCCATAAACAGGCTGTTCTGTTAAACCCTCCAAAACTCCAGTCTTCACCATGCAGCATGTGAAGACAGATAAAACAAAAAAAAGAGGGCGTAATAAAGAAAGGATGAAGAGTCATATTTTATGTTGTTCAGTCTGATGGCAGCTGGCTGCATCACATTGTTTCTTGTTCTGCTTTTATTGTCAGTTTTGAATAGATTTCAGTAGTTAGCTTTCCAGTAGTTATATGGACGGTTTGCAAACATTTAAGCCGCTGAATCATTCTCCAAATGTAATCTGCTGCACATTTTATAACAGACAATACTGTATAGTCAAGTTGAACTTCAAAACTGAATTGCAGCAATGAAAACTTAGCCATATTAAAGCCCTTTTTATGATGACCAATGTTCATAAATACATACACCATCAGTTGTACAATGAATAAATAATTCGTAGGGATGACAGTAAAAGTCAACCATATAAATAACCACTTTTAAAATCAAAGAAACTCATGCCATACCTGCAACAAAGACTACAAACAGCTACAATGAGGCAAGTTGAAAGCATGATTCAGGTGATGACAACAGTCAGAGTATCCCCTCCCGCCCCCCACACGACAAAATTAAGACAAGGATGGCATCTCTTTCCCTCCCCCCTCCCACCCCCCTTCCTCATCTTTTTCTGAGGTAAACAGTAGTACTGTTAAAGACTTTTAAAGGCATCTCTCCTTTTCCCCTGGTGCCACATTCCCCATGGCCAAAAGACTGTTTAGATCCAGTCGCATAGGCATGCAAGCACTGTCAGGCCTACAGAAGCAGCTGTGTGAACTGCGTCATTGCATCTTAGTTGTATATTGAAACAATGAAAGAAGAGACTACAATGAAGGAATTCAAGCAAAATGGTCTAGGCATGTGTTGCAATACAATGTGATAAATTTACTTCTGATTTAATAAATAACATAAGACATTTGTTACTTCACTCTCACAGAGATAGCTGGCTTTTAAAGTATGAACCTCCTTCTTAAATATAATACCAGCTGTCAAACAACGCTCTCTTTTCAATCCAGTCTATTCAAATTATGAGAGTTTGACAAAATAAATGACACATAGGATTTTTATTATGGTACAATTTGGCAAAATATACTATAAGCTTTCTTTTTGAAAAAATAAAACATATTGCACTTTCAGTAACATGAATGTGTAATGTCAAATTACAACTCAATTGTTAGAAATGAGTAATATTTCAAAAATAAAAGGGAAAACAAATTTATTTACTCATTCTGAGAAGAGAGGAAATTTTCATTTTCAACTACAAGTGTATGACTGCAGGTAACCAACATTCAGAGAACAATGAACAAAAAGAAACTACAATAAAACAAACAAAAACAAAATGTTAAAACTGTACCATGCACGGGGAGTGTTTCAAAGCAGTGTATCCTGGGTTACAATTGACGGAGCTCGAGAAAGCTGCGGTGATGTTTGGGTTAACAGAGTAAGACTGGCTAGTGACTGTGCTAGCACTGACTGCTGGCGACGGTCGTGCCCAGTTTCCTGTTGCAACAGTGGTGTGAACCCCAGAAAACGCTCCGAACACTCGAGCATGCTCCCACTGCGACTGTACCCCCCCGGCCCCCGGGCTCACATCTCCCCATCAAAACGTCAGATGGCAAAATAGAAAGGCAGCTGTTTGCTCCCATCATCTAAAAGTGCATCTCCACTCTTGTCCAGCAAAGTCCGTCAGCCCACTGCTATCTCTGCCAGAGCTGTGGGAGTGGGCTACAGAGACCAGTGCTTGGATCAGCAAACATGTGGGTTTCAATTACTTCTTTTTTTTACTACTTTGTATGATTGGTTGCATTTTTAAACTTTTTTTTTTTTTTAAATCTCACTAGACACAACATTTCCCCTCAGCTTTTAGAGAAGCCAGAGGAATGCTAATTCACGGGGCTGGCCTCAAGAAGGCCCATGACAGGTTGTTGGTAGTGATGCCTTCCTCCTGATTCTCTTCGGTGTCATGCTGATTCCTAAACACCTACAGCTGCCCCCGTGTCTCACTGGCGCCATTTTCTGTTTTCAAGGCCGGCGTTGCAACTGTACTGGTTGCCATGGTTTCACTGCAATATGAAACGATTTTGTTTGGATTTAATTGGCTGCGCGTCACTTTTCAGACAGAGATTGTTGCGCACACACACACAGGACACACAAGAGTAAAAAGGGCAGAGTCATTTGAAGAAATACATTCATTCATGTGCTCCTTGTTCATTTTTGTTGAAGAGTAAAAGTATCTAGGGACATGAACTTACCTGAGAAACAGCATCATCATGTCAGGAAATGGACAAATATAATTGCAAGGCCAATATTCAACAGCATTACCATAGCAACAAGGATCGAGTTAGGACCCTGCAAAAAATAACATTATGACAAAGATCAGATATCACATAACAATCAACATCAAATGTTCTTCCTATGGTTATTACAACTATTTAAATTAAAGAAGTAAGCAGCACTGAAAAACACCTTTTCCTACCCTGACATTGACACTTACTGTATCTTCCGTGCTATCTGCAATCTCCATACTGGCTTTCTTTGTATCTGCGAGGCTCTTTGGCTTTAGGGAATCCTGCTTCCTGAGTTTCGGGTCGCTCTTGCTCTCCCGTAAGGAGGGTGGCTTAGGAGTGGGGGTACCGAACGACTTGGGCGGTTGTGGGGGCATACGTGCTAACTCCAGAACACTAGGCTCTTCCTCTGGATCTACCTCAGGGTCTGGGGGTGGAGGGGCTCTTGTAGGGGCCTTGACGTAGTAGCTGTGGTATTCAGTGTGGAGCTGGCCATTGACTGGAATTGCAGGAGGCTGAGGAGGAGTTGCAGACTGCTGAGCTTTAGCGGGTTTAGGTGGAGCCTCAATGTGCATTTGAGAACCTTTGGGCCCATCAGTGAAGGACAGCTTCTCCTCTTTACTCAGCTTCCTGCTAGACCTTTCTTCCTTGCTAGATTTATGACTTGACTTCTCTTCTTTGCTTATCTTGCGGGAAGGTTTTTCTTCTTTGCTGGTTTTGCGGCTGGTGCTGTTGGCAAGATGACCTTTCTTCTTGCTGGAGTGAGGCGAGGGGGGAGGGGAAGCTCCATGACTGGTCACAGGGGAGTGGGGAGGAGTGGTACCTTTGCGGTAAAAGTGGGGAGAATCTCTCGGGGATCTGTCCTTCTTTTCAACTGGGACCTCTTTAATCTCTACAGGCTCCTTTAATTGTTGTTTTAGGTAGTCAGGTCCTGCAGAGGTGAGAGAGGTCACACATTAACATTATAGATAATCCATAGATACACACACACACACCTGTACACCTGCCTCTCCCCAGTTTGTACCTCTCAAGTATAGTCATTACATAGATATTAGATAGATATTTCATTCCTGTTTACTTGTTTGGTTTTGTTGCAGCTTAGGAAAAGGTTTAAATGATAATGATGATGATAATTTATGTACAGGTGAGTCTTTCACAATAAAAAATAGCTATATGTGTTTTCTAAAATAAATCAACAACTACTGTATTGGATGAATTGCCATGAAATTTGGTACTGAACTTAAGTGGTCCACAGAGAATGAGGCTGTTCTGAATTTGGTCATCCCCTGACCTTTCCTCTAGCACCACCATGAAGTTGACATTTTTGTTTTTTAGCAAAACAATACAAAAATCCTCAACAGAAAAAGAAAACAAAAAAAGTTGTCTTTTGTGATTTTAAATTGTCCAGTACTTTAGTTTATGACCAAATACCTGCGAAAATAATAACATATTCCCATCAGTCTCAGCTGTACTTTGTGTTTAGTGCTAATTAGCAAATGTTAGCATGCTAATATGCTAAAATAAAAAGGTGAACATGGACAACATTATACCTGCTAAACATCAGAATGTTACCTATGTCATTGTGAGCATGTTAGTATTATGATGTTACCATTTAACTCAAAGCACTGCTGGGCCTAACTAGAGTGTGTAAATGTATCCACTATAGCGCCCTCAATGTTATAGAAATACCGCAAAAAATAACTGTTATGTGACACTACAGCTGTCAGTATCTGTGCAAAATGGCTCAATCTCAGTTTCAGTAAACTACTGAATGTCTATCATATAGGGAGTAGTAAACGAGTGAATGAGTGAGTGATTTCGGGCACAGCCTTAGTCTTGTTCAAAAACACCAGGGATTTACCCTTCAGAAGAACCAGTTCTTAACTCTGCAACGAATGTAACATCATTAGAGCCGCAAACTGGGTCTAACACCTTCCTCGCTCACATACTGAGAGTATTACACACAGGCCCAACAACATTTAAATACCCCATTATCTGAGGTTCAGACATAGTTCAATGATGACTCAAGAGATTACCAACTCTAGTTCTATTCTGAAATTTCAGATCCAGTCACTGTCCAAGAACCCAGATTAAGAGAACAAAGCACTCTTATCTATCTACTCCTGCCTCATCAGAGAGCTTCACTGCGAGCTAGATTTAAACCAGAGCTGCCCCTAAGCACAGTTAAACTTTCAAATCAAATATTCATGAATCAACATTATATATGCAATCATTCTGAGGCAGAGAGGGAGACAGAGAGAAATAGACTCATTAATGCAGGGTCACAAACGCCATTTCACAAAGGAAGCCTCCTCTGCAGACTCATCTTTATCATCAGTCATTCTCTTTTATCAGCATGTTGTTTTCCTGGAAAGGCCCTTGTCACATTAATTCTCATCTAATCCAACCAACACGGCTGTATAGATAAAGAGACTCGACCCTAAGGTGCAATGATGCCTCTTTTTTTCCATTTTGTGCTTTGATCCGCACAACAATTTGTGATACCGCAATCTACTTCCTTTCTCTCCACCAGGAGTTTATGGACTGAGGTCCTGGGTTAGTGGTAGCAGTACAATGGCACTACTCTTTACCGCATCGAGACTGAGTGCGCACTCCTCTTTTGATTATATATGTGTTTTGGATTTTCATTACGGACATTATGTCCTTAAATGTGTGGACAATAAAACCTAAATCTGAATGTAAATGCCTTTTTGCACGTGGGAAAATTCACACTTTATCGGTCTCTTTTGTTCCGTACTGAATTAATATTTATTAGAGACATCAGGCTCTTTGTTTGCCTGTTTTTTTCTCTGTTTCGCCTAAATTAGACTGTGTCAGGGTGACTAAGACAGGGACAATGCTGCTTTGTTTGAAGAACATCAGATGGTATGAGCAGAAAAGGATCCTCCGCATCCCATATAGCCAATTTGATATAGCCAATACCAATTTGAAATGGAAAAAAACAGATCTAGAAATAAGAGGTTTAATATATTATAGGTATATAGGAGGAATAATTTTGAAGACAGCTTACTGAGCTTTAACCCTGAACTGTTTTGGTTGTTTTTGTTCAACCCTACCAAATCACTTGCTCATACTAAGACATTAAACCATAATTTATACTCAGAGAGTGTAAGGTGATCTGTTTCTAATGTGTTTCTTGATGGTGCATTCAGTATTGAGTCGTTAGGATGGAACAATTATGCTAACATCAAATCCAGAAGGAATCCCATATCAGCATAAATGGCCTTATTGTGGAATCTTTTAGGTCTCAGTACTCATAAGCCCAAAGTATTTTTCAGCTGCATGGCATTCCTAATTTGTTTCATAACTGCCACAACCAATAAGACCCACTACAAAGAGCCGGGGCACATTTGAACATCTGTGGGGCTTAATATATCTGCCGAGCTTAATTTCACACCATAACTCAATAAGAGTTAGGGCTTCGTGGGCGGCCCTGAGCAGTTTCTCGCTGTGTGGGGACAGATTCCTCTGAAGGGGGTTCCAGGCATTTTTTGAGTGGTTCTCGGCACTAAAATGACCCCAGCCTCACGCTTACTAGAAGTGCAGCACCTGCAGTCAGTAAAAACGACTTCCACTACACTTCTATAGCCCTTTTAAATTTCACAAACCCCCAGAATTCATGAAGTCAATTAAGTCTTTGAGCATTTCAGCATGTTCTGCCATATTAGTTGATTTATCATGTGGTTAATTTGTGGATATTTTAGCATGTGTTGATCCTCTCTTGTGACGAGTGAGTGAAGATTTATTAGAAGTGCTCCACCAAGGAATCCTGCCAGGCCAGCAGAAACATGGGACTCAATTACCCAAATGGCTGTGGTGTTTCTTTCATCTGCAGATTGATCAACTGGACTGAGTCTGCAGCCTTCCAAAGAGGGTCATTAAAATAGGCCATGATATTACTCATGACCAATAAAAAAAAGTCAACAAAACTCAACCCCCCAACTGTAATACGTACAGTGTATTTTCTTTCTAACTTCATCATTGTCTCTTTGACGTTATTAGAATACAAGCTTTTGTTTAAGCTGTGGTTGCCAGTTCTGTTCATGTTAATCCACGGCACATTTTCTGCTCCAGTGCACTCTTGGCAAAACACACGCGCTGACACACACGCACACAATCGTTTACTCGCACAAAACACAACGGATCGGCTGCGTAAGACCCAGCCTAACCCCTGCTGACCTTAATATGAGATGAACAGCAGTAATGAGAGGAAGCCTCAGTGAGGCCTGGGTATGTGTATGTGCATGCATGGATTTATGTAGGCGTGTATAGGGGCGGGAAGGAGTACAGTACTGCATGTGTGGTTATGATTGGTTCAGCAGAAGATTCATAGGGGACAGTAGTTTATAATCTAGTGTTATAAACCAGAGAGTTGAAAGGGCATCCACCATTTCTGGCTGACAAGCAAAGACTGACTCAAGGCTGTTGCTGCAATATGAATTATGATAAGTCTTGCCTGCTTTTACATCCTTGTCAGATGCACAGAGCTGTCAACAAAGACGGAAATAAATATTTCCTAAGGCAACCTGTTTGCTTAAGTGGTTCATTGTGTGTATATGTCAAATATAATAACCCGTCTTTCAACTGGTAGTGAAAGGCATTTTCTTTGTTTGTTTTCTTTGTTGTTGATGAATGCATCAAGCTTAGGTTAGCTTTTGTTACTGAAATTACATTTTAACATTCTAATATTGATATACTGTATTATATATGTATTAGTCTGTTCTGTGGGCTGTGGTCTCAGCATGTTCTCTTCACTGTTATATTTAAGATTCATGACTCAATTTGTAGCTTTTTAGATTTTCTCTTTCTTCCTCCTACGCAACACTGGCAGATGGGCAGGGGGAGCTGTCATTGTGAGGCCAGATTACATCCACTACTGTTACATACACACACACACACACACACACACACACACACACACACACACACATATATTCATGCATGCACACATATACATTTGCTCCCACATGCAAATAAACAATTCTTCTTTGTCTGAGCTTCCTGGTTTTTGCTGTGCTTTGTTTGTAAGTGGCCACATGCAAAGGAGAACCTGGAAGAGCTCATGTTTATATGCACTGACATGTGATTGATGGAGAAGAGTGGACTTGAGTTACTTCTATCTTGAATATCAGTGACATATCATCACAATTATATAATGCTCTATCTACCTTTACTTACTCTTAAAAACATAAAAAAATACTGCTATTTCCATGATAAGAAATGTTTTTGAAAATTCACCAAAGTTGTTTGAAAAAGGACTTTATATAGTTTATATGGTGTATCTTTGAAAGTCATAAGAAGTTGCAGAATAACTATAAACTTCAGTGGAACTACTGTCCTGAAACTTTCTCCAACTGCTGCTATGAATATAAAGCAGCACCTGCTCATGTCTAGTTTTCGGTCCTGACAGATCCAGGCTTTTATGGTTCCACCTGGTCCAAGTGTACCTTGACTGGGTCAAACAGGGCGGAGCGGGATCCCTGCTGGGCCCCCCAACCCCCATCAGTGACCATCTGAAGGAAGGGACAGCTGCTCTGCGTCAGCCCCGGAGTGGGGTGAGTGCGGGGCCGAGGTCCTCTCAGTGGATAAGGATTTCAGCTATGTCTCCATTAGACCCCAGTGAGCACACATCGGCGACAAATATAGCCCAATTAACGTCATGCCACGGGCCACGCCCAGCTAACCCTCGCTGCTCCCCTCCAGGGTGCTGTGTGTGAACCAATCATAAAGGTCAGGGTCCTGTTCCCTGTGACCCTCTCTTCCCTTTTGAAGTGCACACTCCCAATCTGGGTGATAATCTGCTATGAGTCTGAAATGCCAATTACAAACAACAAGGGGTTTAGACCCCTAGTTGTTACCCTAGAGGACGTATTAGAAGCTGAGAGATAAGGGTAAGTGAGAATATTTCCACTGTAAAGGTAGACATTGAGGAAGCAAAGCAGATTAGTTTGGGAAAGTCAAACAAGTTCCTTTTAATGCAGCAGACATTGCCTCATTTTTAAAAGCGTTGTCCTACTGTAACATTAGGAAGGAAAATGTCATCATGAAAGGAAATATGAATTCTACACTGACTTAGTACATTTGTCAACAGGACATAGCTTATTTTTTCTTTAATGTTAACTCCAGTGTTGTTCATTTTGCCAGGAAGCTGTGAATGGGGGAGCTCGTTTACACTCAAACACGATATAACCTGCCAAAGGACAAACCGCGAACCAACAACAAACAAACCAGGCCATTCTTGATTCCTGAAACTACTCTGCTCTTGGAGAACGTGACTTATATAATACAAGACTAAGACTTTCATAAACGAATAATAAAACTAATATATGGAAAAAATGAGGTTTGGCTTTTTGCAGGTGCCTGTCTGGCTTTTGGCTGGACTTACCACACATGCTTACGTAACTGAATGTTTAAACGCTGCAGCTCAGATGTCGCCCTGCACTGCACATTATTATGACATCAGCCACTCTCTCATTCATGATCTGACTTATAAGGCAAGGACACTCTCAGCACAGACTTGTGAACCCGGAGATCATCCGGCCTGCCAAGCATGACCACCGGTTTCCACAACACAAACAAGCCGAAGGATGGCTCTGGCCCGAGTGGACCGTTTCTGTGGCTTAGTGAAGGGACATACTTGAATAGGTCCCATTGTCAATCTATTTGTCACCCACTATTTTGTGGTAGCTTCTGGCAAAGGCCCAAGGTCGGCTTGCTCATAGGCATAAAAATATTACACACAGTGGATGAGGCGAGCCTCGCTCTTATATGTTGTAAATAAAAATAAACACATGTACATGGCTTTAATGCTTTTCAATATTCAAGCATTTTCAGGCAATATTAATAGAACTTTTGCTTTCTTACAAAATCTGCAATCTTATTTCTTCAAATGTTACATGTAAAAAGTAAGTAAGCAAAGATAAAACAATGGTATAAACCCATTCATCTAAAAAAAAATACTAGAACTAACCCAGAATGGAAAAATAAGGCAATGCATAATTAAAAAATACTTTTAATAGATCCTTGTCTGATGTTGCCCTCTCTGTGGCCTTGTGTTCCACCTCTGACTCCACCTGAAGTACAAGCTCTTTGACAAAAAAGGATCTCTACCCCTCACTATTATTATATGTCCGGCGTTGCCTTGTAAAACTCAGCTTACCTTGTAAATGAACTAAACAGAGTTGAGTCGACACCCAACGCTGTGTGCTACTGTATAGTATGGCAGTATGCCTGTTAAACCACCTGGCAGAGGAAAGATGAGAACAGCTTGGTATTAACAGCAGGAGCCCTTTTCGTTTTCTTGACCAGCAGTCATATACCTGTAAGCCATCTCTACCCTCCACTAAAGCACTAGTGTGATATTCTCTGACAGGACACCATTAAAGAACAGAAAACATTCTGCTTTTCGCACTTTTTTTTTGGCAGAGTTTATAGCTGCAAATTTTAGCACGTATTTCCGAGCTGTTACAACAGGCCTTTGAGAGCAAAGACAAGGCTTCCATCCAGAATACAGTACCCTGCTTCTAGCAGGCTCTTCTTTGTCTAAGCACTCACACAGTCCTCCATTGTGGTGTTAGAAATCATCCTCAATACCTCTAGTCTTCGATTACAGTCCTGGAACACCGAACCCTACACTTTTGTGCGCCCAGAACAAGCTCATTACTGACTCAGACACAGCCTGTGTAAACAGCTCTAAAACTGTGCAAACACTATTATTCATACAAAGTACCCAACCTCTCACCAGTTACCCAATTCCCAAAGACACAGGAGGAATGGACAAATTTGTTTCTTGAGTATGGTGCTGAGGGGGGCTGGAATAGCTTGGCCGGGTGAACCACTCATGTGTTAAAGCCCCCTGTCAGGCCCCTGCAAAAGTCTTAGAAAGGACTGCAACTTCATCATTAGGTAAGTCTTGTCTGAAATTTCTGAAAACCTTGTCTAAAAGCATGCTTACATGCATAGCTAGGAGCACATTCATGTAAATTTTGCCACTTGAAATAGTCCAAGTATTGTATTTCAGGTGGAATGAACACATCTGACCTCCTCAACCGTTCAGTGCACTTGTAGTCTTTCTCTCTCTCATTCAGACAGTAGGAATGGATCTAGAGAGACTCGCATAGAGGGACACCAATCCCTGCTAAGGCTGTGTGATACCCACACCTCGCCACTAGGGCCATGCTTTACACATGTGTTGTGTATGGAAGTTTGCTCTTAAAAGTTACCTGGTTGGTAGAAGTTGGGGGAGAGCTCCCTGGCAACCGCCCTGGCAATTTCAGAGTCGTGCACAGCAGAGATGGCAGCTTGGTCTGCAGCCTCACTTTTTGTCCTGGCATGAGCCGTTCTGGAGAAACAAAGAGAAACATTAGTTTTGCACTGTAACTCAGATGTAAAGACATACAGTAAAGCATACAGCTGAAGGGTGGTTGATGCCTGTTGCTCCACACGTGTACAGTAGTGTAACTACATAGAAACACAAACACACATTTTACATTTTCATATTATAACTCAAAATCATTGGTCTGTGTCCATAACACTCCCCCTCACCATCAGGACTGACCCAACAGCTTCCCTATACTATCTTTTTCTCTATCTTGCATCTTGCTCCTCCTCAATGCCCATCCATCCCTCTGCTTCTTTCCTCATCTTTGAGCTGTATCACTCAGCTTGTCCCTCTTGGGGATAACATAACACCTCCCCTTGTGCTTCTATATCTCAAATCCAAATCCTGATTCTCCAAATGGAACTCAGCCACATCCAAGCAAGACCTTAATCCAGTCTGGAGCACTGCGCTGCCGCTGGACCACATGGGAGTGCTGCCCAAAGCGTCCCCCACTCACACACACACACACACACAAGTACATATGATATAATACATACTATATCATTTTCACAAAATTTCAAGCCTGTCTAAACCAAAATGTATGCATTCATGGTAGGTCTCACTTTTTAATTCTCCTCTATGAATGACCATCTACAGAGAGAATCAAAAAAAAAGAAGAGAAAAAAATGCAGCAAAACAGCAGCAAAGTCTAAAGCTAAAACCATCACCTATCCCAGAGCATGCAAACATGAAGCATGCATCCACCTCTACTGTAGTGATGCTCAAAAACCAAAAGGCAGAAGAGTAATACGTTTCGGGATCAATGTGAGCTTAGCATTAGCACTCAGAGGTATTATGGGAGCGTACCATGGTGAGACAGACAGAGGCTGGGGGGTGACCTGCTTAACAAATCCCTTGAAAACTCGACTGAGAGAGTACACAAGAACAACACACGAATACTCAGAGCCATGACTGATGGAGAACATGTATGTATGCTCTGGGTAGAGAGGTTGTATCCCTCTGCTACCACTAGATTCCCTATAAAAAAAAGACCTAATTATGCAACAACATGCAATGCATCAGTTAAAGCCGATGGATTAGTGACTTACTATATGAACAGATACTATATGAGTGGAACCCTCACAGTAAATGCTCACACAATACATGACAGTGCAATATGGAATGCGAGGATGCAGATGGGCTGTCCAAGTATCACTGTAAGTATTGACAGCTGTGCCTGCTGCCCTGCTTAACCCTACTCATCCATCTTCCTCTCCCTCTTTCTTTCACCATTCCGTCTCTCTTTCAATCAATGCTCCTGCTTTTTTCGATCCTCCTTCATTCGTCTATTGATGCTGCATCCTGTCAACCCCCCGCATCCCTCCCTCCCCCCCTCTTCTCTCCCTCCCTGTCTTTCTGTCAGAGTGACCCCAACGGACAGATGTCTCTATTTCAGACTTCTTTTCTGTCCTTGGACTCTGGGCTGTCCTGTTTTTGACGGGCTAGGACAGTGAGATATTAAAATGCATGAGGAGCCATATGCTGGTGGGAGAGACGGTCCGTTTCCTCTCCAGAAATAAGTCCACGCATCACCCAGAGACAAAGGACACAGTGAGGGCTGTGTTTACGGACAGCACAGCCTCTGGAAACTATCCGCTGCAGCTGCAGATCGAAATATAAGAATTTCACAGCATCTCAGTCACACACAGTAGTATAACACGCAGTGATTTGCCTCTTGCTTCGAGTACAAACATGTAGGAATTGCACTGGTGTGGCTAAAAGCAGGTATCTTGTAGCTTCATGGTCTTACTCAAGAGCACTTCACTGTTAAAAACTGACATTAAAGCATTCCGGTTACATCACACCACTGTCATGTATACTGTAGACATTCACTTGCCACAGATGCAACCGCAAGGACATGCACGCGTCTATTTCTGAAATGTGTGAAATGTGCAGTCAAGTGAAAGGAGGCATGAATGTGTCATGGATGTATACAGCACGCCCATGACATATCCTAAGGATCTTAACAGTTCCCTTTAGGTAGAGTGGGCATAAAGTCACGGGCAGACACAGGAAGCGATGCAGACTGTTCCCAGACAGGATGTCTGATAGTGGGAGGTGACAGGCAGAGAATGATGGGAGTAGAGGTGTGATAGAGCAGTGGGACAAGAGGAGAGTGAAACGGAAGGCGAGAAAACATGGGCATGTGGAGCAGAGAGATGAAAAGGTGTTGGTTAGGATCTTATAGACATTTTTAATCTAATTAATGAACAACACCAACACCTTTCACAGTGCATGGACTGTTACACCTGCTCTCATTTATTTTTTTGTCCACCTGGGGGCAGTGAAAGAAGCTGTAAACACAACACTGACATACTACCTCCTTTGATATGGTGAACACAGACACAGACCAACATTAGCATTCATTTGGAATCAGACAGAGTGTGTGCACACCTGATGAATGCAAGTCCAATATTCACTCTCCCTTAAATTCTGTCTTTGTTTTCACCGACTCCTCAGGGAAATATCTGGATCTTTAGCTGCTAAACGTTCCACTCTGTTCACCAGCTAGTTGCCAACTTTGTCTGTCTGCTGTTTGGTGCAGGACAGGTAGGGTACTGACTTATCAGAGATGCTGATGAGGCTAATAAAGGCAATAAGACAGAACCAAAACAGTTAAGTTGGGCCCATAAAGCCAAAACAATTAGTTGAAAAATGATAAAATGCTTCATAGAGCTATAAGAGAAAAAGCAGTTTTATAGGTTTGTCACAATGAACAACTCCTATGATGTATGACAAGCTGTTTGATTAATTGTCAATATAAAAATATTGGTTACAGCAGTTTTAAGTGTGATTGACCCCAGAATTTATCTTCCAAACACATTTTTTTTAGGACAAAGGCATTGTCTTTTTGAGCAAGGCAAAATGTCTGGGTAAACAACAGCATGCATGCTCACAATTGACCTTTGGAAAAGTTTTAAGTTCTATAACTTGTCAGACAGTCTGCAGCCGCCCTACTTGAGGCCAATCTGCTTCTGAATATAAAGCAACACCTGTTCACGTCTAGTTTTGGGCTCTGCAGGCGCCACTGACTGCTTGTGCGCCGGGGACGGGTCCAAGCAAATCAAGGTATTTGAATCCAACGTGCACCCAGGCATACACCATAAACAGTCATACTGCACACCTGCTGGCACAAATGCAAATATCACACAAACACATACACAGCAGTTTGTAGAAATTTGGACAAAGAGTATATGGAAGCAAAACTCTGAAGCAGCTCCTTTCAGACTGAAACACCATTTGAGAGATTTTATTGATGAAGGTCTGGCAAGAGCAATGGCTGTTTTATTACTGTGACAAATGAATTGTGTGAAAAGTGTTGAGTCAGTGTTGGCAGCTGCTGTGGTGGATGCTCTTTCTCTCTGTGTAATGTGTGTCTGTGAGCAAGTGTGTGTGTTTGAGATACAGAGAGGATGAGGGTCATAAAAAAAAAAAAACACAGAGAAAAGGAAAAGATATAGAAATGAAAAAAAAAATAGAGAAAGACAGTATCAGGGGAGTAAGAGAGTGAGACAGGGAGAGCGTGAGACAACACGACAGATATACAGATTGCCCCTCTAAAGACTTCTGGGAATTTAGAACTGCTGAGGTATGCATCTCAGCTTCTCTAATTTTACTGTAGGGTTAAGTTTCAGACCCGAGCTCCCATGCGGCACGGTACATCCTCCTTTAAGGTTTTACATACCTCAGTCTCCCACAGAATATGGTGTGTGTGTATCTCTTATGCTTGTTCCTGTGGCCCCTGTATGTGTGAATGTATGCGTGATTGTGTGCACGTTCCCCTGAGTGAAGCTTCAGTCCATCACTCCCCAGGCTATGGCCTATTTGAGGAATCTATCTCACATATGCTGACACAGTTCTACCCCATCCCCTCTCGGCCCCCTCCACCCCCTTTTGCTTCTTTCTCTTTTCCTCATCTTCCTTCTCTCCATCACAGTCCCCCTCCCCACCCCGTTCCAAGCATGGTAACTGGAATGCTGACTGGTACAGTATATAATAAGATAGAGGATGAGTCTTGACCTTGCCCGTGGTAAACATCAGCACTCAAAAGTCTATCTTTAAACTCCATCACTCTCTTTCATCGCCAATGACTAAGAGAAAGCTACTACTATACAGCATGGGTCACATTTCAGGAGCCCTTTGGGAAGGGTAAACTCCTGCTTGGAGTTTACAAATGTGCTTATGAAAGGATATTGTACATCAAAAGAAAATATCTTGCCCAAACAGTCCCTAGGTCCAAAGCGGCGGCACATAACATAACAGAAAGTCTGAACAAATTAGCACTTTGCTTGCCCTGCACATATCTCTTACATCCGTGCAGTCCTGCTATTGAATTCCCGGCTGGTGCTAATTCAGGATTACTAAAGCATGACTAAGACCATTAGTGGTTAGCTAAAACCGACTGAAATTATTCAGGAATTATTCCTGGGCTGAGGTCTGGGCTCACATTACCAGGGGCTGCAGCGGTGGGGACAATGGCTACAGTAAATGAGGCTTTAAATGGGAGACGGAGTGGCTGTTATTATGAGATAAGCCAACTTTATCCTGAAGAGAGAGCTGTGGTGCTGTATAATGAGAATATTTGGGTGTGATCATGTCTACCAGATACCATGTACTGTACTTGAAGCATTTTAGATGTCAGGGCATCCTAATAGCTTAGCAGGCCAGGGCTTTGTGCTCATTTTCTCTCTTTCTCCTTTCTTTTCCGTTATTATTTTCAGTAGAAGTAGAGATATACTGTACATGCTCAAAACACAGCATTACTGTCTAAGATCAGCTAATCTAATATGCTCTCTGAATGCAGAAACTGAATATTCTTTTCCTCATATTTCTCCTAAACATGCAAGATTTGAGTGTATAAAAAAACTCAGCATAGCATAGTATGCAAATAAGAATACACAGGACACCGCAGGACAAGCAGCAGCATAAAATCACAATTCAATTCAATACAATGCAATTCAAGTACAGGCCCTTGAATAAATGGAACATGGTGTGACAATATTAAAAAAACACTTGCAACAGTGAAAACATAAGGCAGGGAGCAGGGAGGTTGGACAATAAGGAGGGAAAAAAACACGACTATGTCTCATAATGAATAGAGCTGTCAGATAGAAGAAAAGAATACAATAGAAAGGATGGAGACAAACTGGTCATTAAGCCTATCTGTACAGAATCCTTGGGGAAAAACAAGCAGCTAACTAAATGTATGGCACTATGTATGGGAAATATATTTATATGCTTTCTTGCCAAGGGTAGGATGAGATGATTGATCAATCTTTGAGTCTCTTGGCAAGAATGTTCAATTATTTCTTTAAGAAATGCAGCGAACATAGTTATCAGGGTTATGTTATTCCCTGAACAATCATAAAATTCTGTGCCCTCAAATAATGCATTTATCATGTTTAGGGCGGTAGAGACAGATTGAAAATCAGTTTCTACACACAGACTTCATTTCTGGGAAGAAGAATGAGTAGAATCACTTTTGATTAAACATGAAAAAAAAAAAAAAAAAAAAATCCCCAAACGCTACTGACATTTTGGGCTGTGGATTAGAAACAGACCTAATCTCTCACTGGTGTTCTCTACTCTAGGAGCTCTGTGCTGAACCTTCCACTGAGACCTCACTTGGCCTTCATCCAAAAACACATGGTTACAGGTATGAGATTGTGTGGATGTCTCGGCATCAGGATTTTAGCGTGTGATTCTGTTCTCACGAAGTACTGAACACATACTGAATTACTGTATTATGGTAAATACTGTGCGTCTACAGTAGGGTCCGAAAGTATGAGACTTCCCATTCTGGGAAAGTGGTCTATAGACTGGTCTATGCGTGCATGTGTTTGTGTGGTACATGCTGTGATACGCTCTCCTCTAAGTGCTGATATGAGTCTTCAAGGGTGTGTTGAGAGAGTGACACAGAATCCCTTGCTGAGATGATCCCTCTGGTTTTGGTGAAGGGCAATAGCAGGGATTCAGACCTCAGTTCTGTGCTTGTTGTGTCAACACTGCTAGTGAAACATGGCCACAGCTGATACAGTTAATGACATAGAGGGGGGAGGGGGTGGTGGTGGTAAACTATATACCGCAGAAAAAATTTGGATGTAACTTTTGGAGGTTGAATGTGATTTTAGTGTCACCCCAGTTTTTGTCAGTCAGTGTAGGCCAGGACAGATGAAGAAACAGCCATAAAACCATTAAAGCTGACACACCAGTCATACCAACAATACTAACAATTGTCATTATCAAATTTTTTTCTGATTTATCGAATATTATAAATATAAAATCTTGGGATGTCCCTACCGAGCCACCAGATCAGTGCTGATACTGACCTCATTACGCAGACTGTTGGATGTGACCAATCTACCTAAATGCAGTTTCTTTGTGAATGTAATTGCTTCAGTTTTTCAGTTACATTCATTCAGTCATGAAAAGCCGCTGATTCACTTTTTAGTGCAACAGCATTTGCTGACCTTATGTTATCTCACCTTACAGAGTTAGAGAGATTTTAAACTTGGGAAAAAGAGAGCACTGGTATTAGATTGGGCTTTGGTATTTGCAGACACCCTGAGTTGAGGTATTAATATTGGGAGAAAAAAAGTCTGATCGGTGCATCCCCATAAAATTTCCATCTTTTTACCAGAACCCAAAAGTTTTCAAATTTAAACCTAATATTTTTCATTTTTGCTGGGCGATTAAAAGCTCATCAAAATTATTGTTTATTCATTTTCTGTCAAATGACTAATTGACAAACTGACTAATAGTTTTGGCTCTAAAATTAAATTAAGGAAGACATTAAGTATTAAAAAATATCACTTGAGTCAATATTCAGAATTCAAGATGATCGTCAGGATAGGATTTTGCATGGCTGACAGGTCATGTACAATCATACACACAAGACTCAGCAGATACAAATCATAGACATGCTGTCACATGCCGAACATTACACAACATACACATGCAAACTAAATATAGAGAGATGCAAATGCACATAGATAGATGCCAACGCGTTTGACCAACACCTTGGAAAAATGAGGTATCTCACATGCAAATGACTGCGTTAACTTTAATATAATCTCACACACACACACACACAGACACACACCCACACACACACACACACACACACACACACACACACATCAAATCTACATGATAAGTTGAAAGGACTATTACCGAGACATGCCATAATGAGGCCTACTGGGGCTCAGGGAATAAGTGTGGAAAAAAGGACATCTATGACCTGTTTGCATTATTATATTGAGGCTATTTCATAGATTTGTGCCTATAATAAAAGCCCATGAATCTATTGTGCATCTACAACTGGAACCAGAAGTGTTGCACATGCCTTCAAAGATGAAAAAAAAGCCCCCACAATGTTAAATGAACAGCGCCTCTTCACTCTGCTACTTTATAAAGAAAATCAACAAATAGCTGACACGATGATGACGGCGGTGAGGCAGTATCCATGGTAACCACCAGAGACACTTGAGCAAGCTGTCCAACCAGACATCTGGCCTGTATTAATGAATTTGCAAATGAACAAACCCACACTACAGCCTACTGTATGGGTATAATCTTGCACGCCCTTGCAAACACATACACATGACACACACACACACGCTCACACACACACACACATGCAAACTAACTATCATATGGGCAAACAGAACCAATGTAACACAATATGGGGAACAATTTTGGATTTTGCAAATGTGATAAATACAAGTTAGCAAAGTGAAAATACTGTAAACTTGGCAAAAACAAGGCAACACAGACACAGAGACACACACGCGCACACACACACACACACAGACACACACACACACACACACACACACACACACAGACACACACACACACACACACACACATACACACACACACAAACAATCACTCCATGGTGTAACTCATTTAACTACAAGGCTCAACATCCGAAGCTGAACCTATGTGAGTAAAGGTCACATTGCCTGGCAACCACTTGAGCTTAAGGAATAGTTTTAATTATGGTCTGTGCTCTCTCCTCCAATCTTCTGCCACCATTCACCCCACTGTCTGCACACACACACACACACACACACACACACACACACACACAATAATATACACACAACCATCAATTTCCTCTTCACTGCAAAGCCAAAAGAAGCATTAGGTTACATCTGCCCACAGCTGAAAAATTGTGATGCAATCCTTACACAATCTATGTTTTATGGCTATTTAAATGACTAAAAACAGCAATGATAGTGACATTAAAAATTATTGTCATTATCTTGAAGCAAACTGACTTCTTTTAAAACTTCAATGATATTTGGGTCAGGTGTTGCATCACTGCAATAACTTAATCCAGATTATTATGAAAAAGTGACAGAGATAGATGGAATATTCTCACTGCAGGGTGTATTCATGTTTACAGTTAAACCGATTCAATTCTACCACATCCTAATGAACTTACATCACGAACACGGCTGCATACGCAGTACCGCCCATGTACGTGATTACAAGAGCGGTTGCATGCTTCATGGAGGGGTTCTATATGGAAAAGCAATACCCTGAATCAACAAGAGAAGTGATAATTCCATAATCCAATCCGTGAACATCTGGAGTGAAAGCGGCCTAGCTAGCCAATCAGAGTGGCTGAACAGATTTAGCAGGGCACAAGGCAAAACCCAGACAGATTGTAAGAGTTGCTTCAGATGACACATACTGAAATGACAGACTTTTATTTATTACAGCTAACCATCATGATGCTACCATTCTTTATTTGTGCATTTTAAATACATTGCAGGTATTGATTTTGTATCTGCTGTATGTAGGGTTAAGGTTAGGGTTATTGAATTTTAGGATTTTTGCATCAATGTGAGGAATTGCCTGGATTTGTTCTATTCAGTCCTGCAAAAACTCTAAAAATGTAGTTCATCACAATATAGTATAAAGGATAAAATATAGTGTATACATATACACACATAAACACAATATAGCATAGATATGAAATTACAAATACTGTGATGGAAGATGTTATTCATAGCACCGGCCCCAATGTATAATATATATTCAAAAGTCTACATAGCTAACTTTTTGGCTATATGTTATCGTTCACTGACAATAAAATAATGATAAAATAATAATTGATTTTAAGGTTTAAAGCATGCTGTGGCTCTCTAGCACATTGTCACAGTCACAATCTACACACTGTTGACACTATTTTGAAGACTTAACAGTTAAATTTCCTACCAGTGATGATCCTCTGGAGCAGGTCAAGCACAGTATTTTGGGCTGTCAGTGAGAGCACATTGCTAACAATAACCTTCACTAAATCGACATCTTCCTGATCTTGAGTTGCAACACCTTAAGCAGAGCATTCAACTGAATTATCACATCATTGTCATACACTTATAAATCAATGACTTTTATCTGGATTTTCCTCACCAGCAGACTTCTGAAGCATTGATCATAGACTCTGCTGGTGAACAGGTGTGTAGAGTTAGACACGACTGCACATTGACAAACAGGATTTTTTTTATAAAAGATCTTGTCACGTTACAAGGAATTCTCAGGAGGACAGCACACACACACAAACACACACACACATACACACACACACACAGAAATCCTTAGAGATCTAGCTCACTGAGCAGGAACACTGTTTGCTTGCACTCATTATTTCTAAGCATCTTTTATCATTTAACTCACTCCACTGACTCTGACTCTCATTAACCCCAGTTACATACACAATTAACACAGAGACAGGAAGTTACACTACAAGAGGGAAGCAATTCATCACATTAGCTGTTTAATAATGGAGAAGATACAATCTTGTGGCAAATTCTTCATAAACTAAGTCAAGGAAAGATTGTGGAGGAAATGGTGGAGTAGGCAAAACCATCTGTACAAGGAGTACTTTTAAATTTTTAATGAATGCAGGTGAACCATTACATGAGTTAACAACAGCCTTTCACTCCACATGACTCCCCCCTCCTCTGCCCACCTGCTTGGCCGCCCGCCTGCCTGGCTGACTCATCCCAGTATTTCTTGAGAAGCTGCAGAAATATGTGCCATTCTCAGAGAGATTACAAGCCACAGCCACACAGTGTAATGGCATGTTGCTGAAACCCAATCCTATCGGCACTGCTGTCGACACGGCCCAGCGCTCCACTCACATTTACACACACACAGGCTATGCTCCTCTACTCCCCCAGGAGCAAAGCTTTCATACAGTGTAAGTCAGTAAATTTAGTCTATCCAAGACTTCTACTACATACAGTATATACAGTGTGTACTCAACATCTTTTTTTTTTCATGGATCCAGGATATATTGCAAACTCCTGTTTCTGGACCGAGAGGCTTTGTATTGATTTCTGCCAAAATTCTTCTTTTTCCACTTATCTTCCTACTGTCTCCCACCAGGGGGGAAAATATTAAGAAGGAAGTGGATTATTTATAGATTTTAACTCTCACTTTGAAAATGTATTCATCTTTTCTTTATCCAACTTATTTCTACATCATTCATTTACTGAAATACACTATGGTATCATACTGCATGTGTAATGTGCATTTACTGCTTGGTTGTTCTCAGTGATGTACTATAATATCTCATGCCCGTACAAGTCGTTTAAATGTTTCGCAATGAGGAATCAACTGGAACTACCTGTTTGGTACATGGTTGCTCCCTTCTGTTTGGTACATGCTCTAATAAATTGTTAGATCCAATCTTGTGTGTTTATGTTATCTGTTTTCAACTGTATTTGTGGTTCGTGAATGGTTACAGATAAGGCTGAGCAATAATTCGATATACATCATTTATCGACAGTGGAATCACATTACTGTGATATGATCTCATGATGCTGTTGTCCGAATTTATTTTGTCAAATTTAATGTTTCCAACCAAACAGTAATAAAAAAAACTACCAAATTAAGTTATTAAAGTTTTTGTTTGGTCTTAGGTGATACATAACAATAGTGCACCACTCATTACTTTTAACGTGAGTTTAAGGGGGTATTCTAATGATTTAGTATTGGACTTCTGTAAAGTTGAGAGACACAAGAGCAGAGTTAAGAAGAAACAGTTGAAATCGAAGCAGCAGAGATTATGTCATCCTGACTTTTGATTTCTAATATACGTATTATTTGTAATGCAGGCTTTCTGTTGTAAATCTTAAATCTCAAGTACAGTTTGAGATAATGGGTTCATGAGGATTATTTTTTCAGACTTTAGAAAACTCCCCTCAGACCTACTGAAGACATTATACTGCACAACTGTTTTCACAGACACAGTAGCACTCCTCATGATGAGTATTATTAAAATAATTGGACTGTCCCTTTAGAAACATATCAACATTAGAAAATATCCTCATTCATTTTGAGATAACGATTCTGTCCAATGTTATCCAGCCAATAACAGGACATTAAAGACTCAGATGGATTGTGGATCTGCCTTCTCTTATACCACTTCTTTAAACTGTGTCCATGGTTTCTTTCATCATCGTCTTTCAGGCTGCTAACTAAGACTTTATATAATAATAATATGGTGAAGTACATAATAAGACTACAATACACGCTGTAATTTGATTGCACTATGGGTCATTTGAAAATTGCTGAACTAATTCATGATGCATGCGCCATTGCATCAGCTACATTATTTATAGCTCTTTCATATGTACTGACCGGCAATGACTCTGGTTATTAATGGTACTGACAGAGATAATATGAGGCACATGTGGCTGGTTATTTCGTGTGTGTGTGTGTGTGTAAGCATTTGATTCTGTCAGCAATAAATGTTGTGTTAGCTCACACCGTCACATCGCCATAAATATGAGACAGGCTGAGCAGTACATGTTGGGGGATAAATATACTGTATGATGTGGCTCGCTTTACTCTGACTCGTGATCCAGACGGCTGGCAGTACTTCCTACAGTTACTGTATGCTTCGTGCCTCATTGCTACTGTACAATTTGTCACTTCATAAAGGGGGAAATATGGCATGCTTTTGAAAGGTGTGTGGCGCCACTTAAGAGGTGGCACCTGCATTAAGATCAAAAACTCACACACACACACAAAATTAAGCCAATTGCACCTCTGCTCCTATTTGAAGCAGAAGAAGTCATCGCCACTGAGATGGAAAACATGATGTACTGAGTGTTGGGATTATTTTGTTCACATGTTGAAACACAGGCTGATCTATAACTCTCTCTAAAAAGGGCAGGTGGTGAGTGGCTGAGGTCATCACACAGCAGGTGATAAGCAAACACCCCTGGACATGAACGCAACACACTTACTGCACACACTTTCTCTGTTCCCTTGCCAAATGGTAGCGACCTTATCTCATCTCTCACATCCAAACAAACGGTTTTTCCCATTCTCTTTAAATCTTTCCCTCCCATTTATAAGGACACACACACATGCACACACATTTGGGAGAGATGATAGTGTGAGTGAGATGGCGGGCTGCTATATCAGTGGTGGGACGGGTATATATTCCTGGCTGGTGCTGATAAGCCAACTGATGCCTTGCCTTATTTAGTCAGTACTCACTGCTGACACACTAGCAGAGTAGCACACACCGCATGCACTCTATGGGTTTTTATAACAGTGTGTGTGTGTGTGTGTGTGTGATAGTGTATGTGCGTGAGGTGTTTCTGACTGGAGAGAGGTGGGCACTGATTAAGTGAATGCATATATGTTGAGGTATGTGTGTGTGTGTGTGTGTGTGTGTGTGTGTGTGTGTGTGTATGTGTGTGTGTGTGTGAGAGAGAGAGGGAGAGAGAGAGAGACACGTGCACATGTATTTTTTTCTAATATGTACAGTTGTTAGATTCCTATATTGGGTAAAGAACAGCTTAATGTGTGTGTGAGAGTAGCACAACAATTTTTAGCACAACAAAAACACATTTTTGAATATAGAAAAACTGCAACCTGCACACCTACACTCAAATGTACAAAATCGCAGATCTGGATTGCCATCAATTTGACACAAATCCAAATCTGTCCAACAAATGTCTAATATATTAATAAAAGTGACAACGAAACGGGCAAAGAACAACTTCCTTGTCAGAGGTAAAAATGTGACTCTGGCAAAGGCTTAAATCATTCCAGGATATCATCAGTCTGAACATTTTGCTGATTGCTACTGCAGGAGGAAAAAAAAATAAGCCTCATATAAATATCCTTCCTTTTCTGGAGGACCTGCATATCAGGTGTTGGTTAAACTTTCACCAGAGTCTGCAGAGCAAACAGTGCTATCAAATGGAAACACACATTTGGCCTCCATGCATTGACTGGCTTTCAGTATGTTTGTTTTGGCGTTTTTTGAAAAAATTATTCTTAGCATTGTAGAGCCAGTGCGCTCAATCAGCTTAACCTGGGAAATAATAATCATCTCATAACACATCAAAAATAAACTAAAACTAAAACATATAAAAATTCAAGTGATATGCAAGTACTATCGGTTGCAGCTTTGGCAAGTTTATTTTATCCCAATTCTGCTTTTATAAGATAAGGGCTAATGGGTAAGATTATGGGGTGTAATGGGAAAGTTTAGGTGGGGTTTGACGTGTACCACAGGTCATTACAGTATTATACATTGTATATGCTCACACACAACTGAGCCACCAGGATACCTGAACTGCTGGTCTGTAACAAAAAAGGCTTTGTGGAATAAGCACCATGAAGCTGAAAACATTTCAACAGCACACATTTTTCACTTATCTCACTTCACAGGCCTCTGACACAACCCCACCACACACACAAACACACACCCACTTAGACAAACGGACACACAAGAGTGTGTTGAATGTGATGTGTGTAGTAGTCCATTTTACATAGATAAGGGTGACAAAATAACTGAGAATGGGGGTCACAGACAGACACAGAACTCCACTCCACCGCATCACACTAGCCCTCTATCGATTGGCTTATGACGAGCATGAGGTCATCAGCTCCACCCTTCCCACCAGGCTGATGGGATAGCTCTTGTGTGGCTACTGTAATTCACAGGGGAGGGGTGGGTGTCTCCCCTCTGTGCCCGTTTTTTCCGCTCTCCTTTCATTTCTGTCCACTCAAGATTTCTCAGAAAGCTTTTGCTCAGCAAACCTGCCGCATCTCACTTCTTATTTAATCAACATTTATCCCCCAGCTCTCTCACTTCAATCCATTTTTACTCTGTCTTTTTGTCTCCCTCTGTCCCTGTGGATCCGCCGGGTACGCTCCACATTCAAAGACAGAGAGTCATGTGACTAGAGCTGGATCGATACGAGTGCATCTTTTGCCATGCACTGTATAATGAGACTTACATAACCTGCTTACAACCGTCACAGTCTGCCATTCTGGCTGTTTATAACACAGCTTCACTCTTAACTGAATGGACATAAAAATATTTTCTTGATTTCAGTCAGGAGAATACAAGATCTTGTTTTGAGGTTTTCATGAGCACATGATTGGGCGGCATGTACCAGGCAGTAATTTGATCACTTACTTCAGTACAGGGGACAGGGGAGCTTGTTTGCTGCCGTAAACACTTTGTATCAGCTTGAATGCTTTTACTGTTGTTGCTTTAGCGCTATGCATTAGGTCATGTGCTTCCTTCTACTGTAAATTGTTGCTCTAATGCACGGCTGTAGAGGAGATCAGATGGCTCTTTCAACACATTATCCATTTTTCTCTTTTTCCCCAGTAGGTTTCTAAACCTCCCTGACACAGACAAAGACTCATAATATCATGGCTCTTCTCTGTGAAGTAAAAAAACGAAAGCAGGAGTTTTAATATTAAGCATGTTAAATCCACCTTATGTAATCTTCATCTTATATCCTTGAAATCTGCAGAATAAAGGGTTTTCTCTCTGTGCTTGCCGAGGAGGACTTATTCTATTTTAAAAGAATGTCTGGATATTATAATAAAGCCTGCTAAGTCTGCTATTACTGTATCGCTGTAAATGGCTGGGCTCAGCACTAAGTCAAAATTCTCTTATGCATTGTCTCTGATGTTTTATCATATTGAACGTGTATTTTATTTTAACAGTTGAAACAGAGTGTTTATCATTAATTAAACCAAAAAATTGTTGAAATAATGACACTCATTATAAATTACCAGATGCCTAAGTGATGATTTATCACAGTTAAGTTGGTGTAACAGCAGTCAAATAATCCTAAAAATGTGTTTTTTTTTTAGCCACGCTAGCAGCAAGTCTTTAGGGATGGTAATGACATTCTGTTGGTCAGTCCATCACTTTGGTCCAGACTGAAATTTCTCGACAACTATTGGATGAATTGATTGATTGAATGAGATTCAGTACAGATATCCATGGTGCCAAAAAGTGAATCATAAAGGTGATCCTCAATTCTTTCTGTTGCACCACCTGCCCTTATACAGTGAAATATCTCAATATCTGCTACATGGATTAGCATAAAACGATGAATACTAATGACTTTCCCCTGACATTTCCTCTAGGGATACCGTGAGGTCTAATTAATTAATTGATAATTTTTCAAAATTGTCAAAATTTGTCAAAAAACTAATGACACTCCCATCAACCACTTTATACATGTGCTAATTGTACCTTTAGTTCTAGTAAGTAAATGCTATCATACTAAAATAGTAAACACAGTAAACATTATACCTGCTAAACATCAGCATGTTAGTTAGCATGGTCATGGTGAGCATGTTAGCAAGGTGACATTAGCATTTAGCTCAAACCACTGCTGTGCCTAAGTGCAGCTGTTCCCAGCAGGATTTTACTGAAATAAGTGAAATTATAGTTCATTACATTTATTTAAATTATTTGATAGAACTACTGATGTTTATATGTGAGTATGTGTGTCCATTTTCATTGCGTTGAGTATGTTTGTGTGTGTGAGACGCCTGTGATTTTGAGTATTGAGTTTTGTGTTTTCATACATGCAAATTTGAGTGCACTTCTTGAGACAGATGAAAAAAAGTCAAAACAAGCGTGATTGCTTGGAGACCTTTTTACAGCTTGTACACATCCACTCAGTTTTCAGCCTAATAGTTCCCTGATGCAATGAAACCAGAGGATGTTAAAGCGATGCTGCGTACCCTGAACTGTGTCCCAGTAGGGAGGAGACTTTAAATGAAAAGGTCAGATCTCATCCACCTGTTAAAGAGCAGATGCCACATCAGAGCAATACTTGGCAGGGGTAGCAGGTATCGTTGTTGGGCACACGACACGCACTTGGCACAGGTGCAGGTATGGCTATACTGCTCATGCACATAAACTCACAGACATACAAATCTCTCTCTCTCTCTCTCACACACACACACACACACAAGATGCCTGACCCCTCTCCCTGGGAATGAAAGATATGGGCAGAGAATAGAAACAGAACCTTTTCCAGGGATGATCACACTGGCTACACAAAAGCCTTGACTGTTGATGATGTATAAAGGTCGTGGTGTTGTCATGGGACTCCACTTACACCGGACTGAGCCTTCAATCAGACCAGGAGATATTTGTCAAACAGGCCACTGTCTCACTTAACCATGGGCTACAATAGACAATTAACTCCTGACGATGTTCACCACTTGTTAAGAGCCCTGTCTTTTTTGTGTTTACGAAGTACACACCCATATGCACATACAAAAGCATGAATGAACACACATACACACACTACCTGGAAGCTGCTATTTCCACTTTACTCCTGGCAATGGCTGCCGCCCTCTGTGCCCCCTCCACAGCCCGATCCACCTTCTCTTTCGTTTTGGGGTTCTTAAGAGGAATCAACTGCTTCCTTATTCCACGCACCAGCACGTTATTTTTGTACTTCCCTTCTTCTTTGGTGCCATCTGGGAAAACTGTGCACCCGTAACCGTGGCGCTTGTTGTTAAGCCATTCTCCCTCGTACTTCATCCCGTTGGATCTCTCTGAAACACCAAATCCATTGCGCTTGTCATTCTTCCATTCGCCCATGTAGCTTTCGGTGGTGGTGGCATCCACATGGTCCTCTAGAGGTAGGTCCTCATCTGGCAGCTCGCCGTCACCGATGGATATGGTAGAGTTGGCATCACTGGAGCTGATGCGGCTCATGGTGGCATCACTGCGTGCTGAGCTGCGCTTGCTGGAGATTGAGGTCCGAGAGTCAGACTTGCGCAACTGCCGGAGGCTGCCGAAGAGTGAACCCCGGCGGAACAGGCCCTTCTTCTTGCCGGTGACAACCTCGCTGTCTGAGTGGAAGTTAAGGACGAAGCCGCCGCGGCTGCCTGTTGGTGTGTCTGCAGGGGAGGAGAGGTCCTGGAGCACTGTGCCGTTGCTCTGCTCAGAACGCAGGGAGGCCAGAGATGTGCGGAGTGGAGAGCGGATAACGGTGGCCATACCATAAGGAACACTCTGACGCACGCCGTAGCCATGCCGCATTCCACCCATCCACTGGCCTTGATAGGTACCTGAGGAACAGGTAGACATGGGAAAATGAGTCATAATAGTCACAACTACTGTATACATCAGATCCTATAAAGCACTGGTTCCATTCGTTTGGGCTTATGACCCTTTAAAAAGAAATACTATCTACTTGTAACCCATCCTCACATGTTGCATTCCAATGAGCTGTGAGTGCCTCCACCAAAGAGAGATGATTTTTCTTTCTCAAATTGTTTCATTTGACCTGAAAGACTACAAGTATCCAGTTTTTCCCTCAAGAAACAAGCAGAAATACCAAAGTTGTTTTGTTTTCTTTGCTATCCTGTAAATCATCTTGAGACTCTCCAGGTTGAGAACCACTGCTATACAGGATGACACAGTGCCACACAGTATTCAAAACAGTCATCCCATCCCTTTTACAATTTCCCTAAATTGTAGATACTGTGCTTATCAGGTAAAAAGGTAAGTACGTTAGAGACATTAAAACTGCAAGTCAGAAAGGCAACAGTTACAAACAGCAAATATTTTCCCCCCAAAAAACCATGGCGCTTCAGATTAAAAGTTATACTATATTCTATTTTTAGATGCTTAAGATCAGAAAATCCATGTTTAATAGTACTACTTGGGTGTACTGAATTAGGCTTCATTTTCTGAGAAACACTGGCCATCAGTTCCAGGAAGAGACAGTTAATACAGGCTGGTATGATAAAGCACAGTCAGATATGGTCTCATTATGCATATGATTTTTAAGAAGCAAATGTTAGTTAGTATTCTTAGTTACAGTTAGTTCATACTAATCAAATCTTTGGTTGATATTTATTCATTATTTTTATCATGATTTTGGTGTTACCATATCATCTGTGAACCTTGAGTCTGTATATCTGCACTTAAAACAGAGTCCTTAAAACAGTATTACCTATGGGAGCAAAGAGGAGCCTTGCTGTAGGGGTGCCCAGTATGTCAGCTAATGAAATGTTTTCTCTCCTTCCCCTCAGATCTGGGACTGTGAGCATAACTAACTCAATCACAAAGATTTGATTAAGGTACTGATACCCCCACTGACAGTCGGCACATTCACCACCATCCACTTGTCTCTGACGACAGGGAATTGCTATGAGTCACATAATGAGAGGAATACTTCATTAATCCCATTTGGTGCTGCTGAGCCCAATCAGCATGTGCCGGCCTACTGTAGCTTCTTCCAAGCATCATATTACAATCCTGATCCTAATAATAAGAAAGGCCTGTTGATCCAGCACTCGCATTTCATTGACCAATACAATGAAATAAGCCATAATGGTCGGATTCTGAGGGGAAACGATATACTAGCCTGGGCAGGAATTTAGATGGATAAACAGTGTGAGATTAACAGGCTGGCTCTGCTCTGCAGTTCAATTCGGTGACCCTGCAGATCAAGTTATCAGCATGTTGCAGGGTCAGATGGCCAGATGTTCTGTAGATCCTCTAGGATCAGCTGATTTCCCAAGCCCAGCCCTCATATGTGAAGCATTTATTCTGCACCATAAGGCCTTGGTTAGTGGAGATGATGCTCACAAATCACCCTGCGACTTGTTTTATAATCAGAAAGAACTGCTTGCTGCTACTGTCGCTTGCAAACACTTGCATCTGTAGGATGTTCTCTGTCCCTGATCACACAGATCTCTAGACAAACTCAATCTGTGGACACAGCACTGATTAGTGACATCAAAGCTCTGACAGACGCCTTGCACTAACCTCTAACTTTCAGTAAGTCAAAAAGTGTATCCTGTGTGTGAATGCATAGATATATTTGTGTGTATTTTCAGCACTTTAGAACTATTAATCTTAACTTCATAAAGTCATTTAGAAATTGGACAATGCACCCAGTGTGTAAATACATTTTCACTTGTTTCCATTGATATGCACCTTTTTTTCTAGAAAGTGTCAGTATATTGACACTTTGCAGAACTGTGACCAAAAGCAGAACTTTCCTATGAGTGTGTATTAAACAAGTTTATTTTCATTGTAAACAGTGACCCACACACTGACACTCTTAAAGAGATGTGTTAAAGCAGTGAAGGTTCAAATGTGAAAATGACAAGAGAAGAAGGTGATAGTCTGGCTATAATTGGCTCCAAACAGACTGATTTGCTCTGATTTCCAAACTCCTTCTAGGCAGGGCATGATGCCACTGAGCAGGCAACAGGAGTCACTCTTCTCCCACTGTCATATGAGAAGCAACCAGCAGTTATCAGATGAGATGCGCCTTGGAATAAGAGATGAAGCATTATTTTAAATTGCTTCCAAAAAGTTAACACTACCACGGTAATAAGTAATGATGATGCGCTTGACCACGGTGCGCAGTGCGCAATCTCAGCTCCAACTCAGATCATAACAGATGGAGATTCATGCACTGATGCTTTTCCATTAGCCTCCCTCAGTTTTAGTCTGAGCATCCTCTCTCTCTCTCTCTCTCTCGAACACACACACACTCACAGGCTACATAACACATCACTAGTCACAGCCGTTAAAGCGACACACACGTTAGAAACAAACCTTGGGCCATATTTATAACACAGGGTTTCTTACCGCCATCGCCATAGGTTTCGATCCCATATCCATCTTGCAGCCCGTTGCTCCAGGTACCGTCGTATCTAGCAGGTGTGTTGTGACTTTGCCGAATGCCGTACCGACCCTTAAAACCGTGACTCCACTCTCCGCGGTAGATCCACTTTCCTTTATTCTCCACACCGAGACCATGCCTCTTCCCCTGGGACCAGTAGCCCTTGTAGGTATTCCCGCTGGGCCAGGTGTACACCCCTACTATCTCAAAGCCGTGGGACCAGGACCCGGCGTACTCGCCCTGGCCCTTGGGTCCGGTGCAGATGCCGTGTCCGTGGGCTTTGCCATCCTCCCACCCCCCGCAGTACGTGCCACCGTCGTCGAAGTCAAACCTTCCGCCCGTCATTCAGATATAGGCTGGAAATAAAGCAGATCGTGCGCTGCTGCAGACTCAGGCGTCTCCAGGACCGAGGTTGTGGGATCCAGGACCGGTGGTGTGTTGAAAGGATGAGCCAACAAGAAGATGACTAGAGGAACAAAAAAATTGGAGGGTCAAGATAGTAGAGTGGTACTTCCAGGCATTGACATGTAATGCAAAAGGCATTTGTAATGGTAAGTGTAAAGGTATGAATGGTGGGCGTCATTTACCGGAGGCGCACGCCGGGTTCTCCGATGTGTGTTGCTCGTCTCCCCCCTCTCACCCACTGATCACAGAGGGAGAGAGAGAGGCGTCGAGTCCCTGCTGAAGAAAGACACTGGGCCAATCGCAACGTCACGCCAAAGGGACCTCCCACTCTGCCCCCCCGCCCCCCCCCCCTCCCCATAAAGCGATGACAAACCACACTAAACATTTGAAAGACGCGCCTCACCTTTACACATGTGTAAATTCCCGCAATTGAGTGTTCTCATAATACCCAGAAGGATTTATAGTGTGACTGGTAAGTGAATTATACAATTACTATTAAACTATAATTTGTTTCAGCTATTATATTACATTGCTATCATATTCAATTCAATGCAATTCAATTCAATAATATATATAATAATATATAAGGTGATAGCATGAATATAGGTTAAGTTTAACTTTAAAAAAAAAAAATATTGATCATAAACATTTCATATTCATATGAGATACATATTACCTTTCTGTTGAAGGTACCTCATTTTCTGATTTTACACTCTAACAGTGATATTCCAATAAATACTTGTCGTTTTGCGTTTTTATTCTTGTAGTATTTTATGATTAAAACTACTTATGAGAGCTAAAGCACTTGCAGTGGTTGCAAACATGATTCCATAGCTGTATAAGAAATCCCACTCTCGAATTTACAAAAATAAGAAGGAAATTAGTAATTAATTAGTAAGAATTAGTAACCTACTACGACGATGGTGGCCTTTAATACCAGGCTCTCATTTTTTGAATCAGTGCCGACTACAAAAACCTTGTGTGGACCACTAGTAGCCTGCACATCAGAGGAATAGATGATAGCGACCTCTGCTGCACAAATGTACTTATTGCATGACTAAATAATGGTAGCCTTTGTACGCTATAGTTTTGTAATTGTATTGTGTACAGTATATAGTGAAGTAATGTAAACCATTTGTGGTATTTTTTTTCTTACATTCTGAATTATTATATTTACATTGTAAACCTTGTGCAACCTGCTTTGACAATACTGTAATGATGCATATTAAGGAAATGTGAATGATGACTATGACTCTAATATACTGTACTACTACCACTACTACTAGGCTACTATTACTACTACAGCTACTACTACTACTATATGAAGAATAATAAGTGCAGGAACAACAACAGCACAAAAAAGAGCAGTTAGAGACTGTATGCAGTGCAAAATAAATCAGTATTTTTCTCTGAACAGTTTGTTCTGAAATTATGTCAGAATGAAGAGAGGCGTATCAACGTTACCCTCCGAGCCTGCAGGGGGTGTATTTTGCTGACTGTAATATGATGTGCTGCCCTCACTTGTCCCCTAAAACACTAACAGATAAAATGGCGTCTGAAAACATGTCTGAGACCCAAGATGAGAAAGCAGCTCTTATAGCGACGGAATCTGTGCAAGATGAACACCAGCAGTGTGTTACAGTCGCAAAACAAAGCGAATCTAAACTGACGCTTTATCACTGGACGCAGTCTTTCAATTCACAGAAGGTGGGTGTCATTATGTTTCAGCACCACAGTGCAGTGGACAGCTCCTCGTCAGAGTTTCGATTAGAAATTTGGTTTAAGTTACTCTGGATGACGCTGCGGTTTTCGCTCAATAGCTCACTCACCATCTGTCCTGCATAAAAAACACATATATACAATCCATTATCACTACAGTATTCGTTAAAGGGAATAGTTTGTTTACCTTTAAGCACTATAGCGGAAGACGAATATCTTAGCGTTTCAGCACCACAGTTCAAAGGACAGCTCCCCATTAGAGGTTTAATTAGAAATTTGTAAAATATGTCTGTTATTGTTGATGGTACTGTAGTTTTAGCTTCATGTCATATGTCTTAAATAAAATTACTAAAACTGATATACAACACATCATCACAGTACTTATTAAGGGAATAGAAGAGGAGTGTGCCAATTTTTCAGCATCATATTTCAGTGGACAGCTCTATTAAAATTCATCTGGTGTTAAAAGGCTTCTCAGGATTACAATAGATCTTCAAATATCCTTGTTACCACTGGACAGTACCTGTACTTCTGTTGAACATTGGGGAAAAAACATCAATGTTGGCTTTTCTTTTTGAGAACTTTGCCCTGAAGATACAGAGTAAGTATTTTGGCCTTGTCCACGGTCTTACTAGTTTTGGTTCATTTTCTTATGAATATGTAGTGTTTGGTATTACTAGTAATTCTACCACTAAAGACAATGAGTCATTAAACATTAATTTGATTGTACTAGTAGGAAGAAAGGACACATTCATAAATCTAGGTACTCGAATCAACATAATTCTAAGTCTTTAAAACTGATACAAAGCAGTACATTAGAATAATTTTGTACTTTTAGATTAAGAAACTTTGTAAAACACGTGTATAATATTGATATACTGTATATTTTAATATTTGTATCCACTTAGTTGTATTCGTGATGGATGTGTGTTGTTGTTGTTACTTGTCCAATGTGGTTGGAATGTAACCTTGCAGAGTACACCTGCTCTTTGCCGTAATGTATGTGGTAAACACTAACATAGATGAAATATTTTCTTCTCCATGGGACAAAATTTTCTGGAGGGGGTTTAGGGTCCCTGACACAAAAATGTGTCTCTTGGTTTAAGCCAAGCTACCCAACGTTAAAGTGACAGTCGGTGTATTGTGAACTGATTAGCTGTGATGTTTAATAAACAAAAGCAGCAAATCCTCTGACATTAAATTCAAAAGCATCCGTATTTTGTGAAAGGGAAAAGTACAAAAGTGTTCAGATTGCATAGTTTCAAGAGAGCAAAACATACAGACATGGTGCCCAAAAACCTGTAAGTTAATTACTATGATATCAGATGGCCTTAATCAAGTATTTATAGGCCCACCTAAACTTCTGTTGACAGTCATGGTTGTTGCTTTGCAGGTGCGCCTGGCTATTGCAGAGAAAGGTTTGCACTGTGAGGAGTATGACGTTAGCCTACCACTCAGTGAACACAATGAGCCTTGGTTCATGCGGCTGAATCCCGCTGGCGAGGTGCCGGTCTTAGTGCACAATGACAACGTCATCTGTGACCCAACACAGATCATGGACTACCTGGAGCAAAACTTCAATGATGGTGAGACTAAATAAAGACTGTCAGTGTTTCACAGACCTGCAGCCCAAAACTCTCGCTCACTGTTAAAATACACTATAGTAGGGTTGGATAGGTATAAGGTGGGCTCCATTTGACTAGTTTCCTTCTTGTTTTAGTACATTGTCTTCATCTTTCAGCATTTTTGGTTGACTTTTATGTTTGATGTAAATTTTGTGTAGTTCATTTTCAATCATTTATTTATTTTTTTTTTTTTTAATTTTCCATTTTCTCTTGGTTTGCATTGATCCATTAGCTTTGTTCTAAGGGTCATCCAGATGGCTTAAAAGGAGAGAAAATTTGGTAAGCATGGAACTATCTAAGATATTGAAAAATAACATGTTTAAATAACCGATATTACACAACATAACTGTACTTTTCCTAACCCGAACTCTAGTGTATTGTCCCTAAGACAAACTTACATACAACACTTGTTCTTTTGCCAGTATTCTCTATTGTCTGTTTTACTTGTAAGGAGAAAAAGTGTAAGGAAACAAAGTGACACCTTACACCATTGCGCCTTCCTTTACATGGATTGTTTGTCTCCAGAAGGCACTCCCAAGCTGATACCTGAAGAGGGCAGTACGTACTATCACAGAGTGCAGCACTACAGAGAGCTGCTGGACTCACTACAGATGGATGCCTACACCCACGGCTGCATCCTCCACCCTGAGATCACAGTGGATTCCCACATACCTGCATATGCTGCCACAAGCATACGAAGTAAGATACACTGAGATGCACTCCAGTAGTAGTATATACATATACATTTACCAGGCGCATCTAGAAATGGATAGGACCCCCTTGTACCTACCCAACAACCATTTTGTAGGCACAGATTAAACAAAGTGTTGGAAACTTCCCACAGAGATCTCACTTGATGCCATGATGGCACCATGAAGGCTGTGCAGAACACCCTGTTACACTTAAATCTTCCTCTACCTACTCAACTTTTCTATTCTATGGTGGTTTATTTGAGCCCTCCTGTGTATTTGATACGTCAATTATTGTCAGTCCCTTATCTCATCGTGTGGGTGTCCATCCCACAATGCAGCCCAGTCTATAATTAAGTTAAACACCTCTCAGTCTTATACTTACCGTTGATGTGAGACTGTCTGTTTGTAGGAGGGAGCCGTTCGCATGACGGAAAGGTGACCCACACACAGACACATTCTTACATTAGTATCATGAAATGTATCTAAGTTTTGTTATACTGAAAACCATAGTGTCTTTGTTTGTCTTTAACATGCTGCTATGTTTTTGTGTGACAGCACAAATAGGAAACACTGAGTCAGAGCTGAAGAAATTGGCAGAGGAGAACCCGGAGCTGAAAGATGCTTACATTGCAAAACAGAGGCGCTTAAAAGTAAGTCATTCAAGTTAGCAGAGTGCTATATAAGCCAAACTGTTGTTCCTACATGATTTTGACTACTACTTCTATTTGTTCAAAACTTAGTAAAATATTTAAAATAAGTTATTATGTCATAGAAATATTAAATTATAATATATAATATAATATATAATATATAATAAGCTGAGCAAAACTGAACACAGGTGAAGACTGAAGAAACTGAACTAACAGAACAAAGGATCCAACAAAACTGAACTGAAAACCAGGACTAAAATACAATCTGAACTGAGGGAATGGGAAACATCTGACCAATCTGAGAACAGGCAAGGAGCTGATAGGCTGAGGGAAACACAGGGAGCAGGGCAGGGCCGATGAGACTGATACAGGTCAGGTGTGAAGGTAACAGCAAGCTGGGGAAAAACACTGAGAGCAGGGCAGGGCTAATGAGGTGTGTAGGGAAAAACGGGCTGGGGAGAAGTGCAGGAACACAGAAGGGAAACACAGAGCACACAGAAAACCAAAACCTAGAAAACACAATCCTCTTAAAAACTAAGACCGAGAAAGCTGTCAGTACAAACTGAAATAAAAACAAAGACAGACTAACTAGTAAAGGCAACTAAAATAACAATGCCAGAATCTTTTAAAGACCCACCAAAACCAGAAGACAAAAAACATAAACAAATTAAACCAGAAGATCACATATCACAATATTAGATCTCTGTCTATTTACTTAAAGTGAATAACAGAACATAAGAAATGAAGTTATACACTGACTGGTATAACTTAACAAAATATACATGAAAATAACTTAAATACAGAAGTAACATTTCTCCCACTCAGTCCAGTCTTCACAAAACAGAGAGAAAAAGTCTGAGGGCATCTGGTGGACTGGTGGACAATGGTAGCTATAAGGAATATAGAGTCAGACTCTCTAGAGTCTCTAGAGTCAGTGACAGAACCATGACAGTAGGTCACTGTCACACCACAGAGAGCCAATGCAAGAGAGCTATATCAAGTGTTAGCTAGCTAGCTAGCTAGTTAGTTTAATGTATTACATTGATTTAACTAAGTAAATAATAATAAGTATTTATAGTCGATGGATAGACAGACACTTAGTAAAACAGAAATATATTTAACCCCTATAAACAATGGTCTATAGATCAAGCTAGAGCACATTTTATTTGCAGATACTGAAGAGTGCAGTATTAGGTATTGTGTACATGGAAGTTATTTTTTTGCAAAATAATCTGCCTTAAAAAGCATAAAATTAAGGCATTACAACATCTTTATATGTTATGAAGTTTACCAATGAGCCTTAAACTTTAATTCATTTTTTTTCCCAAACTCACAGCTTCTGTAGTTACTGCTCTCGTCCTCTGTCGTGTGTAACAGAAGTACATTTGCAACTAACTAATGCATTTATTTATGAAAATGTTTCTGCAGTCCAAGTTGTTTGACCATGACAACATGAAGTACCTGAAGAAGCTTCTGGATGAATTGGAGAGTGTGATGGACCAGGTAGAGACAGAGCTACAGAGGAGGGTGGAGGAAACACCAGGTAGCCATGGCAACTTGTCACCTAGCAACCGTTGTACCATTAATAGCATTAACACAGCAGTAGAAATAATTATATTACTTATTATAAGTCAGCCTACAATGTGCCAGTGGTGACTCTCACAATTAAATTATGATGACAGAAGCATCTTGAATTTATTTGTTATTCTGACATCCTCCATGTCTCCTCCTCTATCCTCTTCCTCTCGTAGAAGAAGGCAGTCAGTCCTGGCTGTGTGGGGAGTTCTTCAGCATGGCTGACGTATCACTGGCTGTCACCTTACACCGCCTCAAGTTCCTTGGCCTCTCCCGCCGCTACTGGGGCAACGGTAACCGTGTCAACCTGGAAACATACTACGAGCGAGTGGTGCAGCGCCTGGCCTTCAGGAGGGTTCTGGGCCATGTCAACAACATCCTGATCTCAGCTGTGCTTCCTGTGGCGTTTCGTGTGGCCAGGAAGAATGCACCGGTTATTTTTGGTACCACTCTGTTGATAGGCATTTTGGGGGGAGCGACTTACCTTGCGTTTCTTTACATGAAGAAGAGGCTGACTGTCTTCAGCTGAGGAAGCTGAGAAGTCGTTCAAGTGGTTTAGAACAGAATTGTGAGTGTGGGAGGTAGTCATGGATCAAAAATAAGAGAAATATTGCCTTCATCACAGCACATTTCAATTGTCTAAAATTAAAATACATGGGAGAATTTGATCATTCATTAGAAATCATTAATATGTAATTGAAACAATACTTAATTTGCTAAGCAATGTGCTATCTATGTTCTCTGTGTTGCTGGTTGCACAAATTGCACTTTAAGTCATCCTCACTATGTGACATCTGCATTACACACCAAAGGATTGACTTGAAAGGACCATATGGAAGTTTTTACATGATTTTCCCATTTTTTACAATTCAAAAATACCATATTTGGTTTGTTGTTAGAGCGCTATAAGTTAAGAGCCAGCTTTCAAACAACATTGTTCTGGCTATCTTCAAGCTGGGAAGTTTGTCTTTACAATCCCATAAATAGCACATGAATGCACCATTCCTCTCTGACAAAGCTGAAAATACATGTCCAAGAATCTACTGTATTATATAACTTTGACACAAACATAAACAAGTACTAGTAGATTTTCATACTGCACTTATATTAATGGAAAACAATCGCTGACTAGGAGAAGGAAGCAACATATTTATTAATTAATGAAAATGAAAATACTACAAGGTAAACCTGATTTATAGTAAATGGGCTAAAATGTGCAAAAATACCAGTATAGTCTTTAAATACATATTTATGTGTGCTTAAATCACCATATTAAGAGCCTAATAGCCTATGTTTTGCATAATGTGTGCTTTTTCCTTTGTTGTTTCATTGTTGTCAATATTTGCATGTAAGGAAATTAAAAACAAGTGTGCTAGAAGTCCACAGTCTGCTTTCTGTGACCAGGTCTGCCAGCATATGACATACTGATCCACCCAGCACTTAAGCCACATCAAGACTTGTTTCTATATTTGACAAAAATTCACAAAGACTAATTTGCTCTGTAGGTACCCCCATCATCACACCTGTGCACATGTTTTCCTGTATGACTTATGGCGCATTGTTTGATAGATTCTCTATGTAACAATAGTTGAATGAATGCTTTTCAGATCTCATTTACCTCTCCAGGCTATCATATCCAACATCTGTCTGGAATTAAAATGCTCCTAAACAATCTCCAGTGTTTCCTGTCAATTAAATGTAATTGAGAATGGCATTAAAATTCACAACTCAGCATAATTTAATAAGCTCATCGTATATCACAGGTATATATCAAACAATGAAAGTGTCTTAATCACATTTTCCAGGGTCTGGATGTAAATCAACATCTACAGTAATTTGTTTGCCCAGTCAAAACCTCCTGGCCAACACTGACATTTAACATATGCTCAGCTTTGATTTAAACTCCTCCTCACGTGAGCTCAGCCTCACATAAAACAGACACATGCATGGCCTTTCAAGCATGGCCTTTGTTTTCAGTGTCCAGGGGGACTGGGTAGTGTCACTGTCAAAGAAATACCTCACATGTGTTAAAGCCACATGTGAGCTGAGCTGTCAAAGGACCATAAGCTCATACTAGTGTGTTACCTCAGGAAAATCATACTCCTGCAAATGGAAACCAAAATGTCATCATTTTTTGCTACAGGGCTATATCACACAGGTGTAATTTTAAGGGATAAGGGTCAAAGTCATAAATAAAGTATAAATGCATACATTCTACTGAGACATACAGTATTTGGTCACCTAAATTAAAAGTATTTCTGCATCAGGCTATAAACAAAATATTTTTGGACTTTTGACAAAGTGCCATCTTGATAAATATTTAGATTCATATTTTTAAAATAAATAAATGAGAACCATGGTGTAACTGCATTACAGAGAAACTAATAACTTTGAGGGACACATATGATAATATTTAGCTAACATGAACCAAAGCCTCTAAAAAGGCATATTAAGTTAATTTAAAAACCCAATAGCTATGTGTTGGACTTTTTCCAAGAGCAATAATTATCACTGACACTATACATTACACCATTGCAAAGGGGAAAATAACATCAATGCCATAAAATGATATCTTGAAAATGCATCTTTTCTGTGATGAGAGATGAATAACTTAACATGCATGCTTGTCCCCACGAGGGGGCAGTGTTTCCTCAAACAACACTCAACTGTTGTAGTGAGAATGCAATAACTCCAATAACTCATAGGGAATGGGGGCAGTTTCTATATGTTTCAAGCACTGGCATTTTGAGAAAATTTCTACTTATCACAAAATGGAAGGTTTTTTGCATGCCATTTAAGCAGTAAAGTCCTTTGGATTAATTAATTTTTCTGAGGAGTGCTCTATATTAGAACTGCGGTAGTGGCCAAAAGCAATTCATCCAGCTGACAAAATAATCCTCCTGCTGGAGCTGAACATGGTCACGAATTATTCAGATGATTGTTTCTGACATCTTGCTATTCAGTTGTTTAAAACCCAACAGGTGGTTCATAATAAGTGGACAAAGTTCTCCACTCAGACTACTAAACAATGGTGTTTTTCTGTCTCTGTTGCAGAGTCAATATCCTGTTGCAGTTTATTATATTGTGTTAAAACAAAAACATTAAACAGTTCTGCATCCCTGCACAAGACATTCAAAGGGCATGTTTCCAATACTGATAATAAATGTGCGCTTCTTTTGTTTTTATTAATATGTAGATTTCAGACTTCACCAGTTCTATGAAATCCATAACTGTGAGACAGTTGATAGGTGGTATGACCCTACTTTAAGCTTGAATACAACGATAAAAACTGTGGCTAGTTGGCTCTACTGAAGATAGCTAAAAAGATATGCTGGGAACCAGAGAAAAGTCCCCACATTTGGATGTGTTGTCCGAACCTGTCTGGAGTCAAAAGTGTTTACACCTGTTCAGGCATTTCCACTTCAAGGAAAAGCCTGAAAAGTCTGTCTTCATAGCAGAGAGTGAGACAGGAAACATACAAACAAGGATAAAAGTTGTTGGAGCCCCCCCAGTTATGACATTGGAAAGGTTTTGCAGTGAGAGATTTCAGTTGATGTTTGCAAAGCTGACAAGAACCTTGTGAGGAACAGTAATGTTTATAATTGTCTTATGGCCACCTTTTGGTAGGGGGCTGCAGGAAGTGAAAAATTGGTTGGAGTTGCAAGCTAGATCAGTTTGTGTACATGTTTAAAAGCTTTAACTAAGCCTCCAAAGTTGCCTGTTGGTACCTACATATGACTCAACCATACAAGTCATCACCCAAACAGTGTCATTGGTCTGTGATAAATGCTACGGCGTGAACAATGAGACACAGTACAGTTTTTGCTGACGTCTTTGATGATGTGGCGGTAACGCTGAGTCACCTCTGTACCAATGCCTCTGTTGTGCTGCAACATGTAGGCCAACCGGTAGATTATTTGTACTCCCATTTAGAGCGTCTTTAAACCCCCCAGGTGCACGTTAGAGATGGTGTCTGGCATTGGGTCAGACCACTAACACAGAACTGCATGCAGTCTCTTTGCTGCCATTCAAATAAACAAAATCAACTGCGTCTAAGCCATCACAGACTCTCTCTCTTCCTTCCTTACTCTCTCTCTTTCCCTTTAACTCCCTTTTCTCTGAACACGGTTCTTTTCTTCTGTTTTTCCCAGTAGGGAGTGTCTACGTCAGAAGGGCTGGGTGGGGTAGTGCAGGTGTGTCGAAGTGTCTGTTTAGGGAAACTTGAAAGGGAGACTCGCATGGAAACCCCCAGCAGACATGCATGCCCACAGAAAAACAAACAGAAAGCGGAGCGAGTTTGAGGCCTGCGGTAGAGAGCGGCTGGGAGTGATGGATGGAAAAATGCTTGGGGATGCAAGCGAGAAGGGAGAGGTCAAAGGGTCAACTGACCTGAATGAGACACTGAAACAATTTCAATAAAAGGCTCAAACAAGGACCTTTACAATCCTAAGCAGATCCGTTGAGAAGAATAAGAAAAAAATCTTGCTGGACAGTAACTCTTTTCTTGTAGACAGCAAGGCAAGTGGACAGTGGAATGGTGATGTGTGAGCTGTGTTGGATGTCCACAGACAGGCAGGCTGGGTAAACAGAAACCCACGCAGCAATACCTGACAGCTAAGCCTACTTGATGTGGCTCTTGTCCTGGTGACTGGGTGAGTGGGAGCATGGAAACTTCCATAGACGCATCTTGCAATCAGAGGCTATGAGCTGGGGTGGTGGTAGATTTGGGGAAAGATGGGAGACGATGGAAAGATCGGAGGATACTGCAGGTGATGGCTTGAATGGAAGGGAAACTGTGATATAAACCAGAGACATAGTGAAGCAATGAGGAAAGAGGAATGATGTTTTAGTGATACATCATCTAATATCTTCCATCACATCTGCAAAACTAATAGTAGACAATTCGTTTTGCCCTCTGACTGGTCGAGAAAAATTTAAAAGATGTTGGAGAAGATGATGCGGTTCATTTGTTCCTGTGTCTACAGTGACATTATGTAAGGACATTGTAGACGTAGGAATGAAATGGCAAGATGAACTACCTCAGTGAATGGAGCAGCAGCTGTTTTGCTCTTTGTACAATGTCAATAGCAGCTTTGTCACTATTGTCCAATGAGCATTGTTCTTGCATCAGACCTCAACCCTATAGTCTTATATTTCACTCCTCTTGTGGTTACTTTGGACACACTAGAGATGTCCAAGATCAAGATGTCCAAAGCCTTTTGGCACTGTCAAAAGGTGTTCTGAGAAAACCACCGGGCCTTTCCAGAAAGCAGCCGTCACCGCCTTTCAGAGCATCTGCGATATACTGTTTGCTGAGTCGACAAGGGGTGGGATCTCATGATGTTGACACTACTGTTAAAATGACCCCCCGCCGACTCGCCCTTCACAGCTTTATGATGAAATCCTGTGCCACCATTCCTCCCCACATGTGCTTCTCAAATATTTAAACTCGGCCTACATAAACACTGCTGCACAGGAGAGATGATACCCAACGCCGTTTGGAGCGAACCTGCTGCATTATAAATCCCTGTTCAATTGGCCAGATGTGGCCAAGTCAAACACACCATCCACTTTTTATTGTGTTAATGAATTTTCTGTGTATGATGGGTTTGCCATTGCCATGCTAATTTAACCTCAGTGATCTCAGTGGGGATGTGAGGTGATGGGAGGAATTATTTTTCCAACTTCCTCAGCTCTTCTTTGTCTACATGGAAAGACTTCAAATTTGACGTGAAATGATTAAAGAGGAGATTTTGTACAAATTCAGGACAGCAGAGAGATGTTTCACTTGTCATCAGATTAACTGCAATTTAAAGTATTAAAATTGAATTAAAAAATAAAATATTAGTACGAGGACTACAGAGAAGAGACCATAAGTAAGATTGGTGTGTGTGAGTGTGTATCACTGCATGCGTCAGTTGGACACAGATTCATGTTGCTGTTGCTCTAATGTATCTTCTGTCTCGCCCTGAAGGTCAGTGAAGGTCGATCCACCTGCTGTGTATGTGACAGTGAACAAACTGTTGAGGGGGTTGGATGCTGCCAAGGCCCTATGAGCTCACTTTTTGCTTTGAAAAACTCCCTACCCCGGACCTTCTCAGGCAATAAGGCCTGACTTTCTATACAGCGAATCAAAAGCGTTATATAACACCATAAGCTAAAACAAGGGGAAGCTCTAAAAATTATCCAGAGACATTGACAGAGGGTAAACTAAAAAAGTGATTTGATTATGAATGAACTGCACCTGTTCAAGTTTGATCAACTTTAAAGGTGCCATTAAAGGGGATGTATCATGCACATCATCTCATCACTCTGTATTTATATTCTGGGGCTCTACTGGTATATCTTTGCTTGATTTACAGTTAAAAATCTCTGTTTTAGCTCCTCACTCTTTAAGACCCCCTCCTGATAAGTCCACTCTTTTATGATTGGCCAGCTCCTGGAAGCTGCTGCCCCTGTCCGACAAACAGCAGCAGTCGGACTTCACTTCTTTTTCTTGTTCTTTTCTTGAAATGGAAATTTCTCAAATACATCTGTACATGTCCGAGCCCAAATTTGATTTGAAATGTGGAAGTGGACAACCTGTGGAACAACCTTAGCAGCAACGGCTATGGAATGGACTGCTGTTTGTGGGCACGTGTGAACAATCTGATGTCATCACAAGGAGGAAGTAGAGGTAACTTTGCAAATGAAGCATTCAGAGCAGGCTGAAGCCATGGCTTTACACTTTCATGGAGCATTTCTATATATGTTCACCTCAAGTTTGGACCTTTGACAATGTTGGTAGTGGTATAAGAATAACAGAAAATCACAAAAAGAATCATATGTCCCCTTTAAGTATTCATTCAAGGTATAGATGTGTACCCATTTAGCCTGAACAGTCAATCTAGCAGTCATCCATCATGTAGTAAGTATAGTATTAGGCAAACTATTACTGATGACTTTGACACTGTATCATGTATTGATAATCTGATCCAAGATACATTGTTACAAGTTACATTGCTGGTCAGCCCTGTTCAAACATTTGATGAAAAATCTGGGTTTTAGTCAAAACTTCATCAGAATCGATCATTAAAGTCAATTAATGTAGCTTTCTGACTGGAATACTTCACTGGTGAAGTTCAAGGAAAAGCACTTGGCCACCACTGCACAGACCTGGGTTCAATCAATCCCTGGATGTGGTGGATGGAAAGTCAGCGAGGGTCATGTTGTTGCCTTGCCACTACTGGTTGAGGCCTCTGTTTGGTACATACAGGCACATTATGCCGTTCTTCATCTAGTGGTGAGGTTGCAGATTGCAACCAAATGAATACACCTCGCCCCACCCTCCCCTTCAATCGTGTAGGAGAACCTACAGTGGCCACAAAACTCATGAAAAATGTGCAAGGCCCTCTCTAGAGCAAGTGATTGGTTTGTCCATTCTGGGCTACTGTAGAAACATGGCAGTGCAACATGGCGGAATCCGTGGAGGGGGAACCACTCCCTATGTAAATATAAAGGGCTCATTCTAAGGTAACGGAAACACAACAATTCTTATTTTCATGGGATTATACGCTGATTAAAGCATACTTATGAATATTATTATCATATTATTATTCCATTTCTGTCAAGTCCGTTCCCCTACATGCCACTAAGTCTTACACACTGGTCCTAATAAAATTTTTAGGTCCACTTTGTCCTACAGGTAGTGTAACTATTACATACTTGGCTTGCACCTTGGAACATTTTGAAATAGCATTTCAAAGCAAACAGGAAGAGCAAAAGGAAGAAAGATGTAAAAGTTCTGTGGTGGCTTTTATGGAGATATCAAGTATAATGATCTAGCTTGTCCCTATGTTTGGCATGGGCTTAGTAGTAACGCAGGACATCAAGCAAGGCAGAAATGACTATCCCAGGTATTTTCTTTGATTGTGGGCAGACAGAAGAAACATCAACAATATGGTCCAACTTCCTGTGAGGTATCCAGGACCCTGAACTCTCAGTGAATGGTCTTTTTAAAGGATTCTTGCTTTATAGTTTGACTTTGTTACTACATGCCAGTAGCTTGCAATGACATGGACAGAATACCGTAATAGATTCAAATAGAAATTATTCAAATGAGAGCTTGGTTATTTTCTATGTTTTAAAAAATATTGCATACTACTGTGACAATACATTGCTACATACCCAGTTATGACTATATGATCACATTTTCTTGCTCAGAGTTTCAATACCAAAATAGCACTTATCATTGTGCAATCTGCTGCATCTGATATCCACAGTGATCACTGTCAGTAAAGTTACTGCTGACGATTCATTTTTGATGGAACCACATTGTGTTTTGGTTTTCATTTCTTAGAAAGAGGCTGTATTTCCCCACACTGGAGAAAAAATCCCACAAATATGGAGTGGTGTAATTGTAAGTGGTGTCCCAGTTTAAATCCTTTGTGGCCAATCTGATATGCTATTGCTGAATATGCAAGATGGACAGAAACATAGTAAAAATGACCAGTTGCTGATTTTGGTTCTACACAAAAGGCAGTTCTCCTCAATCACAGATAAATGAGCTAAAGCCAATCCTAACATTAGCAGGTATGGCTATACCTGCGCACTAGCATGAGCATCCATGCAGAACAGACTGTTCTGTTGCCGATTGGCCTTTGCCTGATCTCTGGTAAATGTGCTCCTTTTTGTTATAATACTATAATTGGATGTTATTATCTGTTTAAATTTTATTAGTGAATATGCACACAAAACCTTAGAAAAAAGTTAGAAATTAAAGATCAGGCTGGAAAAGAGAACTCATGTCAAGAACTGGATTAATCAAAATCAGCTGAGTCAGTGCTTCACCAAACAGTTTATCCTCTAAGACAGTGACCGAACAGAACAAAACAATGTTTCTTCTGTTATTTGCAAAAATGTTTTCCTGGGGGGAATTTTCTGTGACAATGTGAAGATTTGAAAATGAACCCTTTGAGAAATGATGTGCAGTTTCTGTGTGATTTGATTCTTGCCGTTATTGTTCTCCTGGCTGTTGTGCATGAGCAGATATCTTTAGTGTTTCGGGCCATTTTTTAGTCTGCAACATAGACCTGATGGAATAGTCCTTTAAAAGCCCACATATCTTCAAAGAGACATTCCATTTACAGAGATGGGTCAAAGCTTGAATACTCTCATCAGTATGTCACAAATTCCACATCTGTGTTACAAACCAACATGCTATTTTCAAGATGGCTGCCAGAAAATACGCTACACTGGGAGCACAGTATTTAACATAAAGGCTGAATACATTTCAAAACCAACTTCAAGCTCACAATGTGATTTTTTTAATCGCTAAAAATGAATGCACACCCTGCTGCTGTAGTTATTAATTGTGCAGAGTAAGAGGAGCTTTAATGGCTTTTTAAAAACATAAATGTGATTAGTAGACTAATTCTAATGCTACAGTAATTTATCTTATTACTGCTAATACAGTAAGGCCCTTTTCAGCATTTCTACCTGCTGTTCCATGCATGGCTCTTCTTGCTCCAAAGTGCAAAGTAAGGTCAGATGGTGCTACCAACAAATCGTAGAGGTCATTGGGGACGAGCCAAGGAGCTCAGAGGATTATGATCGGAATCTTACCTTTAAAGAACACCAAAAAGAGCACTTTAAAATCAGCATCGAAATTAAATTAACTGCATGAAACACTTTGATTCATAGAATATCAGCCATAACACACTTCTAAAAACAAAGACGTGAAAACATGCTGACTGTGTGGATTATCTCAGTGAATTGAGCAGGATAGCAGGTGAAACTATATATGGTATTCTAAGCAGGCACTGGAAAGCAGATTTTACATTGGCAGGGTTTTTGTGGCCTCCTTGCCAAGCACAATACTCAACATAATGAGAAACACTTGTTTCAAAATGAGCAATCCACCAAACCACACAGCATTCAAAAGCAACCAAGGGAGCTCACATTTTACTGTATACCATTATCATTGATTATGTTTGGTGGCCTTGGCTCAGAGCCACTGAAATATTCCCTTACAATATTGCCCATAAAAATGTACAGTCCGTCTGCTTTGTAGATGCCTAAGAGGTGTAGATCATGACTGGAGAACAGGAGGTGTCCAGTACAGGATTTTAAGAAGAAAACAAAGCATTACAAAGAAAATGAAAAGGGAGACAACTGCAATATAAGTCACATTCAAAACTGCTTCCCAGAAATCTGGCTTTCTCTTTACTGCTGAATACTTTCTCTATTGTAGTCCATCAGACATACCCAAAATGACATACTGTTGCGGAAAGAAAATGAATAAATAATAATTTCCTGTGTGACCAAATATCGTCCAAGAAGAAATGAGACATGAATCAATAGGAATAGCAAAATCATATCATAACACTGTATCTCTCTGAGCATCTGAATATTGAATATGGTGGCAAGGCATTAGCAAAATCACTCAGTGAATGGGTTCGTGTGAAGCCAAAGGTCAATTCTATGCATACCATCTCTGAAACAGTTCTGTAATTACACACACTGGGCTTTCAAAGTTAATGCATCTATGGGAAAGAGAGGGGGAAAATTGCATGGTAATACCCCTTCGACCAGAAACAAAGAGATCCATACACAGCCCTTCTGTGTTTGTTTATTTGATGCCAATTTCAATTCTGTTGACTTGTAAAAAAAAAGCTAGAAATGCTGCCTCAACTGAAAATAAAATGGCCTTTTAAAGTTTCTCGTTTGGCTGTGCATCTCTGCAGTATTTCACCGTTACAAAGAGAGGTATTAAATGGCGGAGGGTTTTATTGACATGGCTGTATCCATGGAGGATTAGAGAGGTCTGCTTTCCCTGAGTAGCCTGAACCCATTAACACCAGCCAAGTGTAGAGAGACATTTTTTTCCACTGCTTGGAGCTCTCAATCTTGAGACTACAGCCAGAGAAATGAAGCGCTAACTATGACTCTATGAGGGCAAGGGAAGTACTAGTAATAATTTTGCGGTGAAATTCTTCCTGTAAGGTGCTTTCAGGCACATTGTGCATGTTAACCCCTAGCTCTTGTAGCTTTTTATAGCCACTCAGCCTCCTTGGATCTATGGACAAGTGATGAAAGCTATGAGTCTTCTCAGCAGTTTAACTTGAGAGAAACCACAAGTGATAGCAAGAAATTAACTTGGTTTTGGGATACATTCTGCAGGAACCTAATTATTGGGCCAAACTCCAGGGGAATGAGTGTAGGAGCCAAACTACATGGTTGTTTGGTCGGCACTACAGCATGTTGATTCTGATTTCAACCACAGAAACTGACATGTATTTATTTATTGCTTGTTTGCTAATAGATCACTCTAGATTGGAAACACTGCTGTAGCCTCAAGAGAGCAAGCATCTTTGAGCTGTTAAGTTAACATCATGACGTTCTCGTTTATAATGAATAGGTGACACGCTGACAAACATCACACTTGCTTCTCATTTTGCACATCCCCTCGCTCCAAAAAGACAGCGAGAGATTCTGAACTTAAGTAAATCCATACAGCAAGCTAATATTCTACAAACATGTTTTGATTACATGAATCCAGGGGTTTAATGGCCCATACCAAGTTGGCTACTTCAATTGCCTCCATATGCTGTGTCTCACAGCCACTGCCGCTGCTGCAACTGCTGCCAAATAAGCGGGCCAAACTACAATAACGAACTTCCTGTTGTTTTCTGAGCACCGGCATGCACCTGTCTCTTTCACCTCATGGAATATATTTGCCTCACGTTTCTCCCTCCGTGCTCCTCTTCAACTCTAACTTCACAGTTTGAAAACCTCTCCATTAAACCAAGAGGGGTTATATGAAGTTGGTTATCTTGAGGGGATAGGTGGAGCCCCTTCACCCAGCTTCCTGCGGGATCAAGTCTGAATCATAATCAACTGATATAAAAGTTAATGGGGTCACAGGGTGTGTAGAATTTTATTGCTGTAAATCTAGCACTGTCCCATAAATTTCCTTTTGCATTTTTATGATGGATGCAATAGAGAGAGACAGGACTAGTTGGAAGCAAAAAAACAATGATATGTGGCATAATCTATGTCCCAAGCAAGACTTAAAACCAGAATGTCAGAGTCATGTGGGACACACCTTATCCAGCAAAGACATTAGGGAAATCATCCCATTTCAATTCCATCATCCCAAAGTACTTTTAACTGTCCTATTCATCTGAAAGAGTAAAACACAACACTCTGACAACAGTAACTGTGTTATAGATCTACCACTTTTTTTATAAATCTCCTCTGTATTTCTCCAGAGAAAACAAATTGAGCTAAGCTTTGTCTCCTTTCCACTCCCACCTGCCAGAGAAGAGGCGTGGGATAATACAAGAGATGCATGGTGGTACAGTTACAAGGCTGTGAATGGGCACAAAATTGTATGTGTGACATGGCTTTTAAACCGAAAGAATATAGCAATAATGAGATATGTTTTGTGGGTTTTACCTCTGCCCTTGAAAGATTGGAAAGGTTGAGTGTTTCCAGTCATATTTCTCTCACAATGAGTCTGTTTAACTCACACTTCAGCAATAGTGAAAGAAGATTAAAATGTTAAAATGACAGTTTAATGTCTCAAAGAAATCAAAGGGACATGGTGCGTCTTGATGAATTAGCCATGTTTTCCTCTGTTGAATTACCATGACATTCAAGGTGAGAAGTGCAAGGCCACATTGGGAGCTTTATGTTTTTGGAGGACTGGTGCGAGGGCTCCGTTTCTGGATGGCAGTACTGTACTAACAAACATTTGCACTGATATGGAATTGCACTCAAACTGTAAATGCTGTGTTTCAGTCCTGGGGTCCATTTCACAAAGCAGGTTCAACAAACTCTAAGTCTAATCCTGAACTCTGAGTTGATCTACTCTGAGATAGGAAACTCTGAGTTTCCGGTTCCAGAACAGCTGATTTGAGTCAGTTTAATCAACTCGGAGTAGTTTCACCTGGAGTTAAGCGCGTGCACCATAACTATAAAAAGCCATCATCAATGGAGACCCGATTCAACGAGTCACCATGGCAACGAGGAAGAGGAGGGCGGCGTTTTTCGCCCCACTAGAACTAGAAATCTTAATTCGCTCATACGGTGAGTTCAGAAAGAAGTGCAACACCGCTGCAGCTACAAAAGAGAGGGAGACGGCGTGGGAGAACATTGCTGCTCGGGTCAATGCCTAAGTTTAAATGTAGTCCTTTGTAAACACAATAATATCACAGAGGAAAACTGCTTGAATGGTCGCCTATTAATTTATTTCATTTAGGTGCAATGCCGTAGGGGAGAGGTGCACTTGGCAGCAGTTTAGGATGAAATATAAAAACATTGTTCAAACAAGTAAAACCTCGACATAATCTCATGGGGGTACCTCATTTTGATCATGTTTTACATTGTAAAGTAAATATTAAGTGGCTGTTTGACTGTGCAGTTGCTTTATCCCCAACATAATGCTGGTTTCACTCACATGAATGTCTTCTCATCTACATCATGTTCTGTTAAATAATTACGCCTATTTGAACTAACACAGACTTCTACTCAGCCAACAGAAAGAAGGCAGATGCCCGTAAAACGGGTGGTGGCCCAGCACCGCCACCTCTAACGGAGGCAGAGGAGCTGGCCATAAGCCAGAATTTAGGAAGGCCAGTGGCTGGCTCTGACATTGTACAAAAAACTTCGGTTTGCAAAGAAACGCAGCACAACACACAATATCTGCTGGGATGTGAGAGCATGACCACGATTGGTAATGTTGCAAATAAGGACGGATTAGGTTGTGTATGTAGATGATGGACTGTGACGTGAAACGGTACCGCTCAAAAAGATAATTGTCTGGAAATGCTAGAACATCTCCCAAGATCTCCTGACGAATATTTAATTCTCTGCGCAGTAATGCTGCACCTTCATCCACGGGATCGTTATCAAAAGGACATGCCATGTTAGTGAAAAAGTCGCCACTTACTGTGCGTAATGGACTTCTAATATACTGACTCTGATTTTTTTTTTAAGGATTTTTTTAAATGACAGACGGCAGAACTAGGCTACGCCAAAACTCTCCTGCTGACTGAATGAATGAGGAAATCAAATGGAGTGTGTGGCTCTGAAAGAGGGCGGAGACTGAGAGAAACTCGAGGTTCATTGGAAAAACCTGGTCCCGGCCAGGTTAGGTTCATAGAGTCTGTTACTACGGTAACTGACCAAGAGCTTAAGTTACCTCTCTCTCTGAAACAGAGTTATCCCTCTTTCTCTGGTTTGAGTTACCTCCCTTTTTGAAACGGAAAACTCAGAGTTTCCCTCATTTCAGGGTTAACAGACTCTGAGTTTTCACTAAACCTGCTTTGTGAAACGGACCCCTGTGAGTCAGACTTCTCGGAAAATAATACATCGCTGCTGTCTAAATAATTTCTCCAAATGTTGTGTAATTGTGTTTGTTAAATTATTTTCCTTTTACACACACAATGACTACAGAATTTATTATTTCTACCCAACTGGGTAACTAGCTTTATTCAACTTTGGCACGTGTTCACATACATACCCTTAGCCTGTTCCCTTTAGGTGCATCAACAACTCAGGTCCGTGCTGCAACAACACTTAGGTTCACAAATCTACCGCAATATATCCCTAAACAATAGTTCCTATTGTTACATCCTTTCTGTTTTTTGATTTTTTTTTCTCTCTTCAGAACAGTTATAAGATCCCAATGTTTGACTTGTATCTCATTTTAAATAATAAAACATAAAATCTTAATAGTAGCAACAAAAATCTTCATTATAAGCCACATTGTCAGCTAATGTGAACAAACGTGTTATACTTCCTCTTTCTGCTAGTATGTATCTGCACAGCTCACAGTTCAGCATTTCACAAACACTGGCTAAGTAAATATTCCAGAAAATTGTACATAACCATTTGAGCACGAACATATGCATAAATCAGCATTTCAGAAAACTTCAGTCCAAATTGTTTCAACTGATCTCCTTTTCCCCCAAAAGTCCATTAGTGTCATTTATTTGTTTAAAGTCACAAAGTCCTTGTAGCATTGTGGCTTCACCACTGTGTGACCAGCTCTGGTGGTTACAGGTGTGCCCCTGTCACCAGTATCTGTGGTTGTGTTTCTCTCAGAAACTGTACGGAAGGACAGTCTCTGAATGACTGGGGTCAATGATCTCAATGTCAGTGAGCTCACTGGGAGCCATTCCTTGAGCAAGTCTGAAGTGTCTCCAGAACACCATCAGAGTGTAATCAGACTTTGTAGGACCTAGCATCAATCGACTTCAGCATTCTGCCTATTCTCACACAGTCACCCGATTTCAGTGTGTGTAGGTCTCTAGCTGATCTGTCGTACAAGGCACGTTGAGATTGTTGATTGTTTTTCAGATCCTGCTGGGCCTGTTTGACTTTTGGCTGTAGAAGACTTGCTTTTGTGGGCAGTAGCATTCTGGTATGACAGCAGCATAGTCTCTGTGCTGAACTGGTGTCCAGGCCTTGTGAAGATGTGTTGTGGTGATTCTGCTTTGCCGTTGCTCTGAGGGTAGTCTGGTATTGAGGTCTTATGCTGGAATTCCTACAGTTGGCTGAATCTCTGGAACTCTCGGGAAGCATATTGTGGTCCATTGTCTGAAATGACAGTATGAGGGATACCTTGGCAAGCAAAATAGGCTTTCAGTTTGTTTATCACTGTAGTGGACTTTGTATCTGACAGATAGTCCATTTCCCAAACATTCGAATAGTGATCTACAGCAATGAGGTAGCTCTTGTTGTCAAACGGAAACAGATCTGTGCTCACCTCGCTTCACCCATGGTCTGCTTGGCATTTCATGTGAGAGTAATGTTTCTTTTTGTTGTTTATTGTCCACTGCCCTGCAGATGCAAAACTTGGCTACATAAGTCTTGATCTGGTCGTTCATACCGTGCCAATAGACACACTCTCTAGCCCTCCATAGGAATCCTTCCAAAACAAGATGAGATGAATATAAAAGGTGTGTGATCTCTCTCCTCAGTGCATCAGAGATGACGGTACATTCACCCCTGAATAGGGTTGGGTATTGAGCTCGGTACTTTTAGGGGTACCGACTGAATTATGTTTTAACTACCGAGTACCTATTTGTGTTAGATCAGTTGGTGCCAACTTTTGGTACCTTGCAGGACTGAGAATGAACGCAGCCCCAAAATAAGTAGAAAAATTCTTTACTTTCATAAGGAGAGAAGCGCAACATCAATAGCCTTCCAGGATTAATCCATTATTTCCTGCGGCGGCAGGGACAAATTAACAAATTACCTGTGAAAATGGGGGTGTATTCAAAGAGTAAAGTAGCGGTACCAGTATTGGTTCAAGTGTGAACGATACCCAACCCTACCTCTAAACACTATTCCCTCTTGATAGCTCAGCTCCACCTGGAATGAAAAGTATGGCCTGATTTCACTTGGTGTCTTCATCTTGTTGTTTGGCCATCCCTGGCACATTGTTTTGATGAGAATCTACAGTGTTTTATCCTCTTTTGTTGAGACTGTCTTCAGAGATTGGTAAGTGTTGTACCATATTAACAGTCTCTGCATCGTCTGAGAAACAGCCTCAGCTTCTTCATGATCATGCTCAGATGCCTCTTGTGTCTCACCTTATCCTGTGATCAGCACATCATCTGCTTTAATGTTCAGACCAGGCAGATCCTCCAACACTTATGTGAGTTTTTGCTGGAAGATCTCAGGAGCTGAACTTATTCCCATTGGCATGCTCAGCCACTGGTAGTGTCCAAATGGAGTGGGGAACATTGTCAGGTAACTGGACTCATCTTCTAGCTTGACATGCTATAAACCACTTTTGACGTCACACACTGTAAACACTTTGGCTTTGGACAGGTCCTGGAGTGTGTTTTCATTGACTGGTAGCATACGCTTCCATTCTGCTATTCTTCTTTTGTACAACAACCATCACACTGATGCGGTCTGCGCTGCATTCTACTGGTGTGATGATTCCTCTGTGCTGCAGGTCCTGCAGTTTGTCCTTCAGCAGCTCCATCATGGCGACTGGAACCCGTCTATTTAGCAGCTGTACAGGTTTCACCGTGTGGTCTACTTCAATTTTGTATTCTCCTTCAAGGCAGCCATCCCCAGTGAACACATCAGCATACTCTGCTTTTATTTGTCCTATTGTCCACTGTCCACTTGTGGGCTGCTCTGAGTAAACAATGCTGTCTATTGTCAGAATGTTCTCATAGTGCACCTTTATCAGTTTCATGGCCTCACTGGCTCTTTTACGAAGCAGTGGCACAGTATAGTCTTTGTTCACCACCTAGAACTCCAACTGGTACAGGTTTTGGTTTCTTAATTTTACTTAACATTTCCCTAGTGGCTTTGGTTTGCTTTTGTTTTACATTACTACTACACTCTTTGTGTCCTCAAGCTTTGTGTCAGGATTAAGCAGATTAATAGGGATGATAATGCAAGTTGCACAACAGTCAATTTGGAATTTGGAACAGTTGGACCATCTTTGCCGAGGAGCATACCAGCAAAGAATTTAGTGTTATTTACATTGTTAGTGTCGACTGCATTCACAATCTCCGCCTCTGCTTCAGTAACACAGAGAATTTATTTATACTCATGACTCTCATATTGTGCCACATTGTGCTTTTTTCTTTGTTCCAGGCTTGCTCTACATTTCACTGCAAAGTGGTTCTCTTTGCCACACTTGTTGCACTTCCTACCGTACACCAGGCATTTCTGTTTTCCCGCAACAATTGCATTCCACTGTGTTGCACAGTGTTTGTCGCTGGTGTGCTGCTCCTTGCAGTGCATGCACCTCTTCCACCATCAGTCTGGAGATGGCGTTAATATTCTCCCGAGACAGCTCTGTGGCCCTGCGCAGCTGTACACGTGTGTCGAGCATCATGTTCTTCATGCGGAGCAGTCTCCCTCTCATGCCAGTGTTTTTACTCCCACACACAATCCAATCAGAAATGAGCAAGTGTCTCAAAGTTCCAAAGTTGCATGTTTTGGCCAACAATTTCAGTTCTGTGACATAACTGTCAACAGTTTCACTGGTGCCTTGGTTTTTGTAAAGAAATGATAATGTTCCACAGTCTCGTTAACACCAGAATTTATTATTTCTACCCAAATGGATAACTAGTTTTATTCAGCTTTGGCATGTGTTCACAATAGGGTTGGGTACCAAACTCAGTACTTTTAAGGGTGCCGACTGATTCACGTCATCATGGTAGATCTATCGGTGCCAAAGTTCGGTACCTTGAGAGCGGGTTGTGTTTCCTGCTGCTGCTTCATATTAAAAGCTTTCCACTGACAAACTAAAGGAAGGCTTTTATTGTGAAGAATAAAATTATAATATAGGAAATTAAATGTGTTTATCGTTGAGTTAGCGGAGCTTTGTTAGCGATGCTATTCCTCAATAAAAACAAGTCAACACAACAAGATCTGAGATATTTGCTGGAGTTATTTGTTCAGCGGATCTGAGATATTTGTTGGAGCTATTTGTTCAGCAGATTTTTGATAAAGAGCTGCAGACAATGGGCTCTTTTTGGCATTGTTGGCGAACAGCTTAGTGCTTTTTCATAAAACAGCAAATCTCCAACAGGTAGCCTAAACAACTTTACAACTAACAACTTTATTAAATAACTATAATTATTACCTTGTTTATTATTAATTTATTATTTATTATTGTTTGTTTTACCTTACACAACAAAATGTTCTAAACAAATAACAATGTTGGAACTGATAAGTTTAGACTTATCATTACAACTGAAATTACATTTTTATTATTACAGAGAGAGTAAAGTACCAACAAAAGTATTGTTGTATGGTCTGTATTGCAACAACAACAACAGTTCCTGTTACACTGTTGAGAGTGTATTATTCTGTGTGCATCTGGCTAGATCAACTTGACCTAAACAATGATGGAAATTGACCCTTCCTCTGAGATGATATTTAGAAAATGCAATGCTCCCTGGGATTTCTGTGGTTAATAACCAGAACACAGCTGTTGAGAGTAAATGCGAGACAGGCATATTGTATTGTCCTTCAACAATACATGATTGAGCGTATGTAATGCTGCAATGTGTGTGTTCAAGTAGGAATGTGTGTGCTCATGTTCCCCAGTCTTCAAAAGTAACAGGATTAAGGTCAGATGGGACCAAACACAAACATTCTGTTGTTCTTCCCATCCATCATTCCTCTCTCTACACTCTCACCTTGGGACAGAGTAAAGGAGGAAAGGCAGAAAAAATGAAAAGTACTAAAAAAGTGCTGTCCTCTCCTTCATCAATCTCAGAAGCCATTTTATCTTGTGATCGCTCAAAATTAGAAAGGGAATGAGCCATGCCATTAGATAACACTCAAGTATAGTTGCACCCATACTCAAACCAAAACCTTTGCTTTTGTATGTTATTACATACAAAACTTGTATCAACAGTATTTGAAGGTATTTTAGGTCCAAGTCAGAAATCTGGGCCAATTGTTTTCGCCTTTCTCATGGAAAGTTGAATGCTCCCACACATTTTTATTTCTATTAATTTAACATCACAAAACCATGACTTGCCTAATATTCACTCCAACCTTAAACCTGTTTTTAAGCCCCTCGGGGTCAGTGCAACAAGCTATAAAAACAACTGACTCATCACATTGTAAAGCTGATATGGTGAATTTGTTAGCACACAGTTTAATTTAAACATCCATCAAACATGGAGCAACATTAGCATTCATTTGTGTTTCTGATAAACAAACAAATGTAAGTCCAATTTCACTCTCATTTTAGCTCTGTTTTGTTTTCCACCAACTCCTGCGGTAAATACTCAGCTGCTAAATGCTCCACTATGTTTGCAAGCTAGTTGCTAAGTTTGTCTGCCATTTGGTGCTTGGCAGGTAGTTTACAGTGGTGATAATTTCACTGAAAACAGAGCAATGAGAATGAACCAAAACACTAAAGTTGTAAGCTGGAAAAACCCTAAAAAATTGTTAAAAAGCTACAAAGCATCTGAAGGGAACTACAGAGTCAGAGTGATAATTCTCTGAGATTTAATTTAATTTACAAGTGACTCCCATCACATCTAATAGGCACAGGATTCATTGTTAATGTAAAAATATTGATTATAGTCTCTGAAAAAAATTATGTTTATGCTCACAATATGCTATATACACATGCATATGTGTGTCTATGTGCGTGTTAATTGCATAATTAATGTCCACAACACATCATGTATATTTCGGACTGGCTTCTCATTTCATGAAAGAGACAATGCTGACTCCATCAGAGCTGTTGAATGGTCAAGTGAAGAAGGGCACCACAGAGCAATAGCGTTGGTGAAAGACAGGGGGTGGAGCAAAAAAATATGGATTGTCAACTATGTTACCACTTTCACCAACACCTCACGGTCTAGCTTCTAAATTCAGTCATGCAGACAGATTCAGTTTTTGACTGCTGCATATCCCAGCCCTGACCTGCTTTTCCCATCTCTGGCAAATCCAGACTAGACTCAGCCCAACGTAGGCTGTGACCGCTGTGCCCCTGCCAGACACCACAGGTCCCATGTCCTGCAGCTCACCTAGACTTCAGCGACAGGCTAACCAACAGCAGAAGCTGTGCTCATTGCAGTGGGCCGGAGCGCAGGCCAAAGCAAAATAAATCCCACCATCAACTGAATGATGTGAAACTCCTTCCACATAAACAAAAGGAAACACCTAAACAGTTGGATAGTATATTTTGTCTAAGAGGGGGAATCCGCATCTTATGGAGGAAAGTAAAAGTGAACATCCAAGAGGTAGAATGACGTAAGAGAGGGATTGTATATCATGCAATTAAATTTATGTTTGGCTTTATTTGGCCTAAAATGTGGGCACCCATTATTTTGATTTTGGGTTGGATAATGTATTGTGCTGGATAATTGTATTTCCATTCCACTCAAGCATACTGGCTTAGTGAATGGATGATTACGGCACAAATATAACCATGTCCTCAGCAACAACCTGCTGTCCCCGAGTTTCACTTTCTCTCCAGGAAGAGTTTGCACCACCATGGGAGAGGTCAGTCAGGTCACCCTGTATAAAGAAACCAAATTGCTATTAAATAACATTTAAAATGGGTTTCAATGAAAATATTTCCCCTAACAGTAAATTACATAATGTGAATACTTTCACTTCTGGATTGCATTGCCTCCAAAATCCACAAATATGCAATAAAGTGCTTTGAACTGTGAACAGATTCATGATGTCTGTTGAATTTATTTCGGTTTATACACAGAAAAGACTTCTTTAAACAAGATGATGTGACTGAACCACTTCAAAAGATGTGTTATATAACATAAAGTGTATGTAAAAATGAAAAATGGGATTGTGGTTCCAGAAATAGTCACATCCTATATGGCTTTTTTGGTTATGTTTTTCTACTAGTATAATGGAGAATTACTGAAAAAACATTATTATTAATTAAATTAAATTATTTGTTTTTCTCTTTTCAGAAATTCAGCATTTCATCCCCTCGTCAACTGTGACCTGAATAATTTAGGGTCCAAACAAGAAAGTAAGCAAACTTCATTTATATTGCTCTATTCACAACACAAGTCACAAAACACAAAGAAAAGGGAAAGAGAGAGGTAACCACATTACAGCAAATCCATTAATCCACAATTGGTTACACTGATTCGTTATTTCCTTAACCTGAAGACTATTCTATACATGGACATGCCAGTATGGGCATGTGTCCACACATTCACCCATCCATGTGACATGTAATTCATTTTTTGATTCTCCTTCTGCATGAGTTCTGCCAACAATCCCCACAGGCCCATTTAGCAATCTCTTTTTCTAACAGTAATATGCCCCTGTGTGTGTGTGTGTGTGTATGTGTATGTGTATGTGTGTGTGTTTTGCATGTTTTTTACTGCACCAGCCTTTGTGCCAAGCTGCGTCATTTCTCTAATGGGTCTTTGCAATAGTACTGGCAGGGTTACGTCAGTTTTGTCGAAGGGGAATCACAGAGTTTCAGGAAAAGAACCAGTCACTCACAAATTTGGGCTTAATAAAGCCTAATAACCAGACAATGTGAGGCAATTGATTTTGTTAACACCCACGCAAAGCAACGTTTTATCAGTTTTCAAAATGTTATTCTCACGAGAAACTGTCCAAATGATGGTCATGAGCATTAATCTTAGTCATGAGTAATGAAACTAAGTGATGCAGTATACTGGAAAGAAACATGACTGTGAGCGGCTGAAGTGAGCAGTTCTGCACCTGTGACGTCCATCCTGTTTAGTTTCTCTGAGCCATTTCCCTGAAGCAGATGCAGAAACATGAGAGCAGCCAACATATCTAGTACTGAGGACATTGAACAAAAAGGACACAAATCTTTGGTGCCAATGTTCATAACATGTCCACTAACCCAACATGTGTAAACTTTTTATTGCGAATCACAGGTACTTACAAATATTTTATGCTTAAAATGCCTACTGATATTTCCACTCTGCAAGGCTGTAATGAGAGGGAAAGCAGGGAAGAAGGGAATGTTGTTTTGGGGGTCTTAATAGTATGTTCTTTGAGTGTGTTTTACGTCACTACCACCCACTGCTTTCCTCCACATATGGTTGAGTTCCAGGAATGTGTTTCCTTAGCCTGTTCTTGATGACATGGGTCACCTCACTGACACTGCACATGCTGGGAAGAGATGGACCAACAACTCTAGCCTCAAAGAACTTGAAGGAAGGATATTGGCTTCAGTGTTTTTGGACAATAACCTTGAATTTCCAAAAAGTCTGGTTTCTATTTCTGATGATTCTGCACCTTGAAGCTACACTAACGTTGCTCAGGTTTTATGGTTTATGTAAAAAGTTAGAAGACATAATAAAAACAATGCAGAGGCAATAGATTACATGCAGTATTTGTAGCTGGTAGCTACATCAATTATATTGGCTGTTTCATGTGAGGAGAACTAGAGCTAATGCATAATATGTATAGCTACCTGGGCCAGAGATGCTTATCTTGTGGCAAGATGGCACAGCCATTTCAAGAGTAAACATTTTGGCGAAATGCACATTTTCACTTTGTTGCTGAAAGTTAGATGAGGAGATCGATATCACCCTCACGATTGTCTGTTAAATATAATGCTACAGCCAGCTGCCAGTTAGCTTAGCTTAGCAGAAAGAATGGAAACAGGGGGAAACAGCTTGCCTGGCTCTGTCCCAAAGGAACAAAATCCACCCACCAGCACTTGTAAAGCCCCCTAATTAACACACTATATCTAATTTCTTCTTTTTCTTTCTAAGCTTTAATTTAAACTTTAAGAACGGAAGTGTAAAAAAACAAGTTGAGGTTTGATGTCTTGTCATAACTGAGAAGTTCCCAGGCAATCAGTGGAATGAGGTCACTGCTCACTGCCAAGAAACAGTCCAGCACACAACCCCCTGTAAAACCCCAACTTGATGTCTTTACACTTTAGTTTTTGTATGGATTAAACAAATGCAATAAAATGTGTTAATTAGTAAGCTTTATAGGTGCTGCTGGACAGATTTTGTTACCTTTGGACAGAACCTGGTAGCTAGCTGTTTCCCCTGTTTCCAGTCTTTTTGCAAAGCTAAAGCTAATCCTCTTGTGGATCTTCATTTTTACGGTACAAATATGAGAGTGGTATCAATCTTCTCATCTAACTCTTGGTACGAAAGTGAATATTTCCCAAAATGTCAAACTATTCCCTTAAACTCACAATTCAAGCTGAAAAAAACATAGCAAAACTGGAATTCCATTAAAGTTTTCATCAGGGCAGTAATGTGAAAGTAGGAGATTAGTGGTTTTCCATGACAGTTGAATTAATGAGAATGACAGAAGAAGACCAGGCCAGGTCCCTCTTCTGCTGGCAGGGTGGCTGATTTTACTTTTGTTGGCAAGACACATAATTTTTCTTCACTCCATATGATGAATATGTTACACGGTGTAAAAATGACTGAAAGTCTCAGAATGAGGGACACTAAACCAATAAAACTCACAGATTTCAGAAAGTTGGAAATCCCCAATTTAGTGTACTTTAGACCAAACCCAAACATCAGCTTTTGTAAGACAGCATGTGACTCCTTAGCATTATCTCTGCATCTGAGAAAATCTTGGATAGACAGCATATGTAAAAGTAAAGAAATTCTGTATTAAATAATCCATTTCACACCCAGTGGTGCTTGGTGTAAAGGCTGCCTCTGTGTCCAGCTGGATGGGATTCGAGGCAAATCTGGAGCTCAAAGTCTTCCAGTTAAAACAGAGTGCAGCAGCTTGTGGATTCCCACTTAGATGCCACTTGGATGCAGCTGAATGCTAAATTGAGATATTTATGTAGAGTTGGCCTATGTTTACATACTGTGGTGTCTGCACTTTCCAGATTTTGCACCACATTTGTGGTATCAACTAATATGAGAAGCAAGTGTTCAAAAAAAAAGACTTCTTTCTGGTAACAAAAAGACGATTTGGAAAATGCTTGAACACTGATACAAAACTGTGAAAAATAATTGTAAGCAATAAAAGAATTAACCAGTCATTTATAGTGGTTTAAGAGAATTTTAAACTCTTCAGAACTGTAGGCCAGTGTTGTTCCTCAGTTCAGTAATTCCCATTTTTATCCGTGTTAGAAGCATGGCTCTAAGGTTGGCAATGTCGGTCTGTAGGTCTGTAGGTCTGTCGGTTGATCAGTTGATCTGTCCACCACTTTAATCCAGACTGAAATATCTCAGCAACTACTGGATGGATTACCATGAAATTTTGTACAGACATTTATGGTCCCCAGAGGATGAATTCGGATTACTTTGGCCATCCCCTTACCTTTCCTTTAGGGACAACAATTGGATTGTTTGCCATGAAATCTATCCTAATGGCGTAAGTGATACCCTGACTTTAATGTAGTGCCAACAGCAGGTCAGACATTTCACTTATCTAGTGAGACATCTCAGCATCCATGAATTGGCACAAAATTTACAGACATTTATGGTTTCCAGACAATGAATCCTTTGTTGATCCCCTGACTTTCCCTCTAACGCAACAATGAGGCTAACATTAGTAGTTTTGAGTGGAATGTCTCAATAAGGAACGACAGACATTCATGTTCCCATCAGGATGAATTGGAATCACTTTGGTAATCCCCTGGTTTCTTATCTAGTGTCATCATCAGGGAAACTTTTGATTTGCCTAATACTCTGGTTTATGACCATATACCTACAAAGTAACATTCCCATCAACCTCTATTGTACTTTGTATTTAGTGCTAATTAGCAAATGTTAGCATGCCCACATGCTAAACTGATAGTGAACATGATAAACATTGTACCTGCTAAATATCAGCATGTTGGCATCACTATCGAAAGCATGTAAGCATGCTGACATTAACATTTAGCTAAAAGCATCACTGTTTGTAAGAACTATACAGCCTTAAAGAGTCTTGTTGGAATACATCTGCCATCACTAAATATTTGACAGTTTCCACATAATCCAGGTTCTGGTGATGTAAAGGTATCTCAATTGAATAAATTTTGCTTCTGCTTCACACTATATTGTCACTCCATCTCATCCCTCCTCTGTCACACTGCAAACTCAGCTCACAATATTTTTTTTTAAAGCTAATTAACCTCCAATGCTCCACATTTTCTAACTTTAACCAAGAATTTAAGTTCATATTCAACCGTTTCAACCTTTACCTCAAATATATACCCAACCTAGCCCGCCCAGAAGAGAAAAGTAACACAGCTGGTGTTTGATTCATGGAAATGTTGGTGAGTCAGTCTCTTACCATGCATTAAGAAAAGTCATTGAAAAAAACAAGTACAGTATATTTTGCCAACTGATCTCACTGTAGAATTTTAAGAGCAGTTAATATTACATAATTTGTTGAGCATATGCGTCCTCAAAGCAGTTGACACCACCACCATCTCTGTCCAAGAAAGACCACCTTTTCCCTGTGATTTCTCCAGCCAAACATGGACACACACACTAACACATACACACACACAGAATGAGAGAAAGAGAAAGTGACCGCTCCAGATCGAATGATCCCGGTCGAGACTGTTATTTGTTTTTTATGGTGACTAACACTTTTTTGGAAATGTCTCTTCTTCCCGAAGGTCACCAGGGTTGGGACGACCTCTTTCTCCTGCTGACCGCAATCATGGCAGCTGAAGTGTATCCTGACATGTGAATGGAGCACGTTTGAGAGAGAGAGCAGCTGTTTTTCTTATTGATGGGTTTGTTTATATCATTAGCGTATCCACACTTGTTGGACTGGATTTTAAGGAAAGTTCACAGACTGTATTATTGGCACAGGGAAAATGTAACTGGGTGAGAAGTCATTTGATAGCGTTGACTCGCTACCATTCCTTAAACACACTCTGCAATGCACATTGATTGGAATGAGTTTCACAGAAACTATAAAACTTTGAGAGAGAAAAGAAAAATTGTCTCTTTTACATGAAACACCTGGTACTGTTTTGGATAATGGACTTGATTGTCTGCAAGTCTGCACCAATCACAAGGGTCATAATGAAATATAGAAACCACATTTTTAATAAGAACTCTTAAAGGCAAGTTGGGGCATAACACTAAATAATCTGCATCCATACTCATCACTTCTACAGTTGCTGGTTTGACTAACCCTGGAATGTGATCGAAACCCCAAATTGTAATGATGATGCTCTAACAGCAACGCCTTTCCTACCACAGACTCCCTCCATCTGGAATCACTCTGCTACTGTGTGTCTGGGGACTGAGCTCTGTGGGTCAGAGGGCAGAGAAAGGTTTGTCATTACAACAGTGCTGAGAAATACCTCGGCAGGACACTGCTACTCTGCTGAACCGTGGTCCATCCAATAATAATATTAGACATAGAGGAAGAGGTGTAATGCAAGCTGATGGGAATGGCAGTCAATTGTGGACAATGTGCAAAAATAAAAACATGGCCTCACAAAAAAAGGTTTTCCACCATCAAAGCATTATGAGAAAGAGACAAAAACAGGTCTGACGCAGAATATTAGCTTAGTTCAGCTCCAGTTCAGTGGTATCGATGTTGTTGCTGCTTTTTCTTATTCAACTAAATCCATTGTTAACCTTAGTTAGTTAGACGTTGGGTCTAACCTTTAGCAAAATTGCTTTAATAGCGTAAACTTGATTGTTAACTTTGACCTGGTAAAAATTGCGTGATCTACTCATGCTATTGCCATTTTAGAAGAGTAAAATGCTTCTTCATGTCTACATTTGATCTGACTGAGCACATAAGGTAAAGAAGGTAAAAACATCTAGATAATAAAAAGATCCTGCATCCTCAGACAGCTGGAGGTGCTATAGAAGCTCTAAGTGGGGAAAATGGCCATTGCAGCAAACAAACAGGAAGATGAAACAATTAGAAGTACAAAAAACAGCAGTCATATCATAATACAGCAGCACGATTAAATAAGCAAATTAGTAATTCAATTTAAAAAAAAAAAAAAAAAAAATCCAAAGAATGATCAATTCTTTATATCATTCCAAGTCCAAGGTACCAGGTGGAGTAGGGGTTAGGGGGAGGGGTCTTTGGAGGATGTGTGCTGTGACGGACAACTTCAGGGCGGGGAGCTTAGTGGAGTAGGGGGCAAGGATACTTGAAAAACGGAGGAGGCCCTGCTCCTCCAGACACTGAATGAAGAACAACACAGAATCCTCCAACCTGAGGAGGAGGAGCCAGCAGGACACATGGCAAACAGCAGTGGACCAGCAGACCAGACCACAGGCAACAGCTGAACTTCACTATCCTGACACACACACTGTATGACAGGTGGCATTCTGATAGTGTATCATGGGAGGACAGGAAACACTGACGACCCCAGCAGCATAAATATAATGCTATGTGGACCCTAACTGCTGGATCTAAATGCAAGTATTGCTAACCAAGCGTCTAACAAGGCCTGACTTACATGACTACATTCCTGCATTATAGAGGCTGTGTTACAAAATTACAAAAAAATTAGTTGTAAAGTGTGTGTGTGTGTGAAGTGTGTGTGGCAGGGTGGGGTGGGAGAAGCTTAACAACAAACTCCTTGATGAACTGTGAGGACGGTTGTGGATATTTTGGCTTGAAGGAAAGGAAATCACTGTTTCACATCTGTCAACGAAATCACCATAATTTTTTTTTCTTTTTTTCTTGTCAGTTTTGGATAAATATCAGCTTATAAAATGACAGACACAGTTTGATTTAGTGTGCTGAAAAATGAGCATGGCTTTGAATTCTTTGCCTTTTCATTTTTCATTGAATCCTACTGCTGTGAATTTGCTCTCATTGAACTGACAGCTGTAGGCTTTTCAATACATTCACACTTCTTTTCCAAAGACCACAAATTCTACGGTCTCCTTCCCAGAGAGCAAATATCTGCAGTTTCGGTTTGCTCTATTTTCATTCCATTTGTGATCTCAGTTTCAGTCTTATATTCTGAGATTATGCTCATCTGCTTAAAGGCAATAAAAACAGACAATAAAACGAGAAAAGACATGACAAAAGAAAAAGAAAAAAGATAAAAGACTAATACTTATTGTAACCATGTGCAGGTCATGGGAACAATGACCATTTTTGCAGCAGCAGTGTCTCTCGATAAGTCTCTATAACACTTCGATATTCAACAGGAAACAGGGACAGGAAATGTGCATTGGCTTGGGGATGCTGGGATACATTGTACGCACTCACCGTTGAACAAACCAAAGCAGAAGGCAGCAGCTGGTTGGATTTGTTTTGGCCTAGGGCTAACCAATCCAGGGCCTAGCAAGACCCAGACAAATTTCCTGGTTGATAACAAGCAATTTTTGTCCCAACAAGCAGTGCAGCTTTGGGAAGGTAGACTGTGAGTGCTATTTTGAGTGTTTGGTGCTGGGCAGGTTGCTACAGTGGGTGTATCAGGGTTTCAAAACAGCTGCCTGCTGCAGCTTGAAACGAGGTTGATAAGAGCAGTGAGACTGACCAAAAACTATTAAACCATTAACACCAAAATAATGAGCTGAAAGATGCTAAAATGCACCGTAGAGCTGAGGGGATCCACACAGTTAGGTGACCATTCTCTGTCGATTCATCTTAGCAAGCAACATATTTCAGCTTACATTTAGTCATGTGATCCACTGTTGATAAAGAAATTGTTTATTGCAGCTTTAACAATCTGTATCTACATCTACACTAATGCTCATTCACTGTGGGCTGTCGCAGTGAATTCTAGGAAATTTGGGCAGCCAATAAGACAAGGCATGATAAAGGAATGTAGGTAGAACATAAATAATCAGCTACACCATTTGTTCACAAAATAACACCTGGAATAAATGGAACATCACGTACTGAGGACATTTAATAGTGTAGGATATCTGAGGCTGGGACTTTCCTTTAACTGTGATAACATTAAAAGGTTAAAACTATTGCCAAGCACATCAGAGGAGAAAACTGAGATACCTTAGGAATAACTGAACATGCTGCTCAGGTCAGGCACAGGGCTAAATCATATGAACGTTTGCAGTTATACAACAGTTAGGTGAAAAATAATGATGACCTTTGGATGGTACTCATTGAGACCTGGCTTAGTTTTCATCTTATCTGATATGACGAACGTTGGATGTTTGGTACTACTGCAGAGAGACAAGAGAATACCTGCCGCCAGACGAAGAAATAGGTCAAAAACTGGGAAGGCTTGATAGGAAGTGAAGTAATAATGTGTTGGTCTCTGGAAACTGAGTGATCATTTGCATACACCGCAGACTGCATGTCAGTGATAGGGTCAATCATCTGATAATCTATACATGTGCATGCATAGGATGATGTGAGATTGGCCCAGTGTTTCCAGCTGATTAAACCTTAGTCTGTAGTGTGTGAAACTATTTGGCAGATAGGATTAATGTGAGAACCAAGGCCAACAGAAAGAAATGAATGGGAAAGCTACCAAGCTGTAGAGAACAGTCAAAACACTTGCTGATGCAAAGCAGGTTAAAACCACCACAACAATCCACAACAGTCAGACACATACCCGCATATTTACGCCACATGGGTCAAAGGTTTATGGAAACAAAAAGAAAGTTTACTATGCGGAAAGGCTGAAAAGGATAGAATTACAAAACATTCCTGGTATGATGTAAGGTTTTGAATGAAAGTTTGACAGTGCTCATTAATATTTGAAATTTTAACCTGAGTTCAAGGAGATGTTGATTATATTCTACTCTAGTTCATATTCATGTAAACAGAAGAAATGAGACGAGGGAAAGAACCTATCAACACAAACATGACAAATGAAAGAGAAGGTTTTTTTTTATAAGGAAGTGGAAATACAATACTTCTATAATCTATAACATAATACATAATACAATACCTCTCATTCTCTGCTCTCTTGTTGCAGGAGTAGCTGATTCTGTGTTATTGTCACACATAAAACACACCAATTAGCCAAACCATTGCAATGGGTGACATGTTCCTTCAGTGCAATGAACATCAGAGTCCATCCTTCATACTGTACATTTTTCTATGTGCAGTAAATATTCAAATGTGCATTATTCATGGATGAAAATAAAGGCACAATTTAACCATCCCATCTGAGCAATGTTTGCTAAAACTAACAATGCCCGACTGTTTTAGGAAATCACTTAGCCCTTTTAAAAATGAAACTATAAATTTGAGGCCTGTTTTTAAAGCTGGTCCAGCTCTGCAGAGCTTTATAGAGTCTTTCATCTTGTTGCTTTGGTTTGACGGCCCACAACTTTACTGTTTTGGTTCACTCTCAATGCTCTTACAGCTTTTCAGATGCATGCAGGCAGCTGTTTTCAGCAAAAAAGCTGGCAGACAATGTTAACGACTAGTTGGTGAAAAATAATGGAGCATTTAGCAGCTAAAAAGCCAAATAAATGAGTTAGTGGAGAACAAACAGAATGAGTGTAATTGTTGTCAAGTAGCCATTAACATGACCCCAAATGAATGCTAATTTTGCTCCATATCTGATTAATGTGTTAAGTTGTTGTTAAATTCTCAGGTATACTGTATGCCAGTTATGTGTTTACAGTGTGTTTCTGCTTCCCTTAAGTGACCAAAAGGTTTCAGTTATTGCGTGTTTTAAAGCAGAGAAATAGATAAACACATTGATAAATATAAAGCATTTTCATCAGCTCTTGTCCTCCATGAGCCTGAATTATGGTAGGGAGGACTTCCAGATGTTACAACCTATAGCTCTGTGAGAAAGGGTAAGTAAAGGTCAAGGCTGCAGTATGGATTCTCTTTAACACAGGGATAATTGTTTTATAGTTTAAATATTTGATGTGAGGATTGATTTTAGACTGTCTAAAAATATTCATTCAAAGGTTCAATCATCCAAGAATGGAATGATTATTTTAATGCAACAATGCAGAATGCAAGGTCCCATACTTTATTGAGTTGAAAAGAGTCAGCAATCATTGATTTTAACTTTAGTTTTGAAGAATGTCTTCATAATGTAGGTTGAAGGATAAATATGTAAATAGACACTATTCTTTTTCATGACATTATATAGTTAAAATGCATAAATCGCCTCTTGGTATTACGTATCACATCAAACCTGACCTACTTGGAAAAGTATGGAATTTCTAAAAACATCTCATACCACAGGATAAATGAATACATGTTTCCCTGTCATGGTACAATCAAACTGCAGGAACCATGACCTCTCAGTATTTGCTCCATAAAACTGGTTTGTTTGCACTGAACCAGAAGAACCAAGCCGTAAATTCTTATGAGGGATGCCACCTGCCGCAGCGGGTTCAAGCCTCACAAAAGAGGGTGCAGTGCAAAACATCTGACGTCACCTTGTTTGGAGCAACACAGTCCAAGTGAGAGGAAGATTGAGAGTGAAGAAAGGGTAGCTAAATGTTTGTAAATGACTTTGTGAATTTGATGAAATGCATGAGTTATATAGTTTAACTGTGGTGATAATCACTGTCTCAGAATATATGCAGTATGTAGGTGTAGACTACCCCATCTTATACCCCTTTATTTTCAACCACTTTGACTTTGATCAAATAAATATAAGAGAGACAAGAGCCTATAAGCTGCACAAGCAGGTCTGTGAGGCTGCACATATAGGCACAGTAGTCATTGCATGCTAACATGCTCACACTGACAATACTAACATGCTAATGTGAAACACGTATATTGTTTACCATTGTCACCATTTTAATTTAGCTTGTTAGCATGCTAACATTTGCTAATTATCACTAAACCAAAGTATTTAACAACATTTAATGTTTGACCTGATGGTGGCACTACATAAAAATTAAGAGGATCACCAAAGTTATTCCAGTTCATCCTGTTGAGGATGTGGATGTCTGTACAAAATTTCATGGTAATCCACCCAACAATTGTTGAGACATTTCTCTCAAAACCGCAAATGTCAATTGCATGGTGGCACTTAAGAAAAAGTCAAGTTCACCAAAGTCATTAGGATTTATTGTCCAGGAACCATAGTCATGGCAATCCTTCCAATAGTAGTTGAGATATTTCAGTTTGGATCAAAGTGGCGGACTGACCAACCAACCGACTGACATTGTAATTTTTGCAAAAAACTGTGACGAGCATGTCCGCAGTCTTGAGCCAAAACAACAAGTGGGTTCTGGCCCACTTTTTAGGACATATTCAATTAAGTATGAGACTCTTTGACCAGTCTCACCAACTGCACTTGGGAGAACTTGGGAAACAGAAAGCCTACTGCAAGGATGACGAAAACAAGAGGCCAAAAAGGGACTCCTAGAAGTCCACAGAGACTTTGCTTCATCGTAACTTAAAATCCATCACTTCCATGGAACACAGAGCACTAGAAAGCTTGAGCTTTACTGATAAGCTGAATCCAAGAAATACACTGATGTCATCACAAATACGGCCTGGACAAGGGCCTGCCAGTGACAGATTGATGATTACTCATTCGACATCATTAACACGACGAGAAACTCAAATGAGATAAACACGCAAGAAGTCTATTTGATTCTTAACATCTTAAGTTTCTTTTATGATATAATATGACTCACAAATCAAATTTGAGACACTTAGAAGTGACAGTTTGAATTCCTGTGTTATAGCTCCTTTAGTAGACAGCCTTGTGAACTGTCCTTGGACTTTGAAGCTTGATATCCAGATTTCTGTCATCCTCAAGGCCAAAATCAAGAGCACACACTATGGGAGAACGGTAGAAACTAAGAAGAGAATCAGAATTTAACTATTTGTGTTTTTAATTCATTTGAGGTCTAATTGTATGTTCTCTAAGTTTATGAGCTAGAAACCAATCCTTCACAATAGACAGGCACATGTTGTAGAGATATTATATGTTGGGAGAAAGAACATTTAATTTCAGATTACTCTGTACAGTATTTGAAAGCATGTCAAAGCTGGAAAATATCTCTAGGTTTGGCATGTCTTGTCTTTTTTCCCAACTTTTTGCAATAAGCTTTAGTGCCATTTTGTTGAATCTATTGCTAAATACATAGAGCAGGAATCATGTTTTTCTTAACAACTGTAAAATGAAGGTTTCTGTCTGCTTAGATCATGAAAGGAGAAACCAAGAGTGTAACAATGGTATCACTTGTGTTATTGTACTTTGTTGCATGGTTTTCTGGCAGGTAGCTGCTTGAACGGGCTCTAATAGGATCAAGGAAGAAAAGCTGACATAAAAATAATCCAACATAACAATTTGCATATTCTTTAACGATGAATGGTACAGTTCACCAGATGTCACCGCTGCCCTCTGGACACAAATTCTGCAAGTTGCAGCCTTTGCCTGTGCTTCCCAGCCACACAAAAGCTCCTACCAAGTGCCAAGTAAGCAAGGATCAAGTCTTAAACCACCCACGTAGGTAACTCAAGCTTTTCTTTCACTTTGTGATATTGTCCACCCTTTTAAGGAGTAGTGGGGAAAAATTTAGTGTAATCATAAATCCTGAACAATGTTATGATTATAGGGAAAACAGATCTGATTTCAGAACAGGGATCAGAAGGTATGGGTATGCATGTGGACATTGGATTCTGTCCTCATTTCTCTTCTATAAAACATAATCAAAACAACAACTTATTAGAATCACAAAAGCTAGGAAGTCTCCACCTCTGAAAAGTCCAGGATTATTTCTGTCAGGGACATGAGTCCCAGGGGCCTTGCTCTTCCTAAGAGAGCCCCAGCCACATGGCCTGTCTGCCAGGGCCCAGCCCATCGCTCATCTGCTGTCTAGACTGCCTCCAGGCCTACCCAGCCACAACCTGATCTAGCCAGCCAACCGGCCAGCATGCATCTAACCATTGCTTTTGCTCCCAACTGGCCCTTGCAGGTCACAAGAAATCCACCTTTATCAGAAGGTGCAAGTGAATCTGAATCCAGTAGACAAATCTCATTCTAAAGAGTTGTCCCATTTTATAGGGGAATATTTCAACCACTACACCTTGTAGCTCTGTTCCAAGGGGTGAAGGGGACTCAAAAAAGAGGGGTAAGGGTGAAAATAAAGAAATGGGATTGGCCCTAAGACCGCTAAATCTGTCCTTACACTTTGCTGGAGCAGACCACAGGACAACTTAAAGGAATACTTTACAAACTTATTTGCTTTTTTGTAGAGAGTTAGACACCACTCACATATCTGTATGCTAAATATAAAACTAGAGCCAGAAGACAGCTAAACTTAGCATTAATATCGAAAACTTGAGGAAACTGCTAGTCTAGACATATAACATATTTATAAGTGAGCTTTAGAGGTGCTGATAGGCTTTTTGTCTCCAGTCTTAATGCAAAGTTAAGTTAGCTGTATCTTGGTTCTAGCTTCATAATTAGCAAACAAATATGAGAGTGGTATTTTTATCTTTTCATCCAACACTTGGCAAGAAAGCGTAAAAGCATACTTCCCCAAAATATAGACCTATATTAAATATTAAGACATAATGTCAAACTGTGAAGAAGGTTGTAAAAGACATAAAAGCTTGAACAAGCCAAAAATGAAAATGAATGCTGAAAATTCAGCATCTTTCTACAATATCTACAGACAGATAAAGATAAGTTAATACAGCAAAAGCATATCACAGCTTTTTACAAAGCTCTGTATAGGTTTGTTTTGGTTTTGGCAGCTCACTCCTGAGTCCCAGGTGATAGTTTTTGTTACCTGCTGTCATGAAGATACATCATAAAATACCTAAGCTCTAACTTTAGGTCCTGCTGGATTTTTCATGTTTGCCTGTCTCGCTCTCAGCTGACATCTGAACCTGAGAAATGTCTGTGTGTAACCACAGTCCCGCCTCTGTCCAGTCTTACAAGGCGTAAGCATCAAAGATGGTTGTAAATGTCTTATAGATGGGTGAGAATATGTGGGGGGCAAAGGAATGTAACATGTCAAAAATAGATACACAAGCTGAGTGACTTATTCCTGAAGAACCCCCCCCCCCCCCCTCTAGTAATCCCTCTGGTTTTTCCCACACTCTAAACAGTGTTATGGGAAAAGGGGGGGTTAATTGTGTATGCTCTGCCGACAAAATGTTTGTTAAGATTGTTTGAAGCACTTTACAGGCCCTTGCATAAAGCTGATGGGGCAGCAACTTGCTGGTTTTTCTGTTGTCTGAGAGGTCTCTTATGTCATCTACTTCTAGGAATCATCCATCTCAACTGGAGGAAAATTATTTTACAAGTACTGCTGAATCTTAACTGATCCACCACCTCAATGGCTCTCATCTGCTGTTAACTTGGTCTTTACAGCCTGTTTCCTTCCTGTGACCGAGGTCGGGCACAAAGTCACCCTAGATTCCACTGAGCAACCAAACAACAGCTAGACTTGTATCTAGACAACAACAGGGAAAAACATCCAGTCTGGAATAGATTCTCTACGGTCATGTTTGTGGAAGTAGCTATTCAGTAAATACTAGGCTATGTGGCTTTGGGTTATATTGGGAGATCTTTCAGCAATGAGAAGCCTACTGTAGTTACAGTACTATTTGCCAACTAGTATAGTAGCCAGTCTCAGATGGATACTATGAAAAAAAGGCTACTTTATCAGTGATATTGTATTAGCACCTTGGTGTATACAGTCAAAACACAGCAGGAATTTCATTTTGAATCTAATTGAAGCCCTCTTTGATCAGAAGACTCAGATATTTATTGACTTAATTACTCTGCTTGTTACTCTTCAGACAAGGGAGGAGTATTAATCCACTCCTGAACTTCTGACGGGGACACAGGGTCGACGCTTTCTCACCCGTAAGTTTTTGTTTTTTTTTCACTGTCAACAAGCCTTTGCCCCGTTGTAACTTAACAGACTGTGTGAAACATACAGTATTTGCTATGTAACTGTATATTCCACTGATACAATGTTTAACAGCTGTGTGTGGAAGAAAGCAGCCTGGACAGCTTGAAGTTAGAGACTGGGCTTCTTACCAATGTAAACCACTCTTGAAATGTCACAATTTCTTTTCGAACCCCCTGGCCAACAAAAACCAACTCATGACATCACAACTTCCCAACCCCTAAGCTGCCCCAATACGATTGCCTTTCCAAAAGCCAATATATTAAACTTCTTTTTGTACAAGTCATAAGTACTCTCTTTTATCAAACTCTTTACATTTCCATTTTTTATATTTGGAATGTCTGCATTAAGTAATAGTATGGCGTTTTGGGATATACAGTTATTCACTTCTTTTGCTAAGAGTTAGATGAGAATATTGATACCACTCAGGTAAATTTGAAATGAGACTCAGCAGCTGGTTAGCTTAGCTTAGCACAAGTGGAAATGGGGGGAAACAGCTAGCTTGGCTCTACCCAAAAGTAAAGATAATCTGCCTAAAAGCATCTCTAATCCTTATTATTTGACACATTATATTTTGTTAGTCTAATTTGTACAAAACCTTAAGGGTAAAAACAACACTTCTGCAGTTTTACAAGGAGTTATGTTTCCGACTATTTCCTGGAGTCTTGTCATCAATGTGACGTTGCCAGGCAACCAGCGGAGACTCCAAAAAGTCACTGGCCATGATGTTGTCTGATACATAACCGAGCCAGACAGAAGCAGGCTAGCAGTTTCCTCCACTTTTCGGTCTTTGTGATAAGCTAAGCTAATTGGCGGCTGGCTGTAGCTTCATATATTTATTGTTCAGGCAGGAGATAGGTATCATTCTAATCATCTAACTCTAACTCTCAATTAGAAACCAAATAAGCGTATATTCCAAAATGCTGAATTCTTTTAGGTCGATTTATAAAATAATATAAATAAATGATCAACCAAACACAAAGCGTCATGACAGCCCTGTGAAACAACTCGATCCTATAAACTAACTATCTCATCTTTCAAAATGCTCCTAAAAGTTTTGCTCTTTAAAGTCATATTAGACCTCTTTTTCATTCATCCATTCACATGCTGCCGATCTCTTAGTTGCTTTCCCATGCATGGTGGATTCTGCCAGCACAGTAACAATAGCCTTGGGTGGAGTGCACAGCTGAGCTGGAGTCATGTGCTGTGATTGCTGGAATAGCGGCCAGAGCAAGGAGCCATCCTTAGGAGATTTTATTACTTATTGAATTGTCCAAGTCAGTATGCTGTGCTCCAGGCCCAGGTCAAAAACTGTCAAATAACACTTTTTTGCTATAGCTTGCTTGGAGAACTGATGACTGGTTGTTTTGGACATGCATTGCACAATTTTACTGTAAGTGATGCTTTATACTAGTCAAAACCATGGAAATTCTATTTACCCAGAATTTGTTTGCACTTGAGTTTTGAATTCTTCTGCCTTGATTGGATATCTAGAAACACAACCGGTGCAACACTTGTTGAGTCTGTGCCTGTCTGCAGTCTGTAGGCTATTCTTCTTTCTTGCTTTCCTCTTTTGCTCACTACTGTCTGCACCTCATTCTGTCTGCCGTACTGGCATCAACACTGGGCTTCAAGAGGCCTCCGGAGAGGGGGGGAAGCATGGGGAAACTTGGAACAATATGTTGTAGGTAAATAAATGCTCTGTCTGAAAAAGAATGCCTTTCCAAAACGGACCCAGGGCCCTCAGAGCAGCATGTGCCCCAAATAATGCCCCAATTATTCCTCTGATAATATGATAATAATGCTGCGTCCTCTGTAAAGTCACTGGGTTCACTGTGAAAACAAGTACCAGCGCTCAGAGACTGAGGGAATATCATCTGGGGCCTTGAGGAGACTGCATGTGAAGAAACTGTGTGTGTGTGTGTGTGTGTGTTTGTGTGTGGGGGAGAGAGAGGGAGAGAAGCATACTGTAGGAGCATAGTATTGTACTCTATCCCGGTTCCAGCTTTTCCACAGTGAAACTAAAATTTTGACTCCATTGTTTAGTCTTGGATGAGAAACCTATAGCCAAATAAACATTAAGATAGTGTGAAAAGCTGTGAAACAGGTGGACGTTAGCTAATCTGATGATATGGATTATAATATGGCTATAAACCTGGGGATAGGATCTCAGCACAGTGTCGATCAGAATCTTTGGCTGGCGGGCTGATGCTGGCTGCAGAGTGGCCTGACTATTGATTCCAGATGAGAGGATGAGTCAAAATACTGAGCAGATGTGATGGTGCAGAGTCATTATATTATAGAGAGAAAGAAAGAAAGCACATCTCAAAAGATATTGAATGGATTGCATAAAATTTATGTTGTTGGATATAATTCTGTGGAAATTGCTTTAAGGTATCTGCATAATGAAGCAAGTTGAGTTCATTCAGATGTAGCTGATGGTCTAAATTTTAGTTTAAAATTAAGGTTGAAATCTTACGCATCCTCTTGGTGTACCTGCTTTTCCTTTCTGGCCTGGTAGGTGTTAAGGGCAAAAATAAATAAAGCCAACATCACATCTCCAAACGTCCTGCTGACAATTACCTCTAAAAGTGTCTCCTGTTCAAAATCAAGACTCATCAGGAAAAAGACTGTTTAGTGTCTTGGCATTGAGCACACTACTGGATCTAGTTTAAGAAGTAGAAATATTTAACTAATCTGTCATGATTGATCCTCTAACTATACTGAAGAAGTGCAGCATTGGCGAGTAAGAAATGAAATGTATGGATGAAGTGAAATGGAGCAGAAAATCTTTGCTGTGCACCACTCATGAGTGATATATCCTCTTCCACCATTCCAGCACCTGAAAAGCACATCACTTCCAAGAAAATTTTTTTGGGGAAAAGAACAGTTGTCAGTAACAGAAGAGGAGGAGAGAAAGAGAGCGAAGAGAAAAAAAAGTGAGGGGGGGTGGAGGAAAATTGTTCCTGCGTCACGTTGCTTTAATTTGTTCAGCAGCTGCCAATGAAAATGATGACCTGCAGAAGGTTTTTTTTTTTTCACTTGGCTCCGCATCTGCCCTGGCAAACCACACAGCTGGAGCCACACACTGAACAAGTGTAATCTTTATAGTATAATGAATATGACAAAAAAGACTGATAGGACATATGGACCCAGCTCTCACACTGATTTGACTAATAAAACTGCTGGCTTCCACCTATGAGTGGATGTTCTGACCAGTGACCAGTGGTGGGAAGCGCACTCTTTATCACCTGCATGTGAAACTGATGTGACAGTTTGATTGCAAAGAGCTATCAAACCTTTCAATAAACTTAATTCAATCAATTTAGCCAATTTACTTTAGATTGTGGGTCCATATTCAAAAAGATAACGTCTCAAATATTAATGTAAATCACACCAATATTACATTCAACATAGAACACATTAACAATACATGTTAAAGAGTTGTATCCCCTGCTGAGAACCCAGAAAGAGCCATTAATGGTCATTGAATGTGCTTCATCCTCCTTGATACACTCAGCTATTAATTTTCTAATCAAATATCCTTCCACGTTCTGCAGCTGCGCAAACCTAAAGCAGATGTCTTGATACAAGTCGACATGATTTACCAGGAATACGGGTTAGAAGAAACCAAACACAACGTCTCCAAATGATGCTGTGTTTCAGGTGACAAGGAGGGGCTGTGCGTCTACCTCCGAGGCAGGCGCACTTCCTGCATCGTCCACTGCAATATATAAACCCGCAAAGACAGACTTTTCCTGAAGCCCTCAAACAGTCAGCAAAGCGCAAAAACTCCTCACCAGCAGCCCTCCCTCCCTCTCCAACCCATTACTGAGCTTTTAGAGGTGATACATCCCTGGCAAGGCAGGCACCAAGGTACCGCTACGCAAGAAAAAGGTAAGACAAAAGATTATGTGTGTGAGGGAATGTCACTGGAATCTCTGCACTTGCATTACAAAGCACGGGGGATTTGAAGATTGCTTTGTCGGAACTGTGATTTGCGCACAATACTTAAAGTGTGTCTTTTGCTTTGTTTTCAGATCAGTCCAAGGCGCGGGATATTCTGTCTACAGTTTCCCAAAACCAAACATGAAACGTCTGTTATTTGCCGTAGAGCTAATACTTCTTTGCATATCTTGCGGAGCAAGTGCATTGGCAACGAGTATTCCTACTGTGTCCACATCCTTGCCAGCCGCCAATTTCACCAATCTTGGCGCAGCGCACAGCTATGGAACAGACACCACGGCTATTTCTAAAACCAGAAGGAAGCGTTATATTAGTCAGAACGACATGCTTGCCATTCTTGATTACCATAACAAAGTGAGAGGGAAAGTGTTTCCTCCGGCATCCAATATGGAATACATGGTAAGTGAAAGCTTTCATTCAAACTTTGTTCTTTTTTTTTTTATTTATCAAGACGCATTATATTATCAACGAATGCATGATTTTTACTGGAGCCATATTTACTTATACTAAATTTGCTGAATCATTTGAAGATTCTGTTTGTGTCCAACCTGCATGAATCAATTAAAATAGCCAAAAGAAATAATTTGTCATTGGAAGATGGAGAAACATCTGATTTTAGTACATGTGTTTGGTAGATGCTGAAGTGACAAATATATTTAAGTTTCTTGGCACCTTCAGCTGTTGAGCAGATTGCCCTGCCGTAGACCACCAAAGTAGCCCCTTCCAAAAGGAAGAGGGGTCATGTGTGGTACCAGTACCCTGCTGGCAGAATGATATGGAGAGAACAATAGTGGTCAGTTGTCCACTTATTGGGATTATGCCAAAAATGTTAAATGCTTGCAATTTCATATACATCATGTGTTTTCAGTTACAAAATAACAGTCAGGTATTTTCTATAAACGTCAATAACATAGCATTCATTTAAGTTCCAAAATCAGTAGTAGCACTAATGCACTTCTTGAGCTGACAACAGCACCTGAGGCTGATGTTTAAATTTGAGAATGGGGGGCGCAATATGAAGTCCCTGTAGTTGTAATAAGTAGTGGAAACCGTAGAATGAGTCATCAGAGGAAGAGTTTCCCCAGTACTTCAGTCATAATCCCAATGAAACCACGTGCACAAGGGTGCTGACAGGTTTGGAATTCTAACATTCTCTAAACCATCATGTTGTGAAGCTATCCAACTTTCTGTCATCATGGACAAGGCTTGTTGTATAAAAGTGTTACATGGATGGTGAAGCAACTGACTTTCCTCCTCTTATGTAACTGTTTTGATGGATGACTTGATGCTTCTTGCCATGGTAACACCTGTAGCACTGCCATGAACTCTAAAAGTGCCGACTCTTATCTCGCATCTTACTGCTGAATGAGGCATAGATGGAGAAGATCTTTAGTGTATATTTTCCATCAGTTATGTAATGGGTTTCCATGTTCCCACTATGTCTGTCTGTGTGTGTGTGTTTTAGGTGTGGGACGACACTCTGGCTAAGACAGCTGAGGACTGGGCTCATGCCTGCCTGTGGGAGCATGGGCCACCTCACCTCCTCAGGTTCCTGGGTCAAAACCTCTCCGTCAGGACAGGACGGTGAGTGACCTTTGACTCCCCACCCCCTCCCCGACATCTGCTGCTCCTCTCAGGGATGACTCTCTCTCAGCAGTCATGGTCGTTGCCTTGCAGCCCCCTTCTTCTTTCTCCTAAAAGTTTTTGCACTGTGACCCGGTGACTGCTAAAGGAATGCTCCTGGGACACTTCAAATAAACAAAAGCTGTGTTTTCAGCCATGACCCATGAGGACAAAGACGCATCCCTTTAGTGGGTCTTGACTTTCCATTCGGAAACACAGCAACACACCTTCACGTGTTCCTACACTTTTAGATTTTATTGAGGCTCATGGGAATACAGCTTATTCTGACTGGTCTACTTACTTTCTGAAACCCCACTAAACCTAATCCTAGTATGTTCACTTGTACTGAAATTGAGCAAAAACAACACTCTTACAAATACAGTATTTATGTAACAAGAAATACTTTATCTAGTCTCCCTTGAGGTTTAGGAAAACTTTTCCATTGGAGTTTACTTGTTGGAGTTCAGATGTTTGCATTATTATTCTGTGAAATGCTCGAATGCTTTAGGAAATTAATAACATTCAGTGTCACATCTGGATTTTTCAGAGGGCTACTCCCATAATACAATGTTATAGTTGAAGTTTGACCCTGAATCCGACTAAGCAGGTGTGGAGAACATTATATATACATATTGTGTTTCCAATTATTCACATCATGGCCTTCAGAGCAATGTGCTTTACACATGAACATTTGATAGAACTCTGCATTTCATTTTTGAAGGCAAGGCAGCATTTCACAGTGCAGAGCATGTTGGGATAGCTTTTAAAAAATAGGTAAACCTGGGGATTGCAAAAAGGATCCTGAGAATTTCATCATTTCTGGATCATCTTCAAAATGAAATCTTGAAATGTTTGTCAATGCGGGACTGTTTCTTACAGTCAAGTATGTGGTTTTGATGCTGCAGATATAGTATTTTGTATTCCTGAACCTCAGATAATTTTATTGTTATTGTGGTCAGAGAAGCTTGAAAAATATAGCAGATGTTTCTAAACACCATAACAACCATTTGAGGCAACACAGTCTTTAATGGCTCAGCGCACCCTGTGAAAATTTTTTTGATTGTTTGAAAAATCTTGTCTTTATCTGAGCTGCATGTCCAAGAAATTCCAGGAATCCAGGAAAATCAAAAAGTAAACATAAATCCATATGTAATATGAAAAGATGTTTGGGTTACAGTATGTACCCGACATCAACTGTGGGAGGAAACTGAACCTGGAGAAAATGCACATAAACATGGAAAGAACAGCTAAATTCAAATGCTACATACACTGGAAAAGAGCCAAGATTTGAAGCCAGGAGCTTCTTACAGTGAGTCATAGTAGAACTAGAAAAATAAAACTTTGAGCTAACATCAATAAACGAATTTTAAAAAAACAACTAATTTTAGTTTTTGTTTTTTTGTCGTGTTTCATGTCAGTGTCTTAAAGGTTTCTGTGTTAAAGACACAGAACCACCCAAAATGCACGACAGGCTCTCACTATTTTCTCTAAAATAAAATGATTATTGACACATCTGACACAGTTGGCACATCACTCTCAGTCTGGTTGGAGTTATTTGGTAGAGTTATAGCAGATGTTGCTCATCTTCGTTTGTGACTTTAGCTTACTGAACATGTCTTCTGTTCGCAGCTATCGATCCATTCTTCAGCTGGTGAAGCCATGGTACGATGAGGTCAAAGATTACTCTTTTCCGTATCCCCGCGACTGCAATCCTCGATGCCCTCTCAGATGCTATGGACCCATGTGTACCCATTACACACAGGTAGATAGACAATTAGAATTACATGTAATGCCTATGAATCACTGTAGCAATGTCATCAACTGACAGCTGATGTTTCTGTATTTTTGCAGATGGTGTGGGCAACATCCAACAAAGTCGGCTGCGCTGTTCACACGTGCCACAATATGAATGTATGGGGTTCAGTGTGGAAACGGGCAACATATTTAGTTTGCAACTACTCACCTAAGTAAGTATTTTTGGCTGAGCCAGGCATTATTGTATAGATCAGTTTAGGCCATCTCATGTAGTGTTAATTACATGCTGTATGGAGGTCCGTTAATTCTAATGAACCTATTAACCTGATGACGATAGGGTGACGACAGGCTTAATCCCGACACAGACTGCTCTGTTCTGTGCTGAGTTATGAAATGCCACCCATGTTGCTGGGAGATTCAGATAACCCCAATACAAGCCTGTGAACAGGTACTGCATTACCAAAGCTCTTGAGACCCATAAAACAGAAGAAAAAGTAGCAAAAAAAATTCCAAGAATCAAAGCCCACTCGGACTTGTGACTGACTTGTGACCTAGGTTCTTTAATCCCATCAGTTTGAGACATATGTAAAAGTAACACACTCTGGACACTGATGACCTATTTTATTATAGAAAATGTGACCTCTGTTCAGATACAAGCTTCTGAGTGTAGATGTGACCCGGCCTTCTGCTCTGCAGAGGTCACAGTTCTGTGAATAACTTGAGGCTGCTTTAACGCCAGCTGGTTGGTGTCAAGACTGAAATCTGATTTCTTGTTTTCTACATACAGATTATAAATCACTTCCTTACGTAATATGTTCCTCTTGAAAAAACAATCAAGATCCATCGTTGCTGTTCGGGAGCTTTCAGTTGTAATGCATGATCTTCATCTGCAGATAGAGTGTGCCCGGTTCACAAGGCATTGTAGATTTTTTCTCACCACTTCTGGGCAAACTGGATAAACTCACTGATGAAAACCATGTGATATGATCAAAAGCTCAAGAATTGCTACTAAATGGAACTTGAGTTGACATTGTTTGGTCAAGTGCTGTTTCCAATGTCAATAATTAATGTTTAACTTCAATATCTTCATCTTTGATATGACCAATAATCTGTTTCTTTCACTTATTCCCTTAAGCCTCTCTCAATATCTTATTAATTCATCTTGGCTGCTTTTACATTTTTAGACATAAGGATATTCTGATCTTGGATCTCTGGTCACTTCCGGATCCATTCACACTGCTCGTGTTTCTGTCTTCCAGGGGTAACTGGATTGGAGAGGCTCCCTACAAAGTAGGCGTGCCCTGCTCCGCCTGCCCTCCCAGCTACGGGGGCTCCTGCAGCAACAACATGTGCTTCCCTGCTCTGAAGACAAACTACCTGCACTGGTTCAAATAAACACAAGTTTCCTCTCTGCATAAGCTGACAACCGACAGTACCACAGAGACATTATTCTAATGCCGTAAGGATTTGCACAACAGTCGTGGACCACACTATTTTGTATATATGGCTTATTTAAAGACACAAACAAACATTTGAAGGCAGCAGACGATTTAGTGTTGATGACTTGTAAATATACTGTAAATTAATTTGTTACATTTTTACCAGTATTTTTTAATTGCCATGACTATTTTAATTGATGAACTATAATTTATGTGTAGAATGGGTCCTTAAACACAGTATACATATGGTGCTGCATATGCGTTTGTCTTTACTATACAGGACCACTTTACCGTTGACAATGTGGTAATTAAGGACATAACACCATCATAGCTGCTCATACCTGCTCACTATGGTGCTATGGGCATCACACCTTCATGTTGTGTGCTCTGTCTTCATAGGAATGTTGTGATATACAGATCAAAGCTTTGAACCTCAGAGGGAAAACCTACACTGGCGTTGTCAGCTCAGTAGCTGCTGTCAGTACTACAAGCTTCATACTCAGGCTCAGTTGTCATTCCCATTTGTGTCCGAGAAACAAATTGGCAAAAAGTTTGACAAAAGTGCACTTACTGTAAACTGAAACTATATAACACCATATAGTCTTCATTTTAACGCCTGACGTCAGCATAGACAACACCTATGTTGTCAGAAGTTTGTTACAGCATTAACATGGTGTGTTTGCAGTTTAAATCTGCACTGATTCATTTGTGTCATTACAGGCATTTCACCCTTTGGGGCATTTCATTCATATCTCATCTGATTTTTCTGCTAGACACAACAAATCTGACCCAGATGTCTGTTTTATAATCATATTTGTTATACTGTATATTGGTATATTATATACCAACTTATTGATATATTGGACAAATCCATTGTTTATATTTTGTTATGATCACTGATATATTTTGGTTTTAGGCACTCAAGTGCACCTTAATTGTTTGTACATTTCCAAAATACCAGGAAATTATTATTTTTTTGTACATGTAGATAATCATTATACCTTGACTATCCTTAAACTTCAAGTATTCAATAAGTTATTCATTTTTATATGGGAAAAATATTTAATTGATATTAATTTTTTAAGTGTTTTGTAAAAGGATTGTACATATAGCTAAACAATATGTAAACGGTACAGTGTATGGTTCATTTGCATGTCAACTTTTATAATGTTGAGAAACCTTTGCTATAATGTAAATGAACTTGGTAGATTTCTATGAACTAAGCACTAGCACAGTATTGGCAAGAAAATGCCTCAACCATTTCAAATTTGCAAATCTATCAGAATTCTTTTTCAACCCGGAACAGTTAAACATATCAGCAATGTAAACATATACAAAAATGCAAACAGTTGCCATTGATACAAACCTTTGTTGAAAATAATGCATCACAAAATAGGAAATTAACATTTTCCGCACTGACTGTATTTAAATCAACAACAAGCTATTTATGCAATGAACTGCGCATTTCCAGTTGTGTTTTGTATTTGTAATAAAATGGTCTATTTTGATTGTGTTATTTTTATTTTGGACAATTCCACCCATGTTGCCTCTGGCCTAAATAGTATCTTTGTCCATTGTTTGTGCTGCCTTGTCTAGGCTGTGTGAGCTCTTCCTTGTGTCTGATATTGATTAGAGGTTGTTGCCTAAAGTATCACTCTGGCTCTTTGATTCTCAGTTTTCTCTTTCGCTTTAACAGTGCCATTGCAAAGTCCTACATCCTGCGTATCAAAGGCTTAGAAAGAGCAAGGAAAACATGCCAGGGCTACAACTGAATCCTAATAAGAGATGGTTGACTTTGGCCCTGTCTGTCCATGTCTACACAAATGAACGGACAACTGATAGGGTTTCAGGGGACCCTCTTGTTTGAGTTTGTCCAATGAAACCGTTGACCTCACTGAGAGGGAGAGACAGGCAGCAGAATGGAATGCTTGAAGCAGAAAGAGGGAGAATGTGTGTCACCCCCAGACACAGAGACTAAATCAAAGAGTGGGCAAGGAGACAGACAGACAAATCTTAAAAAATATGACATTTTCCTGCAGCTTTTACAGCTTTAGGCCTTTGTGTAGACGATGATAGAGAAAGTAGCAGAAGCTTGGGAAAAGGCAGGGACGAACAAAGAGGAGGGGCTTTGGATGCAAAGCCATAAATGCTCTGATGTGTTGGGCAGATGCTACAGTCCTTTGCACTTTTCTCCAGCTGGGATAGTAGGATATGGTCCTGAGCCAGCCTGCACCAAACTTAGATACAGACTAGGTTTTATTTGTTAGCTAAACATCTGTGTTAGCTCAGCTGCAAACTGGGCTGCGGAACACATTTATCCAGGCTGAAATGGTCGCTGCTCTGCAATGTACTTTGGCAGGTTGGAATACAATACCTCACATTTTAATGCTAAACTTTGCATAGCGTGAGGGTTTCAAATCACTTCCTGCACTTTATTTATCAAGTCTCATCTACGTAGATCAGACCAGCACAGCACAGCACACTCCCTGGAAACAACCAGCAGAGCGTTTTCGAGGAACACATTAGTATGCATGGGAAAAATCCCTGCGCCTGGACCTGGAGCCAAACAGATGATTGGTAGACGTTTAGAAGGCACATCAGCAGGATGAGGATCAGGATGCAATGATGAGTTAGACAACCTGCTGTTGACATTTAACTGGCTTATACATCAGTGACAGATGCAGAGAAAAGGTTAAGGGTACAGATTTGGGTCAGGATGAAAGTTAAGACCTGCAAATGGAGTGCAATCCCTTCATTTGGCTTAATGTTGTTTTTTTGGTGATACTCTATTGGTATTTTATGACATATCTCCAGCCTCCAGTTGCAGCAGCAATAAATCCCATTCAGCCAGCTTATGCTATCAGCCAGTGCCAACTTCTTCTGAGGCTCACGATGACGCAACTGTGTGCTCATCTGAAGGTGCACCACTTTTCCTAACAACACACGTGAGTTACTGACCTGTCAGATAAATTGTTATTGCTGAAAGAGTTCATTCTACCTCAAGCGTGAAGGAGGCGAAACGTTTATTTGGAAAGAAGATGGAGACTTCATAGGGACCACGCCAGGGTGATAGATTATTAACAGGGTGTGGGTGAGGTTGGGGGTTTCCAAACGTGCGAGCAGCCATCCAACTCCAATAATGGTGAGAAGTATGAGAAAGAGTTTATACAACGGTTTGAGTGAGTACAATACTAAAAAAGGGTGATCAATCTTTTTGCGGATGGAGTTTGGTAATGGTTTATTGACGTTTGTTGTGCAGTTGCAGAAAAAGACTCCCCTCTCCTCTCCTGTCCTCTCCTGTCCTCTCTTCTCCTCTATTGTCCTCTCCTCTCCTGTCCTCTCCTCTCCTTTCCTCTCCTCTCCTCTCTTCTCCTCTCCTCTCCTCTTTTTCCTGACTGTACTCTACAACCTCTCTGCCCTCCCTGACTTCAAGCACTGAATGGTTGAAAACTTGGCTTCTCACTTCCTCGAGGGGGATATCGGGAGAGGCCTCTCTCTAATTCGTTGTATTTTTCTTTTTCTTCTGTCCCTGTTGGAAGAAAAACAACTATGTTTGTTCTGCTCCCCTAGCAGCTCAACCATCGGAAATGCAGCCTGTGCCCGGTCCAAGCCTCACTCTCTCTGCAAACCTCGCTAAAACCCATCACTGCCACAGCAGCACTGCCGCTTGAGGACATCAGAATAGAGTTGCTATTAGGACAGGAAAAGCTGGACTTAATGCTCAATGTAGGAAAACAAGACTGTAAACCTTGTCATGGACAATATCAATATTCACCTCGTTATTCAAGCATTCGACAGTTCAGCTGAAATTGACTGTAGATGGGCCTGCAGTGCAGAGGCAGAGTGAGTGCTTACATCTGGACAGAGTTTCAGGGAGGAAATAAAATAGATGAGACAGTCAACAGAGTTTGTTTATTGCCAAATAAACATCTCTCTTTGTCAGGAGCTCTGATGTTTAGATGCTTCAGTGTTGGGACTGATATGGTCATTATGTACCACACAAAACAACAAATTACCTTGATAAAACAAGCACAAGCCAAGGTTCACTTACTCACTTGTTCTGGAGCTTTTGATCAAATCACATGGTCTTCATCAGCAGTTGTCACGGAACTGTCAAACTTCCCATTATTCTGAGCACTTTTAAGACTCCTTAAAAGTTAAGCTTGACAGTTCATTCTTGGCCTTAGAAACAGCAATTGCAAAACCAACTTCAACTCAAGGTACACTTAATTGCTTGTTCCAGAGCTTTCAGCTGTATCACACAGCGCCACATGGACAAGAAGTCCTAAAAGCGCTCAAAATGATTGGAAGTTTGAACATCTTTAGTTTCATGACAACACAGCATATCCCATCTGCTAATGAAGACCCTGTGATACAGTTGAAAGCTTCACACTTCCAATTATTTTGAGCACTTCTTGTCCATGTGATACTGTGTACTGTGAAAGCTCAGGCGAATAAGTGGACATTGAGTTTAGGTTGTTTTGACAACTGACAACAGGGGATGCATATTTATATTTTTATATGTATATTGGCATATCACTGAATAGAAGACAATTACATAGAAAATGACAAAAGACATATATGTTACCTGCACTATAATCATCATTATGACCACTCTGACACATTTTTACATGCTGCACAGAAAGCTTCCACAGATTTTTATTATAACTTTTATACTGGAGCAAAGCGGCTGTTTTCATATCTCTAACATGTGCATAGGTCAGGTGGGAGCCTGTTGACATATGTGTTTCCCAGAGACTGATGTCAGCTACTTGAAGCATGTTTTGGGATCTCCTCAAATGTTGGCATGTACATGTTAAAACCCTTTTGCAACTATAAATCTCTCAGGGCAGCAGAGTTAACTGCAGGGCACGTTTTTGCACTCCTTCTTTTGAGTTGGATGCCCTTACTTCAAACAAGGAGTAAAAAATAACGTTTTTCACGTATACAAATCATTTGCGGTGTCTCAGGTGCCTATTTTGGGTCTGTGATGCTGTTTATTTAGGACATGTGTCCCTAACATGTGGGGAAATGTTTCATTTCTCCTAGGTTTTCATGGTTGAATTTACATGCACTCCCCTACATTAGCAACACGCAAGCAGGCAGTGCTGATGTTTCATGCAATCAGCCACAATGAAATAAGACACCATTTCAGTTTGAGCTGAAAAGCTTATGTTATGGTCACTTTTCTCGTCTAGTGACTTTTCCTTGGCAGAGTAAACTGCTCACATGGTCTAGTAAAATATAAATAAAGCATATCTGGCATACCTCAGTATAGATATTCTATTTTATGATGAAGTACATAAGCTAGTGTTATGTCACAAAACTGTGTAGTCTATATTCACCTCATAACAGTATATGAAATTAAAAGTAATCACATGTCCCAATATGTCAGACCCTGGCACTGTTACACTCCAACACAGTGGCTATAAGATTACAGTATGTTCAACCCTGAGAGAGTCTAGACTTGACCTCTTTGGTTCAGTCTAAGAACACAAACTGAGGCAAAGGTGGCCCGTGTTCTGTGTTTACCCTCCATATCCTACTGTAGTCTTTGTCTTGGACGGGGCCACTTTAGCCTCCTCGCAGGGCCTCGCAGGGACTTCAGACGAGCGACATCCTGCAGCTGCAAGATGCGGGCCAAAATCAATGTCCGCTCAGAAGCACAGCGCTGGGAAAGTGCTGCATAATCAGATGGGCTTTCCTCCTTCACTCTCAACTCTCTTTTACCCGAAGTCAACGAGCTCATTGCGGCTTTGATGCTTGTGCTGGTTTTAAGTACACTGGCCTCTTTGCCCTCATGATATCATTATTCAAAACAGAACTACAACCATCAGTTGTGCACACATTTTATTAGCTCAACTCATGAACGCTTTTATGAGTATTTATGAGTGTTTGACATCTTATGTGGCAAACTGACCCATACATCAAATCAAAGACAATGCATGATTGCTGCATTTTGTCCCATTATTTGAATATGATATTAGATTACATTAGACCAGACTGCATTTGGCATTATTGTGAAATTTCTTGGTTTCAATGTGTTTGCACCACAAGCAGCAACCCATAAAACATTCAGCACAGGGAAGCAAAATAAACCCCACTCTGAAACAGTGGAATAGGAGTTTCTGGTACAATGACTTAATTGTCAGCTAGCTTCATGAAATTTGACATAAAACAAAACAGTATTTGGGTACCCACAATTCCCCAGCTCCTAATGCCGCAACAGTATCAGTTTCCCAAAATTTTAGTCTTTAGGATCTTTCTGTGAAAGAGATGGATAAATGCCTCATAAGTGAACTGCAAGACTGAGTTCCCTTTGCAGTAGAAAAGTGGGAGAGCTGAAACATTTCAGCTTGAGATCATGAGCAATTTTTTTTTGCTTTTTTTCCAAACTGAGATGCACTAAAAGTCATTGCGTGTTGATTGTGTGTTGAAGGACACTGACACCTGGTGGTTATGTGAGCAGTGTGCTTTTCAAATAACAAAACAAGTTTCCTTTCAAAACTTTAGTGTATATTATAGTGACATCACATGGAAATCTATAAAGATAAAGCCGCCACTGCTCAGGAGGAAAATATATTCAATAAAATTCAATAAACTGCTATATGTCATATGACACTGGCGGATGCAGTCATTGCAGTCAGTGTCATCATGTTATTCATACACTGCATATATAAATACTGATGGCATAGATCTTTTCAGACTTATACCGTATGCACTGTTGCAATGATAAATTATTGATATTCCATAGATCACAAATTAAAGATCAAAGAACACTCTCTGATTAATGTTACATAGCAAATTTCAATTCAGGCTTATTTATACCACTGTATATAATTAACTATTCAATTCATATGCAACTCATGCTGCATGTTTATGTATATATAAAGCATATGGAGGAGCATATGGAACACATCAAGGAAGTTTTCTTCGACAGTGCAGTGGAAAACACAATAACACACACACACACACACACACACACACACACACATGCAAGTACACAAGTATATAAAAATGATATATGTGAAATTTAGCTTTAAAATGATAAAGATTCATGAATGAATTAGAAGTGAATTAGGATTAAACCACAACATGGTTTCAACAGGTACAGTAATATGGGGCTGCATGAAGAGGATAGGGAAGAATGAAAAGGAGGTATAGAGGGAAATAAAACATAAAAGATGGAATTAATATACAAAATGATGCTCTGTGCTAAAGTTACATGGTGGTGAAAAGTGAGTACATCACAATAAATGCGAGCAAGCATAATTTCAGTGTGTTCCAATAAAAACATTTACACCATTCTAATTTCTTTCTGCCTTGTGTTTTATTTGGAGCCATCTATTAAAAATCATTATAATGGTGGATGTCTGCAATAACGCCTGTGAACCAAACACAGAGCAACTTAGTTTGCTCACAGATGCACTGGCATCTCTTCACCACAAGGGGGTAGAGGCAGACAAACTAACCTAAACTGACCAGAAGTGGATATCTGAGACAGCCTTCTGCTGAACACTGCTGATAATGTCACAAAAGCAATGATGTTGCCAAATGACCTTGATGCTCTTTACTCCCATTCTCACCCCAATGCCGTTCCAACGCTCTGACCTCAATTCAGCTCAACCAGAACCATTAGGGAGCAATGTGCCAGATACTGTGTGGGCCAACAAAAGTGTTCTTCGAGAGTGTTTTGTGTGGTCTGCTGTTGTGTCCAGAGGCTACTATTGTGTGGACGCAGGGTCTGGCACAGCTGACGCATTCTGTTGGGTTCATGGGGTTTCTCGCAAGACCACATACTGAATGGAGGAGATACTGAACGGAGCATCTGGACCCGTGGCTTTACAATGACTATGTGGGTGAGATACAGTGGACAGAGCAAGGAAGGGACAGCAAGAAGAGAGAGAAAAGCATAGAAAGTGAATGTTTGTGTGTGTGAGAGAGAAACACAAAAAGGGAGGAAGTGTGTGTGTGTACACATACCAGACAGAAACATAGGCCTACAGGTAGAGAGGGACTGAGTGACATCCTGCATCAGAGAACAAAAGAAACAGAAAGGAAAGTGTGAAATATTCAGACAAACAGCACAGCAGGAAGCAGTAGAAAATAATAGATGCAATAAAAAAAGAGAGGATGATGGAGAGAAATCACATGAAAGGCTGCTAACACAAGAAGCAGAAGCATGAAATCATTTATATTGCTCCACGGCTGGCGCAAATAGTGTATATTTACTGGCAGGCATTGTAATAAACATTAATCAGAGAATGTCTACTCTGTTACAGATGGCCTGACCTCAATTACCACACTGTAAATCATAAAAATCCCTGAGCAGTTGGTAAATATTTCCTTTATCCACACAATTTCATTTTCATAGCCTGAGTCAGAAACGTGCTCTTGTGACACTCTCACAGTCAGTCTTTGTGTATTTCAGCTCTAAACTTAATGTAATATAAGTCATTTCATATCCCGAGCCCATAAAACTTATTATGAGTGTTTAAAATATTACATGTTTTATGTATTGACTCATATATTTATGTTGTGAAGGCATGTGTAGCGACACACACACATTAACTCATCCTGTCAAATACACACACACACACACACACACACATGCAGTCTGTCACTCCTTTGCTGCCTCACCACCTCTCACTCTCTCACTGTCAGACACACACATATAAACTCTCCTCCTCTCTGTCACACACACACATACACACACACACACACACACACACACACACACACACACACACACACACAACATCTAAATGTAGAGCAGAATTAATTCTATAGCAGATGAATGAGTGTTTTCGGCGGTGCTTCCCTCCTGGGAGTTGTGAGCAAAGGGAGAGCGTTGCTATTTCAGCTGCGGTGTAAAGGAGGGGGGGGGCTGCTGGGTCTGACCGCAGAGAGAGGGCCGCTGCTGGGGCTGTGGACGAGGCCCCTGCTACTGACCCAAGGAGCAGACAGTAAACCCTGGGTTTATGGAAGTTCAGAATGCGGTGGGTCCCCAATGTGAGAGCTCTTGTATCACATTTTCAGAAGTAGGTTAGACAGCAGAGACGCCCTGGAAGGGAGGGTTTTATATATATCTATAGTGTTCAGTACACACTAATTTGGTAGCATCTTAATTAGGGGAATACACACTCTTTAAATTTAGACTGGAATATGCAATAACGAAGCTCAACTGATATCCTCCTAGCTTCCAAGTTGAATAATAAATCTGACACAAATTATGAATCTTACAAAGCTATTTCATAGTCAGACATATCCAGAGCGACAGAGCTGTCCACTCACCTGACTCACCTGACAGGAAAGGGCTCAAGAAAACATCAGGGAGTCATGGAAACAAGGGGATTTACTAACAAAGACAGAGCAAAATCACTGCCGGCACATGGTTGGCTTGGTCAGCGTTTGGTTTATTATGTTTGTCAGGTAAAATACAAGAAGATTGTGTCTCACCCCCACTGTGGAAAGTCTGTATAGGGGGCAAACACACTGAGGCCTGTTGATTAGCTACTGTTGCCACATGTGCCCCAGCTACCAGTGAAAATGACCAGATGACAAAAGACAAAAACCTGCCTGTTTCCATTATGGAATTTGCTCTGTGTTTGAGCGCGAGAGGGGAAACAGTGACGACAAGTTCAGGGTTTGGAATTAACAGAGAGTTGGTTTGTGTTTTAATCCCCCCAAGGAGTCACCTGTGAACAGTTAAGACTCCAGAGAAGGGGGCCGCTTTTGCTGCCAGGAGGCATATCTGGTTTAAATGAGTGCTTTTTTGAACAAAGTAAGTTGCCAGGTAAAATGGCAACAGTCACACAACAATCTTTTAGAGCATGTTATTGCTCTGAGGATGAACCATAATAAAGGAATAAGAGTAGTCCTATTCAGAAAGATGCTGTACAGACATCATAGAGAAAAATCTGCTTCTATTATAATATTATCTGAGATTATAAAATTCTTTTAGGGATTTATCGGAAGATCATAGAGATACACTTGAGATCCAGTGCCATAACTAATAAATAAATGCAACAGGATTACTATAAACCTACAGAAATCAATAAAAGTTGCTGCAGGAATATTATTAAAAATGTGTTTTTGCTAGGGAACATAAACTTTCTGTGAATTTTAGTATCATGAGGATTCAACTTTGAGTTTCTGAGCACATTTGGGAAGAAAAAAAACCCCATTCTGCTTATACTACACTGTATAGTACACACACGACCCTTGAGGTCTTGGTATAAACCAGTGGGCTGTTTCCAACCTTTGGAGAGGCGTGGTCAGGGGCGGCACTGTAGAGCGCAGCCAAGTTGAGGATAAAATGTGGATAAGTGATGCTTTAGCGGCTTTGGTGCAAGAATCCCGAAAGAAGAAAGGTCCACTCTCTCCCCCAAACTGATGAAAACGGAGTGAAGCGACCATATCATACCTTTGATCTATATCACATGGCAGCCAACGACAGTCATCACCGGTCCACCTGAACTCACTTTGAATCACTTTGAAGGCGGATTTTTTTTTTTTCTCTCTTAAGTTTTTTTTTCACAGCCAGATCTCTGTCAGGATCTCAAGCAGGCAGCGGGCTCCACTCCAATTCATTAAAGGTAAATTATATCCCATGTCTACATTAAATCACACCACTCCATTTCTATTTCAATGAGCATTACTCTTTACATTTTCCATTAGGCATTGGCTCATTATATCAGACTCTGTCAGCATTGCAGCATGCAACTTAAAAGTCCATATGCACATACAGAATTGTTAATATTTTAGCTACAATGAAGCACCATTATGTGCATTTTATTTAATTCATTAGCTACAGCTATACAACTTATTGGGATTTGAAATGTAATCCTTATTTTCAACAGCTCTCCAGCTTTCTTTCTCTTTTAATTCAGAAAAAAGTTGTAAAAAGTTCAAAGAAGTTCAATACTACTAGTGATTTATTTAATCCACACTAGTCATCCCCAGCCTGCCAGATTAAACCCCAGTGAACCACATCAGGTTGCACCATACCAAGTGTTTGCAAGCCAGTAGCCCTGCGGTTCAATGTGTTGTCCTCACCAAGTTCAATATTGACCCAAGTTATCCAGAAAACTATTCCAAACACCAATTCCAAACTGTCGCAATTGATTCTTTTATTCTCTTCTCACTTCCTTACTAGCTCACATTGTAGAGGAGAGTCTTTCTGTGCTGGCTTGGTCCCCACTGCACCACAAATATCTCACCTGAGTTTGAAAAAGGTCATCAGTACTTACCAGGATGAGACGTGTGTTCCCGCACTGGCTGAGGGGCGTGTCCCTGCTGCTGCTGCTCCAGACGGCCATCTCCATGGTGATGCTTCCAAACTCCACCGGCTGGCAGCAGATTCTGGACAAGTATTTGGACGAGGACGGGGACTGGTGGGAGGCCAAGCAGAGAGGAAAGAGGGCAATCACCGACAGTGACGCTCAGCTCATCCTGGACCTTCACAATAAGCTGCGAGGCCAGGTCTACCCTTCCGCTTCCAACATGGAGTACATGGTAGGTGGATGGAGGATGAAGAGGAACTGTCTGTGAAGTAGTGCATTTATACATACAACAGTGTACAATGCACTTTCATGCAGTTTATTTGTGTTAAAACGCTTTGACCCCATTCTGAACTCCCTAAGAGTCTTGTACACTTGTGGACCATATAGCATTAGTAAAGTGACCCAGTCACCAGACCGGCTGGCACTTGATTCACTTGGCTCACTTACAAGCAGCATGCCAGCATCTAAGCACTTTCACACATGAACCCCCACACACATTAGTCCGCACGCATGTGACTTTGGTTGTTTTGCCAGAAGAGAATTCCTCCGACTTGCCAATGATCACATTACTACTGCATTTTTTTTTAGTTTTTTTTTTTTTACTCATGCTAAGAGATTTGTTTGACTTTATCCTTTGGCTATCACGTGTGTGTACAGCGCCAGATCACTTTTCACAGTGCAATTAGAATCAGAGCACGGCACCAAGGCTTGTTTTACCAGCTGTCTCACCCCCCACTGCAGACACACACACACACACACACACACACACACACACACACACACACACACACACACATGCACCACACACCTTCAGAAAGTCAGTGCTCCACAGTCAACCATCTGGAACTTTTCCTAATACACTACATGTGTAGGCATTGTTTGACCACTACAGTACGTTGCCACCAAGAGTACTTAGGAGTTTAAAAATCAATACAGTGTGCAGAAGGTAATGAGGTTTTATCATCCTTTCATCTCCACTTAAAGAGCTACAGAACAAAAGGCAGCATTATTCTGTGGCAAAGGCAAATAAACAGTTCCTGCTGGGGGCAATTGCTGGACTGTGTAATTGTATAATTGAGAGGTTGGATTTGAGGACCGCTTGTGTGTGTGTGTGTGTGTGTGTGTGTGTGTGTACATGTACGTGCGTGAAAGCACTGCTCTGCCTGGCAGGCCTCTGGTTGAGGCACACTCTAGTGGAGAAATGCTGAGCCAGCAGCGCACAGCTCCTTTCTACTGTCTCCTGTTACAGTTTTCTTTTTTTTTTTAGCTGCAGGGGCACCCAGGGGTGAAATATGGAGAGGCATGCAACAAGAGGATGTGAGGTGAGAGAAAAGAGAGTAAAAGTTAGCGAGGAATAGGTAAACAGAAATAGAGGCCTAAAGATGAGAAAGGAGATTTGCAAACAGAGAGGAGAGGCAATGAGAGACAGATGGATGGAGAGACGGAATAGCAAAACAGGTGTCAAAATAATTGAAAAGCAGATGAGAAGGTTGAATGAGAGACTGAGTGAGGCAAGAGGAAATGAAAAGAAAGATGGAGACATTTGGAAGGAGTGCAAAGTAAGAAGAGACAATGAGGATAAGTGCTGAAATGTTATTTGCGATTCTGCAGATGTCAATAATTTCCTATTAAGAAAAGAAACAGTTCAGGTCACAAGTAACTTGGATTTCAGTGGTTTTCTGCACATTTTTTTTTTAAAGCAGGGCTCCATATTTCTCAGATTTTCCGTCTGTCTGTATTGAACTGCTGTCACCTTTCAGAAACCTCACAGCTTCAGTGTACTGGAAGACTTCATCGACATGCTCCTCTGCTCTCCCTACACATTCATGCATGCAGATGCACACTCACACCCAGAAACCCTTGCGCACATACACAGCCATTTGCCCATCAGCTCTGTTATTGTCTCCATTGTATTAAACCATAACCCGGCAGACCCTCTGTGGCAATCATCACAGAGACTGAGAGATAACATCAGTTCAAATCCCCCCCTTTTTCCTCCCCCTTCATCTGTTTCCTTTTCTTGCCCTCTCTCTCTGCCTCCCTCTCTCTTATCCCTGTGGCTCCGTTCCCATTCTGTCATTATCCAACACAGAGGCCCAAAAAAATTCCATTAAGCATTCACACTCCGTAGCGATCCACAAAGCTTCAATGCAGCTTTAGCAAGGGGACAGTGGTTCAGCCTCTTACTCAAATGTTGACCCACAGGTATAAACAGTAAAGTGTCAGTCTTTGAAGCGCTGTAAGACCAACAGATGGCATCATGGGAGAAAGCGGGCTGCACTCAGGTCTGGACTGAGGTGGTGGTGATGTTAGCGGTTTAAGATAAAGCTGTACTGACATTTTTCTGTTCAGGATGAGTCAGAGTCATACTGCAGGCGTTTGTCATTTCAATTTATTGGTGGATAATGTGGCTGTTGCGATTCACAACCTGTGAAGGCCAATAAGACAATAATTAAAGTCTAGACTAATAAATTTGCCTTGAATTAACTATTCCCAAGATGTTTAATTACAGTAATGTGGACAAGGCTTTGAAATAGTATTTAGACAGCTTCAATGTTAAAAGGGTAATACCGTCATTTACTGCTGTACTTCGAAATAGTTGAAGGACTCACAAGACACAGATTAAAAAAAGAAGGGGAAGAGGTCACGCTCCAGTGAAGCCAAAAGGATAATTTTATCCAAAAATAGCAGAGATGCCACCCTAATAGCACTGAACTGGACATTATTACACAGGTTGTATTCAGCTTTCACAGAATACTTCAGAGAACAAGGTCATAAAACTGTCCAGACACGCAAAACACATGTAGATTAAATTATCAAATTCGAATGACAAAACAAAACCTGCATCCTCTCACCTGATGCTTGAGAAGTGCTCGGAAAACACCTTCTGGTTCCTCTTTTTGAAAATGGTGTTGCTGCAGACATCTACATCAAATCAGAGTCTTAGAGTTCCTTCTCCTGTACAGAAGGAATGTCTTCCTGGCTTCCAGGCTTGGAAAAGCCTCCATTTTCAAATTCTAACTGCTGATGTCCAGCAGCAGGTTCATCTGAAAAGAAAACAAACAGACTGCTTTTAAGCAGCTTTAGCCTGGAGGAACTTTAAATTTATTTTGGTAGCTGATGATAAAATGTGTTAGTTATTTATTGTTGATAATGTTATCATTGATATTAATATATCTAGGATTTAAAGCCCAAAATCAGACCAAACCAAAATATCAGTCCAACCCTACCATTAACCGGTGCAACTTCTTTTGATGCCTATTGACTGAGACAGTTCCCTTTGACAGTTAATATTTTTCTACAACTTTACAAATGTGATTTCCAATCCTAAAATGATTTGCTGTGCTGTGCTGTGCTGGTCAAACTATCTTCCATGATAATAGGGAGATAATGGGATTCACTGGTTGAAAAAGTTCAGACAATGGTCAGTCCCAGGACCTTTGATATGAGCTGTGAGCTGGAATGCACTGTATGAAAAATGGCATACCAACTAAGACTGTATCGCTGTGGGAATAACAGCAATGTTTTGGTTAGGGCAGACAGATTAATATAGATTAACACATATGGCAAACCTGCTTTTCACTAATGTCATGTACAGTATTCTTTACGATGAATCACATGTCCGACCTTTAAGCTTTTTATTAAGTCTCCCATTTGTACCCTGTCTTCTCTCTCGCACATCTTATCGCCTTGTCCTCCTACATCTTCTGTCAAGTTTCTTATTTCACTTATTTACTTTCTCCAATTCCCATATCTTTTTGCCGCTTTCCAGTATTTCTCTGCATGCACAATTGATTATGAGCAGGAAACCCCAACTTGCAAAGGAAGTACCCCTCTGTAGCCTTTGAAATGCAACCAGATGACCAAGGACCGAAAAAAAACTAAATCCCTGGCCACGAATGAAGTGTTAAGTGAAATAAACAATGCAGTGTGCACAGCGCTGAGAGACTTTAGCAGGGGAGGTGTTTTTCTTTACGGGCCCCAGCAGAAGTGCGGTTGGGATGGAGGGGCGGGTGTGTGTGTGTGTGTGTGCGTGGGGTGGGGAGGGATGGGGGGGGGGTCTTGGTTACGAGGTCTCCCCTGCTGGGCTAACTGTGCAAACAACAGCAGCTTGACAAGCCGGCTGCACTCTGTACCAGATTCAGCAGCTGAAAAATATGTCTCAGCTGACATTTTCCAAGCCTGCTTTCTCTGCAAGTTCGAGGACGATAGAAGGAGTTCCTCAGCTGGAAGGGTGCTGCTTGTCACGAATATCACAAATCATGTCTTGTGATACATACCATAATCAGCAATGTTCCTCTCCAAGACACCGTAACCAGTATTTGCCACTGCTGGCAGGAGACCTACTGTACTTGTGGCTACAGTTAAATGCTTTCAGACCCCTTGTGTTGACCTCGATCAAGTACAGAGCATCCTGTGTGCTGTGGTTTGCAGATCGTATGGCAGTTACCACAACTCAATTCAATGTGTTTCAGTCTGCTTATCAGTGTAAACATTGATTATTTTCTCATGCGAGGAGGTCACTTGCTGAGAAAATCGAAGGAGAAAATGACATAGTTAGAAATCGAGGTCATGACTGAACAGCTTCCTTCAGCGTTCTTCTGCTACTGATGATGACCAGGCTTAAATCTCTCCATTAGCTATTATAGAGGCAAAACGGGACAACCAAGGATTACAACATGGATATGACCTACTGAAATTGATTTGCAGCTCACTGCTAACAGAAGTAATTTCTGAACCGAGATATAGTTGCTGGTAAACAAATTGTCTTTTTTAGTCCTGGTTCTGTCAGACATCATTTGGCCTCATTGTGCAAGACAGATGACAAGCTACAATCAATGAAGGTGTGACAACACTGGTACCTTCCATCTATGCAGGTGTAGAGATGAGTGAAAAACATACTCCACACCTCCAATTGTTTATTTTTTCTACATGTCAGTTATTTAACTTTTCTACAAGTTTTGGCCCAAGAATTTGACATACCACACTGTTTAATCGAGGCTGCCAATAATACCTCGGTGTTGTTGATTTAAACAAACACATCCACTCAACAGCTAACAGGATTCCCAGAAAGAGCTGAAGAAACTGCTCAAAGTTAAGAGTTAATTTGCTGGGCTGCCAGACATCCTGTTGTTAGGTAGGTGTGTGTTTTCGGGAGTAATGCAGAGAACAGCGGTTGTTTCTGGTGGGACTGAAAGTGGGTGACAGACGATGGAGGAGGAGGTGGTGCTGGAAACCGGGGAGTTATTTTAGTGTCTGTTATTGGATGAGATTTCACTGAGGGTAAGCTATGACTTCCAGGGCCCAATGTGTGATATGTGAAAACTTCTGACACCTCCACTGGTATACTAATGCATGTGCTCATGCACACACACACACACACACACACACACACACGTAAACTAACTGACTTTCTCATAGGAACCCGTTATTTTAGACATCCCACACTGAAGGTGAAAGCGAAGGTGTGCAATTAAATGAACATACAGTGTCCTTCAAAGGAATTAGAGCTGGTGTTATTTTAGCATTTTTTATGGTAGAATGTAGGTCAGCAGAGAGGAAGGACACTCTTTGCATTCCCAGAAAACCCCAGAATGGGAATATGATCCCTTAGTATCCAACCAGAGCCAAACTTGACTGAGAGGGCAATTCAGGGAGAGGTAAAGTGAAACAAAAGCTTGCACCCAGACATCTCACCAGAGACATATGGAAAGTATTACTTAAGGAAAAACAGCTTTTGCATTTTTGGAATAACACCCAATCTTAAGGGAAAACCCATCCGGGGCAAGTCAGCTGAGCAGCAACAAGAAATGAGAGCTCTTTATACAGCAGCAGCAGAGATCAATGTATTATTTTTGTATATATTTTCCTGTAGCAGCTCATAGTCCTCATGGCACATGATGAGTAACACTGGTTTAGTGTGTGTTCTGATAACACTTCACATCACATTACTGACAGCTGAGCAAATAGTGTACAGCAGTGAATATCTCCAGTTACTCACTAGCCGTTCTATGACCTGACATCGTATCTTATAGTCCATTAGTAGCAATATCAGCAGCTTTGCATTACAATGGATCAGTTTATTTCTACTAATCATTAAATATAATCTGGAAAACTAGCTCATTTTGTTTTTCTGTTTCTGCACAGGTGTGGGACACAGAGTTGGAGCGGACGGCAGAAGAGTGGGCAGAGACCTGCCTTTGGGAACATGGTCCTGCCAGCTTGCTGCCACAGATCGGACAAAATCTGGGAGCCCACTGGGGAAGGTAAATAATAATCCAGTATGCACAGTTTAGGCATACTCCATGTTGACTTGTATATTATCAAAGGTTGAAGTTAAACATTGCCCTGGTGAAAACATTTAAGGTCTTTAAAGTCAGCATCTATATGTGTGTAACTTGATGTAACTGAGTTAAGCCAGACACCACTGAAACTGGCCTGTTAAGCAACCCCTTGACAACCCCTTGAGTGAAGGAATGATGGATGGGAGGCCTGTGTCACCATGGTCGGCTCAGACCCAGCACAGTCTGGCATATTTCTCAGGAACTGGCAAAGTTACACAGTAGAAATGATATAACAAATATAGCAACATGAAAATAAAGACCTGGATAGGAACAGAATATGTTGACTCAGACTTAGCACACTAAAAAAGAGAATTATTTTAGCACAATCGCTTGCTTGCTTGTTGCACTATTGCACTATTTCACTTTATGTGCAATTTAGCACTGTAAAATGCATTACATCCACTTGTTACCCTTCTTAGTAGCATTTCAACAACACTAATTATACAGGGGACACATTAATATGAATTCACTATATTTGTGCAAAGTGCTAAGCTAAACAACCTGCCTTGGGCATATTTCTCATGTACTGGCAAAGTTAACAGAGCTACCAGCTGCATTTACCTACTGAAAGAGTGTTGTGAGCCAACACTGCACATATGGCAAGTGGAATAAAGACTGTTACATGTGTTTGTTCATTTGATCACTCAGAGTATCTGAATACAGCACTGCTTCACATAAGAGATCCTTGTTTCACATCTAATCATATCACTCCACAGTCAAGATGGCCTCTTCATTCTATTAAGCAGCAACACCTGGTGAAAAATTATTGTTAGTCCTCAGTAACTACAATCTGTTCAGAGAGCACAAATGTTTGATTGCTAGGTAGAAGCTTAATGGCAGTCTTAACAGATGTGTTCACATCACTGTGGTTAATAATGAATGCAACATATTTTTGTTGTGTAGCTGAGTGTAGTGCAAATTATTTTTCTTTTCATCCATATTATGTATCAAAGAATTTAAAGCACCCTGTCAGACATGTCTGCTGTATGTTATCTCTGCTACAGTAACACCTGTATCTTGGAACACATTTTGATGAACAGCTTTTTGTCATTTTGGAAAGGATACATGTGAATTTTAATACATCAATTCTTAAAACATATTCTAACACTTAAAGTTCATATACAGTAGGGGTATGTAAAAATACTGTGCGATCAGCTTTGATGCATAATGCTAACTCCCCCACCAATAGATTCACAAGACAGTAGAAATGTTGTTTGGAACATTGTCATCAGAGGTACGCTTACTCATTCTCTCCAGGTACCGTCCACCTACGTTCCATGTGCAGGCCTGGTATGATGAAGTGAAAGACTATTCCTTCCCTTACCCTCAGGAGTGTAACCCCTACTGCCCCTTCAGATGCTCCGGCCCGGTTTGCACTCATTACACACAGGTAGCCAAGTCTGGATTGTACAATTTCTTTTCAGGATTTCAAAGACTTGATTTAACCTAAGGCTTTGTTATCAGTACTGCAATTTAGTTTTCCATGGTCTATCTTTTATAGCTGGTGTGGGCCACCAGCAGTCGGATTGGCTGTGCCGTCAACTTGTGTTACAACATGAATGTGTGGGGACAGATTTGGGCCAAAGCTGTCTATCTTGTCTGCAATTATTCACCAAAGTAAGCACATTTGTTGTTGATGTTCTTTCACAGATGCATGACTGTTATACAGGCTAGAAGAGTGATAAAAATCTTAGATATGCTCTCGTGTCATTTTGATCTGACAGTATCTTTGGCTGCTGAATTTCAAATGTGTTTTCACTCATAGTTGAAGTTCAAAATAGTCACACAAAAAGGAGTTAGAAAGCAGTGAGTTATCAGATTTGTTTAAGTTGTGTGTGTTGTGTTCCATAAACATTACTTGTTATGTGACCTAAACAGGGGGAACTGGTGGGGCCATGCACCTTATAAACATGGGACACCATGCTCTGCCTGTCCTCCCAGTTATGGAGGAGGCTGCAAGGACAACCTCTGCTACAAAGGTATGTGTTGACAAAACAGAAAGACAGAGGAAGAGAAGCTGAGAAAATATTTGCTCATTACATTTTTGTGACTTTACTTGAAGATGACAATTCCAACCCTCCACAAGAGGAAACGGAAGAATACAACTTCATTGAGCCAGAGGCCCCCCGTACTCCGCAAAAGCCCCGGCCCCGGGTCTCAAAGCCCGAGCCTCCCAGTCTCCCCAACCCAGCCCCCACCAAGCCCCCCACAGTGGACCTGCAGAAGAATGAAGTGGTCAACACACAGCAGATGTGTAAGCTGCCATTTAACTGTTTATTCTGGATCTAGTTTCATCTCAAAACGGGGGGTGTAGGATCTGGTTTTGGGGATGGGAGGTGCACAGAGTGGTACGATGAACTGTATAGGACAAGATCTAAAGAAAAAGAACACTTTTTTTTCAAAATTGAGTCAAAACCAAAGAATTTGTGAATAGCTGTCTGCTTAGTGAGCAATAATGTATAACGTGAGCAAAAAAAGGCCTTGACCGGAAATGTTTTTCTTGCAATTTATCTTAAATTGCCTTGATGTTCTGTAGCCTTTATCTGTCATCTCCCTGATTAACCCTGACAGTTTCTGAAGTGTACTTAATATTGCAAGTCACTCTTTGGAGAAGGGAGGGGAGCTCTATTTTAGCATGATCCCCTGAGTGTGTGTTTGCTTTTGGCCGGCTGAGAGGGGTTGAGGGGTGAGAGGGGCTCGCTGTGGTTTTTAAATGGCTTCCTCTCTGCAGTGCAAGGGGCCTGTGCTTGTAAGCTGAGACACTTCCTCCAGTATTGCTGACCACCCTGAACCTTGTTGCAGGAATTCGTCTCTTTTGGCTCTTGAAGCATCACGACAATACTCTTCACTTAGTGTAACTCACCTCAGGCTTTTAGCAGCAGCCAGCTGATGCATGTTGGTTCCTGTACGAGTATTGAAAGGCTTTTATGTTTATGTGTTTCAGCTCAGCTTGTGAAGTGTGACACTAAGCTTCGAGATCAGTGTAAAGGAACGCCATGCAATAGGTACGGTTAAGATGAAATATGTTGAAAACTCATAAAACACAATGAATACTATAAAGTGCATTTTCACCTATTTTATTCTGCATTACTCCACAGATATGAGTGTCCAGCTGGATGTTTAGATGCTACAGGAAAAGTAGTTGGGACAGTTTACTATGAAATGGTGAGTGGGTCCTTGAGCAAGACATTGAAATGCTACTTGCTTACTACTGTGTCAGCAAAATGACATGCAAAGTAAATAATGGTCTGAATAATATGCTCTCTTTTTTGTAGCAATCCAGTGTTTGCAGAGCTGGTCTACATGCTGGTGTCATAGATAATGATGGAGGATGGATGGATGTAACAAGGCAAGGAAGAAAGGACTTTTTCATCAAATCAAACAAGAATGGAGTACCATCTCTAGGGTGAGACAGTAATATTTAGAATTTATACTGATAATATTTGATAGTGATATTGATAAAAAAAAAAAAGTCCTAAAAATAGGGGAAATAATGTGGTCTAATGTCATGTTGTGTGTGTTTTCCCTTGACAGAAAATATCAGAGTGCTAATTCCTTCACAGTTTCCAGAGTAGCAGGTATGTGTGACATCTACTAACAACGATGTGACACTTTAATTATGATGTGTTACATTTCATATGAAATTACACATGATTAGCTGTGCTGGAAAACGCTGTATTTCTGTCTTGCAGTCATAGCCATCACATGTGAAACCACAGTGGCACAGCTGTGTCCATACCAAAAGCCTGCAAAACATTGCCCGAGGTACAAACCTGGCTGTATGTTTGACTGCACGTCAATCTCCTTATTAACTCAAGGTCCCAACCTTCATGTAAATTTATCCATATTCAACTGTTCCCTTTTTAGATTATTCTGCCCGAGAAACTGTTTAGAAGAGAACCCGCACATATCCAGAGTAATTGGCACCACAATATACTCTGATGTAAGTCTCTCTTTTTGAATTTAAATGAGTAAAACCTTTTCACCATTCAGGTCATCACAGAACTGAATCAGCCTTTCTCAGATATTATCTTTCTTCTTGCATTGCTCCTGCAGAAGTCCAGTGTATGCCGGGCAGCGGTCCATGCTGGAGTCATCAAGAACGATGTGGGTGGCTACATCGATGTGATGCCAGTGGACAAGCGGAAACACTACATTGCCTCATATCAAAATGGCATTGTCTCTGAAAGGTATGGGACGTCTCATGGCTAATCTCCTAAATACTAAGCTGACCTATATGTTTCAGGCTGGAATGTAAAACATGCTGATTTCCATTGCCGTGTGCATATTTAGTGTAACTTGGGTTTTTTTCTTTTTTGTTTTTTCTTAAAGGGACGTATCATGCACATTTCCAGGCCCATATTTATATTCTGGGGCTCTATTGGAATATCTTTGCATGATTTACTGTTAAAAAACTTATTTATCTTATACTCGCCCTTTATGCAGCCCTTCAGTTCAGCCTCTGTCTGAAACAGGCCATTTAAGGCCCCCTCCTGATGAGCCCACTCTATCCTGACTGGTTAGCTGTTGGAAGCTGCATCTTGGCAGACTCCTGGCGGTTTCCGATGCTACGTAATCAAACAAGAGCAGTTGGATTTCACCTATTTTTCTTGTTCTTTACTTGAAATGGAAACTACTCCCATAATCCAATCTGAAATATGTAAGTGGACAATGCAAACAACCCATGAAACAACCTTAGCAACAAAGGCTATGGAATGGACGGCAATATCTGGGCATGTGCAAACAGCAGAGGTCAAAACACAGTCCTATAAACAATAACACAAAATCCTCAAACAGAATAGTGTAAAAACACAAAATACATTTAACATCAGAAGCTTTCGGGTATACTGGAATTGAATTAACTTAGTGAGATTTATGGTCCTACATCAGTATTCTCTCTTAAATCTTGGGTAGAAAGTGAAGGGGTTAATTTGCTGGGGCATAGAGAGGAGGAGTGAGAAATCAATGGCTTTCAGGTAGAGAGAAATTTATCCACTCTGCCCTCTCTTGTGGACCTAATCTTTTCAAGATGCAGGCAGTTCATTACATCTCTCATGCAGTGCACAAGGGAGGGTGATTAGCATGCTTCTAGTTTAAAATAATTAATTGCTTGGCAATCAGAGTAGAGAAGATGAGTGCATCTTTACGTAATTCTGGGAGGGGTTTGTTTTTGTTTTTTTTGGTTGTGAGCCAAAAAGGGCAACAACCGGACAAAGGTCCAAAGCTTAATCTAGTGGCTCATATAAAGGAAATGCCAGGATGAATGCAGAGCAGGGAAAAGCCAAAACATATGCACTGAGGAAGCAGAATCCTACCAGCATCTATCACAAACCAGATCAATATTGGTTAAAATTGTAGACAGTTCTAGCTTAGTCCAACCAATATCATTGAAGAAATGAAGATGGATATAGACAAGAAGAAGGATTCTGGATGGAGTCTGCCTTAGACTCTTCCTTTTCTTTTTGTGAAAACACATACTTCAAATTAGTCCCCAACTGCTCTCACGTAACACATTGGAGAAGGAATGGAAGTGAAAATTGGGTCATGCAGAAGAGAATAGAAACAACTTCTTATGCATGTACATTATAGTTCAGTGCTTTGTCTGGTTATGTTTAGGTGGATGTTAAATAAATTGTATAAAAGGTGTACTTTTGTAAGACAAAAACTTGATTATGTGATATATCTGAAAATACATGCCTTAGGCATTTAAAAATGTGATTTTTGGTTACAGGTGTACCCTTGCACAACCAGATTTTTGATATTGATATACTATGATATTTAAGAATGGAAAAAGCTATTTGAGAACTCAGTCAATGCACATACCACACCTATCAGCAAAGTTTTAGATGATGGATAGTTAATAATAGTTTCAGATGACTTGCTGTCTCATCAAACTCTTGAACCTTGAAGTAAAAGGATGGAAAATAGGCTTTGGAAGGCTTTGAGTGTGTTCGTTCAGGCAGTACTTGTAACTTAAAATGTAAAACATCTGAGCTGTCACCATTTACGGAGTGTTTTATTGCTCTAATACAGTAAGAGAGGGCGTCAATTATGGGGACCATAATGGGCTTTCCCCATCTGAACCCGTGCACAGGTCAAATCACTGAGGCCATACAGGTCACATCGACAATGTACAGTAAGATGCAGTTTATTAACTCCCATGTGTTGTTGATTTACAGGTAATTATACTTTACTTGATGCCATTTTAAAAAAGGTACACAAAGCAGGACTTAGAGACACATTTACAGGGAACAGTCAACTCTTGCTTAACTGAGTTCATAATCAGAGACAGCAGCAAACTTAGAATAAAGGACCCGAAGCACGAGGTTTTCAAAGAGAGAGACGAGTCATCGGCATAGAGGTATATTTTTGGTAATTTCGCCCCATCTTTTTTCTGTGTATGCTTCAAAGAGGAGGGGTGCGAATAGACAACCCTGTTCGGTGCCACGTGCGAACACAGAGTAGGAAATGAGAGATATCATTGGTTTGTACGGAGGCTGTTGGAATGTTAAGAAGCTTAACCCAGGCAATAAAGAATTCACCCAACCCAAATATATCCAGAGTGTAAAAAAGTCTTGCACTCTGCTTAGTCACATAGCTCCTCTGCCTTAAGAAAATGAAGTAGCCTTCATTCGACTTTTTGAGTTAGAAGATAAATTAATAATGTTGGATGACAGACTGATATTGAAGAACGCAGTATTTTAAATCAAGCCTTTGGTCGGTATGATTTGTTTTTGGCAGGATGTAATAAAACTTATGAGCCAAGATTTTAGTGACGACTTTGGCAATATTGGGGCAGAGACTAACCTATAACTGTCACGGTAAAGTAGATGTCTGTCACCATAATCATTCAAAAGTTCAAAATTATTCCTACATAATGAGTCCTCAGTGACTGAAAGGGACTGTTAACAAAGAGGGGAGCTTGTGATTGCCCAGGAAAAGACTTTGCTGATGCTAATACAGTGAGAGCATGTCTTGAATCCATGCTGTACCAGTACAACAGCATTAAGGTTACAGGTCAGTACCAGCCTCTGTTTAAAGCTAACGTGACCCATATACTGTATAGTCTGTTCCATTTATTTATAGACATTAAATTACACCAACTTTGGATTGTTCTATTGTCTACAGAATGACTGTTGTTAACATGACCTGTGCAGAGGACAGACACACACAGTCTCATTCATTATAGCCTGCCATCTCTCTTTCTGCCCTCTCTGTCTTTCCTTGTCTCTCTCCACTACATTTATCTTTGTCACAATGCTGAGAGGCTTGACGTCTGTTAGTATCTGCCCATCATTTATCTGTCTCTTTTTACTTCACAACATGTCTGTCTTTGTTGGATTAACACATGAAGTCCCTTGTGTTTGTGTAGAAATAGTGGTTTATCTGTTTTCTCAGGGAACTTCAGCCTCTATCTGTTTGTGTCCTATCTGTCATCAGAGTGTCAGACGACACACTGACGTGGACATTTCGCCGTAAAACCTGAAATCTATCTGTTTGTGTGTGTCTGTCATACATCTTTCTGCAAAAGGCCGGGACATATTCTGTATCTGACACATGCCGCACTCAGACTGACTCTCCCTCTTTTTTCTTTCTTTCCCCACAGTCTTCAAAATCCTCCTGGAGGGAAGGCGTTCCGGGTGTTTGCTGTGATTTGAGTGCCCCAGAGGGCGGCTTCACCAAACAGAAAGCGCACTTGGGCCTGTGAATAGGCAGTAATCAAGCCCTGTTGTCAAACTCAATGACTGAAATGTTTCTGGCTTTGCTACACTCCAGGGGTTAGAGGTCGTCTCCATGACAGCATAAACCGAGCAACAAAAACTTGACACATACACAATGAGAACCTGTCTGGACTCACTTGCATGGAGTTTTCAATTTGTCATCTTTAGTGGGAAATTTTATAAACTGTAAATATCTTGGAATGGTTCACTAATATTTTGTTTTGTACATATTTGTCAATAGTATTACGTTTGTTTTATCTTTGTGCCATGCCTGCCTTTTTAACAAATAGCTGTGTATGAATACTGATTATAAAAGTCCTATGATAAAACATTTTAATGGCACTTAAGGATGAATTTTGTTTTTATTGTCTGGCACATTTTTACTGGTGCTCTGGGAAGGGGTCATGTCATATTTTGTACTTTTTTAATGATTGGGGAACAAATTGTTGCATTTATTTTTATAAAATTATGCTTATTATATATATCAATATGATGTATAAAGGATGCTGCTATATGTTTTTCTATTGTTATTGTAATTTCCAGTGTGATGGTTTTATTTGTTTGTCAGATAATGAGGTTTAGTTAAAACTCCCTGCAGGTCGGGAAGTAGTACACTCAACCTTCACAGTTATCATTCTCAAAACAAAACCTTTATGTCTGACTTCATCATGAATTCCATTTGGATGTCTGAACCCAAAGCTGTTTTAGGTAATGAATGGTCATCTCCCTGTAACATTGATGAACAGAAACAACAATATGCTACAGTTTTATTTTATACAGTATCAACAAATATACCAGCTCTCAGCTTTCTTTAATCTGCCATCATTATAATGGGCAATTAAATGTATTTTTGTTTCTGTTTCTCTGTGCATCATATATATTTTCCTACCCCGGGTTTTGTGGAAGTGTTCATTTTGCAATAAAATATTACGTCCACCACAATGCTTGTGTCGTTAATGCACTCACAAAGTCTATTTGATATTTCCAAGATTCATAGGCTGAAAGCATTTCACATTTTAACTATGTAAATTTTACAATATATTGTAACTGATTTATTATAAGGTTTTATTATCATAATTAATAATTAATGTTCTGCAATTCAACTTGCCTTTAAAACATCCATTGTGCTATATTACAATAAAGTACTCCAAGTACTTTCCCCAAAATTGTAATTCTATGAAATGTAACATCTATATTATGTTACCATTTGATTTCCTGCTGTAAATCTGCGGTGACGGGGTTGGTGCTGCACATTTATTCCTATTCTCGAGGATTTCTTTAGAAGTAACATGATCATAACTCAGATATATGTTTACTTGTAATGATTTATCCTAGCCTCTCAGACACCACAGTGCCTTAGATTAATTTCACCCTGCACATACTCAAAGATCCGGGATGAAATGAAAAAGAACTTGTAAATAATATTTTTAAGTTGCAGACTTTGACAGGAAAAGCTCTCTTGATAGTCTACAAATGAAAAAGATACAAAAAACAAATCTTAAACTGGCTAAATATTGGCAGTCTGAAACTGGCAAACCATGTAGACAGATGGATGTCAGCGGTCCTTGAACAGTTCATCTGATATGGGTCATAATACCTTCATATTAAAACTGAAAATCTGCGCTAAAACCTCATAGCCAATGAGTCATTTCACATTTGCTCTAACCCAATGGATAAGCACTCTGAGCCAAGACACCAAAGATCAAAGTACCTCAGGGAGCTACTGAAGTGGTAGGTTTTGTGGGTTGGATGAAGAATAACTGCTTCTCAACTGAACCCAATCCCCTATACTTGCTCTACTTGTGGGAGAGGCCTGCACAACTTACATGAAAGTCTCTCAGGATGTGGCACCCCCTGCTAACTCTCAGTATCAATACTGGTTATTCATTCAAACCGTGGTGAGCGGAAGTGTTTCATTTTAAATGTCCCAGCTTTCCTCTTAGGCTCTGTCACCAGGGAGTGCAGTCACTCCTCATTTGCTTCTGAGCAGCAATGGAGCGAAATGACCAATCCATAATGGGTTCCACCATATCCATGTCTGACAGTGTTATGATGTCTGGAGGGCTGCAATGGGTTGTGACTTGAACTGCCAGTCTTTGTTATTAGCCAGACAAGTGCTACTAAATCTTACATGATGGGTCGAAATATACAGTTACTGGCCCGGTGACACTGATGTCACACAATATAAATGCAATCTTGTTAAATGAATTTTGTGGGGGAATTGTAATTACATATCTATCTGCATTAACAGATCTCATTGCACATGTGGGAAAACACATGCAACATGCACACTGACCCTCGCAACATAGGGAAAACATCTTAGTGAAGACAAATCAGGTTAAAAGGTGTGTGTGTGTGTATGAAGGTCTGAAGGAGGTTGACTACTAAAGAACACACTCATGTACAGTACGTGCCCGCACACATGCACACACTCATTCACGCTCTGACACATCATGTTTAGCTTAAACCCGACCACTTGTGATTGGCCGAGCTGTGCAGGAGAAAGGGCTGCGGAGTGATTGATAGGCCGTCCGTGTGCGCCAAAGTCCTGTGAGAGGAAAAAAGAGGCATACATCAGACAGGTGTCAAAATTCACAGCAGGGTGTGGTGATAGGTGGCATTCAGAGGCTCTGAAGAATGAAAGGCAAGAGGACAAGGAGGAGAGTGAAAGGGAGAAAATGGGGGACAGAAGAAAGGGCAGAGAGATAACCTGACAGCTGGAGAAAACAGCGTGATGTTTTGACTCTCAGACACCTTCATGAGCATTGGAATACCATCTGCAGAATTTCTCATTTTTTCCTAACTTCTTAAGTTCATGAAAACAATACGAAACTCGAGTTTTGCATGAACAGGTTTAGCTGAATCATGTGATTAAAAAAGACTTGCTTGACTTCAAATAATTAAAGAAGACATATGATCTAATAGTGATAGATTGTTGTATGCTTTCATACGCTAACCATCCAGACAAGGGGTGCATTAAGAGCAAAGTGACAGAGGCCCTGTTCACACCTAGCATTAACATAGTATTAGGTCATCCGATCACAAGTGGACAGCTCTAAGTACGTCACTTTACACCTAGCATTGGAATGCATCTCCACATGCGAGTGACCACTTGTGATCGGATCTCACTTCCCCGCTCTATATGCAATTAAACATGTACAGCATTTCTGTTTGCAAAGACCAAATGCGTTGTTTTTTTTAACCAGCAGGAGGCAGCAATGCTCTTCCCATGCCTAGTCTGCCAGAAATTAAAAGAAGAAAAAGTTTGCGAAGTTTGCCCAAATGTCAATCAGACAACGTGATTTGTGTGTACTCCATCCACAAGAATTTTGCCTGTTGTTTCGCACTTTAATATGATGCCGTTGGCACGCAAATGAGTACGTATTTCCGCTTATGCAGACGACGTCATTTGAGTAGGCCATCCTTCAGTGTGGCCCAGAACACATTTGTGTACACACTGCTAAAAGAATGTGGCCATATGCAGCCCAGACCACCTCCGAATGTGTTCTAAGCAATCGGACCTCAATGCATCCTCAATGTGTCTTGGGTGCATTCACACCTGTACTTAGAGCTGTCCACTTGTGATCGGATCACCCAAGACGCATTTTAATGTCAGATGTGAACAGGGCCAGAGCGACAGCCACAGGCCTATTAAGACCGAGGAGACTGAATGCCGTGAAGACAGATGGGATGAAAGACAAGCTCGCAGCTAGCAGGGTCTGCATGGTGCCACCAGTGTTTTCAGACTGTCGTTTAAAATAAGGAAGGCCATTAATAACCTCCTCACTGTGCTCTGCTCAGCTGCAGTCTGGCGCGTCTTGCAGAGCTAAATGTGGCGCTGCATGGCAGCCGACTGGCAGACTGTGTCAAAGAGACCATATATACCTGAGGAGAGGGAAAAAGAGAGGGAGGCAGGCAGACAGAGTTTGTATGTGGTTCTGCATTTGTCTGTGCTGTATATGTGTGCGTGTATGTGTGTGTGTGTGCAAGTGCTGTATGTTTGGGTTTAATTGTATTGCTCATGTTGGATGCTGCTCTTTTCGCTTACTCACCTGTTTGTTTATGTGCTATGTGCGTGCCGCCTGTCCTACTGTGGTTGGATGGGAATCAGATAGCAGTGATGCAGTCAAGGAAGCCGTCAGCACCGAGGTGAAAAGTTATGGTTGCCAGTGGTAATGACTGTGTTCCTTCTTGTCAAACCTTTACTTTGGCAGATGAACAAAACATAAAATTTGACAGGGAGTGGGTTTTTTCCCCCCATGATCCAAAAATATTACATGTATATAGCCACACTGTGAATGTGTTTTTGCAAAAGATGGAGTGGGTACTTTGGTGGAGAAAGAAATAAGCTTTTCCTGAGTGGGTGACTCATATAATTATTGAGTTATTTTAGGCCTGTAGGCTTTTAAAACAAACCTCTGACAAATCTTAGACATTTGATTTAACCATTCATTACCAACTGGCTCTCCTGTGACCAACCCACCCAACTACTTGACTGAAATTGAAAATCTTATAGCATGCATTTAAATTGCTGCTTCAGCTCGTTCAGTTGGGGAATTATAGTGGAATACCAGATATCCAAATTGATACTTGGAATGTGCCAGTCAGCGGGACAACACATGGGGCCATGCGTGCTTAAAGATTTGTTGAAGGTTTTTGTGCATGTTTTTTGACTATGCTCAATTATAGCATGATTCTTCTTTAAAACACTAATTATTCCACCTGAAAAAAAATGTCATCTTTAAACTTGTGTCCTACCTTAGAAACTGTTCAAGACCTTTCGAGACACAGAACAATATATGCCAAAGCTACATGGTTTCCTTACTGGACTATTTTACTGAGGTGCAACCAGTGTGACATGAATGCCTATGGTATGCAAATATAATCTGTAATGAGAACCTTGAGTGATGCGAATCCAGTCCTGAAACAAAATTGTGCTATTTGAGAAAGAAGTTAAAGCACTTACACGATGTCAACAGCTCAGACTTGGCCACTGCACTCTACCAGGTGAACTGCGGAATTGAGGAAGCTTTAACAGATCAAATAGTCCCTCTGCCTTCATGTCCAACTAGGGGCGGATCCGAATCCGAATCCGGTATTCGACAAAGCACAAATAGTGGGATTTACGAATATTTATTTCATACAAATATTTAAAAAATCATTTGTTTTCATGAAGAAGAAAAAAACACGTCAAATAGCTGATTTTCCTCATGTGAGTGCGGTGAGTATTTGTGCTCTTTCTGCTTGTGCTGACATGACAATGAATGGAGCGTGTGTGTGTGTGTAGCTGCTAATCTGAATATAATAAACAAAAAACATAAACAATATGGGATAATTTCAGAATACAAGACAGTCTCAAACTTGGAAGCATACCACAAGTCGACCCTCAGGAAAATCTTCCAGCAAAACTGCAAATGTGTCCGTGTTTGACAGCATTGTTGTCGGCTTGGTTAAAAAAAAACTATGAGTGTATTTCCCTTGAATGGCTGTCCAGAGCTAACGGTTGCTAACGTTTAGTTTGCTGCTAACTGAGATTGTTGCTAATTGACAATTTGTCTTGACATGTTGGCACCAGTGATACGTTGGTGATTTAAACTTATTTTTCCATCACAATCTCAGTGTGACACGTTTCCCTGTATGAGCTAATGCTGTTTTCTCTGTTTTGATAATGGGAATGCAGAGGAAATTGTGTTTTGTTCTGCTATTTAGCTAATTGTAGCTCATGGCAATATAGATTAGCTTGCACCTGTTTTTGAGCTTTAACAATAGATAGTGAGTGTATCCTTATAGCTGTCTTCTTTTCAAAACAGTAACGCTGTGTGTGTGTGTGTGTGTGTGTGTGTGTGTGTGTGTGTGTGTGTGTGTGAGTGTGTTTGTGTGTGGGTGTGTATGTGCATGTCACTGCGCACAGTAACATTAAATGTTAGCCTATGCAATGCATATATTCACAATGTTCACAAAGGCATTTATTAGTTTAGAGTTTAGTTTATTGGTTTGAGTGTGGATTAGGAAATGAATGTTAGTTTTAAAATGATTTTCTTTTCAATGATGTTTATGGTTATATGTGTTTATTGCTGGGTTTATGAAAATATTACATTTAAGCATTCATAATTATTATAATGGATTATTGAAGAACACTTTTCCTAAAATTAGAAATGCAATAAAAACAAAAACAGGATCACTGTGCCTGTTTCCACTTTTATTCGAATACAAATATAAATACAAATAATTTTGCTGCCTCAACAAATACAAATACAAATACAAATACTGGGCTCTCTGCACATCCCTATGTCCAACACAAATAAATGGAGCTTTCAGAGAGAAAAGCTTCCTATGTTTGATAGAAAATTAAGAAACATTTGAGCTTTTGCTGCTGCAAGATTATTTTGTTTATGTATACTCAGATGAGTAGAAAGCTCAATTAAAAACATCTGGTAAATACTCCTTACAGGTTATGCTAAACACACTATTGTGCATCTACATTTTTAAATGTTAGCTGTTGTGCAATCTCTTAATGTCTTCTTGTCTTTTGTACAGACATTTCTGTATGCACACAGTGATTTAATGATGAGCATACAATTATTTTACCTCGAAGGGCAACAGGCATAAAAATACTGCACATCAGAGAAATTATTGTCAGCGTTTTGCACACATTAGACACCAATACTGACATTTGTGTCTGTATAAATGGGTGCCAGTGAAGCAATTTTATGCTCAGGATGCAGATGTGGGCCACATGTAAAAGCCTTTCTAAAACAAGCACTGTGGAATAGGGAAAGTTGTGCTTACAGTACCTCTCCAGGAGGGGCTGGCTGCCTCCCAGACTGCTCTGCTGTTAGATCTGCCCCTCAGAATAAATAATGACAAGTCCTCATCATCTGGACACTTAAAGAAACTAAATCATATCTTTTCTCTGGAGGACTGTGTGTGATTTATTGAAGTATCTCTGGATGCTTCAGCGGATCAATGTTTTATAGCAGCCTCACTTTTACAGGGTATATTTCTACAAGTCAGCTGTCTAAATGGGCAGAGGCTGTGTGTTTATCCTCCAGATGTGGGTCAGTTGAGATTGTGTTAATAATAACAGGAAATTGACTGAGATTCAAAGAACCCTGCCTATCCAAGGCGCAATCAGACGACCTGCGTGTAAAACAAACACTTGTTTGCAAAGGAAAGGAAAATAAACGTTGGGAAAGATCTGGAACGTAGATGCTTGGCAGGACAACAAGGAACAGTCTGAAGAGCTACATACAGCTGAATATCATGGCCAGACAATGCATGGCAGATGGGCACACACACTCCTTTGCAGTCAGACATAATACAAGAAAAAGGAAGTGGGAGAGTCTTGGGCCAAGGCCTAGAGGGCCCAGGGGTAGTGGAAGAGGAGCACAGCATGAAAAATGAAAAAGGAAAACTCATGAAAAACTACAGTTCATAGTAAGCTACATCAAAAGGAATCCCAAAATAAGTTTGTTTACAAGTTTTTGCGTGAGTCATCAAAAACTATTCCTTTTGTAGCTGCCTGCAACACATAGTACAGTAGACAGACTTATAAGCAGTGGGCGATATACCAAACACAATTCAATGACAGAAGTGTACAACTGTATTTATATTGGGATCATGGTCAGGGAGCATAGAGTGCAAAATATAAAGAGCCTGCACGAATCAGGCGCCGGCGATGGGCCGCAAAATCATGGAGGAGGCTGCCCCTGGACTCTGACGTCATCAGTGACCTTTCGTGTATTTACAGAGGAGGTTTGATTTCCACTCTTTTTCCATGCTCACACATGAGCCGTTGTGAAGCGGGTCCTGGAGGTAAAAGAGTAGCTTTGTCCCGACCTGGATGGTGAGCACTGGAGTCATGTGCTTCTGCCAATCCCGAAGAAGGGCCCACAAGCCACGGCCATTGAGAAAAGCACAAGCATCACCTGTTTTATATTAAATCTGTCAGATTAAATAAGGAAGCCAATAACCTGCAGCACTCGAGGTGGCGTTTTAGCCAAATTTGAACCTCTCCTCTACTAATCACGCTTGTTAAAGCTGTTTTTAAACAGGGTAGAGGAACAGAGCAGACACACTTTGCAAAGAAATTCTCAAATCTGCACCTGACCAACTGATGTACTGTTATATTAAATGAGATGTGCAGTTATAAAAATGTCGTCTTCTGTATGAACAAACCACAAAGTGTCTTAATTTGGAGTAATGCAACTTGTGTAGGTTTAAAATGAATATGACAACGCACTTGGTTTACAACAGTGATTTTTGCTCTGTCTGTTGTACAGCTTATATGTTGCACTTCGCCACTCATCGCCTTATGAAGATTTTGGCTATTGAAGTATTGTGATCTCATTATCATACAGAAGAAACATGAAGACATTAAATAGCCCTCTCAAACTGCTCCTTCTAACGCTGCAGACAATATTGCCCTCTACAGGGCATACATATTAGTCACGCTTGTCTGTCTCCTCTGAGGTTTTCTTTTTTTTCTTCTTTTGGGGAGGGGGGTGAGAAGAAGAGACACAGCACCACATGTGATGAATGAGTAATGACAGTGTGGAGAGAGTGTGAGGATCAGGGGCTGCAGGGGTGGCACACTGAGGAGAGAGACTGTCCTGCAACCTTAAGACCTTGCTTCACACCTTCTTAACACATCCTTTAGCGACTAACTTCACGTGTGTTCTTCTGTTGTTGTTTCCAACCTTTGACCTCACTGTGGAGCACTTGTTAACGAAGCAGATAAAGATGGTGAGGAGATAAATCAATCTAATATCTGTAACAAACATTTCCAGTATTATAACTCAAATCAATGTGTTGACAACAAAAATGATAACTTTTAAATAACGTGAAATTTAATTTAAAATGATTAAGAAGACTAAACAGAACTCCAAAAGAGCTGATATGAATTAATTAAGGAACACAGGCTCTAATTTATCAAGTGTCTCAAAGCATGAAAGATGATTAAAATGAATGAGATGGCCGCATAAAGGACCTGGTCAGTGATCCAAGTCCAGCCACTCCTTCACTTAAAAAGTTGATGAATTCAGCCTGTGGTCTCCAAATTAGCTGTGTGGTGAGAAAAAAAAGAAGTGTAGAGAGATGAAGGAAAAACAGGCGTCTCATCACTCTTGTGGGAGTGGAGAGAGGCACCTATTTTACTCCTCTATCTTCCAAGAGGAGATGAGTGTGATGAACTGTGGATTCAGCCTCCCCCGACTGCTTCTGTGAGAAATGCCACAGCAGCAGATCAGCTAAGTCTCCAGAGATCAGGCCCAGGGTTCAGCCTCGCTGTGACACAAGATGGACCCCAATTTAGGACACAAAGACTTGGTCAAACCAGCAGGAGGTATAGCCTTTCCCTGGGAATGATCTGTTCCTTTTCTATTCATTGTATCTATGCTCTTACCTCTCTTCTTCCTATTTTTGTAGTTTCCCCTTTGCTTCACCCTCATCTGTCTCTTTCCTCACTCACTTTCCTTAACAGCTTTGCACTCTCTTGCCTCAGTACCATCATTAGTATACCCACCGACTAAAGTTCTAAAGTTCAATTTCTGACTCATGCACTCATTTACAATTACAATTATGAGGCTTAGAATGCAAATATACACTTTTGTGCATATTTTCATTTTAGATGGCTGAAATTTAAAACGGACAATCGTGAAAGGTGTATCCGATGGATTACCTTGCAAAATTAATTTGCACAAGCAGACATGCTGCTGCATATTGAATCTTATCCTCAGCTCTTCTGATAAAAAAATTTTTTTGGTTAATTTGGTAATGCGAGGAACCCTTGTAATAGGCTTATACGCTCCACTTAGAACACTCCCCTCATCTGTGATTGAAGTAAAGGACCCTCTCAAATCGCGCACTCTGACGATTCACCTTCTAGAGAAGGACAGAGGGGCCCTCCAACCACTTCTACTCTTAACTGTTATGGAGTAAATCACAAACATGTCATGGCTGGATCCTCTGGGACTACATACAACCTTAGCTGTCCTATATTGTGTGACTAACCAATGTCCTCATTGCATGGCCAAGGACCCACTGAGCCCAGAACAGCTCACATCTCTTATACTGAAAAATGGGGGATTTTTTTCCCTTTCCACACTAGCTTTGCCCCTCCAGGCATTGACATTTAATCAAACCCAAATCCCATTGTGCCTATTAACATATCAGGCTGATACGGGTTGCTGTAAAAAGCTTGAGTACAGGAACCCCGAGCAGAACATTACCATAACTCTGCCTGTGTGATCTCTTTCTCTCTCCTCCGCCCACATGTAAAAATGCTTACCTGGCAAACAACTAAGCATGGAGAGTCATCGCTCCCTCTCACACTCTCCTCCTTCCACTCTTTCACCCCAGTTTATCTTTTTAGAACGTGTTAATTATTTAGCTGTTTGTGCTTGTGAATGTTTGCCAAATCGCACATCGAGACAAACTAAGCAACTAATGCAAAGGCAATTTTAATATTTCACCAGACCATCAAAACGATCTTGAGTTTGTTTTTTGTCCTGGCTGTGACTGAATAAGCAATTCAGGGTACTTTTTAGGAATGCTTAGTGCTAAAATGGATGGCTTGGTTTCTCTACGAGCAGCTCAGTCTTCCTAATATTAATCATTATAGATGTGAAGGGAGTTGGATAAGTGATGCAGAACGTCTGTGAAAAATGGTGATGATTATGAGGTCAATACCTGATAAATTGCCATATTGGATAAGAGTTGTTTCACACAGCTCAGCAGATATTGGCTGGTTTGCTCGTGACCTTGGAGAAGGTCTCGCTGCTCTTGAGCAAGTCTCAGCACATCTGACCTTGCTGGCAGCCGCTCATGTATGTCAGTGCCATATGTTGGTTTGTGTGGTGGCCTACACGCTGAGCGTGGAGCCTCTCTACCTGACACCAACTGAGGCCAAACTGGTTGTTAGTCTTGTATCACAGCAGGCAATTACTCCCTGAAAACTAGGACAGTTCTTGGTAATGACAGTCACCAGAGCACAATATTTAATGCAATGAAAAGACATTGCTGCTGTCAGCGTTGTTTTCTTAGAGTGAGCATGACAAGGCGATGGGAATGGAACAGGGCCATGTTGTACAAAGAGGATTATGAAGACAAAACAACATTGACAAGTCTGAAATTTGAGCACACTTCCAGAGAGATATGAAGACTATCAAAGTCAAGCTGTTTGTTGGAGGGATGGTAGCGTGCTGTTTTGTGCGCCCATGTGAGTGTGATGAACACGGCGGAAAATACACACTTAGAGGTAGACTGAGTTCTACCTCTGGACTCATAAGCTGACACTTGACAGAATAGCACTTCTCAAAGTGGCAGCCATCTATGCCACGCAGAACAAAGCCTCCCTCTTTCTCAGCTAGTGAAAGCAGAAGATATTTCTTTCAGTGGAAAAATAACTAATAAATAAATTAATGTGAGCAATAGGATAATTGCGAGATACAAAAGACGGGCTGTGTCGGAACATGTGTCCTCTTTTATAAAAGGAAATCTGTTTTCTGCTAACCACATGAATCTAAGATGCTTTCTTAGATTGAAAAGTGTAAAATAAAGGAATCTGTGAGGCGGCACTCTGCTGATCTTCACTTAATCATATAGTTGTTTATATAACTCTGTTACATAAGCCATTTTTCTTCTCTACATTTTAATCAACATAAGTAATGGCAGCCTCTCATATCAATATACCTGAGCCATCTGCTGTCTAATACCAAGGATTTCACTCTCTGCAATTGCACAACCCCGAGCTGCGCCTCTCGCTACATCCCGATCAGGATTTGGCAGGGATCAAAATTTGTTTCTTTGCTTTTTATTGTCAGTGCTTTTTTATTTCCAATCCCCAGCATTGTATCTACACAAGCTGCAGGCAGTGGCCGTGTGCTTTATACAGTGTCGTTTCCTTAGAATTTTATTTGATCACTTTAATAGGGCACTGGACTATCTGGTTTTATTATTCAACAAATCAAGCAACATCAATTCAAGGCCACCTAATAATGACAAAACATGGTGCTCACACACTGGCAATCTAAAATTGTATTTCCTTATTAGCAGGCTGTCTGGTGAAAAATATGGAAATTATATTCATACTGAGACAGGTAATAACCAAAAGGGAAGGTACAAAGTGTGTTGCAAATTAAGCTCTGGTGTACATTTGCATATTTTCTTGAAACATATTGTTGGTTGGTGGTGGTGATGGGGAATCTGGGAGTTGGGAATGGTTACTTCATATTTGAAAAGTTGCACAAAAGTTCACTAAACAAGTAGTCTTACTTGACATGTTGAGTGTTATAAATGGTTGACACAAAACCTGCTTATGTGTGATTTTAATGATCAAAAGGATGAATGACCACATGTGCCCATGCTGTGTGTTATAGTTCTTGCTTTTATTGTATAGGTTTTAAAAAACCCTCAAATTATGCTGCTTTTGACTAGGTAGTGCTAATGTGTCCTATTAACCCTGTACTACCATGCAGAATCAAGTTATTATCTACTCATTATTGATCATTCACATTCAGTCTCGTGTCTAAAAATATTAGGGCTGCAACTAATGATTATTTAGTCTGCTGATGATGTTCTTGATCATGGCTGGAGCCACCAAATATATTGGCTTGATAAAATAATTTAAACATATAATTAATTATTAAAATAATTGTCAATTAATTAACTGCCACTCTGTTAATCAACAAATTGTTTGAGCTTGAAAAACATGAAAATAAGAGCTGAGATAATATTACAAGATCAAGAACAAAAAAGTTAAAAAAAAAAAAAAATACAATGATCATGTAGCTATATTCTTTCCTAATAAACAATGATCTAATAGCCAAATTCTTAGGTGACTGATAATCTTAGGGTCTCAAACAGCAAACAAATGATTTCTCTCATTAAAGTGAGAGAGTTAAGGAGAGCCTATGTAACTCTGGCTGACCACTAATGCTAAAACATAGCGTCAGAGTAGGACAGGTAGAGGAGTCAACTTATGCGATGTCAGTAGAGCAATATCTAAAAATTGCTAACATTAGCAACATTAGCCACTGTAGGTCAACTGTCAAAAAGTAGACTAATGTAGAAACAAAGCCCATAGGGTATTTTCATTTGTAGAGGAGGAATATTATTTCTGTCACCTTTAATATAGCCTATACAACAATGTGTATTATATATATATTAAAAATCCTCTCCAGACATGTATTAAGACATATAGACATACTCTGCTTGGAACAATGATGCGTGCCTGATTTGTTTTCTCCACAAAAAAAAGGTATAATTACCACGTCAAAATCCTTAAAGTGGCATCTACTTCACCTCCCTCATTAAAAATTCCAGAATTTATGAATATGTAAATATATTTAATTCAAGAAGTTGAACTGCTGGACACAAGGTATCTCCTAGTTTACCGTAAAGTCCATTTTCAGTGTTTGTGCACTGGAGGCCTCAAGTTTCCACGTCACACTTGTTTAGGTTGCATACTGTGCCAGGATTGGTTTTCAAACAAGTTGTGATGTCACAAATCCTGCTCATAAGCCCACTTCCTAAAAGAATTAGATTTTCTATGAACACAGAGAAACTTTCCCGTTTCAGCAGATGAATGTGAAAACAGTTTTCCAATGTCAAACTAAGCACATACATCATTCTTCACAGTGACACTCAAACATCTAACAGTAGTCACAAGAAGACAAAGTCTGTTTTTAAGTATATTTTAATTGGCTTGTTATTTAATTCAAGAGATGTGACGATGACTCTCTTTTTAGTCGTTTTCATTATCACCCCAGCTATAATAGGCTGTACATTTTAGAATCACAGTAAATGCTAAAAAAAAAAAAAAGTGTCTATAAAGAATAAAAAGAGACAAACAACAAAATTCAAGTATGAGAATGTGTGTTTAAAGTGGTGTATTTTTGACGTGGAGGAAGAAAAAAAAAAAAAAAAAGAAATCAAGCACCCCCGTTGATTTAATGACAGCCCTCCCACCCTCAGCAGCAGTTATCCCCCACCCCCTCCCGGTTTCAGGGATGGTGTGGTCCAGGAAGCGCGCCTCTCCTCTGCTCTCCTCTCCTCTCTCCTCTCCGGCTCCACTCAATCAGCTGACGAATGGTATCTCCCTCCTCTCCCGGATGGATCGCGCCGCTGAAGCCGGGCAGCCTGAGCGCTGACACAGGAGCAGGTTGCCCACCGCCCGCTCTTCTCCCGCTGGATGTCTGACCGACCGAGCCTCAAGTAAAAGATTTCGCTTCACGTAAAAGAAAGAGAGAGCTTTCTTTACAGGAAGCTACCCGCCTCACCATGGCTTCCAACTTCAACGACATAGTCAAACAGGGATACGTGAGGATACGGAGTAAGAAACTGGGGGTGAGTAGTACTGTTGCACTTGCTGTCTAGCGCGGTGGAGGAGAAGGGGGAGGAAAAGAGGAGGAGGTGGTGGTGGTGGTGGAAACAGTAGAAGGAGGAGGAGGAGGAGGAGGAGGAAGAGTTCCAGTTGTTTGCGGTCTTTTAGCATCAGCGGCGGCTGGATTAAGAAAGAGGCTTTAATTGCTCCATAGGCAGTCGTCCTGCTGCGAGCTCTTCAAGAGGAAAAACAGATTAGAGCAGCACGAGCAGCGGCCAAGTTTCACTCAGTGCATCGTGCAAAAAAATAAAAAAATACTTCCACACATAAACTACTGAGATGTTGGTATAAAGTTAAGACGACTGACAGCTGGTGTCATGTGGTTGTAAATCATATTTCAGTCTCTTTTTTTAGCCTGTAAGTCTTTTTTTCTTGAAAAAGTGAAGCTGTTATCTAGTTTTATGACTGCGCTAGGATTGCGAAAATTATAGACAGGTGAGCAGCTCTGCAAAATTTTACAGAAAAGATGAAAATACTAAATTCTGTCTGCTTATGAAGAGATAAATGTATACTATAAATTTACTAAAGAGCACTATTAACCTATAATCTCACTTTTTTACCTACACAGATGCTCCCTGTAAAAGTATTATGACACTTTAACCACACTATAAAGTCTAATAAGGTCACTTACCACTGAGCACCACAGGCTACAGTGCAAATGAACACTGGACTCTAGGTTGGATAACATAATAGCAACACTGGTAATGTTGTTAATCACTGCACAAATTATCATTAGCCTGTTATCTGTCAGCACAGACTTACTGTGCTTAAACTCTCTTTCAGTCGTGATGAATTACTCTCAGTATTGAAAAGTCTCATTGTAATCCGGCTGAATCTGTGCGATGGCAGCATCTTAATGCCTTGATAATGGATTTCCATTGAGATACAGCAAGGGGGAAAAAATAGCTTGACTGCTTAAATTGAAACGAATGATATACTGTATATTCAATTATGAGCGCCTTCTTGTCTGACTCATAAAGCCATCTGCTTTTGTTCGTTCTTCCAGCTCATTACGCTAACAGAGTGGGCACACTCCTCCTCTGATGAAGTGTGATGATGGAGGCTAATGATGGCTGCCTCCTCGTCACATCATCACCTGGCTTCATCAACGCTATTCTACTGTTGTATGCTGTCATTGAGGCTGTCTATGATTACTCTTTGTGACTAATTGTTCTTGAGTAGGAGTAGGGCTGTCGCCTAATAGTCGACCAAACCGTTAGTCGATGAGAAGAGTCTTAGTCGACACCCGGCAGAGGTAAGTGATGAAGTTACATCACTCAGCCGACCAATGGCGTAACTTCATCACTCAGTCAGTGACTCACTTCGCGTTGATAGGACTTATCATCTGAAACGTGTTAGTAGCATAACGTTAGCCACCTAGCACGGTGTTACAAGTTCATAAGTTGTGTGATGTTATACTGTGTTGATCCGACACATTCAGAATTATTACGGCTTTTGCTGTTAGCGCTGTTGTTAACAGGCAGCTCGCTTTGTGTGTGCACTTGTGAAAGTGATATTTTAAAGACTCATTATTATGGTTTTGTATTTCTCTGTAATGCAGCACAGCTGTAGAGCTCAAACCATTTTCTGACGCTCCCAAAACAATATATTTAAAAAATTGAATTAATATCATAAACATGCAACAACTAGTCGACTAATGGCTTGAACTAATGACTGCTTGTCGACAAGGAAAATCTTTGGTTGGAAGCAGACCTAAGTAGGAGAAACCTTTACTGCCCTTAAAGGACTTTCCCAACTCAAGCCTGATTTAACAAATGAAAGCAAAAGACATTTGTAAACATGCAAATCAACTTGTTTGTAGTTGGCTCAGTTTATGTGCGTATGCTATTAGCTAGATGCATTCAGAGAAAGGGTGTGTGTGTGTGTGTGTGTGTGTGTTTGTGTGTGGAGTCTATGACTTTGCAAAGCAAGTGAGGACGCATGCTGTGTTGGCTGTGCTCGAGGTATGGATGCCATATCTCTGCCAGCTCCAGATCTCATCCTGCTGTTTGTGGAGAAAAACAGTTTGTGTCCTGATCGCCCACTCCCTCAGCCCTCCAGCCGCTCGCTGCTGTTTCATCATAGAAAAGCCATGCTGCGATAGCTAGTGGACCCCAGTGTGGGCAGACAGAAAGTATTTATCTGTCAACACTAGGGTTAGTTATATACCAGGCCAATTCTCATTTTGAATCTGATATGGGAAAAACAACAACAACAAAGGAATCTGTATGCCTGAATCAACAGGCATTGATGCACCCCTGTAATTATTCCTCTTGTTTGATTACTTTTTATGTGAGGGGAAAAAATTCCTCGTCGGTGCTAAATGTGTGACAGACACAGTACACACATGCATGTCATGACTCATGAGTGGAAAGATACACATCAGGGTGGAGGCGAATGATATTCATAGTTGGGTACAATCCAAAAAAAATAGTAATTTATGAGACCTATTTCAGCCTGAACCCAAACATCTTTTTTTTTTTTTACCCATATTGATGACTCGACAGCTCAATAATGTTTATGGCTGTGAAGAGAGACTTGAGGCATCATTATCCTGATGTGCCATACACATTCAAGGCAGAAGGATAACTGAGATGTAGTGACATGGACAGAGAGATGCACTGCCCTCTTTGATTCTCATGATTCCACATAAGTAAAATATGGCCAAAAGACCTCCATTCAATGATCCATCCTGTCACTGGGACTGGGTATCATTTGAAATGTGTCAATACCTATACCTCAGTTCTGGTACTGATACCAAAACAGTATTTCTTTTAATACCTTTGAAAAATATGAAGATTTTCTACAAAACATCAACAACATTTGTTGTATATTTTTCCTTAGGCAACAGGACCAAACATAAACCAAATTCCATTAATATATCAATTATTCTCTCTGTTGTTTTCTTAGTTTATCCATTAATCATTTGGTCTATGAAATATAACAAAATACTAAAAAGTGCCCATCTTTCCTGGTGTCCCCACAGCCCAAGGGGGCATTTTCAAATTGTTCTTGTTTTATCTGCACAAACAGTCCAAAGCTCAAAGATAATACATTTATTATAAAACATGGAAAATTGGCAAATCTTCACATTTAAAAAGCTTTTGATTAACTGACTAATTATTGCATCATTTAATATTAAATGTCTAAACCCATGCAGCCGTACAAAAATGTTGCCTGACAGTCTAAAACTGGGAAAATCTTTATATAAATCATGCGCTATCTGATCAAAGAATAGCTTTCTAAATAAATTACAATTCTGACCAGACATTCAGAGCCAGTTTTCAGTACAGTCAGTACCCCAAAAAAGGTATTGAGGTTTGATATCCAGCCCTAACTGTCACAACAACTGAATTCAGTACAAACTTTTATCTGCTCAGCTTTTTAGGCCAAAAAGGTCCTGTGTATTTTCCTCCTCATGTGATGGTTATTTAATGTTATTTTTAGCGCTTTAAATGTCTCTCAAATATCACATATCAAGACATGGCATCACAGTTGACCTTCTAATGCTCCCACCTCGGTCTTTATTGTAATGCCGTGCCATTTAAAATGTTTTATACATTATTTTTTATTAGAAAGTAGTACAGTTGAATGGTTCTCTTTATGCGATATGTATTAAAGTTGCCACACCAACAGCTTTGGCTGAACTCATCAACATCACTCAGTTCGATTGGCTCATTTCCAAACCCCATCATGTGTGAAGGTTGAGGCCATGAGGTCAGGTCTGTGTTCTGCCGAGTGATCAAATTACCAAACAGGGCACTTTCTCTCCTGTTTTTTTTTTTCCTTTCTTTCTTTTACCCAGGACGTTTGTTTTCTTTTTCCACTGACATGAATGGCAACGATTTCCTACATTAGCCAACTTCTTTGTCTCTTTGTTGGCTTGAAGAGACAACGGTGCAGTGTTCTTGAATGCACAAGTAGTCTCTCTTTCCTTTCCTTTCTCACATTCTCCCCCCTCCTCTTCCTCACTTTCACCCATTCTCTCACCTCCTGTTCCCCCACGTCTCACCTGTACTCCCCACACTTCACAGTATTTCTCTCATCTCTTCTCCCCTATTTTATCGCTCTTCCTCTTTTCTTCCCCTTTATCTGGCTATCACCCCCCCATCTCTCTCTCTCTCTCTCTCACCTTTCTCTCCTTCACTGGTTTGCAGACAGCTGAGAGACTGAGCACAAAAGCATCCTATTCATCACCCCACACTGCACCCTCCATAACCCCAACAGGCTATTCCCCCTGACACAGTGCAAAGCCACGCACACACCACACACATACCCACGTACACAAATTGGCTTGGTTCAACATTGAAGAATTGGCACACACATACACCCGACAAACAAGTAAACAATCTGCTGCCAGAGAACAGTGTGTGGATTCTCAATTAATTTTAATCCTGTGGCTTTGTACCATACAGTATTTTTTTACAACATGAAGACAAACTAAATGCTCACAAGAGCCAAAAACAAGTAAAAGTGTCTCTGCGTAGAGAAAAGCATTACATCTGGCAGAGTCTGAGATACAGCAGTGGTGATACTGCCATCATCACTGTGGTCCTTTCTTTTTCCCTTTCAGTGAAAAACAGTTGATGCTATCAGTGGGATGGACTTCTCTTGAAAGGCTGAATAACATGACCTTTGAGTAATTTGTGTGTCAGTCTCAGTCCAGGTACACATTTCCCAGGTTTACGATCACTGTGGTAAATAGAAAAGGTCAGAATATTTTCCCCTGTCTGTCCAACCTTTTCTTCAAGCCTTAACAAAAACGGTCAATTTAAGTTTGCTGCGGGTGAGTCTGTCTGCCATTCAATCTCTCCATTCACAAACATGTTTTGACACTTCAAAGGATCTGTAGTTCAGATGCTGGCTCAGAGGTACTGTAGATATGTAATATTTTAAGAGAACGCAGAGCACTTCAAACATAGGCTTCACACACAGATCGGCTTTTTTTAAATTATAAGTTCCTACCACAGTAACATCACAGTATTTTCACCAAAACAAGCAAACTCAACATTGACTTTTATATTCAAAGAAAAATGTGCTGTATGAATAAGACAAGAAGATTTTCGTTGTACTTCATACCAGACATTTAAAGCAGCTATAATCAATATTTTTATATTAGCAGTGGATCACAGTCATGAGCCCACAGAGAATTATTACCCGACTCTGCGGTTCCTCTCAGCTCTACATAGCTTTTTAGTGGCTTTAGTGTTTTTTTTTTAGTGGTTTTCCGGTCTGCAACTTGGCTGTTTTGGTTCACTCTCATGGCTCTCGTAGGGTTGTTTTTGGATGCAGAAGGTATCTAAAAACAACTGTGTCCAACGAAAAAGTTCTAAAAACCAATAGCTACCTGCCCAGCCACAAAATGACAGACAGCCAAAGTTAGCGTCTATAGATGGAGAAGAAAGTGGAGCATTGAGGAGCTAAATATTTTTCTCATAAGTAAGTAAAGACCAAATGCAAAGCTCAAGAGTGAATATTGGACTTATATTCATTTAGTGAACACAAACAACACTCCAAATAAATGCTAATATTGCTACGAAATAGGAAAATGTATGTTAACATGTTTGCCATATCACCTTTAAAGAACTTGTTAGCAAACACTTGTTAGCCTACAACATTAGAAGTCTTCTAGGGTCATATTTTTGTTCACCTACCGAATGTACTGTATGTAAGTCCAATATTCACTCTCCTTTTAGCTCTGCTTTTGGTCTCCGCTTACTGTTGAGAGCAGTATACCTCTTAAGCTGCTACTGTAAGTGCTCTACTACATTCACTAACGAACGCTTTTTGCTAACTTTGTCTGTCTGCCCTGCTGGTCAGTTACTGCACAGATGGGTTATCAACCTTTTTACCGCTAAAAACAGCAGTCTGTCGCGGCTGACAACAATGTCACAAGAGCAATGAGATCATAGCCATGGGAAATATGGGTGCTGGGAGTGCTGCACCCCCACCCCAGGGTGCAGCACCCCTGCCTTCAGGTGGCTGGCATCCTATAGGCCCATTTGTGTTGTTGCAATGATTATTTTTTTCTGTTGTGTGGGAGCTGGTCCGGCAAAAATAGACTCTGCGCGTAAAGATGGTGGAGTGAGGATGCTTTTTAAACATCATCGAGCATTGCAAGCTCTCCAGGTGATTTCTTTACTGTGTATTGTATTGATGTATGAGTGTTTTCCTTATCGATTTACTTTAAAAATTAAAGATGCTGCTTTTAGTAATTGTGAATGTTTCCATGCACACAGTAACGTCACTGCAGCAAATCTAAAAAACTGTAGTTATGAACATGACAGGACAAAGGAAACTCCCCAGGGGAAACCGAATTAAACTTTTAGCTTCTGAAATTTTTTTGACAACTCTGATGGTGCTCAGGATTTATCAGGAGGACGGCTGCTTTTAACGATTTCACTGTATGAACCTGGACTGTGTGTTTGTAACAGCTGGCCTTTTGGATGTGTAGAAGAACACAGAACATTATTTAACATTAGATCCTGACCACTCCTGTCGGCTTGTCTGGAGATTTAAATAATCAATGAAATTATGCTGCTGTGCCTCGTGCGTAAATGCGCACAGTGTCTCCCTGCAGGGGGATTGCTGCAGGTATTTAAATCATGTTCCTGCGGCTATGAATTAGATTGAACTAAAACATTAAAGTCGTGGGCCGGAAAACCAAAAGACACTCCACAGAGCTCAGAGGAAGTGCAGAATTGAGTGATAATTCTCTGTGGGTACGTGACAACTGGTGAGCATATTCACATTTCACATTTGATCAACTGATCATAGTCGTTTTAGAAATATGATCACAGGAATATTTTACAAGTCCACCTCACCTCACTCTCCCTGATTTTGTTTTGGTGCCCAGCTGTAGAACAAATTCCCCAATTCCCCTTCCAGCTCACTGTGGATGTTTTCAGACTTAACTATGAACAGTGTTGACTTTTCAAAACATCAACAGTGAGCTGGAAGAAAATTCTGAGATTCAGAGGTGCTATTGGGCATCTTAACCTCACTTAGTTTACCTGTATTATGCTGGGCTGCACAACTTGTCTCACTTGCGCTTGATCACATTGAAATTCAAGTCAAAATCAAATTAAAACTGAAAACTAACTTGGATCCAGAATGAAATATACACAAAATATGTACTACAATGTTTTCCTGTTATTCATAATAACAAGATTAAAACTGAAAGAGACAAAGTTGTACTTTACTGCCATCTAACTGTGGTTATGAAACCTCATTGGTCAAACCAGAACACTAAATGTCAAACAGAAAACACATTAAAAATGCATTATGTCTGGTCCAGAATGAGGAGGAGTGGAAATACAATCAACTAAAAGTGCAGATGCAAACAAATAATCAGTAAACCAATAATCAAGGCTGCAGATGGAGAGTTTAAGTTATTCATCATTCTAACACAAGGATATCATTTGCAAAACGATGGGTTACAGTCCTGTTTATACATTTACAAAAGAGATTTGGGGTCTTAAAATTGCTTTTTTTTGCGAGTGAGCAATTTCACAATCCTGGGCGTACATACAGTTTGTTTTGGGGTAATTTAATAAGGACTAAAAAAAACAACAAAAAAAACAAGTGACGAGTAGTGAGGCGCAGCACTTGTTAGATGCTTTCTTGGCCTTGTTTGGGGGTTTTAGTAGTTTCATGCGTGACAGAAGATTCAGTCAACAGTACAGATGTGACATCATCCCATGCTGATATACAACAGAGTTTTACAGTAAGAAATCGGTAATTGATTACATGGTGTGACACTGGTACCAGCTATACTGATTCAGTCGTTAGTCACTAATTATTAATGTTTACTTATGAGATAGATCCATGTATCTATGCGTGTAAATACAACAGGTCAAATACAGTTGGAGCTTTCTAGTACAGTAAAGGTTGTTCTTGGCTGTTTTAAACTGTCCATGCAAAAACCTCCACACAAAATATTTAAAATCAATTCCACCATAACTCCAGTTTGTCCACTTTCCATTAGTTTCAAGCAACACTGTAAACAACTTCCAGTACTTCTTATTTAGTTCTTAAAGATAATACGCCACTGCAAAAAGCCAATATTTCATAAAGTCCTTTTTCAGTAAGTGCGCCAACAATCTAGACTTGTAAGTGAAAAAAACATTCATCTATTACACCAGCCATTAAGTTTGATAACTCCAAACCTTGCATCTTCAGAAAGAGATAATAAAACCGTCAAAATGTTAGGTTATGGAGACCTTTGATACCCCAGCTTACAATGGACACTGATAACGACATTAACCATGCAAATAAAGAATTTTTTGTCCATTTGCTTATGAAATACAAAGACGAAATCAAGAGTTATTACTCTATAAGTACTTTGCTGGACCCACTTGTGCTCTCTTCTCAGCCCTGTCTACAGTAACCCTCCATTAGCACTTATCAACTGTTTTATCCCTCTTTTGTCTCTCTTGGCTGTTTTTGGCTTACAAGTGGGTATTTGTGTTCAGTGACCAGTGGCCTTTACGTGGACAGAGTGTACTGTAATGGTGTGGGTATGTCCCCCCTTTGTTGGCGCACAAGCACCCACCAAAGCAGAGGCAAAGAAACAGAGAATAATGTGTCTATTGTCCAAGATGGCACAGCCTTTTAAGATAGGATCTTGCCACCTCCATGCACTCACTATTAACAATGACAGGCCGTCCAGATTGGTGGATGTCAGGAGATTTTTCACCCCAGGAACTGTACTTGTCAGTGGAGCGTAGAAAAGACACAGTCAGCTATGTTAGACTTTGAGCAATTGAGACTCACTTTCCAAACAACACGGATAAATGAGACTAGGGTTGTGCAAAGAAATCAGATTATTTCTTAGATCCAGTGGCCACAATTAGCCGTGTTCTCCACTAAATATTTCTGATTGCCAAATGGAAATTGAAACCATAGCAGATAAAGGGTTTTTAACATTCTTAGGTTTTATTCGTGCCTTGTGGGTGCCCATAGCCCAGTTTCAGCTTCTGTGATAGATGTTTGTTGGACTGCATTAATTCACAGATATGCAGGGCTATACATTGTGTGGTCATTTCCTTTTAGTTTTCATCAGCTTCCTCCATCAGACAAAGACCTGAAGACAAATTACCAGCTCTTATTGGACCTGATGAATTGCATCTCTAGCAGGATATGGGAACAACAGCCCAACAGTCGTTATTCTTAGTGAAAAATGTGCCTCTATTATATAGTCGCTTTCATAAATAAATCTCTGCCCGGACCCCACTTGAACATTTCACATCATTGATTCCCGTTGTTCCTAATTATCAAAAAGGCTTTTTGTCGTAAACAGGGACAAATGTTGTTATTAGCAGTTAGTGATGTCCGCACCTTAGAAAACTGGTGGCTAATAAAAATGCTCTTTTGTCTCAACACTCATTTCTTGCCCTCACTCAACGTCATGCTCTCAAAATAACCGGATACAACTTTCAGACTCTACCACTTTTTTTCCTGTTGCCGTCTCCTCTGTCTTGCTGTTTATTTTTGTCACCCCGCCCGAAATCCACCCGCAAACACATGTCACACCAAGCCAGAATTGTCCATAACAGCTTTGTGTTCCCAATGTTTTCTGATGAGCTGCTTTGTAAAGTGCAAAGTTCTCTAATCCCATTGGGGGAAAAGATTGGGGGAAAAGTCACAGCTCAGTAGTAGAGACTCTCTTCATGGCTATTTAATCTTTCCAATCCCAGCAGATCCTGCACCCTGACAACACACCAGATGCTCGATTCAACACCAGAAATTTAAGAAAAAGCAGAAAGAACAACCATATTATCCCAGAACTTGTTAGCTTTTGTTCAATTTTTCTGTCTTTCATTTTATTTTGTATATTAAATGAAAAACAAAAAAGAAAACCGAACAGAACATATAATTTAAAGCATCAAAGACATCAGTATTTTTATAATATTTATGCATCACATTATGACTTATGTGAAAGGGATCCCTCATACTGTTGAACCCACAGATAATTATTACTGATTCTGTAATTCCTCTTAGCGTTAAGGAGTTAGTGGTGACCAAAAACAGAGCTAAAAGGAGAGTGACTATTGGACTTAGATTTTCCTGGTGGGCAGAAACTCAACTCAAAATGAATGTTGCTGGATGTGTAAATAGGCAACTGTTTGTGAAGAAGTTCACCACATCAATTTAAAAGGTGTATTATAATCCGCAGAAAAAAGAATGGAGTAAGATAAATTATATTAAACTGTTCTGTTGTTCAGGTTCATCTGCATATTAACTGAAAATGAACAAAAATGAAAGGGCACATTGTGCCCATTTTTTCTTCATGAATGATTTGCCTATTTTAGCCAAAATTCATTTATTTTATCTTCCCAATTTCATTCAGTTCAGTGAATATTAAAGACCTTAAATTATCTCAATACTATCTGTATTGTGATGTCATTGAGAGATTTAACCTCCACAAGCTTCCCCGACATTGAACTGAGAACAGACTCCTGACTGAGAGAATTTATTCAAGTTGTTAATACTGTTAATAATTGTTGTTAAGAATACAAAGAAGTTAAACTTCAATGAGGTGCTAACAAATTGGATGTTCATGTAAATTCACTCTGAGTGCTGTCTCGGTTGTTAGAAAGTTGCTTAAGGATGTGTCTCTCACTGCCGTTTTACAAGATAATCTTCACTGTTTTTTCAATAAAGTTGAAATAAATTCTATTTTGGATCGCATTTCCATCTTGTAGCTACAGTATCCTCATAATGTTCACTCACAGTTTAATTCATTTCCCTAATAATATAAGCTGTGTGAATTTGAAAGGTGAGTGTATTATTGTTCCATATCCAAGTCCATCTGATCCACATATTTCACCACCCACGCGGAGGCTCTGGCTTTACAGTTCTCTGTGGTACTGTATCGCTACATTGTGCAGATACACTGGAGACTCACCTATAAAACACCAGGCGTAGAGGAATCTATCATAGCTCCATTAACACTTCTGCTTCATCCTCCTCTCCTCGCCTTCCTCCCCTCATTAATCAACAGACCAGCCCTCGGGGCTCTACTCTGCAGCTAAGCTCACTTTCAGTTTGTGCGTCTCTTTGTGTGTGTGTGTGTGTGAATACAGTCTGTGGGCATTGTGTTTATGTGTATTTGCATGTGTAAACGCATGGGTGTTTTTATGTGTCTGTGTGCGCAGGTGTGTGTTAATGTCAAGGTCAGTTTTTCTTTCTGTATCAATGTGTCACATGAAATTTTGGACCAAAACGTGAGAGAAAAAAAAAAAAAGGATTCCTCGAGGGAGTTCTCAGATGTCATTGTTTGTATGTATAGTCTCATGATAACAATCTGCCATCCCTCTCAAACTGCTTCCAAATTCAATTTAGCCATTATGTGATCCAGAGAAATCGTATTGTAACCGTCAAAGCTGATAATCACATTTGTATGTAGTCTATCAAAAGGGGACCTGGTGAAGTTATTCTTAGGCGAAAAAAAAGAACCTCCTACCTTTTATATTTGAATCACGATCCATAATGAGTTCTTCTCCTGCTGTTACCTTTCATCAGCCCGCTTGCCAAGCACATTCAGTACACTGTGCAGCCAAAGATAGCCTCAGCTGTGCGTGCGTGTCTATGTGTGTTAAGGTTCTTGTCTTTGTCTCTGTGTTCTTAATTTACCCAACGCGGTTCATCGGTAAACATTATTATGGTCTTGCTAAAAATAATAATTAAGCATTACACCTGAGCTGCTTTAAATCCAAGCAAATAGCCTTGTTGAATAATGTAAATTTGCCCAAGCTGTCGACTAAACAAAGCTTTTTTTTTTATGTGGCGCTAATTGTAAGGCTCTGTATTATTAATGTGCTGTTAAAAAACCTTGACCTTGGAGTCTTGCGTAAGTCGGGGAGGAAAAAAAAAAAAGCAGCCAGTTCATATCACCCCCCCCCCCCCCCCTGTCTGTGTGGGAGCTCTGTTTGTTTCTGTTTGTTTGGAGATGAGTTTGTACACTCCACTCTCCTTCCCTCCCTCTTTCTCTCTCAGGGGAGTTCTTTTAATAGTAAGGAGGTGACAGTTTACTTCTCACTGAGTACTGGGGTGACAGTTTGGTACCTGCCCAGCTCGGCACACTGGCATGAAAACACTACAGCTGACTCTCTCACGTCGTATGCAAAGCTGCCCGTTTTAAAAAAATATAAAATAAAATCACTCCGTTCTAATGAGCCGAAATGACCTTAAGCGTAGGCCAAGGCAATCTGATCCCCTTTCTATTAAACAACTTTAATATTTCCACAAGAATTACTGTTCAGGGAATGAATTTTGGATCTTCCAATGGAAATGGTGCACACAATAGTAGCCTTGGCAATGGCACTTCGAGCAGATCATTTAAAGGTCATAATGGAGAGAATAATGGCTCTTAAGAGTCATAAAAACAATTGAAAACACGCAGTTATTGGACAAAGTTAATATGGCAAACTTTTGACCCATCATGAATTGTAGTGGAAGCCTTACATGCCAACAGATTAGGACTTGGCTAATTTAACAAAAGGAAGTTTGAAGTGCAGAACAGGCATTGGGATCAACAATAACCAGTGTTAGCCCCCACCCACCCACCCACCCACACACACACACACACACACACACATACACACACCTCCCTCCCTTTCACTCCCCTCTTATGTTCCCAGTTGTTCGCTCTCATTTCAAAGAAATGTCTTTTGGGCAAAGTGATAATTGCATTCCTCAATGATTTCATGCTGGGACACACAGTGACACTGAATCACAGCCCACTTATTCCAAGAGAGTGTGTTCTTTGGGAGGAAATGAGACAAAAACAATATGACAAACTCCATCAGACCCCGTTCTTTGACGTAAAAGTGCGCCGCCACATTTTCCCTCCTTTGCGCGCGCACACACACAAAAGTACGCACGCCTGTTTATTCCCCAGCGTCCTCTTTGATTTGCAGACCAAATGTGGCTGAGTCAAGTTAGTTCCAGCAAGCTCAAATCTCTGCTTTCTGGTTGTGAGGGAATAGTTGTTGCAGACACAGAGCCCGCTGCTTTCCCAGCTAACCGTATCAGAGAAGCAGCCCAAACATCAGTGAGCGAGTTCCTCTTTAGAATTAATCCTCAGGGAGGGTGTGTGTGTGTGTGTGTGGGGGGGGGGGGGGGGGGGGGGGGGGGGGGGGGCGACTGCACCAATGCATGAGGATTACTGCTTTTAGGGCTTCTGATGAAATTCAAATAACAAACGCTCGCACAAAGTGTCCTGGAAAACACTCAGCATTTCATAATATCCTGCTAAACATGCAAATATTTGCTGGAACACCGCACGGTGGTCCGCGCCTCATTCAATTTCACAGTCTTTATTTATATGATAATCAAGTGGTCAGCTAATGGTAATTAAGCTAGTCAATTGGTGGAGTTATATTATGGTTGTGGGCCAGTGTACCAAGAGCTCCTTTCATCCTCTTACTTTATATTCACTTCCCACTGAGGCTAGTCGGTCACTTCTGAGCCACTGTATTTGGTTTCCATGTAACAGCCCCCTCACCTGTTGGCCTAGATGCTAATTTCGTCCGGAAGCCTCTGGTGACACGAGCACCAACATACGAAAGTGAAAAATAAAGCTTTGCCTACATAACAGCTAAACCTAAATGAAGTTTTGCGCTTTTGTGCATTCAGAGCATGTTTTCGTCATTTATGGATTTAGTTCAGTTTAACATTCAGCGCGGCAAGAGGATACACAATGGTGGACAACTCATTCCAGTCCTATAAAGAAAATAACACTGCACCGTATTGTTGCTCTCTGTCTGTGGTGGTCTCAGGACGCTTGTCGGCGAGGGTATTCTGCCATAGTCAAATCCTCCTTTGTCTGCGTGTTATTGTCTGTGAACGCTTCAGCCTTGTACATGGATTAAATGGAAATTGCTGTGTGTGTGTGTGTGTGTGTGTGTGCGTGTGTGCAGAGGATTGCTGACTAAAGCTGTAATACATAAAGAGGTTTGGATGAGGGATGGTTTAAAGAGCAGGCAATTGTCATAATGATGACTTAAAGTAAAATTATCCCACCGTAAAAATGTTTTACACATGCATGCAGCCCGATACACTGTAGCCAACAGTATTGACAGTGGGCGCCTGCCAACCTGAGTATCGTTAGAATCAATAGCAGCTAAAATATATGATGGGATAACTTTACCACACTGAAGTAAGCGACATTATTAAACTTTATGGGTAGATTATGGTATTATGATTGCAGTGCAATCCTTTCTTCTCTTCTCCCCTGTAAAAAAAAAACACTGTTTTGTTCCTCTTGCTCGTGTCAGTTTGAATCTGTCTGTGCTCAATAATCCAGGGCGGATGCTGGTGAAGCCATAGTCTAAGCTGACATGAGCCCTGTTTACACCATAAAAAATAATTTCCCCCAACTCCTCTTCGCTCCCTCACACCTGAGAGAGAAACTTCAATATTGACCTACATCTCCTTCAGAATAATTTGGCTGCTATTTTTGTGCTCTGCTTAAAAAATGCTCCACGAGCCGTGATGGCTGGATCCTCGCAGTGTGTGACATTTTAAGTAATGTTTTGCTGCTTGAGGCTGCCCAGCATGGGTCGAACATCTTTCTGTGTTTCCCCCACTTTAATAAGAAACAAAAAACCTTTTTTTTTTTTTTACTTTTGCATTCAACAATGTTATTTGCATGAGAATTGGAAGGAGTTTTGTGGCTTATAGCTTTCCAAGATTTGAAAAATAGTTGCATAAAGGTTGTTATGCCTGAAATTTGGGAGAAGAGGAAGAGAGAGATTCCTTTTAACTATACAGCAAAAGGTAGTCTGTATGCTGAATTCAATATCATGATCTATCCGCAAAGCTCTGACCACCAAGTCCTATTTAAAAGCATAATCTATCATGAATCTTAATGGAGGGCTGCAGCCAGTTGCCTCAATGGCTCTGGCCTATTCTGACACTCTACTTTTTCAACAGCTGCTCTCATCATCTCATGATCATTTTCTCCAAACTTTCTCTTAAGCAAACTTCTTTTCTTTTGACCCTCTTATGTCTGCTGCTTTCCTTTCATGCTCTCTTTTATTTTTCCTTCTCCTCGGCTTTTCTCTCAATCTCCCTCTTATTTCTGTCTGTTACATGGTCATTTTTATACCACCTGCCCTTGCAGTCTTTGTCACTCTGGCTAGCCAGACCCTTGGCTTTTGGGCAAGGAATCAGCTGGAACTTGTTGTCCATCATATTTCATGCCACATTGTGACCGGAATCCAGTTTTCACCTATGAATAATACCCTTTATGTAATGCCACACAGTCACAGCCAAGGCCTTAACAAATGAAATAAGGGTTACTAATACTATGATATTACATTTTGGGACCAGTTTGGCTCATGAATATTTGATGAGAATGCCCAATCATGCATATAGACACAAGAGAGAAATGAGGGATGGGAGAAGAGAAAGGGTAACGACAGAAGGGCAGGAGGAGACACAGACGAATCAGGTTTGGAGAGAAAGTGAGGAGGGGGAGTGTGTGCGTGTGTGTGTGTGTGTGTGTGTGTGTGTTTGGGATGGAGTGGGGGGCAGTGATTACTTGCTGCTGAGGTAGCACTGCATTACACATGAGGATTTGGAATGGCCCAGATAAAGTAATCTATGATTAACTGGGGCGCGGCTGGCTCGCCACCCTGCCAACAGCTGTAGTCAGGGGCGAATTACAAAATTATGGGATGTACAAACATTTTAGATGCAGCGGGAAATATATTTTGGTATTGGGGGAGAGGGAGGGGGGTTGGTTGGGATGAGAGTTATGTATGAAGTCAAAGGTGACAGCCGGCGGCTAGGGAAAAGAGTGACAGAGGAAGCGGCGGTGCAATTAAGACAAACTTTTGTAGTCGTCCCACTTGGCCAAGAATTGTTGAAATGGTGGAGCGGTCCTGGGAGGATTTGGGGTAGGGAGATGGAGGCTGGGGTCGCGGTTGACAGAGTGATCGCCGCAATGATTGCTGTAACAACTGTCCAACGGGATAACAAATCAAATTATAAAGATGGACACCGCGGCACAGACCCCGCCGCCGTCTGAAATTGATTGCCAGCACCAAGAGCTGATATTGCCAGGCCTGGTCTGTCATAGTCCATCAGGCGTCATTATCACCAGGGGAAGACTAAACCTTATGCAGAGCTGAATGAGGAGGAAGACTTCATCCTCACTACTGCTAGGAGTTTGACAGAAAAAGCAAACACAGACAGAAACTTTTAAGCAAGTATCTGATGTTTGGATTTTTAATGTTTTCCTTGTGAAGGTTAAAAACTGCTTTCTTTTGTTCCGAATCCTATTAAAAATAGCTCAATAGTCTACATGCTAAGTGCCAGCTAAATCCAGCCTGTTAACGTCATATCTGAGTGTTATAGGACTACCTTGATTGAAGTACTCTCATTCCTTGTATCATCAGTAAGTGCAGCAGCAATCATCTTTAAATCATAGTTTGTAGGACACATGAATCATCATGAGGTTACAAACCCTTCCCACATTTGTCCTTTTTAAAGAAATATATATCAGGAGAAGAATACATGCATTTTGTGCCTCGAAGGTATTGCAATTGTGTTTCAATATTCACCAGTGCTCTGGAGAATATCTAACAGACTGCTATTTTTATTCTGCTGTGTGATTAGTCATTTACCTGAACCAGGCTGTCATTGGAAATCATTTTCATCTCTTAGTTCTTCAGCTCATCCAAATGACGAGTGATTTGTCTGTCGGAGGGGGGAATACAGCCCATATTTTATTGAAAGGCGAGACAGTTCCTCAATAATGCCAGAAGTTTGATAATGTTCTGTGAAGTGAATGGACTTTGTGTTTTAGGCCACTTACAGAAAATGACTGAGAACTCAAAGATGGATCATTATTGAGGTCTGTGAGGTAAAGTTCTCCACTACACCTCAGTCATAGGTTTACACACTCCTCCATATGATATATTCTGACAATACTACCTGTCAGCAGCCCAAGTTGAGCTTTAAGGCATTTATTGGACCAACCATAAACCATAAAGCAAGGTTATTTTATGTGTAAACAGGTCTGCCCTTAGCTTCCTTTTGAACCTTTTATAGCCCATCAAACAGTCCAGCTTCCATCTGTCTGTCTGTAATCATATTTTGGCTCCAGTCCCTCTTCCGGTCCCCTCATACAACATTCTCAGTTTGGTTGTCGTGGTAGAGCTGGTGTTGATGAACTCGCTGCACCTTGCCAAGTGCCTCCTGAAGTGTTTTCCTCGCCACAGACAGACCTCCCTAAAAGTGAAAGGATTGCCCTTGAAATGTTCTCTCCGGCTCGCTGCTTTTGCTGATGCCTATTTTACACACTGCCTTGCTACATGTGGCGATGTACTCATTGTTTTTTGATAGTGAAGAGGATGCACTTCAGAACTGAAGAAGGTCTGTCTTATTCATATATAGTACAATGTTCTCAAGTATTTGTAGTGTTGCAGGTCAAATACTTAAAGGATTTCTTATTTCCTTTAATGATAGTCTATGCAAAATACAACATAATGACAAAATGAAAACAATCTCTTGGAAGTTGGGTATTTTTCCCATTCAAATTTACACTTTTGCTCAAGTCAAATTGAATTGTAGACCAATTTGTAAACCAATTTTCAAGCAATTCCATCATACGTATTTTCATTGGATTTCAAATTTGGGTTGCACCACTTCACTGCCATTTCAGTGTTGTTTTCAGTGGATGCTGTAGCATGAAATTTTGCACTCATTTATAATTGGGGCACTACGTTCAATTGAGGGAAAAATTAATAAACCAAATGAATCAGTCTCATAATCAGAAGTTGTGAACTCTTGATACAGGGACCTCTGTCTTCTGCTTTAAAGAACACACAATGACTTGCTGATAAATGAGGACATTTATTTATAGCTAAATATCTATCAATAACTGAATACAAAAGGCATAAATATCATCAAGAAGTATGTGATTCAGAGCTACCAGAGAATGGTGGAGCGCTAGGGAAATAATCAAACTTCTCTAAGATGATTAGTTCTGTTCACATCAACTCTTATCACAGGAAGATGTGAAGTTTCCGCTACTTGTTGGAGCAGCATTGCAGAGCTTGTTTCCGCTGATTCTGAAGCTGTTGTGCCATGCTGGCTCTGTTCACGGGGCCTTCCAGTAGTAGTGGACGCCGAGCAACAAGGGCCAGACAGCAGGGCCTCCCAGCCAATGCAGCGGTCCCACCCCAGGGCCAATGGAGCAGTAGTCCAATGTGCTGCTGTTATGGTGCTCGCAAGGCAGTCAGATGTGGGCAGGCAACACAGTCTCTGTTGATTCCTGGTCTGCTGTGGCTGAAGTTGAATAGAAACTCTGCTACACTCACTTTTCTTAACCTCTTCCACTCCCTGAGGATGCCGGCGTCCACATGTGACATTACTGTCTTTCAGAGGCTGTAGTGGACTCAATTTTAAAGCTACAGTGAAGATTGCAGCTGGTATCACATGAAACCAGGTGACCTAAGGAATCCATTGGTACCATGTCATGATAGCTTGTCAGGAAGGGGGTAAATAACGTTCCAAAGTTAGGCTGGCACCTCTATTTTCAGAGGGGTCCCCTGACCTCTCACCTCAAGATATCTGAATGAAAATGTGTGGGGTACCCACAAGTCTCCCCTTCACAGACATGCCCACTGTATTCTAGTCCCATGAAGTTTTGGGCACAAACTATGCAGTTTTTTGCAGGCATTATAAATGTGTTTTGCCTATTCTAAAAATGGTGTATTTGAATATTTCTGCATACTGGGGTCCCTAAACAGTTTTGGAATTGCATAAATTTGGTATGACTGGAAGGCTGAGATGCTTGTGGATTAAATGAGCCCAATTGTATTCATGTATGATGATGTTAGTCCCCATAGTAACCATTTCATTGTAGTGAGACCATTTTGTGAAACTTGACCTCACTGTATAAAATGACCTATTGTGACCTCTAGGTAAAGTTTCATTACAGCCTCATGAAACTTTACAACCACAAACTAGAGACCTAGAACATTCAGAGGATGTATGGCTTTCCCAGATATATTGACAATAAGGGGGTTTCTGAGCAATTTCCAGAACAGAAGTGCTTGTCATCCAATCGCTGAAAAATGCAATTCTTGAAGAAATCTCCAAATGTCATTTTGATACCAAATCACAGCATGACTTTTTCTATGGTGTTCCCCAAGGTCTTGGTGTCTTAACATGGTATTTTGAGGGATTTTTGACTATTTTTTATCAGTCCTTGAGTGGTCAAAAATGGTTAAATTTTTCACCAAATCTATATAACAAATAACATCAACCCAAAAATTCCCGCAACAATTTATGAGTCATAACTGAGCATGGGAATGGCCATCATATACTTCCATCATAATGTTCCAAGCTCTTATACACTCTAAACTTTCAAAATTTGAACAGGTGCCTAACCAAAACACGTAATAAACACAATGTTTATTACAGATTTATGAGTGGAACAACTTGACACACAGTGCTGAACTGCATTTCAAATAAATCTTCAGGTTCCCAGGTTTCAGATGATATATATCACTTCTATGTGGGGCATGCTATTGACCTGCTACTCTCCCCTAAAGATCCCCTTTCCCCAAAAAAATGGGTCTGTAGTAGGGGGGGTGAGAGTGGAAGAGGATAACTCGACTCGTTGAATAGTCTTGAAAGTAATGCAAAAGTCACATACTTCAGCTCATCACTATAGTAAATCAACAGTGATTCTGACATAAATGATATGTAACAGTGTATTACATAAAATATTAAGAGAAGCATATGGTTTCAACAGCAATCATATTTAGGGATGGGTATTGAGAACTGGTACTAAATGGTACCCGTTCCTGACTGGTCAGTACCGATATATTGATAAGCTCCTGGACAAACAATGCTGCAATCGGTATTTAAATTATGTTAATTCATTCTAACATAGCTGGTGTAGGTGGCGATAATGCACCTTAACGCCGGTTTCTACCTACTATTAAATGGAAAAAAGAAGATGGAGACAGCCACCGACCAGCGTGATTCTGAGAAAGAGGCAGGAGCAGGAGACCTGTCCGAGCTTGTCAGACTCTGAGATAATGTTATCTTCTGCTTTCTGCTTAGAAATGGTGAATGTACAGCTCACAGCAACTTGATATGATTCAGTCTCTGGCTTTTGTTTGATATCTAGTGTCGGCAAAAAATGTTGCCGACACTAGATATCACCAGCAAACCCGTAGTTAGCATGCGTTAGCTCGTAGGACTAACTTGGCTTGTTTACTATATTATGTGAACGTTGCTTTTCAATCGATTGTATTAAGAGTAGGTAGAATTTCAGTTGACCAACATTTTCTTTTGTTGACAGACCTAATCATTATAAAAATAAGTCTAGTTATTCACTCAGGACACAGTTAGCATTGGGTTTAAGCACTTCTAATTTAACTGTTATGTTTGTAAATAAATAACTGTTGAATCTTTTCAAATCTTTTCATGTTATGTCTTTATATTTTGCACCAAATATTGGAGAGTAGTATCAATAAAAGTATCGCTAACTATCGGTATCGATCAGCAGTATCAGTATCTATATCGGTAGGGGAGAACAGGGATGTCAATACCAGGTGCTATTTTGTACAAATGTGGAACAACTTCAGTATAATTTGACTTTGAACGGTGGTTGTGCATTATTATGTCCTTTATCTGAACAAAAAATGATTAAATTTCATTTTCAGTTTCAATTTTTAACATTTTACAACAACAGTATGAACAGTATAACTTTTAAAGAACATTTAACAGCATAACAGGGTAAAAATACCACATTTCATTTCCTGTATTACTAACATAAATTCTCTCTTTTTATTCATTGTCACAGTTGTGACAGATATAGTGCCCCGCGCCCTCAGTACATACCTCGTGGGACTAGTGCAGACAATAGAGACACTGCACCCACACTTCCCCAGGCAAGGATGAGCTGAATGTCTTCCTACACACAAGACATTCCTCATCCTTGTCCTGGGAAACTGTAGGTGCAGTGGTTTGATCAGAGTAGAGCCTGCTATAACACAAACAGTGTGACCGCACTAGTGGCGGGACGAAGGAAACAGCTGTTACAATCGTTTGGACAATGACTCCTCACAGTTAAACCTGACCTGCTTTTGTACTGAAAAGCTCTGACATGGCAAACTTCAGGATGTGTTGAAGTACTAAATAATCTGTTAAATGATCATGACTATGACACATGAAACAATAAACACAACTTGTCATTCGAAAAAATTTACTGCTTGAGTGAATTTACTTACTGTGGTCGAAAACTGGTTGAAAGATTTTCGGGTAAAACTCTGTGATAGTATGATGCATCCTAGGATTGTGTGATATGGCAATATATGTTGTGTGACAATAGAAAAAACGTCTATCACTTCATATTATGCTCTATCATTTATTTTGTTGTGTTACAAATTACACTCTTTATGGCAGTATTTTTCGTCATTTGGAGTCTGTCCATCTGTTGTGTGGATTACATTAATAAATTATTCTTATTGGCTTTTTACTTGTGAAGCCTACAGTTACGTAACGAGTTTAGTTGTTGTCAACTTGAGTACTTCATCTGGTTCACTGACTCTCCTCAGCACAATTTATTACTTTTTATAAAAACATTTTATCCACAGTTTCACAGCCACAACAGCAGTGACGGAATAGGCTTCAGTAGCCTATGATGTAAGCATGTGACGACAGTGTTTTTGTAATTATTCTCACTGCCAGAAGGGGGAGACCAAATCTCCACACTCCAGCTTTAATGTTATAGAGAAAATACTAGATGTGAAACAAAGTTTTTAGGCTTTAAAATATTTGGAAATGTCTTGACTCTCATCATTATTAAGGAAGGTCACTGCCAAGCAGTTGAATATTTCTTTAGTAAATTTCAGGTTTTTACATTTAGTTGATATAAATATATTAATAAAACAGTTAAGATGTAGCTAGAAATACACTAGCTGCCTAACTAAAGGAAAAGTTGAGACAAACTGGCACATACTGTGTGCAAAAATAATCTTCACATTGCATTGTTCTATTCACATGTACAAATGTGCATACGCACCAACATATAGGCCGTGTTCAGCCAAAAAGAGGAGGCAAAGGGTGTTTATTTGTTTTCCCTTTTGGTCTGTTTTCCTATTCATGAATAGAATAGTGACACACACGCACACACACCAGGCACACTCATTCAACTTGTGTTGAAAAAATAATTTTCTTTAATAAATCATGCTAAGATTGTGTTAATGAAGTGTTAAATTTTAATGACCCAATCTCGTTTGGATTCCAATGGCCTGTGGGTTCATCCCACCTCCCAGAACTGAAATGAATACACAATAAAATGACTGCTTTAAATCTTGATGTAAGGCTTTTCATTTTTTATGATTATTGTGACCTGCTGAATTTCGCTGTTCACAGAAAGTACCATTTTGACAAGTGGACCACATGAATAATTTTGTCTTTAAGAGATGTAACTATTGTGGCTGTATTTGACCCGTCATTTTGCAGAAGTGCTTAGATGGTGGTAATTATATGTGTGCGTTTCTACGCAGGTACGTGTTGAGTGAGGGGTGCATGTGCTTTTCTGACTGACAAGCCTTCCACTCATTAATCAGACTTTGAGATGGAGACCTGCCAATCAGGCATGAGAGAAAGGTGCAGACTTCAGAGTTCATATTTACCTGCTGAGAAGCTGCTGAAATCAGGCACAAAAGGCATATGGTGATTGGACCTGTTGCTTACAGAGTCGAATGAATCGATTTAGAATTTGGTGAGTTCTCACTGCTGCGAGCAAAGACCTGTAGAGTCACCTTGACTTCAGGTTTGTTCATTTTGCTTGTGCCAACAAACTTTTAGGTGTGGTATTACTTGATCTGAGCACTGCTTTTGACACAGTTGATCACTAAACTCTTTTTAATAGAGTGAGGGAAATAGGGACTGAGGGACTGCCTCAGACAGTTCTTTGTTTTAATAGATGAGCATTTATCAAAACACTCAAGAATCACTTGTGGGGCTCCTGTTGTCCTATTTTAGGGACACTACTATTTAATCCATATATTTATTGCCCCTTTGGTAGAGTCATCAGGACATTTCTGTAGCTACACTGATGACACACAGCTTTATGTGACCATGGGTACATCCCAAGTCTCTTATTTGATCTTTCCTCCATCCCTGCTTATTTCCCGAAGCGCTTATTTCTGCTCTGAGGAGCGAGGAGGGATCTCTGAGGAGCCATTAAAAATCTGTGTTAATTGTAGGTCTAACCAACAAAACAACCATAAACAACTTTCTTTATTCATTAGAAAGTTTTTTCTTTTCATGATCTGTTATTTTCCCATTAACTTTTATTATGGATAAAATTAAAGTCAGGGAGAGACTGTCTGTCAACAAGAAACACATTTTAAATACATTTATAATTTATATAATTTGTTGTTATTTCCATTCAGTCACATGTGAGGCTGACAATTCCTGAGCGTTGGGTTTGATATAAGTTACATCATTCCAGTTTTCCCCGAAACATTTAGATTAATAAATAATTTCCAGTGTTCAAAGACACCCTAACCATATCCTGAGATACTAAATAATGAATTCACAATCAGAATATCAATAAATACAGACACAAATAATGAATAAATAATACAAATGCATTCTACCAGTAGAAATGGTTTGTGTGCCTCTGAGCAGGACAAAGTACACAGTTTAAATACAGAATGCAGGTTTTTATTCATGTGCAGGTGTTTGTCAAACAGGTAACAGAGGGAAAACACTGCTGCTCTGGCAGTGATAACACACAGTGCACATGTGTGCAGACACAACCTCCATCAAAAGTCTCCACAGCTGTTAAAACCAACTGACAGCTGATCCAGCTGTGATCAGCTGCTGCCATCATCAGAAACGTACATCGCTTCACATGGCGCTTCAGAGGAAAGGACATCTCATTTCTCTAAAAACATTTCCTCGTTCTCTCTCTCCTCGCATGGTTTCCTTGCATCTCTCCACGCATTCCCGGTTGGAGGGACTAAGATGCAAGAAAAAGATGCAAGTGAGGGAAATGTGGATGCAATTTAAGGGACTCGGGATGTACATCATGTCTCATAATGACAAAATGACAAACTGTTGTTCTCTTTAAATGTGTTTTAGATATTAATGCCTGCATGTGAACAAAAAACAAACAAAAAAAACGTTCTTGGAGGCAAGAAACTTTAGTGTCATCTTTTACCCATGTGGGGAATCTCACCCAATCAGCTTATTTATGGTCAAAAAAAATCCCACCAATCATTCCTCTCCTTGAGCAATGCAAAGAGACAAATACACACTTTAATCTATAACAGACTTGACCACTATAATGCTTTCCTATTGGGTTTAGCCTAAAAATTCAATACAGATGAAGCTTTTAGCATAAATGTAATCAGTCTATGTTGGTTTGCCACTCTGAATATACAGCAGGTAGATCCCCAACTGACTTCAGTTTTATTAGGTTGAAACCCTAAAAATTGATCTCTTTGACATGGTCAGCGTCAAAGACTCTTAATTAAATAAAGTATCTGCATTCTTGAAGTATCTTTCCTGATTGAGATAGAGTTTGGTTGATTGCTTGTGAGCTATGGTGGGTCGCAGTCGTACTTATAAAATCAAGGCTGAAAATGAAATAACATGAAACTGTAACAAATGACATGGCATTGTCCGTAAGTTGCTGGTGCAATCAGGATGAAAGAAGTTTTGTGTACAAGTTTGGCTGGCCAGCCTCTGCGCTGCTGTCACTGCAGCATCCAAAGCCAAAGGCAGCGTTTCTTTTTGATCACAAGCCTGCCATTTTGTCTCTGTAAACACGCCAAATTTGATTTTGTTTGTGGTAAGCTGGTGGCCTATATTGCATGGGCCATTTTTCCCAAGCTAATGAATGCCTACTTTGGGTAATTGACCGCAGGGATACAAGGTGGGTGGAGGTGGAACTGCTTCCACACAAAAGCAATCAGAGGACAGCTCAAATTAAAAACTAGGCTGATTTTATTTTCACCAGAGCTGTCCTCTTTATCATTACTTTGTTTTTTTTTCTGGAGCTGGTGAATTGGTTTGCAGTGCCAAGCAGTGTATTCTACAGTGTGCTGGCATTAAATGAGTCACACCAAACCAGCAGAGAGTCTCATTCACATCTGTGTAATTACAATCAGTGTAAGAGTGTCTCTGAATAAGACCCAGCAGCAGCCTGAGAATAGGACTGCCTTGACAAAGCATTGACAACAGTGGAACAGGCAAAATTAAGCCCTCTCCATTCATACCCCCTAGTTCTTATTATGCACAAGCTATCTCACTGTGCTTGCTTTTGTGCTGGTATAATTACTTAATCTGAGCACTCCTAGGGTGAATTACTTTGTGTGCGGCAAGCAGGCAGCATTGCTTTGACTCAAGCTCCCAAAAGGGAATTGAGGCTAGCTTTAATTTTACTGTTTTAAAGTCACAGATGTGCTAATGGCCACTGTCAAAAGGGATTCACATCTATTCTTGTGTTTCTGTCAAAGTTGCAGTTGTGTTTTTTTATAGGCATTGTTATGGAAATATATACAGTATGTTCAATTTGGAGTAAGATTTTATTGCCGCTTTGTTTCCATATGTCTTAAAAGAATTTTATGGACAGTGCATGGAATGATCCTTAGTGCATTAGAGACTGTGTAGTGCACTTTTTTGTGTTGTTTGCTGTTTATAATGGGCCTAGGCAACACTTAACTGGAATGGAGGCCCATCAAGGCAGACTGATAAGGACCTAGGGATCCACTCTAGTCAATTACTGCAAAGTGCCAAGTTCAACTCAGTGGGCCTTTTATGAAGTAGACCAGCTGAGTAAACAAATTAATCGTACATCCATGGTTCCCCAACACAACCATGCGGCCCAAGGCAATCATACATCAGACAGAGTGATAGCAGCCTTCTCCACCAGGAAATAGAAGGGTCCTACTATTAAAGATAGGCAACCATCACACTTATTCTGGCTCTCAACTGCACTGTTCTGTCTATATTGGCTTTTTACACCTTGACACTGGCTGTGTAAAAAGGGAGGATAGGTTATGGAAATCTGTCTTTCTGTCATGAAAAATATGTAATTAAAGAGATAAACCATGGACATAATTATAAAAGATATGATAACAAGGACAGACTTAAATGTTTGCACTTGTGTGTCCATGCATGTATGTTTTGTGTAAAGAAAATCAAGAAATTGTTTTTTATGTGTTTGCATGTGTGTGCTTGTGTGTTCTTTTTCATAACTTGACCTTGAAGTAGTCTATGATGTACAACACTAAGTATTTGTGTCATCTTCAGCTGGCGGATGGAGCAGACTGTGGTTCAGTGATCAATACTATATACAATAATCTGCTGCACCAGAGAGAGAGAGAGAGAGAGAGTGTGTGTGTGTGTGTGTGTGTGTGCGCATTGTGTGGTAAGAGAGGAACCAAGTGTGTGCTCCACAGTATTTAATAAATGGAAACACATTACTCCAAGTGTAAACCAAGTTATAAAGTTGTTAAGCTTGTACAGCAGAGTGCAGTTTGTTCTGAGCTCTTGGGAATTCAAGTCATTTGGTGAATTTGAAATGTTTTAAATGATCTAATTTCACTTATGTAACAATATTTGTTTGTGTAATTTCTGGCATTTTATTAAGTGCCTGCAGTTGCAACCCGTATTGGCCATATCGCTAATTAATAAGTAAATTAGTCACACTGAGAAATTGGGGGATAGATGAATAAATGAATCACTGAATCAATAAATTAACCAGAATTTTGGATATTAATTTATAAACAAAGGAAAAACAAATCAAATGTTTTTTTTACTAACCTACTTTCCCAGTATCCATTTCCCTCATTATACTCCCTTCAGTTTTGGTGGACATAGCTTAGGAGTTAAGGTTGAGGACTCATTTACTCATCAATTTCAGGAAAGCATATTCTCAACCAACAACAGCTCCATGTGAAAAAGCAAAGAATTGGTTCTACTTTAGAGGAAGATTAGCTATTTAGTATTTGAGTGTTCAAATCATAATAAATAATACCTAAGGAAGTTTTTTTCTGAACTTTACTTTTGATTGTTGCTTACTAAGTTATTAATATACAATGTTATAGAAGAATACTTAAGAGTTCAAACCAAGTTTTCAGGGGCTTTGAAGCTCATTGTAGTGACAGTGTAATGACATTTTGATGTGTTGAAATCATTTTAAAATGTAGTATTTTAAATTTTGGACATGGTTAGACTACTGTGTTTTAACTGCCATTTGTCTGTCTAAATCCATTATCATTACCATACAGCTATCTGGGTTGACCTATGTCTTTACTGTATGTGGTATGCCTCTCCATTAAAAGAAGTCAAAATATCCTCTACATGCCTTAGAAAAGGATTTTTCAAAATAGTAAGAACCCTGATGACTTCAACATAAACACACAACCAATTTAAGAATTTTCCTAATCCTTCAACTCATCTAAATCACATCAGAGGACTGAGAATAACATATTTTTTAATGTACTGTGGTCGGTGAGCTGTCTGAATGGCTTGTGAGCACGTAACACTTCAGCATTACCAATTCATGGCATACAATCAAAGGAAGAGAAATTCGAATTGCCACTGACCAAAATGAAAGCGTTTACTCAAAGTGCAAAACCCCTGATAATCTGTCATAGCCAGATGAGTATATTATCTAAATGCACAAATAATGAGATTTTGATATTTGAATGAGATATATTCCAAAATATATATATATTTACAGAGGTTTGATTCATGAGGCATAATGGTTTAATTTCCTTTCCCTTCTATTTGGTGCATTTACTCTCACGAAAAATGACATTCCTTAGAAATCAGTTTGTTTAAGTACATAATCAGGTTAAGAATCACTATTATCCACTTAATGTCAGTTATTTCCAATAGTAAACTAAAGGAATGAACCCTCAGTCAATATTTTGACCAATGGCTAGCCTAGCCACTAGGTGCTAGAGGTCTGATAACTTGTGCTCTTTAGCCCCAACCAACAAGTTCCCCTTTGCATTTGAATTTTAGGACGAGCTTTATCTGGTGTTGGTTTCTCTGCACTCTGCTTTATGTATAGCAGGAGTTGTTCATTTGATGTCAGCTTGAGTTCACCTGGTCTGTTATTTTGTGGTTACCGGGGGTTGGCTTCTCTAGACAGTCAGATTGTGTTTCGCTGTAGTCTGTATTCCCAGGAACCATAACGCAGTGTATTTCTTTGCTCTGGGGGAGTTGTATTTCTGTAACAGGGCTGCCATCATTCTCTGTTGTCAGATCTTCCGGAGGTGTTGGCTGGTGTTCAAAAAGGCCTCCAGTAAAGGACCCCGACGGTTAGAGAAGTACCCAGACGAGAAGGCAGCCTATTTCCGGAGTTTCCATAAGGTAAACACACACAACTGAATCCCATTATAAATTTTATTCTGATTACTTGTTTTCATTCAATTTGTCTGAATCTATTGGTTTACCTTATTGTACTGTACAGCATTATACAATAATATTACAGCTTTAACAATTAGTCAGTTCTTTAGTTGGTCAACAGAACATTAATCATTAACTATTTTGATAATCAATCTAGGACTGCAACTAGTAAGTAGTTACATTATCATTTATATTTCCCAATTATTTTCTCCATTAATCAATTCATCTATCTATAAAATATAATAAAAAAATGAAAATTGCATTGAAAACACATTTTCCCAAACCCCAAGGTGACATCTGATATTGCTTGGACAAACAGTCCAAAACTCAGAAATGTTCAATATATTGACTGAAAGACTAAGAAATGGATGGATATCTGCTTTGTGTGGTAGCTTCACAAAGCCAAGTTTTCAAATAAACATTTTTGTTGTTAGTGGTGAGGCCCAGGAATAGAGATATCAGTCAATCAGCTGGTTAAGATTAAACAACATGTAGTGATCAGATTGCCATAAAATTTAGCATTGATATCTGTTATCCCCAGAGTTTGAGTGCTAAGGATTTGGTAACATTCAAGTAACCCAAGTCTATGATAATGTGAAAAACATAGAATTTTCTGTAGATATTCATCCCCAGAGAATCATGTGTCTAATAGTTTGTCTGTTCACTTTTTGTGTTACCAAAAGGAGATTAACCCTGGTGTTTCACTGCCTCGGGGAACCGTCTCTGGCCCAGTCTAAATGCTACTGATATTGGCATGCAGAGCACATTTACCAGACAACAGCCAAGACTTTCATTTTGCAATTTGGCCAACTGGTAGAATTAATTAGCTTCAGCTGATAAAATCTGACGCCGATGGTCGCCCACTAAATATAAAATGCCGGGAATTGCTTTTAGGCTTAAGATGTGTTCTCTTAAAACAGCAGGAACAAATGTTTCAATGCTATTGTGATATAGATTAATATTATCTTTAAAAAAGTGATTTGATTTTTATTACACTTAATTTGAAATATAATACTTACTGTATGAGATTAAGTTACTCAAAGTGGGTGCTTTTTGCATTGCATAATAAACAAAGAATATTACACCTATGGAATAAACACTACCTGTAAGCTGCATTATACACTCTCACTAAGAACCTTTTCGTCTTCATATAGAAAGTTGGCCACAGGTGATGGAGTTAAGGATCCATTAAGACACATTTTGCAACTTTATCTTGTCCTCTGGGGCCCTTTTCCTCCCTTTTAAAAGTAATAATCCAGGATATAATATCTCTCTCCTCGCCTCTTAAACCCTTTGAAATACTCCAATTATGGCTCATTATCATGGTGAGGGGAGATGATGTTAAAGGAGTCGCACCGTGAACAGTGTTTTATAGTAATGAGACGAGATAACAGCAGATGATAGGGGACTGTGACACCAGGTTTCTTTCATGGCTGTGGTTTGAGAGCTGACTCAGTACCACATTGTGTGATTATGACTCAGGTGGGGGATTTCACACTTTGGCAAATTTTTGATTTTTGTAGTTTCCTCAATGTCCCAGAATGCATACAAGCACAAGCTAGGTAGGTGCTTTGATCCACTTTGTTAGCATCCCTCCTTGCTACAGTATCAGCCATGTATTGTGAATGTAGCATCTCTCTGCCCACTACATCATGCTGTCACATGGGGCGTCCTGTGTGGCTGTAACCACCCCCCCCCCGCCCCCACCTCCCCAAAGGCATCTCATACACCCAGCGCTGGAGTGAGCGATGAGTGCACATATGCACCAGTGCACCTGGTAATGCATCGCCACAAAGATCAAGAAAGGTCCCGTCTGAGGGCTTCATTCAACGCTGCAGTGCTTTGGGAGGAAATAGGCTGCACTGGTGGCTGATTTACAGAATCAACACAAAAGGGATTGGCTTCTCTCCACCCACCTACCCCCCTCCACCACCCACACCCTCCCTTGCTTCTTTCCAAGTCTGATGAGCGCTGGTCCACAAAGTACGAATATTTTTAGCAATATTTTTTAGAAAACTTGTTTTCGTGTGCGCTACTTTTCTCGATCTCTCCTGAGTTCCTGACAGATGCAGCTACAGTGGAGAGATGGAACTCTATTTAAATGCCCAAAAAACAGTGTGTGCAGATGGATGTGTAAATAAACAGTAAAGCAAAGAGGAGTGATCTTTCCAATATGAGATTTAGCTTAACACCTTTGAATACAAAAGACAAAGGAGAGATGGGGAGGAAAGGGGAGCGGATGAGGAATAGGTCTCATCACAAGTGATTCACTTTGCTTGGACTCCAGCGCCTAAGGCTGGGAATGCACCCAAATCTCTCTTTTAGACACAACCAGACACACACACTCACACATAAAGGGAGACTAAAACATGCAGAGTTGCACACTAAACACAAACAGAGAAAGAGATGAGAGGCTGGTGGAATTAATGGCTCAGAAATCCGCACTGTTGATGCATATGTATCTGAATCTTCACGGAAAAAAACACCTCATCTCATATAAAATACTTAGATATTATCTTTAAAGAGGGATAAGAAATAACAAATGAAAAATATCTCTATATCTATCAATATACATAGCTCCCTCTCCCTTTACTCCTCTTTTTGTATTTCCTTGTCGTTAATCTCTCTGTGTAACTTCAATGCTGAGCAGAGGATATCTGACGATGGAGGGGAAATTTACAATACCTAATGTGATCGAACAAAGAAATCTGTGGTCCACATATGTTGTCAGTGTTATTAGGTCTAGTCTTTTAACCTTTAACAGTCAAGCTTTACTATACGGGCAGTGAGCCCAGCTAATTCATTCCCAACAGTCTGGCAAAGGGCCCACAGTTAGCACACAATGGACTACAATAATGTAATGGGCCTTATCTCCCAGGCAGAGTGAACACAGAGAAGACTGTTGAACAAAATGGCCTGTAAATGCGGGTGATATTCAATTAAATGTAATCTTCTCTTTTTTTTCATTCACGATCAATCTCCTGGTAAAGTGATTTAGATGCTTTTGATCGCACTCCCCCCTATTGACTAGAAAAGCAGTTTCAAGGAGAGGCACTTGAACAGTGGATGCACAGTGTGTACTGTATGAGCATCGGGTCACATTTATTCATAAAGTGCTTTTAAAATAAATAGCAGTACATTACATACCACACGCTACACTGCAGCATGCTGAAGTGTATATGATTTCTTACTTTTTGAATGGAGCTTTTTGTAATCAGCAGAAATAACTACTATTGTTTATTTATCCCTGAAGATCACCCACATTTCTATTTTACTTCGCCATTCTTTATGTGCTAAGCCTCTAACTGCTATTGCACTTTCAGCAAAGCAGTGCAAGATGGCAATTAAGCCTTGTTGCTGCTGCTGCTGCTGGCTGTGTTCATTCAAGGTAATGTGTTCCTGCCATTCTCTCCGTCCTCCTTAGATCACTGAGCTCCATAATATCAAGAACATTACCCGGATGCCACGGGAGACAAAAAAGCATGCTGTGGTGATTATCTTCTGTGATGACACGTCCAAGACATTTGCTTGTGAATCAGGTAAGTGCCTTTCCCTCCATTCAAATAAGACTTTTTCAGCTACAGTATAACAGCAAGGGAATGGAGGCAACTTTTTTTTTGTTTATTCTGTGTCAGAAGGTGTTGGATGAGGATTGGAGGGGTGGTTTGTGAAAAGTTTAGAGGAAGAGTCAGAAGTGTAAGGCAGAGTAAGTAAAAGAGAATGAGAGAGAGGTGAAAGAGGCAGAGGAGAACTGGAGTTTAGCGAAGTGATGCTCATTTGCCGCTATATTAAGAAGTAGGAGGATCTGTTCCGAAATATTGATTTATCATATTGAAGGTATGATATTGGGCATCGTTTGCAGTGTGTTTCAACCCAATTACGGACTGTAACAATGGAGATTGCTTCTAATACGTGGACAGGAAGCCAAGAAGCATCTGCACATGGTTTGGTTGAGATGCAAAAGTCCACTTGAGGTGCAAATAAACGCAGCTGGACGTGGAGAAAGGCAACGGCTTGATAAGGTGGATGCACCTTAATGTGCTGCTGCTAAACAGATACGGATGAACATCCTTACACTCTAGCCTTGTAAGTGTGTGCTAGTAGGTGCAAGTGTGTGCTGATCAAATACCTGTTGATAGAGAGATGTATCAGTAAACCTCGGGGCTAAGATTATTGAACTTAGAGTGGCTGGCTTTAGTCTGTTTCCCATGATCACTTACTCTTTCTCTCTCTCTCTCCCAATCTTGGCTCATTTCCATGCCCACAGCCTTCCCCTTCACACCACCATATGGATGTCTTTATCACCCTGTGTCCACTGACCTCTCATAGTCCTTCAATTCTTGGAACCCACCTAACATTTTCACCCCTCGCTTCCCATTTCTGTCGTTGTAGATTTACTTAAAATGCCACATATAGTAAGAAATACTTGATAATAGTGGTTTTGTGTTTTTAAATTTTCTTATTTGAATCAAATTTTCTAAGTGTCCATCAAAGTAGTAGAAGTAAAATAGGTCTTTTTCTGAGTTCTGTGTTGCTAATTTGGCATTCAGCCTTCCTACTACAGGGCAGTGCCAATGGGAGTTTGGATCTGCAAACTGAATCTGGCAATAGCAAAGCAAACTGCAAACTTCTATACAAATATGTCAAAACAGTGTGAAGCGTTGACTGTTTTGTAAAAGAAAAAAGTAATACGGTTTTATGAAGATCTCCTGATATTTCATATTTAAAATAAACTTTGATGCCTCCATCCAAGCGGTGCTATGTTGTTTAGTGTGCTGTCAATGAAACAAAGAACTGAACAAAAGAGTAACAGATCTTACTTTTTTGACAGTTATGTGCTTTGTGTGCATCTGTCAAATAGGCACCATAAAGAGATATGTGAGTGTGACCTGCAGATTGAACTGAGATGAGATATGAATAGTGCAAAGCTTGTTAACTCCTGACATTCCACATCTGGATCAGGTCCAAAGAAACTGTAAATAACACATTATTGTATAACCATAAGCTGCTGCTGAAATCAGTAGAGACAAACCATCCTGATTAATATCTCACACATTCTCTCACTCCATAACCTCATCTTGTTTTTTTTCTTGCATCTTCACACACTCTTAGCTAACACAAAACGCTACTCCATCACATTCCATCAAACACCTACACATCCACCCCCAGAAGCACATGCAGACATCCTCCTAACATATTTCTTCATGCATTGCACATAGACTGCCTCTATGCTAATGAAGTGTTTGTTTAGCCAATTTTCCACTCACTGGCCTTAAAAGTGTGGGAGTTTAGAGGCACTTACTCTGAATGAGAAAATCTGAATCTGGGGAGGCATGAGCAAGGGGCTAAAGTCCAAAGCTGCTGCCTATGAGTGCATGTGTGAGTGTGTGTGCATGTGTATTTTTGCTTTTTCTTGTGCGCGAATGAAGAGCTCCAGGCAGCAGCAGACCTTTCCTTCACCCTCCAAAGCTGTATAGATATGTCCCATTGGACACTGGAGTTGATCTGACAAACAGGCTGTCTTACTCTGCCAGCTACACACAAGTTAGTCTAATGTGAATGAAGTGAAAATACCTCAACACACACACACATTACACCAGCATGTGATGACTTTTGATTAATAGACACAGAATCGCAGTGGTGTTCCCGCACCTCCACATGTGTCTCTGTACACATCACTGGCCATACTCACATATCCCAGAATTCCACAGGGCTTAGAGTTAAGGAGCTTCACAAAGATAAACAACTCCAGCGTTTGCCTCATTTCATACTTCAGTAACTCTCACCAAAAGCTCACATAAGACAATTGGAAATCTTCTCCATGGTAAACACTATTTTTTTTTTTTTTTTTTTGGACTTAACAGGAAGGAAAATTGGTATTCACAAACAACAGACTGCCACGCAGACTTCCAGATTTGATTCATGAAATCATTTGTCTCTCTAATTAGCCTCCGATTAAAAAATTCAGTTTTACAATGAATGCCCTCCCGCCTTTAAGTGCCAGCTGTCACGTGTAGTAGACTTAACTTCCCACACAGAACTCAGTTTCTACACACAGACTGCTGCTTTAAAAAGAGTCAGTAATCACAATTGTCCTGATTTAGTCCGAAATTCCACAAAATGACTATTCCAATGAACCTTTAAGGGAATAGTTCACTATTTTGGGAAATACTTCGTCTTGACGCTAAATATGAAGCTATTACCAGTAGCTGGTAAACTAAGCTAACCCCTCATAAAACCCCAACGTGTCATTTTTATGCTTTAGTTTAAGTACGGATTAAACAAATGAGATAGAACATCTTAATTAGTGAGAGAGCTTTAAAGGTGCCGGTAGATGGATTTTGTTACCATCTGAAGGAGCCAGGCCAGCTGTTTCTCTATGTTTCCAGTCTTAATGCTAAGCTAAGCTAGCTGTCTGGTAGCTTCATATTTAAGACATGAGGGTGGTATTGATCCTCTCATCTAACTCTCAGCAAGAAAGCAAATAAGTGCACTTCCCAAAATGTCGAACTATTCCTTTAACCATCTCATTCTGTTGAAATATCCTGTAGCCTATTTTGTTTCCTACTTACATTTCCTTTCCAATTAACAAGCTAAAGCTAAAGCCTTCCTTCAATTTGGGAATTAACTTATTGATTGTGTGAATAGATGATCACCAGTTTGTGACAGAGCTACTTATATTGTACAGCCTTGGAACTGAGTATTGGCGTAGGAGGGAGGAAAAACTTAGCATTCATCTGTCGTTGGCTGTTGCTGAACTCACTGCCTCTTTTAATCTGCACCGAATCGATCAGATTGATTTTTCTCCCCCCTGGTTACTGTTAGCTGTACTCATGTCCTGTACATGCAGCGTTTTATTCGTAAATTCCTTTGGTGATTTACGTGCATGTGTATGTGGAAACACACTAAAGCAAGCATAGCTGCGGTAGTATAATCTGGACAGTATGTTTTATTGTGCCTGCAGTGTTGGATATGGAGGAAGTATGTGTGTGTTTGATGGTGCCTTAATGCTGTGCCGCTGTGTGGCTGTATGCAGAGCTGGATGCAGAGGAATGGTGTAAGCTGCTGTGTGTGGAGTGCCTGGGCAGCCGTCTCAACGACATCAGCCTGGGAGAACCAGACCTGTTAGCAGCGGGGGTGCAGCGGGAGCAGAACGGTGAGTGCCCAATTAGTCCCTGCTAACACAGACAGCCATTCAGGGTCAATCTCCCTCACTCAGCCCGCCACCAAGCAGTTAGCGGTTGCAGTCCAGGCCTGTATGTGTTAATGCAACTGAGCCCTCAGAGGGTTATGGGAGCAGAACAGCCACTGTCCAATTAGGCCTGGCTAATAAGGGCCATTTTTTGTCAATATCTGATCCAAAGTCCCCTGTAACCATCTTTAGTTACATTAGCTCATGTTGGTTCAACTTCAGAAGTACGTTTGAATGTGTGTGTGTGTTGAAGGAAACCGGTGTGTGTGTGAGTTAGAGCACAGGTCACAGGCTGTGGTCGGGGCTCTGTTCCAGGCCTAATGAGAAGTGCTGTGCATCACTGGCTTCCCTCATAATGAAGCTTGTCACAGAGATGGATGAGATTATGGCTCCTAAAGCCATGTGAAATAAATGTGCTTCCCCACATATTCCACTCCCAGGAAATGGAAATGGAAAAGAGAGGAGACAACGGGGCGCTGCTATCACAGTGGAGCTCATTCTCTGTGTAATTTGTAAACTCGCGGAGGAAATCGAAAAGGCAACAGGCAAAGAAGAGCAGTTTAAAGTTGTAAAAGGGCGAGTAATTGAAAAGAATCTGCCGTCATTTCAACCCATTTCATTTCAGTGCAACCGTAAAGTGAAATTGTATTCTTCAACAACTTGGACTCATTTATTTAAGATATCAAAATACAAGTTTTTGACTGTGCTGCGGCGAACCAACTGAAGTGTAACAACACAATCCCTCTTCCTTTTCTTGTGGCAGGAGCCCTGCTGTTCAGTGCTCACGCAAAACTTACAGCGGAGTGCTCTGGAGATAACTAAGCCAGCGTCTCGCTGCTGCCGTTATGAGTGAATGAAACAAGAGGCTTGGGCCTTTCAATTAGTAGCCCTCCCCAAACAGCGGGGGCCGATAATTAGATCGGAGTTCATTTTCACTGTCCCTAAAAATACGCCACACTATGACATTGCCATTTTCTATCCACTGTAGACACATGGATTATTTTGAATCATTAAGCGTAATTAGTGAGAACTAATTTAGATTATGGAGAAGTCTCTCGTCCTCTCTCTGTCTGCCTCAGAGAGTTAGTTTAATGTGAATGGGCAGATTTGGCTCCTTGATCCCAGACCAGCTGACTTGATGCCTAGTTAGACCCACTGTAGGTGAAGGTAATGTGCTATTTAAAAAAAAACTAGGATAAGAGGCCACAAAATAAAAAATGAGTAAGAGATAAGTACAGTGGGTGGAAGTCACTTTAGTGGTGTTGTTAGTAGTTACTGAAATTACATACAAAATTCCTATCCAGAAGGATGAAGCAAACCCCACACATTTGTTTCTGCGAGCACAGAGCTTAAATTATGTGAAAACTACCCTTCCCATCCCCCTAACACCCCATATATCTCAGACTCACACGCAGAGAGGGAAGAATAATCTATCTCCTGATAAGAACTAAGAACTTAATCAGGCTCTCATAAAACTCCTTTTAGGATTTAAACAAAGCCACACCTCAAACTACTTAGCTTAGATGGTTTAACTTCACTTTTTTATCCATAATTTGTTCATTACAAATACGAGGGAAGGAAAATTCATGCTTGCACAAGCTGTTGAGAATGATACTTGTGTTTACCATTGTGGTTAGTGGATAACATCTGATAAATTACAGCTAGAACGACTTGAATCATTCAGGTGCGATAAGGTATCTAAGGATAAGGAAAAATAATCTGTTTGTGTTTAGTGTTGCTAACAGCAGACATTTTCTAATTCTCAATAATTATTTGGACGCCCTTGAGAATCAGGAATTCTGTTTATTTAAGGAATAGGAATAGTTCAACAAGTTGGGAAATATGCTTTTTTACTTTCTTGCCAAGAGTTAGATAAGAAAAGCTAAAAAGCGGAAAGGCTATAGCCTGGAGATGGTCAGTTTAGCTTAGCTGAGTTTAGCTTAGCATACTTTAGCAGAAGGTGTGCAGGCTAGCTGATTTGCTCTGCTGAGCTAAGCTGCTAGCGGTAGCTTTATATTTACTTTACATGAGAGTATCAATCTTGTATCTCATCTAATTCTTGGCAAGAAAGTTAATAACCATTTTCCAAAACAAACTATTGCTATAAAGAGTAAATTCATGCAAAGTAAATACATGTACAGTACCAGTCAAAAGTTTGGACACACTTACTCATTCAAGGGTTTTTCTTTATTTTTACTGTTTTCTAAATTGTAGATCAATACTGAAGACATCAGAACTATGAAATAATATATATGAAATTATGGGGCAAGCAAAAAAAGCATTAACTAAGCAAAATATGTTTGTTGTGTCATATTTTAGATTTCTCAAAGTAGGCACCTTTTGCTTTGACGACAGCTTTGCAAACTTGGTATTCTCTCACCTAGCTTCATGAGGTCGTCACCCTGAACGCTTTTCCAACAGTCTTGAAGGAGTTCCCACATATGCTGAGCACTTGTTGGCTGCTTTTCCATCACACTGCGCCTCAACTCATCCCAAATCATTTCAGTTGGGTTGGGGTTGGGTGATTGTGGAGGCCAGGTCATCTGATGCAGCACTCCGTCACTCTCCTTCTTGGTCAAATAGCCCTTACATAGCCTGGAGGTGTGTTTTGGGTCATTGTCCTGTTGGAAAACAAATGATGGTTCCACTAATCCACAAACCAGATGGCATTTCACTGCAGAATGTTGTGGTAGCCATGCTGGTTAAGTGTGCCTTGAATTCTGAATAAAACAGTGTCACCAGCAAAGCATCACACCTCCTCCTCCATGCTTCACAGTGGGAACCACACATGCAGATACCCTCCATTCACCTTCTCTGTGTCTCACAAAGACACGCCAGTGGGAACCAAAAATCTCGAATTTGGACTCAACAGACCAAAGCACAGATTTCCACTGGTCTAACATCCTTTCCTAGTGTTTCTCTTCTTCTTATTGGTCTCCCTCAGTAGTGGTTTCTTTGCAGAAGTTAGATCCTGAAGGCCTGATTCACGCAGTCTCTTCTGAACAGCTGATGTTGAGATGTGTCTGCTACTTGAACTCTGGGAAGCATTGATTTGGGCTCTAATCTGAGATGCTGTTAATTGGTGATTTCTGAGGCTGGTAACTCTAATGAACTTCTCCTCTGCAGCAGAGGTAACTCTTGGTCCTCCTTTTCCGGGGAGGTCCTCATGAGAACCAGTTTCATCATAGTGTTTGATGGTTTTTGCGACTTCACCTGAAGAAATTTTCAAAGTTCTTGAGATTTTTCTGGATTGACTGTCCTTCATGTCTTAAAGTAATGATGGACAGTCATTTTTCTTTACTTAGTTCTTGCAGTTCTTGCCATAATATGGATTACTACATTAGTTGAATAGGGCTATTTACTGTATACCAACACTACCTTGGCACAACACAACTGATGGTCTCAAACACATTAAGAAGACAAGGAATTCCACCAAATAACTTTTGATAAGGCACACCTGTTAATTGAAAACCATCCCATGTGACTACCTCATGAAACTGGTTAAGATATTGCCAATAGTGTGCAAAGCTGTCATCAAGGCAAATGACAAGGCAATGACAAATAAAACTGAGACTATCCGAATGGTGAGATACCACTATAAGTGAGAAAATATGTTATCCCATAATATAAATGAACCAAGTCTACGACACTGGGTGTAAACAAAATGTTAATGGTCAAACTAACAGTATGCCATGCCAGAGTTCTCCAGTTTGTGATGCAAGTTTTTGTGAATCTTTTCAGAACGCTTTAACGTGTACCTGATGCCTACCCCTAACCTGGACATCTACGGGGAGTGCACCATGCAGATCACCCATGAAAACATCTACCTTTGGGACATTCACAACGCTCGCCTCAAACTCGTCATGTGGCCTCTTAGCTCCCTCCGCAGATACGGTCGAGACTCCACCTGGTTCACTTTTGAGTCAGGAAGGTGTGTGTGCATGCAAATATGTGCTTATGTTGTGTGTGTGTGCGTGTGATTGAAATGTTGGCGCTGGGAGGAGGAAAAAAAAAAACTTTGGAAATGTCATCAAAACTTTAACAAAGCAACTTTGGATATCCAAAACATCCCAGGATATCAACATTTGCCGCAGAGCCCTTCAGGCGATGATGTGACAGGTGGCCTCTGTGAATGTGTCTGTTTATGTGCTGTATCTACTCACGCATGTGTGTGTGTGTGTGTGTGTGTTTGTGACTTCAGTGGGCTATTATATCAATGTGCTTCTCTGTAAGTGCACATCCAACCATGCATTTTTGTAAATCAGCAATCCAAGAGTGAGTGCGATCAAGGTGTGTGTACTTCTCTCTCTCTCTCTTTCTTTCTCTCTCTCTCTGTGTGTGTGTTCCTGGCGCAGGATGTGTGACACAGGAGAGGGTTTGTTCACGTTCCAGACGCGGGAGGGCGAGATGATCTACCAGCGGGTCCACTCAGCCACGCTGGCCATTGCCCAGCAGCATGAGAGGATGATGGAGGAGATGGAGAAGAGCTCCCAGGTAGAGTTTTACAGTTTTTTTTTTTTACATTTTGGTTGTTTATCTGATACCCACAGTTTTATTCTTGTGCTGCCAACATTGCAAACAGCTAATAATGAGTGTCAACATACAATTGTTCCTGGAATAATTATTAAGTGCGTACATAGTGTGCGTCACTTTTATATCATATCTAAAATATCCGGTTGATGTTGGAAAGAAACAAGGAGCAAGAAGCATTTTTACAAAGACTGCAGTGAACATGCATCCATACACACACACAAAAAACTGATATTTAATTTTTAAAAAAGCCTATTGTCTCTACTGTTTCAATGGTTTCTACGCTGCCTGTTTGATTTAGGCTGATCAAACAAGCATTTCATTGAAGCTGTTCACAGAATTATTTTTAGAAACCAATAAATGAGCACAAAAGCAACATCATGATTTTCACACATACTCAAGAATACACAATTCTCTGTAGGTATGTGCTGCCTGATCTTTCTTCAAAAGTGCCACCTTGGACCCAGAGCCCTCTGCCAGCCCATGGTCTTGGCCTCCGCTCCCTCCTTCCATCACAACACCCATCCATCCCTTCCTCCTTCCTTCCTTCCTGCCTCCCCTCCTCCCTGCTATCATCTGTATTCTTTATTTATGTAGGCCTGCCTAGTGTTTGATGAGCCTTGACCATATGGCCATGCTCTTGGACCCCACCATTTGGGAACATCTCCAAATGCAGCATTTACCCTCAGCTCTATAAATCATGCAGATAGCTACACAAAACTGACCGTACGCAATTGCAGTATGTGTAGGAAGTAGTATGTTTATCACTGCAGATTTCTATCGCACTTTCCCAATGAAGTAATGACATATTTCATAGTTTCTATAACATGCAGAACTGCAGTCTGGGTCTAAGATGCATTGCAAAATCCATCCAGTGGCACAACAACAACATCATGATCCCAAATGAATCCTCATCTCACAGCTATTCCAAACAGAGGCACGCATTTCAACCAGCAATATACGGCTTTGTTTACTGACATAAGTGGAGCATTTTCCCCCTGTTGTGAGTGAGTGACAGAAAGTGAGAGACACTGTAAGCTCTCTCTGTCTGTTTCAGATCCACTCCAGAGAGATGCTAACCAAGTCCATCTCCCTGCCTCGCAGCGCCTACTGGCAGCACATCACGCGTCAGAACAGCGTGGGAGATCTCTACAGTTACCAAGGTACAGGCATGGAGTTACTAATTATCATACACACAGTGTTGCTATTTCTTTACCTACTCGTGTCAGTGGTAATGTGTGGACCGCAGCGGATGTGAAGGAAAGACAGGTGGAGAAACAGAAAGATATGCTGGGGGAGAATATTTCTTTCCTGCAATGGAGGAATTATACGAGTAAACCTTACAAATCTACAAATATCACTACATTTATTAACCTCAGGAACATTTATTATCTGTGCAGAACAAATGCTTTGGTTGTTGATAGGAATTCTGAAATTAATTAAATCATGAAATTATATTTTCTCCATCTTTTTTTCAATATACAGTATATAGACCATACAAAAATCTACTCACAAGCAACAAATACAAGATGGTGACACAACATAACATAACATTAACATAGACTTTCACCCTCATCTAGCTTATTTGAACTTCTTTTCTTTCTATTTCTATTTTTCATTTTTATTCTGTGAACCTTGACATACATTTTGTGTCTTGTTTTAAGGTTTTCTTTTATCATTAATTTGCCCCAGGTGTTTGGATTTGTCACCCCTTTTGATTGGCTGTTGCAGCCTGTGGCTCTAGTATGTATAAAGATGTTGTTTCATCTTGTGAATTTGGTGCAAAAGTCTATAACTGAAACATTGTATTGCTATTAAACTCAGTGCTGACAGTATGTGAGAATTTAAAAATGTTCTTATTTATGTTTGGCCTCCAAAAAAGGTCAAAAATATTATTACGCTCTATTGCAATAAAGCCTGGCCTCATTAATCCCGGTAAAATTCACAGATCAGGTTGGAACTTGAAAATCTAAACATATCAACCCTCTAAACATGGACTGTCATTTATATAAAAGTAACTTGGAAACTTCCTCATTTCAAATAACATGTGTTTAGTTCTGAAGTCTAGTCTTAAGTCATGATAGTTCAGTATAGATTTGTATACAGCTCATCATAATGTTTTAACTGTAGTCAAAGCTGTATTATTTTACTGTTTTGAACACTATTCTTCTATCTTCTATTCTGAACATTATTTCTCTTTTGATCAACAACAAAGACACACAGATAAAACTATTTGTGTGTGGTTGCAAGTAAATGCACTCATGTCTCTGTGTGTATGTGTGTGTGTGTGTGTGTGAGTGAAGGAGAGAGAGATTAATGTCACAACAAATACACAGATATTCCAGCAGATGCCCTACTACATTCAGTCTCAGCACTGTATGTCCTTTATGTGCACTTAATGTACACACACACACACACACACACATAAGAAAGAGAGTGTGTGTTTGTGTGTTAATGTCTAGATATAGACCAGAGGCAGAAAGGTGATTAGTGAGCTGATGAGATTACGCTGTGTCCATGGTATTAGTTGATTAGTAGACTTATCTGAGGATTATGGGCCTTTTGGCTTTCACTGATAGAGCAAAACAGAAAGCCAGGCAAAGATGAAAGTCGCTCTGACGTCATCATTTTCTTTTAGAAGCTAAGGCTGGATTTCTTTTTTCATTATCATTTAATTGTGGCCTGATAAGCTTTAAAGCAAAATGGGAGTCTTCAATTCCAAACATCAACATGTTCTTATATACATATACAGTCAATAGAAAAGCTTGAGCATGCCAGGGTCATTATTTATAGGCCCAGTCTCTGTAAACTCTCCTTTTAAACTCTTCCTTTTAAACTCTGGTGAGCAGAGGAGCTTCTCCCTCATCCATCACCCTGGCATCCTCACTGCTCCTCCCACACTTTCTCTGTGTGTCTGTCCGAATCGGAACAACCCTCCACCTTCTTTTTTCCGCTGCTCATACGCATTCAGCGCTACCATTATCTCTCCTCTTTCCCCCATGAATAAATTGAATGCATCAGTGTGTTTGAGGACGCAGTGAAAGGTCTCGTCAGACAAGGAGGAAGAGTAGGTGATTCCAGGAAGTGACAGGAGTTTAACTCCTGCTGTGACACCGGTTGTTTGGACTGTGAAAGGCATGACAGGAGAAGCTCACACATGTCAGGTGCTGTTGTTGCTTTTAACACGGCTGCAAGGAGTCCTTAGACGAGCAAAGCAATACACAGTTATTGCACTGATTCCTCATTGGCAGAAGATTTTTACATCTCCTGTTTTATAATCACACCTTCGTACACAGCTGTGTACATATTTTGACATGTATACAGTGGCCAAAGCCATAAGTTAAGTTCTTACATTAGCCAAAGGTTGTTAGAAAATCCTCAAGGAAATACTTAAATGTGCAAAAGAGTACTTTGCAGGTATTTAATGGTTAAGTTTTAGGACATTTTACGGAAAAAGGGTGCTACAGATGATAAGAAAAGATAGAAAAAGTGTTATATTGGTTTCTACTCATTATGTTTGGGTTCATACATAGTTGTTAGTCTGCAAAAAATCTTAATTAATTAGACTTTTCTTTAAAACACTTAGTTTTCAGTGTAGTTTTGTTTGTCAAACTTCATATTAGCATATTATATTCTTTCTTAAAAATTCATTAGTATATATACATATACATATACATATATACTACTATAAACAACTATATGTATTACTGAATTATATAACCCTTTCAAAGAAAAGAATTTCCAGTCACACAGCAGCTACTTTTAGGAAATTATTGAAAAAAATTCTTGAAATTTCCAGGACATTAGTATAAGTGTTTACCAGTGTTTCCAGTTTATAGTAGTGGGTATTTGCTTTGACTGGAATTCAGAAATGTATACATCATTTTATTTTTCAGTAATAATATTAATATTACTCACTGAAATAATGATTTGGGTATGAATAGAGGTAAGAAATAAGGTTTTTGGACCATGATGGTTGGCTGTTTTTTTGCTCCTTGGCTGTATCACCGTGTGCATGATGAATATCCAATCAGCACAGTCAATTTGCTGAGTCATGCACGGGTTGCTTTCAAATACCCTGCGGGTCCGGGGGAATAATTAAGGAACACAGATTCCTGTCCCGTTGAGGTTTATTCACCTATTTGTTTATTTCTCATCCTGAGTTAACGGGGGACCTGGCAAGTGAAGAACTGTACCACCTTTATTTTAATACACTGTATTTCACATCTGCTTTTTATTTAGCTGGAAATTTCTCAAAAATGCTTCCCAGAAGCCTTGTTTTCCATAATTGAAATTAATAATTGTCAAATGTATTTTATTTAAAAGAAACTGAGGGATGTGCTGTGGTAAAACCTAATATAATTTCTTTAATCTGCAGAAACTCGACACTAAGACAATGGATCTACTTTCTACTGCCTTCCACCTCCACTTCCCCTAATGTTACTCACCCTTTTGCATCTCACTGAAACTGCTGTGTTCTCCGAGTTTGCTGATGCAAAGAAATAAGTGCACTTTAAAGTTTCTGAGTTAAAAGAGCAAGACGCCATGCCTGTCAGAAATGGTTCAATTACTAACTCTAATATTGGAATAGAAAAGGGACAAGAATGCTTGTATTTTTTCATGGACTCATTTTTATGTAATTTTTGTGCCTTTTCAGACACACACACACACACACACACTCTCTCTCTCTCTCTGTCTTCCTGCATTTCATTGTGCTCCACAGTTTAGTGCCGTAGCATTAGCAATTCTAATGGAATGGAGCGCTGTTCTTAGTTTGATCGGCTGGGAGTGATACGAGGGGATTTTACAGAGAGGGAGCAAGTATCAAAGGCGTGGGGACAAGATGATAGGAGGAAAGGATGATAACAGTGTCTTATCTGCAACAGGCGACATGGAACATAGTAGATGTAGATGCAAAAACTGAATCCCATGAAAAATTCATTACAGCCAGGTAAAACTTAGGTCAACTGTTTCGGTCTCTTTCCGGCGGATGCATGGAGCCACCAGGGAAAGTTTTAAATCTCAGTCATCAGCGTCCAATATTTGAATCCAGATTTAAATGAACTGACCCAATCTTTAGGGTGAGCTGGATTGATCTTTTTTTTTCTCCGTTTCATTGTGGCTGTTTTACCACACAAAAGACACAAAGCTGGATGTCAGCAGTCTTGCATAATCTGGAGTTTGTGGTACAGGCAGCTTCTCTTTCTCTGGTTACAGCTGTTACTAGGATGCCACCTGGGTTATCGTGCTGTGAGGAAGGAAGGTGCAGACAGGTGTGTGTGCCTACATGAATGCATGAATAGCCGCTTGTGTGTGTCTGGGCCCGCCATTGTATCTGTCAGTGTGTGTGTGTATGTGTGTGTGTGTGTGTGAGTGCCCTCCCTGCCTGTCTTGCCTGCTCCGGCCCAGCAGCTGCCACCCCAGGCCAGATAGGATGACATGACCTTCCCTGGTAATGAAAAGGCACTGACAAATCACTGTCTGCTTCTCATAGGGATAAGAGAAGAGGAGGCATGCTGACACCATCTCTCTCTCTCTTTTTTTATTTTTTATTTTTTTGTGTGTACATTCGAGTGTCCTGTCCAAAAACGTGGCTCTCGTCAGGGGTCTGGCATCACACAACAGACACTGCTGTTTATAACAGAGAAGCTGATGAGATCTGTTTCGCCCTCTCTGTCTGCGCTGGGCTCCCTGCCTCTTCTTTTTTTTTTGCAGCCCAAATTGGCCTTGGTTGAGGAGAGGGATTGTCTTGGCAAAGATGTGAAAAGGATATGCCTGGTTGCGCACCAGTCGTTTCAGCAATCTATTAAGTACAACGGAGAAGGGGAGAGAAAGTGTCCCCCCCCTTTTTTTTAACCCGCACAGTCGCAGTGTTTTTTTCTAGAAAACTGGCCGAGCTGCATTTAAAACCTTAAGCTGGAGCCTTATCTCGTTTTTCTTTATTTCAGGGAGTGGTGGAAAGGCAAGACTTGAGGACAGAGGTGTATATGTGTATATGTGTGTGTGTGTGTGTGTGTGTGTGTGTGTGTGTATGACTCACCTGTTATGGCTGGTACTGTTTTGGTCTCATCCTCACACCCACACTAGCCTCCTCTCTGCCTCCTCCTGCAAGCTGTTTCCTTAACTCACACAGGAAAATGCTTTTTCTTTGTTTTTCCTCCTCACTGTCTTCACACACACACACTTCTTTTTCTTTTTTTTTTTTTTCTAAACTAGACTCGTTCTCCTCTCTGTGGCTCTGACACACACTCACACAACCACTTGACATTGATTGCCAAGCTGACTGGGTCATGTTTTATATTCCATGTCGTGGTGAGTTGGCAGTGCGTCTTGCGGTCTGCGCCCGATTCCCTTTGGTGGCATCATGACTAGTGCTGCCAGCACCACACAGGAGAGGCAGTGTGTGTGTGTGTCTTTGCTTTATTATGAATGATTTGCACAGCTTAAAATCATATTTGCTAATAAGCACTTCAGCACCGAGAGCAGAAGAGAAAATGATCCCTTTGTCAATTTCATCAATGTGGCCCCAGAAGAAACCAGCTTATAGAAAATTAAAGACTAATTCAATTTCTTAATCAAATTTCAATTAACCTCTGGAGGTGAATGGATTTGAAACATATGAAATGTATTGATGTGCATCACCATCTCTCAGCCAGCTGTATTAGTAGCTACATACATGCTATAGGTCGGAGGGTTGCTGGTTAGAGTTGATGACAGTGTTGTATTAGGTTTTGCACCTCCTGAAATATTGATCAGTGGCTATTTCCTCCTTGTTCGGTGCATGATCAGCATCCTGCCATCCACTTTATCCTCAACCTACCTCAGCGTGCACATCTCCAAACAGCATTCTAATATATTATTAATGGTCTCATGGTTGCACAGAACAGCCCTCCACCCACAAGTATCCATTACTCCCTCTCGGTGCAGTTAACCAATATGAACTGCAGAACAAATTGGACCAATTAATTTAAATTAAGGTGGAGAGGGAGAGAGCGGGGGAGAGAGAGAGAAGACACCAGCAGGCAGTCCGAGAAGATGAGACAGCACAGATCACTCTGAAATTAAGTTGTTTATCTGAGGTGAAAGGTGGATTTTCCATCACATTTGTTATTGTGTTAAAGTTTGTTTTTGCATTTTCTGTGAACCACCTACACCAGAAGGCTTCCCGAAGGATCGTTTGACCTAAATAAAGAATGTCAGGATTATTCTTGCATTCTTTGTTGTAGATATCAGTGTGGACAGTAGCTAAGCAACAGTTGGCGTATAATGTATCTATTGTCTTAGAAATATCCCATATTGTTTTCTTGTGAGGGCCAGTTAACTGAATCAGATGAACTTATTTCATCCCTTTAAAGATATTCAATTGAGTCTTTCTCCACTTTCTCCCCTCCCTCCCCCACAGGAACCAGCATGACAATGACTTATATCCCCCGAGCACAGACGTTCCCCAGCTTTCTGTCAGACGAGCATGAACAGGAGGAGAGGCCGCACCAGGAAGAGGCACCGTCGCCCTCTAGTGGCCGTGAATCCAGTTGCAGCCTGAGACCCCTTCAATGACAAGAATTGCTCCACCAAAACTGGACACTTTAACCACCACTGTAGAGAGGTTGTAGAAATATGTATAGTGACATGTGTAATATATCATTTCTTGGTGATACTGAAACAATAGTGTCAACTGTAGGGAGAGTGGTACATGAAAAGGTCTCCTGCAAAGGGACGATGTCCTTTTTTTTGGTATGTCATGTGACAGCAGCAGTAGCGTTGAAGATTGCACCAAAAATCCTTTAAATGTAGTTTTAAAGTGTTTTATGTTGCCATTATGCTGTTACAGCCAGCATGACCCCTTTTTTTAAAAGCACTACACCTTATAAGAAGTTAAAGGTACTAACACACCAAGGTCCGCAGTAAAACAATGTTAAGACAGGCTTTCGGTCTAAAAATTGATGAAATTACATTGGGTTCGTTCCAATAATGTCCAGCTTCAGATACCATTTAAAGAGAAACTCCACCATTTTTGACACATAATCCTCCCACACTTACTGTACTTTGCTTCCTTTCAAGAATGTGAAATTGATCAATGCCTTACACAAAAACCGACTTTGATGGCAGTGATGAATCAGCTAAAGCCCTTAATCAGTTACAGCCTGCACAGAAAAAGTCATTCAGGAATGTGCGTTGATATACCAGGAAATTACTGTCATGTCAGAAATTATACAATGCAACCTTCTCGGAGCCTCTACTTTAAATTGCCAACCTTACATTATACTAGCAGCGCAATTTGATTTTAATAGCTTCTCTGCTCTATCTGATAACTGGTTTATTAGCAAAAAGGAAAGAAGTGATGTTTGTGACCTGTGAAATATTGCCATTATGGGACTCAGTTTTCGGTTGTGGCAATAAAAAAAATCATAGTAGTTTTCACCCAGCTGCTGTTATGTTCATACAAGATTTAAATTCTGAAAAAGTACCATGAATATACAGTACCACTCAAAAATTTGGACACACTTTCACATTCACTTGAATGAGAAAAGTGTTCTTCATAAGTGTTGGGGGACCTCTTCAGGCTTTCTCTTTTCCATACACCTTTGACTGTCATTTAAGGAATAGTTTTACATTTTGGGAATACAGCTTTCAAGCTGATAGTTAAATAAGAATACCAGTAGCAGGTTAGCTTAGCTTAGCACAAATTAGAAACAGGGATACAGCTACACTAGCTCTGTCTAAAGGTAACAAAATCTGCCCACCAGCACCTGTAAAATCACAGTTTTACAGGTTGTTTCTACGCTTTTTTGTATGGATTAAACAAACAAAATGTTATGTGTTAATTAGAGAGTTTTAGAGGTGCTGGTAGGTGGATTTTGTTACCTTTGGACAGAGCCAACCAAGCTGTTTCCTCCTTTTTCTAGTTTTTGTGCTAAGCTAAGCTAACCTGCTGCTGGTGGTAGCTTCAATTTTATTATCCATCTTCTCTTAACTCTTGGCAATAAAGCATAAATCCCAAAATGTTAAAAACTAAAATTTCCAATCATAAGCATACACAATGAGATTAAAAACACACTAGATTCTGACGCAGATACCATCTTGTTTTTCATCAATTAGCAACAGTATGAACTAGAAGGGAATACCATTAGTGGTCATTGTCATTAAAAATAGTCAAAATCAGCAGAAAACCCACAAAATATTTTCAGTGAATCCTATCTGTAGCATGTAAGTGAAATTTGTCACTGAATACACAACTGCTGTGATGATAATGTTCTCTGCATTATCCTCCTAGAGTAAGAAGTGCCTTCCGACACAGACCGCAGAGTGTGAGACTGTAATCAAAGCATCATCTTTGGCCTTTGAGTTTACCATTGTGACAAAACAGTGAGCTTTGTACCTTCAAAACAGTTTGAAAAGTCTTAAAATAGACAAAGTTGTGACACACCATGTCATACACATAATTCTAAGCAACACCTTAACCAGAGATCATTTAGAAAGTAACACATCGCCCACTGTTGGCTGACACCAGAGACTGAATCATCTCTTTTACTGTATTTGTGTTGCAAATCCAGAAATTACAGCATCGACACTAAAATCTGACTCCAGTGACAATCAGTTTGAGGCAGCAAAGCAGTCCTTCAATGTCAAACTTTTTTTCACTTAGTTTTTTTGTTGTTGTTGTTCTGTCTTGAGTTTAATGTCTAGAAATACAGTAGATACTAGATTCCTGTAGAACTGGATATAAGTAAAAGCACTTATCTTGTGTTCAAATTAAGTTTGTCACTTTATTGTGTATATTGTATTTAAGAGAACACAAACTTCATATTAATTTGAGCCTCAAAGTGCCCATCTACAAAAGGTCACACGTATTGTAGAAAGACAGTCAACATATCTGGCCAGATTTCTGCCCTAGATGAGTCTTAGCTCAAGTGTGGTTAATAAATGTATGTATAAAAGTTCTATTACATCTGGAGCATCAAAGCCGAACTCACTGAGATAACTGGAGAAAGTTCTAGTTGACTTTATCATTTGTTTTCGTAGCCATTCACAGTACATCTTGTTTGTAGGTTTGATGTGTCATCATGATTTTTTTGTCCTTGCAATTATATGATTGTGTTTGTGTCCAAAATGTTTTGTGTTTTTGTCAGAATATATGTTTATAGCACTTTCAATACATTGAGAGTAGGACTACAGTTTTCACTAAATGTACATATGTAATGTTTTTGATGATAAAAAGGTAATAAACTGAATGTTCTATCATGTATCAGCATTTTTTCCTTTTGTCAACAGGAGTGTTGAATGAAAGGTAAGTAAAATTCAGTTACAGGAATAGTTTGACATTTTGGGAAATTAGCATAGTTGCTTTCTTGCCAAGAGACAGGTGAGAAGATTGGTCCCACTCATCTGTCTTTACAGTAAATATAAATATAACAATCTTCTCAACTTTTCTTTTAGGAATTTCAAGCATTTATTCAGAGACACGGGGTCTTCCATTTTACAGAAACTAGTTTGGTTTCCTAGAACAAGCTTTATCACACCCTCACACCACAAGAAATCAATGACGTAGTGGCTATGACATTTTATTTTAACCACATTGAGTCGTTTACATGCTCATCAGTTTCAGTATTGTGGGTCACACACACAGTATAACACAGTCAGCAGGATGAGAAGGCAATAAACCTTTGATTCAAAGCCACATTGTCCATTTATGCTCTGTATTTCCACCTTGTCCACATTTTGTCCTGTTTCCTAGTGGAACAGTCCACATTTCCATTACTCCCTCTGCCACTGCCTCCATTTCTATGGAGATAAATTGATCAGAGTACACATAAACAACACACAGCATAAAAGCACTACCATAAGCCTGAGACATTAATCTACAAGAACATATAGTTAAGCTTGGAAATAATTAAAAACAATGAATATGACTGTGGAAAACAGCTTATCATACCATGTTATAAAGCAGAGTAAAAAAACAACCCATACATTCAGTATACAGCAGATAGACAGTAAATGATTGAGGAGCAATAAACTGAAGCACAGGATTAGCTAATTAGAGTTTAGCTTTCATAATAAGACCGTGCTGTAACTAGAATGCAGCCATCCTAGACGGAGAGCCCTTTGGGGAATGCAACAGTCTCAAGTGATGGTACAGTGCTGAGTGACTGCTTTTCTCTTCCGTTAGATGATTAGACACCATTGTCAAGCATTGAATGGAAACCAGGAGGGATGAAAGTAAAAGGAGAGCAACAATTACACAGGCTTTTGTCAATCGTTTTACTCGAGGGTTAGGGAAGTGAAAAGAATGATTATACAGGCTTTTGTCTGCTCTTTCTGCCTGATAGTTACAGTCAAATATTGTTTTGCCCAAAACAAATATTTCCTCGATGGTAATTTTACGCAGTACATACTACATCTAATTAGTGGGAGCAGGGCTGGACTCAAACAAACCTGTCAGCCTTCTAAGACTTACATGAGCACCAGCTTGTTAAGTCATTTCAAACCACAGTATGAATAATTAATCACTGTCAATGTGATCCTGGCATCTTATTTAAAAAAAAAAACAACAACCCTCAAATATAAATAATTATAATCTGCACCTGTCAATATAAGTTTATTTTTACTCATATATACATGAATAAATGTGCTTTGTTAGCTGAGGGCACACTGGCAGCTGTGAAAGATGAAACCTACACATTCACATTATGTAGTACATCATGTTTATGTTTGTTCATTTATTTATTACGAGGCTGATGTCTGGTTTTGTATGATTGCATAGTGTGCAGGTTGACATACACTGGGCAAGTTTTTATCTGCCTGGACTTCTTTGTGATCTTGGGACACACAGGGATGTTCTCGTAGAAGTTTGGCTGTGAGGACGTGGTAGATTTGTATTAGTATTTGAGGTATTAGACAAAAACATGTGGCAGGGGATAATGTAATGACTGATAGTACAACAGCTTGGCAAAAAGTCATAAAATGTCTCTCGAAATAGGATCAAAAACCTTTAAATCTGAAATATGCTTTAAGAGCACAAAAATTACATTAAACAGCTTTTCTTACATCATAAACAGTATAATTTTATTTTTATAACAGAATGGCCAATTGACATCATCAGTTAATAGTATTATTATTACATCATTAGACTGAGATTACTCCACATATGAGAAAATAATCACTATTACTACATTATCAAGGACTTATAAGATACAATGTTACATTTTCAATCATCTTTTGCTACATTTTGACAAGCTGTTGTATAGCATTATCTAAAAGCTATTACAGTGTCAGTTATATTAAGGCATAGCTGGTTACATGATGATAGAATTTGCTGTATTAAATAAGATTAATAGGCAAGTGTAATGGTACTGTAATTAAACACAATGTCTGAAGAGAAGGTAAGGGAGTGACTCAAAAGTGTCTACTGTCAAGACAAGCGTAGATGTGATGAATAACGTAAGGCTCACCTGTCTCTGAGATGGGTGCAGCCTGACTCTGTATGCCTCCCTCCTGTTCTTCTTCCTGTGGTAATTATCAGACAAAAACAAATAGAATTGTAGGTGCTAAAAACATACCAAAAATATAGGATTTTTCATCAGCAGTTGTTTCAATGGGGCAATATCAGATGTAACCTCCCACATTATTAATGATAATTACTTATGAGTACATTTCTTCTGAAAGAAGAATAGGGTCAAATAGTCGTGCTAGCGGTGTGGCCAGCAGTATGGCCAGTCGGTCCACCACTTTGGTCCAGACTGATTAATCTCAACAACTATTGGATGGATTGCCATGAAATTTGGTACAGACATTCTTGGTCCCCAGAGGAACGATCATAGTGATTCTAGTGATCCCCTAACTTTTCATCTGGTGAAAACCATAAGGTTGATAGATCAGAGTCAAATTATCCACAACTACTGGATGTACTGCCATGAAATCAGGTCACCTTTTTGATTAATTTTAATAACTTTGGTGATCCCCTAACCTTTCCTCTATTGCCATCATTGGGCCAAAATTTCAATATGTCCAACAGATTGGTTGGTGACCAACTACCTGCAAAAGTAATGACATTCCCATCAGCCTTAGCTGTGATTTGTGTTTGGTGCTAATTAGAAAATGTTAGCATGCCAACATGCTAAACTAAGATGGTGAACACGGTATCATGGAAAGTTATAACTGCTAAACATCAGCATCTTAACATTGTCATTGTGAACATCTTAGCATGCTGATATTAGCATTTAGCTCAAAGCAGAGCCGCTTGAATGGCTGTACACTCACTCAAATACACCCAATTTGATTTTGTCAGTATCACTCACTTGTTTCGAACAACAAAGAAACAAGCACTTGATGTTTTTTTAAAGAAGCAGGATCTTACCTGTGCCTCACCACTACTATGAGGATGATAATGAGTAAAATCAGTCCAGCAGCTCCAGCTGCGACATAAATATACATCATGTACATAGACAGGCTGAAGTAACCTGATAATAAAAGGAGAGAAGAAAGAATGAAAGAGGGACCAAAACGGCCTTAAAACAATGGTTTTCTATACAATGAGATTACAAAACATATCTATTTATTAGTATTTCTGATGACTGACATATTTGTCTGAGCCTCACTGTTTTCTCATGACTCACAACATCACATTAAGGTGTATATGTAGTACTTGCAGTGTGCAAACACTATCACACCATCACCTACAAAAGCAGCCCCCCGGTACTAGAGAAGTACCACAGGATGTTGTGGTTTGAGCAGTACATCTGCATGTGCAGATCAATGCTGTTGAAATATGTGAGACTAAAATCACAAGCATGTAGGTTTGATGTGTCATTCATTGTATTCATTGTTTCCATAATCACTGCTCTCTGTAAGACATATTTACATCCATGAACCATTTTAAGAATGAGAAACAATTTATCATCCTGTCACATGTATGTTAACTACATCATGCTATACTTAACATGATGATGATGTTACAACGTTTTTTCATGCTTTTATGTTCCTTTATATTGTGTCAACGTAATTTTTGTTATAAAGCACTTTGAGCTGCATTTCTTGTATGAAAGGTGCTATACAAATAAAGTTATTATTATTATTATTATTATTATTACTATGATGTCTGGTTTTGTACCTGGAGGGGGCACAGTGAGCAGCATAGTGGTGGTCTGCATGCCGACATCTGTGCTAAAGGTACAGCGGTAGAAACCACCATCTTCCTGCACCACACCTGTCAGGTGCAGACTGACATCCAGGCTGTCTGCACAGCTGATCCTGCCCCTGTCGCTGTAGTCCTCACTCACCAGGCCCCCTTCCACCTTCTTACACACTCCAATGATGCCCCAGGGTTGGCCATGTGCCATTCTCTCCACAATGACCTGGTTAACGGTACCGTTGTGCTTGTGGTTACAGCTGAGGGTCAGGTTGTTGTTCTGCTCTCCTACAAACTCTGTGTCTGCCTCGATCACCTCTGGCGTGGGAGGCTCTGTGCTTTCTTCTTCCTCTGGTGGCTCATCTGTAAACCCAGTAAGCAGGGGGACACACAGGAAACAGTTTATCAAAAAAAAAAGTACAAAGATTTCCCAGAAATCTGTATGTGTAACAGAAACGACAGAATGGTAATTTACATTGTTTCACTTCTAACATCAGTCGTTTTAGTCATTCATTGGGGGCATAGTGAACTAGAATTTGCACCTCTGTTTTTTCTGCCATGTCGTTTACCTAAATCCTCCACCTGAATGTTCCTGGTCCAGGGGCCTTGAGGGAACGTCTGAACAGAGCAGTGGTACAGCCCGATATCTTGATGTGTGACGTTCTTCATGGATATACTTCCATCCATAGGAGTGGTCCTCAGGAAGTCTATCCTCTCTCGGTAATGGTGAGAGAAGGCCATTCCAAACTCTGGATGGAAAACAGCTATCGGATGCTTGTCTGGTACTTTGGTCCAGGACACCATGCTGAGGTTGCCGTCCCAGGGGCACAAACAGTCGAGAACCATCCCTTCCTCCAGATGAACTGTAACAACAGCCTGATTCTGTAGGACGGCAACTGGACAGAATGCATTCGATTGTTTATTCAACTTTATTTACTAATCTTGAAATCATGACTTCTATAAGAAAGTGCAAACTTGTACTTTCATGTTCAGATGAAATTAAAGCAAACCAGTAAATCTAAACTAGATACAACAAATCAATTGTTTGTAGAATTTGTCGAAATTGTTAAATATTTTACATTTTCCGGTTAGAAAATAAAACTTCCAATTAATTATGTGTACACCTAAATCTTACCCTACATCTCCTCTACTTGAAGATTATGACAGACTTTCACAGCTTTGAGCCCATCCCTTGAGTAATGGTAATTAGGCTAATTTGAGCCAGTACACGTAAACACAACTGACAATAGTCGGTGATCAAGCTTCCAACTTTTCAAAGCCTTTTATCTGAGCTGAATGACATCTGATTTCAAGTCCTGAGACGCCCTTGGGAGAGTTCTGGCAGTTTTACAATAATAATTTCTTACAGTATTGAAGAATTTACAATAACAAGCTTTTCTACCATCTTCCCAAAGAATTCAACTAAAAGGGAACAGAATGAAGGAATTTTATAATGTATTACAGACAATCAAAGGTGATAAAATTAAACTATATCAATACATTAATAAATTAGATTCACATTTTTCAGAATATCCTAAAGATCAACAGCCACTTTCAACTGTCAATAAGTGTTGTAATTGCCATTCATGAAAGAATAATCTACTAAAAACTGAAAAAAATATAAATCAACTCCTTACCTTTAAGAAAAGGGATGAAGATGAGTACCACGAAGTACCAGTGGTCCTTTTGTACAACTTCCATCTTGCTCCACCGAGGGAGAATGAAAGCTGCATTGATGAGATGAGTGGAGAGGCACCCGAGCTGCACTTCCTGCTAGCTCTATGGCTACAGAGAAACCCTTGAGCTACTGGGTCACACTTCATGGTAGCCCACTGTTAGCTCATTCCACACAGAGGGGGCACTTTATCACCAGGGCTGGGAATGGGTGGCAAGCTTGTGGGCATAATGCTGCATGGTTGGATCCATGCTCAAGTGTTTTTTAAATTGTAATAGTGTTTCCCTCAGCTCTTTGAAATTTAATTTTGCCAAACTATAAATGGTTTAGATCTTGTTTACAACAATTCTAACTTGGACTTTTGACTTTTGGACTTTTTCATGATTGCAGATTGTAAATCATGAATTCAAATAAAGTGAAAGTGATTGAAAGCATTTCCCGGAAACATGAGGTTTGCATGTCTGTGAATGTTTCGTGGGTTAAGTTCTGCTTGCTATCACCAACTAAACCATGGTGGTATGGTCTGGAACAATAGCATCACAAAACCTCAACCACAGCAGCTGTGTGTAACCCCACACCTTGTATACTTAAAAAATGGCAATGTACTCCACAAAGTAAAGTGACTTATTACAGTATGTACACTTTGACTCTCAGGCCACACAAGACACAAGTTAAAAACTGCCACTTGGCACTTTAATATAAAAATGAATGAATATGTAATGTGTATAAAACATGATACAAAACAAACACTATAAATAACATCATCGTAACATCAGTTATTCAGCAGCTGGGAGAGGTTTTCAAGGCACTTCAATAGGTAGGTGCTCATAGGCTCCTGCTTGCTCTCTGCATCTGTAGTTTAGAGAAAAACCAAAGCACAGCTGTAAACAATTGGACATGCAAAACATAATGTTCAGATTCAGCGCCGGGACAGACGCTGATATGCCTTCATCAAAGTGAATAAATGCATACCCTTCTTAGAGATGGTATGTGCCTCCTCGATTCTCAATCGAACAGAAGGACACTTCAAAGTAGTCTTGGCCTTTGATGGGAAATTAGAAAGACAGATTAGGAAGACTTGTGTTGATAAGTCTGAAACCAAGAGAGAATATTTTTTTCATAATGAGGAGTTTATAATAAGGAGATAAAAAGGGTTGGTCAGCTGTACGCGAAAGGACAATGAAGCTTTCAAGCGGATTTATTTATATTTTACAGGCCTAGAACCAGACAGAATGAAGACACCCTGGGATTTCATTTTTTAATTGCCAATAAACTTCAGTGCTAACCAATAAATGCAGTCACTACATAATATTTTAGTACTTTGGTGCATGTGTGTATTTGTGTGTGTGTACCCTTTGATTGTTATGGAGCAATGCCCAAAGTGCAGAAGCTCCCATACAGCGTGTCTCCATTTCTTTACTTTCCAGACAGCATAGTAATACTTTCATTGCTTTGTCTGAAAGAAAAACATGCAGCTAATTAGAGACATTCATCAATGGTAAGATACACATAAATTTGCTGGAAAAAGGCTCATTTAATTAAAAATGACGAGAGCAGTGCCCTTTAAAAGAATTGCAGTTATCACAGATAATTATTAGCATATAGAAAACACAACATATTGATATTTTTAGTTGGAAATAATTGAACTAAACAGTATATCAGCAACACGAGTTTCACATTTTTAATTATTCATGTGGAAATTTGACAATGGCAATGTCAAAGTCAAATCATGCATTTCTTGTAAGACTGATTGAGACTCATATGCAGGAAACGTCTTTCCACAGGAAACATGCAGTTATTGTCACATGACAGATTTCACCCACCATGTCCCCACAACTCCCACCTGCAGCTTGCACTGCATGTGCAGTACAGAGGGACACGTCTTCCTTTCCTCTCTAAATCTACGTCTTAGAATTATTGATCTCCGTACATCGTTTGCATTCTTCCTGAAGTACTTCTACAGAAAGCTGCTGCATAAGGGTTAAAAAATGACCACTTTACCTCTTTTTAAAAGCTGTGTTAACTGATTGTTACACAATGTGAGGACCAAAGACAACAACACAGTTTGATATGTGTAAAAACTGTGTACATTATGTTATATTCTTTTGGGTAATCATATAAGCAAATAATTTCCTTAGCTTGTTAGATGCTCAACCTTCTTCATTCCTCTATGGGCAGGTAGCATACAGCTGGCTTGTCTAAGCTGGCAGGGATGGTGAGAGCTATTGGGAGGCCACCACAAAGTTTATTTTTGGACCAGAGAACCAAAATGAGGTGAAAGTGACTACATGTAGGTAAAAATTGGACATCTGGCTGTTGATTTTCAGTGGGTTTGGCAGTCCTGGCAATATATAAATATAAATAATTTGTTTCAGTGTTGACAATAGGTATCATAAAGTTATTTTTTGTCTTCAACTTTGTAGTGACTGTTACCTGCTGGGGTTTTTGAAAGTCTGAAATACTGACATATTCTTCTACACTAATTTCAAGTGATGTACAGCAGCTTGTTTTATTCTGTCTTTCAGCAACAATAACATTTCTGGACATATTTTCCCTTCATACCTTTCTGAGTGATAACAGAACAGCTTGACCGATCAGACACTGTCAACCGAAAAAAAATGCAATACCAGTTGGTGCTGAAGCCACCAATTTGTCTAAACTTTAACCCCTGCTTCCCTTCCATACCGTTAGCGATGACATGAGGCTTGTTGGCAGGGCAGAAGCAGAGGTTGTGCAGGGTGAGCAGCGCGTGGCGACGGTGCAGCGCCAAGTCTGCCAGCAGTTCCAGGGCTCCGGTCACTCTGAGGATACTCTGCTGACCGTCCTCTGCGAACGAGAGACTGACCAGCAGCCTCAACCACTGGCCCAGTAGGCTCCCACCACCACAACCTACAGACGTGGCCTTAACACCACTTCCTTTGGGCATTGGCACTGACAGGAAGGCTTGCAGGAAATTATTCTGAGAGCGACAAAAAAAGTAAGGCGACAAGAGAGATTTAGAGTTTTGATATCACATCGATAGATCATTAGGAGTTGCTCCCCAGTTTAGAAAATATTTCCTGAGCCAGCATACTGTGAGAGTGAAAGTGAGATTTCGACATGCTAAGAGTGAGAGAAACTTATGCCATGATTAGCCAGTGCCAATACCTTTTTTTAAATTCTGTAACACTGCATATCTCACTTAAGTTAAATTTACTTAACATGTAAATTTTGGTAAAAAAATAAACTTAAGAAAACTATTAAATTGGCTCATCTAAACTGGCTTATTCTACAATAAGATCTTTTAGGGAAAAACTTGATGCTTATGAATTCTGAATAAAAGCCCTTATATCTCACTCTGACAAAAATAAATCACTAATGCTTGTATGTCTGATTTCACTTTGTCCACTAAGTTATGTACATTTTGTCTGGTTGTGTATGCTGTGTACCAGGCTTGTACCTTTTGTAAGAAGCCCCTGCAGTCACGGGACATGGCCAGGTTTGCCAAGAGGGAGAAGGCAAGCTTCTGGATGGGGCTGTTATCTGGGGCGATCCCTGAGGCCAGCTTCATGACAGAGTTCATCAGAGAGCTACTAGAGGTACCTTTTGATCCTGGTGCAATACCAGGGCCACCGCCACAAAGAGAACTGCATGCTGGGAAAGTGGGGGAAAAAAAAGCAAAACAACTATGAGAACTAAACTGATATAACTGTCTTTTTAAAAATCAAATGAATGTGTTGATGTCATTTAAAAACCCTGATCTTTGACAGACCACTGGACACACATGTACATACAAGCCGTGCACATACTGTACATACCTAGTTGTAAAATGTGTGTAGGCTGGAGCACATCATCCGCAGTAAATACACAGCACAGCAGTTCAAAGGGGGAGGTTTATTTTAAAGGAATACTATTTCCTATATTATTTTCCTACCTTAACCCCATGTCTTCAGTGTTAAGACTGATACTAAAAACATGCTGTCATTGTAAAGTAACACTTCATGCAACCATTTGCCAATTTCTTCCAAATGAATGTTAAAAAAAATTGCATGTACCCTAGTGTTACAATTACCAACAACAAAACAGTGGCTTCCATCTGTTTAGTTGGGAAGTGTCAAAACAGAAAATCATATAATTCCTCTGGTAGCTATGTACCGTACCATGCTTCTACATACAGTTAGCGGCTATGTTAGCACCTTTTTGCACCAAGAAAAGTCTAATACAAATATTATGGAGCACTCAGCGTAATGCTCTCTTCTTCTTGTTCTTGGAACAGGTTGCTTCTTTCTGTTTATCTTAAAGCTGGCTAGCTGGCCGGCCTGCAGCACCAGTAGCCGCAAAAATAAAAACTGACCCGTCAGGCTGCACGGCTGTCTGCCCACTACACCAAAACATCTCTGCATGGCTGCATGCACAGCTTGTTTTGCTGTAAAAGCTGTCTAGCCAAATGACAAAAATGATGAAGAAGAGTGGAGTTCTTGTACAAAGACAAAATACACTGTGCCTTTGTGGGAACAATAAGGATGTAGCTGCTGAGAGGGAAAAGAGTAGCCAACAGAAACTCACTTCTGTGAGAACAGTGTTCCCTATGAGTTTTGAAGCAATGAAATCTTACATGTAGAGTATATAGCTTTAAATTACTCAGAATGTTTTTCATCTTTTAATCTTAATTCACCATGAAAGCACTTAGACTGTTGATGACCACCACCCTCTCCTGACTCGGGGTGATGGGAATTTATTTAGCCCTAGGCTATGGCTACAATGTATTCTACTACAAGGCCATTCAGAAATGTAAACACAAATAGATAACATACAAATAAGTGATGTAAATAAAACATCTCTCTTTTTGCACCATATTCACATCACTAACTGAGATAACTAATTGCTGCGTCTGTAGATTACATGCAAAATTCAGAAATTAACATGCTTAAAACAGAGAGCACTGACGAGAAATAATCTGACACTGATTGATGTTGCTGATTGGAAAACATGACAGCTTGTTGGTTATGCTAATCCTTGAATAGTAACATACAGCAGCAGGCATATGCTGATGTTAGCCTGAGGTTATCTCAATACCTGTCAAGAAAGCTGGTGATCACAGAATTGACAAGGGAGGTCTGCTTTATAATGGATCTACTTGTGTTCCCACTGCTGCCTCAAATCTGATTAATTTTTTGCAGCAATGCAACATATAGGACTGATTATTCTATAAAAATGTAGGCAAAAAAAAAGTATTGTCTTTCATTTTTTTTACTTTCTGTGCATCTGTGGGAGCTAGTTTTTGGGGTTGCTACAAAAATATCTATGAAAATATGTGTGGCACAGATAAAAAAAAAACAATCCGACTTGAACTAGCACTGCAAACAAAGCCTTGGATGAAGGAGGTAGACTTGAGATGAAACATTCAGTAGAAATGTAGCAGTCTCAGGAGACAAAATGGTAGCCTGAGGGTGGATGGTGTAATACTAAGACTGGCTGCATGCAGCCTGAACACAACCTGCTGTTCAGTTAACCTTTAGGGAAATACTGTGCCAGACTTCACTGATTTCTGGTGCTTCACAGCTTCAGCTTATGGGGGGTCTAAAGCGAGTGAGTTTAGATCAGAGCACAGGCACCCACTGAGGAACCGGTGCCAATCAAATAGAAATACACATACAGATACACACACACACACACAGAAATGTTCATAAGTGTTGCACATAAAACTTCCTTTCCCTTACTGATGAAACTGATTTCCATTGCACAACTCACACCAGTCACACAAGCATGCAGGCACATACACAAACAGATCAAAGGGACCATGAGCCGTTTATCAAAGTAAAATTTTCCCTACTGTTTCCTCCCCATGAATCTTGCCTTTCCTCCTCTCAGAAAGCTTTTTCTACGAGTCTTTTGGTGTTCTGATTTCCACATACACAGCTCTTACATTTGCATGATAGAATACTAATAACTCTGGCAACACAGAGATGCTCTGTGATTCTCCACATCATCTCCCACTGGTCTGAAACCGTTTGCCATACATGCATCTACACGGCCATGCAGCTTGATCTTGCTTGGATCCTGACACTGTGTCCATTGTAACTTGCAGGCAAGCAGGCGCTGGTCTTATACAGTGAGACACAATGTTGTTCAGTAGTCATTGGGAAGGACAATGGGGCTCTTAGTGCGAAGCGTGTGTGACTCAGTCAGATTGCTAACCACAGACAGAGGCAATGGGCAGGCACGGGCCAGGCACAGTGCCTGCACAAACACATAGACATACAGACAGACAAAACAGACACACACATACAGACCTGCGGTGCAGTTGGCTGTATAGACGCACAAAAGCTCCAGCACCGCCTCCATGGTGGGGTCATCCAATACGAACCAAGGCCAAAGAGCATAGAGCACCAGTGTCAGGCGAGCATCTGTGGCCACCACCTACAAATTATACCCACACACAGCACATGTACTTGCATAAGAAAAGGCCCAAGTACAAGCGTGTACATGATTACAGATCCACACTTGGTTAAAGTAATAACATGCATTAGAGAAACCCTGATTTATACAAGAGGAAAAACACAGATGGCAAAAATCAACATAAAACGCCTCAGTATTTTTGTGAGTGTGCAGAAAAAAACACATGGGGCAGAGAATAATGGCAGGGTAAACACTGCAGTAGAGCCTCCCTGGCTATTTAGTCCAAGGTAACCACTAGCGACTGAAAGGCCACTAGAAAATGAAAACCAGCTAATATGCTCCATAAGTAATGCTATTACTGGCTTCAAGAAGCTAAACTTGCTGAGATGTAGCAGGGCCATGCACATTTAAGCAAATCTCATTTACAGGCACAGCATTGGTACTCTGAGGTTCCATTAAAAAACAATTAGCAGTGGGAAATTAAAAAGGCAGACATAGAGGCTCACTTTGCATTCATCGTTGCGGTAAAGAGCACTCCGCAGGATCTCCACAGTCAGCTTGACTTCCCTTAAATAGCCTTCTTCCTGATAATATAGAAAGACAAAACAAAAACCAATATGTTTAACAGTCCCGAGTTAAAATCAACCTTTACTGCTCACAAACAGTAAATGGGCTGACTGCTGAGAACTGTATTGCTGTGACTGCTGTTCATAATATTTATCCGAAAACTCACTCATGATGCCATTCTATCACCATGGAAAAAACACAAGCAGCACAGAATAGCTGAGGCTGGAAATTTCCAGCCAGTCTCTGCTCACCTTTTTGCGGTGAGGAACCTTGCCGGGTCGGACTGACTCCAGGTGGAGCTGGGATTGTGTCTGCTTCATTTGCTCCACACAGCTGTCAATTAAACCAGCTGGAGCAAAAAGACAGACAGAGGTTCAGAATAGGATGAAATTACACTTTTTTTCATATTGTTAACTTCACAGTATTTGAAGCGTAACAACAAGATATCCACTATAATTGGCAAAAAATTGCTCTCAATATAACAGTGGTAAACTAAACCCATGGTGGACAGCTTCTGGCAGTAGTTGTTTTCCAAAATAGTGTTTTGGAAACTTTTCCAATCAAGGACTGGTTTTACAAAATGTAGGTTAACATGAATAATTCTCTGCATGTATCTTGTGGGAAACCACCAGACAACAGGCTAGTGACCCACTTTAAGTTTTCAGAGAATAAAAAAGAGAAACAGGTGATAGACTAACTCCTACTCTAGCATCAGGTGGGTGGATTACCTTTAGCCGCATGGTTCTGAGCTGTGGGGCTGCAGGCTAGCAGTGTCATAAGAGCTCTGGCTGTCTGCTTCTTTAAAGGATCCTGAGGAGTTCTCCTCTCAAAACTCTGACATCAACAGACAGACAGTGAAGACAGTAATCATTTCAAATAACCATACACTCAGAAAAGACACAATACATTTTTTTTGAATTGTTGAAACCAGGTCATGAGCATATACAGCATGGTATATAAACATACAGTCAGGCTTAGTCATTTCTTACTCTTACTCAAGGTCTAGAGAGAGACTGCCACATGCCTCCACCCCCTCTCTTACCTGCAGTAACAGTTCACATAGCCGGCTAGCTGAGGGACCGTTCAGGATGTCAGACAAAGCAGTGGCATGTTTACAGCTCGAGGTTGTGACCTCTACACCACGTCTTTTTGTCTCCTCTGTGAAAATTGTACGGAGGAACTGCAGGGCCACTGTGTGGAGGAGAGGATCCACAAACTTCTCATTCACACACACCGATAATGTTCCTGTAGAATATACACACACACACACACACACACATAGAGAAGGAAAATAAAAAGTTGTGAGTTGGTAGGAGAATAGTTTTCTTTTAATGAATGACACTGCAACACATATTGATTGATAGGGAGACATAAAAGGAAATCCATTGTTTAAATCCCTTGACAGCTCAATATTTGTTCATGACCGAGACAGTATGCACTGGTGGGGAACACACTAATCATTTAAATGTGTACGCAGACACCCAGATACCATAAACATGTACACACAGCCATAAATACACGCACAAAGGCTCAGCTTTCATCTTTTACTGGACTCATCAGATTTCCCTGCTGCACCATTAATCACAGAGGAAGATGAGTAGGTGGAGTAGAGGTAGAATAAGGACAGGAAGCAATTATCCTATCCTAGCATCTGTTCAGGAAAGTTAATACACACAGTAATGATGCAACAAATGTGCTAAAATGATAGAACTGATTTTTTTTTTTTCTGTATCAGAATTAAGGCTGCAAAATTATATGTGAAAATGCTAATCCTGATTATTTAGTGAGTTACAGCAATTAGTATAATTACCCTAATCATGATCATCATGCTTTGTGAATTGAGGAAAAAAATGATTTTACAGCAGAAATTCATGATGTGTCAAGATCTTGACTCTTCAAACCACAGTTGGCAATTTAAATCAAATTCAGCACCTAAATGTTACCAACAGGACAATGATCTATTATTGTGAACTCTGACAAGTAATCTATAAAACATGATTATACAACTAATTCTGCAGCTTTTACCAGTATAATTAATTTTGTCACTTTTACTCACCCATTATAATATATGCACACACACACACACACACACACACACACACACACACACACACACACACACACAGAGCAGAGTATCTTTGTACCTGCAAATGTCCTCCAGCGTCTCCCCAGCGCAGCAGAGACAGATGGGTACGCTGCTGAGCTGTCCCTCCTCACCAGAGTAGCCAGGAGCATAAACACGTCTGCCCAGCACACACAAACCGTGTCACGGGTACCTGCATCTGAAGAGGGAAAAAGTGAGTCACAAATTTTATGACACGAGGCATCCACAAACCCACACACAGATCACGCTGTAGGACATACTGCAGTTAAGGATTTTCAAAACAGATAAAGGATAAAGGGGACATACAAAACATTATATATGAGGATATGTGATATATATCATTCTGTTTGAATTTAATATAAGGCTTTAACCTAATCCTTTGGTGTCCAGCATGAGGACTACCACCAAAGTAGTCGACAGCTGTTTCAGGAAGTCCATCTGCCCAATCAGCTCCTGGCTCACAGTGACACATGACTGCAGCAGTTTGGAGAAGCTGGACAGGAACTGAAGTAGAGTGACAAACTAGACACATGCACAAACACACAGGAAGAAATTGACACAAATTAATCCTGCGTGCATGCAATCAAACATGAAAAAAAACGATTAAGCAGGTAAGATTGGAGAAAAGCTGAAAACGAATTTATGATAAGAAAAACTCATTCTTTTTTAAAAGTTAATTTTCCCAGCTGAAAAAAACAATGGTGTGCTCTTTAGTATAATCTTGTTAAGTATTCCACCCACACTAAAATCTGCAGGTGCCCTCAGACAGTCTAGTGCTGCACTGAAACTAGCACTGTACTGTACCCACCCACATTTTTCTGTGCTAAGTCATAATAACAAAAACAGTTTAACTCTTCAGAGCTGTCTATCACAGATTTTCTCACCTGGCTCTTGATGTCTTGTCTCTCTCCTGGTAGGATGTTAGGTGTCTTCAGCTCTGTCAGACATTTCTCGATAGGCCCGATATCCACTAAGCTGTGGAAGAAAAGAAACATGATGGAAAAAGTTTGTTTACAAGAAATAGCTAGAATAGTTTAGGGCTACAATAGACATTAATTCTGTATTTATCTGTATTATTTTTAAATTCTTTACTATAATAATAATAATCTTTACTATAAATAACTTTTCTGTCCATCAATTAATCAAGTCAACCATAAACATTTCAGCACTAGACCAGATACAACTTCAAATTGTATGTACATTTTAATATTTTCAAAAAGAAGATCACAAAGAAACTATCTCTCCCATTCTGAGTTCATTATTTACAGCATATATTAGAGGGGAGGGTGTGTTCAGTCAGCTCTCATTATTGATGTGGACTGAGCATGTGGACTCTTACCTGGCCAGCGCTTGGAGGAGCTGGTTGTGTCGGATAGCAGTGAGGGTAAAATCTGGCAGGATGGCCAGCAGGTTAGTCAGCAGGCCACAGTGGGCCGTCAGGAGGTCAGGAGTTACCATGACAACAGGTTCCATGGCCGAGGGCTCGCCCTGTCGGGAGTCTTGGGAGGTAACTGAGTCACTGGTGTCCGTGTCACTCTGGCCTATGAAACACATCAATAGACAGCTAATAGAGACGCTTCCTCAGTGCCTTGCCTCACACACTGTGTGAATCACATCTCTGTCTATGACTTCAGATATTCTGACTACATAAAAACATCAAACCAACTTAAAATACTACAGAACAATGTTCTCCTTTTTGGATTGTATATGTATGACAGAAACATAAATACACTGATGTTGAAATTGACAACAATGAGGTTCACTGCTATTAAAGGAAAATAATGTGAAGGTTTATATGCTATGAAGAACCAAACCGTGCTGTGTTACTATGACTGTGAATGCACGTGTGCACACACACAGACATTCTCTCTCTCTGTAGTACCTTGAGCCATTAGCCTGCTGGCAGGGGTATCTTCTGTGGTGCTCAATGGGGATGGAGCCCTAGGGGTGTGAGGCCCTGAACCTCTTATCTATAATGGACAACATGAAGAAGTGAGCATCCATTTGAATTAATCTCTTTATTTGCCAAATGTTAGTGTGTCTACATATCAGAGTGTAAAAGAGCAAGCTGACCACAGTGCTAGAGGTGGAGAGGGAACTGGAAGGTCGGCTAGAGTTGATAGTCAGTGCTGGTTGGGCGCATCTCCAAAACCACAGAGAGTTCTCAGAATCTAGACAAGCATATACACAAAGTGATATATCAACTTGTGCTAAAAATATTATAAAAGAATTTGTCCTTATGAGGATGGTAAATTAACATAGATAATTATGAAACAGAGAAGTAAACTCTACCTAATGAAGTGCTCTCCTGAGGACTAGGTCCACTGGCGGCACCAGCACAAGGCTGTAGGTGGAAAGTGTACCTGCCTCGGTAACAAGTAGAGGCAGAAAGGGCCACATGCTGGAAATACTGACAGTGGTAAAGCAGAGCCTGGAGCGCTGGAAGACCCACCAAAGACACACCAGACACCTCATCATGGACACAGGGATGCTGGAAGAGGGGATTGTGAATGTGTAGAGGGTGCAGAGAGATGAGTAAACATCAAATTGTTCTATGACTCTCACAAACCTTTCACTGATAAAATCAGAGCAAAGGAAACAGGGGTGACGTGGCATTTCACATCGACATGTTTGTTTTAACCCCCACATGGCAATCGCCAAGTCCTACTTTTGTGTTCATGCTTTAAATGTCAAGTTTTGTTTCCTTACTTTTAACATAGTTTGATTTGTCCTTTGCATTTCTTCATAAACTTTTTTGGCATTTACAACAAGATAAGATTTTGTGAACATCCATGTCTTTTAAAAGATAAGAATGAACAGTATTCATCTTTTTTTCACCCCTAGTCCCTCTTCATGTAATAACATCCCAAATTAAGATGCTGTTGCTGTTTTAACAGAGTTTTAAATTTAATTGTGAGTGCTGGAGGCCTGAGCCCCAGTAGAACTTCAATTCTAGCAGCACCCCTGGTCTGAACCCCGCAGGGCTCAACAACAGAAGAGGGGGAAAGTTAAAAGTAAGAGGATGAGGGTGAGGGTAGAAAGAGAGAGAAACAGAAAGAGAGAGAGAGAGAAAACAGTTCATGGTCTATAAAAGCTAGCTGGCAGTGCTGCTGACCTGCCAGTGGGAGTCCTTGGCCTCCTCTGCGTTGGCGGGCATGGGCATCACCAGCAAGTTCTGCAGGATAAATGCGGCCTGGACACACAAACCAAAACAAAAAGACATGTACACACACTGGGTCAAGTTAAACTGCATCAGCAACAGTGCCATCTGCCTGTGCTTGGATGGTAATACATAAAAGTTCAGCCACATTTTTTGACCGCAGATGAAGTCAAAGTGAAATTTGCCTTACTCATTATTTTTGATATGTGTGGACTAGTGTTAAAAAATCACAAAGCACAAAGCAAAACAAGCAGTTTTGACAGTTGTAATAGGTGGGTTACCTGGGGTCAATCATCTCTGTAAATAAGAAAACACACAGTCTAGTGTTCTATATTTTGGCCCAGGATTCCCCAGAGAGAGTTATTCATTTCCTGTGTAGCAATAAGGATAAAAATGATTTTAGGTTGTAGAGACAGTAGAGCAGTGTTGCAGTTCTAACATCGTACCTCTCTGCGGACCATGCTGCTCTCCTGCTGATCGAGGAGGATGTTGAGCAATGTGCCCCACAGACCTCCGCTGATGTTCTGACAGCTGGCACACAGAGCCTGGCATCCGCTGGGCACTGAGGACAAAGCTGCGCCTAAACCCAAACTGGCAAACCTCACCTGGGATGACAGGGGAGACACAAATTTGGGTGGATGTTTCGGGAAGGAGAAGTAGATAGAAAGAGAAAGGTGGAGGGCAATAAGCTCCGAGGTGTATATACGTACATCCACGGTTGAAAAAGTGATGGATCAGAAATGGCACACAAAACGTATCTATAGCGATTTAAACAAGAATGAATTTGGCCCTGCTGGTGATTCCTAAGACTAGTCTAGACAGTGGCAAAGACAGTGTCTACCTTGTCAAGGGAGCCTCTTAGATTGACTTGTGTGGGAACTTATTTTTGGAGACAGAGAGAGAATATGGTACGACTAGCTGTCATGTGCTTCTCTTTGTTTGACTTCTTGTGTGCCTCTTATGGGTTTCATTTTGTCCCAAAAGTCAAGCATCTAGAAACATTTTCATGACAGAAAGAGTTTATGAAGTGGAGCTGAAAAATGAATAGTGAACAGCTGAATATTAAAGACTGTAGTGTCCTATATAGGACATGTGTTTAAAGTGTTAAAAGGAATGTATGTTTAAATTACTATTAATTCAAGAAAATGAGAAGCAAGATTGTCCGTACCTCTTGATCTCTGTCCACCCATAGAGGGATAAGCCAGGCCAAACCGAGCTGAGAGGCACTGGCCTCTTCTGCAGCTGCCTCATTCCCCAAAGACCACTGGGAGATGAAGTCCTGATGCAGACAAAATGGACAGGAAAGAAATGGTTGTGGTTACATTACAAAATGTTTAAATACTGTGTAGTCACTGTTTGTCAATGGTGCAGACAGTAATTCAACATTTAATCTAACCAGCACCCTCACAGTAGTATAAGTACCACTGACACTTGCCTTGTCTTTGTTTTCGGCAATCATCTCATGGGACAGGTGAAGCAAGCAGATGACAGCATTCTTGGTGACGCCTTTCCCCATGAAAGACATGGAGTTGCCTCCCCACTCTACGTAAAATGATGAGATCACCTGTGCAAATGACAAAGATTACCATTGGGACTATTAGATTACAGTGCACAGCAGTGCAATCATGTGTTTCATTGTTTCCAGTTCAAAATTTCTAACCCTGCACAAAACATAGCTGGCAGAACTGCATGTTATTTTGATTTGGTAAGTCGTGTTTTCACATCTTGCTCCCAGTTTCTGTTTGTTTGTCATTTCAACACCAAAGGCAAAGACAGGAGAATGAACAGAGAATACTTCTTTCTGAGTTAGTGATTACAATATGCTTGTCATGCAACTCACTGCTTCCATAGGAAATCTAAATACAGCTGAGACTAATTATTTTGCTTTGATGTGCCATCAGGATGTGGGACTGCACTGAAGAGCAGATGAAGAGAAAGGTGCCCAAGGTCTGATGAGCTTTAGGGCCCTTCAGTGCCAGGAGTATTGGGTGAAAAGGTGGGTCAGAGACTTGAGAGGGAGGGGTGAAAGAGTTAGATATCTGATTGTTATTAGAGAGATGGAAGTAGTCACGGGAGATCTTGACTGAAAAGGAAATTAACCTTCAATCTTCATGTTATCTTGATTCCTGTGCATGAAAGCTGCCTATTAAAACAAACTGAACAGGGATAGGTGTTGTGTAAACACGATAGTTTATTCCACAGGGGTCGTCATTCCGAAAGCAAAAATAAAAGTTTGGACACCTCTGTGCTGACGACTGCTGTGCAAGCTGGTCTACACTGTGTTACGCTATTGTTTCATGGACTGTTGAACAACTGAACAGATGGAATAGGCAAGGTTGATTAATCTCATCAGCATCTTCACAGTGTGGCATATCTAATCAATGAGATTTTTACCTATTGCAATTCATGTCCCATAACCATATTTTGCTTAATTTTAATTAATTCCTCAGAAAGTACCTTGCTTTTTTCTTTCATTCATTTCTGTAGGCATTCTTATCTCTGATGAGAGTTGCATATGTCCATGCAACACATAAACATATGTGCACATACTGTGCAGACACAGAACTTCCCATATACAAATGCACACTCCCATACCTCTAATAGCCCACTGAGATACTTGGAGCAGAGGGAGATGGGCTCCAGATCAGGGCAGTGCAAGCTCCAGCCAGGCTGGGCTGTCAGGCTGACCATGCCCTGCAGTGTCCTCTCCAGGCTGGGAAGGCCGTAGTAACGTGGGGCATCAGACACCCGCAGGCTCTGAAGCAAACGGACTGCCAGCTGGCTCTTGAAGGGGCCTGCTAATGCCAAACATAGCCTGAACACACAGGAAAGGACAGAGTGAGAAAGAGCGAGACACAAGCAAACCAGACAGACAGGAGAGTAGACAAGAGGCAGAAAAGAGAGTAAAAGAGAGAAGATAATGTTGACAATTAGTTTACCGATTCCTTAATATAAACCTGTGACTTTTTAATCATTTCTGCATACATTTGCATGTTCTAAATGGCTGTGCGAGTAGGATTTCCATAACAAATCAACTTAAATAAACACTTTCCCTTCAGTTAAGGAACAGTATACTATTAATCAATTTTCTAACCCCACAGGAAGGCTGAACAGCATTACATGTGAGTACATTCAACTTTCCCATATGCAGAAACAGTATTCATTTTTCATGAATAAAAAAAGTATTTCATTACAAATGTAGAAAATATTCTGGCATAATCGCTAGTAGAAAAAGGGTCCTTGACAATCAACTGTGGCCTTCAGCTATAGTCAATGCAGAATTCAGTACTTTATGTTTGATAAGCAGATAAAAAAAAAAACAAATTCTTACAAATTCTAGCATAATAAGGAAAGTAACCATGTTATATTTCAGAATTATAAAATAAGTTGTTTCGTTTAAAACTTTACAGCCAATATTCTGAATTGCAATAAAACCCATGAAGACCTGCAGGTGAAAGACTTTTTCTTATTGCCTGATGTTATTGCCTGTCTACTGATAAGTCACAAGCTCATGTGTGCCGTCATCCTACCTGTCAGCGGTGTGTGTGAGGTGGAGGAGTAAGGTGTTGAAGAAGCTGGTGAGTTCTCTCTGCAGTCTCTGGCTAACATGGTTTTTCAGCTCCTCTGACTCCACTGGGCTCTGAGTTGAGCTCTGCGTCTCCACACCAAGCAGCAAATTGAGGAGGGACACGGTTTCCTGGAAGATTGATGGATGAATGGACATCAAGAGATATCTTTTGTTTTTTATTTTATGCACCGAATTGAATTTTATGCACTAAGCAACTGTTTTGGATTTCCTCCATTTTCCACACACACACGTAGTTTACTTTTTTTTGTTTGGAACATATAGTTTCAAGAACGTATGTATATGTTTCTTGTGTTTCATATCATCTTGATACTACTGTTCCTTTTCATGTCTTCCTGTCCTCAGTTAAATCTTTAAATTTATGGGTGCTGCATACACAACTTGTATATTGTAAACAACAAGACTAAGATGAAAATGATCACCAAAGGTATTACAATTCATCCTAAGGGGCACATGAATACGTACTGAATTTTATGACCATCAATCCAGTAGTTGTCGAACCATTTAACTCAAAACCACAAAAGTCAACCTCCTAGTAGTATTAGAGAAAAAGTCAGGGGATCTCAAAAGTCATTAGGAAACATGGTCAGGAAACCATAAATGTTATGCCAGTCCATCTGGTAGATTTCACAGAATAAGTGAAAACTTTGACCTGCTGGTGGCACTAGATAAAAAGTCAAGAGATTACCAAGATCAGTGGGATTCAACTTCTGGGTACCATTGAAATATTCAGTCAAGACCAAAGTAGTGGACTGAATGACAGAGTGACATTGCCATCCATAAAGCATGTCTAAAAATTGCATCCACTTGTTCATAAAGGGAATTCACTTTACTAAAATTTATAGTATGAATAGTTGAAAAATGGTCTGTTCTGTGATTTATCTGCCGACCTTTCTAAATTCAAACAAACTGACCCATGAGGGGGGGAGGGGGGAGGACGTGGAAAGTGACAAGTGTGTCACTGTGAAACGTAGATCTAGGAGCACAAAGCATGCAGAATTTCTTATTGAGCAGTACACACAGAGATAGGTAGTTAATGCAAGTGCAGAGAGCGACAGATGTTCCTGAAACAGCTCAGTAATTACAGAAAAGTTGGAGCAGAGCAGAGCTGCTCACCCCTACCAGGCATTCAATGTGAGTCTGCTTTAGCTGCCAGGGGAGGGCTTATTGTTTACACACACATTAATGAGAAAGCGAAGGTGAGACTGATTAAATCCTAAAAGTAGCTCTCCCCGCTAAAACAGTGTGGTGATTCTTTTCCTCGGGCAAAAATGAATCCAACTTTATTTTAAGAGCTCAGGAAATAATCTTTGCCGCAGATCTGAGGTGCTACACTGTGATACTGTTTTTCTGTCGTTATGAAGGAGTAAGTAGTTTGGTTTGTCTGACAGTGTGCGATTTATTCATGCTTTGATTACAGGTATATAACCCTCTGTGTTGGTGAGGACAGGGTCTAACCAGATCCACACACACACATAGTTTACAGGCACATATACACACACTAAAGGCAAGCTAAAGTAGTACACATTCATAAAATAAGATGCAGTACATATTGCTGGCTTGCTGGGATATCTTATCAGATGTGCTTATAAGATAAGATATCTTGTCTTATAAGCATCTAGACAAAAAACATAGCGTGAGTTATACTACTTTTTGTGTTTAAAAAAACTCTGTACCTTGTTGAGAAGCAGCTCCAGTATCCAGCGCAAGTCCTTGGCCTCTGGGTCAGATGCAGCCTCCGTGTGCATCTGTTTGAAGTAGGCATTCAAAAATGCAACAATGCCCACCAGCAACCTCTCGTCTTCCACACAGGCTGGATGCACCTGGAGAAACCTGCAGGGAGGAAGAAACGGAGACCATGACAACAAGAAGGAGAGAAAGTGGTTGAATGGAAAATACTAAGTAATAACTTACTATTCATTATTTTTCTAATTACCAAAGTATACAGATTACTAACGAAGTTCTGCACTCACAATTTCAATATTTTTCTTCTTTGTTGTATTCTTATTCTTATCAATTAAATCAGGGCAATGCCAAGAAGAAATACAAAAGAAATATACAGACTTATCATGGGTCCAAAATCGAATTTGCTGAAACTTTTATCAAAAATAGTACAAGTTCTTCATACGCCATTTACCACTGTCTCCACGCATTTAATGCCATTAATTGATGTCAATTCTTCGAAATATGAAAAGACAAAGCAATTGTACTTACTGAGCCATGGAAAAAAACATTTCACAGCAAGTACTTTTCTTCACTGTTCTACAGAGTTGCAGCAGCAGTAATAAATCAGTCATAAAATCCTCTCATAATCTGTTTAATTCATAAACCTAAACAAAGCATATTCACTGACTTGGTTATTAGCCTGCAAACCTAGAGTACACAAATCTTTAGTTGAATTTGTATGCGGTGTACCTGGTCATAGCAGCCTGCCAACTGAGAGAGTGAAGAGTGTCTCTGCAGCTGTGGGTGGGGATGTGAGGGAGGGCCAGTCTGTCAATCAGCAAGTAGAGGTTGAGCCTGGAGAGGGCAGAGGTCACCGAACTGTGTCCTCCTGCCGTAACGATGGCCTTGATGCAGTCCTGCAGTGCAGTGGGAAGGTGCACTGCCCGGAGCGACAGAATCTGTGCTTGTGATAGCTGTAGGTCAGCATGAAATCTAGGAGGAGGGGGGTAACAAAGGGTTAAAAAAAATAAAAAAATTCAAAATCAGATTATATGACTACTGATGTGCAGACAACTGTGTTGCACAAGTGGCGTCCTCAGGAGCATACTAATGACTGCATTAACAAACATATTTGATCACCAATCTGGAGGGATGAGACATTTATGAGTCATCTGAAGAGAGATGTTTTCTGAGAATGACTTGCAACTGAATCAAGCAGAGGTAGCAATGATCATACCAAATACCAATCAAAAAAACTGTCAAATTTATGTCATGGCATTATGAAAAAAGGATTTCGTACTTTCGTATTTTGAATTTTGTAATTAGTAATAAGTTGTACGTAACACAAAATACCAAGTCCAAGGAAGATACCTCTCAATTTTTCATTGACTGATCCATTTTAAACAAGTGTTCTTCTCCCAATAATACAATTGTATGAAATTTAGTTTCAGGTGGATTGATCCATCTATGTGCTTTAAATGTCTTTGCTGTAATCAAGCTGGTTAAAGCCGTGTGAGAGACATTCTCATCTGTTTTAATTAGGTCACATTAGAACAAAATGAAGACAGATGAAACACAAGATGCCAAGCCTCTGAAACTAACGTTTCACTAGAATTCTCTACAAGAGGGAACATTGAGAAAGAGTGACGCTAAGTAGGATTTTTCTTTGGTTGCTACAGAGGGAAATGGTAATTATAAGTTTCTTCAACATCTAACATTTATTCAACCCAAATCAAAATGCATAGTTGTATAAAAACAATGCAAAAATCAGTTACACTAAAATGAAAAAAAAACTGAGCAAGTATTTAACAATATCATTCTTTACTACGGTGAAGGACAATGTATTTTATATATATTATAAAATCTTTGTTCTACTTTGGTTTCAATCTTCCATCATATTTTTACACAAAAACAAAGGGCAATAGTCTCTCTGGTAATAATTTAAGACTATGTCGACATCCCACATAAGAGCAAAGAACATTAAGGTTTTTACTCAGTAACATTTGTGGAGTCATGCAGCTCCTCAAGGAGGTTGTCTATCCCACAATGCCATGCAGTGTTCCAGGCCACCTGCAGGGCTTGGTGGGTGGGGGCCAGGGTTAGGAGGTCAGAAGAAGGAGCCAGAACACAGCAGTACGGGCTGACAGCATGATGACTCGATGCCTGGAATGGGATGTTGTACCTGGAAGAAAAAAAGGAAAGAATAAAATCATGTGTGGAAAGTGCTGTTAATGAGGAAAAGACCTTTAAGAGAATGTTAACTTTTGACTTTACAGATCAGTTTACCTGCGTATTACTGTCAGTGGTAAGGAGAATGTTGCGAGTGTCACATCTGTGTTGGATTTGTCCGACCTGATATGACACAAAAAATGAGTAGTAATATCAAAGTAGTGAATGGATGCACACATTGATATAAGAAGCATGTTAAGAAACTCACCATATTTCAATGCTGGCAATTTCATCAAATAGCAGTAAACTCATCAGGACAGCAATCTCACTTCCATTGCCTTTGTTCTCCTTCAATATCAAGGATGCTATAATGAAAACACAAACAATTTACATAATGACCACACCCAAAACTTAATCAGTCTATTTCATGAATACATTCAAAAAAATTAGAAGTTCTGTCACAGTGACAAACACTGAACGGCTCAGTCTATAATTGCAGTCGGGTATCCCCCACTGAGAGACTGTCATCCCACTACTGGGTTTGTTTTCAATATGACAGCTCAGATATTTAGTTTCTCAGGTCTTAATGCAACCGCTGAGTGCTTTAAAATAAGTTGTAAAAACGTTACATTTGTAATGTTTAAAAATCCAGCATATATATTTTTGCATACAAAAAAATGCATGTTCTGTTCAAAAGTGCAATAACATAATAAATATACAGGTAATCACAATTAACATGTTATAATTTAAATGTATTCTATCTTAATTTAAAACAAGTAATTGTGAATTAACCTAAAAATCATGCAACTCTTTTTTTTTGTTGCTGTATATCATACCAAATACAGCATTGCGGACAAAGCTCTAAACAATGTGCTGGTGTTGAGCTCCATAGCAACAAGTTGCATCATACTAATATGCTATTCTACAGTGTGACAACATGGTTAAAAGCTATGCATCAATGGCTGACTTGTTGTCTTTTTTTTGAGGACGTGCCCCCGAGCTACACAACATAACGTCTATAGTTGTTACTTAATGAGATGGCTTGTGAATGTACCCCTGAGCAGCGTGAGGAGCAGGAGGTTGCGCTGTGCCAGGCTGCGCCTCAGAGATGGATCAGCATACACCAGCTTCCTCAGGATACATACGCAAGGCTCCAGCAGGCAATCCGAGCTCTGGGGAGAATAGCAACACGCGCACTTGCTGTTTAATTGCAGGGAAAACACAAACACACATAGTATTTCTGTCTCCTCCTGCTCTGTGTCTCTCACATACACATACACACGATCTCTCTACTGTCACTCCATTTCAGCTGAATCCAAATGTAGTGATTGCGCTGGTTGCAGGCAATGAAGGGTTCAGGACAAATACAACCTGCAGGAATTCCTCTTACACACATACACTTGTTAGCTGAGACAAGTCATTCTCTGTGGCCCTGTTCCTCCACCTCGATGTAGCCAGACATGCTGGATGATTAACCCTGTTAGCAGCTTCTGATTCAAGGCCTGGAAATGATCAGCAGACTGCAGTAACTAGAGGGCAAAAATCACTGCTGACCAGGGCCTGTCTGACACTATTAATATAGACCATTTCATCCTTCCATCATGCATGCCTCAGTGGGTATCCTCCACATCCGCTGGCAACACATGTACTCAGATGCGTACAGTACAGACAAATGAGGACATCCACACAAGCGCGAGCACATGCAGGAGCACATTTTTGATTTGCTTTTGTTTTATTTGGCTTCGACAGCAATTCCTACAGTACACATCTATTTATCGATTTGCCAAAACGGGTTTGTTTTTACCTTGTTGCCGTTTACACTCTCAATAATGAAAGAAATGACTTTGTCTGTAATTCCAAGATTCTTCAGCACCGGGTGCATTGTTGTGTCTGCGGGGAGGTAAGAGAACAATTCAATATACTGACAATAAACATTTGCATAATCTTCAACCATTTGCTTTTCCTGCTTGGCTAAAACATATGGTGGTGGGAGTGCACACACTCTACTGCACTAGCTGCAAATTGTAGTTTTCACAAGGGGAGGGCTCTCACTCATCAGATAAACAAAACTTGTTTTTTTTTAATTTTATCAAGTGGATAAAATTTCATCCAGAATTCTGATCAGGCATTTCAAATCCCTTTCAAAGCCACTCTACTGCATCATAGAATATCTAGCTCAAGATCAACTATTAGAGGGACGTGAATTGTTAGCACTACACTCTGCTACGTACAAGATTGCAGGTACTTGTGGAGTACAACTGTGAAAAACAGAAAGGACATTTTGTGCAACCAATTTAAAAATATAGGAGTAAGAGGAGGCCCGAAGTTTAACCAGTCAGTGTGAGGACTCAAGCCATATAGAGAGAAATGCAGAGGTAGACAAGGAGGGTGTTTTAAAAGTAACAGCCTGCCAAATCCATCCTATTAAAATAATACAATAGATGAGTTTATAAGAAATACTTTACATTACCATTACTAGGTTTTACAGATACCTCACCTTGAAGAACAACAGACAATTGCTCGGCAGCCGATCTTCTCAGGGAGATGTCAACAGTGTCTGAGGACAGGATACAAAACAGCTTCTCCACAGACTCCACCTAGTCACCATTAAACACATAAATATGCGTACACACTCAAGACAGAGATGACAGAATATGACACAGAAGAGCACTTCATATGATTAGGTATTTTGTGTGCTGCGTGATGTCATTTTTATCATTTCTATTACTTCTTCCTGTGCTAAAGTGAATCTGAATCTACTGTTGCGTCTGTGTATGTAGATTTATACCTTGAGGACGGACTTGTTGCTGGTGTCAAGTGTGATGTCTAAAGGGTTTCTGAGGCAGTAGAGATTGGGGAGTGAGGAGATCACTGTTTGGTCCAGGTCTGGTCTGGCTATGTTGACTCCATCATCACTGGTTAGGTGAGGCAGGATTTGTTGCACTGCTGCTATTCTCACACTGTTTATTGTGAACAAAATTTAGGCAACATTTAGTAGAAAAATCACAGTAGAGAATTATCCTCTCCTCTAAACACACATTTAAAGCAACCACATCAATCAACTTTATTTAGTGTCAACCCAAGCCTTTCATCTTCATTAAAACATGATACAAACAGCTAAAGGATGCAAAAATGTACTCGCCTTTCATAATTTTTTAAACACTACATCTAACTGACGACTGGTTGTCAAAAAAGTGTCTGGCGGGGCGGACAAATCTATTAGCTGTTGCCAAAATTTACCAGAGCTCATCTCCGGGCCAGTGTCTGATGTTAATTTCCATCTCTATCAATATTCATAGTCTGGGACAGAATGGCCGTTTTACACAGACCTCACAGACCGTTTAGATGACTTGATGAGCACATCACCTGACAGCAACAGACAGCGATAGTATGTCCATCACAAATGTTGTGGAGCAAAAATATTCAGACTCTCAGCAGTTTGTCTACTTTACCAACCGACTCATCAAACAACTTTACATAAGCAAAAGACAGAGATGAAACGTACCATCAGAGACATATACACAAACACACGCATCTGATATGCGCACACACATAAGACACAAACAGAGAGACACAAATACAAACACTGACAAAAGAGCAAGAGCCCAGACTCACGTGGGCTGTTTAGTGAAAAGGAGTCGGAGAGCTGCTTTTAGCTTGGCTGTGCTTGGAAACACGTTGTCTCTTGACATGTCCGACATGTCACTTATCAGCAGGACACAGTTTCCCAGTGACTCCTCGGTGCCGGTGTAACCCTGCCACACACACACACAAACACACACACACATATACAAACACAATTCTCAGACTGCCTTGGCAGACAATGCAGCGAACAATGGGGAATTCCAGCTAAGCAGCACAACAGTAAATAAAATATGCATCACTTTGATTACGGGTGGTTTCATTTCGTCTCTTGTTGACATGGTGGGCCCATCTCTGAATGGCCTCCTTGAATTGAATCACACTTGACAGCCTAGTCAAAATCTCATGTATATTCATGAAGAATTTCCCGGCTTTCTGTTGCCTGAAACTGAACAATTAATAAAAGCTTGTTTTTTTCAACCCAAAAAGGAAACAATATAACAGAATATGTAAATGAGAGAATAACAAAATTTTTCTCACTGGCAGCTCAATTGTGGTCCAAGAGCGCTAAACTTGCACTTCTGATCATAGTTGTTTTGATTATAAAGAACATACAACACTTCCCCCAGCTCCATAAATAAAATATAATAAGTTCCAAACATGATGCCGTTTTATGAGTTCTGCAGTACAAATACAATGCACCACTTTCAGAGAGAACAACACCTGTAATACGGGGATGACCGGGTAAAGTGCCTCATTGAATCTGTCCCAGGTTGATGCTGTCATCATCAATCGTCCCTTGAGCAGAAATAGCAGGATATCCTTGGCAGCAGCGTTCACCTATAGATCACAGGTAAACTGCTGAATTCACATAAAGCCCTGCTAATAAAACATTAGATAGCAGGTAGTGTAAGTGAGAGACTTTAATATGTTTAATACTGCATAATACTGCTTTACTATGGCCTTAAAGTAATATTCAAATGCTTTAAAGAAATCCTTGACAGACTGGCCAAACTGACTTCACATAAATGACCTTGCTTCAAAGATCTTTAAGTCGTATTGGTGCTAATTTAAGTAAAAGAGGTACACAAGTGTTTGCCCACCTTTTCTGCAGAATCCTGGAGGCCAAAAGCACTTATTTCATAGAGCACCCTGTGGTGTAGAAGGAAGTTGACTCCACTGCAGGCTCCTGGTTCTTGTCGTGACACATTCTGGATGCCAAGGCAGTCCTAGGGGTGTATGTAATCACACCAAAGCACGTCATAAATTATCGCTATCCTCTCATTTGTGCTCGCGTATAAGAGTCCCAATTCACTTTAAATGTAGCCATGTACTCTAGACAGTGGTTGGTAAAATGAAAGGATGTCTGATTTCAAATGTCAAGTGGTTTTTTTTTTTTTTATAGCATACTGCCAAAGAACTGTGCTTCATCTATCTTCATCCTACTAATTTACATACGGGTGCCCTGCCAAACAGACCCACATTAAGGCCCCGGTACATTTTAGCCATGAACTTGTACTCTCATTTAAACACTGACTGCCTGTATAAGATGGCTTGCTCTGACCTTGACCAGGTCTAACGTGCATGTGTATGTTTCCGTCTTGACAGGCAGTAAAGGATGGGACAGCAGCTTGAGGAGGAGTTTTTGACTCTCTGTTTGGAGGAGCGGACTGGGCTGATCAAACTTCCACCTAATGACGGAAACAAGGATGTAAACTATACTTAATATTTCAATGCAGCAGAACAAGTGATGAATTACCATGTATGTATGTACAGTACTATCCATATATTTGTATCTTACAGGTAAGAGCAGATGTGAACACATTCCTTGACGATGGGTAAGTGTTGGTGAAACGGGAGGCCATCTATTGCTTGGTCTGCCAGCTCCAGTAATTCCAACCAGTTCTTTTCTCCCTAGATGAAAAAATAAATGAACTGATGAAATGCCAGTCTGGGTGACAGGGTAAACATATTTTACTGAGGGCCACCAGTAGCGACAGTTACATACAATCAGACTGGATTGTATGTCTGTAAAAGATAACTAACATCTCTCTGTAGACTCCAGAGCTACCTGTGCATTAGCTTACTGTAATTATGTGACATGTAGTTCATACCTCAGCTTGTGCTTCCTTAAGGAAGCTGCAAGTGGATTCCATCCAGAGGGTAGCGCGGGTCACCCTCCTGTAGAGGTCATGGCTGTCTGAGTTTACCTGCTCCAAGTAGGCCACTGCTGTCTCTTGCATGCTGGGTAATAAACTTCCCAATGACGTGTCCAGGCATAAGTGGAAAATAGCAGTTGCGGTGTTCTCTGGGAGACAGTCACTAGCCTGTGTGAGGTTAAGAGGTTTCAATTTCTATTGTTTTTGGAGTTGTAATACAGTAATAACAGAAAACAATCAATATAGTAATGTGATTTGGTTACACAAGCGCACACACACACACCTTCTCAGGAGGGAGGATAGTTTGTAGAAGTTTAATGGTAAATATGGCAGTGGCTGTGTAGGCAATTCTGTGGTGAACTTGAGAACTGTGGGGACTGTCTGCTGAATCGCTCTGATGGTAGCTCAGGATATCCCCTAATAGTTCCATGCAGGCTTGCAGCTTCTCCTTCTAAAATACACACAGACATAAATGTAGACAAAAGCACACATTTTTCAAAAACACACCGATGCACGCACACGTTCTCACATCACGTGCATGTTCACGTACACAGACACACACCGACGCACAGTTAACTGGAAGGGAGCCAAGAGAAAAATTGTTTGTTCCAGGGGTTAGGAATTGAATGTAATCAGATTTCAGGGTTATTTTGGGATGAGATACAGATCCACCCTATCTCAGTATGAATAAATTGGAGCAATCTATTCTCAGCCACTTTGTTTTGGGAGGAGAAATTGAACAATAGAAGATATATACCAGCAGGGGGCAGTAGATGCCCTGTGCATTGCTTGGCTGGCATAAACAGTTTGGCCCATTCCCATAGGAAAAACCTAGAGGTCTGGCACACAAAAGCTGCTCTCCACATAAAGATGACAAAACAGTTCTCGGGCTGCAAGGCTCAGGGCATGTATTAAACAGCAGAGGGCCAGAGGGGCCTGGGCTTGACAAGTGTATAAGTCCCCCTGCAGAGGAACACACTCTTTAAACAGTCAGGGAGGATAACAAATGATTCTGCATGGTAAAAAAAACACCAGTTTAACACAATCCATTGTGTGGACTTTATACACATAATAAATGAAGACATTTACTAACTCAACAGTTCTGTGCTTAGATAAACCCAGGGGAAGAGATGAAATGTATGTATGTATATGTGAAAGGCAGAAAGCCTTTGTAACCTTATATAATTAATTCAGCTCAATCACATGCCTACAGTTCTCCTTGACAGTTGAGTACCGTATGCCTGTGTGTCTGTGGCAAATTGTCTGGTGGCCAACCCAGTTCCCCCTTTCAGTGAAGTGTATCCATTCATCTACATAAGAGGCTGTCATGAGTTGTGTTTTGACTTGCCAGCTCCATCCCCACCAGGCTGCGATCATCCCAGACCAGCTCACAAACACTGTCCCCAAGCAGGAGGACGGCGTCGCACAGCAACTCCAGAACACGATGGAACACATGCGAACCCTCTGAGAAACAAGACAGAAACAGAGAGCAAGAGCAGGGGAGACTTTTTGAAGATCAAATACCCGGTAGAATATTTGGACAGTTAATGTAATGAAATAGGTGTGGGGATTTTTGCAACATCTCATCTTTATTCAATCTAAAACAGCAGGAGAGGAGAAAGAGAAACAGACAATGATAATTGATTTTTTTCTTTTTAATGTTACAATGACTCCTACCTGTCTTAAGCAGTGGTATGGCATTCTCCATGGTGGCAACAGTGAATTGAGCCAAAGTGAGCTGCTGTAACTGTAGCACCGGGACATCCTCTACACCCAAGTCAGGGAGATCCAAATGGGCCACATCTGCAGGTGACTGGGGCTGGACTGCTGCTCCACCTTGGTGCGAGCTGCCACTGGATGAATCACAGACGAGAAAGGAAGACAACTGAAAATTCATGATCTGTGCTTGGACCGCTCAAACACGAGGAGTGACGTATGAGGTGTATAGGGATGGATCATAAAAACTGAATATGCCATCATGGGAGTCAGTGCTGACTTATAAACACTACAGACCAGACGCTAGGGGGCTCTCGGTGTTATTCAAATTCAACAGGAAGAATAAAATCCTCCAGTCTTTCTCACGTCGTTTTATCTTCTTGTGCAGTTTGCTAGTGTCACTGGCAATTTTGTCATCATCAAAGCCACATAAAATCTTACTGTGCACAAATTACCAAAAGTATAAGACTCTCTTGTTGATGTAATGTATGATGAGAAGAATTGACTACAATGCTGACTCAAATCAAAACGTTCTTTCTACAAGCCAGAAGATTAGAGACTCCAGACAGACAATACCTAGACAGCAGTATCAGATGACATGACAGTGATGCAGTCCTTTTCATCTGTAATCTCATTTAGACTTAATTTAAAATGCACAGGTACACATTCATGTTGTCTAGACACACCTGTTGGAAGCTGCATCTCCATCTTGGCCATCTCCCCTGGCTCTCTGGCCTGTGCGTCCCACTACAGAGGGCCGGGGAGAGCACTCTGCTCCTGGGGAGGAGGCCTGAGAACGCTGGGTCCCCCGAACCTCTTGGGAGTAAGAAAAGGATGAGTTCTGGGAAACTGGATCTACACACAGCCACAAAAAGAGGAAAAAGGCACATACTTACACACATGTTGCACATTGAGTCTTTATGATGAAACAGAGACAAGATTAGAGACAGAGGATAAAAACATAGTTCAGATTTTTAGTCTATACTTGAAAAATTTTAAATTGCCTCTTTACAACCACATAATGTGTTAAACGAGGTACTTTCTAAATTAAGGAACATACATAAATTAACAGAATAAGGATGAAAAACAGTTTATCACCAGCTAAAACCCCAAATATCAGTATTTAAAATGCCTGTAAACACATCTGTACATCAGGCTAACTTGTGAGGTGCACTACCTTGCTTTGTAGAGTAGAAGCTTGGATCTTGATGAAAGCGCAGTCTCCTCCTTAGCACAACACAAAGCTGCCGCAGGCAGGAGAGAGCCTGCATGTGGAGGTAGCTTGCCTCACCTTTACCTGAACCCAGCTTCAACAAGGACAGAAGGTTCTGAAAACAGAAGAAGATATTAAAGGAGTAATTTTACACTGGGTTATTAAAAGGTTTGTACAGACAAGACATATCAATAATGAGAAAATATTATTGTAATTTTGTGAGTATTTAGGGTTCTTTGGCTTTATTTGTTTATGAAAGGAAAGAAAAAGAGCCCAAGCTGAGACAAACAATGTACCATTACTGTTTAAAAACATGGCCTAAGTTCAGACAGTGATAGAAAAGTCGTAATAAAGTTCAGTAAATAAAAAGGGCAAATGGAATTGAATTATTGAAGCAGCAATTTGTTCCAAGTTCAAATTCCCTGCCCTCTGTAGCTAATGATGTCATGTCTCTAAATCAAAGTCTTTTAATTTGGCTTAATAGCTCTAGTAATGCAAAGGAGGGGCAAGTGAAGCCACAAGAAGAAAAGTACTCTCCCATAATGATTTCTTTTTGATGATGACACTGCTGGGTGACAGTATGTTAATACTGCCCTGAGACTGATGTAATATAATGCACCGCTTTATTATCAAAATACTAATGTTCACAGTGGCTCATCAGGGCAAAAATAATGTCCCCTGCAACACTCTGTCTGTGCCAATGAAATGAAGGGCTCAGACAGCAGATGCACTTGAGTGCTAAGAGGATACTGGTATATACATCAAAAAGTGCAGCCCACTTCCTCGAAAAAAAGGGGGTAGACTTTGGGGTTATAACTGAAACTGTGTATCAGCTGGGCCCATACGAATTCAATGTACATGCTAACTTGACAGAAGCACTGTGGCCTCCTCATTTACAACACATGACTGTTGAAACTCCTCCAAGGCCACCAAGACCAGGATGAGGACAGTTCTAAACCAGTGGACAACTGCAACAAATTTTACTGAATCTCTGATATCCATGAAGGCCTTTGAGGAAAGAAAGAAAATGTTCCACCAAGGACTTTCACACCCTGCAAGAGGTACATCACGACCAAACTATATCCTCACAGCAATCTAGTATCTGCTCAAGCAAAGTAAGCCTCCAGAGGCCTCCACAACCTCCTATGAGATCAGGGACACAGAATTATAAATTGGCGTTTTGTTCAAGGACACTATTTGACAGGTTATTATTTTGACAGTGGCTACGGTGGCCATCCCATAAATTCCATTGTGGGACGGTCGCACTTACCACTCAAACCAATACGCTTCATCTGATCAAAGTCATTGAACAAGACTACTAGTATCCTGAACAACAGCTGGCCAGGAACCAGAATTATCACGGCTTCTGACCTCTTTAATTTTGTCTCTATGGACATCCATATTGTATTCAGGGTTGGAGGATTTTGAGGTGAAAAGGTGCTCTCAGCAACGAGCCACCATTTATAAGACAAGAGAATGCAAATTTTCCATCAAATACAGAGATTTGTGTGTCTTTGTAGAGAACTGTACCTGAGGGCTGCCTGAGTTTAGACAAACAAAACGCACAAAGTAAAAATGATGCCACTGACATCTTTTATTATGCTTTAGTACAAAACAAGGCCATGGTGCAGACACTATTAGTTTTTCTCCACATATTTCTGTTGAGTACACCCTTGCAGTTGACACTAAGTGTGCTGTCACACCTAACCAGCTTGGTTCACATTTGGGCTGGTGTGAGAGCTGTCAATCAAACTGTGGTGTGGACTAAACAACCAGACCAAGGCAGGTCTCTCTTTGCTTCCAAGCGGACTCTGGTGCATTTTGTTTGTGGTCTGAAAGCAAACGGACCAACCACAGGATTTTGTGATTGTAGATACTCTGTGACCTTTAGTATGCATTCAAAAGCTAAATATCTATTAAATCCATGTGCTGGTCATGAACTGCTAAGGAGGCAATCTTATAATAAGAGCAATTTTATGCAAATAATTTGGTAACCATGGTAACTCATATGCATTTCAGCACGAGTGCAGGGATTTATCTTGATCAATCACACAATCAAAAGCTGTTAAAATTGCAGTGTGTTGTTGTGCATGTATCCTACTCTATGTCAATTAGAGTGCGATATATAGCAACATCCGCGACATCATCCCCTTGTAATATTAATGTAAAAGACACCTCTTCTTGGTTGTTTATCTGCTTTTCATTACTCATGACATGTATATGTATGTATGTACGCCTCTTTGTGACACCAGAGAACATAAATATACACATAAGGGGCATTTAAGTACCTCAGTTGGGTCCATGTAGCCTTGATGAATATGATAAATAGTAATAAATAAGTTACCTGTCAGTCTGTATAACTGAATGTTTTCAGCTTTTGGTTTCTTTGTAATAAGTCAGCACAAACCAGACCTAAACTAAAAGGCAACAATGTATATTTTTTTATCCTTGGTCTGGTCAAAGGACACCGACCTACAGGTGTGAAGGAGCCCTGAAACATTCAAAGAAGGCATTCAAATTAAACTAAAAATGATAAGGAGATGGCACTCATTCCAACCTGACTTGTTACAATGTGAGATCAAACCTATGACCAACAGCACACTTTCTATCTGATGCAGTTTTTGATTTCCCTCTGCTCATATCGTTAAGATAAACCAGCCAGATAAATATTTAGGTATCCATATTAACAATACTATGGTCAGCGCTTTATTCACCCAGGGCAAATCTTCCCAAGAACACAGAAATGTAATAGTACCTTTACAATACTGGGCCTCTGCAGGAAGATCTCTGCAGGGAAGTCCTGCATAATGACATCACACAGAAGTTCGCATGTGGTCCGCACTAAGTTGGGGTTGCTGCTCCTTAAGGAACTGTTTCAAAAGAATTTGAGAACACAAACATGTTTAATACACAATAAACATCACTACACATTACCATGAATATGACTAAAGCCTAACTCCATAATAAAAAAGCCTACTACTAAATAAATCTACACTACATCTTATTTTTCAAGCTTGGGCACTGTCAAGTACCAAAAAGTTGGCAGATTCTTAGTTTGTGTACTTGTTCTTTGATAAAATATTAACATAATTAATTCATAAACGTGTTAATTTTATACAGCATTTTAATTAGGCATATAGTATAACAATAGGCAAACACATAAATTGTCTCTCACCTCTCATTGGATGACAGTATGTGTCTGTCTGTGTTTGTCAAAGTAAGCCACGGAAACACAGAAAACTTCAAGCATCGCACAGACTCATGCACTGTACAACACAGGAAGATAAAAGATGTAAAATAGTGAGGAATTAACTGAAAAAATATGACGCACAACTTTTAGATAAAGTCAAGGCAATAAAAAAAACTGAAACCCAACATACCAGGAAATCTGAAATTATGCATTAAAAGTACCTGCTATCTTCTGAGGAGGCAAATCTGCAGGGCTTGGAACGCTCTTGTGGAAATACCCCATTTTAGGAAAATGTTCTTCAGGTGGAACAACTGTAGGCACTACAACAGAGACACCACATTTGTTGTTGAGCTCTATTTTGTAGGCGACAAATTCTAAACACAAAATATTCGGTTTAAGCTGCAACACCTGTTGGAGATGTAGTACGCTGTCTGTGTGAGTAGACCATCGTATGACTAGGGAGTAGCTCAGGTAGCTGGAACAGCTGGTCCAGGGTACCATCGATGACAGCTCGCAGTCTGGGTTCCACATTAGGAGACAGTTGGGTGAGGAAGTCCACCGCCCCAACGTCTCTCAGCATCTGTGCTGCACTGGGATGCTTTGAAGACAAAAAGTAAATAGGCATAAAATGAAAACTATTAATTTACACAGAAAATTACAGTGTCATGTTCGGTGTAGCAGTTTAAAAGTACTTAACATGGTTCTGTTGCTATCAAAATGTAACCAAGCAAAGCCCTTACATCCATGCTTCTGCTAATATTGCTTCTAAATCCTTTGATTGACTCTTTGATTGATTGTCTGATAAGCTTTTAAAAGATATAGTCAAGTCAAGGTAAAATACATTTACTGTATATAATTTTCTTTTTCTATAGGATCAGCTCCTAAAATAAACAATAAACCTCTAGCCACTGTCCTTCACATCAATCTCCTAGTAAGATATTTAAAATGTAAGTTACCTTTGATAAAGTTGAGAGCAACTCAAGAGCCTCCTCCTTCATTGGCACCTCGGGGAAATTGAACCACTCCAGGAGATACACAAACAGCATCCTCTCTTGGACAATGTCAGACACGGAAATCAGGGAATGGTCCAGCTTACAGATGATGCTCTTCAATGCTCGGACTCGTATCTCCACCAAAGAGTGGCCTATAGTTGATTTTAAAAAGTATTCAGTTGAGAAGACACATTAACGTACATTAGCGAAGTTGAGTTTTTAGCTAATCAACTGTTTAGGGAAGTCTTACTGACTTGGATTTCTTCGCTAACTTTAGCGATGAAATAAACTCTGCATACTAGGGTTACGTTTTACGTAACGTAAAAACAGCTGCAGATAAAAGTACAGGCAACCTGAAGAGATTTGCTATCGTTAGCTAGCATGCAAGTGGCTAAAATTAGGTAGCGTTAAGTGAGTGGGTTTTGTCATAGTAAGTTCAGGTAAAGTCAGCATTCAAAACTACATTTGCCTACCTATTTTCTTTATAAGTGGAGATAACTCCATGTCCAGTGTATGTTGCGTCTCTCTGTGTATAAACCAGGTTGAAAAGGCTTCAGAAACGGTACAGGTTTGTCAGTTTAGTGAGGGGTTGTCTGCCAGTGTCATGTCAACAACGTCTGCCCGGGTCTGTTTTCAACAAACGCGCCAGCGTCACTACACTTCCTGTAGAGGACCAGGGTGCGTTCAGGAGCCTCAACTGTGTAGGAGAAACTGCAAGGTACACAACAGCTACAGCTGTATACATAAAGATTCCCTCCAGATATGTTTTAAGATGTACATAAAATGCTCTACTTTGAATAATAATTTGTGTTTAATATGTTTTTCCACCTTAAAAAGTTAAATTATCTATTAAAATTCTTAAAGTGACATCTACTCCTCCCCCCTCATTAAAAAACAATTAACTGATTGATACAAGAAGTCTCCTAGTTCACTAAAAAGTCCGTTCTCTGTGTATATGTACTGGAGGTTTCACATTTCTGCACCACACTTGTGTAAGCTGCATACTGGACCACGTCTGTCTCCCAACTAGTTGTGATGTCACAAATCCTGCTCATTAGATACACCCCTTAAACTCAGAACTTTCCTCCTTCAGCAGACAAATGTGAAAACAGCCTTCTAACTCTGCACAGTGAAGCTCAAATACTCAAGTGAAGTAACAAGAAGAAAAAATAATTTTGAGTGGAGGGGGGCTTTAATTTTAATTATAAATACTGCAGCATTTTACAGGGATCTGAACAACAAACATGCAACAATAAAGGTCCAAATAGACCACAAATCATCTCTGCCCAAATTGAAGCTGCATAGGTAAAACAAAATAACTGTCAAACACATGCCAGACAAACTGCATGGACAAATATGAACAGCGGTTAGAAAACTAGCCAAAAGGGATGTGATTGATATAAGAGGTTGACAAATACTGATTTGTGGCATATCTATCTCACCTAATCTTTTGAAATGTTATGTAAACACACTGAAGTGATTTTTCTTGCTGGGAAAATCAGTGTTTCAAGGCATGCCTTCAAAATTATTGACGGCTTTTGCATTGCTGACATATTGAGTGAAGTTTTGACAGCAGCCACATTATCCTGTCATTAAATTAATCTTCTCAAACACTGATGTCCTCAAAAATCAAAGTTGATGTGCACTGCCTCTCCACACGAGTGTAGGCATAAATTCTTTTCATACTCTGTGTGTAAGTTAATCCAATTGCACGTGATCTCACACTTGAGATGTGATGTGGATATGATCAACCGACAGGGTGATAATTAACAAACCTAGCAAATGATAATTTGATAAGATAATAATATAATCACACAGCATGTGAGAATTCTGGAGGGATTTAAGCCCATAATTAATTTGGCCGCATACTGTATGTTCTAATGTCACATAGATTCTTAAACTGTTTGAGCTGTAGAAGGAAAATGACAATTTTTGCTTTCATAATGTGTTTTATGTGGGTCTTATAGCACACATACTGTGTAGGTACATTTATCCAATTTTCCTCCCCCAACTCCCCCTCAAGTAGCTTCAAAGTTAACTCAATATTTTATTCACAGTCATTTCTATCACATACTGTATGCACTTGTTCCAGAGCTTCATATATCATGTTTACTGCACAGAGCCAAATATTCAAATACTGGGTGCTGTTTTTTATGGCTGTACCATTCCACAAAATAGAAAATCATCTTATCCATGTGTCCCTGTAATTATGTGTGACGTTTTCTTTGGAAACCTTTGCATTTAGACCAGTGTCTGAAATTAAGTTTTGTGAGTTGGAACACAGCTTCTCTGCACAAAAATCATACTGATGAACCTGTCAAAGGGTCCATTTTGACCTAAAAGATTTATTCCAGTCCTCCCAACCTCTGATAGAGTGTACAGGACTAAGTTTTATGAATGTTTTTGACATTCCACAGATGTACAATGAGAATACATTGCAGCCTCTTTCTGACACCCTGCATTTCAGTTCAGACAACAGCCCCTCTTGTGAGGGAGAGCTCCTACATCTGAACATCTGAAGAGGTCTTCTTTACTCACTGAAAAATACATTGCCATGGGTCAGACTAGGAGTTCTCAATATTAGCTGAGTCTGCTCCAAACAGTAGATCACATCATTTCTGTTTGACAAGCACTGTATGTCTTGAATCATTTGTTAGCACCGGCTGCAGACAGGAAGCAAAACTTCACTTTAAATAAATGAAAACATGGGATAAGGTGTATGTCATTCACACCTGTATGTTTGTCCATCAGACGATGCTTTGCCACCAGATGTGTTTTGTATAATATTACCTCATGTCCTAAAAACTGCAGTCATCCCTTCAGTCATATTCCTCTTAAACATTTTTGTCACTCCAAGCTATATAAGTACGTATTTGGCTTGAAGGCCTACTTTGTGTTTTGTACTCTAACCTTTTAATTGCCCGAGTTTTCAAATGCAATTTAATGAGTTTTAACATTGTAAATTATACGCAAAATCTGTCAGTCGTTTTACATCAGGCTAAATTACTCATATGCCAGAAACCACCTCAGGCTGTTCATGAATGTAAGCCTGATCTCTGAGAGGAAACCATGCCAATTTAAATACTTTGAAGCCAGATTTACTCTCCTCAGTCTGGTGGAAGCACCTCTGTCTCTGGACTCTCATCTTGGTTAAAGCCGATCATAAACCATCATGTAGCAGACTAAAGCAGAGACTAAATATTGTATCTAGCAATAAAGGTAGTAATAAAAATAGAGTTTTTAAAAGACAAGCCTCAAACATACAGTAGAGCAAAATCATAACATATTGCTGTGTCTGCATAGGACTTCATAGAAATAGAAATAGAAATGTGAGGATGCAGATGTAACATAAACCATGTAAGTCTATTATCAAACGCTTTGCAAGAGCTGTCGCATATGCAATAGCATTGGTTGTGACCTATATAGCTTTTCATGCATAAAGCAAGGTTAAATCAGCTAATTAATCATATCATTATTGTAATTTTCCAAAATTCAGCACCCCATATGGCAACAAAATACAAGGAGCTACTACCAGAATTAATAATGTGAAATCAAGGGTGACGTTTTAACAGACCCAAAGAACATATGCGTGCATAGACAATGCATTCATTGTGTTAACCATGCAGCCAACTGGCCTGAGATCAAGTCTCTGTAGCTGAGTCATTACATTGTATGTGGACACAGTTGGTGCAACAGTAATTAAAGCCATCTAAGGAGGGGAAAGGGGATAAGAAGGACAGGTTTAGCCATGGGTCACTCATTGAATTTTAAATATTGCAAAACAGAAATCTGCTGAAATCAGTGAGGCACCAAAACAAGGAGGCAGAGGTGTGGGCATTATTCTCACCATAAATGCTCAGACTGTATTTTGAGGCAAACCCTTCCTATGTTATTCCACATTCATCCCTGAAACAAAACCCAAGTGGTCCCACTGGCCCTGTCACTGTTTGACATGCCTGCTGTACCCGTCTTCCGCTCCACTGCAAGTGGTGAGGATATGAGGGTAGGCACTGAGGGGCCCCCGACAATCCCCGATCGACAAAGGGAGTCAAGTCAAACGACTGAGTCAAACTGAAGCAAGCGCAGACATATTGAGCAAATAATTTATGGCTGATACAGCATTCATTTGAAATTAAGATGAAACACAGGGAGCTTCCCCACATGTATAGGTATCTCATTAAACAGTGTGGCCTATACCTCATGTGTACAATGTTCCACATTGACTTGAGATTCAATGTTTTGAGTCATGCTTATACATACATTCAAATTCTTTTGGAAATATTGATTTTTAGAGAGAGAGAGAGAGAAAGAGAGAGGTGCTCTGGAGGCTCTCATATGTTTTGCACTGCAGTGTCAGGCAACATCATGCAAATGCTTAATTCCAATCAAACTATTACAGCAAGATTTAATTTACATAAAAACTAAACAGACTGCTATTAGTAAGCTAACTTTTGATATGTTTATCCTGTCGTGAGAATCAGACTGGGGTGTGCCCGCAGCTGAATATTTACTTGTTTTTACTGTCTGGCAACAAATATCAACCAGACTAAAAGTTTGTTTGTCAGGTCTAATTTAGCATGTAGAAACATTGCATCCTTGCTTTCCAGTGTCCTTGGTGCTATATCTAAGAGCTGCCACTCCTCTCCCCCCCCCTCCCCACCACCACCACCACCACCACCCTCCCCTCCCGTGCCAACACATCAAGAGAAGGCAGCCAGATCAACCCTAATAGGGCCTGGTAATTAGAGTCTTTGCATAGAGCCTGTCTACACACAGTTGCCCTAAGCAGGTTGGGGAAGGACTGCCATACACTTGACAGTGTGGAAAAAACAATGTAATGTTCAGCATATGAACTAAATTAGCCTGGCAGTGGTAAACACAATTTACTTTAAAACAATACTGACACTAATTAGGCAACCAATGTATCATTTCAGAGTTCAAGTTTTAGTTGCTATATCAAATACTTGAAAATACTTGGAGAGTCTTGAATACAAATTAGAGAGACCTCTATGCATAACGGCTAAGCACAGCCAACATTAGGGGAAAAAAAGAGTAGTGGTTGATATTTCTACAGTAACCATCTGTAGTGGAAAATGGAATCCTGATTATTGCACTGAGAGAAAGATTTTTCACTCCAAACTGATCAAGTTGTGAGTCAGGACGCCATAGTAAAAGAGTGTTATCCCACAAGCATACTAATTTTTTTATAACCTAAACCACACATAAAAGAAAAGTTAATTGTGACATATTTTTAACTGAGTGTCTTCATATACAGCTAGTTACACACACTCCTCCTGCCAGTGCAATCATAGTTAGACTGAGCAGAATGTGGTTGAACAAAACAAAGAATATTTGAAATCAATGAGTTGTGAGAAATGTTTCAATGTCACATTTCTCTTCATGATACAATAAAGACTGTCTATAAAAGACTGATCTACATATTAGCGGTTTTGAATAATAATTTCACTAAAATTTATAATCTCACTAAATCTTCCTGTGCTGCAGTTGTCCAAGTAACATGGCTCATGCATTTAAAAACACAGTCTGAGGGAGTGCAGCAGCACCCTAACAAAAATAATCATTTGTACAAATAAATTCAAATTTATTTCAGAGACTATAGTTAATAATTTCATGTTGCACAAGGATTCATGTCTCTGCTGTAATGAGTGAGGTGAATAGGTAACTTTCTACTTTTATTAAATGGGGGGAAATCCTATCACTCATGTCTGCAATGGATATTATTAATTAACATGTAAAAATATGCCACATTTTTGTTATTTGCAATGGCACAAAACATTCCAATGTCTATATTACGATTTTTTTCCTTTTTTTCTACCAGTTATTAATTTGCTGAGCAGGTCAAATCATTTTACATACTTGCTATGTTAAAATATACATTTTTTATTTATTGATTTCTTGATTTAATGAAAATATGCAGATGATGTGTAGGTGTCACGGTTGCACGGTATTTTATTTAGTGATTTCTTGATTTAATGAAAATATGCAGATGATGTGTAGGTGTCACGGTTGCACAGGGGCTCTGGCTCTGGGATGTAGAAACTTGATGGAGCTGCTGTGGGTCTGAATCTGCTCCCACAATTCAACAGGCAACAAAGGAAGAAAGGAAGAGGCCGTGAGCTACTAAGTGTTAGCCAACCTAGACAGAAAGGTGCCACCTTATTGTGTCATTCTAGTCGCAATGTATAACCGCACGTTTAGAGAAGTATACAATCCGGCCACATAAACGCTTTACTCTTTTGTTTGGACGCAGGAGGCGACTAAAGGGAAGGTAACGTTGTATGTTTTCGACAGCTAGCTGATTGGCTTAGGTAACGTTAGTAAAGCTAACATTAGCCAACAATCGTCAAGGAGCGAACCTTTCATGAACGTCTTGTACAAAACAAATGCCAACACCACTGGGTTGTTTCACCCAGTAAGAGGAGCAGAAGTGACCGGGTAAGAGACTTTTCAATGTGCATATATGATGAATGTTTTATATATGACGAATTTGCTTTGAAAGCAAATATGCTAGCAAATCACTTAGCCTACTAGCAAGCTAACATCTGTTAGGTTGGCAGGCTATATTGAATAACGGTGCTTTGTGTTTTATGCTCTTTATATCTAAACCATACTAAGTGAATCGTTGAAGCACTGTTTCAGAATTTCGACATTAAAGCCCTAAGCTAACACACGTAGCTTAGCTAAAGGCATGGCGTTGTGTGTGCGTAATGTTAGGCCTTGCCAGGTCAGGACAAACCTTGCTAACGTTGCTGTTACAGATAAGTTATCCTAACTGATGATATAGTTACATGTTAAGGATTTTTTTCCCACCGTAAATACACATGTAACATTCAATCAGAACAGTAGAACTTTTATAATGAGCTGCCTTTTTGTTTTTCATAGTATCAAATGAAAGGTGGTGGAAGTGGAACTTGACCCATCCAACTGAGTCACCATTTTCCTGCACATAATGGTGAGTAATCAGATTGCAGCTGTCTTGATTTATCAAGCTGCTTTATTTGGGTGCCTTAAGTGGCACATGTCTCTAGATACATGTTAAGTCTGGCTTTTGCAGAGCTGTCATAGTTTTTTTTCTTCTCCTGTCAGATGAAAAGACATTGATTGATATTAATTTCATAAAATCATGACTGTCACTCCTCAGTATGGTCAGTGTGTATTTAAGCAATGACACATTTTATGCTGTTTGATTTTGTAGATAAGCACATCAAATTTGACATGATATAATGACTGAAGTTAAAGTGCTGTAGTGTGAGGGTTTTCACATCTATGTTGCATGAGCAATGTAGGAATTGCAGCTTTTTTTTAATACATCATAATGAACAATGCAGCAGGGCAGTAATCCTAAACATACATGCTAAGCAACCAGAGAGTTTTTAGGAACAAATAGTGGAAGTTGCATATGCCTGGCAGGGAAAACACCAAACATCTGTACATAAACATGCACAGATGCTTGGTGTTTACAAAACTCATAGTTCAGATTGTATCACGATTTTGAGTCACAGATCAGATCATTTTTCGGATCAGTAAAAAAAAAAAAGGGGGGGGGGCAAATATAACTTTGATTTTCATTTACTCTGTAAAACACTTAAAGCAAAGAACTTTTGCCCATGATCTTAAATGAAAACAACATTCAAGATGTCCAGTGTTTTAAATAAAATATTCAATATTCAATTGTTAAGTTAAAGTGCAATATGAGACATGATACCTTCTTCCTTTAAATATGGTAGTGAATGAAAAAATAGCCTGTCTCCACATTATCAAAACTTGATAACATACAAACATGAACACATGTCTTGTCCTGCAGCTTAGCTTGTTGAACAAGCCACCAAACATACATTCACTGGGGAAAAGTGCACTGCTAACATTGGTTAGCAGCTTGATAGCTAAACAGCATGTAAACATATCTACAAATGTCACTTTGGACCTGTTATATGCTGGTTTGGTTCTTACTCTTCAAAATCCCTGTTAGTGACTCGCCGTCTGTCCATGACTTGTAGCTACAGCAGTTTGTTTACTTTGTCTCCAATGAGACATTGAATTTTGCAAGTAATCTGCGGTTCACATGTGTGCTGAACCGTGAGGGGCGATCCATACGGATCAACTCCGTTCAGTTACACCACTATGTTTATGGGTCATAGACTTGATAAAAAGTTAGTAATGAATTGCAACCAAATCTCAAATATGATGACTTTATTTAGTATGTCATTTGTCTCATGCATTTTATTTTTTTCTACAAACATGGGTATATAGATTGTGTATAAAAGCAGCTGATATTCTTAGCCTGTTCACCCATGAGTGTAAAAACTTCCATATTAAAGCTGATGGTTAGCACTTAACCTCAGAATCGCTGCCACTGTCTGAAAACCAACAGACTGAAATTAATAGATCTGTTGTCATTACTTCTGTTCTGTGTGATAAGCTCTGAAGTTTGCGTTATGTTGTTAATGGGCATAGGTCGTTTTTGTTATGAACATGATTTGTAAAAAACTCAAAATATTCTGTTTTGTTTGTTTTTCCTTCTGTAGGGTTCGGTGGCTCCACTGTATGCATGACTTGTTTTGTGTGGCCTGATGGGAGTATACTGTGGATAGTACTTTCATCAGGATACAAGGAGAGCCATCCCATGCCCCCACTTTGGAGGGCCTTTCAGAATGAAGAAGATAAGCCTTAAGACCATCCGCAAGTCCCTCAGCATAAAGGGCAAGGAGGAGGGGGACTTTGTCATGCTCCCGCAGCCCTCAGTGACCACAGAGTTTTCTAAGGAGGAGTCACTTTTTGGGGGCTGCTACACCAAAGACCTTTCAGGCTGTGATCTTGGTGGGGAAGAGGACAAAAGTGGCCAGAATAAGGGCCGGTCCAAGAGTGAGAGCCTGATGGGATCACTAAAGAGAAGGCTGTCTGCCAAGCAGAAGGCAAAGGTGAAAGGTGGCTCCTCTGCCATAGGCTCAGTGGACGATGAAGACACCTTCTCATCCTCTTCTGTGCCCATTAGCTTCAATGAGGTGAAAGCCCAGAGACCTCTAAGATCTGCATCACTACGAAGTCACCATTATAGCCCCTCACCATGGCCTCTGCGGTCAGTCAACTCTGATGAGGCGTGTATCAAAATGGAGGTAAAAGTCAAAGCCATGGTTCACTCTCCTAGCCCTAGTCCCAATTTAAATGGTGTCAGGAAAGAATTTCATGATTTCCAGATGGAAGGGCTCTTTCAGGACCAAGCTGAATCATTAAAGAATCTCCAGCAGCCACAAAACGGCGAGCTGCATCTAAATATCGATGAAAATGATGTGCCTGTGGTGCTGGGGTTGACGCCCCAGGACTACATCCAGTACACAATGCCTTTAGATGAGGGAATGTACCCGGAAGGGTCCCACTCCTTCTGCCTGGACAGCTCCTCTCCTATGGAGGTGGTGGCTGAGGCAGACAATGGGTCCCTCCACACAGACCAGGGACAGGAGGAACATGAACTAGTTAGTGGGATGCCACCAGATCTTTTCATGGAAACCTCAGTTAATGGTCTTCTCATCGGTTCTGCTGGTGTGATGCTCCAAAGCTCAAGAGTAGAGGTCCCACCTCCCCTCTCTCCTCTCCTGCCGCCCATGATGAGTAATGGACATATCCCCAGGACTTTTTCGGGGTTCAGCTCTTCAGACAGCCAGGTAGCTGAGAGGGTAAGACACCATCTCAACTTTGACCCAAATTCTGCTCCTGGAGTCAGTCGGGTTTATGACTCAGTCCAGAGCAGTGGGCCCATGGTCGTGACCAGCCTAACAGAGGAGCTGAAGAAGCTGGCGAGACAGGGCTGGTACTGGGGCCCAATTACACGCTGGGAGGCAGAGGAAAAGCTGGTCAACTTAGCTGATGGTTCATTCCTGGTCAGAGACAGCTCAGATGACAGGTACCTGCTCAGCCTGAGTTTCAGGTCACAGGGCAAAACTCTCCACACCCGCATTGAACACTCCAATGGACGCTTCAGCTTCTATGAGCAGCCTGATGTGGAGGGACACACGTCCATTGTTGACTTAATCGAACACTCTATCAAAGACTCAGAGAATGGAGCTTTTTGCTATTCCAGGTCTCGCTTACCAGGGTCTGCAACCTACCCTGTCAGACTAACCAACCCAGTATCTCGGTTTATGCAAGTGCGTTCCCTGCAGTACCTTTGTCGCTTTGTCATTAGACAATACACAAGGATAGACCTAATTCAGAAACTGCCCTTACCTAACAAGATGAAAGATTACCTGCAGGAGAAGCACTACTGAGGACACAGACAGGACAGTGGTAGCAATTTGCACTTTTGTGTTCAGTTAAGAGATTTAAACAAGGTTTACAGACAACCATAGTTTTGAGATGATTGGTTCTGGTGGCTCTTGATTTGTGTCCAGGTGACTCCGTCACTGTTTAGTCCTCCATTCCACTGTTCTGGGGTTTTAAGCTGGTTTTAGGAGGCTCTGTTTGCAGAGACAAAGGCCAACAGATAATCTATTGCAAAAAATATAGAAGAGGTGTACAGTCAAGTTATCTTAGTTGCATACATAAAGTGCAGACATAAGGCATGCATTGAAATGTATGGTAAAGTGTAATATCCAGCTGTGCAAGAAGAGCAGGTTTTAAATCTTCATTGGGCCTGTGAAAAAATACATTTTCATTCCAAATTTCACATTAGCTGGTATTGGTGAACTTGAGAATTCATTTAATTTTCCACTAAATTGTACATTTCGAAGATGATTTAAAGAATTGAATTGCATTGCTAAAATTAGATTTGTCCATTTTAAAAGAGTACTCCACTGATTTTGCATTGCACCCCTATAAAACAAGGTTTAAAATCAGTGCCACAGAACCAGAAACCTTTTTTTTTTTTTTTTTTTTTCCCTCCACACATTCTTCCTCCTTCTCATAACCTGGTGCCTACATTCCTCACAATCCAACTCGACCACTGACAGTTCTGTTGGAGACTCGGGTGTGCTGTGCTTTTTTTTTTCGAATTCTGCACACCTATATTTTATTTTTTTAATTTTCAAATTTGTAGTCTTCAGAGTGAGGACAACAAGTGACATCACTTGAAGCAAAATTCATCAAACTTTGTGCAGCTCCCCCTGGAGCTACTTTCTTTCACATATGCAGTACTAGCCCCTGTTACCTGTAAACAGAGTTTAATGTGTAAAATCGGTGGAGTTCCCCTTTTAGCTCTTTGCAGACTGACCAATTTTGATCATCTTTTGCATTTTATTGCTTGTCAGATTATGTGCCATTACCACCTCTCTCAACCTGTTTAAAATGCATACTATGTCATTAGTCAAATAGCAAGCCAACCTGTGATTTTCATGTCAAACTGAAGAAAAACCTCATTTTCACCGGAAACTGCATTCATGTTGTAACCAGATTATTTTCAAACTTAACTATCTATTCAGTGGATGCAGTTTTTTTTCATACAGTATCCTCAGACACAGATCTGGATTTCGCTTAAAAGTTGTAACACTCACCAAAACACTATATTAAAAGAATCTTGTAAAACTTGATAAAATCTGTTTCAGAGTCACAAGGGTGACCCAGGTCCATGGTATTAACATTTTGTAGCAAAAGCTGTCCAAAATTCACCAGTCTGTCAGAGGTTTTAAACAGTTTGGTCAGAGAAGAAGCTTTAAATTGTATGGCTGCATGTAGCCATTGTATAATACGCAAGCCTAAAGGTACTGATAATGCTGGATTTTCATGTCGTGCTGTTTGTAGAAACAGCATTAAGTTGATGTATAGACCTTTTTGAAAATAAGTTAACATTAAAGTAAATCTTTCTGCATTAGGAATGTTACAAAAACTGCACTGCAGCTCAGGCCTAACAACTTTGTCACTATCTGTAATGCTTGTATCCGCATGTAGTAAAGGCTTTAAGACTGTCCATTAAGGGCACTTGACTTGATCTAAATGAGAGAAGATGTCACACAGTAAAATGCTAAAGATTTTGGCTGTGTTGTTTAAGTGCAACTCTGAGTAAAAGGTTGTTTAATGCACAATTGCATTTAACTTAGGCAGTTTATATGTAAAGAAAATTACCCTCAATTACACTACAACTTAAACGGACCACCAGTCAATTGACCTGAATCTGTATGTAGGTATGGCTGTTTCTTAGTCTCTTGATGTCAGCAAAGAGCTGGACCCAGATCAAAGGAATCACAAAAATGAGTGGTGGTGTGAGCTTAGGTAAAAGGATTTGGGAAAGCCAGAGGTTAAGTCCTCCTTGCCATCTTGGAGTGATGCCAAGGTTTCAGCATACAACAAAAGTTCCATCACAGCTGCATGGCATCATTAATGTCATATGGGTTTGAGGGACTTTTTTTTTTTTTTTTTTTTTTTTTTTTTTTAAATAACAAAAAAAAAAAAGCATAAATTTTTGCCATCGTCCCTACAGAGCTCCACCACCCCACAGATTGTCTCTCTACTGGGCTGTTCGTACCAGAGTAAAGGGAAGAGCACACAGTATGCTACGCAAGTGCTTTATATGGATACTTTGACAGGGAATTGTGTTTTCACATTATGAATGAGCATCTTTTTTGACATCAGTGTCCTTAAAAGTATTTGGAAATGGTCTCTCGGACAACTTTGGTAGGTCGTTAGCGCATAGTTCTAGTTTTTAGTTAGCTGGAAATGTTGGTGTCTGTTACCATGAATCTAGCACAGCAGAAATTAGATAGGAACTTTGACTGGTGTTGCATGTTTAAAGTCTTAGCATTTTAAAAGCTTTGAGTTGTATAGGAATGAAGGGTCTAGGTTGTGTTTGGCTGTGTAGAGGGATGTTTTTTTTCTGTCACAAACATTGGCTGGACATTTTGTGTACAAGAAATGTATTTTTCTTTTAGAATCCTTTTAGTGAGTTGTTTTTTTTTTGTGACATTTGCCATCTGGGGGATGGGGCTGTACAAAAGGAATGTACGCTTGTTTGAGGTATCCATTTTATCTGCCTGCAGACCAGTTTTCAGAAAGCATGAGAATCATAAAAACATTGAACCGTTTTTTTGCACTTGAATATTCTCCATTGACATGCTTGGATCCTCTCCTACCTATAGTTGTCCTTCAGATGGCGGTTTAAAGAAAAAAAGAAAAAAAGAAAGAAATAAAGTCACACATTTGTCCTTATCTGCTCATATAACTGTTTAGATGAAATCAAGATTGTTTTGTTTTTGTCATATCTGTGGGATATAAAGGGTAAGGCACCAGCATCATATCAAAGCCTCTGCTTATGCTCATGGGCTGTCAAGGAATGGGATCATGGCAAGAATGTGGATGTAAATTTGATTTTACTCTTTCTTTTTGGGTGTATGTGTTGAAATGTGAAAGTAAAATGTTAGTCTTTTTTTAATACAATGTTCTTTTAATTGTATTTCCATTTTAATTTGCAATTTGTCATCACATTTTGACAAGCAGGAACCAGTTTCATATGGTGTTGCTGCTGTGACTTTTCTAAATACTTTATTGTTTATTATTAAGCATTATTGCCTTCATTGTGTGATTCCAGAGGTTGATGCTTGTTCAGACTGCTGAAGCATTTTGAATTGATAACAGCTGTTAAGCACTTAACAAGCTCCAACATTTTTTTTTTTTTTTTTTTTTTTCTTTTTTTGGTGCATCTCGGTGAGTGAAGGTGATTGTTTACAGCATTATGTTTGGAAATGCCCCTCCCTTCCCTTCCCCGTTTGTTTACCTTCTCTCACATGAACATCTTGGTACAATTTGAAGACTCTTTATTTCATTTTAATGTGTTATACACATTTGTGCTGCTTATGGATATGATTGCCTTTCTTGTATTTAACAATGGGGAAATAGAATGTCACCAATTTTAGATGTATGTACACATAATGACTTTGGTTATCATCTTGGGAGAGCAAAGCAGATTTGCAATTTGTTAACAACTGTGTAGTCAGTTAAAAGAGCATTAGTAGCGATTAGTAAAACCCTCTGTAGAATTACCAGTTCACTCCAGTTTACATTGGTTGTCAACTGTCAACTTTCCAAAGTAGATGGTCTTTTTGTATTTTTTTTTTTTTTTTTTTTCTTTTTGAAAAAAATCAACAGTGATTTATTGCACATTTTGGATACAGTTCAAGAGTTTTTTGTATCTGCCAATTATAAATTATAAATAAAAACTATATTCTAAAAATTTTTTTTTTGTGTTTTCCAGAATTTCAGTTTGTGTGGAATGATAAAAAGGCAACAAGCATTAAAATCATCACTCATACATAGAATTGCAGTGTTCATATTGGACTCAAGCTTGGACCTGGTGATGTACTCAACTGGAGCTTGATCATGCTTGCAGCTGTGTTAATAGATAAAATCATGGAGGTCATAAGGGGTTTCTTTTCACAGTGGGGACGAATTGGCAGCTAATCCCAGTGCTCTTGTTGCTTAATTTACAGAGACAGTCCAGGCGGTCTTTAAATACACCCGAGTGAAACGCAGACTCTGGGGAAAGATTAGCAGCAATGCTACTATCCTAGCTTTAACTTCATTTTAAGTTGACTCTGGAGAAACACTAAGTGAGTTCTTGTGTTGCAGAGTCGGAGGAGAAGATGGGGGCAGGGTAATAGTGTCAGGTTTGGACTTGGATCTGCTAAAACACGGTCTGCATGATGATGAGGTAGTCTTTGTTAACTGCTGTGTCTGACAGGGCTCTCCAGGCAGCTGAGGTGAAGATACACAACTGTTTACTCTCTCTGCCCGGCTACGGATGATTTATTCATGGCACACACTGGTGGTCGCATGTCATATGGAGATGCCTCCATCATAAAAGGACTCATCTCTGCCTTCCACTGTTACTTTTTTTGTAATTTGCAGATTTTCAAACTGTTTATATTCAGAATTTAGTGGGAGAGGTTTTTTACTTTGCTGGGAGAGTACAACTTGTCATGACGTGACACACAGCATCTCACCGGTTTTGGGTTTGTGCACAAACATTGTGATGTTCACCCTGTTGATTTCACCACCTCATACCCAGGATGTTGCCAACTTACCCAGAGTTCTTTTCTTGTGTTTGAAGGGAAGCTGTCAGTTGGCAAAATGTCAAATCTGTTGCTGTTTCAGTTAACATTGAAAATGATGCAAGTGAAAAAAATCTTGACAAATCAACATACATTTTAGCATATTTTGTCCCCCTCAGTTTAAATCTAGTTAAAATTTCATGTGGACTATTAACAACAAATATATATAAATAAATGTAGAAATGACAGGTTGTGGGTTTATAGGGTGACAGCAAGACTTAACAAGGTTATTGCTGGGAAATGTTACAGCACAAAACCACAACTTGTCATTTTTGCACATTGTTTTTGTATGTGTGGATGAAACAAACATGATAAAATGTGTTAATAAGTGAGCTTTAGAGGTGCAGGTAGTCAGATTTTGTTACTTTTGTACAGAGCCAGACAAGTGGTTTCTCCTGTTTCCAGTCTTTATGCCAAACAAGGCAAAAAAAAAAAAGCGCATTTCTCAAAATGTCAGACTATTCCTTTAAGACCTTGTTACAGGAGACATCTGGCCTGTTGTCTAGTGTTAGTCCTTATATTAAAACAGTCAATTTAGGGGTTATAGCAGATTCTAATCCTGCGTTTTGAGTTTTGGTGTATGCTGGTGGAGGATTGCTATTTATTTCCATTTGGATCATAGATTGTTTCTTTAAAACATGAATAGTCAGAGACAATGTTTGCAGTCCTTTCAGTGCATAATGCCGACACAAAAGTGCTCATTTGTGAGCAAATTTCTTCTCAGTGTGGTTCTTAGTTTGAAACTGTTTACTCTGGAGAATCCATCCATCACATGTCTGCTGTTTCAGATTGATGATCCATTCCTGCCATCTGGTGCGCCGCGTGGTGCAGCCATTTTTCACCTACAAACAGGGATGATGTTGACAGCTTGAATTAACCAGCAAACATATATATCGCTGTAAATAGTCATGCCAGGAAAACATTGGTGGGTCTAGCTGGTAATGATAAAGCCGAGATTACCTGCTGGCAACAGATGTCTTTGAGCCCAGAGTGAAAGGTTCAGCTCTATTAATGCTTGTGATCTCATGCCAGCAGTGCCATACACCACTGAGACCCTCTCCTTCTCTATCTATCATGCATTAGATGCCTCTGAACCTCAATTAGCCCTGTTAGAGAAGGGACTGCCTTCATCATTATCAGGTCCCCACTGAAACAACAGCTCATCGTGGTATTCATTGTGATCATTTCTCACAGTTGCCTATGTATTCGTGGAGAGCGTGTTTGTTGAAGTTCAGCTTGGTAGTTACCACTTTGTGTGTCTCACACTGTTGTGCTGTATACCTCCAGATCAAAACGCCTTTCATCACGGTCCTCTTCCAAAAAACCAATATCTGTCTCCCACACCAAGCAAAGATAGAATTTAGCAAACAAAGTGGATCTCACTGTGAACACAGAGGTACTAGCCTCAGCTACTCTCTCTGGAAAGAGCAAGTACTCCAGATCCTTGAGAAGTGAGCACGGTTAATGACCAGAAAATGGCGAATCCAGATGGCCTCAGCTACAGGGTGTCAGGGAAGAAGAAGCTGGCCAGTTTGATGTTTGATTGATAATCTGTCAAGATAATCATTCTTTTTGTGAGGGTCATTGCTGCTTGGCATTTTATATGATCAAGATGTGATTTATTTCAACTACTATGCTGTTCTTCGTAGTATTATTTGACAGCCGAAGGAAATGTAAATTAGCTTCCTGAGCTGTGAATAAACTATCTTTCAGAAAGATGTCTTTATAATTATAAATGGCAAAGGCATACAGGCTTTTTAATAATAATATGCAAGAATTGTGTGTTTATGTGCAGTGTGCATAGCTTCCAGTGCAGACTGAAGGCCAAGGGGAGTCGTGAGACAGTTATAATTATGTCATTAAAAGGAGTGACATCTGGAACTTGGGGGCCATCGAGTAACACAGAGTACCCACCTCCTTTCCTCCTTTGCCCCCAGTGACAGTGACAATCCACCACATCATCCCCCAGCAATCTGCCCATCCCTCACGTGGGAGTGAGGTGTGTGCGGATGTGGCTTGGTGGTAGGAAGGTGGGGTGGGAGTGGAGGGGGGGTTGAACAGGTGGCAGCCATCAGGAAATGGATGGGGAATGTTTTGAATGGGAAACTTGCCTCCATTCCTCACGAAGTACCTGGGTGTCTGCCCTTCACCAGTGGTCCAAGAGGCACAGCGAGGACGGGAGAGATGAAATGAGAACAGGTGGTGGTTTGTCGTTTAACGAGGAATGGAGTTCCCCTGTAGATCTGCGAAAGCACAGCCAACAGAGCAGTATGGACTGCGCCTTCACAACATGATCCTACCCTACTGCTCACAAGTCTCAATGGGCTTCATGTTGTATCCAAAACAAGAGAGCTTTACAAATAAAGCTCAACACGTCACACTGTACAACACTGGTTTAAATGGTTTTGGCAGTTGTAAAGGGAAAATTTACACAGGCAAAAAATGCACTGTAGTAATTAATGACAAACCTGCCTCTAATCTATTTTTGGTCAAGGGCCAAACTGCCACCATTTTGTACTTTAATTGAATTGCAGTCACACTCCCCCACTCACGAAGTGAGGGTCCTTGAATGAGATGTAGCAAGGCTGTATGTGTGAATCCCAAGTTTACAGCTACGAATCAAATCTACAAGTAGAAATCAAACCTTCAAACCAAAGTACTTTTGTCTCACATTTGACGCTTCCTCCTGAATAGCCAATGGGGATGCTCAGATTAACATATCATTTGACTATCCAATCAGGAATGTCATCTCACTATCCACACACAGAGCCGGGGGGCAAGCCTTCTTTGCTGTGAGTCTGTGGCTGCAACCAAATTTTACCTTGTTAAAAATTATTGCTCTCTTACAAGAACAACAACAAACAAAATTACTCGTACTTGTAGGTTTGATTTGCACTCGTAGATTTAATCCATAGCTTTAAACTTGGGATTCACACATACAGTTGAGTTCTGTGTGAATGTTTTTCCCCCACAAACAGATAGATGTGTAACTGCAAACCTCTGTGCAAATCTTCTTTATGCACTCACACATTCATTGGAAAATATTTGTGCAAATCTTTTTCATTTGTTCACAAAATGTCATACACAACTACAGATGTCCTTACAGATTCAAAAATTAAATCTATTTGTTCAGATATTTTTTTACACATTCAAACATTTGAATTCATTTAATCAAAACATTTTTACACATTCACACATTTGAATGTATTCATGCAAAATGTTTTCACACATTCAGATATGGTGATACACAGCTACAATGCTTATGACCCTATTTTGTTTCCATAGGTACATGGCACCTGTCTGCCTTACAGCAAGTGCAGTGATGCATTTTGTGACTTTAAAATTGATCCTCGGTCTGTTGCTTGCAATAGCTGTAACAAAGGCACTCTACTTCAGCTCTTTGCATATACTGCCATCAGTTTTTTATTTGATAACATTTACCAGACAATTAAGCCACAGTTGTAATTTCTCTTCCTAGATATATTTTCTCAAGCAAAATGGATATCCATCATTTTTTACCCTGCATGACAGAGAAGCTCATGGATTTCATCTCCTTAGTCACAGCTCCAGGGCGGCTGCATTTGATCTAATCACTGAGATGTATGCTAATTGTGCTGCTTTACATCAGTGACTGATATTCATCAAAAGATGAAAGGCAAAATAAATATTTAGAGCCTAGCTGTTTCTTGGGAAAAACTAAAGCATCAGTGTGTATTTATTGGTGCCTAAAACTTTTTCATTGTTACCTATTCATTAGAACATCCTCTGGTTATTGTATGCTGTCCTAAATTGTTCAAAATCTATATATCATTGTATATACAGTATGTGAAAGTATAGATTTTCTTATCCTTTATTGTCTGATGCCCTCCTGTCTTGCTTCTCATTTAGGCATCCTCAGGACATGAGAGCTTTTGTCACACCTTGCCGAATACTAAAGATTGTGAAATTTTGACAAGCTTGTCTACCTTAAAACTTGATTACATTATTTTCAGGACCATACATATCAGGATAGGAGTACATCTAGAAATAGTAAACGACTGACTTAATTGAGAGACTGATTTGTTGTGGCAGTATTGTGGGATCCCTCTGCAGTTCTGCACCCTACTAATATAGAACGATTTTTTTTTAACCATTCTCAAAATGCCTGTGGCACCAACACAGGTGGTTTGCAGTTTCACACAGGGTGTTCTTGATGTTCTAGTGTCGCTTTTATAAAGCATGAAATGATACTGAAAACATGCATGATGCATATCTTCAAGGAGATACTACCTCTCCTTCATTATATACGTCTAAAAAAAAGTATAATTCATTATCTACATCTGTAAAAGTATAAAACCAAAACTATGTTCATATTACTAGGGGTTAAATCAGGAAACATGCTTGTTTTTGCTATGCTTGTCGCGATGTTTTGTGATTTGGGTGCACCAGCCCTTTAAAATATAGTGTTTATCCTGTGTATACACACTTTCTCCCCCTCTGATGGGGAAGATCAGAGGAGCAGGCTCTATCTCTAACATTGATGTAAATCTGAACCAGCACACACGGGTAGCCGGCTTGAAAGTAGGCCTGCAGGGAAGTGTTTTAAAATTAGATCCAAACTGAAGGAATTGTGAGGAATATTAGCCAGTGCCTACCACTTGTAGATATACTGCAAAAATAGTACCTCTTGCTGAAGTGCTGTTATTCCCCGTACATGTTTGATTATTAATTAGCACTTCAATACCAGATATCAGCATGATAAAAAAAGGTTTTTCCAAGTCGAACAAAAGCCACCATGTGGTTTTGCTTTACATCTTTACAATATTGAATTTATGGTGCTAGGTGAAGATTACCTGGATATTAACTATGATTGAGGTCATTTGAGTTGGGTTGACTGGGTCTCTTCACTGGTTGTATCAGCTAATCTTACTGACGTTGTCTCCAGCCAGCCATATATCGAGTCCGTCTGTCTGTCAACCCATCCCTTCCTCTTTGAGCTCCCTGCAGTCATAGACTCTGCTTGAAATCCTTCAATCCCATTAGGCTATGTAAGTATTTCTTTGCCCATGTCTACCCAGAACAAGTCAAATAGAGAATTCTTGTCCTGAATCTGTCCTCTTCCCTTCTCCCCAAAACAAACAGCAGCCCGAGAGAAGGGTAAGTCCCTTAAATACACCGTCACCATATAAAGGTGGTTAATGTAACATGGCATAGTAAATGAAATACTCATTCATAATTCAGGATTAGGTTTTTAATGGGTGACTCCCAGTCCTGTAATACAGTGCTCCCTCAATTGTTTCCAGTTTGTAAATAATGTAATGCAGTCTTAATGAGTAAAAGTGGCCATGGGCCATGCAATAGTAATGAAGACTGGGAGCGGGCTCAGGCAGAACTGAAATAATTCTGTTTGAGGAGGACGGTTAAATATCCACAGCTGTCATTAGACAGATCTACGGGGATGTGCTCGGATAAAAGAATGTGTTCCTTTATTTATTCATCTCACAAACTGTCAAGTGCTCTGAAGACTTGGTAGTTTGTTTAACGTCTGTGCGCAAATGAAGAGAAAATGCTTTGAGTGAGGTCTGATAGGAAACATCATTTGCTAATGGCATGCTCACAGAAATCTTTACTTGAGTATGTACATAATTGTGCAAAAAGGGAAAACTGAGTGAGTGTTTTTTGTTTTTTTTTTTTGCATTCATCAGTCAGGACTTACAAACCTAAAATCCTTTTATTACAATGTGCATACAGTTAGATTTAAAAATTAGAGAGCAAATTATTTCCACAGCCCAAAAGCAAATAGTTGAACCTTTTCATTCAACATTTAATATTGTTATCTTTAGAAGCTCTTCATCTTCCTTTGCTCAGGTCTCAAAGGTCAAAGCAGCCTCTTGAATCAAAATCAAAACCAATAAACGTTGTACTGATTGAGCATGATGAGGAAAATGAGTGTTCCTGAAAAGGGCGCCTCAGTGTTTCCTGTTTGAGTGAGAACCTTAAGAGACGTGAAGTGGTCTTTGTGGTGTGTGATGTAATTTCTGAGTAGAGAATGAAAAAAACAAAGAAAAACAAAACAGAAGCACACACATATTCATCACCGATTTTGGATGTGTTCTGTGATACATCCCTGAATTAAGTGAACAATTACTTTCATGCCACATTTATGCAACTTAACTCCATGAAAGACATCAAAACGGATCAAAAACCTTTTTCAGTGTGTCACTTTGACTAAGTAGCTTTAGCCCATGCGTGTCTCCTCCTCCTACTGAAGTGTGCCATTCAATTTAAGTATAAAAATCCTTCCAAATCCCCTGGAGAAAAACAGCAGCTTTAGTAAGGTTAATGTTCACTATCCTATCCTTCCTCCACTCTGTGTAAGATTATATTGGAGGATGTGAATTGTTTCTATCATACAATCTGTGAGCCATATAAGGACATGAATGTAACCCGTACTCACAACAGAATGTGACCCGTATGCATGTAACTGAAAAGTTTTTTTTTCCACAGATATTTTTCTCTGAAATGTATTTTTATTCATATTGCATACATTTTTTGCACCTGCAATTTCTTTACTAAAGCATTTGTTTTTTTTTTCTTAAAAAACATACATTGATATGAAATTATGTAGGTAAAATTGCAATGCTCTTTTAGTCTATCAAGCACAGAAAATGGTCTGTCATGATTTTTGCATTATCATATATGACCCATAGATGTCCTTGTTCAGCAAGTGATTCTGCTCCTATCCTGTTCTAAAAATAAGTTATCTCTGTTACAGAGAATAAAATTGAAATAATATACCCATTTTCTATAGTAAGAAACTCTACTGACATAATAAAACGTGCTTGTCTGACATAAAGGCTTCAAGGTGGTTACCAGCATGTGTTTTTCTCTTTGTGTCGTTTCTTTCTTCAAAACTAAAGATTATTTGTAATTGTAGCTGAACATGATTTGTGTGCCTTCGTTGGCATGTCTACCATGAACTTTATAGCTTTTTTTCCTGTGTTGTGTGGATTTCATGCGCTTCTGAATGAGGATGTGTTGCAGAGGGAAGCCTTTTGAAAGCTGCAGTGCCGACTCATCTCCTCTGTAGCCTCTACAGAGGTTTCTGTGGTTCAGCATCTGAGACACAAGTTTATCCAAGAAAGCACAAGGAGTGTCTCACTCTGATTCACACATTATAAAAACAAAACAATGTTTAATCATAATCCCTGTTTTTTTTTTTTTTCTGTTTTTAATGAATCAGCCCTTGACTGCCTGTAGCGGATGTAACTTGCAGGTATGATTAGCTGTCATGATTATTCACTATTTTTACTGTAGCTCAGCAGATTGCTGTTGAGATTTTTAATAGAACTTTGGTCACAGTTGAAAACTTTTTGAGCTACTTCTTTTTAACTGCTCAAAGTCATTATGAAAAGACCCCAAAAATAGCCTGTAAAGACCAAACCAAATGACCAAATGGAGTTTTAAAGTTCCTCTTTTTGTAACTGATCACAAAATCACAGCCTTTGGCAACAATTTGTCATCAATGTTTTTGTTTATTTCAGAAATCCAGAAGTAATTTTTCACATTTTTTGCACATTTTATACATATAAATTCTTCTACCAGGGCTGAAATGTCTAAAAACCCACATTTAGAGGAGTAAATATGCAGTATGTAAGGCTTTTGGATCTATGAATCACAAAGGTAAAAGACTGTCAGCTCCGGTGCTGCAGTGCCTAGATCTTAACGAGTGAGGAGACAAGGGGAATGTGGAGCAGACGTGGGTGGTATTTAAAACTACATATAAATAAATAAAAGGTACAAATAAATAAATAAATCCTACCTACATCACTGAGCTGATAGCTATCTTTTGTGAGATGAATCCAAATGGAGTAAATGGAGGACAAGTTGCTTAATTTCTTGGTTTAGCCTTGACTCTTTGTATGCCTCTACACAGCACTGATATATTTTTTATTCCACACATTTATATGTTTTTTACCCAGGTACAATTATCACTACATTGAGTGTGATTTCACCTGTGACTCGTCTTGGGGCATGTTTATGTACAGTGTGTCTCATCCATGCAAAGAGCAGCGGTTATAAGTGATATCAAGTCCATAGACATACATTTCCTTTCCTTCATCACTTTAGTGAATGAATACTATGAATGCCAACCGTAAAAGAGCACTTTTAAGCTTATTATTCAAATTGAGCTTTCAAAAATATAAAAGGACCTCAAAACTATGGATTTGCAAAGCCGCTATTGCCTGCCACTCCTACAAGAGCAGGCAAAAGACTTTTCATTGTTCAATGTGCGGCGATTACATAGACTTTCTTCCTAAGAGGTGGATAACATAACCCACTTCACCTGTGCAGTTCAAGTGAATAGGCTGTACTGAAAGGCAGTAGTTACAGGAATCAAAGGCGCCCAAAGTTGGGGGTTCAAGGGGCCATCAACCCCCCCCCACCTACTTTAGCCTCCTCCCACATTCTTTTATATTGCAACACTTACAGTAAAAATTCACTCTAACACATTAGGTAAAATAAAGCTGGCGAACATAAAACAGGAAAATTAGTGTTACTCAATTGGATGCTTATGTCTATAGGCGAAACCTACTTGGCACGTGCAGGCAACCAGCCCATTGACACATGTTTTGAAAGTTCACATGAATTTGTTAATTCATGATATCGCATCGAAATGATTGAGTAAAGGCAATTAAGGTGTTCCCAAAGTTTATTTAGGCTGTTGTAGGCTATGAATGACATTTTCACAACAACATGGAATGTTGATGATTTGCGAAGGTGAAGCGGTAGGAATGTAATGTTTTTTTTTCAGATTTATCGTTAAATATGGATTTGGGGCATGGCTGCTTACAACACAAGGACAACATTAACATTCCTATTGCCTGCTTGCTGTTACTCAGCCGCAGACGTCTTACTGTTCTGTAAACTTGTAGTTTTGGGTAATTGAACAAAAAAGCTTGTATCTAACCCCACAAGCACTAGTTAGCTGTTTTGTGTTTGGAATTATACCGCCATCCCGTGGTGCAGGCAAGCTATAGTTACTCCACAAACGTTTAGTGAGAGTCTCCATTCTACCCACACACACACACACACACACACACACACACACACACACACACACACACTTTTTGGCCCCCGCACTTCTGAAATTAATCTGGCGCCCCTGACAGAAACTGGTGAAAGAATGGTATCCTCCACATCACTCAGGTAAGAGAGCAGGTTTTATATGAACAAGTGTCAAATTAGCACAATGCATAGCAACAATAAGAGTAATTTCATATCTTAATACTCCCCAAACTGCTATCTGAGCAGGAAAAATATACCTGGTCCAATGAAGTTACTCTGTAGCTGATGGTGACTGTGACTATTCTCTACTGGTTAACTCCCAGTTCTGAATAAGATAGGGCCAGTATAAAGTATAAAATGTCAGGGTAATAGCTAAAATGACATGAAATGGGAGGAAAAAGTTAGAAGTGTAAGTTCAAGAGGTAATGTTTCTCTGTCTGCCTCTCATCAGCTATCCCTCCCCGCACCGCAGACATTCGCATCCATCCAAAATCTGTCCTGTCCTGCCCCAGGTTCTTAGATCTCCTTTCATCAACCATCACTCTCCACCCCTCCCTTCTGTTTCAACCAATTCACTCAGCACACCATCGCGTCTCTCAATTTCACCCACATCCTTCACCGACTCTCCAATAAATTTTTTACCCTACTGGACGAGGTGTGGTCTTAGATATGGGAGAAAACGGGGGAGGTTGTATGTTTGGCTGTAAGTTTTCTGTGCAGATCTCTTAAATTTTTGATGGTATCTAATTGTCTATTGCAATTAGTAGTCTTTTAAACACTGAGAAAGTTGTTACAGTAGCTGATGAATGCTGTAGTAATATGAGAATTCACTGAATTAAGGTCACCACTCTCTTAATGAAATTATTTCTTTTTGTGTGTGGCACACAAAGATGCCAGAACTCTGCCTTGGAGCTCCAGAAGAAAGTAAATTATTGCCCATGGAACTGGCAGAGATTCAAAGTTTTGCTCAGGGACACTACAGCAGCACTTGGGCCACACTGGAGAATGAACCTTGGTTCTCCACCTTAAAGACAGTCTCTCTGTTCACTATGTCACGATGCCACAGTAGTGCTAGCTTGCTAATGTCAATGCTATGTTAGGGAATAAGGGGGTAACAATCTGCGAACCTAAAAAGTGTTTATATTATAGGTATTTGGTACTAACAGGTACCAATTCAAATATTATGGACTACAGTATGACCTACTGATCAACAATCTGGTGTTTTGGAGGAATATCCAAAGAGATCTTAAACTGTAAGTGTTTTTAACTACTGGATATGTATTCATATGTTTATCTCCAAAATATGTATGGGTGCGTATCTGTACTGTTACACTGTAAGTATGAATTTACAGTGTAAATTGGGAAGAATTTTGCTGTACATTGCGGGCCTTAATCTTAAGTTTTACCAAAACTTGTTGCTGAATTCATGTTTGTCCCCCAAATACTTTATATCATAACTTTCTGCAATGATTTTGGTGTATTAAAACAAAGTAAGAACTCTTTTCAAGAAAATCATTGCTCTCAGTTATTCCTCAGCAGATATAACCTTGTAATTTGAAAAACTTTTTATTTATTTGAGTATTTGAAGATTCTATCTGCAAAACACTTTGGCATTGAAGACCATACACGTGAGAAGTGCACAGCATAATGAAATTCTGTTTACTCCTGGCTAAATAACAACAGAGATAAAAGCACATACACATACATTCATGTTGATTATTGCACAAGTGTAGCAGCATTTACAATGCAAACGCCAGAAATTAATTTAAGAATGTGATAGGATTACATTTGAGGGCCTATATAGGGTTAGGATTATGGGTTAGGGTTAGGTAAAATAGAACTTTATAATTCCAAGGACACAGTATGGAAACATTTGAAAAATATAGTGCTGAAAAAACTTTAATGATCCAGGCATTATTGCTTCCCCAGAATTCCAGTTTGGACCAGTCGTGGTGACATGGTATGAATTTACAATTTCAATGGATTTTTCAGAATCAATTCAATTTTTAAACTGGGGCTTAAGGAGAATCCTGGCCAACTGACTGCTTCTTCGTGCCAGTATAAGTTTCCCAGCAGGAGTGATACAGAGCTGGTCCCTTATTTGTTCAGGTGTGATGATAGACATCCAGTGAGAAGAGAGCAGAAGAGGGAAATAATAAGCCATATTCATCCAACTGACACTGGGCTCCTTGGGGACAGGAAATGGTAACCTAATTATAGGAGATATAGCATGTCACGCTGTTGTTATGTGTGAGTTTATTGAATCATGATTCAGACATGAGGACACTTATATATATTTGGTTATAGAAAGGCATATATAGGACACAGCTCTTCCACGTAAGTGCAAAAACATGTTTTTTAATGGTCACATGCAGCTTGTTTACCTTTGATTTTGTAGCGAAAATACCTCCTTAAATATGTTTAAATTCAATTATACTTTCCATCTCAAGAAAAGAAAGCAGTAAGAAGTTAATTTCCTCAGTCAGATATTGCAGTTGTTTTCAGGGTGCTGTGTCATACAGTAAGAAAGAAGCTAAAAACACCTCAAATAAAAGCAGCCACTCTCTACCTTCCTCTTCCTTCCTGTTACTCATCTTTGTCACTAACAAACCTGCTAATCCATTGACCTGTGCAGAGCTGCGTCAGTTGCTGTGCTGCAGGAATCCAAGGTATTCTCCATGGTACCAGCTGGTGCACCACTTGTGCCTGTTTGATCCTTTGGCAGACTCCCCATCCGGGTTAAAGTGTATTTTTAGGATATTAGAAAATGTAGAAGTGATGTTGCCCACAGTAATGTTGGGTAGATGTGTCATCTTGCTTCTGCTAGTTGTCATGTCACTTCTCATTAGCTTCTCCCAAAATGTTTGTGGAGTCAAACACATGCTTTGGGCTCGAGGAAAGGATTTGCCTGGTCAAGCTGTGTTGTTTGTTTGTGTGTGGCATGTTTCTGGTTACACCTTAGTGGGTGGCCAATATTAAGAAGCTACAGGCTGAATATGCAAATTTATTTTCACCTGACTTGAGATTCTCGTGATTTACACTTGTCATAATTGTGTGTTCAGAATATACTTGAAGGAATAGTTTGACATTTATGATACTTTCTGGCTGAGAGTTAGATGAAAATCTGTCCATTAATACAGTATAGGTTAAGCCTACAGCTAGCAACTGGTTAGCTTAGCATAGTATTGAGACTGGAAACTGGGAAACAGCTGGCTTGCTCTGTCCGAAGGTATAAAAAAATCAGCCTATTACCAACAAAGGCTCACTAATTAACATATATATCTCATTTGTTTAATCTGGATTTTGTTACAAAGCCAGGCTAGCTGTGTCCAATCTTTATGCCAAGCTAAGCTAACCAGGACGGATGGAGAGTGCTATCAATCTTCTTACTCAATTTTCAGCAGGAAAGCTGAACGCAGTCCCCAATATATCAAACTATTCTTTTAAGTTTCAGATGAGTGATATTTCTTATAATTATTTCCAACAGATTCAGTTGAAAGGGCATTTTAGTGAACTGACTATATGGCATTCATGTGAAATTTCCATGCTTGTTATGTTTTCCTCAATATATCCAGGAGCATGTGAATGCAAAGTAGATTCTCACAGTCATGATCCTGAGGAATAGCATATTCCTGACTGGCTGACAACACCACCCTCTCTAATTCAAATGAAGAGGTGCGTCAGTTGAAATGCTGCAAACCTGCCTGGGTGGAAGGATTTTAACCATTATCTAGCAAGGTGAGTCAGTCAAGGAGAAACGCAGCTGTGATGCATCAAATGGAGATGAAACGTGTTCAATAGACTTAAATAAAATCCATTAATGTGAGCTACCTTCAAATCAGCCCTAATAGTCATAGTTTGGAAGCCAATCCTGGTCCAATATTCAACTTACACAAGTGAGATATGGAAACCTGAAGCCTCCAGTGCACATACACTGAGAATGGACTTTTCATAGAAGTAGTAGACATCTTGTATCCATCAGACCAACCTCTGAAATTAAACATATTTGCATATTCATAGATTTAGAATATTATAATGAGGGAGAAGGAGGAAATGCCACTTTAAGGATTTTACCATGGTAATTATACTTTTTTGTGGAAAAACAATATCAGACACACATTATTGTTCCAAGCAGTATTTTTATGTCTTGAGACATGGAGGGGGGCTTTAACTTCGGCATCCAGCAACAGCAACCATTATTCAACACAAATGATCTGATCTGCATGCATTAAAACATGACTGCAAAACACCTGGCAATCTTCCAACCAGGATGTTTACCTTTTTCTATGTTCAAAATTTATACAGTATTGCAGAACACATGGCCACCCATGCACTCTTTTTGTACTCTGTTAGGAAGGATTTGGCAATGAAGATTGATAGGGAAGTAAAATCACCGCCGTCTTTTACTTTCTCTCTCTTCTTCTTTTTCCTCTGTGTTTCTTCTTCTTTATCTTCCTCTCCTCCTCTGTGCCTTGCTCTATCTCTCTCAGACTTGCTGCTTTGGAATTCTTCCTGTGTTCCCGCTGTGGTATTGTGGCACCTCATTCACGTTACCTGGTGTCACAGTCTTGACTTCCCTTCCCTTTGTTAATCGGCAGTAAACAACATTGCTGTCTGGGGACTCTGCATGGTGTAGGGACATATTTTTACCCCTGCAAAAAAAAACAACAAAAAAAACAAAACAAAACAAAAAAAAAAAAACAACCAAAAACCCAAGAACAACACATGATTAAAGATAATGCCTCTCACACTCCACACTGTGCATGATAAAAGGTGCTCAGATATCCCAGTGACAGGTCAAAGCAACGCATACAGCTAATTGATGCTGCCTCAGAATCTCACCGCAGTATCAGAAACATTTGGCAGTTTCACGTCGTTAGTGTGCATATTTATTCTTTTGGGTGTAACGTAGAATTCATTTCACTTATAATACTTTTAGTCAGGCAATCACTTCCATTTAGTACCTGCCTTAAAACAATGAAAAAGAGGTCAGGTAGTATGTGTTAATTTCCAGTTGATATTGTCATGTCTGATTCATACTTTTCACTTAATTAAACAAATACTTAATTTTGGAAAAGGCAGTATGTGCTGTCTAAATCAGGCCCCTATTTTCAAAACCTGCTCTCTGATTTCATGAGATTTGTACATTTGTACTATGAGATTCTGGGTCCATTCTGGGGCAACATCATTTATAAACCCACAGAGATCCAACATATTGCAGGCAGATTAACAACTAGAGGGAAAAAGTTATTGGTAGGAGAGAATCTAATGGTCTCTCTAATAATTCAAGAAAATTGCAGGGTCATTCAATACTAAGTGCTGAGGCAGAATCCATGTAACACTGCTAACGGAGAATAGATCCATGATTGCCTTGCCAGAGTAAAAATGAACATTCACAATCCTTCCAAATATCCTTTCCGTGCGGCGCATATTGCATAAAATATGTTTACATGAAATTAGGAAAAGCTGCTTAGACAAAAATAAACAAAACTCCTAACAGCTGACAAAATCACAAAATCGCAGCATCATAAACCCTAATCACAATATAAACATTTTTCTTTCAAGCAAACCTACAGCAGATCAGTCACGTGCAGCTGACTTACTGGTGTAATGTGTGTGTCTTTGTGCAACAGTGTGTGTTTTTGCACAGTGTCTGTGTGTTGTGAGAGCCCTTTCAGCTGATTAAATATGTGAATATTTAAAAATGACAATTCTCAGCACAGCTGCAGATAGTCGGCAGGTCTGTTCCTGAGGGAACCGCCAAGCTGTTCCTCCTGCATTCAGCACCACGCGCCGTGCTGCACGAGGAGACTCCAGCGCCATTGGAGGGGACTTCATGTCATTTGTAGAATCTGATTTTTCCCCATAAATACAGAGCACTCGGCACGTTGCATGTACAAAAAAGACGATCCCAGAGGGCCGTGGAGTGTTTGGCTTTCAATTAGCTTTTCCTCCCTCCCCTGGCTCTACCATTTGCCTCAGTTTGATTGTGGCGATCATGGTGAAGCGGCCCTGGCTGGCTCTGCTGTGATCATCTGTCAGGGAAGGCAAACTGGTGACAGAGTAAGTCTACATGCAAACATGTAGTTGTTATCAGATCTGTTTGAGTGGGTGCAAAAAATAGTAGCTGTTAGAGCAAAGTAGAAAAAATACCAAAGTGAGAGGTCATCCTCTTTTTTCTCATGGTACACTTGCACATTTAGTAGAAAATGTAAACATGACTATAAATTGGAAACAATTTATGTTTTATGTAAACCTTCTGACACCTTTAAGCTTACATAACAATTTTTTTCCATTTAAGTGCTCCCCTCTTGCCTTTTTTACCATTTATTTGCTTGAGCATTTGCATATATGAGGCATCATGCCAAGTTTACCTTTGCTGTCTCTTACTATTACTAGTAGAAAAGATGGGGACCTGGCCCTAGTGCTTCATTTGTATCTCCAAAGACAGGAAACAGACAGATGTCATTTACATTACAGCAAATCCACTCTGGATGTTTTCCTGGTTGGGGCTGGCACGGAGAGAGGCAAACCATGTCAGAGCATACATTTTCCACTTCTCCACACTGATGTTACCCCACATGTAAACAAAGTGGTAAGTACACATATTGATGCACGCAAAAAAACAAAACAAAACATGGAAGTGCACTATAGGAGCAACAGATGGTTAAATAATAATCCATGATCCTTAATCCAAGAACTGTCAAATTTTAAGAGTTATTCAACACTAAGAACATCAAAGAGTTATCCAATCTCACATGGTTTGTTAATATAATTACTTCACTCAAATAACTATTGTATATTTATTTATTCACTGAATTATTCTCTTTCACTTTTGACTCTATCCTTTGTTTTTTATGTGTAATTATATACATATTATATATATATATATGTATATGTATATATATATACTTCCAAATAAGGAGTGCAGGGCATTGTCTTTCATGCTCTGGAAACAATGCCCCACTACCTCGGACCGATGTGAACTGGAACAGTTGAGCGATTAGTAATTGAGACCATTATGACTTGTTGACACTTTCTGAAAGGAAGTCAATTGGAGCCAGATGGAGCCAGCATCTAGCGGCCATCAATGGCACTTAAAGGTACTTCTGCATAGGCTTCAGCCTTAAGCTGTGGTTGTTGCTACTTGATTTGCATCTATATATTTACAAAGAGAATGGTTGTCTTGAAATTCACAGTCCTATTACTGTATGTATTTTGGACATCACCCTGAGGTTGTTGTTTTTACACTTCAGTTTTTGTATTGATTAAACTATTTATATCTATACGTGTTAATTAGTGAGCTTTAGAGGTGCTGGGAGATGGATTTTGATACCCTCAGACAGAGCCAGTCTAGCTGTTTCCTTCATTTTCCAGTCTTTATACTAAGCTAAGCTAACTGACTGCTAGCTGTAGCTTCATATTTACCAGACAAATACAACAGTTTTATTGATCTTATCATCATTCTCAGCAAGAAAGCCAATAAGTGAATTTCCCAAAAAAACTATTCCTTTAAGACATTGACAAAGACATATTCACCCATGCTCTCACATTATGTCGGCCCGATACCCCCTATCAGCCGCTCACTGAAGCTCATTTGCACATTGAGCACTGATATTTCAGCTAGTGAGTGGGCCCCCTACCTTTGAGGCTCATTGGGGTCGTGCTTCAGAGTCCTCAGCTCTCCCACCGCTCACACACACTCCCCTGCTGAGCCCATCTGCAAGCTGAGCCCCCACCCCACTCATCGACCCCTCCGCTTGCATCAGGCGTGCCCCTGAATTGCCCCACTCACTCTCTTCTTGAGTGTATCTCAGAGCTTTGCCAACCCCCTGCATCACACTTCAAACGCACACAACCACGCTGCCTTACCCACATACACAAACACACACACACACACAGAGGAGACGAGAGAGAGGAAAGAGGTCAATGGGTCTCCTCAAACACAAAGGACCTCTCGAGGAGCACTGACTAGTTTACACTGCACTCAATTACCTGTATTTGATTATTGGCTTCTCTGGCGATTGGCTTGTGCAAGTGTTGTTGGTGAAGAGTGTTAAGATACTGTATATCCTTAGACTCTTTTTCTTTCAGCTCACCCATGCATCCTCCTCTTTACCTTGGCCACTATCCATATTATTCCATATCAGTCTGGGTTTGTCTCATCTTTTCCTCTTTTTCATCTTTTAGCGTGTCATTATTACCTAGCAACAACCATTTATTTTTTCATCTCTCCAGCTCTTCTTCCTGTCAAGTTTTCTTTTCTAACAGTTTACACTTTCTATTTTTCTCCCTCTTTTACCACCTCTAATATCTGGCACACGCTCAAGGAGCTAGCGCTATGTAGAAATATGAAAATAAACTACATCATATGTAAGACATAACTGTTCTCTGAAATATGTCTTTCTCTGTGCACACTGTAATTATTCATATTACACAGTATTGTAAAAAATAAGTAAGCCCTTCTTAAACTACACTCATCAAAATGTCTGAATGAACCTTTTAAGCTTAGGGTTTTATTCAACGAGCTACATAACTTCATAATGACTGGGCTGAGCAGTGTTTAGTCTATAGCTAAATTGCTATTCTCTTGAGTTTACCTTGGATTTCCATGGTTGACAGATTTGTAGTTGTCAGCCCATGAATAAATGGTTAAAAATTTGCATTGAAGAGAACATGATGGTGCTATATCTTTATAAAAGCCCTTGATGCTTTACCAGCTGCCAGTACCTAATGTACTGTAAACCCTAGCTGGCCCGATTTTGTGACTTAAATAAACTTCAAATCTGCACAAACACGATGGCGCTGTAAGGCTGCTTTTATAAAATTTTAATTTGAAGGTGACATTTCATAGAAAGACGTCGCTATTGCACATCAAGGTTACCGAACTTCAAAGTTACCATTCACTTTTTTTCCCCAGAAAACTTAAAACATTCTAAATTATATGATAAAATTCCAGTTATTGAAAGACAATATATTGAAAACACCACAATATATCCATGTTGCAGACATAATAAATGATTGACAACCCCAGTCAGACATAAATATAATTGAAAATGGAACCCAGAGGCTCATTCACAACGATTCTTGAAAATTTCATTCCTCTTAATGTGCTATTCTAAAAGTAAGGGGCAGGCAAAGTGTGGCACATCTTCTTGCTCATGAATTATAATCTATCTGACAGCTACACAGTAACGGAGACGATGTTGTGAATCTGCCAGGTCCTCCGAATTTTTTCATACCAATTGCCAAACTGTATTGCTGAAGCATTAGATGGCAGTTGGTCCATGCTTTATTAAAATCCGTAAAATGGTGGTTAAAAAAAAAAAAAAAAAAAGAATCGTGCATCTTGCAGGGGAAGAAGTGAAGCTACATTTCACCACGCAGCAAATGTTTATTTAAATTATTTCTACAGTTTGTTTTCCCATCCGTCCATACCTCTCTGTCTATGCATCCTTCCTAAATTCAGTCTGATGCTATATTTTGTTACCTGTGCACATCACTGTGCGTACATGTAGTTTTACCTCACCTCAGTGAGGAGCAAAGTTCATCTAATTAGCTTCAAACCCAGCTGAGCTCCCCTCAGACAGGGGTGTGGCACCATCACTGACACAATATTATCCTCACTATATTCTGTGAGGAAAAAAGGAGCCACTATCACACATCGCATGCCTGACAGACTAGGTGCCCATAGGCTTCCACTCCCACCCCCCATTTTTTTCTTGTCTTCTCCACCCTCTGTATGTCTCTGTGTCAGTCACTCTGTCGCTTCCTTTCTCTCCTCCAAACACCCTTCTTCCTCCCTTTCCTCCCTCTCTTCATGTCACCTGCTTTCACCACCTACACAGCAATCGGCTTTACATAGCAGCACCAAGATAACACCGGGGCCTGGACAGTCAGACACCTCATTTATCAGCTCATACTCATAGTTATTCGCTGTAAAGCCACAGCATGCCAGCAACAAGCTTTTAACAACAGGGCTATTTGATCAGCTTGCACAAATTAGGATATGGAATCTGTTGTAGAAAGACATTACAACTCATCACAAAAATGTTTTGGCTTTTAAAAAAACAGAAAGGAACAGAGATATTTTCATACCCTTCCACGTACATGTGACTCACCTGCAAGATATATGTTTTAAAGAAAAGACAGACAATATGCTGTTGTTTGAAGTCTATGACTGTGTATCAGTATTCAAAGTGATTCACCAGTGCATCACATCCATAGTATTAAATTGAAGAAATGTTAATGCATCGCTTCACTTTTAATATTCTCATTTAAAAGCTAGAGGAATAGTGGAAAACATGGATGGAAAACAAAGGATGCTGAAAAAATCAAATAATCTAATTTCTGCCATCTCCCCTCCCAATATTCTCTTGATATTCAAATAAAGCCACTTATTAGGGAGATTTTACCATCTAGTCTTCACTAGTGGTGACTGCGCTGCACTCTATCATTATGCAAATCTCTCAGTTCAGAGGACCCATGGTGTCATTACTGTAACCTCTCATGTAGAGAGTGTTACCTGTGTGAGGAACTGACAGTTGCTTGATATTCCTCTTTCTATGGAATAATGAAGTGTGGTAACAATACAATTACTGGCAATAACATGTGTAGGGATAGAATATTCTGTGAAAATAAACTGCTCTAATTTGTGGCTAAATTGACGCAGAGATAAATTAATACAACTTGGTCTTAACTGAAAGTTTTGCTGCACTCGCTGTCTTCAAATTGCCTTTGTGTCTGCAGTGGAATGGATGCCAGACTACATTTGTCTTTTATGATAAGCTGAGTTTGTGTCTCATGATCTATCTTAAGAAAAGCCTTTATAAGAGATTACTTGAATAGTCATAATTAATTAATCAAGTTCCACTACATCTGCTATGGCTATATTCTACTTGCAAGACTGGCATTGTTTTTTTTATTGTGAGTGATATCACTCACATGAACAAAAAAAAGGCCTCTTTTACTCTGGGTATTAATGTTTCTAATTTCAATTTCTGTTAGGACCTTTCTGGATGCTGTTTCCTTTATAGCACACACTAAAGGGTCAATTTACCCAAATTACAAAATTGCTGATAGCTTTGGTTTTATGTGCTGAGGTATTTTCTGCTGCCATCCCAATACAAAGGTGGTGAATGTTATTGTATTTCTTTTTAAGTAGTTCCAATTACAACGGTTCACAGCAAGGTCTGGGCAAGGTTATGCACAATAACACTGTTTCTGGACAGACACCCCCATTGTACCGGAGCAAAAACTGGAGAGAAAAGTTTGGCACATAAAACTAGAGCCAGATATATCTGTATTAGCATATATGTTGACCAATAAATAACATGAAATTGTGTTTAAGTATGTCCCACTCCTTATGTAACTTAATTCCAATAAAAAAGTTTATTTTATGCATTTATATTCTATATATGTATAAATCTATATTGTTATTGGATTTTTTGACTTGCAAATATCAATATTGTGAGGGCTCTACATTAAACCACCCAGAAATCTGCATGGCTTTTTAAGAATTTGGGTGAACTGACTCTTTAAAAAGAGATTAATGCACATCACGTACTCTGTTGATTCTCCTGACAGTGAATATAAATCATCTGTTTTGCTTTTTCATCTGCATAAATGTGTACAATACTTTTTTTTCAATGAGCATTTAATTCTTCATTTCATCGGAAAAGCTTAAAAATCACACGTTATGGAGACACAAGGTTTTCAGTTGACAGTTGTTTCTTACGGTATGCACTTAGTTTTATTTATGTGAATCTATATGAATCTTTGGTTCAGTTCAGAACTAATGTGAATGTCAGGTGTAACTGTGTTAAATAGACCTTTTATGCAGCTACGGTGCCTGGCCAGCCTCAAACTGAAGATTGGCTAATCAAGGCAGAACACATTTAGTCGTCAAGGTTAGGCGACAGATTGGTTAAACAGAAGGAAACTGAGCCTACCACAGCCTCAGGGTGGTTCTGCAGCGCCACCCCAGCATCCTCAGTCATCTGAGTTGACTTCTCCCGCATTCCCAGTCCCACCCTCTGCTCCACCGCCTTGTCCATCCATCCATCTGATTGACAGGTTATGAGCCAATCCCTGCATAAATGACTCTGACACACTAGGATTCCAGACCAGCTGGGTTCAATCAGTCTCACTTAAACTATTCTCCATTGCAGCCACGCTCTCTAATACTGAGACAGCAGAGAGGGCAGTTCCACAGTAATGTTATCAAATCTCTTCTGGAGGGATGTGGGTGATCACTCTCCTGCAGGGAAGAGGATTTGTATGTAAAGGGAAAAGAAAAAGGTGATTTTACTTTTATATTTTTGTGTTTGGATTGTGAAAGCAATCGTGAACAAGTTGTGAAAAAAAGGGAAGGGAAGGACCATACAGGTAAAGTGTCAGGCATCAACTCACAACAGCAGCCATGATTCTGTTAATAGGGGTGATAAAACTAAACAGACATAGCTATCTGTGTTTGGGTCAAAAAATATGGCACTGTGAAACCCCTAAGACTTATGTTCTAACAAACACTGTGAGGACAAACACTTGTGAAGAATCACTCAGACTGTATTGGCATTGCTTCCTTCTAAAGAAGGTTTGCTTCCTTTGTTCCAGGTCTGGTGTCATGGGGAAAGTAAATTTACCCGCATACCCTCAGTGGTGAACAAGTGAACTTTCATTATTGCCGATTCTGTTGACCCACAAATAACTTCACACAAGAGACAGAATGATTGATACTCTTCATCATCTCTGCCTCCCTCCCCAACCCCCCTAATTCAATTCCAAATAACTGTGAAGCTGTGTCACCCATACCAAGGAACTCAACAATGGAGCAACGCTATTGATCCACAAACAACTCAGAACCTTATGCATTTTTCCAGACCGAATGAAAGAGAAAAAACAACAGACCTCCATGCTAGCAATCTTTTCTCAAAAAAAAGAGGAGAAAAGGATTGGAAGAGCAAGGAAATTGAATAATGAATGAGCACAATGTTACACCTAAGAAGGGAAGGGCGTGTGAATGAGGACACATGTTACCTGTATTTCACATTTCACATCATCTCAGATAAATGGTCTTAATTTTAGCCTCTCATTATAATGAATCTGACCCCCCCCCCCCCCCCGACAGCACACACACACAAAGCTTCCCAGCCTTCATTTCACTGTCCTTTTCCTGAGGTTACTACCAGTCAGCATCCTTCTTTACTCCTGAATAGTCATCATTTTTCTAGCCACAGCGGTATAATCGGCCCCGATCAGGAAGCCCCCGGACTCTGAACGAAGCACTTTTATGCAGCCTAACAGCTAGTCTCATCTTTCTGTTTTTTCAGGAGGGGTGGGGCGGGGGGGCTGGGAGCGGGAGGGTGCTACACCCGTGTAGCACAACAGCATTGATGGTTGCTCGCAGACCCTCAAGTCTGTGTACATTTCAGTAGGGCTTCAAATTTATCACATCAAAGACACAGCAAATTGCTACATAATTCAGTTTAGGAAAATTCTGTCAAGACTGCACAAAAAAGGTGGTGGTGGTGGTGGGGGGGGGATACTGTCTTAATTTCACAAGAAAATGAAGCATTTATTGCTCAAGATTATTCAAGGCGGTTTTGTTCATGAGAACAAAAGTTTTGTCTGAGCTGTGTTTAAGGCAAATTTCTGATTCAGTTTTGCTTCCCCCTCTGTGTGATGACCACCTGATTTCGTCTGCTGCTCAGCGGAGGTGACAGTTCCCACAACGCTTTGCTCAAACAGCTTAGCTCAGCAACCAGGAAAAAACCAAGCCAAGACTCCAAAGACACACCCAGGAATATAACATCTGGCTTAGTTTCAGTCTCCTTATCTGTCCCATTGTATTCATCTACACAGACATTCACCCCGCAATTTAGACTTTGTTTTTGAATTCCATCTCCCCTGACATTAGGTTACAAACTTAGTTTATGATGGAGTCTTGTGTGATTTAATATTACCGGATGGCATAATGTATTTAACAATGCACCCGGGTAAATATTATCAGTGAGGGATGGCTCATAAAGTGTCATCAGTCTGCGGTAGGGATGCACAAGTGTGAGATTAGGTGACGTCAGAGATGAGTAACTGACCTGATTAGACCACTTTGATAAACACACCCTCACCTCCTCTCTCTACCTCGCATTGCCTTGCTCGTTAGCTGCCTGAATGGCACTGCATGAGAGCATTTGCTTATATTTGAAATCATCTCCCCCTCCACATAAATTGAATTAGTGCCCAAAAGAAGAAAATATCCTGATAGAAACAACAGATGCACTGCATTTTTATACAGTCCTTCTGGAATCATCTAATTTCTAACCCCTATGTTTGTACATCCCACCAGCGCTTAATGCCCCTAACATACTGTAGGATGAGGGTGAATGTAAATGAAAAATGCATAATTCATATTCCCACAAAGCCATCTAGGAGTGTGGTTGCTGTGCCAGGATGCCTTACCCTGTGCACAGAAAGGCAAAGGAAGACAAAGCACGCCTACACAATTTCTTATCAGTTTTATTGATTTTTTTTTGTGTTTTTTGAAGGGGGGGTGGGGTGCTGGATGTCTGCAACTACATTGTACCCAGAATCTATTTTTTCCGCTTCCAAAATAAGTTATGTATAGAGAGTCAAAAGCCAGACTTAGGCAGCCAATGTTTTCCCACACTTTCTTTTAAAGGATGCACTTGAATAACAATGAGGAAGAAATGACGACAGCAAGGATTGAAATTTAAAAATGTAGTTCCCCCCCAGAAAAAAAACAAAAGAAAAAAACAAAACATTACCTGCGTCTTCATATGATTTATGAGTCACCAAGAGAATTACATGTAATGATTCAGCAAGTTGATCAAGGGTTTGTACGACAGAGTGTGATCCAGAAATATTGCAGTGAAACCAAGAATAGACAGCAATGCAGATCAATTACTCCTCTGCTCCACATTGTGCATTCTGGCATTCTACCTGCGGCTACGGCCTCTACCTTCACTACATCACAGCAAAATCACCCCGTCACTCTCTGCAACATGCAATTCTAGTTGGATACACTTTACTCACTCCTATTGTCTTAAAAAAAAAAAAAAAAAATCAGTGCGTTTTTTCAAAGACATCTCAAAGGGGTTTTCAAATTCTGTCATATTTAATCGCTGTGCAATACATAGGAAAGGCCCACCAGGAAGACATATAAATAATTAAGTAGTGACTTGGTCACAAGGTGCTGTATCTACAAAATGAGCAATTACTTTCCTCCTCCTGGGACAGGAGGCCGTTTATGGTATTGGGTCAAAGGGGAAGACGAGCTCCACAGGGCAAACTAGCATCAAATCCCTCCATTACTGATTTATCATATACAACGTGGGCTGATATGAGATGTGGAAACCTTTGTATGGACAGTGCGATGTTATTACCCATAGCCACTGGCATCCATCATAAGACTGTAGACAGACAAGTCCATAGAGAGCTAATGTTCTTCATAATATATCCAAGTATTATTTGCTGGTTATGGACCTCAAAATTTCATTTATCCTTGAAAAGTCAAGTAATCTTTAATTTTTTCATTTTTTGAAGGCAGTTACACTTTTAAGAGGGGCTGGTCAGCCACGTGCGTCCCAATACTGCTCCCCTCCCTTGTTTTCTTTACACCCAGTGTTTCATTTTGACACTCAACGTAGCTGATTATATGTAGGAGCTGGAAAAGGTCACATGTTTATATCTGGTGAGCGGAGTCGATGGAGAGGAATGACATTTACATTTGAACTGGTCAGATGAACAGAGGTGAGGCTGAGTTTGGAACACTAAAACTTCCATTCTCTCATTAATAAGTGTTTTCAGTGGATAATTTCGAGATCATGATCTCTGCACATGAACATGAACGGATTATGTTCTTTGTTTTTGTGTGCCATATACACTGAGGATAAAGTGAGTTCAAAATAATTCTTACTTAGGTTCCAGTGTTACCAAACAAGCTAAGACAGCAGAGATCCTGATTGTCAGTGGGTTAGAACTGGAAATGCATGTTAGATAAATGTTTGCACGAATTCAGCGTCTAAAATGGGAGGAAAGTAATCCAGACATATGGCGCTATTTAATCCATCTTGTTACAGCAAACCTTGTAAAATCTGGCATCTGTTTCTTTAATAGGCTTAAGGAGGAAAGACCTTGCCCCAACCATATCCACCCACCTTCCTCCACTAACCTCAGGTGTTTTGTGCATGTCAATGTGTCTGCAGCGACAACGATCTGCTCGCTTAATCAGAAGCAAATCTCGTTTTCAATAATTAGCTGACAGACAAAAAGGAGAGAAACCTCATTTTCCTACGAGACTCAAGATCAATATAATGAATGTCTAATGGCAAGCCTGTTTGGCTCCACCAGGAAGACATTAATGTAGAATTTAAAACATGTCAGACCTATCTCATGTTCTTGCCACCCACCCCCCACTTTAAATCCATATCAGCTGTCAAGATTCTCACTAATTAACGCACTCTGCGGAGGTGTTAAGTGATGTACTGTAAACAATTCAGAGACGAGTTTTATGAATTCCCTTCCATGTAAATATTTTGTTAACCTTATATGTCATTTCATACAAATGTCAATGCAAAGTGATGCATAAAGACACCGTATCAGGCTAGGTGAAAATATTTGGCTTTGGGTTAATTGATCTTTACAGTGCCTGCACTGCCATTTCAGCCTACACGATGCCTCTAATAGTCTTTAGCCCACCATAAAAACTTTCAGTGACTTTATTTGACATTCAATTCTTCTGCTATTCTGTGCTTGTTCTCCCACTGTTGTTCTCTGTGTCTTTATTCCATTCAGCTCCACAGTATCTACTGCACTTTTGCCCGAGATGACAATGCTGAGTGTAGATAACCCACGGTGACAGAAACCCCTGGAATCCAGTGTGTGAGACAGATCGTAAATGCTTATGCATCTTTGGGGGATATCAGCTCCTGATTAATGCAGTCGTCTCACAGCATGCTGACAGGAGTATATTGGGCCCGGAGTCGACATCCAGGAAAAGCAGTAGTGATAAAGAACTAATTAAAGATGGTAAAAGGTGAATATGATTTTGGGGATCTGTCAGTAATTGGGCACATGAAAGATACTGGCAGGGTGCAGAAGCCGCCGCTGCTCTTCCTTATTAGGCTCTAATGTGAAAGTTAATGTATTTCAAGCTGGTGCCCAGGCGCCTGGAGGAGGCTGTGGCATGCCCTCCTGTGCCCCTCAAAGGGTGGGAGCCCCATAGGGCTGGTTGTAAGTGGGAGGAACATCGTTTCCTCTCCCCAGTTTTAATTCAGAGCAACAGCTCAGAGAGACAAAGACCAAGTTCACAGGAAATCGACTCGAGTGAAGTGTTCTGCAACAAAGAGCTGGAAAGACAAAGGAGTATTTTTTTTTTGGGAAATACACTTATTTTCTTTCTTGCAGAGAGTTGGATGAGAACATCGATACCACTCTTGTGTTTGCACTAAATATAAAGCTAGAGCCATCAGACAGTTAGCCTATCTTAGCATAAAGCCTTGAATTAGAGGAACCAGCTAGCATGGATCATTCCAAAGGTAAAAAAAAAAGAGTTTGCCTACCCATATCTCTAAACCTTTTTTTATAACAAAAACCAAACCAAAATGTGAAAAAACACATTTTGTGGTTTTACATGGACTTACATGCTGCAACTTGTTTATTTATATTAGATATTATATTTATATACTTTATATTATTATATACATATTTATATTATATATTCATATAATTGGCAAGCATTCAAACTGTCAGGCCTTTTCATAGGCCAGCTGTGCAATTTTCTAAAATGAAGTCTATTTTACTGACTGTTTAAGTCTTAAAAATACTTTTCGAGTTTGAGTTTCAAAACTCAAAGAGGCACAAATTATGACATCATCATCAAGATATAATAAATACTGAGAGTTATGATGTTAGGTTCTGTTATAATGTGCTGTGACTCCAGTGATTGACAGGCCAAATATCGCATCTGTTTCTGCCTTATTGTGCTGATGAAAATCCCATGTAACAGAATCAGTCATATTTAAGTGCACATGGTGTACAATGACTTGATATGCAAAGCGTGCAGGAACAGACAGTAGAAGCTTCTAAAGTGACATCTTCCATCACATTTCCACTGGGAGAACATATATGTGGAGGTACCATGAGGTTTGGTGTAAGGCTTCTGTAAATAGTGCAGATGCTGTAGCCTCACAGTTTGCCAATTGTATTAAAAGAGCTGCATTGTAGCTGATTAAAATTCACCAGTGATAGCAGAATATTTGTGCATCATGCTGCAGCAGCATGAAAGTCTCTAATATAAAAATCTATTGCCTAATTAACTGTCGTGCTTGAATTAATGAAGTGAGCTGAAAAATATCTTTAAAGAGGCATTGCAGCATTCAGAGTTGAAAGGGATATGATATGTACGATAAATTCTTCTCACTGTTGGTGGAAACATACTTCGTACCTATATTTATGTATTGGTCCTCAGGGCTGTCAGTCAGGGAAACAGATCTTAGCAGCTTTGTTGATGCTTCAAGAGTGGACTATTATGATCTGTTGAGCTCCAGTAAAACCTCTTAACCTCCTAATAAGTTCTGCAGTGACTGTCTTTTCTTAGTAAAACAGCTGAATTGTAGCCTGGAAAAATGTTGAATAAAATCCTTTTTTTTTTTTTAACCAAACATGACTGGTTTTGCCTTAATTGAAGTTCAGACTATTAAGGTTAATGGCAGCTTTTATGGGTTCTTGAAATGCCCTCAAGTCTTATTAGCTTTTCTTCAATGTTTCTTTTTCACCGTCATGTGGTTTATTTTTACTCTTCACTTACCAAGACACAGATAGTAAGTTTACAAAGTTTCAGAGGATTCATTTATTGTTTAATCGCTCCCTGAGGAGACAGGTGTCAGCCTGAATCTTATCGGCTCTTGCATAATGAGTAAAAATGATGGAGCTGGGCTGGATCCTGCAAAGGTCACACTATCACACCCTTTTACAGAAACAAATGGAATTAATGAAAGCAGTTTGTCTGGACCCCCTCGATTCCCTCTCCCCCTCCTCTATGCTGCACTCCCTTAGCCCCTCATTATTCCCTCTCCCTCTCTGTCTTTGTGACACGCTGCATTCACTGTCAGCGTCTCTCTTCACTAGATCATCTAACTGTGCAACTTTAAGATCACAGCAAGCATATTGCCATATTTATAAGCTGTTTCAGCAGTGTCTCTGTCCCTCTTCCCCAGATGAGTTTCATAAAATCATTTCAATAAAGCCAGACATCATTGTGGAAGAAAAAAAAATGAAATTAATGGGTTTTGTATACAAGGAAACAAAAGATAACAATAAAACGTATCACGGAAATGGAACATGATTGGATTATTTCCTGTAAATGTATTCTCAGAGTGGGGTAAGATATTGCAGCCTCTAATATAAACAAGAATTCAGCAAAGTTTGAACTACTGGGTGTTTCACTGCAGATGGAAAAGAACAAAGGTAGCAAACAGCTTTGAGGCAGTGGAGAGTCATGACAGCTCAAACATTGTATTTCCTGCCCAAAGTTTTTTATCTAATGTACTGCATTCTTAAAGGTGTAGAAAACAAGACTCGGGGAAGTGTCTGACATGGACAGTGAGCACATCAGGGTCGGAGCAGCACAGAGACTCACAATTCAGTGCTTATCGAATTTCCCTCTGGTCCGGCATGAAGGGTACGTACACCTAGCGTAGCGTGAGTTTTTCTTAGCATGTGGTAGCCTTCCTCCACAGATCAAAAGATAGTCTCCAAACCAGGACAGAGGGACAGAGGGAAGCCTTGGGGCCATGCCACCCTCAAGCTGTTTGCTAGATGGGAATCAGATACTGTGGTTTTCTCAATGGACTCTGCACTGTTACCATCCATGCACAATGAATATGTGCTGTCATAGGGAGGATTATTTCAACAGAGAAAGGGAGGATATCTGAGTGAAGCTTTTTCACAGGGTGTTTACAAAAGATACGGAAAAAAAGAGAAAGCCTAACGACTCTAAAGAGTTGAATCATCCAGTTGATATTCTGGGATTTCACCTGGGGGGTCCTCCGCCATTGTGTTTTGCACTACTGACTCACAGTATGTGTATGGAACACTGCTAAGTTTAGACTTGTGTATGTTTTCTCCACAAACGAATCTAGTTCGTAATTGGCAGATGCAAGGGGTGAAATATTGACTGTGTGTGCGTGTGTGTGTGTGTGCAAGTGTGTTTTGCGTGTGAGTGTCTGTGTGCGTGTGTGTTTGTTTTTGGCTGCCATCCTGGTTTCATCTCAGTGTGCTACCAAGGAGACATAAGCCACTTCCATCTGCCTTGTGTTCCAAGTTTCTTTGTGCTCCTAATAAAAGACAGGAAGTTGAATTTAAATCAAATTTTTATCAGCACACCGGTCTCTAATTAAAGGCTAAAGACTAAAGAATTAGGAGAGAACCCTTTTTTTCCCCCAACTTCACTGACTGACATAAATCATGCCAGAACAGTGTAACACTAATAGAGAGACTGAACATATGCTCTGACCGTATAAGCTTCTTCCTTTTAATATATATGTGTGTTGTGCTATATTTCTTGACTTGGTGTGTTTTGTAATCTGATGCTTGGCTTTCAGATTTTGTACCAAATTGTAGTCAAATTGATAGACAGTGTGGTAGTGTCAGGTCTGTCCAATGGGGATTGATCATTTACCCTAAATGGCACAGGAATGAATAACTGGTGGTTTGATTCCTACAACTCAAATACCTTCAGTTCTGTAAAGTGAGTTTGCCACTTAATGGCAAACTCAAGTGCCTGTAGGTGGAGCTAGTAGAGTTTGAGATGTTGTTAAGTCAAACTATGCAATCACTATTTTGCTGTTATTCTCCTTTCAAAGGGCTGACATGACAGCGCAGGTCACTGGACAGATAAGCAAACAACAACAAATGGTTAGGGTTTAGGCCTGAGATGAGTCTGTCCAATTAAGATCCATGTGGGCGTGATGGAGTGCAACAAGAGCATTGAAAAAAATAACCTTGTTGGAAAACAATATGTGCAAGTAAGTGACATCTGCTCTTTGGTTCAGTTAGTATCACTGCATGCTGTATAACTGGCCAAACATGACATGATATTATGTTTACCTCCATGTTAATAGAGTCTGGAACAATTTTCATTTAACTAAAACATTATTGGTGCCAGCGACAGAGGAGCCAGAGCCTCTTTCTTTGCTCACATTTCTCATCAATATTCAATAACAAGAGAGGGAGAAAGAGACAGAGACCGCTTTCTCCTCCAATAGCCTCAGTTGACCAGAATATGATTTAACATGCAGTGTTTTTTTTTGTAAGGCCTGGGACTCTTGTTTTCTCAACAGTAAGAACTCTCACGCTGCTCGCTCTTTCCACCAACACATGTAACTAACAGCTGGATGCAACAGGTTCAATCACACCTTGTGCTTGTTTATGGCCAGACGTGGGAAGTTAAAAGCGGGAAGCACATCATTACCGTCCTCAATGCATTCAGGCAACCAAGGTGGCAAAAACATGGCTGCATTTTGTTTTTTTGGCTGCAACAGAAACTTTTAATTGAAGTGATTTTTACCATACTTTGTAACTGTATTGATATGTTAAAATGACACTGTTGTAATATTAAATCATATTTAGTAACTGTTGACCACATGGATAAACATTTGCTGTTTGAGAATACAGTATGTGATCAAGATCCCACTTTTATTGTTCCTAGCAGCCAAAAAAGCTCAGGCTTATGGCCAAAATCCCTGTTTTCTGTGAGGGTAAGTGCATTTTTGTAAAAGTAGGAATAAGTAAATGTAATGTAAAGTAATAGAAGCAGGTTGTGAGAAAGTGGGACATACACAAATTACAAAAATTAATCAAATGAGAAGTTTATCACTGACTGTCAGAGTGATATTTAACAGTGTCTTTCAGGATGGAATATTGGGATAAGGGACAAATATTTATTAAATGTAGCTACAAGCAGTAACAAAAAGGGTTTAAGGCTGTTGGGGGACAAGGACCATTTATAGTGTTGATACATTTTTTCAAAGATTGATGGACAGAGTTTTGGATGCTTATAGATCATTGCAAACATGGAAATACTTGGCTGACTGTTTTTCTGGCCTGGTATCACGTGGCAAGTATGGTGCATATTGGTTCTAAAAAAATAACTGTATTAATTGGACTTGAGACCGTCTCAAATGTGGCCTTTGAAATTTACAATTTACAATTTCATTTAGCAGGCACTTTTATCCAAAGCGATGTACATCTGAGAGTTAATACAACACAAGCAGGGATCCAGTCAGGAGGGAACAACATGAGTACGTGCCATAAAGCTAAGTTTGAGTCTGATAGGATGTAGGTTGCAACAGGCAGTGCACAGAGGCAATGAATAGAGTGTATAGAATGCATAGAAGCAGATTTTTTTTTTTTCAGTCCATCAAGTGCGGAGGCGTTCGCAAAAGAGCTGGGTCTTTAGTCTTTTCTTAAAGATTGAGAGGGAAATGGAAATGTCACCACAGTGCTGCTCTCAGTCCAAATTTTATAAAATTCGGCAGACGTGTTTGAAATGCCTTCCAAGAGACAATTGCTATGTTTGGTGAGGATTAAAAAATGAATGTTGTTGTGATGATGTTGCTGCAGGATCACTCAATTGTTTCACCCTATCTGAGCTTTATGTTGATTCAACAAAAGGTCACATTTGTTTTGACTGCAATCAAGCAGAATACTGGTGCTTTTCCTTTTTTAGGAAATGTATCTTTATTGCAACTGTATATTACAAATTCCAGTTTTCTAGTGATGTCAAACAAAACATCAAATATGCCCCCAAGTGGCCAGTGGTGGCGCCCAAACCCATGGGGCAAATGATTGGACAGTGAGAACACAAACTGGAATTGTAGAAAAGTGCTACATGCCAATAATAGAACAATGCCATGACAGACCTGCAGCTGCAGATGAAATGGTGCCATTTGAAAAATTGCCAATTTTCCCTGTTGGTGGTGTTATTCAGCATAACCAAACGTGGCCTGGCAGATTTAGAAGGCCAGAAGGACTTTTGTTGTCTCAGTGAGGCCTGTAGGGGTGTGACCTCTCACAGTGCTGGTAATCACTCATGTGAATCTTTCGAAAATTGGCTGATCACATGTGATGAGTATACTTTACCACATGATGGTCCGGTTGGTTGACTAGCAACCCAACTTTGAGTCCAGTCTTGGAGAAATGGTGCTTTTGAGGTTTGGATGTTCTGATATTCAGGTACCTTTGTTTGTATCTGCGCCTTGGAGTTTTTTGTGGGGCCAAATGGTGCAAATGTCAAATTTCTGACACATTCACCACCAAGACACACTTTATAAGAATATTATCTGATGAAACATCATTAGAAACTTACAATGAAACTCAGAACTTTGGTAAGATACCAAAATTCCCAAAGATACCAAATATATCATGTTGACCTACAGAAAAATGTATGAAAAGTAAGCACAATATATCTGATTTGGTAAAACCTTGAACATTTTATCTAATTTTGAAGTTTCTTTAGGAGAAAGTTAGGTTAAAATAACCGTATGATGTACTGTGACATAAAGTAATACTCAAACTTGGAAAAAGAACAGCTCTTCTATGGAGGACTTGTAATAATCTGAAATTAAATATATGGCAAAGGAGGCCCAACTGGTTCATATAAAATAATTAAGCAACATAGTAAAGACAAGAGACATTTCACTTTGCACTTCAACATAGTTAATGCTATTATGGGGGAGTAGCTTTATCACAGATCCCATAACACCACAGGGAGTGTTTCCATGTTTTAATCAGGTGCTAAGTGGCTACAGCTCAACAGTGCATGCCTGTACCTGAAAAGAGCCTTGGCTGCTGTCTAATGAGGAATCACATTTAACTTTGCCTCCAAGTGTGAATATCAAATGCATCTCAAAATATTTCTCTCTCTTCTCCTTCTTCTTCTTTTCATCACCCTTTCCTTGTTTAAGCCTGAAGGTTTTTATTTCTGATGAAGGTACTGTGAGAAGATCGACATAAATGGAGCCCTAGTGAAGGACTTGTGTATGTGTGTGTGTGTGTGTATATATAACAGCTTTAGCAACATCTATGTTCATCATGTTAATGTTGCGATTAGCTCCAACATGTTTGCGGTTGTTTTGACAGTTTGAAAATGAAAGTAGCAAGCAAACGATTATTCCATCCTTGTGTTGGTGATATGAAATTAAATTGGTGTTAAAAAGTGTTTTTCCCCCTCAGCAAGTACAGTTTATATAACTCCTTACATTAATCATCATTAATCATGGATATCAACACAGTCCATTTACAAGTCTGTATTTTATGGGGGACAAGTATGGACATTAGGAACAAAACTAGTTTGATGCAAATAGAATTTAAGTTGACAAGATGAATTGGAGCAGATAAATAGGTAGGCAGGAAGGTAAAATTCACATTTTGTGGTTTCTTATTTCAATAAATTTGAAACAGATGGACCCAAGTTTAAAAAAATATAATAAATAAATCATAAGAAAGTCCAATCGATGTTAAAAGCTGTTAAAAACATAAAATTTAAAAATATACATCACTTAAAAACAAGGTGAATTTATGTACTTTGATTACTGTATTATTAAAGATCATTCGTGTGATATCTCAATTTCAGAGCCTTGTTTTCTCTACATGTGTTGCAACAGATAATTGTGCAGATTCTGGATAACCTTTGCTAAACAGCAATGTGTTCAGTAATGATGATGTCGACACAATAACCTCTGCTGATATGCAGTCCAGATGGCCAGCCAAGTTGCCCTTTCAGAACCCTGCTATGCTCAGTGAGGGATGGTGACAGCCCGTGTGTGTGTGTGTGTGTGTGTGTGTGTGTGTGTGTTTGTGTGTGTATTTACATGTGCAACTGCATGTGTGTGCGCTACTCTAACACACGAGGTGGAATAATTTTTTTTTACACTTAAAGCCAAATAATGCAACGCTACATCACATCACAATTTAAAGGATAAATCTGGCTTTTCTATGTTTTCCTTATTTTCAACAATATCTTAGTTTGTCTTTAAATACAAGACTTCACTATTTGTCAACTTCAAACCTACTGGTTCCTACTGAATATATAAATCTTTAAAAATGGTCACATCCTGATAGTTCTATTCTCTAAAAAGGTCAAATAGTTCACTAAAATAGCTGGGCAGTGTAGTTTTTTTTATTATCAAACTTTACTCAAACAGGAATAAATAGTATATTTGTTGGGGACTATTTCCAGCAGCAGATTAATACACAGTGCTGTGCTATTGAGTGTCTGCAGCATTGGGACATAGTATATGGGACTGAGTAAAAATAACAGTGCCCATGTTCCCAGTAATGAAATAATATGTCACCCAATGCAACGGTGTGACTAATTGTTGTGTTTTTAATAGTTTTTAAACAACAGTGAGAGTCGATGGCATATAGAAGAATAAATTATATCAGGCTTTAGATACACAGACAATACCTGTTCATACAATCATTTGTTTTGGTCTTTTTGTTGGATTTCTTGGACAACAAAGAAAATATAGAATGTGGCCAGCCATATCCTTTTTTAACACCGTCACGGTTAGGATTTTCATTTTTAATTCGGATGTATTGGAATGATCCATTTTAGTGGTGAATCCACAATATAAAGCATTAAAAAGAGACATAGAGAGAGTGGATGAAATCCTCAATTTCTGGAGGATTGAGAAGAAATATCCAGGCTGTGTGAGCAGGTAAGGCGAGCTCTGGAAAGCTCATTGGGTTCTTAACTTGTCAGAGTAATCCAGGTCCACCCATAAGGGGGAGCTGGCTACTGGCATTTTCCCTGCAATTTGTTATAAGAGTGAGTTTACATTTTGATTTAATAAGGCCCATAGGCATAGCCCCAAACAAGAATCAATCATCAGGCTGGAGCAAGCGAGGCTCTGGCCAGCGAAGAACAAGCTGACTGGCTGGGATCAGTGCAGCCAGAACTAACTCACTCGCTCTCCTTACCCTTCTCTCTCTTCCCTCCTCCTCGCTTTCTTCTTTCACTCACACACACACACACACACACACGCCCACCCACGCACCCACACTCACACACACACACAGACATACACTCACACACACACACAGTTAATCTGCGGTACAATTGTGCCAGTCCATATTGGTCATAAAAGAGACGGTTTTCATCTAACCAAGAATCAAAGGCTTTGTCTACCCGCATGATTGTTAGAGGCACATGAAGGAAGCCGTTTCACTTTAATAAAATATGGCCTTCTTGCGAATTGAATGAATGCAAATGTATTTAACCCACTGAATCACATGCTGCCTGGAGACATCAGAGCCTGCAGGGCCATACTTCTCTGTGTTCCATTTCTCATTACCTGGCTCCCTTGATATGGCCCCAAAGCCTCCTGATGGAACATTCATAATTGATTCTGATTTGAGTCCCTCATTACCAACAAGTGACTCTGTATCGGTGTGTGCACATTCAGCTCCAGAGGGCAAGTCCTTTGGAGTGTGAGTTTTAGCTTCACTTTCACCCTCATCTGTCTGTGTGTCTCTCTCTCCGTGAACACACACACACACACACACACACAAGGAGAGAGAGTGTGAGAAAGTGAGGGAGGGTTGATGTCCTTTGGAGTGTGAATCTTAGTTTCCTTTTTACCCTCCACTCTGTCTTATTTCCTTTGTTGCACAAGCACACACACACACAGAGACACCTGTCTTAGACTCTTTTCCTTTTGTGTACGTCCTTTTTTCTGCATCTCACACAAAACAGAAGCAGCAGGATGGTCTGTTTTGCAGATGGAGGGAAAACAGAAGTAATATCAAAACTGCCAGGGTGACATTTACACAGGCAAAGTATTTGCACTCTTACAAAAGATACGATTATACAACATCCAAAAAATAGGGATTAATGTCCCTAATACACAATGTTTTCCTGCGTAATATTCTCCCATTGGAAGTGTAATGATTAAGACAGAACATCTGCTCAGGAGTGGTCCCTCTTGAAAATTGTTATCATTCCTTTAGCAGGTGAAGGGGCCAGGGACTAGTGCACTCGGCACTGAAAACACTACACCCACGTGATGAGATAACAAGCTTAGTGGCCCTGACCTTGCCTAATGGCACCTCCGTCATATTTACCAAATGGTATTTGGAGCAATCACCACTGTTGCGAAGAGATGGATAGATTGACAACAAAGCAATCAGATACACAAGGGTGTGTGCTTCTACAGCGGCTTATCCTGACTACAAACTGTTCATAATGCAGGGCAAACAAGAAGGATTTCATCACTGACACACCGTGCTCCCCCCTCCTTTGTCAGGGCAAGGGCACCATCAGTGCTTTGTTCTTCTCTCTGATTTCACCACACGTGATCAAGTCAGAGAGTGAATGTTTAAACAACAGGTTGCACCCTCTCCACCTTTTTCTCTTTCCTCTTCCTTCCTCCGCCTCCCGCCTCCCCTCCCCTTCCTTGCTTTTGTTAAATGCATGAATGCTTGAATGTGAATGAAGTCTTTGGGCAACATTTTCATCTCCATCTCTGATGTTTTCCCCTCCCAAGCTGGAGAGCCAGGACAGGAGGGGGCGGCAGCAGCAAGGAGGCCCCATCAAAATTCTGGAGGAATCGTCCAGGACAGTCTCTCATGGACTGCCCTCCTTGGAGGACGGCCTGGAAATGGCTCCTGGTCTTGTCAGCCATGGTAATACAGTGCAAGACACTGCAGGGATAAATACCTGGGTGACAAATAAATGTGTTGTAAAAGGGGCATTAATCGCCAGCGTTGTGAGACGTGTGTCCTTATGACAAAGGAGGGAGACATTTGTCAGTCTGTTCCACAGATGGCCCCACAGAGCCCTTGATGAATCACCTCCACCTTGCTTTAACTGGCCGCAGAGGCAGCAGCTCCGCAGTCGCTCAATCTGCGGCCGCCTGGCATCCAATCTACTACAGTGATTGCTTAAAAATACACACACACCCACACTCACACCCACCCACACACACACACACACCCACACACACACACACACACACACCCACAGACATGCACACACACACACACTGCTCACACAGTCATTCTGCCTTTTTTCTTAAAGGATAATTCCAATTAATTACAACTTGGTGTTTATTTTTGTAATATTAACTATCATTTCTATCAGTTATGATAATATGATATAGAAAACAATCCCTCAAAACTTTGGGATAAAATCCAAATTTAACATCGACCACTGGTATTATGATCAGTGTTTACAACAAGCAGTTTGAGTAATAATTTGACCATTCACTTTTGATTTCTCTTGCAGTTTGACTAACCTGTTTGGGGGCCTGGAGAAAATTTTGCTTTTGGGCCCCTGTTGAATTGCATGCACAATGCAAACAGCACACAACCCACTATAGATGACAACTTCATTATATTTTGCACAGAGTCCCAGAAACAATTCAATACTCCTATACTGGAATACTGCCTGGCCCTAGGTTGTCTGCATGTCAGTTACAAAGCTTTATTTAGGAAAAACAACTGTGTGTGCCGTATAAACTAAAACAATAAAGTTGTTAGAACCAGATTTTGGACAATACATCTATAATACATAATAACGTAGAGCCCAGTTCAAATAGTTCTTTAGTGGTGCAAAGAAACATAAAAATGTGCAAGTATTGTAATCAAATGACCAAAAAGCAAGCAAGCAAGACACAATGTAAAACTGGGGCCCCTGGAGGTATGGGGCCCTGGAGTTTTTGGGCCACTGACCTCTTTTTCAGCCACATTCCCAGCCATGAATGTGGTGAATACAATGTTATTATTACAGACTTGACCTATGGCTTAAAGTTCCAAAAATATAAAGTTATGATAAACCAAAATTATGCTTTAATGACCTTCAGGAAATATTGTTGATTATTCACGTCCGGTTCCTTGCCAAGTGTTTTGGCCCAAACTAATTAAGCCTCAAATGATGCCCATTGGTTTGCTGGCATATACATTTTTTATTTTTAACCAAAGTGAGTATACATTGTTAGAAAACCTCAGTGTGTGATGTGTTTTATTTTTTAACCTAATGTGTTGCCCTGAAGGAAACGTTCCATCTGAGCAACCCTGACTCTGTCTCCTCTCACTCCTCCTGCTCTGTCACGGGTCACAAGCTCTATTTTCTCCAACAGAACGAGCCACAGTCTGACAATAACTCCACCTGATGTTTTTTGTAGTCCGAGACATTTCGGTGACGGACCCGGGAAGTGAACCACGTTCACATTTACCGAGCACAGTAGCCCTGGCTGCCTCAATTGGTCATGCAGTTCACAGTGGATGTGATTAATCACTGGCCAATTAGCCACTGGCACCTGTGCCAACACTGGAGGAGGCTGGGAGTGCATGCAACTCAAGTGAGAGTCAGTACCACTCTGCTCACTACTTCTCTAAAACTGTTTTAATGACTTTCCCACTTCATGTTTTATTTTTATTTCTCCAGTGCTCAGCGTATACTGCAAAGGACTCCCTGCAAGCGAAAACGATCAATTATGCATGCCATTAAATATGTATATCTGTGCCTTTGTTTATTCGATTGGAGTACACTGATATTTCTTTTTCTCCTCCCAATGATTTAAAAAGAAAATTGAATCGGGCTCTGTCTTACTTGTAACTACGTCTGATAGTGTTGAGCTTTGACAATGTTGACGAATATGACCCACAGATGACTTCCTGTGTGACATCACTGCAAATCTCCTTTCTGCTTCTGCCTGTCAACCAATCAATACTGTCTGCCTCCTCCTACCAAGCCTACGGGGACACTTCCTTTGGCACCTCAGAGTACCTAAATCCTTTTACAGTGAAGCCTTCTGGCCCGTCTCACAGCTGACTGATGATCCTGTATTACACGTTGAACTGACACAGAGAATAGGCACTTGGTGGAAATCCTCCATCCAGAGAGAGGGAGTAGGAGAGAAAGAGAGGAAAGTCTAAATGCTTTCTTGGGACGAATGCCTAGTCTACTCATGACTCAAAGACATGTGTTGGGGCTGGAGGTTGGAAGGATTAGAGTGCATAATAGATTTCAGAGCAAGGGAGCACTGATGTAGCCCCAATTCAAACACTGCCTGGGGCCTGTAAGCTTTCCTTACCAAAGATTGCAGGAGAAATAATGGTACGTTCTTTTTTGCTGGTGGGGAGGCACTAATAGCCTCTTAAGAAAATCCCAGACTAGTGTCAGACATCCCAGCTTCGTTGCAACGGAAAACTGCACTGAAACGTTCAAAGGGCTCTCCTCGACCATCATAGCCTTCCCAGCATCTCATTTTTCAGATCTCGAAGAGCTCCCTCTTGAAGACCACTGTGTGAGAGAGAGTCAAGTGTTTTTCCTCACTTCTTGCCATGTGCAGCATTAAAAAAAAGACACCCATCTGTTCTGAGCATAGACTAAAAGTAAAATCATAGATAACAGGTGCACTGTTACTTTTTAATGATGCAAATTAAAGTGATTCAATGTTGTTGTTGCTCTTCTTGTTTAAAACAGCTTTTGTTTATCTCGATGTCGAGGATCTGTGGTCTGTTAATGTGATCTGAGCAGAAAGATTAGGCCCTGACCACTGACCCTAAACACCGCTAAGCCACATGGAGACAGATAGGGCTATTAAAGTACCATAATGGAAGGAGAAAAGTGACACCAATTAGATTAAATGTGCTAGATATTCACCAAGCCTTTTTCCCTTCTAATTTCTCCTGGCAGAGAACCAGAGAGCAACTCAGACTGGATAACATAAGATAATGATCTCATTACAGTACACACTTTCTCTAGTCCATGTATAACCTGAGAGAGGGTGGCATCGGCCATGACTTACACACAAACACACACACACATTGGTCAATCAGAACAGTCAGTTGAGGTAACAAAGTAGTCCTCCTCCACAGCCTGCGTGATATCTGAATGAATATTTAATCCGAGGCCAGACAGACTATCTGAGGAAAACCAGAATATGCTACTGCAAAAGCATTTTAAAATCCCCATCCCTAAAAGTTCCCACTGCATTAATTAAAGTAGTTCAGTTGGAGAAGCCATGTAACATCCCCCTAGATGAAGGTAGACAAGGTACATTGCACTCAGTACATTACTGTGTACTCTTGTCTGCATTCTTGAATATGAGGGAAAAATACTGTTAGCAGGACTAAGTAAAATAGTATCACCCTGTTGTTAAAGTCACAAACTGTCAGGTATAGTCATTAGTGTGAGAAGCTCCGGAAGTTTTCAAATCTGCATTGTTTAGTCCATTTGAATCAGACTCTGGTTCATTTTCCCCCTTGGTGTGATTTGTTTGGGTAGATCTGATCACAGCAATAGAACTCAGGTGTGGACCAAAACAATCGTACTGAGACCCTTTGAGGATGTGATCTCAGTCCGGTCCCAGACAAATTCTGAAGTGGTTCATTTTTCGGTGGGAATATGATTCGACCTCAATCTGACCCAACTATTGGGCGCACTCGTATCGTTATTAAGGAGAAAGAAAACAGAGTATGTTGAATTCTTATTTGGCCAGAAGACCCTCTTCAAGACCCTCTTCCTGTGTTCATGTTCTTCCTCCCGTTCAAGACACAACTAACCAAATGCAACAAGTTTACAAACTTGTCCATTGATTTGAACCAGAGCAAATGAACTATAGGTTTGAAAATGCCCCAACACAGTGATTTTTATTACATTTTAGCAGAGCAATCTTGTAAATTCGAAATACGTCTACACAGAAAATATGTGTGTGCCTCCTTGTGGAGAACGGTGTTGGGTAAGTTACTTGGAAATGTAAGTAATTACTCATTTCTCATTGAAAAAGTAATGTTGCATGTAGCAGCACAGAAGTCCTCACCTTGAAGTAAAGGTTTTACAAATGCTTCCAACTAAACCAGGTGATTTCTGAATTTAGGCTTACCCGTGGCTAATGTTAGCAAGGCAGCTAAAAAGACACAATGTGTAGAGAAGACAACTTCAGTTAGAAGACCTTCTCCTCACAACTCCAGCACATCGAGGTAACATGTCCCACAGCAGTCTCTTCACTGAACAAAGAGAGACAAAACTGATACTAATCCTCCTTTAAACTCCTGTTAAGACAGTAAGCAAGCTCAACCGTATACTTTGTTTGTTTTGAGTGTCACTGAGATTAGTGAGAGTAATTTAATTACTGAATTTGGAATTGTAATCCCTTCCACTACTTTTTACTGAAAAAAATAATCACACTACTGCAATAGGTTATTAAGTAATGTGTTACTGCACTGCTGAGCAATAATAATCTTGAAAAAAAGGCACAACTCAGCAATCATGAGACATTCTGTCTCGACTAGCAGCCATTTGGCCTGACATAATGTGTAAACTACTCCAGCCTTTTATGGAAATTCCATCTTGGAAAGCAAAATGTTTAACTTTCTGGGTCAGAAACAAAGGTGGGACTCTTGTTCCAAACTTTAAATGTTTCAGCCTTCGAAGCAGATGCCACAAAGCAGAAGTCATGAGTCACATTGAGTCTGATAGGGCAATGTACTGTAGGTCCATCTGCTCTCATAGGACTATGGCACTCTGGTTGCCAGCCTCTCAGTCCCACTTGGAGTGTTGTTTAGTGTGCACTCATTAGGGTTGAGATGAGCACATAAAAATAATTCAAGACAATCTTCAGCAATGAAATTCACTCTTTCCATTTCAGCTAACTCAGTTTGGATATCATGATCATCACGGAATAAGTACATCGTTTATGTCACAGGGGAACAGTTCATGCTGCAGATATATGGATATATGTGTGCGGTTAATGGTTTTATACTGAAATTAGACTTAAACCAGACAGAGAGGATATGGACGAAATACTGTATTCTAGCAGAAAACAGCTTCAATTGTGGTATATCACACAGCGGCAAAGATAAATAGATTTATAGAAATCCCTGAGTTAGCTTTTTGTTTGTTTTTCTTGCTGAACACAAGTTTAATAAGAAATGTTCTATCAAATTCTTAATACTTGGGTCTGGCTGGAATATAACATAAACTTACAATGCTGGCAAGTGATTGGCTGAATTTGAACAATGCTGCATATAGAAACAGACAAGTCATGCAGCTCCTTCTATACAATATGGAAGATATTTGTATACTTTCGTTTGATGATATCTGTTAACATTCAACTGACTGCCTCTATAAGAGTGAGTATTTTTTCCTTGTTTTTTTAGCCGAACTTTAACTTCAGTTGCTACAATTATGTATATAATTCAAGGTGGAAAGGTGGCTCTAAATTTCTGAAAGCTCAGAGGTAACTGATCCCATTCAAGGCCCTATTTTCCCTTTTTGTCTTGAACATGATTGACAGAATTAGACAGAATTTGTGCACCTTCTTTTTTTCCTTTAAAAGCACTGTTTGCAAACCGTTGCCACAAAGTAATCCTGTCAAGTCTTTAGGTGTGCAGGCACACATCTGCACATGAATTAATTGCCTCACAGCTTGTAAAATTAAGCTTGCAAGCTTGGAATTGAATGCACAAAACAGTATTTATGGGCAGGAACCTAAATGTACAAAATTAAAAAATGAAGCTTAGAAGTAGAAATGCCAATTAACAAGCACAACTTTTTGACAGATTTAAAGTCACATTCGAGAGACATTACAGTTGAAGCCAGGGATTTGCCTTCAACTGAGAATAAAAGATTCTAAAGAAAACATCTTTGATTTCACTGTTTCACTATAAAATATCATCATTAGAACTCATTTTTACGACCAGAAGCTTGCTTTGTCACTAAAAATTGTAGATATATTCGACTCTACAATTCCTTCTGATGTCAGGTCTTAGATGAGCGCAGGCGTCCACATAAAACACAAAGGCATGACTTTGATTGACACATCAGTGGGAAGCAAAGTGCAGATACAAAGTTCTCATATCTTTCATTGACTCAATTCTTGGAAATGCTGCTATCATTTCTCTTTCCTCCTTTCAATCACATAAAGTGGCCCTATCATTAGGAAGTCACTCCTTTATTCATTTGCTTTAGACTTTCTCACTCTCGCTACCTTTTTTCCTTTCTTCTGCGCTCACTCGCTACTTTCTCTTTCTCTTGCTCTGCCCTCAGATTGGCAGTGAGAAAGGGGATAAGTGCAAGGCTGCAGTTGGGTTTAGTGCTCCAACATCATGCTAATCATGGCAAGGGAAAAATGATGGTAGGGGGAAAAAATATGATTCAGACCTAATCTTGCGAGTTGCTGTGGCAGCTTACCCGTGAGTTATTGTGCCCCAAGGGCAGATTTGGCTTCCAGTTCTTTCCCTCTCCTTCATCTTCATCACAGTCTACAGTGTGTGTGTTAAAGTGTTTTGTTATGTGTGTGTATTGGGCTTGCTCTTGTGCGATCATATTGACACCAGTGTCAGTGTGTCAGTCACATCTTTTCACTTATGTGCATGTGGTTGTGTATGCTAATGTCTATTTATTCACACAGCTATGACCATCCTTCCATTCTCAGCTTCTTGCCTACACAAATAACTGCTTAATAAGATTTTTAGCAAGATTTTGTTGACATTCATGTTTAGAAAGGAGGTCAGCTTCAAACTGTGGCCCTCCATGACAATAAAAACACATTTTCCCAACATCAAGAAATCTGAGAGCTATCACTCCACGGTTAGCTTTGATAAAAGATGACACATACCCTCAAGAATGATTCATGCTACAAATTTAAGAGAATTTTTGGCACTTTCACCATTGGTTCAATGGTAACATTTTTACAGGCTGAATCATCTAAATTTTAAAGATATTGAATGATAAACCCCATGTAATCGGAGCACTTCATCTGTCGATGCCCTTGCCACGGGGAATGGAGGGAATGCAATTGCCACAGATAATAATGACTTTCTCTAACAATGACTGAAGGGGCACAAAGAAAAAAAAAGAAACACTGGCTTTCCCAGGCTATAATCGAAGAAGAAAAAATAACCCTGTGTTCCACCAAACTATTAGGTCCCCACATCATGTGCAATGGGAAGGAGGGCAGAAGGAGTGTCTACATGCAATAACAGTTCTTGGGGTTTGTTTCTCAGGGAGGGCCAGATGGCATCAACCTCCTCGGCTCTTGTCTGTGTGTAAACAACTGTTCACAGCATGGTCCTGCTAACTGAAACTCAATTCTGTCGAGCAATAGCGGGAGTGGAAAGATTCCTGTAATCACATCTTTTTCCCCTGCATTTGAAACACACAAGGGCAAAGGGCAATGCAGGATTGAACTGGGGAATAAGGAACTAGATTGTCATGGGGCATTTGTGCAATTTGAAACGTCTCTGTAAGTATTTGGGTTCTGCAACGTCATCTTTTTGCTGTGCTTTTTCTTAGCTACATTATGTTTAAAACAGCTTGTAATCCCGAGGAAATGGGGCTCATCAACACAAACAAAGGTCACACAGTAGATCCAGAGTTACTCAAGTCAATCAGAATCACTCTCAGCACCCTATCTACTCTTTTTTTTTGTTTGTTTGTTTTCAGCGTCTTTATCTCCAGACGCCAGCTTTCCAAATGGAAAAAGGGGCCTTAGTCTCCAAGTTGAAGCCAAATATCAAGGGAAGGTAAAATAGAGTTAAAGCATATTACTGTGAAGTGTTCCATGGATACATAAAAAAAGGGGGAAAAAAATCATCCATCTCATTTCCCTGTTGAGGGCCACTATGAATTTTCTGAATGATGCTGGAAGCAGATTCACTCCCTTCAATCCTCCCACTGTGAATGTGCTCCGAATAGGACAATAATAAGAGGGGCGGGATCTGAAAACCATCAAATCCTCTGGAGTGCATTGATAAGGAGCTGACTCGATGTGTGTGTGTGTGTGTGTGTGTGTGTGTGTGTGTGTGTGTGTGTGTGTGCGCGTGTGTGTACTGAAGGATTGGTCAGTGCATGTTCTCATATATGTATGTGTTCATGGGGATGTGACTGTCCCAGCAGAGAACAAATAAAATAAAGTCACTACCACCTTCAAATTTACATTCTCTCAACTCTTTTCTTTTCATTTTTTTGTGCAAGACAATCAAACACACTTGCCATCAGCCAATCGCAAATTAGCAGAAACCCACACAAAAAACTTAATTGCCTTTACCATCCGCATTGATTTGATGAAGAGTATACAGTATTATCAAACAGGGAAAAAAAACCTTATAGTTCAGAAATACATTTTGTTCTTTGTCTTTCTTCTCACATACAATATATATATATATATATATATATATATATATATATATATATATATATATATATATATATATATATTCAACTCCTTACAGCCATAAAAGTTTGAAGTGCACTTTGTGATATGCAGCTCTTACTCATATTTCAAAAATGATGACTATCAGATAAAGTCTACAGTAATCAGACAAGAACTACATTGTAAATCTAATAAAACAAAAACACAATTAATCACTTCAGACTGCTTGTATCAGAACGAAGCTTTACCTCTATATTGACAGAACATAGGCTTATTGCATATCTCAAAATCCTCTGGGATCATTATTCAGCTCTTATTTCATTTGTTTTGTCTGATGATGTATGACTGTGTCCTTGGGTATCTTTTACTTTTCAGTCTGTTTTACACACACATTTCCGCAGTGGTATCGGATGAAAGAAAAGTAAACTGTATTGACAGAGAACACTGTTGTAACCCTGTGACTTAGTAAAGCTTTTGATTATCACTTTACCCCTGACTAGAATTGTACTTAAGCTATTTATGTTTCCACAAATATTTTTGCTTGAGGTATAACAGTCACTCATTTCAATTCTGCTACTTTGCGGGCCTTGAATGCGCCTTGAGGCATCTTTAAATTACTTCTTCTGCAAGCATTCAGAGTAGACTTCTGAACAGACCGGAGCAATAGCATCTATAATATACTATGCAATGTCTTTGGGGATACTGTGGATTTATCTATAATTCAGAAATAAAGCTTGGACCTGTGTTTGCCTGTGTGAAATAAGCTACTAAAGTCTATTTTAAGAATAATTTGTTTTTACCATAATACATTAGCTGACTGCTTATTCCTCTTTCTCAATAATTATTAATAAGGCAGCGATTGTTATATTTCCCTCACAAATCATTCATATCCATTAGATGTGTCGAGTATAATTAATGGTTTTTAATAAAGAAAAAGAGATTCCTCATAAGGCAGCAGGGGCAGGAAAAGGTGCAGTGCAACACTGTATTAAAACATATTGCAATGCTGAGAAAGGGGAAAATAGTCATTCATCATGCCATGGTAATGTCCATGCTTCAGTATCCACCAATTCACAGCTATTGCCTGTGTGTGTGTCTGTGTGTGTGTGGTTTTGTCTATGTGTGTGCGCGCATAGATGTGTTCATGTGCTTTTTGTGCTATCTGAGTCACTGGTGAGTGGTTATCTATGATGTAGCTCCTCATTACCACATAATTGGCCTGGTGATAAAATGATCATGGTTTGGCTAAATCACTCAGTCCATACGTACCAAGATAGACTCTGCTCTGTGAAGCTATTACCATCATGCTGCAGGCTCTTCATGCAGAAAAATACACAAACTGAAGTCCTGCATGTGGTGCTTGTTTGAGGAACGTGTGAAAAGAGATTACATCCAGGATGGAGAGCTGTTACTTTGATTTTCATACCTTTTACCGCTTCAAATTATGGTATTTGCCATAAATGTCTTAATAAAGAGATCCTAATCTCTAAATCTTTATTCTCATATTCATTGAAAAAAAGTTCTGGTACCATCTGGCAACTAAACAAAATGAGAATAGATCTAGATAGAGTCTCTAGTCTAAATCAGTAAACCTTCATTGAAGCTATGTTATGAAACTTTTTGCCTTGACAAAGAAAGCGTTTTTCTAGTCTTAGCCTCCAACTCTCTCTCTCTTCCTCTCTCGTTTCCTGACCAAACACTTGACATTTGTCTTGATGAGCAGCAACACATCTACCATGTGGCTGTAAAGCTGGCAACAAGCACTGATCAAGCAGACGCTGAATGCAGCGACTCTGCAACAGAAAAAGTAATTGTTCTGCTCATTGTCTGTCACTTTTTCTTCTCACACGTTACGGTTTTGTTTCTGACACATTAAGGTCATTGTTGATTTTTTCTGAACTTGTAGCTCAAACTTGCAGGCCACACACAGATAGTATCTGCCAAACATTTTTTTTAAGGCAAGCCTATGTACCGTTTTCTAAACAGAAGCCACTGTAGCCTCAATGACAATGATGAGATAATGGTAAGTGCTAAAACATAGAGAAATAGTGACTATGCTTATGCCAGTAACTCAGTAATGGCAATTACACTAATGTTTGCATAACATTTGCTATATCACATATAGCAACATTAGCTCCAGCCTACAGCCATACCTACATAATGTTAAAGGAAGGAGGGCAAAAAAGGGAAACTGAACTTTGTAAAAATGGTACATGTTAAAGGATAAGGCTGTGATTTTCTATGTTTTTATATGTCAACAAATCTCATGTGCAGAGCCAAACCAACAATGAACTGATCCTACTAAAAAGTATTGTGTGTGTATTCAAAGCCTGAAATATGTTATTCCTCTGTCCCCTAGACCTCTTCCAAAAACTATTAAAAACATGTCAGTGAGCCACACCACTGCAGTGTGTGACATTTTCCTTTGCCATGAAGAATTTTGGGCATTGTTTGTTTAGAAATGGTGGAAAAGACAGTACAGCTTTGTGCTGATGTTCTTTGAGAAATTTATAATGTAGTACAAAGTGAAGAAGTTGTGATATGTAACACAAAAAGCTACCAAAGTGCTGCAAAGTCCAAAGTCAAGGTTCCTGTGCATGTGCAGTGGCACCTGCCTTACATGAACTACTCTCAATCATCTGAAAACATGATTGCTGTTATTACTCTTTGGAGCCTTTTCTAAACAAACTACTGTGCCCAAAACTTTTCATGGCGAATGAACGTGTCACCCAGTGCAGCCGTGTGATGATGAGTTTTTAATAGTTTTTGGACAACAACGCAGGTACGGTACAGAGGAATATCGTATATCAGACTGTGGAAGCACCCACAATACTTTTAAGTAGGATCAATTCATTGTTGGTTTGGCTCTGCATATGAGATTTGTTGATGATTAGAAAAAAATATAGAAAATTGCCAGCCTTATCCTTTAATAGGGATTTTAAAAATAGAGCAGAAAAGGTTGTCAGAGCTTAATAAACTTTCTGGTTGAGCCAAGAGTAGTTTGCTTCGTTCATTTTAGTTGTGCCATTCAATTCAAATTTTCATTTGTGTTATATCTTCTCTCAAAAACTTTCATAGATTTAAAATTCAGAAAAGCACACACATGTGTGTATGGGTAATAGGGTAGTGGTGCATGGATATTTCTTCTGCTTGAAGGAGGGAGAAGAAAGATTACTAACAGTATCTGTGGTTTTGGAAAATAAAAGTCTAATCTTGTATCTAGATTTTATTTTCTGGTGTACATGGACAAATCCTCAAATATGGAAACATCATGGGCAAAGAGTGTTTTCTCTATAGATGCTCCTGCTCCTTTTAAATGGCCTCATATTCCTTCGCTGTTGTATGTCCTTGCATATGTGTCATCAAACCTAATGAGTACAACAAGATGAACACCATTATGGATATTTCTCCATGTTTACCAGTGGGCTGGAGCATTCTGTCTATAAGGATGTACACAGGCTTTGCATACAAGCAGTTTCTGTATGGCAACCATACATCTGCCTCAAAGTCCAACTCTGTGGAGCTGACAATCTACAATTTAGGGTGACAGAGATGCTAATTAAATGTTTCGACAATCTTTTTCTGAAGCTGTACATTTGTAGGAATTAATGTTTTGATTCCTGTCACTGATCTTCAGGGGTGTACTTTTGGGGGTGGGGGGTGGTGGTGGTGGGGGGGTTGACAGGCACACAGTGATGGCCGATTAAGAGACAGCCAGGGCCAGTAAAAACAGATTTTTTTTGATGGATGAGCTACTGGCCAAAAAACAGATGCGGCGGCCTACTGGGATTTGTCCCAGTATGCCTGATGGCCTTCATCTTGTTCTTTTTTTGCTTCTGTTTGTCTGTGTTTGCCATTATGTCATAATTTTTAGGACTGCCAAAAAAGCAAACTGTTTTAAAATTGTGTCCTTTGACTTGAAGTGAAATTGCTGTAATCATGCTACATTACCAATGAATGTGAGAGATAAAACATTACAGGCTCAATATGCAGTGGGAAATTAGTATTTTTACCACCAAACTGAGCTCAAAACATTCAAAATGTTAAAAAAGAATTATTGGCAGGATCCATTATTCTAATTTGTTTATTAACTTAGATTACCAAAGTTTATTACCTTTTTTAGGCCCCTTTGAGGTTAAACTATGCCAACTGCCCTCACATCCCTTAGACCTCATTTATGCAGCCATGATAATAATGAAATAATGAAATTCATGCACAATGGCAGTCTACACACAGTGAAGTGGCCTTCATGAGATTGTAATTCAGACACAGTCGGTTTGTGTTGCCGGTCAACTTATCCTTCCCTGTCCCTCAATAGGCCTCCCCTTGGTGTTGAACCCCTTGCGAAAGAGCAGACTCCATCTGCAGCAGGTGCAGGTCTAATGATGCTTTGATGCCATATGTCAAATCTCATCACTTGCTGAGTCGCCTGACATTTCCGTTGATGGCTCCTAGCAACAGCATTACAAGTGGTTGATGTTACCTTCGTCTGCGAAGGAAGAAGCTAAGTGCTAACAACAACGGCAACAAAAAACCCCCCAATTTTATTCAGAAACACTTTCAGGTTTGCACACATGTGACAACACTTCCATTTTCAGTTCCACAACATGTGTTTTAAGATATAAATCATTCTGAAATGACACTAGGTCACTTGAGAACATATGGTGGTACACAAATCTTTTTCAAAGTCCGCTGGCGTGTTTTACTATCTTTGTCTCGTTGATTATACATGTGAATTTGTGTATGTGCATTCTGTGTACCTTCACTCATGTCTGTCATCTCATGTTGTCAGTAGACAACTTCTGATTATTGCATCAACAGCAGACGTGTCTTTAATGTTCCCCTAAATTGTGCTTTTTTTGGTCAAATCATAGCTCCACAGCCTACACTTGGCTGGCTGAGTAACTAGTAATCATTCCACTTCTGTTTGATGTGTGGTGTGCTGTCTAGTCACAGGCAGCCCATCAGAGTCAAGTGGTATGGAGTGATTGCCTACATTGTGTCAGTGATGGAGATAGAAGACACTGTTTGTCCTTGTGCAGTGTGTATAAAAGGCAACAACAACAAAGACAATGAAAAAAACACAGCAGAGTCATGTGTTTGTGTGTGTTCATGAGTATCCAAGGCCTTATTTGTGTCGTGATATGTTTGCCAGAAAAAAACACATGGTGGAACCACCGCTGCAGAAAAGTCAGTCTCACTTTCACCTTTATAAAATCACAATGACAAATTCAAGAGACACTCATTTTGAATAAATTCAGAAAGAGAACTGGCAACTTATTATTTAGGTGAGATGTATTCATGTTTTTCAGATTCAACTCACCTCAAAGAGTACCTTGAAGGCATCACTACCAAGCCCCCAGGAAAATTGAAGCCACTTTGGAATAGTGGCCAAATTGTGTAATTACAACTTAAGTGTCTGTCAAATGATGTACACTGACCCAAAAAATCTTTTTCCCATGGACTTCCATTGTGAAAGAGACTGTAAATCAGAGGATACATTTTGATCCATTTGGTCCAATAACATTTGGAAAGTCAAGAAGAGACGCACAATTTAATTATTTTAACCCCATTCAAGTTAGCGGAGGGCTAAACCAGAAATTAGCCTTGCTCCGCCGATGGAAGTATCTGGCACGCCTGCTCTATGGGCCCTGCAATCCCGGAAGATCTGAATAATTTTATACCCGGAAGTTGAACTTTTTTGGCTCAATGCGCTGCTGAGCAACTTTCATAGGAGCCCCGCATCCAACGTTGTATCCAGTTATCTTTATACATCCATGATCTCTACTGCACTTCACCATGTCTCAAAAAAGAATCTCTGATTTCTTTAATAATGGCCCCAAAGCCAAACAGCAAAAACCCTTACCCTGCCAGAACACAGTCCACTCCCTGCTGGCGTAAGTTACGTTATTTCTTGTTTCTGTCACAGATCTGGTAGTGCGACATGCTTCAAATGAGAGCAAGAGGACATCTCTGAAGTGTAGAGTTGTGTTTTGGAGTGCTTCAGTTAATTCAGAGTTATTATTCATGTTTTTGGTTGCTCTCTCTCTCTCTCTCTCCCTCTTTCTCTCTCTCTCTGTGTTTGTGTGTGTGACTGAAAGAAAGGGAGAGAGTGAGAGGTTTTGGAGTGCGATCTTCAATGAAAGCCTGTTTGTAAAGCACTGCCTATGGCCTGTGCAGAGTTACTCGTTAATGTTTTCGGTTGCTGTGTGTGTGTGTGTGTGTGTGTGTGTGTGTGTGTGTTGTAAAGTTCAAGTGCCTTGTTCTATTGCTACCCGTGTAGCGTGGCTGCGACTCAGTCAAAAAGAAATCGTCTTCTGATTAGGAATAAACCTGCATTCTGTCTGTGAATTGTCCATAGCTGAATATGGTACTATACTGCTTTGACATACAGCATGATTTTTTAAGCAGCCTGGTTCATCTTTTCATGTTGAAACAACTCATATATATATATATATATATATATATATATATATTTTTTTTTACAGTGCAGAGACTATTTAGTTTTCCACAAGTGTTACATTGATCTTTGTTTATTTGCTTGTAATTCATAATTGGGACTGTCAAGATGACGTGCCCTTTATCAAAGGCAGGAGAAATATGTACTATCAAAGGAGCAAGAGGGTAACAATATTTTCTAAAATATTGCTGTATAATTGACTGCTAAAGTGCTTCACTCAAACAAATACAGTGATCTACATGGCCTATAGCTCAGATATATGCTAATAAAGCTCCCTTCTGAGCTACAGCATCAATGTTGTTAAAGGTGTATTCTCTCCCCTGATGGCCTCTAATCAGCTCTGCTCAGCCCAGCTTACTCCACCTGGAGGACTGGCTACTGATTTTCTGTCAGAAGGAAAAGCAAGCCATAATTATGCTGCCATTTGAAATTCCATCACTCTCCTTTTGCAACAAAAATGAGATGCATCTCATTGAAATGTATGTGGAATGCTGCAGGGATATATTCTTGGGTAAACCTTGTCTTTTTAATTAAACACACGGTGGCCTTGGTGGATTGCTTGTGACACAGGGAATGATCGGGGCACTTAGAGGGCTGCAGTTCAGGTAAATATGCCTTTTATGTCCCAGAGGGCAGCTACAGGGGCATGACTTGGCATGTTAATGGAACTTTTGATTTTGGAAAGCATATTTAAAACATACAGAGTACAATAAAAATGGTAACCTTTTCACCCTGAAGTTAAACTACACAAACACAACTAAATGAAAAATAAGCGCTGTTAAAAGCCTGTGCTGATATTTTTCTTGGCATGCGTTTCTTCACCGGGAATATCTTGTCTATAAAATGGACTGCATGAGGCTGCTCACACATATCCATCACATATTAAACCTGTGGGTAGATGATGAGACCCATTCTCTATGATATATGCAGATTATGAAGAATGATACAGGATCACGTTCTCCTAGGTCCCATTACTGGCATCCCACCAGCATTTACAAATCCCAAACAAAGCCCGTTTCCAACAAACTCTGCTTCCAGACATGAGTCTGCTGTTTGTATGTCTGTCTCAAAGCCACTCTGACTCGTGGATGAACAATACACACGCATCCATCTAGATTATCTCATTAATCTTTGCTTTTTATGATTAAAAAAGAAAAAAAATGGGCACAGTTTTTCACATGCGGAGGGAAAAAGATGACACCCAGATCAATAATTCCAGAAAGACAAAGTCAAATGACCTTGACATTTTACTTCGCCGAAATGCCAGTAGATTATTCAGTCAAGTGAAGAATGAGAGAGACAGACAGGAAGGAGAGAGGAAAAACAAAAATAGAATTATTCTGAGGGGAAACAGGCTTTTGAATTCTCAGTGATATGCCAAATATATTTTTAGCTGGATTTACTGACAAGTTTTTGTTGCCATAGCTGAGAGAAGCTACACTATGTGATTCACTTTATAATTAGTTTTCATTGTGCGTCTTATAGTAATAAGTGACTGACTACAATTCTGGGTCAAAACTTACTGCTTACATACATGTGATTACAGTATGTGTAAGTTTGTATTTGCTGGAGGGATGTGAGGAGGTGAGGAGAGGGGTGGATGCTTCGGGCTCTCTGAGTCAACCGTTACCCCCTCGCTCCCCTCTCGCTTCACTGCCTCTCACCTCTCACCTGCCCTGTGGCCCGCTGCCTGCAGACAGGCGCTGGCTAATCCCTCCTTCCTCCTCTCTCCCTCTCTCTTTTTTTTATCTCTTTTTCCTTCACTCTCTCCTCAGTAGCCTCTCACAACCAGGACAACTGACCACATCTGACCACATCGTTCACCTTAGAGACCAGTTTTTTTTTCCTCTCATGTAGTAACTAAATGTCAGACAATGCCATTATTTAACCTTGACCACTTGTCAAAACATGACTTTGGAAACAGCTTAAAATATAGATTTCTGGTCATTTTCATTATACATGAGGCAGAAAATGAGACAAGCACATTCTCACTTGTGATTTCACACTACACGGACAGGGATCAAGTAACATTGCATGCTGTATATTGTATTTCAGTGTTGTGGGTGCCATGTTGCCATGTTAAACTGATCCCCACTCATTGTGGTCCGTGTCCCTGTCTTGTTTAATAAATGCAGCGCACAAGTCGGCTCCCCTCCTGTCCACATTGTTTTGCCAGCAGTGCTATGTCACTCTAACTCGTCTCTCTGAAATGTGCATCTGCATCACCTGTCAGTCACAGGGAGGCATGCCACGCGCCGCTTGATTGACGTTTGGATCCGCTCGTGGAGAAGGGACCGTCTCTCACACGGTTCTGTGCGCCAAAATATGTGTGAACAGAAATGAGGACATTTAGGCAGAGTAAGAAACTGTGAAGAGGAAGAAAAAATAATGATAAAATTACATGTGCGTGTTTAAGACGAATTCTGGTCCCCTGTGTGTATTGTGTGTTTATTTGACAGAGCGAGTGGCTGTGTCTTTGTGTGTACTCCTGGGTGTATTCCTGTATGCATAGCTGTGTGTAAAGGCGAGACTGTGAGATCTTTCTCTTTTGTGCCTCATCTAATGTTTCCCAGCCAAGCCGAGCTCCCCGGCAGGAAATGACAGGTACACAGGTGTGGTTTGACAGGGCTCATCTGCAGGCCGTACATGCTGTACAGGACCATAGGGTGCATTTACACCCTAAGGTCAGCGCTGAGACACGCGCACAGGTCTTCTCTCTATAATCTTAGTATGTGTTAGTCTTTGATGTTTTTCAATCCTTCAGTGTCCTCTTTGGTCACATTTAACTTCATGCAGGGCAATGGCTCTTAAAGCAGGACACAAATCAAAGCCCTGTGTGCCCTACTGATGTCAGGGAAGGTCAGCACAGCAATCCCTTTTTTTAAAAATCGAATTTTGGGCAAGTGGATGGTGAGAAGGATCTTGTGTTGCATTTAGAATGAATGAGAAAATAAAGTTTTCTATGATCTAACCCACAAAGGAAAAGTTCCACCTGATGTGAGCTTAAATGTTATTCCAACACCATCAATCAGAATGGTTCATTCTGGTTCAGTTTGGAACCAACAAAGAAAGCAATTTTTTGTTTTAGAAACTACAGTTTACTGTGTTAATTCTTAGATTTTCAATCATTTAACAGTAAGATTCTGCAGTGTAAGTCATAGAAAGCTTTGTTGGGAGCCAACTGGCAAGTTAACAACAGCTCAGCTGCTTATGTGTTTTTATTTATTCAACAATCGACACGTTGGCATTCTTCAACACAGTGAAGCTGTGTGTTTTGACAAAAGGATTCACAAACCGGCTGAATTCACCAAAAAATGAAAGGTTCACCTTTGAAAGAAGCAATGTGCCGTTTGAAAATGTGTCTCTGACAGTTGCAGAACACCCCCCACAAGATTTTTGAAAGAGTGGAAACTTGACAGCTTTGTGACTGTCTCCATGGAAACGGTGAGAGGGTCTCATTAGGATAGTACCAGAAAAATCTGTTTTTTGAGGAACAAAACCCCTGACAAAAAAGCTGAGACCGGCATGATTTTAAAAGAACCTAAACGACGATGCATTTTGCTTGGAAATCAGAAAAAAAGTCAAACTTCAAAAACAGAGGACAGCAGAGGACTGTGATTATTAAACATATTTGCAGAGCCGTGGATTCAAAATGGTTCTTGACACAGGCTATGAGTTTACTGTTGCATCAGACAAAGCTGGTTTTCAAGGGCAATCTCTCTTACATATCTGATGGGGTTTGCCAACTATTTCACTGGCATCACCGGCATTTACAGTATTGTCTATGCGTCTCTCCTTCAATGTATTTCTCACACTTAAATTTTTACACCTTGTAATATTTTGACGCCCACATACAGATGTATCTGGCATAGACATTTTTATAAGACACTTATTTTTTTTTTTGTACGGAGAGCATCTAATGGAGCAATATCTCTGAGCTGCACTTTCCCTGGAAGAAATTGTTTGGCAATTCATATTCTTCTCAGCTGTCTGCTGACACATTAAAGTCTTCCATATTTTGCTTAAACATTTAAAAGACATCCAGCGACAGCATGATGTAAGCTGCGTTGTCCATGGCAATATTTAATGCAGAACATGCAGAATAAATTCACCACTAGCCTATTCTGGGATTCAGCCCCGTCATTTATTCTCAGATAATAAAGAGACAAAATCAGAGAGAATGAATGGCTGTATTTTCAATACATTACATCTAAACAATAAAATAATAATTAATTTCCTTATGATGCTTATCTGCAATGCAATCTTATGCAAATCATGTTTTTTATATTTCTATCATTATCACAGCAGACCGTACAATAATAAGTATTTTAATTCAGGAGTCAATGTTACTAAATAATGAACTAATATTCAACTTGCATTGCATATTTCTTTTTTATCTCCATAAAGTGCCCCCAGGACGTAGCATAATGTAAAACAATGACAAAGCTATGCCAGAGGAGGATGTGTGGGGCCACGCAGAACAACTTAGACTCATCATTAGTTATGAAATATTCACTTGTTTCATTTATGAAAGTCAGGGGCAACTTTTCACCCAGTCTGAGTTTGAGTGGAGCAGATAGTTGTAATGAGGTGACACTGAACTAATGTATCAGAAGTTATTTGTCATGACAACTACTCTATGTGCTGTAATAGTGGTGAATACGGTCCCATTCAAGATGAAAAGACTGTAAGATTATACCTTGTTTGTGAAGGAGATGAATAAAAAATAAAGAAGGTCCAGACGACTATTGGGACCGCTGTGTTTATTTCCTGGGAGCACAAAAAAAAAAAAAAAAAAAAAAAGCAGGATGCTGAGATGCTTCCTGTGTCTCTTTGGAGGTCTCCAGCCTTGTATGCAAATGACCACTGTGTTTGTATTTGGTGCTGGTATCACTTTTATTTGCTAATGGAGATATAAACAGTGTTAACATTTATAACCATTACCATGTTTATCACATACCATAAAACTGTGATTATCAATAATACGAAAATGACTGCGCGGTTGCCTTTTCTTAACTATTTTTAATGAACACACAAAGGCCATTTTTGAGCACTCATTAAAGATTACTCTCCACACATCTTTCATCTTCATGCCTCTATGTAGAACAACATCATTAATGTTAAATTGAAAGTAAATGAAAGGGTGAAACGTTTGCATTTTTCGCATCCGGCTCAGGAAGCTTACTACAGCTAAGCACAGAGCCGGCGAAAGGGCCAAAGCATGCCTTGTGGAAAGCTGGGAATTAAGATGTATTATGCCAGGAAGAGAGGACTTTATTTATGGGAGCATCCGGAATAAGCAGAAGGAAATATGGTAGCAATACCTGGGGACAATGCTAAATAGTGTGAGACCATTCCCAGGACAGGAATACTGCTGAAAAACCAGGGGAAGAGATGGATGTGGTTAATGAGAGCAGTGCTGAATCCAACGCACAGGGACGTCATGCAAAGGCAGCAAAACAAGCGACGAAAATAAAATAAAAAAGTTGATTGCTAAAGTCGGCTCTGTCACATCACGATACACCTTTAAGCTGCGTGTTTACATGTCAGCTGGCAAAATGTGTGTACCACTACACCTCTTACCTCAGATACGATATTAATTACAGTTAACACCAAAGCAGTCAAGCTTGCATCTCATTATCAACCCACACTACATAAACCACGGCTCACCGCAGGAGCCCAGGCGACAGAAAGGAAGGTGAATATATCTACATGCATGTGTGTACCTGCATTTTGTGTTTTTTTTTTTTTTTTTTGTGTACATGTTAATACGTGTCTCGTATTTAAGAGTGTGTGCATAAATGTGACTATTTCTGGAATGGGATGATGCAGTGTGAATGTTTGGCAGGTATCCACTCATTTAACAAGAGAAGAAGAGAGGGAAGAGTGAGAGCTGAGAGCCAAGAGTGTGGAGAGAGGGTGGGTGACAGGAGGGGTGCCGCACAGTAAAGGCAAAAGCAGGGAAAGACGATGTGAGATGAATCCAAGAAAGCGAGAACCCTACCCCAATTTGGCAACCCGCGCCTGTTATTTCTTTTTTTTTCTTTTTTTTGCCTTTTGACGTGGCCTTCACCCCTGTGTGTTGGCCCTGATGGCCTGCAGGGTGTTGGGAGGAGGCGAGCTTGTTCTTCCCACCCAGCCTCAGCTTTAGCCTCTCCTGAGAACACATGACAAAGAGCATCGGGCAAAGCAACTACTCTTTCCTGAGCCAAATTCCCCAGCCTGCCAGGCCTCACCAAACCATCTCCCTACTACTGTACCCTTTCCACTGTCTGCTCCACACTATTTATAATCGGCAGAAAGACAGACAAAATATTTACTAATCTTCACAGCAGAACTGTAAGGGGGGCGATGGGGTGGGGGGTGTTGGGGGGAAGTGGGGGGGTAGTATAGTATGAGGCTTGACAGCAAATTAGTGCCCTTCCATGACACATGCGGTGGTGTGGCTCGACAGGTCCCCTCTTTTTCCATTTTTATTATCATCCATGCTTGAATTATTCAGTGGCTTCCATTAGCATAACAGCAGCCATTTTATATTTAGCTCCCCCTATGTTGACTGCATCAACATTTCACTCCAAATATTCCGCTAACATCCCTGACAAGAGGAAAGAGGCAGCGACTCAGAACCAAGAGCAATTAGTGACCAAGAAGAAGAGAAAAAGCTTATTTCTTTCTTTTTTTTTTTTTTTTTTTTTGTTCTGGTCTTTGGATTCTGAAATCACAAGACTAATGTCTTTTCAGTTCCTAACTGGAAAAAAGAAACAGTCTATAATTTTGATTAGCATGGCAAACTGGCAGATTCTAATGGCATTTGCCAAAAGAGAAACTGCCACACATTTATAGATGTGCTGTAGCTATCACCCAGTCTCATTTGTCACTATTAGCTGTAATATGAAAGATCCCTCATCTCATCTTGGAGGTCTAATTTGTTGGCTTGCAATGGGAGCTGGACTGAGCAGACTGGAGCTACAATGATGAAAGCACTCAATACTCTTCTCCCTTACTGAGTGTGAAATTAAAACCTTTGCATAGCAGTTAAGGTTGATCTGTATGAGTCACTCTGCACTGACATTTTTAAAGTATATTTAATTGAATAGCATTTAATTTCTGGGTATGATATATGCAGGAAGAGGCTCATATAGACACCAAGAAAATACACAATTATAAATGTGTGTGCAAGTGTGAAAGTGAATGACTGTTTGTGTAAGTGTTTGTCCGCAATACGCTTGTGACTGGCATGTGATTCCATCTCTCCGCTGCGTTTTGTGCTTTCCTCATCCCCACCAGCTGTACACTTTGACCTCCCACTCATCTTTGATCCACTGTCAAAGAGCTCGCTCTCTGCCGTCGCTCAGCTTCACTCTGCAAACCTTCACTTCTTGCTCCAGATTTGGGCCTGGAGTCACTCAGTGTGAGCTTCTGACAGTCTGTTTGAGGCAGCTCCCTGGTTAAGCCCTTAGAAGAGAGAAGATCTATTTGTAATTCACCCAAACCAGAAACCAGCTCATACAGCCAAGGCATCACAATATATGCAGTTTGTTAACTTAATTAAACTGCAAAATGTTATGGAATCAGGGGACATAAAGCTGTCAATTCCCCGCACATCTGGTTTGACAGAATTGGAGCCCGAGTTGATGATTTTTCTTATATCTTTTCAAACAGTGTGGTATGTACACTGTTTGTAGAAGCTGCAGCTGTTTTCTCTATAAACTAGAGAAAGTACTTCTGACAACTGAGCATGCTCAGAATATGTGGTAAAAGAAATAAATAAAAAAACGTAGAATGAATGTTATTTATGTGCTATTTAAATGCAGCTCATAATTTATCATGTATGCTGACCCTCTTGATTTCATATTAATTATGGTGAGATGGCGTGAGCAGTCGGCTCCAGATATTGGCCCGACAGAGGAGAAACAACAGCAGATAACAGCTGAAATAGTATCTTCTGTTGGTAACATACAAATCTGAGAAAATACAGTTTTTTAGACACGTTTAAAGATTTTCTTAAACTTAATTTTTAGTGAGAAACGAAGGTACTCTGCCCAGCTGACCAGAATATCTGATGGACCTGATTTTATGCTTTTTCCATTCAAATGGACACTGAATAAGCTAAGATACACTACAGTGTAATATTATGTTTTTATATTAACTGTTTGGGAAACAAAATATGTGTGTTCAGCATTTCATTTTTTTTTTACAAGATCAAAAACCTTTCAATTTTAATGGGCGATTTCCCATTAACTCAACAGAATGTAATGTTTTCATAAATACTTATTGTTTTAAAAAAGCCTTGTAATCATCAAGGGCTGCTGCAGTTGAACTGAAATACTCACTGATGCTTTGCATGATTTAAGAGGGTGGGTGGAGGAGCTGTTCAGGTCCATTATTGTTACTGTTTGATGTGTCAAAATGTTTTCTTGAAAATCGTCCAAAAGAATTCTTTAAAAAAAAAAAAAAAAAAAGCCCACCATGATGCACACGAGCCCTGCTCTGTGGTATTGCACATCTAAGAGCAAATTTGTAAAACGTGGATAAACTAAGAGCTTTATGCACTGCAATATGCATTTAACCTCTGTCAGCAAATCTTCCATTTGGATGCTTACAGCATAAAAACTGCTTGTCTCTAACATAACTTTAAACAAACAATAAAATCAAACCCTCCTTCTCCTCCTCAGTGCAAGCAGGAATTCAGCGGTGACTGTCGCATCGAGGCCTCTGTGCAAATTTGGACAGCGCCGATATCCACTGATCTCACACTGATCCCCTGGTATATGAGTGAATATTTTTCCTTCTCCCTGTGACAAGGCTATGTTTTTCTATCTTTCTTTGAACTTTCTGAATTTGATTTACAGCGCACTCAATAGTGGTGCAGGGCCCACTTTTCAAGGCTTCCTTTCTCTCTGTATCAGCATCGGTGTTGGGGGTAACACAAAGTAACGTGTTAGTGTACTCAAATTACTTTCTTGTTGTAATGAGTAACATAACATGTTAGTTTTGCAATTCAAGTCATCAGTTATTTAGTTACTTCTAAAATATTGTAGCGGGATGGGGTTTGGCTGTGGTAAAAACTCATACAGAGAGATGATCTCATGAGAAACAGCGTGATTTAATCATTTGCAACAGGGGTACCATCAACACTGCAACACCCTTAAGCAACCATACTGGAGGGAAGGTACTAACCATGCACATAACTTCACTCATGGCACAAAATGGATTCTTTCACAACAGCAAACTGTAAACTACTAGAAACATTGTAGAAACAATGTGAAGAACAGTAACACTAATGACCACCTACCAAGTAACATCTGTGATGATTTAAAACACAATTTAACTTAAACTTATGTTCATAAACACATCGCCTCAGAGCATGCTGGGAAGATCCACCCACCTACACCCAACACGCTACAATATTATCATTTGCGATATTTTTTTTCCTAAGATGGCGAAGTCATGACTTGCTCTACTCTGCCTCTTACCCTGATATCCTTACCTTAACCCTAACCAATCTCACTCCTCATGCCTAAACCTAAGCAACCCACCGAACGAAGGCCAGGAGTACTAGCCATTCAGAGGCAGAGTAGAGCGGATCATGACTTTCCCATCCAAGGAAACAACAACAACAAAAAAAGAAAATACAAGATGCATTCACACTGTTTCTTTTCTGTTTATACACCTTTTCCTACTTCTTGGCGGGCAGCTGCATACTATAGTGGAAGGTATCCAATCCTGCTCAGCTATCGGCAGAGAGGACAACCTTTATGCCGTGAAAGTATTTGCATTATCTTGAATTTTTGGTAACGCCAAAGTACTCTTAATGAGTTACTTTTCTCGGTAGGTAAGGCTGTAACGAGCTACTTTTTAATGGCAGTAATATTGTAATGTCACAAGTAACTTTTAAAAGTAACGTTACCCAACACTCATTAGCATAGGAAAGTGTTACTGAACACTAAGAAGTTTAAAAAAAGTGAACACCTTAAACACTTGTGTTACACTGTTAGAGGGTAGTTGTTTTCTGAGTGTCCGATATAAGTTCGTAGCAGATTGTATGCAGGGCACATGCTGTATTTGTGTATTGTAAAATAAACAGAACATGCAGCTTAACATTGACACATCACTGAATATAGTCTGATGAAATCTCGGCTGCGGTGAAGATTGAGGAGATGCGCGTCACTGTTCCTCAGGCTGTGACACATGTCTTGTTGGGCCAGCAAAGCTCCTCTCTGTCTCCCCCCTCTCATTTTATCTCGCAGCGCGGGAGAGGAACATGCTCTCTTTCTATGCGCTCCACAGCCCCCTTGTTCTCTCCTCTCACTGTAACACTGCAGTATTTCAGCATACCAATAACTGGGACTGTGGGGGATCTTCTCCTCCTCACTATGCTGCCAGCCACCCAGGTGTGACTACATGTCAGGGAACAGTCTCACTACGGCCACAATTACATTTCCTCCTGACTTTGTTATGCCAACCCTTCTTATTAATCCATGACCCAAAGAAACTGCTGTTGTACATATGTATGCATTTGCTGTTATGTAAATGTACAGTAGATATGGATGTACCTTCACTTGTAGAACAACTTATATGCACATGTGCTCATTTAAGTGTGGCATTTTTTTTTGCCTCTTTTGAAGTGCTGGGGTCAGGTAATTGCAGCTGTAGTGACACAAAGAGGGATTATGTGTGGGTGTGAAATTGAGGACAGGTTTAATGGACAGAAAAGAATAGGTTTAAATGAGGATTTTTGGTGTCATTTACAGTTATAGCCCATTTGGTACAGCTTGTGCCTCGTTTACGCCTCAATCAGTTTTGCAACACTTTCAATGTGTAATTAAATTTTTCAGCATTTCCTTGTTTCTTTGTCACTTTTAATATACAAACTTTACACTGTCAAATCCATCCTCAAATCACCTGCTAACAAAGACATTCATAATGTCTCTGATAATAAAGTTTTTGAGAGGAAATGTCTTTTTTAAGGGATTATTTCCTGGTGAAGACTTCCATTTCCTTCCTGTGGGCGTCAGGTGATTGACAGTAAGCTAGTAGAGTGTAATGTAATGTGTGCGCTGACATGAAAACACTCAACTCAGCCAAAATAGAGTAACAATCAAACAGAGATGAAATTAAATTATGACTTCATACAGACTGTGATGGATTATCTTGCTCGGGAAAGTCTGTTGATTTTTTTCACAATATACCAAAAATGAATGGCAGTAATGGCAGCTTCTAATTTTTTTTCTCAGTGTGGGTAACCCAGATAATTAGCTTGGTATAAACTTAACACACACACACACACACACACACACACACACACACACACACAAACTATTTTGTACTAAAACAAAACAATTTTCACAATCAAATAAACTACATTAACATTATTCAAGTTTCATGAAACTTTAACTCAGTATCACATCATCATCAAGTAACATCACTGTGTCCCAATAACACATACTAATTATATACAGCACAAATCCTACTTACAATCAGAGTGTAGCATGGAATTGTCAATAGTCTGTCATTAGTCTGTCAATAGTGACCTGTGCTTGACCTACCTGCACAAGCCCCTCCCTCTTTACCCACGGTGCATTTCTATCAGGCCAGAGGCACTGCCATCATTCTCAAACTGAGTATCACAGACTAGCTGAGCACTGTAGGTCAGGTACAGTGTCAAGTGAGCACAGGTTTATTTTTACCTGATATCAGTGCATAGTGCTAAAAGAATGGGAAATTTATTTTTATTATTTTTTTAAATCCTCCTTTTTGGCTCCTCAAGGCACCCTAGGGCTATTTAAAGTTGGACTAAAATTTGAACTCTCCTCTTTTGGCAAGGAAATATAAACTGTAATGATAATACAGCTATTATGCAGACTTTCCCATATTTCAAAAGAGGATAAAACAGCTAAACATACTGTATCTGTCCAAGCTCCAGGCCTCTGGAGAGGCGTTTCCTATGGCAGCTGTTGACTGACATTTGAGTGAAGGAGTTGCTGAGAGATGCGCTGAGCAAGTGACTGGAGCCATCATAGCCCTGTATAGCATACAAACGTTGAAGCAACATTGCATTGGTTGTGTACTGTTAGCGATTTAAGCTGTCTGGCCCTGACATTTAACATTTCAGAGGACTCAGTGTACAGTCAAGCTTGTATTCCACTCAAGCATTTAAGTTAGCTTGCTAATATTACTGGTGATTCCCACTTTAAGTTAATTTTTGCTCATGTTATTTCCACAGCTGCTGAGTCATCTGCAGTTCAGTGCTGTGTTTGTTACACATTATTCAAAGGAAAGATACCAGCTGGCTTAAGCAGTCTTTCATTCATGGGTCCAGATGTGTGATGGAAAATGACCAGACTGTCAAAAGTGCTTTAACCTCAGCTCTCCCTACATTACTCAGTGAATGGAATGATACCATAGAGTAATATACAGTGTGTAAAAGTGTATGGAGTGCTCAAGTCACAGGTTAGACTAAGCAGTGTACAAAAACGTTGGCCCCTCAGCTGCTTAACTGCCTGTTGGAACTGATCAGAACTACTTTTATTGCTGGCCCACATAGATACTGCACCAATCAAAATTACCAGTACACTGTAAAACATTTTAAACTGGTACAACTTAGTTCCCCTGCTGCTTTAAAAATGTGAGTTACTGAACTTGAACTGTTCAGTCACACTGACAAAAGATCACAGTCAGATTTGCTTTCCATTTACATTTTCTCTGCTTGAAGACTCAGTCTTTCATTTGACACAAATAATGTATGCCTATAGCTGTGCAGAGTCAGCACAAAGTCAAAATGCAAGGCTACTCTCAGTGACTTTGTTACATCAAGTGTGCAAGGACTGAATTTGACACTAACCTCTGTCATGGACATTTTTGGTTGAATTAAATTGAAATTAGTAACATTACATACGTATATACAGTATTTAAGTTAAGTTCATGATGAAAGATAAGTTGATTTCACTAAATTCCTGTATGGTGTCTTACAATAACATTGTCAGTAGGAACCAATAATTAGCACCCCTTAGAGAACATCAATGTAGGGCAGAAAAAGTACAAGAAATAAGATGATGATCAGCTACCCCAGTGAACCAGCCTGATACACACCCCAAGTTTTTTTTTTTAGGTAAATATAGAAGAATGGTGAGAGAGTAAAAGGGAAAAAACCAAAGGTGGAGGTTAATATGTAAATGAAGTGGGAGAGATAGCAGAACTTAAGGTAAATGGGAAAAGGAAGGGGCAGGAGGAGGGTGCAAGGTGGGTTGGCTTCTGGGGGACGACAAGGGAGGGGATGGGGGTGGGGGTGGTGGTAGTGAGGGTGGAGTAGGGGGTGGGGTGTCTGACATCGCCGCCACGGTCATAACAGCAAGGTCTGCATATGGGAGCATCTGCTGTGCCCTCTGCTTCCTCCCTGGAAAATATGGCTGGAATATTAATTGTGCTGCTAATTCTGCTTATCGCAGCTTTTCGTGACGCTCAGAAGGTCCAGTGAGTCCTTTTTACGTTTGCCTGTTAGCAATGATGACTGTCTCGCCTTATAGTGGGTTAGACTACCTGCAAATCAAATGCTTTATCTCTTCAATTAGAATAGTTTATTAGACTAGACACGACAATGAGCAACAAAAAGATCAGCTTTTTAATTACAGGAGTATTTAGTAGTTTGTCTCAATATTGGCTCCTCTCCTCTCTGCAGAAATCATTTTTAAAATAACAGAACAAAGGTTCACTTCACGTCACTTTGATGCAATCTGTTTCAGTCTCCACCTTTGGCATCACCTCCGTTTCTGTCTCACATTGTCATCTCATTGTCTGACATGAGATCAGCTTGATTGGCTGTGATGTACTTATACAAGAGCTGGGCTAATTTGAAGTAAACTCTGCACAAGTGGCTGAGTCGTTGTTTTGTGACCCTGTTTGTGTTGGATTGAGCACACCGTGCCTCTCTTGGGAGAAGCCTACAGGCATCCCACAGATCTGACACGCAGCTCCGCACGCTCACACAGAAAGAGAGAGGAAGGGAAAAAAGAAAAAAAAAAATACAGTTCCCCAAGAATCCTGGCTGAATACATTACAGAGAAATAAACTAACTTCATAATTTTTTTTTTTTTCCCAAAGCTGGGGTCAAAATAAGTAAAGATGAAACACAATATACTCAGGAGCACAGCAAAAGAATTGCATGGTTTATGAGATGGTAAATTTACACCTTCTGTATTTCAAATGTCTCTCACACCCTGTTGCGTATAAGGGGACCTGAGGAAAATCTACAACCTGGTATTTTGTGACATTCATGCTCAAGTAGAGTTTAAGCTCTCCTTCTCAGTGACAACGAGGGGGTATCTTCGCACAAACAGAAAATATTCAGTACCTTTGTGAATGTATAACATAACGGCCTGCAGGGATTTTTGCCTCCCCCCCCCCTTTGTGCCACTGAAGCACCTCAACACTCAGCAGGACTTCTCAGATGACAGACGGAGCTGAAATGTCAAAAGAAGGATAGAAGGAGAGGTGTTGGCGAAGAGAAGAGGGTGGGTGTGGACCAGGGATCCTGGTGTGGGGTGGTATACGGTGGGAGGGGCAGCGAGGTCAGAGTCAGTGAGTACTGGTTTAATCTGATAGGAGTTCATCCATGCAGAGGAGCTGGAGAGCCATGCAGAGAAGCAATAGTGATCTGCACAAATTATACACTGGCGAGAGGAGAAGACAGACAGGGGTATGTATATATGGGCGTGTGTGTGGAATGTAGATGATTTGTGACACAGAAGGGAAGACGGAGAAAAGAGGCATCATGGGGTGCTTTGAAAACATGACAGCTGGAGTCATGCACAGGTAATTGTGCAAGGTATATCCCAGTTGCTTAACAAACCTACTCTCTCAAAGTATGTTATGGCAAGAGAAGGAGAAAAGGAAGACAGAAACAGACAAATAGGTCCATGATTTGCAGTCCATACAGGTGAACATACAGTATGTCCCCCTCCACCCTCCATCCCCACTGAACAGCGAGGGTCACCCCTACTTTCCTTGCTCCTTCCGCTCCACTGCATCCCCTCGTCATGCTCTGTAATTAAAACCACAGGTGGGACCCGTAACACTGCCTGGCTGCTCCCAGCATGCAACAGGCACCATCTGGTTCAGAGGAGGGGCTTTTTTTTCCCCTCGAAACAGCCAGGGGTTAAAACATCAAAGGCTCGTCTTTGATCGGACCTCAGCGGGGTCGAGAGCAGAGGGAATAATATCCACTGTCTCTTGAATCTTTCTGCAACACAAAGCGTGAAATGGGAATGCGAGCTTGAGCTTGTAAGCCACCAGGTCAGCTACCTGCCATTCCTACAGGGACCTTTTGCGTCACCTATACCTTCTTTCCTGGCATCATGTCCTCTTAAAATGTCTGCCTGCAAACCTGTTAGAGAGTATTCTCCAAAGACTCCTGCAGTGCTGATTACTTTTGCTTCGGTGCATGCCTCGCTAAAGCGAACATGCTCACTACACCTTGAAACATGGTAGAAGTCATGAGAAAACATGCACTGTCTAGGTCACAGCACATCACAAAGCTCTGAATATGATCTGAATATGAAATCTCTAGAAATCTCTATGAAATCTCTAGCGTATTTGTATGTTTTGCAGTGTTTGTTTTTCTGAGCCGACTGTGAAATTGAATATTCTTCTTTTTTTTTTTTTTGAAGGTAAGACTGCATGGTAAGCTGTTGTTAAAGGAATCTTGCTTGGCAAGTGGGAAAGTGTCTTTCAAATCAATATCTGAAATGAAAAGTTATGAGGAAGACAAAATCATCTCTAAAAGCCATCACTCTCCTAGTCTGTGTAATAGAGCCTTTAAACAAAGCATTATACAGCTGTCTCTAGACACAAGATGACATAGCAGTTTTGAATTATTTTCTCTGACAGGAAAGTGTTACGGCATAGGCTGGAAAAGCTCATTTGAGATCAGCACAGAGAAGGACAGAGTTTTTACCTGGGGCGTTTGCAGATTGCAGATGTCTGCCTCTCCTCACTCCATCCAGTATGCATGGTGTAAACGCCGTTTATGGAACGGCCCCCCTGGTGGAGAAATTCACTTAAAGTTTGGTCTCTGAGGAACAATAAAGACCCCAAACAGCTTGCCTAAATTTAAGCTAGCATGACATCCCCCCTCTGCTCCTGGGTGGCATGGTTTGCCTCCTCCTTCCTTTTTTCAGTGATGTGACACAATGTTTCAGATGTCGCAACGCAATTTGTATTTGCATGTTAGTTTTATGTTCCGGGAGGTTTAGAGCAACAAGAGCATCAGCCGCGCGTGTGTGTGTATGTGTGTGTGTGTGTGTGTGTAACACATATGTGTGTGTTTGAGTTAACTGAATGTGTCCTGAGCATCTGTTTTAGAAAAAGGTCTAATAGAGATGGGTTTAGAGCCGACTAGAAACAAGAGGAGCACTGGCGCGTTATATAGCACACCGAACATTTACAGCACTAAACCTCAGGTGATTGAAAATGCTCAGTCAGGGTGGCAATGGCTTGTGATACAGCGTAATAACTGTGTAGTAAAGCATAATAAATGAATGTAAAAGAGAATAAAAGACCATTTAAAAAAAACGTGTCTATTTATGCATTAAAGACAAAAAGAAAAAAAATCAAAAAGATACGTCATGTTGATGTGTTATGTGTTGTGTTAATATGGAAGTGAAATAACTAATGCTGCATTCTAGGTTAACGAATTTTAGATTATGGCAGACATGCTACACTGGTGGGAAATTTGTGAGAATTATTTAGAAATAGCAAGCTTTTCTGATTCACTGAGCACTCAGAGAGAGCACACTGTACGTGGAAAGTGAGGGGCACTATTACTCTGGAAGTGATCACTGACCTTGATCCAGATCTCTTTGTGGAGTGGGACCCATTCTCTCTCTGGTATTTCAGGGGAAGAGTAAAAATGACACATTCAGCAGCGCACTATCCATTAACGCCTGCCGCAGCAGGGATATTTTTATCAAAATGCAGCGCTTATTGATGGATTGAGATTCATGTCTCGTGGTTCAGATATGATAACCCACACTACTTGGCCTTCAATTCACATCTCTTTTTGCCTCACAATTCATCCCTCTCCCTTCTCTCTTCACTCGTTCTCCTTCCACACTTTCACTCTCACTCCATCATCCCCCCCTCTGTTCTTTACCCCATGCGTCACATCTCTTTGCCCCCTGCCCACCACCTCCACCAACCTCATTTCTCGCTATTCTCCTCCCTCTCCACCATTTCTTCACCTCTCCTTCCGTGCCCAGCGAGGAACTGTTGGAACTAGCAGCCCCAGAATTCTGATCAGCCACTTTGTGGTCTAAGAAGGCTTGCCAAACTGCCTTTCCGATTAATCAATAGTTCCATTGGCTGCGGTTAACACCTGTAACCTCTGCATTACATGGAGGGAAATGTTCAGTCCTGGAGCAGAATAGCAAACATCTAACTTATCCTGGCTTCAGCCAAATCCTGCTTATTGCAAAACATTTTACCTACTGAGCAGATAAATTCTCCAGGATTAGAAACTTGGAGGTCTCTCTCTCTCAGTTTTTCCTCTCTCTCATTTACTTTTTGAGTGAGTGAGTGAGTGAGTGAATGAGTGAGTGAGTGAGCGAGTGAGCAAATAAATGCTGATGAAAAAAAAAAAGCCTACCTGTGGGCTGTTTTTGTATCCGCTCCAGCTCCATGGTTGCCATATGGATGCGTAAAGAAAGTGAGGTACACTTAGATGCTGCGATAGAGGTAAATGAAATTCATACTCCAGTATCTAGGTCATTTGTAAGGCCCAAAGCAACATCTCCTTCCCTGCCTGCCTGCCTTTTCCGTGTGTTGCTTGAGTCTGTGGAACATCAAGGAGATGAAAACACTCCACATCCTGTATATGCAACATCTCACACAAGAAATGTGTATCGCAAGCATGCCAGCATGGCCTTTGGAGTTTCTTTTGACATATTATAGATAGAATAAGCTATTATTGTATTACAAAATGAATCAATATGCATTTGTTGGAATGATGTGCACAACTAAATCAGTGAAAGCTAGAGCCACCTCATATCCTGAAAGAATCTGGGAAGTTTCTCAACCAATTAAGGGGCAATTAATCTTTCATTTAGAGTTATCGCATGTACAATTGATACATAACACATGACAACACTTAAAGCTATCCTAACTCTCTCTTTGTGGTCTGGGATAGATAAGAAAAGTTAACCATATTACACTAACTTCTTGTTCATTTAAACCTGCATTAACTGAATTTTTTGCCACTTGGTGGCAGCAAACCAGCTGAGAAGATAAAACTGTCATATTATTGCCTTTATATGTTGATACGGCAAACTTGCTAGCAAGCAGACACGGAGCAACGTTATTTATTTGGAGTTGTGTTTGGCCACCTGATGACTGCCACTGCCGATATTACCTCTTGCTAAATGCTCCACTGTGTTCTCCAGCGAGTCGCTAATTTTGTCTGTCTTCTATTTGGTGGGTAGCGTCAGTAGGTTTTTAGAGCTGTTTTGCTGAAATAGCTGCCTGCTGTGTCTGAAAATGATGCTGATGAGAGCGGTGAGAGTGAACCAAAACAGTATGTCAACAGTATGAAAGAGAAAGCTGAAATGCTCTGTGGATCTGTGAAGAACTGATGAGCTGGGTGATAATTATCTGTAGGTTTGACACTTTGGGTGACATCTTTCACATATCCATTGTTAATACAATACTATTGATTATAGCAGCTTTAAAGAAACTATAAATAACTTCAAAGAATAACTTTCTGCACACTACAGACCTTTCCAATAGTGAAAGACAATTATTTATGTTTCCATTAAAATGTAATACAATTTTAATGCAAATTTCAGAAATTTTAGTAAAAAGGAAATGTTAATGGAGTAAGTATGTACCTTTATCAACAACATTTATGTGATTTAGATTACATAATCTTAATCAAGCACTGATCATTTTGGTGGCATACTGTATCATCGCTACTTCCCACCTCTGATGGTATTTGTGTTTCTTTTTAAATGATTTAATTGGTCCCCTCTCATCCATGTGTCCCTTTGAGTGTTTTTATCAGCCTCTATGGTGAAAGAGAGCGAGTTAAGGGGCACATACAAACAATTGGATGGAAATATACCAATTGAAACAATGTTTAAACGACAACAAAGATCACAGGGTTGTTGGGGAAGTTTGTTTAGGCGCCTTCTGTTTAAACCTGAAAGATGTGCCAGCTCACAGTGTGATTGTTGCTCACTATTAAAGTAACAGCTACATTCAGTGTGGATAACTGGCCAAAAGTATTCAAGGGATGTTTCATTCACACCCGGTACTGTGCAGTTTAATAAGGTAATAATTGAATGAATGTAAGCGCTTGTTTCTACACTCACTACATTTCATAACAATTAAATCAATCAGACAAGTCCACTATAGAGGAAGGAAAGATCTTCCGTACAGAGCAGTAGCCTTAATAGACAAAAGACATGTTGAGACATTTCAGATGCTGGTTTCACGCTATTCCATTGATCGACAGTCAGTGATGGTGATGAACAAAGGCAGTAAAGAAGAAGTCTGCTTAGCAATTCATGGATGTAAACAATGCATGACTTGAAAAAAAAAATCAGCTTTTCAAATGTTTTATGAATAAGGAAGTACATTCAACATGTTTGTCAGGCCTCATAGATAAATACATAACCATTACTTTGTTTCCAAGAAATTTTCAAAGGGCACCTTTAAGACTGCTTTTTCTCAACTACAGAAACTCCCCTTTCTCATTCAGTTACTAATGGTGCTATCGTTTCTGTCTCCTCTGACAAAAATCAGCTGGATGCAACAAGTCCAAGCAAGTTTTTTTAATCAAAAGCATTCCGGGGAAGTTGTAGGCAAGTAGATGCAAGCCTGTACAACGACAAACTAAATTATGGCACTTTATCATAAAGATGCTCCGAGTATCACAAACTGATGATATACAGTGCAGTGAATTTGAGGGTGGAATTCTCCTTTTAATGTTACCGGCATAAACACTGTGGCTCTCATCCATTTAACTGCATCTCGGCTGTTTTCGTTGCTCATAGATCACTGTTGCCTTTCTGCATGGCTCCTCCGCTCCTCTGCCTGGATGAATTCCTATCAGATTAAGTAGGGATTCACTGCTTCCCCCCTTCCTTCTCCACATCGCTTCTCCCTGCCACCTCCACACCTCCACACACCCACTCACCATCCCCCATGTCCTCACCCACACACCCGTCCTCCATCCAAGCCTTCCTCCCTCTTTCCACGTGAATTTCCAGGTCCCTGGAGTATATTCCACTGCTCCCCTTACCCGGCCCTGACCCTCGCACACTCATGGCCGACCGCTCATACATAAGCGCATACATCCTCCGTACACTCACTGCGCACACAAAAATGGACCATGAAGTTCAACTGGCTTCTGGGAGCTTCTGGTTGCTGTGCACGTTTCAATCACACCTCAGCAGTATTTAGTCCTTGGTTGGCTGATTACGACGCTGTGCAACTACACGAAGGATGACTTTGATGAAGGGCGTAACATGATAAGTGTCAGGATTGAGCTTAAAATTCCACATTCCACTTAGTTTTCCTTCAGTGTACAAAATATTATGCATGCAATCCACATTAATGCTCACTTATTATGATAAACAGTACAAGACATCACACAGGAGACAGAAGGTTTGTACCATGTATCACGCCTTCTGCAGTGACTTTATTCACACAGAAATACTTCCCTACTTCTGATGTTATTTTTATTTGCATTCAGTGAATAATGCAAAAAAAAAAAAAAAAAAAAAAATCACAACCAAAAGTTACTTCACTGTGCTTTTCATTTCTCAAACATACTTGACAATAGCTCAGTAGCAGGTATCTCAGTCTGGAAAGCAAATTTCCAGCACAGACAGAGATGGTAGCTCGAAATAAAAACAGATTGTGGCAGTTGACAGGTGGAATGAAAAGTGGGTAGTTTCCTTGATGTCGAAAAGGCTTGGAAGAACACAGATCAAAGTTTGAAGTGATTTTTAATATTTATCCAAGAAACATATTTCTGAAAACATCAGTAGTTGTTTTTCCTCTTTCATTTTAACTGTTTACTTTTCTAAAAGGCCAAAAAATGTAGCATAATTTTAAACAGTGTTCACTAATAGTGGTTCTTCTGAACAGGGCAGTTAGAGGTGAGAGAAAGTTTCCCACTTAAGAGTTTTTTTCCTTCCTTTTTTTTTTTTTTTTTTACATGTATTGAAAATACCTAGAGATATTTTTGAAAGTCAGTGCCATGCAACAAAGGGAAATGTAAATTTGACTTACTTTAATTACTGCCTCACTGTTATAAAATCATTCATCTTCCTTCAAGTTTTTCAGGAAACATTATGAATCTAGAAAACAGAGAAGATGGAGTCAAGCTAAAATCATTCCAACAGACAATTTATTAAAATTCTGAAGTTCGATTTTGGCTGCACTGGTTGGGTGGGGGAGTGGAGCTTCAAGTGAAACTTCATAACATTTACATTATTCCATCATTAGTCCCATATTTTACCCAAACCTTGAGAATTAATTATCAGGCCCCACTGCCAACTAAATCTCATTGATTTTCTCTTTTTCCCTGAAATGATATAAAATATATCACTCAAGCATAATGCAGGGGCATACAACTCTCGGCAGACGTGGATTCACAATGCATATTTTAGAGGAGTGTGTGCACACAGGAGAGGAAGAGATGTGAGTGTGTGTGCCAGAGATCGATAGTTTTGTTTGTCTGCAGTTTAGTTTCTGCCAATATAAAATATCAGCAATTGGTTATAGACACCTTATGTTTCAGCATTACAAAATGTGTGATTACTAACCATTGAATGATAAGTATGATCCAATTAGAATCAATCGATGAACCAGTAAGACAAGAGAGAAAATATATTGGTAAGAATGCTATCATGGAGTATTCTGTGGGGAGTAAAATGCTAATGAGAATTGTAATAAAAAACAAATGTTTTGATCTACTAATATGTCAGGTTTGTGTGTCAATATATCAAATTAAAGAGAAAAATCCTTGGTTTTATTCTTTGCTCTAGCAGAGTATTCTTTTCTCATTTTCTCTCTCTCACTGCTTTCCATTTCAAGTCGCAGGTGATATTCCCTCTGGATTGTCATCAACTGTCATCAACGGCAGCGAACCTTGAACCAGATACAAGATGAGGGATTTCTCTGCCCTGCTTAAGTGTGTGTGTGGCAGCCAGACAGAGAATGAGTCTGGGCTGAGGACGGGAAGCACAGAGCGCCGTGTCTGAGGCCTACCAGGAGACCTGCGATAGCCAGCGCACCGTGTCTTAAATCTCTACTCCAGTGTCATCTCCCCTCATGTTCCCAAACGCAGCTCGGCCCAAACAACAGCCTATTCAGACACAGAGGGCCGAGAAGCAGGTAGGCTCCAGAACTGTGTGGATGGAAACATGCGCTTTTATGCTTCATCGGCAGCACAGTATTTTTCCTCAACTGCTGTTCATTTTTATTTTATATTCAACAGAATTTTAGACACGTATGCAGCAAACTATAGTTACTGTTCGCAGAAAAGTCATTTAACCCTCATGTTCTGTTTATGGTCCTAAAGACTCTTTAACAGCTCAAAAAACATATTTTACATTGTTTTATCATGACTTTTCCTAATTGTATGATAATTGCTTATAAACATGATTTTGAAATGATCACAGATCAGAAGTCCACCACAAAAAAATGACACATTACTTTTGCTTTGGATCTCAGAGGCCCCAGCTGTAAAACATGGTCAAATACCAACAACAAATTCTCCAAATTAAACAACCAAATAGGTTGTTTGACCATGTGCACTAAAACGACACATAGGAGCGTTTTCTAATCTGGCACTAATCGTTAGGACATACGATTAGTGCCTATTTGGTTGTTTAATTTGGAGAATTTGTTGTTGGTATTTGACCATGTTTTACAGCTGGGTCCTCTGAGATCCAAAGCAAAAGTAATGTGTCATTTTTTTGTGGTGGACTTCTGATCTGTGATCATTTCAAAATCATGTTTATAAGAAATTACCATACAATTAGGAAAAGTCATGAAATATCAAGGTGATAAAACAATGTAAAATGTGTTTTTTGAGCTGTTAAAGAGTCGTAATTTGTCTGTGTTTTTCAAAACTGTTACAAATCACCATTAAAAAGTAATGATGTTTGCTATGGTTAAGGTCTAATTAGGTTTATGCACAAAAAACACTTGGTTAGGTTTAAACGATCATGGTTTGGGTTAAAATGATCCCTTTGTTAGGTTAGAGAATCATGTGATGTGGGTTAAAGTTACTACTTTATTAAAGTTAGGTGACCTTTGTTGTCATGGCTACAATAATAACCACAGGAATAAGGTTAGACTATGATCGCAGTTACATTTTTTTTTGGTTGGAAATGTAACACTTGGGGTTAGAAGCTGGAAAGTAACAGTGGTCTCCCATGGAAAAGTCCATGGTTGGTGTTGACAGCACTATCCCACCCAAATACAGGTTTGTTTGGATTTCTGAAATTTTCATCAGTTTGTTTGCTCACATGAATTATAATGGGGAGTGAAACCTCTCTATGTATGTTTTGGGGTCAACATATAACATATATTGTTCATGCATAGCCCATGGGAATGTCCTTATTTGGTATAAAAACAAGAACAGGTTGTGGCAAAAGGAATCACAGGTTACCACGTTCACACTTTTCTACACATTGGGTATTAAAATATAAGAAAAAAAAAAAGATTAAGTAAAAAAAAGACGCTTTGAGAGTCATAAGGTAGAGGAAAGCCAATGTCAACAAAACACAAGGGCTAAATGCACTAAAAACGCTTTTTTACAATAACCAAGTTGCCAAATATAACTCAGAGTCTCGATATAATCACAATGAAATATGTAAATCTGCAATATGACCTCTCAGGCAAGAGCATGAGGTGGCGTCCTCTGTCCTGAGGGAGCGATGACAGAAGACTTGGACGTGTTCATCAGTGTCTGTGTTTTCACTGCTGGCTTTCCCTGCACCTTGCAGCCTCTGTCTGTGCTCAGCCTGCTCCCTGAGCGCTGCACAGCTGTGGGTGTCGATGGTGACAGGTCAGCTAATTAGAGCAGCACTGTGTCTGTCTGAGGATGAGGCGGGGAACTGCCGGGCACATGACTCTGTATGCACTCATCCAGGCCTCTAGCCCCATCGAGGCACCCATGCATACACACACACACACACACACACACACACACACACACACACACACACGCACACAGTGACAGTCAGTATATAGAAAGAGTTGCTTTTTTTCTGTATTAAGATCGATTTTGTGCAGAAAACGGTTAAGCATGATAATAAGTTATGACATATTTTTTGCCGAATTGAATTTAGTCAAAAGTAAATAAGAGGTGGATACATTTGTATAATCCATATTTGTTATTTAAATGCAAAGATTGCATAGAAAAATACACACAAAACAATAAAATGTTTTAAAAGTGAAGTGGTGTAAAAACCTTCGATAGCTACTTTGAGCTCATATTGTCATAATTATGTGACTGACCTTGAAGGCAGTAGCTTTGTTAATAGTAAAGTTATCCTGGACAACCATTAGCCAGTCTGACCTTCAGGGATGGGACGTCACCACGACAACCACCTCGACAGCCACCACAACCACTTCCATCTCTCCGAGCTTGTCTGCCCTCCCCGAGCTACGATGCCTTGTCATAACCTGACACCTCCCTGTGACACACAGTTTGACCCTTTGCCCTGAGCAACGACCATACTGTAGAAACAGATGGAAGCAAGCACATACAGATACACACACACACACATAAACTCATTTAAGTACTTACACGCCTGCATCTTCCACTTCAGAGGCATATATGTGGACATAGCAGCAGCACATGCTGCAAAAGCTGAATGCAACTTCTCGAGTAAATACACTATAATAAATATAAAAATAATCCAGATGACTGGATTGAGATACAAGGACATGACAGTACTATCGTATCTTTACAAGCTGTATTGGTGTGAACTATCGCTTTAATATTGTCAGCTATGCCATTGACCATGGTCCATTTGACAGTGGTGTATCTATATTGCTGCAGTATCCAGCTCTTTTTGAGTTGCTGCCAAGGGAGGTCTTAGAGGTGAGGTTCTTTTCTCTCAGATAAATTGCTTATTTTTCCTCCTTCCTCCTCCATGAACTGGACCTTTGGCCTTAGTCGGCCCTTTGGTGGCTCCAGAGTCATCTAATTTTATTGCAGTTAATGCTCCAAGGTACAAAGCAGCGGTGATGCACAGGGAGTTTCCAGGCCTGGCACCCAACGTAGTGCCAATCAATTTTTAATCATAATGGAATCAATAGTAGCAGCCTATTTTTGAGGAAGAAAAACACTGATGGAAACATGGAAAGCAAATATAAGATCTTATGCGTTGTCTATAATTGAGTTTGTCCAGTGGTTATCTGCATACTCCAGAAACCTGATCTCCTGTCTGCAGCTGCGGCACAAGTCGAAGTCACATGGCAAACAAGGCAAAGCACATTTAATGGCCACCTTATGTGAAATATTTAAATATTCAGTTGTGCATTTTCATTTCATATATGCTGAAACAATTAAGTGAGATTAAAAGACCTATTTGAGACTTTCTTCATTCGTGCTTAATGGATTAGGGAAATTTTTATGACCAGTGCGCTTTGTCCCTTTTGTAATAATAATAGCGAGGTTGCCGATTTTTTATTTGCCAGTTCATAAAATCATGCTTGAATGCTTAATAGAGCAAAGCCTGAGCAGACTGGGACCGCTATAATTGTATCATCCAAAATGCACGTTGGAATACACATGAAGCTGTGGGACAAACATTGAGGCTCTCCACTTTTAAAACTGTATCCTCAAATGCTTTCGTCAGTTTGGGTAACACTTGCTTCCTGTGTTAACACATGACAAGAAAACATTGTGTTGCTGCCTGCAAAAAGTGCGTGGTATTGATATATGACTGCATGTCCTAAAAAAGACGTAAGCAACAATTTGTCTTGCATGCAAATATGTAAATGACATAGCTGCATCTAAGTGGCTGAATGTGAAAAAAACAACAACCCTGCAATAAATGAGTGGCATATGGTTCCAATCGTCTCTTTGTTGGCAATTCCTATACACAAGGCAATATATATAGGTGGAACTGCCGAGGCAGCAAAAACCTTAACTGGAGCCTTATGCTGCCTTCCTATAATGATAAAATGAAGTTTTGAGTTTGGGAGTTTTGCTCCGGCGTGTGTTTTTTGTTGACCTAAAAAAAAGGAAAAGAAACAATATTTCAAAATGATTGTGGTTACTATGTAAATAATCATAATCCGCCTTCAGCATGCTGTATCATGCTCTTCAGCCTCTAAGTTCAAATTAATGCAATTCTTATTTTGTTTGTCTACTAAAGTTTACTAAGATCCATTATTACTGTATCTCGATCATAACCTGAGAGGCTGCGGCCCACTGAGTGCCAAGATGTAAAAGCTGTCCGATGAGTCTCAACGATATGCAAAGCTCCCCCGTTAATAATTCATGTCTGAGTTTACAAATGGCACTGTTGCGCAGAGACGAATCAGTCGAGTCGTTGAAATGCTGTTTGGAGGAGATGAAAGTTTAATTCCTGTCCTAGATTACTCCTCCTCATATCTAAGCAGGCCCATTATTTTGCCTCCACCAATGTTTTCCCACCCGCTGTAATGGGAAATGAAGGGAGACGTAGGCTGCAGTGGTGGGACACGACTGGTTATGTACTCACCGAGGATCCTCCCTGATAGGTGACAGCTGGGGCGACTATTTGCATCGCTGTTTGAGGGAGCGTCCTGTTAGGCCACAAGCTGCTGGAGGGAAAACAGGGCCAGTACTGTAAATGTGGCATGCTGATGTATGTGTGTGTGTGTGTGTGTGTGTTTACTGTATGTGAGCCAGGGGAGAGACAGAGAGGGTGACAGAAAGGTAGACTGAGTCCTTTTAAAAGAACAGAGTGACCAAGGAGACCTACATTAAATGATAACTGTGCAGGCATGCATGCACTGATGCCTTTTTAAGCTGTTAAGTGCTTCTATTTGAAGAACATGTGTGCTTACACATATGGTGCTGAAATGATAAGTAAATTAAATGATTAGAAAATTAATTGACAACAATTAAATAGCAAGAAAAGAAAAGTCAAACTCTCTCTGCTTCTACTTCTCAAATTTGCTGCTTTCCTTTATATTATATTATTGTATATCCATATCTTTTGGTTTTGGACTGTTGGTTTGACAAAACAAGCTAAGTTAAGATGTTGCCTTGGCCACTGAGAAATTGAGATGACTATGCTCGCCATCTTAAGCCACTTTCACACATGCAGTCTATCCCTGAAATGTCTGTTCCGACAATTTCCCACTTTGAGACCTAGTAACATTTCAGGGAAAATGCTGGTACAGCTGTGTTGTGAGTGAAAGCAGTAACATTGCAGGGACAAGCAGGTAAAAGGTATCGTCCGTCTGATGAAAGATGCTCTCACGTAGAGCTAGCAAACCAATCACAAGACTCTGCTGATGATGTATTTGAATCCGCAACTTGTTTACAGATGCCTTGCCAATGCTTTTGTGGGTGATTTGTCTCGCAAACTTGTTGAATATTAAATACATTAAATGAACTTATCACCAGACAAAAACAACCCCTCGCCCACCATGTTCCTGAAAATAATAATAGATGTCTTTCAACGCATACATGTACATCCGGTCTTGCCCCATCTTCTTCTTCTGTTGAGTTTTTTGTGTTACCTTGATCTTGTACCGATGTTCGACAAAGATTATCTGGTAATGTGAGGGGTTCACAGATCCCATCTTAAACCTCCAGAACTGCTCACAGACTCACAGGGACCTGATAATTTCAAACATGTTTGATATATAGGAGTTAAAGTCTGGACAATTATGTCACTACTTTCTGTGTTCAGTGTTGCAAAGCAATGGTAAACATTCTAGCCCTTGTGGTTAACCTTAGCTAGCTTACTACTGTTGATTGTTAAAACTGACAGTTCAAATCTTACCTCCAGTTCTTGCTGAAGTAAAGACAACCTGCCTCTCCCAACCATTTTTTCATCCAGACTCCTTTAACCTTCTGCTTTTGTTTCTTTCTCACTACAAAGCACCAAGTTGTTGCACCATGTCAGTCTCTATTTTCTTTACATTTGCTTCCCCATCAGATCACGTGAGGTCACGTGAGGTGTTGCATTTCTCCCTTTGGCATGATAATCTTAATAATATCCTGTAGTGTGTGATGCGCCTTTTTTTTTTTTTTTAAATGTGTGTATGTTTGAGATTAGAGAAGATCTGTGAAGATTCTCCTCATGTATGTGACGCAATACAATTTCAAAATCGGTTAGGATTTTAAAACTCCTGTACTCTGAGCCCGGCTTTAACCGATTTTAGTTCTAAAGACCTTTACTTGGCATTACACACATCACCCAATCCTTGGAGAGATCTCTGTGTGCCTCTGCGTGGGCTCCTGTAGATCAGTATGCTGCCGTGGCAAGTGAGGAAGTGTTGTCAAAGGCTCTGAAAAGCTCTTTGATAAACGCTGAGGGCCACCACCCCAACTCTCTCTCTTGATTCCTCTCTCTCTCAACTTGCAGACTTAGAGCAGTGAATCAGACATGATAAAAGACTTATTTGAATTGTTTCTTTGCCTGAAGGTCTGAGGTCAAAACATTTACACCACTGTTTCAGATAGGGGAGCATAAGGTGAGAGTCTCAGCAGTGAGACTCCCAAAACTGATCATTTTCTCTTCTCAAAACCCTCTGATACTGGATAATTGGATATTTAGTCGCACAACTACTTTGAATAAGTGTTGAAGTGAAACTTAGAGCAAATTTGAGACATTACTTCACACATACTGTGGAAGTGAAACTGAATATACACACACGCTTGGCAGCACAGGCACAAACACACTCACACCCTCACACACTGTACCACACATGAGATGATCTAATTTGGTGGTTCATCTAAATTGGTGGCTTTAGTGTGAGATGACACTAAAAACAACAACTTGTTCATCATGTATATCATAAGTGACGCACTGTTAACACATGGGTATATTCTTAGCCAGATTTCATGATGTAGATTCTGCCTGTGCTAACTGTCAGTCCTGTAGTGATAAGATTAAATTGAACAAGATGTATAGTATGAAAAAAACAAGACATCTTTTTAAACCTAACATTAGTGCGTATTACTACATTTGTGCAAATAAATAAACAAATGGATATTTGATGAATATTGCATCAATAATTCTTTCATCACCATATTTATGTTTACACATAGTAGATATTAAATATGGACACAGCAAAACAGCACAACCAGTGTGCATAGAATTTGACTTAACATATCACAAGACATTTAAGAAACATTCACACTACAGCTGCTGAATAAAAACACAAAACGATGTACAGGAAAGGTAAGCAAGTAGTATTTGTGATGATAAAAGCATAATATAGTATATATATAGACACTCACTGGCCACTTCATTAGGTACAGCTGTGCAATGTAATGCAATCCAATACAACAGCTCTGCCATAAATTCTACTTTAATGAAGCTTATACATTTTCAGAATTTGTTGATGTTGTCAGAAAGGTGATAACTGTACTTTATGTTTATTATTGAGGTGATTGTGGGTGTTGGTGGTGTATTGGAGGGCATTATAATGAAAAGTGTTCCTAACCCCAGATCCTTGTACTTTGTACTGTAGAATAAGCATATTATTATGTTGTAGATAAGCATAATTCCAGATTATACAAAGGGGAACATGCTAATACATAGAGATGTATATCTAATGTTAACCTGCATTTATGTGAACAATTAGATCGAATTAACATTTTATACCTTTATTTTAACAGGAATTTGTTTCCCAGGGTAAATGTTACCAAATTGTTGCACAGTAATGTATTATATATGATATTTTTGATTTTTTTTAAAAGTAAAGAGTAGTGTAAGGGATTTAAATTTAAAAATCAGTAATCACATTACAGGCACTAATCCCAGTAATGCTCCATCACTTGGACAATTTCCCTAAAGTTTGATTCAAGGTTGATATCAGTTTCTTCTCTGTGCATTTAAATCATAGATGTAGTAAAGGAAAATGTCACTGATTTTCCACATCAAAGTCTGTTTACAGGTCTTGGTGAATACAAATGAAAAAAATAGTTGCATAAAGCCCTTTGTGGCTCTAGAAGGAGCTGCACAAAGTCTGATACATTTTCATTCATTATTGATGAATAAATTGAACCTTTTAAACCTGAAACAACCTCATCTGTTCAGTTGAGTGAATCGAGCAAGTTGAGTGTCATGAGGGTGACGTAGGCACCAGGTTTTTATGAGAAAGAACGAAGCATTGAAAAAAAAGATGCAAACTCTGGTTGTGTTGCATTGAATTTGATACTTTAAAAAAAAAAAAAGCTGTCTATGGTGAGTCTGGCAATGTTATAGGAGCGCAATGCTAAATGAGTAGAGTACGCTTAAGAAAAACTGGATACCGAGTTCCAAGATAGTGTCCCATTTATTCCATACACTGTTGTATTTTTACGGTATTTATTCATCATTTACCGCCATTCTTTTTGTAATGATTATGCATGGGAAAAAATCTTTTTGGGCTAGTGTGCGTACAATGATGCTAATACCAAGTGTGGCCACTACTCCAAAATTGCCTCACAGTCCAGCGTTATTTCTGGGGGCTTGCTTCTGAGGACAGGCTGCTATGGCGTTAGCTTGGTGCAGGAGCTGGAGCTGTGGGAAGGAAGTTAGCCCTTATCAAAAGAGGAGAAATACAGCCTCACAATAGCTCAAAAACTGTGTTATTTACATGTTAGCTGCCAGCTACCCCTCAGTGGCTTCTCCGACATTTGGTTGGTTAGCCTTCGGTTGAAGATGGGACTTCTTTTGGAGTGTAGCTATGCTGCGAGGGATTACAACAAGTAACGAGTAATGGTATTACTTGCTTTTGCTGTTGAGTAATTATTTCAGTAATGTGATTACTTTTTCAATAAGTAATATGTAATGAGTAATTGATTACCCAAGTAACTTGCCAAACATGTTACTAATATGCTAATTCTTTCACGCTTTATTTCTTCTTTAATATGTTCAAATATGCAGTTTGAATGGAAAACACAACAACATTCCAGTTTTATTTACTTACCTTTTTAAGCTTTGGTTAAGAAAGCAAACTTTGCACACATACACACACACACACACACACACACACACACACACACACACACACAGTGACAGTCCTATTCTGTGGGAGCTGCCCCATATTACCAGAGAATTGCCACTGGATCATTTTAGAGCTCAATGTCTTACATATGGGCACTTCAGCAGCAGTTGCTGAGAGGAGGAGAGAGTGTTACTCACTCACCTCCCCCATCTCAGATATTCCCAGATGGTCTGGGAAGTCAAACTGGCAACCTTGCAGTCACAAACCCTCCTCACAAGCCTTCAGGCCACAGCTGCCTGCCTTGTTGATTGGTAATTTCTTCCGGGGAAAAACTGAATGCTTCAAAACATAAAGTACACTCCAGATGTTTGAAGTGTCATAACATAACAATGCAGGTGGTAGACTGACAGCGAGGTAGATTTCGTTCCTCGCCACTGCCAACAACTATCTTTTGTCAAGTCTCCCACACAAAAAGGAAGGCATTTCCATTTGGTGCTGTTAGGTTGGTTAAAAATCAATAGGGAAGCTTTCATTTCTGCACAAATCCTATTTATTTCCTCATATATCGTTATACTGTAAGAGTTTAACAGCCCGCCACAGTTGTCATAGTGACCGCATGTTTTATGGGCTTGATGCCATCATATGATTGTGTGACTCTTTCATATTAAGCTGCCATAGAGAAATGACTGAAAAGATTGATAGACTGCACAAATACAGCTCACTTAAAGACATGGCTCACTTCTCATCTGTTTTTTTTCCCTACTATTTGTTGCTCCTCTCTTCTCCCATAACTGAGGATGTAGGTGCAGTATGTGCCATGATAACATTGCACACTTCCTCTAAAAGCAAATCAATACAGTCATGCACTGAATCGACATATCTAACGTCGTTCCATGTCAAGTGTGGCTGTTGTCAGTGTCGGGGAGATAGCCAGAGGGAATACATGGTATTTACCAGAGATACGCTGTCTCTTGTCTCGTCACCTAAGTGTCTCACAGTTATCCATGGGCTCAGACACACTACCACCCTCCGTCCATCTATCTCTATGCAAAACATTAACCCCAGGACACCATCAATTACTAACTAATTAATCTACTTAAACTGGCAAATTTACATTTATTGCCATCTGGCAATTCTAGTGTTGCACACAAACAATGGTTTGCTAATTGATCATAACTTTATGTTCGCACATGAAAATATATAGTCACGTATACCCTTTGGCTCAGACACATGCAATATTTGTATTGGCAATGCTGTACCGCTGCTGAGACATGACATGAAGCTCTCTTATTTATTCCTTTTTATGATGTTTTATTTCATGCAACAAAGTCATCCATGAGCAGTTAAATAAGATCTTACTTTGTTTTCAAGGAGATCTGATGATTGCTGATGGACGGCAAATAACTAATAATGTACTTGACAAAAACAAATGATTGTGCAGTGTGCAGGCGTTGAAACTATAATTGGACCACTATTGTACAGTACTCTCTTTCATCATAGAGGGATCAATAATCCCGTGGAGGGAACCCAAGAAATTATCCCGGAGATCAGCCTGTACGGTTCAGAGCTGATAATGCCACAGGCGAGTGCCGGAGAAACACAGAGGCCTTGAATTTAATGAAAAGTTTTCTCTCAGACCACAAATATTACCACATTTTAGCATATAACGAGCCCTTGAAAGACTTGGTGCCCTCGGTGTGCTTGCGGAGTCTAGACATGTTAAAACTTTATGCTTCAAAATACAACTCGTGCTCCGTTCTGGGAATAAATATTATTCTTGCGTGTTTGTATGAGTGAGAGAGAGAGAGAGACAGAGTGAGAGAGAGAGACTGTTTGACAGCATTTTAACAGTGAAGTCATATAATTTTCACGAATTGTTTTTATTAATATCCACAAGGAAACTGTTTATATTGCGGTTTCACTTCATATTCTCAGTCTGATACCATGATGTAGTTATGTGCGGGGATGTTTTACCTTCTTGACAATGCCAGTATAATATATTTAGTCTTTCCTCAGATCCTTTTTTATCACCCCCTGTGTGTTAACGTGTTTAAACAGCTTCACCAGCCAGTTTCAAATATGTGGATTAAAGTAAATCATTATCACCCCCTGTGTGTTAACATGTTTAAACAACTTCCCCAGTCAGTTTTAAAGATGTGGATTAAAGTAAATCATTTGTTTTAAATAGGAGTCTGAATGGGGAAAAAGCTTGGACTAAGCTGTGTTCATGTCCATGAAAACTAAAGGTTCACTTGAACAGGATGTTTTAAACATCACCTACAAGCAGTTTAAAGTGTGTTTTGGCCTTGGAACCTGGATATGAATTGCTTTAAATCACCCCGTGCTCCTTCTGTACAAAAAGTCCAGTATTTCAGACAAGTGCACCTTTCTTTCTGATGAAAATCTTTGTCAAAACACCAAGCACCTTTATGAAGGCAACCAAAGGTTTGGTGATTGATAACGGTGGAATTGGCCATACAGTTTCTTTTTTTCATGGTAGAAATGGGTATAGTTCTCCAATAAAATCCTGCAAAGACCAAACTGTTGAAGGAAGTAATTTCATCGGTTCAGGTGGAGAAAAATTGATATAGTCATACTATATGTGGATTCTAATCGAACAAAGTGGACATGACAAAACTGAAATTACAAATACTGGGAGATTGATGGTGGTGACAAGAAATGAAAAAGATCTTTAATAGGTGGCAGAGCTTGTTTTTGACACCAACACCACATGTCATGCTTTTATTCAATGTCTTATTGGGATGAAATATCTCTTAACCCTGAGGTTATGCCTCACGTTGTATTCATTTGAAAAGAAATTTTTCATTTTGTCATTAGTGCTTTTGTCTAAATCATTAAAACGTCAAAAAAATCCACAAGAGCTTGTTTTTATGTGAAAATATTAGGTTGTGAATCTATTTTGCAAAAGAGCGATTGAAAAGGACTCAAGTAATCTTGTCCTCAACCTGAGGTGAAATGCTGACTATGATGCATGACTTGACGGTTTCCTCATCTCTCAAATCTATTGTTTTAAATCGACTGTGCTTTCACACGATTCAATTATACAGTCAATATTGCCGGGCTTGCTTTCTACCACAAAATATTTGACGATATGAAAACCTTGTGTGACCCATTTATTTTGATTTGGGAAAACAATTGTATCTCATCCCTAATGTCTGTCGTGGGCAGGGTTCATAAATCACTCTGCTGGCTGTGTACAAATGTGTGATAGGTGCTGTAAATGCAACAATATCAAAAGATAGAAATTAACATAGATTATGTCATGTATTCATCAGTGATAGGTTTAAAATGAAGCAGCTGCAGACTGCTGCTGATGTGCCAACCCCTCCTCGATATTTCTACTATATCAGAAGTCAGAAGTTGAGCACTCCTTTATAGAACAATGCTTTATAATCAGAATAAATTCCTCAAAAGATCTTTGAAGTTACATTTCTCTGTAAAGAGGCAAACGCAGTGTCACTCACTGTATATGTTTTATGCAAAGCAGAAGAGAATAAGGGCACGAGCTTTAACACTGACGATAGATCAAACCACCCTGTGTTACCAATACACTGCCTACTATTTTCTTGGTCTATTGTCTCTCCTTCCCATGAAAGAGAATTATAAAAAGACATCCACCACTGCAAGAGAGAGAGAGAGAGAGAAAGAGAGTGCAAGCGAGAAAGTGAGAGAGTGTAGAGAGATAGTGTTTATTGCTTGTGGGAGGTGAATGATGGCGCAGCATAAAACCCCACCAAACCGAGCAGATGGAGCCTATGTGACAGTAAAACCCCAAACGTCCGCTGAAGGTTTTTACCAGTGACTTATGAAAGCTATCTGTCAAAACAAAGGCAAGAGTTAGCAGGATGATATGCTAATGAACCGGCTTTGCTCCGGTGACAAATTATGCTTAAAAAGTAAATTGTTTCTCATAAGAACCCTCAGTGTGAGCAAGGACAGCGGTGAGTGCAAGATTATTGGTGCAGGAAGTGACATGAGACAAGTGGTTAGTGAAGTTCAGTGTGAAATGGAAACCATAAATCCTTGCTTTTTGGGGGGAGCAACTGCTCCAACAAAAAGGAACTGTCTCAATGAAAAACTCTTTAATAAATAACTGGGGAAAAAAATGTACAGTGTCACACTGTTAAATCTCCTAAAAATCAATGATAAGATGACTTCTACACACTGTGCTACAAGTTCTACATCCAGGCCAAGATGGAGTACTAGTTCTTATTTGGAAACTTTACCTTATTATGTTGTAACTGATCTTTAAGCAGTGGACACTGAGTGACTGAGTGTACTGTAACGTTGTAACAGAAGTTGATAAAGTAGACAACGCTTTTATGAGTCCCCATTTAAAGTAAACATGAAGGCAGTTAAAGTTGAGAGAATAAAAGCAGGTTGCTGTGAACAGAGGGGGCATTGTGTCTGCAGCCAAAGCCTATGAAGCTAAGAAAGGGCAAACCTGCAGGAGGTTTTATAACTGAGTTATTGTCAATGTTTACATGCCAGGTGTCAATGGTGTCACAGATTGTCATCCCAGTGTTCTCAGCAAGGCTTCTGCACGGTAAACAGACTTCAAAGGAGATGGTCCTGTGCTGAAGTGGAGACACATATGCACACATGCACGAATACACGCACACAAATATCCAAACACTCGGGTAGGCATGCATGAATCAAAGTGCACATTCTCTCACACTTGCACACATGCATGCTGATACATACATGCATTGTGCTGTATAGAGAATGTTGTACTGTATCCAGCCAGTGTCAGCATGAGGTGTCTGGCTACTTTCAACACAACAAAATAAACAGTTCACACAGAAACTGCACAATTCTGAGGAAAAATGCCCTTGAAATGTCATGCTGGGCTGAAGTGCAGTATATGCATGACAGGCTAAATGATTCGATGTGTACATGTGTGCTTCTCTGAGGGTATATGTGTATTTGTGTTACGTGCATTGTATGTGCTTGTGTGTGCACAATATACAGTATTTTTTATGAGATTTATCCAAATGGATTTCAGGGTTTGTGTATCGTGCTGCTTGCACTATTTAATTAGGATGAACTTTTCAAATAATCCATTATTAGCAAGAGTGGATCATAAAGGGAAAACAAAGACAGGACTACGTTTTATTATTTTCCTGTAGCCTCACAGTGCCTCAGCATGTTTCTGTTTTTAAATTTAGATTCTATTTTATTATTGTTTACACTGTGAAGCTGCTAATCTAAATAGGTAAAAGAGCAAATAAGACAACATTACATGGCATTGCAACAGTATTTGAATTATTAATAAACTCAAATGACTTCCAATCTGGTGCTGTCTTTGTATGCTATAGGCCAATTGGTATTCCAATTGAATGCAATGTTTTATGAATTATAAAGCCGATAGCTACTTGTGAAATATTTTCCACATTGTAAAGAACCTTCTAATATATGCACAGCAGTTGAGAGGACAAAGCTGGAAAATTTGGAGGAGCAGTAAAGGTTTGATGTTTTAGGGGGTTTGAAGGTTTGCAAATCTAAAAAAAAAAAAAAAAAAAAACCTCATCTCTTATGCAGGCAGAGTGGATGCGCCTTAAGATACACGTTTTGCTGAGCCACGGTGGAGTGTTTGATTTCAAACCAGTTTTTAGCTGATCATTATATTTTATTAAAAGCATCGCAGTTCATTATGGCCTCGCCAACACTGGGAAGAAAAAAGCCCTGTATCAAAAGCGACACACAGAACTGGGGAGAGTAAGCCTTTAATAGGAATCGGAGTTTAGACATTTATGAAACAAACAAATAAACGCTACCCCAAGAGCTGCTGTAACTGTCAGAGATAATATACAACACTTTTCATCAAACTTGACAGGTTGAACTTTAGTAACCCTAATCAGATCATTTGTCCAATCAGATTGTTCCTTTTCCACTGGAGGCCGTCCTGTTGAACTCTTTAACCTAGTGACTGTCCAATCAGATTGTTCCATGTCACAGAGTCCCGCCTTCCTGTTCGCCGCCCCATGACCTATCAAAAATGAAGGGCATTCCTGAATATCATTTCAATGACAGAGCGCTTGGGGGAGATGGTTCGACCACAATAATTCTTTAACATGGTTTAAACACTGAAAGGATGGAGGATTCAATACTCAAAAAGATCTTGAATGTGTGGTCCTGACTTTCTCTTTGACTTTTTCACAAGTGTCTGTGATATGTGTGAATCATGTTCACTCCCCCACCCCCCACCTCCATCCTCACCCCCCACTACACACACACACAGCATTTCATGCTAGGACCAAATAGTAAAGGGGAAAATGTGAAGTATGTGGAAAAAAAAAGACATCCATAAACTTAAGGTGGTGAAAGGTAAAGGTCAACCAAGAGCCCAGACAACTTCAGTAACTGAACCCCCAAATATGATCGGAGCATTGTGAGGAATTTTGATTTTTGATAAGTCTTTTGCCATAAGTTTCCTATAAAAGCTCCCTTGTCTGGAGCTGCAACATTTAGGACCCAGAATCACAACCATGGACAGCAGTATGGTCATCTATATATACTGTTAATTGTCTGAAAAACAAACAAAACAAACTTTGACTTTTCAAACTTTGGGGAGTATGGTTTTTCTCCACAGTTTCTGAATAAAGCAATTCTCACCAATTTGGTGCAACTGAGCAACAGGCTACCGTGGGTAAGTAAGCTGATATTCTGTATTTTTTTGTTTTGTTTTGTTTATGTTTTTCATCATTGTTTGGTTCTAAAGCAATATTTACAGACAAAGATTCATCTAACAGTGAATTTTCCACAGTGACTGAATTACCTGAGTCTGATTCATCAGTTTTTAAGCAGTATATAATGTAAATTCAGCCTGCTGTAAATATTGTATTTTTATATACTTTATTCAAGCTCTGTGCTATTTCATTTGTCTACTTTATTGTAAATCTATGAGTTTATTTTACTTCTCTCTATCATATCACACAGCAGAGTAATTGGATGCTCTGGAACGCTACTTCCAGCCTGAAAGTAGCCTTACACCTCTGGACCAATGTGTTCCAGTATCAGTGTCAGTTCTGGTTCTGGTCAACCCTGCGGTAACTCAACCCAATCTCCAAAGCCACTGGACAGCTCCTTTGGAAAGGGGAAGTAGTCCGGTTCTGGTACCTCAACCCCGATAAACATCAGAGGCCACCAGTCAGGTCTTTTGTATCTCACAAGGGAAGATGTCCAACTTTACAGAGAGACCCCAGCTGCAGCAGTAGCAGTTAGCAGTAGTAGCGGTAGCAGCACTGGACTAATACGAATAAATACTAACAAATACTACTTCAGCCAAACACAGTAAGGCTTAAAAATGTTTAAAAAAATAAGCTGTAAGCATCACACAGACACACACACACATGCACAAACACACGAACACACACACAGACAGACCCACACACCTAGGGGAAGGATTTAGTGATTAGGGTCCCTCATGCTAAACTCTGTCTTGTTTAATTTTATGCCTTTTATAGCTGTACTTTTCCGTACTATTAATACCATACAGTAAAAGTCCTGCATTCATATTTTTACTTAAAAGTAAAAGAGAGGTATTATTAACACAATGTACTTGAATTAACTTACCATTTGTTTACGGTGTAGCTTTTAATTCTAACTATTGTACATATTGCTGGAAAATTTAATCTGTGATATTGCATCATATTCTGTTTGTTACATTTTGTAATTTTTTTGTGTTTACAATGCAATCATCTTAAGTAGTAGCTTATTTTTAAATGCTTTGGGCCTTAATTCACGCTTATTACATTACTTAATGTGTTCCTTGGTTTTTTGTCTCTCTCTCTCTCTCTCTCTCTCTCTCTCTCTCTCTCTCTCTCTCACACACACACACACACACACAAACCTCCCTGTTTCACCCTCTCTCTCTCTCTCTCTCTCTCTGTCTCTCTCTGCCTCTCTCTCCCCAGGGGGCAGGAGGCGGTTGAATAGGCGGTGATGCAAAAGGTGCTACCAGTGGACGCAGGACTATCTCTCTGATGAGTGAATCATTCTGGATAATGAGGAAGATATTATCTGTATGTAGTGGTCGTGATTTGTAAAAATGCTGTAAATCAAGGTATGACATTTTTATGAGATCATGGGTTAATATGTGTATAATCGGCATTTGTTGGAATAACAGGCTTTAATAAATGAACTAATCCAAAAGCCTCAGAATGACTTAATCGATGATGGCAAAGCTGTAGTGCCTTTACAGTTACAGGATGTCATAGACAAACTAAACAAAAACCCCTCCAGCTCTGAACTTTTAGACCCATTAAATACTATCAACAACACTGTTGAATACCTCGCTGAACTTGGCCACTCACAAACTGTGGAATGTACGTAGAGTGAGTCAGACCTCTTAAGCGCAATAAACAACGCTGTAGACCAATTAACGGTACGGTAATTAACGGGCTCTGCATCCATCAGTCAACAGTGTGGGGAAAATGTATATCAGACAGAATACTCGCAACACATTCAAAATGTCAATTCTCCCCAGTCGAGGGTGGTGTCGCGAAGTGGATTTAACAACATCGAAATGAGACAGCTTTTGAACTTCCCTCCTCCTGAATTCATTCCTGATTATGGGTCATTTTATGGCGGTGTTACGGGAAACTGTCAGAAAAGGCCTTCACATAGACGAGGCACCAAGACATGATACATCTGGAGTTGAGAGGCAAGAGTCTACGTGGTAATGTCTAGGTTGTCTTAAGGGATGACACTGACATAGATCTGTCTAGTTTTCAGGCTCTCCTGGACCAAGACGTACAATTCAACACGCCTGTTATAATGGACAGATCTCCATAACCCTGTAACTCTTGAAGTGGCAGTAAAACAACAGCGAAATTATTAAAAAGAAGAAGCGCTTTCTGTACTTAGTAGAAAACCCAGACAATCAACTGTGTTTCACCATCAATTTGGCTCATCTGCTTCATCCCAGTCTCACTGACAGGGAAGCTGCCATGTGCAGCAGAGAGATTCAGAATAGGGTGGGCTTGACTAATCAGATAGTAGTGACCTTTAATGATGTCCCAAAATTTGAACAGATTTTGGACTGTAAAATTGTAGCGTTTCATAGAGGTAATGGTGAATGAACCCTCTCTAAATTTCAGACCAGTTCCCCAAGAATGTATAAAACACTGTTTTTGTTTCTATTCCAAAATCACTACTATGACATTAAAAATCTTCAATGCTTTTTAGGCGCCCCATACATGTGTAAGTATTGTTACATGGGTTATGTCTGCACGTTGAGTCACTGATGCCAAGGTCATTGATCCATTTGCTTTGCTGTACTCAGAAGGAAGTTGAGCCCGTCCTGCGCACTGAGTGTAACAGGACGTGTTGCTCACCTTTCTGTTTGAGCAAACACAAATAGTCTACAGAGATCGTAGACTCATGTCAGTAATTGCAAGTTGTACAAAAAAATGTGAAAAATGCAACAGGCTGTATTTCACAGCTATGAGCGGTGATGGTAAACCATACGAGTGTCAGTCACCACAATGTAAAATGTGTGGGGAAAAATTGCCTTGTGACTCTAAAGAAAAGAGCGAGGTGCACTGTTGCTACATACAACCTTTACCAGTGGAAACAGAACATACAGAGAAAACATACAGAGAAGCAGTTTCATGGTAGCGACCAAAGGACTACAGAAGGAAAGCAAGATTTTCAGGCTTCGTACAAGACTGTGCATCGGGGTACTTTTGATTTTCAGTTATTGTCAAAATGACGTCAACATTCTCTCGAGGGCTTGTACCATATTCAGTAAAGGGTATCTCTTCTAAAGGATGGACTCTATGTCTGTGTGTCTGTATGTATGTCCTTCACATATCTCTTGAACCATACATCCGATCGACTCTACACTTGGTGGGTGTATGATTGGGGACCCAAGGGATGCAGTGTTTTTTAGAAAGTTTTGAAGATGCAACAAAAGATCCTCACAGTTATTTAATCATCAACCTCACCCCTACCTGCCCAGAGTCAGTGCAGACTAAGATCAGGAGTGCTACCCAATCAGTGGCCAGTCGTCTATATACATAAAATGAGTCATCAGCAGTAGCAGGTCAGCACATTTGTGTCACGCCATGCCTCGGAAACGTAAAGATATTCCAAACCATTGCAGTCTCTGTGCGAGTCGGTCTGTATCTGCTGGTCAATATAAAAAAAACAAAAGACAATTACCAGACTGCTGGCTGATAAAAAACATTAAAAAAGCCTAAAAAGCAAACAACGAGCTTTGATGAAACAATCTGGAGGTTTTCTTTTACCTCTGCTTGCAGTGGTCGATCCTATCTTTGGACAGCTTCTAAGAGGACTCATTAAAACCTAATTCAGAGAGAAAAAAAAGTCTCTAAGGACGACCCAAAAGATGTTTTTGGTGTCGCCTCATCAGTTAAACCGTGTGAGTCAGATGGCAGCCTCTGCTGCCAACGGCGGTGAAACTATGAGACGGGGGAAGTCTAAATGAATACCACAGTAAAGGCAGCTGGTCCGAGGCCCACACGCCGCAAAACACATCTCCCAGTAAATGACGCATGAGACTTTCCAATTGGTGATTATTCATTTTTCTCAGTAATAATCCACCAGTACTTGCCGTTTGGAGTTTATCTCCAAAATAGATTTGTAACAAGCGTAAACAATAAGCACGGTTGTATGCGGTAAGGGAACATTTCCAGTCTTTAATTTCCATTGGAAACGTGGGGACAAGGCATCGCTGTCTTTGCCGGCATTTTGATTAAAAACAAACAAGGAATATTTCTGTTCAAATTCTTCCTTGTTGATGCTTAGAGGTAAATCTTTAAGATGTCCCCTTGTAGCTGTAAACATACTGTAAAACTCTCTGGTGGATGTCCCAAGGTTAAATTGCGACTGGAAAGCTTTGGCGGGAACCTGTCTGCCGTCCTGACCCAGGCCTAAGTATTCCATGTCATTGTAGATAAAATTGAAGGATGACAGATTGCTTTTCCTGTGAAGGCTTCATGGTTAACCATACCTAAAACAATAATTTTGGCATTGTTCCCAGGAAGAGATTCTCTTGGTTACGTAGTTGGGAACTCTCCGGGATGGAGTAAGTTTTCACGTTAACATGGGATAAAGGGTAGAGAGCGTTACCCTTCAGTAAGGCTGTCGAAAGAGCTAAACGCACAGCGGGGGAAATGGCTGCTTTCTTGACAGAGAGGTTTCCTGTATTTTTAATTGGAAATTGGCATTGGGGGTACACATTAGAGAGAAGATGTTGTTAGCCCAGTCACCCTAATTCTCAAATCCACAGAGTTCAAAGGAAGCCTCTTGCTGAAAAATATGTCGGCATGCAGAGGACTCAACAGGTGAACCTGAGCTCTCTGAACTAAGCCTCTGTTAGGGCCGTTATTAGTCATAGCCTGGCCATAACCTGGTGCTGAACTGACTTGTTAACGAATTTCCTGATAAGTTGAGCAGGGTCTTGATCATAGCTCTGTAGGGGTGCGTGGTGCTGGATTGCGATATCAGTCCATCCCCCAGAATGACGTTGCATTGACTGAAAATCAAATTCAGAGGATAATTGATGAGACCCATAGGGGCATCATCATCTAGCTTCATACTGTCTATAGCAAGGTGTTGTTCAGATCCAAATACTTTTCACTGTCTCCGGGAGTAAAAAACTCAATGGGCCCACTGTCAGTAATGGCTGATAAAGGTAAAACTTAGGTGTAGAGCTTTTCATGGATAGCTAGCAGCATTATAGGAGCTGAAAATAAATCCAGGTTCGCCATATTGCATTCAATTTGTGATGTGAAAGAGCCATCTTCTCTGTTCTAAAATATACTTAAGGACCTTGCTACAGGGCTCCAGGTAGACTTCCTTCCTTTGGGATTGCTTCTCCCAACTGATTTTCTCTTTGCAGAGCACCAGTGTTTTTCGAGAACTCCCTGAAACACACTGCCCCGGCGGTCTCTTCCTTGCTCTTCTAGCCAGAACCATAATCCTGGTGGATCCTTTTTGAAACCCCCTGGTCCAGTTGCTTATGTTACCAACAGCATGGCTTATCATCTCCTGATTTAAGGTGAGGTGATGGCAAAACCTTTTATCATCAAAGGTGCTACAAAGCAAAATAATTTTGAAAATATAGATCTATTCCTCTCCTATACATGACACGTTAGCCGTAAAAACAGGAGAGAGTGGCACCTATTTGATTTCCATAATAACTCACAAAATGGTGAGGATTGAGCCTCTGTTGCATCTGCATCAATTTTTTTTACAGAGGAGGCAAAACTTCTTGAAGGTCTAAAATGGAGCTTCACAATAGTATTCCCAAAGGTAAAGTGTTGATGTGTTTTGGTGTGTGTGCGTGTGTGTTTTGATCTGTTTTAATCTCGATATGAATGTTTTCAATGTGTTTCTTCACCACAGGTAGACAGTAGGCAGGGTTAAAATACTGCGTGACTACGTTGCCGTACGTCCCTTGTATATCAACGGTTCTCAAGAGCGGTGCATAAAGCATCACATACCAGCTGATGATGTACCACCATGTTTAGTTTAGTTTTTTCTTTTTTCCGATGTTTCAGACTAAAGTGTTCTCCCTTTTTACAGCTCCAATGCTTCACACTTCCCTCTCATTGAAACGCTGTTTAGGAACACCCCTCATTTTTGATAGGTCAGGGGGGGTGAGTTACAGGAAGGCGGGACCTGGTGACATAGAACGATCTGATTGGTCGGGGGGACAGAAAATAGGAAGCCGGGACCTGTTGATGTGGAACTATCTGGCTGGACAGCTGCTAGATCTTAGGGGTTCAACAGAAAGGCAGGACTTCCGGTGGAAAAGGAGCGATCGGATTGGATGACACAAGGTGACTAAAATTCAACCTGTCAAGTTTGATGAAAAGTGCTGTAAATTATCACTGCTGTCAGATTAAATGTATAATTGCTCTTTTTTTTTTTTTTTTACCCTGCCAAGATTTTACTCTTTCTGTTCACATATTACATTGTGTATTGTACTCCTGCATAGGTAGGTTTTCAGCTCTTCCTTTCAGTGCTAAATTAGATGGACACGAGACATGGATTTTACTTTCTTCTTTTTTAATTATGTTCTTTGTTTTACAGACACCAGTAGAGAACGAGTCAGAATTCACCTCATCGCCCCTCAACATGGCTTAGTCCTATGAGGCCATGCATACCATGGGGGATACTATCATCCACACATCTTTAATATTTAATCATGATAACACAGCAGTAAATCTCATCAGAGCCAATGCATGCTAGATCATATTGTCTGATCCAATAGCATGCTCCTGTGTTGCTATCAATTACAACTTTGGCACCCAACTAATTTGTTTGAGGGCTGGATTGGTAATTTGATTTCGGGCTCACTCACTTGATTTCCCTTACCCATTAATTTCATTTGCACTTGCCCATCAGCGGCACCAGCACATGTTGAGTCACCCACGTCCCAGAGCTCATCTTAGCCCAGTCTTATTAATACCACCAGTTGTGGCAAGTGCCAGCCTGACACTCACACAGCATGCAGCCGCCGCTCTCATTCCAAGCCATCACAGCCTGCATCTCTCCTTCAGTGGCTTGGAACCTCTTAACCTGTCCACTCTTCACCTCACCAGCCGGCTCCTGCTTGTGGCACTGTTGAATATGAATTCAGAGCCTGTGCTGTTCTTTTCACACACCGCCTGCCAAATAATGCCAGCTTAACGAATTCAAAAATTTATTTTGGGCAAAGAATTCTAATTAAAACTTGTCTTTAGAAAGGAAGTCATTATTGTAATTATTGTTTGAACCGATATGACACAGGGAGCTACATTTGGTAAAGTATAACCAATTATATATTTTTAGGGTTAAGTAAAGAGGTACTTTTCTGTTTATGGAAATGCAATGATCAAAGAGATGAAAAGGAGATTGTGTCACTACTGTAATGAGTCTGTTTGAAACATCAAGATAATTTATTGGAAAAACATATTTGTATTGTAATTTGCATTCTGAGAAAACAGTGTATCCAATTAACCTTTTATGACACTGCGATCAGTGTAATCCAGCGCTGTCTTTAGCTTACAGTGAGGCTAGGAAATAAATTATTAAGAGTGAAAAGAGACACTACTTTGATAGCTTGATAATAAAGATTGAAACACAGAAACAGCAAAGTCCTTAAAAATGAATAATAGAATGTAGTAATATTCCCTGATGAAAAAAAAAAACGATCTGCTTTAACAGCTAAATTCACGCAAATCCCATTTGTATTGATGAGCCCACTGAAAAGTGTCATGTGCAAGAGACTTGTGTTATTGAAATTTTAACTAGGATAAATGACAGAGACACAGTGGCACCCTCTAGGGAATCGTCCTCTCGCTCAACACTGGTGTTACAAGGATGTTGTCTGTCATGATGCTTAAATGAACTGGGCCGTAATTTGAGAGCTTCTCTATATTTCATATTTCATAACATGTCTTTGAGTGAGTGTAATTTCTTTCCCATATGTGCGGTTAGCGGTAAAGAGTGAATAATAAAGGAAACCCAAACAATTATGAGGCTTTAGTTGCGCTTCGCTGGCCTTGGTAATGTCACTTGTCTGTGAGGGGAAGTATTCTGTCTTAGTTAGAAGCACTGTCACCCCGGGCTGCTGGATTCCTGTCTGTAAACTGTTGCTTTATGGCCCTTGAGATTTTCTATTTTTTTTCTTCTTTTGGTACCATACAGATGCAGTCTCTTGACACGTGTGTATGCGTGAGTCTCCAGGTCTCATGAGGTAACTCAATCTTTAGAAAATCCATTGTGGTTACTGTGAGCACATTTGTCTAGAAAGCAGACAACCTGCAGTCTATTTTTCCGCACACAAAAAACTAAAGTCAGATATTATTGTGTAAAAGAGAAATAATGAAAAAGCAGTATTTCTGACATGTAAGTATTGCTTTTCTTCTCCTCTGTGTTCAGTGTTGCATACTGATGTGGGGGCTGAACAGGGGTTTTGGATATCACTCTCCTGCCGAGTGTACAGCCCTATCACGAATTCCCCCTGCTTCCCACCACTCCTGGTAAATTATCAAGGCCTATTTCATAAATAAGAATGAACAAAAACACTTTTGTGGTGTATAATAAGATGCAGTAATTAATGTCATCGATTCACATCTGTAAGGATACTGACTGGGAGAAATGTGATTACTTTTATCACATTTCAAAACTTGGAGTTAGTTTCAGAAGCCTGTAACTTAGTTAGTGTGTGACTGTGGAGAGAGCGAGAGGGCTGCTCTTGCTCTGTGATTGATGAGCGCACACCGGGCAGGCTATTAAAAAAGCTGCAGCGTATTCCACAGACAATGGCAATAAACATATTCAGGGTTCTGAATTCAAAATGACTTATTTAGGGAAAGAAAATATTTTTTTTTCCTCTGCACCAACCATAACCATAAACCTTGGATTAATGGAGAATGCCTTGTGCACATTTAAATATGCTACTACACCAACACATCCTGCAAAACACACAGACATGAGTGCACATTGCTCTCTGTACATAAAAGTTATTTTTTATTGATCTCTATTACAATCAACAAGACCATAATATAATAATTGTAATTCTGTATATCAGTACAGCACATTGTACCTGTTAAAACAAACAACATCTATTTCTTTCCAATTTTTTTTTGCTAAGCCAAGCTAAGCTAGCCAGTTGCTGGCTGTAGCTCCATATTTACCATACAAATGTAAATCTTAGCAATAAAAGGAATAGCTTATTTCCCAAAATATGGAACATTTCCTTTCAAAAAGAAAAAAAAATCCAATTCGCAATTCTTAACCAACAACAAAATATCAAATATCAAACTCCCACTTTGAGACTTTGAAAGAAATTATTTGGAAGTCAGTGCAGATATCATACTTATCTGGGAATCTGAAAAGGTTATGATTAGAACAGTGTTCAGCAGTGGAAGATGAATAATAGCCTCTTGTTCAAAGGAAATATCTTTGGAGATACAGCAGGTGATTAGCAATAATGTAGATGCTTTGCAAAATGAGGGAGCTGTTTGGTGGGGAGAGAAAGAGACAGAGAGAAATCCGTACATCACAAATGGATAATTTATAAATGTGCTGTTAGTGGTGATATCTCAAGAGATAACAGAACACATGCATCTGCAAATTGTGGTAGATGAGAGTTTAATAGCAAAGTAATGTGTGTTATGGCTCTAAATATAAGTCAGAATCCTTTGATAAACATTAATTTGATAAAGTTCTTTGTGCTTTTGGTCTTGTCCTGGGGATATGTTGTCTCACCAAACACAGAAACATACTTACAGTACACACCCCCATACAGTATATATCAAGACTGAGTACACACCTGTGCAATATCACTAAGATGTTAAATGATTCAACATTGTATCATCTTACAATTATTGTAGTATTTTAGGGTGGAGTGTAGGTTGATTTAATCTTATTTATAATTAAAAAACAAACAGGTTAAATTGACTAAATTGAAAAAAAAAAAAAAAACAGGCCTCAAAGTACAACCTCAATGCAACAAAAGTGAGTACACCTGTGACTTCCAATTAAGACTAACTGCCTGAACAAGGTTAAAAAGAACCTGTGAACACTACAACTTTCTCGGTTTTGGCCTGAGTTGTGTCTAATACAACGTGACTCCACATGGTGAGTAATTTCTTGAACAAGTAAGAAACCAAATTGTGAGACTTCATAAAGAAGGGAGAGGGTACAAGATCATCATTAGGCTACTTAACAGAAGCCAAAACACAGTTGCAGCAGTGGTTAGGAGGTACAGGAAGACCCTCACTACCAATAACAGAAGGTGCAGTGGCTATCCTTGGAAAATGAAATCGCTCCACAGATTTGGTCAAGATTGGTATCATCCACACCCAGGAGGATTGAATCTGTCATCAAAAATAAAGGTGAACATACCAAATATTGAAAAATAAAAGAATGGAGTTTCATTATTGATGGGTGAACTGACTTTTGTTGCAATTCATTCTTAAATATGGAACTTTCATTATAGTTTAATTATTCAAACATTCTGTTTTTTTTGTGCTTGGTTAATTGGCTTAATTCCTCTTCGGTTTTGTGTAAAAATAAATAAAATTGTATTAAATGGACAGGATTTGTAATTGCTTAACATTTTAGTGATACTGACCAGGAGGGTACTCAGTTTTGTTATATACTGTACATGAGTTGTGCATGCATGTGTTGCTGTATGTGCGCTGACGGTGGGTACAGGTGCTCCATTATTCAAAGTATCTCCTTGGGCTTTAAAGCTCTGACAGAGAACTAGACAAGGTTTCTCCCTGCATACTCCCTCTCTTCATTGCCCCTCCTAACCGCAAAAATATTGCCAGAGCTTCCCTGGGGAGAAGGAGAGGGGAAACGTGATCTGGAAGAGAGGGGCGAATCCACCACAACAACAGCTGTTTCCAAATCACAACAACCTGGGGAAGGGTTCTGGGTTATATTTTATGGGTGGAGAGGGACCACGGATGTTCATTTATTTATCTCCACAGTCAGCATTGAGGTGTGTGTGTGTGTGTGTGTGTGTGTGTGTATGTGTGACAAGATCTGTCATAGCTCACTTTTTACTTATACAGGAAAAAGCCTAAGGTCACTAGTCACTCTGCAGAGTGTTGAGACCTATAACACTACAGCCGGTCATGTGCACAAATGATGAATATGTAAAAATAATAAATTTCATGCGTCAAAATATTATAATGAATGTATGGAACATAGAAAATCTTATTGAGTTGGTCTGATGCCATTTACTTTCCTCTTCACTCGCTTTCATAGAAGCCACTTCTGCATGGGTACAATTATGCTGAGAGCAATTTCATATTTCAAGTATGCAAATATCGATACTGTGGCCACAAACAGTCCATATACGGAAAATATGTAGGCTGCGGCGCAGTAATCCTTTAGAAGTGTCGTACTAGCGCACTGTTTCAAATCTAAATTAGCTTGCATGTGCATTTGAACACACACACGTGCATACTCACACACACACCAATGTGCACACACAGGGATCTAAATTAGCTTCATGTTCTCAGTGGACCTAACACCAAACACACATGCCTCTGGTGGGGTAAATGGTGGGGTATGTATTGGAGCTGAATACAAACACAACCATTAGTTGGAGCAGGCCAATCTCTGGCAACAACCGTGGACATGTGTTGGTGCCTACTCTCTTCTTCACTACACGCTGTTATTAATTTGGTTATCTCCTAATTTACATGCACATACGTACGTTTTCCTTTAGTGGGCCAGACCAGGCCGTGCCAATAAATCACCAGGGACAAACCACCAGGATCAGGCCGGGGGATGTGATAACAACAGCAGTGACCATGACAACAATCAGTACCTGGACCTGGACACACCTGCCACCTAACATTGTGTTCATATAAAAATAAATTGCTTGCACATATATGTTTTGTAGAAAACATAATGCTGCTGATTCCAGACACTTTGCTGATTGGAATTGAAAGTTCAGTTCAAAGATTTGTTGTCACTGACTATGTCATTCGTTCACTGCAGTCACATTACCATTCAAATGCAGTTCAGTAGTTACATCATTAAAGAAATGCATCACTATTCATAGTGCCACAAAATTCAGCTTGGATTCTGACTGTCTTCATTTCTGGGGTTAAGTTTAGTGTGTTGTCTGTTCAAACTGTTACAAAACTAGACCTATAAGAATACTGTCGGTAAGGTTATTAGCTCACATCTTTCTGTTTGCTTGTTTGAGGGCTGGACTCATAAAGGTGCTGTCAGTCACCAATAAGGGGAGCTTCACAGTAAAAAGCTACAGTGGTGATTCAGTATTCACTTCAGTATAGTCACTTTAGAAGATTTGGTGTGATCCAGACCCAACAGATTGGCATGATGCATCCATAAACATAATAAGGAAAGGTTTATATGGAATCTATGTCTTTTTTGCTATTTCTAGGCAACTCAAAGCACAAGACAAGGAGACTTTTGTAATATTAAACAAAAACTAAAATGTTCTTATTCCTGATGTGCTGTATGTCTACAAAAGTGGTGCATTTACTCAAGCAATTAATTAAGTACAATTTTGAGCTTTTTGTACCATGGTTCCTGTGTGAGAGGACTAGGAGAAAACTTACAAATGTCATAGTGCCTGTTTAGTTATAGTTTATTTTTTAATTCTTTAATAAAGCCACTTTGTGTTTTCCCTATAGGTAGATTTCACAACTCTCATTTTAATTGTGAAGCCTGTTAAGTCTCCCGGGTTGCCACAACATCCTGCTATCATGCATTCCTAAAATGTGCTGTGTATAAAGAGGACTATTTTTCCCCTTTCCTGTTTTGAATCACAACTTTTTAACCTCAGTCAGGGGCACTGACTTTGATTCCAACCAACTGATTCAGTGACAGATCACGATAATGACAGTTTCCAACATTTGGAGACTGTCGTTTGTTGCTATTCCTGTTGTATTTGAAGACGTTTTCTGGATGAGAGATCTGAGAACTGTGGTGCACAACAATTTTTCACCAGGGGGATTCTCTGCCATTCTTTCCCTCTGATGTGGGCCTTCTCACTCTTATTACCTTTTTGTTGTCATTTTTTTCTATGTTTTTGCTGCGCTACACCATCTGTCTGTCCTGTGCTTGTTAAATCAGTTTGCCCATTCATGGCGCCCTTTCTGCCTCAACTTCACCCCTGGCACTTTCCATTTAGTCTCCAAAACCACAGAATGATATGCAAGTCTGAGTTAATCCACCCTGAGTTCTTGGATGTTTGTCAAACAATACCAGGACAACAGCATGATTTGCTCTGCGCACAAATCTCAACAGTCTATACCCTCTTGGCATTGTTAAGGGAAGACAGCAAAGGCAGAGACAGACACGAAGAAAATATCCTATCCATCTACAGGATATTAGCTGCAAGGCACCAGTTCATACTGCCAATGATGTAACCCTCTATGCCAGTATGAGCAAGTGCCACAATAAATTACTTCACATCATCCAATGCTTTTATCTGATGATAGTGCTCTGTGTGGGTTGTGTGATTTCAAGCTTAAGATTTTGTTGTTGTGGCAGTGGTGGTGGCATGGTGATTAAGAGTGTGTGAGGGGGAGAGGGAATCAGAAAACAAAACTGTGAACAAGACTGTTATCATAACTGTAATTGTGCAGGGTTTATCATTTATGCAGAGGATGAATCCTGAAATCTGGAGACCCCATCCAGCCCTCCTCTAGGGTAGTCACATATGTAATCTTATTGTTAGAATAATACACAATTAAGCCTTTTTTTAAAAACTTGGGTAGCAGTAATGTTTTTGTAATGGGTCAGATAGGCTCCTGTATTATCAAGGGCAGCATTATGGTGTTACAAAAATGTTCCATTTACTTACACACACACACACAAATTATGTTTATTGACTTTATGGTAAGGGTTTAATAATTATATTTGTTTAGGCTTCAACTCATCTCAAACAACAGTTAATGTGCAAATATTTACTGTGATTTCCACTCAGCTGTGTGTATACCACCAAAGCACAATTGCAACCACTAAATTCTCTTAGTTTCATTATAGAAAGCATCTTTTTACCTGTATTCTTCCTTCCCTCTAATACCTTCAAGCTTGATTAGAGAATCAAGAACAGCAATTTTATTGCATCCAAGCTGAGCTGGCAATAGATAAGAGGAATGTGTGGGTGGTGGGCACCTTGGCATACCTGTGTAACCCTGTACTTGGTGGACCAGTGGGTGATATTTCCAGACTGCAGACCTGTTGGCAAAGACATCATCACGATTATGATCGGCTGAGGGACTGGTGTGAGATTACTGAGCAATCACACGTACAACTGAAATAATAATAAAATAACAAAAACAGAGGGTTTGATTTAATTTTTGTTTGATTGTAGAAATAATAAATCTATATTTACATAAGCAGAAGAGAGAAACAGAGAGAAGTAGGAGTATTGAAGGGGGTTACAGTATTAATGTGGTTGCTCACTAGTATTAGCTACTGTCTGGCTGCCAACAAAAACTTTGCCAACGAGATGTGGGTACCAGACAGCGCATCTATCTTTATCGCCTCACATAAATCTACAATGCAATCTTCCCAGAGTATTTAACAATAAGGCTTTGCTAACCTATCCATTTACTGGCTACTAATTTTCAGTTGCCATGCCCCATTAACCTTAAATTTATCACTAATCTCACATAACAGGCAGATTAATGTGAAATAAAGTAGTGTAAACAGATGTTACACTAAATAACTCAATCATTTACCAGCAATTACTGATCTGTTTATTTGTAATGTAACTTAAATGAGACAGTGGCAAGTGGATAGAGACATATTTACTTTAATTAAACAGATCCATATGTACCAAGGGTACACACAATAACATGGACAACTATGAAATATAATACAATCAAATACAGTGCAATAAATAGGACAAACAACAAACATGTAGGACATTCTTTAACTGTTACTGTCCTTCTATGAGATTTTTCATTTAAGTTAAATTATTTTAGGTCTCAGATGGAAACACTTCACAGGACCAGGCAGGAATAACTGCAGTGATCAAGTCTGTTTTGCTGAAAAATGCTGATTATTATGACAACATACTGTAATTTCACTTATTAATATTAAATTATGCCACAAAACTGAAGTTCTCTTGATTTGTGAAGTGTTTGAATAATAAGCTATGAGTCAGAAATTCAAGTTGTTCAAAATAGTAAAAACACACACACACAAAAAAAAAATTATATAAACAAGATTTCATTTTGTCACCTCCCTACCTGCAAAAATCGAAAAAGCCAAAATAGGACACTTCTAACAAAAGAAACCAAATTAGATGTGACTACTTTTGGCCTTGGTTGTTCATTTAGATTAGTAATGACCTAGAATAAATGTACTCCACTATTTACAAAAGCTACACACAGTTTCAATCAAAAACATCTGCTGTATGTAATGGATGAAAAGAAATCAAAGCGTACATCAATTTGTTTTCTGCTTGCTGCTGTTTCATCTCCAGCAACACCATGTTTACTGACCTGGCAACATGTCATATTGTGTCAAGTCCTCAGTCCTAAGAAGACTCGCTGAACAGAAAGGTCAGAATAGCATGCTCATAAAGAGATGTGGACAGCTTTTAGCCTGTGGCTTTGCTTTAATCAGAGCCAAATGCAGTTGCAGTCAGAAAACACTTCTGATTTACTCAAGCATCAGTGAACACTGGCTCTGAGTAAGACCTGTAGGATTTGTGGCGTTGAGGGCATTGACTAAGAAATCGCAACATTTCCTCGAGAGGTATGAGGTGTGCATGTGTATGTTTGTGTGTTTGTGTGTGTGTGTTTGTGTGCACAGGCTCTCCTTGTGGTGAATCTGTGCCCTGGGCTGTTTCTTCCCAACTTTGTCAGAAACATGTGGCATGAAGCAATACACCTGCAAGTCATGCTGTTAAGTCATTGGTGCTGTGCACTTCACAGTCCTTGGGCCAGTGCATGCTTAACCATATTTATTTCTTATCTTACAGAGAGCAGCTTCATAACAAAAAATAACCCCCAATAATTTCCAAGATGTATTTCAAACCTCTCACTTTACTGATGACTACAATAACAATCCAACAAGACTTGTGTACAACTATTATTATCATTTTTTGCCTAATTACACAGATGAAGGCATTTTTTTCTCTGACTCCAGATATAACCACATCACTGCTTCTATGGCAACAAATACATCTAGTGAGATTGTATGTTTGGAAGAAGGGCATTGTGGTGTGTGAGCGATGAGCACCCATTTGTGAAAGCTCTTCCATCATGATGAGAGACAGCCCACACAGCTCCAAATTGCTGATGAGCTTATTTTTAGTCGAGGGGCTGCCCCAGTGTCTGGTTTACATGTGGGACTGACAGAAAATGTAGAGCAGATTTCCCAGTTAATACTTGTACAGCAAGCTTTCCTGCTTCGTAATTAACCAATTAACAAGCAACATGCCCCACCAACACCATACCTGATTCAGTTTGCAATCAGGAATGCTCGTCTGCAAAGTTTTAATTGTGCCCGAGGCAATAACTTAGTGTTTGTAATCACATTCTCTTTCTCCCTATATTGCACCATGGTGCGTTTGGGAGGAAAAAACTTACTGGCGCAAGCTAATTCGGCAAACCTCCATGTTGGAGGTGAGCGCAGTGCACATTACCAGCAGTGCTTAGGGTTTTGCTGAACAACAGAATGAGAGTTAATATGCTCCCCAAATTATTTACACATTGTGCATTTATAGCCTCCAATGAGAGGTGAGAGGCAGGCAGGGGAGCATTCACTCAACATGTCCCTCTTACAGTGAGCTCGTGTTGAGACCACAGAATGCGGACACATGCAAGCAAGAAACTCCCCGCCTCCATATTTCAAGATGAGATAATAGGAAAATACTTGCATTTGAGCATAGTAAAGGAGACATCACAGGTTTTGACTGTGGAACCCGCACGCTCTGCTTGCATGGTGCAGGCGAGCCCTGTGCCAGAGCCAATCATCGTTCAGGAGGCAGACATGGTGCATGGACTAGATGAATCACTAAGCTGTCATGTGTCTGTTTCACATTCTGACTGTGGGAAAGCAAATTATAGGTGACTTAATGTTCCTTTTTTTCTCGGCTTTCTGGTGCACTGCCAGGCCATACACTGAGCTAAAAGGCAAAAATATGGTCTGTCAGATGGAGGCTGCCACTAATTGTTCAGCTCAAATCCCTCCATTTTCTTTAGGAGACCACAGCCACCCACCACTTTTAAAAATACATGGTTGACGCTATTGGCTACAATAGACTTCAAGCAATTACAAGAGTCATGCATTCTAATATGATAGACAGAGGAGAGACTGGGATTAGCTTTGCACTCTTGATGTTACATACACAGACCCTAACTGCAAAACACAAACAATCTAGGGCACCTATTCCAAATCCAATTGTTGTGAACATGAAGCCAGCTAGTTTCAGGCAGTGGGGTGAGTTTGGCCCACACATACCAATTAGGCCAGTTTCCAAAGCAATACTGCACAATGCTGCCCAGAGGACTGCAGCAGAAAAAGACTTTGATTTCCCTCATTGTGATAGTAATTTCATATTCCTCTGAAAAGCAACATGGCTACTGAAGCTTGAGTCTCAAGAAGAGCAATGAGGAGCAATTTACAACAAGATGCTTGTTTAGTAATTTACATCCAATGTCTTAAATAAATACGCAAATGTGCTGTGAGTAGTTTGGTGTAGAGGTATTGGAAGGCATGTGCACTTGTGCAAACACAACAGCCTTTGATATATCCTCAGACCATCCAAGAAAGCCTCTTTGATTGGACCCGTAGCGCCCCTCGGTAGTTTCGTTAACCACTCAGTTATTGTCTCTCGCTTCACCCACATGTCTGAGAGTAATTCTCGCATCTGGGATCAAAAATCAAGGCCATAACTGAGAATGCAGCCTGTGGTCTTCACGCCGTCTAAACGCTGTTGAGCCCCAATCCCACCACAGCACATCAGACAGATTGAGGAATAGAGAGGGAGGAGGCATGTAATGAGAGCCAGGAGAATTACTACACTCTATTTATAGGGAGTGCAGGATTGTTTACCGTCTTTCTTAGCTACTTGTTTTGACGGGTGGTGAACTGCTAATGAGATGAGATATCTTTCAGTTGCCATATTGTTGTATCACCCAAGGGTGTAGGTTTGGTTTTAACTTTGGTAGGGACATTTTTTGTCTGACGACCAAAATAATTGTGTGCATGTACTTGCTCTCTATCACTCTTCTCTCTTTCATAGGCACGTGTGCACACACATGCACACATAACGAGCCTGACTCTGCAAAATGTTCACTTTAATATGCATTTGTTGACTTGCCTGAAACTGGACTTGTATCATGTTTTTTTTTTTTTCTCTGATTTTTACATTTTATATTATTGACAGACTACTTAACTATTGTTTTGACATGAGGAGTGAGATTGGTTAGGGTTAAGGTGAGAATATCAGGGTAAGCCAATCAGAGGCAGAGTAAGGCGGGTCATGACTTCGCCATCCTATGAAAAAAAAATGTTGCCACCTGTCTGTGTGTCTCTGTGCTGCTCAGGCTGCTGCTGGCACGATTTTCATAATGAAAACCATGCCTGACAGACACAAACAGATCAGTTGGACAAGCTGTGGCTTATTTAGCTTATAAATAATGTTCATGTCTTAATGACAATGATAACTGTTCCTGATCCACGCATGGAAAAGAGGGGAGTTGTCATTAAAAAGTAAATATTTCTCCCACTAATTGCAAAGATTAATGTTTGGATTGATTACAGAACATTCTTATTAACCAAGCTCAACTGTTACTGACACTTTGGTTCTTCTTTAAAATGGGCCAGATGTCCTCATTTGCTTTTGGGATGAATTCTCACCAACAGTAATAAAGTTTTTTAATTAAACAGCATGTCTGAGCAACAATAACAAATTAGCTAACAACACCTAATGCCTGAAATTAAATATAATATCAAATATGATCTTAGTTTTGTCCGGTGAAGTCGTTTTCAATGCTGTGACATTTGGAACGTTTAAAATATAACCGCTTCAGATTCTCCACTTCACCAACTCCACTACTGCTGCTGCTGCCGGTGTTACACCATATTTGGTGACACATCAGATTCTGTGACCTGCATTGTTGGAAGAAGTACTCAGATCCTTTATTTAAATAAAAGTATCTGATATATTAAATCAATTTAACAAAGTACATCATTAATACTGATGTGTCAATGCATAAGAAACATTTTAATTTATCACTCACAGCCCAATTTTCTGCAAAATTAGCACTTTCAACTTAAATCTACCTAACGGGGTACCTGCAGAGGTTTCCTTTTTTGTCATATTTCACAGGTGCTTTATTATATCTAAGAATTTTTCATGACTTTGTCAATCAATTTGTTCCTACTGACTTCATATATCTGTTGCTGTTTTAATTAGTGCTTTTTAAAAATGCCAGTGTATTGGGGTCCTGGGGGACCCCAGTCCAAAGATAGATTTATCTATCTTTGGGGGGGGGGCTCAGTCATTTTGAAGGCTTTGTGGAAAGATTGTACTTGGAATAAAAGCTGCAATTTGTATTAAAGACAAATATATATTTTCATTTTACACAATATGCAAATTAACTGGAACTTTCCTAAAATAATAATAATATTCTGTTTTTTCCAGATGACATTAATTACATAACTAATTAAAGCTGCGAGCAGCGTTGGTCGGGACCTCGCACTCTGGTCCGTCGGGATCAGATCATTTTGCTTTTTAAAAATGAGAGATATTTCTTACAAGTGTGGTGTGCTTTAATTTTGAAAGTTTGATTGACAGGATGAGCATTTTCTGCAGGGTGAGACATGTCTGTCTGTCATCAAAATCATGCAAGTTTTGGGCCCATTCACTTCATGTCAATTAGTAAATTGAAAACTCTTGATGAGTTTGTGTGTAAAACAAATTAATTTCCTAATTTTCATCAAGTCTATTTTTAGAAAAGGAAAAACTTTTAACTCACATGACCTGGTGAAAGTTTGATTGACATGTGTACTGTCAGGTGTGTTGAGACAATAAGTAACTGCAGCTGGACACAGAAAAATACTCATATATTTGAATGGAGAGTGTGAGCGAACCCACACCTTTTTGAACATTTACTGCTTCCACGTAGTTTTAGATACAAACTTCATTTGAACTTTAAACGAGTCACAAGACTTTGACCTACAATTCAAATAAATCTTGAATTTACATGTTTTTTCTATCTTTTATTGTATTTGAGATATTAGAGTGTGAGTTTTAAAGTCTTTTCTTGCTCTGCCTGTGATTTTATAATGAGTGTGTATTGTGGAATGTTTCACAGCACTGAGGAAGTGACATCACCAGGAGCACTTGGAGAGGAGGATTTTAGAGAACACTTCTTGTGAAATATCCTCATAAATCCCATTACTTTGGTCAAATCTTACATTAAAAGTTATATTTTTTAGTAGGAAATTTCGTTGAGAATCCATTGATACAGGTTTGAAAGTGGTCAGAGGGTTAATTTTTACATTTTATCAAATTTTTCACCAGACCTGATGTGCGTGCCAAATTTGGTGAGTTTTTGAGCATGTTTAGGGGGTCAAATTTAGGATTTAAATGGGGTGATAATAAAGAAAGAAAGAAACAAACAAACACATGAAAAACAATAGGGTGCTCGTCCTTAGACGAGGACTACTGTTTTACAGTAGTCCTCTGCCTTTTGGGCTCGGTCCCCAATAATGTTTTGGGAAGAAATAAGTTAACATTTTGCTATGATGGCTGTTTCTTACAGTAGTTTATTCAGTCGGTAGTCCTTGTGTGTTAAATATGTTGGTAGGATGAGGGTTAAGTAAATTTATCTGGTAATACTTCTCTATTTTTATTAAGGTGTGGTTTTAAATGCAGGATTTTTAGGCTACTTTGACTTCAGTAAAGGATCTGAGTACTTCTTCCAGCACTGCATGTCACAGAATCTGATGGGTCACCAAATACGGTGTAACACCCGGCTGCTGCTAGTCAACAATGAAGTTGAGGGTTGCCAGATCAGGTCGAGTATCCCCCATATCCTGCTCTTTCACTCTTTATCATAATAGCACACCTGGCAACTCTGCAGAGATCTTACCGTTAACATTACGTGGAATTAAAGCGGCTAGATTGTTTGAGATTGGTAAAAATAATGGTGGGAACAGCAACACCTTGATATTGGTAGGGACATGTCTCTTCCGTCCATAGCCAAATCTATGCCCATGGTATCACTTTCCAGCACTTACCATATGTTGGAATTACCTGTGAGAGCCTAAGAGCTGTTTTCATGATACATCTTTAAACCCTGCAAGTTGTCCTCGTTCAATTCGGCTTTTTCTCACTTCTTGCCGTAAAATACAATCATATTTTTGGTGTTGGGAGTCGCAGCAGCAAGACAGTCTATTCAGTCGGGTGATACTTATTTCTATGTGAGACGGTGTGGGAGAACCTATTGTTGGAATAAATCTTCACCCTCTCATTTGAATCACTGGAAATGCTTGATCATTTGTCACAGGGGAGGAGAGAAACCAAAGTACCCCAAAGAGAGCAGAGGTGTTACTGCATGGAGGCGGCCATATTAGCAGAGATATCCTTCAGGATTATGTGCCCCTTCAACCCAGGCCAGGAATTTGTCAGCAGAAGTGCAGATATGGCTCTATCAATAATCCATGGCATTGTGTATTTCCCAGCTGATGCCATTATACGGCTGGGGGATGACAGCACTCACCAACTCCATCATCTTATCCACAGGGACCAGGATCTCATAAAGCGCTCTCAACATAGACATCTCATATAACGGGTAATAACTCCAGCCAGTTAATACAGGGGAATTATCAGGGAGAGGAGCGATGAACCCAGCAAAAACTGGGGCGGCCACTGCTGTATTATGGTCGTGGAACGAGGAGAGAGCAAGGGAGGGTGTCAAAGGAGGGGGAGGGATGAAAAGAGAGGTAGGAAATAGAGAGGGGCAATGAGAGAGCTTGCGAGATAAGAGGGGGAGAGTTTTGAGAGAGATAAAAGACGGCGGAGGAGAGAAAAGAGAAAGGGAGTGAGTTTGTCGTACGAAACAAATGAGCAAAAGTTAGAGAGGAGTAAGAGAAATGAGTAAGGGGTACGGAGGAGTAAGGGAGACAAATGAGGTAATGATTTAACAAAAGGCATTTATGTCATTTTTTTTTAACTCTGCACTACTGAAAATCTCTGAGTGTGAGGCTCTTTCTATCACACTACCACACAAAGGAAGGTATCTTTGCAAAAGACTCAGTAATAAAGAGCTTAAACTAGTAATCTCCCTAATCCAAATTAAAGCTTCCTGTAATTCCTTTCATTACAGTATCAATTTGAGATGGCTATACTGTACATGGTGCATACATAAAGAGATTAACTCCCTTATCAATGCTACCTATTATGTCGGTCAAAAAACACCTCCTGCCAATATTAGCGGTTCTGCTTGTTAGCAAGCTGCTAGTGGAGGCCAGTGAAAGCATGCTTAGCCATGAACAGGTTATTTGACCTTTGGACCTCTGCTTTTAAGTTTGGTTGAACTGGACTCTGGTTTGTTTTCCCCCTTGGTGTGATTTGCTTGGGCACATCTGAACACATCAGTTGTACATGGGTGTGGACCAAAACCTTTTAGGATGTGGTCTTGGTCTGGCCCCAAACTCTGGAGTGGTTAATTTACGGTGGGAACATGAGCTGACCTTGATCCAACCCAACCACAAGGCGTAGGCAGATGCAGATGCAGATGATTGAAATCAACAAGAATGCACTAAGGTCTGACCTGGACTAGTGCAACAAAGTACATTGCATTTCTTAAATTTGGCAATAGGACCTTCTTCAGGACCCTCTTCCTGTGTTTACGTTATTGTTCACACCCCAGACACATCTTACCAATGAGTGGACTGAACCTTGTCACATGGCTTGTAGTGATGCACTTTGGTTTGCTTGGATTTTTCTGTGTGTGAAAGGAAATCGAATCAAGGGGAAAACGCACTAAGTTTACAAACTATTCAACTGATTTGGACCAGAGCAAACAAACTATAGGTTTGAAAACGCACTCAAAACCAGCACTCTTCCTACCAAATTGGAGGGTCCATATTGCATAGTTAACATGTCTGTTCCTTTGGTTTTTTAGTTCTTTGACTGAGACAAATCCCCCCAAAATACCAGACATATCACAGATGGGGTGACTGGTAAATCTGTTATCCATTCATGTGGTTGGCAATAATGTCCTCTAAAGACAAGGGTAATTTTTTGAACATGAAAGCTATATTTTAGAAGCAATAGTTTGACATTTTTTTTGGAAAATAGACTTATGTGCTTTCTTGCCGAGAGTTAGATGAGAAGATTGGTACCACTCTCATGTTTGTATGCCTAATATGAAGCTACCGCCAGCAGCCAGTTAGCTTAGCTTAGCAGAAAAACTGAAAGCGTGGAAACTTGGCACTGCTTCTTCCGGCCACGAAATAGTCTGGCAAATACAGAAGACTGCCAACACATCCAGCCTAGTTTTTAATTTAGTCAGATACGTTCTTTTAAAGGGAAGCATAGCAGATCTTTCTCTCCTTGATGTATGCTTGGTTAGCAGGCAAGTTGTTTAATAGAAGTCCATTAAACCTTTGATTACACTGTAGCAGCCTCAAACTGACATCAGATGGTAATTGGAACTGAATATAGAGAAAACATTTTTCTGAAGCCCAGCATTGCTTGAAAGAATTGCAAAGTAAAACCAGATAATCAGCTGACATATGCAGTGTCGCAAAATCTCTCCCTCATTCACTCAGTCACATGCCCTACATAATTTTTGCAAGTAATAAACTGGGAATTTGGACAATAATGAATCGCCATCATTTTTGCACTATACAACTGTATAGTGCACTAGGTAGCAAGTAGGGAGGGTTTTCGGGCAGAGCCATAGTATCTACTTTGTGAGGTGGTGTTGTGCTGTTGCTTTTAGAACCTGTTTTGCATGTGGTTGCCCTAACAGTGGTGCACTCTCATCCAACTGCTTGGACAGTTGTGCCACCCGATTGTCATCTTTGTTCTGTGTCACTGCCCATTAAATCTTAAGCAACCAATAATAAGCATCTGGCTCAAACCCTTTATCAGGCCTTTTAGTCTTAAATGTGGGTGGGTGCCAACCACCAGTGCTATTAGCAGGGAGAGGCACAGGAGGGAGAAAATAAATATATAATAATGCCACCCACCAAGCAAAGATATTCAGTGTTTGCATTTCAGGGGACAATAAAGAGGGCCATCTGTTCCTGTCATTCGTTCTTTATTGTTTTCCTCGGCGGGCCACTCACTTTGAAACACCACATCAAGCCCTCCCCACCTCACATTCTCCGTACTCCAGACCCCCCGACATACACAAACTACAGTCAAACTGTGTGTATACAAGCTCGACCACGCACAAACACATGCCAACACACATGCATTGCTCTCACCTTTAACCTTCTACAGCTGTAACACAAGGAATGGACTCAAAGGGCTTTTGCATTTTGGATCTTTGGTAGAAAAATCATGGCAAAAAAAAAGACAAGATGCTGAGGGGGGCATGGCTTTGAATAAATTCTCTGTCCTTGTCCCCCTTGTTGGCACCAATGATAGTGTGGCAAACATTGCCAAATGTTTTTCTTTCATTCCTGTGGCAGGATCATGAGGCAGAGGAGAGGAGAGGAGAGGAGAGGAGAGGAGAGGAGAGGAGAGGAGAGGAGAGGAGAGGAGAGGAGAAAACATGGGATACAAACCACACTTTCCTCCTCCTGGCATAGGGTTTACCAAGGAGAAAGTCTGCAATATTGGCTTAGTAAATGAATGGTTCCTGGGGGACATATCAGCCTGAGCTCCTAGTTCCCCTAGAACCATGAAAGGCCTGGCAGCTGGACAGGGCGTGACTCAGGGACTGTGGTGACATCTTGGAGTGGTGCAGCACAGAGAGGACACAGGATGGAAGCCATTTTATTCCCAGTTATGAATTATATAGCATATGAAAATTGTTGTCATCCAGCTAGGAAAAAATGTCCTTATTTTCCCTGGAATCTCCGCTTGTTGCCTGGCAACTCGTCATGGTCAAGACATAGTCTGGCACGTAACCCATCGTAAAACAGTTTTTAAGGAGATAATGTTAGGTTTAGAGGGGTTAGTAGGTAATTTTTTAACCTTTCGACAGAGCTAGGCTATCTGTTCCCCCCTGCTTCCAGTCTTTATGCTAAGCTAAGCTAACCAGCTGCTGGCGGAAACTATGTATTAACCGTAAAGACAAAAGCAATATCAGTCTTCTCCTCTAACTCTCGACAAGAAGGCCAAAAAGCTTATTTCCTCAAATGCCAAACAATTTCTTTAAAATTAATAAAAGCTGAAATTGTTTATTGAAGTAGTGAACTTCAACAACTCTGGCTATGTCATCCAGGATAGATACAAACCGACAAACCCTGTCATTTCTCAAACATCCTAGCACAGTAAATAGATTTAAATGTTTTTTGACACATCCCATCATACAGATAGTAGCATATTATTTAAAAAAAAAGTAGTATATAATTCTCAGAAACGTATTATAATCAGCCATTAGCCATATATATTTACACAAATATTGATACAACATTATTTAATACTTTTAAGACAATGACACTTTCATATTATAAATTGTAACACATATACAATTGCAATGGATATACATAATATCCTGCAGACATTACGAGGAAGACAACACGCACAAGCAATGTTTTCTCACCAGTGATTTGACTGAATGCAAGATTTGCAGGTGCTTTTCCATCACAGTCAGCAAGGTTAAACTCCAGAGAAATTAAACAAATTGCTCCTCTAATGCAGAGTAAAACAAATGGAGAACTTTAGTGCACATGTGGAACCCTCTTGGGTTCTAATTATGTAAAACTATAGACATCAGAAGGCACTGAATTCTTTAATGAGCACTTGAGAGAACAAAGGGAATTTAAGTGCATGTTAATAAGAGAGGCGAGACAACAGGAGGAGGCAAAATGCCACAGAAAGAATCACTACACATTAAATGGGGGCATTTGCTATCTTACCACCAACCAGCAGCTTCCGACACTTACACTGGGTACCACACAATAGTTGAGAGGAATCTATTCTCACTGAGCACACAGCTAATGTGTTAATAGGTTCTCCATGGAAACAACATACAATAAATTGAGATGAATCAAGTGTCACAGAACTGAGATTTTGTTATTAGCACAGGAGAGGATGAACTGGAGATTTATCTCTCCACAACCCACAATCGGTGAACTGACGACTTTCCCCTGACCAGTGTAGCACATGTGGGTAAAAAATTACAGGTTTCACTCCCCTGTCAGATCATGGGACTTCCACAGTGCCATAGGCTTCATACCATTTGGATTCATTCAATAACAAACAATGCGTGATACATTCAGGAAGCTGTGTTCCACTTCGCCGGTTGGTAGGCTGGCCAATTAGCATTGACAAAGACTCCCGTGTGTATAGGCAGGCAGAACACCGCCCAGATAGCACATTTCTGTTCACGAGCCAAAATGGATCGCACTGCGGGGGGTCCTTTAATCCCCACTGTTCCACTGAATAATGTTTTAAATCAAGAAACAGTGGTGCAGGATAGCCACTTTCATTGAATATGGCTGCTGTCTGTGTACCGATGCACATCTTGCCAAATCACCATGTGTGTATGTGTATGTGGGCTGCTTCTATGTGTGCATATATGTACAGCATGCTTGCCAGTGTGTATACAGCACATGGATTTGGTATTTTGAGAGAATACATGAGTTCACAAATTACTGAGTGGTTACAAAGAGAAAAGTCAGGATCATATCAATCAATAATTAACTGGTAATCAAGGAATAATGAAGAAATAGTTCATGAATCACTATATAATTATAGTATCATAATAAATTATGTGAGAATAGTCTGCTCGATGCTATGTAAATGTCTAATATTCAGTTAAATCTCTATGAATCAGCATACCAAGCACATTCTCAAAGCTGAAATCAATCATGTCTTTTAGTTAAAATAATGAAAATAAAATAAATTATATGTGGTTGAGTGCTGTTCATTCAGTCTTATTGCTTTAGAAGCTCCCATCCTTCCTGGCTGATAATATCAAGAAATTCTGTTTGCAGCTGAGCTGCTACACAGGAAGTGACATGTCTATTTTCTAGTTTCAGACACTGAAATCAACAGAACAGAAAAATTCAAATAGTGGATCAACTCTTTTAGTGGCTTATTAAAATAAACCTCAAGCTTGAGAAAATCTTTTGCACCAGATTTAATAAACAAGAAGCATTTATCTGAGGCAAGAAAATAAACAGAAAGGGTGACAGACAGAAGTTGTTCAAAGATGCAGGTGAATATTGGTTCTCACAGAAGATAATTGATTCAAAGATGATACATCTTCTTTTGGAAAGGTAATATATAGCTGTAACTTGTGAAAAACTCCGATAAGTCTATGTCATGCTAGCAGATAGCCTGCCCTTGTCAAATAACACTTCGAGAGATCATTAAACTGAAAATGGTCCAGCAAATGTATTTTGCACATTGTGTGTAAAAATTAAAGAAATACTTGGGCCATCTGGCTACAATAGTGAGATGACATCACATGTAACTATGTGCTGAATGGCACATAAAGAAGAATAAGCATTACTTCCTTACTACTAACATATTATATATACCATTTTTGTGCTTGAAACATACTCTGTTGCTACCAGGAATGCATAATTACCTCAAGATTACCTTACTATTTTATGTGTCTGTTCAAGTTAAATGCCACATCATTGTATCAAACTGTCAAGTAACCTCTCAGTTTTATCTGTGAATTCAATATTTGCTCATAAGTGGCACAGACCAGAGAGTGCAGAAATAAAAAACAAAGTAATCATATTCAAATCACATTTACATAGATATTCACACCCATATGTTGTATTATTTGCTATGCTCATAGGTAACAACTTGTGAATTTGTGTACTTCATTGTAAAGCATTACAAATACATGCACTTACATTCTCATATCACACATATTTGCATATGTATGAGCCTCTCTAGTAAGTGCTTTGAGTAAATGGGGTGAAAAGACCCATACAATAGCAAAGTGATTCAAGGTCTGTGATCCAACTTGTACTCTCTGTGGTGCTGCAGCTCCGTCAAAATGAGTCTTTGTTTGGCATTAATGGCAGCAGATCAGTACTGTACTTTACAGGAGTTAGAGCAAAACTATGGCATTGACAGAGCAAGGTTATCACAGCAATACAGAAAGATGCTGAACTGCAAACTCAAGGCAAACCTCAAAAGTTAAAATCAAAAGTTTATTCATTCTGAAAGAAGTCAAGTCTCTCATATATGGATTCTAAAATCACCTTTCAACAGTATTTCAATCATGGAGAGACTATAAGAATAAAAGAGATAAAGATAACGAAGTGGAAACAGGCTGAATTTATTAATGAAAATAAAGTATAGTCTTTGGCGCTTAGACTCCGGTAGAAAATATTTATAATCTTGGGTGATCCCATTGATTATGCGCTCTATATGGGTCTAGGAATTCCCCTGGAGTCTAGACACTGGTGGTGGTGGAAAAGAATATATATCGATGCTGCTGGGACGTCTTTTTATGTGATATCTTAAGGTCAGAGGAACTGACTGGAGAAGGGTCAGGCACTCTTCATGAGGTGGTGAAGGGGTGGAGGTGGGTCGCAAAAACACGTTGGTGCTGAAATGACAGCTGAATGAGAGAGAGAACACTTTTAAAGTTTGACAGCAAGCTGATGATTGTCTAGTTGTGATTGGTTGGAAAAGGACTATGGGAAATTAGTGCTTGTGACTTAGAGAGCATGAGCAAGGAGGTAGTCTTCCTAATTGAATTTTCGCTAAGCTGTTTGTCTGCAAAGTTAAAGGTCTTGGAAATTATCAATAAGTTTACTCCTCCATAGTCACATTTGGCCAACGGTGGCATGGAGAGTCACAGATGCATTACATCTGACAACATTATTTCCTCAAGTTTCATTTTATTTACTCTAACACTCCTCAAAAACACACTTTCATTTTGAAGTGGCCTGACCTCCTCTCAATGATTAATCATTATCACTTCAAAATGGTCAGAGTTTTTTTTTCCATCCTCCAACAGCAGATTTTTGGTAAAAAAAAGGCATGCAAGTATTTCATCCTTTTCTATTCAAATTTCACAGCACCATCTTTGATTTCCATAGTCCAAAGTAAGGTAAGCCCCAGGGCGGTGACAGACTGTCATCCTTCCCCTGGGGGCAGAAGCCGCACTCTTCAGCTCCCTAATGATGCGCCTGTCTTTTGAACGAAGAAGCCCATGCCATGGCCTATCACTTAGCAAGCTTAACAAAGCAGGAGGTGGTGGGGTAGACAGAGAGAGAGACAAAGACAGAAACAGAGGGAGACAGAGGTGGGATGGTGTAGGTTTGGTTTTTGGCAGATGAAAGCTGTCCCTTCCAGAATTTCAAGCAGAAATGAGGCAGGTTAAAAGCAGAATTTCCATGACACGTACTGTATTGAACCATTACTTGACATAGCAGTGTGGCATATAGGTCAATTGGGCTGCCATTCAGAGAAAATAAGTCAACGTCTTGCTCATTGAACTGGACAAAATACAATAAAGGGCAACAGTGCTCCTCAAAAAGTCCACAATTCATCAGCTTGCATGTCATAAGTCGCTGTATTGTGCTCCCTACAGGAATTAGATAATTGGAGGCTGCAATGAAATACATATTGCATAAATGACAGGCTGTAATACAGCTGTTGTTGTCCCAGTGTCACACTGTAAATATGAACATTCTCAATCTGGAGGACTCTGCATAATCACAGTTTATCCATTATATCCTCTTCTCTCCTGCTGAATGGCAGCACACACAGTCGGATTGCCCTCAATCATTCAGTAATTGATGCTGTGGCATTTCACACTCGTATTACCCAGAACAGCCTTGGTTTACCCAACCCCCCTTTTTTCCACCATCCCTGTCTAGATCTTCCTTCATTCTCCAAATATCCCAAGGCTTCTTTCCCTGCAATTTTAAGTTTAGATTGATTTAAGCTCTCCTGGAAGCCAATTTGGTCTGTTTGAATGTTCTTATAATCTCCTGATTTGATTCACCAGGGGACTGTTGTTAGTTGAGCAGAAACAGCCTATACAGCAGATAAGTAAAGAATAGCATCACACGCATTGTGGAGCAAAGGAAGTCCAATCCACGATAAAAGAAGAGTAGCCTGAGGGTGCAGGGAGTGGCCACAAGGACTCCCTTTCTTCCCCCGTACTTTTTAAAAAAATTATTAAATCACATAAATGCAGGAACACCTGGGACAGCCCGTGGAGGAGGATGTGGAGTAGAGAAGAAGGAGGGTGGGAGTGGTTGAAGCACCGCCCTAAAAACCCTGCTATTTTGAAGAATATATGAATATAACAGGATTCTTGTATAGTCTGTGGCAAGGATTAAATACAGCCCACACTGTCAAACATGGATCAAGCGCTCTTTTTATTCCTTTCTGCCCACCACTAACTGAACAGTTTTACTGTGTTCTAAGAATCTAAGGGGTTCAACACAGAACAGGCGGATCTTTTGATGTAGGACATGTTTTAAGGTTCATGTGTGGTGTGTTATCACCCCTCTTCCCTCTGTTCCTCAGCATACACGGCTTAAAGGAGGCAGAAGAGACTAAAGGAAGGCTGCCTTTCCCTTTCTTTAGATATATAAAAGCAATGGTAACGAATGCCAGAAATATGTTACTGGAGAGGTTTTTGATTGTCTTTGCACATGTGCATCATTGTTTGCTGCATGTGCATATATGTGGGTTCGAGCGATGCTTGACAAGCTTCTTTTCCCTTTTTCGCTGTTTCAGTGTACAGAAACTCAGTCTGAGCAGCTGACTGTATCCTCCTCATGCACAGTCAGATGAAAGACAGGTAAGGTGAACCACTTGCCTTAAAACCTCTTTGAAGTCAAGTCAGAACCCAAAAAATTATATGTGCAGAGATGGTAAGGAGGAAAGAACATTGAGGCAGTGGTATCATCAGTGTAAAGGAAGCTACTTTGAAAGCATAGCTTTGCAAGCTACCAATTACTTCACACTGGAAGATGTTGAACTACAGCAAAGCTACCCTAGGGAGAAATCTAGTTTGGTTAACTAAAGCTACACAGAAAAAGTAGTTCAAACTACTTTGTAAAAAAATGATCAAATTGACAATGTACATGTGATACGAAATTATCAGCCGTCCTCACAAGAGAGATGACAGTATAGGTCTAAAATTTAGCCAGCAAAAACAACCTATACTTACATTTATGCCATCTAGTAGCCATAGTAATTATGACCCATGGAAGTGGGAAGCGACTTTTGTGCCTAAACCTTACCAGACCTCAATCACAGCGTTGTCACACCATGAAACATCATTATTTTTTAACAGTGATTTATAACTGTTTTGGAAAGCGGCATATTACAGTCCTATGGCTCAATCTGGGATGCATTACTATGGTTGCTAGATGGCATAAACGTAACTATAGGTTGTTTTTGCGAGCTGTATTTTAGACCTATACTGTGATTTAATTATGGGGATGTGTTGGAAATTATAACAAAATGTAATGCCAAAAAGTCACATGCCAGCAAAAAATGTCAAAAATAGCATAGTCTAAAATAGCTTGCAACAACTTTTCAATCTTCTCTGATCATTTGTTAATAAATAGCAATAATCAATACTTATGATTAAATCACAGATTATGACTAACTGATAGCTAATATATTCAAATTTAGTTTTACAATTTCAGATTCAAAACATTAAAAACTATACCAAATACAGTATTTTTCACAGGTCAGCTGAGAATCCAGCTTCCTGGTATACCCCTGAGACCTAAACCTGTCCTGAATAAAACAATCCCATCTGGGTTTTTGACAAGGACAAAATTGCAAGGAATGTTATATTTTTGTTGTAAACAAATCTGGATTTTGTATTATCTGACTACAACTAAAACAGTAAACAAAAAAATATTTAACCTGCACCTTTTCAGACCATTTGACCGACTTGAGCACTGGTCTAAAAAAATGGGCCTGTTTTACTTGTTAGTTTTGTAACATCTGACTTGTACAATCTTGCAATCGTGCACCTTTTTAGACTGTATGAACAGTTTGAACACTGGTCTAAACAATGGGCCTATCTTTTTACTTGTCAGAGCAGAATCTCTTATTTATATGACACATGAGCAGTCTCTCAATGTTCTTATCCGACAGGTGGTTCTGTTTGGCACTGAAAATGTTCTTGCCAAAGCTGAAAAGCCGCTCACATGCAGCACTGGCTGGGACACCGGTGTTGAACTTTATAAAAACTTTTCGTATTTTTGGCAGAGATGAGAACACTTAGTGGGGACGCATCCAGGGACTTCAGAAAGACTTCCACCTTGTCTGCTTTGTCATCTTTCTTCTTTGGGAAGAATGAAGCAATGCTGTCCCCACTTGCTGGTTCCTCTTCCTCACTGGCTGTTGTTGGAGATGCTGAGGATGCTGAAGGCTTTTGCAGCTGCCTCACCTTTTCTCTCAGATGTGTCTCTTCGTCTCTCTTCCATTCTGTTGGTATGTATCCCACTCTGAACATGGGGTAGCTCACAGTTGCTTTCAAACACATAGCCAAACCTGAAAACAGATTAAATATATTTTATTAATCCAAGGGAAATTCATGAGTATCTTACAGAAACCTCTAAAAATGGTAAAGTATAAAACATTAATTTAAGCAATAATCATGAAGAGACAAAAAAAGGGAAAAAAGGGAAATGATGAAAATCCCCCCGTCTGTGTAGGTTTCCGTGTGTATATTGTACACCTGTTTTTAAAAATGCTATATCAATAACATTTACCGTGACATATTCACTGAGGAACATCTTCTCTGCTTGTTTGAAGCAAGGTACCTCAAGCCATCCACACACATCATCCTCTCCTGCAGTGGTAATTCTCTTCAGTCTCTCCAGGGCACTGTAGGTGGAGTTCCAGCGAGTTGCATTTGGAATGACCACTTGGCCTCCAAGAATGTCCTGGATGATGTCTGAAGCCTGTATGCTGAGGCTCTGCTCCAGAGGGCTAGATATTTCCTTGGAATGGATCTGGATATGTTTTTTTGAATGGCTCTGAAATGTGGCGGCCTCTTCTGCATCTTTGGTTGCCACAAGGTTCAGTGTGTGACTGGCACATCTCTGGTGTTGGGGTAAGCGATAATCCTCCTCTCCAGGATCACTGAGGATGTTTGTCACTTCAATGAAGATCAGGTCTCTGTCATCTTCCTCTTCCTATTCTTCCCTTTTATCAGTATCTTGCATGTCGGCAAACACTTGGAAATCCTTTACAAAGTTAGATCCATTGTCTGTGGTTGTTAGACTAACCTCGATCTTAAAATCTTTATGTGTTTTCCAGCAAACCAGCTAGAATATCAAATGTATCTCTCCCTGTGAGTCTACGTCAAGCAAGAGCACCAGACTAAATCTGGAGTGTTTCTTGGCCGATCCAATGAACAGTGATGCCCAAAAGGCTTCTGTTGTTGGTTGACCATGCATCAATTGATGCATCATTCCACCATCTTCACCAGTGTCTGACTTTTTGCCTTGTGAGAAACTTTGCCATTGTACTTGGCTGCTCCCTAGCAGATCTAGACTCACCATCTGAAGACAGCTGTGGTCTTTTCCAGAATTCATGCTGCAGTTTTTATATCTCCTTGCATTTATGTGGATGCTTCCTCTAACAATAAAAGAGACACATTCTGAATATGAGTTACCATAGAATAGCTTGACATTTATAATGGTCCATAGAATTACCCCCTATATCACTGGATCAACTTCAAATAAAATTGTATGCTGTTACAATATTAAAGCTGGAGTGTGGGGCTTTTGTCTCCCCCTTCTGGCAGTGAGAGTAATTAAAAAACACTGTCAAAACATGCTTACGTCATTATGTCATAGACTCCGCTGTAGACTACTCCATTGCTACAGCTGCAGCTATAAAATGGTGGATAAATTGTTCTGAGTGTCAAACAACCCCCACAAAATGACTCAGCATCAGTATCAGAATTTGTTCCATTCGATCTGATAACATTTGGAAAGTCTAGAAAAGAAATTAAATTATTTTATCCCCATTCAAGTTAGCAAAGGGCTAACCGGAAGTCAGCTCGCTCGGCTGGCGGAAGTCTCTATGCATTCATACAGCCAGCATGGGAATTTCAAAGCTGACACCAAATTAAAAACTCTGGTATACTGTGAAATACAGAGAGACTTATCTGGCAGTGATAGGCTTAATCATTATTTTGTGAACTCGTTTGGCAAGGGCCTGAACATTCATTTATATGTAAAAGTTCTGCACTGCAGATTTAACCTAAACTAGCAAAAGAACAGCAAGCCAACTTCTGCCTAGCCAGACCTTCATTTGAATGATATTGGCTAAGCTATCCATTGTATTGGATTGATTGCAGACACCTTGGTTGGCAAACACAGGTGATTATCATGAAAGACCGGTCCCTTGCATTGCACCATATTGTATGATTGGCAAAACACATAATGAGAATAGTATGACTAAGTCAGCTAATGTTTGCTTTATGTTAGCAAACCTTACATTAGCTGGTTAGCTACATGTTAATTTTTGATAATTGTTAATTGTTAATTAAACTAATGTTAACGTTCACTGAATTAAGTCACTTGCCTGTATGTAACATTATAATGTGGCTAATCTTTGCTAAACTGGCTAGCAAGGTCAATGTTAATGTCACCTTGATAAGTGTTCTTAGATTTGTGTTTGACTTTTTTGCAGTAGAGAGTATATTTACTCTCGTCTTGCAGTGTCATGTATTTGCTTAATTATGGCCATGGTGATTCTACATCAGGCTGAGATTTGGGAGATTTATCCATGATGATGCTGTTGTTGTGTCAGCACTGAGCAACGCCAGCCCTTTTGCACATGCAACACACAAAGGTCAAGACTGTGGTGGTGGCTGCCTGATGAATGCATTGCCTGGACATGCCTTCACAGCGGTCAGGATGAAAGAAAAAGAGGACGGTACTGGTCAATGGGGTTCAATTACAGTAAAGAAGCAATGGTAAAATGAAAATAAAAAAAATAATGCCCTCCTTTTATGGCCCAGAATCATTTGTAGTTTCAGTAGTTTACTACACTTGAATAATTATACAACTATCAATGTAGTTGAACTTCCAGCAAGCTACTGCAAAACGTAGTTAAACTACTAGTTGAATTATATGTATATCACTACTCCCCAACACTGGGTATCATCTGGTGAACCTGTGGGAGAAGGAAAATCAAGAAGTGCAGGGTGAAAGAGGAGAGACGGGAGGGAAGGAAGACACAGATACAGAAAGTGTTTTGGGATGGGAATGCACTTGGGGAGTAGAAAAAGCACACCACCTTTGCATTTAAAAACACTCCAAAACTTTTCAATATGAAAGTCAGGAGTAGGAAGGCAGGACACAAAAGAATATTCACAATGCCTCGGCAAAAAAAAAAAAAAAGAAAGGAAAAAAAAGTGCTGTTTCTTCTGCTTCCTCGCCTCTCTGCCTGGGTAGAGTCTCTCCACGTTGATCACGATTTACCGTCTGAAGATGCATTGGCAGTTGTTGACAGAGATAGAGTTTGTGATGGTAGTCACAGTTATTCCATAGAGATAGACGAGGGAGGGGCGATGAGGGGGAGTCAACCCCCCTCTCTTGTTTTCTTGCTGACTCTCTTAACTGTGTTTACTCTTTCAACACAGGCATCCAAAGGTATGTAGAGCTGATAAAACTTTCCTGCCAGCTGAAATTTAACAATGTTTTAGGTGCATTGACTCAGATAACACCTAACCCTATATTCCTTCTATATTCATTGACTATTAAATCTAGACAAAAGTAAACAACTTGAATTGGATAATTCTGTGTAACAATCAGTAACTGTTGGATTTAGCACTGAACAGCACTGAACACTGAGAAAGCACTGCAATAAGCATCATAATTTGATCTAGTGTTTTTAATTCATGGTTCAGTTCATCAAATAAAGTAAGATTTAAATTGTCTCTTTTAACAAGCTAACTTGTCAGTCACTTAAATATTCAAGAGAACAATGACGTCCATCTGTATTTCAGAGAAAACTAGATAAAAGGAAATAAAACAGAGAACATCATCCAGCTCCTATAAAGATCTACAACACCATTAGCCTGACTAATGGTCTTTTAAGATGAATAACATGAAACAGCTTGTGAAAAAAATCAAGATTTTAAAAATTAACAGATGATTTAAAAAAAACTATTTTCAAAGTGGCACTTACTCACACCTACTTTCCATCCCAATAATCTCTGAGTCCTATTTTAGGTGGAATTTAAGAGATCCTGTTGTATAAGGCCCTACTCCCCCGGGCAGGAGAGCACTGAGATGCACTGGTGGCGATGCTGGAGAAGCTGTGATCATGCCCAAGTTTCATCTGAAGCGTCTGTGCCATGATTGCAGGGAAACTTCAAGTAAAACTGCAAGAGCAGAGAGTGGAGATGAGAGAGTAGAAAAAAACAACTGATTTCCATCAAAACAGATTGTCAAACCAGATGGGGACTATTCCATAACTGGGGCAGAGTGGATAGGGAGGGACTCTGATTGGGCAAATCTCAACACAAAGCAGACACTAGCATCAGAACAAAAATGGATTTTCTAAGCACTCTTCTCCTCCTTTGTCATGTAATTCTAAATGGTCTTAAATAATTCTGAATTAAGTTTTTATGCAATATACTGAATATTAAAGTATTCACAATGGTGAAATTCAGCATGGAATTGTACACTTTGTAGAGAGCATCCTTGTATTTGAGCTTTTTTTGTGAGGATTCAGATCTCTGTAGTTGCAATGTCAGGGTCAGTTGTCATCGCTGCGTTTAATTTCCTGGACAGAGAAAGTGGCTCTAACCTCTCACCTCTGAGTATGATGTCACTGCATTACCAATGATGAGTATGTGTACTGTGTGAGCGTGTGCTGTGTGGTTCTGTGTGTTTCATTAATTCCTCCTGAACCATCAGCGCTCCTGGAATGATTCTGCATGCTCTGACCATTATCATGGTGCCTCTGGCAACACCTGAGCAACGCTCATCAGCATGCCAGCATTGATCCCACACAAGGTTTTCCCCAAAGTGGATTGGCTCTAATGCATCCTTTAAACATGTTATCTGAGCCAACGCACGCACAAGTCTCCAACAAGAGGCTCTTTCTGTCAGCCATAAAGCACACAGACTTAACACACAGGCTCACTCCCAAGCCGAGAGCGGAACACATTACATGTTGGGGGACAACAATGTTCAAACGACAAAAAATGGGATTTTAATCATTAGCATTTACAAATGAAGCAGTCTAAGTGAACACAAGGACACAAGCAGAATAAACTTATTGATTTCCTGCTGAGAGTCAGATGAGAAAATTGATAACACTCTCATGTCCGTATGGTAAATACGTAGCTGGAGCCAGCAGATGGTTAGCTTAGCATAACGACTGGAAACAGGAGGAAACAGCTAGCCTGACTCTGTCCAAAGGTAACAAAATCCACCCACCAGCACATCTAAAGCTCACTAATTAACACTTCTCGTTTATTTAATCCATTCACTGTTTTATGGAGGGGTAACTTTCTCGATTATATGCTGGTTGCCTGGCAACTGCTCTGAGCCAAGAAATAGACCAGCACATTACCATCTATGTATTATAAATACTGGGTACCGGACTCCAAAATGGCACCTATTCACTTGAATGAAAATTGCTAGCTGAGCGCATGATCCAAATAATTTTCTAGCCTCTGGGTTTGCTTCCACATTGTGTGGCCCACTGCGCATGTGCATTAGTGTTTCTCCTGCTGGTCCCGCCCGCATGTTCCCACTCAGTTCATAGACTTAAAACTGGGATAACATCACATGGAAAAAAAAGAGCTTTTCTAGGCTGTGGGAAGGTTTTATAAATACAAAACCATCATGGATTAAAAATTAATAGGAGAGTAAAGAGAGTAATAATTTACCTTGGCTGCAGTTGGCAGTGTCACAGTTTTACAGATGTCTCTCTGAGTGGCGGCACTGTATCCAGCTCTCATAATGCATCCATGAGCATGACCCATAAGACGGAAAATTGATGGTAGGCAGATTTTGATACCTTTGGACAGAGCTAAGCTAGCTGTTTACCACTTTTTGCATTGTTTGTGCTAAGCTGAGCTAACCAGCTACTAAATCATGCTTTAAATTTGCCATACTATTATGAGAGTGTTACCAATTTTCTCATCTAACTCTGCAAGAAAGCTAATAAGCATTTCCCAAAATGTTTATCTACTGCATTAAATGTAATTTTTGATTTACAGTAACTATATATCATGCAGATTTGGAGATAAAATAAATTAATGGAAGAAGGATCATAATACTGAGTGTAAATGTTCCTATGCAGTCTTTTTTTAAGCAGGTGTTACATTATCAAAATGACCTTCCTTTCCCTTCATATTCCTTCCTTGAGGTTCACATGTCAGGTGGGGGAAAATGAAGGTGATTATTGACAGTGAGATGAATTTCCATCCTCACTGCGTTGGACTGATAGCAGACCGACCTCAACTCTCTAGCCTACCAAAAGACTCCTCTCCCTTTTTTCGCCCTTAAACATGCCTGTAGCATTCCTCAAGGTCCCCTGTGATGCCTTAGGCTGTGGAGAAACTCTGAACACAGGCTTAATTCAATCTCTCCACCAAGCCTCTCTACCCATGTTTATGATAAGATGAGCTTGACATACTCAGGTTTTTATTTCCTTTTCCTCTGAGACATTGGTCTAACCTGGAGCAACATGCAATTTGTCAATATTGGAATTTTTAAAAGGTGTATATGTGAGGAATAATGACATGAATTCCAAGTCCCATGAAAAGATATGAGTCTTACTCTCTTGAAATGTATATTTTCCCTATAAAATCCCTTTATTGAGAAATTCAGGAGCTCCTTAAATCCTTCCTATTTCTCCTGCCACTTACAATTCCTCTGAGCATGGTGTACTGTACAGTGAAGCTGGGTCAAGATCTAAAATGTGCCAATAAATGGGTCCCTATACATGACAAAAGCACTTGTATATTTTAATGAGTTCCAGGACACGATTAGATGTTTATGTTCAAGTGCCATATCTGAAAAGATTTTTAGAAAATCCCTTATGCTTCACAACTCATGTTAAAATATATGTGTGAGACTGTCAATGTGTCCAAAAACAGTGCTTGAGGAGCAGGTAAAGGCAGTGTATGGTGGACGTCATAGGCTGCTGTCATTATTAAAAGGCAACATCATGCAACAGTCCAGGACAACAGCTTATTAGGGAAAGAAATAATGATGCCTGAGTTTGTCCACATGTTTAGATGCTCTGTGTAAAAGGACATCTCGTTTCAGCACCATTCCTGGTCACAGCATACTATATGTTCAGATAGGTATGTTCCAGTGAATGACGAGAGACAGTGTGAGTTGGAGCTTGCAGACAGACTTTGAACACCAACTCATTCATTGCTGCCAGTCTATCTTGTTAGTTGCTCAAACAATTCTGCACAATTGTGGAGGCAGCTTAGTTTTGTCACCAGAACAGTGTTCAAACTTAGATTTTTCATCAGTTGACCTCACCTGACAATCTAAATCAATCAAAAAAATGTTGTATTCTAAGTTCTGTTTCACTTACTTTACATATCTATGGGCATTATTCACTCAGACGATGAGAATATCCTTTATGAATTCAGTAATTTAATGTAGGATATTCAAAATATTCATGCAATCTTTGCTTGCCAATCTTTGGTTCATTTTAAATGATCATAAAAATGTTTTTATGGAAGGAAATAAAACCGCACTGCTTTCTTAGTATCATAAATAAAGCAAAACAGTTATTTCCTGTAATCTTTGAATGTGTTTATGACAAGTGAATTCAAAGCCTTAAGACTCTTTAAAAAATTACCATAATCTACATATATATATATATATATATAAAATTTATAAAATTTGATATTGTAGTATAATGAGTTTGGGAAAAGACGACTATACATGAAGACTATACATGTGATAATTTGTTTATTGGTGTGATCTAGGGCAAAATGTGTACAGCACAGAAATAAAGTCTCAATATTAGAGTCTCAACCAAAAACAGAGCCTAGTTGTTGCAGCAAGGCAAACTCACTATGGGCCTGAAATATACAAGAGAAGCACATTATTTCATGCGTTACATTACCATGCGAACTTTCAGTATCATGGTAGCTGGTTAGTCAAGATGTTTTATACATACACAGTATCTGTGCTATATATTCTATGCTAGCTTAAGCTAGCTGTAAAGAACGTATATCTTAGTGCAATCCAGTTTAGAGTCACATACACAATAAAAATACACAAAAAAGTGTCTCTCAATACAACAAAGTGTTTCGTTCATGTTGGCCAAACTTCAACAGCTCTGTTTAACCTGCTCCCACTTTAATCATCCATATGTCATACTTATACTGTACTGTATATAGACTGGGTAGGCACATACTGTACCAAGCATCACCCATTAGGTGAAGTATCTCCTTTTGACAGACTGATAGATTGGCCTAAATGTAGCTTCTGATTAACACCTCCTGTGTCATGGGAATAACAACTGGTCCCTTTGCATACATTTATTCCGTTTTGATTGTGTAACTATGTTTTGACAAGTTCACTACAATTCTAATTCTCATGTAGGAATGAGACCACATGACATAAAATTGTCCACAGGAATAAAATCAATATTGACCACATATTTTCCTTTACTAACCTCTAATTCTCTAGATTTTTACTATCACTGCACTTTGTGTTATATTAGAAGGGATGACATTTGTATTGATCATATCATGCAATCTAGAGAGACAGTAACTGTCTGGTATGTCTATAAAGCACCACAGAGAGTTATAAATAAAAAGCTCACATTTCTGCCAGTGTAGAACAACAAGTTTCATGTAGTCAGGGACACTCCACATGTCATCACAGAGCTGTGTAAAAATGCAATAAAATACAGGAAAGTATTAGATTCAGTTCCATTAAGATTTGTAGGAATCACAAGAGAGTTGCGTAAGCTTGAGCATGATAATGACTTTTCACTGTTCACTTCAGTGTTAATGATAGTTTTTTTCGTTTATCTTGTCTTTTACTCTGTTTTTATTGTATCTTTTGCAAAATATCTTTGCAAATAAACACACTTTTCACACTATTGTTATAAAGACGCACCCACATACTAAAACACAACTGAATCCAAGGGATTGTTGTGGTGTTTCCTGTGACAGACCCCAGGCAGTCAGGGTGGGTACCACTACATCCCCATGATCACCGTCAACACCGGAGCCCCGAAAGCTGTGTTCTGAGTCCCTTTCTACACAAACTCTACTCCAATGACTGTCTTAGCCCCTCCTCCATTACAAAATACTTTAAATAATCTGATGACACAGCTATACTCACCCTCAGGGACTCAGTCACTAACAATCCGTTGCCCACTTTACCCAGTGTTGCAAAGACAGTCACCTCCTCCTCAACGTCACCAAGACGAAGGAGCTTATCTTTAACACCCGTAATAAACTCACCACCCCTCATTGCCCCACTTCCATCAATGGCCAGTCAGTGGAAATGGTGGAGAACTTTAAGTACCTTGGCATCATCCTGGACAATAAACTGAGCTTTGATCACCACATCACAGACATCCATAAACGCTGCCAACAGACTCTCTGCCATCCGCAAACTTAGAGCTCTCTCAGTCAAACCCCACCTCCTGCTCCATCTGTACCAAGGTATTATTGAACCCATCCTCCTGTACTGCGCCACCTGCTATTTCACCATGCTCACCCTCACCAATAGAAACAAGCTCCTGGAATTCACTAACATATCTTCTAAAATAATTGGCCTTCCCACTCCCAACCTGCCAGCCCTCACTGACACTGCCACCGCTCGCAGAGCACTGACCATAGCACACGACCGCTGCCACCCCCTCAACCCATGCTTCACCCTCCTCCCCTCTGGCCGCAGAAACAGACAATCACTTGGCAAAAAAAGCACTTTTGGGGGAGTTTTGTGCCCTCAGCGATCACTACACTAAATAGCCTGCGCACACCATAACAAACTTGTGTTGTGATGTTCTTGTTTGTTTATACCCCGTTTTGAGTGTTACTTCTATACAGACTTTGAGAGCAAATTTCCTCTATAGAGGATGATAAATAATGAATCTGAATCTAAAACACATATACATGACACTGGATTTGTGGTCTCTCCTGTCCAGAAAACAGTGTGTGCAACACGCTTTAAATAATGTTTTTATATTTAGAGTTATGTATGCATTTTCCATTAGTGTCAGAACATATATTGTTTTTTTTCAATGTGGTTGGTAATAGTCTATTTCTAGTCACAGGGGCAAGAAATGTAATCTTATTAAAGCCAGTATTATATCCCTTCCAAATTATTTATAAAATTACCATAACCAGAATCCACACCTATACCTGTAAAAATAGCCTTATTGCTGCTGCTGCTGCTGCTGCAGTGTGCGTCCCTGTGTGTGCATGTTTGTCACTTTGCACATGCACATGAGTGGCACACAGGTGTGTATATTTCTCTGTGTGTCCAGAGGATCAACAACTGGCAGTGTGTGTTTTGTCATGCACCCCAGCTAGTTGTGCTGAGGCACAGGTTTTCCCATTCTAATGAATGTAGTTAAACTGGTTAGGTGCTGGGTCCAGGATGCTTTTTCTCAGGCTTGCTGTGCCTGAATCTAATGTGTAGATGGATGATGTATTGGACCATCACATCAAGGAGTTGCTCATAAGAGCCTGGGTTTCCTGGCTGTGTGTAGAGTACTGTCTGTGTGGCAGTAGGTGGGGGTGGGTGCTGAGGGGTGGGCTTGGACGAGGTTGTATTTTCTTTGGGGAATTGCATGTTTCAGCAGTATGGATATTGCAGGCTGTGGCAGAAGGAATAAACAGACTTTCTCTGTCCCCCCCCCCACACCCGCTTCCACCCCTTTTCTTCAGGGATGGGCCTGTTCACAGAGGCGGTTCTGTGACTGATGTTTGTCTGTGTTATGCGTCTATTTATTTGTTTGGCAAACAAATGCATTATTAACAATCCACTGCCACATGTTATCCTTTCAGCGTATTCTCCGTTTGCAACAGTGCCTTTTATTCAAGTGTAAATTAGCTAGGTCACAAACTCACACACAACCTCAACTGTAATGTCAAATCCAAAGGTGAAATCTGACTTAGAGGACTTATCTATATGATCTGATGTAGTCTTGTAATTAAGAATAAAAAATATTTGAGGAAATATATTCCATTGTCTGAAAAGTGTGTAAGCTTTTTTTTTTTATTCCTCAGTGGAACAGGTGGTTTTATGTCTCATGCAGGTTATGACTCCATGCTTTGCCAACAGAACACTGCCATTACCATGGCCCATGAAATTAGCAGGGCTCATTTGGAAAGAAACCTATGGAAAGAGGTTTTAAAAATGATATAAAGACTTCTGGACCATTAAAACTGGTGATAAATCTTGACATTCACTATGCATTTTCTTTTAATTCTCAACCACATTAGATATTAGATTGAGTGGGCCCCTAAGCAGCATTTCACCCAAAAGGAACTGCCTGCAGGTTTGCCTGGGAACAGCTTGAATAAAAATAATGCTGTGAAAGGCTTATTCGCACTCACAATCACACTTAAGGCAATTTCAGCCATTACAGGGACTAGGACTGGGAGAAAATGATTCTATAGCAAAAGACACCTTTTCTGAGGTTTTTTCCCCTCCTTCATGCATACCAATGTATTTAGCTCATCTGCAATAAAAAGAAAAGGTTGAAAATCTTGTTAGGGTTTTTCTCCTTTGGCAGTGTGTGTCTTGAGAAAGATACAATGCACGTCCGCACGTTGATATCCAACAGAAGAGGGAAGAAGAAAGGGGAATAGAAATATCCTAACACAAATACTGCATGAAATTTGGCTTCATTAGTCAAACTGACCATCCAATGAGGTGCACATTTAAAGATAATTACTTGATAATTGATGAATCTCTCTGGTTGATCTCAGTGCACACAGATTCTCATTATACTGCTTTCTGCAGCTCTGAGACGAAGTGAAGCAAAGTGTTCAACTCCTCTTCTCTTAAACTATAGGTTGGAATTCATGATGGGTCAGGAGGCTATTTTTTAACGGTCTAGAGTGTGCCAACAGTATCAATGTGTTTTCCTGACCTTAGTTTTCTGAATGGAAAAGTAAATGCTGGGTCTGAAGAAATGAATGTTGAGGTCAAATTTATCCTCAGCATGAAAGACTGAATTCTACAAACAAGGGGTGGAAATTTCAAGGTGAAGTTGCCAATTAACAGCATTTATGCTCCCTACAGCACGTGGAAAAATCCAACACAAACATAAGAAATCTATCTGAAATGATTAAATTATGATTGTGTCATTTGTTTTTAAGTTATATTTAGCCCTGAATGTTGAATGTTATATAGAATATTTTTGACATGTGAGGAAAAAATCTTTGGTGGGAAGGTGAATTAACTGTTTGTGGATGAAGCTGATAAAGCAACTGAGTTATGACATAACTGGTGCATTATGTCAGGGTGTAGAAGGAGCAGAAAAATGGGATTTTGGTCAGAAGTACAAAGAAAAAATTGCTTTAACAAAGCAATTACAAAGATATCTCTATTTCAGAATCAAGCCAGAGCACGATTTAATTTTTACAGTTCCTTTTTTTTCCAAATAAGAGACTTTGCCATCACTACAAAAAAAATTTAAAAATTAATAATAGGGATGTTTTGATGCAAGTAGGAGGGGTGGTTGTTTGCTCGAATGATAACTTCATTTTTTTGGAAAAAAAAACAAAACTTTACCTGCCAAATATCACCCCTGTTAAAACTTAGCAAATCACCCACTGAGGATGTGCAAGGCAATGTAATTAAATGTTTAGTGACTACAAGAGGAGCTGAAATGGATGTCAAAGCTGTCTTATTCTTTAGAGGACAGCTTTCAAGTCACAACCAAGCAACTTTAATTCTTATTGCTAAAATGGTTTTAATGTTGTTTTTCCACATCAGATTGAAGACACAGTATGTTTAGATGTTTCCAAATATGAGTGACTTTGTTTGAGGCTGAATGAGCAGGAATTAAACTCTGTGATGTGTGCGTACCATGTGTGCATGCACATAATAACTGCGCACACTCTTATGTATATCTGTGTTCGAGCCTGCGTGGGTGTTTACACACTAAAACAACCTCATTAATGAATAACTGACATTCTCCATGAGAGTCTGGAAACAGAGATGACATCCGTCTGATGAGTCTATTACATAATTTAGATTCAAATGCATAGAGCACGGCTGCACCTCCCGGTGCGAGGGCCCACGGTGCAGCCAGCCTATGATCTTACTGAATGTGCTGTGTCCTAGAGTCATACAAATTACAGAATCAATCCTCAAAGGATGTGTTTCATGAGGACATAATTTTTAAAGAGACTAAGGGAGGAGAAATAATACTGTAAAAGGCTAAAAGGCTATATGAGTTCAGGGCTTTTTAACGGCATCTACAAGTTTTGTAATTATCTGTACGTGGCATACAAAGCAGAGTAAAATGCCATCTGTGCTTCAATAAAAATGCACCCCATATTTGAAGACTGATTGTACTTTGTAAGTGGACGAATTGTATGTATATACTCTCTGATAATGTGAGTGACTCTGTATTTACTGCTACAAACAAGAAAAATACCAGTTATTTTGTAATAATGGTAGCATTACGGTAGCCTATTATTTGTACATTGTTATGTCCCCATGAAGTTGCAAATTGTTTTCATAGATAAGGATTTCATAAAAGATTTCTCATAACCCTCTCATCTTGTACTTAATATGTATAGAAGATTTATTATGAAATATGTTTACATGAAGGAATAGATTTAGTCAGACTTAATAACCAAAAAATGTTTTTGTTTTCATTTCTTGTTCGTGTGTTTAACAGTTTTGTTGGTTTTCACCACAGGGGTTGCCGACGTTCAGAGACAAATGGGTTTTGAAGGGAGACGATTTGAATGGGATAATTTGGAAACAGACTTTTCAATCCAGTATGGGCACAATTAGCACTTTATAGGCCAATTTAATACACTCTCCAAATCACTCAGACTTGCTGGCAGTTTCTGCTGCTTTGTGCGGTCCTATTGCTGGCATCAGCAGGCTATCAGCAGGTCTTTGTCTTTGTTCTCAGCTGTTGTTTTCTGTTATACACAAGATGAAGGTATTTTAAAAAATAAATAAAAAGATGGAAGCAGATATCCATGTAGAAGAAGAAGCAAGAAAGCAAAGTTTCCAGATGCTCACATGTATGATATTGTCAATTATAAATGGTAGTGTTTTCCAGGCCCAGCGGCTGGATTTCATTCTTAACCCAGATGAAAAAACAATTATTTTAATGTTATATTATGTTTGTGTTTGACACGGTACAATGGTAGAGTGTTTTCCAGCAAGCCGAGGATTATCATAAAGTGTTGCAATGTGCCTTTTGAATCTTCTGACAGATTTTCTACATTACTCATAAATCAAGAATTTTCTCTGCCAATCTCATGCTGGCTTTGTATTAAATGGATATTTCCTCTGCTGAGTGACATTCTGTTAGGATGAGGATCAGATTTCATGATGCTCAACCAATCACATGGTCTTCATCAAGTCACTTAAGAGCTTCCCTGTTTGAGAAAGTTTGTATAAAGCAGGTTAATGAAGTTTTGCAATATAACAATGTTGGTTACATCATTTTGATTTCATTCAAACCAAGCTTCCACATTCATCTCCTCTTATTTTTATATTACATAGGTAAAAAAGGGCCTTTGAAATTACATTTAGAGATTACTCACACTATTCTTTTCCATTTAAACCAATATAATTATTAGAGCAACCCATTTTATCTGTTAAATATTGAGGAACTGAGTTGCAACACTTGTGAGAACAGTTTTGTTATAACTGAGTCTGATGACAAAATCTAAACAAATCAAAATGCATGAGACGTGACATCCATATTGTCATTTCATACAAAGTATTAAAGGGTGTACATTTTGTTCTCACCAGTGATTTCTAGTTTATTCTTTACAAATTTCCCCCTACAGATGCACCTGCATCGGTGATGACATCTGTGAACACACCAAAGCCCGGCTTCCGCACAGAAAATTTAAAGGTGTGTCCCTGACTAACTCCTCAGAGTAAACAGAGCAAAGTTTTACTAGAATGAAAAAGGCCACTGCAGCACTAACAATGGTCAGCCTCACTAAGTATGTGTTGAGACAGTTTGCCCTTTGACCCAATGGACAAACATCAAAAAGATCAATTATCTTGACTTACAAAATTAAAGACCGACTTCAATGCAACGTCCACGGCTTTTAAAAGAGTGAGGACACCTTTCTGATACTAAGATGCAGCACTTTTGCTTTTGCTCGGTCCACATCTTAGTCAGCGCCTCAAAGTCTCTAACTCTGCGGCTGGCACAGATTGAACAAAGGAAATAAAGGCTTTAACCTGGGTTCACCTCATCACTGTACATCATAAAAACAGCTAGTGTTCCTAATATTTTTTTAACATTCCATGTGTTTCCCAAAGAAAGTTGATTTAGTCTTTAAAGAATTATAAAAAAAATAGAGCCATAGTAAAAAAAAAAAAAGTTAAGTGACTCTTAATCTTCTCAAGTGTATTTCTTCAACTGTGTGCTCTCATGTGTGTTTGCATTCAGGATTGTACGTAAAAAGTCATCCAATAAAAGACTGAGCAAGACTCTTGCTCAGGTCACTTCATGTCGATTCAGAAGTGGCCTTGAATTTGATTGGGGTGGGGTTCTATGGCTGTGACTGTAAGTCTGTGTGTGTGTGTGTGAGAGAGAGAGAAAGAGAGAGAGAGAGAGAGAGTGAAAGAGAGAGAGAGGAGGAGGAGGGAGTACAGAGGGTTGTGTGTGTGTGGAGGCTGAAATATCCAAAGGACATGGTTTTGTCTCTGACATCCCATTATGTGATAAAAACATAAATAAGTCATAAAGGACAACTTTGCGCTTGTTGAACTATAACTTAACTCTGATTTAAACATATGTGATCCTCTGTGAAAATGCATATCTATTTTATTTTGGATGCATTAATACGCAAGGTTTCTTTTTTCGTACGCTGCGTAAATGCGCGCCAATGTATAGCCGTGTTGTCGTGTAACTTGATGCTCAGCAAGGCTTTGCTGTTCTTGTTCCAGTCACGAGAGTATTAATGAATGTGTTTCAGTTCCAGCAAGATTATCACAGTTGCTAATCAGCAACAACAAGAAAGGCGTTCTAAACATCATATTAAACTTGATTTCCTTAAAAATAATTCCTTTCTTTATCAGTATTTCTTTAAAAAATACAGTTTCTAGTTAGTAATATTTATTTTTAACCAGCTACAAGTGTTACTGCCAGACTTTTTTTGAAAAAGGAGTCAGGCAGTGCATTTCAGCACCTCGGACAGCGACTAAAGCGAGCTGGTCAGTTACCACTGTGTGCTTTCTGTTGAGACCTTTGGGCTTGTCTGACTTTATCTAAAAAGTCTCACCTCTAATAAACAAACATTTTTCTTCTTCACTCCTTTCCCTTTAAATGCAAAGTCATATGAATAAAAAGTAGTGATAAATGCGCTTAGCCTATACAATACAATATCTTTTATTAAGCGGGACATATATAGGGATTCTTCTATTATTTCCACAATGTACATTTGGTGAGCAACGTCACTGAACATTAAATCAGTCAAAGCTACGCAGATTCCGAAATGTAGAACACACAATAATGTGAATATGTACTTTATAAATTATATAATCATTTTTAATAAAAGGGCTCTAAGTCGTCTCCGGTGGCTGAAATATGTCGCCTTTTTTCTCTTTTAATAAACTCGTCGGCGGCCTACATTTGGCTTATTTTCAATATGTTCAGCATCCAAACGCAACACCATTGACAGCACAAAACATAAAGGAAAAACTTCCATTCGTGCAAAAAAATGCCTTGGGCGTGAAACCATTTCTTCTCTGGATGTCCATAATTCCATATACTTCACTTGGACGGAAATCGTATATTCTTTAAGGCTATACAAACATAAAATAGAGCATAACACACTCGGCCTGTCCAGGACATCAGTTCCTCCACTTCTCATCTTCTCCATTGTCCATTTTGCCCAGGTACACCCGTTTGTCTGTTGGCAAAGTTTTGTTTTCCAAGCAAGAAAAATCCACATACCCGACAAGCACACGCCAGTGGCCGATCAATACGTTTAATCATCCAGATTGCGTTAAAGTTGACTGATGGATTTGAATATATGAAAACTCCAAGGAAACGTTCATATTTGACTAGATAGTGGACGAGTGTAGGTATACAGATATTCGTCGGCTTCCTTGGCTGACAGTTATTTAAGTTAAAAATAAATGGCATGTTATTTTTTGTTCCTCGACCTAAGCAGAGTCCCGTGCGACTTGGATCATCGCAGATTATTAGATTATAGAGGAAAGACTAGAAAGCCTGAGAAGGTGGAGTATTTCCATCCGCCCATTAAGGTGCCCCGTTCCAGCTTCAGATAGACGCGGTCCTCCCGTTCAACCATCAGCAGTACTCCGTTACTGGCCGCCTCTCTTGTAACGTCCTGGTCACCAGCGAATGCTGATATAACCGGGTAATCATTTTGCATCAGGTTCACCTGCAGGGAAGGGGAGACACAAGCTTGTAGTTTGTTGATGTTTATCCGACCGTGCACTGAAATGTCACCTATTAACTGCTGAATGTATAGACCAACTATTTGATAATGGCTCACCTGAATGGTTTGTCTGTTGTAGACCTTCACCACGTGAAAGCTGAAACTATATATTCCCCTCCTTGGAGCCTGGAAAACACTTGCTTTGAGATCGAAATGGTTGCCGATGTTCACTAAAACCTGTGACCAAAAAGGGCGCACAATGAGAAAGCGCTTTATGTTTTTTTTTTTCATGTGCATGCTTCACTTAACATAACAGCTGGTAATGTATTGTGTGTCCCTGCTACGCATGGTGACTACAGAGCGACGTATCAGTCATACCCTGGTAGTCTATGCCAAATGTGCACTCAGATACAGTTTGGGATGGTTCCCAGTTTGATGCGTATAACAGGCCGCTGTCCAAAGACTTCAGCCGGAAAAACTTATTGGAACATCCAACCAAAAGCAACACAATGCACATGTAAATTCGGCCGAGGCCCAAAACGCATATGTGATAAAAGGATCCTGCAAGGATGATCATTCGTTTTGGCAGCGCATCTCCAAAACACGCCGATTACGCACAAGATTAAATGAACCCTTTCAAAGGAAAACAGCATTGTGTTCTTTAGGTCATGGATATTTGGGGCTCAGATTACACAGAGCCCGAGTGGTGATATGAAATCAATGAAACATCATCTTAAACAACTTCTACACGCCCACGGCAATTAGACAGATTATATGGTGTAGAGAGAATAAAAGCAACAAAGAGAAAAATAGTAATGGAGCTAAGATATTGGTCCAAATAGGATTCATATTCGACTATTGATGGACTGTGTTAGTGTTTAATTCAGTGGACATCTGACCTGGTCAAAATAGATGGTCATAGACGTGTTGCTCATCTCTGACGGCTCATGGTTGGTTCCACGCACAGCGGAAAACGCCACCTTTGCCCCAGCAGAGCGGACTGATATGCCAAGTGAGGAGGTGACCGCTCCGTCCGAAGAAGGGTTGGAGTCGCACACCACAAGACACTTCCCTTCAAGCACGATGGGCTCCGTATCGTTCTGGCCGAGGCAGAAAGCCACGCCGCATCCCAAGAGGAGGGCCAGTGCCAGGATGGCACAGGGTCCCGGGCAGCGCGCTGGCACCATGGTCGGATCGCTGATCCTGTGCACACTGATACAACCCGGCAGCCCCTTGGAGGTTTGTTAGTACTCGATCACCTGGTCCAGACTTAGTCCCTTCTCTCTTTCCCCCTCTCTCTCTTCCTCTATCTGTGATGCTCCCTCACTCTCTCAAACACCTTCTGACACACAGACGCACTCAGACTCTCTCCGGCTGTGACTCCCCTCCCTCCTGTGCGTCTTAGTTGATTTTGGGAGAGTATTCAGACAAGTGCTGTAAATCCTGATGATTTGAGAGAAAGAATGAGAGTATTCATGTCAGACAGTGGTAGAATACGATTTTAATATAGTTTACTCATTATACTTAAGTAAAATCTACGTGCGTAAAATGGCTAACGCGCGTAAAATGAAAAAGCCAGCAGTTGTCCGCAAATACCAAATTGTAAATAATCACATTGTATAGATAAATGCTCATTTTCTAATCGTCTGTTGTTGATAAAACCAACTCAGTACTGCATACTGAGTGTTTCCTAATAGAACTCAGCGCCTCAACACTTTGTAACAATTATAATATCCTTGGAAAATCATGATACAGTTCATTCGACCCTCGTTTTAGTGTATAATTAAGGTAAAAAAGCACTTTGCAGACATTTATGTTGAGAGAAAGGTAAATCACGACCTACCTGTGCTCTCCATCGCGCTGGTATGCTCTCTGTCTCTCGCAGACTGAAATGAGCACTTAGATCGCTGGTGCAAAAAACCAAGAGTCTTTGGGCTTCCTTTCGAGGGACAACTCACGCCCATTCTTTGTGTGTAGCCACTGCAACAGGACTCCTCAGAAGTATCCCACAATTAAGAGCACATGCGTGGACTAATGTTTGTTTACATATTAATCAGTTCAATGCTGTGAGCTCAGGGGCCCCTCAGGACGGCAGAGATCACTCGCTCTCAATGTCTGTCATTTATATGCTGTGGGTTTCTCATGTCTCTCCCTGATTAATCCGAAATGAAGGGGGCTGCAGCGGATAACCTTGCTGTTGCACGGTACATTCAGCATTCATGTATATATTACTAATTTGAGACTTAAAGGAACATTTTTATGAGTCCAATAAAGATACTTGTGCGCCATCCAGTGGCAGATTTTACTTGTGCAGAGTGTGTTTTTCAGAGTGACATAGATATATCAAAGCATAAAAGTGATTAAATTAATACACTTTTTGTGGCATCTGCTTTGCTGTTTTATTAATGGTTGTATACTGGCATATCAGCGAATTATTTCACTTGCACATCACACTTAACAAACACCCCATGAGCAGGTTGAAAGCAGGTGACACTTCAGAAAATGCACACTTCACAGAGAATGACCCGCACCTCTCTGTACCACCCTTAGCCTTTCTTTTCAATTCCTGACATGTCATCATCCTTTGAAGAGCTGTGTAGAGGGTCCCTATCAGTGCTCCATACCTCTGAAGAGTCTGAGTGGGCTTCAGAAGTGGTGAACCCTCACGTTAGACCTTTAATGAGCTGTCATTTTCCCTACTGAAAGATATGCTAACTGGCTACATTATGCATTGAGCTCATATTTAGAGGGGGAGGTCGGTACAGACTGTCTTTAACTTCATAAGCTCAAATAAAAAGTAGAAGGAAAAAAGTGGATTTCTTTTCAACAGGACTGTAATCTTAATACATGCAAGCAAATAGATAGGAGGAGAAGACAAAACCAAACATTCTACTTAACGGTACTGAATGTTACTTTGAATAAGCATTAAAAGCCTTGACAGAAATACCCAGAACATATCTTAACTGTCTACCAGCTGCACAATGTCCTTGTATAATGATCCACATGACTTGCAGTACAAAAAAAGTACATTATTTTAAACTTAATCATCCTTCCCCCTTTCTCAATCCCATTTGAAAAACATTGCACTGTCAGAGATGACTGACAAACCATGCGGAAGAGTGACATCAGGTATCCAAGAGCCACAACTGACCCCAGGCCTTCAGAAGGACACAGAGCTACAGAAAACATCAAATGTCAAGTATGGGGGGACATGCAAGGAAAAGGGATGTGGCCTACATGGCATTACCATACCAGGGGCTGTCGTTGCCCTAAAAGGGGACTTCACTTCCATCAGACAAGCTGGTCGGCTAGACTGACAACAGTGTTATGGTTATTTTCCCTGACAGCCAGCAGAGCCTACTGGCTTCCAGGAACGGGGAGGTCGATTACGTGATGGGTCTTAAAAGCGAGCCATCTGTTTTTGCAAGGAAAAGGACTCAGCCTCAGTCTGGTTGGTTTTGTGGTTTTCTATACAAATTCTATACATTACAATTCTCCTGATGACTTACGTTTGATTGTGCATTGTTTACAAGGAAGCAAGTCCACATAGGGGTAATATGCTGTCTATTCTGATCATTTCCTCAGGGATTTTGTATCTAATGTTATTTGTCTATTATTTGATCAGTACTTCCATTCCAAATACTAAGGATAAAACATCATCAAAATCAGAGGATGTCCACAGCAATTAGCCCTCTGTGTACTCAAACCACCATATGCTTCATGAGGTCTGAAATACCCACTTTTGTATTGCATTTGTATTCCTATCCGTCTTCTGTCCATCTGTCTGTGTGCAGCTATAAATGTCTCTGTATCTTCATATTTGAAATGAGGTCAGAGTCTCAAACAAGTTCAACCGGGAGCTCTCTCTCTTAAAGAAACCTTTGAGAGAGAGGGAGGGAGGGAGATTGTGTTGTATCTCTTGTCTTACATCAGGAAGATGTGACCTCTATCTTAGCATGTGTGAGGAGACAAATAACATCAATCTTACCAATTCCTCCCCAGCTAGTGCTGGGCTAACACCCTGATGAGGAGTTATATTGCTAACCCAGGGAAAGGTTACAGTAGACTACACTGTGCCCACTAGAGCTTACAGTAACCAGTATTACTTTGTGTGTGTGAATAGGTGTATTAATCATGTTGCGGGGCACAATAAATGTGTTCATTCAGTTCCATTTGGGGTCTAAAAACTGGTTTCTACAAGGTAGGCTACACAAACTGCATTTAAGGGTTAAGACTTCATTCTTGAACAAGGTTATGGTTTGGGTTGGGGTAAGAGTTTTGTGGGAAAATGCCTCAAATGAGACTTACACCAAGTGATACACAATTAATTAGTTTGTGTTGCAACAAGATGAAGACAATATTTGCATCAGTTTTACTGTTCGTACTTGGGAATTTTTATTTACCAGAATTTAATGTACATCTGACACCTAAAATACCTTTAAATATTTGACAATTACCACTAAAGGCTCCCCAAATCTGTATATTTATTCATTTGTTAATATAATAGTATATAGAGTGTTTAGCTGAACCAGTTCCTGATTAGCTTTTTAAATTCAGAGTGTTACAACTGGTAAACCTGCCCAACCTTCAAGGCCCAGTGGAAACAGAGGTGACAAACATTTATATATTCAGCTGGGTCATGAATAATTTGGTCATGTTTTAACAATTTTTTTTCTTATTAATGACCCTGTGAAAACTAGCAGCAGCATCAGCAGAACCTAGTGGGGATCCTAGAAATGATAAATAATAAAGCAATGCAAGGCAATTGTATTTACAGTATATAGCATGTTTCAGTACAAGTGAACTCAGTGTGCTTTGCATTAAAATACATGTGCAATTACCCAGAACCCACATCCAACCCGCAGATAAAGATATACACAAACTAATCATAACCCTGACAAAATAGTAATGTTTTCAGTTTGCTTTTGAATGTCACACAGATGTGACAGATCTCAGGTCAAAATAACCAAATAACCAAAAGCACACCACCAATCTGTGGTGGGGCAGCCTTTAAGATGGCTGCTTGACTTGACATTTCTGATTCTCTTATATAATTCGATTTACAGCACACAATCACTCAAGTGAATTGTGAAGTTTTATATTGGGCCACTGTCTGAACAATACAACTTCTACTACTACGCCCAGTATGACTACGACTATTACTACTACCATCACAACCTGTCAATCAATCAGTTCTGACCAGAAAAAAAAGAAGAATAAAATCTGACAGTGATGTCGTGTCACAGGGCTGATTGTCATAGCATTCACAATCTATAGTTTCTGGTCCAACTAATGCCAATTCTATCAGTTTGCGCAGATTCACTCTGAGTACACACCTTGTCTGTCGTGTCCGTTTTCGACTACTGCTTCGAGCACACATCCACCATTATCTGTAACTTCTCCAAAGGACTGCAAGGTTTGTGGATTACTTTGGAGAGATAATGGACCCAAATCCATACTTCAAGCTGGAAAGAGCTGATGCCCAGACTGGCACCAAGCTCACCACTCTATACAACAAGGCTATGATGGTTGTGGGCACATTGGAGCAGGTTCTTGGCCCAAGAGCCATGTTGGACAGAGCTTTGTCTGTCTCTCCACACATCCTCCGGCAATATATTGTTCGTCTGGTGGCTCAGCTGGTCCCCGTTCCCTCATCACATCGTCAAGACTGTCCTAACTACATACCAGGTTGAGTCTGCAGGTGACACCACTCCAGCCCGAGTGCAACCCAGTGGGGAGAGGGCGTTGAGATGGAGAGCCAACTGACAGATTCAGGGACAAAATGTTTGAGCAGTTCAGATCCTGGATTACACACACCAAGGTTTTCCAGAAAGCTTTTCTCAGGATAACAAATATAGGACAATATGTAATATGTCACAAATTTGAAGTGCTTGTTCTTTACTTGGGTGTCTCTATTTCATGCAACTTTTTATTTCTACTCCTCTACATTTCAGAGGGCAATTTGTTTGTTTGTTGTTGAACAGCCACAAACCCATGAGCATCCATACTGTGTATCTATCTCTCTCTCTTCTCCCACTCTCTCCATGTTTTTCTCCTCCCTTGTCCTCTTTTTTCAGTACTGAGGCTCTTCTGTTCTGGACCATCAACCATCCTGGGATCTCTCTTTCTCCTTTTGGTTTTTCAGTGCTTTTGGCCTCCCCTCTCGTCTCTCTCTCCCTTTGTGTGAATGATGTCATTGTCTCTCTCCCCCTCTTTGTGTATGGTGTCCTTGAGGTTTGCCTCTCACGCGTATCTGTAGTCTGTCCTCTTAAAAAGTCTTCATGGTGGAGAGGAAATCATGTGTCTCAAGTCAAGTTGCTCAATGTGGATTGAAATTTTTCATGCAGTATATGTTTGCAATACGTCTGTAATATTGTCAGTCTGCTTTTCTGTCATTGTAATTTTACTATTGTTAATTTGATCTATTCTGTACACACAGCATCAGTTGCATATCTGTCCAGCATAGAAGAGCAATCCCTCTTCTGTGCCTCTTTCTTCCTTCTGTGAGAGGAGCCATTCAGCATCAGAAGTACTGTTACTGCTTTATACTGTATGTACATTCAGCCAATAATACTTTTGTACTTTTATCGCAGTAAAACCAAACCAAACAACTAAATATAAGAATTTTAAATGTAGGATTTTTACTTGTAATGAAGTATTTCTGTATATTTAGAAAGTGAGGAGTGATTTTAACATTTTTATATAACTATTTTTTCCCAAGTAAAGGATCTGAATATTTCTTGCACTGTGTAGCATATAGTGGATAGTTCTAATTATATTCATAAACAGTAGGTTACGTACTGTTCATGTATGGTTTCACTCTTCTTATATGCATCGAAATATCAGTTCAAAGGGACACTGCACTGATTTAACAAAAAAAGATCAGTTGAAGGTGCAGCATGTACAATTTAGTGGCATCTATTAGTGAGGTTGCAGATTGCAACAAAGTGAATGAAAGTGAATTATCTACATAGAGAACCCCTATGTGGATAAAAAGGACTCATTTTAATGTAACGAAAACACAATGATTTACTTTTAACTTGCCATAGGGAGTACAGTCCCACTCAGTCTGCTCAATCTGTGAAAGCAGTTGTATAATGTCTTTTGTAGCTCTGAAGGGAGTTTTCTAAGATAAAAAATATAACCAGGGTAATGTCATAAAAGCTGTTACAAACTGTGGTTGTGGAATTTGAAAGATGAGGGCATTTACCAGGCAGGGAGGGTCGGGCAGACACAATTCAGTTGCATTATGGGAAGTTAAGGATCCAGTGTTTTTTTTTTTTTTTTGGAATTTGAACTATTTGACCCATGCTACTGACTACATACTTTTTTTTAAAAAAAAAGTTTCTATTGAAAGACTCCAGCTTTATGTAACTGCAATACTAAATTGCACCCTTCAGTGAAGCCTAGTTAACTCAGCACCTTTCACAACCCTAAAAAAGAGCGACAGACAGCGAGAGACAACTTGGCAAACATTCAAGCAAACAACAACAACAAGCCCAATATTAATTTAATTTAATCTGTTTTAATTCGATTCAAATGAACAGTTACTAGAGGCAAACGTTGACACTCCCCACCGGAAGACTCTTTTCAGCTCATGTAACTATGGCGACGGGACGCGGACAGTCCGGACAGTTAGGGCAGATATTCAATAACAGAGGAACAGCTATAAAAAGGTTTTCATTTTGTGTATTTACGGAGTTTACGTCGTGAAGGTTCCCCATTCCGTAAGTTACTTTACGTTCGTTAATATTAAAACGTCGTCGTTACGTGGCCTTAAACCTTCCTTACTCATATTTGTCTCAACGGGATCAAGACTAGTGAAACAAATGGAAACGCGAAAAGCAATCATTCCCAGAGTACGGCCAGTGAGGACGGCCAAAAGAGCTGACAAATCATCTCCAGCATCCACTCTCAACTATATGGAAAGGTAATATGTCAGAACATGCTCGCATTTTTCACCTGCGTGGCATTCAAGCACTTCAGCCAGACTGTGTTCAGAGAGTGTGGCAAGTGAGGGTTTTGTTGCCCTGTACGTAAAGAGATTTATAGACCGTGTTTGCAGCAAAACACAACAGAAGCACAGCAAAAATCAATACAGATGTAACTAAGACACTTGACTACATGTTCAAATTAAGCAATCTGATTCCTTCCCAAGTGAATGTGAGCACTAAAAGCATCAAAGGACACACCAGGTTAGGCAGTAGTTACAGTACAAGTCAGCATCACTTTACTCACTATATATCCATTTCTACCAAATCATTTTCTGTCATTTCTTAAATGGAAACTGCTTAGCAATGTAATGAAGTAAAAACAAAATCACATTTAGCAAGGCTTTTGTTTTATGCACTTTAAAAAGTACTTTTGCAGTTTTATGTAATAAGACCTCAATAGACTTTTTACTGGCTACAGTTTTCTGGAAGGATGTGTCTAAATCATTGCTGTATCAAATTTGTAGTTTAGATTAAAGCTGTAACTATTGATTATTTTCATCATATTTATTCAGTTTTCTCTCTATAATTGCTCAATTAACCATTAAGAATGTGTGTCACATTTTACCAGAGCCAAGAGTGAAAGGTTCAAACTGCTTGTTTTGTTTACAGATATTCAGTTTACAGTGACATAACAAAGAGATAAGCAGCAAATCCTCACATTTGAGAAGCTTGTTTGACATTTTTATCTAATAATTGACTCAAACAATTAGTCCGTTATCAAAGTTGCTGGTGATAACTGTTCTGTTGATGCACTAATTAATTAATTGACTAATTTAAGCCACGTCAGCTCCGGTTTAGATGTAATTATACAGCATTCTTTATTTGTAATCATTTAATAAATACAGCATGGTGTAGAGATATTAAGAAGCCTGTAAATGATCATCATGAGGCATTCTCTGGCCTTGAAATTGAATGAAATCATAGCTGACCTGGGTTTGAGTTTGAACTTTGATTTTAGAACTGAAAAGGTGAGTCTTAAAATGTTATGAGGCACACTGGTTTAAAATGCACACAATATCATGTTTATGTGGTAGTTTACTGGAAATATTGTGGATAATAAACTCGTGAGCTATCGTTTTCCTTTTCACACTCATAGAAATGCTAAAAGTTAAATATCTCTATGTTGACAGCTCCAAATGTCTAGTAAAGGTTAACAATTTAAGTCATTTGTACTTTAAAGCTTAAATGTAACATCTAACATTCCAGTTATTAAAACTACACCAAAGATGATTTATTAATTTAGTGTTGCCTTTTTGAAGTTGTTTCATCTGCTTGTTAGTATGCAGTGGAATGTCAGTGATTGAGCAGGCAGGTAATGGGAAAACGATTACTCACTGAAGTGATTTAATTGATGGATTGACACCGTTAACCAGGACAGGTGCAACCAGACAAACCTGATCAACATTTCTCAATAACAGATAAGAGAAGAATGTGGAAGAATGTTAGAGGACAATGTGTCAATTTTTTTTTTAAAAAAAGTGCTATTTGTTTGTATTTTAGCACACCCAACCATGCAGGTAGATTTAATAAAGATTTTATTCATTCATTCATTATACTGTGTTTGTTTTATATTAGATCTGCTAAATAGGAACATTGACACGGGTCATTTACTGCCAGACGTGTATGATAGAAATGTCAAGTAGTCTGTTGAGAGCATATTTGTCTCATACTCCGGTGCCTCCAAAGAACTGCAGAACAACAGGTGGCATGAAAACACTGGTGTCACTTCCTTGTAGTAATATTTAATTACCTTTTCCGTAGAATGCCATCTGAGATCCTGATTAAGATTCTGTCATACCTGGATGCCTCCGCTCTTTTCAGCATCAGTCACGTCAATAAGCTCTTCTATCAGCTTGCCAATGATAAGTGAGTATCATCCAGGTCTTATTAATGCAACACACATACACATGCTGTACATAATAGACATGAATATGTTAGGAATCCAATCGAACAGTAAGTAAAGACAGCTTTCTTACAAGTCGGGGAATTTGTTACGTTTTTTTGTCTATATTTTAATCCTTAAAGTCTTATTTTCTTAAAGCTGTTTTTATAAATATTTTTATATTAACAATGGATCACATGGGTTATTGTATGTGAAAGTGGTCACTTGCAGTGATGAACTAATAGGAAATAAACACTCAACTCAGCAGTTCCCCTCAGCTCTACAGATTGTTTCAGTGTCTTTTAACTCATTGTTTTAGATTTTCTGCCCACAACTTCAATGTTTTTACTGTGCATCTGTTCCGACAGAATGCAAAGTGAATTTTAGAGGTGGCGTGATTACATATAAAGTCAAAGATGTGAGTTAATTCTCCTAGGGCAGTGTGAAATCGACATGTCTGCGCAAGTTGAAAATGTTGAAAAATTGACGCGCTAGACATGTTCAATCATTTGTCTGTTAACTTTCTTCAGTTTTTTACAGTCACAGCATTCTTTCATTTTTCTATTCCTACCAATACAATCAATGCAGTGCTCTGTGGAAGAGGATCTACATAGAGTTTAACAAGAATAAAAAGTGGAAACATGAGCGCATGGACAAGGTGCTGTTGACGATGGCCACACTCGAGGGTCGGGATCAGGCTGTGGGCTTCTGGAAGTTGCTGCACTTCAAGACTGTTGCCACATGTGATATGAATAAGTGGAAAAGATATCTTGGACTCATCAGCCGTCACACTGGGCTGCCTAGCCAAACGGAGCGGGTCCTCAGGTAAGAGACGGAGCAAGGCAAAAATGGCTTTTGAAAACCACTTAGATGAAGTACTTCAGATGTATGATTTCCCTTACCAGACACTTGAGTAGCTTGACAAGTGTTGCTAGTGAGTTAAGCTAATCAAGTGCTTACCATGTATTTTGAAGCATTTGAACACCTCAGCTATGGAGCAAGAGGTGAGAAAAAGATTATTATTTCTCTGGTAATTTCAGTTGCAAATGAGGTGTTTTTATAGTTAGTTTTGGTTGACATCATTTTGTACTGTATCTACCGTACCATATTCTGCATTTGCCATCTGTTCAGTATGTGTAGCTGTTTACAATTGGAAGCAACTCTGTAAGGTATCATGGGAATCCCTGCACTGTTTGTGGTTTGCACTAAAACTTAGGAGATCCACCCTCGCTGTCAAGAAAGTTCAAGGGTAGAGACTAGAGGACAGTTCAAGCCACTGGCAATCAAAAACAAAGCATGGTTTGTTTTTCATATCGCACTTAATGACACTTTCTTATTAAAGGTGAGAAAGGAGGTCTCTGTCTGAATGCGATGTCTGCTCAGGGGGATGCCAGCACGCAGGGGAAAGCTCCCTCACCGCCTCCACCGCGGTTTCTGCTGTGTTTTTATAACCTCTGATTAGAGGCTGTGCAGCACTCAATTTTGAGTTCTGTGGCAGTCACTGTTGTACAGAGGGGAAGTAGAAATAATTGTGTTCCTTGCAGAGGCTGTCTGAATTGTTGAAGTAAATTACTTAGCCCCCCAACCCCTCATCCACAACACACACATGCACGCACACCTTCCTCCTCCTCCCTCCTCCCACCAACTCAGACAATTCCCTGTGGGGGTTTGTCTGTTAGAGACATTCAGGAGCATGCGATTTACCTTGGTAATAATCATTTCACAAGACATCACACATACAGACAATGCAGAGTGAAGTCCCCTGGGTCATCTGGGGCCTCCTGGGCTGCTCCAGTTTTTAGCTTTGTTCCCCCACTTAATTGATATTGGATGGTGCCTCAGCGAGACACCGGCTGCATCACAGTCGGGGTAGCCCTGAATCACAGTTTAGACAGAATTGGATCAAGAGATTTATCATAACAGCTGCGGTTTCATTTCATCCGTTGCATATCATTTCATTAGCAAGAAGAGCTTAGCTCATACTACTCCCTGCTGTTGTCTAAAGAAACGTAATAGCCATTGAACTCATAGTTTGCATGATTTAAAATATAAGACTCAGCTTTAACCAACACTGTTTGTCTTAAATTCAAATAAATGTAAAGAAGATTTCAGTTATGTACAGCAATTGCAATTGTACCTTCATGTGGCTATTAAGGAATATGAAGTGAGTCTTTTTGCAAATTTAAAAAGTGTTTCCATATTGTTTGTGTTGATAAATTGTATCTGTCTCTCTTCACTACACTGCACATTAAAAATTGTATATACTTTTATTACAAAACCTCAAATATCCGTCTTATCTTATTGCTGTTATTTTGCATTGTGTTATCTTATTCTAGAAACTTGCACGTCACCTGGGAGCTAACAGTCTCTGATAAATCAGGGCGTGAGGCCACATTTGAGCTGAGCCAGTCCCAGTTCTTCGAGACGTCTGTGACTCTGTGCTGGAGCGGAGGCTGCTTGCCCGACTACCAGCAGATTTCCACCCTTCAACTCCACGGTGTCAGGAGGATAGCCCTCAACTGCCCCGGCTTAAAGAAGTAAGACAGCTAGTGTCCATGTCCTCTCTCCCTCTCTTTCTACATATATTTATATATATATTTATATATGTATATCTCTATCTCCTCTTTTCTCTTCTACTATTTTCTTTCCTTGCACCCTTAGACCTGGCTGGAGGTCCCTCATGGCAAAGTTAGACATGGAGACTCTAACTAAAAGTGCACAGGTCTTTGGCCAGGACAGACTGGTTGAATTGAAGCTGCTACAGCCTGGCTTCATCATTGGTATCTGGAAGGTAATTACCTCACAGGCAGTCATGGCATTATTAATTATTATTCATTACTTTATAGAGGCTGGAAAAGTGAGATAGGTGATTTAGGTACATTACCTGTCAGTAATATAAACAATGTGCACTATGGCTAATTTGAATGATGGCTCTCTTCACAGGACCAGCCCTGCCTTGCCTTTCTCATGTTTACCCTCCACTTCCACAGACTGGTGGAAAAAAGTATCCAGGGATCCTCTGTTTGGTAGGCTGCACTTGAACAGGCGCCTTTTATTCACATGCTTATATGGCGTGCAGTGTATCACCATCAGATGGTTAGGGCTCAAATTCAAAGGATATGATAACTGACAGGATTGGTTTGAGTCTCCTGAGCTGATCCGTCTACTGTATGATACACTGCTGGGTGAGATTTGAAGCATCAGCATCACTGGCGCCTGCATTTCACCACCACAGGGGATAATGTGACTATACCAGATTTTCATATAAAGTATATTCTGTGGCCTTTTATACTATCTTCTTCTCGTATGTCCACCGGTGATTTTTTTTTTAGTCATTAAGACCCAGTGCAGGTGTTAGCAGACTTTTAAACAGAGAGGATTAATTGGATAAATTTTCTGCTGTAATGTTCATTTTGAATTAAATCTGTAAATGCACAGGGCATGATGGCACTTGATTGAAAACCAGTGGGCTAGATCATACAGTGTTCACAATGTATTACCATGCATTTGAAAATAAATTGTAATCCAACTGCTGTGTAGAGTTGAAGGTGATTCACTTTCAGTTTTAATCTGAGTGGTATAATGAATGATCTTCAGGATTACATAGCCTACTAGATACTGTTACACTTATTGTGAGTCTGTAGCATAGCGTGGACATAGCCCCCTCTCCTGGCTTCTTGTGAGATCACACTGTTACAGTACATAATTATTACACTCCACAAAAGTAATAAACCCCTGAAATGCCTTTTTAATGAAATGTCTTGATGCTCTCTTCACTCGCCACAGTCTTCATTTCATTTACCTTTTTACTTTTGCTTTCCTCCAGCCCCTATGTGGAGCCGATGGACAACCCCCCTTTTGATGACATAGACCCTGAATATGGTCTCCATGGTTACCAACTACACATTGTTCTCCACGACACTGCATGGGAGATCATGTCCGGAAGCTTCTCCCAGCTCTTCTGCCGGAGAAGTAATTTATTTATACTCATATTCACTAAGTCACATTGTGAAATGATGCTGACAAAATATGTATGAGCTATTTAAAAACTCTAGTGCCTCTAATGAGAGCAAGTAAGATTCAAATGTGTGGTAACTTTTTGATGAATGCTAAGTCTTATCTTTTTATTCTCATACTGCATATTTATAGTTAAATAACCTTTATTAGCTATGTTCACTAAGACATGAATTGTTATTAAAGTGTTCATAAATCCAGGTAACATCACAGTGTTTCAAAACCTGCAGATACTCTGTGAAATGACTAAACTTTTTACTTTAGATATTTTACCTCATATAGCGTTAACTAATTAGGTGACCTAACACCCAAATCCTAATTATTATAGTGTGAAGACTTACGTGTTTCCTGGTGTGTTCTTTGGCCAGCTCAGATCTGTGACGGACTAATCCAACTGACTGCCATCAGCAGGACAAACTTGTCGCAGCACACGCCTCTGTTAGGCAGCATCACCCTGCCCTGGAGGTGTGAGGCCCTGCAGGGAACAGTGGAGGTACTACATATACTGTAGGCTATGTGCCTTTTGTTTCACTAGATACAGTATAACACTTGCCCAAAAGCGACTTAAGTATGTTGCTGAGAAGTTATAGAAAGTGCTAAGACAACAGAAGGAGACTACATGCCTTTTTTGTGTGTGATTATCACGGAGACCTATTAAAAAGTTATTTTTAGAATTACAATGCAGATTCAGGCTCAAACCATTCCCCCCTGGGCTAAGGAGAATACAGTTGTAATCTCTCATTTTATCATGAATCTTGGCAGTTTTGACTTAACATTATAGATGTGTGTCTGCCTAAAGATTTTAGATATCTTTGTCTAGTATACATATTGTATATTGGAACTATAATGAAATCACAACAGCGATAGTCCACACAGAAAAGAGGTTGTGACACAGGTTTACTTTTCTACTTTTTACCAGAATTGCTGCATCATGAGTCTGACTCTGCTGGATGAATCCAAGAAACCCTTCTGGTGTGTCAGCTCTCCTGTTTCCATGAAGCCGGTAAAGATGCTGACTTCTTATGACTATGATGGTGAGCACTTCCTAATCCACTATCAGGACTCAGAAGGTCAGGTGAAGATGGATTTTGTCTGGATGAAGGAACAGATGCAGTTTTTCCTCATTAGTTTAGTTGTTTACGTCACTACTTGCAAAGTCAACAAGCATTTCAGTAGAGATTACTGAGCCTTCGGTATTTCTGGAACAAGTTTTGAGGTATTTCGTCATTTAAGTTGGATACTATGACTTTGCTTTTATATGATCAGCATATCTACAACACCTTGTTTATAAGGACAGATTGTGCCACCAGTATCATCTGATGCTTCTAAATATAATTTTAAACTTAATTGATACGTTTACAGTATAACCCCAATTTGTAAAGAGATTGATGTTGTATAAACAGCCAAGGTCTCTGCTCAAAAAGCCTAACTTTTTCATTTAAATGCTGAATAAATTAATACATTTTTAATGGATTTATTAAATCTTTTGTGACTTACTTACTTTACTTTCTGTTTCAATGTACCGATGTGTCGTCCTGTCTGTTGCTTTTTATAATGTTTCATCCACACTTCCTCAATTTGCAAATCTGTTTGATAATTAATTCATGTGTATTCAATGTATTATTTTTACACCATAAAAAGAGAATGATGAAAAAGAAATTTAATTGGAACGTTTAATTATTTTAAAATATAATTATTAAAAGCTTTTTGAATTGCTCAGTTTAAATGAAAATGTTATGAATACTTCACTGATAGTTTTTGATCAGCTAATTAATTAATTATAATAATGTTACAATATCATATATAATTAATTAAGTGGCACACTCCAGATGTTTTTACACTGTCTGTTTATTTTTATACTCAATATAGTCAATACAAAAACAAAACATCCTGTTTGAAAATACACACTTGAGACAGTCAATCCATGGTGTTTTGACTATATTAGTCATTAAAACAAATCTTCAACATCAAATATTTTAACATTTCTAATTTATTTGTGATGCAGTAGTCGTTCTGTGGTTGTGTAAGTGTTTTGTTACATTTAAACACACATTGTCTTTATCTTTACATATGTGTTGCTATGCTGCTATGTACAGATGTTAATACATTTGAAGAAAGAAATTTAAATCACAAACATGCTCATACAGATGTGGATATTTATTTATTTACAACTAAGTAAACCCTCTCTATCCCTAGTAGAATGCACATAGAATATTTAATCTATTTTGTACTCTATATTTAAATAGAAACCCAGGCTTTGAGGTGATTCAGGTCAATACAGTCATTTTATCCTGCCATACATTAATATTACCACTCCACAATGACATTCAGTTACTAAAAAAAGACAATGTTTACATACACCGTAAGAGGATATTTTACCAGGGCAGGCTCTGACAGTCAATTTACAATTGAGTGTCACTGTATATATGGAAACTTTGAGTGGATGTTAGAGGTGATTGTAGGAGTAGATTATTGAGTATGTCCATCCATCATGGAAGGTGCCTTACATTTGGCCCACAACTCTCAAGAATACTGTATAATATCTTTATCATTGGTTTGCTTGCTGGCACAAGCGAATGTAGATTCTAACTACATCTACTGCTTAATAATATTAAGTTTTCTGTCTAAACTCTTAATTGTTTTCTGAAAAAACTGAGTCATGCTGTACATACGGTATGTAAATGACATGAAAGTTAGATTCACACAAATCAAATTTTGTTTCCTCTTATCACAGCATTTATTCCTTAACATTACCTGAATTGCATTGGCAGCCATTATGTAATCCCATTTAGATGAAAATTTAGTTTAATGTCCACACCCTGGGCAAGTCTGGCTACAGCGATAGAATTAGTGTGGGAGTAAATGTTGGAAACAGTTGCCATGCCGCTGATGGGCCAGCGTTGCTGATGGCAATAAAATAAGGCAGGCCACTGGGTAATAGGATTTCAGAGGCTTCCCTTCCTTTTCTCAGTGAGGGTCATCATCACCTTGAAAAAGATGCTTATTTTTCCAAACACATTACCAACTACATTGGCACTAGATCTAAAATCATTTGGGGAAATGAGCCAGAGGGAAAAAGAGGGGCAACAGTATGTGTGATGAATTGTTTTTTTTCATGTGCTACACAGTTGAATTGAGACAAAAACTGTGATGGGGACAGAGACACTCTGACAACCATAAGATCTCCATGACATGTCATATTTTTGAACACTCTACAGGCCTTGCGCTCTCTAACTGCATCCAGCGTTCATGTGTAATGTCAGGGCTGTAGAATGGCCAAACATGGGGATGAAAAACATATAGAACTACACACTCGCTGGCTTAAACACTTAATACACTGACAAACTACATGATACTGGCCATTATTTGAACTGAATGATGTGTACCATGTATGACTTTCAGCTTACAAGTGTGTTACAACTCATTTCCATCACAGTGACCTTCATACTTCTGTTTGCTGTCACATCAGCTGCTGCAAACTGCCAATCCTTCATTCCCATGTTATTAGAAAAAGCAGGAGCCAAGGGTTTTGTGGAATAGTAATTGACTCGCAACAACATAAAGCCATTTATGCAAACATTTGAGTAATGGTTAAACAAGGGATATGGATTTTGGGGGCAAGGACCATGAAGCCTTGACTGAAAGCACGGCATGTTCTGTCTGTGGTGACGAAGGGAATATTGACTTAATGCCCCTACAGTGATTTTCTATGAATTGTATCTTTTGAAGAATAAGCATGATAAAAATCAAGTTATACAAGCATGCAAATGTATAGTTATCTGAATATGGTTTAATATAGGTTGTTCTCCAGTAGATGGCTCTCTTCAGTAAACAATAGGAGAATCCTTAAATGACACAGTGGTTTATATTTTCTCCGTTCTTTCCATCTGCCAAAGACAATTGCAGAGAAATGACTGATGGCAATGTGTTTGTTAGAACAATATGAATGTCTTTTCTGTGGATCATTTCCACTCTCTTTCATTTTTTTCTCTCTTTTTCTGCTCTTTTGCAATGTAATTACATGACTGCATGTTAATCAAAACATAATAAATTTAGTGACATAAAGCTTCATTAAACCCATCTTTCTTAGTTTCTTTCTTAGTTTCCTCAAAGGCTAATCTTGGAAGCAAATTGCTTCCATTTTTAGCCTTTAATTCTCTCCCTTGTGGGTGACCAGCTCGGTCCTCTAACTGTTCAGCCTCGGAAGCCAATGACACAGTCTTTATTTAGTCCTCTCATTGGAGGAAAACAGTCAACTAATTAAATTCACCAGGAGGGATCTTGATTGTGTTTGTGTCTGTGTGCACATGTGCACACACAACACCCATGTTCTTTTTTGTTCATTCACAACGACCTTCTGTACTGATACTGCTGTCTTAAAAGAATATTAGAACCCAATTTGCATTTCCCAAAAGAGTAGGTGATAATCATAGTTTTGTGCCACACTGATGAGTGCATGGCCCTCACAAATCCTAACCCCTAACATTCCATATTTATTACCCTGTTGGGTAAGGAAGTGAAGCCAGGGAAGTTAATTGTGCTTGTAATGATCAGAAAAACATCACCCACAACAGCTCAAAGCACCTATGCCAAAAATCTCCCATTAGAAGAAGCATAATCTAGGAAAATGAGTTTTGTTGACGCCATAAAATAACAGATGGCCAGTCATTTACATTGCTGGAAGTGAACCTTGTTACCACTGACCAGCAGTCCCCTCTCTTTCACCTTCTTCCAGCTGCTATTTCTTTCCACTCTTTCAATCCCTGTTGGGAAGGGGAACTGGATAGTGGAGAAAGCTTCAAGGGGTGACAGTACTATAAAAGGCTCACGATGCCCAGTAACACCCTTGGTTTATTCACCCCTTTTAAATGGTGCATCACGACCAGACAGCTGTGGAGAAATCCATTTATATCAAAGCTGCTGCTCATCCTGTGGCTCCTAGAGCTCAATGGGCAGTATGACAGGAGTGCCATTTCTGCTGCATGGTCCAGTGTTGCCTTAAGTCTGGAATGATGTACAGTAGAACAAATGTACAGTCATATTCCTGCATATTCTCGAGGTCCAGGTAGTGATGTGGAAAGTAACTATATACAATTACTCAAGTGGAAATACTGAGGTACTTTACCTTTTCATTTTCTGCTACTTAATACTTCTGCTCCATTACATTTCAGAGGGAAATATTGTTCACTTTACTCCATATTTATCTGACAGCTGTAGTGATCTTGCAAATTCAGGTTTTACATCAACAAATAAAATATGATGCATTTAATCGATTCAACTACCCAAGAATATCTGCAACATTAAAATTCTGCATACATATTAATGCATCAATAATAATAACTCAATAATATAATGAATTATAAGCACTCTTACATATGATACTTTCAATACATTTTTTTGGTAAGTACATTTTGTTGATAATGCATCTGTACATTTACTTTTAGAAAGTATTTTTACATAGCAGCAACTACTTTCAGGGGTGGTGGTAGGCCCCCTCAAACTACTTATGTTGTTGCAGGGCAGGTGTGCAGGGTTTTCATATAGGTTTATGGAGGGCTTAGGTGTTGTGGTTGCGATTATTATTACAATGTTTATCAAAGCAACAACACGTAATGCACTCTGATAGGCAAGAAGAAAAGTGAAACAAATATGCTCACTGATGAAGTAAGTGCTATGTCCTGAAGTAATCCTTTACATCTTTGTGAGTGATCGCACTGTGCCATAAAAAATAATAATCATAAAATAACATTAGTAAAAGAAGGCTTATAGTGAAGGAATTTTCTCATCTTTCCATTGTCAAGGTGAAGCCACTAATTAGCTGTGGGGATGGGTATCGCTAGGATTTTATCTAAGAATTGTTTATTATTATTATTATTATTATTATTATTATTATTATTATTATTATTATTATTTAAAAAATAATAAACTCAGTACAGGATTAGAATAGATTTATATTTTAAATATGACAAACTATTGTTTCTCGAGCAGCAACAGTAATGTTTACAACATCAAAGTCACTATGTAAACTCAATAATATCTCACTGGAAAGAAATCTAACATGCCAGTAAAATAAATAATATTCCCAACATCAAAATACTGAGTGAAGTTTAGAAAGAATGAAGAACACAGACATCAGTCAGTATCAGTCCTTCACCCTGTCCTCTGTCCCCCTCCCCCTGCTGCTGATGTGATTCACTGCTGTAGGTGATGCTGGTAGAGGAGGGGCTGCCATCTCAGCCAGTAGCTAAGTTTACAAGAATTTGCAAAATTTTAAGATTTGTGCCAAACTAAGACAAACAGTTTGGCTACATACAGACAGCTTTGGTTTTAGCTTGTTCTCCCTACCTGCCCACTCGCCTAGCTAGCACTAGCATGAGACTCAAAAGTAAATGACTCCGCTCCTCGCTTGCCTCCCTTTCCACGCTCTGTTGCACTCTGCCCAGCCCTTCCCCTGAATTCTCATGACTGCATACACCTCATGTATTGATTTCTCCACAACTACTGGAAGTAACGGAGCTCTTCGATAAATGCAGGTATCAGGAGTTTGCTAGCTTGTGAATAAGTCATAGTGACGTCTGCCAGCAGCTAATGCTAACCTGGAGTGTTGGTATGAGAGGAATAGTAAGCCAGAAGTGAGTTCACATACTGATTGACAGCTGTAAGCTCCTACCCTGGACTTTGGCCTCTTCTGATTGGTTAGAAGGGCAAGGCTCACTTAAAAGTTTGTTACAGAAGCCTCTGACAACTTTGGAGCATATTTCAACTTTAACAATATAAGCAAAAACTTACATAGCATAGCTTTTTCCACCACTGGTGTTACCCTTTTTTTCTTTTTTGGTCCAGTTACTTCAGAATTTTTCTCTGGCATTTTAACAAATATACACTAGCTAAATTACAAAAATTAAAAATGAATGGACCCCCTGATTTGCCACATCACCGTCTATATTTATTTTTAAGCAACTAGACTGTCACATACTTGGAGTCCAGTCTTGGAAAGTAGCTGCTCATCGGGGCCTCAGTGTTTTTTAATTATAATTGCTTGTAATTTTGGATAACTGGATGGTGAACGTTGTTTTTGTCTATTTCTCTCTCACTGTTTCACACATGGGGTGAGTCAGCATATTATCAGTATACTGTGGGAGCACGTTACACAATTTCACACAGTTCACTAGTTTGTATTACCATCACATTAACATCCTGTGTCTGCCTGGTCTCAGAGCAGATGTTTGGTAGGCAGGTACAGTTCAAACTGCTTTCTGATCCTGCTGCAGTTGAATGTGGGTTCATAAAGGGTTGACTGTGTTGTACACACTAAGATCTGATTTCAGGACCAAATCTTAATCCAATGGAGCATATGTGAGAGTCCCACAATGCTACAGTTGAGATGGTTGATTATCTATCTGCAATATCTAACTATCTATAGCTTGCAGCAAGATTGTGACATTAAGCAATACAAACATGCTTTCTTTCCACCTAAAGCAAATGTGAAATGCAGTATATAATGTGGGATGCAAACATCAGGCAGGATTCACAGAAAGCAGTCTGGGCTCTGCTAGTACAGAGTTCCTGGAACAATTGGTTTTAGTGCAAAGGTCTGTGCCTGAGGCTACTCTATTGATCTGAACCACTATTAAGAGGGATAGACAGAGAGAGCGAGAGAGATGTATAACCAGAGAGTGAGATAATCATACTGAAGCACAATTGAAACACACAAAGAAAGCTTCCCTCATTATGTGTGGACTGGTTTTAATGGTGGATGTCATGGATACAAACACATGCGTTTGTGGGTTTTAAAAACCTAGTGTTGTGAAGCTAAATCTTGTATGTGTGTACTGCATGTATTTGAAGTGTCAGTGATATGTTTAGTCAGTAACATCCAACCAGGCAGTGTTTATTTCCTCTGTAAACTCCCTCTACAAGGCTATGAATTATTGAAAACCCAGTGGTTAGTTGTATCCATGACATGGTAGAGTGTTGTGTAGACTTTTGACACTGAGAGACTCCAAGGGGACCATTATTCACTGTTTGTGTCTGACTTGTTACTGTGAAGTGCCAGTGTGAAGCTTACAGCTCTGGCTGAAATGAAAAATTAAACATAGATAGTTGTTAGGGTCATTTGAGGTCACTGCTAGAGATCTGTGTGACAGTACTGTTTGGGAATCATGTTGGCGAAACCAGAAGTGCAGTTATCAGGAACTTGGCTGAGTGAGATGTCACACTCAAAAATCAACATTAAAATATTAACACCACCACCGATTGATGTTTTTGATTCGTCTTTCAGTTTTTTTTGTTCTTTTCTGTTTTAACAGATATTCATTTGCTGTATTTCACAATCCAAATTTTCCTATGGGAACAATAAAGTTGCCACTACTACTACTTCTATTACAGACACGGTCAACCGATCCAGTCTGGTAGGGTATTATTGCCTTTTAATCAAATCTCTGTTGTGGGGCCACCTGTGTGACACCCATTAAAGATGATGGCAGTCACTGCAGCCGGGATAACATTTCCACATGCTTGCACCTGTCGCTAAAGCAAATTAAGACAGATATGTCGGGCACTCTGCCACATTGATACCTTGGCATTTTCTCGGATACTTGCCAAATCATCTAAATGTCGCTGAGTCATAACGTTTTGATTCAGCTTAACTACTGTACTCACTATGGTCTATGAACAGTATAAAATTACGTGTCTGTCGTAGCGCCATTAACAGTTTATTTGTTTTTGGCACCGTAATGTGTTTGCTTTTACAAATTCTCTCTGCATCTGTCTTCCTGTTTTATGTTGCTGCCAGGATCTGGATTTGTGGAGCATATTAAATTAATGAGATTCACCTCTGCTGTTACTATGGCAATGACCCTTGACTGAGTATTTGGGACCTCATTGGCCATCAGCTTTTGAAAGAATACTGACCTTTGGAGGGGGAAATGTAAAGCATATCTGCTGATCTTTTATAGACAGATGGCAGCAAATTAAGTGTTGAACATTATGCTTATTAGTTGAAGAGAAAGAGATGCTTAGTTGGTTTTTAGCCACACTAGCGGCATGGCTCTAGGGAGGGCAGTGTCTGTCAGGTCTGCCAGCTGGTTGGTCGGTCTGTCCATCACTTTGGTCAAGATTGAAATATCTCAACTAGTAGATGGATTGCCATGACATTTTGTAGACATTCATGGTCCTCAGAAGATGAAGCCTACTGCATTTGGTGATTCACCCTCTCCATGATGTTTAATTTTCAGTGAAAGACAACTGTTGGATGAATTGCCATGAAATTTAGAACAGATATCGATGCTGCCCAGAGGAAGAATTGTAATAACTTCGGTGATCCCCTGACTTTTCATCTAGCATCATTATCAGGTTGAAGTTTCCACTTATTCATTGAAATATCTACTGAATGCATTGCATTGCAGACATTCATGTTTCCCAGAGGACGAGGCGTAATGACTTTGGTGATCCTCTGAATTTCACCATGATGGTTAGGGATGAAATATCTTTACAACTATTGAACTGCCAATGGAATTTGGTTCAGATATTCATGCTCCTTCTCAGGATGAATAGACCCTTTTCACAACAGACATTTTTGACATGTTAAAGCAGGAAAAGCACAGGTGGAATTAATGATATTAATGATGGCTGCATTCCATTTAGGTGAGCGACTTCCAGGGCTCTGGTATTGTGCATGCTTACTCACTGTCACATTAATGGAATGGAGCTATTGTTGGTGTTTATTTACAGCTGTGCTTTCGCACAAATCAAAATGTCAGCTGTGAAAAGGGTCTATTGAAGTAACTGAATATCACCTCAGTGTGCAGTTGTTTTCATTGAGTATCACCCTCTTTTGATCTATTTAACTCTGCATATTTTCTTTTTAACAACATCACTGCAATTAATGTCGAGATACAGACTTAAAAAGACAGCAATATAATAAAGGTTTTTAAGAATGAATGAATGAACTTGACTTTTCATCTAGTTATTAATTCATCTGCAATACTAATAACATAACATTTGTGCTGATTAGCAAATGTTAGCATGTTATTATGTTAAACTAAGATGGTGAAAATTGTAAACATTATACCAACTTCACATCAGCATGTTAGCATGCTGTTGTCAACATTTAGCACAACGCTGTACCTAAATACAGCCTCACAGAGCCGTTAGCATGGCTTTTTATGTAAAAGAATGATAAAAACCAGTAGTGCAACATGTTAGGGGGCATAGTCAGCAGTTCTACAGTGTGTAGTTGGTATCCTACTTGGTGCTCGGACTTATCCATAGTCACACACTCTTTACCAAAGTGGAATGAATGTCAAAGGTCAAGTATGGTGCACCTCATTATATTATGCCGTCATGTTAATCAAATGCAATCCCTTTACTCACTCATTCACTCCATCATTGAAAGTGTCAGATCTGCCTGCGACTGATGAAAGTTATTCTCCTGCAACAACAATCCCTGAGGCGCTATGTTAAATAAGGACCAACATATCTGACTAATGAGCGCAGTTAGTAGCAGTTGAGGTGAGAGCTTTACTTTGTCCCTCTTACGTGGTGTGGTCTGTGATGAGAGATCTCCATTTGCAGGCATGATGATGATTGATACGATTAGGTCCCAACTTTTTCACTGGAGTCTCCACACTTCATGATCACTCACCTCTGGTATTAGTAAGATGAATGGTCCCCCCTTGTCTAGAACCCAAGAGGTAATTTTCTCTTACGCTCATGTGAAAGCCGGTGGGGGTGAGGTGCGGAGACAACATGACACAGAGGAAGCACAGCTTAATAGTGATTGCTGAAAATGGTAGTGATCATTTTTCATGTTTGCATAAGTTGTCACCCTGTAAACATCCCCTATAGCTCACAAAGCTGTTCAGAGACATTGCATTGAGATAAGAGGTTTTATCTTCCATCACAATAAATCATAGGCATTAAAAAACATGTAAACACCGGATTTGCCCTTTTGCCTAAAATTAACTCTTAACAGTGTGTTACACAGTATTTCTCAAGGTCCTTAAATTTTAATGTGTCATGACTATGTACTGACAATGATACACTAGTGAGCAGGAACCCTGGAGAAAGAGGAAGAAATGTACAATGGCCACAAGAAGGCACTGAAGCGCCTCTTGACTCTCTCACCCTTTTCTACAGTATCTTATAGACAACTGCCATGGCAAAAAGTAACAAAAAAAGGAATTGCATGTATTTAATTTATAATATATCCACTACATAACATTGTATATTTTCTTAATACAATATTACACTGAAAAGAATCACTCACATGATTCCAAGAACCAACAGTTATTAAAATATTTTTTGTGGATTATACAGGTCATAACCCAACTCTTTTGGCAGGTAGGCAGAAAATCTCTGTGTATATTTTGCTAGATAATGGTTTTGTTGTTTTCCCCCCATAGCTGTTCAGAGTGATTGGCAGGTCATGCTCAATAAAAGCATCCTGATATTGAACCAATACTTTAGATGAGTGTTCAGCAGTCCGGGATTTGGGAAATTGCTTTGCTTGCCAAGCAACTTTAGGCCAGAACAAGACAATAATGACTTAGAATGAATCTACTCTGGTTTTGTTATCTGCAAATGAAGCTTAACATGTTTCTGTATGCTCTACAAAATGATCCCTATTATATGTTTAATAGACATCCAGTGAAGAATTAGACTCTTCATCATATAACAAGTGTCAAAATAGAGACTTGGGGAATAACACTGCCTGTACAAACTAAGAAGGCATAACAAGAAATGAATTAATCAAGACAGAATTCATAGGAGAATGCAACCAGACTGCAGAATATAAGGAGCTTATCTTATCATTTGTTTTGTCCAAGTCTACTGTGAGATAACACCAACATCCGTATTGGAAAAGTTGCTGTATTATTATTATATTGGCATGCACAGTATGTAAGGGTTTGTTCACTCATGGAAAAACATGCTCATATGGGTGGAACAAGCACCTTGATATGGATCTGCCCAAAGAAAAGACATGCATTCCTCATGTATGATGTCCAGGTGTGATGGAATGAATTGTTTCTATCAGTGTTCTTGTGACTGCTCCATCTTCATCCTGTGGCCCTGCTGTACTTGCTCTCACACCCTCACGTCATCACTTTTGCTGTACTCACAACCTTGTGGGCTGAAGCACACACTGCATCTCATCAGAGAATATTACCTAACACTCGGAGGACAACATTCATCAACGTCACAGGGCTTTTGCCAACAGTGCATTTCTTTCTATGGGTGCCCCAAGTCCATTTCGGTTGTTCTAGCAGCGCCACAGGGTACCTTGTGTGACCTGTGCCACTTCAGCAGTACACGTACAGTATCTCTTTCAAGGTTCTTCAGTTTTCAGTTTCTGCTGATATGAACTACATCTCAGATTTTTTTTCCTGTGTGCAGTTTTACTTAGCCGAAATTCTTCCTCTGTGTATCTATTAACAGTATTGTGTGAATATAACCTTTGCTCATACATTAAATACACTTGTTAGGTTTGACTTTAAGGAAGTTAATCAAAAGCAAGTCTGTGTAAACCAAGCTTTTCTTAAGAGAGTAATTTTCCTCCATATAGTTGTGTAAAGATGCAAGAGCAATGCAAGCCCAAACAGATTGTTTTGAAAATGTATTATAAATGCACAGTTTAACTTACTGACATTCCCGTATGTAAGTGGAGATAGGTCTTGGTCGCTGTAATGATTCCTACTCTCCATACTGGCCCTGAAGCAATTTCCCCAGAAAGTGACTACACTGGAAGAGATGAGGGAGAACAGTCCGCATTCTGAGCAAAAACGCATCCCAAAGTTCGGCTGAAGCTAATATGAGGCTTTGGCTGTCTGAGTTAGCTATACTGAGTCCATATCTTCCAAAGTTTCAGTCTATTTAGTACTATTTAGTGAATAAAATACAAAACCCAACTAATGTGATCAGTCCCTGCCCCAGTAACACTTTATAATAAGGGTATGTTATTTAACATTAGTTAATGCAGCAATAAGCATTAACTAACAATTAATTAACAGTTAACTAATGTGTCTAGTAATCATTTACTAATGGTGTTCATGTTAACTAAGGTATTAATTTATACATTATTTAATAGTTTATAAAGATGCTATTAACATTAATTAATACAGAAATAAGCATTAACTAACAGTTCACAGCTAAGACACTTCATTAAGAGAAAACTGTTTTTATAAATGTTTATTTGAGGGTAATGTCCACTTACTTGTCCATCCTCCAACTTACGACTTGTTTTGGGTAAAGGTTGGGATCAGTGGACACACTCCATGGTCTTCATGTAGACGTTTGCTTGTTCCTTTATCTTCATGTAGATGCTCTTTAACTTAGGCTATGATGTTACTTTGTTTACCCGGGCTCTGAGGAGTAAATGTTAAAAGATCTAGTGGTTAACGAAACAGTTGGCAGGTTTATTACAGTGCATTTGACAAAAAAACAACAACAAAAAAAAACACAATGAAAAGAGCTCTTGTAATCAAAAATAAAATGAAATAAAATAAAATATCTTTAGTGTCTCTATTATTTTTCGATTAAATTGGTGTGTGATGATCATTCCTTATCTGGCAATTTTCTGCAAATCCATTGTGTCCTGTAAAACTCCCATAGAATTCATATTTCAAACGTAGTTTGTAGGGTTCTGTGTTTATGGTGGTGTAACCCACTTAAAAGTATACAGGCACTAAAGGGTTAACTCATCACAAGTCAGGCTGTTTTGACCCTTGGCGCATCCCATCAGATCACCCAGTGAGAGAGCGCACCCCTGTTAGGCCAGATTTCACTGATGGAAAGAGAAAGGGAAGCGTGTGAAACTGCAGAGCTAAAAACTCTGGTTGATAAATAAGAAAGCACAAGTGCAGAAATGAGTTATAAAGCTCAGCTAGACTATCAGCCTTGTTCCTTGAAGGTTTAGAACTGTTTTGTCAGGTATGCCAGGGGAGTTGGATTGTGTTTTTTTTCTTACTCTGGAAGTGCCAGTGAGCTGAATTAGCCTGCACTAGCAGCATAGTTAAGTATTTTGAACCGTATTACTAAGTATTTGGATGTATGTGGTGTGTCCAAATGTATTTTTATTGATTGTACTCGTACTCATGATAATATGTTGAATGTGGTTATGCTGGTCTAATGTCTGCAAAAGTTATTCTGTTTTATCAAATTCTATTTTAAGGGATTGTAATTTTATGTTATATGAGAGATGTGGGAAATGTATTTCATTTATATAAGCAATGCATTGCTTTACTGATACTGGATGAAGTTAATTTTTGGTGGAATACTATAAAATTATAAGAAAAGTCCCTAGACAATAGGGTTGTGGAATTGAGTTTTGAGGAAATGGATGAGATCTCATTTAGTAGACTGTATGATGACTTGTCTGATTTATTCTGTACTGTATGTGCAGATTGGTTTTTTAATGACTCCCGATTTGTAGCTTGGAGTTAACTCTTTGCTGTAACGTGATGGCGAGCCAGTCCCAGTGGTGAAACATTCTGAGGGAAACCTGGAAGTGGTGTGGCCATTCTAAAGGACTGACACAACGGATTTGCAGAAAATTGCCAGATAAGAAATGATCATCCCACACCAATTTATCCTACCCGAGAGACATTTGAAGAAAAACAAAAGGAAAAAGAAATGTTGAATGCACTGTAATAAACCTCCCAACTGTTTCGTTAACCACTTGGTCTCTACATATTTATTCCTCAGAGCCTAGGTAAGTGCTACAGTAGGGAGTTATCTCTTTGAACCCAGTTTCCATTAAGTTTATAACAGTTATATATTTACACGGTAACAACAATCACAACAATAAGCTTTGTGTTGGTACATATTGTTAAATTGTATTACCACGTTTATTTTATTATCCTTATATCACAAGCACACTTTTTTGTACAATGTAGCTACCATGTAATTAAGCATTACATTCTTTGACAGTTCTCCTGTTTCAGCACACTTATTCAATAAAATGTCATGTTTTAGTTAGTAACACTATGGAACATATGGTACAAATTTGTCCACATTGCATGGGAAAGGAAATCATCCATTTTGATGAAAGGATGTGGTAAGGACTTTGTAATACTATGGGATTAAACATTGCTTTCTTTTACAGTACAGTTTCTGTTAACTTACTCTGTAAATTGTAATGTTTTTTTTAACTCTGCAGAACATATATAGTAAAATATATAGTCTCCATTTTTAGAGATCTCTCCACTCAAAAACATTGTTTTATGGTCAACTCCTCTTGGAGGCTCTTCAATTTTATTTGAAAATTTAGTTTCAAAATAACTTGCAAGTGGCATATCTGTGAGAAAAATGTTTTTGTTGTTATTTTCATAGAACAGTGAAATTGTTAAATCACTTTTTTTCTGATTGTTTCAAATTTACAAGGATCACATAGAACATTAATGCATGCTTAATTATGATTAAATAATGTTTATCCAGCACTCTTAAGCATTTATGAAGTGTTACTTAAGGAATACATGTTTCAACTTCACAATAATGGTCACAAAGAGCATTAATAGATGGTTAATTATGGTTAACTAATGCTAGACAGTATAACATGTGCAATAATTTATAGGTTAGGCTATAAGTTAAAGAGCATCTACATGAAGATAAAGGAACAAGCAAGCCTCTACATGAAGACCATGGAGTGTGTCCACTGATCCCAACCTTTACCAAAAATAAGTCATAAGTTGGAGGATGGACAAGTGGACAATCATTACCCTCAAATAAACATTTATAAAAACAGTTTTCTCTTAATGAAGTGTCTTAGCTGTGAAATTCATGACATACATGATAATTAACATCTTTATCAACCATTTACTAATATTAGTTAGTACCTCAATTAAAATGTAAACCCTTAATAGATATTGACAAGACATTTGTTAACAGTTACTTAATGCTTATCATTGTATTATTTAACTGTTAGTTAATCCTTATTACAGTATTAATTAATGTTAATAGCAACTTTATAAACTATTAAATAATGTATAAATTAATACCTTAGTTAACATGAACACCAGTAGTAAATGATTAATAGACACATTAGTTAATTGTTAATTAGCAGTTGTTAATGCTTATTACTACACTACCTAATGTTAATTAATGTTCCCTTATTAAGTTATTATGTTACCCCTGCTCCTTTTGTGTACTAGAGCTCAGCCAAATATTTTTTAAACACTTTAGAGGTTTGCTTATGGCTGAAACTGTCACATCCTTACAGAAGGAAAAACTGCAAAAATCACACCTCGTGTCAGTTTTCCTAAAGACTTTTTTTTTTTGCAAGATACACATTCTAAACTTGAAATATATGTATGCATAACATATCCCCAAACAAGCCTGAAAGCAGGTTACACATTAAACTTTCATGAGCGGACGCACTAAAACATCACCATAATTCTGAGTGGCAAGTCCACTTAGTTTACGAGTCCACTTAGTTTGCAAGCATTGCATCACTTATTATATCAGTACATAGGCAGGCATGGCATAAGCACAGCTCTGGGGGCTGTATGTTATTTAGAGCCTCTTAAGAACAACAGTCGTCCAAAAACACCCTCAGGAATTTACAATGATCCCACTATCTGGGAGAGTCACGTAAGAGCTACAGCCAACACACAAATGCAGGGAAAATCACATTAGCTACTAGAAAGCCTTTTGATTTAAGAAGCACAAACACGTAAGCCCTTTCAAGGAGGATGGCATGCATGCACAAATCATGGCATCTGATTTATTGTTTGAAATTTAACTAGTGAGCTTCGTCCTTGGCAATTTGAACATTGTAGGTGTAAATCTTAAATGTTTTAAACAAAAGGGAAAGAAAGTGTTTGGGCTATGATAAACGGAGGGAGTTTAAGTATGACTAAGATATTCAAGAAAGCCTCCCAGCCTATGCAAATGGGTTTCATGGGGAGAAAGCACATGGAAGATGCAGATAGCAGATTGAAAAATACTGCATACATGTATAAAAAGAACCTATGCATGTCCTTCTAAGAGTCAAAAGAATTAACAAAGCTTGGTCGCATGTGGATTATATGGATGAATGAATGCATTTTTATTTTTGTTTCATTTCAAATGGTTCCTCCCACATGGGATTACATGACACACAATAATACCACATATAAAGAACAATTTGAAAACCATTAGAATTACCACTGGGCAGCTTATTTATTACATAAATGCTTTCTGGTTTATTAATATGACATATGACCAACAGCTCTTTGTTGTGAACGACCATGACAAAGCATGTTGTTTTCTGCTACAACTCTTCCTTTCTGTCCTTTACTACTTTGCCCTTTCTTCTAGCTGATCAGAACAGAAAAAGGTCGACCTGGATCCCAGTGTACACACACAGGTAGACCAAAGCCAATTTAAGATGTGTCAGTGGAACTGATGCTGCCAGCTTCCTGTGACAGCTTGAGTGGAACAGCCTCAGTCCTCATCTCAAAATCACCTCTGCTTACTGAGCAGAAACCGTTCGTCACAAACGCTTGAAATGCTCTGTCAAGTCCTGTCACCACACATCCATTATTATTACTATATCATGATTTTATTAGCATTATTACTATTGTAATACAAAAACATGAACATGCTCCTCTGTGATTTAACTGTTCACAAGGCCCTGCCCCCTTTAGTTACTATTATACATTTTACAATCTCCTACCTGAATCTTCCAATGCTGCTTTACTGCTGCTTCACTAACATTTCATAGTCGTATTTTTTAAACAGTATGTTTTCATTTCTAATGTTAGAGAAAATGCTTTTAGGATGAGAACTACCCAATGTGTTTGGCAAATGTAACGCTATCTCAGGTAAAGTTGGCTGGAATTGCTAGAATGTAAAATTCCATAAATCAAATATTATAAACTTTTAGCCAGAAAGGCTAAAAAAAGATGCATCCAAAATCTTTTAAATGTCTAGTATCACATTTGACGCCACATGCACACTGCTTTAACATGGAGAAATCCAAAGCTAGCCTGCTGTGCCTGTCAACTTCTGATTGGAAAATTACTTATTGAGGGAGGGATTTAGCAAACATCAAATACACAATAATAAGGAGAAATATTTGTACATTATTATTAAGTTGTGAATCAGTTTAAATAAATTGCCTTGTTGAATTTTTATCCCTTGCCTTCTCTTACAGCTGTATTCATTAGCCTCACCTCCTCCACCAAAGCATGACAACATTTTGGAGGCTGCTATCCCTCCTTATTTAATTCTTGTGTTGTGGGATCATTGAAATAAAACTTGTCAATGTAAGTGGAGGTTGACAGCACCCCTCAAACCCCAGGCTGAGTGTGTGCTATCTGTACTGAAGTTGTTCCCCTGACTTAAAAGAAGAGGGTTAGCGAGACAAGCACAAAGTAAACTTTAAAGCGTGCAGTAATGTATGCGGCCCCTCTGTATTTGATGCTGCTCTGTTGCATTAAGATCCATCCTTCAGTGCCCATATTTAATGTGTCGAGTCGGAGCTTTCTGTGGCAGAGGGTTGCTGCAGAGCATGGCGGGTGTCATTGGGGAGCTGCGATCACACAGTGGCACTACAGAAAGCATTCTGCGTTGTCCCCCCCGAGGAGCTCATTCAGCGTATTCCTGCATAATTACCTCAAAGTGATTACAGAAATCAATGGAGTACTGTCACTGCCGAGGGCACTTCTCAAAGCCTTGGATAATCACAGTATACATACCTGTCCAGCTTCCCCGAACAAGATTTTGTAAACACTCGACAACATGTTCAACACACTGAAAATCACACAAATATTTGTACTCATCCAACCTGTTGCCCTTAGGACTTCTTGTGGTGGAAGTGTTTGCTGCTTTTTATCAAGCCCTAGAGACGAGTGTCTGGAAGCATCCCTCCATGAAACCAACTGCAAATTTGTGAGATTTGGTGTTGGAGATAATGACTGAGGCCCAGTGGGTCCTGGTGATTTCTTGGGAGCATGCCAGAAACAGCAACAAATCAAATACAGTACACCTGATGGTTGCTAAATTTTTCATGCTGTGAACTACAAATGGAGCATACCCAGTAGCGTAGCATGACCTTGAGTGAATGAGCACAATGTACTACTTCATTGTATGTCTGTGACTATAGGTCAGCCTTTGTCCTGTGAGTGCAAATACATAAAAATTACATTGTGCCTTGTAAGATTCATACTGTACTTGACATGATGACCTACAAACCTGTGCTGAGGGCTTGTATGTGCCACACATTATGAGGGATGAAAGTTGGAAGGTAATCTGTGATTACAAAGTGTATTCATGACGGCAGGTGTGCAGGTCATGTGTTTATTCTACTGTAGTTTGTCAAGTATTCACTAATATTCTGTTGGTTAAACTGTTATTTTAAAGATAATCTTTACAGATGCAAGGCATATTGATTTCAGCTAATTGTGGCTTCAACAACATAATGATTAGATTTGTCAATTCATCAATTAGTCAATCGACAGAAAATTAATCGGCAACTATTTTGATATTCAACTAATCGTTGTAATTGTTTCTTAAGCAAAAAGCCAAACATTAGCTGGTTTCAGCTTCACATATGTGATAAATAAAGATTTTCTGATTATCTTTGGGTTTTGGACTGTAGGTCAGACAAAACAAAACATATGAAGACGCCAACTTTGAATGTGGGAAATTATAATGGACATTTTTCACATTTTCTGAAATTTTATTGACAAAACAATTAGAGAAAATAATCATCAGATTAGCTGCAGTTCTATTATGGTTGTTTTTACAGTATGTCTAAACCCTTTAACTGGGGTGGCTGTGGCTTAGGATGGAGAACAGGTTGTCCATACATTTGCCGGATTGGTGGTTCCAACTCTTGCTGCCTCAGTACACAGGTCAAAGTGTCCTTGAGCAGGCCAGCACCTTGCATGGCAGCTCTGTTGCCATCCATGTGTGAACATGTAAATTAGAGGCATTTTGTAAAGCACTTTAAGGTTTGGAAGCAAAGGGCATTTCTTTACCATTTTAAGAAACAGTAACCATTGAAATGATCAGAATTTAAATATTCACAACACAAGTTTTATGTGAATGTATGTACTTCAAGTCAAGGTGTGTATTTCAGTTATGTCAGTGCCCTATATAGTACATTAAGTTTTACTTATTCTGTCCTTGAAAAAGTGAGATATATCAGGGCGCAATGCGTCACGATGACAAAAAATCTGAGCAACAAATTCAAAAAATATCTACAAATCCATGAGCAGGCATGAAGGAATTCATACACCCGAAGGTCACAAGATATTTTTTTTAGATCTCAGCATCAACAAGCAGCCAACTCATATTAATGGTAATACTATATATAAAAAAACCCCAACTCTTTGCTCATTTAAATGAACATGTCTATTCAGCTCATTTCACTTCTTTGGGAGTGTTTTTTATGTGCCTCTTTTCTCAGCTCTGATCATGGACCATACATCAGCTTTTTATGACATTTAATATTGTCAGAAAGGATGTAAAATCTAGCCAACCTTGATGACCTCCGCAATAATAAATGAACCACCTCTCTCTGGAAAAGAATAAAGAGAGGGCAGGGCAGAGAGTTGTTCATTTACGTTTTTTGCCTTATCTCTTGAGATAGAATGACAAAATAATATTTTTCATCGATATATATGAAAAGTATACGGTAAAAAGTACCATCACAATAATTTCTAAACTTCTTTTTCTTTTCTCTTATAAAATGTTTCACTTTCTTTCTCATTTAATGTGATACATGTTCAGGTGTAATCAGTAGCAATAATGTCCATAAAGAACCTAAGTGGCTTGTGTCCCAGTCAGGCCAGGTCCTCACTTGTCACACACAACAAGAGGCTCTTTGAATCCACATCACTCATCACATACCTTGATCTATCCTGTACACACTTAATCTTGCAAATAGATTGCAAATACATCAACATGATACTAGTCTCTTACTCTAGTTTTTCTAAATCCTTCACACATTAAAATATGAGACACATCAACAAAAATCAGTTGGTTAAAAATCCTACAAAGGTTTCTGCTTCTCATTCGAACAGCCCATCAAATCCTGGAAGTCACATTCAAAATGTTTACCTAGTTGTTTTTTTTTTTTTTTTTTTTACATTTTTACTAATCACACACTATAAAATTACTAATCGGAGCAAGAGACCAAAGATGAACTCTGCAACAAACATCCAGGATTTCCGTTCATAGCACACTAAGTCCTCCACACAGCCTCCCTTACAAACCTTGTTTTACAACAGGCTACTAAAGGTAATACATAAAAATGAAGATGCCATAGCCCAGATAGCTGAAGACATTTATACTGTAGCAGTGTTTTTAGTGAGGCCATTGTTGTGAAATTGGATCATTCATTTGTGGCATGTGTGCATCATTTCCACGCAAAATTTAATTTTAAGAAGACATAACAAGGTTATGTGTACCATATTGCATTCCCATTGTTCTATTACAACCCATTTGTGAACACCTATTCATTTGGTAGATATGACTAAATTTGTATTCCCAATAATGTGACACTTGTCAGGGCGACCATTCATAAAATGAAGGTTTTGCCTTCGAGCACTGACACTGTCACTAATGCTGCAATGTGTTTGATATACGATAATGACTCCGGGGTTGATTGTGTTGGGCCTGTCAAGGACTTCTCACAACACGCTTAGAGCAGAGGGCGAAACCATAATTGGAATTTAGGAAACTGACAGGCTTGGTGTAATAAACTGACCTTGGAATGAAAAACCTGAGACATGAAGGGAAGGAGGTTGAGGAAAATAAAGGAGGATGCTGCAGAAACACAGTGAGAAAGAATACAACACGGGTCTGTGACAGTACACAATTTGTTGGTCGTTGAATTTCCCATCTTATCGTCAACATTTTTTCCAAATTTCACTATGAGATATCTGCTTTTTGTTTGTTTTACTTATTTTCTAAAGTTACATATTTTGTATATTTTGACAGTTATCCATTATACATCATCAGTTCTGCTGACTGGTGGGGAATTTAAAACATTACTGATAATACCACATGAGAAATGTTAAAGTCACATAATCGTTAAGGTCAAATTATCATTTGAGACTCTTTGGAGTCACCTGTATTAAAGTATTAATTGATCATGAATAAAGGTATTATTAAGGCCCTGTATGTGCTGATTTGTAGTCCCTCTCCAGGCAGAAATTTGTGGGTGTATGAGCGTGATTCGTGACATCACAACTAATTTGGAGGCCAATCTTGGTCCAGTATGCAACTTACACAAGTGTAACGTGGAAACTTTAAGCCTCTAGTGCACATACACTGGAAATAGATTTTTCAGAAAAGTAGGAGGCATGTAACAGTTAAACTTTTGAAATGAAACATATTTTCATATTCATAGATTCTGGATTTTTAATGAGGTAATGTCCTTTAAATGATTCTTAACATGATAACTGAACATTTTTGGGGTAAAAACATGACACAATTTATTATTCCAAGCAGAGGATTTGTATGTGTCCTAAAACATATCTTTATTTTCTATTTCTATTTCAGTTTTTATGTCGAACATGTTAAAAGAAAAAAAAATACATAAAAGAAAACAAGACAAACAAACAAAATCATCAGCAAACATATATATCAAATTCCCAGTTAACAATTTAAATAAGGCTTCATACTTTTGACCACACAAACTTGCACAGAGGAAACCGTGATAGCTGAAAAGTTTAATTGCAGCTGAGAGATGAGGGGTTTCTGAAGCCAGGTGTTACATGATATTGAGAGCTGAGAGTGCCAACTAAGGATGCATCTGATGGTGGCATTGCTAATGAGAACAAATGGGAAGCTCCAACACCCAGAAAGATGAATTACATTCTGGCCGCAGTATAGAGCACAGGCGGCTGAAACATAAGAAACTTAACAGCTGCTCAACTAAAATGATAGCTCATAGTTCATGTAAAGTTCATGCTCTGGGGGACAACTTGGAAATATTCACCAAGAAAACACTCCAAAAGGTCTTTGTTTTTATGAATTGACCTCTCGAAAGGGTAGTGAATGTTTTTATGAATGTAATTTTCATCAATCTCATTAACATTTTCTTTTCTGATTTAGCATGGGACACCAGACAACCTGCTAGAGATAAGTGGATGAAGCTGGTGTTCACTGTTCGTTTTCGACACATAACAAGTAAATGGGCAGCTTTCCTACTTGTTTTGTATCTGCATTACAGCCAATATAAGCTCTGGAGGTCTCAGGGAATCAACACAAGAATTACATTTTTGTGCTTTGTCACTTGTCATATCTCAAATACCATATAATTTGTTGACCTCTAAGGTTTTGCAGTGTATGGTATTACATTTATTGCCAAAGATATAGCCCGTAACAGTGGGACATTGTTTAAACAGTGTATTTTGGGGGCTTAAATCATCTCTTGACATCCCACTTTCTTCCTTTGACTGTTCAACATTTATCCTCTTCCGTCAGCTTCTCAGTTCTCAGCAAATATGCCGGGTAAATGATGACACAGACTTGACAAACCACCTCTGATATTGCAAAAGCACACATTGTCATTTCACATGACACCTTACAAATGTAGTCCGTGTTATCTCTTTCTACTACAAATGGTATATTACTTTAACCTGTTGTTAATTGAATCATAAAAAAGTAGTTCTCTTTGAAATGTAGAGCAGATTGTGCCTCAGCTTTCCCCCCAAGCTAAATTATTAACAAGATTTAGTGTAAGTCTATTTTTTCCTGTTTGGGGAGTATTATGAGTGAGCTGTGCTGAAGGGGAGGCTATTACTCCTCCATCCTGTGAGGGCCAGCAGTGCCGGATTATATGATAAAGTGCTTTAACCTTCAGTTGTAAAGAACATCCGCCAGTTGCATTTGTTTTGCCTCTAATGATGAATGTATTCCATAATAACTAATTCTAACATAAATAAAGGAAAATGGCATAAGAAGAAAAAGTCTTTAAAATAGGCAATTTTACCTTTAACCGCATGTAATTCATGTAACAATGGATGACTGCTACAGTATCTCTCAGGGGGAATGTTTGGAAGTTTCACATTTGCTCTTGACAGATGTCAGAAGGAAAGGCAACCTTTAAAATAATCTGGAATCCCACTGACAGTGAGACTTACAGTATGTTACCACAAACCTACAAACATTTCAGAAAAATAGAGGCGAAGGCACAGCAGAATACACTGGGTAAATGTATAATGTTTCTTTTTGGCAGTGTGTCGAGCATTTTTCAGCTGAAGTGTCCCATTTAGCAGCCTTAGTGTGTGTCCTATAGTTGAACCTGTCCTTAATCTCCCTCAGGGAATGGAAGCAAAAATTTCCCTACATGGGTAAATAAAACTCAATAAGTATTCACATTATTACAATTCCATTAAATGCCACCAGGAAAGGGAAGACAGGAAGGTTATTTTGGCTTCATTCACCAAGGAGTAAGAACACAATCTCATTTACTTAATATTCTTAATTTTCATATTTGTATAACCTTGAGGCAACAGCAAAACCAAACATCTGGAGTGAACAGTAAGCTTAGGTTTCCTTTCAATGAAAGCAGATGGTTTGTGGTTTTTTAAAGCGTCTATCAACATTCTTATGATAATGAAGCATCAAATGTATAATGTGAAAGGTATAGCTAGTAGTGATGAATCCACAGAGAATTAACACCCAACTGAGGTTCCCCTCAGCTCTACAGAGCTTTATCAGTTATTTTAACTAACTTGGTTTACTGTTATGGTTCTCTCTCGCCACTCTCATAGCGTCATTTTCAGCTGCAGTAGGCAGCTTTTTTCTCTCAGGAGTTGGTGCAACCCAAAAACAGAGCTAAAAGCAGAGTAAATATTGGACTTTTATTCATCAGATAGCCAGAAAGATGATTTCAAGTGAATGTTCCTTGGTATCTGCTGGAAGAGGAAATAGGCAAATGTATGCTAACAAGTTCCCAATATAAACTTAACATAAGTGATGATAATATTTCAGCTTGATAATATTTCGAATTATAACTCATTTGAAAGCCTTGTTCTTAATATCTCTCACCCAAACTGGAAAACTTTACAGCCAGTTCTATGTGTTATAGTGTACCGTCCTCCTGGTCCGTACTCTGAATTTCTATCTGAATTCTCAGAATTTTAATCAAACTTAGTCCTTAGTACAGATAAAGTAATTATAGAAGGTGATTTTAATATTCATGTGGACGTCGATAATGATAGTCTCAGCACTGTGTTTATCTCATTATTAGACTCAATTGGCTTCTCTCAGGGTGTAAATAATCCCACTCACTGTCTTAACCACACCCTCCACCTTGTTCTGATTTATGGGATTGAAATTGAACATTTTAATAATTTTTCCACAAAATCCTATTTTATCAGATCATTTTTTAATAACTTTTGAATTCCTATTACTGGATTACACACCATTAGACAAAAATGTATTCACTAGATGTCTATCTGATAGTGCTGTAGCTAAATTTAAGGAAGCAATTCCATCAGTACTGAATTCAATGCCATGTCTCAATACTACAGAGGACTCTTATGTTAACTTTAGTCCCTCCCAAATTGATAATCTTGTTGATAGTGCTGCAGGCTCATTACGAATAACACTTGACTCCATCGCCCCCTTAAAAAGGAAGATAATAAAACATAAGAGGTTAGCTCCATGGTATAACTCCCAAACCCGCAAATTAAAGCAAACATCGCGAAAATTGGAAAGGATTTGGCGTTCCACCAAAGTGGAGGAATCTCGCTTAGTCTGGCAAGATAGTCTTAAAACATATAGGAAGGCCCTCTGTAATGCCAGAGCCGCCTATTACTCAGCATTAATAGAAGAGAATAAAAACAGCCCTAGGTTCCTTTTCAGCACTTTGGCCAGGCTGACAAAGAGTCATAACTCTATTCATCCATGTATTCCTATAGCTCTCAGTAGTAATGACTTTATGAGCTTCTTTAATGATAAAATTCTACCTATTAGAGACAAAATTAACCACCTCCTGCCCTCAACAGCCACCGTTTTCTCCCCAAACGCAGGCACCTTAGAAACAGCTGTAAGTCCTGACATACATTTGGACTGTTTTTCTCCAGTTGACTTTTCTGAACTAACTTCAATGATTTATTCAGCTAAACTATCAACCTGTCTCATATGATATGATTAATCTGTCTTTAGTAACAGGCTATGTACCACAGTCCTTTAAAGTAGCTGTAAGTAAACCTCTTCTTAAGAAGCCTACTCTTGATTTAGGCATTTTAGCCAATTATAGACCTATATCTAACCTTCCATTTCTCTCTAATCACTTATGTGACTTTCTACATAACAATAGTTTATTTGAGGATTTTCAGTCAGGATTTAGAGCGCATCATAGCACAGAGACAGCACTGGTGAAAGTCACAAATGACCTCCTAACTGCATCGGACAAAGGATTTGTCTTCATTCTTGTCCTGTTAGATCTTAGTGCCGCATTTGACACAATTGACCAGAGACTGGAACATTTAATTGGCATTAAAGGAACTGCATTAAGCTGGTTTCAGTCCTATTTATCAGGCCGATTTCAGTTTGTACATGTTAATGATGGATCCTCCATGAAGGCAAGAGTTAGACACGGAGTTCCACAAGGTTTGATACTTGGACCAATACTATTCACCTTGTATATGCTTCCCTTAAGTAATATTATTAGGAAACACTCCATAAATTTTCATTGTTATGCAGATGATACCCAATTATATTTATCAATGAAGCCTGATGAAACCAGTTCAGTTAAACAAACTCCAAGCATGCCTTAAGGACATAAAGACCTGGATGACCTGCAACTACTAAACTATAAAACTGAGTTATTGTGGTAGTTATTGTGCTTGGCCCTTAACACCTCAGAAACACATTACTAATGATATAGCTACTCTGGATGGCCTCCAGCACCACCGTAAGGAATCTGGGAGTTATCTTTGATTAGGATATGTCCTTTAACTCCCAAATAAATCAAATTTCAAAGACTGCCTTTTTTCACTTACATAATATCGCAAAAATCAGGCACATCCTCTCCCAAAAAGATGCAGAAAAACTAGTCCACGCATTTGTTACTTCTAGGCTGGATTATTGCAATTCCTTATTATCAGGTTGCCCTAACAAAGACCCTCCAGCTGGTCCAGAATGCAGCTGCACGCGTTCTGACTAAAACTAGAAAAAGAGATCACATTTCTACCATTTGAACTTCGCTACATTGGCTTCCTGTAAAATCTAGAATAGAATTTAAAATCCTTCTCCTAACTTACAAAGCCCTTAATGGTCAGGCACCATCATATCTTAAAGAGCTCATAGTATCGTATCATCCCACTAGAACACTATGCTCCCAGAATGCAGGCTTACTGGTGGTTCCTACAGTCTTTAAAAGTAGAATGGGAGGTAGAGCCTTCAGCTACCAGGCTCCTCTCTTGTGGAACCATCTTCCAGATTTGGTCCGGGGTGCAGACACCCTCTCTATGTTTAAGAGTAGGCTTAAAACTTTCCTTTTTCATAAAGCTTATAGTTAGGGCCGACCAGGCTCACCTTGGATCAGCCCTTAGTAATGCTGCTATAGGCCTAGACTGCTGGGGGACTTCTTATGATGCACTGAGCTCCTCTCTCCTCCTCCTCTCCATCTGTATGCATTCATGTAACATCAATGCATGTCACTAACTGGTCACAGTCCTGTTGGCATCTTTCCCTGGCTGTTGCTGTTGCTGCTGTTATTATTGTTATGATTGTTGTTGTTCTGTCCCCCCCCCCCCCCCCCCCCCCCCCCCCTTCCCTCTTTCTTTCTCTCTCTCAACCCAACCGGTCAAAGCAGATGGCCACCCACCAAGAGCCGGGTTCTGCTTGAGGTTTCTACTCGTTAAAGGGGAGTTTTTCCTTACTGCTGCTGCCAAGTGCTTGCTCATGGGGGAATTGTTGGGTCTCTGTAAATTAAAGAGTACGGTCTTGACCTGCTCTATGTGAAAAGTGCCCTGAGATGACTTTTGTTGTGATTTGGTATATGCTATATAAATAAAAATTGATTGATTGATTGATTGATTGATTGTTTCTGGCAAGAAACAAATAATTGCACATTTAAATACTTGAAAATGTGTTTGCGAATATGCACCAGTAAATTAAAAAATCTATTTGAAATGGTGTTTATTACTAAATGAATCTTTTTTTTATTATTTTTTGTTTTGTTTTTTCTTGATGGTTACAGGATATATAATGCTCAGATGGAAAGGGGTGGGATGGGGAACAATTAGGAGCCACAGTTCATTTTTGCACCAGGACTATTAACTGTATAAAAGATGGACATAGTGAGGTGTGATGTCGTCATTCAGTTGCATTGGAGCCGGTTTGAAGCCTGGAGTTGTAGCTTATGGTTGGCACTATCTTTTGCGTTGGGAGCCAAGACTCTCCAAATAAAGAGCGCAGGGTGTTGCCTTTCATGCTATGGAAACACACCCCGCTACCTCAGACTGAAGCCAACGCTAGCTTACTGGGAACAGTGTGTGGCGTTTTTTGGAATAACATTAGCTACTTTACCTGAATAATACTGGTATCATAATCAAATAAATTAAAGTATTACATTATTAAATTAAATTTACAGAAATATTGCAACAATAGTCTGACTCAGTGCAAGTCCTGGAGCCAGGGAGAGCAGCAGGTGAATGAACTGTCAATCAACGCCCACATGGCAGACATCAAAGCCACCATAATTCTTCAAATCTTACAAACAGATTTCGATTGAGGCCATAATGACTCAGTAAAAAAAAATTGTTGTTCGTATTTAAAGAGAGAAGTTGATGCTTTTTGAATGGGAGTAATTGGTGCCAGGGATTTTTTGAAGCCAACATCTAGTGGCTGGCGGTGGCATTGCACTTTAGGGTACTGTACCCACCCTCAAGCCATGATAGTTCCTACTTGTCCAGGACCCAAGCGGATTAATTAGGCCTTGTAAATTGGGCAGTTCACTGTCACCTTCTGTTGCAGACTAAGGATGAACTACAGTGCGAGATTAAGTAAAAGATGAAAATAAAGAACTGTGGTCAGAGTTACTCATCTGGTTACATACTATGCAGAGAGCTGGGATCAAACATCTCACAGTATCATTAAATGCCAGGCTTCACTGAATCACTTCAAACAGTCCCACACACTTTGATCATAATTCCCTCAAATATGACATATTGCTAAAATATACAAAGTCGAGGAAAGTCTTCAGTTCCTCAGTCACTCTAACAAAATACGTCTGTATTACACTGATTTTGGGAATGCTAATACTGTAAGTGTTAGTGGAACATAGTAGGCAATTAAATAATCAAAGGGTGTTATTTCATCAAGCAAACACTCCATCAACTTAAAATAACAAAGTGACTGCAAGAATAAGTGACACTTAAGCACTTTTTATATGGTATTTTCAAATAGATTAAAGTATGAGTCAGCCAATTTAACCGGAGCTCTTTAACTGGTTTAACATTGTTTCTGAAAGCATAATGCTGCGGCATTATGATGAGTATGTGAAATGAACATACTGTATGGTAGCACATTTTTTCACTCTTGTATCTGTTTGCTTTTGTGGGACAATAAAAAATTCAATGTTTTGCCCACACTTCTCTGACAGCAGCAGGGTGGTAAAAGTGTGAGAATTACTGTCAGCAAATCATCACAGAGTCTCAATCTGTCAGCTTCATCTGGAGGTTGCAGTCTGCAGATGTGCAAGACAGTCCTGATATTCAAACAGGAGAGACAGACAAGAAGAAATTTTATATTTGACAGAAGTTTAATGCAGCGCATGCTCAGCAAAGTCCTGACACCAGGACGTCTGCCGAACTGAACATACAATTGGTTATGCCCGCATGAAATCTGCCAAAGTTTATTTGAATCAAAAGAGGTGTGCTGCTGCTTGACTGACTGATTACCTTTAACGCCTGAATAAGCTGTATGGCTTCCTACTGCAGGCCTCAACATTTCTCCAGCACCTCTGGGGCTTTCTTTGAATTTCAGATGGCTGAAAGTGAAATTGAACTGTTTGAAACATAAACAGGATTAGACGATTTTTCTTCTTTAAAAAGAAAGCAAAGATAAACCCCCCTGACCATTCTCCTCTCCTGGTTTTGCAGTGATAAAATGTGATTGATATTGATCGTCTGATTATTTAATAATGTTGCCTTGCATGACATGGTTCATACAGACTGAGCAGCTCACATGCCTTCGCAACACTGATAAGAAAGTAAAAAGCAGACTACAAATTTTAATATATATTTTTTTTCAATTCATGTTGTTATTGATGTGTGATAAGATATAATTCATAATAATATACTGTATATTTAATATTTTTATGCTTATCTTCTGTTTCTCAAAGTTTAATTTGATTTTGTAGACAAGCAGTTTTCATGAAGATACACTGCTTCCATGGGGTTTGTTACTAATATTATGAAGGTAAGCAGGTTTGAAATGAAGGGAGCACTTACTGCCAAACACTAAACCAGTTGCAAAATGTTAAATCAAAGCTTCTACCCTATAACATCATAAAATGCAAAAAAACTCACTCATATTACACTCTTTTACCCCCAACAAAAGAGGCCAAGCGGCACCAAAAACCTTAGCTTTTCTTGGTTCAGTGGAGCTGAATTTCCAACTGTGGAGATGCTCCTGAAGCAGAAATAATGTACACACACAAGGAGGAGTTACTTTGTTCAGAGACATCACCTTTATTTTAAGTCAGACTTTGTTTGCTTGTCAGTGAACATTTCTGAGTCACTGCCATGTCTTTCCTCTTGTTCCTATAGGCTAAACAGATTTTCTTCTGCACTCATGAAAAAACAAAAGGCTGAATAAATGTTTGTCTCTGTGCACCTTTTTATATAAAACGATCAAGCTTTTATCTCATATTAATTTGCAAATAGCATGCTGATGTTGCCGTTACAATGCATGTAAAGAGGCTCCACATGCATCCTTCCCTGAGCTTAAAATCCACTGATCTCTCTCTCATGACCTCCCTGGTAGCATTTTGCGGATGCAATCTTAACTGACAAGCTCAACTGTTTTGCATGCAGGGTGGAAACATTAAAGACTGAGTTAATCCTCTCTGATTCCCTGCTGCTGTCACTCACACAGTCTGACTAAAAGCCACAAAATCTTCTAGAATTGAGTAACACAGCTTCACACCTTTGATGCCTCGTGTAATTTAAGACTAAAATAATACCCCCCATCATTTAAAAAGATTTCAGTTGGTTTCGTGTTAATCACAAGAGATTAAAAGGGGGGAAAAAAAGATATTTAGAGATAATGTAGTGGTTTCACTATTCCAGTTTCAACCAAGGACTAATTAGCTGATAATGTTTTACTTACGTGATGGTAAAAGTATTTAATTTAACTACCCACAACTCCAAGAAGGAGATGGTTTTGTGTTCAAAAGCCAAAAAGAAGAAGAAGAAATAGAGCCATGGATGTGACCAAGGTGCACATTTCAAAGTTACATTTGATTACTGTGTCAGTCATTAATCTGATGATTAATCGTTTTAAATCGGCTGGGAGCACTTCCAAATTAATTTTGCTGGCAGCTCATTCGTATATCATGTTCCGCTCCATGCCAAATAAACTTGTCCAATAGAAAGATAACAAGACCGTGTACATACAAATACCCCAATGCTGGAAAAAAGTGTGTAGGCTTAAAACAAGAACTGTACATGGTGTACTTTTGTATCTAATTTCCCAGTTGCAGTAAAATTTAAACAATTAGGACGATTAAATGCTCTGTGCCACTAATCATAACTCAATTATACAAATGGAAATGAGGACCATAAAATGCTTTCCTCCTACACTGCTCAGCGTGAACTGGATTTGATTTACTGTATCGACATAAAGGTGTTTTACTATACATGTCATGCTGAATCATACCATCATTTTTAAGCTTTTTGCAAGTGGTGTTTTTATGACTGTGTGTGCAATGCATGCTGTCTGACTTTACTTTAACTGCATTTCTACACAAGGAACACAAACTGAACTTGAACCTGAAAAGTAAACAGTTTTAGGATCTTTACTTAATCCTCCTCTATAAAGGTCAGTGAACTCACATCGGTAAAATCTTTGCAGTTCTCCATGAATGAGCACTCTCTGGAATATAAAACCTTCTTGCAGTACAAACAGTGCACAATGTAGATTTGATTTTTGCAGGGTTTTTTTTTTGTAATATTCTTTTGTTTTGCTCATTTTTTCCTTTTAAATGAGCACCCCACCCAATACTGTTATCATTTATTAATCTGTCCATTAAACTGGCTGCTGTGTACAGATTTTTCTCAAAGTCAAACATTTAATGATCTGTCGGATCAAAAGGCCAAACCCAGGCAGCTTTCCCTTGTTTACAAATCGTCTGCTTGTGGATGTGTGAATAAATCATAGTGAGAGATAATGTCAAACTGACGGGCGCTGTGCAATATATCTTTTAAATTTGATTATTCAGCATTAGGCAGTAAAGTTAAGTGTCTTTACATTGGTGTCATTTAAGCATAACAGATGTTCCAACCAAATGATAAATATTACTGCATTTCAGCTTATAATTCCTCTACAACATTTATATTTCATGTATTTACTTTTTTCAATGACATTGATATTTCGCCTATTTTGAGGATTGATGTTACATGGAGTAAGTAAGCATCATAACCAACACAGCACCCTTAAAAATCATGTCATCATCCCCTTTTCATAATGAGACTATGGAGGAAATAAATTTATTGTGTTATGTTTGTTTTTCTGTTTTTAATATCAGTTTTTTTTCTGCTTTGGGGTAATATGCTTTTTGTGATTTTCTGTTATTTTTATAATGTTATGATGTCAAATGTCCATGTTAAAAATGGTCAAAGGTCCAAAACTTGATGTGAACATATGTAAAAATGTTCCCAGAAAGTCAAAAGTCAGGGACTCACTCTACTCTGAACACTTCGTTTGAGTGTAATTTTCACTTAATTTTTTCTATGGATTACACCAATGAGATATAATGTGTTCATTAGTGAGCATTCAAGGTGCAGGTAGGCAGATTTTGTCACCTTTGGACAGAGCTAGGTTAGCTGTTTCCCTTTTGTTTCCAGTATTTATGCTAAGCTAAGCTAGCCAGCTGCTGGCTATAGCTTCATATTTAGTATACAAACATAAAAACGGTAACAATCTTTTTATCTAACTTGTGACAAGAAAGCGAATAAGCATATTTCCCAAAATGACTACAGTAACTATTCCTCTGAGTCACTATTGTAGACCTTTATTAGGATAAATGAATAGTTTTCTTGTTCATTGTAATGTCCAGCGCAGCAGTCCCAACCCACTGACTATCTATGGAAGTACTGAAGATTAAATCATGAAATTAATTCTGTCACTTGGTCAAACCATTGGTAAAAAGCCATTTACTAAACACATACTGTACCTCATTCCTGTACTGTATCTCAATATGAATCATAAATCAACATGAGACATTAAAGCCTACTGCCTAAGTTAAAATATCACACCATTGTTTTCTATATCAGAACTACTGTCATGATAAATTACAACCACCTTTCTCTTTAGGTGGACTAGAATACCTGACAAGACACTAAGCTGGTGTGAAAGGTTGGAATAAAGAGCCTACCAAAACAACCCCTCAACCAACATTTCCTGTCAACAGAAATAGAAATCCAGGGATGATGGTATATTCCTACAGGTCTGTTTGAAAGCCATGAGTAATTGAGAGTGACAACCAAAACCAGAGGCAGTAAAGAGCAGGTTACGTGATTACACCTGGCATTTGTTTTGTTAAGGTCAGATCTGTAATTTAATGACCTTACTTAACTGCCATACGTATTTGGTGAAAGGCCAGTCTTTATTAGGGAAACGGCTTGTACAGCACTGTGGACAGGCAACAGCATGCATTATTCAGGGGATGGACCATCCCTCCCTTCTCTGCTCTGTCTCACTTATGCAAGCTGAATCTTCCCTTGAGGTAGACCTCTCTTTCTCTCTCAGCCTTGAGGTGTATCCCCCTAAATAAAAGTCCCAAGCAAATTTAAGCTCGTGTGTGATGCAATTCTTACTTTTATCTATCAACAATTATAATATCTCCTATGAGGCATGCACAAATGATGTATAAGCAGTTTAGTGTTCTAGTATAACAGCTGCAATCCTATTTGATGATGCATAATTACACATATGAACATATCATTCGAAGACATGTTGTCCTTGAATGCTCATTCTTGACCTTGGAGATTGGAGACAGGTTGACAAAAAATTCTTAACTCAAGGTCCACATACTAGAATTCTTCTGGAACTTTCAGTCACATCTTTTGTCCTTCATCTGCAGATGTAGTTAGATTGTTGTAATAGTGAGTTAAGAAATATTTTCAAATAAATATATATGTTATTAATAAATATTATAAATATTAAATATGAAGACATATAATTATAAGTGTGTAATATTGTCAATCAGATACTGTACATGAGGAGTTATAGTTGTAAACTCTAAAAATTTTAACTTAAATATACTTATATCAGCTTAAAAATATATCATTTGGGTCTCCAAAATACTGTATGTACATTTAATGTACATATTCCATTTAATGTGGAATTAATCATATTTATTAAAGAAATCAGTACTGTAACTATATTTGAGTAACAGCTGGCAGCAAATTTTGTAGGTATACATACCCAGATAGCAAAATTGCTGTGGCCCAAATCCAGCCCACACCCGACACTTTCGGCACTTTCATCTGGCCCACATACCGCATGGAATGACGGCACTTGGATGGTCTGCTCCTGTTTCCCAGATTTGGGCCACAAACAAGCTGTATGTCAACCAAGAACAGACCAGATAAACCAGAACTGGCCCACATCCAGAATACACATATCTGAAAGCACTCTTTACCAAAAAAGGCCCACATGTGATTTGGGATATTTGGGCCATGTTTGCTAATTTAGGGCCATTTCAGGCTCACATCCATTTTGTCCAGGCCAGAAGAAGGCAAGCAGTGCCGCATCATTGCCTGAAGTGACCCACTTCTGTAAACTATCTGGGTATGTCATGTCTCTCGTTATTTCCACAAGTTATTAAACGTATTCAAACCACCTGCCAACCACGTTTGTATGACCCATATCTCCCAATTTTTATATTTTGATTTTATTTCATGATCATATGCTCTCTTTTCAATTCAATCACTAAACATGAACAAAAATTCTAATTTATCAATGGGGGGGAGCAATTGGTTTTCAACACTTGTGAAGCAGGATGCTGCTGGAAGAAAAAAACAAGCATGCTCAGTCAACCCTCCTGTGAATAAACAAGTGAAAAAAACACATGATCACTGTTTCAATCCACTTCCTGTCTAATTATCTCTCCACACTTCTCTAATACGCCCTACTGACTTCCTCCCAGGCCCTGCAAAGTTTGGACTAACTCTTCTGAATATCTAGATGTAGACTCGACAAAGCATGCATCATCTTCATTGACCTTTAAAGACAAATCCTTCTGCATCTCCAATGCCTAGAAGTGGTTCAATAGTCCCTCGGAGAGTGTGTCTCTTGATGAGCAAAATCAATATCCAGTTTTCACACAACATTCATCTTGGTATTTACGTTTGCCTAATCAGCAATAGAAAAATCACTGACACTCTGTTCAACTCTCATAGGCCCCATTCAGAAATAATGCTGTGTGCTAATGCTAATCTGTTATCTCGTGTGCTCTGGCATTTTCTATTGCGGAGTGCCTCTTAATTGGCCATGCTGCCCTGATGTTTGCTTATTAAAACTATAGCTTCTGTCCTCCATCTCTTAATTCTTGCAGACCCTCTACCACACCACATAATTTGTATATTTACTCAGCACATTTATGAGCATTTTAGGCAATCATCAATTCAGGTTCTCTATATTTCTTTGAGGTATGGACACTGGAAATATAGCACCATGGCTATCTTGAGAATAATTACTGATTTAGCTTTATCAGTCAGCTTTATCTTTGACAAGTCACTTCATCTTCACATATTATAACACATGCAGAGTTTATATCTTTTTATTCATTTACATTGTGGTGCACAGGACATGCATTTGGTAATTACTTTGTGTATTGTATGAAAAACTGAGTTTTTGGACACATACGTTTCCTTCTTAACATCATCCTCTATCTAGCTATTATTTCACATCAGACAGATGTTTAATTGGAAATTCTGCATAGTGCACATAAAATCCAGAAGAAAAATCCTGTTCTTAATTTCCTCTGTTGCATGTCCTCAGTGAATAGTGGCTTCAGACAACATTTCAAAGGGGAGTGTCAGAGAAACCAGCCTCACCCGGACTTGTGGACAACAGGCGAAAATTGAACAAGGATGAAAACATGATTGGAAGCATCAATGCTGCAGACAAAAAAACTAAACCCATTATTGAGAATGATACTGCAGAACTGTCTGTGCACTCAAGGTTGGAAAACACATGGTAGAATTATTTGATCTGACAAAGTTGCACTGGCACTGACACATCTGCATGCTACCTTAAGAAATATGAATCACATTTTAGCTTCATGATATGCAAAGATTAACTATGATATCAAATCCATGTGTGCTCAGCCCAGTTAGAAAAACATTACATCCCTGTCTTCTGATCTGTTTTGCCATGGTACCATCAGCATCAAGCCTTTCACAGATGTCAGCACAAGGTACCACTATATTTCAGTTTTCAATCAGCTCTTAATCATTAAAGTTAGCAGCGGCCCACAGATCTGTCTCCCTGAGCATCTCAAATGGCTCTTGCGGTCACAGAGACACACATGATCGATGCCTCCTGCTCTGTTTCTGTCGCAGAGACTGAGCAAAGGTAATAACCAGACCATGACCCTCTCAAACACGTTTCCCTTTGTCTTTAACACCTCCTAATCCAACAAACATTCAGACACCAACACACTGACAGCCACACACACAGGAAAAGAAATATAGTACATTCACAAACATTCACCCCTGTCCTTCGGGCGAATCAGAGCTGTGAGTCAGCTATTGGAAATGTGGCAACTAAGGCAAGCACTTGATATGCAACCATCTGCTTTGTGGCTTATCTGCACTGCTCAACTGTGCAGAGCAATTGCTGCTTGGCTGGCCCCGCAAAAAAGCTTTCTCTTTTCTTTTCCTCTCCTTCTCATCATTTTCTCTGTGCCTTCCTTTTTAGTTTGGTCTTCTCTGGTTGCCTATGGCTTCACTGCTTTTAAATGCCATTTTGGAAAGACATTATTGGAATCATTTCCAATTATGTCAATTGCAATCAAATGGATGATTTAGCCCTAATGTAAAAGATGGTCCAGTGCCATTCCAAATGATGTAAGCGTTGAGGCAGTGCTGCTGATAGGAGAATGAGGGCTTGATGGCAAGCATGGAAGGAAGAGGAAGAACACTTCCTAATCTTTAGTAAAATGGCAATAATGCAAATAAGGCTGTATTCACACAGAAAACCACCCTGCGTTAAAAACGGTGCAAGGATCTACATTAGTGGAAGTGTGTTGTTCAAGGTACCAGTGAGACAATGAAATACAATTCAGGAAGTTGAGTTTGAGCTACAGATTAATGCATTTAAAAGCTAATCAGATGCCAAAACACTGCACAGCGGTTTGTAATATTTACAGACGTGATTTTACAACTCTGGAAAGTTATCTGTCGTCGCTGTGTTTTGCTGAGCCCTCTGCAATGGCACCCCCACTGCGTCAAAGCACTGCCCCCATTCAAATTAATGAGAGGGCTGCTTTTTTTCACGCAGAACTAATGTCGGTCTGAACACCACTGAAGACAATAGGATGATCTAAAAACAAGATGACAATCCCAGGCATAAACAATCCTTATTTTATAATCATCTCCATGCCAGACTACAAAACCAATGGGTAAGCTTTCCATTTGGTCATAAATATTCTGTGGCGTTGAAGTTCTTGATGTACCAGATATTTTCTCTCAAACAGAATTCTTACTGTGTTTATATATTTACCAAATTTGGGGCACTTTTTATAGAAACTCTTGAAGGCTATGGTCATAGAGACACTTTGCACAAAATTAAATTTGAAGAAGCAGTGTTCTGACAAGGTTTAACCACAGGGTCAAACTTAAACCAAAGTCAGTCACTTACTGTGGAGTGAGACACTTCTGCCTCCTACACACACACACACACACACTAGAATTTTTATTTCAGCAACAAAATTATAGAGGATTTTGGGGAAAAGGGGAGTTGTGGCAGAGACACATTTGCCAATGTTCTAGTTTCCTGCAGCTCTTGGGAAAAATGAATACATAATTATTGACAAAATTACAATATGTTTCATTTACCGTTTGCCTATTTATTATTAATAATTCTTATTCAAGATGTAACCTTTAATGGTGAAATATGTTCAATCCATTAGTTGGTTCCTTTATTGCATTAAGGACAATCCATTACTGATATGTATGTAGCACATTGCATAAAGATATTACAGAGACAGGATGATGACCTTAGTTAACATTATATAAATTATGAACAGACGATTAAATGAAAGGAAGTGGTTACTGGTACAGATTCCTCCATGTCAATAGTCCATTTATTGTTGGTACAGAATTAATACGCATACGCATAGTTATTGATTGCGCAAGATCACATGATCAAATTCAAATTGTTTAAAAATGGAGGAACGTTTTGGCTTGCTGGTGGTATGCCAATCCTTCCCATGGTTTGGGTTAAAATGGTTAGGTTTAGGCACAAAAACCACTCAGTCAGTGTTAGGGAAAGATCATGGTTTGGGTTAAAATAGTAAAATGCGTGAAATATGCCCCATTTAATGGCACTAAAATGCCAGACGTGATGGTAAAAAATGCTCAGTAAAAGTGCCACGTTTAACGGCACCAAAATGCCTGACATGACCGTCAAAATGTCTGGTAAAAAAATGCCCCGTTTAACAGCACTAAAATGCCTGATGTGATGGTAAAAATGTCTGGTTAGTGGTCTACAATAGGTCTAGTGTTGTATCAAAGTCTGTTCCCCCCTCAAATACTGTCCCCCTCCTGTTAAAATTGTGTTTACCTACCAATAGAACAAACACAGAAAACCATTGCCACAGAAAACCAGTCTGGACCAACAGCCTGTGGACTACTGGCAAAGAATCCCATTCCATGTCAATAGATGGTAAATTATTGCACTGGTTCTGTAGCCATAGTTGGTGCCTACATAAAAAGAATTGAGAGAATTTAAAAGAAAAAGAAAATGAGAATTAAAGTTTATGCTTTCAGTTGGTTTGCCACTGAAGGTCATATTTAGTCAATTTTCATTTCACTCATGAGGACAGCATGTTGAAACGAATACTCTACATGTAGTCTTTAGCTTGCTGGCTCTGCTTGTTTGATGGTATTACCACTAGAGCACTGGTTCTTTCATCCCATTGTGCATGGAGCAGATCTGAAATGTCACTGGGAGTGTAAGGAATGATCCAGCTCGGGCAGAGGCTCAAATGAGATATTGAAATATTAAAGTGAAGGAAAAAAAAAAGTTTAAGATTTCCCCAGCATGCATGAGAGATGTTAAATGCTCAGAATCTATTTAAATCCTCACCACTTCTGTGTAATGCATTCGATGAGCTTATTAAAAGGTCATAAGAATGTAACACCTCTGAGGACACTACGGGGCTTCTGTCTTGTGTAGTGTTTGATCTTCACGTATCCATTAAAATCACTATCAAATCAATTATCACTCAACGTAATATTGAGTAAGAAATAAAGCACATCAAATCAGGGATGGAAGAAAAAATCACCAAGTAATTATTCTGCACATTACCGTATTTGTCAGAATGAAAGGAAACTCTGATGTTCATAATCACTCTTTGGCATGAGGAACAAAAGGTAATTAATGTAAAGGAACAGCAGTGAAGAGCTGGTCATGACATTTCTTTCACGTGACTGCAAGATTCCCAACCCGCAAATTCAAGATATTGAGTTTCTAATAAGCTTATAACATTGGCTGGGAAACATAATATCTCATGCAAATAAATCTTCACTTTAAATGTTGTTACTGTGCTGCTTAATAATCTTGGTTCAATAATTTGCCATGAAGTGTGACTGAATTCACTCTCAAGTATAACTGAATAACACTGATTATTATCATTAAATGGCACAGCAATATTATTTGTTGCAGCTTAATTTTCAACCTGCCTGAGGTGTATCTTTCTCACCTCAAAGTGGATTCATTTATTTTTGCCTGTGTACAGTTTTTGTATAACCTTTGAATACCTTTTTAACTCCCAAGCCAGCATAACAAGGAGAAACTAGCAGGGTATTTGTCAGATATTCCCAGTTCACAGCCATCCTATTACTTTTTTTTATGAGGACTTCTGACACCTTTCCTGATGTGCACATCTATCACTTAAGTGTTCTTATGCTCTCCAGCGATAATCAGGTTGCTCGCACCGTCTGCATGTAGTTCATTCAATGTCGCATAAGGACGAGCGGCGATATCCATAGTGTAAGCATTCTGTGAAAGTGGTTGTTAAAACTGGTGTCTCCTTTGCAGCTCTTAGGACTCGCTCTGTAGAGACACTAAAACATGTTGTCAAAACCATTTATAGGTCCATAATATACTTCAAATTGTTCTTTCTGTGCTATCTATTTCTATCAAATGTAATTATACTGTACTTCAGAGTTGCCCAAATCCCCTCACACTCCTGTACCCACTTTCTTTATGTCTTTCTGTCTCTCTTGTGTGGTGCCAGTTATACTTTTAGCCACACTGCCTCTGATTGCTCATTCTGGCTTCATTATAATGAACAAATAGATTGGCAGACACCATTAACTTTTCATGCTCGCCCAAATGTAACTCCGCTAATTGAAATGAGGCTCAAATTACACCGAGGGTGGCAATTTACCCGAAAGTATTCCCCCTTCTTGCTGCTCGTAGCGTACTATAATATAGTTATCTACTGACTGTCAGACTTAACAGTTGGGCCAAGAAGACAAGTGACATTGAGTACCTCTCTGGAGTCAGATAGAGTGCCTTGGGGAGACTTTTAAGTGCGTGCCTTGTATGGTGGTTGGCTGATAAATTGTTTGGTGACATGTGGTCAATATAACTGAGGAGGATGCTGTCATACTAAATGGATCACTGTCAGTGTTTCATATGACATTTGTTAAGAGAGAAAAGAAAAGGGTCTTTTAAATGCAAAGATACCAACCGCAGAGATTTAGTTTTGAAGATGAATAAGACAATAAGCACAGGTTTTTTACTGCATATCAATCCACCTGCATGACATCCACCCCATTTGACAATGGTGGCATGAAATATGAGAGCAGTCCAACAGCGTGTGTGATTGATAATTGCTGTACTGTGGCTGCCTGCCTGCCATCTCCACTATGGCCTGCCAATTCATCAGGCATCAGAGGCAGATTGGGCTGATGAGTAATGTCTGCGTCTGTCTGTGACAAAACCACAGCTATACACTTTCTGCTGCAGCCAGACAGCACACTACTTGCAAATCTGGCTTATTAGCGAGGTGACAGTCCAACTCTTGAACCTTGCATCAAATAATGATATAAAGCGCCCGTCTTAAGGAGATAAAGGCCTGGATGAGCACATATTTCCTCCAGTTAAACAGCAGCAAAACTGGAGCTCTTCTAATGATACTCCACACCAGATTCAGTCATCCCCCATAAGACATCCATGCAAAACCTTTTTCTACCATCTCAAAAACATCTCTAAACTTCACCCCTCTCTAAACCTGTCAGATGCAAAGAAACTTGTCCATGCCTTTGTCTCCTCAAGACTAGACTACTGCAATGCATTGTTCACAGGGATCCCTGGCAGGAGCATCCAGAAGCTCCAGTACATTCAGAACAGCACTGCCAGGATCCTGATGAGAGTTGGAAAACATGAACATATGACACCAATTCTGTTTCCATTGTACTGGCTCTCTTTCTCCTTCAGGGTTGACTACAAAGTCCTGCTACTCACATACAAATCCATCAACGGACATGTGCCTCCCTACCTACAGGAACTGATTACACCACAAACCTCCATATGCACCCTCAGATCTGTCAGCAGCTTGCTCCTCCGGGCCCCCAGTACTAAGCATTGCACCAAGGGGGATCGAGCCTTCTGCCCTGCTGCACCATGGTTGTGGAAAAGCCTTCCTAACCATCTGAGGGCAGCACAGACCCTAGTCTCTTTTAAAAAGGGCCTAAAAACCTTTCTATTCAGGAAGTCTTTTTCATCTTAACTCTTATTACTATTTTCTTTATGTTGTGTGTTCTATGTTATTAATACTGTAGCACTTGCAGTTTTGCTATGAATGAAAAGTGCAGTACAAATTAAATGTATTATTTTATTTATTAGTAAAAGGAAAAAGAAAATGTTTGAAGTGCCTAACCTCTCTGACACTTCAAAAGTAAGCCAAATCAACGTCTTAAAGTTTAGCTACTCTTTGTAACATTAGCATTTTTCAGCAGAACTTTCAAACAAGGATCATCCTTTTAAAAACTGTATTCCTAAATATTTTATATATATATTTTATATCTATTGCGACAAATTAGCAGGTGTTACTTTTGGCAGTGGTTGTAACCTGCCAGTCTCTGTCTACACACACTATCCCTTGTGTTAATGAGGCAAGGATATGCTCACTCTCACTGTTCTTTGCTGATTGACTGCCTATTTCCATCCTCCATTCTGAGATAAGGTCTGTTATTAAGCAAATGAGTTGCTGCTCCAGTGGGCTTTGTCATCAGATAGCCGTGACTGAAGGTTAATGACAGTGTTGTTCAATGGGAAATAGGAAAAAGGGGGGGGGGGACCTCACCATGCATGACACCCTGCTGCGTACAGTACATGTGCCCTTTGACCTGCTGTCACCCGTCTCCTGTTCTAGATCTTGACTCCCATGGGTACAGGATTTGTGAGAACAGGTGGCACCAGATGCTCAGTGCTAAACAGAAGCAACATCATTAATCAGGGTAAATAAAGGTGTCCTTAGTTTACTTTTCACTGGTGGTGTTCATGGATTGTTTATTACAGTAATGTACACCAAGAAGGCGGGCTGCTTGTCGTACAGTAAATTAGGTAGCAGTCAAGGCTAATGCACCTGAGAAGCAGTGCTGGTTGTTTTGAATTGAAAATCTCGCAAGACTGTAATTTACTACACACTCTCACAGTATACAGTAAGAGAGTTTGTCCCAGGATTGTACTTCTTATTAATTCCTATTGTAATCAAGCTATTGCTAAAATATGCGTCAGTGACAGAACGCCATGACCTCAGAGCTGCACTTGAAATATCTTTAATGCAGCTCAAATTAATTGCTTTCCCTGTTTTATTTACTGTTATTACTCTGAATAACTTTCCCCCTTGTACTAATGCGTTGTTTAACTTCATTTAGGTCCTCTCTGTTGTTAAAGCCATTTGCATCTACTCCATAATTAGGTTTTCTGCTCTTCTCCGTCAAAGCAAACCAACCAGTGACTGAGGAGTTTAGCGCCTCTTTTTGACAAATCCAAAATCCGCACCAAAAATCTTTTGCCGTGGGTTAATTGCCACGTTTGAAAAGTCGACCTCCTTTGCTGGTCTTGAATGAATCCTCCCTTTGTCTCCTAGAATCCTTAGGGCTGGCAGCGCCAACAGACATTGTGCTTGGCTTGGTGCCTGGTTTCAAGAGAAGATTCTTTCATTTGCAGCAGGCTTTCCTCCCTCAACAAGGGGATAGAGAAGGGATAGAGGTGGATTTTCCTGTATTACACCAGAAAATCACTCTTTTAATTTGAAAGCTGGGTATTTTTTGTCACTTTTTGTCTTTTGGGAAGAAATATGGCAGCTATTCTCAGATGAGCAGCAGGATATACAGTGTATTCAATACAGTATCTCAGTATTTACAAGGAAATACAGTATATTCAAGTAGCACCCAAAATAAGTGTGAGATAGCTGCTGTGGGAGATTTGCATGACTGTTACACCTCTAACTCTATTAATTGCAATATTTAAGGGTTGTGACAACAACTTAATCAAGCTTTTGTTAAATTCCAGTGCAAAAAAGAAAAAAACTAAATAAAAAAACAGCTGTTGTTTCAGTGTGGAGATTAGTGGTTGCACTCCGATAATCACTGCAAAACACTACTTTGGGCAACATTTCAGATTTCATCAAACTACATAAACCCTGCCTAAGGTAGACCTTTAAGTCGGTAAAACATAGGAGCATTCTCCCATTCATTGATATGTGAAAATGTGGATTACAAAACACTTTTTCTTGTACAAATTCCAATATACTAACTATTAAAGAATATGTGTTAAAATATGGGCCACTATCTAAAGAACAAAACTCAAACTGGTGAATCTCACCATCAGCTGAATGAGCAGAATTTGCAGGAAGTATGATGCTGCTAGTGTGTATTCTATATTCTACAATGTTACATTTACAATATTACAATTTCATTTAGCAGATGCTTTTATTCAAAGCTACGTGCACATGAGACAACATAGGCGAGGATCTAGTCAGGAGAGAACAACACAAGTAAGTATGATAAAGCTAAGTTCAGGCAGTGCACAAAGTGCATAGAAGTGGATAATGTTTTTTTTTTCTTTAATTTATTTATTTTTATTTCAGCCAGGCATAAGCCTGGAGGAGATTATGTGTTTGATTGTGTGTGTATCTGTCCACAGTTAATCTCGCACACTACTGGACCAATCAACATAATATTTTTTGTGCACATCTATGACTGTGTGCTCAAGGACCTCACAAGTGATTCACAATTTTTGAAAAAATGAGTTTATAACATCATTGACTGCTCTTTTTTATACTGCCCTTGACTGCTGACTCTTCACTCCTCTTAACCGGCCAGTAGGAGCTGCAAGTGATCAACAACTGCTTCAGTTTGGAATCTTGTTTCTGCTAGGGACAACCAATCATGCCTTGTTACCACATTAGAACAAATTTTGATACCTTGAGAGCGGGTTGTGATGTGAATTCACATAAATATTGATAAGATTCCTTATGAGCCTTATGATCTTAAAGCTTAGACTTTCATCTTTTCAGCAGTCCTCACCATTTTACAATGTGCATTATGACATAGCAAAAGGCATTTCTGGCTATATTAGTCAGGCTAAAAACAAGGCTTACCTAATCTGTTGCAGACCACATTTTGGCCTTTGTCATGGTTCAAAAACTGACATCCATAGAAAAATTTGGTCTCGTCTAGAACCAGAGCATCTGCACAATAATTCCATACCCAATATGTTATGATCTACTAATGTTAGGCACAATACAAGATGAATAAATCCCTGATTTTGTTATCTTCGCCACCATCTTGACTGTGTACACATGGCAGAGACCTGCACTCTATTCATTGCATTCTGCTAGTTTTTATTTCATAAGTCCATAAGTTTTATGGTTTACAAGTTATAAGGTGCAGAGGTGAAAAGTCGTGAAAGAGCTGGGTCTTTAGCTTTTTCTTAAACATCGAGAGGGACTCTGTGGATCAAATGGAGTTTGGTAACTCACTCTACCACCGGGGAACTACAGAAGAAAAGAGTCTGGCTAGCAATTTAGGGCCCTGGTGTGATGGTGGTACCAGGCGCCTTTCATTGGCAGAGCGTAGTGAGTAGCAGGGAGCATAGACCTATGTGAGGGAATTCAGGTAGGTGGGAGCCGTTTCAGTTGCTGTTTTGTAAGCAAGCGTCAAGCGAGCTCTAAAGAGGCAGTTGCTCAGATGGAAGAGGTCAACAGGAATCTTCTTGTCCTTTTGATTTGCTCTGACACTGAGCATAGCCATCACTCAACAATCATCACAGCCATTCAAATGACATGTTGCAGTTTTTGCGTGGCAGCAAAAGGAAGGGAGACAAGGAAGCACATCTTCTATTGGGCCTTGAAAAAATCGACTGTACTGTAATCAGAGTATAGAGACATTGATTGCCAGTAGGAGATGAGCCTGTCAGTCAGTCCTCATCTCCATATCCTTGAGAGTGTTGACATTTCCAGTGTGATGGTAGATTTTGCTCATTTCTTGCATTCAGTTGCTGTTTACATCTACAGATCATCACTTTTATCTAGCATGCAGGGCAGAGTGTGCCAGCCACATTATTAATTACTCGCTCAGTGGTTAATTACAACAGATTAATAGGTATATAAAAATAATTTAGAAAATGATTAAGTGCATATTTACAAGGCACAACCAATAAAGCAGTTAATAAACAAAATTAGTAAAATATTCATAATGAATCAGTCAATTAAGTATTCATTATTCTGTCTTTCAGCGTTGAATAAATTTCACAATTTATGAATGGATTGTAAAATTATTTTTAAAGCCTGATATTGTCATTCTGATTCAACTTTGCAAACACAACTTATTGAAAGGCAGGGGTTGCTTTTACTGAATAAATTAGAAATGTCCTACGTTTTCTGTGATATTTAGAACCCAATAGGAATGAATGAAATGGCAAATCAAGTTGCAGAATATCTGTAATTACATTATGCATCCAAATACTTTCTCATGTAACAGCATTAAAATGCTTGAAATTACCTATGTTTACATTTTTCTGACTAGCAACTTCTTGAAGGCAGGCAACTAATGATAGTCTCCCTAAAGCCTCGCCTGTTCTTTCTACATCTGCGTGGTCGAGGTCTGTGTGACCTAAATTTCGTCATCTGCATCTACATGTTCATGAAGATCTGTAGGGACAATATGTTTACAGGCCAGCCTTTATGAGCACTTGTAAGCACAAATCTTACACATACAAGCATGTGTGACCATGTCCATGTTTTCAGACACCCATTGCACTAAAAACCAAATCACATGTGTGCACGCCATTTTCATCCATTTTGCCCTTGAGTGTAAAAGTAGAAGTAACGAGATGGATGTTGTTATACCACTGTGAAGTATCTAAAGTAGGATGGATGAGCATACAAAACGACTGACTTGGCTTGCGTGCCCTCTCCTATTAAAAAATTGTTTCTTTAACCATGAGAGCAAACCCTAACATTAACCAAGTAGTTTTGTTGGTCTAAACTTAACCATATAGGTGCCAAACCAGAAAATGTTTATGAGTAATTTTTAGATTAGTCACATAAGTCATTTTGAAAGGCACTGACAAACAACCTATTTTATCATTTAGCTATGGGGACTTGTTGCCTGAGTCATGACTGCTGACGAGTCAGTAAATTAAATAAAAGATACAAGCAGCTGTTACAGAAATGGGTCTCAGATGCCTGGACTCTAAGTGCTATGATTAAAGCTTTGCCGATTGATTTCATCATATTAATTTGATTTTACTCTCCATTTTGTGCTTTTATTATAGACTTATGCCTAATAAATGATACATAAGAAATGGCTTTTTCAATGCTATTCACCTTTTTCAATTAGAAATTAATTATTTAGGAAGCTATCTCAGTTAATCGTCAAACCGTGCCACTCAGACATCTTTCATTGCCCATTTGATTAGTGATCATTTCTTCATCAGCTTGGTAACATTTAATAGAGAGTATCTACAGACAGCTGAGTCTGCGATTCAGAAGTGAGCCTTCTGAGAAATAAAAACCTCGGGGTAATGATTATGTCACAAGTTATTGCTCTTTTCTTCTTTCTTTCATTTCTTCTGCCCTTTTCCAGATGAACTAAGCTTGCCAGCACAACATCAGTGCTTTGGCCCAGAAGTTCAAACATTTCATCTCCCAGTGAGGAAGAGGAGCAAGCAATTAGACCCATAAATAAGTGAGAAGCCCAAACCCAAAGGGAGCCAGGCAGCTTGTTTTGTCATTGCACTGGGTTCACTACAAGGTCGACAGTTAAATATGGCACATCATCCAAAAATAGCAGAATTGTGGTGAGGAATAAATGTCCAGCAGTTTGTACATCAAACAATATTGTCAGAGCACACACGCCACAGCCAGCAAATGATCTTTAATCTTTACATACATAAATCTATAACCATAAACATAAATCTTGTTGATTTATGTTGATTTATGTTGATTTATGAATGATTTATGCACAAGTCCCCGTGACAGCATGTTTCTTGCTGTCGGAGTTGACCTATTTATCATGCCCACTGTGGGCAATAAATGATGTCTTGTATTATTAACGTTGTCTCCAAAGGACAATTGTCACCCGCTGTATCCCACCATGGAGTGTTGTTCCCAATGCACACAGACAAATTTCCAATGAATAAAATAATGAGAGTTTTGCTACAGTTGTGGCGTCATCTTGATCGTTTGGTGTAAGGTGGTCATAAGTGGGATCAAGCAAACTATCTTGACTTTTCCAAATGTCTGTGATATTTGGATTTGCACCCTCCCGTGAGTTCGGTATCAAATATGATAATCAAGGATAAAACCTTACTTGAAAACATCACACTTTTATCCCTGATTTAGCGTCCAGTTTAAAAGTGAACTTTTTTCTGTAGCTACTTTGAATCTCTAGCGCTGAACTTGCTGCATTTCTCATATCAAAACCAATTTATTTTACAACTTGCAAGACCAATCAATTGAACGTCTCTTTTGTAATTCTTTTCCAGGTATTCTCAACCTCAAATCGGTTTCAGCACTTACAATTCCTATAACCTACATCCACACAGACCAATGTGACAGTATGAGATGAAATTTAACACAGACCTAAGAATAAAGGTGAACTGGGGAGGAAAGTTGAGGTCAGTGTACGCTGAGGACAGGCATAGCTTCAGTTCGGCCTACTTCTAACTGACCTTTATTGCCAGTGTGTGTTATATGTGTCTTTATAGCATTTGATTCAGTGTGTGCTGCAACAAAGCAAAGACAGTGGCCCCTGGGACATGGACACAGTATCATGAGGGTCACAGCAGACCAAAAGGATTTCAGCAACTCTTCATCACCAGGGATGGGAAAGGACAGACTGGGAGGTCGGAAGGCTTAAAGCATTGTTGTTTTTTTATGTCTCTTTTGCTCCTAGTCGTTCTCTCGCTCACTCTTTATAACACTGGACTTGGTGGCAATGAGGTTGAGTGGTGGGAATTAGAGCCTGAATGACACTGGACATTTATGCCTGGTGACAATTTCGCTATTTGAGGGTTTAAGAAATCTGATAATAATATATTGGCTGATTTACACATTATATAAACAAACAGCTACAACTATAACAGTAAAATACACTGGGATTATTGTTATAATTGTCATTGTTGTTGTTTATTATGAAAGGTTTAATAGACTAAAACAAATTATACAGTAGGTGTTATTTTTAATGACTTACTGCACAGCAAATTCACTGGAGTCTTTCTTTTAGAAAATAGTTTTAAGCTATTTGGGTTGGGCAAAATTTTTAACCTATTAAGTTGCTATAATGTAAATATAACCATGTAACCGATGCACCTGTTATATTTGACTACTATTCAGTAAAGCCTTAGAATTTAGGGCATAACAGCCAAGATGGCATAAAGAGGCCATTGTGTGTATTTCAGTGTGTTTGTTTGGTAGGATACAAAGATATCGCAATCATCACAAGAGGTGTTAAGAGCTTATATAAAGCTCCAGACCTCTCAGACAGAAAGAGAGCATCTGCATACCCACCAGCTTCATTTCCAACAAGTATATTCTGGTCCTTCAGAGAGCATTTGAGTGTTGTGAAAGTTTTTAATTGTCTTTTAGCCTAAGACTCTATTTATTCATAATTAAAACAGCACTGAAAGGATCTCTTAAGAAATTCCATGTGGCCCCCCCTCTTCCTCTACAGTCTCATGTCGTAAATGGCAAAATAATCATGAAGGTGCAGTATCAAAACCGCATGAAATACATCAAATTACAAGCAGTTGATTTTAAGAATTCATTTCTGAAGGTAAACTTCCCAATTGGTATATGACTAACCAGTAATTCAAACTGAGTATAAGTCATTATATTGTATAATTTAAACACTTTGTCATGTCATTTTGTCTCTTAAACTCATCACGTAGTGAGAGACAATATCACAGTGTTTGCAGAATTATCCACTCTGAAAGGGATTTGTTTTGTCATCAAGGACAGTCATGATGACAATGGTACATTTAAAAAATAGCTTGGTTTTATATTGCATTACCTGAAGTGATCATTGAAGATGCAACCGTTGCATTGACTTAATTATCTTAAATCCAGTTTTAATATTAGCATATAAAATATTGAGACACTTGATAGAAAAATGGTTAATTTGAAGTGATGGGTTTAACCGATAAGTGATTGCTTTGAAAAAGTAATGTCCTTATAGCACAAAATAATAACAAAGCAGACATTTTCTCTACTGATTCAGAATTGTTCAGTCAAGAGAGCTATGGGCAGAATTTCTTATATAGCTGAATGCAGGGCTCATGTTTAGTGCTGAATTCAAGATTTTATCCACAGTTCAACTGCACATAAGGTGAACTGTTTGTATCACCTCCATCAACACCACTATCCTTATTGGGTGGCAGTGAGATCTGAAGAACACCCATGCGAATTAGAAGTGATGAAGAGGAGCTGCAGAGTTAGAGGTAAGTTTATCATCAGGTGTCTCCATACAGATAGTATAAATCATGTCTAAATTTAAATTGTTATTATTGTCACCTTTTTGATTCATTTTATGTGCTTGAATGGTTTATTGCCATTCAACACACAGTAAGATTAAAAACAAAACAAAACATGTCAGTATGAAATCCTGACAATATGCTCACAAAAATCTGGAGTAAGGAAAAATGTATCCTTTCAAGTTAAGCTTTACTTGATCATTACCGTCATGCTATAATGATGACTGAAACTAGTTTCCTACTCTTGGTCTAAATCAGAACTGCTGACCATATCTCTGGGAAGGAGGAAATATTTACATTTGCCTTTTTTATGTGTATACTATCTGAATTACTCAAGTTTTGTACTGACTCCCATGTAATTCTGGAAAGGTTCCTTGCACACTGTTTGGCCTTGTTAGAGGTATTCATTGTAATAATTTGTGTAGCTGATAAACAGATCCTGCTGACAAAACCTGGAGGGACAACAATGCTTTAAGAATGTGAAGAGACAGGGACGCGGTGTGACAGTAGAAGAGGACAGATGGTTAACATTCTTGCAGCACACATGGTTGAGACTGAGAGGCAAGTTGATGGTAGCAGGATATGGATTTGACTGTAAGGATGAGCACAATTGTGTGAAATAGAACATCTCGCCCCAGCAGTTAGGGGGTTATATCCATTTAAATGAACTTTTCTTTTTTTCATTTTAAATAAATTCCCATACTGCATGATTACTAAAATTAAGGGAGGTAGTCAGAAATGTTTGGATTTTGGGTTGAATTACCAGTAGTTTGTTACCAGTCAACTTGTTGGATTGTGAAAGAAAAGCAGCATGTAAGTTATGTATTTGCCTTAATTGCATATTATTTTTAAATTAAATTTTTACATTAAGAAATGATGGTGTCAAGATTACTTAAGGATGCTCTTGACACTGTACCGGGTCCCTTTGATTATTAATGCTCAAATACATTCAGTTGCCAGTTTATTAGGTCCACTTAGATAAAACTAAAGCAGTCTAATAAAGTCATTAAATAAATCCTCCCTTTATGAAGGTTCTAATGTTGATTTTAAAAACCTGTTTTAGAGAGGTGCTCTCAACTTTATGGTCATTTTGGAGGCTGTAGTACTGTGCTCTTGTTAAATTATATTATGTTATACAGAGAGGTGTTTCAAATATTTTGACTACCTTCACTGATATAAATGGGGTGGACAAAATATTAGAAATACTTCCAGTAAAACATAATGCAATTGAACAGTAGAACAAAGTACAGCATTCAATATGAGTTTCAACAAAAATTGAACATTATAACTTTCATGGAGGTAGAATTTACTGCAGAACTGTTGAATTGGACTGCATTAGATTTAGACAGGTGCATAGCTCTCCTCATTCATAGCAGCCATAGCAACTTTGTTTGGCCACAAATGCATACTCCCTGTTTCCACAGAGGGATGTTTGAGAATCGGCATAAATTCTGATTCTTCTAATTATAAATTTTGACTGTTCTGATTCCTGAGCTTTATTTATTTTATGAACAAATTCTTAAAATAGGGTAACTGCTATTTGCTGATTATGAAGTTGAATTTGGATTATGTCTCTGGCTTATGTCTCTGCCAAAGTGGCACTGGATTTCTGGTGTGGCGGCTCAAGACAATTCAGAGAAAGATGAAACTTGTGTCCCAGGATTCAAACACAAACCACAGGAGGAGGTGGTCCAAGACAGGAAAGGGAGCTAACTCTGAATGTGGTCAGCTAGACGAAGAGCTTTGTAAAGAAGTCATATCCTTGACGAACCACACCAATGACAGAGAAATCATCCTGCAGAAGATGAAGGAGACTTTTGAATATAGACAGCGCTTCATCCACAGCCCCAGTGAATCACACACTGTACTCTCAGTGCTTCCAAGGCTGGAAGGGCTGGCAAGTATTAACATTCTTTTCTTTTACCACAAGTCATAGCTAAAAGCTTATCATTTGATTGTCAGATAATGTGTATTGAACAAAAAATGTTCTTTTCTCTGAGTTGCTTCAGATACTTCAAGATTTTAGCCTCCTCTTTGGACTAGAAATATAGCTGCCAAACTGGCGGAGAAGTGACATATTTCTTATAAAGGAAAGGTGATCAGAGAAGCGGGGAACCTTACTTTCACCCCAGTGCTCCAGAGTGTGCTGAAGTCTGCCAGGAATCAGTACAATGATGAATCCTCTGAGGATCATCCAGGTATTCAGTTAAAGGCCAAATTAAATGATTCTGAATGCATCGGGTCATACACAGTATTTATAATAGAACTTAACACAGCTCAGAAAGCCTGCAGGGGTCACGGGCAGTAGGTTAAATTGAAGTTTTAAAAGGGAACTTAGTTGTGATTCAAATAAAACTGACTCAATGAAGTTTATGAAAATTTGAAAGAACAAGTGTCAAGTAAGTAAAGTGCCTGTTGAGAATCCCAGTAGAAGTGCAGTGGAAGACATTTTCAGTAATATTTAAATCCTTTTAGTGACTTAAATATAAACTCTAAATGGACAAAGTATTTTAGTGAGAAATGGGGTGTTGTTGAACCGGTGGAAATTCACTTAGGAGTGAGATATGATTAAAAGAGAAACAAAGTATCTGGAGTATACGAGCAAGTAAATGACACTTTCATTTATGTATCCCTGTTAAAAACATTAGAGTTCATTTTCAAGAATGATGAAGTCTCTTATCAAATTAATAAATCTGCTGCTCTAAGTGATATATACCAGGATTTCTGTGATGGAAAATACTACAGACAACACCCATTATATTCAAGATCAAAAAATGCCTTGTAAATTCAAGTTTATTATGATGACTTTGAAACATCAAATCCACTAGGGTCAAAACAAGGCATTCATATGCTTGGATGTTTATATTTTACACTGCAATTTACCTTACCTTGTGAGGCAGTTGGATTTGTGAGATCATGTCATCACGAGATCATGCGAGAATCCATCTTGTCAGGTTTGGTTGCCATATAAACACTGGGTCATGCTAATTTTGACTGAAAGGGTTTTGCATTTGCGATGTCAAATTTGCAGTGTGATTAGCAGTCTGACCAATGTTACCAGTATTTATTTATTCATATCTATATGATGGCTTCAGGAAAACATTCTCCCAGGGGGTGGGGAGTGATATAGCATCTTTCCTTGCTAGCTTTGTGGCAAACTAGGGAACTAATTTAGCAACAGATAAACTGCAAGCATGTGTTTTATAGCAGCTGTCAGCGTCATACTGACAAGGGAAAAAATGATAAGGCCTTTGTTCATTTACTTGCCAGAAATGTCTTACTGACTGACATATAAATGTAAAATCAAGTTTGTCAATGGGCTATAAGTTACACCACTCAATTGCTGTGACCATAGTTGCTAGCAAAAACATGGCACAGGTACTGCTGACATGATTGCTATTGGGCTTATTTAGGTTATACAAAGAGGAGAAATGATGGGGCATGGTTTATTACAGTTCAAGTAATGTATTTGACATGCAAGCAAGCACCTTGAGCCACAAGACTCCATTCTGGTCTGTTAGTGCCCAGCTGTGAAGCTTTCAATGAACTCAAGGTTTAGTGTGTTGACAGCAGTGGAGTCACAGTGGACAAACTATGTCCATGACGCTAGTAATTAAGGAGCTCAAACACATCTTCACACATCCAAATCTTTGGCTTTCCATTACTTTAATTTCTTGATCCTATCAGCCAACATGAATGCCAATCCCCATTTTCCTGCAACTTCAGACTTTGATACGGCAGACAGCTGTTCCCTTCCTGTTTCCTCCTGACAAACTTTGGTTTCTTTTAACCATGACCATGATCATACTCTTAACTTGATTAAGGAGATATATTAACGCAAACCATGCTCCTCCCCTAATTAAGTTGTTTTAGTCCCTAAATTTAATGAAACCCTAACCATAGTAGTCAGACAGTGGTCATAAAAGTGTTGTCTTATTTGGACATTTGAAAAGTTGATTTTACTTCACTTCACTAAGCCAGCACTGAACGTGTCACTTTACTTTCACACTATGTTTAACCCACTAAACTCAGGAGACATTGCAAGATTGCAAAAACATGTATGGCAATTTCATGGCTGTTGTATTCTCTGTGAAGCCACAATTAATTAGAAACCGTTTGAGTGTGAACAATATCATCAACAAGCTCATTACAGGCTTACAAATCACATTTACAGCTGACAATTATTCATTTATCAAAAAAAAAACAACAACTTATTAGTGTGTCGATTTCAGGGTCATTCTTTAATGGTAAAAAACAAGTGTCAGAATGTATGCATACCTCATGCCAAACTTTTATGCTTTCATTATTTTTAGCAATCAGAAAACAGCACATATGCCTCAGAACACAGGATTAGAGGGAATGGAGTTGAGAAATTGTGGTTGAAAAAGCATAGCTGGGTGCTGTTAGTGTGTTGAGCGATGAGTTCTATTAGTTAACCAATTACAGGAACATCTGAATGAATAGCATAAAGATATAGAAAGCTATTCATCATTTGGAGCTACAACAACTCTGTAGGTAATGATGGAAATACCCATTCATCTTAAAAATCACTGAGGAATGGTAATGTGTTTCTAGCACATTTCAGCCTGTTGTCACTTCTCTGCAATATCTAATTTAAAAGTGGTTTCAACAAGGATTGTAGTTAAATATTGATTGAGCTGGTAAATACTATTATTATACATGATGTCATACAATATAGAACTGGATGGGATTCTTTATTAATTAGCAGTATGATCCATTTCGTCTGCCCATCTCTTCTCTTGCTTCAATTTCTGTGAAACCTATTTATCCTATTGATTTCTCATTAGAAATTAAATTACAGTGCCTCCACTTTTTTTTCTTTCCTCTGTTTGTGGTTTGATCTTTCCTGGAGATTTGGGTTTGTAATGTGGTCTTCAGTGTTCTTCAAGGTACAACGGTGACTCACCCAGAAAAGTTTCAGATCTGCACTCTGATTCAGTTTCACTGCTGACCCTTTCTGTTTCGCTGTGTGTGTTTACAGGAGCGGAAGGGATGACAGGAAGGACATGGAGAGATAACTACTATTAGCCACACAGACATTTGTGTCTTTTGCATAAGACACAGCTCCAGCATCGGCTATGAGTCAGCCATCATAATGACTACAGACCCTCAAAACCTCAATGGCACAGACATATTTGTGTTTGTAACCTAATTGGGGGGGGGGGGGGGGGGGGGGTGCACTAACAGCATGGTAACTGAAAAAAAAATGGTAACTGATGCAGTAAATTGCGCATGGTGTAGGAATAATGAAGCAAAACTGTAAGAGGAACATTTGCATTTGGAGAGATGCCACTGCACAAATAAATTAAAGCTTGAATCTTTTACAGCTGTATAGTCCTACTGTGAAAATGAAAAAAATATAAACTATTCAGGTTTTTAAACTGTATTTTTAGTCATAGTTACTAACTGCCACTACTTGGTGTGTGTATGTGCCTGTTGATATGTATGAAATAATCCCAATGTGGCTTGTGTTTGTGCATGAATGTGTTATATATACCCCCGTTCATAAATTACAAGTGCCCCCACTCCAGACCCTTTGGCCCCAATAATTTGAGTCTGATTGTGTGGCTGTTTCACTCAACACAGAGGTCTGCAGAGGTAATAAATATGGGGATGAAATGTGGATGCGGACACTGAAACATGAATGTCTGAAAGAGCAAGCGCTCAACTGCTCAATTTCAGCTTTAATTTGTCTCCCACATGGTCATAACTGCAGTGCACAAGTATGTTTTATCCTGCCGTTGTCTCCTATGGCCAACCACTTTTAAATGTCTGCAAGTCACCTTGTGATTTGAAACACATCAAGTCAAAAGTGGTAACCTGATCTCACAGAAATACGTGAAATGACCACGACCTCTTAACACTGCATTACGTGGTGCTGGCAGGTAATGTGTTAAAATTACATGCTGGCACCATGGAAACAATGCCAATGGAAAGTCAATTAGGATCCTTTTGTTATGGTGGACACATGAATGCCCTGGTTCAACAACGGCAGGCAATGGGTGGCGGTTGATTTTATCTTTATTTTTATTGTTATTTGACTGAATTTATTATAGTGCCTTAGTCACGATTTTTTGTTCTCTAAAACAGTGTACTGTGTGTGATATAACTGTCATAGAGAGCTTCAGCTATGTCAAGTAGATTTTCCCTTTACTTTATTAAAGCAACTGCTCTGGCCGTCCATTGACTCTAATGTTAACCCAACTGTGGCGTATAGAAGCCTAATGGATATGCTTATATGCTCAGGCAGGTTTGTTGCCTGGTTTCCTCCCTTGACGATAATCTAAGTTGACCTCACAGAGCACACAGGCTATTAACAACAAATTACAAACAACTTAACTAACTGCCATAACTTTATTGGTTGAGGACCTTCAGTTGTGTGGCTACACTTTTATAAGCATCTGGAACTCAATATGTGCAATTAAGATACAAATGTACTTCTTACATCTTGTTTCAAAAGCAACATACTACATGTATCTGTAATTCTACAACACATGAGGATCCACAGGCATTATATTTATATAGTGTGAATAAACAAAAGCAAGAATAAATGATTTGTAAAATGATTTGTTAAAATCTGTTTTCCATGAATAAAGCTAAAGTACAAACCTAAATAATATTTCTAGTTTTCAATTCAACTTTTTTGAATTCCTGTTGAAATCAATATGAAATTTTGTGGAAAAAAAGTACACAAAAAGAAATTAATCAATAAAAGTGTTTGAATATTTATTTTTCAACTTATTAAAAAAACATTTTTGAAATATGAAAGGAACTCCGAATGTGTAATTAATGTAATTGTATAAAAACATGATAGATGACGACACAGGTGACAAAACAGAAAAACAGAAACATAAACCACCATTGGGCCACTGTGAACCACCAGAACAGAAATATAAATGTGAACTCCAGCTTGTGTAGTTATTGTGGGCTTGTTGTCGGCTCTGTATATTGTTGTGCTGGTTCCCAGGTGTCATCCCACATTTTTCCACTGCCAGGAAATGAAAGAAAAAACACCTACACAAAATACAGGTTAAAAGGATAACCTCAGTTGTGACATATGAGAATTTCTAGGTTGAAACATGTCTTCTGTATTCATGTCATGCTACAGCCAATTTCACCTTAAAAGTGAAAAAAGTTTCCACATTATAGACTGGCTCTTCTCCATAGCAACGGTGGCTGAGGCTCATGGGCATTGTAGAGGCTTCCGCTATCTAAAACTGACAAACTTGTTTTATAAGCATCTGGACACAATATGTGCTATTAAGGTACAAATGTACTTCTAATTCTAATTGCATGTAAATAAACAAAAACAAGCAGTATGAATGAATGATTTATACATGAATTTTATTTTTATAATTCATTATTATGAACTTATTTATCACGCTTTGCCTATGCCATGGCCAGCTGTCAACAAAATGCCATAGCCTTATCAAATCAGGAACATCAATATCAGCGTATAAGGTGTTATAATCACCATAACATTAACCTGTCATATTGCTGAATTGTCAAGTGGACTTTTGTGTTTTTGTGTTGAGAAATGTTGAGGATATCATATCATTAAAAGAAAATCTCAACATGGGAACTGAAAGAGGGGAAAATACTTCCGGATGGCGGGTATATCAGCCTTGCAACAACGTCCAGGCAACTGCAAATATTTATCTAACACAGATGATGTTGGAGCTCTAGTATTCTCCTCATTTCAAATCATATAAAACTGGATTATATGCAAATTCACAATGAAACAAAAAGCCATGTTAACCACAGATGAGCATTGTCATCATATATTTAACAAATTCATCATTCCAGTGCAGAGGGAGTGGTCTTCACAATTATTATCATCATCATTTTTAATTATTATTATTAGGGGGAAAATGATAAAAGAGGAATATGATTGCTTTTCTAATAAATTAAAGGGAACAATCTATTTGAGACTGAAGCTCTGGCATTCAATCCAAACCTACCTCATTATATCAAAATGGTTATATCACACACGTTACAAAGTTTTAGAGAACAAAAACTCATAACTAAGGAACAATAATAAATTAAGTAAAATGACAATAAAAATAGTAAAATAAGGTTTTCTAGACTAGTAAACAGCGTTAACCACCGCCCATTGCATGACGTTGTTGAACCAGGGCATTCGTGTGTACCACAACAAAGAATCCTAATTGACTTTCCATTGGCGTTGTTTCCATGGTACCAGCACGTAATTTTAACACATTACATGCCACCACCACGTAATACAGTGTTAAGAGGTTGTGGTCATTTCACTTATTTCTGTGAGATCAGATTGAAAGTGGAGCCTCTCATTCCCTCTCTATTATGTTGAGTGCAGCCAGAGAGAAAAACAAACCACTGATGGACATACCTCTCTCATAACTTGACAGACTGACAGCACCTTCTGATTGCTGTTTTAGCTGTCATATCTCTGCTTTTATGTAGTCATCTATATTGTTAAGTGTTACATCTAACATGAGCTATCAAAGGACTTTCTTCCATTTCTTTTTTCTCTTTTATTCTTACTGTAATCACATATTCCACATCACACAATAAATGGCGAAGGGCAAAAAGAAGAATCCCTGACTACTGATTTTGGTAGCTAATCACCCTTAGTGCTCTGTGGGTAATATCTGCAACCTTCTGGACATTAACAGTGGCTTATTGGCTGCAAGTGACAGCAGAGTGCTGTTTTTCAAGGCTGCCGGGTCTGGAGATGCGGGGTGCTGTTTAATATGCATGGACTCGCTAATTACAGCCCTCTTACTCTAATGATGTGGCCTTGAGACTGGCATGCAGAGGAATAGGCTCAAATATGCATGCATGCAAACGCACGCACACATGTTCTGTGTGCGTGCGTACACAGAGAACTGACTAAAACACACAACACCCAGTCTGGCTCGGTTTGAATCAATCACAGGAACCCCTTGAGCAAATCAGCATGTTAGTGGAAATTTGAGATGGTGGTGCGTAGGTTGGCACAGCACATATGCCATAACAGATAAAATATAACACCAGCTTATAAACAAGAATTAGCGAAACTATGTAATGGAATAATCAGAACAGGTTAGTTGGTACTTGTGGAGATGTCAGCTTAACACCAAAGACATCTATACAGATGAGGCAGATTTACGGCAGGCTGAGCTACAATTGCTGAAATGCCCACTGAAAATTGTAATGTCAATTGACAGATCATATGTGTAATTTTGGTTTTGGTACATAAGGTTCTCATGCTGTTTCTCCTCCTAATCTGGCACCTGGACATCAACCTGGGAGGCAGCCTAGCACAGTGTCACCCAGCGTCAGTGAGTAATCTGAAGTCTCCCCTCCTGCCTCCCTAATCAACCATCCATTACACAGCTGTCTGCAGCTCTCCAAGAAAACACTGCCACAGCTCACATGTACATCACTCACTTTCTGTGCACACACGATTTTTTATCTGCCCGTGTCCCCCTCTCTAACGCCTTTTCATTCACATGCATGCCCATGCACAAAATCTACACACCTCCCTCAGTACTTTTGTTTCTCTTGCTGTCTCTCACACATCCACATACACACACACAAACGTGAACACACACCCTCTTTCTCTCTAACCCTCTCCAAAGCCACTAAGGGGGGGCTTGTTGTGGCGGAGACATTAAACACATGGAAGCAAAATATCCTGTTAGAACCAGGGCAGACTGACACAACACTGCAGCAACCCTCTTTGATGAACACTCAACTGAAATTTAGAAAATACATCTCAGCAAAAAATACTGCACATTCAGAAGCTGCCCAGTGTCATGGGAGGCGATTGTGTTTGTGAAATACAAAGTGAATTAAAGGTGCAATATGTAAGAATTATTTAAGAATATTAGTTTAAAACATTCAAAAATTGACTAAAATTATCAACAGAATGTGAAGAAATAAGAAAATGAAACCTTCTCAGCCTGTGGACTGATTTCTATGTAAAGAACTCAGGGTGGTTTTGCCTTGAAAATCCAAAGGATGTGACGTTTATGCGCGCTACTGAATGCCTTGCATCTCTCCCATTCCCCCAGGGTGCAACACTAGTTAACGCTAGCTTAGAAATAGAGTATGCTGACGTCCAATCCTGAGCTGGCTTTCTTCCTATTGGACAGGTAAGCTAATTGCAAAACATGTGAAATATATTGTGATATTGTGGTTTTAGCAGGCTAATATTAGCACCACTGCTCGCTCGTGCTGATGGAGTTCGAGTGCAAGCGCGAGCGACAGGATTCTGACTGCAGCTCATGTAATGGCCACCGGTGTCATTAATGAGAATGAATTTCTGATTGTTACATACTGCACCTTTAATATTTCACACAAGACACCAACATATTCCACAATTTACACGGCGTGTTTGTATAATGTATTGTGCTGGATTAGTTAACAATGGAACAAGCTTTTTTTTTTTAATTCAATTTTTTTGTAGGGGTCTTGCACAGAGGTGCACTAGCAATTCTCTTGAGAGAACTCAGCACTGAAATTGAAAGCAAGGCATCCAAATTGTTCCTCAGCCCTCAGCAGGGCTTCTGCTGCTACATGGCAGAAATTCCATAGCTCCATGCTACACCCTGGATAATAGAGAGGGAGATTTCAGCATTGTGTATGCTGTCTGAAGCCGTATCTTCACCCTGCTATGCGTGTGGTTTTCACACCCACAAAATGGATCAATTATCCAGTCACAGACACCCATCCACACCACCCCTGCACAATTAACTCAGCCTGACACACAACAAGAGGACTGGATGATTTGGGGACAGCTTCCTCAGTCGTAAAATCGATCTAAGTGCATACCCTCTCAACTGTCTCCAAAAATAACAAATCTGTATTTTTTCTATTTTACTCCAGCTCTCTTTCAATCACAGCAGAGCCCATCTGTGGTTACCTCATGTTGTAACAGTGGAGTCACTGCTCCCTTAACTCTGGCATATGTAGAAATGTGACTATCAAACTGTTTAGACTTAATTAGACACAAGCAAAGCTCCAAGTCTGAGATACAGTTGTTTGCACAGTCTCCAGCACTGACCCAATTGGCAAAATCATATTTGTAACAAAGCGATATGCTCTGAATATGAATGCCCCCCATGGTTCTCCTCATATGGTTGACAGAGAAAACGATGTTGCTTTAATTGCTGTTTTATTCTGTGCCAAGATGCAGAGAAAACAGAGAGGGAGGCAGGGAGACATTACACAGACCAGTGTTTAGACAGTGTCATAATTTTTGACTTAATTTGTCCTGCTCGGCCTAAATAAACTAACCACTCGAGGATTATTTTCCACAGCAAACAGATAAAAAAGATTTGTGGGGGAATTATCCTTACCTTATCAAAGATGGGTTCAACCCCAGAACCTTCTTGCTTTGAGATGACAGTGTTAACAACTGCACCACTATGTTGGCCACTCCAAAGTTGTTGTATTTATATGTTAGCTGGCTTGCTAACATTACACACTTGTAAGGCTATTTTAAGGATTCAGCTGGTTTTGTTTAATCCTGGGTTTTTGAACTGCACAGCTTCACTGTGAGGACAGGACAGGATAGTAAGACTTAGTGCTCTGTGGGTAATATGTGCATGCAAGACTTGTTTTCTATTTCTACATGTGTTCAATGCAGAATATGCAACATGTAGGGGAATAGACGTATCATGAACATTTCCACATCTATATTTATATTCTGGGGCTCTACTGATATATATTTGCATGATTTACAGTTTACAGTTTACCTCAATTCAGCCTCAGTCTGAAACAGGCCGTTTTAGCCCCCTCCTGATGAGCCCATTCTGTTCTGATTGGCCAGCAGTTCTGGAGGCAACATGAACAAAGTAGTTGTAGGATTTCACTTCTTTTTCTCATTCTTTCCTGGAAATGGAAACTTCTCAAACACATCCGTACAAGTTCGAGCCTTAATCCAATTTGAAATATGCGAGTGGGTAACGTAAATGACCTCAGCAACAACAACAACTCTCTGCTCTTCATGTGTGTGTATGTAGCTTGGCCCCACCCTCGGTCAAACAGACACACAGACAGCAGGGGAGCAGCACACAGCAGAGGAGAGAGATGGAGAATGCAGGGGAAACACTGAAGCATATAAAAAACTGCGATGTAACCTGGTCACTACACTACAAATCCCAACCTCACACCCTGTGCGCTGTTACTTGCTCGGGACTGCACACCCACTGCCCAAAGGTTAATACCCAGAAACGTCCCAAACACAGCAAAATAATAACAAAATAAGAAAACACATGCAGAGGGCAGGGTTTCTGCAGATAAATACACTGCCACACTTCTAGTGAGTCATAAGTGATAATTGAGAGGGATTATTTTGTATGAGTCTATACATTGTTTGTTTTTTTTAGGAAAATCCTGCATAGTATGGCTTTAACATAGACATTTGACATTATAGCAGGATATAAATAATAGAAAATCACAAAAAGCATGATATGTCCCCATTAAAGGCTTTGATGGAGCTGGGCTAAGGAACACAGGTAAAGTCATGAGAAATGTGACTGTTGCTGTAATTAGTAATGTTATTACTTTTTCAATGAGTAATTGATTACATTTTTCAAGTAACTTGCCCAACACTGATAAAGTTACCCTCAGACATTCATCTGCAGACGCATACAAACATACATACCTCTGATGAATTGTTACTTTCCACCCTGATTTTTCAGGTAAAGGTAAAGAGTGTGCAATCCTCCATCGTTCAACCCTTGTGAGAAGTGTATGCTTGTGTGCATGGGTGTTAGGGACTTTGTGATGGGAAAGGAATGAGACGTATTGGAGGAGAGGGAAAGACATACCAGCAAAGCTGGCTCAGCACTCTGAAACTCCCAGTAACCTCAACTAGTTAACCTCATCATGCTTTGGGGTGATCATCACACTGCAGAAACTGGAATAACATTATTCTAAATCCAATATGATGCTTATATGAATTCATAAATGACATAGTTATATTGTAGCAATTACTTTGGGACAAACTTTTCAGAACAACTCACATTTCCATTAGCATATGTTCAGCCAGACATTTTATTGCCTCCCTGGATTTTTTTTATTGCTCCAGCAGATGTTCTAGTGGCTATCATCAAAGAGATTTATGCAAGCTGATCACAGCCAAAGAGTCTCCAGAACTGAATAAACATATTCAAGCCGGAAATGGAGGCTCCTTCTGTAGCTAAATAAGGTTTGGTCTCCTTTGGTCTGTACCTGCATGTGGAGAGAGACCAGGTACTGTCTGACATGCAGGAAGTAAAATATGTCAGTAATCTTGCTCAAGGCTTGGGTGTGTTGAGCTTTAAAAGTAATCCATATAATCTTTAAATCAGTTCTACTAGACGGGCAGCAAGTGCAAGAAAAGTAGCTGAATGTCAAGTCTTGGTTTTCTTTCTTCCTCTCTTCTTTAAGGAGCCCTATGGCAGCACCTCCATACATTTTATGTCATAAATTTCTACATTATTTGAGAAAGATTGCAATCTGTCCCATTCTCACAATATTACTGCAATAAATGGTCTAAATGATTGTATAAATTATTACCAATTTCTACATAAAATGTCCCATTTTAGAACCATTATTATGATCATAGGTTAAATAAAATCAACTGTAACATCAACAAACTTCCCTACATTTGGTTAATTTGCTAGACTCTATTTTCACCCCAAAATGGGCTTTGCAAGGACTGATTGCTCAACTCCCAACAACCAATTAAGATGTCAGAAAATTATTTGTAAGCTTATACCTGCACTTCACAATCTCCACCACACTTAAGACTCCTCATTTCATTTGTGGAGCTTGATGGGAGCCATATAAGACCCAGTAACAGGAGCTACCTCACAGGCTTAATTCAATTTAGAGCCAAAAATGTTAAAATTGTGTCTGTCTGCACAAACTATTGCTGTGGTTTCTCACCAACTGCTAACAATACAACATTCTGTATAAAAGCCATTAAAAGATGTGTACTCTTGTTGGAACTGATATCATATTATGATTTTTTTCAGGCCTTTATGGCAAAATAACAACAAAGTTTATTTTTTTTCCAGATAACCCATGGTAAATTCAATCACAAAAAATCATCACTGCCTTCTGTGAGGTCATGATGCGATAATGTGTTAACATTCTGGTCTTTCTTTGAGTTTGTGTACTGTATCTGTATGTGTGTTTCTGTCTGTGTATATTTCTACTTATTCTACTGTGTCCTCCTGTACCTGCTGCCAATGCTGGAGTCAGTGACTGTGAACAGCCAGGCCAAGAGTGGCAGCTGACAATGTTATGTGCTTGTTCCCTTTCAGTGCCCATGACACTGAAGGCAATGAATTAAGCAGTAAACAGGTTGTTTGTCTATGCCTAAACATTTAATTAGAAATTTCTGACTGCTTGCCTCCAAATTGTCATACAGAGTCCCCTATGGCCCGTGGCCTGACCTGTATATCAGTATTCAGCTACTGGAAACATTCAGTCAATTCATTACAGATAGGCAGTGCTGGGGACCACTGAGGCCAGAGCTGTTTCTCCTGAGTCCTGAGCTGTCAATGTGAAGGACAGAGAAACAGCAACAGTCAGCCCAAATAAGCAATTAACAAATAACCTTTTACACAGATTTAGGGACAAGTCTTAAATCAAACTGGCATCATAAATGCCTTTTATTGCTTTGATGAATGTGAAATTTAATGTCACTTGCAGCATTGGAGCAATGGATTGAAGGGATTTTACAGTAACATGAGTAATGTGTGAGCGTGTGCTGTAGAAAGTCTTAAATTTGATTTCCTACGGCTAAAGGCTTAATATGTAGACAAACTTTCAATGATGTAAAGCTGCCAATCTGTATCACTAGACTGGAGTGACACATTTGAGAGCAGTAAAAACACTCAAATTCATTTCTTTTAGAATAGACAAACATGAAATATTTCAACACTTTTGTGCAGCTGATACACATGTTTGTAGAGTGTTTGGCCAATATTTATTTAAAAAATTAAAAAATCACACCATTCAAAAATAATGTTGCATTCTTAACATTTAATATAATTCATCATTTTCCTGTTTTATGTAACATCGGACACATAAAACAGTGTGATAGTGAATGTTTTTTCTCCATATACAAAAAGCATAAAAACTAAAGAATACACTCTCTCTGCTCTATGCAAGTTTCATTAAGGATTAAATACACATTTATTATTGACTGATGAGGTGTTTATGAATGATTAATTTGGTATAGAGACTAATTTTGAGGAGATACTGCGAGGGGTCAGAATATGAACAGTATGTGAGGGTTAAAAACATAATTATAAATGTTTTCCACTTAACAGCTCAGATGTTCATTAGCTGTCTGATGTGTGGGTTTTGTTCTAACATCAGTGTTGCCTCTGAGCAATTAATGTGTTCTATTAGCGTGCAGAAATCTTATCTGTTACTGACACAGCACTATCGTCCTCCACTCCGAGGGGGTTCAGCTGCTTTCATGATGAGCTTTCGTTGAATGCTGAAAAGATTGATTAAAACACCAGAATTATGTGTCTCGCAGCACAATTAAAATCATTGATTTTCTAGAGGGCGGCTAAAAGGGATTTCTGCCCTCATTGATTGTTTGTCTGTTCCAATTTGTTGATTATTTCAATTGATTTGAAGCTTTGGTGTGATGACACCTCTCCAAGGTAAGTGCACTTTTTTTTTACATTAGACTCATCAAATCTATACAAAGAGAAGCATAAACATTAAGAAACATAGACATGTCAACATGCTTAAATGTGTCAAAGAGTCAAAGGTGTCTCGATTGACCATTTGCTAAACTCGTCTCCTGAACAGCGATGGTCCAATCGTAGCTTTGCAACCATAACCAGTGACAGCAGGCCTGTCAACTTTTGGATTTCTCCACATTTGAAGAGGTGTGCTTGAGGGTGTAGTAAGAGTGATACTTGCTGTCTCAAGAGTTTGTAGTGTGTCTTGTTTTTAACCTCTCCAAAACAATGGAACAGTGTGTTTGTCTGCTTTGATTTAAGCTGTAAACATCAGCATATCCACCACACTACACAGTACCTTTGATAATAATAATAATAATAATAATAATAATAATAATAATAATAATAATAATAATAATAATAATAATAATAATAATAATAATAATAATAATAATAGTAACATTATTTGTATAGCATTTTTTCTTAACCCACTGGCAAAGTGCTCTAACAAAGGACATGAGAGACAATAATACAATTGTACTATAAAAAGTAAAAGTAGATAAATGACATAAAAATATTAAATAATATAATATAATATTCACTAGGTGATAAAATTGTACCTACAGCGGTAACAAACTTCTGACCAGCATATCATTAGCCAACTACATTATTCTGAAGGGTTACATATTAAGTAAGAAAAAGCCCCACTTTGGTGACTCCCAGTCCAAACACATCGGTTTGTCTTCATCTTCAAAACCTTTTCTCATATAAGTAAATCATAAAGTTTAAAAGTAAGAACAATTAAACATTAATCTCATAACCATCATAACCTCTGTGCTTCTGGCCCAAGTATGTTTTTCTGTAAGCTAAGTATCCAAACAGTTATGTCAGAACAAAATAACTGTTACATACAGTAATGTACATACTGTATGTAAGAGCTAATTATACCCTGCAGGACAAAAACAATGCTACCCCCTTATTTTTATGTCTTTTAGATGGATTATAAACTGGTGAGGACCTAGCGGCAACCTCTGGGGCTGAAAAATGAAGCCAATGCGGAAGTGCCAAAAACTGCAGTTCCTCAAATGGCCACTTGAGGCTGGCTCCAAAAGCGAGTCAATCTCCGTAGACCCCCATGTTAAAATGCCTAACTTTAAAGCAGAAATAAACATGTTTACAGTCTGGTACAAATAATGGTTTTGGTTTCTATAGCTAATTTCCCTTTTCATGACAATTGTACGTGGGGTGAATTTTATCATAATTCACCTGTTAATAAATATAAATATACAATTTAAGGATGTGGCTGCTTTGAGTGACAGGTCGCTAGCCGCTAGGTGGCTTGTTTCAGCAACCAGTCTTCATTCAGCCCACCTCAGCTCCACTTTTTTGCCCATTTTGGATGAGCTGGGATTGAGGCGGAGTCAGGCACCCACTCTTCAGAAACCAATGAGTGACGTCACAGTGGCTACGTCCATATTTGTTACAGTCTATGGTGAGGATGCAGACTTTTTGCCTTGTATTTAAGGGGCCAGAACTGCTTCCAAACCACCTCCCCCTAGTACACAGTCTGGGAAACTCTGTACAGCCATTTCTGTAACTTTCCAAAACTGACGATTTGACATTCACACCTGCTTCACGCTGTGATTGGCCAGCTGTGTGCACGAGAGAAAGGAGCCAGGGTTTGAAGCTCTCTCTCTACCTCTCTTTTTCATTCTTGACACAACTATTATTGTATATATCTGTCACTTTTCATATGAGCAACCAAGTGCAACACTATGAATGCCTTCCAGGAGAAACAAAATTACCCCCCCAATATATATATATATATATATATATATATATATATATATATATATATACACACCCATATATATATATATATGTATACATATATATATGTATATATCCACCTTAAGTCCACCTTTTCTCAAACACATCTTTCATATTCTTTATTTTATGACTCACTTTCTCCACAACTTGCACTTCTTGAATCATACTTTTCCATTTTGTTAAGTCTGGGGGTGTATTTTTTTTTCCACCCTTTTGTTATTTGCTTCATTGTTGTGATTCTCAGGATTCTGAATAAATAATGTTCATCTTGACTAAGACCAGTTGGAGGTTTTCCCAGTATACTGCTTAAAAACCTCTCCTATAAACTTAAAAACTAACGCAAATGTATTTAATAGTTTGCATGAATAGAAGACATGTAGTGAGCAGTGTAGCAGTGAGACCTTAATATTCTTTTATATTTAGAAATCATTTCTGGGGTCAAGAAATACATCATATTTATTTTCCAAGCAAATTCTCTCCAAAATAAGGAATTGTTAGTTTTGTGAATATCATTAGATATCTTTTTCCATTATTCATCTGTTATTTGTGTTCCCCAACTCTTCTTCCCATTTTATCTCTATAGTACCAATTGTTATTTCTTCTTTCCCTTGTAAGATTTTATACACCTTGCCCATTGTATTTGTGAATTTTGACTGTTGTCATTTCATGGGGCAAAATTGATGGTTGCCAGGTAGAATTGAGAAGCCTTCTTTTGTCTATGTGAAATCAAGGAACAATAGTTTAAAAAATTGTTAATGTTGTCATTGTAAACATTTTTTTTTCTTTGTATCGTGTGAGAATGGAAAGCTTTACAGGCGCAGCAACAGTAACTAAGGGGCCTGTATTTGCATCTAACTGCATGGATGTAGAACGAAGTACAAACACACACATGCACTCACACACAAGTTCCATATGGGGTGGTAAGGGCCTGTGAAGCATCTTCTACTCCCTGTGGTCTGCTGCTGGCTAAGCCTCTGTTAATTTCACTAACCACCTTAGCCATCTTCTCTACAGTCATCATTAATCATCTCTCTCCTCTCCTTCCCTTTCCTCTTCTCTGCTCTACTCTCTATACCCTTCCCCCACATCCTCTCCTTTATTTTCCTCCTCTTCAGTATCTTTTCTCCTCTCTTTTGCTGCTTTAGTGCTTCAGCATTTGTGTAAGAGCTGCAATGATGAGATAACAGGCCCAATGGCAAGAATGCAATAAAGTTGACAAGGAATGGTACATAGAAATTATTCAGATAATGTGCTGCTACACTACTGTGGAACTAGGAAGTGCTATAAACCATGTACACCAAAAATATAAAATATATTTCTTTTAAAATATATTTTATGATGCAAGTTTCAAAAATAGCTCTGCAGACTAAAATTTTGACCAGTACACATACAGTAAATACGAGTTTCTTTCTTATTCATGATAATTACATTTTCTGCTAGTTTTCTTCTCTCAGGTTCTTGTAGAGGTCAGCTCATGCAATGAGTCAGACTGGTATTCAATGATGGTAGCGCAGAGATCATAAACTAAACATTAAGAACAATTTACTGTCACCCATTATGACATAATACCATTCATTTGGTCTTTTGGGTTGAATCTTCTTTGATAATCACAGCTATTATTCACACTGAATGAACAGATGCTTTACAGCAGAGGAAATGGAAATCAGTTCATTCAGCTGAGAGAGATCACAGAAAAATAATTATTATCAGTGTCTCATGAAGTGTTTATGATACAAGATTAAGGCAATATGGCAAGAGCTTCCTCTGAGATAAATTATTTAACTGCCATATTGCAACATTTGGGCAGGACTATGATTCTCTGATGAATCCATATGCTACTTTGTCCTTTTGTTTTTTTGTGAGAAATACCGTATACGCATTTAAACAAAGCCTGTTTTCAATTCATTTGAAAAATTTCTTGTGAAATTTGCCATTATGATTGAAGATAATGTTACATTACACAAAAAGTCTCAGTTGTTTACACTATGCATTCACTATTCAACCTTTTAGGAAATATGCTTGTCTGCTTTCTTGTCAAGAGTTAGATGAGAAGATTGATATCACTCTTAGGTTTGTTAAATATGAAGCTACAGCCAGGAGCCTGTTAGCTTGAAACAGTTGGAAAGCGAATAAGCATATTTCATAAAATGTCAAACTATTCCTTCTACAGCAAAGTGCATTGGCAAGCAGACAATGCAGCTGTGTGTGACAACAGGGGGCTGGAAACTTTTTTAATCATAAAATAAAAGAAACAATTGACACCAGCAACAATTTGAGAGAAGTTGTCTTCTAATATTATTTTTTCCTGTTTCCAGAGTTGGTTAGTTTATGATTTCTTCTTGTTATGATCCAACTCTTGTTCACATGCTTTTTCCAGCACAGTGTGTTCGCTGCTATCACAGGTATCTGGATGTTGATTGTTTTGACTGGCATTACTGCACAAAAGTAGCCATTGATCAGTTGTTGTATACTGTAATAAAATATGCAGTGTTCATATTGAATACTGGCCTTGCATGAACATTTGAGGACTTCAGCAAAAAAGTGGAACTTATGCCAATATTGGATATTTCTGAAATAAACTTGGTCCTATAAATGCAGGTACATTAAAGATTAACATAACATATACAGTAATGATGGGAAAATGGTGCATTCCACTGTATGGATTCAGATATTCTTCCCAACAAAATTAAACTTCAAAGTTTGTATAAAACTTTCCTCTCTCACTTAGACAAAATCATTTCATCATTTCTTCCATTATAGACATTAACTGGTGCCCTGTACCCCAGAAAAATGAATTTGTCACACATCAATGGTTTGACTTCACATATCAATGAGTATAGTTAGGACTTTTTCACATCACACAGCTTGTACCCCAGCAGTGCCTCTAAGGAAGATGAGAAAGCTCTTGTTGGAGAGTCAAGTTATGTTATATAACTAGGTTTCTCATATTTCTAATTCATGCTCATGTCCAGTTTTTGGTTTCAGTGAAAAATGTCAAGTTACAATTTTTTACAAAATAGTGTAGTTTTTTGATGATCAGAAATTAAAAACCCCCTCCACACATGTATTAAGACATATAAAAACACTCTGCTTGAAATAATAATTTGTGTTTAATATGTTTTTTCCACAAAAAAGTTAAATTGCCTGGTTAGAAATCCTTGAAATGAAATCTTTCAATAAAAAATCATGAATCTATAAAAATACAAATATTTTTCATTTCAAAGGTTTAACTGTTAGAAATAATGTCTCTTTCATCACTGATGAGTCTTTTCTCATTGTATGTGCAGTGAAGACTTCAAGTTTCCACATCACACTTGTATAAGTTGTATACTGGACCACGATTGTTTTTTAAGCTAGTTGTGATGTCACAAATCATGCTCATAGGTACACATCTTAAACTCAGATTTAATGTGAGCACAAATAAACATTCCTCCTTCAGATGAATGTGAACACAGCCTTCAAGTGTCAAACTCTGCACATACATCATTATGTACTGTGAAGCTCAAATATATACAAAAATATGGGAACAAGAACAAAAAAAAATTGAATGGAAGAGGAGTTAATCTTCTATTCATGCTGGCTTGATTACATTTTTGATTTTATCAACAGTCTTAGTCTTGAAAATCCTCATCTCCTATATAATCCAGATTTACTTCTCCAAAGAGAACATATGCTTCACTGTGACATTTTCAAAAGCAAAACCACTGACTGCAGTTCAACCGAATGAAATGTACCACGCACAAACACTGAGGTAACTGACAATGTGGAAACGGAGCGGGGATGTTTAAGGGTGAGAGGATCTCAGCAGCTAGCTTCAGTCTTCAAATACTGGGGCCAATATGAAAGGTCATCTCTCCCCACTACACAGAGCCCACCTGGCATTTCAGTGAAAATGATCTCTCTCCCTGCCAGCGTGGCTTCTTGAACACAGGACAAGGACGAGTAACATTTTTACACCACCACAAAAGGAAGTGAGAGGTGTGAATTAAAAAAAAATAATAAGAATACAGAATTTCTGTGGTTATTAACCTCAACATATGTGTTTGCTATGAAATTTCTAATACATGCAAATTAAATTCAGTACATGCAACATGTACGAAAATCTACTGTTTTGAAATATATCTAACCATGGTTTCTTGGACGCGGTGAACAGAGGGCTGTATCAGTGTCAGCTATGATTCTGGCTTCATTCCCTCCACCTAAGTAGTCCAAACAAATCCGTGTTTGAGGCTGTTTTGACACCGGTGACTCTAAATCCCCCATCAGGGGTGTTATGGCCCACAGAGTGTCACCCCACAGTGTTCATGGCACCCCTGCTCCCCCCACCAAGTGGCTAATGAGGTCAAATGACGAATTACACAGTCAGTTTAACCCGGGGGTTTGGGACTTCATACACAGAACAGATTGCAGAGGGTATGTTAGCCCAAATCCAGGACACCTGTGAAGCAGCAAATCACAGTTCCTTTCATGCCTGATCATATGGACAGGAGGGCAGAGTGAGAAGCATGCAGAGGAAACATGAAAACAAAAGATCTGCTGAACTGTGCTAAAGAAAATTTCACTCTCATATACCCTCAATATTATATAACTAGAGAAGAGAAATCTGCAGACCAGGCGTAGCAATGTCAGCAGACGTTGAGGTTCACAGACAGTGCAGCTGCCCCTCCTGGGCTGAGATGAATTGCTGGATGGATAAAGCCATTTTGATTGACATATGAGTTACAGCATTGAAGAGACATGAGAGTCATGAGTTTGGAGAAGTTCAAAGTAAAATTAGCATTAAGTGCTCTGAATTCTTCAAAAGAGAGCATGCTAGAACCAAAGATTTGTACTTTCACATATGCAAAAATATGATTTTAGTTCACAAGGAATCATTAACCAACATCAGCAACACTGGGCGATTGATGGATGTCACAGGTATTCAGGCCATTTTTGAAACTGACATCTAAAATGCATCAGCCTGTTCTGCTTTGTATTCTTGCTCCATACTAAGTACTCTATTGAAAGTGATGCTATTGTACTAATTTACAAATGTGAGTACTGTGTGTTCTTGCTTTTTAAATATTGAATCTGAACATCATGTAGCTCATGTTACTTCCATCTCTAAATGTGAGAACCTGCACAGATAACTAAGCACATTTGACTTTCTACAGTAGATGTTGTAAAACACATATGGACTATTGGACACAAACAGGAGCCTTTGTGCTTTAAAAAAGGACATTATTACTCCAGTGAAATAAAGCATCAACTGTTCTTAATATTTCCTAACTCTTCATCGCAAGTTCATTGTAAAGTAATTACAGCTTTTTCCATCTATATCACAGCATTTCAGCTAACACCTCACGGATAGCCACGAATTTTATATTTATGAGGTAATAAATGTTTAATTTGGTATAATTATTTGCATAGTGATGTTGAGTCTTTAAGCAAAAATGCCAAAATTCCACTGAATCTGACTTAAATGTGACTATTTGCTGGTTTTCTTAAACCTGTATGATAGTAAATTGAATATATTTGGGTTTTGGATTGTTGATTGGATAAAAAAGCTATTTGAAGACATCAACACGGGCTTAGGGAAACCATGATAGGCCTCTTTCTCTATTTTCTGACATTTTTAGACCAAACAATAGATTAATCAACAACATCCGTAAATTAAGCGATAATGAAAATAATCTTTAGTGATTGCCCAACAGTATAATCTCACAGCCATCCACCAAGATTATGATTTTGACTCTACATAGTTACACAAGTGACAAATACATTATATTGTCTACTCTGAAATGTCCTTTAACAGCATTATCTGTTTTTTCACAGTTTTCCCCATTTTGCATAATGTAAAAATTTCAAATACCTTTATTTGGAAAGCCAGCAAGCGAGAGCGAGAGCACAGGGCTCAGAGTGGCATGCTGTATTGCAAACTAACAAAGGCACCTCAACAAAAATGAAGCCACAGGTAGTTTATGGGCTATCATCTGATGGAATTATTTTCTCACTGGCTCCAGGTGCAGGACCAGGATAAAGACAGCCTATCACCAGAGACCCAGACTGCTAATGTAGCATAAAAAACAGCTCAAAATTTGCCAGTGGTCGCAGCGACCCTTTCTTGTAACTGGGTCCTGCTTAATGAACTACAAGGCACCTTGAATGACAAATAAATGGAGTTTTTTTGGGCCAACAAACTGCTCGATGCATCACTAATAAGGTTAATTTGAGTCCCACCGGGCAGCAGGCATTAGCCTAAGTGTTTATCCGCTTTAGCGCTGTCCCCTGTTAGACTCACAAAAAGAAACAGTTCTGGCAGTGTCATTAGAATGACACTAAGTGGAAGGTGAATGCCCAATTTACTCATCAGGTCTAAGCCAAATGAACAGGATGCAATCACGAATTACTTGCTGTTTTGTATATGTAACAGGATAATATACTTGTTGTGACTGTTTTTTTGTGTGTTTTAAGTGCTCATGAGCCTTGATGTTGTGGAAAACAAGCTAGAGAAACTGCAGTAATTAAATTGCAGGTGGACAATGAGCAATCCTGAGCTTTAATTGGATTAAACAGCACGACGACTGATCTGCTTACTTGCCTGTTCAGTTATGTGTGTGCTGTATGTAAAATGTATGGTTCCTGACCTGGATGTCCCATTTCCCCAAACTGATTACAATTACAAATTTAGGTGAGGCCGACACAGCACAATAGTTATCTCCGGCCAAATGATAGACTTCCTTAATTAAAAATGGCAGACTTTGAGACTGCTGTGGAATGAATTATTTCTCTGAGATGCTCCCACTGCCTCACTGCTATTCAGTCAAACAGTTTATACATGCTGGAGTGCTAAACTGGAGGCTGCTGTTAAATTCACCAGGGCTACTGTTGCATACAGTGGGCCAGATAAGCCTCATTTGAATAATTCCCATATAGCTTTGCTGCTTTATCTCAGAGTTTACCCATCAGAAACGTGTGGTGTTGTGCTTATAAAGTTGTCAGACGACGCAGCACCACTGTTAATCAATAACAAGCTTTGGGGACTGCATTGTATTTTGGCGCAGATATTATTGACATACCCCTCAGTAAGATCAATAATAGGCTTTAGCTTCGCAGAGAAATTGACATTTCAAATTCTTTTCTGCCGTTTCTTTGTTGTGTTTGTGAAATTTTAGAGAAAGCAGAGCAAGCTATGCTGCACTGAGCTTCAAGGAAGTTGATCATCCTATAGCAAGAAAGTGACTGGCTAAGCTTTGGTTCTTGTGTTGGTTGGGGGTCTAAATCCCAAGTCCATTAAATCACTCTGTATAACAGATTAGCAGGAGCCTATTAAAAGAGTTCTGAGATTTCCCATTCCCACACGTATTCTGAAAGTCAGCGTGGCACCTGCAAAGTCTGCATTACCTGCCATGAAACCAAACACTTTTAGAGTGGTGAGTAAAAGACCAATCTCTAGGACAGGATGTAATTAAGAGGAGGACAGCAGAGACGATAATAAGTCTTTATCTTAGAAATCTCAAGAGGGTTTGTGTACCAGAAAAAACACACACAAAGAGGAAGTGAAAGAGACAGAGAACAGACAAAGTCACTGTACTTAAGTCTGTCATGGGCATAACATCGCTACAAAGGACTTCAGGGTGGTTCATTAACAGTATATTTTAAGCTGATCCAAATTGTCCTGCACACACTAACCAGTAGCATTATCATACACACAGAGGGACTGAATCCAAGAATGCCTCTGCAGCAAAGAGTATCTGAAGATGGATATTGTCTGCTGGGTGCCAAGACTATTTTCGGAGCCTGAGCCCCTGACTTGTCCCTGGGCACCCTCTGATCAGCTTTGTCATCAGGTGTGAGAGCGACTACACACTTGGTGGATAAGCGTGGATACATCCTGACACTCACACCTCAGAAAATGAATGGTTCCTTGTCACTTTTCTGGGAAGCAAAAAAAAAACAAAGAAGGAAAAGAGAAAATGCGTAGCTTCTGTGCCCATTTCACTTTACCTCTCCATTTCTTCTAGATACTGGAGAAAAAAAGGGAAATAAATCTGAAGAAAATCTGAGGATGCCACTCATGATAACCTTGAAGTGGGTGGCAGGTGTACTTGTACCATACTGAAGGGCTAAGTATCCCTATTACAACAGGAATATCGTGGTGATCCTTTTTAAAAGAAGCTACAGTATGACTCTGGATGGCCAAGAGAAGAATAAAAGACATGATTTTGAGCTTCCAGTTGTTTATGCAAGATAATGCTGTTTTTCTTCAGCCTTTCTAATTGAGGCTATTTCATTCTGCAGGTTTTCCATTTCTGATCACGCTGATAGAGCTCAGTCTCTGACAGGTACCTGCTTTTGCTTGTTTATTCCATTTCCTATCCCATTGCCTTTTCTGCTTACCTTTCCATTTTCGTTGCACGAGCTGAAATGAATTCTGCAGCTCGTGCTTATTGTTCAAACAAACATACAGAATCATATACACCTATTAGCACTTCCACCTCTACTTTTCCCGGTGCCTGCTCATGTGTGCGTGAAGGGGGGCGGGTGGGATGGAGGGATGAAGTCGTGTCCTGGAGAAGTTTTCAATACGTGCGTCTAAAGTGCGCGAGGATTGTGGCGCATTGGACGGCTGTAGTGTTGAATGAGCGGAAGGAGGAGGGAGATTATACATTAACTCCTGCTGGCTGCGGGGACTCTCCAGTTGATAGAAGACAAGACAGAGGGATGCACTCAGAACAACACTGACAGCTTTTTCCCCCCCAGAAACGACAAATGAAACCCAAGCGAAAATCCACTTGACTGTTTTGACAACCCGGGAATTTTTACGCACCGCAAAAGAGTAAAGATAACGCTGCAGAGATGAGTGTTGCGCGGTTCGGCGTGCTTCTGAAGGATCCCCGCTCCTGATACAGGGACCAAAGAGGACAAAACAAGCCTGTCCATGATATTTTCAAAAAGAAGATCGCAAAGGTGGAGCGATTAGAGAAGGGCTGATGACGGGACTATTAATCCTTTCAGTGCATCAAAAGCACCAAAGGGTATTAGAAACGTTTGGATGGAAATCGGGCGAGTGTTTAGAACTGTTTTTGATGTTATATGAAACTGGTGATTAGTTGTTGTGACACATCCGCAAGGATTTTTCCCCCCCACACATTCAAGATTTTATTCTAAGGAGTAAATTTGGTTTTTCACCGAAAGGTTGTATATGTATGGTATGAGCGGTTTCCCGGCGTGAATTTTCAGAAACTCTCATCTCAATCTTTTTTTTCTCTTCAAGTATTCCCAAATCTAAATGGAATTAGTTGAGTCTGAAGCCGTTTGTGAAAGGAACAGACATGGTACATGGGCACAGCTTCCATCACGGTAAGAACATCCGTATTCATCAGCTGGAGCCTACTTGGCCAAAAAGCTCTGATTTCTTGCCTGAACAAGTCTTACCCTATAACCTACCATAATGCTTCTTTAATCAGTTTGGAAAGACGCTAAATATGAGAGCAACAGATAAAACAACAGAACAGAATGAGGATTTCTTGGGATAAAATAAACAGCATGAGATGAGAAGCAGATTTATTCTGCATCCCACAACCTAAAACTCAGTGTTGAAACTCACATTGTAAGTTCATGTTGGATTTATTCTCATTTTTTGTGAAATACACTTTAAGAAAACTGATTTGTGACAAGACAGCCATTCCCTATAAGGTGCTTTGGTTTACAGTCAATTTAATCACTTTTCTTTTTTTGTAATTCCATTTTTTTAAGAAAGGTTTGGCCAAAAGAAATGCTCTACATTGGAGTCAAATATTTTTTAGCACAAAGTTACAGTACAGGCCCAGATGTTCTGAGGTATTAAGAGTGTATCAGCATTATGCAGGATTTCTGTTTTTTACACCCCAAAACATGTGAATCATCATAATTGATAATGTACTTTCATAACTGTTATGTTAATCATTATTTTAGGTATTCTATGCTGTTTGGGGGATCTTTATGGTTACACTCTGGACAGGTTTAGCATTAGCATAATGCTAATGTGAAATACATGAAATCCAAAACCTGAAAGGTATTCCTTGCTGACTCAACCCTCTTTCAGTCAAGCTGTGCACAAAAAACAGGGAGAAAAACCCAAGATGCTCACATCACAGTCTTCCATTAAATATGCATTTGTCTTTTTATTTGTGTTCTTACAGTTGTTGCAAGTCTCCTCATACTTGGGTTGTCTGGGGCAACAAAGAAGGATACAGCAGGTAATCTCACCACAACCACACATTTTTTTTCTTTTTTCTGCTTGGCTATCCTCTCTTCCAAGCTTTAATCTCTGACTTTTCTTTTTTACTACGCTCTATATATTTCAGTGAAAAACAATTCTGGAGTGAAGCCTGCAGGTCAATGTGGAACGTGGGTGAAAGAATCAGAAGGAGGGCTTTTCACATCTCCCAATTACCCGAACAAATACCCCCCAGACACAGAGTGTGTTTACATCCTTGAAGGTAAATATTCTCTTTAGCCATTTCCAGCCATTTATTCTCAGCTCAGTCATTCCTCGGGTTATCCTTGAGGAGGGGGATCACAGTAACGGCTATGGTGAATTATGAGATGTATTGGACAGTGAGTAGCTACTTATTTTTTCACATTAGAAGGTGATCTTTGGTGAATCAGTGCAGATGTTCAGGTTAAAATATCATCAAAGTGAATATGGAAGTCTACAGAGAGACTATTGCAGCTCTGGTGTTTTAGAGATGAAAATGACTTAACAGCCAGGACTGAAGATGTGTATTGAAGGTGTGGGTGTGTTGATAATGAAACAGGTTGAATGCTCATCAATGAAAGTATGACTCATATTCTACTCCCTGCATTGTTGTAGGTGGTAATTATATTCATTGTGTCTTCCAGCCCCCCCAAGGCAGTGTATTGATCTACACTTTGAGGAGAATTATTCAATCGAGTCCTCTTGGGAATGTAAATTTGACAACATTGAGGTTCGGGATGGACCGTTTGGCTTCTCTCCAATGCTCGGACGGTATTGCGGTCAGCACCACCCGCCTGATATCAGGAGTAGTGGCCGATATCTGTGGATAAAATTTGTTACAGATGGTGAACTGGAAGCGGTGGGATTTTCCGCAAATTACAACTTCACTGCAGGTATGTTGTTTTTTTTGCAGCTGTTTTGCCTTACTGATCTTGCCAAATTCATTTCTTCCTTTGTAAGCATACCCGTGCTTTACAGCTTGAACAGCAAGGCTCAGAATGAATAACAAACATCATCCAGGGAACTCTGCCTTGTGGGAGCTTCTTGCAGTTTTATTGATTGTCTGTCTGCACACACTCAGTATCTCCATTGGCAATATACTGTCATTGGCTGGGACACTCTTGTGACTAGGCTAGGCTGTTATTTCTCTTCTCTATATCTGGAGTGATGTGGAATATTTGTCAAATTTTAATTCAGTTCTGCAGCACCACTCGTCACTTTACAGGGCTGGAAGAAGCTGAGTAAGCGTAGCAAACTAATATGTATTGTCGAACACAATCGTGGGCAATTATGGTTATGTGTAAAACCTTGGCTTTCTTAATTTGCCTCATCTTTAGTTGAGATTCCATTACTGAGGCAGCGTGAGGATTGATGACAAGGAATCAGGGCATAACCATGATTTAATATTCCTTCACCTACACTTGACTGGGTTTAATAACGCTGTCAACTTTTTAGGGTGTTTGAAGCTTGAAAGGCAGAGTGCCAGGAAACACGAACAGTATGCCAATTTGTCTCTGCATCAACTCCACCTCCAGGGGCATTTTTACCATTGGAGATTTGAGTGTGCCTTTGTTTATATGATGAAAACATATGCTGAACATTGATGTTCCATCAAAAAAAAAAAAAAAAAAAACATGCTACTGGCTACGGGCCACTGAAAACAAAGCTATCGAGGTGAACAGGGAATAGATTGATCTCTAAAGGCTTTGTGTGTGTTGTTACTGAGAAGTGAGGATGGTGGTGAAGCTCTTCACAGGAAATTACAGTGAAGAAATGCAGTCAGTAGCGATGAAATCAAGTGAGGAATAGTTGTGATGGATTTCACACCATGGTTTGTTAAGCAGAAGTACGGTTACTTGTCTGAGATTTGTAAGTAGAAGTTAAAGCTGATGTAAAACACTGCTGTAGCTCAATGTATTCTGTGAAATCACTGTTAAAGTTACTGAGAGTTACACTGTCAAATATAATATTTTGCTTGCTATTCAGAAAGCAGTTGGAAAGAAAAAAAAACAAAGTGCATGAAAAGTAAAACATGAATCGACACAAATTTCAAGGAAGTGTCAGGCTCGGTTATGTGCTGTGCCATAGAGATTGCTCTCTGCTGAGGCATGAATCTCTTATCCTGCAGCAGTGTTATACACATCAGTTGCTCTATGAACTTCGATTTAAGTTTTTCTCTGAAGAAATGCACTTGTGATACTGCAAACGTGTTATTTCAGCAGCATGGTTAGTTGAGTAGCTAAACATTTACCAGGCAATAATATCACTCGATAGATGGATTTTCAGTTCATGTTAACTGTGCTACCGTTAAAAGAACACTTCGACATTTTGGGAAATAGGCATATTCTCTCTCTTGCCCAGAGTTAGATGTGGTGATCAACACTACTCTTACATCTGTTCAGTAAATATGAAGCTACCGCCAGCAGCTGGTTAGCTTAGCCTAGCATAAAGACTGGAAAAAGGGGGAAACAGCTAGCCAGGCTCTATGAAAAAAAGTAACAAAATCTGCCAAGCCTAGCTCGTTTGTTTAATTTCTACAAAACTTAAGTTCATTTTTTGCTTGGCTAACCGGCAAAGCTAACCAGCTGCTGGCAGTAGCTTCATAATTACAGACATGAGATTGAAGTCTTTTCAGTTATCTCTGAGCAAAAAAGAAATAAAAGGCATTTCTGAAAATGTTGAACTATTCATTTATTACATCTGAGCATTTAATATAACAATATTTCTGGCTGTATTGACATCTACTATACATGCTTGTCTAGGTAAAATTTCTGTAAAAATTGTCTTCCCTAGTGGATGTTTATAAAAACTGATGTACAGTATACATTATAAGAAACATTACTAATGTAAATATATACTCAGAAAAAAAATATCCAGGAAGGATAGCTTGTTATTTCCAGCCCTGATAGTCATAGTTAGAATCCAGACCACATTTTCTGTAATGTGCAATTGAAGTATTGTTTCTTCACCCTGCTTCTCTTGGGAGTCTCATTGAAAATTTGCTGAGAGGAAAGAAAAAAGCTCTGCCTCTCGACTTGATAGGAAATATCTGTGGCATATGATTTACATAATTAAAGAAGATAAAAGTCCTGAATTCACTCGACTTGATACTCTGAAATCTGGTGATGTGAACAGTGTCTCACATCTGCAGCTGCTCTGCTAACCATGCTAATTCACACAGCCCTCCTCTGATGAATGAGAGAGAGAAAAAAGAGGAAACAAAGGTGACATGAATCAGCTCCTCTTACTCTCTTTCCTCAGTCATTTTAGTAGCATTGAGATAAAAACTCTTATGCCTCTCCTTCACATTCTGCCAATGTCCTTTCAGAGCCTCATGCTCTTGATGACTAATGCGGTTAGTACAGCTGCCAGTGAATGAAGCAGTGACTTGAATCTCACAATATCTAATATCATATCACATGTTGAGGTACTTCAATGAAGCGCTGATAGTCTGCGGCTGTAATATACTCAATATACTGTATGTGGCATCAGAGGAAGTAAGAAATGTTGGTCTAACAGGCACTAGAGATTCACTCAGAACAGTGACTAAATGAACTTGGCTGTCCCAGTGATGTCATGCACATTTATTTGTCGGACAAATTACACCCAGATGCCTCATACTTAGGCTCTGCTTGCGTCAGAGAGAACTTTTACAGCAGCCTTTTTTGACTTCTGCAAAATACACTGTAGCTCATTTTTACAGGGACATCAAAGCTGTGGAAGGAGTTTGACAAAAGATATATTTGAAAATCTAGTGTCGAACTCTTGTCTACTGAATGAATTCAGCTACAAAGACAGCATTTCATTTATGACACTGTCAATCACCTGTATAGGGATTATTACAGGAAAGCTTACCAGGCCGTGGAGTCCATCTGGCAGGCTGAATGTGTGATTCACTTTAGTTACCTGACTGAATGAGTGTACCTTGCACTGTAGTCAGGAAATACCTCTGCCCACTTCTTAATCCTAGCACATAGTACTGTATGTGGGCTCCAAGATGAACCAAAGTCACAGCTCATACAGCCATTACATACTGTAGATCCTGTCCTAATATTGACTTAAAGCGGCTAGAATCAATATTTGTCAGTGGCGTCACTCGTAGTGATGAACCTATTATACCTACGAAATTTCTGATGGAGGTTTTTGATAGTGTTGGTCTCACTATTTTATCCATTGTAAATAGTTCTTTGTCTACTGGCTGTGTTCCCTCCTGTCTTAAGCATGCAGTAGTTCACCCACTTCTCAAAATACCTAGCCTTGATCGTCTTGAAAGATTTAGAGAAGGTTGTTTATTCAAAGTTGATTTATTTTATGAATAATCATAACATCTTTGTTAAATTTCAATCATAGTACAGAAACTGCCCTCATAAAAGTATAAAATGATCTTTTACTGTCAGCTGTTGCAGGTGACTGTTCAATTTTAATTCGTCTTGATCTCAGCTCAGCATTTGATACAGTTGATCACTCTATTCTGTTGGAAAAGTGGGTTGGCATCAGGGATACTGTCCTAGACTGGTCCAAGAAAACAGAATTTTCTCAGTAATGATCAATTATGCCTCTTCCTCAGTGGCCCCTCTGACATGTGGTGTTCCCCAAGGCTCTACCTTGGCCCTCTCCTATTCTGTGTGTATATGCTGTCTTTGGGACATATAATTCATAAACACAGTATTCAATACCATTGTGATGCAGATGACATACAAATTTATTTGCCATTAAAGACCAGCGAAGAAGGCAACTTTCATCATTTATTATCTTGTCTGTCAAAAATAACAGGCTGAATGTCCCAAAACTTTCTCCAGCTAAAGGAAAACAAAGATAATTATTTTTGGTCCTCTAAAGTCCACACAAATGTTACAGAAACATCTTGGCTCCCTATCTACAAATGTCAAACCTGCAGCCAGAAACCTGGGTGTAATATGTGACAGTGACTTCACATTTGAAAAGCAAGTTACAAAAGTCGTTCAGTCATGTTTTTATCAAGCATCTCAAAAATCAAGTCCTTTCTCTCCTGACCTGATCTTAAGAAGGAGATACATGTTTTTATTTCATCTTGGTTGGATTATTGTATTTCACTGTATTCGAGGTTAAGCCAAATAACGATTTCACGCCATCAGTTGGTACAAAACGCAGCTGCAAGGCTTTTAACAAATACTAGAGGACAAAATCGTATCACTCCTATTTTAGCCTCTCTTCACTGGTTACCAGTCAGTTTTAGAATTGATTGTAAGATTTTACTGATTACCTTTAAAGCACTTCATGGCTTAGCGCCCAGCTACATTGCCGAGTTATTACTCCCCAACAATCCAGAGTGCAGCTTTAGATCATCAGACAGGACCCTTCTGGCTGTTCCTAAGTCACAGCTCGAATAAAAGTGACCGGGCTTTTGCAGTCAAGGCCCCTCAGCTCTGGAACTCTCTGCCTGAAGATTTGCGGCTTGCAGACTCAGTGACATCTTTTAAATCACTTGTCAAAACTTAGCTTTTTAGAAAGGCCATCATTTAAATGATACCACATTGTTTTATTTCCAACATGTCTTATCTATTGTATTACTAGTGTTGTTCTATTGTTTTATGAAAATTATTATTTTTAATCTTATACTAGGGGTATTTTATTCTGTTTTATTCAAATAAGGTGCATACTAATGCACAACAGTGTCTCAAAAATGACAAGATACAATACACTTTACCATATCCTGTTATCTTAATACCACCTCCAAGCAGCATGCACAGCTTACTGTAAGTGTATCCCAGAAGTCATCATGTTCTACTGCCTAACAATCAAGTCCATATATAAAAGCCAGTTCAATCAATTAAGAGAGGGAAGCATGGGACAGAGGCGTAAACACCAAACCACCCACTAGAAGAACTGGTTTGGGAAAAAGCTTGAAAGCCTCAGGCCATGTAAAGCAAGACTATGTATGAATATGCAGAAAATTAGATTTTTATTTTTGTTTCATCCTTTCTGTCTTTATTCTGCCCAATATATTCACTGTAGAAAAATAATTAATTATTGAAATAGTGGACATTTTTGAAAGTGTGAAGTTGAGCCATTGTCTCTGTGCTAATTTCAGAGGTTTGGTGATACAAATGGAATAGAAGCATAATGAGTAAAATTCAGCTGTCAATAAAGCCAGTACAGTTCACACAGTATCAAACAGGAGGTTAGTAACAAAGCAAAAATGTTACACTGTGACAGGAAGCCTTATACATAACACAAAATTGCAAGTGGAGTAGTTGGATACAGCATGTGCAGCTGGGAAAATTATTGAGTGGAAGAACTTTGGTGTGTATATTTCTGTGTGTACGTGTGTACAACAGTGTTTGGGGGATTTGAGCAGCATTCTGCTATTCAGGTCATCCTAGGGCGCAGTGACCTTAGAACCCTCTGGACTGGTAGATTAAGTGGTGTTTCAGCACCTTAAGCCAAAGCCAGAGCAAATAAAAGCTGCAAGTTCCCCCCTCTCTTGCTCCCTACACTCTGATCATTGGCTGTTTGTAGAGCCAAGACCTGGAGGTAAGGCAGATGCTGCTGTATGAGAGACTCAGGAAGTCTTTGTGCATTTCCTTGATCTTTATACCAGCAATATGTTGTTCCTTTAATGAAAATATTGTGGGGAAGTGAAAAAAATATATGTGCAGCATACTCATGTGGCTCATTTGCTTTTCTGCTGTGTCTTAGATATGATGTAGATTTCCTTTGTTGGTGTGTGAATAAGTTTAAAGATGAAATATGAAGACTTTTTTGTCATTACAGTGGAATTGTGAGTTGTTTCATGAAAAATTATATGCTGAATTGGATTTGTGTAGTTTTGAGTTTATAGAGGGTTTTTTTGTTTTAATGTATTTTGTTATCATATCTTTTGTTGTCAAGATTGGAAAATTACTTGAACCTTTAATCAAACGTTTGTATTTTAAATGTGAAAATTATGCTAATTTATGCCAAAAAAAATTGATCCCTGGAACATCATAATATAAAGTGGTCAACATGGCAGATAGCCTCATATTTTACCTATAGTAGCACTGCTACTTAATGTTTTTTTACTATTTAGAATTCAGGCCATGTCTAATAAATCTATAATCAAGATGACACTGATTGATCTAAGTGCCTTATAGCCCAACCAAGCTCGAACTGGACTGAGAATCATTTTGGAATGAAATGAGTCAAATGATATTTAATATTACAGCTGGAATAGGATATATGAGCCTCTCATAAAGGAGGCAGGGCCATAAGATTGAACCTAGATGGGCTCAAACTGGAAAATTGAAAATTGAACCGAAGAGATCGACTCGTCGCTCTTGGAAGGAACTGACTGCGACAGCACCATTTCAGGGGCTGGACAGAAAGTTCAGCTACTTCCCAGTTTCACATCTATCTCCAAAGTCATTTGCCAGTGGCAACACCCGACATTTAAATGTTTGATTGCTTTTTGTTCAATTGTATCCACTAAACTCTCAGAATCAAGTTTCCAAAGATACTGACATTCACCAGATTGGCAGAGAGAGGCATATAGTAATTCATAATTTCAACATATCCCCATGAATAAATTACTACACAGGTCGATTGTACCTGCACTCCAGAACGACCCATAATAGTGTAATATTCCGCTTTCCAAAATAGGAATATAAAATGCTGCTTTCCAAAACTGTTACAAATCACTATTAAAAGATAATTATGTTTTATGGTGTGACAATGCTGTGGTTAAGGGAAAGATGGTTTGGATTAAAACTATCACCTGAAACGAAGTCAGTACTTTAAGTTATGTAACCTTCGTCGTCATGGCAACAGTAAACAAAACCATATGTTTCGACTACTGGTTGGAAACATGACACTCACGGTTGGAAATGGGAAGCGAAAAGCGGTCTAACAGCGGCCTCCTGAAGCTAAGTTCACTTTTTGCCATGTAACTAACTATCTAGTTACGCAACCGTCATCGTCATGGCAACAGTAAAATGGGCAGCTGTGGCTCAGAAGGTAGAACGAGTTGTCCACTAATCAGAAGGTCAGTGGTTCGAACCCCAACTCCTCCTGCCTACATCAAAGTGTACTTGGGCAAGATACTGAATCCCAAATTGCTCCCAATGGTTGCACCAGCACCCTGCGTGGTAGCTTGTCGCCATCGGGGTGTGAGTGTGTGTGTGTGTGAATTGGTGATTGAGCAGCAGAAACATTGTAAGTGCTTTGGATAAAAGCGCCATATAAACGCAGCCATCTACCATTTAGTAAACAAAACTGTGATGTTGTTATAGTTTTTTTTTAAATGTCCTGACTTGCAGTTGGAAACATGACACCAACGGTTGGAAACAGGAAGCGAACAGTGGTCTATCAGCAGTCTCCCGCAGCCAAGTCCACTTTTTGCCATCTAACTAACTATCTAGCCATCCACCATCCACCCAACCCGCCCCCTCCTAATATGGAAGTCACCTTGTATTGATGTCATCTGAACTGCATCACTTTCCTGGGTCTTAATTGCTATGGCTGCTAGACAGCGTCTGTCACTCAAGCGTAACTATAGGTTGTTTTTGCCGGCCTGAATTTTAGACCTATACTGTCGTTTTTCTTGTGAGGACAGGCTGCATAATTTTTGTATTTTAGAGTAAGTAAGCAACAGAAGTTGCAGTAGGAACCAAAGACTGTAGTGTGCAAACAGACAAGAAAATATTGAGAGTTGAAAGTGCTCTTGATCTGGAGATGTTTTATGAGCAGTCAAAATCTGAGAAAATGAGCAATAGAAGAATTCAAACAATTATAATACATTTGACAGCAAAGTGCCTAATTTTTGACGCACTTTTCTTTCTAGTTGAATGTTATTCACTGATCATTGGCATTTACTTTATTGAACAACATGGCATGTACTTTTTAAAACTCTGTGCAGAGACAGGGTGTTAAACTATAAAGAGAAAGAGGGTAAAAATATAGATGGCAAAGAACAGTCACTGTAGCCTTAAACATCAGTTCAAGATTCTGCTTCTTTCATTGCAGCATGGAAAAGCTCGACAAGCATTTGCTTGAGACACACATTTCAATCAGATGACTGATTCTTTCCTGTTTCCTTCCTGTGTAGGAAGGAAACAAGACATAGGTGACATGGGGCGTTTCTTCTGATTTTCAAAAACAAAAAACATGGAAATGCCAAATTTCTGTTCAACTATTTCCCAATATCTTAACCACTTTTAGGCGAGATTGAGAAACAGGCCATGCAGTAGCAGAATCCTAGTTTAAATAGATGTAATTCTCATAATGAAAACTGAGCTCAGCCCATATGGTCTGGCTTTTTCTACTGGGATACCTCTCAACTTAAATCCAATAAAAACATTGTCAAAACTTTGTCCCACACTGATATAGCACCTAAGGCCGTGGGAGTAAAATTTCATTTTCCATCGCACAATACTGGTAGGGGCTCAGATTCTCAGAGGAGCACAGAGGAGAGAAAGATGAAATTCATGAGTAGAAATAGTGAGAAAAATCTCCTGTGGTGCATTTTCTGGTGTCCTCCCAAGATCTCAGTGAATGTTTGCCTGAATGGGCTGCTTGCATATAGTCACATCTCATAAATCACAAAAAAAAGATCCTCCACCCAATGTTTTGCTCGAATGCTTATTGTCATTAGTACTCCCTACCGTGCCAGTCTCTGGGAGTTTTTTCCTTGATTGTTCAGCACTGCCGACTGTTTCTCTGATTGTAATGGGTCTGTCTTTTCTCTTCTGGGAAAATGTGTAGGTGTATATTACTCACAGTGAGGGTATGCTCCTCATGTGTGATGCAATTTCCCCAAAGTAATGCCATCAGCTGAAGGGCTTTGGCAAAGAGAAAATAACCAGGTCTGTTTATTTTCAGATGACTCATTTCAGTGTTAAAAAGCTGATAGTGGTCTAGACAAAGAAGCAGAGCTGCATTTGGAGAACAGGCTCTCTCTTTTGGCTTTAGTCTGTCATTCAGCCATATGTTTTTAAGTCCTTGCTGCCCACACCAATCTCATATCATAATAAAAAAAAAAATCTTCTCTGCTTGTATGTGGTTAGGAAGAATGACAGTTTCTACGTTTGAGCTCAGCTGAAGATACCCTCCCTCCACACTGCCTCTGTTTTAGGAAATCTAGATGGATGGAGCAAGTTAGCATTGCAGGCACACCTCTTGCAGCTGTGGAAGAGGTCAGTAGCACCCTCGCTCCCCTCACTCATCTCTCTGTTCCCCTCTTTTTTCAGCTAACACTACCTCATTTCTTCTCTCCTCGCCTCTCCCCCTGCCATGCCTGGTTCATGCTCTATGTGTTGCACAACAGATCCATGTGAAGGCAAAGGTGGCATTCACTTTGCTTGGTATACATGTTTTTTATGTTTTCAGTGGCTCTCCAGGAAAATTCAGAAATGCAAATCCATACTTTCATGTTAAAATATAATTCTGGTTTATTACATCCTGGGTCTTATTTGCCATAGTTTTGGTTTCTGTTGGTAATAATACAGTGTTTCCCACAGGTTGAGAATTTACTTGTAGTGGTGGGTGGTGTGGCGTGTGACAGACGATGACAGACAACCAGGTTCAGTAGCCTAATAAACTAGTCAAACAAAGGTTTATGAATAACTTTATTCATTGCTGTCTGAAATGATCTAAGTTTGTTTCCCAACAGCCTATTGTCTGACATTTCTGTTGTTATAAGAGTTTGCATCCAACCTGTGGTGCTTTTTGGCTCGATTCTTGATTCAAAACCCATTCTTGATTGAATGAATGAAGGAGGCACTATTTTCAGTCTCTTGCTCCAGAATACTGGGTGCCAAACCATTCACTAGTGTCCTCAGTCCACTGAAATACAATATGAAACATAACTGGCAATTAAGATAAATGGCCCACAGCCTTTTTATTTAAAAAGTTAACTGCATTAATTAATGAATTAATCAATTTGAAAGCATCTTACAGTCTCATGCTTGTATGAGAACAACAAAATGAGTGGGACGCAGAGTCAGTCGCAGACTTTACCATTAAGTAATGTAGGCAACTGTCCTGGCCCCCCAGCTAAAAGCTATAGTTGGGGGCCCCAGCCATAATATCATGGGGCCCCCAAATCACTGAATCCGCCCCTGGGCAGAGTGATCCACTGTGTTGTTATTAACGTTATGTCTCCAGCAGTGGAGAGCAGCCTCTCTGCTGCTCCGGGGAAAGACATCGCTATCCAACACGCTGAGCAGGTGCAGGGTTTTTGAGGTGAAACAGACTGAGCACCGGTTTACTTTCTTCGCCTCAGAGTTGGTTTAAGTTGTTTAATGTTGCGGTGTGTGTTAGTCAGCTGGTCTCCTTTGTTACTGCTGGAATTTGCTGCTCCGCTACATTAGTCTCTGAGTGACGGTCCCTACATCACCAAGCCTCTATAACTACATACATTTCAAAGACGTGCAAAACAACGTTGCTCCACCACCTTCTAGAGTACCTGGATCTTCGTCTTTTTTTTCTCATTCAGCCCCACTTCTACTCCACTTGACTCCTCTCCCATCCCTGCTCTGATTTCACACCTTCCTCTTTCCTGCTTAGTGGAGGAAGCCCGGCACAGAATGTTCACCAGCTTATCAGACAATGAGCCTTCACTCAGGGGACAGCCAGTCGCCCCTTGGAACTTAACTCACTATCCAGCAGGATGGCTGATATTTATGTCCTTTGGCTGTTTCAGTCACTCCTAGCCAATTACCCTGCAGATCAATCAGTGGCTCAGCCTGCCTCCTGCCTCTATCCTCTGTGGCAGTTTGTTAGCCAGGCCTGCTGTTCAGCTACAGATGCTGTGGGGGTCAGGGCAGCACTCTGTTGTAGCTGGAAGTCTGCAGTAATGTAAACCATGCTGGCTGTGGGGGTTTATTTGTGGCCTGCTTTGGGAATTGGAGTACAACGGTTGTGTTTCTCTGTACTGTATACATACACCATATGTATTAACCTGCGTGTACATACAGTATACTGGAACATGTGTATTTGTCTAAACCATGCATCTCTACAATCTGTAACGTAATCTTGGCTGCTTCCCTATTCAAACCCCTGTGTCCTTCCTCTGCCGCATCCACAATGGAGCGCCCCATTGTGTATTCACGCAGTGTTTGCTACATTGTACACATGATGCATGTGGTCGTCGCTCTCAGAATTGCATTGGAAATTAGCTGGGCTGTTGTAAGTGTGTTTTTTTCCCCACTCCCTTCCTCTGTAGGCATAACAGCTCGCCTAGGGCTCTTTGTTTCATTAGCCTATCACTGTGGTGGATCCTTGGCTGTCATGCTGAGAGCCTGACTCTCTCCATTATGCTGTATTAGACAGCAATGAGATTGAGCTGTGTGTTTTATCTCTGCACACATTAAGGCCTCAACCCATCGAAAACGTCTTAGAGAATTATTCTCTTAAAGGTTGATTGAAAAGGTCTTTTCATTTTTGGGAGATGAATGACTTTTGTTTGCTCATCGCTCCTGATTGTATCTCTGATTTCAAAGGACATCGTAGAGCAGATTGCTTTCTACGCTTGACGAGTTTTGCTTTTGTTTTCATCTCCTCATCAGTGGGATACCTCCTTTGGGTGTTGGTGTATTAACACGCAGGGATAAAAAGTCTAATAACTGCCTCAATAGGAGTATGAATGATGAATGTTCTGTTTTCATCATCTACGCTTTGCTCTCCCATTTCCTTATATCCTTTTTGGCAGTGGATTGGACTCTGCAGTCCCAGCTTATCATCTAAGAGCAAATGTCTGATTTCAAAGGGACCTAAATCCCATTTGGCATCAGGGTAATCTAATAGGTAATAGCAAGCTTTTGTTTTGCAGCTGGGAGAATGATGTCAACATTTGGGTTCTACAATGAAGAAAGGCAAGACCATGATGGGATTATGAAATGTGGAATTTGAGTAATTCTCACAACATTTCAGAATGATAAAGCAGTTGTGAATTCAAGCTGATGCCCACGACAACATATAATATCCCCTCTTAGGAAATGACAGTAAAATGAGATGATGGTACATTTTATGAAATGAAAGTGCAGCTTGGGTCATATACCGGCTGTCCCGTTCTATATATTGTTGTGACTGTGTTGGAGGGCTAATGCATATTATTACCATTTGATAGGTTTATAGAAAAGTCATGAAAAGTGGTTTATGGTTTGTAACTGACTGTAATTCTCCAGCTCCTAGCAGTCCACCATATTTTATTTATTCTAGGGTTCCCTAGGTCCAGCCAATGTAGAAATATTCAAAGTAATAATAATGGAATAAAATTTATGTACAAAGCAGGGCAGAATAGAAAAATGTATATCAGTCTGTATCTGTGCTGAATTTGGAGAGAGATGGTTGAAGTGATGTCTGATGTTGAAGTGGAAGAGGAAAGCTCATTCATAACCATAATGGTAGAATTTCAGCCAGGCCAAGCCTAAATTTTACACACTTTGCCTGCCTCCCCTTGTTTTCTCCTGTCTGTTTGAAGGATTGCTATTGCACCCAAAGGATCCATTATGTGAGCTTGCAGGCTGCTAAACAGCTCCTACAGGAGAGACCAGGTTAAATTTGAATGTTTACTGTTTGTCGTCCTGAAGGTGTGTGTGACATTTGGTTTCTGGTGGGTGTGAAACAGATTGAGCAATGTTCTGTGCAGTTGTTTCAGTTCATTTTCCGCCATTTTGCCGAAGGTGTCAAGCATTTACTCAGCACTGAAACCTTGAGTCACAAAAGCTGAAGGAACTGTCAGGATGACAGTATAACAAACATAAACACGCCTTTAGCGAGGTGTTGGTTTCCCTCAGCTTTCTCACACATCTCGTCTTCTCTCATTCTTGTCAAAGCTCAAATTGCTCATCCATCTGTGATTATTGAGGTGCAGGGGTGTGCGAGAGAACATTTTTATTTTCTTCTCAGACCACTGATTGTATACCAATAGAGTCCAGCAAGTCAATTAAGAACGTCTTCTTCCATTGGACGACCGAATTCCTTGTGGCAGATTGCCGAGAGCACGGACCCGGAAAAGTCAGGAAGTCGATCATATGTGTTCATCTCTGTTTCACTCTCAAACAAACACTGACAGCCTGCTGAACAGCATGGCCTTGCTGGCATTTCATTTTCCATTTGGCAAGCTCGATTAATCACAGCACTCCTATACAATGCGACGCACATGGCCACCCACCACTGCTGGCTCTCATTATTCCCCTATGCAGGAAAATGTACAGCTAGGGGAAACTGAGGCAGAGAAAGAGCAAGAAGAATGCCAAAGCTACAGTATAGTGCTGCATACTGTATATGTTACAGGAAAGCAAAACATAACAAGAGACAAAGACGGAAGAAAGGATAGAGAGATTCAGCGATACAGGGAAAGATTTGGATTGCTGTGAATAGGTTATGGCCATGCTGTGAGGAAGACTGATAAAAGATTGGGGCTGCTCCATGTCCCCTCAAGGCTCTGCTTCTATCTGAATATTCATTGAGCTGACACTGGCTTTTCTCACCACCATCTATAAAAGGATGCCAATTGGCTTTTACCTTGTGGCTTCTAATAAGCCTCTGTGCCTAACATGCATGCAAACGACTGCTCATTATACAACGCTACACATGCACACACATAGTGATTCCTTTACTTCCTTTTCAACTGCTCAAACAGTTTGCCCTCAGTGTGTTTAAATTACTAGATAACAGCTTTTCTGTGACAGTTGTTTGGATTCATATCTCCAGGATTGAAACAGAAACATGCTGACTGACTTCATCTTCTTTCATGCGTGCACTATGATTGTTTATTCATTCTGTATAATTAAATATCTGATCAGCTACAGGGGGATGAGCAGGGTTTTAAATCAGGTGAAGGTGGTACCGAATAGTTTTAAAACCATTTGTGCGTGCGTGTACGTGCCAATTTTCCAATACAGATGGTAAGTTGTTGATACCTGTGTTTCAAGGAGCACAATGTCAAATAGGCTACATATCCTCCAAGTGATGTAGCTTACTACTACTGCTGCATTTAGGCTTAATGGTTTACATTGTTTACAACTCCTCAATCAAACTTTTGATTTAAATAGGGATGATGGTGTATTTAAAATTATCTCCAAAAGATGTTCAGCCAATTTGAAAAGATGATGCCAATGTAGGCCTTTTCCTTGATACTATAAAAGCCTAAGCTCAACCAAAATAACATCTGTTGCCAAAATACTACCAAAACTGTCTCACTGTATGTTTGAGATTACAATAAACGGTATGTTGAATATCATCAGGCAGACATGGCTGAATATGAACATAGCTGCTGAAACAGTGGAAGGGTGCAAACACATCCCTATAGGTCTACATGGTTGACAATATGGTGGTACTATAGGTCTGATATTACATTAAATGGTATGATGAATAACATCAGGCAGGGTTCCAGAGTACTTTTTTCACCAACGTCCTGGAACAGTCCCAAAATCACACTGTTGTTTCTTTACTTTGTAAAGCAATAAAGAGTTTGCCTGGGGCCTCCACATCACTAAATCTGCTCCTGTTGATGTATGAGTTTTCTTTAATGATTTACTTTAAAGATTAGAGATGCTGCTTTCAGTAATTGTGAATGTTTTCATCCTTTGCAATAGTTTCATATTTATGTAGCCTACAATGTATGCTGCCTGCTGCGGTCCCGTTAACTCCTTATAACTCATGCGGTCTGGAAAGACTGTAGCATGCTGAGTGCATCAATTTCTCCAGCAATCTCTCTTGTATAATTGTAGAAATAATTCTTTAGTGTTCCCTGTAGTATTCCCCATTGTTAGTTTGCTTTGTTGTGAGTCAATAATTCTTGCCTGACGAAAAATGAAGCTGAGCAGCAGCTCTGCTCTGCTCATATTTAAGAGAATGTAATATAGTATTAATATTAATATTTTCTTCATTAATGATGTATGATTTCACTACCCGTGACCCATCCGCTATTAATCAGAATATAATTTTTGATGACCCAACACGCCCGATTTGATAAGTGTTTAAGGCTTAGATTCTAACAAAAAAGACCACAATAATATATTTAAATCGTCTAAATGTAGCCTATGCTTTAGCCAGTGATTGTAACTATTTTAACAGCATGAGAAGACGCATTGCGTTGTAGTCAGCACTTGGTTCAGTTTGTCATTTGCTAAGAGATAGTTTAAAATAAATAAATAAAAAAATACATATAAAATCCCTTTTATCCCGGGACAATGGGACACCGTTAGTCTCAAGCCCTCAGGCAGACATGGCTGAATATGAACATGGCTGCTGGAACAGTGGAAGGGTGCAAACAGTGACAATCCTCTTCACACAGGCCTACTTGTGTTTTTCCTCCTTGAAATCTTCACAGAGTAACTTATAGACTACACAGTGCAAAGATAATTCCAAGAGTATTTCTAAATTTTGATGCGATTTTCCTGCGTGTAGCTCTACAGAATCACAATCATTTATGATTAGAACATCTGTTCAGTCAATCACATTTCTATAAAACCATGGAGTGCTACACCTAATTTTGTTCATAAAGAGGACTTTCCAGTCAATTTAATCATACAAGCATCCATACAGCGGAAATAATAAAAATACCTGCATTTTGCTGAATAGGGAAGCTTCACAAAGTTCACATCGCTCTTCTATGAACTTGCGTTTACATGTAAATGTAAGCTGTGGTTGCTCTGCAGAGGGCTGGACTTCATTGTTTTTATTTTTTGTGGTCTTGTCCCATTGTTAAAAACGTTACAATATTTATCTTCATTGTTTTTGTACATAACAAAATTCAATGCCTCCCCTCTCAAAATAAAGACATTTTAAGATATATTTGGACCTTGAACTACGAATACAATATATTGAAATATATTATTAAAATATATTTTAAGACATTTTAAGACTTTTTAAGGATCTGTCGGGACCCTGATTTTGACAGAGCCTGGAAACTGATCGAGGCAGCTGCCTCAAAATTCTCTATGAGGAAAAAACCCTGGATGATGAATCCTTCAGTTTGTCAAAAACTGTTTGTCAAAAAGTCATCCATTCAGCACATTTATATAATTGTTATTCAGTTATGATCCTGGATTGTCAGATTCACAGTAAAGCAACTTTTATAAAATTCTATGTTGCACAGGACAGATGATAGATCTGTCTGATCTGACAGATCCTTGGTGACAGTATTGAGCCTGAATCTGTTGAAAAAGAAAATCTACACTCTGCAGATACAGCGTTCTGAAATGATCACCATTGCCGAGCTGCCTAGAGTAGAGTTCGTCTGTGTAAACAAGACAAGTAGCAGTTGAGTTCTACTTTCTGGTGGAGAAAGTAATCTTTTGATACGCACATATGTGGAGTCCTGCAGATGCAGACACAAGGATGCTTTGATTTCTGTGTCTTAGTGTGTGGACAGTTCTCATCTGACGCTTGAGTCAAGCTGGATTTTAGCTGGGGGAAACTACTCAAATCTGTATGCTACTCCTAATCCCTGCACACAAACACAGACATACACACTAGACCTCCACTGAGCGGCTACATCTGAACCCTCAGATCAAAAAATCCTTTTCATTTTGTAGTCCAGTTTGTTTGTAGGGATGATGTTGGTTCTTAGTTTGTATGCTGGCAGTAAAAACAGGCATGTTTGTCAGGAAAAGAAAACAGTAAAATAATGTGAACTTGCAGAAATGTATCTTCACATGGAACAGTACAGTATATGATTACTGCGCTTTACCTTTTGTCAGTATTGCACATATTTTGTCCTTACTCATAACCAACCTCACCATCTACAGCAATCTTAAATATTCCTTTTGGAGCTCCTTCTGGTAAGATGTAGAATTCAAGTGAGATTGAAATCAACATTCCTTCCCTAGATAGCTGTGTGCCACAAGGACATAATTTTCTTTTCCTTAAATTAGAAAAGATTAGGTTGAATCTATGTGGCACGGTTGAGAATTTTGTGGCCCCTTGGGCAACACTTTATTTCATAGTGTTTCAAAAGTCTGCCAACTTTGCCTTCCGATTTAGTTGATTTTTCACAGTCTCTTTTTAACTCTCTCTTTTTGTTGTAGAAGGTGAAAATATGTGTGTGGGTTGCCCGCTGCACCAGTGATTTAAGACAGGAAAAGAATTTTTCTTTTTGTGCGAAATGTACATCACTTATCATTTTAAACCTTTAACTTGCTCCAGTTTGTTGTTTGACATTTGAGTGAAGTACTAAAACATGCCAGCCTCCAGATCAGAGCTATTAATTCCCTCTAAAACCACATGCAAGGCCAACCCACCACACCGAGCATTTGCAATCACACATCATGAACTAATCTCCACTGCCACAGCATTCATTTGAACACAGCACAAGGTACAAGAATGCCTGAAACAGAATCACACGGTCATACATCAGACAGAGAAATAAAGAAAAGTGTGGGGTGGGATTAGGTTTAAACCCCCCTAAAAAAAACTCATTGTGTGTTTGTGGCTTATAGGAGAGATTGACTGTGATCAGGAGGGAAGTCTGAGTCATTGATTTTATCGCGCTGTGCCTCTGAAGAGGCAAGGCTTTGTGGAAACTTAGATTGTGGTAGAAAGAGCTCAGAGAAAATGCTTAAATTGAGTGTGTGGAGACTAGGGCTTTGGTGTGGCTTAAATATTCATTTGCTGGTGGCTCTAGCTCTGGAGTGAGGTTTTAGCTCCTAGCAGTGGATCTCTTGACATAGTGCTTGTCAAACATCTGTGGTTTCACCCGTTTGACTGAACCAAAACTGACTGAAAAATCTGGTATTTCAGTGTTTTTCTCTTACTGTAGGAATGAGGAAGTTGTTCTTTTTTTGAAAAATCCCTTGGCGTGTTAATAAGGATGCTAGCATCAAGCTTATGTAGTGGACAATAGTGTTGGGGAATTTCACTGAAAAAATGGAATCAACTAGTCATTAGATATTGCTCATTAAAATATAATATACACTTAAAAAATTAATAGCAAAAGTAATTAGTTACAGCCTTGTTCATTACATTATTTTCATTACTCAGCACAGTTCAATCAAACGTGTCTTAAACAACTTCAAGATAGGTAGGAGGTAGTTACTGACAATCAACAGCTAGCTTAACATTAGCTAAAGTAACTGCCCACAGCGCTTCAGAAGTCAGGGTTTTCACATTCCCCAACTGCGAACAAATCCAGGTGATTCCTGCATGTAGACTTGCAAACATGTATATACGGTGACTTTGGAGATACCAAATGAACTGATATCAACCCTCCATCAAACTCCCAGTGAGACTACAAACAAGCCAATCCCTGAAATTGTTTTCATTGTCAGTGTCAGCTCTAAGCTACTGTCTATCTGGTGAAAGCATGCTACCTGTGTGATACATGGTGTGGCAAACCAATTCCTTTCTCTCAGACAGTGTAATGTTTAAAGGGTTCACACTATCCACCCAGATCCCACCCCCTCTTACAAGGAGATACCCCAACCAACCAATAGAAGTTGCTAGTGTAATGCCAAGGACATGATCCCTCACTGGCTTCCCAACGTGTTAACACGTCCTGTGTTGTTCGTTGATATGCACAGCCAATCCTGAGGTACTGCTGCCAGAAAATTGACTCTCTGTGTTGAAGAATTTTCCCCTGGGCCTCTTATTAAGCTTTATTTAAAGGTGAAATCTGTAACTTTCCACATATTCTTACCCTGTTTAGCATCAAGGTTAATTGTAATGATGTTGCTATTATTTGATGTACAACAAAGATGGCAGTTGTTTAGTTGTTGTCAGGGCTTTGAACTAATGATGCATTAAATACAGTACAAACATGTTGTAATTTGCTGTCAGTGTGCTGGGTTAGTTTTGAACAGCCTTAAGTAATTGTCAGAGTATTAAGTCCCATCCTTGTTGAGTGTGCCATTTTTCAGTTTGGTGCTCCTCAACCAATGATCTATTACTTCATTAAACAACACTGCAGATACAAGTAGTTCAATATGCCCCAGTCATGAGAAATTCTAGTTGCTTTTTAACAATGAGTGTAATGTGATTTTTTTGGTGCAGCTTGTGTTTTGTCAACATGCCTCAAAATCTCTTTTTGGTGTTCTCAGGGCAATCCTGATTAGGATTGGGGTTTTTCAGTTCATTAAATGTGAGAGGGATTTCATCAGCTAGAGGCAACAGTTTGCCTGGGGTTCAGAGGGGTGAAGCAACAGAAATGATAGTGTTTTCCACGTATAAACTAACAGATGGGATTATAAGAGAGGCATTAGATACTTAGTGACTAAAGAGTTTATGTGGGGGTAGGGCAAGTCAACGTAAGAGTGTTTATTTTGTGTCAAAGGTTTCATTACATGTGTTATGACAGAGGGACAGTGAGTTACCATTGCTATCTCCATCTTAATCACTTTCCCACCTCTGTCATTGCACCTTTTTTTTCTGCTTTGAGCAATCTGTGCTGCAACTTGGCCGGCGTGATTAGCCAGCGCATCAAAGAGCAGCGTTTCATTACATTGGAGTGAGATCTTTATTTGATCCTACTCTTTTAGCACATTTTCCTGTTAATACCCCTTCTGATGTCTGATTAAACTCTCACAGAAATGTGCCTACAACCCCCACCCCCACCCACATACACACACTCACACACACACCCTCTATCAGACACAAAAAGCCAATTTGAGAAAATTAAAAATCTTTTAAAAGGATGTAGTTATCTCACCCTTTCCCAACGGACATTTTTATGTAACTCAATTGATGCATGACTGCTTCCATTAACTTCTGATCCCTTAGTTGGTATAAATACTCTTTTCAATTTAGATAGTGGCGTGTGGTGAATGGGGCATTGCGTTGGCGTGCATGTAGAGTACCGACATCCGCCAGACTTCTTGACGAATCATTCATTCTTTTTATGATTAAGTTGATGTTCAACTACTGCAGCTACTCTGCCTGCACATTCACAGATCCAGCTGTCTCCTGTGACGTTATATGAGATATACATCAATTTTTTATAGTGACTAAAGCCTGAAATTGCATATGTAAATCTTTTGTATCCCAACCACGTTTCTGTATCTGATTTTTTTCACTCATTCTCAGTCATTGCAATTAATTTCCTTCTCCTTTCTGTAAACAGATGCCAATTATTCATCTTTTCCTTAATCCACTCTTCCGACCCTTCTTCACTCACTTAACCAGGTTTAATATGGTGTCGAGGCAACCTTGTATTTTTGCCCTCACACTCATTCCTCTGAGGCTCGTAGCCTGTAAGTGCGTGCGAGAAAGAGAGAGGGAGAGATAGCGACACTCTAATGAGGTTTATCAAAGTCAACCTGAATACCCTAACAGTCTGGGCCTGAACATCAAAGCCTAGTCTCCACTCCACTGCCAACTATTCTGGACATCCATCAAACACCCAAGCAGGGGTAGGCCTAAATTGACTAAATTGGATGACGGAAATGTTTGTATTGTAAAGACAGATACTCTGATGAATGTCTAATGCCAGCATGTCAATGTGACTGAATAAACCTGACATGTTGGGGAGTTGGCTTGAAGGTGTTGCAAGAATCTCCTTTCTATTTGAAAGTGTGTGAAAAAAAAACAAAAAAAAATGAAGAAGCAGTTCAAGTCATCCCCATCCGTAGATTGTGCCAGAATGCTGCAAGGTCTTCTCCAACATACTTTATGACATGCTATCGATTCAAGATGAGAGATGAAAGGAAATGCTGTGTGATTTGATTTCTCATTCAGGGGTCTTAATTCCCCCTGACACGCATTGAGAAACAGACGGTCCCTTTGATTGCAGTGAATCTGACCAACAGGGTTATTCTCTCTGGGAGATCAGAGTGTTTCTCCCCATTTTTTATTACACTTCAAAGGTTACATACAGAAATAAATGCAGTGTATATACAGTATATATATTCATCTTTTTGATAGCTGTGGTCACACTTTAATCCATCACGAATCTGTGTGTTGTGTTGTGTGCAAGTCAGCCTGTGTCAGTGGTGGCGTATGTCCACTTGGATGCAGAGTAATATTTATATACTTCCCTCTCAGTGATAGATGGAATTCTATTTTCATAATAAACAAACATTGACGCCTTGCGCCATGAACGCATGTAAGGAATGAAAAAATCCATTATGTGAAGTGCATTTTACATTCTCCACAGGTCACAGAGACAGACATTTGCATAAAGCTGATCACGCTTCACTTTGAATTGCACAGTGACAGATCATCTTCTCAGCTGCCATAATTTGCTCACTCTTAAAATGGAGCTTTCTAGTTAGGGTTGGACATCAAATAGAAATGAATTTCGGTGTAATGCTTTCGCTCAGTGAGATTACAGCCCTCCTTCTTGGGTGTATTTATGGCTGTAATATTGTGAGAGGAAAGGTTAGAGATGAGATAAAGGCACCGCATTGACCATGTGCTTTGGTTTCTGGTATGCTGCACAATCTTGATGAGAAGCAATGTAATCTGCCATAATCAATTAAAATGATTCCTAGAAAGTGCTAACAAATCAACGACAAGTAAAGAAGGCATGGTACCTTAACAAGAAAAAGAATACACATTCACATATTTCTATAAAAAAATGCAGCCACATAGATGCAGTGTAAGCAAGCCACAATGGCCAATGCACCAGTAATACACACACACATGCACACAAGCCTGCCCACACACCTTAACTGTATAGTTATTGATTGCTCCTCTCTATTTTGCTGAGACAGATGCTGTTTCTCCCAGGATGGTACTAGACCACTTGGCTGGTGGCCTTTTTCTCTACCCCTTTGCCTCTCTCTCTTTCTTGCTAGATAGCTATCCTTCATCAGCATCATTCATCACATCACTGCTAATCACCTGCCTCTCTCTTCTGAATTTAGACAGCTTAGTTCTTCACGTTCGTCTTTTATGCCCCATCTTTCTCTGCTCTCGCTTGCCCTTCCCATTCAATACTGTTTAATAGCATGAATTCCTTCTTTCTTCCAGCCCCCACTATTTCTCCACAATCTGACTTTTCCTTATTCTCTTTCTACTCCAAAACCCCTTGGTGTCTCTGTCTCCCTCCTTCTCTTACTATCTTGACAGCCAGCACCAACTGTGTCAGTCGTTGTGTGTCAGCCTGTTATTCATGCCACTTTCCAGTGGACAGGTTGTACCCTGCCTCCATCTCTTAGCACCATGCTGGGCATCTTGCTGACTTACCAACTCACCCTTGGCTTATCTGTGTCTTGCTAGATCTTTGCTAAGCTGCTGAGCTTTTTGTCCTTCTCCTTTACCATGGCACAAATGCTTTATTGCCAATCACCTTCACGGTTTGCAGCACTTAGAAAAATAATGTCTTACAAATCATGATTGTTATGAACTGATTATTATGTAAATCAGGGCTGCAACTCATGATTATTTTCATTATTGATTTATCTGTTGTTTATTTTATTATTTAATTGATTAATTGTTTACGCTAAAATGGCAGAAAATGCGGGAAAAAAAATAGCCCTGATTGGCATGCTTTTGACAAGCACATACAGACTCAAGTGTACCTTTCACTTGGTTCAGCAAGGTGTTACTGAGCGCTTCTGTGCATCTGGCATTGTTTGTGTTATACTCAACTGAACCAGCACTTTAACTTATAATAAATACATGGAAAATATAGGCATTTGTTTGGTTAATAAATATGTAGCATACAGGTATGTTTTAGCACAGAAACTGAGCTTCAGGACTTGTTGAGTAAAACAAGCAGTGAGTAAGCAGCAATGCCACCAACAGCCACTAGATGTTGGCTCCAAAAACTCCCTGGCTCCAATAGACTTCCATCCAATTCCCCTTTTTCTTTCTAGAAATAATAATTCAATATTTTTTTTTCAGCTAGTCAGTATGGTCTCAATCGCTAAATTCAGGCTCTCTAATAAGTGTGCTGGTGGTCATTTTGGAAATTATTGCTCCATTGATAATATTAAAGACATATAGTAGCCTTTGATGTCTGCCATGTGGGTGTTGATTGACAGCAGTGATTGACAGTTCACTCACCTGCTGCTGGCTCCAGGACTCGTATTGAGAGTATTGTTGCAATATTTCAGTAGGTTTAATGTTAGTTGATTACAATACCTGCCCTGTTAGCACAATTTAGCTAAAGTAGCTAACAGTAGCCCAGGTGTGCACCACTCGGTGTTCCCAGTAAGATAGCCCTGCCGGTCAGTGTTCAGGAAATTTGCATTTTTTTGGTCTTAATGGAGTCATAAACACAACACATGTGGCATTATTGCGTTATTCCAGAACCATTTTGCATATGGAAAAAACTCTCTGTTGAACCTGACCATCAACAGAGCAGTAAATTATTTAGGCATTCCTCTAGTTCCCAGAAGGCTCTCTTTTCTAACAAGTGAACTGTGACCTGTTGAGTAATTTGGTCTTAGGGACCACAGTTGGAACAGCTTAACCAGCAGTAATCTCCTGATCTGGCACGATGCACAAGTGGGCTTTATTTCACTTATTCGTTGGCACCCATCAAAAATAGATAGAACTATTTTTAACTTTGCACCTGTGAAATAATGCATGTGAGGGAAGGATAATGAATGATCATAGCAGGTGTCAGAAGTATTCTGGTTTAAAGCCTAGGGGCTGAGGGAAAATTGGACAGATCTTGCTGTGTTTATTTATTCATGTTCAAATCTGGCAGACATGTAGAAAAAGCTGTGTTGCGGTACAACTTCCCTGCTGCTTAGACCCCTACAGCTAGTGCTGAAAGCTAGTGCTTGGCTAGCTTCCTGTTGCCTTCTTATTGTGCTAGTGGCAGGCAAGTGTCCCACTGCCGAGTAGGCCTTATCCTTCCTAATCTGCAAAGTATTATTTGGAGGGGGAAAAAGGCACCATCACTGCTGACAAATGAGGTTGGAGAGTTTTAACTCTTTCATACTCAAATTGTAGATAGATGGAAACTCGAGCAAAAGTGTTGAAAATGCATACATTTTGTTGGAAAATCATCACAAGCAAAGTTCTAACTTGCATGTTCTCCAAGTTCTGATGAATGCTGATTAAAAAAAAGGTGCAATTCAAGAAACCAACACCTCCTATTTCAAATAGTGACTGCTAACAAAATTGAATGTCCAATGACAGTATGAGGAAACTAAGTCTAATTTGAATGTATGAAGCCAAATGTTCAAGAAAGCCTAAGGAGGAAAACACTTCAGTTGTACTTACCCACAAGCTTCAACTGGGAAATAGCTGCTCTTGACACTTTTGTACATCTGTACATCCTACTACTTGCCTGATAGACAAGCATACACATGTGCACACATGCAGACACACCTGCAGTAAAACACACACACACACACACACACAGGGAGGACAGCCTGTCACAAAATTTGCAAGAGAATTGGCACTGACATATTTGCAGAGCTTGTGTTAGCCATGGTACGTATGTGTTTCTCTCAGTGGAGGAGGTTATACATGTTTTTTTACTTCAAATAGATTTTACTGGCATCTTTCTGTTGGAGGTCTCAGCTGGAATAAAGAGGAAAGTGTAAACTTCACGCTACTGTTGATCTCTCCTGTGGAGGCAAGGGGAACTGGGGATGCATTTAATGGACACTATAACACACAGTAATACTCACACGGTGAATTTATGTACTAACCTGCAAGTATTCACATCTTTATGTGTAGAGTTACAGTGTATACATACTATATGTACTGTAAAATACGCACATTACTCACACACACACTCTTTCTACTGTAATACAACAGAGCTGACTAATATGACCTCATAAAGCTCATCACGGAACAAACACTAATATAAAATTGTTTATTTGTGATGAAATTTTATGAAGTGCTCATATCTTTGTCATAACAATATGTCTTAATGGACTTTGTTTGTGAGACCCATGTCTGAACAGTAAGTTGGGAGTTTGCCATAGCAGGAAACTTGAGGCACTTCCAGCAAGTAAGCACATACAGTTCATTTATCTCACTGTGATATGAGATAAATGACCTGAAAGCAAATAGTCTAAGTGGTTTTAGAGGTCATTTGGAAACCTTGTTGTTTATGTAGTCTGCTAACCATCTTTGATTCAATGTCACTGATCATCATCTTTATTCTGTTCCCATTGCGCATAAACAGGGCACAACTTCAACAGATAGCGGACACAGATGAAAAATCAATGAATCCTCAGACGCTGACGTAATGTTTGAATGTTTCCTGTTGTTGTCTTCAGAAACATTGTCATTTATGTTGTAAAACTGGAAATAAACACAAGAGTACAATTAATGTGCTTAAAATTATGCTGTTATATTTCCATTAGCATCTGTAGCTAACACTAATAGCCTTTAGCATGAATAGCATGTAACACAGAGTAATGTATACATGCAGTATTGAAATATTTACACTATTACACTTAAAATAACATTTACGTCAAGCATATACATCATACAATGTAGTTATGAAAGAAGTAAGAAACTTATAAGCAAACTTACAGGCAAAACCTTTCCAAGGGTAAGAAAAGATGATTTCACCTTGTAAACTAACTGCTGTCACTATGGATGTATAAAATGCCCAACTTTACAGCAGAAATAAACATGTTTACAGCCTGGTACAAAAAACGGTTTTGGTCTCTATAGCTAATTTCCCCTTTCATGCCAACTGTACGGGGGGTGAATTTTTTTATAACTCACCCGTTTAAATTTTATTAAGCCGTAAAGTTATGCATAATGAAAGACATGGCTGCTTTGAGTGACAGGTCCGCCAGCCGCTAGGTGCAATAAATGCAATGCAACATTATGAAATGTCCATTAGGTGTCGCCAAAACAAGATATACTAAGGTATACCATGACAATCTTAATCACACATCTGACAGCGGTAAATATGAGACTGGAATAAAGATGCTTGGCTACAGATATTTTAAAAATGAAACTGACATTACATTTGCAGTCACTCAATCAGACAGTTTAGCTGCAAGATATAATTACACAGATACAGAGCCTATGAAGAGCCAAAAGAGCAACTATGTTAAGAGCACAATTACATGGAGTGCATGAGATGTTATCAAACGTGAAAAAGACAAACCACGTGCCTTGATTTGAATTTGAATTCTCAAAATGTTATTTTGCCCAATTTGTGGAGTTATTTTCGTTATATTGTGTGTATAATCATAATTTCATAATTACAAACCAAGTCCAAATAACTTATTATGACCTTTAATTCACCCACTTGCCATACTGAAATGAATCATGCTTGTGGTGTGGTTTAATGCATAGCGATTTAAAAATAAAAAAATACTCCTATATTTAAAGATGAAGAGAAGTACTTTCTGTTTGGGAAAGGCAATGTTTGAGAGATGCAGAGCTTCAACACTATAGTGAATATGTAAACCTACTTTTGAAACACTTTTAACTCCATATAGTTGATGGTTACAGCATATGTTTTATGTGTACTGTATTTTGTAGTACCCCAAAATTTGTGATTGTGCATACATACAGTATGTGCACAGGCTCATTTGCATATAATATCGATGTGTGAGTGAGTGAAACAGTGAATGTAGGACTAAACTTGAGACGAAAACCCATTTCAGCCTTGAGGTGTATCTTGCTGACATTGTTGCCCATCAAGTTGGATGTCTGACACAGATGTCGCATTACTAAGGCCTGCACTCAACATCCCTGATGCAAAGTGATGTTAGGCGTGTGAGACATGTTGAAATGATGCAAACCTCTGGGTCTACGTCTGGCATCTTTGTTTTGTCTTTCTGGGCTGTCATCACTCTCGAGAGTCCAAGAGTAGTGACCTTCGAACCTCGCAATGACAGCAGCACATGGAGACTGCAGATACCAGAAACTTATGCGGAAACTGTTTATGTCAAACACATGAACTCCAAGATATGGAGCTCGGATGTTTAACAGTAACCAATACAATGCGTGCACTGGCCACTCGATTTGATGGGTTGAAGACATTGACAGTATGTCAAGCAATGGTGCAATGACTGTCTGTTTGACATTTCCAACTCAAGAATGATGGACAGAGGCAGAAAGATGAAGGGGGAGAGGGAGGGAAAGAGAGGCTTTCCTAACCCCTCTCTGTTCTGCATCATGGGATAGAGAGGACAAGTGGGGAGAGGTTGACAGGACAAGAGAGGGAGAGTTTGGCACATTGACATTGAACTCTCTCTCTCTCTCAGACACACAAGCATGCATGTATACATAGAGAATAGCAGCTGATTTGAATACAGATAAGATATATGAGGTCTAACTCCCTTGACTGTACTGTGTAACTCCTATTAGAGGTCGTGTGTATGTCTCCTCCCATCATAATTTGTTTTTTTTTAAAAAGTAGGTGCCCTGTCAACACTATCACCTTGACAAGTGAACTATAAAGTTAGGTTTTAGGATGCAAAGTGTGCCAGAAGCTCCCTGAAGAGCATTGTTAAAATATCTTAGCAGGATAATATTGTAAGTGTCCTGCAGGATCTGATAGAGGGCAAAGCCATCAAAACTAAAAGTACACAGAGCCCATAGAGTGGATTTGGCAGGTATTATTTTCTTTTTTTTATTATTGTTTTCTAGATTAAAATCAACCAAAGCTTTACTGCAATGATCCCGATGATACAGTGTTGCTGTGTGTTGTTTGTGGCTGATAGTGGTTTTAAACAAATCCAAAACATGTATAAAAAGACAAAATACAACTTAAGCACTTTTATTTTGTAAGTTTTATACAATTGTCTAACAATAAACTGCCTGCACAGCATGGGTTATAATAAATATCATTCAATCTTAATATACCTGCACAAAAAGATTACTGGACAGTTTCTCTCCTTTTATCCGGGGTGGCTCCTGACGAGCAGGTTGGCACCTTGCATGGCAGACACTGCCATCAGTGTATGAATGTATGTGTGAATTGGTGAATGTTGGCATGTATTGTAAAGTGCTTTGAGTGGTCAATAAGACTGGGAAGGTGCTATATAAATTCAGTCCATTCCATATCCATAGAAGAAGCGGATATTTCAGTGAGATGCCAGGGGTTGTGTATAGTAGCTTACAATGGAGATTGACAAAAGACATATGGAGAAAAATAGAAGATAAGACAGATGGAAAAAAAAAACAGGATATGAATATGGTTTCCCCTTACTCTCAAGCCCCTGAGTCCTCTGAGTGTCCAGGTTGATGCACATTTCATGGTCATCCTAAGCACAAGGGACACATATAGATTAGCCCTCAAGGGCAGGCTCCTACTGAGCCCATTGGTACTGACTGATTATAGATTCAGCTTGACTGTTCTGCTCCTGCTTAGACTAAGATATCAGCAGAAGGAGACAAAACTCAATGCCACTGGATGCTTGGCTCCAGTAAATATTTCAACAAATGCTATCATTGGTGTCCTACAGAAACCAAGTCACTGTTCACCCCTTTCTGACAAGGTTTTTTCGACAACCCCATTTTAGATTCACTACAAGCAGTCTTCCACTGCACTGTGCAGCTCTAGTTTGAGTTCAGTGTAGAGTAGCGAGAGAGTGAGGTATGGCAGGAGTGTTACCTATTCACTGTCTTTCTCAGATTTGAATAAGCAGCCCTCCAGCCTGCCTATCTAACTTTTAGACCAGTGTGTGAACCAATGCTTTTTTTTAAAACTCCATCCTGTATCTTGACATTGCTTCCCATGAGAAGAGAAACATTAAACCAATAAAAATGTATGATATAGCTATGGCCACTAATGACAAAATATTTCTTTTCTGCATTTCAGTGAACACTATATCGATTTGAATTGAGTTCTTACTTACTTGTTCCAAGAAAAATGTCCTTTTGAAATCTTTTTCTTCCTCCAAATGCAGGTCAGAGTGCAGGCTTGGGATGGTTGAATCAATGTCTTGACCGGTATCCTTGCTGACACAAAAGCTTAAACCCCTTCATTGTAGTTTAAAGACCATATCTCATCATGGACTTTCTGCATACAAATAGCAACATGCTATAGTACTTGAGGAAATAAAAGAGAGGCTGTTTCACAATCTAGTAAAGGGTTTTTTCTTTGTATGAGCACTTATCACTTTGTTAGTATGACAACACCAAGCAGAGATAGATGTGATTGTCCATCAGTGGTTACAGTACAGACTCTGGCAGCAATCCAGTCTTGTTAGAAGGCATTTCAGTGGCCTTCCCTGTCTGAAATGATGGGCCTGTCACTAAAGATGTGTCCATATGGGAGTATGTCAGAGCAGTCATAAAGGCAACAACAGCGTGCAGTACGACAAAATGGAACATCTGGACACTCAGAGCCGAGCATGCATGCAAATCTTGGATGTACACATGCAGCCACATAATTGGATGTGGGTACTAATGTATTCACACACATACTTGTATGAACATGGTATATGAATCACATTCACACCCGCACATATATGGACAATACAATGTCCTGTATGAACTCTCCCTTCAGGATCTCTTACCTGCAGTATGATCGACCACAACACCATAACAACCTCATATCTCACCCTCCTCTCAATGAAATCTGTCGGTGCTGACAGTGATCAGTCATGTGCCGGGATGAGGGTGTGATTAAATGTTTTGTGTGACTCTCTCCCGTTGCATGATGGTGGTGAGATTGGAGTGTGAGGAGGAAAGATGGATGTTGTCGCAGGCGTTGGTTTCAGGTGATAGTTCATCAGTATCTCAGTATGCATGCTGATATCTGTTGCTGTGCCAACAGGGACTTAATAAAGTGTCACTGCAGTGAGTGGAAGTATATTTATGTATGTGAACCTATTTGTGTCTGTTTGAGAAAGTGGGGGGATTTAACATCTTGTTTAGTTGTAGTGAGTAAATCTCGAAAGACTTTTTTACTGTGAGGGTGTTGATTTAAAGGAATAGTTCGACATTTTGGGAGTTACACTCTCTTGCTGAGAGTTAGATGATTCTTATCTAACTCTAGTAAGGAAAGCAAATAAGCACTTCCCCCAAAATGTTGTTGTATTCCTTAGAAAAGAGACTAAATATTTCTGTTAATAGGCAGGATATGCTATTGCTGTTGATATGCATTCTATACTTTACAAATATAAAAATTAAATACATATTCACACCCTGCATAAAACCCCAGACATTTGTATGTTTGCATGTTGGCATGCACTGGCTTTGAAACTGATGCTAATATCTCAATACCATGGCAGTGATTATATAGGCTTCCTGCATCAGTAAGTGATATTGCAGTCTAGGCAGATGAAGGTAGAGTAACTATGACTGTTAAAGTGCAGAGCTGCTGAGCTTTTAGACCTGGATCAATATAATATAAGAACTGACAGATACTCAAACATTCTGACCTGCTCTGCTCCAGAGTGAGTCCAGGTAGGAACAGCTTTAGTCAGCTTTTTTTTTTCTTTCTCTCTCTTTTTTTTTTACACAGTGTCTCTGCAGTTTGTCCCTTGAGAAAACATTTGCGGGATTTTCCAGACAGGTCGTCTTGAGTGTACAGCAACAGTTAAGAAAAGCATGTAAAATGTGGGACTTCTGCAGTGGCCTCTTCATTTTATAGTTTCTGTGTTAAATGAGAGAAAAAGCTCTCAGTGGACGTTCAGCACATCCAGTATTTATCTCAGATACCCCAAATGAATTCATAATACGGTGGATGCATGCTTGAGTGCTGCTGTTTTTGCTGTTACCTTGCCTTCAGAGGCACATAATGTGTAAGGCAAGGTGAAACAAGAAAAGTGCCTTGCCTTTTCTTGCTCACAAACTTTGATGAACAAAACTGTTGCCAAGCAGACAAAACCAGCATTGCCCATATTAAGCAATAAAATGCAAATAGTAGAGGGGTTCAAATTATTGAAATACTTTAAGTCCCCTTCCACTCAAAAATATGTTTTTCTTCTTGTTCCTACAGTTGAATATTTGAGCTTCACTGTGCAGAATGATACATGTTCAGTGTATGAAACTAGAAGGCTGTTTTCACATTCATCTACTGAAAGTGGAAAGTTTCTCTGAGCTCAGTGAAAATCCAGTTTTACAGGGCGGGCCTACGAGCAGGATTTATGACATCACAACTAGTTTGGAAGCCAATTCTGGTCCAATATTCCAATGATGTGGAAACTTGAAGCCTCCAGTGCACACTGAGAATGGACTTTACAGTGAAGTAGGAGACATCTTGTGTCCAGCAGTTCAACTTTTGAAATTAAAAATATTTGCATAGTTATAGATTCTGGAATTTTTAATGAGGTTGAATGTGTAGATGTAAATTTAAGGATTTTAATTTAATTTTCTGTGGGAAAAAAAATCAGACAAATTACAATTAAAGGTAGATTATTTTATATACATCTTAAATATATCTGGAGGGGATCTTTAAGGGTGTGAATTTCTAAAGCAAGCCCTATTTATTTTCAGTGTTCAGGCATTTCAGCCATTATTTCCAAATAGTTGGCAAAATGAAGTCCAACATTGCGGTCACCCTCCATTACCTTCCAGTCTGCTCTTGTGGGAGTTGTTTAGAACAGTAAAATCTAAGGTAAATGTAGTTTTCTGTGTGCAGATAGAAATTTGATTTCTATTAGTTTGTGACTACAGTACCATCTCTCCCTCCCTCCCTCAGATGATTGCATATACTTATTTTAGATGTAATGGGCATAGCTTGAGAATATGCTATTCTGAATGGAAAGCACTCAGGCTGGATATTTGCCATCATTATGTTGAACCACTCTGGGTGATTACTTACCTGGCAATTTCATACTTAATGTGACATTTTGGGAGAACTGACACAATCTCAGATACACACAAATGGATTTTTTTTTCCTTGAAATGACATCCAATGAAATGAGCGTTCTGGTGGGTGTGAAGCCAAATTTGGCAGTTCGCTGCCAGTCACTCTGTCGAATAGTCTCTCCAAAAATAATTTGCTGACTGGCGTAAATATTTTCTGCGTGTTATAGCCTTAATGCACAATCAGGATTGGTTGGCTATATTTAGCAGGCTTAAGTGTTTTGGAAATAGACTGCATAGAGAGAGTCAGGGAGGGTGAGAGGGGGATAGAGACAATGGCAGATAGTTTAGTTCTATATTACTTTTATTATGAGCTTATGATTCTGTAGAGAGGAAATTAATCCAACCTAATCTAATTCAAACTGGTCAAACCTACTTTTATTGTTTATGAAGCAGTGATTATGTTAAAATACTGTACATAGAAGAGGAAATTAATCCAGCTCCAGTTTTATCAAATGAGAATAATGGAATGAATTAACAAGAGGGTCAAAAATGGCCTTCTGTGTCCCCATACAGCTGCTGTTTCCAATACTGGTTGAAGAGACAGCAGCCTTGCATGGATTATCCTCAGGCCTCAATGGAGAGAGACTCAGTCAGACCTAACACAGGTAGCCCACCACACCGAATATTTCTGTTCTGATTCAGCCAATTTAACCATATGGACAGGGGTCAAAGTAAATAAGGCAGGAGGTCGAAGCTTGTGGGTTTGTGAGTGTCAGGGTTTAGGAGCTTCACTTCATCTTTCCCATGACATGCTCACTTGACCTAGTTACCTATAGTGTTTGTGTGGTCAGTGAAGCCAGTGTTGTGGTGTTAACAGAAGTTGCATCTCCTTGGTGACAAGAGAAAGCTGCAGCTTGCTGACATGTAATCTTTATAAATAGATACTTGCATATGAATGCAGAGTATGTAGGCAATGGGATAAGATTTTGGTACCGGAAGCGTTGTGGTTTCCATTTGTAGTCTGTGTAGTCTGAGAGGTACTGACCAATCACATTGAGCAGATTTTGGTTGCATGTAGGTAAACAGTCCATGTGGAGAGAAAAAGAGGCGGAACACACTGGCCAAAATGTAATTTTGGAACCCATCTCCTATCATCTGACAACGATTTAGCTTTTTATTAGCTTTTTTTTTTTTTAATTTATCTGCATTCATATGCATATATCTGCTTATAGAGATTAGCCACAATGTTGCCTGGAGTGTCTCAAGTTGCTAATCGGACTGTAAACAATAACCGGCACATGGAAGAGGAAATCTTGGCCTGGATATCCATTATATGGATATCCGCTTGCTACGTTAGAACCCCCAAAATATTGGCCGTTGCCCCCAGATGCTAAATCATCGTCAGACAGAGATTGGCTGACATGTAAAGAAAGTGTGGTGGTTATTAGCTGCAAGCCATAAGAGGAATTGCTGAGGAAAAAAGTCTCTAAGAAGTATACTCTCAGCTTAGCATCTAATTAGCCATATAGGTGGGAAGAAGCTATAGGGAAATGTGTGATGGATGTTCTAGCTTGTGAGGTTTTTTGAAGGTAAAGGTTTTTTTGATCTAACCACTCTGAGACTTCAGCTATATCTTGTCTGAACCAGAAAGAGTTTTAAAGCTGGAAGCTAAACATAAGATCTTACCCCTATTTTTATGGTGGATGATACAGAGCAATAAGTCTATGGGTTTAGTACTTTAGATTTCAGTTCTGTGGTTTCTTGTGGTAACAGGTCCCTGAATTCACTTCCTGACAAACACCATCTGACATCCCTCAAGGAAACTATAAAAGAAAGAAGGGTCAGTACGTCATAATACCAGCACTCTAATGCTCTGCTTGGTGCCAAACGTTGGTGCCACTTCTATTGAAGCCTATAGGGAGGTGCATGGAAGCACACTAAAACCCAACATATCTACATCATATGACTTTTGATGAAGAAATGCCTCTACCAAATGAAAGAACACACTTCAGAGAATATTGACTGATTTTTCCAAATGTGCACATTTGTTTATTTGCCATTGGTTTCCAAATAGTATCCAAAGATGATCATAGGCATACTTTAAAGGTCTCATGGCGAGTCAAATTAAAAAGTTGCAAGTGAAGTGTCCCTTGAAAATATTGATGTTCAGGATAAATAAATATTGTTAACAAAATCTGTATTCTTCATTCCTTCTCTCCTCCTTTTATTACAATGATTGACAGGGCTAATAATAGCTAATGTTATGGGAATATCACGCATTAAGAACTGAGCATTCTTAATTGTGCATTGTGCATTGGTAGGCTATGAACTAACCCTTAGCTATAAAACAACAACAACATACATTTCATGGCTATCAGAAACTTTTAGAAAAACTTTCAACAACAAACTTGATCATAAGAAAAGAATGCATTGTAATTATAAATGGAGCAATTTGTGAATATGATCTGACACATTCACAAATCACATGTATTATCACAGTTCAGTTAACTTACTAACGTTAGTGAATAACCTCAATCACATATGCATAAGAAGTTCCAGTCCATTATAAATCTAGCATAACGTTAACATAACATAACTATCAATGTGAAATGTACCTCGAAAACATTAAACATTAGCTAAAAAACAGCACATCATAATACTGGTGCCTCCATCTCCCTGATTGATAACCTGTGAAACTGAGAGGTGAGAGATGAAGGAGTGGTCTGTCCATTCACCACTACACTAACTGCGCTGAGTGCTTTCAAGTGTGACACTAATGTGTGTTCACGCACTACACAGTGATGTAATGACCCTTCTTCTTTTATAGTTTCTTGGACATTCCTGTGACTGTTTCACAATAAAAGGCCCACCGTGTTTTGCGAGGCTTTTGAATGCTTTTAATGTGAAACGGCAGCAGTAGGACTTTATATTAGCAGTAACTCAATACAGCTCTAATATGTCTGTAGAGTGAAAGTAATCAGTGAGTAATCAGTGTTATTAGAGGTTATTATTGTATTAGATAAAATTATAAATAGTGTGTATTACATACATGTGTTGTTTCCTATGAATCCCTCCTGTGTAGGTAGGCGGACTCCACCACTAACACTGAAACCTACGATACAGAGGGTAAATTACTGAATGTAAATAGATTTAATGGCTATCACTGATATAATGCCAACCATGAATAGTATCAAAAATGGGGTTTGATTTCATGAAAATCTTAAGGATTATAACTTGAAAGGGGAAATTGAATTAAGAAATGGAAAATTCTGCTCCCCCTCCTCTTCATGTTCATTTCAGGCTGATGCCAATATTTCATCTTAAAGCCTTTATCGGCTGAGCCCGATGCCAATATTATCGTGCATCCCTACTGTCAACTCTATAAAGGCAAAAAATGCCAAAAAAAAAAAAAAAAAGTGGACCACTCATTCATTTATACACCACTAGTGCAAAATACTTATAGTAACAAAGTCGTCAGAGTCATAATGGTGGATGTCAACAGCCTTTTTCCAAAGCCAGTGTATACTTTAATGGTCTCATTCCTTATTATACAAAAAATGTCAATTTCAATTCTGAGTAACATGTTATTTTCTCAAGTGCCCAATGTTTAAAGTCTCTCTTTGATGCAGTAACTCCCAAATGTGATGTGCCTTTCTGTAAATACCCCACTTGTGTATCAGTTAACTCCATACAGCTACAATGTTGTTTATAGAAGTAGCTGGTGTAGTAGCCCATGTGTAGTAATGATTATGGTCTCAAAGGGAACATGAATGTTGGAAATGTACCCAGCAATGGCTGACACTTCTGATTGTTACCAGAAATGTGAGTTTTACTGCTTGTTCTGCCTCTGGTCTAATGACCAGTTCCCTTTAGTGCTGTTGTTATGCTACACAGCTGCACTGATGGTGTAATATTCTTAATGCAGCTGTAAATCCTATTACGGTTCTTTTCAACAATTTGTCAGTCACTTTACTGATGGAAAAGTATAAGAAACCATGGTGCTTGGAGGCCAAAATCTCAGTCTGCATCATTCTCTTTCTCTCAGTTTCTTAATCTCTCTCTCATAATCCCTCTTTCTGCCTCTCTCCATCTCTCTCCAAAACCACAGATTTAAATGCTCTCTCTTACACATACTGTTTTCCCCTTACCCTTCTTTATTTTTTGCTTGTCACCGACTCAGAGTTTATTTAAGGGCTAATATTTCACACAATTTCACCTTGAAATCGCATTATTTCTAATCTTAATCCATGTTGACGAAACTGTCATTGCACTAACGTGGCAAACAATTTATTCTGCGTTCCTCTCTTAAATCCATTTGTATTTGTATTGGCTACTATAACTAAAGTGTCTTTGACTGCAGTTCATCATCCTACTGGGTCAAATCGTAGCCTGTTGTTGGCATAGAAAAGTCTGTGAGCCACTGATTCCCCCCTGGGTCCTCTGGAACCGATGCAGAGCGGCAGTGAAAATTGAAACAGGAGTCTGATACCTCTCATAATTTCATGACAGTGAAATGAAACACTATCTCAAGAAAGCAATCAGACTCTCAAATTACCTTTCTTTGGGGGGCATTGTTTGCAGATCAGCAGAACTATCCTCCCTCTGTCCCTTCATGTCAGTGTATCTCTCTCTCTTTCTCTCTCTCTCTCTCACTCGCTCTCAGACACTGTGTGCAGTAATGAGTGGCAGGGCAGCGATGTTGTGTTGATTTATTGCATGGTTGCCCAAATGGAACCTGGATGGAATGTGTCTGTCATTGGGGTGTCACTTAGATAGAAACACCTGTGATGCCTAAGGACAACTAACTGCTCCATCAGGAATGGGTTCCTGCCTCAGCCGTCAACACTTCCTACACAGACGCACATACAAAAGTTTACACAGATACACAATTGAGAGCACAAAATAACCCTGAAACTGACAAACCTGCACAGTCATTCGCACAAATTTGTTTATTATCAGTATAGGAACACTTATCCATATATATGTATTCACACAGGATGGGGGAGCAGCGTTGTTTCTGTATCAGCTTTGTGTCCTTGGCATTGTTTTCCCAGGGGCATTCTGAGAGGAAGGAAGGAGGAGAGAAGGAGGAGAGCAGTTAACAGCTTGATCAATGGAAGAGATGGAGGAACACACACACATACACACAGTCACACCCATACACTCACAAAAACACACATCTGTAGGAGTAACTACTTTTGGAAATTAAATCTTGCACTCGTTAAAGTCTGGGGCACCACCCGTATTGAAAGGAATAAATAAATGAACAAATTAATCAGTCTCATAACCAAGAATTGTAGTTCTTGCTGATACATTGACCTCTGTCGTCTGCTCCCAAAGAAAACAAACAACTTCTTGCTGATAAATGAGGACATTTATTTATAGCTAACTGTCTGAAGAATACATGATGAAGAAAATAATCAAACAAATGAATAAAAGATTTTGAAACGATAAGATGAATCTTAACTCAGTGGGTGATAGTGAAGTGAAGTATGTGGTTTGTTTATTCGTTTGATAGGAACAGATAGCAAAAAATGCTAATTTGCATCCATAGTCCCTCGGCAGGTAACAAAGATAGAAACAGTTTAAGTAACAACACACAAATACAAATATACAAACACACAGCAAAAAAACACAAAATATATTTTACTCAAAATACATTTTAATGTCAGGGTTATCAAAGAAAACAGTGAGATGCTAGGGGAAAATCAACTTCTCTAAGATATAATAATTTTGATTCGACATCAACTCCTATCACAGAAAAGCCATGGATTTTGCCTACAAGTTGAAGCGTCTTGGCAGAGTTGAGAGCGTTTCAGCTGAATCCGGAGTTGCTGTGGTAGAGTCAAGCACGAGGCGCAGGCCTGTCTGCCTGCAGCGCTTCGCCGCAAGGGCCTCTCGGGTCCACTACACTCCCAGGCAACTCCATGGATGCAGTTCGGACACTGAGTAGCGGCCCGACAGCACGGCCTCCCAGTCAGTGGGTCTCACTTCAGGGCCGACAGGCAGAGGTCCAGGCTGATGCGTTGCTGGCGCGCTTCCCGATGCCCGCAGATGTGGGCTGATGATATAGCTTCTGTTGGGTCCTTGTAATTGGTGGCTGAATGTCAAATAACATTAATCTGGCTACACTAACTTCTTTAGCTAGGCTCAAGTCATTCCGTTGGCCAGATGAATAAGCATTTGAAAAGAAAACACATAGATTAAACGACAATGTCTCAAACATCATTAAATCAGTGGCCTAACATTCCTCACTGCTTTAACTATCAAAAATTATTTCCAATATTACTAGAAAATGCACAAAAGGTCAAAGCAGCAATTAGTGGTTCACACAATATAGACAGAATACAGCCTTACACAAACTACTTGTGTATCTTAGTGGTCAAAGATTTTGCTATATAGTCAACAGCTGGCAGTGTTGCCAAGCAGTGAAGAATGCATTAAAACTGGATTCTATTAAGTCAGTCATTCTGACAGATGTGGGAGTTGGACCACCTTACAAGAAAACATTTGCTGAGTACGGCTAGCTGGGTTACTGAGTAGTTAGACAGCTAATTCAAATTAATTCAGACTTGGCTCAAACAAAGAGAGAATATAGTGGAATCACTTTGGGAATGCACCCTCCAATTTATGCCAGAGGTCTGGAGATAAGCGAAACTCAGAGTGAGAAGGAGAAAAGGGGGAGGTGTGTGTGTGTGTGTGTGTGTGTCAGAGAGAGAGAGAGAGAGAGAGAGAGAGAGAGAGAGAGAGAGAGAGAGAGAGAGGTGAGGGTTGTTTCTTAATTCTGATGAATTTCTTAATCCTAATGTGAAAAATTGCCTTCCAGTCTCTTAACTCAAGACTCTGTCCATGTGAATGCGGAGTTCTCTTGACTTGTGTGTTCCTCAGTTCACATGACCCAAGGGTCACATAAGTGTCTTTGCATCCTGTTGTTAATTTCGTTATCTCTTCAGGCTCCGGTGCTTGGTCTGGCCAGTCTGACACCTTTACTACTGAGAGGTGAAAGACCAAATTTGTAGATCCTGGGAGTCTCTGAAAAGGTCTGTTCAACCCACCGTTATGTCTTTGGCGAAATTCAAAAGAGAGAGAGTTGTCCTCCCTACACAGCCATAAAAAGATTTCTCAAATCTATCATTGTGAATAAAGGTGCAAAATGAAGTGAAACTAGACCAAATTCCATGCTGTCCTCTCAAAGCAAAAATCTTTTGCCATTTAATGGACACTTTTATCCGATGTGGCTACAGCTACAGTATACACAGTGAGAGTGCGGAAAACTGCAGTATGAATCCAGCTCCTAACTGCAGAAGCGTTACTATACAGTAGCTCTCCCAGCTGAGCTATACAGGCGCGGTCAGAGTGATGATGAATGGACAGATGAGCAGATTAATTAACAAATAAGAGGTTTTCTCCTTCAACACTAATATGCTCAATGGGCTGGAGACAAGAGTGACATTTCAGTCCATGAAATCAAAACTAATTAAGAAAGTAAATAAACAAAACACACAATTACAGACATCAGTGTGTAGTGGTGTAGATGGTAGAGGTGAACCAGACGACCACGAGAGTCACGTGTTTTCCCTGTTGAAGTGTCCTTGAGCAAGACACTGTATCCCAGCCCATCCCAAGAGCTTTTCTATGCAGTAGCTGCTTCTCCTATGTGGATCAATAATGTATCACATGAATCATTCGTTCACACACAAGGGCAGAGATCACACAGTTCTTGTAATCTATATGCCTCTGAAATGCTGTCACAGCTCGTCCTCTGAGCTCTGACAGATAATCTCATTTTTTTAAACTCATATTTGTGACCGCTGAAAACCTCCACTGGAACTAATTGGGGTCAACTGCCTTGCTCAAGGGCACTTGAACCATTGATGGTTGAGATAGAAGTGAGGATTACTCAGTAGTTTTTTTTTTTTTCCCCCACTCATTTACATTCAGTGTATTAGTTTTGGTGGCTTCTGTCATAAATACAGGTCAAGGGCAGACTGTTTGATGCCTGTATGAGTATGAAAGCACAGTGAGTTAAGCTTCCCTTGATAAATAAGAGAAAAATTGTAATTCATGTCACTTTATACACCATAAGCACAAGACACAGTTCTTTTTTTTCTCTCTCTCTCTCTCTCTTTTCCACTGCAGACTTGTTCAGTAGTTCTTAGCAGGATCGTTGGTGTGTGTAGCTGGTGATGCTCGTGGCGTGGCATTGGGGTGCACATCGCTGCTAATCGCTGTTCGGGGCACAGACCCAGCTCACTGGCCATGACACCCAGGGTGTGGTGAATCCTATCAGTCCCCGGCAGATCCTGTGGCCTCCTCCTTTCACAGCTACTGTTCTGTATAGTTGGGCTGTCATCCACGGGGTCAACAAAGCCCTGTCGAGTGGGTATTAGCTATATGGCTAATCTTTACGGAGCTGTTTGATCAAGGAGAGTTTCCACAATAGGCTTTGTTTGCTCAGGCAATGATTTTGAATATGTAACACTTACGTTTGTTTCGGGAGTTGAACTGCAGGATTGAAAACTGCAGATGCGCGCTCAGTACAGGAAGCTGTGAAAGTATGACAGAGACAATCACCTCTGGCAAAATAGTTCTTTAGTTGTGATTGAAAGGGATGAAAGTCATCAAACTGAGGAAAATCTCTTTTTTTCTCTCTCTCTCTATCTTTCTCTTTCTTCTGCTGTCTGTCTCTCGACCTCCATCCACAGCTGTGCCTGGTGTGATTAATGGCAGCCATTCATTAGCTTGATCAACCACTTTAGCAGAGATTATTAATCAGATGCTTATTTAAATGTCACTGCTGAGCAGCTGAGAGGAAATGAGGCTACTGGGAAATTGAGTTCTTGTGTGTGGGCTGCTTATGCGCGCGCATGCTCACACTCTGCATGTTTGTGTCCTTTGATTCCTCGAATATTGCCACCCACTGATAACCATGAGCCTCATTTATATGCTGTTTTACATACGTTGGGCTCAGCAGCTAATACTGAAGGGATGTGTAGCAATGAAGCCTAATGTTCAATTCCAAATGAGACATATTGTGTCTCATTAATAAAACATAGTGTTGTGTCTGTATTATGAAGAGCAAAACAATACTTATGGGATTGTGCAGTTATTAGAAATTTATATCTCCTGACAGCTCTGCAATGCTCTGTTTAATTTGTGTGTGTGTGCCTTTGCTTTCTCAATAAAGGAAATTTCCCATACACAGCCAAACAGGGATAATCAGGGCCTACTCATCATTTGTTTGCCGTGCTTCTAGCATTATAAACATGTTTTTGAAGAAATGTGAGGAGCAAATTTGAGCTGGCATTTGCAAGCTGCTTGTTTATGCTTCTGGGGGCATTTGTACATAACTTCTGCAAACTCTGCTCTGTCTCTGTGAATATCTCTGGTTTTGCTAGCAATGTCTTCATCCACAGGTGAATGCCTGCAGTACATAGGTGCGAGCACAGGATTATATGTTTCAGGATGATGACAGCATTTTTCTAGCTCAATATGTGCGTTTCTGAACTGTGCTGTGGGGCAATAAAACATCTGTGTCCAAGGCTTTAAAGTGAGCATTTTCTGTGTTGCAAAGGGTAAATACAGTAAGCCCCAGAAGATTACACTCTTAGTCGAGCTTTATGAAGAGAGGAGAGGGTGTGGCCGTATGTGGATGTGCTCTGAATTCAGCTCGCTCAGGCAAAGGCATTTATACAATGCAGTGGAGAGAGCAAGCACCATGGAGAAGCTGCAGTATGAACACAATGGCAGCACAGAACACACACATTCCAGATGTCAGCAGTACTATTCAGTGATGAAATGTCTTTCTGTGCACACTGGGATGTGTTTGCCCAGGAAATTGTATTTATTATTCATTGTAGCAACATACAGAGATGCTTTTGAAGTTTGATGTGCACCTTCCCCTCAAATATTACAGTGTGCCTGAGCTGAGGCAGCCAGCTTAAAAATGAACCGGTTAAAGCACATGCTATAGAAATTGTACTTTATATAACCCATCAATCATTTTATCAATCTATGTAATTGATTGAATCGATTAATCAAGGAGAGCAGAGAAGGAGAGGAGGTGATTGATGGCAAAGGGGATGGACACCTACATGATTGAAATTCAGGAGCCAGAGTCTAAAAAGGTCAAGGGTTGCACAAGAGGCATTTATAGGCATTGCAGCCTCTTAGCAGGATCTTTGTTGCCATGTTAAGAATAGCCTTTATCCGAGTTGCATGAACGTGCGTGTGTATGTTTGTATGCGGGCGTACACCTGCATACATGCATGTTTTCCTCAGAGGTTGCTTGGCCTTGTGATCGTGGCGGGTTAAGTGATGCCAAAGCCCAATAATAAATCTCTGGCGCAACCAGCACAGATGACCTGAAGGTCACTGTTTCATTAACTGTCTTCCACTTTGATTTTCTCATCCTTCATGCCTGTCTGCTTCCCTGCCTGCCTACCTGCCTGCTGCACAAACCCAAACAGCCTATGGAAGGCAATTTAACATGGATGAAGCTTCAAATTGAGTGGTATCTATCTTCTCATCTACCTATTGACAACTTAGTCAAACGGTTCCTTTAAATGGTTTTAAAGCTGAAACGTTAAGTCGATCACAGGATTTTGATCAATCAGCTTGTAGCTTTAAAAAATGATTAATCAATCATTTTACTACAATTTTACTGGTATACATAGCTTCTGTCTTTTATAGTAGTAAATAGATTATCTTTGGATTTTGAAACTTTGATTAGCCTAATATTTTTTACTATTTCATGACACATTATAGACCAAAAAATTGAGAAAAAATAATCAATAGATTAATCAATAATGAGAAAAATGTTAGTTGCAAAGCTGAAAAGGTTATAACAACAGTAGCTTCTGTGCTTTTCACTCACGTATAAAGTTGTATGTGTTGATACAAAGACTCATGAGTGACGTTCACATTTATCAGAGAGTGTCATCTATATTGTCCGTGCACTTGTCTGAAAAAAGAAAGAGGCTGGACAGCTTTGATTCACTTCTGTGGGAACTAATAGAGGGGGAATTACAGTAAATGCTTGTGTTTTGCTCTTGAAAAGAAAAAAATCACTACCTTCCCGTGCTGAAGTACACCACTCCTCTGTCTATCTCTCCAGATGGAGAGATGGAGCTCCTTGTGTGGTCGGATTTGTTTGAACTGTAAAAGCAAAGCATTGCTTTCCCCAAAAGACCAAAAAAGTTGTTCACTACCACTTAGCTGTCCAAGGCCAGAGGCACCACATGTATTTTTACCTTGCACAGTATTCCCTATTCAGCTTTTTACAGATTGAATCACTTGAGCCTTAATTGAAAGCAACAATTAATCAGGAGGGAAATGTATTGTAAGCCTTGGGAGAAGCTCTCAAGCTGACTCTAAGCACCCTTCCTGGATGCTTTTGTGTTCATCTGAATGTTTTACTACATCCCAGTCGGTGTTGAAAGTGCCAAAGAGAGAGTGGTTTTCTGTGGCCTTACAAGATTTGTCACAGGTATTCAACTGGCTATTCTTCTTGTCACCATAAGGGGAGGTTCACCTATTCTGAGTCCCCGCTGGAACGCAGCTGGAATTGGGCCAAGAATCTCTCTCCTTTGATTATAGGTTTTATCCAGTTAGTGTCATCAACAAACACACTGAATGCTCACCCACCATTTCATTCTGTTTTTTGTTTTGTTTTGTTTTTTTGTCATCTGCTGTCACCAGTCATGTGGCGTTGCCAGTTAAGGGACTTGCTCCCTATGTCCAGCGTACACACACTGAAGCTCTGACTCATGTCTAGACTGAAAAATTAGGGCATACATACAGACAAAAAAACTGTGACATTTAGGCAACGTGTTCATGCTGTGCAATCAGACCACATTTTCCACACTGAGCTCAGTCAGTGGTCACCATGTCTCGAGTTGGCAAGGAACAATCAGATTTAATGTGAAGCCTTTTTTGTGTTTCCTATTTCCTGCAGGCTCTGTCCCCAAATGAATGCAGCCCGAAGCTCGCAGGTAACGGCATATCTTTGAGAGCACAACTGCTCTGTCACTAGGATGGAATGAAATGGAATCAGCAGGAATGTATTTATAGTCCATGTAAAGGAAAAAAATTCTTTTGAAACACACATGTCAGAAAATAATTGCTGAAAACATGTGAAAAGACTGTGAACTATGTAATACTGAATTGTGGAATTAGACCGTTAAACTGTTTTTCACCATTTCTGAGTTCAGGATTTTTTGAGTGGGCCTGAAATGGTGGATTGATGATGTAGAGGGGCAACTAGCATGACCCCTCCCCTCTAACACTATATAAGAACTAGAGCACCTTGGTATTAAATGGGTGTGTAGTCTGTTGTTTGCTAATGGCAGTATGCAATACTTTCATTGCAAGCTTAACATTAGCATCTGGGGGTATGTATGCTGCAGTCACAACAGTAGATGTAAACTCTCTGGGCAGATAGAAAGGTCTAAACTTAACTATGAAATATTCTAAGCTTGCATAATGGCACAGTTGTATCTGCCTTGAGGATGTAGCACCCGGTAGCTCAATGGTGCTATCAGGGACACTGCTGTTAAGCCATGTTTCCGTAAAAATCATGAAGTTGCAGTCCATAATCCTTTTATGAGTGGTGATCCACAGTCACAGTTTATCCATGTTGTTCACCAGAGATTGTACATAGGCAAGGAAAATGCTGGGTAGGAATAGCCAGTGAGGAGTTAGCTTAGCTTAACCCTTGGCCCTCATCTCTTCCCCTGTTTGTTTACGCTGCCTCAAGGTCAGCAGAGCTTGGTTTATAGCCGCTGGTGTCATGGTATTTGCTGTTACTGGTGAATGGGCCCATTTTCTGTCAACGGTAGTGCTCAAGGAGTTATTTCAAACCCAGCTGAAGTGTCCGTTGACAGGTACAGTCGGTGTTAAAGCTCTGGTCTACCCAGAGGATATATCCATGTCCCACTACTGGTGCAGCACTGCTGCAGGAGCTGTGCCTGCGTAGCGGCCCTCTCTGCCTCTCTGGCCAGTCTCACCTTTGCTGCCTCGGGCTGCATTGCAGATGCTACTCCGGTGCCTTCGCAGTCACTAAAGACATATTCCTGTGGCTGCTACATCCAGCCCCTCACCGGTGCTTTTCAAGAAGTGAGTAATGTTGACACCGAACTTCACTGAAAAAAACTACAATTTAACATAATGGGTAATGGACCACTAGTTAACTACTCTTTTAAGTTTACTGAAATAAGTCCAAATTTAGCTAATTAGCTGCTCAGCTGCAGCACATTAAACAGCAGGTAAACATGTCACATCGGACCCGTTAGATGCTGGTTTGATCGTTGCTCTTCAAAATCCCTGTTAGCGGCACGCTGTCTGTCCATGACTTGTACTTACAGCAGTTTGTTTACTTTGTCTTAAATGAGACATTAAATATGCAATTAATCCGCAGTTCATATGCCTGCCGAAACGTGGGGGGCGATCCGTACGGATCACGGATCAACTACAATTAGTTACACCACTAGTTAACACTTGTTATTCTAGTTACTTTAAGCTTATTACTCAATATACGACATAGCTTAAAAATGAACTGAAGAAATTGTCAAAAGCAAGCAGCCAGACCTCCTGCACACTAATCATACAACATCAACAGGTGACTGAACAATCACTCTATTAAAAACGAATGAATGAATGAGTCCAGACAGCTCACTGTAACTTCAACAAGCAAACTAACGCTACCCACTCTGCTGCATTCTTGTTAAGGAGATAAAAAAACACAAAAAAGCCACACAGAGACATTTAACCATCAGAGATGAAATTAGCGACCAAAGAGACAGAGAGAGAGAGGGGGAAGCTGTATCCAACTCACGTTATCTGACGTCTTCTTCTTTCTGGAAACTATCATTGGACCAACTCGATGTCAATATTGCATTCTGGTTGTTGATTGGTAAGGGAGGACGTCCTCCCTTGGAGCATCATTTTACGTGTCATGGCCAATCACAGATTAGCATGAAAAAAAAATGAAATACACTGAGTCCAATGTAAGAGATCCCGCCCTCCGTCCTCCTCTGCCCCCCACTCCACCTCCACCACCACCACCACCATCACTTCACACACTGCTCTTTCTCCTCCTGTCCTGCAGGTGTTGCTGTTGAAGCATTTGAAACAGAATTTCAGCAATGGATTTTTTCCAAAGAGAGAAAAAATACTTTATAAATACTGAGATTTGGTAATGATTTATTTCAACCAAATATTCTTTTTTATATTTTGATCTCCCTTTTGCCTCTCAAAAAATAGAGGAGGATCAACCTCCTCTGCCTCTATGGACCAATAGTTTCCACTTTTATTTCCACTTATCATATTGAAAACTGAGAAAGAACCATTTGGACTGAGTTTTAAATAAGTGACAGGCAAGCTCATAATAATTAAATAATTTCCTTTGTCTTTGCAGAAATTAATTCTGATTACAAATCTCATTAATTTCAACTTCATTTATATATTGAAATTCTGTGGAAGTGTGGTGGGCAACACACACACACACACACCCACACACATCCTGGCACAGCACACACAGATTTGATACGTGAAAGTACAGTGGAGATTGTTCAAGAGTCAATTTCTGTCTTGTGTGAAGTTATCTGAGGAGTGATATTGAATCTTTGGGGATGAAGAAGAGACTATGATGTTTCACTAGCAAGAGGAGGTAATGCACCTCAGTGAGGCCAGGCTTGTTGATGTAAGTTATTGCAACATTATACAGAAAATTGTTTAAAACCTTTTGCTTCAAGGTGACTTTCAAAACTTTACCAGACACTTCCCCTATCTTATTTAGCCACAGAACCAGCCCATCCTCCCAAGAAAAACGACAGTATTGGTCATAAATTCAGTAGCCAAAATGACCTTACGTTACGTTTGAATGACAGAGTCAGTATGACAGGTAGCTGGAGAAGTGATGCAGTTCAGATGATATTAGGTGACAAATTTCCATATTTGGAGGTAGCACGTTGGATGGATGGCAAGATAGATAGATGGCAAAAAGTGGTCTTAACTGCAGAAGACTGCTGTTAGTTTCCCGTTTTCAACCGCAAGTGTCAAGTGTTTCCAACCGTGGATCGAGACAGTTTTTTAAAAACCATAATCACGATTGTTGTGTTGTTTACACATGTTGCCTAACTTTAAGGAAGTAGGAACTTTAACCCACACCACGTTTCAAGTGAACGTTTTAACCCAAACCATGATCTTTCTCTAATCCTAACCAAGTGATTTTTGTGCCTAAACTTAATCAGACCTTAAACGCAGCGTTATCACACCATAAAATATAACTATTTTTTTTAACAGTGATGTGTAACGGTTTTGGAAAGCTGCTGATAGAAATATTAGAAAAGCATATTATGGGTCATTCTGGAGTGCATGGTGACATATTAGAAAACTGTTGGACGAAACATATAGTCTTGGCTTGGCTCTGTTAAAGTTTATTCTTTTTCTCTCACTGCGTAAAAGTTTGGCTAAGGATTATACTGATAGTCTCCAAAGGTCTACTAACATATTCTGAAAACCTTTCTTAAGGACAGTTTTAATGTTTTTGCTCTTACATTTATCTCTGTAAAGCTTTAACTCTGTTTTGTTCTGATGCTGCAAAATGGAACAAAGATAAGACTTAAACTTATTTGGTAAACTCAACAGAGATTTTATTCATATTTAGGGTCTCAATCCAAAAAAAATATCCCTGTTGTATTCCTATTCCTATACTGTGTCATTGGTACTGTAAGTCAATAGTGATGTGACCATATTGTAAGGAATTTATGATATCCTACACCTGTAATGTACTAACTTTCTTTGGCAGGGAACATGCTCACATTTTTAATTGGACTGGTCCTTATTTCCACAGAAGGAAATGCAACTGTTTTTTTTCTAGTTTCAAACCATATGAAGTTTTTTTTTTTTTAACTTTTTGTTAAATAAAGATATATCATCAGTTATACTAACCCTAATTAAACCAAATTACTATCAAAGTTGCTGTAGAATACAGCTGCAAATTCTACTGATTAGTATGTTGAATGAAAGCCCAAGAGAACAGCTATTGCCTAAAAGTTTGACCTTGATCCTCTAAATTTGCTTGCATAGCTCTAATTGCCATTAAATCTGGTTGATTCCATATTTTGACCAATTAAGCTCTGATGAGGTTGTTTTATACACAGACTGTAGATAAGGCGTGTGACATAATTTTAGAAGAATGAGGATGCTGTACGCATTCTCTTCATTAGTTCAGCACATGAGCAATTTCATTTGACTACAATTTTATGTTTTATTATTTACTGGAGAGGACTTTTTGCACATGCAACACTGTGGTAACTTGTTGGTCAATTCATGCTTGATTTTTATTGAGTGGATATGCTAGATTTGGGTTGTGAAAAGGAATCAGTCCTGAAGGTAAATATGGATTTTTAATTGATTGTCTGATTTTCTTTCTGTTTTTTTTTTAGATGCGAATGGTCTGGTCTAGTAGTTTCAAAATGGTTTGGTTTAATAGGGAGGATTTTGGAAATGTGCAGTGCAGAGATGTCTCCATACAGTGCTACAATGTTGCATAAGGGGAATTTCAAACAGAGGAACTCTGACTCAGGACTTCATGACCTTTTACCACAAATTTTGGACTTGTTGGCATTACAGATAATGAGATGATGATGACAGCTAACATGCCAACATCTTTCTTTCAGCTAACTCCAAAGAGGAGACGTTAGTAAAGCATTTAACCTCTTCCACTACAGCCCCCCTACCATAGACCCATTTTTGGGGTGATCTTTAGGGGGTAATAGTAGGTCAACAGTATATGCCACGTAGAAGTGGTATACATCATCTGAAAGCTGGGAATCTGAATATTAATTTGAGATCACTATTGTGTCAAATTGTTCTATTCATAAATCTGTAATAAACATTGTGTTTTGGTTAGGTGCCTATTCAAATTTTGAAAGTTTAAAGTGTATAAAGGCTTAGAACATTATGACAGAAGTATATGATGGTCTTTCCCATGTTCAGTTATGTCTCATAAGTTGTTGCAGCAATTTTTGGGTTAATACCATTTGTTATACAGATTTGGTGCAAAATTAAACTATTTTTGACTACTTGAAAATTGATCAAAAAATTGTCAAAATCTGTCCAAAATACCATATTAAGACACCAAGACCTCGAGGATCACCATAGAAAAATTCATGCTGTGATTTGTTATCAAAAATGTTTTGACAATTTGAGAATTGCAGTTTTTGGCAATTGGATGGCAAGCACTTCTGTTCTGGAAATTGCTCAGAAACTTATTGTCAATATACCTAGGAAAGCCATACATCCTCTGAATGACCAAGGTCTCCAGTTGGTGGTTGTAAAGTTTCATGAGGCTGTGATGAAACTTTACCTAGAGGTCACAATAAGTCATTTTATACAGTGAGGTCGTTTCAAAAAAATGGTCTCACTACAATGAAATGGCTTCTTTGGGGACTAATATCATCACAGATTAATACAATTGGGCTCATTGAATCCACAAAAGTCTCAGCTTCCCAGTCATACCAAATGTATGCAATTACGAGACTTTTTAGGGACCCCAGTGTGCAGAAATATTAAAATACACCATTTTTAGAATAGGCGAAAAAACACCTTTATACTGAATGCAAAAAACTGCATAGTTTGTGCCCATAACTGCATAAAATACATTTTCATTCAGATATCTTGAGGTGAGAGGTCAATGGACCCCTTTGAAAATGGCCATGCTAGTTTTTCCCTCGCCAAAATATAACCAAACTTTAGAGCATTATTTAGCCCCCTTCCCGACAAGCTATCATGACATAGTTGGTACCAATGGATTCCTAGGTCGGCCAGTTTCATGTGATACCAGTATCTTCATAGTAGCTTTAAAAGTGAGCCCGCTATAGCCTCTGAAAGGCTATCCACGGGCGTCCTCGGGGAGTGGAAGAGGTTAAGGATGCCAAAATAATTTAGAAGTTAGAGCAGCAATTTGTAGTTCTCTCCACAGGAAGCTACTCAGTATATTGTTACACCTGGTTGTTTTTTCCTCTGCGCTCTGTGAAGATCCTGATTTTGTAATCATGTATTAAAAATGAATATCCCACCCCTCTTCTGCTCTCTCCTCAGATCCGGACTTTGCAGACTTAGGAGTACCCCCACCTCTGCCCTGTAGGTATACTCCCTCTCTCTCTCTCGCTCTCTCTCTGCCTTTCTCTCTCTTTGTCTCATTCCTTTTTACATCCATTCTCTTTCTCAGTTCTCTTTTTATCTCAATAAATACTGTAGTGCTTCCAGTTATTTATATATATTGTTTTGATTCTGTAGATGTCTCATGTATGTATGTGTACATGTGTGGTATTTGTGAGTGTTTTCTTGAACTGCAAATGTATATATGTATTTGCGTTTGTGTGTGTTTATGCATATGTGTGTGTTTCAGCCTGTCAGTATGACATGGTTGGTCCAGAAGGTATCGTTGAGTCTCATCAGATCACCAGAGACGGGAAGGCTGGCGCCACCGAAGCCGTCGACTGTAAATGGTACATCCGTGCTCCGCCACGCTCTAAGGTTAGTGACATAAGCTACGTTCCCATCCAACTGTGAATTAGATTTTAAGCTAAATTTTGAAATGTCACATGAAATAAAATGGAAATATCACATCAGAAAACAAATCAACAAGAAAAATACATATAGGAGACTGTTGTTCATTTGACAAATATTTCCTCTCTTCAACAGTATTCATTGTAAAATGTTTAGCTTCAAGAATCTATTATTCTAGTATTAATCTAGTACTTTTTCTTATTAATTTGCTGTTTCTATTCAGCATTCCTCCAGACACGCTGTCAGATCAGGGTCTGAGGGTTGCATCAGGAAGCTTTGATATGAGGGTTTGTCTGCAGCTGTCAGCAGTATCCCAATGTGAGTGTTCTGGCTGCGGGGGGACTTGTTCCCCAGCTAGGGTCAGACAGATAGGCAGAAGGGTTTACTTGGGGTCAGGCCCATTTTTTTAATCAGCGAGCTGTTGCCAAGAGGAATAGAGGGATGGAAGAAAAAAGAGAGAGAGGGAGGGTGGGGAGTGGGGGTAGACCGGACAGACAGAGAGAGGGGAGGGTGCGTTAGTGCTGATGAAATAGTGTTGCCATGCAGTTTGACTCTCAGGCCTGCTATAGCCTGTATTTGTTTTCCCTGCCCATGTTCTCCATGCTTCCCTGCATGCATATACAAAAACAGACATGCATACACACACATACACACTTTTGCTAATACATCCCCTAATACACACTAGACATGCTTCCTTATCTACCGAGGTACCTGCATTAATGCTACCGGATTAAAAGTTCCCCGCGGGTAGAGCAGCAGTGCAGGAAAAGGCCACATTTTAAATTGCTATAACTTCTCATATGAGTCTATATGGCTTCATCATATAAGCATGCACACAGTCTGCAGTAAATCTGCTAAAATAGTGTTGGCCCAGTTGTGGGTGCATTTGCAAGGTTTGATTCACAGAATAAGACTACATTTTTGCTCAGAATTTTATGGTTAGAACAATTCACTTAAGGATAGAAATTATTACACAGCTCACGTTCTGAGGATTTAAAGGGTCTGGTCACATTTATAGTACTGTCATTATAAATGTTAAGGAGAAATAGACTTTTATCTTGTGTTAAAAAAATGGCTTCAGGATGTACATAAAGCTGGTTAAGCATTTTACATTTTTGCATTTGTGAGAATGTATCCAACATTTAAATTAAAAAAAAAAAAATTTTGGTGCTGACATAATGTAGGTTATTGCAAAAATTGAAGTTATTACATATGAAATAGTGACTTACCGTATACTGTAGGTTTTGTTTAGGTGGGTTCATTTCTCTGAATGCGTGCATTGTCCCACTGCTCCCAGGAGTGCAGGAGTGAGATAAGGCGGCTGCAATGTCAGCTTAACTGCGTCACTATTTGCCTTTTAACGCCTTTTAATGTTACACGATATTATCATCTCCCTTTGTGGACACCGCAGAGATCTTTTTAGAGTCATATAGTACAAATTAGGAAAGCTATTAAGCTGTGTTCCACCCCTGATGAAAAGTATGATTTGGTTCATAGTGCTTTTCATGCATGTTTTTAATACTGTGCCGCAGGCTCTCGTACTGTACCACACACACATACAATAGCTTATGATATGACTGGCTGATAGCAATGGTGCGACTGTGATTCATGGCCACAGCAGTTGCTTAGCTCTTATCTGACATACTCGTCGGATTGCATATTTCTAGCTAATGACCTTGTTTCAGTTCAGAAATGTCCTTCAGCTTCAGCTACTTTAAGCCCCAAGGCCACAGGAACTATGAGGCTGCATCATCCACCTAGCACCATTCTTTTCATCATCAGCACTCACGTGGAACCATACAATAAGAGCTACATTGAGACCTGGCCCCAGTTAAATGTTGAGGTCGATTCAAAAAAGCCGCATTGATTCCTCAGTCCCAATAAGTGGTCAGCTAGTACATCGTGGCTACAGCACCAGAGAGCCATAAGTCAATTTTGTGTGCGTGCACGTTGCATGCGTGTATCCATGTGTGTGTGAGGCTAAGGATGTGTGTGTGTGCATGAAAGAGCGACAGGGTGAGCGAGCCTGGCAGTATGATGTATTTTGCTTGGTCTGGATCAGTGTCATATTTCGCCCTGCAGGAGTGTCTCGCAAGGCAAGTCATGCACCAAAGTCTGACAGTCATTGGCTCTGATGGACAAGCCAGCAAATAAAATTTTCAGTACAAATCTATCTTCAGTCACACACAGTCCTGACGCACTCACCTCCACCTCCACCACTGCTGCTCACAATCAGTTACACATTACAGTAAATTTATAAAACTTAGTTTCTTTTTGTCTCCTTTGGTTTCTCACTTCTACTCTCTTTCTAAAGCACACATGCGCATGCTCACATGTTACTGCAATGAAGGAGATGCAGAGGATGACACCCCTCCAGCCCCCCCACCCCCCCACCCCCCCACCCCAACCCCACTCCCACCCCTACCTCCAACCCTCACTGTGTATGTGCATGCGTGAAGTTTTGCCGTGCGTAGGGCAGGGCTTTCATTTCCCTATGCTGATACAGTACTGCACTGTACCCAGTGTGCCAGAAAAAGCAGAGAGATAATGACATCCTATACCGGAGGCTCTAATTAGACTGCACCGGAGCGCTCCAGAGAGAGGAGAGCAGAAGGGGACAGAGGAGGAGGAAAAGTGGGAAAGGAGGGGATAAGGGAACAATGTGCTTAATAATGCATTTTATCGAAGATCTAAATGTATAGGGATTAGGTTAAGGGGTGAGAAGGCAGATGGCAGAGAGAGAAGGCATGAAAGGTAAGGGAAGAGTAGACTGACAGAAAGATACAAATAAGCAATAATGACCATGTGTTGTTGCCAGAAGTGACAGTACTGCAGCACTTTTAATGCCATAATGTGACTGCTTTACACCACCATGTGTCATTTTAATCTCAGGTTTTCCTATAAATGGGCTTCTCAGAAACAACCTCCAAAACCGCATTAATTTATTTTTTACTGGTATCCAAAGTAAGATAAAAAAGCAACATGCAATTGGCAAGTCTGAGCAACACAATCACATTTTAATCACACAAAATATATTTTTTGATATTCACAAAATAACAGCTCTAGTCAACTGCAATCTGTTTTTTTCCTAGTAAGATTTTCCTCTTGATATTTCTGTTTGGACAGCTATCCAAATTCAGCTGACAGCTGTTATTTGTTGCAGAATACTTTCAGTTGCCTCATTTTGACTCATAACAGCTATTACATTTTCTACAGACATCATTTGTGTCCTGTCTGTTTTACATGGCGTGGATTTTTCCATCACACCTGCCTGCACTGTCTGTCACTTTCCGCATCTTTTCATGGAGGTAATGGCCAAAATATGGACATTCATTCTGACTGTAATGAACAGCACGAACACTGTTACAGGCACCTTTTAGCAACAGTGAGAACATATTCTTCCCCAGTCAGTGATGGATTCTGCGTCATTATTGGGCGCTGCAGAATCAATGAAGAGGCAGCCAATTTCCCTGCTGGAGCCAATCTCTCGCCTTACAAATTGGTGATTGTATCTATCTGATCCATTGCCGTCTTTTGGCTTTGTGATGCCATCTGCACTCAGATTTTTCTTCATCCATGGTCAGTTCTTTCAGCAACAGGAGACATGGAAAAACATCACAAGCTTTTATTTATGTATCTGTAGGTTGGTGCATGTCTTTCTGCATGAGGAATTTAGCTGTTAAATAATGAGGTATCCTTGATCGTCTTTCCAGTCTGCACAAAGAGTAATTGGCATGTGTCAGACACTGGTTTAATGCATGCAAAAGGTGAGCAAAGGTATCACAGAGAAGAAGAATTTCAGTTATTACTTTTCCACAGTTAAACTCAGCAGGATGCATATGAAATGGCAAAAGGGAAACAATTGCAGCCTTTGATACCATTAAGACCATCTCATGTGATAAAAATGATACACTTTTTATCCAAGACTCTCATCTTTTACAGTATAAATAGCTGTATGTGGCAGCATGGTGCAAAGGCCAAATAATCTTGTTTTGTTGTTGTTGTTTTGTTTTGTTTTTAAGTTTACCTTGCAACAATCAGCTTTTAGATTTACACAGGCAGCCATTTCCAGAAGTCCCATATCACTTTGTGCTGCACTGATGTTGCATTTTTTATAGTTACACAAGAAAAGTGTTTTTTCTTATGACCAATATAAGCAGGAGAATCCATTATTGCCATCTGCTTTAAAGGTATAATGTGTAATAATTGGCCAGAGTTTTAGTTTAAAACATTCCCAAATGAACTAAAATTATCAACAGAATGTGAAGAAGTAACAGTTTAGACATTATGTCAAAGACCTATATGTATTGTGTTGCAGAGATATCTATTGAAGTTAGCATGCTAACCAGCTAGCCTCGGCCCGTACTGTCTTGTAATACCAATTTGTACCTGAGGGGCAATAGTGAGTCCCTGTAGCGTCTAGTCTGCCCTCAGTCCAACATGAGAGGAAGAACTAGTGGCACTGCCTAGTAATGGTGGAGCCAGACTGAATGCTGCTGAAATTTTCGCTGTATGACTTTTAATATGTCACTTTGTTAAGTTTTAAGATTTTTTAAGGTGAGAAAGTAACCATGCAGACTCCTAATATGTAGTCGGTTTATCCTTTGGAAAGTTGCACCAACGTTGGAGCATCCGGCTGCTGCTGCAGATGGGGAGACATCAGCTGTTCATGTTAGCTGATCTGACGAATTGCACTGAGTTGCACCATCTATGTGAAAGCTGGCATGAGCCATTTTGCATTGTAGCACATAATCTGGATCAATATTAAAATATCATATCAATAAATTAGGTCTCTACAGGATTACTGTGTTGTAAAATGGCATGCAATTAATGAAAAAGTGATGCAGAAAAACTGCTGTCTTACCATTAGTGAGTTCTGTGACATTTTATGATTTACACCTACCCTAGAGGCATGTGTGTAACCATTTAGTTGTGACTTAGAGTTATGTTGAAACTTATCTCTGTACGTCTTTCTGATCTGTGCAGTTCGTTTGTGATTTACCACTGTCTCTAATTTCTCCGTAGCATTATGATATCTTGACAACACCATAGCACAGATTCACTGTAAACAGTAAGCTTTATGCTATATTCAGTGAGTGATAATGATGGTGGGGTGACGTGCGTGTGTGTGTGTGTGTATGTGTGTGTGTTTGGGGGGGTGATATGCTGCCCCCTATTTGTTTGAATCAGGTGGCCAATTCTTACACATTATACATTTAAAAACAATTACTATTCTCCTGCCAGAATATTTCATGCAATTTTGAGGCAGATGCTTTAGACATATCTACATATCTCTTTAGAAACTGTATCAGGGTCTGCAACAACTACAACTTGTCACTGATGTTAATGGCAGCTTTTGCAACTCATAAAAACTTGCCTGATACCTTTGATTTATTGTGGGCTGTTTCAAGCGCAGCCCTTATTGATAATAGGAATTTAATGTGTTACATCATTTTTTTGTTCTATATAATGTATCATATTTACATAATATAATATTTACAGGAACGACAAAGTCAGTATAAAGTCAGTTAGTCAGCTGCCTCCTTCACCTGATGCAAAACAAAAATCCAGCCACCACCTGTAATGTACCAACACCACCAGCCAACCATAGCAAAGTTATGATGGTCGAGCTCTTTAATGATTATAGGTTCATTGATCAGCCATTAGCACCAGATGAAGTCCATTCATAAAACTGAATGTAGGCCTACATTTTATCAACAACATTTTGCAATTTTCATTAGTCTCCCCTGATTAAATTAATTTCATTTGTTTCAGACTGCTGAATTAATTGCATTTTTGTGCTGTGGATAGAAAACATCATGTGTAATTTGGCTGACGATGGAGTGGCTGGGCCAAGTGTCCCTAATTAACATGCTTGTTGGTACTTTTTCCAATTATGTGCCTCTTGAACTCAAATGGAGACAAATTTGGCCGAGAGCACCTGACTGTAACCTCAACCTTGATTATAACCTTAACAATTACACATCAAATCAGACGCGTTTGACAGCCTGCCACATGGAATGGAGCCATTTTTATACAGCATCTGTCCATAATGACTACTCTGTTCTTAACGTGTTCTTAGCACAATTAATTGGTGACCCTCAGCACCAAGTTTGTTTTTGTTAAGTTCTATCAATTTAGTGTGATACTGTGTCTTTTAAGGGGGTGTTATTGCTTTCAGGTCTCTCAAGTGGCTACACAGCAAAGGAGCTTGAATTTGACACTAGTCCCTCTCAGGTCATTGACATAACTGCTCTGCCACTGAGCAAGTTCATCCACCCTGCTGAGAAGCTAAATTTTTAGACACTTTAGACACAATCTCTATTTAAGACAGTTTATGGTCTCCTCAAGAGATTGTTCATAAATTCAATCATGTCTTTTCTGAAATAGGAGACAACTTGGCTTCTAAGATTCCACCTAGTAAAAATGATCCCCTAAAGTTCATTAATTCTCCTGTACTAGAAGATTTTCAATTTTCTTTGGATACGGAAGCTGAGATTCAGAAGGTCCTATATAATCTAAATGATTAATTTCCTGGTTTCGACAATATCCCTGGTAATCTATTGAAATTAGTTCAGGATCCAATACTAAAGCCTTTAACTCACATTCTCAAGCTTTCCTTACAAAACAATGTTGTCCCTGCTGAACTGAAAATAGCAAAAATCATTCCGGTATACAAAGATGATGACCCAGCTATTTTTTATCATTACCAACCAATTTCAGTTCTACCTTTAATAGCAAAAGTCTTGGAAAAACTTGTTCATGAAAGATTGTTGAATCATCTGGATAGGCATAATATTTCATATACGCAGCAATATGAGTTTAGAAAGAACCACTTTACTTCTATGGCTGTCTTGTATCTTGTTAATGAAATCTGTAGAGTTTGAGATAGAAAGGAAAGCACCATTGGAATCTTCTTAGACTTATCTAAAGCTTTCGATACAGTAAGTCATCCCATTATTCTTCATAAACTTTCCCATCTTGGAGTAAAAAAAAATCTGCATTGCTTGTTGTCTGTCTTTAAGTTACCTTAAAGACAGAAAACAGTTTGTCCCTTACAATGATATTAGTTCTTGTTTTATATCACTTGTGGTGTACCTCAAGGATCAGTCCTCGGGCCATTATTATTTTTGATTTATATTAATGATTTATGTATCTAACAAACTGGCTAAGATACTATTTGCTGATGACACAACAGTTTTTATTCACATAAAGACCCTTACAAAGTATTAAATAAACCACTCATTAAGATAGGTGATTGGTTTAACTATAACAAATTATCTCTCAATATTAAACAAACATGTTTCGTTATCTGTGATATTTGGCCAGGGAATGATGACCAGCTCTTATATATGCTACACATATATACACATACATACTATACATGTGCAGTCTACACATTTTGGTGTACAGTTTGATGAGCCTCATCTTGGAAAAAACAAATTAGCACAGTTACTACTAAAAGTGTTGGAATTCTGGGAAAAATCCAACCTATGATAAATACTGAGGTTGCCACTCTTTTATCTTCCTCTATGGTTTATCCATGTATACATAACTGTAACTCAGTCTGGGCGTGTGCTCATCCCACCAAACTTGTCTTTATTTTTCATCTTCAGACACAAGCATTAAGAATCATTAACTGTGTACATCTGAATCTCATCTCAACCTTTGTTTCTCAAGTCAGGCATCCTCAGTGTTTATCAAGATAATCTTTGTAAACTGCCCACCAGTAATTAGTCATTTTTATTTTATTTTAATTACTTTGTGTACTTGTATATATGGATGTCTGCTACTGTGTGCAATCTTATCTTTGGATTTATTTTTCTCTCTTCCCATCCTTTTAATATTTGTTCTCCTTTTCTAATTGAGTAAGGTTCAAGCCCATCTGAGGGTTTTTTGCACTGTCCATCACATTTTTCTGTTGTTTCTGTTTATATCAATTTGTATCTTTTGCATATGTGTAAACAAATAAAAAATAAATAAAAATAAAGCTTTCAATCACATAAAAAAGCACTGTACTGGAAATCGATGCAATATTGAGGAGACCACAACAGTAGTCTCCAGTAACGTCTGCTAAGAAAATTTCTTAAGAACCTCTTTTCATCTTCCAGCCCTGCCTTCAGGGATTAAGACATTAATATCAATACAAGTTAAAACACTCTTTGACGAATTGATTTTTAGCAAGGGAATATACACCACATAGACACCACATGTGCATATATTCATCTTTGTATCGTAAAGCCAGCAGTGACACTGAGCAGTATTTCATTCCACTATCATAGCCTGGCAGACAAAAAATGTCCTTTTTCTTGTGACAAAGCCAATATAACCAGCAAAGTTAGAGAATATGACACATTTTTATTAGATGGAAGATCATTGACACCAATGTGCAACCTCAAGGGAATTGGCTAGCTTGTTTTTCCCCTCCGATCCATTTCACTTGTCATGTTGTTGAAGCCAAGTTGACATTGTGAAGTCCATTATCCCGCTTCATCTGCAGCTTTCGTCTTTGGGCATTTAAAGTTTCACATTTCCCTGTCACAGTTCGGGAACGGTCCTCTCATTAACCACAATGATGGCGAGTGCTGTGCACAGTGGACCAGAACCATAGCTGTGATTGGGTGATCTCAACCTGATGAATGAGTGACAGACAATGATGTGAGGCCAAGCAGGAAGTGTTAGGTTCACCTAGCTGTTGTGAAGAGTCAAGGTGGATATTTCAATCAACAAGGGATTGTTTGGATATTATAATAACCCATATACTGTCAGAGTTTGAGTTTGTCATAGATTAAGTTGTTTGATGATTAGTAAGACATTAGCTACATCATTGTTATATACTACTGTAGGCATGTTGGCATTTTGGTTTTGAATGAAATAAATGATCTTTGTTTGAAATGAACTGTAAGTGCATGAGTGCATTTTCTTCCAAAGCTTGTCGCAAAATGTCCAAGGTCTTCTTAAAGTTAAACAAGGTTGTAGGTTTTGTATAACACTTTATCTAACAGATATGAATAATGAGTCTAAAGCTAATAGACTCTGTATGTCTCCTCATTTGATATGCGTATGTAATGACTTTACACAAGCTGCAGTCTGTCAGTCTTATTTCATTACAGGGCTGCTGTGTCTGGCACTGGGATAATGAGTAAGATGCACAGGCCATAATAGGAAGGAGCTGAAATCTTTTCTTCTCACCTCTCTCTGCTCTATTTTGTTCACCTCTTTCCTCTGTCATGTCCACACATTTAAATTTCCTCACTTGACTGATTCTTCTAATTCTCTTTGTGTTTTCCCTCCACTCTGCATCCTTGCATTTTACAGATCTACCTGCGTTTTCTCGACTATGAGATGGCCAATTCCAATGAATGCAAGCGCAACTTTGTGGCAGTGTATGACGGTGGCAGGTGTGGATACTCAACATTTTTTAAACTCTCTCTAATTTAATAAGTCATACAGAAGCTCAAAGTTGCATAGTTGCATATTAATTTTTTATGTCCTTTATATTGTGACAGAGACTTAATCATCTCTTCACCTTGAGATCTCAACTTACAATGTATGCTTTTTATTGTGAACAAGAATTAAATATTTCATTAAGTTAATTCAAGAAATAAAGGATTTTAACAGTATAGGGTTCTTTTGCCCTGGTCTGTTCATGTCAGCTCGCCTCAGATGACCTGCTGGGTAACAGACTGAGAGCTAAAGACCATGATTGATCAACATATTAGATTTTACATTACAGGAATCAATTTCTGACACAAGGAGAAATATTGTATCTCTCTATTCCAGACAAATTCAAAAGTGTCAGTAAAAGGAAAAGTTTAACATTTTCTGAAATATGCTTGCTATCTTGCCAAGAGTTAGACCACTCGTATGTCTGCACAGTAAATATTCAGCTACAGCCAGCAGATTAGCTTAGCTTAACACAAAGACTGGAAATACTGCACCTGTCCAAAAATCAAGGCAGATGTTGTTACCTTTGAACAGAGCCAGGTTCTTTTTCCCCTTGTTTCCAGCCTTTATGCTAAGCTAAGCTAACCGGTTGCTGGGCTGTAGCTTCATACTGTAACAGACATATTAATAGAATCAATAGAATAGCCAGACGACAACTTTATAAGCAACTTCACTTGTAAAACAATAACTTATTTTTATCTCAAGATAATGAAATATTCAAATCATGATCAACATGATATGTTAAGATAAGGATGTAATTGAATTATCAACTATGATATGCCTAAAAACAAATATGATCTCTTCAACATTATAACTTATCTTGAGATAACCACAATATTCAGCTGTGATCACAAGATAACAGGCCTGAAAAATTGGCTGCTGTGGGCTTGTGTTCAGAGATTATTGAGATGCATAGCACATTTCCTCTTCATAACATAATGTGGATTCTTATCTCATCCTGTCTCATCTCAGCTCGGTGGAAGATCTGAAGAGCAAGTTCTGCTCCACGGTGGCCAATGACATCATGTTGGTCTCCACACTGGGCGTCATACGTATGTGGGCAGACGAGGCCAGCCGGAAAAGTCGCTTCCGCATCCTTTTCACGACCTACCAAGAACGTAAGGCACTACTCAAAATGCAGATGCCTACATTCACACTCAAACACATATTCTGTCTGAGAAGCATACTGTAAAGATTTTTATTGCAACATGACCCACCTACTGAGGGAAACTGATTAGCTTTATTAATCAGACCACTACTCCATGACAGCGACATTGACACCAAAATAAAAGAGGGTTTGTCTTTAGTGTTAGCCATTAAAGGAAGATGGAGGCACAGTGACCACGTTTATGGCGAGTTATATCGGGTGCTGCTCGTAAGAAAGGTGCTGTCAGAGGTTTCCATTTAGTTTTATGACCATTTAAATAGCAGCAAGCAGGAAACCAAGGAATATGATTTCCATTATAGAGAATATTGCCTGTAGGTGATTGTGAAGATGACAGTATTGTCAGATTTGAGCTCAACTGCAGCGTCACCACAGGTGGAGCATCTATACTGGCCAATGCCTTATTGTAAAAGGGAAGAGAGAGAGAAAGGAATATGAGAATGATCTATAGTGTGCTTGCATCTACCCATTTTCTTTGAGCCAAACACCTGGGAGAGATTAAAATGCACACAGAAATACACAGAGTACGCACACACATAGTCTTCATCTTCCATTCACTGGCTTCCTATTGATGGAGCTTGTAGTTTGACAGGGGTTGCAGAGGGCATTCTTTATACTAGTGAGGTGGATGAAGAAGCTTGTGTGTATACAGTATGTCATTGTCAGTCAGTGCCTTTTAATGCCATAGATACAAGGACATAGTACACACACACACACACACACACAAACACACACACACACAATGAACATTGCATCTGCATTTGAAGAAAAATATCTCAAAACAAACAGGGTATGATTAAAAAAAGAACAATAAAAGGTTAGCAAAACAACTAATTATAACATGATCTACATATAAGAATAATATGACATTTCATTAACTAATATTTTAAGATGTATTTGTGGCTCTGCTGGAATTATAAAGAGGTGTTTTGTTCTTTATTATTAGGAAACACGATAACACTACTACTATAAGTAACCCTATTTAGCGTTTATAAGTAGTATATTTTATATTATTTTATATGTTATATTTTATAACATTTATGGTTTATAACATACTATAATGTAGTTGCAAGTATACATGTAGTAGTGTTTATTAATGTGTCTGTCAACAGCTATAATTCCTAATGTAGTTAACTCTATAACTCCTCCAGTTGTAATAATATAATATATAATAAAAACTTTTAAATGTCCTTATATATGGTTATACGTAGATTTTAGTGTGTCATAAATCATTTCTTAAATGTTTACATACTGCTTATAAATGCTAAATAGCAGGGCTTAAAGTAAAGTGTTACCAAAATCACAATGCTCTATTAATGCCACAGTGTGTCATATTGGGATTATAGTTATTTAGAAGAGGAAATAATGCATCTTGGATGAAGGGATGTACCTAGAATAGGTATTTAAAAGTGTGCTGAATTTGTTTTGCCTTCATGCTGCATGGTTGATTGGATTTAATGAATGTCACAAACTATAGTCGCACACATAAGGAATCATCAAACCCTGAAGGACAATCCGTTGATGTTCCTAATATACCTAAAACATGTTTACATGCACACTGGTTGTATTTGTATATTTTAGCTACAAAAATCTTATACAGAGTAGGTGACAGCAGTAGCAGCGGAGTTGTTTGTGTTGTGAAATCTGCGTCCCTTTTGTAAGGCCTTTTCACCAAGCAAAGCCAGGATGTGCTGTTGCCGGGGCAACGCTTCTGCCTAAGTCACTCAGGCGATCCCCAGCCAGACCTCAGCCTTTAGAGCAGCATCCACCACTGCTCAGCAGCACTGCACCAACCCTATCAACAGTGAATGTTCAGGTGTACCAGAGCACTGAGAAGCAGAGGCAGCAGTAATTCAGTCTAGTGTGCAGTGTTGACTCACTTCTCTTGCAGATCAACTTGTTTCAACAATTTTCAAAAAGTAAAACACAATGCTATTCTTTGGTACTGGGAGCATGATGCATCTTATTTCAATATGCATCGTCATTTGTTTCAAGAAAAAACAGGAAACTGCAGTCGATATGCAGCAAGTGAAATTACATTTCCCCCTTTTTTTTAAGGAAAACATTTTAAGAATCAAAACTATATTAAATGACTCATTTCCATGATGTGATGAGATGTAACTCAAGGCATATGTTTATGTCAGTGTCTTTCTTATGAGTACAAAACACTGAAAAATGTTAGGTGATTTTGTTGATTTCATAATATAAAACAAACAAAGAAAGAGTGGAAACAAATAATTCGACAATATTTTGCAACATTAATGCTCCCCAATAAACTGAAAGCCAATTAATGCAATTTAATCACTTTTAAGGAAAAATCCACCCTAAACATTCATGTGCTACCCTAAGACTACCTAGATCTGATAAAGTGTACCAATTTTAGGCATCCGTTGCCAGTATTAACGAGAAGAAAGTCTGTCCATCTTGTTTCTCTTGACTTATTCCAGGTATGTTTATACTGAACAGACTTCTAGTGAGAAGAATAAGCCCTCTTTCACACCAGTGTTCATTTCATTAACAAAAACTATGACTAAATATGTTGGTGAACGACCATTTTTGCCATGACTAAGACGAGACAATGACAAGATGATGACGAGACGATGATGAGACGGCAGCAACGTCGTTAAACACTAACTGTGACTATATCAACATGCAATGTTGTTGACGAAAAAAGACGAGACTAAAATATAGTTTAAAAAATAAAAACTTCACCAAAATTTCTTTTTAATTTCTTTGACAAAAAACAGGAGACAAATATTATAGACTTTTTTAAATTCTAAATTACAATCCAAATATCCTGTTCACTGGATGGCATGTGCAGCAGTTCCATTTTCTGTGCTGTGCATGTCATATCAGGACTACACCAGCACAATGCGCACAGTGAGGAGTACAACTATTTTACAGAAAGCAAGGTTAATGTTAATAATAAGAATGGAAGCAATGTGGCCATGAAATAGCTGGTAAGAATACCACAAACCCGAAGAGCCACATTAAGGCCACAAAGAAATTGAAGTTGGTTAATGGTATGCTATGCAGGCTTTTTCCTAAAAAAAAAAAAAAAAGTAAATTAAATTAGTAAATGTAGAGGCATTAATTCCTCTCAATCATCACTTATGACTTATGACATATGTTCAGGATGTTTCTGGGCGTCGACCTTTAGGCAGTGGGTGTGTAGCCCCCAGCCAAGAACAATGCGCAGGGTGTGATCTTGGGACTGGTAGCGTAGCGGCCAGGTAACATCACTGTCTCCATCTCTCTCCTCTGCTCCACTCTGCTCTCTGTCTCTGTGTCATGGATATATAAAGAGCCGCAGGTCTGTGTGTCTGCTTGTCTGAGGGCGGGGCTGAGCTACACACACGCAGAGCAGAGAGGCCACAGCGGACAGGATGAAGCTCTGCGTTCACACGAAATCTTATCTTATGTTTTGTAACTATGGCAAGCAGCACGGAATGAGAGACGGGAAGCAGCTCTCAGCAATGTCAACCCTTTACTGACATACAACAAAAGGGGACAGGATCTCAAAACAGCAGCAAAATACAGCTGTGGTTAAGAAATGTAACAGCCACCTTACTCATGGTTAAAACATGATGGGAAATGAGAGCCATCGCTAAGTACTGTATCAAGATGGTTTATGTTGGTAATTGTCATTTTTGTGCTGGTTTATAGTTTCAACCTTGAGCGAGGTGGCTGTTACATTTTTTGACCACAGCTGTATTTGCAACTGTGTTTGAGATCCTGTCTCCTGTGTTGTGTGTCAATAAAGGTTGACATTGCTCAGAACTACCTCCTGTCTCTCATTCTGCACTATATATAATCAACATGCTACATAACAAGTAACAAGTTACTTTTTAATGGTAGCAATGTTGTAACATAGTACGTAATTTTTAAAAGTAATGTTACCCAACTCTGCTTATAGGGAAGTTTTTACAATAAGTGCTCCCTAGCCACAGTAGCTCCTGAGCCTTTATATGTTTGTTCATATCTGCCAGTTCCCAGTGGGAACAGCAGTTTTTAGAGAACCATTCGCAGTTGCTGACTCCCAGCGAGATGCTCCAGTGGGGAGTGCAATGTTCCCAAACGCAAACATCCACCGTTATCATCTGTGCAGTGTTCACACCTGCTGATACTACTGATCCCGCTCTGTTTTCAGGCTTAGGGACACACACACACAGACACACACAGTCCTCTGCAAAACTACAGTGTAAGATTACAAATGTTTGAAGTATAAGAAAGTGAAGCCTATCTTTACCCAAAAAGCAATTATGTCTTAGGTGATAAATGTGCTTGTGTGACACCTCAGCTGTCAGCATTGTTACGCCTCATCAACAGATTCCTGTCTCGGGGGTTGCAGATGGAGATTTGCTCCGGCTTCACTACACACATCACTTCTTGTTTCTTGCAAATCTTCTTTACTGTATGCATGAAAGCATTTGAGAACAACACAGTATGCTAATGTCTGAAGACATATGGATCTTTGATATATCTTAGATCAGATTATATCATCTCTGCACACTTGTTATCTCGGTTGCTTTGGGATTAAGAAGAGTACTGTGCAGATATTAGATTGCAGCAAAGTATGGATGGAGGAATGGAGGGATGGATGATAGGCTCTTGCAGTATGCATTTTGTAGAAATTCCACTGACTGGGATTTACTAGCATGATCATAAAAGTAATAAATGCAATATACTTAATTTGTTGACAAAGCCCAATGATTTTGCTGCGTGTCTTTACACTATACACCATGTCATCCAAAGCAACACTTACGTATGTTAACGGTACATAATACTTCTAGACGGTGATAGCAGGAAAATAAAAATATAGTATTAAAAAGTATTAAAAAATTAACTTAACAGATTAAAATGTAACACAGGAATCAGTAATGGAAGTAACATCCCAAATTAGAGCATACAAGACTTTTGAAAAAACATAATTATTGCAAGATGAAAACAACCTATTGGATAAAATAGGGATAAAGACTCAACATCATCATCTCTGAGAATAGCCTAACTATGCAATTATAGTGCCAAAACACAAATCTTTGATGGTTGTTTGATTTTTCAGAATCTATGATAACGATGTGTTGCTTCTAGTGCCTCACTGCAGAAGTCTCTTATCCTCTTGGAGCCCCCTCTGCAGAGACACCCAGACTGTTTTCATCAGGCACTCATTTAGGAGTTAATTTATGCCTCCAGCAGTGACTAGGAACGTTTATGTGTGGTCAAAAGGGCACTTTATTACAGAATGTCTTGAAATTAATTTCGCAAGGGATTAGTGTGGATCGCGCTCTGGTCTCGCCCTGTGGTGTGTACATGAGAGAGGAGGATTCAGCAGCAAAATGAGAGGGGGTGGGCTCCCTCTGGTGGTTATTAGCAAAAAAGAAGTGTTACAGTTTTGGCATATGCAGTACAGTATGAAAGAAAAGGAGAAACAGAAGAGCACCAGAACACACACAGAGAGCCAATATGACTCAGGAAATGCTGGCAAAGGCCCAGACAGGGTGGGATACAGAAAGATAGAGCTAAGTCACTCTAATTTGGTGTGTTATTATTCACTTGGGATGAGTGCTAGGATGAAAACAGCCATACATCACAGTTGTAACACTGTCAAATAGTCCCCAGCTCTGCCATACCACTGGCAAGCTGCTTTAGTACCCACTGCCAGTGCTTTGTGTGTGTGCCTGTGGGTGTGTGTAAGAGGGGGGAGAGTCAGAGATAAAGAGAGAGAATGGGAGACAGAGGGGAAGGACGTCGTCTCTGCTACCTAACAGAGCCATCCATTATATTCACATGTCAGTGGCAAAATAAGTAACTTTTGGAACATTCAGAGTTGAAAGTGGTTTCAAAATACTTTTACCCTCAGCAACTTTCCCACAAGGCCATGTGAAAAATGGATAGTATGTATAATAACAGTATAATAATATTTTATACTGTTGTGACATTGTGTGTAGCTGTATATATATATATATCTTTTGTAAATATCTGTATATATTTTAGGAGGAAGTATGTCCAGAGTTATTAGTATAAGGTTACAAAAAGTATGTCATATGTGATTCTTATTAAAGGGAAAGAAACTAACTAAAGAAGTGTATAGTTCTATGCAATGTATTGATTTGAATTAGTCCATTCTTTGTGTAATTTTAAAAGGTTTGTGCTTGATCCAATAGGTTATTCCAATATGCATCAACAGTGCAATGTTCAATAAGAAGTTTTTCATGATTGAGGCAGGAATTGTTGAAGGTAGATTATGGAGGATGATAAGCCTCTTGGAGTAGTATATAGATTGTTGAATACAGATTCCCTTTGAAACTTTTATTTTTCCAGGACATCAACACCAAGAACAACATTACTTTCAAACAACCATAGCTGTAGCAGACCACTGTTTACCCAGTGTGGATAAAATATATATGAAGTCCCCGATCTCATATTGCAATAAAGAATTTGTGTATATGAGTCTTTTTTTTCCTTTTTCTTTCTTTTTTTTTTTTTAACAAATGACACTTAATACTGGGGAAAATTACATCTTTTTTTCTTAAATTAATTAAAATAACACCCAAATGAAGAAAAACATTTAAAAATGTACCACTGAATAATACAAAAAAAATTTGCCCATTGTTAATCTAATTACTGACCCCTGCTATAAACAATACGTTACATAAGACAAACTCTTTTGGCTTGTGGTTCACTTGCTATAACACTGTTCTGCTGTGACAGTGGGAAGCAATGAATTGGCCAATCAGCTGGCTTATGCATTAGTATGATTGGGTGTTGAGAGCAAGGGCACCTTGGCTTTAAATTATGTAGTTATAAGACATGGAGCCCATAACATTATCACACTGATTTTATGAGCATGTCTTGCAGATGGGTGGCTCTGCCCTCACACTGTAGTCATAGAAAGATGAAGACATGGGATGGCAGTGTTATGTCTCAGTGGGGCCACGCTGGGAGGGCAGGTGTCGTGATGCATCATGTGTTTGAGGACATGCTCGTGTTTATTGCTCGGTTTAGATGTGTGTTGACAAGAGCTGTGCACCATGGATGATTGTGAAATGTCATGGCAGTCTCTCCAGACACCACACACACACACACACACACACACATACAACACACGCGCATTCCAAGAAATTCATTCATATCCACAAGTTGTCTCTGCAAATGTTTGAAGAGGAGGGTGAGGATGAAAATTCATGAAGAACAGATGGGTTCAGGGGAAACAGGTCTGATTTGAGTAATGCCCATCCAAATTTATTTCCTCAAAGACTGGCACACTGGAGCTTCCCTTCCTTCAAATACTGATTTGTGCTGTTGCATATATAAGTGTCCCACAGATTTGCTGTAGTTAATGATGGGAAATCCACTGCAGAAAAGTAGTTTAGATTTTTACTCAACTGTGAGCAAGTAAAGGAGAATGTTACAGTTGAGTGAAGTCAGTACACATACAGTAGACTTGTGTGACAACTATTGTGTTAAATCTTTTTCAGCTCCATGTGATGCAGATGCCTTCTTCTGTCACAGTAACATGTGCATAAACAACACACTGGTGTGCAATGGCGTGCAGAACTGTGTCTACCCCTGGGACGAGAACCAATGTAAAGGTGAGATGTTACATTTACAGATGTTACATGTCCCTCCTGATGCAACATTTGTAGGTTTATGAAAGCAAGTTTTAGCACCATGGAGAGAGATATGAGGAGAGACTACATTTGTGTTTGAATGTTTCAGCACCATGGAGAGAAACAGAGAAAGCAGCTGAGTTTGAATTTAAAACAAAACAAAACCTCACTGGGATGGGTTATGGATACAAAAATCAATTAAATTGCAATACAAGGAGTACTCACACACTAGAATCAAAGCTCCCTTTAATTTAATTAGTAACGTTTCAACCAACCATGCACCCAAGCAGCCACATCATTGTGATCATTTTTGTACAATTTTTAGTTTCTTTTTTTAAATTCTAGAGTAACGTAATACCCCCTGAAAATCTTGATATTACTGTCCTCCAGTGGTTTACCTTCTCACCTTGCTGGAGTGATATACAGATGTACTCCAGGACCCTGTGACATCACTGTCAGGTGTGGTTATAGATATAACAACACACTTCTGACTACATTTAACCACACCCATCAGTTATCCTGGATGTGGTTTGAGGTAAAACAGGAATGAAACTTTCACAATCTGAATTCACCCTCTAACTGATCCTGGTCTTGGTCCAGGTTGATGTCCAAGAGTTGGTCTCTCATGCTCTTTGTTTTCGTTTCCCTTTTTTTGGCCCTGAAGTAAGCAAGACCCTGAAGATACTGCCAATTTCTTAATTTGTTTTGTACTTCAATCATTCACTCCGCTTGATCTATGCATTGATCCCCAGTGTCTTGATACTGGCAGCTTCATAATTTATCTACTTCTCTGACTGAGATTTCCTTATTGCAGCATATTCGTATATGATGCCATTCCAATAATTAACTGAGATGTCTGAAGACCAGGGGGATAAGCCAGTTTTTTTATTGTATTATATTGCCAATTAATTTGTCTGCTGTTATTTGACCTTTCATCACTGTATTCCAAGTACATAAGATGAGATCTATACTTCAGCTGCCCTGAACTCTCGTCAATAAATACAATGTGTATTTGATGACCATTACGCCATTGTGCTTGTCTTTCAGTAAATGTGTTCTAGTTTGTTTTTCCTTCTTCCAGATCAGATTGAAATGTTGTACAGAGAAGATTCCTGTGTAGTATGTATGCCAATGACAAATTGCATCAATTAAATTCCGCATGGCCTATTCCTCACTCAGACTAAGATACCTTTTCACCCTACAGTCTGAGTTTGAAATTGTGCAGAACTCAGCAAGAGAGGACCATGTTTCTCATCATGTTACTCTGTCTTCTGCCTTCTCTCCGCTCTAGTAATGCATAGGGCCAACGCAGTGCCCACATTTGTCCTCATTAGCTGTAAAATGTCAAGTTTTATTCCTGTCTCCTTTACGCTTCTGAATGTAACCATGTACTGTCACTGAAGCCTTGTGTGCTGTGCTACAAGTTCATCCAGCATTTAAATGTCAGAGATCTCCCCACAGATTGCTTCTCTACACACTCTTAGTCTCTGCTGCTCTCTGTAGTTTCCCTTGTGATAAATAGACTATAGCTGTAACCCAGAAAGACCTTTTCGTCCGTCCGTTTGATAGCTCATGAAAGTTGTGGCCTTAATTTTGGTCCATTTGTTAGGAACTATGCTTTTTCTTTCTTTTAGCTTGTGCTAAGGATTTTTTATTTTTTTTTTACAATTAACTGTTCACTAAGGCTCACCGCCAAGTGCTAAGCCTGTCAAGCTTACTATTTGCACCTATGCAGTTTACAGTGATAATAGTGGTGGATTATCATTAGAAATTCTTGGTAACATTTGAAAGATTGGGTCTTTTATTTCATATAGATATACTGTGATTTTTTTCAGCTGAAATGACAACTGTCAGTGGCAGATTTTATCAGCTGTAGCTAGCTAACAAATTAAGGTAACATTACTTACCTGAGTTCATTGAGGACATTGTCGCCAGCTTACTTTTTAATGTTTCAAGCTGACTCGTCTTAAAAAAAGGATCCTGTCAAGAGTTCCTAAATATGCAGTTGATTCATGATATCGTATAAAAGAACAATGCTAAAGCTGATAGGTCCCAAAAAAGTCAGCATCCTCACCAGTTCATGACCCACCTACAAGACATGGAAATAAAGAAACGTTGCTCTTGTATTGCAGTTTAGAGGTAGTTGATCGTAGTATTATAAGTATAAAGGAAGAATGGAAGGCCAGGCTGTTATTTTGTACCATGTTTAGCTGCTTAACTTACATTCTTGAACAAAGCAAGACAGGTGTTCCTGCTTCAAAGTATGTACTTTGAAACAGTATGATTACTTTTAACATAATGAGAGAAAAAGCTTTTAGGATGAGGACTAAGCAATATGTTTAGTGAACACTATCTCGAGTAACAAATGAGTGGCCTTGCTTTAGTGAAAACTTCCCAAAATACAATACAGCAAAACAGCTAGATGATATAATAGCATCCAGGACTAGCATCCACACAGTGGAGGAGCACTACATGGTAAATGTGCTGGTCATGATCGGGGCTTTTATGAAACGTAACCCGCAACCTCACCAAATTATGTAGCACGACATGCCCCTGGCCTTGGAAGTAATGCTTGGTTTGGTAACTTCTCTACTGCATGTGGTAAGCTAGTTAGCTGGACATGCTATCATTTGCAACTTACATTAGAGTAGATAGACACACTGTTTGATCCATTCCTTCAACTTTTGCCCAATGCAGATCACTTAAACATGCAGAGAAATCTGTTTGACAGGCCTGCTGTGCCTAATTACAGTTGCTAAGCAGAAAGAGGTTTGGCAAACAGTCAGTTAACTGGGAATACAGTTGATTTTCACAGTTCTGTAGCACACTTGTATGTATTTTGTTTTCTAATAATCATCTTCCATGACATCATACAAGGCCATATAAGTTATATTCTTATAAATGTTCCCTTTATGTTTCTCTACCCTGTACAGAGAAAAGGAAAGCAAACATCCTGGACAACCTGAACAACACAAACGGGACCATAATTGGTGTCACTTGTTGCATCGTCCTCATTCTCCTCATCGTCTCCGTCATTGTCCAGATCAAGCAGCCACGTAAAAAGTACATCCTGCGGCGTGAGGACTTTGACCCCACCATGTTTCAAGAGGTCTTTGAGCCACCTCACTATGAGCTGTGTACTTTACGTAGTGCCACCACAGCAGCGGCAGCCTCAGCAGACTTAGTTGACCTGGCGGAAGACTTCGAGAACTACCACGCCCTTCGACGTGCCTCCTCACGCTGCGTCCATGATCACCACTGTGGTTCATCCTCCAACCCCGGCTCAGCCCACATATCCCAGCTGTCTCTCAGTGGACGAGGAAGCCGTGGAAACTTGAGCGCTCGTGATGCAGCGGCCGCCACTCTGCTCACAGACCTTCCACAGCCGCCTATGGCAGTGCGGCCCTTGCTGCCAGCCACGGGAAACCGCAGGAGCATTTTGGTCATGAAGCACAGCTACTCACAAGAGGCAGCGGACAATGGATGTGACCTGGATGATGACCTGGAAGAAGTTCCCACCACCAGCCACCGGCTTTCACGCCACGAGAAGGCAGTACAGCGGTCAGTATCCATAGATTTCTGATGAGACAAGAGCAACAACCCTAGAGTTAACTATGGGGATGTTTGAAATGTGTGTGGGATGTTTACATTATATTTTTGTTTACCTCTTATTTTAGCTTTGTTCTTCCTCTTCCTCTCATTATTTTCAAGATTATGAAGCTTCTTTTTTGCTTTGATCCTTGTTCTTTCTCTTCTTTCTATCATTAAAAACTTTTTTTTTCAAATTTTCACAAAGGGCTAAATTATGATAGACAAATTGGCCCCCTCTTGCATGCTCAGCCTTGAATATGTAAATTAGCCCCCTGCTAGCTTTCCTCAAATGATGATGTATAGCATACATCTAAGACTCTATTGTACATTGGGGTTTGTCAGAGTACTTTAAGCAAATACAAACCTCATTTTAGCAGATATTATTTCTGCAATCAGTCTGATTTTGACTGTTAACGCAAGGGCTTTGAATCGGTGCCTGATATTCATAGACATGACGAACATGAATGCAAATTATCATAAAATATGCATTTGTATTCCCAACTGTTATACTGAAAATATATGACTTATATTCTATATAGCTCAATATTTTGGCATGAACAAGATTTTCTATTAAAAAAAAAGAAGTATTTTACTGTGTACTTGCATCATAACTGCTTGAAAAGTAACTGTATATGTTTACAAAAACACTATGTGAAGGTATCAGAGTACATTTTTGGAAAAAAAAATACTTCAACCTTCTCCTGCATGCACTTTTAATGTGCTCTTTCAGAGTGTTCTTGACTGTTTATTAATTTTCTACAAGTCTGCATGCAAGGCTCTTAGAGATTAGCACATAACTAATGACATATTTTGCTGTTATGTAGCACATTATGCATTATAACCTCTCTATGCAAAAGGAATTTGATATTAAACAAAAGAGCCATGACATTTCAGGTTCTGCCTCATTGGCTCTTTGAGCAAACATGAATCAGAGTACAACACAACTAGGGTCTAAGAGACAATCTCAAGGTAAGCACCCTTATCCAACAATCAACATCTTTATATGTTATTGTGTAGTCATCATTTGCCCAGTCAGTATATACTTTTATGTAAGTTATTTTTCCTTTTCTGTGATTTTTGCGCGGGCTTATATATATAATTTTTTTTATGTTTTTTAATTGTTCATTTTCACCAAGATGGTTTTCCTGCTTGCAGCCATCTTGTCCTCCTAGTGAGTTTGTTTGAAGTCTCTGTGATGCTCAAGTTTACTGTATGTCCTATTTTCCCGAGGACATACATTGTATTACTCAGTGGATATTCATTGGCATGGACTTTTTCAGTCATCTTAAGTTGAAGCTGTTATCAGTTAATATGTCTAACCTTTTCACTTTTCTCCCAGTAGGCCTACAACAAAAAATTACATTAATAATGTAAAGAAACTTCCACACAAAGAACAAAATTGAAAGCAGACAAAATCCCTGATGTTTTCATCATATAACATCAGTGGGATTTTTGCACTGAACCAAAAATTAAAGATAGCACACTGGGATAATTGAAATATCCTATTAATCTCTTTGTAATATACAAATCTTCATTGATCATAAACTTATACAGAATTCCTCTGTAGTTTTGCATGGTTTATGTCTCTTGTAGTGTTTGATTTTGTGTTTGGTTAATTGTGAAGCATAGTATTTACGCCTGTGTGTAACATTTCATGTGTATGCTCCACGATACTGCTGTCATGAGGACATAATAAGCCCAATATATTATATTTATGTGAGATTTAACTGTTAATTAAAAAGTTTGACGCAAAGTAGAGCTGCAGAAGCTCATGCTTATAAATAATGGAGCAGTCACATAAAGTGCTACCTATTGTTTTGTCGTTTAGTGTGAAAAATGTGTTCTGTTGTGTGTGCGTGTGTGTGTCTGCTTATGTTCTACATTACGTTGCATTGTCTCTATCATGTAGACTTCTTGAGAATAGTGCAATCCTGGATCAGTACGAACGGGCGTCACTGACATATGAAAAAGCGGAGCGAAGATTTACACCAGCATGATGCTGCTGATGATGATGAAGGGACACTTTGACGAAAAGGATATTAAATATGTATTCATGTGCAAAGATGAACACAAAGGACTAGATGAAAATACTCCAGCTGCTATGCTGTGAACAGGGGAAGTTATGAAAATCAGTCAGCTCTATACTGTACGTACTGTAGTCAATCCAGATTTTTTTGTCTCAGTGGAAAGATATAGATCTTTAGATGAAAATGATTACTGAAGTGAATTTGGGATGATAGTCAGAAACATTGTCATTGTCATAGATTCCTCACTGATAACAAAATTAATGTGATCAAACATCTTCAATTTACTTTTTAAGCATGCATTTTTCTAATTAGTAGCATACATATTATGATTTTAATAGCAAATTATAGATGCTTGCCGTTTGTCAAATTTAAGATAATATATTTTGTTTTATTAGTGAAAATTGGAATTGAACTCAATCTAATTACTAACATAATCCAATTTAATATTGTTGAAATATCCAAAGGCAATTTAATTTGAATAACAATATAAGGCCCAGGTGTATGGCTTATGCATGCTTCTTTTATATCCATTAAAACATTAACATACTAACATTAAAATATGAAAGTCCCCCATCTACTAATACATGAGTCATATGGACATAAGAAATGGGAAAAAAGCCTCGTTGAAATTAATTAATTGCATTGCATGCTGTTGCTTAGCTAAATCATTAGGTACAGGGCACTGCTCAAATAAATTTCACCATTTTCATTTTATCACAGACTAACTTTTTGACAGGCATCTTTTCTTTGAAAAAGAGTCCTTTTTCTTTGTCAAACATATTTACTTCAAGTCTGTTTGTCTTCTAACTGTCTTCTACTGTAGAAGCTTAATATCTTTGTATTAAATCAGACTTTTCTACTAGGGCAAATTGAAAAGATGATTTTTAACGTTATCAAATTATCTTTCAGGGCTGATTTTACTGATGCTTTGTAAAATAAATAACAATAAAGCTTCACCTTTTTTCTTTGATTTATTGGCTTTTGGTCAGCAGTTCCTCTGTCCCTTAAGTGTGTCATTAAACTGTCAGCACATGCCATCCATGTCTCACAATCATATATTTTTTAGATGTCTGTTTGTTGTGGCTGATTTGCTTTGAAGGAAGAGCAGACCCAAACTGAATTGTAAGTGCCAGAGAGATTTGTTTTACCAGTCAGGAGAATACAATGACTTCTAGACAGTTTAAATAATCACAGGTATCTGACAGACAAGTTCATTCACTTTTTGTGTCCCTCCTGATGAAATCAACCCATTATGGTACTACAGAAAGGAATAATTAGCCTCACACTCTAATAGCCCTCAATGTTGTGAGGTGGGTTTTGGAATTAAAACCGAAAAACAGGCTGCATCATGTGAAGAGTGGGAAGAGTGGATGAGCTGCAAGCACATGACATAAACACATACAATTCATACATAACTGCATATGCAAATTTTTTCTTACTCAATTTTTTTTTCTTCAAATTAAAATTTGCTTTATTGGCATGAATATCACAACAACAATATTGCCAAAGCATCAAGATTAAATGAAACATTAACACAAAGTTAAGATTGATATATATTAATTATACATATATATATATACAGTATATCCTATTCATGTATTTGTGTGTGTGTGTGAGAGAGAGAGAGTGTGAGTCTAAGTCATTCACTGTCCCTCAGGTTGTGGCATGTTACTAAATATCGGGCAGCAAGATTTGCCCTGTCTCCTTCTCCAAGGAGTATTTTTAATTTTGAGAAGTCATTAAGTTCATTAAGAAATCTGAAATTACAGAGTTGAACTTGTTAAAGTAAATGTTCCTTATTTCATTGAATGTTTTACGTTGTAGGATGAAGCGCATCTCTGTCTCAGCCTCACCTGTCAAACAGTGACCACATATTCTGTTTTCTTTTGGTTGCCATGATTTTTTGTGTCGTCCTTTTTCAATTGCCAATTTGTGGTCACTGAGCCTGTACTTGGTTAGGATCTGTCTCTGCTTTTTATCTCTGACAGAGATATTCTGCCAGTTCATAATCTCTTTTTAGGGCCAGATCACATTCTAATTTTCTATAATTTGGTTTACTCTGATTGGTGTTTGGAAGGCAGTGTTGGTGTGAGACTGGTCAGAGTGTGTCTGAGACAGGGCAGTTAATCTCAGCAACAACCAACATAGAGGACTCTTTTCTGGGCTCAGCTCTTGGATTTAGAGGGCTTTGGAATAGAGGGTGTCTAAGGGGCTGGATTTAAGGTGATTAAAAAAATTGATTGCTCTCCTTTGAATGTTAATTATCGGTGGGTATCTTCCTGATTCTGATCTACATGCATTTGTTGGTGTTTTTCTGTGTACTTGTAAAATGTATCTGCAGAATTCTGCATGTAAAGATTCAGTTGGATGTTTGTCCCAATGGGTAGAGCTATGAAGACTGAGTGGACTCCATACTTCCCTACCATACAGCGCAATGGACAGAATGACACTGTCAAATATAATAAGGCAGATTTTAATTGGAATTTGGAAATTATAAAATTGTCTCTTAATTGCATCGAGAGCTCTTCAAACATTTTCTTTTAGTGCATAAACTGCCAAGTTGAAACTCCTTGATGTTGTGATGGTTATTCCAAGGTAGGTATAATTCATACTGTTCTCTCCTGACATCTGGAGCGTTTTTGAAAAATCATTACATTAGTCATTCGACATTAGTTTTCTTTCTTTTTCATATTTACTACCAGGGCCCAGTTCTGACAGTACTTTTCTTCTATGTTCAGCTGTTGCTGTAGTCCTTCTTCAGCGGGAGACAATAGAACAAGGTCATCAGCATAAAACAGAGACGTCACCTCTCTATCTAGGAGGGAGAGGCCAGGAACAGCACATTGATCCAACTGAGTAGCAAGTTCATTTGTATACACATTAAATACAGCCAGACTTAAATTGCAACCCTGACAAATACCTCTTCTCTGGGTGAAGAATTCAGTTCGTTTGTCTCCAATTTTAACAGCACACCTATTTTCCAAATACGTTGATTTAACCAGATCATACATTTTGCCCCCATATCACAATGTAGAAGCCTTCATGCTAAATAGAGTCAAAAGTTTTCTTTAAATCAATAAAACTAGTGAATATCTTACCACTTTTTGTTTGGTGTACATGTTAATTAAAGTCTGAAGGGTATATACATGATCGATCGGTGGTGCGGTGTTTTGGGAGGAAGCCAATTTAATTCTTACTCTAGATGGAGTGTTGGTCAAAGAAATCTGGTATTCTTTTATTTAGAATACTACAGAATAATTTACCTAAACAACTGCTGACACAGATGCCACAGTAGTTACTAGGTTCTGATTTGTCCTCACTCTTGTGATTGGTGGAAGTGAGCCTTTTGCACCAGATGTCAGGAAAACATTCCGACTGTAATACTACATTGAATAACTTCAACACTGCACCCTGCATCTCTGGGATGCTGCATTTGAGCATTTCATATTTAATGCTGTCTGGACCACAAGTTTTCCTTGGTTGGAGAGATTTTGTCTGTGTGGTCAATTCTTCCCAAGTGATTGGGAAATCAAGGGGGTTTGGGTTGTCTTTAATTATTTCTCTTAATGTTTGGAGTTTTTCTTTATAATCCATTGATCTGAATTAATTAGATTTACTGGTATGTCTTTGTACAGATTTTCAAAATGTGCTCTGCAGATGTCACCATTTTGGATGGGTAATGCTTGTGGTTGCTTTGTGTTGAAATTGTTCCACATCCCAGATTTGATTTTGATTAACGGCATTCTCATTATCTTGATAGTTTCATGTGGGTATAATTTTGTTTTTTGTTCCTAATTGTACCTTTATATTTGCTTAAGATTTCATTGGTACAGGATCACCCTCGATGTTCTGCCCTTACATATATTTTTTTAATTTAAAAGGGCACCATGACTTCATTATATCCTGGAGGGCAGTGAGTGAGCAGAGCATTTTGACACCATATTTCTGTCAACACAATTATATCAATGTCTTTGATAGATTTCATGAATTCAGAGTTTCCACCATTAAGTTCAAAGGTTCAGAGGTGGAGAGCCTTAATATTCCAGCAGCTTATATGAAATGAACACATTAGTGAGACAAATATGAAAGCACCTACAACTGTCTATACATTTACAATACTAAATAATAATATGGCATAAATTCCATGGAGGCATGTACTATTTATTGAGTATGTACATCTTAGCTGAACAGAATCTAGGTGCACAGGGTGTGCAGAATCTCCCTGATGTCTCCCAGCTCAGAGGTAGCAGGGAGAGGGACTGTGGCAGTAGGCTGGGCTACAACTGCAGCATAGCTTTGCTGCTGTAGGTGGGGAGAGGGACAAGGGGCAGCTACTGCTTCATAGCTCCACTGCTGTGGGTGGGACAAGAGGACAAGGGGCAGGTGTGGCTGCATATCTCTGCTGCTGATGCTGTAAATGGGACTGGGGGGTTGAGGAGGGGGAAGGTAGCCTCCTCTGGCTGTGTTTCACAGTGGTGAGGTGGTGGGCAAATAGGGAGTGGGACATCCAGGCTGGAATGTTGTGTCTCCTCACAGCAGGGGGGATGATCCTGGGGTGGTGATGGGGAGGAGGAGGTCAGGGATGACCTCTAAATCTCTTAGTAGAGGAGGGGGTGAAAGGGCTGTGTCCATGGGCCATGTCTTTGAAGGTCCATCATAGAGGTCCCAGGTGCTAATGGTTGTGAGGAGGGAAAGGTAGACATTAGGTAAGGTGGCACATCATCTTCTGATCTCCATATTAATGTCATGGATGACATGAGGAGGGGTGTCTGTCCTAAGCAGCAGAGTGGAGATCATCATACAGGGGTCAGGGAACTCCCTACTGGCCTGCTGAGCCATATTCCTCACTGCCTCAGCAGTGTCCTTATGGAGACTGTGCGGGTCATTTGTTCTTGTGTGGATCACCAGGCACTGAGGGCTCCAGAGGGTCTCCTCTTTCAACAGCTTCATTGCCTTAACTGTGGTACTGCAGCATTTAGACAGCACTTTCTTACCAAGAAAAGGCTTGGTTTCCCATTAGAATCACCCAGCAGGACCATTTGTGGGGGTGGCAGTTGGCAGCTGGCTGTGTGGATGTATCAGGAGGTGCCAGGGTGTTGTTGGGCTGGGTGCAGAGCAGAGAGGGTGGGACAGAGAAAAGGTAGGAGTTTGGGACACTGGCAGGGAGAGTCTGTGTCTCTGTACTTGTCATTGTGGGGACTGATTAAAGTTAGTTTGTCAGGCATTGCACTTGCCTGGTGAAGCTCCCTTCTCTCTTTTCAGCATCCTCCTTCACTTTGGCTAACTGAGTAAGGATCACACTGTTCTCCTGTTTGAGTGCCTCTAGACTTCCTCTGAAGTCAGATGCCAAGGCCTGATTGTCTTGAGCTGCTGGAGTTCCTCTTAAAGGTGCTTCAGAGTATTGTCTCAGGGGTCAGACAGCCTGGCGTGGGTCAGCTCTTTGAATTCAGCAAAGTCCAGTTCCAGCACGGCTATTCTCTCCTTCAGCTGGTTGGTGGAGCTAGCAGGTGTGGGAGGGGCAGAGATGGACAAGGTGGTGGGGTTTTCTACAGGGCTCTCATCATCTTCACTGCCAGAAGGGACACTGATCCTCTTGGTGTTCACCTTAGTTTTCAACAGGGGAAAAGCCTCTTCAAAGGACTTCAGGTTTGCTTCATTCCCTGGGACCATGACCTTTCCTTTGGTGTAATATGTGATGTTAAGCAGGGGGTCATCCTTGTCAAGTTGTTCATCTTTACAGATCTTTAATCTGCCTCCTGAGCTGATACCCTTGCTCAATATGTATGCGTGATTGCTGCAAAGAGTATCTTTCCAGATTTAGATGGAATCAGAGAAGATTATGAGGTTGTTCGTCTTCCTTCCTTTGTTGGGCATAGTCAGTGAAAAGCACCGCTGGGTTTTCACACAGTGTCTTCTCCTTGTGTTTCTGCCTAGCTGTTCCACTCTTACATTTAACAGGGTATTCAATCTCCCTGCTCTTCACTCTGAGAGTTGTGCTGTGCTTACACCGTGTCCTAACAGCAAGCGAGCGTCTGACTATCACATTGCATCAAGTAACATCAGATACACTGAATCCACACTGAATCCATTAAATATGCACTTCTGTTATGCCAAGTTAACAAACCACGTATCTATTAGCTATGCACTCAAGATCAGATTAGAGACGTAACCACTCAAGTAAAAGATGGGTGAGACCTTGCTATCCTACGTTTGTACTTTTTAAACAGAAAACACATCTTTTATATTGTAATATTTAGATGTTTCTTTACTGGAAATGACAACATATAGCCAACAGCAACTTAACCAGCTCCCTGGCAATCTCCCTCCAGCCAGCTGCTACCTTATTTAGGTTTTTGCAGTGAAATGAAGAGGTATCATAGAGATAACTCCTCATTTCAACTAAATGAATCAGCTGTTCCTCATCCATGACACGCTTTCAACATGAGCGACAGGGAATAAATAGAAACAGGGCATCCAACAAAAGTTCAGCTCAAAACGGCATGCCGCATCACGCTGCACAGCACTGCATCACTTCATTGCTCACGGCCAGTAAGGACATTCCAATAGAAAACAAAGCGAACAAACTGATCTTGTCGCTGACGATCGCTCGTGTCACATTCAGTTAAGACATGGTGTTAGCTGCCTGCTGACCAGTGTCCATGGTGACCACTTATTTACTTGTTTACTCCAAGGGGAGCTAGGCTAACTATTTACTTTGCTAGCTTTTCTAGTCTACACTAACACTGGCAAAAAACAAAAAAACCCTACTATTACTACTAAAAATGTCCCACTTTTTTAGGTCCAAGTTTGAGATTCATGAGCTTATTTTTGGTACAACTCCTCTTCTGCAAATTCTCTTGTCCAAGTACTTATTTTCTTCTTTCTGTGTCAGTTTCAACGTATATGCCATCTATGTGTACATTATTTATTCTGTATTCAATGCCCTATATGTATTATTCACATCCATACTCTCTGCACTTTTACCTCTTCATTCACACAATCCATACACAGAACCGTATTCCTGCAGATTTTGAATAAAATATTTTTCTTTTCTTAAGACACATTGTGCTGATGTCTGTGAGTTGTCTCTCTGTTTTCCAACTGTGTGAACACTTCTATTATAGGTATTAAAACTGTCCAAAACAATGCACACATGCACACTCCTATCTTTCACTCTGTTTTTCACTTTCTCTCTCACAAACTCATCTGCCAGTAAATAAATGGATGCAGACACATCAGTAATTAAGTAAGTCTGAACCAATTCGATCACAAGCAGCCCAGGCAGCAGATGAGAAAAGTGTAGGACCTAGAACAGACTTAAAGTAATAGTGTTTTCATTTCTCTGCAGATACATCAGACAGATGCATCATTCCTCTGCATCTTGCCAAGTTTGACAACATTCGGAGCTAAGGTTTCTCCCCCTTGTGCATCTTGAGTGAACTGTTGCTCTGAGAAACTTTACCAATGTAGAGTGTTGTGATGAGAAACATTTTTTTAAAAAGTTTGTGGTGTATGCATCAAGTTTTTTTCTTTGCTTTGGACCGCAGAGGTGCATTTCCCCAACCGGTGCTCCACACCTGGCAAGGATTGACGAGCCATGGAACACTGATAATTTCAGATATGGGACTGAAACTTTGTCTTTTGAAAAATAGAATACCTTTAATGTAAAGTTGTTAATGGAAGAAAAAAAAACAGAATCAGGTTTTTTAAAATCATTTTCATGTAACCACAAAGATATGAAAGTCCATATTTCAGCTGCTGAATTCACATTACATTTCTTTTTATTGATGTCTTTACAGTAGAATATCAGATTGTTTTTATATCTAAATGATTGCTGAAAGCCCTGTTGAGATGACAAAATGACAGGATGTATGAAATAAAATGAGATTAAATTTCATCAATGGGTGCATACATGATCCTACTGACCCATCAACTAACCTTTATTTATACTTTCAAAGATGTCTGAGCATTATTATTTATTTGTTTATCTGTCTTTCTCTTTGTCAAATTTCATTGCATTTTATCTTTTTTTTCAAGTCATTTGCATATAACACATTAAGAAAATGCTGGACAGAATGTTTTCAATAAACGAATGTTTACTGATTCTATTGTGATGTTTTATTTTGTCAGTAATGGCAAATTTTCTATTCTATTCCATCTTCTTTTATTCAGAGCCGTAGCTACCTAAGGACCACAAAATCATGTCCTCAATATTTCCTCTGGGAATTTGTGGGTTTTAGCAATCTGGGGGAAATATTCCACAAGTTAATGTGGGTTTTTTTAGTATATGCTGATTCCCATATTTTTAGACTAGGCATGTTTAAAGGTGACAGCTTTTAAGCTAGCAAATGATTATTCGGACATTAAAGGCATGGTATTTCCCCACCACAACTGTATTCCTGGCCAGTGTGAAGATGGTTTTAAAACCCTGTTTAGACCCTCATGTTAGGAAATAAAACCTACAGAAAATATTATTAAACAGTTAAATAACATAAAACAAATACAAATAATTTTTAAAAATTCAGAGATTTTATTTGGTATTTTTGAGACAACAGTACTTGCAAAACTATGGCCCTAATTATTTTCCTATCATAATCAAAAATAATATAGTGAATAAAATTGGATAACACTTTACAATACAGCCCACATTTACTCTACATAGTTCACTCTACTTTAGGGAGTAACGTTAATGTCTGTTTTTATTTAATATATAGTGAGTTATAGTTTGTACTGTTTATTAAACCAAGAGCACAGTACTGTTTATTACCTAACACCTAACAAGTATGGGAAAGAAATATAACACTTGACTTCACCTGAGCGGGTCATACACAGGTATGAGTACGTCCTGAAAAACATACAGAATCAAATCTGAAAACAAAATCAATCAATCTGTGTGTCCCAGGCCTTGAAACCATGGATCATGTGGACAGAACAACGATGGCTCTGACAAGCATCATTGCCGAGGTACAGTATGTGCACTGTACGTGAAAATGTTATACCTGTATTTCTGGTGCCATTGTGCTTTTTATTTTAAACTGTTATTCACTACTACAAATTACGTAACATCAGAATAACATGTAACTATCAATTTTAATTGTGGGTGTGTGGATTGGGGGGGTGTGGTTAATGTAATGAATGCTGTTATGTAACAATTGTGTGCATGTGTGTTTTAGACTTCACTATACTGTAATACACTTCAATAATTGCAATTACAGATGGATATAGCTTCAGGAGGGGAAAACTTTGGTGTCTCCTTGGTCTGTTACATTTACAATTTAAACATAGTTTCCTGTTTTGTTCTTCTTATAGAATATTTATATTGTATAATAGTAGTTTATATAGTTAAGAAGTTATAAATGAAAAATATTCTATTTAATCATGTTCAATAACGTTTTCTCATTGTCTGTTCAAAATGTTGGTCTGGTGTGTTGTTAATGACACATTGCATGTTGTTAGATTGTGACATGAAAGGTAACAGAACCAAACAGCTCAGTAAGGACGGGAGAACATAATCCAGCCCGCTCCCTGTCGTTACCATGTACTTATAGGGTAACTAGTCTGTACCTACAGAGTAAGGACTGGGGAACAGTGTGAACTTAATAATCCAGCCTCCTCCCTGTTGTTACCATGTACTTATAGGGTAAGTAGTCTGTACCTACAGAGTAAGACTGGGAGAACAACACATACGTTGTGATTTATGTGTAATTAAAGAATAAAATCATTTTTCATAACTTCCTGCGTACCTTATTATTGTGTAATCAAAGATATACTATGTATATTATTACATTACTTTATTGTTGTTTTTTCATCCTCGGATGACAATACAAGCCTTTCATAGCTGTGCACTGGAGAGAGGTAAGTTTGCCTGTTATGAGCTGCTGCAGTGCTGGACCAACATGGGTGCTAGGAGCTTATTTTCAAAAGTATAGACCCATTTCATGACTTGTTCTATTCAAATTCATACAATGAAGTAGAAGACATAAGCATAATAAATCTCTTGAGAGTGGGTGAAGCTTGCCTGTCAAACACACATGCATAAAAAATGATTGTCATAACTGCCATGAGCAAAAATATTTGATCTTAGTACACATATACACATGTAACGTACTGATTCATACGAGGAAGTTACACCATAAGTTTCGGGAAGTTACATGGTAAATGTTGGGAAGTTACACTTTAAAACCCTAATTGTTACTCCCTTGTTTCTCGTTGTTTTGTTTTCGTCCGCTGTATCTACAGTTAAGTACGAGTAAGAACCGGAGAGTATTTTATATGTACGGATTCATACGAGGAAGTTACACCGTAAAACGCGGGCTGTATTATAAAGTGTTACCAAAAATGGTAACAGTATTATAAAGTGTTACCTAAAATTGATTCCCATATCCATTTGGTTATCATTGTGCAGCACATAGCTGCCATTATTAATTTAAAAAATATGAGCTGGAACTATAACTCTTGTGTGTTTCTTTCATTTAAAAGCTTAAGTTTAAATAATTGAACCTTTTCAGTGTCATTAACAACGATTAAAAATCGTGTGAAGGTGTGTAGACTGTGGGTGGTGCAAGCAGGTTTGGTGCCACATCATAAACTCAATCTCCCATGAATCCTGTGCGTTGTGCGTGACGACACAAGTATGCGCCTCAAAGACTTCAAATAGCACTGTTGGTTTGACCATGGTTGTAGCACAGTCTGTTTGTTTGGGTTAGTTTCTGTTGTAAGTTGCGCATTCATGTATAATAACTTGCTTTTCATACTATTATAGACTACGGTAGGTTACTGTTTTTGCTTTCTAACACTAAAACACTAGCTCGACTTTGCTAGCTGGTTGTGTAGGCAACATAAGAGTTTTAAGCTGACCCACAGAGGACACTATCATGGCTTATAGGCAGATATTGAAAGCTTTACACCGGAATCTTCAACAGACAGCGACACAATACGCTGTACAGACATGCAAACTGACACATGTTAGCTTGCTCATGCACACACACAGGACAGTGTCAACAATGTCGAGACTGAGCTTTCACAAAGGAGTTCAGGCTCCTTCTTCTGTCCTGCCAGTACTGAGCTGCTTCGCACAGGCACAGACACGGAGGGGCATTTCTCTGCACTCTACAACCAGAAATAAAAGCAGTCCTGAGGAGAGAGACGGCGGGCAGACATCAGTTTCCAAGTATCAGAGTGGGAGCCCAAAGCCTTCAGCTGCACAGAAAGGTAAGACATCACACTGACACAGATTTGATTTAATTCGTCTCTTAAATAGGGATGCACTGATCCGACTTTTTAAGTCCCGATAACGAAACCGATACCAGTGTTTAATTAATAAGCTGTATGCAGCTTATTAATGTCTAGGAAAAGTGTAAGTTCTCACTGCCAGAAGGGGGAGACAAAAGTCCCGCATTCCAGCTTTAAACATTTGCTTTCCTAACTTTGTAAAACAAAATGTAACAAATAAATACATAGATATACATTTACTGAATTGTTATTTATTAAAACAATGGTATCCAATACCTGATCAGCCCATAGTCAATGATATTTGAGTCAATGTTGGACCAGTATCCGATATCAATATTGGTATCAAAGTCAAAGAAACTGCACAGTATGAGCAACAAAACAGTAATGATGATGTACTGCACATAGATGAATATGAGTGTAAAACTTATGATATTACTATATATTGGAGGTGGCAAGATTGTCCTTTTCCTAGCACCTCTCACAGCTCATGCCAGGAACTATAGTACAGCAGTAACCATCTGTTTTCATTATTCACTAATCCAGTGTTTTGTCCTCCAAGTCTCTACATATCATGACAAACATGACGTATATCTTTCACAAGTGACTTTATAAAGCACCAGGACAGTTAGTTAGAGTTGGCTAATCATTTCAGAAACAAATTATTTGTATTATTTTGGGTCAGAATTATAATTTCTATAACACCCTTGCACTCCCAAATGTCTTCCAGTGAAAGATGCTGGCCGAGACTTCACCTACCTGATAGTTGTACTCATCGGGCTTGGAGTGACAGGTGAGTACGTCAAGACGCCAAGAGATGCTATCACAAACAATTGCAGATTTATTGCTTCTCATTCAAACTGAAGCTCTTGTTCAGTTATAGTGCATCCTAACTTGTTTTTGTCCTGTATGTGTGTGTGTTTCAGGTGGTCTGTTATATGTGGTCTTCCAGGAGCTGTTTTCCACCTCGAGTCCAAATAAAATCTATGGGAAAGCTTTCGACAAAGTCAGGTTGCACCCAGAGGTAAGAATGAGATCACAGGTTGTTGAGCCCAAACAGTATCTCTCTCCTAAACAATTCAACAACATACAGATAACTTGCCCGCTAACAGTACATAACTACATATTGTACATTTACTGTACTCTACCTATACCTAATCTGACAATTTACAAAGTAATTCTAAATCTGGTGGCTTTAACTAATGCTACATAAGAGTTGCCTGCTAAGGATGACAGTAATTCGATTCTTGATGTTATGTTGTAAAGTAAACTGCATTAAAACATTTTTGCAGGTTATTGGTGCTTTTGGAGAACCAATCAAGTGTTATGGTGAGACGACCCGTCGAGGAAGGAGGCAGCAAGTCAGGTTTGAATTTTCTTACTGTGAACATTGATTAGAAAGCGAATGTCCAAGCAAGCTGCTGATTGTTAGTACATGAGGGTAAATGAATAAATTGCACATTTCTTTATAGGTATGACATTTTTAGTTGTCATATGCTTTTATTCCTTGTATCAATATGTGCCTTCAGTCAAGTCAAAAGTTAAAGCATTCAGCACTATTGCAAAATATTATTATATTATATATATCAGTGTTTTAAATAGGTTGCATTACACATAAGCAAATATGTATGTGGAGGTAATAATGAGGTATTACAGTATTTTTAAATTGTGTGTGTGTTTCCACTTAGTCATTTGGAGTACCTGAAGGACGGACTGAAGCATATGAGACTTAAGTTTTACATCGAAGGCTCAGAGCCAGGCCGCAAAGGAACCGTACATTCAGAGTCAAAAGAGGTTGGTCTTTCTCCAATCCTTTGGTCCATGACAATGTATTAAACATGTGTAAAATACCAAAGGCCAGTAAAAGAAATTGTAAAGCAGAGACTGTAAATTTACAGAGGTGAGAGTTAGATGTAATTCCAAATTTTTTTCTCTGGCAATATTGAGACACTGTTTTATCATAGAAATATCTAATTACTTGTCATTTTACAGAATCCTGAAACTGGAAAATACGAGTTCCGTTACATATTTGTGGAAATGGACACCTACCCAAGACGCACCATCATTGTGGAAGATAACCGATAAGAAAGAGAATGGACTAAGCCACTCAGAAGTGTTATGTCATTGACAAAATATTGATAATGTGAAGAATGTCTCTTAAAAGCAGGTTTGTGTTATTGCAAAAATAGCTGAGGGTGTAAATTTAAATTTAAGTTACGATTAAAAGCTGTTATGGTAAATATCAACAAGTATAGTTGATATAAACTTTGACACAGCAGTATACTGACCAGCATTTGGTGAAGAGCTTTGCAAAGCATCACTTTCACTGATTATAAAATGATGATTTGACTCTAATGTGTTACTGTTTTACAAATCACACAAATTTGCTACAAATAGGGTTTCAATGGCAGGGGCAAATGCACATATTCAGGATAAGGTAGCATGGATTTGTTTTGTTTTGTGTTTACTAAAAGATAATCCATATTTCGAAGTAACTAATCAAATACTCTTGCCAGGTCTGAAATACTTTTTAAAATAAATAAATAAAAAAGTGTTTTTGTTATGTGCACAGCAACATAATATCCAACAAAAATATCAGTGTTTTCTTTATTCTGAAAATGTTGGACTGAAACTATGGATGACACAATGATTGATCTTTCAGTTTTGTTGAATTGTATGTGTGGTTAAATTTGGGTGTTGCTAGTTGGTTGTTTTGTTTAAACCTTTAGATATTTTTGTTTAAAGTACTATGTCACATCTCTATGTCATATCTCTGTCATTTGAGAGATGTTGCTGATTACTGGTGTTCTGCTTGGAAATTAGATCAATCACATTCACCTTTATATTCTGATGAGTTTTTTTGACTTCATCAATTTATATCAATTACACCTTTATTTTATTGCACGTTTATTTTAGTTTTTGTGTCCTGCGCAATCTGTAATTAATTCTCTCTTTGGTTCATTGCATTATGCAACAATGGCCACTAGATGGCGGCAAAGCATCAGGGGATGTAGGAACAACCTGACATGACCTTTTAGATTATTGAATGATTTCAGTTTCATTTACGTCTTTTATGTCCTGTGAAAGTCCTGTCACCATCATCAGTATTTGAATGGCTGTCTGTGAATGGCTTATCAAAGGTATCACGGGGAAATTGACTTTGAAGACTCAACATTAACTAAACACATGTATGATCATTGAAGATTATTAACAATGAACACAAAGCTTATTCTACAACAGTATTTGTATGCGTATGATATTATGATGGCTTAGTTTATAGAAATATGCTGTTATTTTGTTTATTTTTACCCTTTTGTTCGACGAGCCTTTGCTACCTTCCATGACCATCAGAAATGTTAACATTTGTGATGGAGCCCAAAGAAACGCACCCCAAAGTCACCACGGAAAGATCTTTTTTTTTCTTTTTTTTTGTGTGTGTGTGTGTGTGTGTGTGTGATAACGCTGTTGCTGAAATGTAATCTTGGGTTGGGGGGGTGAATTAAAATTTTCTTGGTGCCATACAGAAAATAAAATAATATGAACCTACTTGAGATAGCTCTTCGCGTTTACATTATCCTAAGGCATTACAAAGTAGCTCTGTGGCGCTTGGTTATAAAAGCAACGTTCAAAGTAACAAAGCAACAACAGTTTCGAGATAACGCTGTTATTTCTTACAGCAACGACGGCATTTGAGCTTACAACGAAACTGATAAAATGTAATTATTACGTAATTGACGTCTGTGGCGAGAGGGGGTAGTTTAGGGGAAGCACAGAAGGCAACAAGAGCAGAACACCGCCCACTGTAAAATCCAAGGCAGCATTGAACGCACAGGGATGTGCTAGGTGAAGCCTATAATGCTAGCTAAAACTCAGGACTAGTTTAGATTTTTCACAAAGTTCACAAACAACTTGCCGAATAAGTAGCTAGTGCTCTTCCTTGTATATACTCCCAAGAAGGCATGTTAATAAAGCAGGTCAGTTACAGTAGTTTTTTTTCGGCGGCGTGGGTGAATAGAGAAGCGGCTGTTGTTATTGTTGTGGCCTGCTAACGTTACATGATAGCCGAGCTAAACTAGCCTATAGCCTCAGCTGGTTCCTGGAGCTCTACTCGCATCACATCCCCGGAACGACAAGGGAAATGGCACAGCTCGCCAGCTAAGTCAGAAGGCGAAGTTGTCGCGAAAAAGTAAGTCCACCATCATTTTCTTATGTTTGCTTTTAGCAAATTTTGGTTGCTAGCTCACTCACTCACTAAACGGAGGAGCTGTTGTGCTAAACATCTGTTTCAAGTTACTGAAAGTGGTTAAACATTTAACTTAACCTAGCCAGTTAAGGCATGTTGGATGTTTTGAGCTTCTGTGTTTATAAAAGTGACTTATCTTATTAACTGATTAAATAAAGGTGAGGTAATGGATTTCGTCATTTAGTTAGAAAATTTCCAAAAATTCTGACAAGTTGTGTTTTTGGCCAGGTATCAGCCAAGTTGTTCCTCAACTATGAGAGCCTCTGGCCAGTGATCGACATCTCACAAAAATGGAGCTGTACTGGTACATGTGAGTATAACCTGTCTAGTGGGATAATTACAGCATTTTTTAGAAACTGAGGTGGACTTTGGAACTGATCTGTAAAGTTGCCCACACATTTCCCATTAATCTGCTTTCTTGCTTTCCTTTTCTGCTTCACAGAGTTGTTATTATATTCATCATCATCAAGATATTCTTCTATGTGTGCTGGTACCGATCAAGACAGAGGCAACTGGCAGCATACCTGAGCAACCCACGCAATGCTCAGATAGTAATTGTTGGAGGAAGGGCATACCTTCATCAAATGTGTGAGAGACAAAGTGTAAGTGTAAACCCTCACATCCTACATTTGTAAAACATAAGCTAGCTGTCAACTACAGAAGAAGAAGTTTCTGTGCCTCCAGGACATGTTTTCATTATGGCTGAGGCAATGTATACATGGGTTTAAGGATTTTGGTTATAAAGAGGATTGCTTTACATAGGCTGAGAGACTAGAGTATGGTACGGTGAGTAAGTAAAAGCCAAATAAGGTCACTGATGTGTTACATTTTTGCAGAGGAGTTGTTTGCTCTTTGGAGAGGGCATGTGGTTTTGAGTCAGTCACTCTCACTTCAAACAGAATGACAAGACAGGCCACATTTCACTTTCAGTGACGTACTGCTTGCTTGTGGACATTAATAGTTACATGCTGCTGGTTTGCATGCACGTGCATGCTTGCATTTTTCTGTTCAGTTTGTTTGACCTTGTTGACATCAGAGGTCTGACAGTTCTTCAGTTAATATGTAAGGTTGAGTGCGTAGGTGGCCCCTTTTTTTTTTTTTTTTTTTTTTTTTAAAGCACGATTGTAAAATTTCACCAATAGATGTGAGATCTTTTTGTGCAAATATCATCAGTAAAGATGTTGACAGCAAGACAGGAGCAGAGTGATTTACAGAAAGCAATACATGCTGCTCAAATGACTCGATATTTCTCTACATTTAAAAAATGTTTCTGTAACTGGAGTTTTTTTTGTAATAGCCCAAATCTTGATATAGCAATCTCTTATCACATGTAAACTGGAACAAATGATATCCTCCTCTTGCCTTTTCATTTGCTTTAGATTGAGATAAGTCTATGGAGCTTGTTACACTGCTTTCTAACAGATCATTATTAATTGTTCAGTTTAAAACACTTCTTACATTTTGTGGATGTTACACTTGCTTTTCTTATATATTTCGAAGTTTGTTAAAGAGTGCAGGCTTCTTTTATTGCTGCCTTCAAGTGGTAGTTGAATGTGGTTTAATTTGTGTTGATGTTTTCGGTGATACGTCGAGAACAGTTATGTCTTTCCTTAACATCAGTTTGTATGGAGTCCTTTCTGTGGGCTATGCCACAGGTTTAGACCGTCCTCATGTTTGTGCTTCCCCCAGGGCCTTTATGCTTTACTGCCTCTCTAAAACACCTGGAAGCAATCTCCATGATTCAGAACCCGCCCAAAATATGCTCCGTGAATCATATAAAACAGATTTTTGGACATTTTTCCAACTCATTTTTAACTATAGCCCACTTATCATGACTTAGTGCAAAAGATGTGTTATGGATGATGAAAGTATGACCACATTTTTCTAAGAACTGACTCAATTTAAGTGGAAGTTGGTATAAAAAGTAAACCTCCTGTTAGTCTTCACACTGCCCCAGCTTTTGCGTTTTTATCATTGTACTAGTCACATCTAAGGAGCCCAACTTGTGATATTTTTAGCATTGTTTGGAATATTTGTGCAACAGGAAATGCCCCATTTTTAAAAATATAAATGATGCAATTGAAACTGAGAGGTGCCCGGGCTTTTGGCCTTGGATTTCCCTTAGACCAGTTATAACATCCTGTGTGCTATCTGAAATGTTTGCATGATTTGAGAGAAAGTCCAGCCCAGCTTAAGTTTGCCAGATGTCATTTCTTATCAGACATTTATTGGCTACAGATCCGGTGTTATTTATAATGACACATTGCTCATATGATGACAATCACAGACTTAATTTCATAACTGAAACCCTCCCACCTTCCTGTGCTCATCTTTTCTCCCTCACACTCTGTTTCCTAATATATTCTTGTCCTGCAACTCTTCTGTTTACTCCTACCTTTTCTGCATCCCTGTCTTCAATCCTTTTCCTTCTTTTTCCTGCTCTTCTTACCTCTCCCCCTTGTTCCCTCTGCCGTCTCTGGTGTATAATGTTCCCTGTTTAGATTTTAATGGAATGTGCAGCAGGGAGGCCCCATGGTCATCCATAACCCGGCACCCTGAAAGTTTTCTGGAGAGACGCCAAGACGACTCGAGTTCTGGGCTTAAATGAATCAAACATAGTGGGGGGAAAAAGTCTTGATATAGTATCACTTACTAAGCCTCCCGGATAATCTTATTCATGGTTACCTGAAAAGACAAAGTGTACCCATAAGAGCTATAAGGAAAAACTTTTGATGCATGTAGGCCCTCGAGAGAGAAAGAGAGAGAGAGAGAGAGAGATGAGAGATGGAAGAGATTAATAGTTTATAGATGATTAGATTTCATTTTAATTGTTTTTGGACCATTTCTTTAAAACATTTTTTTTTCTTTTCTTTTTTTTTAGCCAGACTGCAAGGATGCAATTCGATCTGCCATAAACATGTAACAGTACTTATATAACTGTATAGACCGCTATATGCTTGGTGCAGTAAATAGATTTGGTTGGCGTGGTCTGTCGGAGCTGTGTGTTTCCTCATCTCTCCACATCACGCCCACAACAGGATGCTGATTTTGAACTAATTAAGTCATCAGGCTGCGAGGTCATCTGTCCATCATCGCTGACTTCCCTACTCGATAACCTCATGTGGCTTTTTCCTGTTACTTTTGCAATTAGCTAGCTGAGAGTTTAAGACGGCTTTTTCAGAAGATGTAGGTGGGATCAGAGGCCTAACTGTTTATAGCAACCAACACATTAGATCTATTCAGGTGATTAAACACCCTTGTTTATGTGCGATATTAGTCATGTAGGCTGTATCTTTTTTCCCCGTCTCCCTATTTACTTAAAGAGACTGAAAATAGAATTAAAACTGCAAATGTCACAATCTAGTGTATCATGTTCATCAGCTGCCTATTTATGTGATGCACTAGCTGACGTCTCACTCTTGCGTTTTGTGTAAACGGCTTTATGGGGAGTTTACACGGTTCGTCAGGTTTTGGATGAAAATGTCCATGCTGGTCAGCCCCATGTTGGAAAACACTTGTTTAAATACAGAGAAGTAGTTTAAGAGGGGCAGCCCTTATCACCACACATGATCTCAGTCTTTTCCAAGAATATTGTCTTGCTGTTTGTTTAGTGATGTTTGTACTGAAGTGTGTTTAAACTGGTGTATGTCGATCAAGGCAAAGAAGCAAAGAGTTAAAGGGAAGGCTCACTGGAGGGGCAGACAAAGAAATTCAATATTATCATAACCAGCAGCAGTGTCTTCTCCAGAGATGTGTACAGTAAAACCAGCCTAGTTGGTGTCCTTATTGTGTTAGCAGTGTTGACATTTATGCAGTTGGCTTTACCTGATTGATTTCTGACTGTTTCAACTGCCTCTTTTTGCTGCAAGTGTGAGTGTACGTGTATAAGCGCTCGTGTTTATGTATGCTTCTGCTTTTCTGTATGCGTCATTGACCATAATTGTGTTTCTGTTCCGCTGTAGCAAACCTCTGTCTGGCCGAGTTGGTATGGTGTCCAGGATGACCTCTCAATAGAGGAGCCCTCCACAGCCCTGCCACCAGCTGCATCCTTCTCCAACCTGGACATGCCACCACCATATGAGGCAGTCTCTGGAGGTAGCACTTTCACACATTCTCACCCAGTAATATATCAGTTGTCCTTTGCTTCCTCATTCATCAAACTGATCACTTCCACTTCTTCATTCATAACTTCCTGTAAGCCACAGCTCTTGGCTGCAGTACATTCACATACTGTCTCTCGGTTAAAATATAAAAGGCGTTTCTTAAATGGTTCACAGCATCCAGTAAAGTATGCCTAAAGTTATGACTTGTTCACTTATTGGCATACACTTGACTAATCCAATTAGCTTCACTTATAGTGTACAGGTCAAAGGGCCTCATAACAAAATGCACCTTCGCCAACACTGCGAGCATCAATACTCTGTCAGAATCAGTGTGATGATGGTCAGCCTGGTGCTGTACTGATTTATAGTGGTCATCACCACAACCAGGTTGAACTAAAATATTACAGTAGTCTACAGTACTTACATTTGTAAACTAGTCTCACACGAATGCAAACACAGTGCTCCATTTGCTTTATAAAGCAAAAATAATGTAATCATAATGAAACAAACTGTTTCAACAGTTTTTCTTTATACACCATGTGTCAGTATAAGTTAACTAATTTCTCTTCCTTGTTTTTGGCTGTGTAGGCAGAAACAAAGCTTGTAAGAGGAAATTGTCTCTTAACTAAGAAAAGCCCACATCCCCCAGCAGACTACTTGTACTTGGGGAGCTGTCACATTTTGCCTACTTTTTTTTTTTTTTTCTTTATTACGCCATGTTTCCCCTACATCACCCCAATCCATTTTTCATATTGTATTTCTATTCCTAATCGCTCCGTTGCTCTCCCTTCTTCTTCACAGTAATATTTAAATGAGAACAGAGCTGGGTATAGTGCTCACATTACATTCAACCTTCTCTGTCTCTCACAAGACTAACTATAGATTTGTGTGTCCGATAGCATTGCAAGTTTGTGAAAGAGTTTGTCTTACAGGGCACAAAGTAGCAGAGGCCAAATGTTTCATTCTGAGTTTCAGTCTCCTCTTTTGCATACAGTATCTCATTTGATCTGAAGTGCTTGTTCAGTCTGACAGCAGGATGTGGTTATAAGGGGTTGAAATGGGGACATTTCACCACTAACTGTATGAGGCCGTATCAGACCAAATCAGCCAGTGCAGCCCACCACTGCAGGATCAAGTGGAGGAGTGGGCGTGGATATTTGTTCTCTAGAACTTAACCGCTGTGAAATAATCAGAAAATAATACGTGATGGAGCACAAATAAACACACCCCCACACACCTCTGCTCAACCCTGCGGTGGTGGGCGCACTGCCTAATTTGGTCTGAATACAGCCTTACACTATTTAATACAGCCTCATTTTCGTCATCACATCAGATCTTTTTTTTTAATATCTCAAATAGTAATGTGTGTGTGTTTCAGGACTTGCTCTAATAGACATATTTTGATTGTGTTCATGCATGAAATGGTAATAAGAAGGTAGTTCTTGCAGCCATACAATATTGTTTAAATGGGACATGTCATGCACATTTCCAGTTCTACACATTTATGCAGCCCCTCAGTTCAGCCTCTGTCTGAAACAGGCCATTTTAGCTCCTGTTTCTTTAAGGCCCCCCTCCCGATGAGCCCAATAGTAGTCGGATTTCACTTCTTTTTCCTCTTTATTTACTTCAAATGAAACTTCTCAAATACATCCGTACATGTTTGAGCTGGAATCCGATCCAAAATATGCAAGTAGACAATGCCAATAATCCATAAAACAACCTTAGCAATAAAGGTTATGGAAGATACGGCCATTTTTGGGCATGCACAAACAATTTGTCATCACGAGGAGGAAGTAGAAGTAACTTTGCAAAAGAAGCATTCAAAGCAGGCTGAAATCCTGGCTTTTGACTTTCAGGGAGCATTTTTACATATGTTCACCTCAAGTTTTAGAACTTTGACATGTTTAACATAGACATCCGACATTATAACAGTAAAAAAAAACAACAGAAAATCACATAAAATTATGATATTTCCCTTTTTAAAAAACTGTTTTCTTTATGTTGAAGCTTTCATTTGGCCTCTTGCATATATTTAGACTTGAATAAAGCTGATGGACCAGTTTGACCTCTCTTCTCCTTTCCTTTCAGAGGATGATCTGAAGCCCCCTCCCTACAGCGAGTGTGCCCATGGTGGTGAGGCAGACGCTCCTCGTCCTTCATATCACACTCCTCTCATTTCTGAGGGAGGAGACTCAATTAGTGTAAATGAAGCCCCACCTCCTTACACACCATCTCCTCCTACACAAGTCAGTCAACAAGAAGGCCTTGTGAGCCACAGCGAGTCCCAGTCAGAGAACAGGCCCGTCTAATCAATCCCTGATGCCAGTTTGCCTTTTCCATGCACTGCCTTCCTACATTCAACCTCAGTGATCGTTGCCAGCCTAACTCTTATCACATGAGAGCAGATGTTTATTTTGATGCAAGCGTGTATGTGTGTATGCGTGTGTGTTCAGTGGTTTTTAGAACCAAGTTGTTTTTCTACTTTGTATTGTTTAAAACGTGGTCATCTGATGAGTTTGGCAATAACAGATGACATCCGCAAGCCTGTGTGCCTCAGCCAGGACCGCAGAACCTGCCCCCCAGCTAGGATGAGCATAACACCCCTGACCTCTAAAGCTCAAAGGGATTCAGCGAGATGGAGATAAGCAGAGAGGCAGATACTTTCAAGTGTGTGTTGTTAAGTTTTTTCCCCCCGTTGTACGTCCTTCCGCTCACAGATCTAAAACAACTGATTCATTGTAAATGAGTAAATGTTGTTTTTAGTTCCTGCTACAGTGATGCAAAGTATGTGGGACATGACTTTGTCAACATGGCTTCTTTGCACATGGGTCCATAGACATTGTTATGATTGCAGTAACTTAACAGCATTGACTGATAGAAAATTTAAAGAGTAGACAATCTAATTAGATTTCAGAGCACCTTGCTGTTTAGGAGTGCATATTGAATAAATTGTAAGTGTTTCAACTTCTTCAAACTGTTATTACTCAATAATACTGCACATGTGTTATGTGAAGACAAAGAGTGTTGACAAAGAAGTATTTGATAATGTGCTAATTGTCTTAAGTAATGACCTCGTTAGTGTAACTAGCTGTGTTTATTATATCATGGTGAGTATACTGGGACATTAGGTAGTTCAAGTGCCTATTAGATCTGTGAATGGAAGTGACTGAGGAAAAGGGGAAGACAATGAAATAAACACTTTACGGCAGTAGTCAAGAGATTCTTCTCTGTTGATTATCACTTTTACTGCTGTCTATTGCTGCTCTACATTAGCACATATATGCCAGATTGCAAGGTCCTGTGCTAACATGAATTTTAAAATAAGTCCAGAATTAAGACAAACGGTGTTCAGAAGTATGGGGAAAATTGTTCCGTCCTTGAGCGCTTGACAACCCATTTGATGTAGTTGTACACCCTGCTGTAAGATAATCAGATAATTGATGTTTTAATTTGTAATGTTGAGCTGAAGGCTGCGATGAAAAAATGTATTTTGAAATGAAAAATGTGGAAGAATCCCGGGGTAAAAAATAGTTACAGCTAAGGCTCAAAACATGTTTGGAGCTAAAGGCTGCAGCTTATGCAGTTGATAAGAATTCAGTGTCAAAACTCAGTTGTTTATTTTTTTTTTTCCATAAATATTGCAAAATGAAGACTAACCAAAAAACATTCTTAACAACAGCTTCTGTTCCTTGTAATCTTCATGTTAATCTGCCACAGGCTGGTAGAAATCAGCCAACCTTTGTTGTATTTTCTGGAATAGTATTGCTTTGGGAAAGGTTATTACTGTGCTGTGTGCTTTTTGTGTCACTGCATTTCAGATAATCCGGAAATAGCACTGTAAGAAGATGCTCCCAAACGATCCACCTTCCATGTTTGTTTCAGCAACAATATAATCTGTGTACAGTTTCTGAACATATGAAGAAAAAAAAAAAAGAGAAAGGAAAAACAACATTAATGCTGTGTTAATGTATTTTGGGACTTCGGGGAAGCATGTAAACAGGGTCTTGATTGGAGAATCAGAGGTTAAAATGTCATGTGTTTTAATGATAATCCTTTGTATTGTGATGATAAATTGTGGAGCATCTGACACTGATGCCTTTTAGAAAATTGTTCCTGTGGTTTTTACAATCTGAAGGATGCAACCAAGAGCCTGCAAGGTACAAATGTAGCTTTGAACTCAGTTGACATCACTAACATAGTGGCAGCATGATGATCGATGAGCTAAACCACAGTGTCACAGGCTTCTGCTGTAATGTACGTCCTGTTCGTTAACTTCATATTCATTCCCACAGTGGTTGACATATCAGATCTCCAGTGAGTAGCTTTGTGAGTTAAGGGGAATTTTTTTTTTTTCTTTCTGATTTGGGGGAAATCCGTCTTCTGTATTAAACTGTTGTTCATAATCTTGCAAGTGTTATTTCTTTTGCCTTGACTTGTGTATGACGTGTGTTCCGAGCAGCACTTCAGAGAAACAACAGCTACAATATGGTTACATAAATCTTATTTATTCTTTGCTGGTGTGAAAGTAGCAATATGATAATATAAAAAATACTGTTACAATTAGTAACAAAGCGCATTCAAAACTACAGAAGTGTACAGAAAATGTACTTAAAGTATTAAAAGTAAAATCAGTTGACCCCTTTTAGTGCTGTATGGTTACATATAATATACTGTTGGCTTATTACTGAAACATCAATATGTTTGCAGCATTTTAATATTACAGCTGGTCTTGATAGAGCAGATTTTACCTACTTCATTACTATTGAGTAGTGCAGTCAATAACTCATATTGTTGAGAAAAGATGATCAGAAATCACAAATATTTTGAAGTAAGAACGTTTGCTGCTGAATCAAGTGAAGTTGAATTATCAAGTAGCATTAAATATAAATACTCAAAGTAAAGTAGAAGTACCACAAAGAAGTAATCAAAATTGTACTTTAAGGATAGGTCTGGTGATAGTCTATATGTTTGTTATTGTCAACAAATCCCATGAAAAACAAGTGACCTGTTAAACCAAAGCCTGATTCAGCTTATTCCTTTCTGCCATTCAGTGTTATTGCTGTCCAAAACAGCTATAAAAAAAAGTATTAGTGGGCCACATTGTTGCCATGGGTGACATATTACTTCATTACCATGAACATGGGCACTAGTTAATTTTTGACTCCACACACACCATCCTGCAGTTGTAAATATTCACTTGTGCATGAAATTTGTATTAATCCGCTGCTAAAAAATAGTCCCCCAAAAATGCACTATTTACTGCTGTTTGGGTAACATTTGCTAAAAACCAAAGCATCCAGCTGTTTAAAGAAATTATTTAGACTTACAAAACATGTATTATATTTGTGACCCATTTTTAAAGATGTCATGATGACATAAATGACATTCACTAGGAACCAATGGCAGCTAGGGAAATCAAAATATTGAGAGACAAGCTGATGCAATGTTGTTTTTGCTGGCAACAAAAACATAGAATAATGCCAGCTTTATCCTTAAAGATAAGTACTTGAGTCAATACACCTGGTTACTTTCCACCACTGTTTATTTACTTGATTTCATCTTTCCTCATATTATCAGTTCTGTCTGTTTATGTAGTTCATTGTTTTGGGTTATACCAATTCACTAAAACATACATTTATATTTACTGAGCTTTGGCTGTGGCCATATTGCCTTTCTCAAACGAACCAGAAAGTTTTAACTGGTTCTTTTAGACAACATAAGACTGAAGTCCTGCACTCAGCAGATCATCACATTCAGCTGGTACAGTATGTGAGCACTAGAGAGCAGTGTTGCACCATTGAAGATTTCAGCCACATGTTTTTGGGCAACCTACACCTGTTGCTGAGCAGATGTGCTGAGTGTGAAATAAGTCAAATAGGTCGAATTCATCTCAGTATAGATTGATGTTTTTTTATTACATATTCCACGTGACAGCTAAAGAAAATGTCACTGACTTTTGTTCCAAAGTTCTATACTTTAGATGGAAAAAATAATTGGGCCCGATCAAGATCAATTGAACAACCCTCTGGTGGAATGTATAGCAGTCTCGATACTCAAGGACATTCATTTTTCATATCTTAACTTCTCAACCGCTGCATCGCTAAGCTGCATACAAATAAGCTTAGGCTGGAAAGTTCACAATTGATTATAGACCTTTTTGGTCAGCAAAATGTTGTATGTGAGACAGAAATCTGATAAATGGTTATTTGTTAGGCAAAACTACAAAACAAGCCATACAAGGAGAAAAAAATAAAGGAAAAACAACCAGGATTAAATGCATACTCATTATAATACCTGTTGTTGATGGTGGAAATAGTTACATTAATTAGGAATCACATATGTTGTTAAAGAACACACATATGTGCTTAATGAAATAATGCAGCTACTCATAAGTATTCATGTATTCATGATATTCAAAATAATTTGTGTCAGTATTAAATATAGTTAGAGCAGCAGAATGTGTTTATCAGTCCTACACTGGTTTTGCTTTGAGTTATTGATGTTTTCAAGGGAAATATTTGCATTTTGGGAAAGAGGCAGCGATCCATCTCGCAAACCGCTTTACTAATCATTACATCTTGGTATAAACAGCTGTATAATAGATACAACACAGAACAGACTTTTCAAGGATATTCACTGAACCCCTTTCAAGATTACTGAGGTCTTCAAGGGCGTTTGTGAAATAGAATAGAAGGCTCAATTACCTTGCGTTGTCCGCCAAAGATGCATTACACTTCCAGGCCTTGCCTATAGGTACAATACCTATCAAATGACAAGTATTTTGAGGGTGGTATGCAGTGGCCATGGAAAAAAGCCACACCTTTTGAATTCAGCAAGAAAGCACATTCCAGACATGGGTGAGGATGGATAAGACGTCAAAAATACTCCTGTTATTGATTTCCCTACCTCAAAGTCATTTCAGTTGAGGATACCCATCACTAGCTAGACCAACAGTGTTATTGTACACTGTTTAAATTTTTATCTTGCTTGAAATTCATATCTTATCCTTGTGCAACAACAGTGTAACACTGCAACACACAACAGAAGGAACCTTAATGAGTTTTGCAGGTCATTTAACTGCTAACAGATTTCTTCCTCTTGCTGTGGGCCCACCTTAATCATTTTTTTTTGTACTGTCTTACTTTACTTGTGAGATTCAGTTTAATCTAGCCAAATATACAATTAATTACGATTCTGAATATACATTTGCAGTACGTGAAACATAATTAATATGAACCATGTCCATCATAATTACATATGGAGAACTGAGCTCGGCTGATAAGCTTCAGTTCTTTAGCAGCCCCTCTGGCAAGCGGCCGTCTTTTGCAGATTATATTTGTTTCAAAAAGCTAGTTGGTGGGTTTAATAGTAAAGTTGTTTGTACACTTATCAGCTACTGTGGCCTGTTTACAGACAGGGGGATTTCCTGTCATGCATGTGTCCCAGAGTGTAAAGTGTCCAAACATTAACATCTGCTCAAATATTGTTAAAGATCAGAGACAGCATAGTGTGCAAATCATGTCAGCGCAGGAGAATGACATCTTTACCCACTTAGTTTTTTCCTCTGTTAGTGGGTACATGGTGTAGAAAGCAGATAGATCATATTTTTAGACAAAAAGTACACGCAGAATGTCAGTGGTGATGGCTGCGGTCACATTACATGCTGAAGTGGCCCAAATCAGATTTTGAAGTGGCTCAGGTCAAATTTTTTCATATTAGATCTGGGCCACTTGCATATGTGTTCCTAGATCTGATTAATATCCAATCTCTGGATATGCAACTGCTGTCAGAACGGTCAGATTTTATGTCTTTTTTAACATCTCACTTCTCTGTACATACACATATTGCCTGTTGTCATCATTCAGTGTGGGCATGAACATGTCGTCTTCTAATTCTCATTCTCATTCTCATCATCTGTGTTGTCTGCTGACCTTCACAACAAATAATCCTGAACACACCAGCACAGACATGTCGTCCATGTTTATGATTTGACTGTCGCACAAATTAAAATAGTGTTGTTATTCTTGTACGCATACAGCTCACATTTCAGTTAAATCTGTGCATGTGTGGCAGTTTAGGACCTCAGTGGTGTTCACACTGGAGCTGGATACATGTCACTTAAAAACATGAATGTAAACCATCAACACACACACACAAAAAAATCGGAATTGAGCATTAAGGCCTGTAATGTGAACATAGCCAATATGTCACATATGTCCAACTCATGCGCTTGTCCAGTCAAACTAAAGTCAAAATGTTTTATTCTGCTTTTCTTAATGGTTTCTGTGGTATTTCAGCATGACACAAACTATTTTACTACATGATAAGTAAAGTGTATTTATATATTACCTTTCTAGATCAGAAGTCACAAAGTGTTTTACAATGCAAGACAAAGCAATAGGGATGTGCAGAGATCCCAGTGTTTGTATTTGTATCTGTATTTGTTGAGGCAGCAAAATTATTTGTTTTTATAATCGAATGAAAGTGGAAAGAGGCTTAAAAATCCTGTTTTTGTTTTTATTATACTTTTAATTGTAGAAAATTAAAGTGTTACAATAAGTGTTCATGAATAAACTACCGTATGTAGGAGGTCCCCACACCAGGTCTCAAAGATGACTGCGTTGATCACTGAGATAAAACTTAACTCATCGCCTCCTTGCAGACAGACCTCTACCTATTTATACACCCATAACACAGAGACAGCACACTGTGCAACATGTAGGGAGGAACTTCAAAGGCAATTATTGCTTTGCACTTTTCATTTTCTATTTTTTACAACCTAACTTTGTGGGAAGGAGAAGGGGAACAACAGGTTATGGAGAGTCCCTTGGGTGCACTTCGCATGTGTCAGTAGCTCAGCTTTATCTCTGGGGGGGGAACACCCCAACAAATAATTTTTAAAATATTTGTATGAAACAAATATTCGTATAAAACCCATTATTTGTGCTTTGCCGAATAATGCATTTGTATTCGGGCACACCCCTACAAAGCAATATATATAAAAAAAGGCAATATAAAAAGTAAATACATATAGAGAAAGGATAAAAAGAACACAGCATATATATGTAAACTGTTCTGACTCTCTTTTCCTCCATTTATATAGAGAGTCAGAATATGTTTTTTTCTTCAGTAAATAGACTGAGTGTGTGCTTTGCTCCACACCGTGTTTTAAAATACTGCCGTCCATACCAGCTTTCATCAACGTCAAGTGCCGAAAGCATGATAAGCAGGTTCATCATTTCTCCTTGGCCCGCCGCTGTAGATATAATCTAGAGGGCAGAGGCATGCCTGCTCCTGTGTCTGTGTGAGGATAAGTGAGGATGTCTGAATGTCAGGAGGAAAGGATGAGCACTTGGCTCAGACAGGCATGTGTTTGAGCATAATGATGTGGCAGTCAAGATAACAGGTTGCTTAATTTTAAGAATGTATAATTATCTGTAGGTTATTATCATCATTAATTTTCCTCAGGACCTATTCATGATGGCTCCAGTATCTAGTCCCACCAAATGGCACAGTGTTGTGCAAGCAGTGCACTCTCTCCAGAGGTAATTTGTTGGTCGCTGGGGTCAATATGTTTTGCATTTTTTCTAAAAAATTACTCCAAATGGAAAGCTGTCATCCAGGCAAGTGAGTTTGTGACTTATACCCACCACTGGCTTTATCTGAGTGATGAAAGGTGAAAATTAGAAACTCTCTCTCCTCCTGAAGGACCTGCAACTCGTCTCAGCATCGGCCTGTGAAGCAAACCACTCATCTCTCCCGCTGCTGTTCCTTCAGCGGTGGGATAAGCTTCAAAAATAAGCTGAAAGTTGGTGCAGAAACAGTTTGGAAATATATATATATATATAGCTGACTTGCAGAAAAGTAGTAATTCTTATCGGGATTCAGTGTTCCAAAGTGTTCCATTTGCCCTTCAGCGTATTGGGTTTGACGTGATGTGCATTGCTGACTGCCATGACTCACAGAAGTGTGTCAGCTCGTTGCAAACAATGTCTCTCTGCTTACAGTTAGTAGAAAAGCTTCAAAGGTGCACACCATTGAGTTTGTCTGGGAGCTGTCAATACAGTAGACAAAGACCTGCAATACTCAGAAGATACATGTTGTGCAAGAAGCAAAGGAAGCAGTCAGGGAAACAGCAGAGACAAGACCAGTCTGTAAATCCCTCTGAATGGAATCACGCCTGAATCCTGCTAACCTCCAACCTTATGTTAATTTGTGTCTCTGCCTGCCGGGCCTCATCGCTCACCTGCTGTCCCAAAGAACAACTTCTAAGTCTCTTTGTAAAAGACGCCTCCTGTCTTGTGCCCGGGGAACTGAGAGGACTGTTGTTCCCGTTTATCAGCTTAGTGAGAATTTACATTTTAATTGAATTCTGATGTTTGAGCCAAACTATACTTGCTGAGTAACTGGAGCCCCTTCAGAGAAAGAACTTACAGACTTGAAGTGTGAGTCCACTGAAGATGACAGCCAGTCAGACCCATTCACATTGGCTATGCAGAATTCAGCTTCATGTGCCAAGATTGCTCATGCTGCCATCACCAGGAATATCCTTGGATTGTGTGTGTAGGAATATCACAAAACCGCAGCTGGGCTTTGTGTGTGTGTCTGTGTGTGTGCGTGTGTGCATATTTACACATCAGCTTGTATGTATTTTAATGAGTTTGAAAGTGCCACGATTTTTCATGCTTCCATTGCCAGGGATACATTTGGAACGTGTGTGTAAAGACAACAGAGAATTAGACTTGGGCTCAAGGTGTGTTTGTGTGTGTGTGTGTGTTTGCATGTGTGTTGTCTGTGTTCTCAGATCACTCACAGATCAGCGCTCTATCATACTAATTAGGATGGAAGCGTCCACTCCTACACTCTCTTTGATGTGGCATGTTGGCCAACTCTGCTGATGTGAGAGATTCTGTCTAATAAGACGCAAGATAAAAAGATATGATTCGTCAGCACCTGTCTTTGTTTGGAAAACCTCTCACATCTATTTACAATATCCCATCAGACAATACGTGGGTGCAAGCAATGGGCTTCTAGTTTTATGTCTTCACAAAGCCCACTGCATGTCTTCAATCATTTCAGCATCTGCTTTTCTACACTTAAGAGTAGAGCTACAACTAACGATTTTCACTAACAAAAATTTCATTTCTTGATTAATCAATTAATTGTTTGGTCCATAAAAGAACAAAAAATGTGATGTCTCCAAATTGCTTGTTTAGCCAGACCAACAGTCCAAAACCCAAAGTTCTGTCTCACACAGGCTCTGCCCTGTACTGGACTCTATGGATATTACTCTCCTCCAATCACACGCACGCAATCGCCCATGCATGTACATAGCCTGCCAATCAGTATGTGCCTACTGATTCCGTGTGTCCCAAGCAGTATAAAATGCAGTGCCTCACTGCAGTTCCCATCCTCTTCTCTTCAGCGATAACAAAATCAGCTTACTAATCTTACTTCTCCACGGATGAAGTTGCCGCTCCAAGCTCGCTCCTGCCTGTCTTATCTCTGCTGACATCTCTTCTGCTCTAAGTGCCTCGGACGGGACATGCTGAGAGTGGTATGATGCAGTCACCGCCCTGCATGCACTGCAAGGCACATTCTCCACCTCAATGCCAACAACAGTTTCCAGCTGTGTGACGTCTCACTTTGCTGCAACAAGAGCGAACCAGAGCTTGGTGAAGATGAGTTCACTGCTTCACCCGGCACTCCGCCGCTGAGACTCTCCAAGTGGCTTCACCAATAGATGATGACGATAACCTTTCTTCTGTGTTTGCAACATCGCTGACCTTTGGAAATCTGCCGCAATTTCCCGAAGGTTATGGCCATTGCCGCATGTAGGGCTCTCTCTGCCTGAGACAGGCTGTCCCGGTGTGCTTCATCCAGCCAGTCAAAGAGACTGTGTAATGCAGAAAGCACTTGCTCAGCTGGCAGCCCTCTTCTCTCTGTCAGCGAAGCAGACGGCGGGCAGCCTCATTTGCTAGCCGCAAAAAGCTTGGTGCTTATCTTATTCATGAACGCTATGTTAGGTGTGATGTAGTGAGATAGAAACACATCCCACCCGCCATAGTGGCACTCAAAAGCAGATCTGTCTCTTGCTGCACTCGCTGGTACCGTCATTTATCGGACCATCCAGTGTGACTCATCTCCCCAGGTAACGGTGAGGTGGTGAGTGGCAATATATCCTCACGTAGGAATAATGCCTCGTGCCCACACATTGAGCAGGGTGAGGCCGCCTCATGTCTGCTTTTTGTCAGCATTGTCTCTCACTGTTTTTCGCATGGGAACAGCATACACAGCTCACTGTTCGGTTTTAGGATGACACTGCCAGCAGCGTTACTTCCTCCTTAGGGAGTCATGTCCGCACACGGGCTGAGGAGAGGAGACTGCTCCACTCCCCTCTGGTTATTTCTATGAGAAATATGGAGGGTGACGGACACACGGTCACAACATCTAACACTGTATTGAGGCAGCCGACAGTGATACGTTCATAGACCGCTCCATTGGCTCAGCCCTTTCAATACCTGCCCCCCATGGGCCAGTCTTCCATTTATGGAACATTTGGCAGTGGAGAGGGCAAAATCCAGATATCACAGCTTCCTGGCTTCTGCTCCCCAGCTGACCGGTGGGCTTCATAGGCGAACTGCCTGCGTAAGGCCAACCTCTCCAGGTATGGCTCCATGGCTCCTGAGAGGGACAGGTGGATGCGGGCTGGACTGTTTGCACAGGTGGTGCAGATCATCAGCGAAAGCAGGATCCACCATTGCTTGCTACAAAGCTAAGTGGTTTCGACACCAATGCTGGTGTGAGGAAGGGAGACTGGACTGGACCCCCTGACATGTGCAGTGGGACATGTTCTTTCCTTTCTACAATATCTGGTGGAAAAGAGGCTGTCTCATGTCATTGTTAAAGTGTATGCAGCAATTGTTTCCTCCTGTCATGAGGGCTTTGGGAACAGACCTGTCTTCACCCACCCCCTCGTAAAACATTTCTTACAGGGGGTTAGGAGACAAGTGCGTGTCTCAGTCCCCCAGTGGGAACTGCCATTGGTGCTTGAGGCCTTAGTGAGTGATCCCTATGAGTCTCTGGAGCGCTCCTCTCTGAAGGCGTTGTCATTCAAGACAACTTTGCTGCTTGCGCTGACTTCGGTTAAGACAGTGAGTGAGCTATGTGCCCTGTTGGTTCACCCGCGTTGTGTGCTGCTTTGTGGTGACCACAGTGTTGCTACTTTCAGACTGAACCCCTCCTTTTTTCTTAAGAACACAAGGAGTTCATTTAGGTCAAGAACTATTCAGCTAGAGGCATTTTGTCCTCCACCCCATGGAGACGCCAGGGGTGCATCTATGGCTTTCTTCAGTGGGGTGAGCGTTGAGGACATTTGCATGGCAGCGTCTTAGTCTATGCCTTGTCCGTTTATAATGCTCTATCTCTGGGACATGACGGGCTTCTTTTCAACATCTGTGCTGGCAGGTACGACTGAGGACCTGTGAAAATGGTGGTGTGTGTCAGTTGTGGTACACATGAGGACCCTCCCAGGCTATTATACACGTGCATTTTCCCATGATCCAAGATGATTCGACTCAGGGAATGAGGTGTGCAGGGTGTCTATTGTATGACCAGTGACCCCTGCAAGATTAGGCCATGGTTTCACCCAGTTCATGTACATGTTAACTGCGATAGGTTGGATCCCCTACTGCTCCGCTTAAGCAGCTGGCATTATAAAGTAGTAGGAGGGCCGCGACGACTAACCTATTGCTGGTCGGGCTCAGTGAGGCAGTCTGATGACATGTCTTGGCAGGGTGAACATTGTACCCACAGAGTCCAGTAGAGGGCAGAGCCTTGTGAGATAAAACGAAGGTTTCCATATTGTAACCCTAGTTCTATAAGCACAGGCAGAGCTCTCTATCTATGAACCCTGCTGCTCCCACGCCATTCGCTGTTCAGGATGGGAACTGCAGTGAGGCACTACCTTTTATACTGTGTGGGACACACGGAATCGGCACGTCCTGATTGGCTGGCTATGTACATTCAAATTTCAGTGGGTGATGTGTGATTGGAGGAGAGTACTCTCCATAGAGTCCAGAAGAGGGCTCCACCTGTGCTTATACAACTAGGGTCACAATATTGTAACCTTTGATCTTCAATATTATAATATCTGACAAACAAAAGCAGATCTTCAAATTTAAGAACCTAAAACCAGTATATGTATGACATTTGTGCTTGAATAAGATTATAATCTTCAACCATGCTAGTAACTCTGTAAGGCTGTACTTTGGCACTTACTCAGGTTTGCTTTGAGCATGCTAACAGTAGCATGCTACCATGCAAATATCTAGCAGGTGTAATGTTTACCCTTTTCATCTTAGTTTAGCAAATGTTAGCATATTAACATAGCAATAAACACAAAATACAGCTGAGGCTGATGGGAATGTCATTTGTTTTGCAGGTATTTGGCCAAAAAGAATTGGACTAATTGACATTTTGACCTGATGATGGTGCTGGTTGAAAGTCAAAGGATGAGTTATTACAATTTATTCTGAGGGTAACATGAATATGTTTACCAACTTTCATGGCAATGCATCGAATTGTAGCAGAGATATTTCAGTCTGGACTAAAGTGGTGGACCGACTGAACAGTCAGCATTGATATATGCCACAAGCGTGGCTAAAATTATTTGAATTATCAAAATTGTTGCTTATTAATTTTCTATGGTTTATTGATTAATTGGCTAGCTTTACTAAGGTCATCATCTTTTACTGAAGGTCTAAATACAAAAACACAAGAAGTTCTATCCTTTCTCTGCTCCTTCTTCTGTTGTCTTCTGCTCTTGCAAGACACAATCTGATTTTGTGTTCTTGAAACAAGTTAAAAGCTGAAGTAAAACTCCAGCAAATTCTGTTTACTCTAAATATTGAATTGAACTAGAGCCTTCGCAAACATCAGCTTCACACTTGCCATTAGATTAGTACCAGTCCTATTTTAGAGATATTGTTCTGTGTTTTTTGAAAACAGAGACACAGGTGAAGGACTATATGTACTGTCTCATTGACACTGATATGAGACCACAATCAGTGCAATTAAAATGCTAATTCCAGCTGTATTATTACATTATTTCCAGACTTTGGCACCTGCAGCTTTCATCCAAGTGCTGTATATTGTAACAAGATAGTGATTAACTTCTGCATTATCATACTGATAAAGAGCAACTGAAAAGTCGAGAGCATAAATTGAGCGACAGACTGCCAGAGATGAGTTTCCAAAAGAAGTCATTAGGATTCTGACTAATTACAGTACATCTAGTTTGACCTTCCATTCTTATTGCTTCAACCCGAACAAATAGATGTTCGTCTCTCTGCTTTTACTTGGTGCTTATGGAAATTAAAATAAAGTTGTGGTACAGTAATAGATGTTAGCAGCGACATTGTAACTTAAGCAGATTATGCTTCGGTGTCACACTGGAAAGTGTTATCATTGTAACAGTGAAGCAGATAAGAGTTAATTAACTGATAATGGCATTCTATTCACTGAGATGAAAGTCAGTGAGTAGAAATGACAGGGTGGAAATGAAAGAGAAAAATGGACATTCTGTAAATCGTAAAGAAAAGCAGATAATTTCACTCCTCCTGATTAAGTTTAACATTGGGATGGCATGAATGCCAAGAATGCTGAGTAATCTTCATCACAGCTGCCACAACAATGACCTAAACCAAGAAGTATTCATTTCAACATGTCTATTTCTATACAAATTGCATGACAAGGTTCTTGGAGAAAACACTATAACTGTCACATCAGAGCCTTTGATCTCTTGATGATGACCTCTTTTATTCACTCCTACTCTTCTTCCAAAACCCAGCATAAGACACCAGAGCAAATTGATAGCAACAGCACCAAGGAAGCCGAAAATGTTCTGGTTTGGAGAAAGTAAACTTAACAAGAGGGCAAGAAAAACACAATTCTTCCTTCCTGTATGCGAAGCTTTTGATCAACTTTCCAGCTGGGCAAGTCGGGGGTTTTATCGGCTCTATCCTCTTCTCTCACAGATGAGAAACAATGTGCTTTATTCCATTACACTGTAAATCCAATCTCATGCTTCACGGTCTGTAGAAGAGCGGCAGAAAGAGGGAATGAATGAGATGGCATGGGGAAATGTTGACACAAATCCCAAAATCCCTAAGGCGACACCAGTCGGTCATTGGGGTACAGTTTAGGGATTCTGAGCAATTAACCAATCAATTAAGGGATTGATGGGGCCCCATGTAGCTATTATGGTAATACATGTGTTGCTGAAATGAGAAGTGAGCACTTGGCTCAATGACACACCAAAATCAGGCTGTTTATTGATTGTGTTGCCTATTTTAGCCAAGAGGTCACACTTGGGAAATGCCCTTCCTGAGGGAAAGCTTTCAAGTATACAATTAAGAAATAATTAGTATTTCCTACTTAAAATGTAGACTTGCAGCAATAAATTCTGCAATGTTATCACCATAGAGGGCAATAGAGCTCATTCTGGTCTTGTGAAAGTGGTTGAAAATTTCTGAACATGATCAGCTTGAGAATGAGTCTCTCCAGGAGCCCTCCATTACTGCTGTTGACTCACCCAGACAGCTGATGAACGCCTAAATCAATAATGGATTGGGAGGAAATAAATATTTAATTCTTTAAATCTGTTGCAAACAGTTTGTAATATTCACTGATCTATCTCTTTCATGATTCACTTGGTAATATAATACCTTTAAAAAGCCCCGAAGCTATATGCTGCTACCACTTTAGAAGACCAGAACAGCATTCATCTTCTGGCATCAGTCAAAAAATGTCTCACATGTGGAACAGTCACAATTACCTGTTAAACACTGAAGAAGCTGATGAATGACTAATTGCTGAAGAGGCTGTTATTGCAAAAAAAAATCTGTTCAAAATGTTGCATAATGCCACATAAAACCAAATCTATTCATCACAAGCTGCAAAAATCTAACATAATCAACATCTTTACTGACTAATGCTGCAGGCTTTAAACTAGATTTGATTTTTAATTGTATAAACTATGGACTGAAATCTCTCTTCTCTGGTTAATGATATTTTGTAATTACTCTGTGGATATGCATAGTTAGTTGAGAATTATTTGTTAAGGAAGTCCCACTGAGTAGTAGATCTCTGAATCCAGTGTGAATTCTGGGGATGGCAATGACAGTCTGTCAGCCAGTCCAAGTGAAATGTCTCACCAGCTATATATAACTAACTATATATTGCCATAAAATTTTGTACAATCATGAATCCTACTGACTTTGTTGATGCCACCAGGCATGTCAAATGTTTTACTTATCTTGTGAAATATCTACTGGATGGATTTGTGCAAAACTTTGTACAGACATTTGTGGTTGCCAGGTGGTGAATCCTGCTGACTTTAACCCTTTAACATCCACCCTTTTTATAGAATTTTCGCCTATTTGGCACACTGAAATGGAAAAGCTTATAACAGAAGAACTGCAAGGCCACGATACATGTATTAGGCTTCATTTGACAAGTGACATCTTCTAGTTTTTTGGAAATGTGCTTGTTTAGCATGTGGCTAAAACACAAACAAAACTACATCAGTTCAAATAAGGCTCAAAAAAGTGTTTTTGGTCCTTGTCTATAATGAGCCATATTTGAATAACAATAATTAGGGCATGCCTTATACCACAATTATGCAGAACACCATATACCTTCTACATCTTTTCAACCTGTATAAATTTCCAGACGTCAAGGCCCACTCCTTATGGGAGCTAGGGAGTTTTTAGTTTGTGGTGTCACTGGTGTTCCCGAACCTCTCCAATTATCTCCAATTGGCCAAATTGTGCCAATTGCTTTTACTCATTACTGGGTGATGTTACCGCTTACAACTGGCTTCAGCGGTTTGCTGGCGACCTGGTGGATGTTAAAAGGTTAAACAATGTCTAAACAACTATTGGATGGATGGATTGCCTTGAAATTTGGTACAGATACTTATGTCTTCCTCAAGATGAAATGTAATAACTTTGGTGATCCTTAACTTTTCCTCTACCGCCACCATCAGGTCAAAATTTGTCCATGACCAAATACCTTCAAACTAATGAAATTCCCATCAGCCTCAGCTGCACTCTTAGTTTGGTGCTAACCAGTAAATGTTAGCATGCTAAGATGCTAACTAAGATGGTGGTCATGGTTAATATTATACCCACATAAAGGTATAATATGTAATTATTCCGCATTAAAATGTCTAAAAACAACTAGACCTATGTTATATATTTTGTTGAGTTGTGTACTTACATTATCCCAAATGTTTCCAACAATTTTAAAACCCAGAGAAATCTGTCATTTTAATCAAAGTAACGGACCGTTTCATTTGGTCGCCTGTCAATGGCGTCATACCTCCTCTACCAATGAGTAAACATGCACAAGATGCATACAGCAGCGCTGTGTTTGTCCGCTACAATGGCGTCTACCGAAGAGTAACTTACTCACATACAAGATAATACATCGGCGTTGTGGTTGTTCCACAGAAACTGTTATAAATTGACTTTTATTCAGTTTTAAGCCACATTTTCATGATAAATTTAGGTCGCTTTTAACTATATCTTTTAGCTGGAAGAAGGATTTTAGTCATTGGACGTCTGGATCTTAAGTTATCAGAGAAATAAACTGGGCAAACATTAGCAGCAGCTAAAAGCCCCTCCAGGAAGTCCGGTGGTCGCCGAACATCGTCGGAGAAACACTGATTTTTAAGTAAAAACAGCTTTAATTAGTATTTTAATGATTTTAATCTGTGTGTACGTTTCTTTTTGGAGAGAAGGAGACCTCTGCGGATAATTCGGCTCCCAGGAGAAACCAGCCAAACGTCTGGATCTTAAGTTATAAGAGAAATAAACCGATGAGATTGATTGAAAGACCACTAGTGGCTGAAATTACATATTGTGCGTTTAAAACCAGGTCGAGGCTTTAAGTAACATTGTGAGTACAATTCCCAAGTATGTATGGCATTGTACCATATTGATTAAAGAGGACAGCCATGGTAATTTAAATAACCAATGTCACCACCTTTGAATTCTATTACCAATTACCAGAATTGATTAATTATGTAAGCAGTGCATATTTCCATCTTAACACAGTCACATCCCTCTACTCACCCCTGTAGAGTATGTTGCTTTTAAAAATCTTCTTCCAGCATGTGATGATGCTTTTTCAATGTGCAAAAGCATGTGGTTTGCCCAATACCATTAAAGCATTATAAACTTTCCGTAGTCTTTTGTTTTCCTCTGAATTCTTGCTTTTAGAGCCACTTTACGTCACATCAGTTGTCTCCATATAGTTTGTCTAGCGTACCCTGACTGAAGTGTTGAGACATTTCCTTTCATCTTGTCCAGAGGCATGCCTCAAAGATGGGAAAAGGTGAAAGTGACTCTGGGAGGGGAGGGGGGGGGGAGCATGTTCAAAGCCAGAGAAAAAGAGTTTCTTCCTTTTTTCGAGAACTGGCCTAAATTTCATGAAAACAAGCATGTGCTTCCATCTTATAATGCCATTTTGACGGTTCCAGTTCCACTGTGTGAGGACAGCTAGACTCTCCAGAGCTTACTCTCTCGATCAGTAGGCAGAGCAGCTCTTAAGACTTAAACTTCAGAGAGGAGTCTGTCTGAATATACTCACAGGTAAGTCATCACCCCCAATATACAGTTATGTCTACTTTGATGAACAGAAAAATAAATATCAGACTCTACCTCCTATACAGAGCCTGGTCCAGCGATGACTTCTAACCTCAAACTGGAGAGCTGCCAGTAATTGAAATTAATTAACTTGTCCAAAGTGAGGCAAAAACAATTACCCTAGCGCCCCTTGCTTGTCAACAAAGCTCGTTTCTCGTGAGAAGAATGGGTAGTGTGTAACAGTCCTTTGCAGTTGGCCCCTACAGGAGTCATACAAGGATGATGGATGTCTGTATTTCCAATGGTGCCTTCTTTCTAATGAGTTCCTCTGCCATATTGCAGGCTCATTATAAGAAACAGGATCTGCATTACTGAGAATAATAAGAAATGATAATATCCCGGTAATGAGCATGATTATTATCAGTTAATGCAAGTTTTGCTTGCTGTTGTCAGCCTTGCTGGTTATTTCCCTTTCTTTAATGGGGCAGTTTATGAAAGTCAATGTTATCTGAAGGATACAAAAATCATCTCTGTAACATACAAAGACAGTGTTGTGGTTCATTTACCAAGAACATACATATCTTAATGCAAGTTAAACATTTCTTCCAAAGCTGTTCAATTTCTTCAAGTCTGTGCATGCCTGTTAGACTGGCAAACTGTGAAAAGCCCCTCAAATTTTTGACATTTTTCGTTTCCTCTGCAGACCTAAGAAGCACACATAAATCAAGGTTTTCAAATCTCTGGAGATCGAAATTCAGCGTAGCGAGAAGACCAATCTTGAGTTCCTGTGTACACCTGCTCAGAGTGCATCACGGTTCACGCAAATACGAACTCCCCTTGCTTTGGTGGGTCTGTAGGTGTAGGTGTGTTTTGTGTTTGTGTGTGTGAGTACGAGAAAGACAGAGACGAAGGCACATCTGACAATGTGTACATGGCTTTACATTTATAAATCTAGTGTTTACGCTTGTAATATGAGTGTATACGACGTCTGTGCCCTCAGTCAGTGAGGACCATAGTCTACGGTGAGGAGACAGACCTGTGCATGTGTGCAATAAGACCCAGCTATGCAATAAGACCCATTGTGAGAACAGACAGTGTCGTAGGGCAAGAGGCCAGTGAAGGCACCCTGAAACACAAGATGGTGTTGAAAGAAACAAATTGCCTTCTGCCGAGTTAGAAATTGCAGGATTTATTCTCATTTCCTGGGACAGTTAAGTCAGTGTTGGTGAACAATCACTTCAGTCCCCTGTGGTCATGAGGAGCGGCGTACAGTTTATTCATCTACTTATTCTGTGATGGTGCATCGATGTAAACCTCCATTAAGGAAGAAGAGGAAAAGGTGGGAAAGTGGCTGTGACTTCAGGATGATTTTCTGCATATCAGCTGAGAGCGTTGCCGATAATACAAGATCCACTTAAAAATACATTTTTACACTCCACACACACAATGTGATTCCATATGGTGGTTCATACATACTGACTGGACAATTTCAAGCTATATAAATAATTTATACATTCTTTAATTGAGTGGTATTCCCCTTTTAACTCTGGGTCTGCCTTCAAAAGATTACAATGCACAGGAGATGGTGCTAGTTTTCCCCACTGTGGCTTCTCTGGATTATACGCGCCTTGAGTACTTACATAAGTGGCTTTATTTTTCTATCCATTTAGCCATGGGTAGCTTTAGCCTTCTCTATCTTCACTTAAATTGCTTTTGGCTCCCCAAAATTACTGACTGGGAATAAAATATCTTCTTAACACAGACTAAAATCAGCAGACTGCACTCTTTACTGTGAATGGCGAACACCATGCCCAGCAGTCACATACATAATTGTCCTCCACAGCCTTACCCTCTCCATTTTGACATTAATTAATCTAAAGCAATCTCCAAACTGCCCATGGGGCCAAGACCTCACGCCTCCAAACCTTCAATTCTCATGATTGAATTTCACAGAGTTCATCTCTCCAGCCCTTAACTTTGCCACTTTGCTAATGCTAATGGTAATCGAAAAAAGAAGACACTAAAAAAGAAAAAGAAAAAAACTCTCACCATCAGCCATATTCTTTTTGCTATCCATCATGGGCCATAGAGGGGAGGACAAAGACAAATACAGCTGGCCAGAATCTCAGCAGAAAAGTGAGAAAGATGACCCCCTTGAACTCTGGTGCTGCATTTAATTATCTCACTCAGTCCATTCATTCACCACATTTGGACGGTCTGGGACCCCAAAAACACTTTATTACCTCTCTTATACCTCTACACTGTACTGTAGCGGGCTAGTGGACCGGATACTCTGGTCAGACCCACACGGATAAGACCAAGATGGAGTAAACATTCATGATGATGTTATAAGCAAGAATAGGAAGCGTAAACTGCAATCAGCCGAGTATCCTATTTTACTACAGAGTTTGACCATATTCTCAGATCTTAAACCTCTTAATTATTTTGCTGAGTCTGACACCTCCAGCCAGAAGTACTCACCCCCCCCCCCCACCCCCACCCCGTTGCAGACGTATTTCCTCTAACCCTGTGACAGTTACGGCATTATTGTCCAATCCTTCCTCCGATGGAGCGTGGCAGTGAAAGTAGACTTTGTGGAGTCCTGGCACTACATAGCCCTGGATGCTGCTGCAGGGGCGCAGTAAGGCTGAGTAAGCCTGAGAAATTGCATGGCTTTGGCCCTGCTGCAGCGTGGGATGGCTCATTGAGTCTGCAGGTATGGAGCTGAGAATGAGGAATGACTGCAGTCTTTCACAGCTGGCCAGCCTTTCACTCTCTCCCTCACCCTTGCTATCTCTTCATACTCTTCCTCCCTCTACCCCTGTTTGTTCCCCTTTTCATCCCCCAGCTACCTTCTCTCCTGGGAAATGGCCGCCTCCCTATTTCTCTCCGGCATCAGCTACAGAACTCTCACCTCTCTGAGTCAGTCAAACACACAGTCATTCTTGCACAACCATGCATATGTGCAAGCATCTGTATCTCAACCCCCCACATGTGAAAGTGTTGCATTTATGTGTCAGCGAGTGCATGGGTTTTGCATGTCCCAATGGCTGTCTGGTTGCATGGGTGTAGATTTGGGTACAGACAGTAGGGACATGTCCCTGTCAATGTGAAAGTGTTGCTGAATTGTCTCTACCAGTTGCCAACTTTCCATTTTAACTCCACATAATGTTATCGGTTAGATCTCTGCAAAGTTGCCAGGTTTGTGTGTTTTCTGAAAAAAAAAGGTTATTATGATAAATAGTGGAAGAGGGGGAAACTTGACTTGATTGTCTGGCAGCCCTTAACTTTAAGCTGTATTTCGTATTGTTGACTAGCCCAACCTGGTAGTAGTAGTCTGTGATGAACAATGGTGAATTTGAAGCGTTTAGTATTTATTCATAGCTTAAATGTTTTAAATATAACAGAATTGAAAACGTCCTCACTGGACAGAATTAACAACATATTTAAATTTAAGGCGTTAGCTGTTAGCTGATTTACGATTCTTGCTCAGACATGTCGTTTAATTATAGAACTATTACTGAAGGCGAAAAAGCAAATTAAGACTTTGAGTCCTTTTTAAAGAAGAGCAGAAGTGTAAGTAACGGCTTTGCTAAAAGAATGTTCTGTAATCAATTATTAATCTTCTTTGACATTATTAGGAGAAATATTTATATAACCCCATCCCTTCCCTGTTCAAAGAGTGGATGAGTTATTATTGCATATGGGTCATTACAACATGGGTTATTTATAAGCTGAATTAGTTGCAGCTTGTCCAACTGATTTGTTTGTGAATGTGTTGCTTCATTTATTATGAAAATCCTGTCAGCAGCAGCCTGAGCAGCACAAAGACACACAGACAGGTGAGTTGTAGCCTCTCAGGTGAGCTCTGATGTCACAAAGACACACAGACAGGTCTGCTGCTGCCTCTTACGTGAGCTCTGACGTCATAGTGAAAGATCTAGCCAAAAGTTCAGGAGTTGAATGAAAAATAACGCAAATAGAAGTTTTTGAGATGATTTAAAGATATCAATCAACAAACTGAAAGAAGAGCAACAGAATATCAGTTGAGCTTTGAAAACCTTACAGCAGATAGTTCGTTCACATTACCTACAGGTTGTTATACATTTTCTTGTATTGATATTGTGGAAAATCTATCATTCATCAATTTTAAATATTATTGCCTGTTCTATCTCACACAGGCTCCAAACTGTACTGGACTCTATAGGTAATACCCTCCTCCAATCACACGTATGCAATCACCCACTGAAATGATTACATGTGTCTCGCTGCCACTCACATCCTTCTCACTTCAGCTGTAGCGAATCTGCTCACTGATCTTACCTCTCCATGGATGGAGTCGCCACTCTAGCAAGCTCATTCCTGTCCATTGTGCCCCGGCTGCTGGACACCTCTTCTGGTTTGCCTTGGTCGGGACCATGCAGAGAACAGCATGATGCAGCTATTGCCCTGCATTTACTGTCAACAACATCCTCTGTTTCAGCACTGGCAATGGACCATTTTTGGCTGTGTGATGTCTCACTCCACTGCGACTAGACCAACCCGGAGCTTGAAATAGATCTCTGCGTTGATGATGAGTCCCTTGCTTTGTCCAGTGTCCCGCTGCTGCTGGAAGCCTTGGCTAAAACCGTCCCAGTGGCTTCATAGCTTGACTGTCTGACTAATGTCATCCTCTGGTCTGTGTCTGCAATGTCGCTGACCTTCGGAAATCCACCTTCGACATCAGTTCACCATGGTTTCCTGGAGGTTATGGCCATGGCGGAGGAGCATGTAGGGCTCACACTGCCCCTGGCTAAACTAGTTTGCCGGCCATGTGAAAGAATTTATGGTCCGGCTCATCTGGCTCAACCAGCCTTTGTTTCGCCTCCTCTCCAGGACATTTGGCATTGTATCGAAGCATCCAGGAAGGAGATGCTGAAAACAAAGTCACCATTTGTGGGACTGATTTCCTTCCTGAGAGTGCAGGACCACATGGAGACAGGCTGTTGAGGTGTGCCCCCCCCGGAAGAGGCCCTTGCAGCCCTCCTGATTCTTCACCTAGCTGGCTGGTCAGAGAGCAGGAAGCTACTGCCTCCGCTGTTGAAGGACACAGACACACTGGAATATTTCAAGAAAAATTTTTTGCCACAGCAGCTAACAACCTGGGAGTGTCAGGTGTTGCTGTGGCTAAGCAGAACGGGTCAAATGTCTGAGCCACATCATCGGCCAGATGAATAACCTGATTCAAGGAGTTGCTACTGCCGTGGTGCATGTGATGTTGCTTGTCACAGTGGGCTTACATCATGTGTGGCTGGGATTCACCACCCTACAGAGAAAGTAGAGAGAAGACCTCCTGGGAGCTCCCATAGCTCCAGACAGTCTTTTCAGGTCCATTTTCTCTGTCACTCAGCGCTTTAAGAGAAAGCGCAGCTGAGCTGCCGTCTGCCACTCGCCCTTTCTTCTATCCAGAGAGGTGATGACGTGCACCACAGCAACACCGTGGCAAGGAGGAGAGCGCGCAGGCAGGGCAGAGCACCGTCAGCCCCTGCCGTGTCAGCCACCTCCCAGACCACATCAATGGAGACACCGGCCCATGCTGGGATTAAAAATGCCAGCAGACCTGCTGCAGAAGCCCTGTGCATGAGGAGAGTCTGCAGTGCTACAATGACTAGCAGCAGGGGAGAGTGTCACATTGGCGCAGGCTATGTTCAACAGCCTCTCCCTCCCCCCCGGATGTGCCGGTGGAGTTCACCGCCCCCTTCCACAACTGTTCATGTTCATGTGTTCTGCTGTGTTGAAAGTGTTTTAATTAAATAACTTACATTTTACACCAAGGAGCAAATCCTTCACCCTCCCCTCTTCCACTTCTCCAGCACTCCATGAAGCTGTAATGATAGCAGCCCAGCCTGTTTCATCCAGCTGGTCACAGAGGCTGTATAATGCAGAAAGCACTCACTCAGCTGGCACCCCTGCCTCTCTTCCCTCAGTTAGGGAAGCAGACAGCGGTCTCACTCAGCTGCAGGCTGTGCTAGCTGATAAATCGGGTGGAGAGCAACATGTGACAACCAAGGAAACACACTGGAAATTTATAGGTCGGAATATAATTTAATACCAGTTTGCAATAAATACAATGGATTAAAAACTGTTGGGCTAGGAAAAACTAAAATTATAAATATACTTCTAAAATTAAAAAAAATGTTGAAACTAAAAATACTAAAACTATAAAATGTTAAGATTACAAGCCTGACCCTAATAATGTCCTTTATGCCACAGTTCACAGTCTTTCTAGGTGGAGAGGAAAGGGACTGGTCCAGGGAAATCTGGGCCATTGGCACCATGGCACCTTGGCTGCACCATGGTGCAATTACTTGCCCTTACCCCAACAGCCGCTGCTTATGCCCAAGAGTACTTTGTTTTTCTTATACTCACACAATGGGGCAGAGTACAAACTCTGCCCCTTGTATGTGTCGCACCAAAGTACTCTGGCTGCAATCTAGTGTTCACACTGGTGGGCCTGTGTTTCCCATGTCTCCTCGTCACTTTCTCCCATCTCCGACTTTAGCTATGGCCGCCAGGAGGGGAATGGCACTTTGGGAAACTGGAGAGCATCACCCACCCACAGTCTGCGGTAGCCATGGGGGGCTAGCTTGTGGGCCTTCTCCCTCCTCCCCCACGATTCCGCCAAGGTGCACCCCTAGGTACACCAAGGGAGAGAGGGATACTCACACTGTCCACGGCAAAGCTACCCACACCTGGTTCCTACCTGGACGACAGGCAGGGTCAACTGCTGCTCCTCATGTCTGCTGTCCCTCCTCCAGACACGTGCTCTTTTGTTCTTTCTCCACCTGATTCCTTTGTCTGTCTCTCTCCTCTCTTGCGCTCCTGCCATGTTGTTTGCCCCGGCTTTTATTTCTGTCAGAAATGTTTGGTCCCTTCTCCTTGGCACGCCATTGGTCCATTGACCTGCAATCTCCTCTCCAATTGGTCTATCAAGTACAAGGGCTCAACCAGGTGCAAGTGTTTAGTAATCACGGTAGGAAGTAAATATGCATTAAACCACTAACAACAGTAAGTTTCAAACTAAAAGCATGCATAAAAACAAAGCACAACAATAAAAGCGATTCCAGTGGGTCCAGTGGCCTCCTACTGTACATAGTGGTGTTCACAGATGGATCCCTGACAGGTGGGGAGGACACCTGTTTGGGGAGAGCGATAGGTAGTGTGCAGCCTTAAGGGGAAAACTGACACATCAACCTCCTCGAACTTCAGGCGGTGCTCTTGGATCTCCAACACTTCCTGACTCTGTTTCAGGGGAAACATGATGGTGAGAACAGACAACCACACCACGGTTGCCTTCATCAACAGACAGGGCGGAGTCCAATTCACAGGCCTCTTGGAGATGGCAGAGAACCTGTTGCTTTGGGCCTCAGAACATTTCCTGTCCCTGAGAACCCTCTGCATTCCGAGTCTGGAAATCTGGGGCGCCGACCTCATGTCAAGAGGCGGCCCTCTGGCAGACAAGTGGGAACTGCATCCCGAGGTGGTGTAGTAGATTTGGAACTGGTTTGGGAAAGTGGAAGTGGACCTGTTTGCCAGTTGAAAGAACACCCACTGCCCACTCTGGTTCTCCCTGATGCCACAAGATGATCCATCCTTGAGGGTGGACGTGTTTGCACAAGTGCCATGGCCAAGGACGCTGCTTTATGCCTTTCCTCCTTGTTCATCTTGTTCCGCCTCTGCTGGAGAGAGTGAGACAAGAGCAGCTGTCAGTCATCTGGATAGCCCTGGACTGCCGTTTGATGCAGTGGTAAGAGATTCCCCAAATGTTGGTGGCCCAGCCCTGGTCCATCCTCCAAGTTTCCAAGTCTACAGTATCTAGCAGAAAAGGGGCTGTCTCATGCCACTGTTAAATTGTATGCTGCAGTTATTTCCTCCTGTAATGAGGAAGTTCAGCGGTAGTTCCCGCTGAGGCTCCAGTGAGGGATTCCTATGAGCCTCTGCAGCACTCCTCTCTGAAAGCGTTTTCATTCAAGACAGCTTTGCTGCTTGCGCTGACCTCAGCTAAGAGAATGAGTGAGCTGTGTGCCCTGTCAGTTCACCCCAGCTGTTTGCTGCTTCATGGTGACCACAGCCATGCTACTCTCAGACCGCAGCCCTCCTTCGTTTCCATGAACAGAAGGAGTTCCCTTAGGTCGAGAACTATTCAGCAAGATGTATTTTGTCATCCACCCCATGGGGACATCAGGGAGGCAAAACTGCATCTGTTGTGCCCAGTACGTGCATTGGCATGTTATGTTCACTGCAGTGAGTGCGTCCCCCAAGCCTACAGGCAGTAGGTACATGTAGGATAGCAGCATCATCAGCCTTATTCAGCAGGGTGAGTGTCGAGAACATATGCACAACAGCATCTTGGTCTACACCTCGTCCATTAATAAGGTTTTATCTCTTGTACATAAAGGGCTTTTTCAAGGTCCATGCCCAAAAGGGTGATTCAGGACTTGTTGAAAGGGTGGTGTGAGTGTCAGCTATGGAACACCTGACCACCCCACCCTGGGCAATATATGCCTGCATTCCCCTGTAATCCAAGATGACTCGGGGAATGGGGTGTGCAGGATATCTGTTGTATGGTTTTTGACCCTGCGAGATTAGGCCATGGTTACACCCAGTTTCATATTCATGTTGACTGGACTGGGTTTGGCCCCCCACTGCTCTGCTGAAGCAGCTTAGATTCTAAAGTAGTAGGTGGGCCACAGCGACTAACCTATAACTGGTCAGGCACAGTGAGGCAGGTTGTTGACATGTCACAGCATGGTAAACATTCATCAGGCTCTGCCTACTGTACCCATAGAGTCCAGTAGAGGGCATAGCCTGTGTGAGGTAGAACAAAGGTTATGATATTGTAACCCTAGTTCTATAAGCACAGGCGGAACCCTCTACCTATGGACCCTGCAGTTCCTACACCGTCCGCTTAAGTGGTTTCTGAATGCGAGCGGCAGTGAGATGCTGCCTTATATACTGTGTGAGACACTGGTAATCAGTAGGTGCATCCTGATTGGCTGGCTATATACATGTAAATTTCAATGGGCAATTGTGTGCATATTATTGGAGAAAAGTATTACCCATAGAGTCCAGTAGAGGGCTCCACCTGTGCTTATAGAACTAGGGTCACAATATCGTAACCTTTGTTTCCGGCAACTTATATCAGTGTATGAGTGTGAGCATATGTGTGCATATGAAAGAGAAAAGAGAGGTAGAGAGCACATACTGTTTATTTTGGGCCTTTGATAAAAAAAATGTCCCTACCAAAGTTAAAACCCAATCCACGCCCTTGGCTGGTTGGCTGGCTGCGTTTGCAAGGTGTGAGCTGACCTGGTCTTGAAACAGCAGAGTAACTGCACGACAGATGGCCTGTTTGAGAGAGGGATTTGGGGGCATGGTTACGGTCAACAGAGGTTTGGCACAAAAGCAGGGGCTTGGCCTGCTGTTAGTATCTCCCCTCCTTCCATCACTAGCTACAAAAAGACACACACAAGCTTTCACACATACACACGCCTGCAACAAGGAAACACAACAATGAATAAACATGCCAGGGAATATTCTCAAATTAGTATTTTGTCCTCTCTGCTATGCCTTCCCCCCTGTACAGATAAAAGTTGGCCTTCAGTTTCTTTCATCATGACATTACTTTGAAAATTTTATTTGGTCACTGCACTAAGTAGACTAAAAAAGATATATAAAACCCCACTTCTTCAAAAAGCTGAGAGATGAAAACACTAACACACACACACACACACACACACACACACACACACACACACACACATAAATACACCCTACTGAGATCTCATACAACCAGGTGAAATATAGGAGGCTCCTTCTGAAACAGATTTTTTTTTGGTTGCTTGGCAACTTGAGTTCGTTTGCCATCAAAACAGGAATGCTGAGCAACAAAGGTGGCCAAACACACACACACACAAACACACACACACACACACACACACACACACACACACATCCACAAACACTCCAGAGGAGACTTGAATGCCAGTGTAGGTTTGATTCATTCTGTCTCAAGCTCACAATCATCCATCACTGTGCCTGATGGCTCATTCAGAGACACTGTATTGTTTTTACCGATGAAACTTGTTCACTTGGTGCAGTTTAGACAGCTGAAGCCTTACTCTGAAGTTTTGCCGGAGCTCTGAAAACCATGCAGAGAAAAAGAGAGTCTGAAATTCCTGAAGCGAGGAGAAGAAGTTCTGGAGGTCACAGCACTCTCAGTGGATGAAATGTTTGATGGCTGGTGGCAGTTTATTTTGTCAGAACTGAGTTTTCTTTTTTTTTTTTTGTTTTTTTTTTTGTTTTTAGTCTCTTTGTTATATTTATCAACCACTGCTGCCGCCTTTGGCATTCCATATCTTCATCCAATCTGCTCTGATATTTTAAGAGAGCAGATCTGTTCCCTTTGCGTCTCTCTATGCAGCGAGAAAAAGTAAAAAGGTTACCCACGCATTTCCCAGAGTTGCAGGGAGGCCACTTGAAATGTAAATCTCAGCTTTACTTCCCCCTATCGTGGGTAGCTACATTTTTATGAAAATCACCTGATTTGAATTTAGATGTGGGTATACAGGAGCCAAGGCATTCACTGAGGCACGTTCCTGTTTAACGAAGAGGCGTATTAACTGGCTGTTGTTGACTGCGCTACCTGTCTGTCAAATAGACACACTTACTGTCATAGCCCTAAAGCTGTGTACGACACTCTTTGGGCTTTGGAGCTTGATACAGACTGCGTTCATACACTGAGGGATAAATAGGTAATTGAACTGGGGATGTCACTATTAAAATGCACAAAGGCACAGAAACACAGTGCTGTCACTCTCTTTCTTACTCCCTTCCACTCATACACCCACACTCATATCAGACATGACATATATTTACTTTCTAAGATCAACTTGCTGTGCTTCAAAATAGAGATGAATGGAAGACTGAATCATCTTTTACTGCTCTTTTTCTCAGTTGAAATCGTTTTTTGGCTATGAAGGCCTATAGCATTATCAAAACACAAAAGCAGTGACCTCATCTGCAATACAGGACAGCTGGGTCCCAGTGGTTACAGAAATGCATGACGGGGTTCAAGACCCACTTTCAGTAAGCATCCTTTCTGCTGAAAAGTCCTTGAAACTGATTCTTTACCAGCTTTGTCTAAGTGTGCACAGTTTTGATGTCTATATTAAGGGATGTGTGTCCAAATGTAGCTCAAGGTTCCCAGAATTACTTGCAAATAAACAAAGCATTAGTGCTGTTCTGAGGCTGACTTTCACCTCTGACCTCCCTGGAAAAGACAAGCTAGATTTTAACTGCTGGAATAGAGTACAGCAGTGCATACGGGTGAAAATGTCAATATAGCTCAAACTGTCCAAATCTCAGTCATCCCACTTGTTGCTAGATACTGGGCTGTATTCCTCTCCTCCACCTGCAGGACAGCTGTGCGCCGCTGCCACGTCTCTCCTCGCTGCTGGAGTGGACGCGCGAAGTGGGGGCGCACTCCTCAGCCATCAAAACCCTGCCCGTGAGATGCGCAGCTGTGACTGAGAGCAGCACTGGACACATCACCCACCTCCACAGCTCTTGGCTTTTTTTATTTGCATGAGAACTAGACGTTTTAGTTGAAGGAAAGTTTAGTTTTTATCTCCGTCGCGTTTTCGCACCCGCGCCCCCTCCCCTCCACACCCCCGAGGAGCGGAGGCATATTGTCTGTGGCGCAGCGCGACAGTGCGGTGTCCGATTACAACCCGTGCGCCGAGGAGCCACCGGCACAGAGCGCTTCTCTGTGGGGCAGAAATAGAACATACAGCTCCGGAGGGACGAGAGCGCAGAGGAATCTCTGCAGAGAGAGAGGGGGAGTTTTACCGAGATCGATTTCTGGAAAGAGACACAACAGAACTGAGGATATTTCATCTTCAGCTTGTCTTTATTTTTTTGTTTGTTCTTACTACTCTTCTCACCGGTACAAGACACGCAGCTTCGCTCTCTACTATATGAACGGGAGTTGGACACCTCACTTGGTAAGACGAAACATATTTTATTATTAATTGTAATTATTAAGATATGCCATATGCAGGCTCCTGAAGCAATTTCTCTTTTCGCGTTTGGGTTTTTTGTCTTTCTTGAAAATAAACCCATGACTTTTACTGCTTGCCATACACCTTATTGTGCAGTCATACCGCCTGTTAATATAGCTTACAATATTTCAAAAATGAGAATGTGCCGACATCTCACGGGAAACCACACACTAATCCACAAATCCAAAATTCCACAATGTAAATAGTCAGTTTTAGAAGTTTTGCATTCTGCTCTGCGATGTCTGACCACTTGGTGGTGCTGGCAGAGTGCAACCCACAGCGGAGAAAGCATGAGAGCTTCCATCAAATCTTTATATTCAACAAATTCACGCCGTGTTTGCCTTCTCTTTTCCGCTTTCAGTATCCTATGACAATTGATTAAAGTCTGGTATCACAACCAATATCGCTTCAGTAGAGCAAGTCTTCTGCATTAATTGCAGCAGGTGCACAATTATGCACTTTGAGAAAAACATGAAAAAATATTACTGGTTTTTAAAAAGAAAATAGTCAAGGAAATATCACTGCACCAGTCCTCAAACTGTCAGTGCCTTGAAACAATTTATCACTGTTGTTTCCTGGTTAATTGTGCCTCCTACCTTTTTATATTCTGATTATATTAAGAGCAGTGTTTTAGTGGCTGTATATGAAGTATCCTTGCTTTTATATGCTCTGAAGGTATTCTTGTTGTCTGACTCTTGTGTTATATATGTTGTTATTGTTCTGACTAAAGATTCTTCTTCTACTTGCTTTTGGTGAAATTATGTCAGTTATTTTAATGCACAAAGGATATGAACAAACCTTTATGAGACATACTGATTATGTACAGAATACAGCTTTTTATTTCAGACCTTCCAGCTACACACCTTCAACTTCAGGTTTCTCACACAATTGCAGAGCCAAATGCCGAGTCCTTGAATGTTTATACTTATGGTTTTGTGAAACTTTTTACTTTTTTATTTTTTACAAAACTTATTTCAGGAGTAGAATACTGTAGAAGCTTCGTTTGAAATAAATTTCTCAATAAATTCCAAATTTAACCAAACATCACTCTTTCATGAAAGCCGTCCTGAATCAGTGTCATATACTTGTCAGTGGTTAAAGAAGATTATAAAAAGGATACAGTGATTAAAGCTCTAGCTGTTTTGTAGGTTAAAACGTGATTTGTGTTGTGAGCATATATTGTTCGGGTGCTACATGAATTCACAGCTCCTCAGTTACCCCACGGCTCTGTCCTTGGCATCTGTTCTTACCGGCCCTGCAGCAGGTTTGGATGAATGCTTATCTCCAACTCTAATCATGCTGATTAATGTACAATTAACCGGACATAATTGTTAACTAAGTCACTGATTCACCATTGTTTATTCAGGCCTAGGGCGAACACCTTTTCAGAGTACGGCTTTTATGCAAATTTTAACACTGATTTTGTGTCCAGAGTATAAAGCACTGACACGTACTCTTTTCCATTCCATTGGTATTCATCTGGGTCTTTGGTTGTTTTGGTCGTGCGAGCTTTTGGGACTTGAAAGCTGCAGTTCTTATAAACACAGTCAGCTTCCTCTGATCTTATGGCCTCAGACCCATGAGGATGCTCTGGCTCGTCTGTCCTGTCACACTGTGCTTACCAATGGAAAAAAGTGACCCTCATCCAGATGGTAAAATTACTTTAGACTTGCGGCGTCCAGGCCTTTATTAGACGTTGGATGCTAAAGTCCCCCAGGACAGGAGAGGGAAAAGAGATGAAAAAGAAATACAAAATGAGAAAGAAGGACAATGTGAAAGTGCTGAATCAAGAAATCATGTGACACGATGCCTTTTGGCAAAGGTTGCCAGTTTATATTGCGGCTAGAGAAACAGTGCGTGGAGAAAAAAAACAACCAACATTAACGCTTACACTCCTGCCAGATAAAATCATGAGAGATGAGCATCAGATACAGATGAGCCCATAGCATGGAGAGCAGCCACACATTCCAGCGCCTAGTGAAGAGCAGCATATGATTAGCGTGATTGATATTTGCTCTGCGTTGGGAATTTGCCTGAGCACTGACACAGAACACAAGCACAAACACAGCAATTAGTCCCAGCCAGGAGAATTCCAGGATGAAAATGACCCCGGTGGCCTCAGTGGGCTGTGTGATCGCTATGGAAACCAATTGAATGACAAGACCGTCGACCTTTGTGATTCGGCATCCCTCGAGGGTCGAATCCTGTTGGGAGTGAAAAGTGAAAGGCATTATCATGCACGTGTAAACTAAACAGCCATTACCCTCTGGCCCCTTGGTGCTCTTTAAGGCCCTTTGGTTACTTATTTATCTGACACAAGCAAGATGGGGCTTTGGGATAGTTTGTCCCTACACACACAATATCACAAAAGATCTTGGTTTATTGGCTGTGAATTGCATGGAAGCCCGATTTTACATATTCTCCTTAGTGGAAGATTTATTGCTCTTATGCGAGTAAACCTGGAGACTCAAACAATAGTTGAAGTGGTTTGCTGTTCTTCCCCGCTGTGCTTTGTCCTCTCACTACCACAGGCTATTTATACATCACAACCACTTTGCCATTATCCCCCCTCCTCACCCCCCAAGCCCCCCACTTGTTCCTTCTGCCACTGCATACTGATTTCAACACTGTAGTCGTTCCAAAAAATCATCCCACATGTTAGAAAACAGTGATCCAAAATACTTATGCTCATTTTTGAAGCTCTTTGGGGTTATTTGTGCCAGTAGCACTGTATTCAGATATGTTTGCTTAGGATACATTTGCTGAAACCATTACAAAAACAGTATGCATGTTCTTATATTTGGATACATCAGCTTAATGTTACAAAAACAGTCAGCATGTTCTTATATTTGGATACATCAGCCTAATGTTACAAAAACAGTCAGCATGTTCTTCACAAAAAGACCAACCTCAACACTGGATCCAGACATCACAGTCTCTGGAAAAAAAACAAAAACTACAGATCGTGTCTGAGTTGAAATAACTTGGCATCACTGTTGACTCAAATCTGTCTTTCATGCCACACATAAAAAAGTTGCAAGGAAAATTATACTTTTTCTGGCCAATTTCAAATTTACATGGAACTGCATGATCACTAATGCAATTAAAATGTTCATGAATACAATGATCCTCCTACACATCACGTACTGTCTAACAAGTTGGTGACACGTCAATAAAACCATTCTAAAGCAAATAGAGTCTCTGTACAAACAAACATTAAAAACTCTAGACATGAAGCCACAAGGATTTCATCATTGCAATATTTTGGAAAAGCACAACTTCCTATGCTGGGAAAACATGGTTAAATACAGTAGACTGTGTCTTGTTTTCAAGGTATTACATACAGCTCCTCCACAACTCCGTACTTACATCACATTAAAAACAAGCCGAAGTACTTGAGCAAGAACTAGAAGAGATTGTCTGACTCCTAGAAGACAAAGTAGTTTTAGCTTTTTCTGTCAGAGCCTCTCAGGATTGGAACAATTTACCACAATACATAAGAAACTGCGCCGACTACCATTCATTCACCACAACATTAAGAGTCTGGTTCATTAGAAATCAAACTTGTGAACACTGGAACAGTGAGGTGTTTTTGTGTTGTTTGTTGTCTTGTTTGTCACTATTATGCTTAGTGTAAGAGCTGCTCCTGCTTATCATAGGCTCTGTACATAATATCCACACTTCACCTGACCTAACATTGTGTTGTCATGTCATTTGTTGAATGAGCTTTCATGCCATTTGTTGACTGTTGTCAAGCTATTGTTCATTTTGTGTGTCTTAAGAGCTATCTTTCTTGTCTCTATGTTGTTCAGGCTCTGTTTGTATCTGCATATGTTCACTGCTTTTATTGTTAATTGTATTTTCAATGCTTTTATTCATAATGCTTTCAACTATTGCCTGCCCAGGGACTACAGATGAAAATGAGCTTTTCTCTCTAAGTGGCATAATTTCAGAAATGTGATTAATATGCACTATTCTTGTCAAATAAAGTAATAAAATAAAATAAAAATAAATAAAAAATATCTGACCCATACAGAGAAAGTTGTCAGAGGGAAAGTGAATAGTTCTCTCTTTTCTGACATTCTTATTTATTTAGCAAGATGGTGCAATGTTGCTATGGCTACCTCCAAGGGAGCTGAGAGCCTGTCTGTCACAAAGGGCATTAAAATGCTGGCAAAATGAAGGTTTATCATCCACGCCACTTCTGTTCTTTAAAGGCCAAAGTGTCATGGCAGTTGCCATGGAGATCAGATGGAAGCTATTAAGTGGCATACAACCCCATGGCATCTGTTGTTTATCCTCACAAAAGTCTGCATGGCAGCTACGTCATTGCCATAGAGATAGAATGGAGTTACATCTTTCTCCATCAAGGTCAGCTCAGAAAGTTTTGTCACTTAAAAAAACGGCATGGTGCCATTATTTAAAAAAGAAACACACAATGTGACTTTATATTCTGCAAGGAATATCACACTATAACGCTACACAGCATTATAGTGTGAAGAAATAAATTGAGTTATAGTGAAAACATGCCATGCGAACACTTACACAATGAAGAGTGATGTATGAAAGGAGCTGGAAATGAAGTGATAAGAAGCGAATGTCGGCTCATGTCAAAACACACACACACACACACACACACACACACACACAAAGTCATGTTTCCATCACTTCAGAGGACATTATATTGACTTACATTCATTTCCTGGAGACTTATCCTTACCTTAACCCTAACCCTTACCCCCGTTAAGGGAGGCGAGTCCCCACAACACGACTGTAAACAGATTTACTTCCCCACAACATGAGGAATACCTGGACCACACACACACACACACACACACACACACACACACACACACACACACACACACACACACACACACACCAGTTCTCTGATGGGACAGATCCTTGTAAAACAGACAGAGGAAGCTGTGGTAATTTCACACTGCATGCTAAACAGCAGAAACAGAGCCAGTGCAGGTGTAGGAATTAATGTGAGTTTGCGATGCAGCAGGGAAATGCAGGCAAGCGATATGTGATCCTCGATTGCACTATTATTTCTGCTGCTGCTGCTGCTGCTTGGATCCAAGAATGAATGTCTGTGGTTTGAGTAAAACATCCAGTTTCATGTCCACACGTCAAAGGGAATTAGCACCACTAAACCAGCGTTCACTCGCCAGCACTGTTACACTACATTAGCTCTGTCCCTCTCTTTTCACTACAACCTCAAACCCCGCTCAAATAGCAGAGGAATCTGTCTTTTAACCAGGATGCCAGTATGGGAAAGAGAGGGAGGCTCTATTTGGGTCACGATTAAATAATCCCCCAAAGCCTCTTTTTCAGTGGGGATCAAGCCAAGAGGATATGTGAAAGGTTAAACAGAGATGGATCCAAACTTCTGCGACAACAGGAGAAGCGATTATTGTAAACTTATTTAAGTTTGGAGGTTTTTTTGTACTTTTCTTCCGCACTTGAGTCTGTATTAGGCTAGTGAGAGAGCAACCGAGGGAAGGAGAAGAGTAGAGTAGAGGGAGGACGGCAGAGAGTGTGACGAGGTGTAATGAGTCAGGGGAAAAGAGGTGAAAAGAGGATTTTAAAATGAGAGATCGAGGAAGAAAGAGCGAAGAGGCTTTGCTGGTCTTTGTTTATTGACTGATTGAGTGCCACAGGACCATTTGAAGGGTGAAAAGAGTCATGAGTTGTCACAAAACACACTTGCAGACACACATACACAGAGAAACACACACGTTTCCCTCTCTGGGCCGTCACCCAGCTGTATTTCGCTGGAAGATGAATGACTTTGAAGCATGAATGAGAGGATCATTTGATAGCCGCGCTCAGCTCGTATATTTCTCTTTTATAGGAGCTTCTTCTTTCAGGTTGTAGCTTGTACCTCTGAGGTGAGAGGGAAATGGGACTTCCTCCTGTGAGACTTTGACACTCTATGTATAGTCACAGCTAAATTAGCAGCTTGTACCTATTAAAGCAGGTGTACGGATATGCGTTTCTGTGTTTTATTTGCGTGTCGCGCAATGTTGTGTTTGCCATATGTTTTTCGTATCAGCAGGAGGAGGTAATGTACTGTAGCCAAAGTCTTTCGTGGATTTGAGTATTTTACTCCTCGTGGGAAATGCATCGCAGCATCTTATCTTTATAGAGCATATCATTATACGATAAGAACCTCTTTTGATGTGATGTGTTTAGAACTATCTGAGCTTCATCTATCGCACTGCTGCAAACAGCCAGAGAAGCTCTAATTTGATCAGCGCGAGGATATAAATACAGAAAATCCTTTAATCTTCAGCAAATGAAAACATTTATCTCTACTTTGAAATCATTACGAAGGGCTAATCAGAGCAATATCCTCGAAAAAAACCCCCCGAAATATTCAAGTTGCAAGAGGATGCGTGGGGATGCTTCCCTCAGCAATGAATGAGAAAACAAAATTACAGAGCGTGGTATATTCTTTTTATCCGACCTTATATGAAAGTTTGCGATAACATCTAAAAGATAAAGCGTCCCACTACTTGTAGTTTGGCCATGCAGGAAAAATGGGAACAGAAGAGAGATCAGAGGAGAGATAGAGAAAAAGAGAGAGAGAGAGAGAAAGGGAGATTTGACAGTGCAGATTGAGGTGAAAAGATAAGAACTTAAGTTTCTCAGACAAAGAGGGGAGGCGCGTGCAGTTTGAATGCAGTAAGAAAGGGCAACAGAAAGAAAAAAGGATGAGGAACTATATAGAGATGGAGGGGGTGATACAAAGAGTGATGAGCAGACAGGCAGGCCGAGTGGTTTGAAGGAAATTGCTAAATATACAAGGAGGAGTTTCTCTCTGGAGTCTAGTTGGTCCCCGGATGCATCTGACAACTGGATTCATCTGTCAGTGCTAGAGGTCCGTAGAGAGGGACAGGCGGAGAGGCAGGCAAGCAGGACAAGACAAGAAAGAGAAAAATAGACTCAGAAAGTCAGAGAAGACAAAGAGAAGGAAAGATGAGGGAAAGAAAAAAAGAGTGATACAGAGAAAGAAGGGAGACTGAAAGACAGTTTCAGTTTATTCAATAAAATCTCTCCAATCAGTGTCTTACTGTCCAGCTAGTAAAATCCAAAGGATGTTGCCACCAAAGTCCAAAATTATTAATGTTCTCATCTGAGTAGCCTTCAGTTATTAAGTTTTACAAGCAGCAGCAATTGATTTTGGGGTGTTTGTTGCCCTGGAATTTGCCTCTCAGGCTACATAGAGATTGCCCTTCTTATTGCTGGTGTTACCCAAGGCTGTAAAAAACACTGCCATATTTTCTAGAGATAGAAAAGGTGGAAATACAGCATAAACATCATCATAAAGCATCTAGACTCTATCAAGGAAACTAATCATGATTTGAAGTAGCGTTATCGCATAAATAATCCAGCAATTTACCTTTTTTTTTTAATACTTCTTGTTTTGAGGGACCTCTGACTTTATTGTGTGTCTGAAAATCAAACCTATGCCCTTGAAAGGAAGGCAAAGTAAAGAGTGAGAAACAAATAAGAAAACACAGTCGCATGGTGGCAATGGTTGTGAGCTCCTTCACACACACACACACACACACACACACTTACTGTATTGTTTTCCAAAACCATGTCTGCGAACACTACACACTCCAGACATGAGTCTCCCATGAGTCATGCCCTTTACTGGTCTGTGTGGAGCACGAACGTGAGTGTGTAGTCTACCCAGTTGCACACACAATGCTGCCTCAGTTCTGAAGGTGAAGCCACGCGGAGGATGTGTGGTCTGACCGTAACCACCAGCAGTGAATAACAAACCACTTATTATTCCTTCTGAATAACATTTCATTCTTTCTTGAATAAACCATCAGCAAGAATAAGCCCTCAGTTAGAAACCGGTGTGTCTGGATGTCTGCCAGGTGCGAGCACCTTATTTTGTTGATTGTGCATTTACAGTAAGATAAGCCGACTTGACTTTGATTTTTTTTTAAGCTCTGTGCATGCAGGAAGTGGTTATTTGGAGTTTAATTCTATTGTGCATGAGTGGGAGTTTGGTTTCAAGGGATGTGTTGTTATGGAACATTAAGTCTATTAAAAGTCTAGCCAGGTACTGGGCCTCGGCAATAAGGATATCAGATGCTGCAAAAGACAATGGAGTAATTCTAGAGGTATTGCCAGGAGTGTCCTTTTTTCAGCAGACAGCGTTGGTTGGCTAATGTAGTGGTCTGATTATGCTGTTCATGAAACAAGAGAATGTTTCTGTTCTCCTGCTCCGGCTCTATTGTGTTACTGAATTCCCATGAGAAGTGAGTTACGTTCAAGAGTTGTGCTGACTCTCTGCCTGTGCTTCTTCCGCTGTGCTGCCCTGTTGGGACTGAAGTGGATTGTTTAAAGATTCTAGGGGATGAAATGTGTTTTTCCCTTCTCGGTCTTGCATAAGTTGTTGTTAGGCACAGAAAAGAGAAGGCGTGCAAGCACACACACGCGCCCGCACAATTCTCAAATACAAATAAACACCAAAGTGCTGAAAAACACACATCCCAGTTAAGGTGGTGTTCTGCGTGCTATTGTGATGTTTTAACGGAAGAGATGAGCATTGAACCCTGCAGCATCACACAACGTAGGCCGACATTTGACATTTGAAAGGGAGAGAGGGAGAGAGGCGGTAAGATGATATCGACAAATAAATCTTCAAGAATAAACAAAGCTGGGGTAAATCGAGGCAGGAATGAAAATATGCCTGTGTACAAATACAAAGAATATTAATAGCTCTGCTGTTTATTTCACAGGCAGCTCTGTTCACAGGTGCAGAGGTCATCACACTGAAAGGAAAGGCTCCAGTTTCACTTTCTCAGAAGATGGTTTGCTCTATGTTGACCTCAGTTTAACCAGATATGACCCTTAACCCAACCCTGACTTCTATGCTGCCCTTTCATATATATATGTATCTATATATATATATCTATATTTATATATAGAGAGAGATAAATAGATAGATAGATAGATAGATAGATAGATAGATAGATATAGATATAGATATATGCATAGACATGCAAGAAGGGTGAGCTGCAAAGCCACACCAAACATACACACAGTCCATTTCTTTCATTGCTTATCTTCTCAGCAGGTGTCTAAAAGAAGAAAAGACAATTGCCCGATTTTCTGTAATCAGGATAAGCTGAGATCAGCACAGTCAGATCATTATAAACGGAGGATAAAATGGATTTTGTTGCAGGAATCCTTCACAGTTGTTTTTTACTGAAGCTATTGTAGAACTCCTAAGACAGGCACAGCGAGGGAGGGACTCCCACGCAGAGGATACATTTCCTCTGGACTTGCCCTACCACAACACTTTTTTGCCGTGCTCTTGTTGTCATTAAAAATAGACCTCTGCCCTTCTGAAGCGAGGCCCCGTAGCATCCTGATCTATTTTATGCTCCGTGCAGTTCCCCAGAGGCTTTCTGGGTGGAAAAGCACTCCCTTCACTCCAACAGTTAAGGGCGTAAGAGGATTCTTTCCTACAGGGTCGACGTCTTTTTATTGACTTTAGAAAAGCACACAAAAAGGAGTTGTATCGCTCAGTGCAAGAGAAAACTGTTGCAAGAGACCATCAGGCAGCTGATACTCAGGAGGTAATTGTGCGAGTGCAAATAGTTTACTTTTTTCTTCTTTTTAATGGCTCTGCTGGTGTTACAAAGAGCTCAAATTTGCAGCTGGAGATCTACAAACCATTCAGAATTGTCTTTAGAGTAAAAGGGATGTTTTTTCTCCTATATCCCTCAACCCCATTACAGTTTCCACCCTCTCTTTCACTCTGTATGGAAAACCATAATATTAATACAGTGTTTTATTCATCCCCAGAGGGAAATAATCTTTTCACTCGCCCTCCCTCTGATATGGGAAGGTCAGAGTGCAGGGTCAGCTGGAACTGGGAGGGATGCAGTAACTTATTCAAGGACACTAACAACCCCCGTGTTCAGTTTTACGGGTAGTGTTGTGTGCTAATAGGCATGAAACAACAGCGGTTTCTGCTTCCTGGAACCATTTCAGTCCAAACACCCACAGGCGGTTGCAGGTCTCTGCAAACAATGAGACCCACTGTAACCTGTCATTGTCATCAGCGGAGCTCCACACCCACACTGCCTCCACTCGATCCCCCCTGGGCCCCATATATCATAATCAACACTTTCTCATTCCAAATGTATGTTTCTTCTTAGCTTGCTCCTGAAAAGATGTGAGAGAAAACAGTCCTGTTTTTTCTTTTTTTTCAGTAATTGCATATGTGCACATGTGCATGCACCCTGTGTGTGATTCCTCACCCCCTCAGATATCCAGCGTTCATTAGGTTTAGCTGAAGCAATTATAGTAATTGGCAGGTTACAGTCACATTTTTTTCATCTTTTATTCTCACTTTTTTGTGCCTCTTAATAGTTTGCCACCTTTTCCCTCTTGCTCTGTATGAATCGATGACATCCTGACTTCTTGCTGAATACCTGAGTTGAAATTATGCTTTTTTAGAAGCTTCAAAAGCTAGTTAGATGTTAGCAAAATAATTTAAGCAGAAAAGGCTAAAGTGTCCCTAAGACACACACACACACACACACACACATACGCACACACACAAATAATCTGAATCATTGCATCCATCCTTAGCTGCAGAGCATGATTACCGTGAAGGAGGTAAATGATGTTAATTGCAGTGTACAGTCACATGATTTACAGCTATTGTTGTAAAGCAGTGGTAGCAGAATGTACCTAAAGAAACAATTACACAAATCATACTGTTATGTCTGCATGGGCGGCTGGACTGTAATTTAACCGCACTGCACTCTGATTCTGTGTTTGGTCCCACACATTCTGTCACTCAAAATGACCCGTTTCTCTCTCTTTTTCTCTCACACATACATACATTTATCATTTTTGCACAGAATGTAACTTGACGGGATGATTAATGCAAATACTCTCAAATCACCCAGCTGTATCATTCTCTTGAGAGAAGCGAGGTTTTGCACATATTAAATACATATTTCTACAACTATAGCAAGATGAATGCTCGCGCAGGAAAGCAGAAATTTATAGATGTATATACATGGATGGTGGGATGATAAAAGATGGACAAAGTAAAAGTGGACATACCCTTGGGGAGTTGGGAGGTTAAGGAATAACAGGGATGGAGCTGAACACACACCTGCAAGCCACATGTGGATTGTCCCGTGTTGGAAAACTCCATCGTCATCATTATAGTAAAGGGTGGAGGGGATCATTAAGTCATTATTTATGTGCTTTCTGCTGGTTTATCACCTCCAGATGCAGCCTCACAATGCAGACACCCACACTCACAGCCCCAGAAGAATAACATAATTGTATGAGCCAGTCAGGGGGTCCCGTCTAATAGAAAAAGTGCAGACATTAACAGTCTGGGCCAGCTGTAGAGACGACTAACCCACCACTTTTTTTTTTTGGCCCCTGTTAGGCTCGTTTACACCTAGTGTTGTTTATGTTGATTTACATGCTGCTCCCAGAATGAACCTTCACTTCCAGATTTTCTCCGGTTTGAGGGAATAACACATGCAGAGGAAAGTTTTTACAGGCAATTTCCCCTTTACAATAGCTGCAGTTTTCTTGATGAGCCTGAATAAAAAAAAATAAAAAAGAAACACATCACAAACGGAGCACTTTAAACTCCCTCGCACCCAATTTTAGCTTCTTCCCCCGCAACATTTTCCAGCCTATAAAAGCTGACTGTTGTTGTCGGTATTTTTGTTTGAACTGATTTATTTCAGGCTACCTGTCCTTGTCAGGGGGCGAGTTTGAATCAGTTTTCACCCATTCTGTCATTATTTCACACAGAGATGGATTATTACACTCATATGATTGCAGTTTACATAAAACAAAACCAAAAAAGAACAGGTGTGTTCATGAAAACAGACACACATATGGGGTCTAGGTGGTCTAAAAGAAACTGGATCTTAAACAGACCCTTCACTGTGTTGCACCTGGAGCTGTGGCTCCAGTGAAAGGCCATGAAGAGTCAGCTCTCTGGACACCGCAGTCCCAGATACTCAGAATACTGCCGTTTCCCCTGGTGTTTCCTTTCCCTTTAGTTTAAAAGGGGGAACAGTTGCTTTTCCAGCTGTGCCTGACCACCTCACTCTGAGCCTGTTCCCCTGTTGTTTTCTTGTCCTGATTCAATTACCTCTGTGGGACCACTCTCCTGACATATGACATACACTCATGGGCTGGAGAGATGTGAGGAATTGCAGTTTTACGGCATGCGGTGTGTGTTATTTATGGAGATCCCAGCCACTCTTCACAGCAAAGCCACACTCCTTTCCAACTTCGTATTTCCTACTCTCTTATTGAAGTGGCCCTAAACTCCTCAGTCCTCCTGTTTCCATCTAAACTCGTCTTCTATTAATCCTCTCCATTATCTTCCTTCTTTTGTTCCTGCCTAACCTCCTTAACACCCCTCTCCTCTTCTTTCCAAAATACTCTATCCTCGTCCCGTTTGCTTCGCTCCCCTAATTTCATCTCATCCAACCTCTTCTCTTCATCCTCTCCTGCATCTCCTTCATCCTTTGTTCCTCTATTCCTCCCATTATAACCAGACTCTCTCCTTTAATCTACCTCAAGTGACCCTAAACGACTTTCTCGCCTCTTCTTCCTCTCCAGTTTTGTGCTTCTCTCTATACATTTTGAAGAGCAGGTCAGTGTGTGTCTGAAAGCCATTCCCTCATCTAGTTTCAGTCCTACCAGACAGATGAGAAGCCTGGTGCTTCCAAGAATATATTGGCAGACACACATGCACATAAATACATACACAACATGCACGCCCACACAAATTCATGGACATATGTATACATATCCACACTTGCTCTCAGCAAATATGATATATGTAGGCATCCACGCGAACTCGCTAGAGTGTTCATCTGGAGCTTAAATTGCAGACATTTTCACGCACATACACACATATTTGTTCTGAGTTTATCCACTGACAGCACGCATTTGTACAATGCAACTCGGCGTAACCATGTGATGATTCTCTTTTGTGTTTCTATGACAGTATAGTACACTTCTGCAGTTATACTACAGACCATTTAACACAAGACTGGAAGTAAGAAGAGACCAAAATTTCTGCTAATATCTAATTACAAAAAATAACATTATTTAGATATTTCATACAATTGGGAATATGGTAGAGATTACAGCATTGTATGAGGGTAATCACAGAAAGAAGCAGATGCGTCTTAAATACCTCTAAGTTGTTGCTAATCTGCCTCTCATGTTGACATCGTAATGGGAGGATTTTGGCAGATGCAGTTGCATTAAAAAAGAAGCCTTACTTTATACAAAAAAAAAAAAAGTCATTATAATGACTCTAGTTGGGAAGTTATCCCCATATAATCATATCATCTTGAAATAAATGTTTAAGCCATTGTTGTTTATGAGGAACTCAATACAGTTAAATAATGCAGCCAAATCCAAATCATCCAAGACCCTACAAAGAGATATCTAGACTTAAACATCAACCACACAACACATATTATGTATGACTTACAAAACACCAGGGCTGCATTTTTTTTTTTCATTATTGCTTATTCTGTTTTCTTGACTCTGTTTTGTCTATATAATGTCAGAAAATAGTGAACAATGTCCAACTATCCAAAGATATTAAGTGTACTAATAGAAAAGCAACAAATTCTCACATTTGAGAAGCTGAAATCAGAGAATGTTTGGCATATTTTCTTGAATAATGACTGAATCGATTAAAGGATGATGAAAATATTTTTTTTGTCAGTCAAACAATCTATAAAATGAGTAACCTTGTCAGCTCTACAAAACATACACAATCTTTTCTTCAGGGTTAAAAGTAAGAGGATTTTTTGTACGCACAAAAAACACATCTTCACACATAGACTAAGAGACAATAAACAGGATCAACACACTGAAAATTGTTAAAATACACAAGAAGGTGCAGATATGAAACTCACACTAGCAGAGCAACATGCAAGGTAACATAAACTGAAACAAGTGGGTCAGGTACACTCACACTGACAAAGAGGCATTTCAGCAGTAATAGATACATTTGGGTCAGGTAGACAGCTGTGCACACACAAAAACACACACACACATACGGGCAGAAACATCTGTTTTTGGCCTACAATCAAGCCCAGATGGACCCCGAGGCTGGTGCGAAACCAACAGTGGAGACCACACATTAAATACGCCCTGTAGTCTTCGGACTGACTCCTGGAGATTTAGAGCGGTGAGGGGGTATTAACCAGGACCAAAACCTGCAATTGTTCTCATAATGACACAGGAAGGTATTTCCAAATTAATACGTGCCATAATTTCTGGGAAATTTAGGTCAGTCGACCAAAATCCGATGAGCGCGGAGTCTTGTGTGGCTTGAGACTCTTAGGCGTCATAATGTGTGTACAGTGGGTTGCATGAATATGCATTGTGAGGGCAAGTTAACTTTTTTTTTCATCTAAGCAGGAATATGAGGCCGAACCTAAACATAGAAAGTGAATTAATATATTGGAGTTAAAAGTGATGATATTCAGCTTTGATGTCGAGCGATCAAAGGCATCATGAAACTGCATGGTTCAGAGGGGCAGCGTTGCACTGTATATTTAGCTGTGAGCTTAAATTAGACCTGTCACAACTATAGACACATGCCATACTCGCTTGTGTGTCTCTTCATCAGTCGGGGAAGTTGATGTAGCTGTTGCTGCTGATTAGATGGTATTGTTTTTGCTTCCGGGTGGCATTTTGGGAGATGTTGTGGTGGCATGTATGCATTAAGAGAAAGGTCTAAAGAAATACAAAGTTTGCCGGTGTGTGTTTGTGCCTTTGTGTACTAAAGTGTGTGTGAGAGTCAGCTTGTCCTTGTGCGAGCCGTGAAGAGAGGACACAAAGTACCTGGCCTGTACCTGCCTAATCAAGTTAGTGGAGGAGCCTGCAGCTATGGAGGCTCAGAGAGTTAATACTGGCCCAAATAGAGACTACGGCTCCTCACTTTTATCCCGGAAACCTTGTAGTTTCCCCCACTAAACTCATTAAACACCAACATGAAGCCTAGAGCTGCTCAGTGCATTTACACCACACACACACACGTACACACCTGCTCTCCTTGTACTGCCGTATGCCTGCTGACACATGCATTCTTATAACAATTATAGACCATCCACCCGCCTCTTACCAACACAGAGGGGTGAGTATTTGATAATTCTTTCTTTGTAGTTGTACCCAGACGAAAATATGTTAAAGATATACTGCATCTGTGATATGTGTGTAATTTACAGCTTTATAAGTCTGTTTGATATGTGCCCCGACAGTATTTGCGATTGTACGTGCACACACACACACACACTCTCTCTTTCTCCGTCTCACAGACAGACAGGATGTGTGTTCTCACTCTCCCTCTAATCCCGGTTGCTGTCTCAGTTTTTCTGAGGGAAGTGATGACACATTATCAAAGTGATTTCTATTTGTTACAAGGCTCATTTAGGTCAATTAAAGGAAGTTCATTTTGTGTTGTCAGTGTTAGTGGCACCATACCCCAAAGACTTGCAATTAGTTGTCTGACTTATCTGTGACGTCCTCAGATAGTCACAAATGTTTGCAGTAGGGAGTCTTGAAAGGCTGTGTTGTTGGTACAAGGCAGTTGTGACATGAGCTCAAATGAGCGTTGTTGTTTTGAATACTGCATGCATGCATGGATGTGGAGCCTGTGTGTCTGTTTGCAAGCAATTTGTGCGGAGTAAAAATTTAGTATTAGTACCAAATACATAGTGAATTATTATTTCTTATTTATTTAAGTCACCACAGGTAGGCTTTAGATGTTGACATTTTATTTGAATTATGTAAAAGTAATCACCATTATCATAAATTACTTAAACAGCATGTTAGAGCGATGGAAATAAAGAAGTAGCAATAAAACTAATTTAGGTCTACTTTTGAAAATGGTTGTTGCTGGCAGTCTTCTTGGGAACAACATAATTGGTCATGATAATGTCTCAAAATTCAAGTGATAGCAGTCTATTTATGTTAAAACGTTGTGGTTGTGGGTTGGTGAAATATGGCAGAGTAATAGTTGGTACTGAAGTAATGAAAAATATCTTATTGGCAGGAACGGAACATATATTTTTAAGTAGGGATGCATCAGTCCAACTTTTACCGACTGCATGGGACTCATTTAGATCATATCATGTAAGTTAATATTAGGCTGTGACTGTGAACTTCTTAGCTACTGTATATGGGAGACGCGCTTTCTTTTTAGCCGTGTGCCTATTTTAATTATATACTTCTAGACAGCTTATGAGATTGAGTTGTTAAAATGCATCAACCTCAGATACATTACCGTATACTGACCCAAGGGCAAAAACACCATCACCTTCAACTTGTTTAATGCATGTAACACACAGGGCTCATGCTGTAGGATTACTGTTGATGTGTAGACACAGAGACCTTATAACCACTGCAGAGCCCGTGGCACTCGCTATCTGAGGCGAAATGCGTCATTCAGCTTATTTACAGCCTTCTGCAGTTATTCACCAAACCTCTTCACCTCTGTGGCCTTGTGTTTTTCCTTCTTTTTCTCACAAAACAAAACCAACCCACTAAATTAACACTACACCACCCCTCAGAAGTGGGTTTTTTTTACTTTAGCTGTTAAAACTCTCATTAATGAGATTTAATATCAGTCTTCTTTTTCTGTGCTGCTCTTTGTAAGCTTTGTAAACATGTAATAAAAGCTAATGTTACTTGTCCATTTAATGCTTCATAATGTCTAAAATGAAATTATATACAGTCAGTCCTTAGTAACAGTATCTAACTGTGAATGGCGTTGTCAGCACTTCAGACCACTATCACTACCCATGTTAAAATACATTTACTGTAAAGCACATTTTGAGAGTGATGATTAAGTATCAGCAGTAGATTAAAACATCAAAAGAGCTGAAAACCGACAGCTGTATTTAATGTGGATTTGCCATGTCTGGCTGATATCACAGCTGCTTAATGTGGTCAGTATCAGGGCCGATACAGATCTGACAAATCAGAGCATCCCGATTTCTAAAGTGATTCCCAGATCCACTTGTGTGTGTGTTTATGTGTGTTCTGTGTTTTTTTTAAATTTTCATTACTGATTCATCTGCTGATCATTTTTTTTTGATTAATCAATTAGTTGTTTGGTCTATAAAATGTCAGAAAATAATGAATAATCCCTGTTAACTGTCAAAAACCCAAAGATATTCAAATTTAGTGTCATGTATGAGGCAGAGAACCTTCAAATCTTCACATTTGAGAAGCTGCAACCAGGAAATGTTTGCCATTTTTGCTTAATAAATGCCCAAAACTGTTATTTCATTATCAAAATAGATGCAGATGAATTGTCTGTCAATCAACTAATCGATTAATTTACTAATTGTTACAGTGTTTACTTGCCCCTGTGTGGTCCTGCACACCTGTAATCTAATCTGTACCTACTTTGCATTCCACCTGATCCTCTGTCCATCTAACGTGGCATGATGATGATTTAGCAGTACACTGGCGGAGTGGATTAACTGTGCAGTTCACGCTTTCTGTCTGAAGTTTCATGCTTTTAAAGGAGGGCAGAGTGTCATTGATTAGAGAAGGAGACAGTGTGGAAACATTATAGTGAGACCTGATTAGTAAGAGTGTAGCGTGACGTGCCGAGGGATCAGCATCAATAATGACACCCGCAGAAAATCTGCTTGAGCCTCAGTTTTCTATTTCCCTCAGAAGTTTGATGTCTCCCCTCCTGTCCTTGTCCACAAACTGTGACAGCTGCTGAAATGTATCAACCCCCCCCCCCCCCCCCCCCCCCCCCCCCCCCCCCCACCACAACCACCCCCCACTCAAACTGCCATGAAGGTGTGTCATATAATTGCAACAATTTACCCTAATGTTAGTAGTTCACCTTTAGTTTGGTTAACATGTGTTATTATTTCCACATTACCATGAGCACTTCCCTATATGAGGGCAAAACCCTCATTTCGCTGTTTCTTTTTTGGCACTTTGTCAACTTTGTGATCTAATTCACTGCTTCTTGTGACCTTCCAATTGGCATTTACAGAGGAAATCTACCTGCACAAAAGGCTTTGTCACAGTGGTTAATGAGCACACGGTGAAGGACAACCTGGTCATTAAGCCTTTGGACCCAAGCATGGAGATAATGGCATCTATTGATGTGGGTGAGATAATGACGGGGCCATATGTGTTGTGGTCTTACGCTTTCTTCCTTACAGTAGATCCATTTGTGTTGATTTTAGTGAACTTCAGTGCAAGGGGGGAAATGTTGGTTGTTAAAGATGTCATCTATCGGCTCCAGTGCTTTATAAATAGAGTGTGAGTGGTGAATATTCATGCTGCATGGTTATTAAGTTATTTTGAACCCAAAAATAGCGAAAGAAGAGGTGAAATGAGCTGAAGCCACCAGGCAGAGTCTGAGTTAAGCAGTGAGTTTGGCATTCTGCAGAGGCTGTGAGGAACAAAATGTATTTTTGATTGATGTTTTCACTGTTTAGTTGGATATCATTAGGGACAGTGTTGAAGCAGATTTCTGTTTTTCATTCCACAGACATCATGACACAGCTACGTGATGACGGACATATCCCTTTCTATTAATATTTGTGATTGTTACCCCTATTCTTCCAATCTTTCACGGTTTACCCCTCAGAGAGTGTGTTGCCTAGACCCACGGATGCGACGAAATGTGTATGTTGTTGTGCTTCTTCAAAAACAGCCTGGCCTCTCTCATGGGGAAAATACACTGGATCACACAGAAGGAAATGCAATTACCGCCTCCCAGCAGAATCCTAATCACTGAGCCCTGATGTTAAAAGTTAGCCTCTTTAATGTGTTGAATTTCAAAGACGTAGCACAAATCATTTGATTCACTCACTCCCATCTTCACAGGATGTAAATAAGCTTATTAACTAGCCATTTTTAATATGGGCGTCCTATGACCTCAAGAGGAGCGTCTGACTTTATTCAAATAGGGTCTCAAAAGACACACCAGCTAAATTAATATATTTACAGTAAATATGTTTATTTTAACACTCTTTTTCAGTAACCCTGAAAAATTCTGTTGGTGTAGCAATTTGGACAGCAGATGTGTGCGTGCGTGTTTTAGATACACCTGAATAAACATAAAACCCCTCTGTGCATTTTCAAACCTCCTCCAACACAGCATGTAAAACTAGTTAGCATTCAGTTTAGTGTTGACGCAACATAAATCTCTAAGGTTTTTCTTTTACTATGCATAAAGTCTGTATGTAAAGTATGCATGTGATATATATGAATGCAGAATCAATATGTTTCCAGCAAGAAGTCCAAATGAAACGACCACATAGGTCATTTGACCATGCACTCTAGAACGACCCATAAGAGCATTTTCTAATCAGGTGCTTATATCGGCAGTAATCGGCAGGACAAAATCATTTGTCTGAGCCTTCCAAAACCGTTACACATCACTGTTAAAAATAATGATGTTTTATGGTGTGACAACGCTGTGGTTTAGGCACAAAAATCACTTGGGTAGGGTGGGAAAGATCATGGTCTGGGTTAAAATGATCACTTGAAACATGGTGTGAGTTAAAGTTACTACTCCCTTAAATTTAGGCAACCTTCATCATCATGGCAACAGTAAACACCACAACAATTGCAGTTACGGTTTTCAAAGAAATGTCCCAACTCGCAGTTGGGAACATGACATTCGCAGTTGATAGCGGGAAGCAAGCAGCGATCTCCTGCAGCAAAGTCCACTAAGTCCACTTTTTGCAAGTTAGGATCTAACCAGCCACCCAACCCGCCACCTCCGAATATGGAAATTTGACGTCATTTGAACTGCACCACTTCTCTTTGTCATAATTACTACGGCCGCTAGAGAGTGTCTGTCACTCAAACGTAACTATAGGTTGTTTTTGGCGACTGGCATTACGACCTATTGTGTCATTTTTCTTGGAAGGACAGGCTCATTTCAAGTTCTGCGGCTCCTAATTGTACCACTGACTAATAAAGTCTTCTTCTGGACTCCAACTGGGAATCAAATGCCCAATTAGAGCCCTTACCCTTAGGCCCTACTCTGGTAGAAATTAACAGAAAAGAGGAAGAAGAAGCAGAATTACTGAAGTAGTACATTCCATAGTTAGGCTGACGTCGTTGCCTTAACATGGCCTTAATAGATCCAGAGACACAAATTGCCTGAGGCTAAGGTGTGCAGGTTGTTTGAAAGTGGCTGCAAGTCTCAGGCGTCTCTGTTTTTTTTTAAGAGGCTAGCTGTCAGAGTGGACTAGTCCATTCAGCTCTCTGTGAAACTCAGTCCGTCAGATGCCTCACTAGTACATAGAAAAAGAAAAGAGAAGGAAACAGAGAGAGGCGAGACACACAGGGAAATAGGCCTACATCTGTTTGCTTGGTCTAGCAGAGACACGATCACATCGGATGCCTGCAGGCTCTGTCTCCAACTCTGCTCCTCTGTTGTTCCAGTTTACCTTTGGGAGACATGTTCGTGGAGACGGAGACTCAGGCAGGCACACACATGCAATCACACAAACACACTTAGACCACTTCTGCTATACCCTTTCTGTGTTAAAACAGCTGTTGTTAACCAAACCTATTTCTCTCTCTCTCATTAATGGTATAACTTTCTGCTATTGTGCCCGTCTCTGGCATTAACGGGACAAATTACAAAGGCCAGGCACTCAACAGACACACACAGACATGCACATATGCACACACTCTGGTAATTAATTGGTTCCAGTGGAGCCAAGAGCTAATTTACCATCCCTCCTGCCACATTTCTTCTGATACAGTCAGACAACTCATCTCAAGGCAGCTTCCTTATGGCTCCCTCCCCATCTGTAGGTCCTTTATGTGGGTTGAAGTATATGTGTGTATGGGAGTTTTTTTCTGCCAAAGAGGTGGTTGTTGTTGTTTTTCAGGCATATAATTACTGAGCTGTAGGAGTTGGCAGCCTGTTAGGCTTGTTATCTTGGATGTGTTGATTGCAAGAAACATGTGCCCCTTGAAGTGAAGTGAAGTGCCCACTGAAGGGAAGCATCAGTTAAAATAAGAATAACTATGCTAAAACACGTTTGTGCTAAAACATGTCCTTAGCTGTAGATATTGTTGTGCAGCTTGAACATTAGGCTAAGTGGTGAAAAAACTATGGAAGGCCATGTAGTTCACAAACTTTGTTAGATCTAGCCCAGTAGTTTAAAAAAGAAGTCATCTCCTTTTGTAAAGTAAAGGTATAAAACCCAAATTGAATAAAACTCCATTAAAGGAAAAATACAAAATTACAAATTTTAAAGTGAAAATATATGTTTTTTTGCTTTAACTTATCATAATGAAGTATATGTGGATTGCACAGTGTTATGTCTATAGAATAATGACACAGTCGGCATTTAGATTGGTTCCCTATAAGCTTCACTTTCACTGCAATTCTGCCACTGGTACGATCTCCCAGGAAAGTGAAGGCTAGATTTACAGCACAAAGGAAGTGCGTCAACCATTGCATGACCAAAAGAGGAAGAAGATAGCACTTTTGTTTATCCCAGTAGCTATTGGTAGCTATATCTTATAATAATTTGTCAGGTGGTCAACCTCTTTGCTAGACCAAGCAAACTAGTCTTGCTAGTCTTGTTATATATTTGTCTATATACATATATAATTATTGTTATATGATAAATGTGGAATATTGCACAGGCAAATCTGATGACACACTACTAATATCTGCATATGCTACGTTTTCGTTGCATTGAGTATACTACCCAGGGGTGTAACAATACATGTATTCGCCTCAAGCTGTCACAGTTCGGATGTTACAGTTCAGTGTATGCAGTCCTATAAAGAATATGTGACCCAAACAATTACTTTACTGTCAAAATAGTTTAATAATCTACTTACTCTGACATGCGGAACCATAATTCTATAGCATGAGTTCCACCTGCAACGTTTTGACAGTGCACCACTGAACTGTATCATAAGTTAACTATTCAGTAATAGTTTTGGCCAATGAGCCATTGTTTGATGTTTACATTTTTCAAAATAAAAGACCAAAATGTTATTTTCTACCTTTCTTTTTTTTTCTTGTTGTACCAAAATTGTACCGAACTGAGACCCCAAAATTGTGAGTTTTGTGTACCATTACACCTTACACCCCTAGTTTGTAGTTAGCTAACACTATGGAGCAATATCCTGGTCAGGGATGTCAACAGTTAACCACTGAGATTATTTGACCGGTTACAAATGTCAGTCTACAGGTTAATTTGTATACACACTCTGCTAATGGCTAGACAATTACGTGTTCACAACATCAGATGTGATCCTACACAGAGTGTTGCATTACGGGTTGTTTGTAGACTTAATGTTTCTAGGTAAGCGAGTGTCTTAAATTCTGTTTACAGTGAGTGTCCAGTTTAACCAGCAGGAGTTTCTGAAGGCTCATGTAACATGGTTTTGTGCAACAGAGGAAATAAATTCATGACAAATGAAAATGTGTCCAAAGCGTCTTCTGATGTCTCTACTGCAGAAATGGAATATGTCAAGCTGCCAAATACCACTGACACAGATGATAAGGAGCTCAAAAAGACAAACAGGCAGTCTTATAAATGCTAACTGCTGGAGAAAATCATTTTGACTGCTACCAAGAGCCTGGTAGGAGAGTGTGTGACCAGTATGCTTTAAAAGACAACGTGTATTAATACTTACACTGTACAGCTGCTTGTGCTTATCGCATAACGTTAATTGTTAGCTAATGTTACCGAACAGATTAGCTGTTAGTGTTTACGTTAATGTTACACATATATATGCGGGAGTGGGAGAAATCTTGCACTACTACTGATGATGGAGACACTGGGAAACACTGAGTCTGTTTATTTGCTGCATCGCATGTAGTTTTAAATGAGGAAATGTGCAGCTTTCTTTTAAGGGCACAGCGGCCAGTTCAAAACAGGACATGCCAACTGGCCGTGTGGGTAGTTAATTTTAGAGGGGGCATTACGTCCACACTCCGGGGCATCCACAGCACTGCCGTTTGGCGGTGGTATAATTCCTGCCCTGCATATTCGTTTGATCCACTTTAAATATATATATATATATATTATAGCCACTTTTAATGGGTCTGTAAAGTAAATACAAAAGAGTAAAAAATACAGTATTTAGCCCACAGTAGCTTATGAAGTGTAGTCAAGTACAAGTATGAAAAATATCACCATTTGGAAATTAGTAGCCTAAAATTATGCTAAAGTGAAGTACATGAGTACTTTTCCCTGCTATAGGAGGTCCAACAGTATGTAGCTGAAAAATCTGTACATTTACAGCAAGTATAACCAAAGAGATAAATATAAAGAGACTCAACCTCCCCTGCAGTGTAATCTATCTGTAAGAGATTTCATCCATCATTCCCTCAGTCATATTCTGTTACCTCTAAAGCTGATATGATTGATTACAATATTAGTAATTGGATGATTCAAAACTGCGGTATTCTAGGCAGAACAAAAAAGAAAATTTCCACTCACTGATTTCACATTTTCAACTGAATGAGAGGAATTCATCCTTGGATAAATGTAATTTTCTTTTCATTCAGAGCCTGGTTAGCATCAAGGTAGCATTTCATTCATCTGTGAGGCGAGACTGTGCCCTTTTGGAGGTACAGATCAATGAACTGGTCTTGTACTTAATAGTGACCCTTGATTTTGGCATAGCAGCGAGCGCCCTCACTTTGCTTCCTCACCTTGGAGGTGTAGGAGGCAGATTCGGTTGTGTGACTAGAAAGTCAGTTTTAGACTTGCACCTGTGCACAGCTGTAGACAGTGATAGTGTAATTTTGCGCCCAGTGAGACAGTCGGCTACCCGTTAGCCAAGCATGTAATTAAAGCTTTAAAAATGTCACCATTCCACAGTGGTGGGCTTTATGCCCCTTATCACTGCAGTCCCAGGTGAGCGTGTATGTGCCAGTATGAGTGCGTGAGTTTAATGTTTGTGTTCACTGGATGTGTGGTGAGTTATTTTGTTGTAGGTCTTGGAGCGTGGTGGCCATCTTCGCACCGCTGCCTTGATCAGTCATCAGATGACGCCACTCCTCTTATGTGGGCTGGCCCCGCTAATACACCACACAGAGAAGAGAAGGCTTTGAAGTGGAAGAAATCTTTGATGCCAATACAACATCCAAGCAGTTAAATGTTGAGAAAAAAATCAATCCTCCACGCGATTGTTTTGATCATCTCCAGGGTGAAAAAAATAGTGATCTTATGCTTGCAAATCAGTATAGGGTTTTGGGGGTCGGTGTTAATCTTCAGTTCTAGCTGTTAACTCAAAATCATTGATGACAATGGCATTAAAAAAGTGCTCCGAAACTTTGTATAAGAGGACTAGTAGCAACCCAACACTTGCTTTCCTGTCAGAGAGGTAACTTTGTAGTACCTTGCTAAGGTTGTTATGGAAATATCAACTCCCAGTGAGATGTAGTTCTGGGACAGCAGTGACAAACTCTCGGTTTCTTCTGTGAGATTTAAGCCACTCCAGTGCTGCGAGGTTGTTGTGACAACTTGCACCCTGTGAACAGCGCTTTCTTGACACTGAGAACAGCTCAGACAGTAGCCTGAGGGTCTGGGCTATGTGTCAGAGCCGCTGTCTCAGCAGCCGATCAGTGCCTGGGTCGGCCACAGGATTTTTCACAAGTTGACACTGTATTAAATAGACATCTCTCAGCAGTAGCAGCAACGGCTTGGATGAAGAGGTAGAGATTCAGAGGGTTCAGGCCTTGTGGGATAATGTTAATTGGCACTGAAAGGCAGTGTGTGTGCTGTCCATAGAGCCTTATGAAGCTGATTGTTTCACTCCTCTGTCTATGCCACATGTAGCTTTGTTTTCTGTTTTTTTCTTCTCTTAGAAAACTTTAAGAATAACTAGACACAGTTCCTAAAAGAAACCTCATAGTACCTTTATCAAAAGCTGAGAAGAAACCAGCCAACCTCAGAGATGATTAATTCTCTGTAATTATGAAGTTGGCTGTGTAGGCTACAAGGCCTGACTCTGCCTTACCTTGACCTAAATTTGGAAGTGAACATTTTTAAAAGCCCTGCTCTGTATTCAAAGGGCTAACCTGCCAGGCTTTCTGTAATGGTTTTAAGTCACGGGTCATATTGAACTACCTCCAGCAATCATGGAAACAGCGAGACAGGGCCAGGTCATGCTGGTAATTGCTGTCTAGTGGCGCGTGAGAGCTTTTCACGCAGATACGGATGTTTCTCTCTTTTTCAGGCGTGATGTCACTCTTTCTGCCACATATTGCATGTTATTGAAGCTTTGCCTTGTCTGGAATTGTGTTATGTAGACACACACGTAGACCGCATCCAGGCACGTGATAATGCATCAGCATGAGTGCGAGAGGGTAAGCAAGTTGAGTAAAAATAACAGCATAATTTGGGAACCTCTGGAGAGTTAGGGTGGGACTCAGATGAAATTGCTGGGTGTGTGTGAGCAAGACAGTGGAGAGAGTTAGTGTGTGTTTCTGTGGCTTGTTGTTTGTGTGGATTCAAATGTGTGTGATGTAAGTCCCAGATTTAACTGCACCCAAGCTATGGTTGTGGTCAGGCCAATCATCAGGGCTGGTCAAAAAAAAAGCCTTCCACCTCAGTACAGTACACAGCCTTTGGTGTGTTTATGGGTCATTGTGTTTTTCCACTTGTACAAATTTTTTAAAAGAATAACAAAAAAACAGAGAGTCTGAGGTGAGTACAACCATTACTCAAGAGCAGAGGAAGGTGACATTATCTTAAATCGATCCCAAGATTATTTACTGTAAAAAAAAAAATAAAAAAAAAGTTTCGGTAGAAGTTTGGCCAAACAAACTTGGAGCACTGAAACTAAGTTGAGTACCCGCAGTGTTAGTTCCAGTCGGCCACCAGAGAAGCTCTCTCCGGCTCCTCGTCCCCAGGGCCTTGTGTTTTATCAACTGAGTCCCTTCACTCCATATTCTGAGAGCAGAAAATAAACAGCAAATCACAGTTCTGTTTTCCAAACCATACCACTTTTGCTTGCGCAGCATTCCCAAACCCAACAACAGATTGGAATCTCAGAGCATCGCTCCAACAGGGGAACCTGATATTTGTTTTGTTTAATCTTTATTCCAATTTAGAGTTCTTTGTGGAACAGGTTCAACACAAGTTCAGCCTCAGAGTCAGATTATGTCAAGGAAAAGATATAGCATTACTCTAAAGAATTGTCCATGGCACAGGAACATAAACCTTATACTGTATGTCCAAATAATCACTTTTCAACAAGTAGGATTCATAACACCAAAAATAAACGTGTAAGAATTGCCAGAAAATGAATAATAATCATCAAATCATAAGAATAATGATAATATAATGTCAAATTCATTTTATTATGCAAAGAATATAGTTTAAAGTGTTCTACATTAAGGAGAAATAAGAAAATGGGTGAGCAATAAGGCAAAAAGTAATATATTCATATATATATATATATATATACAGGATGTAATATATAATAACATGCTCACATAGGCCCATAGGTCTTGTTTCTGTTTCTTTCTCACACACACACACAAGCAGGACTCAGTCCAATAGCAGAGAAATAGCAGTTGGGAAAAAGGAAGCTGGAGCCCAAAATGCATTCAGGCTGGGGAGAAAACTGGAAGAGCTGTTAAGTCAGCATTGTGTGTGTGTGTGTGTGTGTGTGTGTGTGTGTGTGTGTGTGTGTGTGTGTGTGTGTGTGTGTGTGTGTGTGTGCGTGTGTGTGTGTGTGTGAGAGAGAGAGAGAGAGAGAGAGAGAGAGAGATTGTGAAAGAGCAAAAAAGACAAACTGCACATGTGAACATTTGATTTGTGCTTCAAAAGCCACACTGTTCACCACAGATAAGGTTTTGAAACAAACAAGCCATCTGATCCAAGTGCGTTTTTCAATCCCACTCTTGGAGAGACACAAACATTTCCTCGCACGGAATTAATCTGCCCTCTGATCTGGGGGTCGTAGAGCGGAAAGGGTCCTGCTGTGCAGCGATGAGCCTTTGATGGTGATATCATCACTCCGTCATTCTTTCTGTCATCCTCCGCTGAGCTTGTGAGACACCCAGCAGACTGAAGTGGACTGAAGATACAAGCATAAACAGTGACAGAAAAGGTCAATGAAAGGTAGAAACAGAGAAGAACAAGGGATGGATAGCGATAGAAGTTAGAGAAACCTGACTAGGCAGCAAAAAATATATATATATCGTAATGAGAGCCAGAAGACAGTTAAAAGTCACTCAGTTAGCCACTGAGTCTGTCATGTTGTGTTTTATGCAGCAGTCATTCACTCAGTCAGGCACCTCATCAGTCTGTCAGTCAGTCACCTGGTTCGTTATTTTTAAATAATTTGTCATTCGACCTGTCTGACATTAGGTCATCTAGTGTGTCGGTTACACAGTCGGTGAACCAGTTGTTCAGTCAGTTAGCCTTAAGTCAGGCACTCATCTGGACATTAAATTGATCCCAAAAATCAGTAATTTAGTTAAGCAGAATCAGTTATTAATAAGTTAGTCTGACATTCAGAAAATACGATAGTCAGCTGTGCTTTTCAGACAGACTAACAGACAGCAAAGTGAAGAGCAAATGTCTCCTTCATATCCATGTGTGCTTTGGTCTAAACACAAGACACCAAAATCACAGATACCAATTGGCAGACAGAGACAAAGAACAACAAACAAAAACTGGCAATAACAGGCTTGATAGACAGAGTGATAAACAGGCAAAACCCCAGTCAGTCGCATCCAAAGAAACACGTGCACATATAAGCCTCACAAACCTGCAGCTATATAAAGCACCTCAGTCGTGTCTGTGTGTGCTTTTGGCCTAAAACAAAGTCTGGGTTGATTTTACTGGTGTGTGTGTGTGTGCCCTTTCTGGCCAGAGAGAGCAGAGTGAGAGAGAGAAAGAGAGGAGAAAGAGAAAGTGAGAGATCTCACACTCCCCTGACTGTGTTTGGACAGATGGATCATCAGTGCACCACTCACATTTGACAAACGTGTTTGTATGTTGGCCTATGTGTGTGTGCGTGTGTGCGTATAACTGTGTCAGCGTGACAAATACAAAGCCGACGTTTATTTGGGAGCCTATTCATTATGTATAGTGTAATTCAACCATTATGAAGTGCCCCTCAGACAAAATCAATAGTGGTGTTAATATGATCCTCTCTCCACTCGTTACTGCAGGAAGACTTTAATTGATTAGTTAGCTGACACCTCAACTTCCAAAATGCAAAGATACAGAGGAGTGTGTGTGTGTGTGTGTGTGTGTGTGTGTGTGTGTGTGTGTGTGTGTCTGCCTTGCAGCTCTCTATATGCAGCTGAAGGTGTCATTATGTAACTGTCGAAAACTGTGAAACAAACAGCTATTGACTGTCTGAGTCCATTTATTATTCATCTGTATACATTTAACTGCAAGCGGACCATTCCTTTGCATATTCATCATTTTTTTGAGGTTGATAAGTAACATGCAGTCTTTGAAGGGGACATATGCTTTTCATGCTTTTCTGTTATTTATATACTCTTATAATGTACGTCTATGTTGAACATGGTCAAAGTTCCAAAACATGAGGTGAACATATGTAAAAATGTTCCCTGAACGTTAAAAGCCCACGCTTAGGATTGCTCTGAATGCTTCATTTGCAATGTTACCTCTACTTCCTCTCAGTGATGATGTCAGATTGTTCGTGCATGCCAACAAACGACCATCCACTCCATAGCCTTTGTTGCTAAGGTTGTTGCTAAGGTTGTTCCATGGGTTGTCTGTGTTGTCCACTAGCATATTTTGGATCTGATTCGAACTCGAACATGTACAGATGTATTTGAGAAGCTAACGTTTCGATTAAAGAATGAAAAAAAGAAGTGAAATCTACCTACTAGTTTTTGTTTACGTAGTTGCCAGAAGCTAGCTGAGACACAGCCTCTGGGGTCTAACCAATCAAAACAGAGGGGGCTTCTCAGGAGGGGGGCCTTCAAGGGACAGGAGGTAAAACAGCCTCCTACAGATAGAGGCTGAACTGAGGGGCTGTATAAAGCGCCAGTATAAGATACATAAGCATTTTTTAAATTGTAAATCATGCAAAGATATTGCAGAGCCCCAGAATATAAATATAAATGAATAATAATAATAATTATAGACCTGGAAATGTGCATGATACATCCCCTTTAACAATAGGTTTTGTGAGGACATCAGAGATTCAAGCCATTCAACATTTTAGATAATTTGTAAATTTCATCAAAGTCATCAAAAAACAGGACTTTTTGTGAATTATATGAGTTTAAGTTCAAGGAGGAACATGTTGAGCCGGTAGATTTATAAGAAATTAGACTTTCAGTATTTAGTGTTTTGTAATTTGATGTTTAACGAGTACAGAATTTGTAATTTGTACTATAACTAAAGGAAGCAGAAACAACCTCAGATATCATCCTGATAGATGCAAGTTAGCCAAAAGCATTTAGGGAATAAAGCATGGTATATTTATGAAGAGTTGTGCAGCTTTAATTTTGATTGTCTGCATCTCTGTGTCTGTGTGCATTCCCAAAGTTAGAAAAAAGACATCAGAATTTATCCTGTCTGGAATACTGTGTTATGCTGTATCATCTGCTCTTTATGCATTTGAGATGACAACATTGTGTACCCCATGTTTAGTTTTTGCTTGGCTAGGGCTCCCCCTGCTCCATGCACTGAATGTACCAGTGTTGTAATCCATCACAGGTCCCAAAGTGATTTCAGTGTGTGTGTGTGTTTGTGTGTGTGCGAGTTTGCTGTAAACGCACTTGTACAGTACGTGTGTTCTTGCGTGTCTGTAGGTGTGAAAGAAAGTCAGAAAAAGGAGTAGGAGTGGGAGCAGGAGGAGGAGGAGGGTGACGAGGAGGTGGTGGAAGCTTGTGCTGATGCCCTGGAGATGATTTAGAGTTTAGACCACTGAACAGCACAGAAAGCTCTTGCAGTATTCTCCCACAGGACCAGTCGGTGGCTTGTGGTGAGCTAAAGAGAAAATAGGATCCACCAGAGATCACTTCAGGGGAATGAAACAGCAGTTCAGACGGTTTAGTTTTAAATCAAGTCATGGCTACATGGGAATAAATCAGATTCAGGCTTCAAATGCTGAAAAATATTTGCACTATCTAGGGTTTTAAAGGTATTAATTGTTTCGCCATGTAATGGCAGGTTTTCATTAGGGTTCATTTTGATGCAAATACAGTAAGTCCAGATATGGAAAGTAGGTAAACACAATAAGGGTTCATTTGCATTTTGAGTCTAGCATGAAAAGAGAACATTTCAATTTCAATTCAACACACTGGGTATGTTTAGTTTTCACTGCTGCTTGCATAAAACACTGCTGGTCATTATTTGGTTCCTTCTTCATTCATCATCAATTAGAAATGTGTTCAGTAAGGAGAAAGCATGAGCGATTAAGGAACAGATAAGAGAGAATAGAAACAAAGATCCTTGTATCCTGAACATGCATGTGTGTGTGCAGGCATGTTAAAACTGACAGGAGGTTACGTGCAGGGTTGTAACAAAGGGAGCAAGGTTAACAAAGATTGTTCAACTCACTGGCCTTGACTCGTACTCCTGTCTGCTAACCCTCTTCGTGCGTGTGGGTGTGAATGGGTATTGGTTGGTTGGAGACACATATGCACGCAAGGATCCATGTGAATACCACAGCCCTTTCAAATCACTCAATATATCATTCAATGCACACAAAACTGCAGAAACATCAATACTCTACTTTCCTATGTCAGCTTAATCTCTTATGAAATATTTCGACTAAGTGAATGCACACTTAAAAGTCTATAGGACTATATTAAAAATGACAAGAAGAACGTCCCAGCGAGCAGGCTACCTAGGGAAAATGACTCACTGGCTTTCAGCTGCAACAGGTAAAATAGCTGTTTGGCGAGGAAAAAATAGTTAAAGACTGTCAAGGAAACTAGCAGACAAAGAAAAGTGACATGTAAAACGAAAGGTTGACTAAAGCGAAACAGCGAAAGAGTTCAGAAGTTGACGTGTGAACCAACGAGACGAAAGGGAAAAGGAACAGAGAGGCAACTGGCAGTGGCTGTCACTTGCTTTCCCCCACTGTGGATGACAGGTGTTTTACATTACTTTGTGGGTGAAGGAAAACCACATACCCACACTGCCTGTGCATTTATACAGTGGACTCCGAATGAATTCCGTACAGGCCCCAAGGTCATGAGGCTTATTTATACACAGTAAAGGCAGAGTAAACTTTCCATTCAAGGAGAAAATGGAATAAAACCACCGCAGTCGCAGCATTAGGGTTTTTATTCGAAAGCAGGACAAGAGAGGTGCCTTATGTTCAATCGCACTCCAAGCTTTCCAGCACTATACTTTAGAGAGAAAGACATAAGGTTTGTCTGAGGAGAGCAAATCTTCTTCTTCTTCTTTTTTTTTTCTTTTTTGCAGCATACATTTTTTCCACATTTGATGCCTTCCGACAACAAACACTGTATTAATAGTTTCTGCTTATTTGCAACTGTGCACCTACCATTCACACTAAATCAAGTCGGTCATGGAGGGAGGATTGCTCTGTTTTTACTCTATACAAAGCAGTTTTTTTTTCCACTGACTGGACAACAGATGCAACAAAATAATAAGAATGCTCCACAGGTTCAGCTACAGAACACATTTTCTTTTATTAAAAACACTTTAAGGAAGGCAAAGCGCTTCTCATTACTGCCACTTCACAGCCCGGATCTTTAGTATCTTTACTCACTCCACCACACTGCTGCTCAAAATGAAGCATACTGTCAGGGAGGCTTATTCTTCTGTTGCGCACAGCGTGAATCATTCTTGGTAATAGCATCATATAAATGATTAAAAAGTAATGATGTAGATGGTCTAGACTGCTCATCAATTCACCCCCACAAAGAAAGAAATCATGAACAATTGAGTTGCGCAAACTGCTTTCTTTTTCTTGCATCAATGACTTTTCTAGGAGGCATGAATCTGCCATAAGCATTATATAATAATCACATTGAACAATTTGAGGGTTTTGTTCTGAATAAAAACATATCAGATTTACATCAGCTATAGGATTTAATTGACCCACGAGGAGTTCTGCGCAGCTCCATACATACAGTATATCAGGCACGTATACACTCCTAATAATGAATACACACATACACACACAGCAAACATCCAACTATTTCTGCCCTTGATCAAATATGACAAAGCTCCTGTCAGAACATGAAAAGACATGTACATGCACAATATCTCAGATACCGGAGGACACACACGCACATGTACATACGGTAGGTGTTCGAGGTAATGCAGAACCATGTCTGATTCATGCGCAAGGTGTCAGAGGTGAGAGGTGTGAGGTCTCTGGGTGCATGTGGGGAGCATGCAGGCTGTTGTTGCTCAGCATAAAACTCCCCCCCTCCTCTCAATCTGTCACACTCTCTCTTCTTAGCACCTCTCTCCCTTGTTCCCTGCTTGTGAGGATTTATTTTTACTGCTTTTCATCTCCCGCCCTGAATCCTTGGTGATTGTGGCAATACAGAGGTGCTACACTGTAGCAAGCTTTTCAGCGGCTGGATTAAAATTAAATATGAAATAAGCCTTTGTTTAAACCCCAAACTGTCGTCTTCACTCTCTGTCTCTTGTTGTATTTCTCCAGGTGTGTCTCTCCAATGCTCTTGGCCCCTGAGGCCTGAGGAGAAGTGAGCCAAGCCTAGGCCCCCATGGGACGCCCTGTTACCCAGCATGCACTGCTGCTGCTGCAGTGCATGCTGGTCCTGCGGCCTGGAGGCGTGGCCAGTAGGAGAGGGCCGGTGCTGCTGCCTGAATCACCCTGTCACAAGACAGAGCACCCACTCGTCCCACACTCAGGTAGGTTTCAAACAAACACACACACACCAGACTGAGACCACTGATAGGGCTCATCAAGTTTTCCCTCTGAAATTATGTGCATATTTTCTGTATGCTGCATGTAGTTATTTATACCCTTTTCTATCTCTCCATCTATTTCTCCAACACTTAATTCCTTCACTCTAATCACATCACATTGACCTCTCCTTTCCTACCTTCGCTGCAGTTAGATTTGTAGACCTTATATGGTCAGTTTCTTGATCGTTTCATCACCATTATGACTGTTGCTAGGACACATAAATACTAGGGATGTGCATCTACATCACTGAGGGCGATGTGATATGCATCTTGATGCATTGCCAGTGATCTGATATATTAAAGATATATATGAAGCAACTACCAATGTGATATGATACGATTCACCCCTATTGCAATGCAATGCGATTCAAAAGAATGATGCTGTGCAATTCAGTATGGGTCAGAGAGTTTGATTTTATTTCTTAAGCATACAGCAAATCATAAATTAACTAAAAAAATGCCATTTTTTTACATATTTGTTGCTCTACTGCAACTCAGTAAGCATGTCATTTATGCTGCTTCTTTTTGACCTCTAAAAGAACACTTGGACCTATCACAAACAGGCCTTTTCCCTTTGTAATGTAGTGTTCTCTGTCTCTAGTTTACATGCATATGCTCCGTGAACCAAACAATTACTGTCAAAATAGTTTAATAATCCACTTACTCCGATGTGTGGAACAATAATTTTACAGCACGGGTTCCACCCAGAACGTTTTGTCAGCACACCACAGCTGTAGCATGCCAGCGTTTAAACAGTTTAGAGAAGAGAAATCAATCTAAATATCAAATTATTGGTCACAAGTTATTGGTCACATTTCTAAATAATAAAGGCATAGGGCCCCTACGAATAATTATATATAAATAAGTCGGATTTTGCCGATGCAAAGATGTTAGATGCATTGCGGGCACGTTTTTTTTAATCGTTTTTTTAATCTTTTTTTTAATCGGGCAAGTGCATCATGAACGTTTATGCTGGTGCACTGATGCAAATCGGTGAATCTTCCTATCCCTAATGTATACTGTATTTTCTAGCAAGAAGAAAAGGTGATGTGGAGTAAAAGTAATTTCTAGAAAGGACCGTCTTATATTTGATCCTTGAAAACACAAAATCCAGGTGACATTAGGCTGACATACTTGTTCAACTCAAAATAAGTGAATTGTAGACTTTTCTGGTTGCTTCTTTGTGATCAAAATAATTTACATCATTCCTTACTTTCCTTTTTCGTTTTCCTCTTTCCTTCCCATCCTTTATTTGCTCCCTGTTCTTTTCTTCATGCACAAGCAGACACAATCTTCCTTATATGTGTTAACTACATGACTGTGCAGTTTTTAGATGAAGTATGTATTCTGCGTCAGATTTCATTGCCTTTCCCCTTGATCTTACATTGCTATTGAACAACTAAACTGTAATGAAATGCTGTGTTGAATGAAAGTATCAATAGCGATCAATGCAGTTCTGTCTGCCCACTGCGGAGTAGCAAAATGTCATTGAGCTGTTTTCAGTCCAGCAGAGTTCTAGTCAGATAATCACATAGCATTCTGTCTAGGAAGAAATTGACTGGAAGACCAAGGTCACTGCATGTGTGCAAAGAGCCACATGCATACCAAAACTAACATTTTGTGTACTACTCTCCCTCTTCAACCCTTTTTCTCTCTCTCACTCCAATTTTCTTCCCAGCCTTTGTCACTTCATTGTTAGCTGAGGTGGCACTCTTCCCTCTGCGCCAATTGAGTGCAGTGATGATGACTAACTACCCAGCTAACGTGATGCGTTCCCGCCTTGTGCTCTCTGCGCAAGGGGGGGATCATACACCAGTTCTTGGGTCAGCTGTGGTCAATGCGTTTGCTTTCTCTAATGTACCAGAATGGCCCATTAAGCTCCACTGGCTTAATGCTTTGTTTGAAATATAGGAACATTAATAAAGAGGGTCGACATTTCAGTTAGCAATCAGGCATGGTTCACTAACACAAAGCCTACTGTACAGAAGAGGAGAAAAGAAAGGGAGAGAAACTCAGAGACTTCTCTCTGTCTGTGGTTCAGTGTCTGAATGATCCGCTATGATGATACAATGATACAGTTTCTTACTGCAGGGAAGTAGATAATAGTCTCTAGAGCACTAGTGGAAATATATTAGATAATAGTAGATGATGTATGGTAAATGGAAAGGTGAAGTTTACCCAAATTACAAAAAAACATACTCACTTACCTTCAGTGCAATCTTGGTTTTATTTGGCCATATATTAAAATAGTCCACAGGCTTTGCTGTGAACAGTTTCCACAGTTTCAACTATTTTCTACCAGAGAAGTAGTCCATATGAAAAGTGTTGGCTGGCAAGTTCTGTGGGAAAATATGTTGTAACTTTTTTTCATTGTCCCTTTAGATGCATGACAGACAGATTTCACTTTGCGTTAAAGTTTGGCTTGATCAGTTATTGCTACATTAACTCCTGTTCACACATACAGGCTCTCTCTTGTGTCTCACAAGCTTGAAGCTTGAGGGCACATTTAGCATTGAGCCTGTAATTTACATACTGATGGGGCAGTTATTTTCTCCAGTTGTCACTGCACCAGCGTACGACATAGTTGTTCATTTCTAGAGCAATGTGTTTCCATGTATGTTTTTTTATTCAAGTTCTGGTAGTTAAAGTTACGGAATAGAGAATAGGGAAGCCGTTGAAGGCAATGATCAACTTTTTCTTTTCTTTGTTTGAAGTACTTTTATGTGCTTGAGTGAAGAAAACAACTGCTTCTAGAAGTACTAGAATTGCATTAATGCAGAAACCAGTGCAGCATGCATGTTAATTCCATTGCATTGTAAAGTCTCTTGACCTCAAAAAGTTCACCCAAAGTTGCTGAGAAAGTTATTTACTGTCTATACATCAGCTTTATTGCTCTGGTTATAATGCTAAAGCTCTACAGACTTTGCACAGCCAAAGGTTTTTTTTTGCTGTCATGTGAAAGTACATGAAGTTTCCTTTTAATAGAGGTTTTATCATTATACATTGTTTACTTCCCTCCCAATATTATTTATTCTCACCATGTGTAAGAATCAGCACCTTTACAGAGCAGCTGCTTCCCATGGTCTCATGAAGATGTCCATTTATCTTTGCCTTCACAGTTATTTTCCCCTCTGTTTTTTAATAACTTTCCTTTCATGGCCTGATGGTAGTCTTTGTGCGGTTCAAACACATCTCATTGTTCCAAGTTGTACAGTATACAAAGCTTTTTCAGACTGCCAAATTATAGCCCTCGCTTTTTTTGCAATAAACGCAAAAAAGCTGTGAGTCATTACAGAATATGCCAACACATATATGCATATGCAAGCATACACATACGCACAAACAGTGTGTGAGTGAAGAGAAACATCTCGTTAAACCTATTATCATTCTCTTTTGTGAGGCATTGTGCTCCATGTAATGTAGTGTAATCCCTGGTTGTTGAGAATGTGCAGTGCCAGGCTGCCATGGCTCCTCTTCAGCCAGGCTGGGAGGACTACAAACACATTAAATATACCCCTGTGAATCACAACAACACAACATTCACACTCTGCTAAAGCGAACCTTATCCTTTTGGACATACACAAACATACATTTAGAGCTGTGGGCTGAGTCTTAAGCCCCTTTCACATATGCAGTCTATCCCTGAAATGTTCAGAAACATTTCTTACATAGGATCATGTGTGAATGGGAGCAGGTATCGATATTCAGGGAAATCTATACCGCCAGTTTCCCACTTCAAGACCTAGTAACATTTCAGGGAAAATGCCAGTACGGCTGCACCTAAAGGGTTACGTTAGAAACCAATCACAAGATTCCACTGATGATGTATTTGAATCCGCAACTTGTTTGCGGTTGCCTTGCCAATACTTTCGCAGGTGAATTGTCTTGCAACTTGTTGAATATTAAATACTTTACAAGAACATCAGTACTGGACAAAAACAGCTCCTCACCCGCCAAAATAACAAGAGACGTCTTCTGCCGCGTACATGTACATCTGGCCTTGCCCCATTTTCTTCTTCTGTTGAGTTTTATGGCAGTTGGCATCCATAAGTGTTTCATGGCTACCATCTGCTGGACTGTCCCTTGCCCCATCTATTCTGGCATTGCCATGGCATATGTGAAAAGGTGTAAGATGGAAATGGTCCTGAATGTAGCTTCATGTGTGACTAGTGAAAATCACTAGCGGTGCCTGATGTTTCTGATTTAGATAAGAAGATTGATACCACTCTTATGTCTGTATGCTAAGTATGAAGCTGCAGCCAGTAGCCAGTTAGCTTAGCTTAACATAAAGAGTATTAGAAACAGGGGGAAACAGCTAGCCTAGCTCGGTCCAAAGGTAACAAAATCCACCAACCAATATCTTTAAAGCTCACCACATAACACATTAAAACCACAAACTGTTGTCTTTATACAAGTTTGTATAGCCTATAGTAGCAAATAAGATATAACGTGTTCATTTGTGAGCTTTAGAAGGCTAGGCGGACAGAGGTTGACTAGCTGTTTCCCCGTTTCCAGTTTTTATGCTAAACTTTGCTAACTTTCTCCTAGCTGCAAGAGCAAGCTAATGCTGTAAAAGAAAACTGTGACTAAACAGTTAGTCATATTACAAAAAATTAATCAACAACAATTTTGATTATTGACCGATTTTTGGCAGCCATGGACCAGCCTGTGGTTGGTCCATGGCTGCTGTGGTTGTCCGTGAGTGAGTGACTGAGTGATTAAAGAAGTTACACCATTGGTCAGCTGGTGGTGTTGGAGTTTCCCCATTGGCCATTGCTTTTTTAAAATGAATTGGTGCAAGATGATGGAAGTGAAGGACAGCAGTGTGACGCAGAGTGACTGTGTTTCTTGCTCTGAGCTCTGACGCTCTCAGCTTCAGAAGAGTAGGCTAAACTCCTGTTTAAACAGACACATACCAGCATCTGTACCGTCTCCTCCTCTACTGTACAAGGTGATTGACCCCTCAGCATTTGGATTTTATAACTGAACTAATAGCCTATTATGCAAACTGTTTATTTCTCTTACGTCTTCACATCACAAATGATGAACAACAGCATTAAAACATGAGTCTTGCAGGTAAAACATGCAATTCATGTAGCCTGGGGCGGCTGCTTTGCAGGTGTGCTTGATTTGACTGTAACTTCGGTAACTGGGCAGAGATGAGCCTCCTGAATTTGTACCCAAAATGCTGTCAAAACTTTAATTTACAATTTCCACCACAGCCTCCATGATCATCGACCACGAAAGAGACAGAAAAAAAGCACATAGAGGCATGAGGGAGAGCAGACAGTCAAAGCACCCCAAATAACCATCACTCTGACAAAACACTCAATGCAGAGTGAAAAATGAGAGACATCTGCAGAGTGAAACAGATGAAAGAGCAGGGGGAGTTAATAGGTTACTAGAATAGTTATAATTAGAATTAAAATAAGTTCTCTTTCAAATCAAACATCCCAAGATATGAGTGGAAAGTATTGTTATTGCAACTGCATTTATAACCTCTTTTTATTTTTTTTGACTGAAATGTAGCTTAACCATGTAATGTGATGCTACTTCAGTACACTTTAACAATAAATATTACTGGGACCACTACAGAAAATTGCAGATGGACATTTAATACCCAGGAATTCACATTATAGACACAACCGCTGACTATCGCTGTAACAAATTGGCCACAGTTTCACACATTGACCATACATAGTCCAGCCATAAAATAGGTTTTGACCTGGTTTCATTTAAGTCATTTATCAAGCATAAAATGGCAAACACTTTCTGGTTCCAGCTTCTCAAATGTGAGGAATTTGCTTTTCTCTGTTTTGTATCTTTGTAAATTGAATAGTTTGATCTTTTGGACTGTTTCATGGGACAAGCAATTTGACAACATTACCTTGGGCTCTGAGTCATTGAAATGGGTATTTTTCACAATTTTCTGACATTTTAGAAATTAGACAATTAACTGAAAAAAACAATAATTTCACAAATCAAAGGTCTTTGGCATTTCTTCTTGCTTGAGGTCCGAAAACTTAAATGAGATTTTTCATTAGGGTAAAGGTTATAGGAAATAAACAGCAGAACATGTTGCTGTCCTTCAGTAGCCTGTGTCACTGGACCTTTAACTACTCTATTGAGGCTGTTAGGCTCATTGAAACAGCTCCAAAACTAAAAAAAAAAAAACAGGACTTAAACAATACAGAGCACAAAGAGTGGTTATGAACTATCATGGGAAGCCAAGGTCAAGTTTTGTCTGAGTGTGTTCCAGTGACAGCGTTTCTTTCTCTCTGTGTGATTGTGGCCTGACTGTGGAAGGGTGTGCCTCACATGGGTTTGACCCCACTGGGGATGGTGGCTTTCTGACTTGGCATAACACTTGGCTGACAGAACTGCTACTGTGGTGCAAGGATGCTATAGTCTAAAGACCGCTCTCTGTTTTGTATGGTGGTTTTAGAAATAAAGGGTTTCAGAAAAAAAGTACACTGTACAGTTCTGCGGCAATGGCCCAAATGTTTACTCAAAAGGTACACTTGCCATGCTTTCACGAAAAAAGGTCTCAATATAGCGTCAGTAGAGGTCCAGTGTAAATGTATGTAATTTATAGAATTATTCAAGGAGGAATGTCGAAAGACTTCATCCCCATTTCCAGAGAAGGATATATTTTGGCGAAGGTCTAGTGACATTTGTAGTGTTACTGTAGTTCCAAGCCCCAGAGATATACTGTATTAATAAAGGGTTACATTTAACAAGTGTTCCTGGGTGTAGGCTTGACGGCTTTTAAAGGTTATAAACTGTGGTGTAAACAATGCCTTCACAGGCCAAGCAGAGGGCCATGTCTCTGAGGAGAACCGGCAGACTTGTTTTACAGCCACAGACCAAGTTCAGCTTTTATCATCCCTGAACGGCTAACACATCGTTAGAGGGAGGGGAGTGAAAGCAGGAAAATAAACAAATAGCCTCATAGCATTCATAAACGCAATAAGCTACAACTGATATCAGAGATCTTTTAATTGGTCATTTGGGGATGATTCTTTTGAATTTAATACCCAAGGTCTTTGGACTTAAATTCCAAAATATTAACTTGACTCTATTCATGTCCAAGGTCAGCTATGTTCAAGTCATGTTTTATTTTATTGGAGGAAAGGCTACCAATGGAATGATGAAGGGCCTGATCATATTTTTGGATCTGTATGTCTTTCATTTGCCTCTCTGCAATAAAAGTCCCACATGTCATTCCCTACATATATATTTTCATTTTTTTTTAATTGGCCTGAAGAGATTTGGTCATCTTGTTAAAAGGCTGTCTCTTTTCCTGCACTCAAAGAATCAAACGACTCCACTCCTAAATACATATTAGATTTAAATATTTTATTGCACACTTGTTTGTGGTTTCATGGTGGTTTGTTTTGCCTGATTCACTCACTGCCCGCAAGGGCCACAGCACAGCCATGATAATTTGAGTCTGAGGACTTTTAACTGTAAAATGTGCTTGTTTTTCTTTCTAGAAATAACATAATAGGAAGAAACCCCGGAGCACAGAGCCACGCGCAAAGGTTTTAACTGACCTTGCCTTTTGCTTTAGATTTTCTCAAACTGAGCAGGTGTTTGCTGTTTTGACTGCTCAGCCAAATCGTTTCCTCACATCAACTTGACCAAATAGTTGCAATTCTTCTGCTGCCCATTACCACAGAGCTGCATTTAGAGTGAATTGGCTCTTCATTTGTATGAGCGCCTGCTGCCACACTCTATTTACACCACTCACAGAAAAACCATTCATGTTTGAGAATTGGTTCCACATGTTGCCATTGTTGCTAGCCTGGCAGTACTGTAGAGCGTTAACTTTGAGCGCTGGCAGACTGAAGACTGGCGTGGCCTCTGATGCTGGGCGTAAATATTTATATATCCTGTCATTTTGCCTTTGTGTCAACTGCTCCGTGTCAGAGCGAGGAATAACAAACGGGATGTGAGTGATGGGGTGTTCTATTTTGAGGAGGAGGGAGACAGGGGTTAAGGGGATAAGATGGGACCCCATGGGAGGGGAGGGGGGAGGTTTATATATGTGTATGTGTATGTGTGGGTTCGTTGGCTTTGTGTTGGCTTGGAGCCCTGGCTGCTTTCTGAATTTTCGTCCTAATCCGTGTGTGTGATTCTGCATGTGTGTGTGATTACTCCTTCGTCTCATCAGAAGCCAATCCCCTGATTCAGTCAGCTGCTGTACGAGCATGGCTGTGATGTGATTACATTATCACATGCATTTAAAGCACATCTGATATGAACCCATGTAACAGGCAAAGCAGACCTGAAATCGAGGAAGTGAGATGGGGGGGCGGATGTTCTTACAGAGGGTTTTTTTATAGACATTTATTAGCTAGGGGTTGTCCTACTGTTTCCTTTGCAACTGAGCTAACGATAAGGTTGATTTGTTGGCTCTATATGGGATCATAAAACACTCCCTAGGGTGCCCCTAAAATTAGCTATTACAATCCCCAAAAAAACAAATAAATATCACATCAAATGGCTGTGATTAGTCTCTGTAGCGAAGCTAACTTAGTGTCCTGCAGTGCTGTTTTTAAAAATTTGTCCAAATGTGCCAGATGTTTGCATCTCTGCATCCCTGTTGTAAACCCAAACTGTGATCTGCTAAACCCCATGAATTTGACTTTGGGAAGCTCTGTATATTTAGCTCCACAGCCTTAGGAGAGACCATCCATGCTGCTTATGAATGTTTATGAATGGTCCTTGGCCTCATCACATAGGGCCATAAATCCTGTGAGTGCTGTTGTGTTCAATTAGAACCTTTTGCTCCCTTTGCACACTCCAACAAATACCCTCTCTTTTCTCTTTCTGTCTCACACATGCAGACCAACACATGCACGCACGCACACTCCATCACCCTGTTAGCAAGCCTTCCCTGGTGAGTCAGGGAGATTTATGGGTAGAAGCTGGGTTCGTCAAGCACCGTCTTCCCCCGGGGGGTGTCACAGCTACATTTGTATGCCAGGAATCCTCTCGATGGCATAAAAAACAAGCCCAATACAGCCAAAGGCCTGGCACAGCCAAAACTTTTTGTCTACCCCCAGAATAAGCAGAGCAGCAGTCATTAAGTGAAATGAAATCTTTGCGGTGAAGTTGGTTGTGGTCTCCCAGACATTAATTTCAGCACAGCTAATGAAAATGTATTAGTGCTTTGAAACCTGAAGTCAGATGCACTGTGTTTTTTCTTTTTTTGCAGTTTTCTTGTACTCATCACTGAAGACTTGAAAGAGAACAAGGGGAAAATGTCTTGAGATGACATTGTTTTGTTTGGAGAGCCAGAGTTTGGTCCCCCTACGTGAGCTGGAAAAGGCAGATGTTCTTCGGAAAACACGTTTTCTTGCTGTGTTTGTCTTCATTTTGAATCACTCAGAAATCCCACGTTTGTCACCGAAACGACTTGCTTTTGATGCAGTCAAGGGAGAGCGTGCTTTCATTTGAAATGCTGTCTGACAGGTGTGCCTGAAGAAGCAGATAATGTGTTTCGAGGAGGATATTCAAGCTGTCCTCTCCCTCTGTTCCGGCCCTGATGGAAAGCTCCCTGGTAAATTAAAAACGTCCCTTTGAAATTTTTAGTCTGCAAATAGCTCACAAATGCAGTGATGAATGACTTAAAATCACTGTAGCAACCGTTGCTAAAAACTCAGCCTTGCTGGAGTTCAGGCGTCTTCAAAAATATTCTTGCATGTTCTAAGTTCTAGCTATGTGAAGGAAATGTCCCATTTATGGTAATGGCTTATTGAAGCGTAATTTGACTTGCGTATACAGTAGTACTGGGTAAGTTATTATGACTACAGATCAAGCATGTGTTGAGCAATGGAGAGCATATACACCGCCATAATGACTGATTGACCACCCTCGACTAAACCTATCGGGTAACCAGACGGTAGACAGGCTGTCCTCATAGCTTGGCAACCAGCCGGGGCCTTTGATTCGATTGGTCAGGGGTTAATGGGTTGGGCGCCATGAGAACAGGCATGTTGTGGTGTCTGTCTGGGATATCTTTCTCCCGCTTTCTTTATGTGTGTGTGTGTGTCTAACTGTTCACCATACAAGACAAGGTCAGTTTCCATAACAAGTCTCATTGGCCTTGCATGATCCTTGCACAATATACATTTCCAGGAAACCAATCAATCAACAGTAGTTTTTAATGGTACATAGACATCAAAGGACTTCCCACTGAGCCACAGGACATCTAAATTTCAGTATTTTGTACACACATGATCTCATGTCTCACTTTGTTTTGGGGATTTTTAAGACAAGATGACATAATGTACGAGAACTTTGATCCGTGCAAAATGTTCTTTTGAATGAGTGACCTTAACCGAGGCTCTAAACCTTTTTGTTCTTCATTCAATCTCCTCTTCATTTCACTCAGTAAGGGGGCCCATTTCTATGTGATGGCAAGTAAGAAGTAGCCTGACAGTTTTATTAAGGAATTGTGATAACAAAATATGTTAAACTTTGTGGCAAACTATGGTAAATGCTCCTCTTGCTGCCTTCATAGCAGAGAAATATAACTACGTGCAATGCAATTATGCACACTTAATTTGTACATCCTACGCAGAGGGAAATGAAATTTGTTCTAAAAAAGGGGGGGCTTTATAACATATTGAGACACCCTCTATTCTTAGTTTACTGTAAAAGTGGCATAGAGACATGTTTTTTTTTCACTTAAAAGTAGAAAATGGGACAATACTCCATTACAGGTTAATGTCCCACATTGAAAATATTACTTAAATAAAAGAACATAGGTACTATCAGCTAAAAGTGTCAAATGAAATATACTTAGTTACATTCCACCACCTGTGCTCCCGCTCAGATTACTGTCCATGGGGAGCTATCTGCTCTGGCGTGATTTGTTTTGTCCAGAGGCTGCTGGTTCTTAACCGTGAACTGAACCTTTACTGATCTGAAATAACATTATGTTAAGCTGTGATAAAGATTCAGAATATCACTGGTTTTCATGGTTGGTACACAGACATTCAGCAAAGCAAATATTTAGGAGTTATCGCGGCTTTGCTGATGTGTAGCAACACCTGTTTGCACCTACTAATAATTTTTAGCACTGCTGCCCTATACATAGAGGCCAACATTTTAAATATAGTCTGACACACCTCAACTGCTTTCCTTCCTTATCTTCAGTGTCTGTGTAGTGTTTGTATTTTGTGTGTTTTTAAGGTATCTCGTTGCTTATGTTTTATTGTTTTTTCTTTTATTATATCTTGTACTATTTTTATGGTCTCATTTCTTTAACAGTTTTACTCTTGTGAAGCACTTTGTGACCTTGGTCTGTGAAAGGTGCTATATTAAATAAACTTTACTTACTGTACTTACTTGATTCCAGTTTCCACTGTCCAGGCATATACACTTGAGCTATATTCTTAGTGAACATGCCTTAGTTTGATTTGTAAATGTAACTTCTTGGAAACTTCTAAACTTATTGCAATGCAAAATTTAAATTTGACTGCCTTTATATTTACGCTTCAAATGCAAAGCAACATCAGTAAATATAAAAGAGCAAATACGTCTTCCCCTAAATTAATAAAAATCTAAACAAAGGCAGTAGTGGAAAGATCTACAGACTTGCTGTTATTATAAGTCTGGTCTTTAAGAGCCACTCTCTGAGTGTCTTAAGAAAAGTTACAGCGACCCTCTGAACGCAGCCAATTCATCAGCACAGCTGTCATGTGCTGTCTTAAATTCTCTACTCTCATTGGTTCACTGTCATTGTGTCCTGTGGTGTTGTTGGCAGAGATGGAGCCGTGGATCTTCAGGTTCAAGGCAGAGGGCACGGTGGATTACTCACAGCTGACCTTTGACCCGGGCCAAAACGAACTAATCGTCGGGGCCAGGTAACCTATATCTGACTTTGTCTTCTCTTATTCTCTGTCTCTTTCTGTCCCTGTCTCCCATCCGTTCTCCTTCTTTTGTTGTCTGCTCTTTTATTGTCTTTCTTTCCCTGCTTTTTCAGTGTTTGTGGGTGCATTGCATGAGTAATGATCAGTTTCTCTATAGATGTCTTCAAAAACCAAAGAGAAATGGCTGTGGAAATTGTTTCCAAGTCAGTTGTCTTTCTCAAGCCCAGCTGCATGTGTGTGTGTGTGTGTGCGTGTGTGTGTGTGTGAAGGGAATGCTCTCATTTAGTAAGCACAAAAAATTGTGCTTTTATTTCTCTGTGTTCATGGGAATTTGTGTGTTCTTTAATGTGTTGTGTGGGATGGGTGTATACACTCGCTGCTAGAGTCTCTGGCTGATTCCAAATGAACTGTGCTCTGCACTCCTCTTAACGGTTCAGTTGTCAATAGAACGAAACATGGTAACACTATATGGTACACAAAATTGCACGTAGTTACAGCCCGAAAAGTACTTACATATTAGTTCCTAATGGAAGATTATATAGTAGATAATGATGGGTTACTAGAGACCAGACTGGGAGATCCTATATTAATTAGGTAATGATAAGTTCATGAATATCTGTGAATTAATTCTGACTTTATTCTCAGAATTCTGAGAATATGTGTATATGTATATATATTTACACTTACCGGCCACTTTATTAGGAATACCTGTGCAATCTATTGCAATCCAATACAACAGCTCATAAATTCTACTTTTATGAAGGTTATACATTTTCAGTTTTTGTTGACATTGTTAGAAAGGTGATAATTCTACTATATGTTTATTATTGAGGTTGTGGTGGGTGGTGGTGTTGTACTGGAGTGCATTATATTTAAAAATGTCCCTAATATTTTGCCCCCCTCATGTATGTTAATGGAGTGGACAAAATATTAGGAATACCATTCAATATAATGTAGAATGTAGATTTTATGGCAGAGCTGTTGTGTTGGATCGCATTGGATTGCACAGGTGTACCTAATGAAGTAGGTGGTGAGTGTATATAAATGTATATATATATATATATATATATATATATATATATATATATAATGGTTTTGCTGGCCATTTTTTATTTTTAGCTATCATTCAGCCAATTCTATCAACGCTTGGTATTTGGAGCACTCAAAAAATCAAATAAGAAATTTAGTTCAGTTCTTGGTGCCAACTTGACGGCTCTCAAGTGTCTAACTGTGAAAGGCGATGTGGCTGGATGAATGGCTGCAGGCTAGGTTAGAAGTATGAGTGATAATGGAAGGAAAGAGGGATCGATGTAAATATCAATACAGTAAAACGGGGGGCCACGGCCACGCTGAGACCTGGCTGACCCACTCTTCAGGAGATTGATAGATCTCTGTGAAAGTCTTTGTATGTGTGTGAAAATGTCTGTGTGTACGTGGAGAGGTGTGCAGATACATTTAAAGAGTGTAACTCTATCTACTTTATGGAAAAAAAATAATGCCTGCTCTTTAAAAAATTATTGCTGGGATGAAAGAAATAAGAATTATGTGTTATTGTTAAAGTTATTGCAAGAGAACAGGGTTTTTTTTTAGAAAAGAAAAAAAACATATTAATCAGACATACTGATTTTTATGCTAAAATCTTTCAGTTAAATTTCTGAAAAAGTTGTTTTTGCTGGAAAATTCCATTAAACTTACCAGATTTTCAAAGGAAAAAAAAACAACAAAATGTGGATAATACAGACGTCTCAAAGGGAAAAGAAATTACAATAAATAATGCTTTTAGTCTTAATTGTCAGATCTCATATGGTCTCATTCTGGTAATGGTTCATAATGGTTTTAGAAGACAGCCTGAGACATCGTTAGTCAATATACAAAATATTTCTCTTGAGAGGGCATTCATTAGAACTGAATGTTTCTTGAAAAGTTGAAAATGCCAATGAAAGTATTTTGTCTCTGCCTTGCAAATTTAAAAAGCTTCGAGCAAGGACAGGCACTTATTAGAGCGTGGTTTCACCAGCAGGCTTTGATTTTCTTTCAGTGTCTCTCACACTCTTACTCTCCTGCTCCCTGTGTCACAAACACATAAAACTCCAGGAGATAATAGCATAAAGTATTTTGTTTTATCAAGTCTTTTTTTTTAACCTCCCAATTACTGTTTGAAGAAACCTAGATTCTGTCAGTTGCTGCAGTGGTTGAATAAAACCATTCACAATGAGTACCCTGACTAAGGTTAATTTTAATTTCTAAGTGGGGAAAACTTTAGAAGCGTCAGATGCAGCAGTTATAAGTATGTCGACATCCCCTAAACTGTTTTTCACCTCCCAACTTTTCTATTTAAGCAGTTTAAATCTGTATGCACCACTTTTGGAAGTGGAAATTCCTTTGTACTGGTGGTACTACGGATAGGAGGGGGTGAAGATGAAAGGACTAGAGAGAGAACATAGATAAATACTGTACAGAGCTTTGGCCTTTGAGCTGGGATGCTGTAACATCCACACATTTTTGTGCCTGGCTTATTCAGTTTCACAGAAAATAGCTCCATCACCTCACATGCTTCCATCTTTTCCTTTCAGAAATCACCTCTTTAGACTCAACCTGGAAGACCTGACACTGATCCAGGTGAGTGCTAATTCTCTCTAACTCCGTCTTTTTGTGACACTCCCACAGTCTGACTCGCACATTTTCCTGAGTGAATATGTTCTCTATGGAGGAAGTTCCATCTGTTCATACCACTCTTACAGTCACGCTGGCACAGGCATCCAGAGCACTGCCTGCCTCCGACAAACACCGTGCTAGTCGTAGCACGCTGCCAGCTCCCACAACTTAAAGCTGTTACAGTAAAATGGTTTAGCATTTCACATGTCACAACAACTTCCCATCCGGTGGAGTGACAGTGGGTTTGGTCGTCAATGCCGTGGGTTGATACACAGAGGGAGGGAAAGAGAGTTGGTATAAAGTCTAGTCAGTGTTAATACCTTTCATGTTGAAATCCAATTTGAAACTGAAAATGGCATATACTCTGCAGCTGTATTTCATTGTTACTCTTCTACTTTTTCTAGGGTATTAACACCGTGTGCAATTTCTTTTATATTATGCTACCGTTTTAGCTAAACTCTTCTGCTCTTTTCAGGGTAGTAAGGTCAAAAATTTAACATCCACAGAGAGAATCATTAGAATTACTAAACAGAGATTAAAGAATGCTAACTTCAGGGCTAACGCTTTGCTTTCTGCCTCTGGTGACTTGTAAAATTTGCACAAAACATCCATAAATAGAATAAATGCTCAAGGTAGCAATTATGCTTTTTTTTCAATCTGTCTTTCTTCCCCCTTCTCCCACATGTTGTCATTCACATTTTTTCTGTACCCTCTCAGTTTTCTTTCCTTTTTCACAATTGTTTGAGACCACATGCCCACCCCTGCAGGGCTAAGCATTTTGTGACCTACTGAGCTACCATACAAACACTGACACACATTTCTAGGTGGTAGCAGCAAGGCGTCTTTGATGGTTAGACAGCTCTTGATGTTTGCCATTTACACCCTGGAAAACCAGGGGAGAGGATGAGGAGGGAGAGAAAGAGAAACAGGGGAGTGACAAAGGCTAGATGGAGCAAAGGGAGAATGGAGAGAGTGGCGTTATATATTCGCCTGGAAAGGAAAATGAGAAAAATGGTCAGACGAAATAAGAAGACTGAATTTTTTGGATAGGAAGGAGTGGAGGGTGGCGCACACAAATGAATCAGGGAGCAGTGAGACAGCACACAGACAGAGGGAAGAAAGCAGAGCAACCCCCCATGGAGAGAGATGAGGATTCATGCGAGGCCGGTCTTTTGTGGCCGCTCACTGGGACACAGATGCTTTTTTTTAAAGATGCTCTGTGCCATCTGTGCACCCAATCATCCCCTCTTCTTTATTTCATCCTGCGCTCGGCTGGCCCTGCAGAATCAGTGAGGAGATTCCACTGACCCAATCAACCCCTCATCTCCAAGACATCTTCTCTTGAGAGAATAGGACCTGATAATCCCTGCCAAGGCTTGGGGCCAATTTAAGATGACCTGTGCAATGTCCCTGCTTTGCATTTGACTGGACCAGGGTTATAGTGTCAAGGGGAAGGCTAAGTTCAATGGCAGGAGTTTGAGGAGCACAAGTGCTATTCTTCCATTCACCTCCTTCTGAAATCTTTTCCTTTCCTTCCTTCTTTTTCATCCCGGCATAAAACAGGAGATTAATTGCACAGAGATTTGGTTGCCTCTATGTCTGAGTTTACATGTATTTGTCATTCTTATTGTTGTTGGATATGAAAGACTATAATGAATTTCCCCTTTGGCACCATTGCTCCACTCACATTACATGCATTGCTGATTGATCAAATAGATTTACAAGGGAATATGGTGCTGAAAGTGCCAGAGTGAACAAAGAAAGTTTGAGCACAAATAGTCGTTAGTTGTTCAGTGTGTTTTATGTCGGTTGCACGGATGTTCAAAAGAGTTGCATGAGATTTTTTTTTTTTCATGCAGAAGGAAAACAAGCTAAAAGCTACACCTACGCTTGTCTCTGTGATTTCACCCCATCCCCATGTATCAGCCTTGTCAGATAATGCCCAATGGCAGTGATTTGTTCTTGCATGGCTGGCAGCACTGAGAGGGAGGCTATGTATGCTTTGACAAAGCACAAGGCTTAGCGCCAGTGTAATACAAACAGTCTATAATATGTTAAAGAGGTGGATATAATTACCATATGATCAATGACAGCCTGATCTCATCTTGCATGTACATGATGAAAGCAGTAAAAAAGAGCCACCCAGGTCTTTTGCCACATGGAGGCAAAATTAATCCCTTCCACCTTTCCTGCCCTTGGCTGCAGTAGGAGTTGTTTTCAAGCATTCTGCGAGGCAGAAAATGAACTCTGAATACCTGGTAGTCATACCATTATATTATGGAGGGTTTAGAGAGCAGTGACACTTAGGGTGGTAGCTAAACACTGCTGGTCTAACCCGCTCTATAGCACATATCGAGTTGAGACTCTGAGATCGATTGAGCATGAGCCCAGCAACCATAATCTCCTCAGTAAATGCCCTCCTTGCTTGGAGGTAATAAAAAAATAGAAAAAAAGCCAGGAACATCAGAAAGTGGAGAGAAAGGGGACCTTTGTAAAAAAAAAAAAAAGTGATGATGCTAGTGATGATCTGAGAACTTTTTATGCTTTCATTGCCCCTATGTCTTCTGAGGCCGCCCCTTGGATTTGGTCTTCGGTAATTCCTGGGAGTAGAAGGGGTTCAGTCACTTAGGAGAGATATAAAGGTTTGTCTGAGGGACTGTTTACAAGACAGGGGGACACTTACAGAATCATAAACAGTATAAGTAGAAAATCTTCCACATTACATGAACTTGTGCATGTACTCAAACTGAGAGGCAATCGGAGGTTGAAGTGGAAAAAGTCGGGCATTCAAACATGAGTCAGCCCTCCCTATGGCCTTGATTGGAGTTAATATCTGGTACTTAAAGTTTTTTTTTCTGCAGTGTCTCAACAGCCTGAAGAGGCCTCCCTCTCCCTGTCAACCTCTACTCTCATCCTCACTGATCTGGAAAACATTGTCAAGAGCAAAAGGTCAATACGTTGTTCCACTTTCAAGTGAAAAAAAAAAAGACAAGGACTTTATTTCACAATATACTGGACTAATGAGAGAATCTATGACATAATTTAGAGCTACCACAGCCAGAGAATTAACTATAAAAACAGCAACCTTAAAGCACAATTTCTTTCCTCCGTCCAGGTGAATCCCACTTTGTATCTCACATCTGTTCAATATTGTCCTTCTACCCCCTTTGTCCCTCCCTCAGCTCCCTGCCCTCAACTCCTGCCAACCTTGGGTAGGCGTATCAACACTGGTACCACCATTATTTACCCTCTGTGGCCCAAACACTGATGAATTGGCCCCTCTGCATTTGCATTGTGTTCAATTTCCCATTGTGTTGCCCAGGCTGATGAATGGCCAAGCAGGCTCGATGTACCACTCAACCTTGTGTTTCTGTCTGCCCATGAGCTCCTCAAATAGTCCTTTGACGGCGATGAATACCCTAATGCAGTTATTCCCCCCTGCCCATTTTTGTTCCATTTTACCCTTGCACACCTGGTCCAATAGGCCACACACTTTCATGCTGTTCTTGAAAGCAGCTGCAATAAAGGCCCAAATGCACTGAAAGCATCTGATGCGTTCGTTTTGAAGTACACCTATTGTTTTAAATGGCTAAACATGCACCAAAAGCGTTATGAGGCACTTCAAACTTCCTTTACACCCCTACTCCGACCTTGTTTCAATTTTGGAGCATCAAATGAGGACCCAGCGACCAAAGCTGCTTTTTTTGCAGCCGAAAAAGAGAGAGATAGCACGAACAAGCTGAGAGTAAGAGTGAGAGAGAGAGAGAGACAGCATGGCAGTGGTTGAGTGAGGAGAGTTAGCAGTTGCAAGAACAAAGATGGTGAATGAGAGAAATAAAATGATATTTTCTGATTGTTTCAGTGGCGGTTTAGCACAAATAAATAACCATCAAACACTCAACAGATGATTTACTGTGGAAACAGACGCTAGTTTTATTTTCCTCCTCTGCATTTCTCCTTTTCATCCATTCATTCCATCCAACTCATGCAGTAAATACAAAGAACAACAGGACAAATCTGTGTTGGTTCTGTGGTGTTGGCATTTCAAATCTGATGCCTGGAGTGCGCCATAGGAGCATCAAATGACGTGCGTCAATTATCGCTTTCAGTGCATTTGGGCCTTAAGAGCAGGTTGAATTCACCAAACGCTAAGCAAAACTTTTAGAAAGAACATCCCTTTAAAAAATCCATTATTAATGTGCTGTTTCCATACTAAATCAAAATGGGATGCAGACAGTAAGGCTGAGTTTCAATGGAAACTCTGTGGCACAGCATTAGTCAATAAGCTCCGGGATGAGCAGGATCAGTGGCATTGTTTACCATTCAATAAAGCACCAGAGGAGGAGAAAATAGTGGATATTCACTCCAGCTCCTCTCCTTCTGCACTGGCACACAAACAGTCACATGAAAACACGATACATAACAGCTCCCACTGGCAACAGACACTGTATGGTGTTCAGATGTACACTGCGCCTCCATTTTTCTTTGCTTCTTCTCATAGAGTCATGTTGTTAGGAAGGAAGGGAACTCCAAAGAAAACAAAAGGCTCTCTCTAGCCTCACATGTTGTATTTAATGGGCCTGTCTCTTGCAATTACACTTCGTCAGGCAGACAATTAGCGCTGGTAATCAGTAGCTAACAGAGGCCGTCCTCCATAGGTTTGGAAGCATTGCTAATTCAATTACTAGAACCCACTAACTTGGCCATTTAAATGCATAGAATTAAAAAGCATCAATGGGATTAGAGATGCAGATACCAGCACAGTCAGTGATATCATGGAAATTAATGCCATGTTTAAGCAAGAGTGCTGTGAACCTGAAAACCTGTTAACACTTTGTTTTAAATGCAATCGGATCACAAGTGGACAGCGCTAAATACAAGACACATGTGATCCGATCACTCAAACCACTTGCCAAGGAGATCTGGGACGCATTTGACCACATATCTTTTGTAGTGTAAACACTAATGCGTCCTGATGTGTCCCCAACAAGGACGTAACAGGAAAATATGTCATCAGTGCAGGAAGTGGTGGTGGTCGGAATAGCCCATACATGTATATTAGTTCTTGAAACATTTTTGTTTTCTTTGCTAGCCCGTACAAAACAAATCTAGCGCTTGTCTGCTGACAGATGGTCGTAATAACTGTGCATGGGCCCTTTGACCTTCTGGCAGAAGTGACATAGGAAGTAACAAAGTAACAGTGGTCAGCTGGACACTTTGGAGACGCATGATAGACGTAGGTGTGAATGGCGATGTGTCTCGGCTGTCCACTTGTGTTCGGATCACCAACAAGCATTTAAAACAAAGTGTAAATGGCTTCAGAGTAGTAAGAGGCATAGTAGGGGGTCACTTCAACTCCAATTCATCTTTGTATGGTGCCATGATGATATGTATAGTGAGTCAGACCTACACACTTGCTCAGACATGACATCAAGACCAATTTCGTGTGTAAATCTTTCAGCAGCTTACATCAGCATACATCAGTCTGAATAGTAAATATTGTGCCAGCACATCAAAAGGTAATATCAGCTATTCATAAAACAGATTAGATTTCCCCGGCAGGATTTGTCCAGCTCTTACTCTCAACCCGCCATCTCCTTGTAATGAGACACACAGCCAGTCATTTCACAAAGCCAGACAGCTGTCAGCAGAGAGTGTGTTCTCTGGACCCTCTTTATGCAAAATATATTCAATATCATGTCTGGAAACAGTGCTGTTTTGGAATTCAGCTCTGCAGACTCTCCTCTGTCTCACTGACTACTTCACTCTGCCCACACTGTGTCCCTTGTTCTGGTTTTGGCTGACTTCTAAGTTGGACTCTGTTTTCTCTTTGTTGTTTTTTTGTGTTTGTCCCTTATTTTCCTGTTTCTGTCCTTTTCCCTATCTCTGTCTATCTCTCTCCCTGCCCACTCTCTCCCTTGGTATCTCTCTTGCACCCACCTCGCATTGACAATAGCCCCTCAGTGTGAGGGCTGACGAGAGGCTCGAGCACAATGGTTTATCTCTGAGGATTGGACCCATTACAGGGGACAGTAGAGAGGGCGGACACACAGAACGTACAGTATCTCAGGAATTTTTTCTTCAGCCTCCCTGAAGCAACAATGGATTGCTACCAACTGTACCAAATTCTATCTGCCTCTTTATAGATTTACATATTCCTATCACACTTTTCCTTGCTTAAAAGATCATTCCGATATATTACATATTTTATACCTATTGGTAATAAGACAATTGTAGTTACCAAGTTAATCTGGGAATGTGGAGACATTGCTAAAAAGGTGTCCCACAAGGCCAAAAACATGAGAAATCAAATAATCATCGATTCTACGTCAGGTTGGAAACAAACCCCCAGGTTAGCTAAACTTATTTTGAACTTGAAATAATGATGAACGATAAACTGTCCTCTTTTATGATAACCAGAGACTATATACCAACTTTCTGGTTCAACTTTTGGTATTCATGACTTGGGATTCGACTTAGACTTGAGACAGATGACTCAAAAGGACTTGACTTTTTTTCATCAAATATATGCATTTTTCTAGATATTGAGAAGTTATTTATTGTTTTTGAAACATGACTGGGTGATTTCTAGTGCAATGCACGCAAACCTGGCAACCTACTAGTTGTGCGGCAGACCAGCAGAGGCCAATGCAGAAGGCAGCTATCATGGAGGGGGCTAGTCCAAAAATAATATTCCCCCTGAAGCTGAAAGAAAGCGAATTTGTTCCCTTGATATCCAGTGTAAAACCAGCTTCAAACGCACTGGTTGTTTATCATTCACAGAAAACCTCCTGCGCCTCGTTTGTGTTCATGTCAACAGCAACAGTGAACACAACAGCTGTGAGTGCAGTGTCAAAGCTTTGGGTCTGTCCCGTTGGTCCCAAGTGCTGCCACTGCTTTAGCCCTGAATGTTTTAGCCGAGCTCTGCATAATTCTGGTATTTTCATGTAAAAGAGTGGAACTTAACATGGAGTGTGGGAGGGAAGGGGAGAAATATGGTGCTTACTACAGTGAGCGGAGTAGTTTCCAGTGTTTCAGGCTTTTCTCCATATCTCAGCACAGAGATCGGTCCATTGTGAGAGAGTGCAGAAAAGGCAAACGCCACAGTTTGTTTGTCTTTGGTCAGCAGAGATACACACACACAAGGCTCTCCAACATCATAAATCAACTTTCATTTATTTAGTTTCTATTACTTCTAGTATTTTGCTAGTATTTTATAACATAATCTACTGAAATGTCCGTCAGAATCAATTATTTATGTCATTCAGGCAGGTCTGCAATGTGTTAGATTAATGTCTGAATCTTACAATAATGTTGCTCAGATGTTACTGAAACATCAGTACTGATGTTGTTTTTGCTTACAGCTGCTGTGTGTCAGATTCTTTCCTTTGACTTTATTAAATACCTGCAGCATCACACAGCAGCAGAAACAGTGAGCTCGTCTTTGAGTTGAGAGAGTGATTTGCGCATTTACATATGTGGCAAGTGGCACAGCAGCAGTAACTTCATTAACACGCCAACAGGATGGTAATTAATGTTTTGTGTTCTGCTACACAGTACACAGTGTACAGTATATAGTGAAACAGCGTGTAATTAAACCGCCCTTATGGATAAATCCTGGGCTCCATCAAAGTTGTGAGGACTTTTTATTTTAAGTAGCTAAAAGTGGACAGATGCTGATAATATAATGATAATAGGATATAATATACATAGATGATGCTAAGGAGAAATGCATGACCCTCCTGAAGGGGAGCTAGGACAGGAGGCTTAACATTGTGATGTAAATTTTTCATGTCATACTTCTGTTTAGACTTTAGAGCCCTTTAGAGGTAAAGGGCTATATTATAATATCAGAGTCCCACTCTCCATTGTTATTCATTTAGGAGGCTTGTTATTGATTGCCACAAAATGTCAAATATCAGTAAGATTTATAAGGTGTAAGCAGGCTGCAGCAGTTTTCATTAACGTTGAAAATAAAACTCAATTTTTCATGATCACTGTCTTTTAACAGATTTAAATGTGGAAACTGGGATAGATCATGAGAATTTCATATGACTTGACTTGTCTTGCTCGACTTATAGCAGGGACTCGACTTGACTTGCGTGATTCTCACCATAGTACCTTGGGACTTGCTTGAGACTTGAAAGTTAAGACTGTTGTCTCGCAGCTCGTATCTTTTTACCCCATCATATTATATTGTAGTAATTTCCCTTTGTTCCCAGATCTTAGCATTTACCAAAACCAATAAAAACTATTACTTCTTGTAATAAACCATTATCCATTATCATTTAGATGTATATCTCCCATTTCAACAGATACCTTCCATCTAATAGATGCTTTTCTCCAAAGCCAATAACAGTTCTATAATAGATTAGTTTTTTTCTAATTTGGACTAATCATAATATTCAGCTCACTAAATTAGATCCTGGTCGTCCCCTTTTTTCTCACCTTCTTTGTTTCCTTCTTTGTTTCTCTAAGTCTATATCTCAGTCTCCTCTGGGTGACAAAGCCTCTGGAAAAGGTCTCTGTAATGCAGCTTTCTCTGATAAAGCTAAAAATTATTATTTAATGACAGCACATTGCGGACATATTTCAGCTCAAGACAGATTCATCTTAGGAGCGCAGTGGCTGAACAATAGCATGTTAATGAGCTTTTAATGTTTCTTAATGACACTGGCACTCGCCTTTGCATGACTGTGATTCTGTTCTTTACTTCGGACCATTTGAGGCTGGGCAGTCAGAGAGGGTGGCTTTAGTGGTCAATGAAGCCAGCACATCTCCACACTTACAGGCTTACGGACTTCACCTTCTTCAGGAGCCATAAAGTTGATGTCTTAAAGATGTAATGAAAATATGTAGTACTCCGAAAAACTGCTTTGAACTATGTTGGATGATGATAAATCACATAATCGCCCCATAATGATAAAAGCAACCACTTTGCGCCCATTAATGTGATCTCAAGTTGTAATTTTGCATTGTATTATGATTGATTTTTACACTAAACATGAGGGAGTAAGGTTTCGGGCCATTAACAGTTTTTTTTTTTTTTTTAACCCCCCCCCCATGCGATTAGTGAAAGCACTTTCAGCGCCCACATTCAATTCAGCTGGGACTGGCTGTGCTGCTGTATTTGCAGGCTGTGCTGCTTGTGCTGATGTGTGTGGTTTGTGTCTGTGGTGGCTGCATGGCCCCAGAATAGCCAGCTTTGGCCTGGAATGTGAACTGACACACACACACACACACACACACACACACACACACACATACACAGAGAAAGAGAGAAGCCAGCTCCCATTAATACTCCATATCTTATCCTCCCTGAATAGTACCACACACCCTAAGCTTTCTCCTCTCTCTAAGCTCCCTCCTGTTACGCCTGTGTGTGCGTTTACATGTGTGTGTGAGTGTGTCCATATGGGTGTTTCTTCACCTCCCAAAGGCCAATGAGGGTGGAAAACCATACAGCACACTTAAAACATACAGAGGAAACTCCCAGAGTCTTCTCAAAGAGGAAATGAAAGAAGTTCACCTAGGTGCTGAGGGGGGTTCAGCTTTCTCCCCCCCTCTGGTCCTGACATAAAACAATCCTGATATCAAGGTGAAATCTAATAATCTCTTTCAGTTAGTGATATTTACTGTATTCCCATAGAGAGCGAAATCCTTCACCTCTGGCCCCTAGCCAGGTTATTACTGCAGGAAAGTCACCTCTCTGTGGCCAAAGAGAAGTTGAATAGTTTTGCTTTTGGAGACTTTTCATGACTTGGCGTTAAGCGTATTATTGTGCCAGCCAATTTTTCTGCTAAGTATTCCTCTCTCTGCCAGTCATACGGAGCTAGTGGCACTGACGACTAATTCCGCCTGTCACACACGTAAGTGTCTTAGTGGCCCTGCTGTCCCGAGGCCAATACTCATTTCATGAATAGAGAACTTTTATCAATGAGAAAGCCCCCCCAGAGGTCACGCTGAAATTAAATGGTAGAAATCGGAGCACGCTGATGTCTTCCCTCTCGGAGGAGATGAGTCGAGGTTTTATCTCCTTATTCCTCTCTCTCCTCTAGTAAAATGTAAAAGGCGTCCCTCTGTTTCTTCCTCACATGTAAATCACGTTGACATCCTACTCCAGGGACTTGCATGTTATGTCTTGAGATCCCTCCTTTTCCCTCACACATAAATCAAATTGGCATCCTCCTCTGAGCGCACTTGCCTCTCGTTTCTTTGGGTCTCGGCTTGGTATGCACCTTAATTGGATTCCGTGTCTGTATTTAACATGGTTTATATACTTGTGTGTACTGTAAGTGTGTATGCGGATGTGTGTGTGGGACTGAGAGTACAGTGACGATGTAATGTCAAATTAATTTACCCCTAGCTTCTGTTTTAATCCATTCCTCCCACCTAAGTCAAGGAATAGTCATCACGCAGAAATCCATGCTGCAGCCAGCATATCAGACTCGTCACATTATGGTTTCCGTTACATTTTCTAACTGTGTTTTCATGTGTCCTCGGTGGCATTTTTATTGCTGGGCTATCTCAGACAGAGTCACCAGACATGGAATTGACTTCAAAAGGTGGGAATTTTGCCACAGTTGAGACAGCTGGGCATTGTTTTGTTTGGGTTCCCTTAGTGGTTTTCAAAGTGGTTCATGGTGACATGGCGCCAAATTTTTCTGATGTTTGCTTCTTCTTGATGGTTTATTTGGAGCCTTATGCTGCTTTTCTCTCTCTCTGCAGGAGGCTGAGTGGCACTGCGATGAGTTCACCAAGGGAGCCTGCTTCAGCCGTGGAAAGTCTGAGGTGAGTTGAAGTGATGCCTGAGCATTTGAAGTGTCATGCTGTTATATTGCTTTATCAGACACTTGTCACACCGTTGAGAAAAACAAGTTTAAGTATTGCTGTTGTATTTAACCGAAAAAACAGCTTGTCCCTCATTGAAAAGGGTACTTCACAAATTAAGCTTGGTTGTTACTTCGCAGCTAACCAAAACTATTGGTTTTGGTAATGGCATGTAAAGGGGCATTTCAGCAATTAGGACTGTACTTCTATAAAGGTGGTGTCTTGTGAGAGACATATTTAAGAAGAAATGGTCAAAATAAATGCAGGAGAGGCAGAGCTATCCTTACTTTTAGTCCTCATATGGGTCAAGCTCCAAATTCCCTAGATCCTACACTTACCACAATGCAACTTGATTACATCCCTTTCTAAGATGGCCTAGTAAATACCAGCATCTTTCAAAACACACCCTGTTTGTCATGCAAAAGTCTACAGCTATGCCATTGACTTTGTGAGACTGTAGTTAGGCATCAGTCTTGAAAGATAAATGCTACCATCAGCATGCTATCATGTTTACCATGCTAACACGCTGGATGAAAAGTCAAGGATCACCAAAGTTATTAGGAGACATCATCATACACATTCAGTATGTCATGTCACAAATGTTTGTGCCAATTCATCATGTAGATGTTGAGATATTTCAGTGGATAATTAACTTTGATCAGTCCACATTGCTTTCCCTAGAGCAGCACCACCAGTGTGGCTAAAAGTTTAATGTCCAAAGCCCAAGCCAAGATAACCCTGATCAACCTCATCACAGGGGTTATTTTCACTCTCTCCAGAGCCCAGAAGACGACTGCTAAACTGATATTAATGTGTCAAATTTATGGAGTCTTCGTAACAACAATACGAACAATAAAAACTACAAAGCAACCTCCACCACTGCTGAACAACTTTCTAAGCTGCGACCTCCAAACCAGCTGATGAGTGTTCAACATTTTCCTGTGGGTTTGGTATAAAAATAACACATGAACGAATAGATGTTTACCAGTGGAACTGGAGGCCCCAGATGTTACACTTTCCCACCAGCGCATCAGTGCTGCATAATAGTTATGGCTATAGAAAAAAATGTTAAATCTCATAAAGACAGAAATCACAGATCTCCCGACCAATCAACCTCGACAACCAAATAACACGTGAAGATGAAAACAAGTGATGATGAAACATATTGAAGCCTGAAAGCAACATGGAGCTCATTTTTCAGCCTTAACATAAAGAGTCAAAAGAAATCCCTGCTTTGTGAGTGGGATTGACCTGAGTGAGGATTTAAATCAACCTGTTGTGAAGTAAAAAAGTTTCCACACTTTAACTCTTATGCATAGACCTTGCATAAAGGGAGTTCCTATTGTTGCGGCAGTTTCTTTTTGTGCGCAAATGTATGTTTTTGTTTGTGGTTAAATGGCAAACTCTTGTCTACCAAACAGCTGGTTTAGAGCTGAACTTGACTTGTAGGTGAACTGCCCAGCCCTGATCCCTTTGTGGGTTTGTGTGTGTGTGTGTGTGTGTGTGTGTGTGTGTGTGTGTGTGTGTGTGTGTGTGCACCACTGTGTATTTATCCTCTTGTGAAAGGTGGTTAGGGACCCATAATAGGCATGCACAGGCTGGCCAGCACAAGATAGCTGTTGTGAATTACAGACCAAAGCTACCTCAGTCCTTGAGAGTCGCTGCTGTCTGGCAGAGTCAAATTGTTTTGCTCACTGTTCCCTTCTGAGGATCAGCTCCTGTGATGTACACTAAGAATAGCATTAAAAGACTTCATTCTCCTGCAGCTGACAGGGCTTTCGATGGTTTATTACCTAGCTCAGCGCGCAACAATATACCATCGCTTAAGCTATTACACAGATACCGTGCCTGTGCTTTGAGTGAATTTACAAGTGATTGTATTTTTTTTTTAACTAATGCACTCTTCCGCTCTTCTCTTGTGTATTTGATTTATTTCAACTGGGAGAAGAAAGGAGAGTTAAATTGACTTGACAGGACTTGATTGCTGACTCTGTTTTGTTTTATAATGCAAGCGCCAAGCATAACAGCCTCTGTATTACAGTATGGACGTGGAACATTTGTCAGGAAGTTTTCATAAACAAGTCAAGACTGTGAGGCTGGGCAAATATTAAATATGCCAGTATTTACCATAGAACCAAACTGCAGAGAAGAATTGAATTATGCAGAGCTCTTACAACCCACCCCCATCCCTGCACCCACATGTGCACACACACATGTACACACAAGCGTACAGTACATAAGGAGCTGTTCAAACAGCACAGATATATAAGCGTACATAACAAGTGCTAACTACACACATGCACACATCTTCAGTTTTGAACAGGCAGACACATAAATACACACACACACACATACTTAGGCTGTGCTTAGCACCAGGAAACAAGTTGTTTTACGAGCCAACCTCCATCTTGATAGGGGGAAATAAAAGTCCTTCCCCTCCATCTCTCCTGCAGTGCCCCCAACTCCTAAATCAGACCCTTGAGAAGGAGAGGAGGGGGAGGTCGCCCTAGGCACCTCTAGTGGCTCAGACAATAGCAGATTTACAAGGTTTTAAATTTCTACGAGGGCCCCTCATCAACCCAGCCATGGCCCCTTTCAGATGACGGGACCCTGCGAGTTTATTACCTTGTCCTAGGACAAAAACAAATGCCGCTCTCTGACATGAATACTGACTGCTCTTGTTACATTTGCTATGAGTTTTGTTGATGGAAATCTCCAGCGAACCTCCATGAAAGCCTGACGGCAGCGTTGAGAGTTCAAGGCGTTCAGCGGCAATCAATCATTCAGTCAATCACTCAGTCCGTCATTACCGCTTTATTTGCCGTGCACTTTTAAGCAAGTGCTGAATGGTTTGCTATAAACCCAGGCCAAAACCTCAGAGGAGGAGTGAGCCAAGAAAAGAGTGGTGAGCGTGTACTTCACTATAATTTAGAGAAAAGTGTCTTGAATTGATTAATGTAGAGAGCAGGCTAAAAAGAAACATGATTGAATAAAGTATATGAGAGGCTACATTTTCATTTCACTTTTTGACCAGTCAACAAAGCCAATGCAATTTTCTAAACTAATCCTGAGTGGTCCTCTCCTACACCCGCTGTATTTATCTCTTCTCCACCTCATTCAGATCCCTCTCCAAATCTGGTCCCTGTTGAATTAAGATGTGACATGGCTAAGCCGTGTGGGCATTAGCCTTGATTTGACTCTGTCAAGCTTGGCCACGTTTTAGAGTAGCCCTCCCGTGGTTGCAGGTGTTTGTCTCATTTATTGGCAGAAAGTGTAATTTTGTCCCGCTGCCTAATGCTGCTGCTTGTCAATGGATAGATAATGGTGCCGCTGCTAACTGCTAACGGCGATATGTGTGTTTGCTTCTGTGTTTCCATAGGAGGAGTGCCAGAACTACATCAGGGTGCTGCTGGTAAATGGGAACAGGCTGTTTACCTGTGGAACCAACGCCTTCACGCCCATCTGCACCAACCGAACGGTATGAACAACAACATCAGTTCCTGTTTGTGCCCTCTTTTTTTGCTTGTTTCTCATTCTGCTTTCCTTTGACTAGGTTCACATGAATACTAATCATTCTTGCCCAATTAAGGCTACTGTTACTATTTAAGTTGCCCATGTCCCATCTGTTTGTCTTGATTAAATTAAAGTCATTTTGCATATTCATGACGGTGAGACTTTACTGCTAGCATGTTTACTGCCGGCTGTGCAAGCTATTATTACAATATTATCTTATATAGACCACACTACTGCTGTTGTTTTTATAGTTGATATTGCAATGAATTATTTCACAGGGAAGTGATATTTGAAAATGTACTGTGTCTTTTTACTACAATAGCGTTGAATTGTTTGCTCTTCATTATCTCTCAAGTTTCTCCAACCCATCCATTCACTGGTGGACACACGCTCATATTAAATAGAGGAAAATTCTGAGATAATAGAATTACATTACAGAAACATTTCTCTCATTATTTACATTCAGCTCACAGTGATAAGGTAGTGCTTTGTCCAAACTAAATAAAGGGGAAAGAATAAATAAACACGCCAGGTTAATTAAAGCAATAGTCAGACATTTTGGGTTAGAGAGTTAGTTGAGAAGTTTGACAGCACTTCCATGTCTGTATGAAGCTACAGCCAGGCTTAGTAAGCTTAGCTTAGCAGAAAGACTGAAAGGGGGGACAGCTAGCCTGGCTCTTCCCAAAAGTTAGAAAATCCACCTACTAGCACCTCTAAACATCACTAATTGACACGTTATCTCTTTTGTTTAATCCATAGAGAAACCATAGTGTAAAAACGTTGCGGTTTTAAGAGGAGGTTAAGCGCCAGACTATTTCTTGGCCAGGAGCAATCCTCCTGAAGTCTTGTCATAAATGTGAGGCTGCCAGGCAACCAGCAGAAACCTGGAGAAGTTTGCTCTCAGCCAAGAAAGCAAAATAATGTCAAACTACTGTTCAACCAATGCTTTAACAAGATTTACTGTATTTATACTAATTTTTCAGGGACAGTTGTGTTGTTCGCTGCAAAAAACTAGCCTTTCTGATGCCTTCAACTGCTTGTCCCTCAAAAGTTTCAAATTCATGTCACAGTGCAGTATTGAAGTTGACAGCAGCCATAGCTGCTCAGTTTATTTTTATTTTTCTGTAATATGCATCACATTTGTTAGTCAGTGCTTACTGAAAATCAATATGAGAACACCTGTCACTCCAGGAACGCAACTTAATAAGTCATTATCTCGGAACAACAGTGATTGTTTTGTCAAGCTGGGTGGGCCTGATAGTATTGTGAATATGAATATTGAGTGGAATTGATGGAACTAACAGTATCAGAAGCAGAGGTCGAGGTTGATCAACACATTTAATCAAGGTGTGACTTGAGACGTGATGTTAATATCACAGGATTTACTGTATGAGTTCCCAGCTCCTGTTGTGCTTTCAGGGAAGGTAGACTAATTTCTTATTAAGCGCAGTTATTTAAGAAGTGGTGTTACCTCACACTTGTTAAATGTTGTAATCAAAACATTGCCTGAAGCTCATTACTCCCAATAATCATGGTTTTGGTCTACAAGTAAACATACTCCTTTCCTCATCTGTGCTGCTATGCTCTTCTTCTTGAGTCATTGCAGTTATTTAGCTTCTATTCTTTTGAATCACATTATCTTCGCCTGTGTTTAATTCAAATGCAGTTAAATATTTTCACCACTCTCTCTCATGCTTCTACAAATTCCCTTTAGCTTTTAATCCCATGTTTTAAAGGGATGTTTAGTCAAAATGTTGAGTCGCTATTGTGTTTCAGCAGGCTCTTGACACAGTGAGGGCACAAGATTTTTATATGTATTAACCACTGGTTTTTAACTTGCTGCTACCCTTTCATTTTTTATTACAAAAGCATACAGCACTAATAACCGTGTTTCTTGGTAAATGAAGTGTCAGCATAGAAATTTTTTATCCACTACTGTTGGTGACAAGTGCTTTCTGAAGTAAAGTATAGACCAGCATTTAAAATGTCAGAGTATTGTGCTTACCTTGGAACAGCAATCGGGCCATATCAAATATCTGCGTCTCCATCTCTGGGATTTCAGAGGAGGAGGTGGCAGGAGTTTACTATTATGATGACATTTGTTTTTGTCCAAAAGCACTGCATCCAAAGGTCACAGGCTCATAATGACTGTTTACCACTGTGAAAATACATATAGTTGAAATGTCATGACATTATTATAGCAGTATTTCATCAAGCACTGTCATATTTACCCACTGAACGTCTGTTAATATGAAACACTGGTTGGGCAAGGCAACAGCAATAGAATCACACTCAGACAGATTTACTATCAGCTGTGATGGATGAACAGAGAGGGGACAGAATATCCTATTAGTTTAATAAGTGCTATGTGGTTACAGATTAAACAGCTGTAATTTCACTGATTTTTAGCCATCCTACCACTGATGATGATGACAATGATGGTGATAATGATAGTGATCATGGCTTTTCTTGGGGGACAGAAGTCAGGGGGATGCTTTTACACAAAAAACATCATAAGAGAGCATGTTTCTATTGTTTTAGAGAGGATATTGTATGAATGCAATGTTTGGTTACATTATAGAGTGATGAATTTATGTGTTTGGTTTTGTAAATACAGTATTTTGCCAAATTGAATATCAAATTAATTGAATACATTCATTTTTGTTCATTTCTATAAGCAAAAATAATTTTATTCATTCATTCATAACACAATTTGAATTCTGAGCCTGCATTATCACCAATGAATCTAGGAAAGTCTTTCCATTATAATTCAGAAGGAAATATGAAATAAAATATACTGCAGCAAAGTTTCTGGGTTGTGCTTAAAAAACTAAACTCATTCTTATGCCTCCAAATACTTTGAAGGTTAACGTGCCGATGAAGCTGGTGCCACTTCATGTGGCTGGGGAGGCCGATACATGAGCCACACACTCCTCCCCCACAGGTGGGGCAAGGGAGCCCAGATATTGGGGTAATGCTGGCAGTACTCTGGTGTCGTTGGGCACGTCTTTCAGTCCTCCTCTGTTGGTTGGTGTAATTTATTTGTCTGATCATTGTAGCACAAGTGACCTGCCAGGCCGATCTATCAAGTGCCAAAGGTTCAAGATGGGTTGTGTTTATATTGCAGTTCTTCAGGAGGCCTTTGGTATAGTCCTCATAGCACCTCTTTTGTCTGCCGGCAGCCCGTTTTGCATCAATGAGTTTCCCATAGAGGGATTGGTGGGGTAGACGGTGGTCAGGCATGCGGATAGTAAAGACCTATCCAGCAAAGATGTTTTTTAGCCACTGATGCTTCCATGCAGATGAAGATGGTCATCGAAAGAATCTGAGTATGGGGGAATTGATTTTCCCAAGACAGGCTGAGGATCTTTTGAAGGCATCAGATATGGAAGGCCTCCAAGTTTGTGATGATGCTGTCTGTATAGGATCCACATTTCCCATAGAGCAGAGTGGAGCCACATACTGCATGGTATACGGCAACCTTGGTACTGACCTTGAGGTTTTTGTTTTCAAAAACCCTTATGCGGAGGTGCCCAAAGGCTGACCAGGCTTTGTTGAAGCAGTAGTTTTCAGTGTCAGGGGAGCAGTCTGAGGAGGGTGTGCAGCCAAGATAGGTGAACTGGTCCACTACTTTGAGTGAAACACCACTGATTTGGAAGCTGGGGGGTAAAGGAGGTTGAATAGTGAGTTGTGCCATGACTTCAGTTTTTTGAATGTTGACCTGAAGACCAAAGGACCGGTGTAGGCCGGAAATTGTTTTGGGCATGCTGCATGGATTCTGGGATATGTGCCAAGACAGTGCAGTCATCTGCATATTGAAGCTCACAGATTCGGCAGGTCTTTGACTTTGTATGGGCCTAGAGTCGTCAGATGTTGAATAGACTTCCATCTAGTAGGTACTCCAGATGAAATCTCTGTGTCATGGCGGAAGAGGTGGGTGATTGATGAGAGGAGGAGATTGAACAAGACGGGTGCCAGGACACAGTCTTGCTTCACTCCAACATTGACCTTGAAGGACTCTGACTCGAGTCCTCCTGTGAGTATATATAAAGATTCTAATCTAATCCCAGTCACTGCCAGTCATTCTCATACAGATTTTTTAAAACATCTTTAATATTTGTGACTAACATCGACGATTGACGTCACTTTTGTGTCACCCTAGGGTACCAGTAAATAAATAAAAGAAGGGGAAAATGGGAAGTAAAAAGATTTGTAGTGTGAGTCCACCGGAATGAAATGGAGGAAAAGCTGATTGAGCGGTAAAGAAAACAAATGTGTCTACAAATCAAAGAGCTATACAACTGACCAGAACCTGAAGTTAGCTTCATTTTACAGAGTTCACTACCTCCAATTTGATCTGTAGACTATACAGTCCACATTACCCATGTCTCTCCATCCAGGACCTCACCCAAACCTGGCTGGTTCTTGTGGGATGTCATTACTGATCAGTGGTTCGGTATTTTGCTTGTGTGATTACTCATTCATAAGGTTTATGCGCCTTCCTGACTGTCATAGACCAAAAAATCAGTGTCAGTTGGTGGAAACAATCTTCATGTGTGGTCTATCTTGTCTTTGTGGGTTTCAGCAAGTCTTCAGGTTTGTCCCCAGCTTTAATCTCAAGATGAGAAGGAGTAAGCACAAATCAAAGAAGTTGAGTTCGATATCTGCTCACACATGCATGACAGATAGCTATTAGGATGTGTCATTTGCCAGCCATCCACAGTGAAATATCAGTAAAAACCCTGTGCACTAACCAATCTCAAATCACACTTGCATAAGGCTTATGGCTGGATTTCCTGTCATAGCGGGTAACTAAAAATTCTCTCAATAGCCACAACAGCGTCTCAGTAGCTCCTCACATAGCAACCAACTGGCTCTCACAGCAGTCTGTGTAAGCTGTGAACTGTCGCTGAAAAGTCTCTATTGGAGGCATTCAAAGTCACTTCAATGTCCTACTCGCACAGCTGCTTGGTGTTTTACAGAGACGACTTTCATTTCGCTTCCTCAATATGCATTAGATGCACTGCAGTGTATCTATTTATCACTCTTCTTCTCGTTTTTTTTAAAGATCCAATTGACCTAAACACAGCTATTCCGGCCCGCAGAATGAGTCCTGTCAATAACAGGCTTTCATCTCAGTCCAGCGGAAAACAGACAGAGCTGCACTGTTTTGTTGTGGTTTGGGTGGAGCAGAGGTGGCAGGAGTTAACAGAACCCTTGATCCAAATCGACCGGCTTCAGGAAATTGGCTAAAGAACTCGCCTTATTTCCCCCAACACATGCACTGAATTGGGTCTGGTCTCCTGTGTGGAAGAGCTGTCCACAGATTATTCAGTTACTGAAAATGTGAAAATGTGAGAGGAGAGGAAAGATTGAGCTCTGAATCTTTCAAGACTGAGAGTTGTGCTGTCACTGGGGGACTTCTGCAACCAGAGATAAGTCAAAAATGTGGAACCTTGATTGATAGAGAAGTAATTACAAATAGAATAATTTTAATTATTATTTATGGATTTCAAAACCTGAGATTAGTGTTTGTTTTTTTTACTTTGCATCATGGATTTGCCCTCAGAACTTAGATGAACTTGGAAGGAAGCACAAACCATGAGCTAATCCCCATATACTGTGTTTCCTTTTGCATCATAAAATATAATTACATCTTGGATTTAAAAAATGCATTACGCCTTTTTGGTATTCGAGGCTGACTCACTGAGCTATGGCCTGTATTTTTTTAAGTAGGAACCAGTGCAGTGTGTCAAGGCTAAGCCAGGGTCATGCTGTAAAGTATTTTTAAAAAGCGCAGAGCTGGATTTGGCCTCACATTCAAAGCCAGAAAGCAGGGGAAGACTGCATCTCACATCAAGCCTCTTTTGAACACAGAGAGGCTTCTCAAAGATGTGGTATAATAATGTTATAGCCAGGCAAACAGCTGGTTGTCCTGCACAGACATCAGAAACCAAACCAAGGAAACTGTGAGGCCAAAAGTAACTTGATTTAAGGAGCCTCTTTGAGGAATTTTATTGGTTTCTTAACAGGTGGTTTCTTAATATTGAAGTTGAAACAGCTGGTCTATTTGTATGTTTTATGCTGCTAATGATTCCAAATGTGTTCTCTGATTATGTTTCTCGCTCCTGAAGGTTTCGCTCGTATATATCTTTGTGTGTGTTTCGCAGTAGATGTAAACCGAACAAAACATAATGAGATGAAGTATTTTTTTCATCTGCACCATTTGCATATTGGCAGCAACAAACAAAACATTACCAGACTTCTCTGGTTTGCATTTTAATGTTGCCCTTTGATACACTGTCTTATATTTTTTGCAGGTTTTCTACAATGATCCATTATTTAGAAACAAGAAGAAAATGCACCCTATCCCCAAGTATATTGCATCTTATTGCTTTAGTTACTCAAGGGATACTCCTGTTACAAATAATCAATCGTTCTCTTTTAGCTGTGTCTAGGCAACGTCTGTGTCCTGTCAATACTTATTTTTCCTCTTTCCATTAAAAACCTTCCACTTTCTTTCTCTGTGTTGCAGCTGACAAATCTGACCGAAATTCACGATCAGATAAGTGGGATGGCTCGGTGTCCCTACAACCCACTCCACAACTCCACCGCCCTCATCACCTCCAGCGGGGAGCTTTATGCAGCCACAGCCATGGACTTCTCTGGACGAGACCCTGCCATCTACCGCAGCCTGGGCGGCTTGCCACCACTGCGCACCGCCCAGTACAACTCCAAGTGGCTCAACGGTAAGGAGCTGGGGTGCAGATAGAGGTGTTACAGTGTATATAAATGGAGAGGAGTCAAAAGTTGAGTGGTTAGATAAAGATAAAGAGACATTTTTAAATATAAAGAAACAAATGAAGGAGAAAATTGTCATTTGGCTTTCCCACTTCACAGCAATTGAACATCACCGCTGCAGCTGGTGGGGATTCAGTGTTTTGCTCAAGGATACTTAAGCACGGCAGATGTTTATCTGACATGGGACTTAGAATCAGCATCCCTTGGTTGAAGGATTGTATTTCTCCTCAAATCACCACTGTGGTGCACCAAGTAGTGTAGCGAATGCTGGAAAAGAAGAGCCTCTCTTCATAATTGTTCTGTTGCCTTTTGTCAGTAAAAACTATTATTTCTATAGTTACTAAGCAACTAGAAAATCTTTATATTTAACTCAGCCTTTCTTTGAGTAGCATAAAATTGTGAATTCTGTCAAAAATCGATGTCTTTTTTCCCTGAAAGCTCAGACCTACTACGAGCACTAAATGCCTCATGGAGCCTCAGTGCAGATTGGAGAACTTCAGACAGCTTATGGTGTCCAACCTACAGAGGAGCAGGTCAATCAGTATCTTGTCAGCAAGTGACTTTTATCTGATTCACATTTAAGCTAAATTGAAAAAATAAATTAAAAGCCACCACATACATTGCTTTGGAGCAACCTCTGGGAAAAGGCTTAATAACTAATTTTATGGCGAATTGATTTTTTTCCTCTGTCTCCCCCTGCACTGCCCTCCAAAGGTGCAGAAGAGAAGAGAGTTGAAATGAGGAGGAGGGGGAAACACTTTCATTTAAAGATGAATTAAATCACTGTCAGCAAGAATAAAGTGTACGGTTTAGATCCAATAATGTCATACATAAAGATGAACGCCTTAGCTGTGACAGTGTCGTGGAGGTCGCATGTTTCAGATAGGGTGAGAGCTATTATGCTACAACTGTTTTGGTCATTTCTCATCCTAACCTTTAGGTTTGGGGAATGAAAAATGAGTTTTCTTATTATTACACAACGCCATTAATAACATGGCCTGTAGTTATTAATCCTGATCACCTGCTGTTGTGTGGGCTGCACGCTCACACACACTGCGAGTCAATCTGTCATAACATACATCCATTCCACCCACTCTCCCACTCCCTCTTACTCCCACAATCTTAAATATTTTCCTTTCTGTATTTCTTCCTCCTTTCTGTGCATTTTATCTCTCTATCTCTCTTTTTCTAATGTCCGTTCCCACACTCATTTTCCTCTCCTAACTTCCTCTGCTGTGATATCTCCTTTGACAGAACCGAACTTTGTCTCCTCCTACGATATTGGCAACTTCACCTACTTCTTCTTCCGGGAAAACGCAGTGGAGCATGACTGTGGTCGGACGGTGTTTTCCCGCGCTGGGCGCGTCTGTAAGAATGACATCGGCGGCCGCTTCCTCTTGGAAGACACGTGGACCACCTTCATGAAGGCCAGGCTGAACTGCTCCCGGCCAGGAGAAATCCCCTTCAACTACAATGAGCTGCAGGGAACTTTCTACCTGCCTGAGCTGGAGCTGCTCTACGGCATTTTTACAACCAATGTGTGAGTTATAATTTCACAATAATAAAATGACAACAAATTCCAATTCATTGAAAACAAACATACTTGGCTAAACATATTTCAGTAGTTTAATTTATTATGCTTTTCCTTATTGTCAGTCATATATATATAATGTTAAAATGTGATGTTCATATTAAACCTGACCAAAGTGTCAAATAATGAGGTAAATGTATGTAGAAGTAATCCCTGTGAGCCAAAAGCACCGGCTTCAGACTGCTCTGAATGTTCGGTTTCCAACAGTTTTTTCTCTTTGAGCCCAAGCTGACGTCAAATCATGATGGATTTCTTTATATGGTCATCTGCTCCATGCATAGCACACGAGTTCACTGCTCCGCTCCACTAGGACATTAGGACATTTTTCCATTGTTTTAGGGGTTGTCACGCGGAGCCATGACTCAAGTTGAGCTGGCACGCTGTGAGTGTTTTTCCATTACACAGCACGGCAAAGTAAAATAAATTTTTTACCTGTTGGAGGTGTGCTGGTCATCTGTAGCACTTCATCAAACATCATCATCACTGTGGCTGTTTCTACTTGTACTATCCCTCCTTGCATTATTTCTAATTGATCTGCTAAACAAATAGCTCCAAACAGCTTCATACATTATTATGTCGACCGGTTTTTAGCACTGCTAATGAAGCTCTGCTAATTCAGTGAGGAACACATTTCATTTGCTGTAAATTCTTCACAATAAAAGTCTCCTATATTTAGTTATTTAAAAGCTTTTAATATGAAGCAGTAAAGCAGGAAATGTTGGGTTTGCATCAGTGGTAACTTAACCTGACAGTGATACTGCTGCCCCTCAGCAGGCTCCGGAAAGCTGGCCAATCAGAACCGAGTGGGCTCTCTGGGAGAGACAGGAGTTAAAACTGCCTGTTAAGAGACAGGCTGTTAAGAGATAAAAAAGTTTTATGAAGAAGAAGAGTTTTTCAAACTGTGAATTATGTAAAGCTACTCTAGTGGAGTCCAAGAATAAAAATATAGAGCTGGAAATGAGCATAATAGGCCTCCTTTAACAAATATCTCTGTTGACAAATTCATTTTCCATCACAAGTGATTTCCTGGCAAATTATTATAATTTGCATACTTTGAAGGAAATCCAGCCTTTGTAAATAATCAGTCTAAGTCAATTATCAAATCGTTTGATCACAAGATTTAGTTATTTTAGAGCCAGTTCCACGGTTCTATTTGATAGTCTGTATAAGTTGCACTGTTAAGAATATACCAACGGTAGACTCAGTGCACAGCATGTTAATATCACTCAGATTTTCTGATTTTTAAATCTTGTTCTTAATGCACCCACAGAATAGCTCCCATGATTAATTCAGTGCTTTTGGCATCACATCACACACATTTGTGTAAACAGACACCTCGACTACATCCATGTTAACAGGCCATGTGACCTTTTGGCACCATGCACACTGAGTATATAAAATTGACTGACATATAACATGTTTTTTACATGGCCAAGTGGATCTTCAGTTGAATAGCCACTAGAAATATTCTCTTATATACACCCAAACTGGCTACACTTATACAAGCTGTTATTTCCCATTTAAATCCAGTGACAGAAGCTTACCATCACTTATTAAAATTGTACTCTGTATCGTGCTTATAAGAGATGGTATGCACCCATGGATGAAAACTATTATTTTCATAAACATTACAACCCTGTCCTCTTTTTGTCTCTCCATCATTCATTTTTTTTCTTTCCCATACACACAAACACACACTCATGTGCACACACACGCACGCACGCACAGACCATTATTAAAAGCTGAGTAATCTATTCTTTATGGTCAATGCCTTCACATTGCTGAAAAAGAAGTCTTTTGAAGGGTATTGGAAACATTTCCCCCTGCAGGCACAGAGTTTAATGAACAGCCGCATTGGATTATAATTCACATCGCCCAAGTCTCACAGTTTGAGTTGAGAGTTAATACTCTCATTCTTTACTTTCTCTTCGGTGGGAGGAGACCGGTACTTGTTGAAACTGACAGCTTAAAAAGTCAAAGCTGTATTTCAGGCTCGAGATCTGTACAGTTAATCAGACAAGCCGAACAGCTTAATTGTGTCCCATTGCTGGATTTATAATCCAATAATGACGATCACTTACACCGGCGTATGCGTCTGTCTGTCCAGTGTTTGATTTGTATTGTTGGCTGAGAGTAATACAAACAAATACAAACATGCAGAGGTCAGTCTTACAAATACAAAATCTGAACAGTCTCTTGCTATAAGGTGTCCTTTTCTAAATTTCTTTCTTCTAATACTTATCTCTGTTTCTCCCTCTCTCATCCATCATCCCCTCTATCCTCTTATCTCCCTTTGTTGGGTCTCTCTTCCCTCTTTTTCTGTTCCTGACATTCAGAAACAGCATTGCTGCATCTGCTGTGTGTGCCTTCAATCTCAGTGCCATATCACAGGTTTTCCATGGGCCCTTCAAGTACCAGGAGAACTCCCGGTCGGCCTGGCTGCCCTACCCCAACCCCAACCCAGACTTTCAGGTAACAAAAATATAGAGAAGCTCTTCTTGCCTGGACTGTTTTGAGACTCAGCAGCTCAGAAACAATCCAAACATTGAAAAAACATGTCCAGTATGGCAATTTATGAACCATGCATGTGAGTTATCGTCCAGAGATAATCATTAAGGATCATTTGTTCATGCTTGAGGTAATTTAGACCAACATACTGCCCAATCAGCCAAACAATATGTGTGGCTGGGTGCATGCCTAAGGTAATTTGCATCTTTATGCGTGTGCGTATCCTGATACATAAATGTGTGTCCGTCCTGATGAGCTTGCCTCAGAGTCCCAGCAAACTCCTCACTCTCATTAATTTCTTCTCTCTTTCAATCACCCCTCTCTCTGCTCATGAACACACACATAACGACTGCTCGTTATAAGATCCAGTGGTTTTTACAATGGCACAATCATTCCTTTAAAATGTCTCATAACCTTGTTCTGTGAACTGTAGTCCTTCCCAATAAACTGTCCTTGTTTTGCACAAGTGGCCCTTTATGTTTATATTCTGTCCTAAAAACCCGGAGGGGCAAACCGAGCAAAGCTGGGGCACCTTATCCCGATTTGAGGAGCTGCTCTTTACTGACGACACAGAGAGAATGTTTTATTAGCAGAAGAAGTGGCTCTCATGGAACGGGCTTAGCAGATAGCGAGGGAGCTAATCCATGCAGCTCTCCATGAGGGATTGAATTCCCTCTGAAGCCTGGCTGCCAATGGGTGACACACGCCTCACTTCCACACATGTTCTCCATCACAGGCCCTCGATCATGTTTCTGTCAGGCCAGCAGATGCATGAGCATTCGAAACGCCAGCTATCAAAAAGTTGCACACACACATTATCTATAATGACATGCTCATGCAGAAAAAAGTAGATAAATGCTCATGCAGAAAAAGCACTAGCTGTGACAGTTTCCTAAAAAAAAACATGCACTCACCGTGAATCTGTAATATAGAAAGCCTCTCACTGCCGTCATGCATTCACATGTCAGCCTATCATTGCTAGTTGAGAAAAATTTACTTACCCTTTAGAAAAAACTGTTTTCCCTATCTGGTCAGTGCTGACCACAGATTTATCCTGTTCAGCATATGGTAGGTGCACCACAGAGGGGTGTCTATATACCACAGGCTTTTATGAGGCTGTGTTCCTCAAGGATAAACTAGGATCAGCTTTTCCTCTCTGTCCCCATCTCTCCACTTAAGCTAGGGCACAATAGCTGCTCCTCACCGCTGGACCGATGCACACTTTATCTACGTTTCAGTGACATCTTCATCAAGCATTTGTCAATGTTGGAGGATTAGATTTACGAGCACAGGATTTATGGCCTGACCATTTTTTTTTTCTTCAGTGCTTTGTGCACACACACAACTACACACAGGTACATGCTCAAATATGCACCTACAGGAAACCTACACCCATAAAAATCACTGGCCATTTACATATCGTGTATGCAAATGCATTCATGAAAATAGTGGGATATATATTGCTGCCAAATAGGGATAATTATGACTGTGAACTCATCACTCAACACACACAATGGTCATTGATTGAGAGCTTAATTCCCCGTCTGTCTGCAGAGAAAATCCCCCCATTTATTTGAACCACACGGATTGATCCTGCTGGGTTTATTCAGGCTATGAGTCATGTTCGTTGTGCGTTAGGAGCTAATACTGTCTCTGTGTTGTATAGGTTTTCTGTCACACTGTAATTGCTTACTGTAAAAAGGCATTCATTCCTAAGCTCCATATGTAGGAAAATATGCTAACTTAGACTTTGAGCCAAATACTGATGGAAGATGCTGTTATCTTAACATTTCAAGTGCAGCAAAAACAGAAGTGTAAGTTTACTGTGATCATGATCATTTGGAGACAAAACTGACAAAATATTCTAATCAGATCTTACTGGGATGCTGAAACTTTGAATAACCTGGGAGGCGTAGTAGACAAAAGCCCATTTTGCAAAAACATGCTGTAAAACAACCCTATTTTGCAGTGACACTTATCATCTTGGCAGAGCACACTGCGCTGATGATGAGCGAGACAGCTGAGTGTTGTATGGGCCCTCAGCCAAATGATGGTTCTGGCCCTCACCTTGACTCTACTGTGGAAATCACACATCTATCTTTCTATATCCATAGATGCCATAGACCTCCACTGGTCAGCATGCCTAAAAACAATTATGGAGATGCTTTAGGATTCACACACATGCATGGAATGCAAGGACAAACACACCGAAGGCGAACCACAATAGGAAACCTGAGACATATGTTATTATATAGCCCACACCACACATGAGCCACACATTTTTGGCATAAGCAAGAGGCACAAGTGCACGAACATACACAGTTTTGCATTTCCCTGTCCTTCAGGGCTTTAATTTCCCATCTCCTGATGTGGTGAGGGCACTGATCCGTTGCCCATCCCAGGGAAGCCCTCCATGATTCTCATATGTCAACCCAGGGAAGGCCAGAGATTGATCTGTATAAAGTGTCTGTGCCATTGCCACTGTAGCTAGTCAGTGGGAACTAATCGCCACCCAAGGTCCAGTCTCAGCTAAATATGACCAGGTTGTATATGGTTAGCCTGGAGCACATTCATCCAGTGCCTCCATGATACTATGCTCAAAACAAAGACAGTTATTTGGATTACTGTTATTGTCAAGCACAGCTTATTTTGGTTTTCTCTGCTCTTTGTCCTAAAGTAGGCTATTCTTTGTGGATGAGGCCTCAATCCTCAATCCTGACCCCAGCCTGGGACTTCTTTTACTGAAAAGGACATGCATGGTTAGCTTTACTCCTCCAGCTCTCCCTTCAATTGGACTGGCTTTATGCCTCACTTTGCTCTTGCTTTCCTCCCCCCAAAAAACATACATATGCAACAAAAAGAAAGACTGTCTATTTCCTACAGTGTCTGCCTCTGATAGCAATCTGCCTTTGATATCATATTCTATACAGTTCCAGTCATAACAATTGTAACCTCTGTCCAAGATCACATGCTATTTTGGTTCCCAGGAACAAGAAATACAGTTTAAATAATGTCATTTGAACTAAAGAAATGAACAGAGATGTTGAAATTGCTTCAATATTAAAAAAAACACAACCTTTAGCAGCACAAAAGTATAAATTACACTTTTGACCCCTGAAAGCATCCTGTTTTTAACTCCCATTTGGAAACAGTGCACGTTATTAAAGTCCTTTTAATAATTGCACTCTGGGAAATATCTTGTATATCAGATATTTCACATTATAAGCAAGTACTGTGGCACTGACTCTGCTATGGTAGCAAAACTCTACGAGGACACAAGATGAGAACTTGGAGTCAACAAGGTTTGATAAAACCAAATTAATATGTGTTTATTTGTGAGATACTCCTGTTATTGCAACTGCAGTGTTTTCTAGGCAGGTCCTGCCATTTTGGGCACGTGTCATTTTGATTCTTTATTTTTAGGGGGAGTCCTTTGTTTAAATTATATTTCTGCATTTTTTTTTCTGTGATATTATGAATAGCATCAATGAAGCTCTGAAGATGAAAACCTTTTTAAGATATTAACGTATTTTTGAGATAAAGCGCGAACAATCAGAAACATAATTATTGGCGCACGAATAAAACTCACCAGCAATATATATGCATATGAGAAAAAATCTAATAAAAGATTGTTCAGTCAAACATTCATTCATTCTCCTTCCATTAGCCTTGGTGTATTGACTACAAAGCCTTAAGGTTGAAAGGATAACAAACCATCACAACGAAGCAGCAATTGACTTTCAAGCCTTGTTCATTTAATCATTCAATCCCTCTCTTTTCCCGTTTCTCTCTGTACGTCTGGCCACGAAATCTTAAGCTTATTAAAGTAGCTTGTCATCCCAAAGATGTACACTTGGCTTTTATTAATATATATAATATATATTATAATTTTCCAATCTCTCCATCTCCACAGTGCGGCACCATTGACTCTGGCTCCTATGTGAACCTGACAGAGAGAAACCTGCAGGACGCTCAGAAGTTTTTGCTAATGCATGAGGTTGTCCAACCCGTGGTTCCAGTGCCCTACTTCATGGAGGACAATGTTCGCTTCACCCATGTGGCGGTGGATGTGGTGCAGGGGAAAGACATGCTGTTTCACATCATCTATTTGGCCACTGGTATGTTCCTGACAAATGACATGTCTTTTTCAGTGCATGAGGGCATATTTAGCAAAATCAGTCTGTTTTCATACATGTACAGTATTTGTTTCTATCTTTTTTTATTCACTGGTATATTTTTTGTGTCTTCTGTGATTTCGTGTCTTCTTAAAGGCCCTGAAAACCTTTTTTTCTTTTTTTCACAACCAGCTTCTTATTATGGGTGATGTGCTCTTAAATTAACACATCATTTTCTGCCAAAGTTAGAACAGTTTTGGTTACTTCACATGGGAAATTTTTGTATTTTTGTCAACGCCATTGAATTGAAGTAGGCGGGGCTTGATTGGAAAAAGCTGATGTCACATACTTCCATGCACCAATCAGGATTTAGAAATATTTGAAACAAAATGTGATGATGATGATGTTGCCAACACTGTCAGCCAAATTTGATCAAAACACACATAGAAGCAGATTAGCTGGGTTTTTGGAGTGTTAAACTCTTTACTGCCTGTCTTTCCAAGCTAAAGCTTTGATTGTTGCTTCTATTGTCACGAATATTGTTTGTTATAGATAAAACCACGATTTCAGGGGCTGTTAGCCCTTGAAGTGCACTTTATGCAAGAGAAAAAAGAGGCCTGTGAGAAGAATAATGAAAGCAATAGATCTGTAGTTCTAAGGAGACATCAAAGCTTAGTCTTCTGACACGAGTTTGATCGCTCTTTACCTCCATATGTCCTCCATATGCACTGACAGAGCACACACACATGCACCGTACACTATAATATACACATGCACAGACAACTGTGCACACATATCAATCCCTCTCTAAGAGATCATAAATGACTGCCAACAGTCATGCGTCAGAAGAAGACAGACGGGTAATTAATAACACACAGCTCTGATTTAACCCTTACACAGTTTCCCTGTCTGAAATGCGTGGCAGCGTCTGCTTATCGGTTAGTTCATAACAGACTGTTATATCATACTGGTGTGACAATATGTGATGTTAGACTTGGCGAAGTGCCAAAAACTGTATCAGCAAGACACTAGATACACACCGGGGTTTGGGTGTCTGTTCAGTATTATACTCATACATACAATACGGATTATGAACGGGTGTTCTGAGCTGAATTTGAACGTAGTGACCCACTTCACTGTGCTAATGTACCATAGACCCACTGGGAAATGTCAACATGATCTTCCTGTTGTAGCGTCAGTGTTATTTTAGGATATCACACATACACACACACGCAAACTCACAACCTATTCCAGTTCACTGGCTCCATGCTTGGCATCTACCTCAAAAACTCCTCTCTCATTGTTTGCATGGTGCTGTGATCAATGTAGCGTCGTAGCAGAGCTGCCCACACTGCAAGTTCCCCAGACAATAACCAGACACTAATGAAAACATCTGATACGCTGCCAAGGCCATTGGCTAGCACACATACTGTACCTAATCACATGCAATTATTAACACTTTAACGCACTGTGCTGATTGCGGGCCTATGTGGAGAACCTGATAGCTCCAACTGGAGGTCCGAACATGTCAAAGTGTAGGGTTCTTTCATATGAGTGCATGGCTTGCAGCAGATTTCACCAAGCTCTCGCTCATTAGTAATTTCAACCTTGCAGCAGTGTTTTAATCTTCCAGTTAGCGTGAAGAGAATTCAGTTAAATGCAAAAGACTTTTTCAAACTTCCTGGTTCACCAAAGCACCAAAATTTTAACCTGTTATGGAGTCTTAGTATATGCCTTGAGAAAAAGGAAACTTTGGTGCAATACTTAACCTTTACATCCCCCACCTTGAAAGTATCTATTAGCAATTCACCCTTCTTCCCTTTGCATCACTATCCACCTAATTACTTTCTCTTCACCCAAGGGATTGCATGTATAATAGATTATGTTTGTTTTAGCTCTCCCAAAAGAAAATCTGCCCCTAACTTCATCTCAGGAGGCCTACCTTACATAAAAGAAAGGTCAAGGCGTATTCACAATGACATGGATTTCCACATTCTTCCCTCTTATAACTATCACCTCAAAGAAATGAAGGCCAGAAATCATGTATTCAGGTGCCATACCAATTCCCCGGTGGCATCTACAGCACTGAATGTTGATGGCATAACCAAGCTTGGCACGCCAGACACCACCATTCTTTTTGACAGTGTTATTTCAGAGCCTCTCTGTTAGAGAGCGATTGTTGTGTGGTTCACTCTGAGTTCACGTCAGCTTGCGTGCAGTTTTGTTCATCCAAGTTATGCTTTTTTGTATTGTTTCCCTCTTCAAACTCCCCTCTACTATTCTTACCCTGCCCCTCCTTTGCTCTTTCCTCCACTACTTTACCTTTCCTCTTGCTGTTAAAAACCCTCCTTCTTCTTTGTGATCAAATCCTCTCTTCCAGATTATGGTACTATCAGGAAAGTGCTTTCCCCTCTCAATCAGTCCACGGGAAGTTGTCTATTGGAGGAGATCGAGCTGTTCCCGCCCAGAAAGAGGCAGCCGATCCGAAGCCTGCTGATCCTGCACAGCCGCAGCGAGCTTTACGTGGGTGTAAGAGACCAGGTCATCAAGATCCCGCTCAAGAGATGCAGCTACCACAAGAGCAGAGAGTGAGTACATGCCCAAACACCATTAATCTCACTGGAAACTGTCAAAAAGCAAATGTGCACACGACAAAGTTTTAAAGCTCCCTCTCTCATAAGATGCTCTTTATCTGAGAGCGCCAGGCCTGTGTGGTGGTCAGGGGCCTTTGCTGAGATTTAAAACCCTGTAAATCAGCTTTTGTCTGAGCCACTGGAGGTGTCCACGGCTGCCCTCTTTCTGTCTAACTGTCTTCCCCTCATTGTCATTGACCCACACACAAAATTGTGCGCTTTCCGCCTCGCACACAGTCCTGCTGCAGCTGTGTGTGTTTATCAGATATATTGAGTTTCTGTCTGTCTGGAAGACAATCCGTCAAGGCATAAATATTGGCAAAGAAAACCTGAGACAGAGGCTGGGATGTGAAGACTCAACACGAGATTGGGATCCCATCCATCATTGCACGCAGAAAGGAATCACACCTGCATTCCTTATCTCTCACACAATGAGCTGTTATTGGAATACACAGAAGAGTTAAGGCTTTATATTACAGCTGTGGCTCTGTGATATATGCTGCAGCCATTATGGCACTTCATCACCTCTTTCACAGTTTTACTTTTTTTTTTTTTTTTTTTTAAGAGAGTGCAAGAGAGTCAGAAAAAAAAAACACATAAAAGAAATAAACCCGTGCGCACAGACTGGCAGCTACAGGGAGTTACTGAGTTCATCGCTGACATTTCTTTGAGGTTTACCTGTTTGAAATATTAGACGGCTGTCTCTCTGTTTGGCTGTTTGTGCTGGGTGGCTCACTGATGGGTAGTGTACAATCTGCAAGGCCCTCAAGGCCCTCTGAAAGACAGGTATTAGCTTGTTCTTGCTCCTTTTCATTTTGTTCTGCTGCCGTCTCCCCTGATATCCCCGTCCGAACAGATACACTCGATAACTCTCTGCTTTTTGTTAGTCACACAGACGTTACGTCACTCGCCGTGTCTCTGCAAGCAAGCACAGAGTGTTTGCCTTTCTGCATTTACATACAGATGGAAGCATATGATCTTGTGTCCTTGTGTTTGTGTCTGCGTGCGGATCATTGTTATGGAATCCACGGACAACTTTGGTTACATTTCACCAGGGGCATATCAGGGTGCTTTGATGCCTCAGGCTCCGAAACATGTCATTGTGCTGTCACCGTAGACGCATATTTGCATGAAAAGAGTAACATCAGGCTTTTTATTGCACTCAATAAACCACCTGAAGCAGATACGGCAAAGACAGATCTAGCTATCTTCGCTTCTGTATTCTCACAGTGAATATTTGTTGGGCTGATAAGGTATTTGAGTCAGAAATGTACGTGTGTATGGTGAACACAAAACTATAATCCTGGCATTTGCCTAATGATTACCTGAAATATCAGTCAGCACATTGTGTTAAGACATAATTTTAGGATGCTGATGCAAAGTAAGCATTGTGGAGCATCCCAATGCTCCACATTCATAAATAAACAAAATTAACATTTTTCTCCCGCCTGTCTCTCATATCCCTGCCTTTCTTATCGCGCTCCTCTTCTCTGTCTCTTCAGTAGCTTCTCTCCTCCCAGTTAATTTTCTTTGCACTTGCCTCTTTTTCCTCTCCTCCAAAGTTCTCTGCCTTTACACCTCTCTCTTCCTCTTTCTCCTAATCTCTTCCTTCCTTCTACCTATCTCCCCTACCTTCCTCTCTCATCTTATCTCCCCCAATTCCTATTTTTCCACCCATCACTCTCCCACCTCCTTATCGTCCGACTTTCTCTCTCTCTTTTTTTTTTTTTGCATTTTGAGCTCATGTTTGATTTCATGTCCTGTCACAATGCAGAGTCATCTGTACTCATATATGACAGGTTAATAAAAGCCGATTAAAAGTGAACTTTTATTCTTTCTTTTCTCCCTCCAGAGCGTGTGTGGGGGCCAGAGACCCATACTGCGGCTGGGATCTGTTGCTGAAGAAATGCACCACACTGGAGGAGAGTGTCCGTATGAGCCAATGGGAGCAGAGCATCACAAAATGCCCTGTGAGTATCGTAGTGCTGCTCCCTGATCTGTAATTACCTCATTGTGGTGCACTTGCTTCCTTTTCTGTCTCTACTTTGAAACTTAAAAGTTGGTAAAAAAAAAACACAATTATCGTTACTCAGCCTCCTTGTTCACTCTTTTCTCCACATGAATTTAATACTCACATTCATCTGTGCTCCTCTCCTCTGAAAGCTACAGCCTGCTCTGTATTCTCTCCATACACTCACAACTTACAAGCAACAGCCCCAGAAGCCAGACTGAAAAACATATCCTTGCCAAAGAAAGGCATCTTGGGACTGAACAACTTGACTATAAGGGAGCGGCTTGTACCCTGGGAATGATCAAGAGCGCTGCCTCAATCATTCACCTCTGACTGCTTGTTCATTAGCAAAACAGCTCTTCCATTTATTTCAACGTGCACCAAATTTGGGAGCAGCATTAGGGGGCGGTAAGCCTATCAATTTCAGCATGGCTCTGCTTTTTCAGCGTTTCACAGACATCATTTTCAAGCCAGTCACATCGGAGAGCGTTGTGTTCCTCCGTACCCTTTTATGTGGCTTCATGTTCAGACAAATATTTGGCACTCAAGCCACTGAGAACCCAGTGGCATCTGTCAGCAGAGCTCTGGCAGAAACGTGGCTAACGCTGTATGCACATATGCATTCAGACATGCACATATGCACATGCATATATGTGTATAACCGAGCATTTTTGCCAAGTCAGTGTTGCAGCTCAACATTTTCTTGTTATGCTGGGGGAAAATTTGCCACAACCAATCAGAGCATTTCTGTAGTAATTACTGTAAGTCAACCAGGACCCGGTTAGCTAAGCTGTAATGTTATGTTTAGATAAGAAGTGTATTACATATTGTGCACATGTATTTTAAATGGGGAGGTCTGATTAAAGATAATACCCATATTCCCAGCAGCTTTATAGCCACTAATCCTTTAGTTTTGATGTATTTTCAGGTGGCCACATACCACTGCCCACACCACAGATGGACTATGTATTTACCCACTTAACCTTGGTCTAACCAGGTCCAATCCATTTAGGGTGAGCATGAATTAACTCCAGCAGTAATAACTTTGTATGCTGACAGAGAAATGGCTATACAATAGGATTTATGAAGCCAGGCCAGGACGGGAAAATTTTCATGCTTGAAAATAGTTCTATGCCAAGTGAAGAAAAGCAAAAAAAAAAAAAAACATGACATTGTCTTCTATCAGTTAGTTTCGTTCCCCGTGAGTCCATTAGCAGTTTTGAAAAACAGCTAAAGTGACTGAATGTCTGCTCTGTTGCAAAGTGGAAGTTTGGAGCTGGAGGCCTGTCAAGGGTTTTGCACACTGAGACGCGTTGTGTAGGCAGAGACAGGAGATACGCTTTACCAACCTATTCACAAACGCCATCTGGCACCACAGTCTCATGTCTAGATGGAGAAAAAAAAGTCTCTCTGTGGTTTTAGGGAGAGTACAATAGAGTCTTAGTCACTGTTCTGTATGTTTTGTCTAAGTTTCCACTCAGGTAAAATGGAAATGACAGTACAGTAAATGTTATAGTAAGGACCTCAGTTCAGTAAAGTAACTTTAATCAACCCACACTCTGAAAAAAAGACATACTGCTACAGTATTCTTGAGATTAAAAAAAGGGAAATACATCATTTCTGTCTATGAAAATGTAATTATTCCTCTTATAATCCACATAAAACACGATAGCCTTCAGACTCTATCATCCCATTTCTGGTGTCCTTCTTTTCTAAAAAAAAGATTCTATTCTCCATTTTAATAAAAGTACATGTACTTTTCTCACCAGAAAAAATAAGTATTTTACTGTCTTTGGCTGTGTGTGTTTAGTATAGTCATTGAACAGATATTGTCACACATATGTGCCATGTCATTCATATTCTCAGCTATAAATAATTGAATAATTGGTGAAAGAGATGTGATACTGGCCGTCTCTTTGTAGTTGTTTGCTTTCTAGGCAGTCCCTTAATGCAAATGTTGTCTGTCTTAGCCACGCGTCCCCCATTTAGGAACGCAGCAGAGTTCAGTTACCAGTAAGAGTGGAGGGCAAACGTTATTTCTGCTTCTGCCACAGCAGCTAATGATCACACTCTCTCTTCTCCCCATGTGAAAATGTTTTTTGCATTTTTAAATCACCCTGAAATGCAGCGGCAACATAGCTCATATCATCTTCAGTTCTGAATCTCACACCAGTTCTTTTTGTGTGTGTGTGTGCATTTAGCTCATATGCCCAGGACATCACTCGTAATTCATAGCTCCTGTTATACCGGAGCCTTCCTGTTTCTTTCTATTTTGCTTCAAATATCTATTTATGCAGCCACTTTTATTTCCTCATATTTCTGTCCTTTGAGTGTGTCCATTCACCCTTCTCATTTACCCCCCTGAATCTCTTTTTTCCTTATTTGGAAACTCATCATATCCTCAGACAATTTTCATATATCTTCCTCATGTTTGAGGTACATTTTCGTGCCTGTAACTGAACAATTTTAGATTGCTGTAGATGATGTAATTTCTGCATCTATTTGAGGAAAATTGATTTCTGTTTGCACCCACCATAGCTGTGGGCTGTGTTTCCCAGAGCAACGCATTCCTGAGAGCATCATTCTAATGCAATGACCGGTTTCTGAGAAAAGCCATTACTTTTGAAAGTTCTATTTTTGAACGTTCTTCTTCGCCAACAGGTCCGTAATGTGACGGTCGATGGAGGCTTTGGTGCCTGGTCAGGATGGTCCACTTGTAGCCACAATGATGGAGGCAGTGCAGGGTCCTGTCTCTGTCGGACACGAGCCTGTGATAACCCCGCCCCTCAGTGTGGCGGCCAGCTGTGTCATGGGATCAGTGTTGAGGTCGCCAACTGCTCCAGGTAAATTTCTTTGGTGATACATAAGCTCATATCTGTAAATCTGTCTTCTGTCTTTACTATTAGTATTTGATGTATAGATCTTTCTCTCTATTTAGACAGATGGATAGAACATCAGAGGGATAGATATAGATATTTATTTATTAATTCACAGCACCCTCACACCTACTTGTGTAAGGGTGCTGTGAGGACAGCTTGTGAAATCCACACACAGTAAATTGTTCTGTGTTGAATATTCAGTGTCACTTATTTGAGGCTAACAAGTGTTGATTGGGTGTTAGTACTGATTATGACACTCTCATTGTTAAAATCTGAGATGCTGCTGCTGTGCATCAGTCTTCAGCCTGCTGAACATGGCATGTGAACACACACCCTTGCATAAAAAAACACTGTAAGCCTTGTGAGCTGATAATGGGGAAGCAATTAATGATTATTTTTGTTATTAATTAAACTATAGATTATGTCTTCCAATCGAATAATATTTTTGTCTAATAAATATCTAAATTTGGTGATAAATGTCCATCGTAAGTTACCAGAGATGTATTGAAATTAAAACAGAAATACATTTTTTTAACTATACTTCCCTTAAACTCTCAGATTATCATTATCAAAATAGTAATTGATTCATTTTTTGTTGATCCACTAATTTCCCACCACCAATCATTTGGCAATCATGACAGCAGGTTGCAATAACTTGGTTGCAGAACTTGCCTGTCCTGTGTGCAACCAACAATGAGGAATGGGTTTTCTGTCTAGACATTTATTTCATCCTGAACAACAAAGATTGCAGAATCTGACAGGAAATTGACTGAAAACATCTTCTCAGGCTATCTCTATTATTAATGATGTTAAATAGCTTTTATTTATACCTTCAATTTCAGAAAGACATATGGCATGGCTCAGCTTAAATTTATACCGTATTCAAAGCAGAGTTAAATGAGCTAGTTTCTCGTGGGGTGATGAACTCGGGGGATTCATGTGGTGAGGCTATTATTAAAATCTTCAAGCTGCAATCTTATTGTTGTTATCCACCTCTCCATCAGCGGCTGAAGTAACTTAGATTGATGTTCCTCTGTTTGTCTCCATAGAAACGGAGCATGGACTCCCTGGACATCCTGGTCTCCCTGCAGCACCAGCTGTGGCATCGGCTTCCAGGTTCGTCAGCGTTCCTGCAGCAACCCAACCCCTCGCCACGGTGGACGAGTGTGTGTGGGTCAGAACCGTGAAGAGAGGTAATACATACACACACATACTTACATTTTATACATGCAATCATGCGTACTGACTAAAGCGAATACTTTCTGTATATGCGTGTTTGGATTTGTGTGCATGTGAAAGAAAAGAAAGAAGTCTTTTTGCTCCGTAATTTGCAACCTGCAGTTAGGAAGTATGACTTTGACTGTGACTTTTTCTTTTTCCTTTTTTTTCCCCCCCTCCACTTCTGTCCAACTTTGTGACAGCCAATTAAGAAATGTGTGGGATAGGCCTGTGCTTGGGTAATTATCTGGCTTTCACACACAGACCGAGTCTACGTTTTGAAGATTTGGAGGCTTTGGCGTAGAATAATCGCCTTTTAAAGATGTTTGTGTGGTTTCTAAGCAACTTTCAAGGTCTGAAAAAAAAAAACAGTTTTTCAAGGAGAAAGTATGTGAAGAAGCACAAAGAGACATACAAAGCAGCCCAGGTAGAAAAGGTCAGGAGATGAAAAGTTTTAAAGTTGAAGTTTTGTTCGTCTCAGTGTGCCAAATCAGAAAAGGAATAAGTAAAGCTGTGACAGCTCTGGGGCGTTTGAAAATTAGATGGCAGTGGCTTTATTACATTATTTCAATTTGATCTTAATAACAAGTGACATATCTTAATTAAGGCATTCTTCCTCTCTGTCCATAGTGTCTGTGTTACTGAGCGAGGCATTATGCTGATGTTTTTCATCCGACTTCTGCTGTTAACCAGAGGTGGAGGGAGAAAAAGTGCAAATAAATACAGTTCAGAGAGAACAGGGAAGGAATGAAGAGAAATAAATTGTTACCAATCGTTACTATGGCAACAGAAACAGCGTCACGATGTATGAGTAATTGGATATGGCCTTCAAGAATGAACCTTATATTACATCCTTTTTTCTCTCTTTTCTCTGCACTTTTTCATTTCCTCTTTCACTCCTCTCGCCTCTCACCCTCCTCTCTCTCACTCACTGGTGTTCCAGGTAGAGCAGTCCTTAGCGGTCCTTTTCTCAAGGACTGCTCCACCAGGAGCTCTGTGGAAAATATATGAAGTGACTGGCACAGCCCAGTTACTTATGAACCACACCAAAAAAAAAAAAAAAAAACGCTGGCTGGCACAAAAGACCGCAGGAGACCAGAAACAGGTTTTGCCGCCCTCTCTATTTTTCTTTCTCCGAGCTTTAATCTCCTTTGTTTCATCTCCCCTTCCTGCTCTCAGTACTTGCTCTGTTCAGCTATTTAAAACACCTTAGGCCTGTTAGGGGCCAGCTATGAGGGCTGGAAAAGGATCTGTACAAGGTGTGTGTGTGTGTGTGTGTGTGTGTGTGTGTGTGTGTGTGTGTGTGTGTGTGTGTGTGTGCGTGAGAGAGAGAGAGAGAGAGAGAGAGAGAGAGAGAGAGAGAAAGAGAGACAGACCAACGGACGAACATTGAGGCAGGAAGATAGAAAGAGAAAATGTGTTAACAGATGAATTGTGCTGTGTCAGTCTGTGACTGCCTGAGGGAGAAAAAGATAGGATGCAGGGAAATGTTTGCTTGTGTGTGCGCGTGCATGTTTGTGTGTGTGTGTCCAATATGAGCATATCCAGGCATGTCAGACAACGTGTATCGCCAAAGCTTGGAGAAAATAGGGAAAACCTTTCAATGGAAGATCACCGTGTGCAACGGTGTCCAAAAACTTCTTGCACATCTGTTGTTTATAGTTGCCCATGTGTGAAATAGGTAACATCTTCTGTACAAGCTTTAATCTGCATGGAATGAAAAGGACTGGCACTTTATCAGCTTTTGAACACTGAACGATTCTTTTAATAGCGTGAACGGCTTTTATTTTATGGGGCACAGACCTCCTTTCAGAGGTGTTTGACGTCTGCAGAAAGCCTCACTACACACTTTGTTCTTGCCTGCAGTACCAATGCACTGTTTGGATTAATGCACATGCCTCATGTTCACATGTGTGCCTGCATAGGGTACAAGCTCACATGTACATATGTTTACAAAAACTAAAAAGATTCAAAGGACAAATTAAACCTCTTCTCCCACCTCTTTTCAGGCCTTTCTTTTAGCCAACAGGCGTCCCATAAGTTTTATCCTGATTGTTTGCAGCAGGCAGAGCTTTTAAAGATAAAGCAAATGTTTTTGCACAGCAGCGCTATGGGCTTAAATCTGGCTGTTTAATGCCTGCATTTATGGACCTTCTGTTGGTATTTCCCTTAGCACTCTGACATCGTCCACACTGCTTACTCAGCCTATAGCAAGTAATTAGCAGCGGTTTAGTCTGATCAGCTCTGTGTGTTTTTAGAGCATAAAGGATAAGGGAAGATGGACCAACGCCACTGACTTGTTGGAAATAATTAAAAGTGTGTATGATGATGATTTTAAAGCTCTAAATCTGCTGTGTATTGATGAGAGCAGTTTTTTATTGGTGCAGCAGGGGAATTTTGTGTCTGTATGCAAGCCTGCATTCATGAATGTGAGTGTGTGTGTGTGTGTGTGTGTGTGTGTGTGTGTGTGTGTGTGTGTGTGTGTGTGTGTGTGTGTGTGTGTGTGTGTGTGTGTTTGTACATCTCTTCTTCTCTCAGGCATGTACAAGATTGTAATCCACACACACTTCTTCTCCAACCCCGCTCCCCCAAACCCCGCTGTATCATCCCACTACAAGTGTGCAGATTAGTAAAAGTGGAAAAGAAGACTGCTCTAAGGATTTTAACAACCAGGGTGTACAGAATCTAGCTTTTGATTCACCATGAACAATAGCAAAGTATTTGGGAATAGTACAATGGAAATATCCAGCCTGAGCCGCTGGAGAAAGGGAATAAAGTTAAAGCTATTTTAGCACAAGAGGACTCAATTTTCTTCAAAAGGCAGTCATGTGCCAAAACACAACAAAATAGCAATAAAAGCAATTTTATAGTATGCATAAAAAGTTATAAAATAAATTATATGGCTCTAATAAGGCTGGCATTCGCCTATCGTTATTGTATAATGAGGACTGAGTAATTACAGTAAGTATTTTAGACATCGCAGTAATCCTGTCTTGTAAAACGATGTAATTAGAGATGATGTATGCATCTTTGTGGCTTTTTTAATAGGCTGTGTCAATGAATTATGCAAAATGCATATGCATGTTCATTAAGATTTGAGATTGAATTTTCTTAGCTTGTGCTTTTTTATCCTTCCGACGCTGCCCTTTACACCACACACACAGATATATGTCACAAACCTGTCTCTAGTGGCGTGATTCAATCATATGTTCTGGTTCACTGTGTTCTCTGCACTCAATGGCCACATCAAACAGATATGTTGGGCTTGTTATAGTTTGTTTTAAGTGAAGTTTACACGCCTTTTTTTTTTTTGAGACATCCCTGTTTTGTGGTATGAGCTCTTTGTAGCTATTTCAGTTCAGCGGCAAAGCTAAAAAGTGTGGTGACGTCTCCAGTGGCCTTCACATATAATTTTAGTGCTCCTTCAGATAAAGTAGTTATTTAATTTTCCAGAGACGAGTCGAAGGAAGCTGTCATGCTGGATTCAGTAGTTACCCACTTCATTCATACATACTTCAAACTACCTTATCTTGTAAGTACAGTACGGGACTGTAGGTAACAAGTACATTTACTCAAGTATTCTTATTTTATACCATTTCTACTCCACTATATTTATTAGACATTTACTGTAATTACTGTACAAATTAAGATATTACATACAAAACTTTATGACTTGATGAATTGTTATCAATGAAAGTAACCAACAAGAATATATAAAATCCTCAATTTTCTGCATTTAGTTCTTTTACTTTTGATGCTTAAAGTATATTTTGCGATAATACTTCCATACTTTTACTTGATTTTTTTTTTTTTTTAAGTGCAGGATTTGTACTTTTAATAAAGAAAATTACGAGCGTGGTGTTGCAACTTTTACTTCAGTAAAGAATCTTCTTCCACCACAGCCAGCAATTACCTAGACATCCAATATGTATGCTCTAATATTTTCATATCCCTTGGAGATGTTTTTCTGTTTTTATGAATTGTTTTTCTTTCTTTTTATCGCTTGATTAATGGATGTCTGACATTTAATCACCTCTTTTTTGTGCTGTATACTCGTTGCGATTTTGCTCTCAGGTCTCTCATGACAAAACAATCTTGATCTCAATGACGCTACCTGATTAAGCAAACTTACAAACTGAGCCCTTTTCTCCTTTCCAGGTACTGTAATGAACACCTGCCCTGCCCGCCGCACGTCTACTGGTCGGCCTGGTCGGCATGGGAACGCTGCACCGTACCTTGTGGCGGAGGCATCCAGTCACGACGAAGAATCTGTGAGAACGGCAACGACTGTCCGGGGTGTGGTCAGGTATGTCACGCAAAAAACAAAAGCTCTCACATGTACCATCCATCTATATGTCCTTCTCTCTTGTCTATTCATTGTTTAGGATCACAGCCTGAGCCATTTGAGGCGATGAGCAGTCACTGGTGATGAAATTGGAACATCTAACATGACCAAATCCCCTGGCTATATTTATACAGTGGCAGCATCCATCAGATTTATTACCAAGACCCATTTAATACCACACACACACACACACACACTCACACACACACACACACACACTGTAATCACTCCACATATGAATAGGCTTATTTTCTGCCACAAAGCTCTCTCCAAAGCACGGATGATGCAAGGAAGTGTTGAAATATGAGCCTCTGCGTTCTCCTTGTTGACAGAATGATGTGATGCTGGTGTTATTTCTGGTGCTATTTTCACACACACACACACACACACCCTCATCCACAGTCCTGGTAAAAATAAGAAGGAATGAACACGATAGCTGTAGCCTCTTGTGTCCCTCTTTGAAATGAATTAAAGAATATGGGTCAGGGCCTTGTGGATGCACTGGATTCTCGAAGAGTATTTTTGTTTGTTTGTGTGTTTTACTTACAATTTTGATAGAAAAATGTAAGTTTTGGATGGTGTAAGGACAAAAGGACAAAGTTGATCCTCAAAGCTTACTTTTTTAAATGTATTACCATGTATTTGATATGTGTATAAGCACATATTTCACTATCTGCGTGTATGTGGAATAAATGATTGCACACAGAGATTCACTTTGTAAAACTAAAGTGGCGTTGGATGACATCTTTTTATATGCTTCCAATTGCTAAAAAAGCATTCAACTACCCAAATCACATTAAGCTAAAAGAGCACATCCCACAGGTTGTGTAATGGCCCGTTGTGAAGCTAAATAATACCCTGCCAGCATATGAAACATCCCACACGAGGCCTCGCAACCTCAAGAGCATATATAGTATCTGATAATTGCCCATGACATATTAGTAGCTGCAGAACACCCAAATGAAAAGAGTGACCTCCCATTAAGCAGCAATTTAGCAGTCACATCATATCTTCTACTGCTACGTGTACCTACCTTCTCTCTCTCCGTGTATCTCTCCCTCTCACTCTCTCTCTTTCTCACACACACACACACACACACACACAGATGGCAGCTGTCTTATTTCTGTCATTAGGTAGTGGCCATTATCCTCACTGAAGCATCCTGGGAATGCGGGGCATTCCTAAAGGAAACTCAGTTCAGAAACGGAGACTGATGGTGAGCACGAGGGAATCTCAGTACCTCTGCATTGCTGTTTCCAAAAGGGAAAGTCTATCTTTGACTGACAGTATTTTTTTTTTGACTCATCCTCCGTTTGGAGACAAGCTACAGCTCAGTTGGTATCTGGGGAAGGAGTAGTCTCGTAATGATTACAGACAAGAAAGTGACATAGAAAGAGCAGAGCTGTGTCAGTGGGAAAGGTCAGAAAGGCACCTTGTATAGACTCACCCGCTCCCTCTACTTCCTCTGTTTCAATCATTAGCAGTTTGACACTCTTCTTCTTCACTGTTGCTTTTGGACTTTCTCTTGTTGTCCCTTTTTGTTTTGTTTTGTTTCCCTATTGACTCCTTGTCTTCTAACATTGCGACATGAGCTAATTGGGGCCGTCTCAGCCACCAGAATTGTAATTACATGCAGACTTTAGATACACCTTTGCTTTCTTGGGAGGATTTTATTTGGACAGCTTGGCTAACAGGTATTATTGCTGCATATTTACTCAGATCAAAGAAACATTTGCTTGCCTTTCATTTACAACTCTGATAAGATGCTTAATGGCACAACAGTTAATGTATAACAATGTCCTCAATGCAATTAAAGCCTCTAGGAAGCAGAGCTTCAGTGTTTAAGGCAAGGAACTTTAAAAAAAAATTGAAATGGCATGCATGTTTTTAATGAAAATAGTTATACATTTGTATTCAACACTTGAAGATAAAGGGTGATGGGAAAACATTCTTTTAATTTCATCAAAGACCCCTCAAAAAAGTGTTATGGAGTTTGTTTTTATGTGCCATCTGTCTGTGTTCTGTTCCCCTAGACAGATCCATGTTTAATTAAACAGAAGGAGACCATACACACACACACACACACACACACACACACACACACACATTGCAGACCAAACGCCCCGAGACCTTAAAATAAATGTGTTAGATGTCGGTGCATGTATGTATGAGTGTACGTTCATATTTACCTGTCAGGATTGATGTTGCTGCAGCCACCTGTGGTCAGCTCCAGGCGTTTGCCAGACATTAATTGACAGTGGTAGGGTAACATCTGCTTGGTGTTTTACAGAGATGTCAGGCAGAGAATTTGCAAGAATTACTAATACTTACTTTTAGAACAGTGCACCGGTAGATGGTTAACACTCCCAACATGCTGTAAAGTGAATCACTGAGCAAAAAATCTATTCAGTTATTTATTTTTTGTGATTCTCTATTGATCGCTGAAGTACAATTTTCTACGCTTATATCCATTCCACAGGGAGCTCACAGAACAACGATTCAGAATAGCACAAGTGAAACTAGTTGGGATTCAGGTCAAGGACACCTTAATTTAACCACAAGTGTCTCTACTCACTATGCGACCCCTGAAAACAAAATGTTGCTACATTCATGATTAAAAGAACAGACTCTTGGATTTATTTCCCTCAAACCTGCCCTAATGTGGCCCTGTGTGTGTCATTGCCTTCAGCCTCAGCAGTCTTATCATCAGGGAAGTATTTAGTCCCGAGGTGCTCTGCGCCTCATTTTGCTGATGCAAAAGGGCACATGACTGCAACTTCATCAGTCTGAACCCCGGTCCACGCGGCGCTGCTTCATCTCTCTCGTTTCACTGTATCTGCATTACAGGTTTGAATCCTCAGAGGAGCTTGCAAAGTCTGGGCTGGAAATAAATATGCATGGTGCGCGATGCTCTGGTGGCCCAACGCCAATGTACAGTACCACGAGTACATTACTTAGCCCCATCTTTACCTCTGTGATGACTCAAAGGCTTTGCTAAACAAGAGGAAATGTGTTCAGTCAGTCAACCTTGGATAAAAAGTCATTTTTTTCAAAACAATGAAGCACTTAGTCATTATCCATTAAGGGTAGGTATTCTGAAAAAGAGGTTTGATACAAAAAAAAAACATTTGAAAGATAAATTATAGTTTTTCTAAAAGAAAATAATTCCCTAATTGAACACTTTTAAAGAAGTTCACATTCCAAGTTGAATAACATACTGTATATAAATGCTGACTGAGTTCAACTTGTTCATAATCATAAGAGACAGAAAAAGAAAGATTCATTTTCTTTTCATTATTCATGGTGCTACAGTTAGTTTTCAGGGCTCATTCTCAAATTTCTAGAAGCAGTGATTTACAGAAAAAAAATATTCACAGACACCTACATATTGGCCATAATGCATCAAAGCAAATATGTAGTCTTGGCCCTGGATTTTTATTCTGTGGCTACTTTTTGGTGTTTATGTTTCAGTGTGTTCATCACAGCGTACTTATCTTTCTGTCAATCATATGACACTCACAGGGAGAGATGAACATCTCCTCCATGAAATAATTTAAAAATGTGTGTGTTGTGAAATTTAATATCACATCCATGTCTTTTTACATTGTGCATATTTTATAGCCACCAGGTCACCTACATTAAGGCATTACAAACTATGCCAAATGTGTAAATTTTAAAAAATCCACTTTCATAATTTCTGCATACATCGTAAAATAACTTTAACTAGATCAAACCAAAATTAAATGAGCTACATCTCTACAGTAAATGGCACCCTGGTATTTTACTTTAATGGAAGACGGCTTATTTCAGAGATGTTCCGTCTTCAAGAAGATATCACTCACCTTGGCATTTCCTACTTTATACAGTAAAGTACATCAAATATCAAATCTCACTTCCGCGGATCAAAAAGGACCATTGTTCTCCTCTGAACTGCACATCTTGACTCTTTCTCCGTGAGTTAAATAAGTCAAATATGAGCCATGCAGAACTGAGGACGCACAGAGCTGCTTAATGATATTGAGAGCTGTTCTATTTACCTGCAAGGAGTTCAGTTGTGCAGCCAGGCTATGAAATGAAAGTTAAGTACCCGGTGTTTGTGTAGGCACACTGATGTGTGAACACACTTGTGTGTGTGTGTGTGTTTGTATTGTTCAGAGTGCTCACTGAGTGTTAGTGTATGTGTGCGTGCGTGTGTGCACTGTTGTGTAGCCAGGAGACCTGCTCCTGGCCGACAGCAGGCTTCATTATAGAGTCAGAGTGGTGGGGAGACAAAGAGAGAGAGAAGACTGTGTTTGACAAAGTGTGTTTTGGTCGACGCTACTAATTGAACTGATGTGTCACAGAGACTTGAGGAACATTAGGCCTCCGTCTCCGTGGACTCGACCACAATAGATAAAGATGTAGGCACTGGGGAGGATTAGTCACTCTCACATCTCACATCTGTGGCGACTCACTTAAACGTCAGTGTACAAGTGTGTATATGTAGGCATCATAATATACATCAACGCACATGCTTTCCTCTCCTCGCACTCCTTCTCTCCCACACACACATACACAGCTCTCCCAGTCCAATTAGAAGTATAATGAGTGTAATGATGGTAGGAGGCTGGAGAGGCACGACTCCTTATTATTCACCTCCCAAAGCTGGCCAGACACCACACACAGCCTTTTGTACCTTACATACATACACACATTCTCTCCCCTTCACACACACACACACAAAGAAGTAAAGACATGCAGTATACTTCACTCTCCACTCCCCATACGTATATTCTTCAATAAAAATAAGCAGCGAGTCTGAGGACACCCAGACACTATGCTGACACATACACACTCCCTCTCTTTCTTTTTTTGCCCTTCTTCCTCCTCAACGTGTATCCCCTCAGCCTATAACACCTGAAAAATAAGCAGAAAGGTCTGTGGATGGAGACAGAATGAGATAGGAACTGCCTGAATCCATAACTCAGTCATGCATAAACTTATAAACATGCACCCACACGCCCACACACAAATCAGTGCCCAAGTGCCAGCCTAAAGTCAAACTTTCACTCAGTAGTCAACTTGGCACATGAGTACACAGTCTTGCACATACAGTACACAAACAGCCCGATCACCACATCTATACTGACCAACCGGGCAGCTTGTTCGCGCGAGGCAGTAAAGATGCTATCACGCCTCCTCCCGGCCCAGCTCTCCTGAGCTCCAGCCAGAAACACATTACAGCGTTGGCCGTCTCCGAGCAGCTGCCTGTTAAAGGTGTTGCACAGCATAAAATCACCGCTCTCCATTTGCCCGTAATGCATATCACCATTCTCGCCAGGGGGAGCATGGATATGAGTTGAAATCAGCAAACTAATTGAATCCAATTTTGCGTTCCACATGCCACTTGTCACATTCAACTGATTTCCACCATGTGCTCACTTTCGGTTAATTTCTCAGAAATTGAGATGTGAGTGTGGCTGAGTGAGAAATGCAGGAAATGTATCTTGGTTTTTGTTGGGTTTTTATTGGTTTTTTTGGGGGGGCGTTGTAGCTTTATCACTTTGCTTTATTAGCTCACCATATCAGCTGGAGAGAATGAGATGAAACACAGAAAGAGCTAATTTTGATCACCTTGTTTTGCCTAAATGTATGAAGAGCGCAATTAATCACAGTTTTAATCCAAATTCCTTCTTATTTTTCATTCAGACAGGCACATTTACATTTACACATTTACGAACATGTAATGTATGCCTAAGATGACCTATTTGCTGCTCAGGCACAGAGAATATCATTTGAGTGGAGTTATTTAATTTGTGTGTGTGTGTCTGTGTGTGTGTGTTCATGTGTGCGTGCGTGTGTGTGTGTGTTGGATTTATGAGATTTTATGGGCAAAGCTGTACTGATGTTTATTTCACATCCTCGGGTCCATTTTCAATATTTTGAATGCATTATTCAAAACATGTTATAAAAATTGCCACTCTAAGAGCAGCAGGGACTGTTTTTGTTTTTGTTATTATGCTAGATTTTGTATTCACATGCATAGCTACTATAACAAAGTTCTTTTTTTTGGCAGTAAAAGACAATAAACTGCCCATTCTCTTTCAACAGTTGTTATTGGAGGTAATATTGTCAGCAGTGGGAGTTTTCAACCTGTTCTGCACATCATTGACTCCCAGGAGACACAGAGTCGATACTGGGGACCACTACTGTATCTTCATGGCGTTGCGTCTTATTCTCGCTTATATTTATGGTGATTAGCTTGGATAGCAGTATAATTATTCATATTATTTCACTACTTTTATTACATTTTCAATAATTTTCAATATAAGTATACTCCACATAGACCATTCTCACAAACAGTCCTCAACACACACCCACACATAAATACATATAAGAACAGCAGCATAATTATATAAAGTGGCTAATTTAACATTTGGCTATGGGACAGCAGTTGATAATTTGCCTTTTGGCTGACCCTGGTGCATTTACAGTGATGTTGATCAATGTGCATTGCCCTTATAAAAAAACACATAGATAAATAGATAAAACAGCGGAGAGAACAACAGTAGAATTTTTCTTCACACTATTACTAATTCCAATTTTGTGATTGCCACAAAAGTTTCACAGACCCCTCCCTGCAACTCTTCCACAGACCATAACGTCAGTGGTTCCCAACCTTTTTGGCTTATGACCCTTTAAAATTACCTAATGTCTACTTGTCATCCCACATCATGGGTCATGACCTCAACGTGGATGCAAGTTTTGAGTATTTCAACCAAATTAGTCATCTTCCCCTCCATAATCCTGTCATTTGAAGGATTTTAATGTATCCAGTATTTCACAAAAAGCAAAAATTAGAGAAAGATCATAAAAATGATTTCTTACCCCTGAGATTTTTCTTGAGACCTCAGGTTGGCAACTATTGCTTAAAGGTCTACAGCAAAAATATGAAAGTAACATTCAAGTGCATGGACATTCATACAAGGACATTTTTAGTCAATGCGACATCTTTATGACATATACATTGATCATAATGCTGTAAGCTACATATACCTTAGCTTTAGTTGATGTTGATGCCTTCAGAGACATTGAATGAGGTTTAGCTTTAAACCCAGTAATTATCTCCTTAGCCCTCTGCATCTCCACTAATCCTCTGAGAGTACAGGGAGAAACGCTCACCAGACAAGCCTCATTAAATATTTACTGTGTTTGGCCACCATCAACAACTCACACAACAAACACTCACAGATCGTTTGCCTTTTTCCCCCCTATTCATGCCATTTGTTGCTTTTTTTTTGTCGCTGTAGGCAGCAGCGAGACGCTGAGGTGGACTCTTTTCCCCCTTCTTCCTCTTTGTTATTGGCTGATAATCACAGATTGCCGGCTGGTCTGTGATGCGTGATAATGTTAAATATTAATGTCTGGAGATGATTACTGCGCTAGATGGGGAGAGGCAGGAAGTGCGGTGGAGGTGACACCCTCATTCATCACGGGGCCCTAACAGAATCTAAATCCTCCCAGTGTTTTTAACCTTGGTACCCCGGGGAAGAGAGGCAGAGAGAGAGTGAAGGGAGAGGAGGAGAGAGGAGGAAATAGAAACAAAGGTGGATGGGGAGAGACAGAGAGAGATGAAACAGAGATACGGAGGGAAAGAGGAACAAGGGGAGGGAGAAAGAGAGCTGATAAAAAGCGAGTTATGAACAACAAGGTGATGGAAGAAATATAAAGATAGATGGATGGATAGTGGGACTAAGAAAGAGCATAAAAGGTGAAGTAAGATGGTGAAAAATAGACCCGTATACTGTATAACGTATAGTGCTCCTCTCCTCAGCTGACCTGTCAGCGTATCCCATGTGACAGGCTGATGGATATGCAGAAAGGAACTCTTATCTTATTTTGTCAAGGTCTGGCAGTCACTCAAGGCCTATTCAGCATAAATAAACAAGTAGCGAGGAAAATGGCAGCCATCTCACCTTCTCTTCTTTGAGTTACTGTGTCATTTACTCCAGACGTATCACTACCTCCACCTCCTTATTTATTTAGCCAGGCACAAAAGGAGACTGGACTGCCTATTACCCACCTATTATCTCCTTGAATCTCATCATCAAATATAGCACTATAGAAAGCAAAATATTTCTCAACCATGAGTCCAAATAGAAGATGGCTGAGGGAAGTAGAGGCCAAATATATACTCATAGCACTTCTGAATGAGACTCACATATCATCCTGTTCGAGCTTCAGTGCTGTGTTTTTCATTTTTACTGCCCAGCTCACAAAGCCAGATGTAGATGGGAGAAAGAGTTGCCATTATTGCCTTCTCTTTTTTTTTCTTTCCCCTCCACTTCTCCGCCTCTTTCTCTATCAACTTCTCCAGGTCCCTGCCATCACCCCTCCTCCCTTTCCTCCCCCTTCTCCCTCCAACCCTCCATCCTTTCCCCTTGGTTATAAATTAAACTTGATCAATGACCTTTTCTGCCTGGCTTGTTTGCCTCTTGCCATGTTCAGCAAGTGGTCTAATGGGAATGTATCCTTAGTCAGTGTGTGCCTGCAGAATGGCAGGCTAGATTGGGCCAGGCAAAAAGGGTTTGGGTTGGTTGGTGACAGGTATTTTGATGGATGAAGGCTACTAGATTTAGCAACATAAACCAGCCAGAAATGGAATCAAGTGGCTTTCAAGGATGAACAACGATGAAAGCTTTGAAAAGACAGTTTATTTCCTCATAAAATAAGCTGTTTAATATCATATTAGTCACTCTGCTGAGAATTTCAAAAGCCATTGTCCTGTGCATTATTATGCTTGGGAAATACACTAGAAATTTCTGTCTGAGTGTGTCATGCTTAATTATTGCTTTAATGATGTGTGATTATCTCTTCCTTGCCAGACAGGGCAAAATCACCTGCTTGAAAACGTGCTTGCCACAACCAAAAGCTCAACGTTAAGTGCAGTAAAAAAAATTTCGTCTCTGTGACTGCAGGAGTACCAGTCGTGCAACACCCTACCATGTCCTGACCTAAAGAAGACCACGCCCTGGACTCCGTGGACACCTGTCAACATCTCAGACAACGGCGGGCACTACGAACAGCGCTTCCGCTACACTTGCAAGGCTCGCATCCCAGACCCCAGCCTGCTAGAAGTAGGCAGGCAGAGGATCGAGATGCGCTACTGCTCCAGTGACGGCTCCACCGGCTGCTCCACTGACGGTGAGTGAAGAGTGGGAGAGACAGATGGTTTCTATCCAGTTATCTCAGCCTCTGGATGTTTCAGTGTTATCTCCCTCCAACTGGCTTGCTGCGCCTCTGCAGGCTAGTTATTGGCCTCCTCGCCTCAAGCCCTCCTTTCTCTCTGTGTGTCTGTTGTTCATTAGATCTTCTCTTTCCTTGTGTTCTGTCTTGCCTTCTCTCATTTTCAAACTTTGCCTCTCTCTGTCCTGCGAAAGTTAACAGAGTGCTGTCTTAATCAGCTCTTGTGTTTACGGTCCCGTGGTTCTCGACTTTATCAGCGGATCAAAGCGTCAGACGTGTTAATGAACTTCCAATCCACGAAGCCAATCAGCAGTTTACAACTAATTTTAGAACTCCCATGCAATCTTTCACACACACACACAAACACAAATCCGCAAACACACACATACAGATGAATGCACACAGTTCAATTATAGGCACACAAACACACTCTCTTTATCCATCATCCCAGCTATTCCCTTTTGTCTGAGTTGGTACACCACACAGTCTCAGTCAGCCACGCCCCTGGTGAATTAAACGCTGTAAACGTTTGTACAAGCAGGCTGCTAATTGACAAGTTGTTTATGTTGTCAAGTGGAGGGATACATATTAGAGGGCAGGCAGGCTGGCACCACACCACAGTAAAGAGGCTTCAGATACAGATGCAGCAGTTAAGTTTGTTTATGGTATTGCTCACAGCCTCAGAGGGAAAAGCAGGTTTTTTAAGAGTTTGGAGTTAGCGCCTTGCTAGGCTGCGGCAACCTCCCATCGCTTTGAGTTCATGTATGTCTCTGGGTGGTCTGTTGCTACACTACTCACATGCCACATACTGCAGAAATCACTGGGGTTATCCCTAATGTACACTATCATGAGTTTTCTCTCTTTTGATCCATCTCTTCCTCCTTATTTCTGATTATTAGTCTCCATCTGTCCTCTGATGCTTGTCGCTGGTACAAGTTGTTCTCTTCACACTTTGAAGCAGACGCTTAAATGTTCCTGAAGGGTTTTAAATGAGCGCTGGCAAGCAAAGGGAAAACCTGACTTCAGACTCAAAGCCTTAAGAGGAGTGACAGGCACACATCCAAGACATTAGCCAACAAAGACATGAGCTTTAATAGGTCTGCATTGTTTCTGATTAGCAGGAGGAAGTAACAGATACAATGTGTTTCATTAGAGGTTGTCACCAGAAACCCAATGTCAGATTAGTTTCAGTGTTAATTACACCAATTGAAAAGCGAAGGCTGTGGGTTCGGCAGTCACTTTTGGAAATGTGTCAGTCAGAGTCGGAGGATGTGAGCAGCCTATAGGCTACAGCAGACAGATGGTGATGTATGAGCTGTGGAGCACAAGTTTCAAATCCCCTCAACAACCGGTGTTTTGTCAAATCTGTCATCAGGAAAAATGGGAAACACTGTTGACTCAGTTTATTAAGGTGAAAATTATCTTCTAGCATTTGGAGCCCCTGTTTTTTAGAAGGGAGGTTATAATTTCTCTTTTAATAGAGAGAGACTTCATTATATACCCTGTGCCAAAGATTATCAGCATCAGTGATCTGTCAAGATGCTATTGCACTTTATATTCCACTTATATCGGCGTTTTAACTAGATAATTAATTAATATCACTGCAGGCTATATTGCTGGCCTAATATTGCCTCAAAGCATTGGCGGTGCCTTGTGAATTAAACAGAGTGATTTTATATGAAATCAAATATATTTTGTATATTTTTTCCCTATTCGCTTCTTCTAAATGATCAGTCAAACAAATTTCTTTTCAACATCAAAACTGGTTTACTCAGAGATATGGTTCTTCTTCTCATCAAACGCTTAACCGTGCATGTTTTAGGGGAAAAAACTTCAGTGTGGAATTTGAAACAATTTCTTCATCCATGGGGAAAAAAAAGACTTCAGTTGTACTGTGCAGCTTGAGTGAAAGCAAGACCTATTGAGGTGTACGTGGCCTCTGTGTGCTACTCTCCTCTCCTCCCGCGTTGATTGTTCATCTTCAGACTTCAATATGATTCACTTCTCCAAGGAGTCTTAAGTCATAACTGTCGAAAAAGAGGATGGACTCCAGTGATCCACTTCTTCATTTCAACCATTATCAAACTTGCCATCCATCTGCAGAGCACCGGTGTGTGTACTTGTGGGTGTGTGTGTGTGTGGGTGGGTAGACATGCATGCATGTGTGCAAGTCTTTTGGGTTGGATATGTGCGCTTGTATGTATGTTAGTGTAGGTGTGTGCGTGCATGACATGTCCTCCTCCCACCGTCCACCTCTCATAGATGCATGGGGTGCCTGAGCCCCGGGGACAGCACTTAACTTTTCTTTAAGCAAGAGGCCATTGCAGGATAATTACCGTCACAGTGGTGGTGTGTATTGATGTCCACAACTGGGGCAAAGGACGCTGCGATCCCTCCGAGATGATGAGCACCCGAAAGGAATGGCGTGTCACCTGATAAAGATTTACTATTTGCATCAGGCGGGTTAGTATCGATTAGAGCTCTCCGCAAAACCGGGGCTTTTCTTGCTAGAGCTGTTATAAAACAGGTTGCCATTATGTGTGTTTGTATGCATTTGTCTGCATGCTTTTGCTTACATCTCAACAACATCCAACAAATCAGTGAGGTAAAATATGCATAGAGATTATGTATGCTAATAAAAATAGATGCTCCTTTTAAACAGATTAATAGGAGTGTCTTTAGCAGTCAGGGATAGAGTGTTTCAAGGGAATTTACCAGCCAGAAATGTCCTTGCTTTTGTGTTCTCATTTGAAGCCAACACATGAACTTTGAAAGAACTTTCTCACTGACGTCACTTCCCTGCTACTAAATAAAAAGCCCAGCCAGTTTTCTGAGATCTTCTCCATCTCCCTGCGTTCGGGCAGAATGTCATCATGTTTGTAGCTTTGAGCGTCAGAGCTATCAGATGTAGTACCTGACATTTGACGATTTGGATCATATTCAGAGATACGGCGTGTGTTATTGACACATACCTGGAAGTCTTGTCTGTGATGCGCAGATACGGAGAATTAATCCTCTGTCAATGGAGAGAAGAAATTGATGTTTGAGATATGCTAGCGACTTTCCCAACCTCTCGCCAGCTTCCTGCAAGTCTCGCTGTCTCTCATATTAAGATCTCTATCTGTCTTTATTATGAGGGATTGATTATGAATATATGATTTAACCAAGCATTTACAATGAGCTTTTAAATAACATAATGAGTTGTTTCGTATCAGTGATTGTAGCTTAATGATAGCAATGTGTTAATTATTTAAGATCTGTAGTGATTTAAAGACCTCTCGTCATGTACGCCCAGTGATTAGTCTTGCAGCTTTTGTAGCCATTTTTCCTCTTTATCACATATCACGTGCCTGAATGAAGCCAAACATTTGATAATTTGCATTACTGCCTGTATAGACATATATTTTTAAATGTTCATGTAGTAAAATCCTATGGGCAATTTAATAAAACATGCCTTTTCTTTTCCTGCCAATTATGTGACTCTTCTCTTCACTCTATACTTACAATAATACAGTACTTCTTCATATATAATTTATGCTTAATGCATAACTTATGGGCGGTTTACACAAGGCGATTGGTTTTTGCATATTCTTCATCCCACACACTGTCCTCTTCACCTATATGGCAGCACAGTGTAGCAACTTAGCATCCCAGAGGTTCAGTGTCTTGCTCAAAGAGACACCAGCAGCATAAATTTAATCATAGATGCAACTGAGCATTCAGGAAGCCGAACCCGCCTTAGTCACTGTCTAATTCCCATGTGGCATATATGCTGTTTACAGTGATAACAGTAACAGATTTACCACTCATAATTCTTTAGCATTTTTAAAAATAAATTATTCCTTTATAACCAGGCTTCTCATTCAACCCAGTCACGGTTCATTTTGCTGGCTAAAAGGATGCTGGCTAATATTAGTACTGGTAGCTAACTGGCCAATTAAGCTCCATTAATTCGTTAAAAAGGCTGATATTTCAAGCAGACAGGTTTTAAAACAAGAATCCTGTAAAGAGGTCTTGATGGCTACTTTCATGACAATGTGCTAAAAGACACATTATCAGGAATGTGTTGGTTGAATGTGTTGGATAGTTGGTTTCATAACCAGTTGATGATCCATGGGAGACAAGGAAATAAAGATACAGTTGTTTTTCTTGTATTACAGTGTAAAGCTAGTTATTCTAATATTTATAATAGCGAAAATGTACAATCAGACTGTTACAGTATTTTGGTCTAACAAAACTCTGTTGGACTAATTAGCTTTTCAAAAAGTTTACACACACTATGTCGTGCTACTGGATTGTAAACTTCCCCATATCCAATGAAGAGGAGAGAGCTGCTAATGTTAGCCTTAACTCTGCTAGCATCCAGGGCCAACTGCCATGCATTGGGTAAATATTACACAGATGTGCTAGTTATGAACTGGGCTTTTATGCTTTTACATAACCCACAAAACTAATGTAGTTAGATAATACTATAATGTGCTCCTTGGCATCCTTGGTTACCATTTGGAAGCTAGTAGCCAGACATGCCAATGACTGCAGTTTACATTAGAGCAGTGTAACTCATTACTTACACTTTTACTCTTAAGTCTTGGAGACTACACTCCAGAACTACCCATAGTAGCTTTTTCAGAACAACCCAAAATAGGATCGTAAATTGCCGCTTCCCAAAACTGTTACAAATCACTGTTAAATAATTATGTTTTATGGGGTGACAACACTGTGGTTAAGGCCTGGTTAGGTTTAGGCACAAAAAACACCTGGTTAGGGTTAGGAAAAGATCATGGTTTGGGATAAAATTATCACATGAAATGTAGTTAATACTTCCTTAAATTTACACAACGTCGTCATGTCAACAGTGACATATACAAATGTCCCGAATCGCAGTTGAAAATGGAAATGATGTCATCTGAACTGCGTCAGTTCCTCAGATCATAATTACTATGGTCACTAGATGACGTAACGTAACTATAGGTTGTTTTTGCTGGCTGAATTTAGAACTATACTGTCATGTTTTTTTCTTGTGAGGACAGGCTGCTCTCACTGAGCCCCATGTATAATACACTGCTTCGGAAGTAGAGAAATCCACAGCTTGACTGGTCTGATGTGCCTAGTCACAGTTGCTAAGCTATGACTGGACAATTGCTGTTTCAAGGAAGAGGTTTAGCAAACAGTCAATTGCTAACCAGCTTTCAAACCAGCAACCTGTCTGTCATTAGTCAGTCTCTACCTAAATAAACTTCTAAGTTATTAGTCACTCTTGCTATATGAAGCCACGGAACAGCACACTGCACCAACAGACAATTTAAATGGTGATTTCTGTGAAGCCATATATCTATGAAAGAGATATGCCCACATGATTTAATCAACTAGTGTAGTGCCTGTTCAGAAGGGGCCAATTGCTTGGCCTCTGGTATTGCTGCTTCAACGCATATAAAAATTGTTAATGTGAGGTGTGACTGAGTATATACACCAACAACATGAAAGATACTAACAATTTATTATACATAGATGTTAAGTACTATAAGTGAATCTTTTGTCATTTCAAGTATAATGAGGGCTGTATTTAAAAATGATATACAGCTTTTATATAGCGCTTTTGAAAAAATGTGCATCCTAAAATAAAGTGGATCGATCACGTTGGGCTCTTGGATTGTTTATTTTCTGTGGCTTCAGTTGGGATCATTTGAGTGGGTATATTTGCTGAAAAGATTTGTTCTTATATGAGATATAATGGTTTTGAACTGTTCGTGGGAAGTAGCTTAAGAGTCTGTCCATTCTTGATTGAAAGCTGTGTTTATGCTGTCTACTTTTCATTTTTTAGAGCATGCCATGTGAAAAAACTTTTCTCAAGCTGAGCTGATACTAAAAGGTGAAAACACTGCAGACCACTGACTGGTCAGTCATTTGTCTCATTCAGGGGCTTTCTGTTTCAGAGAAAGCTTCCCACCGTTCCCTCACACTGTGTATGTGTGTGTGTGTATGTGTGTGTGTCTGTGTGTCTCTGTGTCTGTGTGAATGTATGCTTGTGTTGTGTGTGTCTAGGTCACTGTCCCTCAGCTTGTGGCATGTTGAAACATATTGGGCAGCAAGATATGCCAAAATTTTTAATTTTGAGAGGTCATTAAACTCTTTGAAATCTGAAATTACAGAGTTCAACTGTTAAAGTAAATGTTCCACATTTCATTGAATGTTTTCTCTCTCTCTCTCTCTCTCTCTCTCTCTCTCTCTCTCTCTCTCTCTCTCTCTCTCTCTCTCTCCAGCCGCCGTGTTTGAAACAAAGCATTCACACATATGGAAAAAACAACACAGATTTGTCCTGTTGTTCTTTGTATTTACTGCATTAGTTGATGTAATGAATGAATGAAAAGGAGAAATGCAGAGGAGGGAAATGAAACAAAGAGCGTCTATCTCCACCACTAAATCATCTGTTGAGTGTTTGATGGTTGTTTATTTGTGTTTTAGAACGTAACCACTGTGAAACAATCAGAAAATAACATTGTATTTCTGTCATTCACAGGCTTTTTCTCTCTCAGAGAAAGCTTTTCACCGTTGTCTCTCCTCACCAGCGCTTTTTTAAAATGAGTGTGGAATTCAACAACAAAGCCTAATGTTTAACCTTATCAAATCAAGAGAGGTGTCGTCCCCTCATATCTCTCATGGCAGGGTTTTACCACTCTGATCATAATATGCAGCCCCACGCCGCTGCTGCAGACCAGAGCTGCTCGCTGATCGCTTGTTTATTCGAAATTTATTAATATTGATTGTGTCTTGTATCCAAATTGCACCATATTTAACGCTGCACTTCCTTAGATCCCCAGCAATGCACCTGCTATGTGTGAAGTAGATCAGATGAATGGTTCTCGAGATTTGCGAAGGACATACATACTGACAGAGATTTCTTCCTTTAGTAGAGAGACATCTCTACATAATAAGAAAGAGTCAAAAGTTTAGTCAGGCTAGTTTTATGAATCGGGCTTATAAAAGCATTGAAATCAGGCATTCATCCCAGGGTTTCTTTTTATTTGCATCTCACAAATATTGAAGTTGACACACTGAAGGAAAAGAAAGCACGCCACAGTAAGATGAAAAACATTTCTGAAGAAGGTTGTGAGTTTGTAATTTTGCTAGCCTGTGTCGGTGAGTGATGGCTTCATTTTTTCCCAGGGAGAAATGGTAGCGTGTCAGCAGGCTGATGTGTTTCACTTCAGCTGATCTGGTATCAAGGCCAGGGCCTTCTCATCGGCGACAGATTAGTTTCTCCTGCACAGATGTCATGAACAGACACTGAGTAGACACAGGACAGTGCTGAGGGACGCCTCTGACGGATGACAACCATTCCAGTATCCTTATTGTCTTTCTGTTTCTCTGCCTCACTCTCAATCCCCACAGTCAGCACTCTCTTTGTCTGTGCCTGTTTATCAAGAAAGAAACAGAACTAGTTGAGCTAACGTGAGCACAGTGTTTATTCAAGTTATACAACACATGTCTTGTGCCTGAGGTGCATTCTTCTAGTGGAAATTGCTACAAAAATGGATGAATGATTTTTGTGGATATTCGGTCATTAAGAGGTTGGCATGTACTCCCTATCTTTTGCATTCTGAGCACTGCATTATCACACATCATATATTTTAACAACGGGAATTCAACTGGAAATGTATAACAGTGTTTAGCAACAGAGTATGACTTATGTAATTAGACTCCGTCAGCATGAAGTATCTTCATAAAATAAAGGCCCATGATGACAGGAGATAGAACAGGGTCTCCCTGGAGATTGACGCTGGTGATGGAGTGAAGTCAGTAAGTGGAAAATGGAAGCTCTCAGCTGAATCTTCCGGACCAATCTGGAGACGGTGGTGCTGAGGGGGATGGGTGGGCTGTACAATAGTAAGTTTTTAACAGCAGCACCCAACAGTGGAATGATTGATGAAGTGTAGGCAGAAAGACGATTGGCTAATTCTGATGATTTAAGAATTTGTGACTGACAGAAACTCTGACAGCATGGCAACGGAGAAGTGACAGATAAGTTTGGACAGGTTAGAAATAGCTGAGATTCCTCAACAGAGTAATGAAGGCAAGACATGATCTGAAGGGATCCTACATAGTGAACTTTTGCCAAATCTTCATTAATAGTGGGTATACACAGCAAGGGTGTAGTTTTATTTGGAAAAAAAAAACAGCTGAAAACAGGTGAATAAATGTCAGGAGCAAACTGACTGAAGGCCAGCAGATGAATATCAGCTCAAACAAAGAGCAAGTTTCATTCACCACAAAAATAACAAAGCACTAATATCTCATATTTTGGCTAAAGTTTCCAGCAAAGTTAACTTTGAATTGCTGAATCTTCAGTCTTCACTTCAGGAGTCAAGGAGTCTGCAGAAATGCAGACAGCACCACTCCGCCATCGCAACCCTCATTGTGGTCGGAGGGGGGATTCAATGCTGCCTTCAAGTGCTCCTCATAAACTCTAGGTGTACTCCTGCTTTACTCAGAGTCTGTATTTTTGACGGTATTGAAAATCATACCTTCAGGTTTTCTAAATACTTTGTAATGTACCGTAATACCGTGATACTAATTGTGATATTGCTGCATATCTTGTAGTACAGAAGCTCTCACTAAGTTGTTGATGACTCCCCTTATATGTCTCTCTGTTATGCCTCAGTTAAGTACATAACCCATGCCCTCTCTCAGATTACTACCAGATGGAGACGACAACCCTATGATTGCATTTGTCCTTGACACCAAATTTGCAGGGCACTGTTGTAGTTCCTATTTCACCTTTGCTCCCAATATGGCACACATAGAGCGGCACAGATTTTAGTGACATGGAGTCAACAATTTAGCAAGCCAGAGTAGGCGAAGATAAAAACAACACTGGCTGTCGGGAAAAATGTACTCACAGAGTCACTCCTTGCCCAACATGGCTACATGAAATTATGACTCTGAGCTCTTGAAAACATTTTAACAGGAGGTTTTGACAGCACCTTCTAATCAGGTTTCAGCAATAAAGATTGCACACACAAGAAGTTTCTAGTCTCACACGTTCTGACTTAGTGATAAGCTTGTCTTCGCTTGTCAGCCCTGACATTGGTTCACTTTCCGCTTTGTTGCTTGTTTTGACCAATCAGACTGGATGCTACCTCAGAGTGGAGAGCAGTGCTGCGGTACTTCAAATTGCCAGGGAGAAGGAAATGGCTGTTTCTTTGATGGATGCAAGTTTTTTTTAGGTAGAAAAAAATCAATCCTGTTTGTACTGTTTGTTGGCAATTTCAGGTTGTTGGAGTTGCTTTTGAAAGCACCTACAATTACGACAGACCCACCACGACAGCCTGCAGTACCAGCTGGTATTTGGTGTTACCTGTGATTGTATTGGCAAGTGAGATAAATGGATAGAAAATGGTCTTGACCCTCTTGATATTTGCCTTTTTCTGCTGTGTTCACTTAAGCAAAAAGTCAGGCATGAGAGCTTATGTGCAAGTGCTCCAAGCTCAAGTTCAGTCACAGCCAATTTATATCTTCTATCACAAGTGTATTGCATATTTAAGCTGATTTACTACCAAGTCCATATAATTTACATTGTTGCCTACACTTTTCTAAAGCTCACCTTAAACTAAATTCCCACCTTTCAATCAGCTGCTGGTTTCAGTTGTTTTCACTACAGTATAAAAAAAAAATCAACTAAGAGACTTGAATCCTACATGCAAACGGTAATACATCACAGTAAACATTTATTTACCACAATTTTCATGTCAAAGTTGTGTTATTGTTGCAGGGACCATTTTAACACTGTCTTTGGTGATGCATTCATGGGCAAATTGACAATCAGAAGCTATCAGAAAACTGTCAGAAAATCAAACTCACTTGATAAACAACAAGCAAACATGCATATTGTTAAAAGAATAGCATGAGTCGAAAATGTTGCTGTTTGGCAGCTGACTGAAATTGTCAAATGTTGGCAGTGATGGAAACTATTCTGTATGTGATTTGAAGCTAATGGTCTGGAAGCGCAACCGTGAACTTGAGTTTCACCTACTAGAAATCAATTTTAACATGAAACCCTGCAAATGTCAGAAAAAATATGTCTCAAGCCAACAGTAGGTCTCTCAGTACAGACACAGTCCAGTAAATCTCACTGTAGTCAAACCTACTGTATAAGTGGGTTATGACTATGTTTTAGTAGAGGACGCCACACTCTGAAAGAGTAGGTCGGGTCTTTAATCCTCCTTTAAAAATGTGTCACATTCACAAGCCTTCACAAGCCTTGCCTCAAGTGAATTCACAAAACATGTACTCATATCAGGCTAGCGTGTATATCCATGTTCTCGTGTACTTGTGTGTGTTCTCATGTATGTCTTTGTTTCTGTAGATGTGCTCTGATCCATCATGCTCTTCAGTTGCAGGGTTTTAATTGTGCCCTTAGAAACTTTTAATTGGATCTTCCATGAGAATTCCCCCCTGGAGGGTAGTTGGGTCTACTATTTCCTGGCAGACCTTAGGACAGCTCAGGGAATACTGTCATATCGTACAACTGTACGCAACCAGAGCCCCTCTTTTTATGGTTTCATGTAGCATGACATAAGAAAACACAGGCATACATTTGTATGTACAGACACACACACACTGAAGAAAATCGGTTCCCCCACAGGGAAACACTGCTGAACTGGAAAGTAGAGGAGGAGGAGGAGGAGGGAGGAAGAGTAATGGGGAGTAAATATGCTGTTCAGAATCTAGGACAGGGTGGAGGAAGTACTCCTCCTCTACTCTCTCTCAGTGTGGTCCAGTGTTTTTCTGGTGTTGATAAAACTTTGTTCACACGTGATAGTGCATCTCTCCTCCCTCTTCAAGGTTTCAGATTTTTCCACCTCTCTGTCTCTGACATGTCTGTCTTGAAGCAGACTTGTCTCTCTGGTTTGCGGATGTCAACTCATCTCCATCTCTGCCTCTGTCTGTCTCTTTCTTTCCTCCTGATTTGCCCTCATTCCTCCCACTTCTTTGACTGAGTGCCTTTGCAGTTGCCTATACAGTACATTAGATTGCACAGTATTGCGTGTCTGTGTGGCCTCCAAATCCCTCTTCCTCCTTTTCCCACACATACATACTGTCTGTCTCACACACATACACACACATAGAAGTTCATAAGTTTGTTTACAGTATATTTTGCCTTTAAGCAGGGTATGAGGTTGAGCAAAGGGAGGGAGGGAACTTTTTTATGTCCTAGTTTTTTTGGAGTGGGGACTATTTGATGTTGCACTGTGTCCTTTGTCTCAGCTCAGCTCATCAGGAGAGCGAGGATTAATTCTCTCCGGCCGTGTGTGGTTCTTCTGCGGATCGATAGATCCAGTCGCTACCTATTTGAGAGGGAGAGCACCACGCTGTTTGTTTTGGCGACGGGAGGGAGCCCCTGTGAAGTAGCATTAACAATACACACAGTACATCAGAGCAGTCACAGGCCAATGATTGAGCAAGCAGAGAGAGCAAAGTGCTGTGTGTGGGTACTATGCTTATGTTAGTGTTATTTTAAGTGTAAATTTTTGTATTTGTACATACCTGTACTGGGGTGTGTGTGGGTCGCAAGTCTCCTCTTGGCTTTTTTTTTTAAATAAAAAAGAGCATATTTGCATTTATATTGTGAAAAATGACCAGAAAAGAAAAAAAAATGTTTTTGTTTTTCAGAATGACAAATGAACAGTAGAATGTTAGTCCACTGTGTGTCCAGATGACTAAAAGGCTCTTGTAATGTGTGCGTACATGTTTGCTTGTATGAGAGGGATGATTATGAAGCACTCCATTTCCTTTAGAGCTGAGCAGCAATCCAGTCTCTTGGGCTAAAGAGGGCTTGATAAAGAGTACGGGTCACAGTGGCAGGCGGGATTGTTCGTGCCACTGTCTGCTCAGAATCGATAAAGAGCGGGGGCCTCGACGGGCCTGTCAGCACTCACGCCAGCTTGATGCTGGGGTTAGGCGGCCTGTGCACTGCCAAGGTTGGCCATAGTTATGAGGAGGTCGAGGATTTGCGCTAGGTAAACACACTGTCCTCTCCCTGAGAATACAAAGCAGCCATGCCACGGTAACTGTCAGTGAAAAGAGCACGCTGACAAAACAACGAGGCCAGGTTGGAGGACAGAGAGAGAGAGTGTGAGAAAGAAACAAAAAGCAAGAGAAGGTTAATGGGAAAGATAGACAGAGGGGAAGAGAAGGGATACAAGAAGCAGTGAGAAAAACAGATGAGGTAGAGATAATAAAAACGATAAATCAAGAGATTAAAAGGAGAATCAGACAAAAAAGGAAGGTTGCTGTGGCACGGTCCAATGGCAAAGTCTCAGGATCCAGATGTGCTTCTATTGTGTGTTTCAACCCTCTCCTTTAAAGAGATCAAGAAAGAGAGCAAGAAAGAGCAGGGTGACGCAAAGCAGAGGCAGCACAGACTAAAAATGAAGACTTCCATTGTTATCTGAAAAAGTAGACAATAGTTTTGTTTGCTGAATGAGTGAATCATCAGAGAAGTGCTTGGACAGTTTCTGTAATTTCATTGGAGGTGATTATTTTTCACTCAAACAGATGAGTTCAGTCTTTTCATTCAAAAAGGCCAGAAGCTTTTCTTCCTCTCTCATTCTGCTCTCTGTGTCTCACCACAAGGCACATTTCCACGGCGCTGATTAATGCATGCAGTAATTATAGTTTAATAGAAATTACAGTTTCATATTTCATTAGGAATCCTCTATTCAACTCATTCCAGATGAGAGTACACAGATTAGTCAACTGATGTTGTTTGATGAGCGAGCGCGTCTGCATGTTGACAGGACACACTCGGCTCTCACTGAATCCATCTTTAGAAAATGACAAGAGATCTGTGAAGAATTAAATGATGGATTACATTTGTGCAGCTGATTTCTGACGCCATCAATGTTGTATCCATCCATCTGTCTGTCGACTGTATTTATCTATCTTGTGCTTGACTTTCTTGAGTGAATTTCTCATGTTGGTTCTTTATACTCTTTTTTGCTTTGTAGCAGTATTAGTAGTGCAATACTTCAAATAAAAACACTGAAGTAAGGGTTCTGCTCTAGTGCACAAACAACTAGCACATCCATGCTAACAGCTCTGTGAGGCTACATGCCAAGGTCAGCATGATGTTTAGCAGGTATAATGTTTACCATGTCCACTATCTTAGATTGCGTGTTAGCACACTAACGTTTGCTAATTAGCAATAAAAACAAAGCCTCTGGGGATCATGAAAGTTGGCGACTAAAATGGTCTTGAATGGACAAATTGGCCTTTATGTTTATATATTTCTGAGACATCAGTATAATTTCAGATATGATTTAGTAAACAGACTAAACCTAATATTGACAGCATCTATGAGTCTCTATGCTGCATGCATGTGGTGCTCTAAAAGTTGATTTTTTTTTGAGGAAATCTGTGCTTTACAGCAAAAAATAACTTAATGACAACAGGAAACAAGAGGTAGGTGCTGTTCTTTCAGCACAAATCAAGCTAAAGCTTTTAAAGTATCTCCCTGCGGCTCAAGTAAAGGCACAGTCACTATTATCAAGAGCTGTTATTGACTCTTGCCCCTCTTCTTGCTCTTCAAATCCACACAGTGATGCCAGGAAGGGAGGATAAGTATCATCCACTTTCTTACAGAAAACTACAAGGTTTACAGGAAAAGTTGTCTTAATGCTGAGAAAAACTAACAAAACCACATGTGTGAGATACAGCAGTTGTTTTGATAAGGTCTCTTTTTATTTACATCATCTATGCTCTCTAAATCCAACAGGTGAGGTGCTTCGTCTCGGAAGGATCTCAGGCCACACAGTAAACGGCGGCTGGTCATCCTGGAGTTCCTGGTCCCAGTGCAGCAGAGACTGCAGCCGGGGAATCCGTAGCAGAAAGAGGACCTGTAGCAACCCAGAGCCCAAGTACGGAGGTCAGACCTGCCTGGGGCCAGCACAGGAGTACCAGGAGTGTAACATCACCCCTTGTCCAGGTAAGAGGCGCACACATGTATCGTATACACATACTACATGCCAGCTTTAGTGGCAAAGACACACATACACAAACAACATCACGGGCATATTAAGCAGGGGACACACAGAGATAAAAACACACACAATATCAGGAGTCAATTACTAAGCCAGCTCTGTTTTTCTCTCACACACAGATAAATACACACTATTCATACTCGGGCCATGTTTTTCCCCTTGATTAATGGATAAGGAATTATAGTGACAAAATGACTTACCAAATCATTGGGAACCACAAAAGAAATCAGTTGTAGATAAGAGGTATGACGAGGACCCCAATTTACACCAGGAATCAAAGAGACAATCCCTGTGGCGCTCCAGTATGTAATTACATTGCTGGGTAATTATGCTGCCAGCTATGGGAGGCCTTATTCTGTTGTGAAAAACCCTGAGACAATACATTTTCAACACTCCTCTAGCGGAAAACGGCAAGAGGAAGCTTTCTAATTAAAAGAGTACTCTGTCTGACAAGGGAAGTAAGCTGTCTAAATGGAAATCCAGTGTTTAGTTTGGCATAAGGCACACCTGGTATCCAGCACAGACTCCAAGCAGACAAGCAGGACGTCGTCTCAGATGATTATTAATCAAGCCCCCCGGAGAAGGTTGCTTGGGTATCTCGCTAAAAGCCTGGATCTTCACATCGTCTTCAACACCCGTGATCTGTCTTCATAACTGCTGCCACGCAGTAAGCAAGCAAAAGAGACAAGAGAGTTAACGACCATTGATACTATTTTTACAGCCTGTTAATTCATTCAGCGCAAGTGCACGCCATTGAACTCCCACCGGCTCGAACGCAGTCGCTAATAGGGTGAGCTGTTATCAGCTCCATGCTCAGATGAAGACTTTGGATGGATCCAAGAGCATAATATTTGCTGTATCCAGGGAAGCTCTGCCTCTATGGTCGCCGCAAGTGTTCCCCTAGAGTAAAATGTCGAGTGAATGGTCTTTTATTATGCTGTGCCACATCCCTATGCTAATACATGTAATACACCTATCCAGAGATGTTGACTGTAATAATACCACAGCTACAGTATGTTGATGAACAACTCTGCACTCTTGTCCCCCAAAGAAACAGATTTAACCTAGCTTGAGTAGCAATATATTTATATACAATCCATGATGAATACTAATGCATGCTCAATTAGCACCCCTCTGAAAGTGAGATATTATTTTGAGGCAGGCTGATTGTGCCAGTAGACCAATTGTAATCCTCCTATGGCTAATCCAGTTCTTTTTAAATACTTTAGTGCACTGTGAAGGAGAAGGAGAGGAAAGGTGTTATGCCTACCATCCATCTGGTTTGGAAACAAATGAATCCGTGTTTTTCTTGCGTCTACGCCTGAGATGAGACGATCCGTCATCGAGGGCCAGGAATCGACTTCCGTGTCACTTTGTGATAGAGAAATTACACTGAGATGACAAAAAGCATCGGCAACTTCAATTACCTGCACAGTGCTGCCAGCCATCCGCAGGTCTTTAAAAGCAATTCTCAAGTGGTTCCGAAAAGGGAATTTCTCTCTGCCACAATGAAGTGGGGTTTTATCCAGATGACTGGCAGAGTATTTACCTCTGTTGTGATTCATGGCCAAAGATTGCCCCATTTTAATGCTCTTTTTCCTCCCCCCCACCTCATCTCCATCTCTCCCTCTATCCATCTATTTATGTCTTCTTTGTGTATGTTTGTGCAGATGCTGTCATGAATTTTCACGTTTTTAACTATGTGATGTTTGCCACTTGGCACCACATGAAGGGAGGAACAACAACGCATATTGCAATGGTTCATTTATCTTTATTAATCACAGGGGAAGCTGTTGAATTGGGGGGGTAGGGGGGGGTCAGGGGTTTGCTGTAACAGCTGGATGAAGCACACTTTCTGTCACTTCAAAACACTCTCTTTCACACACACACAAACATACATATTCAAATTGCTTCATATTCCTGCGTCACGCATCGCTGTTTGAGATGGCTCGGAATGACTTCCAATCACTTGTTGTTCGGAGTAAATTGTCTTTTGAAATGACCTGGAACTGAAATCCGAGAAAACAAGAAACTGTGTAATTTAGCAACTATTTTCTGTTGTCCTCCATCAATTACACAAGTAAAATTGTTTATTCTTATATAATAACTCAGTTTTTAAAATAATTTCAGCATTAACACAAGCATGTTGATAGTGAAATCTGCCTTTACATGACAATGTGAAGAATCAGCTGCATAATGGATTGAAATGTTGTTTGGTTTAGTGGATGGCAGCTGGTCATGCTGGTCTTCATGGTCCAAGTGCTCGGTGACGTGTGGAGGAGGACACTACATGAGGACGCGAACCTGCAGCAACCCCCCACCAGCTTACGGAGGGGACATATGCCTGGGCCTGCACACTGAAGAAGCACTGTGCAATACACAGCCCTGTCCAGGTACACACACACACACACACACATACACACACCTCAGTGATAAGTAGCTTAGGGCCCTTACGCGGCCACCAATCCATCACAGGTTCATTGCTTATTTTCTTTAGTCTCTCCCGGCTCCTCTGAGGGCACTCATGCGTGACTAATATGCAGCTGACAGCACAGACAAATTCATACAGTACCGTGCACACACACAGACACACACGCATATACAGACACACACATATGGACACTCTGGACAGGTTGTGAGATATACTGTCATTTCTGTTTCCAGAGAGTTGGTCCAGCTGGTCGGAGTGGTCCCACTGTGACTCCAACGGGGCCCAGCTGCGTGTGCGTCACTGTGATGTCCTGTTTCCCACTGGAAATCAGTGCTCAGGAAATACCAGCGAGACCAGGCCATGCTCCCCTGACTCCAATTTTATACCAGGTAATCACACACACACACTTATATTGCAGTCTTTTTGGGAACACACAAGCTTCTTTTCTTTAGTAATGTCTTGGGCATTCATGCATGACTTAACACACAACTTTGAGCACACATACACACATTCGGCACCACCCGCCACCGTATGCCCACAGCGGTAATTCAGTTAATTTTTCAAGAATCCTGTGATAATGAAGTACATTATTGATCCATTGAAAGGGCTCGTCTCGGGTCAGAGGTCAGGTTCAGTGACAAGGCAGCACTTTTGGGGATTAGTGTCTTGCTCAAGGACTCCTGAGTGCGGCAGGTGATTACATGGGAGCGTGTACCCGGGTGCTACGCTTACACCTACTCATTCCTACAACCCTGCTGCTGTATTACTTTCATTATGAGCTCAGAGTTTTATCAGGTCATGCAAAAAGCACTTACAGCAGCAGTTTCACTTTTTGCAAATGTTGGAAAGAAATGAAGAAATGTCTCCTGGTTAATGTTTTCTGTACCCGGTCAATGAGGCTTAAGCTTTTTGTTTTTTTCTACACAAAAATCCGGCATCTATGTTTTAGCAATGATCTTATCTTTAAAACAGAAACCTCTCTATTGCAGTGTTAATGTTAAATGTTAAATGTTAAAGTTAAACATTTTGAGATATGCCTACTTCTTTCTTTTTCTTCTCTGTCTTGTGTTAGGTTAGAAGATTGATATGACTTTCATATCTGTCTATTAAATATTAAGCTGGTGCCAGGAGCCGGTACACTTAGCTTAGCAAAAAAACTGGAAACAGGAGAAAACAGCTAGCTTCGCTCAGTCCAAAAGATTAGACAATCCTGGTACCAGTGACATACAAAGCTAACTGTACAAAAAACAAAGTGTAAAAACATCAATTTGCCATTTTTTGAGAGATTATGTGCCAGACTATTTGCCAGCTAAGAAAAAGTCTGGCACACCTCACAACTGCCCTAAAAATAAAATTTCGTCATTTTTAAACTTTGGATTTTGCACTGATCAATTAAATTACATACAATGTATTTAATTGTGGATCTGGTTACTTTTGAACAGAGCCAGGCTAGCTGTTTCCCCTTGAGTGGTGTTTGTGCTAAGCTAAGCTAACAGTTTCTTCATATGTACCGTACAGGCAAGGGAGTGGTATCAATCTCCTCATCTAATTCTCTGCAAGAAAGCATTTAAGTGTAAGATAAACTGTATTGATGCAATACTGCGAAATTAAATGATTACACAAAAATACACTTTTGAAAGACACAAAGTTCAGAAAGTCCTAATAAAACCCAAATATACGCATGCACACACACATATATCCCACACACACAACATTAGTATTGATATCTGCTTAGACAGGCATCTCCTTATTGAAAGCCAGTAAAGCGAGACCGAAGAGCATTGATCTGTGCTACAACGAGATCAGCAAAGCAACTCCCCCCTTTAACGAAGAATGCTTGTATTATTCACACTGTTTGACTGGGAATACTCCAACTACTATTAAATGTTTAAATATATTTGGCTAAAAGTTTTTAAAAAATGTAGCTCAACTATTAATTCAACATTCCTGGGCAGAATCTTTAAACTTAAGGAATCATTAATCATTAGATAGAATAAACATTTGATTGAAACATAGATTTATGTAACCTTTCTGTATTAATTAGCAGGGATTACCCATTTTCCTTTCCTATACCTTATTATCCATCCCCCTTAATAGGAGAGGTAGTTCATTAAGGTTCATTAGCAACGTCTTGTACTTCATTTCTTTTAATGAGAGCTGATACTTTTCATAAACCAATCCAGGTGCCACAGCCATGATTAGCTAGTGGAGTTTTTATGATAATCTGTTTCATATTGAGTACAGCTTTCACTTCACATTCACCTTCAAGGGTACAATTTGTCACGCTAACAGGAGTGTGTTTGTACGGCTTTTGGCCCTAATTCTGCTGTTTCTTCTTTCTTTGTCAGAAGTCTCGATTGCACGCTCCAGTCAGGAGGAGAGGCGCTGTGGAGGTAATTTATGTGTGTGTGTGTGTGTGTGTGTGTGTGTTTGTGTGTGTGTTTGTGTGTGTGTGTGTGTGTGTGTGTGTGTGCGCAAGAAATAGAGGGAAAGAAAGATGCGGGGAGGGGAGGGGGGGGTGAAAACACTTGGCATTACACATACATAGTGTCTTAGGCAATAAGCTAGCTTTTCTTTTCTGCTTGGCAGTGTATAAATCCAGCTGTAAACACACCCAAGACACATTAAAGAAAAATGGTGATCCAATAATATCTGGTGGTAGTCTGAGATGCTTTGTATTTTTTCGAAAATGCATCACTCTTTTCAAGCTATAAATGTCAGCTCTCATTTTAAAATATTGTCATCTGAAGTGCAGTGTGGAAGCGTCTCAGCAAATGTTGCTGTCTATTATATACAGTAAGTAGTGCTGCTGATGGTTTATCTCAACTTTCATTGGCTTAGGATATACTGTACAGTAAAACCCAGAGGACTTTGTTCCACAGTTACAGCAGAGTTTGAGTGAATGGATAAAATGACTTTTAACAGTGTTTACTTACTACACAGCTGCAACGATCCAGGTATAAAACTGCTCTGAGTTGATGAAAATGCTCATAGACTCCTCCAAGTTGCCTTCAAGTGGTTCTTTGGGCTCACAGCAATAAGCTACATGAGGAGAAATGAGGCCTTTGGGACCTTTTTGTCCTGAGTTTTGCCTCACAGACGGGCTACAGGCTGCTTTAACCATCTCATTTAGCTTGAAGGAGGCTGCTGTAAGTGTTGCATTACGTTGGTTTTTCAACGTAATTGTCATCCGTAACTGGTTCCACTAACACACAGAAAAAGAGAAAGAATAAGAGAGAAATAAGATAAAGAGAAAAAAAGACAAGACAAATATTCTTTAATTTCCACAACAGTCCAGAGGGTTTTTTTTGTTGCAGAACTCTCCATCATTACCATATGAATTGCAGCTACAATTACCACTTCCACTTGTATGAATTGACAGAGAATTACCCCCAGCCTCTCTCAACCTCCCTCTCCCCCTTCCTCTCTTCCCCCAGACTTCAACCTGTTCCATATGATCGCCGTGGGGCTCAGCAGCTCCATCCTCGGCTGTCTGGTTACCCTGCTGGTCTACTCGTACTGCCAGCGCTACCAACAGCAGTCGCACGACGCCACCGTCATTCACCCAATCTCAGCCGCACCACTCAACACCAGCATCACCAATCATATCAACAAACTGGACAAATACGACTCCGTGGAAGCCATTAAGGTCTGTGGACAGGTTTGCACATGGTTCACTGCGGGTCACACTTGACAGATGTCCGGATGTGTAGACGCAAAGCAGCATTTCTAACATTTCCTTACTGTTTGACTTAATCAATTGATCTCACACTCCCAGTCTGAGTCAGTGAGCAACGGTTTGCTCTTCCTCCAATGTCAGTTGTGATTAAATACACTTCTTACTGCATGACTCTCACTGTCACATCACCTAGTGCACTGACACTCTCTAGTCGTCGGCAGGCGTGCATACATTTTCTCTCTGTGTGCTCTGCTGTGTGTCTCAGTGTGTGACTTTGTTCTGTCTCAACGGTCATACACTGCTTTCTCATAACATACTAATGCAATTACTTATCAGCGCGTGGGTAGGTAATCAAGGAAGAGGCTCCGCATCTGCACATCTCCCTGCTTAGACAGGCTCTTTGTATCATTATTGCAGTATAGTGTAGACTGTCAGATACACCATAGCCACTGACAGAGATCCAGTTACTCTCATGGAACAAACAGCCTCTTATCCACTGATACACCAGACTTTTAGTGCCAGACTGAGCTAGTGATTAGTGTTTGTCCATAGCTGCTCCATGCTTCAGCTGAGCTTTTTTTTAGAGAATTCCCAGCACTCTGAGTCAGAGGGTGTTTCAGACACTTTAACATGCATTTCTTTTACCTAAAAAGAGGGTTCAGAAGCAAAGAATGTGGTAATAATATTATACCAAACACAAAATTGGATTCAAAATATTTTTTTAGAAATTGCATTTGTAAGATAGTCTGGTTCTAGCTGGCCACTTTTAGGCTCTGGTACCAATTTGTCTTACTGCTGATAAGCAGCTATTGGACATACAAACCCATTGGAATAAATCATAGTCTTAAAGCAGCTAAACTGACCATTTCTTAAGCCCCATCCCTCTAAGTTTCTGTTTCTACACCTCCTGCTTTAAGCTTTTTGTTCTCACGCAGTGGGAAACAATGATAACAGCAGCAGATTTTGAAATTCAAAGTAATTCAAACAGTGGACTCTTCTTCCAGTTGGCGACTGTCGATTTGTCAGCTGGCACATTTTATAAGCTGTAGCTAACTAGTTTATTAAGCTGACATTAGCTTCATGTATTGTTTGGAAGAGCCATCTCCAGTTGACTTATTTTGACATGAGACTCTTGTATAAGGAATCTTAAATATGCTCTTTCTGGCTATATTTACTTTATATTTTGCCAAAAGTATAAGTATTAAAAGTATGATAAAAGTAAGATCGACTAACCTCAATATTAACATAAACTCTGATAGCATGGACTGGCTACCAGTAACGCTTGGTAAAGCTGAAGTAGTAAGCTAATAGCTGATCATGATAATGTTTGCAGCTTAAGTAAGTGCAGACAAACATGTTTTAATTCATTCCTTTAGCCAATGGTCAGTTGGTAATCTTCTACTCAGCTTGGTATCTGCAGTATCAACTTGATTTGGTTGTTTACTGTAATGCTGATAAATCCATAATTGTTAGGAAGTTTGTTTTTTGTAAGCAGGAGTTGGATGCTCAATTTTGTCAGAGGAAGTCTTCAATATCAGCAATAAATAAAGTGAATACCTGGATGTCTGTTTGCAAAACTACTTCACAGATATGAAAGTGTTTTGTAAGAATGCTACAGAGTGAGTACAGACCCATTGGCACAGTGCAAACCTCTCTGAATGTAATTTCATTGTGAAATAAAGGTGTGAGGAGCATTCATCTGTCACGCAATTACAGTCAGAAGCATAGGACATAATTCAGTTAGTTCGGTTGCAGATAGAGGTAGCTATGAATATAGACAGTCCATGTGAAAATACAAAAAGTGCTACATGACAAATGAACACTCTAATTTTCCAAAAGCACATTCTGCCTCCAGCCTTCACTCAGTAAGCCTAAATGGTTCAGATGTTGCAGTGAATTTTCAACCATTGAAGTGTGCAAAGCCGTAATAAGTGGTTGAATTGAGTGTTTATAGAAAGGAATGATTAATACTTAATACCATATTTTAGAGAGTTTTGGCTCAAATCCTGATGTTGATGACACATTAGTCATTATTATTATGCACGATGTATCATTTTCATAAACGACAGATACCCTTCATACTGGTTTGTTGGCCAACTGGAGTATTTCCAGGCGTCTAGTTTATGATCACAAACCTAAATCACCATGTCGCTATAGTTTTATGTACAGTTTATCATATTTCCAGAGGGAATATGGCCTTAGGGTTTCTTTGAGGATGACTCTTGCCCATTCCTTTCCCCCTTGCAGCCAGATGTGTCGGTACTCTTGCCCTTGGACGACCCCGCCATGCACCAGCCTCTCTCTGCTAACATGGGGGTGTCCATGCGTGGCCTGGAGATTTTCTACTAACCACTGACCTCTGACCTCTACAACATCCCGCCTCTTGACCCCCCCCAACAACTCTTTGACCCCAACCACTACTACTTCCTCTTCCCCACCGTGCCCCTTCCACTTCCTGTGGCACTTCCTGTGTGTGGCAGGTTGGAGTACAGACTCTAGTTTCTCTTTCTCTGCTCAGACCCCTTCATCCCTCCATCCGTCCATCACGCAGGACCCCTCCCCTTCTCCCTCCCGGCTTGTGAGAAGGCAGTGTATCCCCCTCCCCCCCTTATTTTTCTCTGTCAACAAGTGCCTCCATTTGCATGTTTTTTTCATGTTTGTCTTTGTTGTTTTGTCAGATTTTTACTCGTCTTGATGGTTTAATTTGATAGGTTGAGAAAGAAAATTCATTGTGATGCTGTTTTAAAATACTCCTCTGTTACCTCTCTATCACTAATTCCACTTCATAGATGAAGCAAATTTTTTTGTTGTTTGTTTACTGCACCAAAAACGCAAATGTAATCATTCTTCAGCCAATTAAAGAGATTTAAAAAAAGAAGACAAAGTAGATGATGCTAACAAGCATCGTAGCGCAGCTGTTTAAAAGCAGCTATGGGGCCACCTGCAGAGACACATAACCGTCTGCGGGACTGCGGGAGCGTTGATTACATTCCCTTTGTGTGCAAATCACATAATGGGATGGAAGCAAAATATGAGTTTATTGTCCAGCACACTCGTTCCCTATCAGTGTCAGTTGGAAACATCCATCAACTGCAAATGCAGCATCATCAAGTGTTCAATTACACTGCCCCAAGGGACTCCTGGCACGCACTCCACCACAGACTGGATATGAACACATCCATTTGCTAAATTGCTGATGTTGTATTGAGCACCACATCAGAAGCTCATTCCATGTTTACTATGTCACGCAGGGACAGAGAAGATGCCCCCATGGCTCTTCCTTATTGTTTAACAGAAAAGTGACTCCATTGTGATCGATTTTTATGGCTTAGATCGTCCTAGAGGACCAACAATCTGAGGGCCATAAAAACTGCTGATGCTGGGTATTAGAGATGACAGAGGTGGACATACGGACGCGCATCAAAATAATTTAGCCTTGGCTTATCATTTTTCCTCCCTGTTTGCAAATGCTTTGACCTTGCTCTGTGAAATGTATGTTTCATTCACTGAGCGGCCTCCCATTGATTTGTGTTGCTCCTTTTTTTTCCTTTTGTTTTGGGCTAGATGGATTTGCTTTTACCTTGCCATCTGGGCTGAGTAATCACTTGATCCATGTGTCGCAAACAAGTCCATACTGACTCCTCTCCCTTTCTCCTCTCCATCCTTTTTTTTTTTTTTTTTTTTATCCGCAGGCCTTCAACAAAAACAATCTGATTCTGGAGGAAAGAAATAAGTACTTCAACCCACAGCTTGCTGGGAAGACCTATACCAACGCATACTTCACCGACTTCAACACCTACGATGACTATTAACCCTTGATTCAGCTGTTCAGACTCCACACCGTAGTGAGGACACCAACCCTATCATCCATTTTGACTGTATTCTTTTCTTTGTGCTTTGTATTAAGATTCGTGACACCATGCGTGGGATAGTCCCACTCTGAGACTCTATGGCAGCTGGTATGTAATGAAAACACAGACACACAGTGTTGCCAACAGAGGGAAATGCCTACTTTCTCTCAGGTGCCTTGGGGTACACGTGGAAATTTTCGCGGGCAAGTCTTGCCTTGACTCTCACTGAGAAATGGACAACTGGATTTCCCGATGTGGACAAAAAAAAAAAGGGAAAAACAAGAAGCAAATCAAAGAGACTGTGGGAAATGTGATCCCTTTTAACTTTCTTGTGACGCCTCTAAAACAGACCTGCATTTGTAATGAGGGGAAATAACCACGAAACCGCTTTGCATGACTTCATCTGACGTGTTTTCTCTGCCGTTCTGTTTCGTTTTGCATGAATGATCGCATTCCATTTTTTTTTTGATGACTTGCAACCTGCGTTTTTTGCTGGTCTTAGGTTCAGGACTGGTTTTTGTCTGCTGCACAAGTCATAAAAACAAAGGCTGTGGTGACGTCTGATGGCTTTTACCATTTGCTATTGCAGTAATCTCCAGATGGATCAATATCCACCTCCAGTCCTAGAATCAGGATGTAGATATTTGAAGTCTGTGGTCAGGTTTGCCCATGTTTTGGGGTTTTTTGTTTTTTTGTTTGTTTTTGTTAGTTTTTGTTTTTTTTCTGTTACAGGCTCTTCCAGGGTCTAGCAGCTAGCAGTTATTGATTGATTTAATTGTAAGTGTAAAATCTTTTTTGTGTTGAGTTTTTTGCTTTTAAAGGTACATATGTTTTTGTACAGGAAGTTAAGTTTGAAGCCTATGTCTGTAGTTTTTCTTAATACATTTATTCAATGTCTCAAGTGTTTAAAGAATAAAACATTTTCTTTTGAAAAGAAAAAAGTTTATGTGTATTCTGACAAGTAATCAGGATTGTCCATATCAGCCTGCATCAAGTTCAGTCTTTGTCACAGTACTTTTTATATTTTTTGTAAAAAAAAAAAAAAAAAAGTTTTTGAATTTTGATAGTGTTCGCTATTTCTTTGGCTTCTGAGTTATATATGTATTTGTGAGAGCAGGATGTTAATGGCATTTACTGTACAGATGGAGTGTAGCAAATACTATTCTCCTGAATCCCAACTGGAGTTCTAACCATAATAGTATAAGATGAAATCCATTCATCAAGTCAAGATATTTCTGTTCAAACTGTATAACCAAATATTAGGTTATTCAATGGTTCAGTTGCAACTAACTCTTTTTACATGTTTGCTTGTGTTACTGTGCATAAATTAAAAACTGCTTCGTACACAACAGACTTGTCAGAGTTTGAGTTTTACAGATTCACTGGCACATAACTCTTTTCTACAATCTCATTTGTAAAGCTTTGATGTCGTTGAGCTCATCAGGTTTTATTTTCTCTCTGACTCTTATGAATGACCTAAAGATGGCTTCAACTAGAGTGAAAGCAGACAGTGATATAAAGCACTTTCTGTCCAGTGCGGCTTGCTTTGACAACTTTGGAGACTTGTATATTCCTCGAGCAAAACACTGTAAAAGCAAAGTCCAATAAGCCCACACTAGCATTTCATAAATCACTCAAAACCAGAGTAAAAGACTCCCCCCCACTGATTTTTTTAAAAGGAGTCTTCAGCCCGGACTCTGCAGTGACAAATGGCATTGGCAACAGTAGAAGGATACCTGAAGGATACAAATCGTGTGAGGCAGCAGGGTAAAGGAGGAGGGGTCACTGTCTGAAGACCAAACTCTAATCTGTATGATGGGATGTAACACCACACATCGCACTGTTCTCCATCAACCTTCAACCTGACGTCCCATCTGTGTGCAGGGGGTAATGGAGGGGGTGCTATTAATCACCTTGCTATTTGGACGAGGGGGGGCTGGTGCTGATCCAACCCAATGTACGGCCCATCTCTCTCTGCCTCCAGAGAATCAATCTCTCTTTACCTTGACTTCATTCTTGGTACCTGAGAAAGCAATGCTGCAACAGGCACACAGACGTGGGTGTATGAGCAAGTGTGAGTGTACATGTAAGTGGGTGTTAGAGGTTGGAAGAGTAGTTTGAGCAGCTAGAAATGTGTCCATTTCTCTTAATATTGGTTCTCCTTATAACGCATTTCTGGACTACGTGCTTGTTGTATAAAACAGCCATTTGTTCCACATTGACCCCACCAAACCTTGATTGATGAATCATTAATGGATGTACACATCATGTATATTTCCTGTACACTCTACAGCCAGTAGAATAATGCTGAGGCTTTCCTCAGCACTTTCATCATACTGCAAATTTGCCAGCAGCAAAAGCTATGCAGCTCGTAGTCAGTCAGACACATGTGACATTCCACTTTGACAGGAGGGCTGAGGACAATAAATGACTTTCCCAAAGTGGCATTTAGGGACTGTTAAAGGTCACAGCTAAAGGTCACAAGAGCAGAGCTTGTGCATGTCAGAGAAACTGACTCTGTGAATGCTGGCATGTATATAAAGAAGTCAAAGTGTCACGAGATGTGGCTCACAGGAAGAGTTGCAGTGCAATCAGTTTATTGTTTATGTGAGTATAAAAGGTTTTATTACAAACATTCATAGTTGACAGAGGATGAATCCTAATGACTTTAGTGATCCTTTGACATTATGTCTAGTGCCACCAGCACGTCATGTTTTTCACTTATTCAGTGAAATATCTCAACATCTAATGGATTGATTGGCCCAAAATTGAATAAAGACATTCATGTTTCCAAGAAGATGATTCCCTCCGACTTTGGTGATCTCCTGATGTTTCCTATAGCGCCACCATGAGGTTGATGTTTGTAGTTTGAATAAAATATCTCCACAACTATTGAATGGATTGCTATGAAATGTGGTACAGACCACAAAAAGTCCACAGTACAGACTTTCATGTCTCCTTCATCATGAATAACCTTAGTAATGCCCTAAGTTTTCTTTTAGCACCATCATTGGGTCAAATTTTTTATTTGTCCAAAACCTCTGTTTATAACCTAACATATACAAAACTAATGGCATTCCCATCACTCTGAGTACATGGTCTTTAGTGCTGATTATAATGTTAGTATGCTAACATTTTAAATGTCATACCTGCAGTATCTTAATGTTTTCATTTTTTGCTTGATGAAAACTTTTGGAAAGTAAAACAATGTCAGTTAAGGTTACAGTATGTTGTTGCCATGGATTTACAAAAACAACAACTGACAATAGTTACAATAGAAAGGTAAAAACAAATATTAATTTAAAAATAAGTCTGTTGTATTAATTAGTATTAGTACAAGCATTACTTCAGATACTCAAGGTTTCAATCAGAGTCTTGAGGTTTATAAATACCTCAGAATATCTCATTGTTCTGAATAAATCCATAAACCTAATTTTGATTAGTGCAAATATCAATTCTAATATGTGACAATATTGATGAGAATATTGACTCATAAACATCCTATCCAGAGTGGGAAAGCTCTGCTTCCATGCTCATTTTCTGAATATTTGTCTGATTAATACCCACATTATGTGAAATGGATTTACTATAAATAGCTTTATCCAAATATGAGCCAGGATTCTCTGTGTATAACCATTTTGCTCATGAAGCGTTCAGGAGCTCTGTTAATTAGCACCCTGTATACAGAGGGCTCTGAGTGGCAAACAAGGTGAGTGAGTGAGATTGTTCCTGTCAGGCAGGTAACAGAGCGTGAACATCCCATTAAACACCTCTCCTTCCTCTCGAGACCAGTTTTTCTCTCATTCACATGGATCACTGTGCTTTCGACTGGCCTTTCGACACCTCCCTGAGCAGATCCACCACCTTGTCTGTACTGAGTATCGGCAGAACTAACTGTACAGATATTTCAAAATTGCGACCCCAGTCTACTAGTGGCCACTGCAGCCGCTGTGGATATTCAGAGCCGGCTGCTAATCCAGCCAAACTATTTAATCATGTGTTACTGAGGAAGTTGTAGTTAAGTCTGGTACGAGACCCCATGCAGTCAGCGCAGTAAGTTCTGAAAAATGCTTTCAGGAAGGAAACCCAGTGATAAATGTATGCTGTTGCGTTATGTTTGTACGAGCTGGGAGAAGTGATGGAAGTAGATGTTGACTAAACAACCCCGGGGAAGACTGAAGACTGCTGAACAATTAATGAGCTGTCATGAAATGGTGTGTTTTTTGCAGTAAGGAAAATAACTGTGATTACCGATGTCTGTTATGGAGTGGAATCCTTGAGCAGGGGGTTGCAGTAAGTATCGGTTTATCTGTGCACACATGCACACACAGACACTTTGAATTAGATATTTTTCACAGCATAACACTGCTGAGCTATAGCTTACCATGCACTCACTCTGTATCTGTTTTTACCTGAGGCCAAGGTGAAACTTTGTGGATTTACACTTCATTTGTTGCTGTTTTGAGGATGTGAATAGACCACCTCAGACAGAAGATTCTTTAACTATCCCCCAATGCATTAGAGCATCCCCTTAAGTATTATATTTCTCTGTATGTTTTGAAGCAAACATTCCTTAATTCAGCCTCAGTCCAGATTAACATTACTACAGTATGTATTCACAACAAACAGATGACAGAGATTTTTTTAAAGCAGCTCTAATCTCCATAACCCCCTTGCTGCCATGCTTAAAGAAAAAATATTATTCATTTTGGTGACATCTTCTAGGAAAATTGTGTTTTAGCCACTCAGACTCCGAATCCTATACTCATTACGTTAGCATCTGCCATTGGTGTAACTTTCCAAGTTTCCAGATAGCACAGCAGTTCTCTGTTCTCTACACAAACTCTCCATTTTCTTCATTCTTTGTCCCAGACAGAAGGAAGCACAACTTCCAGCAGCGCTCACTCAGACAGATATGTGTGGGTAGATAGGAAGCTGGCACGACACTGCAAGTTCCGTCATGGCAGACTGAAGGATGAATGTCACCGTAAGCGCTAATGCCAGTTGAGAGATGCCACCATAGATTCCACCCCAAGACATCTGGAATCCCAGGTGTCCGTCCCGCCGATCCAGGTCTCAGCTGCAGGAAGCCAAGAGTCCTCGTGGATGCCAAGAGCCTCGCAACACCAGCCAAGCCACACTGAAGCTTATCAGCTCCACCACAACCCTTTATGGGCCTATTCACCTCAATCAAAGCTGTTATTTAGGTAACGAGCCAAGATGGCGGATATCGCCGCGCTCCAATTACCCTATGTCTCCTACATCTTTCCCTGCCAGCTTCCCCACAAGCCCTGATTCTCCTCAGTGTGCCCAGCTGCTCTGGCGCTGCTCCGCTTCCTCAGTATCAGTGCAGAGGGAGACCTTTCAGAACAGAAGAGCTCTGTCACCGCTAGATACATTCACAAGGGCTATTGATGACTGTCATGTTGTTTGGTATAGCAGGTCGTATCAATAGTGGGGAAGTGTCTTTCAGAGTGCAATTGCGGTGGCTGACTGATGTTCAATAAACCCACTCAGAGCTGCAATCAGATTTTTTAATAACATATTAATTATAATGATTATAGTAGAAGCAGCTATAATGGTCGTTTACTCCAAGTTCCTGATCACTCATCACCTGAAGAGATCATTATTGCTACCTGCAATGAGAATGAGTGATTACAAAATTGCAAAGTGTGTTTTTCTCCGTTGCTGTTGACATATGAATGACCTGAACATAAATTAAACATTTTTCAAAGATATGAAACATAGTAACACATTGCTGTACATTTTGTCATAGTAATATTGTCATATTTTAGCATAGACACACCTTTCCTTTACAGTTGTTTTTTCATTGCTGTAACCCTGCACTTTCATTACCCATGTATGCACTTTCATTCATTTTCTCTTAATTTTCCACTGTTTCACTCTTTAAATCACTTTGAATTGACTTAGTATAAGAGTTGTGCTCTACAAATAACCTTGATACTTAAATTTGTAATTTGTACCTCCCATTGTTCCACATGTAAATGTTTTTTGTCCTATTTTGTTTTATCTTACTATATATGTATAGATTGTATTTGTTCTCACATTGCTGTAGAATCATCACATATTTGGTATAGAAGTATAATCTCACTCAGCACATCTTTCAGTTAATTCAGATTAAACCTAAACTGTAGGTAATTCAACTCAGAACTCAGTTTGCCTACCTTTACCTAAAAGGATGGTCAAAAACCTTTACATTTTTGAATATATAAGGGTGAATTACTTCGGTAGACACTGGTCATTAGGTGATCATAATGTATTTATTCAGGTCTTTCTTTATCATAAACAAGCAGTACAATACGACCACCATGTCTTTCACACACTGAAGAGTAAGAAGCCACTGAAAGTGTTATTTCCATCATCAGAAAGACCATAGCCAGAGGGAAGGTGCATGTACACTAAATCTCCCTTGTTTAATTGAAGAGTTAATGCATTGGACAGGTACAAATGGCCTTCATTATTGTTGTAATCCCAGTTGTAGATTAATTTCTAGTTATTGTGGTAAAAGTGAAGACCAAAATATCCCCCACTACGGTAGTCAAAGGCAGTGAATCTGAAGTAATAGACTCCTCTGACCGATGCTATGAACATGCCTGCATAAGAAGATGAGTAAAAAGAGGTTACTATATCAAGCATTGTGACTGTTAGAATAGTGAAAGTGTGCTTGAGTCTGTCTGTTGAACTGTACCTAAATTGCGACTGTAAGCATTGCCAACGTTAGTGAAGATTTTGTCGTACTTTAGAAGGATTTCTGAGTTGAATGGTCCCACCGAACTGGTCAAGCCAACAGAGAAAGCAATCTTGCCTGTAAATAAAGTGATATTTTATCAGTGATTACATTATTAGGTTAACATATTTCAATACTTCCAGTTAAACCATAGCTTTAAAATATTTTATATAAAGAAATTGAAACTATCTGAGAGATCAGGAGGCCTTGAGGTTAGAGAAAGTCTGAAAGGTTTTTGTACTGCAAGTCTGTCACAGTTATGAGCATTTTTGACAGCAAACTCACGTGTAATGTATTATTATGTACATGCAGAATATAAGAAGAGTTGATAAAGTCTCCCCAACGATACATCAAGCTCAGCACAGCAGGGATTGGAGAGTTGCTCTAAACTCTTCATTAATACATAAATTAATCTGTAATAAATTTTTAAAATGCCAGGTCGAAAGAGACCACCCAAAAACAATCTGTATACCGTGATGGCGAAGAATTTGTATAACATATATTTTATTATTATTATTATTATTAATATAAAAAGAATAGATTCAATTTTCCATATGGTAATGTCAGTCCAGGAAGTTATTAAACTCTGAGCTGAAAAAATTGAATTTAAGGGATTTTCTCCTCTTTAAACCCCCTCATTTTTGAGGGTTAAGTCGACTGCTATATTGCAAAATGTGCATATGTTATAGTGAGAGGAGCATGACTCTTCACCTCTCTTCTCTCAGAGTAACAGTGTTCTCAGGTTGTCTGTTTGAATTTATTAAATATATGTGTGTGAACTGCATACATACTACATTGAAATTCTACAGGTGATTTTCATATGCAGTGCATTCACACTACAAAAATAACAAGTGGAAGAACAATTAAAAATGCCAACATTCACAGTAAAATTGCTTGTTTTTTTAGTGTGGTGTTGATGGAACCCATATTGTCCCAAAATACAATGCACAACTATTCACACCTCACAAAAAGGGATATTAACTAATTTTTTGGCCACTAGGAGGCAGTAGAAACGAGTTGTGAACACAATATGTCATACTATCACCTTTTAAGTTGATATGGCGAATTTGTGAGGAAACAGTTGCTTCTTTACGTATTGTAATCAGTAATACATATCTACCACTATAACCCAGCAAAAAGTGATATGAACTAATTTTTTTGGCCACTAGGGGGCAACAGAAACAAGTTGTGAACACAATACAACATATCAGCTTTTACTGTTACTGTTATTGAGCTTAAGTATTCTGTATCCTTTGAGTAAAATGGAAAACCTATATGGCACAGACATTATAGCTATTTTATCTTATTTTATGTGACTAACTTGGGCTTTCCAAAAAAAGCAATATGTAACCTTATATCATCAAAGTCATTAGTCAGTGTTACCTGCAGTCTCTTTCTGCAGTTGCTCTATGTCAATATTTTGGAGCTGCAGTTCAGTCACGGTGCTGTTCAGGTCCGCTCTCAGAGTCATAACTTCCATCTTCTGCTCCTCTGCTTCTTTTTCATTAGCTGTCATTCTCAAGTCGACAGCATTCAATCTGGTTTCTTGCTCTGAATGTGCAGAAAGAAAATCATGATAAATGCCGATTGACAATTAGTTAGTTGGATTATTATTATTGTAATCAGTAATAAATATTAGCAAATGTTAGTAATTAGTCTAATCAGTGGAAGTTGTTGGATAATTTCTAATAGTTTTTAAGAGGAAAAGAAACACTACGCTGAATCCCACATTCATGCTTTTTCGAAGATGAGGTTAGCAGGTTCTGGTAACTGTGGTAACTTCCTCTTTATGTGTGAAGGATGTTGTATTGTTCAGAGAGGTTATGTGAGAATGAGCTTTGATTTGATCACAAATTGAATTTTAGAAGTATTAGTAAGTCCACTGTAATATAATTTAGAACTCCCACTGGTGTGATGAAATTTTCAGATGCCCTTGTATAATAATTGAACCTGAAACTTAAAGCCTCATTCAGACACGACCCCCGCTGGAATAAAGTAAGGGTTTGGTTCAGTAGCCTACCTGTTTTTGCTTTCTCAAGGCCCTGTACAATTATCTTCTGGTGTTGTACTTCAGTCTCAGTGGTACTCAGCGCTCCTTTTAGAGTGGCCACTTCCTTGCTCTGATTGTCCAGGTCTTTCTCACTGGCTGCCACTCTATGTCCAATACCTGACAGTTCTGCTGATAGCACTAGAATTTTAAAGAGGGAAAAAAGCACAAGCTGCTAATATGCATTCAACATATCTCCAACCTATTGTAAATACTATCATAACAAATAACGTGGAAATATTCAAAGCAAAGCCTTGAGCAAAATTCATTTATGAAATAAAATAAAATGATTCAATATTTCCACAAAAAAAAAAAAAGCCAGTGCTGGAAGTCATAAAAATTGACACCTTTAAACCAACAAATAAACAAACCAGAAGATTGGCTTTGTGGAAACTGTTTGTTTGAGCTTTTACATCCAAACGACTTGTATTTCACTGCAGCATTGACAGTCATGAAGCGGGGAAATGTGCCCATATGCCGGTGAATCACTGTGGGTATTATTTCTGCATCCATAAAGTCAGGATCCAATTTATTGTCATCCTCAGAAGAAACACCGCATCCTGTGATGCTATTATAAATCAGTTGTTTGTTGCAGAATATTTTGTGATATTGTGAGTTGCTTTCCCTCAACCTTCCCTGTGTAGTTTTTACATCAGATAGTAACTTTTAAAAGTACTTTCCATAAACAGACAACAGCCTGGATATGAATACAGTGCAGTGTCATGAGGTTGAACTGCTTCTTTTGACCACTGATGCAAGTCTTAAAGCAGAAAAGTTTCACACTGATACAGTGCAAATATCTAACCGTAGCCATTATTGCTGAGGTTAGATATTTAGATAGAAGACAGTTAGAAAAAAGGCAACTGACTCGAATGCCAACTAGAGGTACAGCTTAACGGACAGGTTCAAAATTTCCCAAGTACGTCTTAAAACAACAGTCAGTTGTCCATATGAACACTGAAACAGGTTTCACTCGATGTAATAATTCCTCCAGTTCATACAGCCCATTAAAAGATTCCTTCCTAATGTGCTAAGTGATGGGGGACAAAATTCACAGTCCTCATTTTGTGCAAAAACATATTCGAAAGTGTATCTGAAATTAATGTGAGACTTCAGCAGCCTGAGTTATTCAAATCAAGTGGATATCTTCAGCCTTTTTAGTACAACATTCCCTCTTTGTGTTTCCCTGGACAGTGTTTTTGTTGAGCGGCAGTGGAAGCATAGTAACAAAAAGAAGGAATTTTACACTAATAAGGCTGTAACTTCGACAGATATCTATTTGAATTGAATAATTTGGACAGCTGAAGCCTCATTCGGATGCATATTGAATTTGTTTTTTGCACAGAAAGAGGATTTTATCCCCCATCACTTAAATTGTAAGCACATTTGGTGTGGATATTCTAATGCTCAGTATGAACAGAAGGAATTATTACAGCAATCAAAACCAAGTTTCAACAAGTTTCAATGTTCATATGAGCACCTGACTAAACCTGACTAAAAATTGTGAACCTATCCTTTAATGTTTTAACGCAATCAGTGTCTACTGGTGCATACTGTATCAATAAAAAATAAAAAAATACCACCATTACATCTTGGTTTTATCTTCTTGGTTTAGTTCTGCCTGTATCATTCAAATGGGATCCCTTGTTTAGTGTTTTCTTTTCAACAGTCTTTTTTAATGGTGTCATGGCCTTCACAGCCAATTATTCATCAGGAATTGTGGAGTGGCACCTTAATGGTAATTGCACACTGTTGAATAGTGTTTCTATGGCTCTCTGATTTGGAGGGATTGACACCAACACCTCATATTTATCACTGATGCTTCATGTCTGAATAATATTAGAACAATCCACTGTAGCTAGACTACTGGAAGTGTCAACTTGAGGTATAGCTGTATAGTTTGGTCAATTAATGATAAGAAAAAGAAAAAATATCCTTTCAAAGAGTAAAATCGGAACAATAAAATCATGCACTACAGTTTCTTGGTGACCCACAGATCTGCTCTCTGCACCTCCACCTTCTTTGACATGAACCCCGGTTCAGCTGTCAGAGGCAGAACTTTGCTCCTCTCCTCCTCTGCCTGAACCTCACTTTCTCTCATTTTGGTCTCCAGGTTTCTCAGCTCTACCCTCTGCTCCACCACCACGGTCTCCAGGCGGTGCACCATGTCTTTCAGCTTTTTCAGCTCATTCCAGATTTCTGCAATGGTGCAATGGACGGGTCGGATGTCTGAGCCACCCCTGATGACAGGAAGAATAGCAGCACTGTAACAGTCACTGAACCCCTCATTTTGAAAGAACACATCTTCACATTTGAGCAGCTCAGGCAACTCACTTGCTTTTTATGTGCTGAGTATGATGGGAATGTAACAGGTATCCAGCAGAAAATTATCCATTTCATGTCAGCAGATTGTTAGTAAAAAACAAAAAACAAAAAGCTGTTAATCTAATCTGACTAGTTGTGGGAAGAGTAGAACCTGTTTTACATGGCAGCGTTTCAGTGTCAAACTTGTCACTTGCAATCCACAAGCAAGTTTCCATAATACAAACAAAGGCATAAAATCATAAAACTGTTCAAATACATTGCTGCACAGTATGTGTACAATTATGAAAAAAAAAATCTGTGTAGGAATCACAAAGACTTGGACAGGGCTGGTGAATCAGTATCATTTTTTTCTATTACCCCAGTAGCTGGTTGCAGTTAACCTTCCATAAGTGTGTATAACTGAATACACACTGGAAAAATTACATCCTAGAAAGTGTAAAATTAAGGATAATGACTGCTGAGAGGAACCAAAATTCCAGGTTGTTCCAGTCTTTCTTTCTCTGTGATCAACAGTGAGCAAGAAGCACTACTGGATCATAAAAAATGTATTTGAAAACATTTTCAACAGTCATTTTTAACTGAAATTGAAAAATATAATGAGTAGTACTGTGACCAAATCAAAATCAGTCATGCGTTGTGCTGCTCAACAATCAAACTAGGACTATACAATAGGAAACAAACCACGATATTCAAAAATATTTATTTAATTCCAACAATGTTTAATAAAATGCAATTTAACCGATTCCTAGCATGAGATTACAGTGAGCCTTTAGTGACATTCCTTATTAATTCCTTCATATGTGAGTCTCTTTGCTTTCATCTTTCCAAGACTGCAGCCAGGTAGAATAAAAAACTACATTCACAAGTTAACAGTATAGCCTGTAAATTTCAGTCCTGTGTCAAGGTCTGTGAATATGTACTGTGGCACTGCCAGCTCTCGTCTAAATCAAGCTTACTGTATACTTACCGCACCGGTCTGTAACTAAAGCCTGCTTATTGCCAGTGGTGAAAAATAGCTGATTACATATTTCATGCTCTTTGTTTACTTGAGCCTGCAAATGTGAGGTCATTTGATATTTCCAGGAGTCATTGAACCTGAACCAACTCCCTCAGTGTCGCCACCATTTACTTAGTGTTTAGGTTGAGCCTTGAAATATATGTTTTTATTCCCATAGAGCAGTAACGATTTAACATTGTTTCCCATGGCAACATGAATATGGGTTTGATTTCAGCAGGTTTGAGGCAGGGCTGCTGCTGGCCGTGTGGGTGCCATAAGCGTAATTGGGGGTATAGCATAACTGTACAATAACAGTATATATTACACTAGAACTAACTATAGAACAGGCAAAAAAAAACACACACACAAATATTTGGAGGTGCAATCTTCTTCAATAAAAAAAGCAAAGAAATATATTTTCATTATCAATGTGATTTTGTGACAAGTGATTTTGGGGACACCACACTGTATAAAAGTGAAGTTATTGAATATTTGTGTAGTATCTCTTTTCGGTGTTGCACTCTTTAGACGGTCCCTGCACACTCGTCTGTGCATGGTCCAGCTCAGAGGACGGATTGTTTGAGTAAATTAGGTTGTAGCTTGTTTATTACAGTAGGAAAAAGGTGTTGTTTGTGTTTTAGCAGTATTTCGCTTATAAATTTTTGATCAAATCTGTGAATATATTGCCAACTTTACCAAGATGCTGTTTGGTGCCCCCTCCGGCACTTGGTGTACGGCACACAGTGCATGATGTACGTGTATGTAGCAGTGGCACTAGTTTGAGGTCATATTTTCTAGTTGAGTGCAAACGTCCTGACCTCATACAGTATTATCTTTTATTCAGTGCTATTCAGAGCAGCACAAGACACTGTGTTTTCATATGGACTGGATTAGAGAGCAAGAATAACGTGTTTTAGTCTGTAAAAGTTTTCTCTTTAAATTTCCTCAAACCTTTTATGGCTCTGTGGATAGCAATGTCAATCTGTTGTTCAGTCCACTACTTTGGTCCAGACTAAATTATCTCAACAACTAATTGGTGGATTACCATGAAATGTACAGATTCATGGTCTCCGGAGGATGAAGGCTACTGACTTTGGTGACCTCTCTACTTGCGCCACCATGAGGCTGACATTTTTTTACTATTAGTTAAACATCTCAACCGTTGGATGGATTGTCATGACATTTGGTACAGACATTCATGTTTGTTTCCATGTTTCACAGGATTATTTGTAATCACTCTGATGATCCCCTGACTTTTTTCTCTCTTATATTGTTAAATATCTACTTGATGGATTGTGAAATAATCAGAGGCATTGATACAGTGGTGAAAGAAGCATTCAGGTTATTTACTGAAGTGAAAATAACAAAATCATACTATAAAAATACTCTATTACAAGTAAGAGTCCTGTATTTACTTGAGTAAAAGTAAAAAAGGATTGGAAACAATCATATTTTTATAAGATGACCACATGTTCTGTATGTAAACACTTCATCTGCAAAGTAACTATAGCTGTCAAACAAAAGTAAAAAGTAAAATATTTCCTTTTGAAATGTAGTGTGGTAAAAGCATAGTACCACAATCTCAAAATCATAGTTAAGTCATGTGAGATATGTTTTCATCACATAATTCTCATGAATGCACATCTATCCTGTTTCGGGAAGACTTGGTTTTAGGCCAACAGGTTAATGATTACATTCATGCACATGTGACTCCTGTTCAGTCCTATTTGGATGCTGGATGTCGTCTGACATTTTCCAAGAAGTCCCCATCACTGACCTACACTGTTTTTTTCAGATAAGCCTTTGAGTTTCAATTAAGTCTAAAGTCAGGTTAGAAATGGCTTTTCATACGTTTTGTAAAGGAACACTGAGGACTCTGTTGGTATAAATATGGACCTCTAGTCCTTTTTGGAAATATGTCTACATTATTAGAAAGTCTTTGAATGTTTGAAAGTTCAAGTTAAAGTTCCACCAACATCTAATGTCCCAACATTTTTTAAAAAAAGACACTCTTTAATTTCCCCCTGGGCACTCCTTTTCATTTTTCTTTCCATTACAGCACCTGCTATTCCACTAGTTTGCTTTTTGCTGTGACCAGTCATGCAGAGACTGAATGACTAAAACCAGGAAAACTGACGGTGACAGGTTAGCTAATAATTTTAACAAAAGACATGATGCACGTCATGGTGTTTGACGAAGCTCTGTGAAGGCTCTTGAGGTGTGATATAAAAATCTTTCTACTCACACATTTTCACTGATGGTGGTGGACAGGAAAGGTAATATGTGTGAAGTATAGGTGGTGGATGGATGATGCATGTTGTAAGACTGATGGAGCTTTTGTTTCATAAATCTCCAACTCCTGCACATACCTGTATGACGCTGTTGGTGTGCTTGTATGAAACCTGAATCTAGCACTATTTGCATAATTAGCTCAAAGACACTTTTTTCTTTTTCAAAGACATTCTTGTTGTTTACTTTTACTTATTTGTCTCACCAGATGGCTGGAGTTTACTGCATTAAAATCATTCACATTAGTGTCAAGTAAGTTGTCAATCACAGATATGCAAACAAATTTTCTTTCATATGCTATATTGTCTGGGTGACCTCCTAAAATGTTTACCGTTCATTATAGTCTCCCATGTGGAAAATCCATGACATCTGGCCCCTAAGAGGGCTTAAACAAACCAGAAAAAGTGTTTTAAAATATTATTTGACCCAGGTCTCAGTCTTGGTTGTGGAAGCATGAAGCAGCATAGCTGATATCTCATTAGTGATGGAGTAGAGGTCAGGGTGAAAAACATAGCACTCATCACCTGCTGGATGAAAAATGAAACCTTTCATGAGCCACAGGAAGGGAGGAGATGAGAGAGAAAAAAAGAAAGTCGGAGAAAGATAGAAGTCGACAGAAAGAAGACAGGTGGTGGAGGCGATGGATACAGGCAAGAGTGAAAACAAGACAGAGGGAGTAACTCGTATTATTACCTCTTCTAGTAGTGTAACATCTTTCATTTTTACACATTTATGAAGTGTTTTTTTTTTTTTTTTTCACTTTACTGGTGTTTTCAGAATTTACAGCAACATCCCTCCAAGGTATAGTTTGCCTGCTTGATTAATGAAAGCACTCAACATAGGCATTGAAACACTTAAGGGATTCATGCGCATAAGAAAATTGATTACCTGTAACCAGAAAACAATGCAGAATGAGAAAGTGTAATGACTGGGCACCTGTTTTACTTCACGATCATTAAGGTCCAGGAAAGCAATCATCATGTTTTGTAAGACTTAAAAAAAAAAAAAAACAACAAAAACATTAATTTACAACAGAATGAAACATTAATATCACACAGATAGGAGTCTAGTTCTGTTTTGATTACAATAACACTTTACATTGAGCAGATACACAACTATCTTTCTCTTTCAAATGTGAATAACTTTGCAAGAACGCATTTGAATCTGAAGTCAATCACAAAGGCTGTTTAGGGCAATGGTTCTCAAAGTGGTGTCCGGGGACCCACAGAGGTCCTTGAGGGGATTCCAGGAGGTCCTGGCAAAAAGAAGAATAATTTATTTTCACTTTAATTCCATCCATAAGTAACACAGTGACAGAATGTATGACTATTTTTGTAATGGGTTTCATACACTTTCTGTAATAAAACATCTAAAAGCAAAAGTCTTATCAGATGAGGGACCCTGGGACAAAATCTTATCAAATGAGGGTCCGTGGTCTAATTTGTTTCAGTTTCGGGGTCCTTGATGTGAAAAAGTTTGACTGGTAAAGGGGATTAATCAGTGTTAATTTACCTTATTTATAAAATAACCAGTAACCCATCCCTCTCTACTTCTTTACAGCTAACAATTAAAATCAGACTTTACTGCTCTGGATTAAACCAACTCTTCATTTCACCACCCCATTAGATTCATCTTCTCTGCTAATGGGCCTTGTGATGAACTATTGATCTACAGCAAGGTGTCTCAGGAAGTAGAGAAGTCTGCACCAAAGAAACCACACTAAAAAGAAAGAATATCTGCAAAAGGTCCTTTTTAAATTTCAATATTCATTATAAGTTTTTAGTTTTCAATACTCATAGCTGACTGGTTGCTATGCCCCCATTCTCTAGAATGACACATAATGCTGTTTACAATAATAACAGTGGCTCAAAATTTGCAACAATATCTGAAACAGTGGGTCCTCGATTTGACACAAAAGTGAAGAAACAGGTTTCTCATTTCCAGCCGACAACCGTGGATTTTGACAGCTGAAATGACAACTGTCGCTATCAGATCTTATCAACTATAGCTTGCTTAGGCTAATGCTAAAGCTTAAAACTCTGCCTGTTGGTTGAGAACTCCAGATGACTTTTCAATGTTTCCAGGTGCATGATGGCTACATACTGCCAAAAGACTGAGGCTAACATGTCACAGGCATATACTATATATAAAGATGGTAGTAAGCACATAGCAGACATGTCTTCAAATCTTATTAACAGTCAGCATCCTCGCCAGCTGGGTACAAGGAGTAGCATTGTTCATGTAGCCCAAGTAATTACTGTATTATTAAGAAAAGCATTATCGAAATGTTAAAGATAAAACCACAGTTTCATTCATCCCCTACACTTTTGGAAGACCAAAAACAAAACACTCCCTCCATATTCTCAGTTAATTGCCTCGAAATGTCTTTTAACCTCATATGTCCCTAGTAGTTAGTAGCATTTTGATTGCATGAAACTATTCAACACCAAACTGGACAAGTGAAAGCAAAGGTCACAGTGTGAACAGCTCACCTTTTCTAAATGAATGTTAATCAATCATTAACCCGTCTAACACAAATGCTAGTTTGTCAACATGCCCTTTCCTTTCAGCAAACAAATGGTGATTACTTTCACCTCAGACCACCTTGAATGGGAAAAGAATATGATGAAATATCAGCAAGAAATTGTCTTGCATGGTAAAATTCCTCCTCAGCAATGTGATATCTGTTATTAGTGATGAGGTTTTTCATTTCCACAAGAGGATCAGATACATTAGGGGGAAAGAGTGAGTGATGAAGGTAATTAGGATAGAGGTTGTCCTATATTGACCTCTGCTCTTCAACCTTCTCCAGACCTTTAAGGACTTTTCTTTCTGTCAGAGGCCAGTTCTGAATGAAAGATTAATAAGATCCATCTGAAGGCTGTGATCGGGTTGTGATTATTAATACGGCTTCAGACTTGCATGTACTGTCATCTTAGAGGAGAAGAAAGTGATTTTCTTCTTATTACTCATCTATATATTTACAAATGCTTTTTATCTAGAGAGGGAAAATATGATAGGCAATCTTGCATGATATGCAGTCTGTAATTATCCTGAATCTCATTGATTTACTCCACATCCAGACTCCCCACTGGTAGTCTATAGAGACAGATATGAAGGCTCCAACTGGATTGTAGTGGTTCAAACACGGCTTTATTAAATTTCCTACAGTTCTCCATTTATTCATTGTGTGCTTCGCCTGCTGCTTGGTAAGATTTGCAAGGCAGTAGAATTTGATCCCTCCTAGAACAAATTGAGATGTACTGTACTTGCAGCGCTCAGCAGTAGGGCCATCCAGCAGCTCAGAGAAGCCATGTTGTGCTGACTAGACTTCAGCGCTCACCTCACCACACACATACACCTACACAATGGACCTTTATTCTCGTGTGTTGCAGAGAAAACCAAAAAGTGTGCATGTGCATGTTTCTCTGAGTGTGTTTCGTGCATGCGCTTTTGAGTTTAAAGGCTATATGAAATTTAAAAGGATGTGTAGGTTTGTGTAAGTTCACATACTGTATAAACTGTATGCAAATATGATGCTGCAATGCTAAACGAGAGGAGAGGTTTAAGAGTAGGATGAGAAAAAGCAGGTACCATCTCTAAGAGTTTTTTTTTCTCAGACAGTGAGAGCAGCGGTCAGGATGATTCTAGGTTTTAGACACATAAACACCTCTGAGAGCCAGCTAGGGGCCTCTGAGTTCATAGGATTGATGTTGCAAAGCCCTATCTCCCACTCAGTTTCTCTCACGCACAGACGCACACATGCACACAGAGCTCTTTCTCAGCCTCCCTCCCTCCATCCCTTTATCTCTCTCTTTCTCTTTCCCTCCTGCCCTCCCAACTCACCTTTTCTCATGATTAGATTGACTAGCTTTGTTTTGGGCCCAGCAGCTCAGGGCTAGAGAACCACTATAAAGGGGAATTGCCTTTAACCGAGAAGAGGTTTGTCTCAGCTTGCTGTTGGCTCCTGTTTTGAGCCACAGGGTATTCAGTGTGCATTGCAGCACACCGTCTGTATGCGTTATCCCTGGCCCCTGGCCAGGCGAGGCAGATCACTTCTCTCAGGTTGAGTCTATTCACCTTTATTTGTATTGCATACCCCTTTTTAAACCACTATGGAAACATCAGTCAGAGCCACAAAGCTTGGAGTAGCAGCCCTACCTCAGCAACTGAGCTGAAAGTAAATTGCTACGATCATCTTTTTGGGAATTTATATTTATGGCAAATTCAAAATCAAAGAACATGGTCCACTGCATCTTATATTGGTGTGACATTGAGTTGTCCTAGAAGTTCTTTCTGTGTGACCGTTATGGGCATCATAATGAGGAATGGACGCACTTACGGAGTGAACGCCACAGCAGTATATCAGTGGATTTATGCTTACAGTTGCCTTGCATATGGGTACCACTACCTTCTTTTGTTTTTTCTTTACCCCCTGGCTACTTTCCTTGGGCATCATATCAATTTGTCCTCATTTTGCCTCATCCTGTGGCAGTGGTGTGAAAGCTGAGATGCAGACAGGGGAAGAAAGGTGTGTGTGTGTGTGTGCGTGTGTGAGAGAGAGAGAGAGAGAGAGAGAGAGAGAGAGAGAGAGTGTGTTTGTTTTTGTCAGACAGAAGAACTGAGCAAGAGAGAGAGAGAAAGGACTAAAGAGGGAGACAAGAAAAAGAGAAATGGTGGCGAGAATGGCAGGTGGTGGGGGGTAGTCTGGGTTTCTTTCCGTGTCACAGGAAGAGTGTCTGGCCCGTAACGAAATGCCAACCAAATGAGGACGGATCAGGGGGCCGAGCGTAAGCCACCCTGAGCCCCCATTACTGAGCGCAGAAGACGGATGGGACCGTTCGTCCCGAGAGAGAAGAGAAACACTCACACACATTAATACACACCCTCACATTTACACCCACATGCACAAGCCTCAAGGACACAGTGATACACAAAAAAACACACATTTACTCCATACAAATAAATAGATGGAGGCAAGTAGATAAAGTACCTCGATCCTTAGAGAGGTTATAATATATCCAGGGCATATATGCTCTATTCATACACTGACACTGATTCAGAATAAAACTCTCCATTGAGGATGTAAATCCAAAGACATTAGGTGGCAAATGAAAGCCCAGACACTGATTCACTGACAAAGATACACATACTTAACACAACAAATGTCTCACTACGAATAGAAGCTGGCTATGATCATTTGCAGATGGCAAATCAACCATGCAGCCAGCAACCATTGCTGTACCCAATGACGATGAGTGATGAAAAATAATGTCATAAATTTGTATCTCAAAACCAAATTTCAAATATTCATTTGGCATTTCAGAACGCTTAAGCACCCAAATTGTTTGCCTGTCTTGGCTTTCAGTAGACTCTGTGTTGCCTTTGAAACAATCCAGATCAAAAAACACTGCAAATGATTTCCTCCTATTGTTCTTTAACGACTGCAGAAGTGTAACTTTATGGGGCATGACTAAAGCACTTCTTCTTATTAATGTTTCTGGTCAATGGCTTCCATCAAAAGTAGAACAGAGGATCAGAGGAGCAGAAGCGGCTGAATAAGGGAGATTTATGGAGTAACCCTGACGGTACTAGACCCATATCAAACGGCACGACGGCAATCAAGTCTTTTACAATGGCTGAGCATCAGGCAGTTCTCACAGTGTAATACAATACTAATATCACCCCAGCTGTGAGGAGAGGAGGTCAGAGAGGTTTCAACTTATTCAGTGAGTAAGAGCACTTACACTAACTGCTGTTTATATCAAGTTTTAATGGTCGCACACAAAGCCTTGTATCAATTTAAGTTGGGGAGGTGTTATTCATTACACAATTATTACATATTGCATCTTTGATACTACATTCAAACGTTTCAATGTGGTATATTGTGATTATGAATTTTTAGTGTTTCAAAAAGGAGAGATTAATTGAAATATATTTATTGAAGTTAGCAACAGAGAAAGACTTTGGTGATTAAACTCCATCGATTTGAAGCATCTTCATTAAGGGCCCCCTCCAGACCTGCTTTACAACATATAACTTACAGTCCTCTGCTTGGAATAATATGTGTTTGATGTGGCTTTTCCACAAAACGAGGTAAAATTGCTTCTACCCCTTCTTCCTCATTAAAAAATCCAGAATCTATGTACAAGCAGATATTGTTCATTTCAAAAGTTTAATTGCTGGACACAACATGTCTCCTACTTCACTGAAAAGTCCATTCTCAGTGTATGTGCACTGGAGGCTTCACATTTCCACATCACACTTGTGTGAGTTGCATATTGGACCATGATTGGCTCCAAACTAGTGGTGATGTCACAAATCATGCTGGTAGGCACACGCCTTTAACTCTGAATTAAGATTTAAGGTAAGCACAGAGAAACTTTCCACTTTCAGCAGATTAATGTGAAAACAGCCTTCTACCTACACTGGGGTCTAGACACTGGGGGTGGTAAAGTAGAGCCAGTAGGTGGTTGATGGAAACTCTCGGTCCAGTCTTCCTGGACATCCTGGAGGTCATGGTGGTGAAGGGAAGGTGGTGGGTTGTGCTAAAGTAGGTCTGAAAGATAGAATGACAGAATTGCATCCAGGGACTATTAACTTTAGGAACGGAACTGGACTGTGACAGCTCAAGAGGGTCCAACTGTAGCACCTCAGACCGCCCCCCTCAGGCCCCTCAGCAGCAGTGCCAGATGGGAAATGTTTAAGTATTGTACCAGAGGCTTAAAATTATAGTACTTTGAGGAAACTTATCATACAAGAGTCATAGCCAAGAGAACAAATAGGCATAAATGTGTAATTTCAGGAAACATGGTCTGCTGCCACTGCCTGTGCTGGCTGCAACATGATCTGTGTTCTCTTTGAAGTCCCTCTTTGAAGATGAGCGGTCACAAATATGACTCAAAAAACATATTTAAATTACTAATGTAAAATATCTTTTCAAAGGAGGTATATCGGAGAGAGAAAAACATGCATGTTAGAAGCTATTCAGACCATGAGATCTTTAAATGTTGCTGTAGACATCTAGGCTACTGTCCAATTTGTTGCGTCTTTCCTCTGCGCTGCAGATGTGAGTTTTTAATTTCCCACAGCACTGGAAGGCAGCAATTGAAGCGACTTGTGGGACGTAACCAGTACAGGTTGCCCTGCACTAATACTAAGTGTCACAAAATGATCAAATTATCATACATTATGAGATTTTTGACATTATTGTTCATACATTGTACAGAGGGAAAAATTATCTTAAAAATACGATCATTATCATACATCTAGCAATGCTGCCCCTTAATTATGTAATACTTATCAGATTAAAAGATTACAAATTCCAGTGTAGCTGCAGGCGGTGATTGTAGGGGTCCAAGCACACCTTGAAAAAGAGAAAACATTCACAACACAGCAGGTTAATGGTTCCAAACAATTTTATTCTATTACAGAACAGGTTAATCTTTCTTCTATCTTTGTAACATTTCCAAAATTTCCGGCATATTAACAATGTCTTGCAATCCCATGTGAAATGGGCCTTATCTGTGGAATGAAATGTAAATAAATCATTCATTCATTCATTCATTCATATCTGAATATGATATAGCAATACATGCACAATCGGTGACTTGCTGTAGCATAATTAAATGACCATGGACATACTAACTAATAAAATATTTAACAGTATATAATAAATAGGCAAGGCAAGGGAAGTTTATTTATAAAGCACATTTCAGCAACGAGGCAATTCAAGGTGTTTTATTTAAAACATTAAAAGCATTGAGATAAAGTGCAAAAGAAACACATTGTAAAAGAACATTTAAATCAGTCATTACGGAACTTAAAGAGAATACAAGCTAAAATAGAATAAGACAGATAAAATACAAGAATAAAAGTTGCAGTGCGGTGTAAGAAATGAATAATTACTCGATTTAATAAAAGGCAGTGGCAAACAGAAAAGTCTTCAGCCTTGATTTAAAAGAAGTGAGAGTGGCAGCAGACCTGCACTTTTCTGAGAGTTTGTTCCAGATATGTGGAGCATAAAAACAGACGACCTGTGAGGTCTGGATGGTTCATAACATAGCAGAAGAAATGTATTTGGGCCCTACACCATTCAGTGCCTTATAAACCAACAGTAGTATTTTAAAATCAGTTCTTTGACAGACAGGAAGCCGGTGTAAAGATCTGAGAGCTGGAGTGATGTGATCCACTTTCTTGGTCTTAGTGAGGACTTCAGCAGCAGCGTTCTGAATCAGCTGCAGCTGTCTGATCGATTTTTTAGGGAGACCTTTGAAGACACCATTACAGCAGTCGAGTCTACTGAAGATAAATGCATGGACAAGTTTTTCCAAATCCTGCTGAGGCATAAGTCCTTTAATCCTTGATATATTCTTCAGGTGATAGTAGGCTGACTTTGTAATTATCTTAATGTGGCTGTTGAAATTCAGGTCTGACTCTATGACTACACCAAGATTCCAGGATTGGTCTGTGGTTTTTAACATTACCGATTGAAGCTGAGTGCTGACTTTTAATTGTTCTTCCTTGGCTCCAAAAACAATTACTTCAGTTTTGTCTTTGTTTAACTGAAGAAAATTTTGGCACATATAGTCCCCTGGTGATATGGTTATGTAAATTTGTGTGTCCTCTGCACAATTATGGCAACATATTTTGTTGTTTTCCATAATCTGAGCCAGTGATTATAATAATAATAATAATAAGGATCAGGAAAATGAGAAAGAAAACCATATGGCGTTTTAATTATATAGTTGCTGATCACACTTCATAAGTTTATTAGAACAGCATTTGTTGGAAAGCTAGATGCTGGCAGCTAATGAGCTACCACAAGCTGTATGCAGTAAACTGCAAGCCAATGTTAGCTAACTCGCTAACCTTTATGGGAAATTATAGTAGTAAGCCAATAGGCTAGCAGTCGGAACCATAAATGTATTTTCAACAACAAAGCATTTATGCTGAATACAAATATGAATAAATTATCAGCGGTATTGTAATATTTGATACATGTGTAGTCGTTCAGGGCTTTGCTGCTTTGCTGCTTTGCTTCAGTTTCCCACAAACAAACTTGAAGCACAGCCAAGAAAGCAGTGGCAACCGGCAGGGCAGTCATGCCCTTGCCTTATGAAAGTCGGAACAAACTTTTAAATTACACCTTGTGTACACACCTGTGTGAAGATTCAGCAACTGGATTGCTTATTTCTTGCCTCAAATGGGTGGGTTTGGGTGAAATAAGTGAAAGTTTACGTACTTCATACAACAGAACCCTATGCTCAAAACCCATTGGCTCACAGACCTGGGGCCTCAGGAGGGAGGTCTGCGGTTGGACCCTTCTCTGGCAATGTGGGAAAGAGGACGTGACGGAGAAAATTAGAACAGGAGAATATATCAAACATTCACCATAGAGATCTTTGTAATTCCTTCCTCATAGCTTCATAAAAATAACTTACTAACTAAACTTGAAGTACTGCATATTAAGATATAATTTCATTAACCCATCTGCCATCATGAAGATTAAGGCCACTCTAATTGACCGTTCACTAAACCCTCTCTCGACTCTACTCCCTTTAGCAGAGATTGTTGAATCATATCTCAGCAATCATAACTCGGCACAGCAGGTCTGTCAGGCTTTGAATTTCTACACATGTCGAAACCAAAAGATACAAGAGCAAAATTCTAAGGAAGGGGGCATGGGCTTTACAAAATGTCAATTAAATCAATTAAGTCTGATAATAATTTTATCTCTGCAACCGTAAACCTGCCTATTCATGATGAGATTATTCCCATAATTTCAAGATGACCTGCAACCCTATTATTCCTGTTAAGGTCAGGCATGGCATATGAAACAAAGAGATGAATCAACATACAGGCATTGAAGTCAGCCGAATGTAGGATATTTTAGGCAAGCCAGCAGCACGCTTCATTAGTATGAGCAATTAGTATGGATGACTGTGCATGTGTGTTGTTTTGTTCTCCCACCTTTGATGAGAGCGTATTGGGACAGAATAGCCAAACCAAAGATAGCCGGAAAGCGAGACAGAGAGGGAGGTGAAGTGTGTGTGAAGCTGTGTAACCCTTGTTATTTCCAGTCTACTCCCAGGAGGCTTGGTTCCTATCCAATTAATCCCTAATCAAACTGGGAGCCGCAAACATGATCTGATTTGGCCTCTTCACATAGTGATGCTCTAATCAGTTTCCCATTCAAATAGGATTTGGAGGGAGGCCAGAGGACACAAGTCTCCTCTGTTGTTGCGATTGTCCTTTGAGATATTATCACACACCGTGACATGTCCTACCCGACGAGTCCCGGTGTGTCTTGCAGAGGGCGGTGTCACCACGCGTAGTTAGGCGACTGTAAACTTGAATGCAAGGTGACAGAGAACACTGGAATTATTCTGGCAGTGTTATCTGTCCTCAGGCGAGTTGGTGGCTCTTTAGTTTGTACAGCGCCAGATAGCGGAGGAGTGGTGCCGACTGCATAATGTCTGAGGAGAGAGGAGCCTGTAAACAAAATCTGATATATTATTCACACCTTGGCAAAAAGGTATCCACCGGTGCCTGATGTTGTGATATGTGGTGACACCTCACATCTGCTAGCTAATGAGTCAGACTGCAACAGGGCCATCTCATCAAGGGCATCAGTCATTGCCCCACTGTGGGACAAGAGAAGAAACTACATCGCCGTAAGGCCAAGCTTCTGCTGCAATAAAGAACAACAAGCAGCTGCAAAGCACCAGGAGAGCACTTAGATCAATCCATTAAGAGGCTGAGACACAGCACGGGCGAGGAAATAAACACAGTGTACAAAGAAAAGTGGAGTACAAGAAGGAATTAAAAGTAAACCGAAAGAGACACACGGGAGGGGAGGAGGAAGCAATGAGTCAAAGAAAAAGAAAAGAAGCAGGAGTTGGTTGCAAAGAGAAATAAAAAATGTGGCTTAAAATGCCTGGCATGTTAAGTATCCTCCCTCTCACATTATCCAGACTAAAAGTTTTGAAATCAACTCTATTTTAACTATTATTTCCTCGGCGTGCAAGGACAGAGAGAGGATAAAGACAGTAATTTCTATTGTAGCAGCACTTATTCGAGAAAATATGAAATAATGCAACCTTGAATGAGATGTGCATTCAAATGACAAAAGCATGCCTGCTCTGCACCCTGGCTCGCAAATGATTTTGACCTGAGGTTAATTTGGTAGTTCAGTGCCCCCTAGAGGTTACTACCTTATTTCAGCTGTTTAATAACTCTGGCTTTGTATCTACATTTCTAGCCGTATTAATTACTCTGTCCATTTATGGGATGATACATTTTGACATAGAACTGTCAGAGCAGTGTCAGATATTTATTTTTGCAGTATTTTACAACAGACCTGGCTAAAATGAAACACAATTTTAGTGCACCCAGTCCCTCAACCTGTCTCATCAAGTATAAGACCTTAAAGCCCCTAAAAATGTGGTCTCAAATGGTAAATATTTCTCAATAACATTGAATATCAATTACTAAATATGCAACAATAAAAGTTAAGGTTTGGAAAAAACATTGTTAGATATTATTCATTAAGAGTTTATCACTCAAAACCTCGGCTAATTTGTATCATCAGAACTGTGTGGGCGTGATTTCAGATTTGATTGACTGTGCTGGCATCATAAACAAACAAAATTGTCTTTGCATTTATCAAAAATACAGAAATTGTCATGTTAATTAACCTATGGATTGAACTTTGGCAGAAAACTGTGTGCTCATATAAAACCCCAACACCCTTGTAAGAAGGAAACTGAGAAAATAGGTTTACAGGGCCTTTAAGTATTGGTTTCCATCATATCCCAGAATGCCATACAACAAACCCCAGTGGAGCAGGTTTGAAAATGTAGCTGTTGGTTTACTGTGTTGATCTACTTTTGAGAGACTGAAGGTTATGAAAGTTAGGATTTATGCTTTCTTTGAGACTGCATTGCATTCTGGTCCACCAACAATAAGCCTTGGTGGACCAGAATGCATTCTTCTTCTTTTGTGACAGGCTTGTCCTTGTTTGTCTGAATCTAAGTGCAAAAATGTTGAGCCTTGAAAAAGAACCTGACATTTACCACTGATGGTTTAGATAACAGGAAATATTCTACTGATGATCACTCACTGTACATTTGATCAGTTAGCACTTAAGAACGATCATCCACCCAACAACAACAATAAAATGCCAACAAATGGAAAGTTAATTGCCTTAAGTGTTAAATCATTTTATGCTTGGTTTTCCTTTTAGGACAGAGAGAACACACACACACACATACACACACACACACACACATGCATGTTCACAGACAAACAAGCATTGTTCATCCTGCGGTTCTTACAAGTGGTCATGTGCATCAAAGCGTACTTCACCTTTCATAAAGTGCTATGGAAAACAAACACCCACTTCACTCAACTCTCAAAACATGAAGCATGGAGGAAGTGCAAGCAAAGTGAGCACCTCATTTATCAATCCCCAGTTGGCCAACGGTGGGTGGGCATCACTGTCAAAAGGCCAATTAACAAGAAGCCCATTGTGAGCAGCACAGAGCAGCACAGGAGAGACTAACCATTAGCAGAAATTCATCATTAGGAAATAATGGGACCAGAACAAGAAACACATCCTCAGCTTCAAATACTGTCAGACATGAAAGCTATTTCAGACTGCAGAATAGGTATAAGGATGGTGTGTCTATCTTGTGATCCTCTAATAAAATCCATAATCCTTGCGCTGATTCTTTGCACCACAGATTTAAGCGGCATTACCTCCACAAACATCTCAATTACAAAAGCACTGCTTAGAAATCAGCCAGAGCAGTTGCTTTATCTCACTGTGGAGTTGGAGTGGTGGCGAGTCCAACTAAACATGTCAATAGTGAAGAAGGATCTCTGGTCTCAGACACGAATCCAGGTCAGGAGGAGAAGCAGGGAGATTTCCTGCAGCGAGCGATCAATACAGTACAGATAATATCTGAACAGGACAGAGATGGGCTCTGCAGTTCAGGAGCAGACTGGGATTTTTAGTGTTTTGGGAGACCATTTGCTTCATACAATGTTGTTGTTTCTTGTTTTTTGTTTTTTTGGGGGGGTTGTGTAAGATTATTATGTTTGTTGTAGACAACAATGATTCCTAGAGCCCTTAGGCAGCAGTCTGGAGGATTTTTTGTCCAATATTGGATCTATGTTCTGATAAAGTTGTCTGGAAAATAGTTTGCAAACTTATTTATGAACTTTGAGAATTTCTGGGTCTCATCATTTTGAATTTATCACCCTATCAACATTGCAGCACTTACAAACATAAAAAGTTGACACCAAACGATATTTTTTTCTCTTTTTAGTAAATTTTAGATGTTTGATGGAGGAAAAAAAGAGGCTATTCACATCTCTTTTTTTCTTAAAAGTCTTTATTCTGTAGCTTTTTTATCTTTATTTGTTCACACAATTAAAAAGATATGATAACAGCATGCAATAATAGAGCTCAATGGAGGTCCTTCCTAATACAAAACAACAAGCAAACAAAAAAAACTAACAAGTATAACAAGAACAGATAAAAGAAACATAAAAGGGGAACTGGAAACATATAAAAAGCGGCTAGAGACATAAAAAAAAAGAAACCAAAACTTTAAAAAAAGGACCTAAAAAAATAAAAACAGAATTAGAAACATAAAAAGGTAACTAGAAAAATAAAAACAGAATTAGAAACATAAAAAGGTAACTAGAAAAATAAAAACAGAACTAGAAACGAAGGGAAATAGAAACATAAAAAAGGTAACTGACCAAAATGTTCCCTACAAAGATAATATGGAGATAATAATACATTAATAATGATCATTAATAAATCAATACATTTGCATATTTGAGACCAACCATTCTCAGATTTCATGGTACTTTAGTGGTAAAGAGGAAAAAGCACTAGTCAACTGTCTCAGAATCGTGGACCCAAGTCTCTGCAGTCCGGCCTCCACTTCAGAAGGGCAACCGTTCAACCTGGTGATCATACTGGTGGGAAGCCAGTGAGGGTTCACATCCTTGTTAATGTGCTAGTGGACTTCCATTTGTTGGTCAGGATGTGATCTGGGCTTAAAATGGGATTCAGCAGCACTTGGGAAATTGCCAATTCCATATTTGAAGAAAAAAAGGGCTCAAATTATATCCCAATTCCCCAGAAATCTTTGTGTAAACTTGCTGATGGCTTCCAATCCCAAGGTTATGGAACTGCTCACCATATGTATTCAAAAACTCTTAATAATTCATTCAAACGCTTGGCCACACAGCCCTGAACACGAGGACAAAAAGAATCGTCCTTCCTAACTTTCTGGTCTCGCTGCTCTCACCTTGATTCAACTGACTGGCTTTTCTTTGGTCCACTTTGAAAATTAGCTTTCAGTTAGTGCGTGGGCGTCTGTATGTGTTTGTGTGTGTGTGTGTTTGTGTTGCTGTGACTGGCTTTGATGGCGCTCCAGGTCGAGGTTGCATGTTTTGTCCCCAGGAGACACAGGCTGATTAAGAGGCTTTGTAGTGTTTAATAGCTCCATGAGACCAGCGGTTCCACACCGGCTCTTCAGCCAGTGACCACAGACAGCCTGTTCTCCTCTGAGGAGACCCACTCCTGAACCCGCAGCTTCTGTACACACTCTCACCTCAACTGCACCAGCCAACGCACAGCTTGAAATTCACCGCACACACGCCAGCCAATGCAGTCTTTACAATGCACACTCAATTTCCTCTGTCTCGCTTTTCATCTCTGCCTTCTTCTCTTTTATGTCTCTCTCTTGTTGCGTCTGCTTCTCTTTCTGTGTCTCAGACTCTTTCATGTGTCTTTGTTTCTCTTGTCCTCACATTCTGTTTTTTCTTTATTTTTGTCTGTGGCTAAGACACACATATGCACTGCTTTCTCTGTTTCTCTGTGTCTGTCAGACTTTGTCAGAAACATAACCTGGCAAGGTCAGTCACAGTGATCAGCTGTCAGTCAACTTGGCATGGGCAGGGCTACGGTGAATTGAGTGGATGATGATGTGTGTGCATGTTTGTGTGTGTGTGTGTGTGTGTGTGAGGGTGGGGTCTGCCAGTGTGAGGTCTAAAAAGATAAATAAATAAAGGTGTGCAGGTAGTGGTGACCTTGCTACACAGCAGCAACATCTGAGCGGCTCTGAACTTAAAAAAAAAAAAGCAACATGAGACAAAAAGTGAACACAGAAGTTTGGGACAGGTGTAAAAAAAATAAAATAAAAAGAAAGAACACTCAGCTGAAAGTATGTTTGTGGAAATTTTGGTAAATTTTTATGTAACTGGTAACTTTTCAGGCACAACTACTGTGTGTAAAATGTTAAGAAGATAATACTATAAATACACTCCCTGAACACAAACACAAATGAACATACCGTTGTCATCCTGTGAAAACTATCATTGCAGTTCCAAGTCTTTTGAAGATGATTCAACTCAACAATATATTACAGTCAGGCTTTGCGAAAAAGTTTTTCTTTTGAAGATTGAAGGCTACCTGGTTTGTGCATAAGCTTAAGTTTAATATGAAATGGGATCTCTGAGCCTCAATTACTGCCTGGTTTGCAGTACTGTTCATTGTTTTGCCCAGATACTCACTTTTAATTAAAAGGAGGTTCATAGCTTTTCATGGCATATAGTTCCGATGCAATGGAGTTTAAAATGAAGTCATAGAGTGCTCAAGAGGTGAAAATTAGCCTCTCTCACACAGAAACACACACACACACACACACACAAGTCCACTGTGTCCTCTCATTACTGTTTGTTTCTATTTATTGCATTCAAGCCTCTATGGGATGCATATACTATGTTACTTAAGAAGGGAAGGAAGCTCTTTATCTCCTTCACTCTCACACACGCACATAAACACAAGCAGACACACACACACATGGGAGGAAAATCGGTCGTCAAGGGGTGTTACAGTGGATATCAGTGTTAACACAAGTAATTGCCTCCCTGCTCAGGAGCTTGTGAGTGTTAATCCAGCTTGACAAAGTTTGCTCTTCAGTGCGTGACTCAGAACACGGTGTTTTATCTGCGTCTCCTGGTTTTGCTCCTGCCAGGACTACATCAATGGTGTGCGCCGCGTTTGTCTTACAGTTGATGGGACTGCGGAGGGCAACTCACTCTAAAAATGAAGTGAATTTATCATCTTTGGGAAGAGAGAAATAAGAAGTCCCAAAACTGCTGATATTGAGACAAATTCTCCTCCTATTGTGTAAGATAAGGAGTATAGCGAACCTTTTAAAAACCCAAATCTCATCAACTAAATACATTATCACATTCCCCTGTTGGAAGCAGACAGTGTGGGAATTACTACGCCTACAGCAGCTGCTGGGTTTTGTTATCTTTTATCCTCATGATAAGATAAAACATTTTCTCATTTCCTTTGTTTTATGTTTCACACATTCAAGACAAGGTGAGCTCTCCTAGAGGTGTGAGCACCGATGTTAAGCAGCCTGTTACCAACAGGAAAGATGTCATTTATTATGAAAAATGCTTAATGAGATCTTCCCCGATACCACCTTGTGATTTGAAACTAGACTATTCCACCTCTAAATTTTTAATGATAATATTAAATATTAAAGATATGAATAAAGTCTGAGTTGACAAAGCAATTAGGTATTGACTGACCTTTTCAGTGTGTTTAGTATTCTGCATCACTCACTCAAGATTCATTTTACAACCGCACTGAGCAGTAGGAGAGGAAGCAGTGGTAAAAGCACTACAGATCTATTCTAGTCAATCAGTACCTGAGGAGTCTGGGGTACAATCTCAGAGTTTTCATGTCTTAGGCAAAGCTCATGCAACAAGGCACAGCAATATGAGATGAAGCTACCTATGAATAGAAGTAATAGAAGGACAATTTCTGCGTTGCTGAAGTGGAAAGGATGGCGCCTAGTAATTTTGATCAAGAACACTCAACATAAATTTCTAAGAGTGAGAGGCTGGATGGAAAATGACAAGCTCATTATTTCACATGTCTTCATCATACCACACTTCCTAAGACAATCACAATGATGGGAGTTTCATCAAGTTCTAGCTTTTTTGTGTTAGAAAGGTTGCAAGGCTAGAAGAGTGAAAATGATACATCCATGCAAGAAAAAATTGAAACTTTTTATGGCTTTATTCCAAAGTACTGGAATAAAAAAGCAACAAAAATCTTATATTGGTCATAAAAGGTGATTCCTACTGATTTAATGCGGTGTTCTTTAAAATATAACAGGAATTATGCATAGTAAGCATTTCTGACTCTGGGATTTTCCATATCCTCTTAGTTTTGGTTTTAACAGCATTATTTTCACTTACAGCGAAAGTAATAGGCAAACCTTGTAGCCAAGCAAAGGTGAACCATGCTCATCCTGCTATTGAGAACCTTTCCAACCGTTGACTGATGGGCTTGCAGACATAAGAAGCAATTAGATTGGCAGCTCTCCAATTCTCTCTTCTATAGCAATTACAGTGAAGTCTCATCGCCTCCTCTGCACTCTAGATAAGGAGCTGAAGGGGAAAAGGAGAACATAGAGAAGCCTCAGCAATGTCTGGAGGTCTCTGCACCCAAGGTCCCACAAGGAGAGGCCCTACAGTACACTGAAATATTTTACCCAGGCTCACAGATGGGATCAGGGAGACAAGGGAACAGGAGGCAGACCCATTACCATTAACATAAAGTAGACACAGTCAAGCCTGTGTAAATGCCATAGTTCAAGCTGATGCCAAAGCTGAAGTTTCCCACACTAAGTGCCACCTCACCAAGCGTGTGACATTCTGACACTTTGTATTTTTGCAGCAACATCGACCGTGACACACCAGCAGCATAAAAGCCTGTGATAGCCCTCACATATTCAGTCGGCGAGTAAACTCTTTCAGACTAACAGACATAGATCTCTCCAATTAGAGGAAGAATAAAAAGAATCATTGGTCTGTCCTGGGCCTGAAAGAGCTCCACATGCTCTTGTGTCCACCTCTGTCTGAGCATGCAGTTTATATGATGAACCAAGGCGGCACAAAGGTCACTCAGCCTCTTAGCTGATGTTAAGATGAACAGAACTGTCTTTGTAGACAACAGCTTGGGGGGGGGGTTCAGTCGATGGGTTTGAAAGGCTCCCCAGAGTGCGCCTTGAGGACCACAAGTAGCTCCCACCGAGGAGTGGCTGCATGTGTCACTGATCCCATCCACCTGAACCCTGGCAGGAGGCGTTTCAGGAGGGGATAGCTAAAGACAGCCTGTTCTTCTTAACCCACGTGACAAGAGGAGATGGCTGAAGCTTGAGGAAAAATGCTTTTTTTTCCCTTCCATTTTAGCTGTGTTACATCAACGTAATACATCCTCCTGCACTGGTGCTGAATTCTCTATGGAGGAGCTGGTCATGCCAACACATTTGTTAATGATCGGTTGTGGCACTGCAATTACAGCACATGAGTGATGAAGGTGTTGGCACTGGAAGCAAGCTTGCTTTCTGTTACCCTTCCTTTTACAGCCCATTACAGTGCATCAGAAAGGGGGTAAAAGGGGCATTAAATGATCTTACGAAGCTATGGAGACCTGTGAAAGTATGTGGAATTAATGTGACTATGCTATGTATAAACTGTAAACTAGGCATTTTTGCATTATTTGATGCTGTTTTTTAAATGCAAGCAGTCATGTTGTTAGGTTGGACTGTTTTAGTTAAATTAGTTGCAGTTCTGTCAGAAATCCATACCTGCTATAATGATGTTGGCAAGGGTCTTTGCCTCCTCCTCGGACTCTGTCACAAACACATGCACACCTCCACACACATGCTATGGCATGTGAAAGCAGAAAGGCCAGTGACACCAGTGGCTAATTAGTGACTTGCCTCATTAGTCGCCTAGTCTCCATCTCTGGCCCCAGCAATTATCCCTCTTAGGACCACACCAAGGTTGAGCCTCCCTGTCTTCATCTCTTTCTCACACATATCCACCCTTGCTCTCTCTCTCTTTTGAAAACAAGATAGTGTGTGGGGAGGTAACATGTCAAGGTTGAGATATTTTTAACGCTATTTTCATGTTGATATCAAAATCTGTTGACTTTCAAATGTACTTCAAAATGATCTTTTATTTTAGAGGTTTTACACAACTTTCCTATATTTTCAGCATTGTCATTATTATAGGCCTAGCATGTTTTATTACTTTGATCGTCAGGTTTTAAAATTTGCTTATACAGACAGAGGCGTCATGCCCCTTAAAATATATGAGATTGGATGGTTTTAAAAAAGTGTTTCAATTAGGTTTAATCACATAGTATATAAGCAGAAGTCGCTTTTCTGTATTTTTTTTTATTTGTATTTAACTCTGCCTACTACACACAGTTTCCCCCTCTCTGTTTAGGCTACTTAGAGAGATGCTCAGCTGTGGAAGTTGTGTTAAATCATTGCAAATTGCAGTTGTGTTAACCACAGTGTGAGAACAGTATGACTTGAATAAATCTGTAAATTATTTAGAGTTTCAGAATTTCCCTTTTGAAAGTGACAGTAGCAAAAGGTGGTTTCAACTGTGACCCATGAGTAATTAACCTTATTTTGTCAAAAAAAAAAATGCTTCCTACAAAACAGGGAATAGACAAAAGGAATTTTTTTTCTTAGAATCAAGAACTACATAGTGTAAGTGAAAATAGTAGCTACATGTTTGTGAGCTTTCTTGACATTAAATAATCAACCATGCTGGCAAGCAACTAGTATTCATTACCCCTGAGTTTAAAACCTTTCCCCTAACATTTTCTTGTCAATGCGATATAGTGTTAATATATTTACTTATAGGGGGCAGTATGATGATAAACATAGCAGCCAAAGCAGATAATTAGACTGCTGGTAACAACTTGGTTTGGTGTGAAAAATAACATTCATTTTGACTGCAACTGTGGCCTCTCAAAAAAATGACTACATGACACCCCTGTATACAGATATCACAATTTGTAGAAATAATGGGACATATTGTTAATGTATCAAGAGTACCAGATCTATTTAGTGTATTATTCAGAGCACAGAAGCCTATTTTTGAATAATCCTGTTTCTATGCATTTCTATACTTGTAGATGTAAAGCACTGGTAACACTTTACATTACAGGCTGCAAATTGCAGGGTCAATATTTTGTACATACAGGCTACCAGTGAAATACTTACTTGGTACTTACCAGTAACTACAAGGAAAGACATTACAAGTAATAAAGGGATAACAATTCTAGGGGGAAACTAGAGAATAACCCTGTGGATCCAACATGTCAACTCACATAGCTTCATTCACTCATTCTTTGTTATCAGCCCCTAGAGGCTGTTAGGAGACATAGTATTGTGTATTGTTCCATTACCAAAATGTAACAACATTTTGACAAAGAGGACTGGGTGCTATGGAGTAAAGGCATCTAGCTCCATTAATCTGAGTGACCCCTATAAATTCGCCTTAACTAACTTTATGCTATAGTTATATCAGCGCACCCCAGCCTTTTAGCAGACATAGACTCTTATAAACACATCTGCACCTATTGGCTAGAAAGTGTTTTGAGTAGTGATTAAGTCAATAAAACAATATTACCCTGTAAAATCCACAGCACTTATTTTTGTAAATAACGCAGGACTTAGTTTATGTTTAGTTTATGAACGCAGCAAATGACAGAAAATTCTCAATTAAAGGTGCAGTGTGTAGTATTAAGTGGCATCTAGCGGAACAGACTTGGCAGGAATGGACTATAATATTCATAAGTATGTTTTAATGATTGTATAATCCCATGAAAATGAGAATCATTGTGTTTTCATTACCTCAGAATGAGCCTTTTATATCTACATAGGGCACAGGTCCTCTTCCACAGAGCCCGCCATGTTGCACCGTCATGTTTCTACAGTAGCCCAGGATGGACGAACCAAACACTGGCTCTAGAGAGGGCCTTTCGCATTTTTCATGGCCACCATACACACTTGGAAGGGGGGGGGGGGGTATTCAGTTGGTTGCGATCTGCAACCTCACCACTAGATGCCACTAAATCCTACACACTGCTCCTTTAATGCATGATTTCACCAGTTTCTTTTCCTTCTGATTCGACAGAGCAGAGCAAGTTGACACGGGTTGTTTAGGGGTACTTACAGTGGACTGCTAGAGGTATTTTTTAAAGTAGCAGTAATCCTGTTTGGGTGCAGAAATACTGAGCATACACTGGAATATTGCCAAAATATTATTCCACATTATGCAACTGGGCACAAACGATCATTAGGCCTAATTGCAAACACGAAACCCTCGGTATTTTTTCATTCCCTCTCCAGTGAATCTTTGATTCTTCATTAAAACTCACGGTCCAGTTTTCACCCAATTTTTGTCAGTTTGGAAGCGGAAGAATATTTATAGTTTCAGCGGTCTGTTGCCCTCTTTTTCCCCTGTGTCCAAAGTAAAGCTGAATTTTAAACTAGACTATTAAATAGGCTGCTGGGGCGGTCAGAGTCTCACGTATTTGAGTGGCATATTATTTGGATATCACTGTGTGCATATCTACCCTCCCATCTCATTTTCCTCACCACTCGGAGGAAAACATAATTAGCTGCCTCTGCTCTCCATGCTTCATGGTACAACAGGGCCAACTCACAGAGGGCTAGATTAGGTCTATCTGTTCAGGCCAGGTCCAAGCCCAAGGTAACTACTAATAGCACAGAGGTCCCCTTTGGCATTGCAAACTGAGCAGTGAAATCATCCTGCTATACTTCTCCTTCCTGATATTTGAACGGTTTACTTATCTTGTTAAGTTGTAGTTAACTGGTAAACTGATGCAGAGTCACCTCATACCTTCTAATGTTTAACTTCTCGTCTGTCACCAGTGCATGGCAGTTTCTGTAAGTGTTGGTGCTTGCAACATTGTCACTTTATGACTTGTTGTCAAGTTTAAGATATTCGTCAGAAGTTATCTATGTTATGTTTAAAAATGTTCTATTAGATAGCAAACTATGCTGTCAGTGCTCTATTCCTGCCAGCGCCAACTCAAAAGTTACTATTAATATAACAAACATGGATCAGAAAAGGTGATTCTTAGTGCACAGAAGGAGACCTCCAAACCTCCAGGTGTATGCGAGTCAAATCAAGAAAGAAGACTACCGCTGGCTTGTGGCATGCAGAGTCAGGTGGTGCAATTTTCTTTGCTGCCATGTCACTCGAAACTTTTATATCTCTTTTCAGGAGTTGTTTGCTTTGACAAGCAATCTTGATCCAAAAACTGTATGCTTTGAAAAAGACTTGAGAGATGAACCAGCGGGCAAGGCAACTGCTTCTTATCTAAAATATGTGCTCTGAAGTGATTGATGAGCGCCTGGACCTTTTCACAAGCTGCCGCTCCTTCAAGCAACATATGGTGGGTAAACAACAGAAGTGTGATTTAAAAATCTGAGCAGCGTGTGATACAAGGATCAGCTACTCAAGGACTGTTATGAAGCTAACATGCAATTTTGCTGGCCTGACATTTCTCCTACATTGCTTACAACAAAAGGGCAGGCTCCTTTCTCTTCAAAGTCTGAATTTCCAGACACGACAATATTGCATTATATAATCCCAGTGAAACAAACGCATTCTGAAGGACACTCCTGTGAACACCAGGGAAGACAAGAAGCTGGATGTTCCCTCTAATTAAAACTGGAACAAAGAGGGAGTCAAGACCTTGATGAGGAATGCTCTTTGTCTTTATCTTGTACTGCTTTAAAGTGCAATGCTGCACATTTTTTATGATGACTGCTACAAGGTGGTATGTTTTATTAATCTCCAGATTTATTATGCAAATATTTGCATAGTACTGCTGTGACACTTCTGGTACAGCACATTCAATAAGAATATAAAATACTATAAAGTTGCAACTGTCTCAACAATTTAAGCAGTACTTTATCTTGTCTTAAAGCAGAGAATTGCAGGTAGTTTTCATTTCCTACACTTTTAGTTTAAGTTTGGAGGCATATAGTGTGTTGTCTGACTTCAGACTATGCCTTTTTACAACACAATTCACCGGAAGATTGGTGTCAACTTTTGACTTCAGCCTTGTTGTCCAGCCTCCTCTGAGATTTGTGGAAAATATTCTCGGCATTCAAATGTCTCACTCAGTCCCTCCTTTTCTCAGGGCGAGGTTCATGAGCTTGCATGAAACCCCGAGATATCTGTCAGAGACGGTGATTTATCACTGAGCCATTGCCAGTCTGCAGATAAACGGCAAAATTTAGGCTTCAGCAGTTGTCTGGAGGTGTGTGTGTGTGGGTGTGTGTGTGTGTGTGTGAGGGTATGGCATGCAAACATGCATACATAAGCGTGTGCTTCAGCTCTCGAGGGAAATATATTGCAGACTCATACAGCAGATGACTTTTCATTATTGTGATTACTTTTTTTAAAGGACGCTAGGAAGACCAGCCGTCTCAATTTATTAGTTTTGATGATATACTGTACAGTGAGGAGAAACAGGAGCATGAATGGAGCAGTAACCTTGGCTCCTGGTCCTTAGGGCCCACAGCCTGTTGGTTTTATCCAATCAGGGAGTGATTTACACAGAGCCTGTTGGTTTTATCCAATCAGGGAGTGATTTATACCTGGAGACACAGGTGATCACATTTAACTACAATTAACTGGCTGGTGGGAGAGAAATCAGCAGCACTGTGGGTGGACATCCGGGATTTGAAACTAGTGGACAGGGCAGAACAGGTAAGAATTGTAATTAAGTGAGCCCACAGCATGTCATGTTAGTATATTGCTGAAGTTAAAACACAGTACTGACAAGAAAAAGTGGACTGACTGCCAAGCCACATGAGACGTGATATATTTGCATTTGGAGTCGTGGCTGCTCCTAAAAATTGGTTGCTTCTGGGCATGTTGACTAGAGAAATCAGAGAAATAAATCATCATGATGGGCTGTTCATTGCAGCTTGCATGTTGTTGTATTCAAGTATGACCAAAATATATTATGACTTACTACACTTAAAATGAAAACCTTGTGCTAGTTCTGTTGTACCTGCTATGGCAAGATAACGTGCATCTTAAATATTCTAATTAGTATTCAAGAAATATACCTTTTTTAAGCTAGACATTTTGACCAGCAAAATACAGGTGAAATTAAAGGATAGGTTCACAGTTTTTCAACTCTATCTTAAAATAATAGTCAGGTGTCCAAATGGATATTTGGACACCTGAGTATTTTACAATGAGTGAAACAGCGCCCCTCTAAATGTTATGTGGTGAATATGTGGTGAAACACTATATTGCACTCCTATTGTAGATCAATGTCACGTCTACAAGGATGCCAAGTTGAAGTTGACATCCCTTGGTGAAAAAAAGGATTAACCAATCAGATGAGGCTATCATCATGCCACTGCCAAACTGTGATTAGTCAATCATATCATAGCATGTCATCAATGTCATTGAAATAAGATAACAGGAGATAACCATTAGACATTTGATATCACCGTTAGCAACATCAGCAAGTGCAGTAATGGAGGGTGGAGATTTGGAGTTTTTCGTAAAAAACAATTTTACTAAACTACCACAATAGCAGCAACTTAAAATTAAATATCACGGCAGGCCAACGCCAAAACTAGAGCTGTGTACGGAGAGGAAAAAAGGAGGGACTCTGACTTTCAATGTGGAAAATTATGTCCACACAGAGTGCCTAGCTGGTAGTGCTAAATTTCAGCGGCTATTTTGCTGGCTGTGCTTCTTTTCGACAAGGATTCGTGCTCACTGAACAATCCTTGGGCCACTACAGGATTCATCGACCTTGCCACTCTGTCACAGGCAATTGAGAGGCACGGTATATCAAAAAGTCACATAGATAGTCATAGTCATTGTGCTGTGAAATTGAAGCTTTTCTGACACGTCAGGATTGACGAGGCTCTGGACTTGGCAAGAACCATTAGCACAAAGGAGCACAATGAACAGGTGAAGACGAAGCGGGATATTCTGATGAGAGTCATTGTTGCAGCCATGTACCTTGCGCGCCAAGAACAAGCATTCAGGGGACACAATGAGGCTGCTGGGAGCTCAAACTGGGGCAATTTTGTGGAGTTGGCATATGCATTTGCGGAGTATGATACTACATTTGCAGAGCACTTGGGATTGTCAACAGTCTTCAGTGGTATGTCAAACACCATACAGAATGACATAATTGAAAGCACAGCTATCCAGGATGAGAATGATAAAGAAATAAACATGTCTCCTTTCATTGCTGTAGAAGTGGATGACATGTCAGACATTTCCTACAAGTGCCAACTCACTGTCATCATCAGATATGTTAATGAAAAAGGCAGTGTGCGTGAACGTTTTCTTGGCTTTTTTGATGTCAGCTCAGATAGAGATGCAAAAGCTTTAACATCAGTTGTGATGAGAGCCGTCAGGAACTACAGTCCCACAAATAAACTCATTTGTCAGACTTATAACAGAGCAAGCTGCATGAGTGGACAGCAGAGTGGAGTGCAGGCTTTAGTGAAATCCCACTGCCCCAATGTGCTATTCATCCACTGTTATTAAGTTAAATTTGGTTTTAGCACAAGGCACAAATAACCTTCAAGTAGCCAAACTGTTTTCTGCCAGTCTTGATGCCTTTCACAATTTTCTCTCACGTTCATCACTGTGTGAAGTTGATTAAGTTGAGTGTGTACCAGGGGTTTCTGCTGTGAGGTGGAACTTCAAAAGCTGCAGAGTACATGCCATCCATGAAGGACGCATGTCGTTCTGTATCGGTTTCAATAAGATATTGATAGCCAGGATGGGACAAAGAGACCATTGCACAGAGTGAAGCCTTGAAGCAGAAACTTGAGGATTTTGACTTAACCTTCCTGCTCGGGATCTTTCAGTGCATTTTCGGTCTCACAAAACCACTCTTTAAGGTTCCGCAAAGTAAGACAGTGGACATCAAAAAGTGCCAGGATTGGATCAAGAGCACTCTCAAAGCCACAAGAACAGATGGGACTTTCAGTGGCATTTATGATGAAACAGTCCAGGCAGTCGGAGAACCTGTGCCCCGAAGTAAACGTTGTTGCCGCGGCTGGGAGGACCTGGAGCAGGGGGTAACCAACACCAAGAAGGACACGAGGAAATTTATATCTTTCCAACATCTTTACTTCCAGATTGTTGACAGTATAGTATTGCACAACATGACCCAAAGATTTGCAGATATGGAGCACCTGAGCTTTTTTCGGGTTCTGGATCACACATTATTTGCATCTGCAAGCCCGTTGCATTTCCCAGCAGTGAGTTGGCTCTGCTGATCAAACGTATCCATTCTTTGATGAGCAGAAGTTAAGGAATGAGCTGCACATGCTGTACAACAAGAAGTTGTTTCACAACCCACCAGGAGAGCTGGTACAGCTTCTTTTTGAGGATGACCTACAGAGCACACTCTCCGAGGTCAACAAGCTGCTCCAGCCCATGCTCACTATACCAGCCACCAGCACATCAGCAGAACTCTTCTTTTCCCTTCTAAAAAGGATAAAAACTTATCTGTGGACAGGACAGATTTGTCAACCTAGCCATTGACTTTGTTGCTGTGGAGGACCTAAAGGCCAGTAGGAAATTCTATGACATGGTTATTGACCACTTTGCCACCATGGAAGACTGGAGAATGGCCTTCCTCTTGAAATAGGATGAGTGAAATGGACACCCCCTTCTTCTCTGTGGCTTTACTGTTGACTGAACTGCCCATGTGGCTATGTGTGCAATTTTTGATGTGGTTATTGTACCTTGCTTGCCTGGGTTTAGCTGAATGTGTTAGTCAGTCCACTAAAGTAGTTGTTTTATTGTGGTTGTTTACACACAGAAAATAAGCACCACAAACAGCACCCATAGGGCCAGGTCACCTGAATAGATGAGATTGTGACTGTTTATAGCCTCTGCAGGTCTGTTACTGGGTTGTTTTAGGTCATGTTGTATAATGAGTATTTTGGCCTAGTTTTAAATAATAAGGAAGTATGGAAAATATTTGTGTATGTCAAGCACATACAATGGGGTTTGTAAGTCATGTGTTTGTAGCCTATTGATATTATATGATATTATATGATATTTTATGATGTAAATGTAAAACTTGAAATGTCTCCTGATTGAGTTTGTGAATGAATGCTTCTTTTATGTGTATTAAGCGGCCGGTTATGCATTTGGGTGGGGGGTTGCATTAATTAATAAGAAAATGAAGTAGATAACAGGCATGTGCAAGTCCTGCATCTGTATGATACAATTTTGTGTAAAATGATACTGGGCGATGTAATAGCTCATCTGGTTACATTACATTGGCTGTAAAAGTGGCAACATACCATTTCTTGCCCCCCCTTAAAACAGTCAGATGCCCAGACTGTTTTAAGACAGACTTGAAAAAATGTGAACCTATGCTTTAATAGCATTAATGATCTGTTTTGTTCTATTAAATTGTCCCAGTAAGTCAGCAGGGTGACAAAGAGCCACCATTAATGTTATTAGTCCCACCTGTGGCCTTCTGTTATTATATGTCAAAATGTCTGCTGTGAAAAAGGTCAATTCCCAGCAAAGCTCCACCAGCTTCAATCTGAGCAGAGCCCTAATCAGCCAGCATAATTGAAAACTGTTAGGTCTTCAATAAGTTATCTAGTTATCTGACCAAATTAGGGCCTCTGTCATACATTTACACATTACATGGTACATTTTGAATGGCTTAGCATAGCGTGTCCTAGGCTTTCTAATATGTTCATACCAAACAGATAAATGAAACACACCAAACTCATCTGATGTTTCGGGGATGGGTTTAACCACTCTAAGAATTCTAGACCATCACAAGGAAACTAGATGTACATAGCCTTATAGCCTTAATCTCTTTTGTGTAAACTACTTTAATAAAAAATTAATTATCCCCTTTCATTTTGTAGAATGTATTATGTAATCACCCAGACCAATTTTAGTGCGGACAGAGGGAGTGATTACATGTTGTTGCAGATCAAAGACATTAATTTGTGCAATTTCTGATAACCTAATTCTCCACATGGAAATAAAAATGGAATACACTACAATAAGAATGATTAATTATTTGCTTTATTCTTCATAAGGCAGCAGGCAAGGGTTTCTGCTTGCCATTTTTCCTTGAGTCAAAAAATTGGGCCACTTTATAAAATGTGATGAAATTCAGTGTACTGGGGGGAATGTTAAGTAGTGATGGCATAAAAGCTTTTAAGGATTATAGGCATGTCTCCAAAAAACATGTTCTGTGAGGCAACATTGGGTTTTGTTTTGTTTTTTTGGTTTGGTTCTTTGTGTCTTTTTTTCAGTTTTTTATTAAAACAGTGAATCAATCATTAACCTTCTACCAACTGGGGTACCTGCAGACCTCAGAGGTATACTTTTTTGTCATATTTCACAGGTGCTTTATTCTATCATTCCAATTTTTCATTAATTTTTCATTGAGTTTGTTCCTAATGACTTCGTATCATTGTTTTCTGTCTCTGTTTTAATTAGACCCCAGTCAAAAGCACCCAATTCTGCACTCATTGTCATTCACTCACTCAATGTCAGTCATTAGGAAGGCTTTGTGGAAAGATTGTACTTGGGATAAAAGCTGCAGTTTGTATTAAAGAAAAATACATATTTTAGTTTTACACAATATGCAAATTAACTAACTTTCCTAAAACAATAATAATCATTAATCTTTTTTTTCATATGATATTACATAACTAATAAAGTTTTGAGAAGAAATAAGTTAACATTTTGCTATGATGGTTGTTTCTTACAGTAGTTTATTCAGTCGGTAGTCCTTGTATGTTATGCATGTTGGTAGGATGAGGGTTAATACAGATATCTTATAAAAACAATAAGGTGTTACAGTGCAGGGAGTGAATTAATTAACCAAGGCTCTTCAATTACTTCTACTTTGTTATATAGTATTTTTGCTCATGCACATACACCTTCGCTGCACTTTCCTTGCACTGGTATTCAACATTAGTTTTAAATAAGATTGTATAATTCTGCTAAGTTAGCTTACTCATATTGCATACATCAACTGAAAAAGTAATTAGTTCATTTTGTTGCATATGTTGTTGAATGAAGATCAAATCAGCTTATGATCACTATGGTGTTCCAAAGTTTACCTCTTTATTTAATAAATTTTAATTCATTAAAATTTGTAACTTAGAGCAGACTGACTCTTTGTTGAAGTGTAACTTGTTAGAAAGGGGTCCTTTCTTTCATCACCACTGTCATCAAAATGACACCACATTTGAGATGTGTTGTTGCTGCTACTTTAAAACTAAGACTTGTTGACTGCAAATAATAAACCCCTCTCTAATATTAGTGCAATGATGAAAAGATCAGGTGCTGTATCAGTTCCTTAGCAACAGCCGTGGCAGTGTATTGTAGCACAATCACAGCTCCAAAAGAAAACTGCCATGTTTAAGCCCTTTTTAATGACTGGCTCTGGATCAAACTCCAGTGTAATGGTTCTTGAATGGTCTTCTCATAGTTTTGTTCTCAGAGAGAAGTAATTAACTTGGTCAGTCTAACTTTGATCCTCTGCACAGTGTACAGTATGGGCTGAGATATGTTGCAATTTTAATGTACCGTGGAGTGTACAGAATATATATTTAGTATATTACGTTCTTCAGCTTCCTTTTTGGCATCTTTCACTACCATCAGCATCATTTCCAACTGCAGTAGGCAGCTGTTTGCCGTGTAAATAATATAAACCCACTCTACACCTGCCCACATTTAGCCACTAGCTGGTGAACAAAGTGAAGCATTTAGTAGTTAAAGAGCCAGACAGTTCCCTCAGGAGTTGGTGGAGACCAAGACAGAGCTAAAAGGAGAGTGAATATTGGACTTAGGCACCTTTTACCATGTGACCAGGAACATAACTTCAAATAAAAGTAGAGCAGCTAGCTAGCATTTTAACTGTAACAACTTATAAAATGATAATATGTCAGTTTTATTGCCACTGCCAGTAAGATCAATCTTACTTATATTTGTCTGGTAAATGAAATGTGAACTATGAGACGGTAACCTTAGTAAAAAGAATGAAAACAGGGGAAACAGCTAGCTTGACTCTGTGTGAAATAAACTTCACCCACCAGAAGCTAAACACCTGTATAGCTCTCTAATTAAAATGTTATATCTTGTTTTGTTTAATGTGTTCAAAACTGAAGTCTAAAAACAAGACAAGATAACTTTTTGGCTGAGAGCTGTCTGAGATCTTGCTGTCTACATAAGGTTGCCAGGCAAACAGCAGCAGTAACTGTAAATATATGCTGCCTTCAAAATAGGCTACTGTGTTCACAAGAAGAGTCCATAGAGTGGTATTCGCATCTTCCAAAGTGGAAATTTTCTGAAAGCTCCGAGTTCACGAGTTGTGATGTGTCATTGACATTTTCTGAAATAATGGAGGCCATGAAAGTTCATTTTTCGGTGGATGGTAAGTTATATTGTAATTTTAGTCGTTTAGAATTTTTCTTAGTAATTTTATAATATGTCTGAGGAAAATGTTGACAGTCCCAACTGCCTCATCCTTTGCCTCTGTCATTATGCCTTTGCATTTCCAGCATTACGTTATGTGCCCGCTAGCTTGCTAAATTGTTAGCCTCAGTGGCTAACAGAATGACAAGAAAACAACAAAGAGTCTTTTGGCGTTTATGTTGTTTAGCAGTTTTCTCACGACTTAAGCATTTGAACGTCAAGCATATCGTGTACATGTCTTCCCATGTTGTAACCACGAGCTCATGAGTTCCATTTGGAGGCAGCAATAATTTCCCTGGACTTACAAAAAAGAAATCTGTAGCCATGACTGTAGTTCAGAACTTCAGGTGCACTAAAAACTAAAAATCTGTTTTTAGCAGTTTCTTTTCCCAGTGGTGTTATGCAGTTTTTAATCTCCACTTTCAATACATGCGTATATCTCTGCATATCAAATTAAATTAATTCCCAATCTCTCAAATGAAGAGAAAACATAATTCTTGTGTTGATACATGATGCGCCTGTAACACTGACACGCTGCAATACAAACTGTTTATGCTGTAACCTGTGTAATTGCTCTTCGTACATATAGATTTTTCAATAAAACAGTAATTACTGAGCAAAATCCCAGCAGCCCCATTACACACACATGGGCCGTCACTTTAGAGGAAGATGATTAATCACACAAACAGTTGCTCATTTTTAAACACATCCTTAATGCATTCTTTTGCCTCCGGGGCTATATATCACCTCCTTTGCACGTTCTGTGTTTGATGAAGGTTTAAACTTTTTACACGGCTCTTGGACCCTTGTTACACAAGAGAACCACCGGTTTGTGTGTGTGTGTGTGAGAGATGAATGTGTTTGGGGGTGACTGTAAGGCCATCTCTGCGGGAGTCAACTCCTAAAAAAGGGTCAGGTGATGTTGTAACTCACCCTGGTTCACCTCCCACTGCACAGAAAACACAGTATCAATCAATTCTATTTAAAGTGCAGCATGCAGCATGGTCCCTAATACACTTGACAATTAAAGAGAATACATAGGAAAAAACATACAGCAAGTAAATAAAATAATAAAAATTAAAATAAAACAACCACATTAAAAACATCAATGTTAAAGGGATGTTAAAAGGTGATGCATCCGACTTAACTCTAGGATAGACTGTTATAAATTGAATTAAGGTAGTTTTTCAGTCTTGATTTAAAATTTTCAATTGAATGTGTTTCTTTAACATGTAATGGAAGGCCATTCCAGAGATAAGGGGCATGGTAGACAGTAATAAATTCAGAGTCAGGGACCTCTTACGCTTTCTCATTGCACTTCTACCTGTACCTGTTGTCATTCACCATTTTATCCCCACCACCCTTATCTGTTCAGCCCTCTCTCCTCGGAAGAAAATTGTTTTTGTATGCCTCTCTAAATCTCCGCTCTTTCTCTATATTTTACCCAATTTCCAGGCCCTAACAGTCAATCTTTCCCTCTTTACAATGCCATTCGACTTCTGCCTCCCTTTGTTCATCTCTTTCACAGCGTGGCACTGCAAGTACAGCTGGACATTAATCTACTACTGATGAGCCCCACTCACCTGACGGCTCATGGCTGCTTATCAGGCATTGGGTAAGATTAGGACAGCCTCTAGAGCCACGGTGGAGTTTTAGCAAGAGGACGATGAAAAGAGGTTTGGTAAAAACATTGTCATTACCTTTCAGACACCTCTATAAAGACTAGAAGCCCATTCACATTGAAAACAATAACTGTAATGGCAATATTTTGTGCTCACCACACAATATGTGATAAATTCCCCCCAAAATAAAGCCATAAGTATATACTTGAAACTTCATTTTAATCTTTTTGTCATGTCTTTGTGAAAAAATATCACTGTGAGATCAAATTAAATATAAGGCGACAGTTCACACCTACATCCTTTTCTATATCAATCTTTGCTACTGTTTACACTGCACTATGATGGAAAAAGCATGTGGAGAATCTGATTTTCAAATGAATCTCTTCATGTGCGTATTTAGTTAGCGGCAGAGTGGGATGTATTGATCGAACGCCATGGTAACACAGGTTCGGCATATCCCACAAAGCAAAACAGCAACAAATGAAGACAAATGTGAAGTGCACACAGATGATCTTTCCTTCCATCCTCCTCTTTCTCATCCTGTTTTTGCTGAACAGTTTCATCTCAGCACTTAACCTCACCTTAAATTTGAGTAAGTCATTATGGCTGTCAAGACTGAGGAGGCCATAAATCCTGCTAAGTATTCATCCATCGTTGTAAGTTTAAATATGCCTGACCAATTTTTACATTTCCTTGACTAATGGAGACAGACAGAGCATCCATCGCTGGAACATCATTAATACATTTGATGAGCCCAGCAGTTTCTCCTGAATACATCTGGACATGCACTACCTGACTGCAGGGGCATCTTTCTTCAAGGGGTCGCATGTGTATTTAAAAGTTTTTATGATATTTTTCTCTGTATGCTTTCCTTGGCCAGTTGAGTCAAACATAGATATATTTCTTTAAACCCTCAGGGAGAACAATACTTTCTTATTGAATACTTTCTCCTCCTGCCAGAATCAATTACAGCAAATGTTTGTTCTGCTGAATCGGAAGCAGTGGTATCTCTCCTGCTCCATCAATAAACAGAGACCGGGACAACACTATCTCACAGTGAAAACAGGAAACTCAATAGAAGCACTACAGCCTTTTTAGAAACAAACAGATTATCCTCCAGCACTCCTGACAGATGCTAAAGTTAAAGTGTTTGTGCACATCTGGGACTCTGGAGAGCAGGCAGACTATGGCTCTTTATCTGTTTATGCCACATCAAAGAGCTGAGTTGACATTCTCGGGTCATTGACTGCAGACTGGGACACAGCACAGACAGAGTTGAAGTGTCCTTTTTTAATGATAAGACACAGGTGAGACAGATGGAAGATGTTGGAGAAAATGAAGCTTTCTGCTGACCGCACTAATGTAAACAGACTCCTCCACAGCAGAACAGCTTTCATACTGAATAAAAACTTTAGCCTTCTATTACAATGTTAGGAATCTACAACAGGGCCTGGGTAAAAGATGGATAAATGATGTTGTCAAGCTTAATCTGGTGAAGTTGCTCAAATTCCATGGAAACTGAACCATATCTCTGTATGGAAACTTTGTGAACTGGAGATAATAGCCAAGGTGGGCATACAAAATATGCTTCCCCCATTACAGTACCTGCCTCTGCAACATGCACACATAGTTGCACACATTCCTCTTTGCAAAGCTGAATCCGCCAAAGTTTTGTCACAAGGGACAAAACTTGGTTTCTACTCGCTGTTTACTCTTAAAACTACCCCTACGTTGTTTGAACTGCAGTCATATCCACAAACCTGAGCCAAATGAATTGGACATATTGTCACTCGCCTAATTAAGGCGCACTCCTCGCAGAGCCCGGCACAGGGAGGGAGAGTGTGGGAGGTTCCAGTTACTCTCCTCATCACTACTTGTACTTTCTGCACCAGGAAGCCGAATGTTAAACAGGTCTTTCCAAAAAATCTCTGAGCTCATTGACATTAAGTGCATCTCTCCACTTTTCATAATAACAGTCATTATCTTCAGCACACATCTTTCTGCTTCATTTAAGCCATTCTTAACAAGGGGTATCTATCATGGAGGTGCTACTGTTCTCCGGTCGCAATGACCTCCAGTGCTCTGATTTATTCCTAACCACCTCCTCTCGCTCTGTCTTTTGGTTTCACTGTGGGACTAAACCTCCACTGTGAACCTTTTTAATTATGAAGCCGTAATTTAAAACTTCATCAGTCCTGGGTGGATGCTGGACAGGGTGACATAAGCAGCCGGCAGGCTCTCCGTCATACGGCTGGGGTCATTTTTTAAATGGAGATGAGGGCATGATAATAGGGTAGGTAAATAAGGGTAGTTCAGCTCAAAGTGTACTTCCATGGTTCTACAATTATTCTCATGCACATGAATAATGATCATGGTTTTGTCACTTTGATGAAACTTTCCTTCTTGTTATAGCATGCATGCAAGTTTCTGTCATTTCTCCAACACACAGCAACAACAAATTGGAGTCATTCATTAAATGAAGGTTATCTATCACCGTGTGTGTGCAAGTGTGTGTGTGTGATGAGATTGGTGGTGCTGTTAGACACGCACGGCATCATTATTTTGATTTTGTCCTCCTCTGCTCCTATGACTCGGTGAAGCAGCAGGACACTGAGAGATGAGGGTGAGGAAGTGCAGCCAGCTGCGCTTGGACAAACACAAGGACAGCTCTACCTTTGACAACATTGTATTAAACCAATTATTTACTATCAGGGACTGTTCTCTGCAACAGTGGATGTTTTGTTTACTCTCCTCAAAAATGTATCGAAAGGGGTGCCATCTACGGCGCAGGCGGTGGAGATTGTAAACATGTTTTTCTCTCCCCTCCTTACAAGAGGATAAATAAAAAGACTGCTGTTAGAAGATTTAATTCTGAGAAGACTCTCTCTGGGGCTCTGTGCTGCGCTAAGAAGCCCATTGCGAAAAGCCTTCAATTAGCAGAGTACGCCTTCATCTTCTGACTAAAGTCACCTTGAACAATCAAATTATCTCTGAATTTAAATAAAAACCCATCATTGTCAATCAAACAGAGTTCATTATCTCCAAAATAATTTCCATTGCGCCTCTTAACATGCCAAGAAAACTTCCCTCCCCAAGTTGCACACCCACACACTCAAAACCAGGTGTGTAAGGTCATCTATAAACACACCTGTTATGTCTGCAAACTCTATAGACAATAAAAGGAAAACAGACAACAGCAGTTTATTCTTTTAATTCCTCATTACACAAGGCACAGTTGTGTTTGTTTTAACCACAGTTTGTGAGATTTTAGCTTGGTTCGCCTGAGTTCACCGTCTCCAAACTGGCATACTGCTGGGTATGTGAGGGAAGACAGACACAAACAAAGTTAGATAAATTACTCCGGCCAGAGCGGTGCATTATCATTAAGATTCACGCCCTCTGTACTTAGAACTTAACACGGTATCATGATAAATTAGACACAACTGTCCTCATCTCCATGGGCTTCATTTACAAAAAATGTAATGTAGCTTTTTTAAAAATCACATACATTAAAACCCATTACCAAAATATGGTAAAAAGGTTAAGTTTATCCACAGTGTTTTGGATGACAATATGATAATACTAACTTTAGATACACTACACTACATAATATTGGAGAATTCCATTCAAACCAGCTTATTTTGGAATTGAAATACATTTTCACATCATTTATATGAAAAATGAAAGAATTTCTACCAATTATGACTTCAGAGGTATTGTGCAACTGTGGTGCATTTGGTAGCTGGCAGTGGGCTGCCTTGGCACATTCCAAAACAAAACTAACTCATTAAAAAATGATTTCTTGTTCTCCCTGTATGACAATAAACAATTTACTGTGCATGTGTTGTTAAAGAAGTACAGATTGCTGTGTTGTTTCCATCTAGGTTGGAGCGATACCCCACTTTCAGTCTCATCAAAATCACTTCATCACAGCCGGTGAAAGTAAATGGCTTTTCCCGAGACAGGACGAACAGAGTGGGCTTGTCAACACTAAAAGCATTTTCACACTGCAGGACCAATCTCCAGCACTATTGCCCTGACCAAGGTCATTTCTGTTCAAACAGCAAAGCACAAGATGATGTAGCGAACAGATATCCCTGGGTCAGCATGGTACATTCCATCTTGGTAGCATTGGGTGGTGTAAACTACCTCCGGGCTTCAGCATCCACAATTTTATGGTTCTAGAGGTTACAGCTGAGCATGCTGATTTTTTTTTTGAAGGCGTAGAAAAGCCCAGCGGATGCTGCAAAATGCCCTTATCTCCTCATCCGCTCTCAGCCCCAGATGTCCTGTAAGTAGCGTTTCTCCTCTCTTAGCCCTGCCAGTGTCTTCATGGCCTCCAACTGGTCCACTTGAAGCTCTGTTTTGATCATCTCTATCAGGGTGTCGTTCACATCCTTAGCCATGTTCTTAGCATCCCTGCATATGGTGGAAATAGTGCAAATATATTAAGAAAAAACAGCAATACAATCATTAGACATGTTTTTCAGACAGTGTGAGATATGTGTTGTGGCAGACTAATATTTCTTCAAACTAGCAGGTGCTCCCAGTCCAAGAGTATATCCTGGAAGGAAATTGCTGAAATCTCTATCTCACTGTTGCAGCATATTGGGGGGGAGATTCATCATCCTATGGACTTAGAAGCGATATTTTTTGAAGAAGAATTCATGCAGTTCCAGAGGTCATTTACTCAGAGGTGAGGTAAGCGGCCTGGCAGTCATCACACAAAGAAAGTGATACTGTGAGGGCAGCAGCAGTACAGAGAAGTGTTGTGAGAAAGAAGAGTGAGGGTTATACAGTAAAGTTCTCTTCTCACTCAATAACTTGCCCTCTTCAGCACCTACTGTTAACTTTTCATGAGTGACTCAATCCTGATAACAGGAGGACACAGCGGCTGCACATGGCAGGTTCCGGATACAGCTCGTTTGCGTCACATTGTGTCTCCATTGTGGTTGAAATGTCTGCTGGAAGCATCTCACAGTCGGCCCTCGACCACTCGGTTCTTTAGCAGCAAACTTTGAAAGGTTTTTGGTCTCTCTCTTAGTAACACTTTACTCCGAAAAAGAGACCAGACCCTAAAATAGTCTATCAATTGTTTGTTTAGATAGTCAAAACTATATCATTAGTAATAGAGACCATATTTTCATGTCATATAGGTTTATCGCCTATATTTGTACATTGTTGTGAAGTACTGTAAGTGTGACTTTACTGTTTATTTACTGTTTATTTATACAGTCAAGACATTGAGACAGTTACACATTTTTGTTCTTCAGGTTCTGTACTTCAGCATATTCAATTAGAAATAAAATAATGGATAGTACATTAAAGTGCTAAGTCTCAGCTTTTGAGTATTTTTACATCAATATCTTGCACAACTATATTGATGTAAACTTTAGTTGTAGTAGTTGCAGTTGTAGTATCTATTATTTTATTTCAAATTGTGCTGAAGTGCAGAGCATTAAATACAAAAAATATGTGTAATTGTCCCAATACTTAATTTTTGGACTGTAAGGTGTATGCCCTCCTAGGTCCAATCTCATCGTGCCATGTGCTATATGTACCCTACAATGCCATATTGGACAGGTCTTTCTTGTAAAAGAGATACTCTCAAGAGACTTCCTGATTAAATAAAGGTTTAAAAACCTGAAACACCTGAGATGTCTGATTAAATATTCATTTTCTGTCAATTGTGAATAAGGCTTCCAGGCTTCAGAGATACATGGTGATGTGAAAAAAATAGACCGGACATGTAAGGATAGCCAAAGTGGAGAAACGAGCAGCATGTGAATAAAGGTTCAAATCAATTTTACAGCTGAATTATTGTCATTATGGAAGTCAGTCTTACCCACAAACATAGAGGCAACCGTTCTGTTTGAGCAGGATGTTGGTAATTTGCTGGCTGTTAAGCAGCAGGTTGTGTTGGACGTATCTGGCCCGTCCTGCTGAGGCGGTGGCCTTCTCCGCCTCCTCCTCACAGTTATCTCTGGAGAAACACACCTTGAGGTGGCTCAGGGTACCGCTGGACACAAAGCCCTCCAGCTCCTCTCTGGGAAAAGGTACGCAGAGACACATCCCAATTTTTTTTTAGATCAAATTCAACACATCGAATCATTTTCTGAATCAAAGGTAGTTCCTGTAATCTTGGACTGGTTGTTCCTTATTTGTGAAACATCTTTCTGAAATATGGTTTTCAACCAACTTTGCAAGATGTCATCCTTCCTTGGTTATATGGAGAAATACAGGCTCATTTTTATTATAATCAGGACATAAAAGTAGTAACTGCTGGCCTAATAATGCCAAGTATTTAACACGATTTTCATACAGACTGTTTATCCTTTCACATACAACACTCCCTTAAGATATTTAGCGATAGCTTCAACAGTCTCACAAGATATATAACTCCCAGATCATTTCCTAACAACAAAAAACCTGCCAAACTTGATAAAACAGAACACTGATGGGCAAAAGGTCTAAACAAAACTGTGCCAAACAACCAATTTATCTTGTTAAACAAGAGAAGTGCAAAAAAAATATGGATTTCATAGGCAAGGCCGAGTCACTGATATAAGCATCTTTTTTACAATCAATCCTCCCAGCCTTGCAGTTGGGTGTAACCTTGCTCCCGGTCGGTGGTTTGCTTGCCAACTACTCCTTCTTCTGCCTCAGTGTTTTTACAGGGCCTGCGGTGCTATTGGAAGGGAGGGAAGGAAGGAAGGTGGTGAGGGAGTAAGGTTTACTATGGCTCAGAGCATCTTGTTTAAAGTTAAGCAGTTGGAATCAGCAGAAACACACGCTCAGCCATGACCGCACACACACTCATAACAAGCCTCTGCTCCGAGATCATGGGTGAAGGTCTTCGCTTCGGGGGTCTGTGTTTTTGCAGTAACCCCTAGACTAAAATAAGACATTTTGCACTAACACATACACTACGATGTGAATACTAAGGGGAGGGATGTGTGTTGTTGTCTTTGTTCTGTGTGAAAAATCCAGAATTGTTGCTTCTCCTGCAAAGTTACCATCTAACCTTTGACTGAAGTCATTAAAAGAAATTCTGTTGACCAAGATGTGGGATTACAAAGTCTGACTGAACATGAGAGCAACAACATGAATAAGAAGAAGAGGGATGGCTGAGTCTTATTTGTTCGACTGAATATGAATCATCATGGATGGATAACCATGTGAGCAGAAACTGGCAGATGACAAAAGACAGAGTTGACTTCTTGGAAACAAGCAAAGTCGAGAGAAAGAGCCAAAACCTGCCAGACTCTTCAGTGTGTTTATACACATAACAGCCTGTGGCAATATCCCGGACCCTAACGTGAGCCCAGCAGGCCTTCCAGTCCTGTTTCCCTTACAGCATGAAATTACATGCCATCAAGAGGCTGAGAAATCGCAGGGAGGGGAAAAGGATAAGTGCAGCGGAGGAGAGAGGGGAGGACTGGATGTCTAGGTGTCTGGTTTGATGTGACTAGCAGCCAGATTGGCATCAACCTCTCACAGGGATGTTAAGTGCTGCGACTGATTGAGGTTCATTGCAAGCTTTGTTTTTTTTCCTGGTGGAAAACTCAGAACAAGATCGGACCATTGGTCACATCCACAAATTGTTTTTTTGTAATGTTTATAAGCATAAACATTTATGATATATTATATTAGTTCAACTTGGAATTCCATCCCCTTCATATAAAGTAATGCTTAAACTTTTCTTTAAAAATCTGAGACATTGAAAAATGGTAGAAACTGTACTAAGCAGGTTTCTGCATTCCAAGGAAATGCCAGACATCAAATTGCACTTACTTTAAAAGAAATCCAACAGAGATGAATGCGGGCAAGCAATTCAACTGCAGGTATGCTGTTCTCATTCTGGTAACCTATTTAAATCGAGTACAACTCTTCACGGGTGGCTCATAAAACACAGACTAATCGCTTTGGTCAACACTGTGGGGGTGTTCATCAGAGAAGCCCACACTGTGAACAAACACTGCCTACTACCTGGCTGTGAGTTGGTATTTAACTAAGGGATAGAGGAAACAAAGGGGAACAAACAACATCCTCTGTGATTTATTCTTGTGTGATTAAGGATGCTAATCCATTCACACTATTTAATCCTGCAAGAGAACTCGATCAGTGCACCAGAATTGAGTACATGCTCGCCGCTGATACTGGGTAGAGCCGATCAATTAGTATGTAGTCAGGAGAGAGTAAAATCAAAAGAAACAGGCAAGAGCTATGATTTACTCACAGGGTGCTGCCAGTTTATCATGCTTTAATAACATAAGAAGTCAGTCAAATTAAATTAGTATCTCTTTTTTAACACCAAATTAAATTTACAGGGAGAAAACATAATACTCTGAGTCCAAATTTCTCATGGCGTGTTTTATTATTATTAACGAAATTCTTATTATTATGAAAATTATGTCACTTGCCAACATTAACAGTAATATATTTTATGTTAGCACATCTCTCCTGGACAGAAACCACTGCACCCCTACAGTTACTGGCTTAAATACAGCCAACCAAAAACTCTCAAGCTAATAAACAGTAGGGTTTTGTTCAGTTGCATTTTATTTCATGTGAGTACATTAGCCAAATCTGCTTATCAAATCTGAATCTTTAGATCCCTCATTGAAATCATTTCAGTTTAGCTTTCAACAACTTCAAGCAACAAAAGTCATACGTATATATATCTAATTACATATTTTTGGCTACTTGGGGACGTTTACACCCAGCAGACATGGAGCAATATTAGCATTCCCTCAGAGTCCTGTCTCTGTCTAGCTGACCAATTTAAGCTCAAGATCACTCTCCTTTTTGCTCTGTTTTGGTCTCCACAAACCAAAACAATGAGCTGAAAGACAGTAAAATGCTCCGTAGAGTTGAGGGTTGAGGAGAGATTTGAATGATAATTCTCTGTGGGTTTGTCAATACAAGTGACCTTTTTTATATTACACATAGTCACTGGATCCACTGTCAACATAAAAATATTTATTATGTCCTGCCAATCACTTATTTTGCACTTTCAATTAACAAAACATATTAAAGCAGTTTTAACATTACATATTTGCTATTTAGCTAAATGGCCACCTGAATGTTTTGAATATTATTCTTTGCTGACAAAAAATAGAGCAAGATATAAAATTTGATGAAAGATTGGCTAGCTTCTGAGTTTAAGAAATCTGGATATTTTGCCAGCTTGGAAATAGAAACAGCTAACAGAACTCAATAATATGTGACGTCTACATTACGTGCTAATATAACACAACACTTGTGTTCTTGACCATTTCATTCACAGTAGAAATGTGGCCATGGCAAAAATAGCTTAGCGTGTCTGTTTTCTTTCCATAAATAACATACTGAACATACAACAACACATCCTTGAGATGGGTGCTTAATACCGTATCCACTATAACCACATATGGAATTGAAAAAAGAACACCCACATCGTGTACACAAAGTGGGAGATGTTCATCATTCAAGTCACAGACTTCAATACATGGAATGAGCTGTGTCAAGGTAAAGAGGGAAAGGTTAAGAAAAGTATGTACGTATGTGAGTATACTGAATGAATATATGGGATCTGTGAATGACCACCGAACTGAAAAGAGAAGCCAAGCTTACCTGAACAGGTAGTCTCTGTCTCTGTGGCGACAACCGAAGAACAGCCAGGTCTCACCATATACTGCCTCAGGGTTCTCCTGCCTCTCGTTCTCTCTGAAAGTCAAACAACGGATGTTAGCGGTCGGTCAATACCAACAGACGACCAGACCAGATGGAGGAGAGGGCGTCCTTCCTCGCAGCAGAGGTTAAAGAAGAGTAGTGACACCATTAAGCACTGTCTGCAACGACAGTACACTGAGTGCCACAATTGCCTAATGCACGGAAACGGCTGTGTGCGCTGCAGCTAGGACATTATATGTATTATGAAATTTCAGCATAACAGAAGGATAGATCCCATCACTATAAACAGTTGCTGAAAATGAAACTGGGGCTCTGTGTGTGTGTGTGTGTGTGTGTGTAAGTGTGTGTCCAACTGTTTAATGTGTGAGTGCAAAAAAAAAAAACACCACTAAAGTGATTCCTCTTGCGGATTGGGAGTTTGGCAAAGCTCCCAGAATCCTTTGCAACGGCAACGCGGCGGCATAAAGCGGCTCTGAGGATGCTGGTATCTGTGCTGCACACCTGCTGCAAAGGTGACAGCTCTCCCGGAGATAACAACAGTTGGCCCCCAACCTTTCATGATGCCATCAGTCAGTTGACTCTCTAAACAGCCAGGCATTATGTGTTGCCCCCCCCATCTGGTGGGAGGGGGCAAGATGGGGGATGAGAAAAGAGAGAGGGGTGTTGAAGTGACCAACCACGACGAGGGGCAGAGGAATACCACAGAGAGGCATTGAGACTGGGCCCTTTGTGCTTCTCTGCTGCACTCCAAGGATAAGGTGCCGCTTCCCCCTGAGCGCTATCCTTTACTTTTCAGCAACAGACTGAATCATGCTTTGTGTTTTCTACAAATCACAAAATGAAAATGGCAGCCAACTCTTTGGCTCAATGGAGTTGCACGGTGCAGTGAAATCAAGCACAAATACACCCGTTTAGTGCTGAAATAATTAGTCAATTGATTGAATAATTAAGTTGACTGAGAGAAAATGATTCGCCAACAATTTAACTCATCAATTATTGTCAGTGTCAGTCAATCTGGAGTGGGAGTACAGTTTAATTAACTTGCTTCGTGTGGGAACAATAAACAGACGAGATTGCTTTCACATTAGCGCGGCATTCAGGATTCAGATTAGCAAGATTTTTCCAGACAACATAATGAAATGTACAAGGTTTCAGGTGGTTTCAGCTTCTCAAATGTGAGTATTAGATGATTTATTGATTAGTTGCCAACTATTATTGTTAATCGCCAACTATTTTGATGATCGATTAATTGTTGTGAGTCATTTCTTCAGAGGAAAATTCTCTGATTCAAGTTTCTCAATGTGAGTATTTTCAGGTTTCTTTAGTCTTCTATGATAGTAAACTGAATATCTTTGTGTTGTGGACTGTTGTGGACAAAACAAGACATTTGAGGATGTCACATTGGCCTTTGGGAAACAGTGATTTTTCATCATTTTCTGACATTTCATGGACCAAAGAACAAATCAATTTTTCAAGAAAATAATCGACAGATTAACCGATAAGTTGCAGCCCTAATTAGCTGTTTCTCAGCTCTATGTTGTTGCAAATAAATTATATTTGGGTTTTGCATTAATGTGACCTTGGGCTCTGGAAACTTGGGTTGGACTTTTTTATGTCAATGTTCTGATATTCTATTGACAAAAGAGGTGAAAAAATAATGAACAGATCCATTAGTGATGAAAAAACCCTTGGTTGCATTTATACGCTAATTAGCCAGTGAAACTAAATGAAAAACTAAATCAATGAAACAGTCTGATTGTGAATACTTTAAACAAAGCATTGCCCTCATTAATGAGATGAGAAGTTGACCAGTTAATAAAAAATGCTTTGGATAAGAAGCATGTTTGAACTTTGTGTCTGTGAATAGGGCAGAGTAACAGAGCTGTTTGGCTGACTTGATCTGAAAGCTCAGATCCCATCCATTAGCATCCTGGACGAGATTCTTCTGATCTGCAAACAGCCTCAAGTAAACTCATTTTAGTGGGCTCGTCTCTCTCCTCTCGCTGCCTGCCCTAAAGGGATCAATACCAATATGAAAAACCTGGATTCCATTCTGAGTAGACCACACCGGCGCCTTTCCCTGAATACAAATTACATCACATCACATACCCACACTATAACAGCCTGCAATACAATCCCAGGGGGAAGGCAGCATCTACAGAGCACTCCATTTGGGGTCGAAATCAGAAGCGGTTGCCTTTCAGCACCATTCACATGATCAGCAGAGGGAGAGGGGGAAACTACAAGGGAAGCTGAGGTGAAGACTTGGTAAACATCACAATTATCTAATATCTTTTATCCGTGTTCTTTGCAGCTCAGTGCGAGTGGTGCTGAGTGGTTTTCTAGGCATAAAAATACAGCGAGAACAAAAATATAAGCCAAAACGCAACAACAGCTTGAGGCTTAATCACTGAAATTACATTGTGAAATTACACCCATATACAGTGAACATGCTGAACTCAAAATGTTTTCATAATACAAGACAATGATGAGAAGCAAGACGCTGTAGCTAATTGTAATCAGCTGTCTGGTTAGACTGATAAATGGAAGCTCGATATTCGTTCGCACAAACTTCAACACAAGTTGTGCTGAATGGGCCAAGTACGCCTACTGGCATACCTAAGTATTAAACTGAGCAAACTGATTTTTTTCAAAAGAGAATTTTGTAAAGAAGATTAAGGCTATCCACTGAGTTAAAATACAATATTTTTTAACCGTCACTGCTCGGAGCTAAATAAAGAGACACTGAAAATCCCATTCTCCATAAAATCCTTCCACGCAAAACCACAGTAATCAATATCAGACAACTGGGGGGCCTAATTAAAATCTTTTTGGTATCACCACTGGAGCCTCTGACCTTTAGAGACTATTTTTCTACTTGTTACCAGCGCTACAACCTCATACAAAGTACTTTTGAAAACAGCCATTGATTAACAGCGGGGGTGGAAGTAGGAAGATCGAAGTGTCCCCATGTTGTTGTGTTGCTAACAGGACCCTTCTCGGGCCCCGAGGCAGATACGGCGCCCCGTTGACAAACTGGCGATTGTTATCTCCTATCAGAGTGCAGTGTCAGCCGCTGAGGCTTTGTTTGGAATCTCAAGTTAGATTCTGTCTGATGCCGCGCGCCATGACAGGCTTTTACAATCCTACAGAACAATATGCAGCTGGCAGGGGAGAGGATAAGAGACACAGAGAGGGAGACGGAAAGGGACGAATTGGCTGAGGAGAAAATTGAGCTGAGGACTCGTTTCACACAAGTTTATTCTCTAACAGCGAAGAGACTCTTGGAAGAAAAAGAGAGAATATTTGATATTTAATGAAACCAGTTTTTAAAATAATAAGGGATTTAAGTTGTTGTATTATGAAACAATGCCTCTCAAAATCAATCAAGGTCTGAATGTTTTTCTTGCTCCAACAAGCAGGTCTGCAAGGACAGATCATTAATAAATCACTTAAATGTGAAATTTCAGGGTTGCTGCACATTTTTTGAAATCAAATTTAATGCTTTTTAAGACCTTTCTGAGACCTCGACAGAGAAAATATCCTTTCCGCAGCAAAACGAATGCGCATTAGGGCTGAGCTTCATGTTTGAAATCAATCTGACAATATTAATGGGGATATTTTTCTGGATTTTTTTTGTATCTCCATATAACAATCATATGTAAAATCTCATAAGCAATCAAATTAATGGCAAATGCAATGAACTGTGTCTCGCTGCATTTAAATTTAAAATTTTAATTATAATTTGCTTGAAATCGTTCATTTTGACAAGATTGTGTAAAAAGAGGCTGTTGTGGTCGGTCTCACCCTCACAGAGCAGGTTATAGTTAATTCTCCCTATTAAGACACACTCTGCTCTGAATATACAGTATATCTACCTTTCATCCACTTTAACAGTCCATTAAACCTGTAAACACCAGCTGAGCGGTTACCAAATTAAAGTCTGCTCCTCTACTTCATGTTGGCCGTTGCACCTCCGCACTGAAAACATTATTATCCAGATTCTAAAAAAATATCAGTAATAATAGAGGACTTTATGTCTTCTTATAAACCCCCCTAGCCAACTGTCTTTAGCTGAGCATCATCTGTACTTAATCCTGTTACCTTTGTGAGAGCAGGTGGTCTGTAGAGAACCAATCAAAAAATTACCAGAAAAAGAAAGAGGTGGACTGTCATGCCAGAGACCAAACCATATTTAAATAAGTGGATCCTGCGGGGAGATATTTCTCATGCAACTAGGCATCACTTCAAAATTTATGATCTACTATAATTAAAAATAAAACATTTTGAGACATTTTATGACCCTTAATTCTGAAAATCTTATTTAAGACTTTTTTTTTTAAGGATCTGCAGGAACCCTGATTTTGATCTTAGATTTCCAATGTTTGGGCACCACTATGTGAATCAAAGTAAGACTGATATGTTCATATCACTGCCATACACCAGAGCTCTGTCCCTCTGGCTCAGCCTTGATCATTAAGAGGAGGCGTCTGTCTGCGAGTGGTGTGACCGGGTCAGCGCCGTAACATGTGCTATCTTCAGTGCTCCTGCCTCCCAAAGGCACTATCACCTCTCACTCCAGATGACCAGTCATCCTTCTCTGAATCTGCTGCGGAATAATCCGCCGCCGCCATCGCCTCAGCCATCGCCGCGTCACCTCTCGGTGCAATCACTGCCGATGCCACCCGCCACAACAGAGCGGCCGTCCGGGGGATTTAGAGACAATTGGAGTTGACTGGGGCACAACCTCATTTATACAAAGCCACCCAAGAGTTAGATGTGTCAGTCAGACTAAAAAGGCTTACGCCGCTTTCTGACAACTCATGGTGGCTGTGGGCCCGGTTCAACACATGGGCATCAGCCTGGATAGAGGATCTTCAGTCACGTTAAGTCGTTCTGACAGGTCATCTTTTTACATCTTCTTCTTATTCTTGATTTAGCTGTCAATTCAGAACCTCGGAAAATTGAACAAAATGTCATGCTTTCTTTGCCAAATGATAGCACTCCTCAAGGATTTATACTTACAACAAATGTTTAACAAGCAAGGGAGAACTACAACGTACTCAGCTAACAGTCAATATCCTCACAGCACCTCATTGGCATTTTCTAGCAATGATTTGCTCCAACAGCACAGCCGCCACCTACTGCACTCTTTGCTTTCAAATCAATAACGCCCCATGTGCCGCTTTGACTCCTGGCTGTTCATTACTGACCAAGTCATAAATGTGTGCAACAGAGAGGGCCTAATTTACAGTATTCCTGTTGAGACCAGTGAAGCATCTGAAATAACCCCTGACATGATCACAGCCCTTGTTGCTAGATTTATCATGCCTTCCAAGATGTACATGACGTCGACTTTTATCGGCTTTGAGTGGGGTCTCATTTAATTCTCTCCGCAGATTACTTGAAAATATGCCTAGATGATGTGCACTCGACATCACTTGAGCATTGTGAATATTCATTACTGAGTGAATTTGAGCTGGAATAATCCTTGTCACACAGCGCACCAATCAGCACATAACCTGCGTGTTGCAGATGCTTGACATGAACATTTAAGTGACCTACTTCAGCGTTAGTTCTTGTAACTCATATATCACTGGCATTGGATCAAGTGTCTTCCAACTTGAACTTGATTCCACTCAAAAAAAAACTGAGCTCTTGATGGAGGAATCTCAACAGAAGCCATGTGTCTGTACATCATTTATTATGGTGCAAGATAATGTTGTAATGTAATGTTGTAATGTAATATGTAATAATGAAATTTGCTGTACCTTTGCTGGAGGAAGCCAATAAAGGGCGCAACTCCTGTGCCTGGTCCGACCATTATGAAGGGCACTGATGGGTCAGTGGGAGCTCGAAAGGAGCAGTTTGGTCTCAAACTCACATGGATCTAGGGGTCAGAGGCCATTAGAATGCATTTAAAATAATGAGAGTAATTACAACAATGCTGAGAAGCCGCTGTGGACTTACCAATCTATTAATTGATCTACTTAATATTTTAAGACATACTAATGAGAAAACTCATGAGCTCCGACTGAAATCCATAGAGTCTGTGGTAGAGAGGATTTACTTTCTTTAATTTAAATTAATTTTTTAATTAACCACACACAAGCAGGCCCAGAGCTTTTCTTTTTTTAGTGTCTCACACATTGAAATTGAGTGTCCAGAGAAGGCTAAAACATTCAGTAGAAACAGGTTGAATTCCTAATGCCTCAAGTTCCCTGGGTTTGCTGAAGACACTGCACAATTTTCTGATATTTTGCTCCACACTTGCCTTCTCTTTTATTCAAGAACCTCTTGAACTGTAATATTTGAAGTAGAATGAGCAGTCTAGCTCTCTTGGCATTTTTATTGGAACAATCAAAACTAAGACAAAGACAAAGTAAGGAAGGCACAGGAAGGTGTAGTAGGATTTTAGCCTATCCATAAGGTGTACATGAATTTGCTTTTTCTCTCCGAGTGTGGGGTTGTAAACCATTACAGCTCCTTGTACTGAAATATATCTGCCAAGACCGGGAGCTTACAAATTTGCACATTCTAGTCTCAGCTCTCCATTTTCCAGCGAACTACTCATTACCTTTGGCAGAGCCGGGCTGCTGGAGGATTCAGCCTTCCCAGGGAAAACCAGGACAGGATTGATGAGGTCAAACAGCCAACCGGTACACAAGCCTTGCCTCCCTGCAGGCCGCCCATGGCATGCTGGGAACTCTACCACATTGAAGACAAAATGCAGCTTTCCTGGGTGCCTAAGACAGGAGCTATAGAGATGGGACCACAGAGAGTTTGAGATGGAGAAAGACGAAGATAGAGAGAAGCAGCAGTGAGTGTGTGTGTGTGTGTGTGTGTGTGTGTGTTTGTGTACAATGCATACAGACAGACAGTGACATGCAAGGAGATTCACAGAGATGAAGTAGAAAATAGTGAAATACAGAGACAAGCGGAGAGAGAACAGAAGGGTACAAGAAGGCACGAGCTTTACGAGGGTGGATAAATTCTCAAGGCTAGACAACAATTCTGCTACAAAAGAGTCACACAAACCAAATTTTGAAAAAATCCAGCTGAACAACAGCTGATCAAAGCAACAAGGACACACAGAAATTTAATGCGATACCAATTACAAATATGGACATGACACTGGAATGGTGAGTGTACTAAATCACCTACACAAAGATGTCTGCTTCATTCTAGACAAAAAAAAAAGATAATAATACAGCTGTGAAAAAAATAACTTTCCCTCTGTCTTGCTTCAATAAAACTGCCTCTCTTTCCTCTCCGTGCCAGTCTCCACTGCCGGCTGAAGAGCTCTCACGCTCTCTCATCCTTCATTCTCTGGTTCCTGTGGGCCTCTGGAGACCTCTATTGACCACAGCATCAATAATGCAGGCCTCTAATGTCTCTGCACCATCTGATAAACTACAGCCACCATCTCTCCGGTCTGTTCCCTGTCTCTCTACACTAACACATACACACACACACACACACATAAGCAGCTAAGTGAGGGGCTAATGAGAGGCACTGAGAAGTTTTGACGTTGTGTTAGATGTTGCTGTTCTACATGAGCTTTAAAGCAAAGCTAATGGCTACTAGCTTAACAGGAAGAGCAAATCAATGACTGGCTAAGTGAGGAAAAAAAGAGGGAACACTTAGACCTATTTAAACTAAGGACAACTTGCTACAGGCTGCACAATATTTACAGTAAATTCATTTGTGCAGCTTCCCCCCCAACACTGAGCTTATTAGGAAACGACATCTACAAATAACCCTCCAACACAAGCGCACATAACAGAGTCTGACAAAGGAGATCAATAAGTGGCAGATACCAGATAAACGCATAAATACAGAAATAATAATTATTATTACAAGGTCTATAAATCAAGATTAAGATAATATCTTTTGTTTCTTTTTTTTAAAAAGTTTCTAAATGTTTCCAAACCTCATGTGAAAAATGCCAAACTTCATAAAAAGCCTCAAGCTCAATCCACCGCTGTCAAGGAGCAAAATAGTGGATCTCCGTGGATAGCAATGCATTTCCAAGCCGCTAATAGTGTGAGATCAATATATATTTTATCATGCAGACTCCAACCGTCTAGTCTAGTAGTACCTTATAAACAAAGTCAAGGATTTAGCAATATATCGTGATGCATGCACAGGGATCAGATATCAACAACAGATTTCCAAAACAAGGTTAGAAGGTCACAAGACCAAAACATATGCAAAAAAACTACCTCTTTGCTACAAATGCCGATATAAAAAATTACATTTCACCATCCATGTACCTTTGAGACAGAAATATGTTCAGTCTAGTCCTTTCTGATGTATTTGTAATAAATGCCATATACATTTTAAAAGTATTCTTTCTATCTTCCCCATTATGAGAATAGACCCAAGTTTAGAAGAAAACAACTGTTCAGGAGACCCCTGAGTAGAATTAATCAAGTGTCCTATTTGAAAACATCTAAATAAATGAGGAATGTCATATTTCTGTTACAGTTGTGTAAATGATGAAAGAGCTCCATCTTCAAACAAATGAGATGTATCAATTATCCCCTCAGCATACCATAATATCAAAACATTTCCAGAACAAATAGCAAAACTTAGTTTTTTCCATAAAAGTAAAAAAAGAGAGATCAGTGTAATTCCAAACTATTTATAAATGCAAACACTGTTTCTGTGTTAGCAATCAGTCCAAAATGAGGCAGATGTTTCAAATTAAGCTGAAACACACCCATGTATTCAATTCTTCATCTTTGTACAATTTCTTAATCTATAGTAACTGTGCAGCTAGGAAACACAAGTAGAAATTAGGATGATTTGAGCCTCCCTGATCACGTAGTAAGAATAAGACAGACTTGTTATTCCAAATGATTCTATAAGAACACAGTGTGCAGTTTTATATGGTACAAAATGTAAGCTTCACTTTTCTGTCACCTTACCTGGCTGCTGAATAAGGCCTGGGCTGCAGTTTCGGCAAATGCTCTGAAAGGCAAGCACAACTGTCAATTATCCCCGCTGTCTCGCTCAGATTTTGTTACACAGACACACCCATGACAGAGAGGAGACATAATAAGCAGAAGTCATCTTGGTCCATTGAGACGTCCTACCTATCCTCAGTAACCCCCACCCAGGTTACAGTCTTGTTTCTAGGACAGACACACTTCTATATTTATGAAATTACAAACTCAGGGTTATGGAATCCCAAGTGTCCAGATGTGGAGCCAGTAGGAAATAGATTGCTTATGCAGACCTTATTTCAATGCCAGCCATGAAGGTGCCCTCTTTTGGGTAATATGCAGTGTGCATTGCATCCGTAAGAAAGTGTCAGTGAAATCAAGAAAACTTATAAGAGTTATAGATAACTTTTACCCCTGTAGCAACAGGCTATGCCATTTGCTATGCTGTGTACACCACCAATTATTTGATGTGGGAAAAGAGAGTGAGTGATTGATAGTTGGATCACTTGTGCTTGCCATGTACTCCCTTACATTTTATTTGTATCTAAATGATAGATGAACCTGGAGAAGTAAAGCTGCAGCATAAGTAGCAGCTGAGGCCTAACAATAACACATTTTTCTGCTAAATTGCTTGGAAAGACAAACAGCTGGACTAAATCAGCTCCCTCCCTCTCTTTCTGGATTTTTCTGACATCTAAACAGCTCAGGGTGTTAGGGAGACAGCTCCGCACTTTGACGTCCATTTCATCTCTTTGAGTAAAAAAAAGGTGATGTATGGCACACTTAAAACTGACTTTGAAAGAAGGTTTTCAACAAAAACAAAGGCCTTGCACAAATAGTAGCATTCTGCTTTCAGATACTAAAAGAAAAACAAAGGTGCTAAAGAATAGACATATGAACTAAACCAAGACATTCAGTATGATAAAAATATGAATATGATGCAGAGAATTATGCAAGTCGTTATTTATCTAAGAGGCAAAGATATTTGTGTGCCAAGATCTGATATTTTACCACTAAATGTTGAAACTGCACAGTACGTAAGTCTGGAAGAAGAAACGCAGATTTGTTCAGGTGTCATCTCAATGATATAGAAGACTAGTTTAATTCTGTTTTTGGCTATTTACACAGAAAACATTAAAAAGGTAGTAAGATCCTTGGAGAAGCCTGGGAAATGACAAAAAAAAGCTCTTTTTCTAGGATAAACTTGAGGCTTGTAGCATTTCTTTCCTTTCTTCTTAGAAGTTTTGTACATAAACATATGGTATTCAAAAGAATATATAAGTATAAACAATGTTCAAATTGATGTTTTTCTTTTAATTTATTATATGTGTTACCGCAGGATGTTATATTTCGATATTTAAGTGTCTAAACCTCACCCTAACCCTAACCCTAACCCTGGCATGAGACGGACATAAAAACTAAGAAAGTCACCAGTGAAGGGAATTTATATTCTAAAAAGAAGTTGAAATGTGTAGACTTGGAGGCTCAAAAGTTATTAATGACTGGGGGGACAAGTCATTTTACAAGGACAGCACAGATTATAGGTTATCCTTGCTTTGTTATAATCAATATGCTTGTACTGTAGATACAACCCACAGCAAGTCATGTGTAAATAAATCTTCAGAAATAATTAAAAAATAATAAGCTGCAACATGATGGATTAAAAAAATCATTATTTCTTTCACAGTTTCTCAAAGAAAGGGCAGTAAATAACACCTTAAATGACCAAATCTTTTTGAGCAGCATCTTATACAACATATCAGGCAATCCATCCTATTGTGGAAACACACAGCCCTCCATCAGAGTGTGTATCATGTAAGTTAACACAATCCCTCACTTCTGCACAGCGCTCAAGTTGCTGCCTCTCTATCACAGAGTGACAGCGTATGTCCGAAACAGAGGACGATCAATCCATCATCACACATCACTGCGCCGTGATGATACTGCTGGCAGATACAAAGGATATATCACTTTTAAAATCTTTGAGTGCAAGGTTTTTTGTTACAGTGAGTGGTTTGAGGATACATCTTAAATTTTGTATTTTAAAAAAGGTCTCAGTTCTAAAATAGAATACAGTCCCGGGGTCCCCGCTATGTTTTCAGAAATGGTCCTTTTCAGGGTATCATCGATCATACTGCACAATATAATCTATTCCATCTGAAAAGTCTCTCTGCGCTGCAATTTATATGCAGAGGTACCAGTTTAGTAGGAAGAAATGATATAGAAATGTAGCTGAACATAAAATTTATTCTGCTTAAGATATATGGATAGTTTCTTTGCTGCATATGAAATTAGGGAGGTTGTTAGCATTAAGCATTAAGAAAAATTCCCCATAGAAAGATTTTTTTTTCTTTATTTAATAGCCTACAAATGCTAATTTTGAGTTATTTGTAAGAAAGGGACATGCAAGCGCATGGTTTTACAAACCATTTAAGAGTTTTTCATGGTATTTTATTATACCTCAAACGAATAAAATGGGAATGTCTGATGTGCGGTGTGTTTTCTGTGACTGGAAAACTTAATTTTGAATTTCAAGCTTTTCTGTAGAGAGGGGGGAGATCCATCTCTTGAGATACAGACACATTCTCTTTACTTAAGTTTGGTCACAGTCAGGAAAAAAAAAAATTATAGCACCCTGCTATAATTTCATTTGAGCCCTGCGGTAAAGTAAATTGAAAAAGATGCTCATGGACAGCATTCAGTTCCCTGGGGCTATGACCCCAAAGTTTTCATCTGACACACTATATGAAACAATGGATCATATAACAAGAGAGCTGACTCTGGGAAGCAGGAATCTTTCTCAATTTATACCCAGCATTTACTTTTATACTCCGTCTGCATTTGGCCAAAGACATCTGGGCTGAAACACATCTCTCCTATATAACAGCATAAACTCTGATCAGCAAACACCTCCCCTTCCGTCAGGGTAATGAACCGAAAACAGTGCAAAAATGCGGTGTACTTGAACAGTGACGCACTGAGTCAGGGTTGACCATTAACCTCTGATCCATGCTGACCCCCTGCGTGCTTGTGTCCTTGCGAAGCTCAGTGGCTCACCGGTAAACGGCCCCCTGTCTCCCGCATAGCAGCTGTTGCCCTGAAGGGCCTCCAACACCGCATTTTTCACCAGCACATGATTGTCCCGATTGCCAATTTCTGCATCAGTTCACCACTGAAAAAAGGTGCTGCGGCTGGCAAGTAGGCCAAAAATAACTGACACGGGGCTAGGCCAAGAGCTGTGACACAGCTGTTTTAGAGGACAACTCTACTTGTATATAAAGCTGTAGCCAACTAATTTCACTGTCTGGTAAATTTCAGTCAAAGCTTATTAGATCTATACTGAACGGCGAGCCAGCTATCTTATTGAGCTGAGAGAAAACGAGTCTGCTACCAATAGTTGACTCCAAGGGTCAAAGGAGGGATGACATAGATGGCAGACGACAGCTACAATTGATCAATATTATTAGCAGGGAGGGAAATAATTAATTCAGTGAGAAAATATCTCACAAGTAATATTCTGCTATTATGTTCACAGAAACTGTGACACAAAAACCGTATTGGAGCCATGTGGACCTCAAAATGAGACAAGAAAATAAGTGTTGATCCTTTGGAGAGCCCTCTGATATACACTGTCTGACCATTCTGTATAATTAAATGCTCTGACAAAATCAGCCTTGAGTTTGTGTAACTCATTTTACTGAGGCTACAGCGACCCCTACTGGTGGGAAATGATCTGGACAGACAAGCCTCAATTGCTGAACTACACTTCAACACTTCAGAACGCACACTAAACATAACCCGAGGTCTTATTATACGTGAAATTAATAGCTCTTAAGTAAATTATTCCACTGATAATTTCTGCAGGTGCAGACTAAAGCCCAATCTTGTGTCAATCACAGTAATTCCCCTGTTTGCATCAGGCAATATGAAAGCCTGCATTTAATTAAAAATGCATCTATTATAATAAATTTGTTTAAAAACTGAAAAGAAAAAACATCTTTAAAATATGCCAAATATTAGACTGCTTTTTTCTGTAGTTACTAGGTAATTGCCAAGCATGAAATCCACCTAAATGCTGCATGGCATCTAGAATGAATAAAACAAAAGTAGTGAAAATAAACGTGATGTTTGATCAGATCTTGTACTTCAGAGTGGTTCTCATGTAGCCTTTTACTATGAACGTATATATCTAGCAAGGATAGTTTTTACCCTTTAACGTGTGTTTGTTATGGACTCTGAGGATTATGGATCTTATGACTGACCGACTGAGATAACAGAAGGCTTGCTGACCTATGAGGAGGCTGAGAGGAGGCGAGCAGGATGGGAAAGCCGCAAGAAGCTCCAAAATGCTGAGGCTCTGATCTCTCACATACAGGTTGTAGTCCTCAGCGCCTTGTTTACTGCAGAGCTCCTGCAGTCTCCTTTTCTGCACACTGTCCCTTGTATTCTCCACCAGTGCTCGAAGAAATGCCTGACAGAGAGAGAGAGAAGGGAGAGAAATTGAAAGTCATTTGAAGCTGTTCTAAACCTCCATCAGAAGCAACGGTGCTGATGTTTTTTTTTCTTACACAAGTTTCCATTCACAACAGTAATACATTTTCTGACACTGCTTCAATGCCACAGGAAATGTAAGTCTTTGTAAGTTTTCAAGATACATGAAAACTTTATTGTTGGAAGACTTTATAGCACTAGACCTTGAAACCAGCCTATTTATGAAACGCAGCCATTTTAATATGCACAATGCACTTTCAACACCCATAAAATTGACATTTAGTTTTTAAATGCTTTTCAAGATACTGAGAAATTAAATCCTTTAATAAATTAATCAAAATCAATTAATATGTTACATTTCCGAGAGACAAGCTGCTGTTCAACTGGTATCTCATCAATTACTCTTGTTCTTTTTGGAAACTATGATGTAAACTACAGGATTAAAGGGATCATGAAGAAATATTAAAATGCGTCTCCTGAACAGCTTTTGGAGTGATTTTATTTTATTCCACAACCATTAATTACTCTGACACAGTAATCAGTATTTCTAAATATTTGTCATGCCCAAGTGTTCTGTATAATTTCAGTGATTCATAACAGTTTATATGTGCACGTATGCGGAGATTAGTGGCATGTTTTTAAGGCTTCTATTGGAAGAATTATGATCCCTATCTTCCAATAAATCCCATGCAGCCAGCACTTAACCAGTATTTTAACAAGTGTCACACAATTGCAGAAGCCTCTGGATGTCTCTGGTGATAAGATTCTAACATTTGTCTGAGGAGAAATAGTAAACCAGGATGAGTCGAGTATTTAATGACATTACATATATTATAGGAAATGTGTAAAACGAAGTGACTATTTTTTACCTTCCAAGAGATCATGGAGATTAAAGATTATAAGCATTGTAAATGCTTTAGTAAAACAGATTAACTGCCTGGATTACACAGACAGGTGTTGTAAAATAAAACTCTTTCTGCCTTATAAGTCTGTGCACAACATTTTGACCTGTGGAGATCAATTTGTGTGCAGAAATTCAATAAAAACTGAGGAGCAAAGAAGCCCTATACACAGCAGGAAACTCAACAGATGGTAGCTGGTACAATTAGGATGTGCCCTATCTTTCTGACACATAATCAATTTGATTTGGATGATCAAACTGCTTATGTTATACAATCAGTGCAGAAATAAGGGGTATTATTTCCCTTATGTCTACCAAAGTCATATCTTGTCACGTAGCATATTATATAAAACATTTTTAAACAATACTGAAATTTCTGTGTTTAGTAAGGCAGCTATCGACCTGCTGCTGTATTTTGACATTTTACAAATTGTCCTCCTTTCGTCATCCAGTGTGCTGTTTACCAAGAACAGTAAACTACTGGTGCAGCTCATGCAAGATGGAAATTAATGGTTTTCAATTTGGTTAGAATGTAATGTTTTTATTTAATAATGAATTCAACTTGCATAATAACAATTCAGGATGAGAGTTTTATGTTGTGAACAAATAAGTTAGAAATTAGAAGCAGGAAAGAGAATAAAAGGAGGTACTCAGTGATTCACCAGTTAGCCACTGTCACTACTGTCACTGTTCAGGAAGGGAATCATTGAAAAATAATTCCGTCAACATATAATTGCACCTCTTCATGAAATACAATTCATTTTTCTCCAAGCTTTGCCAACAAGAGCTCTAGCTGGAGAAAACATGACATTTAAAAAATGTCTTCCCTCTTATTCAACTGAAGCACTAAAATAATAAGTAGTGTTGAAAAAGTGGCTTGGATTATGCAATTCACAAATTCAGTAGTTGTGGAGCCATGTTTGGACATACCTTCTTAGGAACACTTCTAATCTCTAGACACCATGTGAACAGGTACAGCAGAGAAACGTTCTGAGGGATGTAGGATGGCACCTTGGCGCCTATAACCGGGGAGGAAAGAACATTTCAGAATGATCAGAAGAGGGAATGTCACAAACATAAATGCAAACATGAACATGCAGTGTGCCATCAATATACACGGGATATGGTGTTGTAATATATTATAAGTTAGGTGCTTGTTAAAATAATTTGACAGCTGCATTTACCTTTTTTTTTGGTGTCCTTGCGTAAAGAAACATGGACGCAATGATTCCTCTGATCCTGAAGGCCCAATCTATGGAGCAAGTCCTCCACCTCAGAGGCCCTGTTTGGGCAGACGACATCAAACGAATCCCCTGGCTGATAGGTCATCATTGGGTAGGCCTTAGGATGAAAAACAAGCATCTAAAATTCAAACTGCAATCTAACTCCATCTGAAAAGATGCTCCAGGTTTAGAAAAATGCAAAAACAGAACATTATATTGTCAAGCTTACAGAGATGTCCATTTCTAGGAGAAGGGCCGTCTTGACTGAATCTCCTCTGGTCAGCTGAGCTGCCTTGGATATGGGTACCTCATGAAGAGTCTCTTTGTTTGACGGCCCTGTAATCTGAAAAAAAAAACATTTCTTATACAGTAAATGCGGGCAAAATGGCAAAGAAATAATTCAACTTGTATAATGCAATCTTTAAAGAGGAGAAAAAAGTGAAATGTGGGGCAGATATTGGTTTTATCAACAACATCATTCCTCACCTCTCCCATAGTGTCTACTTCCTGAAGAGAGACATCGAGGTAGGGAGGAGGCAAAGCAGGGACATTGAGAGATGACTCAGACAGCGGGGGCAAGGAGCATGTCAGTGAAGCTGCCAATGCAACATGGTGAACTCCAGCACCCCCAGTCTGTGTCTCCGGTGCTGATGTAGAAACACTGGCAACACCACCAGAGTGGGATGCCAACCCAGGCCTCCCTGCAGAAGATGCTGGCCTGACATCAGAAACGGCCGTCTGTGTAGCAGAAGCTGAAGATGAAGCACCAGATGCAAATTTGGAATCAGATTCCACAGATGCTCCGACTGACTTGCCGTTCTGGTGGTCAGTGAGGCTTAGGAGGTCTAGTTGGACAACTGGTATGGATGAATCAGGAGTTTCCTCTGTTAAATCCCCCGCATCCCCTTTAACGTGAACAGCCCGATCAGAGGCCATTTTTGATAGGGCTCCTTTGATTGCTTTCCACAGTCCTTCAATCCAGGGGTCCAAAACCACCTCCAGTCTAGAGAGAACAGCATCCATAAGATGATAAAGTGACAGCAAGGTAATAAAAACAAAAAAAAGTTAGATGCTTATACTTAACTTCTCTGCATAACTTACCCTACACCATCATCTGCATATCCCGTCGCATAGAACTGTTTGGCTCCAAGTTCCTGTAGACGACGCTCAATTGTCTTCCCACAGTTGCAGAAATTTGCATAATTTGTGTCTCCTAAAGCTGGAGCAGACAGATGAAAACAGATGAAGATTTCTCAAGCCAGCCACTGTTTAGAAAGTAAACAATGTGCAGAGCTCTGCATTGGAATGATTTACATAAATATGCTTTGCAAATGGAGCTCCCTAGATTGACAGATGAACAGCCAAACCAGCTACCTCAGACCCCCATAATGGAATTTACCTAAAAGCGCATAGCAAAGGTGTTTATAGTGGTCAGTGGAGAGGGTCTTCTTCTTGATGTGCTTCACAAATTGAAGTGCATTGTCTGGCGGTTCCCCATCTCCAGTAGTAGACACAATAAAGATCACTGGGGCATTCTCCTTCTCCAGATTGTACTGGAACCAGTTATATGATTAATAAGTGACTGGTGTTTCCACAAAAAAGAGCACATACAGTAAATGTCCAGAGAATCATCAGGAAAACTCACTTTTATTAAGATGCTACTGATGTGTTTAGGGCTGCAACTAATAATTATTTTCTTGATCGATCGATTAATTGTTTGGTCTATAAAATATCAGAAAATGATCAAAAATTTTGATCACTGTTTCCCAAAGCCCAAGAGCCTAAAATGTCTGTTTTGTCCCGACCAACAGTACACACCCAAAGTTCAGTTTACAATCAATCACAGAAGACTAAATAAACCAGAAAATATTCACATTTGAGAAGCTCGAACCAGAGAATTTTGACATTTTTTCTTTAAAAATGCCTCAAAATGATGAACCAATTATCAAAATAGTTGCTGATTATGTCATGTCAAGTTTTTCTGTGTCACTAGCCAAGTAATACAAGAGAGGCTCAGACAGCTGCACTTCAAGCTAAATTATTATAATAATGTATAATAACAACGGCTACATTTTCGTTCTGGTTCAAGCAGCTGAGCTCAGCAACCAGTCCATGCTCCTCTGCCTCCTCAGCTATCCCTTCTGCTATGGACTGGGCTTGGCCCTTCTGAGACCCATAGAGAACTACGAACCGAGGCTTCACTTCACAGGGCATCCTAAAGAAAACACAGAAACAACACGGTCATTTCTAAATTAACCGACCCCTAAAAATCATTACTCCATTGTTGTATCAAGGCAAACTAGTGTGGGAAGTGGTTAAGAGAACTTGTGTGTGCCTTATGGTGATGTTGCAATATAAAATATATAATCATAACTGAACTATTATTTATATTTTCCAAAAAAGTGAAGTTCAAGTTGTGTTTTTCTCAGCTTACCTAATGTTACATAACACAAGATTAGACAGGTAACAGGTGAACTGCCACAAAACAGTCTTCACACCATTGTGTAGAGCAGGAACCCTGAGCACCACCATAGACTAACGGGTGTTTTGGTTTAACAAGTGACTGTGTTAACTGGTGACTTTCAGCTGAACTGTCCTTGATTGTCGTGGTGACGGCAGCTGTTGAAAACACAAACAGAACACGTAGGTATCCCCTTATCAATTTTAGTTTAATCAATACAAACTTATCTGTGTTTATTATCTACGCTAACCATTTACATAAGTCAAATTGTGCTCAGCAAGACACATTAACCTCTCACAATGTTTCCTATAATTTGAGAAACAAAACATAGCATATAAACTGGCAGCGCAGCTGTAGCCTATCTTGGGATTTTATAGTGTTTTTTATCCACCCGGTTTGACCAGCCTACCGTCTGTTTAAATCATGACCCATCAGTGTGGGATACTGCAACAAGTATTCAGTGTTTCCACTATCCCTGCAATGAATTTATCCACAATTTTAGACCAGATGTTTCCTCCTTATGTTCCTTCTGCAAAAAGGAGATTGAGTCCTTTTCCCTCTTTTTTTTCATATGTCTGTACTCATTCAAGTAACTTTCGGACTCAAATGTCCTTCTTAATCTGGGAGACTCATAAGATCTTTGTCCCTGTTACAGAAAGTATGGTTTTATTTTTGAATGAAGAGTCTAACAACAATGAAGTTGATGAAGTTGATTCACTGTGTCTTTTGGGTGAACGTCATATTCACAAAGCCAGATTTCTCCAGTTTCTTCCTAACAAAAACATGTTTTATGTAAGTTATATTTATTTCTCTCTTAATTTCTGTATTATGTATCTTTGTACATCGTACAATTGTATTTATGCTTGTATTTTTGTGATTCGTTTTTTTCTCCGATGCTCACTGTACTGTTGTTTGTATTGTAATATTGTTGTGTTATTAATAAAGTTTAAAAATAAAAATAAAAACAAAAAATAAAAAGATTCAGCGTTTCCTCTACCCTTGACAGTTGACAAGACATTTAAAAAGATTAGCTAATTTCAGAAAAAAATACGTGAAGAAATGTTAATACGTCTTGTTGGCGACACCATTTAATTTACATAATGTCAAAAAAGGACAAAAGGATCAGACCAAAAGATACTTAAGGTTATTATTTCTGTTCGTGTTTTCAACAGCTGCTGTCACCACGACAACCACGGACGCATTCGGCTAAAAGTCACCAGTTAACATGGTCAATCGTTAAACCAAAACACCGGACGTTGCGTCAGTTTTGGACGTTCACAGCATACACTTTTGCATACATTATCAACTACACGTGGACTCAAGCATTTTATCTATTTTATGAAATCTATATCAATGTAACTTCATGCTGTCAGCAAAGTTACACGTTGTAGCTAATAACTGACAACTACGTAAGTTAGCTATGACAGCAGGGAGACTACTGTTTACCATGTGTTGCCCATATCTAATCGCCAGTGGGTGTCTTTTTCGAGCTAAATCTATCCAGTTTAAAACTTAAGTACAAATATGTAAGTTAAGTGTCATAAAAAGCAGAAGTTGTTGGAAAATAGGCTGTACCTTCTCAGGACCGTTGTGGAAATTCATTCAGTACGAGTCCCTCCCGTTGGGAACTCACGCGAGATTAGACGAGCACAGACTTGAACGTGATCGGAAGAAACCACATTACAAAACCCTTTTCCCTCCAGTTTGACTCTTAAAATACTCTATATGAAATGCTTCTAATGATGTTTCGGAATCATTTTAAAAAAGTTAAAGTGATTTGTTGTCATCCTGGATAAAAATGGTGCAAATGTGTAATAATAAGACACAGTTGACGTGACTTGGTTCCTTCCTCCCCGCCCGTGGATCCTTCCAGAATTTGCCTGCAGACCGGTGCGGCTTGCAGCTCAGCCACACTCCACAGTTACACAGCAAAACTCATCTTTTTCATCCGTGCTTCACTTAATAAGTGACCCAATCCGTCAGCCAATATGTCCTCGCTGGGGACATTAGCCTTCGATGAATATGGAAGGCCTTTCATCATCATTAAAGACCAGGATAAGAAGACTAGGCTATCCGGCATTGACGCATTGAAGGTACAATGGGTTAGCTAACTGTGGCATGCTGGCTAGCAAAGTGCTAATTTGTTTTAGTTAATTTACAAGGCACATTAAGCCAGCTTGGTATATGTTAATATGTACAACTAAGAGTCATAAGTGTCAAAGTAGTTATCTAACTAAGCTGGTGTTGTTTTATCAACATGTTATCATTATCTAAATGTTTCGCTAGTCATTGCATGCTAACATGAGGCCCATGTGCTTTCTGTACAACGCTTAGCCGGTGGGTGTTGCTACATTGGGCTGTGCCCCAAATGGACATTATTGATGCAAATTATTTTCATATTAACCCTTACAAACTATTCATATTCTGACCCTTCACAGTGTTCCTATATAATTATTCCCTACACCAAATTTGAACCACAAATGTATTTTGCATCCATAGTCATTATTGAAAGGGTGATTTATCCGTCATTTATGTTTACGAGAGCAGAGAGAGTGTTTTCTTTAGTTTTGAGACTATTCTTTTACATGTAAAATACATTCAGTCTCGGGCTGTCTAAAACAGGAGAACATAACGGCCATAAGTATTTCCATTAATTTACTGGAAGTGAAGGATGCAACAACATTTGAATGGTAGACTTCCTGAAAACCATCAACACTGACTCAGAACACCCTCTATGTGCTAAAATGTATACCAGTTGCACAAAATTAAATAATTTTGAAAATATTTTTTGAAATATTCTTATATATTCTGATATTCTTTGGGAAATATTACAGAAATTCAGGTTTAAATAATGTAATTTAGGGTGTTTTGTTGCTGGCAAATGTTAAAATGGGTCAAATATGACTCGAACACTATGTAAGGGTTAAAATGTCAATTTTTTTCTCACAGATGGCATCTTCTACTTGTCTTGTGCATGAAAGACTAAGATGTGAGCTGACATGGTCTTGTTTGTGTTTTGCAGTCTCACATTATGGCAGCTAAGGCAGTTGCATCAACACTTAAAACATCTTTGGGACCTAATGGTGAGAACCAATGCAATGCAGTCACATCTGACTTCCTAAAAGATCCTGGATGAGTGCTTATAGATGCTGAGCTTCTGTGCAACTTAAAGATCCCCATCCAAACATGTTTTAAGATGTAAATAAAATACTCCATTTTGAGTAATAATTAGTGTCTGATATGGTGTGCCCACACAAAGAAAGTTAAATTATTTTGTTATAACCCTTAAAATGTCAACTTCCTCTCCCCTGTTAAAAATTCCAGAATCAATAAATATGCAAATATTTTTACTTTCTAAAGTTTAACTGTTGGACACAGGATGTCTCCTGCTTCACTGAAAAGTCCATTCTCAGTGTATGTGTGTACTGGAGGCATCATTTCCACATCACACAGTTTTAACAGTTAGCTTCCAAATTAGTTGTGATGTCAAAAATCATGCTCATGGATACATGCCAGGTGAAGGTGAAAATAGCTTTCTAGTGTCAAATTCTGCACATACATCATTCTCCAAAGTAAAGCTTAAACATTCAACTGAAGTAACACAAAGAAACACATTTTTGAGTGCAGGGGGTCTTTAATTATCATGAGACATATTTGATCACTAATTTGTATATTTGGTATCCTTCCCACATGCAATTGTGTTTGCAATGTCAACCCTATGGCCAAGATCACACTTCATTTTCACACTTTCATTAACCCTTTTTTCAATTTTTGCATCCAGGTCTTGACAAGATGATGGTTGACAGGGATGGAGAAGTGACTGTTACCAACGATGGAGCCACTATTCTTAGCATGATGGATGTGGACCACCAGATTGCTAAACTTATGGTGGAGCTGTCCAAGTCCCAGGATGATGAGATTGGTGATGGAACTACTGGAGTTGTTGGTACGGATAAGGAAGATGAGGGGTCTAGGGGACTGATTTTTAATGGCTATAAACCTGGATTTATACCTCTTGTTGAGGTGTGCTGGCAACCCTAATGTAGATACCTTAGGCATATGAATAGATTTATAGTTCTGCGAGATTAACCAGTTGATTATTACATTTATGCAACCCTAGATGGGTGTTACGTAAAAGGAGATAACTGTGCTGTACAGTCTCCATCTCTAAAAGCAGTTGGATTTTGTGCCACCATAGGGGTTGTGCATCTTATCATGTGATGTGCTACAAAATACTACAAATACATGACACTTAATTCATGAGCTTCTGTTAACGCCATATTATAGTCTCAATGCATTGAGGATATGAAATACATGGGAGGCTTCAGAAATACGCTGAAACTTTAAGCATCCTGTAGCCATTTCAGTGTGCATTAGGAATATGCAAAATCAAATGGCATCATCGATATTATATCAATTCTGATGAAGGCAACCTGTGGTATCCAACCATTTCAGCTATTGTTGGTCATGATCTTAATGTATTTTCCTTTTCCTCCTCAGTGCTGGCTGGGGCTCTGCTTGAGCAGGCTGAGCAGCTGCTGGACCGTGGGATCCACCCCATCAGGATCTCTGACGGTTATGACCAAGCCGCACGTATTGCTATTGAGCAGCTGGACAAAATTGCAGAAACCTTCCCCTGCGATCCCAACAACACAGAACCGCTCATTCAGACCGCCATGACAACACTGGGTTCTAAAGTGTGAGTTTATAGACACAATAGTGTGTTTTGTTTTGTTTTTTTTACCATAACACAATTATCAGGAACTGGTACTTCAGGGGGGTAAATTACAGAATATGAAGGCATATATTTAGTGATATTTTTACTTTGTAACACTAGTTGCACCTAAGGACTGCTAAGATGTCAACAAAATTGTACTTTTGTCTTTCAGCATCAACCGGTGCCACAGACAGATGGCAGAGATCGCAGTGAATGCCATCCTCACTGTGGCCGACATGGAAAGGAAGGATGTAGACTTTGAGCTTATCAAGATGGAGGGCAAGGTGGGAGGCAAGCTGGAGGACACACAGCTCATCAAGGGAGTCATAGTTGACAAGGAGTTCAGCCACCCTCAGATGCCCAAGGTACAAAGGGATATCACATTCAGATGTCATCTGCTCTATCTTCAATGTCACCATCAATCGTGTGGAATCAAATAGTTGACAGTGTATATGGACAAATTTAATGTGTGTGTCTGACATCCATCCATGTAACAGTCACAAAAAATCCTAGTATAATAGCCATTTTTGTTGGACATCATCAAAGCGTTGTTCATTATGAGTCTAATTACTTCAGCATGTGTTTCATAGCAATTAAAGGATAGAAAAGCTAGAAGTAGATAGTAATGTATGAGTTACAACATATAAGGACAGTTATTTGCTTTTTAGTGCTGCAAAAGGACACTACAAATTTTATTCTATGAATTTGTGACAGCTGTACAATAATGGGGCTAACACCAACCATTTTTCATCACTATTCAGGTTCTGAAAGATGTCAAAATTGCCATCCTCACCTGCCCATTTGAGCCCCCAAAGCCCAAGACCAAGCATAAGTTGGACGTTACCTCTGTGGAGGATTACAAAGCCCTCCAAAAATATGAAAAGGAGAAGTTTGAGGAGATGATCCAACAGGTTAGTACCACAGAATTTGTTAGCTGCTGATGCTTCAGGCAGCAAGTAAATTTCAGATGATCACAAATATGACGGCTACTAAAACTGAATTCTTGGCAGCTATGTTGGCACATGTGGTTAATCTTAAAATATAAACTCTTATTTTTCTTTTAGGTCAAAAGCAATGGTGCTAATTTGGCCATCTGCCAGTGGGGCTTTGATGATGAAGCCAACCACCTTCTGCTTCAGAATGAGCTGCCTGCTGTGCGCTGGGTCGGAGGGCCTGAGATCGAGGTGAGAGACATTTGTCACATTACGGAAAAGTTGCTGTTACTAAAAATGTGTGTATATATATATATATATTTGATGGCCATGTGGTGCTGATGAGTAGAAGGTTTATGATACAAAAGAGCTTTATTGTTTGTGTATGCAAATTCATGTCAACCATGTTTCCCGTGCAGTTGATCGCCATAGCCACAGGAGGCCGCATCGTGCCGAGGTTCTGTGAGCTGACCCCCGAGAAGCTTGGCACAGCTGGCTTGGTCAAGGAGATCTCCTTTGGCACTACAAAGGATCACATGTTGGTTATCCAGGAGTGCAAAAACACCAGGGCAGTAACCATTTTCATCCGTGGAGGCAACAAGATGGTAAGCACAAAAACTTAACTCTCTGCCTATGTATCCATTGATGTTGATGTATCCCTGTTGATTTACTATTTATTCTATCTGTCTCGTTAGATCATTGAAGAGGCCAAGCGTGCTCTCCATGATGCTCTTTGTGTAATTCGCAATCTGGTGAGAGACAACCGCGTTGTGTACGGAGGTGGAGCTTCAGAGATTGCATGTGCTCTGTCCGTCAACCAGGCTGCAGATAAGGTGAGACACCAAAACACCTGAGACTTTGTGAATGTTTTCATTTAGCATTAAACATGATGATGCTCATGTTGCTGCTTAAATCCCCTCTAACTTCCTTGCCTTTCTAATTTCTAGTGTCCATCATTGGAGCAGTATGCCATGAGGTCATTTGCTGATGCTTTAGAGGTAATCCCAATGGCGCTGGCTGAGAACAGCGGGCTGAACCCGATCCAGACTATGACAGAGGTCAGAGCCAGACAGGTCAGAGAGAACAACCCCTTCCTTGGCATCGACTGTCTGCACAACAACACCAATGGTAAGGAACCACATACACACAGGGCAAGATACAAGCTCATGTGTATCCCCTGAATGCAGTATGTACCAATATGACTTCATTCCAACTACATAACTAATTAGCACATCATGACATTGGATGTTTTTTTTTTCCCTTTGCTCCCATACAGACATGAAGCAGCAACATGTGATCGAGACCCTGATCGGCAAGAAGCAGCAGATCTTGCTGGCTACTCAAGTGGTCAAAATGATTCTTAAGATCGATGACATCCGAAGCCCGGGAGAGACTGAGGACTGAAGGCCTCCTGAACACCAGTAGGTGCTCTGTGCTCTGGAACACTCAAAGATGTCTGAGCTGCTCTAGAGATTTTAGGCACTTCCCCGAGCACCATGTCCAAACCGCACTGCGTATTGCTATTTATCGTTTGATACAAAATGTTCAAGCTGTTGTAGTATCAAAGTCACCATTAAAATGTTGGTCCGCTGAAATTTCCAGACTCTGTAGTTCTGATTTCATGCTCCCAGTGTTGAACCTGATGATAATACTTGACTTTTATTTGTATACTCCATGTTAGGTTACATTACATGTCTTTCAGAACTTCAATAAAATGTTTACAAGCATGACGCATACAGAAAGTGGTAAGATTACACCTCTTTAAGTGTTCTTTAATGCTTGTAATCTTACATGTACAAGACAACATACTGCATCCAGTTTGTGAAAGTGCTTAATAGCTTTGGGTCCACAACATAAATTCACATTTAACTGGTATTGAAATCACAGTTTCTTAATATCCAAAGGTTCAGACTCCTAAATTAAAACATACAAAAAAAAGTCACCAATCAAACAAAGATTTGGGCAACAATGACCAGCATGCTATAAAAAGTACCTCTACATTTTACTTTTTGGCCTTGTCATCTTTTCATCTCGTCTATGAAACAAGGTTAAAGGCACCAGTTGCTTGTCCAGTGTTACATGTCCCTGACTGTTGTGCTGGCTCGTCTGACCTTCTCAGTTACATGTACTTGTTCAGCCAATTAAGCATGTCTGTTCTGGACTCCTGAATGCTTGATCTGTCTGCAGGGTTGATGTCTTCTCTCTTGCGGTGAACAAACCCATGAGTCTGGCCAGGAAAGATCTTGACCTGGTAATCCACCGTGCATTTCTCTTTCAGCTTCGCTTCAAGGACTCTCACCTGAAGAGCAGAAGGATGTCAGCACAGGTTGTTGGTGGTTGTATATCAGAGATTGTAGCATATTAGAGGGTTATGGAAATTATTGCAAGGACGCCATTTGATATTTAAGTACCAGGCAGGTATACCATCACTATCAAACTGGCAGAAATCCTTTATCTGTTGAGTATATATCCATAAAAGCTATTAAGTTGATGCATACTAACCTGGTCCAGTGGGATAACCTCATCTTTCTCTCCAAAGATGAATAGTGTAGGACTCTTCAGCTCATATCTGTCCTCTTTCTCACGGATGATTCCTGTACAGTATTGCATAAGCCCATCACAAAACCACCCAACAGAAACTATATTGCGTTCATTCCTAGATGTGCGTAGTCTTGTGCCACGTCAGTGTGTTATGCATTATGAAAATGAAGTTGGCACCACTGCCACCAAGACAAAATCATGCATATCTCTCATTCAAATCTCTTTTTGTGCATAAAATATCTGAAATTTCACAATATTTTTAAATATGTCAGGCTCTATTGTTAAAATAAACTGTGACACTTCATGCAGAAATGACAGACCATAGACTGACACTCCAGCTTTGACCTCTGGATACTGCAGGGCCAGGTAATGTGTGGCAACCCCTCCCCAGCAGAAGCCTACTGCTCCGATGTGTTTGGCCCCACACTGCTCCTTCAGGAACCTCAGCACCGCATCCACCTCTCTGGGAAGGAAATGTTAAGGTCAATAGTGAACAAATGTCTAGAAATGAATGTTATCACAAAAATCCAAATCATATGAACAATTGTTCTATTTAAATGACCTAGAATGTGAAATACAATAATGAAAACCAACACCAACTAGAGCTAGGTATTTCAACTTTCACCTTGGACATTTAGCTGCTAAACAAACTGAAAATTAGACTTCTAGTTACTTGTTGATGTTGGTCGGCTTTTTGTCTTCAAGCCACTCCTGAAATTTTGACCAGTCATGTGATGGACTCCATGGTTCCTTTCCCACATAGAAGTCTGGACAAACAGCACTGCTCAGGGGAAAAAAAAAAAAAAAAGTCAGAGAAAATCACTGTTATGCAAGCTTGTAAACATCATATTAAAGCTAAACAGTACATTACAGAACACACAGTGGAGGAACATTGTATTTTACCCACATGTATCCATTGGCTGCCAGCATATCAGCCATGTATCTGGTATTGGGAAGCTGCCATCCATAGATGTCTTGTATGACAATGATGGCCTTGTCAGATGCAGCGGAAGGCTTTACTAGATAAGCTTTAGTGTGCTCTATCTGAACCTCCTGACCGAGCCCCCCGTACTCCATCCGATCCCCGATATCACAGGGGCATGGCTTAGCCTCATTGGCCATCTGCTGACAGACAGACACAGTCAGGTGGGAAGTGGGAATACTAATTAAAATGGACATTTCTCTGAACTGTGCACGTTCTGGGAGTCACTTAAACAAGGTTATGAAAACATTGCAACACAATGACAAAGCACTTTTCAAACAAAAAAAAATCTACAATGGAGTGAAGTTTCAAAAGCAGTACAATACATACCGTATCGGTTTCTGGTGAAAGAGGAAACAATCTGTCTATCTAATCGAGTCTTTTGTAGCCGTAAAAAGTTGCAGCAAAGTATTGATTGTGTATGAATATTGTCAAGTTAGAAAGGCAGCAACAAATTCCTGCCATGATCTTCAAAATAAAAGCTGTAAGTACACCTCTCTATTGGATGTTCTGAGCAGCCTTTGGATGGTGGATTCAACAGTAAATTAAAACACTGGGTGATAGTAATAGTCATATATGCTAATGCAAGGCTATGGCTTTAGGGTTGTCAACACTTGGCAGCGATGAGAAAGATTTAGACAATTTTAAGTATACCGAAACATTTTGAGTCTCAATTACATATCTGTGGTGCAGCTAAATGCAACCTAGTTCTTTATCAACACACTTTGAAACAAGAATCCTTTGAAATACCGTTAATTAGTCCCAGAGATCCCTTAATTTGTCCATTAATTTGCAAAGGTCAGATTCCTTAAAAATGACCAAAAACCATGAAAACCTCCCCTGAATTTCCACCTTAATTAAGAAATTAAAGTTGTTTAAGGTATAAATTTAAGGTGCAATATACAACATTCAGCCCCACTATATGTCAGCAAACAACTATTTGCTATATAGTGGAGTAATGGCATCCTGAGCAGAGAATGAAGTCACACTTCCTCTGTGGGTGTTGTTATCCCAGCCTCTCTATTCTTTGTTTTGATAACCAGTTTGGCCACGCGTGCATGTGAGTCCCTCCCTGTCCTCCTCGTGTCCGTTTTCAACATGGTGGCTGGGGCACAAACTTTCTCATATTACAGCTGAACAGTACACTAAAATATGTTTCTGAAAACATTTGAGGCAAGAAATAGGCAACGCAGTAACAGAATCTTGATCCATATTTTATCAGCACTGCCTAGTTTGACAGATTGATCTGAGTTTCATGAGCTGTGTATTCAGATGCTGCTTTCTCTTTTTTCTCCAATTTTATTGAGTAAACAATACGCATATTCGTTTTGGTTGGAGATGCTGGAGCTATAGTGCACCATCTAGTTGTGCTGAATGCCATATATCGCACCTCTAAAGGGTAATTTGTCATGGTTTTTGGTCAATTTTAATTTTTTTTACTCCTTTTAACCACTCAAAGTATGCAGATAATCTATTTAAAATTCCTTGATTTATTTCAGTCCATTAATATATCCATTAATTATCACCTTAAATGTCCATGAAAAATATTTCAGTCATTATTAATGGGATTCTAAAGTAAAAATAAATAAAAAGGGATTCTTAGTTTCTCAGTCACAATGACTCATCTCTATTGCTGTTGAGTTAAGCTATGACATTTCATACACTCAGTAGCATGAAGTCACATGACAGCTTAACTTCAAGAGATAAAAATATTTATGGTTGTTTTTTTTTAATTGCTGTTTTTACTATTGTAAGTAGTTTATGCATAAACCATAAATCAACCTCTAAATCGGATGTAATCTTGTGTTCTGTGTAAGTGTGCATAGTTTCCACAATGAACATATAACTTGACATTTTGCACACTTCAGACAACTTCTTCCGGTAATACTGTGACTACTTCTACCAAATTGTCACTGTTTGCTAGACAAACAATGACGGACAAAGAGCGGAGAGGTTTATACAGATTACTGATTGTTGCACAGAGCTCTGGTCCAAGTGGTGTGCCTAAAAGGCACCGCTGGGATTCGAACCCAGGATCTCCTGTTTACTAGACAGGCGCTTTAACCAACTAAGCCACGGCGCCGGTAATGTCCTGCTATCATAGACCAGTAGTTCATGTCCACGCGTATGTCATGGTCAACTTTCCCACTTTCGTTTTCTAATCAAGACTCATTGCCAGCACCGCTCTCTGTGTTGGTTTAGTCCCCTTTTGGTAGGGTTATTAAGTTTTCTTAACGTTCCGCGAACGTTCGTTTTTTGGTAAAATTACTATTTGCGGAACATAAGACAAACTTTCTGTAATAACCCCCAGGCAACGTTCCCCGAACTGAAAGTGGTTTGCTGGAAAGATGTGTTATTAGATAATTATGAAATCCATGCTTTCATTTATGAGATTGTTTTCCTGTATGTCACAGTTTCAGTGAACACGTGAATGCAAACAGAAATACAAGATTAAAAAATACAATAAAACTAACAGGTTTGAGAAAAACCAATAAAGTAAAAAAATAAATAAATAAAGATAAGTAGTCCGTGGCCTTTATTTAAATAATAATGGAGACAAAATGTTTGTTTTTTTTACTGTTAGTTAAAACAAAATAACATTACAGATAGAGCCTTTTTGTTAAGAGAAGATTCAATAGTTTTGACACAAAGCTCAAAAATAAAGGTTTGCTTGCAGAGGATTTGCATCTGTGTGATATTTGTGTGCTAAAAGCAATCACACTTTGTTCCTCTCACTCTTTATTATTCCACTACTTCTTATTCCACAAGCCATATGTTTTTTGGACCTTTTCAACTGCTGCACTTTGTGCTAGAAAAAACATTCAAATGTCACTGCAATTCAGCAGACGTGTGCTGTCTGAGTTGGAACTTTTGTCAATTTCAAACTCTCTGTTGTGATACCTTTTGTTCTTTTGCAGCAATTTACGTCTAAAGTGGAAGCTTTTACAGCAGTTTTCAGATCTCACCAGTGCAGAGCAAAGATTGTTTTTAGACCAGAAAATAAATTCTAAACACATCTCACTCCCACAGTTTTAAAGCTTCTAGCACAAATCATACCTCAAAATGTTGCCACAAGCCCCCTCTCTCTCAAAATGTAAATACATTTCCCATAAGAGTTATAGTTTTTGAGATCTAGACTTCAATTGATAGCAAGTACACTGTCCAGCTCTCATTGACTCCAGTATTAATTGCAGGTGCTCCCTCCTGTTTCTTATACTTACAGATTCTCTTTTCCTTCAAATACTGTGTACAGATATTATATATCCTCATTCTAAACTAATCCTGCTGTTACCAATGATGTACAAACCTCTGGGCTACAAACTTTAGTTATAAGCAAATAAATTTTCCCTCAACAAAATTGGAACTTTTTCTCAATACATCAGGGCTAGTCTGCCAGCTCACTGGTTTAAAACATGCTCACGGTCAGATTCTCAATGAGGTTTGATCCTTGCTCCTGGCAAGACTGCTCTTTTTAAGGAAATACAGGCACAGAGACACACAGCTGGTTCTAATCAGCTGATTGAGATTCTCTCTTTCCCTTTTAATTGTAAGTACATTCAAACCTTCCGTGGCTTCAGGTTTCATTAACAATTCAAAACTGTTTCAGTCTCGCGCACACACACACACACACACACACACACACACACAAACAATACATAAAATCTCTTCAAATTTAGTTGTTGAAAGTGTTAGCTTATTTGAATATACTTCCCAGCAGGTATTGCAGTGGTGTGAAAATTGTCCAGAAAACCTTTTATCTGGACAATTTACATGATGGAGGCTATTGTTTGTCAGAGGAGTCAGATGGTTTTCTCTCTGATCAACATCAAAACAATTCAAACCATGATGAAGATAGATGTGTATGTTACTCACTTGCTGCAGACTGTTACACTTGTGACTTTTATATAACCTCCCCTGTAAGTGGTGCTACAATATTAAAATAAATTGCTTGTAGCAGCAGCAGCAGCTGGCAGTCTGATCAGCTAACAGCAATCAAATGCATTTTCTTCAGGAAATGCACATTCTAGTAGGTTAATAAGATCAATAAATTTAAAAGTGGTCATATCTAGTTTTGTTAGTATTCAAGCGTAAACCAGATGCTTTGGAGAAAGATTCAGTCACACTGATCACTGGTGGTATCGTCTGTCACTTATTACAATGTGTTTGTCTGCAGTTAAGATACAGTTGAGTTTAATGCTGCTGCTGTTGTTTTATGATCAAGTAAGAGATATGGAAGTTATTACAAGATAAGGCCTCAATGTTTTTTCTCTTTGGTGAATGAGATGTGTTTCCATAGAAAACACCATGAAAATCAAGGACATTGGTATCACAAGCTTAAATAAGGTTTACTTATGGTTAAGAGAGGATTGCAAAAGAAAGAAAACATATGGAAGTATAAGTTGGGTTAAAATACCAAGTTTAAGTTTAAAGGGAAGGAAAATTATGTTGAAGGGGAGGACACATGGATCATTTATTTAATTTTCATGAAAGTTTACATAATATGCAGTTTTAAGGCAACTGATGAACAATGAAGAAGAGCATAAAGATAAATATTGAGGATTGACAAATTGAGAACCGTAGTTTTTGTTGTAAAATTCTCACAACAAAACAATTTTATAGAAGGGAAAATCTCACAAGATGGTCCACTGTATTCAAACTTGTGCTAAAAATGTTGTTGTATATTGTAGTTGTTTCAAGAAACATCCTGCAGATGTCGCTGTTTAACACTTACAGATGTTTTTGTTTGTTTGTTTTTTGTTTTTAAACTTTATTAACAACACCGTAATGATACAATACAAACAGTATAGGGAGTATTGGAGAAAAAAATACACCAATAAACCACAAAAACAAAAGCAGAAATAAAATTTTACGATGTAAATCATACGTAATACAGAAATTAAGAGAGAAAAATAAATGAATATAACTTAAAAAGTGAATAAGCAACATTGCAAACCAATTTAAATCATCTGGAAATGTTGTCAACAATGTTTCTCAAGAGATGAGATGTCCTGCAGATCTGAATGTCAACATAAAACAAGTTTTTGTTAGGAAGGAACTGAGGAAATCCGGCTTTGTGAATATGATGTTTGTCCAAAAGACACATCAACTTTATCAAGTTATCATTTAAGTCCAAAAGTTTCTTGAATGAGTACAGACATAAAATAAATGAGAAAAGGACTCAATCTTCTTTTTGCAGAAGGAACATAAAGTGGAAACATTATGTCTAAAATTGTGAATGAATTAACTGCAGGGATAGTATTATATGTATGTATGTATAGTATTAATATGGATTTCTTTAACTTTATAGGGGACAAAAAAATCTGTTAAATTCAGGGCAAATATTCCTACAAAGGTTAGGAAACATCACTTTCCAAGGATGAAAGTGCCTACCCAGTAAGTAACATTAGAGAGGAAAAGTGAAGAAGTTAACAGCACTTTGTCCAATTTAGATACTGATCTAGATTTTAATTGTGTTTAGAAACGAGCCCCTGGCGTTGTAATATCAAAAGATTAATATAAGTAACATCAATACCTATCTATTCAGGAAGACTCTTATCTTAACATCCAACTCTTGTTATTATTATTTTCTTTATGTTGTGTGTTCAATTATTAATATTGTAAGCACTTTGAGTTACACTGTGAATGAAAAGTGCGTTTTATTATTATTATTATTATTATTATTATTATTATTATTATTATTATTATTATTATTATTATTATTATTATTATTAATAATAATATTAATAGCTTACCCTCATCAACGCTTACCCTTCACAACCACGTGACGGTTGTTGTCCCTGCCGTAAAGCTTGAACCGCTGTCGTAAAGTCAAACTATTGTGACCTGACAGCCAGTAAGCAATGACGTTAGCGCATGCGTATAGCAAGCTTAGCTAGCCGTTTGTCTCCGAGGTCTAAACTGTCATTACAGAAACACGGAGGATGTAACGTTTTTCAAGTTTATTTTTACATTAAAGATACACCGCAAAAAATAAAACCGTAGCGACGAACACAAGCTGGATGTGAAAAGGGACACAAAGAAGCGAGCGCTGGAGTTCAGTCGGAGGGGAAACCATTTTATGATTGTCAATGCATCCGACCCACAAGGATATAAGTTACTACTCGTCTCGCTAGCTAAGTTAGCTAGCTAAACGATATTGTCCGTGTCGTGGATGGGTTCACTGTACACGGTACTCCTGGAAGAAACGGTGACCGGTGCTTAGCCGAACAACATGGATACTGCCGAAGAAGGTAAACAGAGACTTGTCGTTGCTTCCCAGCTAACTAGAGTTGAGTAGCACATCAACGGGAGCCAAGCCTGCTGCTGAGCTGGCCTGCTAGTGGTTAACTGAGCTGAGTAGCTTAGCTGAATAGCCTGTAAATGTGGTGTGTGAGATGCATTCAGAAAAACGAGAGAAGGCAGCAAAACATAGAGCTTCATATAAAGGTATATACTGTGAAGCAGCAATGTAACAGCATAGAAAGGACCAGAAGTTACTGGTGATGTCATCATGAGTATAGATATATAGATAGATAGATGAGGGAAGTTTCTTGTGTAACTCAGTCAAGTGTGAGGATCTTGCTAATTAGAGTAGCTAACATGACCAGTTTCGTGTTTTTGGGGGGGTTTCTTAACAGGGAAATGCAATTCAGTTGTCCGTTTGTTGATTCCATTCAACTCATGGTTTTCTGCAGTATAACCCAAGAAACAAATGCATAAATCAATAATCAATATAATATGTCAAGCTATCCATAAATAAGGTAGGAATGTGATCAAAAATGTGTGCACTAGAATAATAATCAAAATAAGCTGTCATGAAGGAAACTCACATTGTTGCTTAGTTTTAGTCTGCTCATCACTGGCTTGCTTGGCTCTGACAATGGGAACAATATACTCACCCACATGTTGTGTGTGTGTGTGTGTGTGTGTGTGTGTGTGTGTGTGTGTGTGTGCACCCTCAGCGGATATTTGTCGTGTGTGCCGCTCCGAGGGGACCCCAGACAAACCCCTGTACCATCCCTGTGTCTGCACAGGCAGTATCAAGTTCATCCACCAGGAATGGTAAGTGACAGTTTTGAATACATGGTATAATGTGCCAAAAGTTGGGTGAGCATTTCTATGGAAGCCCAGTATTCATGTTAGATCATGTTTTTACCTAATGCTAGGCCCTGCGGTGAATATCAGACTGTGCCAGTGACATTAGTCAGCGGTGTTCGGCTGCGTCTCCCTTTGACAGCTGTCATTATTAAAACCTTGTCACACCCCCTTGTCTCCACAGAATCGAAATGTCAACTTCCCTTCTCTGTTAAACATTTACATGGTCAGTAAAAGATCAGTGACAGTAATATGACTTATTCACTCACTGTGTTAGTTAACTTGTTGCATTAGTCACTCCAAAAGTGTACTTTTAAACGATCAACCCACCCCAAAAATGAACCTTATGTCATAATCAGTTTACCCAAACCCAACTGTGACAAAGATGGATTGCTGAAAATTGATTGTGAAAGATTAATTCTACTGAGTTATGAGGTGTTATAATGGATTATACAACACAGTATAATGCAAATCATATTTCCACAACATTTTTCTCCAACATGGTTATTCCTGTCCCGCCTCTATGCATGTGAGCACAAAATGTCTTAAAGAGACCCTGTTCAGAGGATATTTGTTTTTTTAAATCAAAATCTGTAGGTTATTTTTAATGTCATAGTTTAAAAAAAGAAACCAGAATTTGTGTTTACATGGATGTTTCTATAAATAGATTATTGATCAAAGAGGATTATAATCAGATTACAACGGTGCAGTGCAAATACTCTCACTTGACTAGAAAATCCAACAGGAATTTCCTTTTTGTAAGAGACTTAAGGTTTTGTTTTTACAGGGTGGGTGCTTAGTAATTTGATCACTTGATGGCAAATGCCACAGAAGAATCATGAAAGGATGCAGAACAGGTTCGTCCTCTATCGCATCCAGGTTAAAGAGTATCCCAGATCACTGGCCTGTGGCACGTCTGCTATCGGCGTGTTGAAAACAATTCCAGCCACTGCAGGTGTTTTGGAGATCATACTGTGTTCTCATTTGTTCTATCTGTGTGTGAGCGTCACTGGTAACAAGAGGGTCAGGTGGATTGAAACCCCCACGCAGAAGCAAAGGCTGAGCCTGGATTGTTCTGTAGTAATTGTTTAACATCAATCTGTATCCATATTAGTTTAGTCACTCCACAAAGTTTAGAATAACAACCTACTGTGTCCAGATGGTATAGTTTTGCTGAGTGTATGCAATCTGCAGCTAAGCTTAGTTCATCTTATTTTATTGCGATTGCTTACTAATAAAGGCAGACAAAACTCACAGCAACATCCGGTAGCAGACCCAGTCATGTTTCATGTACTGTAGACTTCATTGTCCAGAAGTGCCACAGATATCAGGCATTTTTGGTGTGGGCAGTACTTACTGCACAGTTGAGCCCTGTGGAAATGACAGGTACTGACCTTCTCACAGCAGGGTGCCCAATGTGTGTTATGAAAATTCAACTTCAACCTATCTGGTACTTAACTTAAACCTGCCTGTATATGAGCAGATGACTTTCAGTTTCTACTGGTAATGAAACAGGGAAATACGTTATACAAGACAGATAAAGTAAACCATCATAATTTGGAGTAATTAAGGGAATTATGGGATATTTTACAAACAACTTCCCTCACAGTTGTTTGTTACAATGTGTTTATTGGTTTCGAGCTGTATCTCTACATCATATGGCCAGTTTCCCAAAGATAGTCCAGCTGCTTCTGATCTTTATAACTTTTTCTGAACTGAACCATGAAGGCATAAATGCGTCCTGTATTCTCTTTGGATCACACTTGCTTACTTGTGGTGCATAGATAAAACGTTTTCATCAGGGGAAAGAGTTAGAACCTGGAAGATGAGCTGAAACTTGGATTGGTCTCTGTAGGTCTAATGACACAGTTCTTTATCAGTCAGTCATACTGTATGTGTTGGAATCAGATGGCGTAATAGCTCTCTTACGTAACCCAGCTGTTAATTCCACAGTCTTGCCTACACTATGTCACAACAAGTGGGGATGGTGTTATTATGAGCAACATACAAGCACAAAGCAGTTCAGAAATAATGGATACGCCCTTTTTAGTTGTTAATCACAGAGTTGGTTTTTTAACATGACTGAAAGAGGATAAGTGCTCACAGTTGGTGTCTGTTGGGTCCAGAGTTCTTTGAGAGGTCATCAGAGGTGTGCCTATTTCCTCATCATGCTATATCCTGGTGTAGCAGCAGCACTGGTATCTGTGAAAAAGAATATGTTGAGTCAACATCAACGTAACTTTGTGATGTTTAAATCTGCAACACAGGAGAAATTTCTAGACAGTTTTGGAGGGTGAAAATGTTACAACTATGGACCAGAAAAATCCAAATATTCCAAATCTGTTTACCAAACCAGAACTGAAATTTCAAATGTGACCACATACACACATATTCCTCTTTTTTATGTTTGTGGTGGCTTTAAAGTGGATGGTTTAAATGAACCAAGCTCTGCAATAGGTCTCCTTCGGTGTTGTGAATTTTCAGTTTTCTGATGTCTCTCCATAAATTCTTACATGCAAAATTACAAACCACTTGATTGTAATACTGGTCTGTGTAAGGAAACTGGTCCTCATCCTGGGATAAAAACATACACATATTCAGCCATCACATGCATTAAGTTGTTGAATTCTGCTCTAATGTTCACCTTCTAAATGTTGTTTTACAGTTTGGTTCAGTGGCTGAAACACAGCAGGAAGGAGTACTGTGAATTATGCAAGCACCGATTTGCTTTCACACCAAGTAAGTACATGTGGCTGGATGGATCATCCACTGTAATGTATTAAACAACCACAAGTTTCCTAAACAAGCCTCGCAGATGGGGCCATATGGTTCTCCTTTTTTATCAGTCGCTTTTACCAGTGACAATTTTCTTCTTCATCATTATTGCGTAATATATTTTGTTAATACACAGTTTTGAATAAGAGAAACAGCTTGCAGAACTATAAACAGGAAAAGATGATACAAAAAAGATAATTTGAATGTCTCTGGTTCACTTTCTCCTTGTTTCCTCTTCAGTTTACTCCCCAGATATGCCCTCACGTCTGCCCATTCAGGACATTTGTGCCGGCCTGCTGACCAGTGTGGGCACAGCCATCCGCTACTGGTTCCATTACACACTGGTGGCCTTTGCATGGCTCGGTGTGGTTCCTCTCACTGCATGTAAGTCGTATATGTTGTAGAATGTGTATTCAAATAGTGGATTAAACCTTTTGTACAAATAATTTCAATTGCATAGTTTAAATAAGCATCTTAAACATGCAACATTCTTCATGAATAGATTCATCAAATCAATGAAGGATCATATTTTATCTGACTTCATCAGATCAGTTTGTTTAAAAGGTTTGAGAGTAGATCTTTATTATAAGTTGACTGCTTAAATGTATCTCCTTATCCACTTTTTTTGGTCCCATTAGGGTGAAAGGAAGTGCCTCATTTTTGTGCGCACACAGCGCATAATACGGTTATTGAAGAAATTACCATGATGTGTAATGTGACCATGACATAAGCCTTACGTATTAGCTCACGTTTATGGTTTAACATGATCAGGAGAATTACTGCTTAGGCCCCATTATATAACCGGCAATGCCTTATGTGTTCCTAGTTATCTAAATACCCTTCAGTGCGCAATGTAAAAAATGTATGCTAAATCTGTTTAACTCTCATATTATGTAAGTTGGTATTCTGCAGGATTTTGTAAATATTGTGCAGCGTGTACAGAATAATATCTATTTATTTATCTTGTGTCTCTGTTTCAGGTCGCATCTACAAGTGTCTTTTTACCGGCTCTGTGAGCTCACTTTTGACACTGCCATTGGACATGCTCTCTACGTGAGTAATGATACCAGCATTCTCCAGCACTACATAAAATAGCATTGAAAATTATGTCAAACATAATGAAAGTTGGTTTATCTGAAATGTGATCTAGAAAATTTAAAACACATTCTCTTTTAATGCTTTTCCCAGAGGCTTCGTTTTTAAGGACCATACCAGTCTTTTGCCAATATGTTAATATGTTTGTTTTATCATTGCGCTCCCGCAGAGAGAACCTGCTGGCAGATTGTCTACAGGGCTGCTTCGTGGTCACCTGCACCCTGTGTGCATTTATAAGCCTGGTCTGGCTCAGAGAACAGATAGTTCATGGTGGCGCTCCCCAGTGGTTAGAGCAGCACCAACCGCCACCACCCAACGCAGCCGGACAAGCCAATGAGGTACATTGCTTTACCGATAGCTAATGAGGTGCTCAAGCAATATCAAGACAAAATGTTTAAATCTGTTTTGTTTCCTTGTGGAGTAAGACTGCAACTAACAATTATTTTCATTATAGATCAATGTCAATTATTGTATCAATTAGTTGTTTGGCCTATAAAACATCCAAAAATGACATGAAAATTAAAAACTAATCATTGCAGCTTTACTGTGGAGCAAAGTTCAAAGGTACAAATATTTATAAGAAGGTTTTAAATATGGTGTAGATGTTGAAGAATTGTTACATGACAAGTGTTCGTAAGAGTAAGTACATGAGTTCATCAGAAATGAAGAATGAAAATGTTGATGGTGCACACAGAGAGTTTTTTGTCTGTCTTCTATTACCATGTGCATCATTTGGTTGCCAATATTGTACCACAACCCATATATTTACTCTGCAGTTTCCTACCATGACACATAAACTGATGCATTCACTCATGTGGTCTTAGTCACACGCATGCACACAAAACCCCACTATGTGTCCTTTATTTAAGAATGCATCTTCTTCCCTCACCCTCAGGCACAAGCTGCAGGTCAGGGAGCAGCTGATGAACCGCCTGCAGCCCAGCCAGCCCCTGCTGATCCACCAGCCCAGAATGAGGCAGAGCCTGAGCCCCCTGATGTCCCCCCAGACCAGGCTGACGACCCTGAGCTGGAAGAGGAGGAGGGGGCAGCCGCTGAAGATGCAGACCCCAACAATGGAGCACAAGGTTGGAGTTTGAGAAAGGGCTGTTATTCAGTTTAGTATTGATTTAAATTAAAGGTATAGTATGCAGGATTTGTCAGTCAGTGTTTGTAAACAGACAGCATTCAAAGTTGACCCCTCCTCCCTAGAGAGAGAGAGAGAGAGAGAGAGCAGTGGTGGACAAGTGAGTTAGAGAGTGAATGAAGAGAGCGAGCAGCGCTGGTGAGAACAAAGCCATGAATCAGATAAATAAAACACTACTTTCTGATTGATTTACGACGATTACGTTCTAAAGCATAAATAAACACACCCATACCTCCGCACAACCCAGTGGGAAGGTGCCGCATTGCTGGATTTTGTGTGAATGCAGAGCTTTATCCCGTCCGCTGTGGCCTCTCTGCTCTCTGTGTGTGTAGCTCAGCCCTGCCCTCGGTCAAGCAAACACACAGACCTGCAGCTCTTTATGCATCCATGACACTGAGCGGAGCAGAGGAGAGAGAGACGGAGATGTAACCTGGTTGCTATGCTACGACTCCCAACCTCACACCATGTGCACTGTTATTGGCTGGGGGCCAGAAGCGTCCTGAACACAGCAAAATAATTAAAAAATACAGGCAGAGGGCAGAGTCTCTGCAGATAAATACACCACTACACGCTTTTAGTGGGTCATAAGTGATGATTAAGAGGGATTACTTTTTTTTTCTTTACATTGTTTTTAGGATCGTGCATAGTATACCTTTTAAGCACAATACCTATAACTACCTATATTGCAGTAGCCATTTTAATCAGAACTAAAGCCAGAGGTGTCGAGCTCTATTTTTCTCCAATAAAAAAAACAAATTATTTATTGGAGCAACATCTGTTTGTAACAGAAAACAACAGTGTTTTTGAGAATGCAGTCTTAATTTTGAGAAACACTAGAACAGACATTACCATTAGCATTAGAGCATACAAATTGTTTCCACCATGGTCTCATTTGTTAACAATTTGCCAAGGCATCACAGTTAATTTGAGAATGATATAATGACATGTCAGAAAGCTACCCATAGTGCTCATATCTCACTCATTTGTTTTGTTCTACCATGGTTAATGGACTGATTTTTGCCGCAGGCTAAGCAAAAAGGGCTGATAATGAGTTGTGATAGTATTATGCATTATTCTAGCTGCGGGGTGTCACAGCTAAATGACTGCAGCCTCACAATAGCCTGCTTTGCACGTCAGAGTTAACAAATTTTCCCAGAATAACATTAATAATGGAACAGTAACTGCCTTCTGATATATTGTTTTTCCGCTCCGTTGCCAAAAGATTACTCTAAATCAAAACATATTTAACCAGACAGACACTATAACAGGGATGTCCTATTCAAATACTGTGCTGCTGCCATATCTGACAAGCAGGAAAATACAGGTTAAATTTATTTTGACGAAGACATAGGTGGGATTATGTTGTTAATGTAGATATTTTGAAATTACCGACTGTTATAAATGTAGTAATCTTTGATCGCATTTAAACATGATATCTTTCTATGCAGATGACATGAATTGGAATGCTTTGGAGTGGGACAGAGCGGCAGAGGAGCTCACCTGGGAAAGGGTAACATGACATTACCGATCTCCAAACACTCCAATCTTAGTACACACTTTACAAAACACTACAGGTACAAGTCTACTCACATGAAACACTTTCTGTTTCCCACTCAGATGCTTGGCCTGGATGGTTCACTGGTGTTTCTGGTAAGTGTTGATATCCATATTTGTCAGTTGTGTTTTTTACATTGCAAATATTTTGCATGTTATTATGCATATTTAAAGTCTTAACACTTGATGACTCCTGTGTCTTTGTCTTATAGGAGCATGTGTTTTGGGTAGTGTCCCTTAACACGCTCTTCATCCTGGTCTTTGGTGAGTAGACTGAAACACATGTAAATATGATTGCATTTGTCAATTTTAAGTTTATGGAAAGTGTAGAAAAAAAATGTCTTCCTTTCTCCCCCCCTTTGTCATTCAGCATTTTGTCCCTACCACATTGGGCACTTTTCTGTCGTGGGTCTTGGCTTTGAGGAATATGTAAGACACTACTTTCATCAGCTCAACTTCATTTTTATAATATTGAGTCTCTTAAATTATGTACCTTAATTTTTTGACTGCTTCTAAATATTTTTCTTTAGGTCCAGGCTTCCCATTTCGAGGGCTTAATCACAACCATTGTGGGCTACATACTGCTGGCCATGACGCTCATCCTCTGTCACGTATCCTTTCACCTAACAACATCATCCCCCTGTACACCTCTGAAATGTAGCACTTAATCCAATTAGTATCAGATGCTGTTTGGTATGTGCATGCGGTGTAGATCCTTAACGGCTGTGTTTTAGGGACTGGCTGCTCTGGTCAGGTTCCAGCGTTCCCGACGTCTCCTGGGAGTTTGCTACATTGTTGTCAAGGTAACACCGCAAAATGATTTTCTGCTTCATGTTACTCATGTAAGCACTGTCCTTGGTGGAAATGCTCACTGACATATTCATTTCCTGAGATTTATTACCAGAATATAACACCGAATCATATTTTATTTACAGTCAATCACAGAAACTGTGGGATGGAAAGAATTTAATACAGTAATCAAGATAAATAGCCAGTATGCTAACAGACTGCATTTATAGAACGCCCACAAGCAGTCTTTTACAGTATCAAAATACTGCTCATGATAAATAGGTGTAAAGTGTTACTTAGAAACTGCTTCAATTACAGGTCTCTCTGCTGGTTGTTGTGGAGATTGGTGTTTTTCCACTGATCTGTGGCTGGTGGCTCGACATCTGTTCTTTAGTAAGACTCTCTTGCTCTCCTTTCTCTGGTTTAAATATGACTGTATTACTCTTATAAATCATGTTGTTGCTTTCGTTTTTGAAAACTTGGCTCCTCACATGTTTCTCGTTAAACTGGTTTATTATGTTTTTAATTGGTAACATAGTGACAATAGGCTTATTTTTAATTTCTCATCCCATATTTTATATTGGAAAATGCTGTCATGAAATAGTTTCTTTTTTTTCAAGCAGTCTTTAAGGATTTCTCCACTATCACTGTAAAAGCTATTCTTCTAAACACAGATGCTTCTACATTGTTTTCACACACATTGCTAAAATGTGAGTGGTGTTCCCTAATCCGTCACAGAGCCGCTGAAGTGGCTTTGAACAGGGCTGTGTGGCACAGACACAAAAGCAGATGGTGTTGCTCTCAGTTCCTGTATTTATTAACACACAGAAAAATAGAAAACAAACTGTTCTATGACTGGCAAGAGTTACGCATGCCTCTGTGCTGCAGCTCCCACGAGTTCACATGCAAACTCTTTATGCTAGGTAGCAGGGAAGCAAGTCCCTCTAACCCTTCAGTCGACCTAAGCTCACCACCCTGTGCTGCTCAGTGTAAACCAGTGGATATGTGTTTCCCCTGTCTTAAGTCAGTCAACCTGCCTCTGAACAGGTGCACCAGCTAACACAGCAGAGGGTAACCATATCCCTACTGCTCTGCAGCTGTTCACCTGTGGAAAGAATTTCATTTTCCTGAAAATGGACTGTGTGGAAGAGGCTATCTTTATCATTTATCAGCTTGTCACACAAATGAAGTGGCGCCTCTGATAATGACAAAGGTCATTTATCTTTGCGACAAGGCTGTTTTTAGAAGGTAGAATAAATATATAGGACATCTAAAATATCCACTCTATTTAAAGGTAGAAATAGAGACAACGATACTTACATAAGTGAACAATCTGGACTTAAGTTTGAATAGCAGTGGAGGAATCCGTCATCTTGCAGAAAATTATCTTTCTTTCTTCTCATTTTAATCTGTGAAGCATATGGCATATGCAAATGTAATTCATTGCACATTTCACTGTGGTTCATCATCAAGCCAACTGTGCACTCATTCATTAGAGAGCATTATCTTAGAACAAATACTGAATTTGAATTGATCTAAATGTTATCTTTATGTAACATTTTACTCTCTTCGTCCTGCAGGAGATGTTTGATGCGTCACTGAAAGACAGAGAGTTGAGTTTTAAATCAGCACCTGGTACCACCATGTTCCTGCACTGGCTCGTTGGAATGGTCTATGTCTTCTACTTTGCTTCTTTCATCCTCCTCCTGAGAGAGGTAAGATCCTTACAACAAACAGTAACGTTTGCTTTCTTAGGTTGTGATTTAGAGAAGCCAGGCCTAAGTTACTTTACTGTATTTTTGCTTATGAAAATACAATGTGATACAAAAACTGTAGCTAACTTGTGTTGTTTGTCCATCAGGTGCTGAGGCCTGGAGTGCTGTGGTTTCTGAGAAACCTCAATGACCCAGATTTTAACCCGGTGCAGGAAATGATTCACCTACCTATCTATAGACACCTGCGGCGGTTCATCCTGTCTGTGGTGGTGTTTGGCTCTATAGTGTTGCTCATGCTGTGGTTGCCCATCAGGCTGATTAAGCTACTGCTGCCCACCTTCCTACCATACAATGTCATGCTCTACAGGTAACCAGCAGATCAAATTATAGGACACTCAGCACTTAACTGTATGAAACCTTTGTCTCCCTGAAATGATGTGAGAAACTCCTTCCTCTTTATGCCAGACAACCCCAATGTTTTGCTGCAGTACATCTTGAGCTAAAGAGGAAATATTGACCATATGGCCGGTGTGAATGAATGAGCAAAGACATAAGAGGAAACACACACTCCATCTGATTTTATCAAATTAACTGCAAACAGAAGTCACAAGCACCAAAACTGTTATGTGCAACCATTTGGCACTCTGTTGAAATGTCTTTTTCTGAATCTGTCCCCTTCTTCTCCCTCAGTGATGCCCCGGTCAGCGAGCTGTCTTTGGAGCTGTTATTACTGCAGGTTGTGCTGCCGGCTCTATTGGAGCAGGGACACACTCGTCAGTGGCTCAAAGGCCTAGTGAGAGCCTGGACAGTCAGTGCAGGATATTTACTGTAAGTAAAAAAGCCAGTGACCTGCTTGAATGCACTTTTCACATTTCAACAAGTTTGTTTTTTGTTTGTTTGTTTTTTTCTCACATTTTTTAACTGAATCTCTGCCTCCACAGAGATCTCCACTCCTACCTCCTCGGGGAGCAGGAGGACAATGATGCCAACCAGCCGGTGAACAACAATAACAACAACAACCCTCCCCCTGGTCACCATAACAACAATAATAACCCGGCCCCAGCTGTTGGCGAGGGGCTGCATGCAGCCCACCAGGCTATCCTGCAACAAGGTGGACCAGTGGGCTTCCAGCCGTACCATCGTCCTCTTCGCTTCCCATTCAGGGTGAGACAGTTCTGTGGTTTCGAACACATAATGCTGTAGTTTTTGGAATGGGCTCTGCAAAATTATATGTTTTATTATTGTCTTTTTGTTTTCTTTTTTCATGCAGCTTTTGTACTTTTTTTGGCTTCCAGTGTCAGGAATCTTTTGTTAGAGTTTACAGTTCTCTCCCTCTGGCTGATGTTTGAACTTTGGCAGTGTTTTTTGAAATCAGTAACAACATGGTGACTGTAGCCTGTAAAACTACACAACATGACAATGAAAAAACTTTCATTGGCACCATTACTTGAATGCAACTGCAAGTTCAGTGAAACGTTTTACCAAGGCTGCTACTGTAAAAGAAGGCAACACCCTCTTAATTTATAGTTACCTTAAAAATGAAAGAGGTTTGTTTGCAGGCAGGAGAGATAGTGAAAGATGTTAACTTTTGAGGTGATAATGCACTGAGCTAGGTTCATCTGAATATCATAATATAATTCAAAACTGATTGTAAAACAGAAGCTGCAGTTTCTTTTTCCCATGCAGTCTCTTCTTCAGATTTACTACAGCTGCCTTCTATTTTTGGTTCCCCACACAAATTATAAACATGCCAACGCCCTAGGTACCACTTACTGAGGCCATATAACTCCCAGTGATTCTGAGTTTCTGCTTCTCTACTTTCTTAGAACCGACAGATGTGATACACAAAGCACCCCCCCCCCCCCCAAATGTCCACATACACTCCTCTTCCTTTATGTAAAAGGCCTTGATCTCGACACTCATGGACATAGTTATTATATCCTGCGCATTATAAAAGTGTTTTTTTAGTTTATCCAGTGTGTCCAAACACGAAGCTTTTATTCTAAAACATCTGTCCTCTTTTCTCCAGATCGTGTTGCTGATCGCATTTATGTGCATCACTCTGCTGGTGGCCAGTCTGGTGTGTCTTACCCTACCAGGTGAGATTTGGACCAGCCACCAATTTTACACTTTGTTGACCCACACCCAAACCATAATTGAAGGGTGCATCTATGTGTATGCATGTCTGCTGTTTGAACTATTCTATTTTAAGCTCATATAGTAATTTATCTTTCCCTCAACCAGACCCCGAGGACCACTGCAAAGTTAGAAACAGTTTAGTCATGTATGTTTTATCACATGTGTTTCAGTGTTCACTGGGCGTTGGCTGATGTCCTTCTGGACAGGAAACTCCAAAATCCATGAGCTGTACACAGCAGCATGCGGTCTGTATGTCTGCTGGCTGTCGATCCGCGGAGTCACTGTGCTGCTGGCTTGGATGCCCCAGGGACGCACTGTCATCGTACATAAAGTCCAGGAGTGGACACTCATGGTAGGCATTAGTAAGCAGCCTACGCCGTTGGCAAATACCAACATTGGGAAGTAGAGTGACAAAGTAATTAGTTTTCCAATAAATTCCATCTGAATGTGATATTTTGGTTAAACGGTTGCTTTCTGTCTGAGAAGATTTTGTAGCCAATATCCAAATTTTTCCTGCATCCACATTGCAGCTCCTACTAAAGTGATCAACCTTTTCAGTGCTGCAACAGTTTTGTCCCATTGAAGAACACATTTGGTGCCATAAAAGGAAAATAAAATCAAAATTACCACACTTGTTACCATCATTTTTTGCTAACACAGCCCTGTAATGTGGCAGGAAATGGAACATTTTCAGTATACATGAAACAAAATGAGGACTTTCACAATAAATGATGTTAATTGTCTATCCTCTATATGTTTGTGTAGATCCTGAAGACCCTGGTAGTAGCTCTGCTGGTCGCTGGAGTCATTCCACTGCTGCTGGGCCTGTTGTTTGAACTGGTCATTGTGGCTCCACTCAGGGTACCTCTGGACCAAACTCCCCTCTTCTACCCCTGGCAGGTATGATTACGTGTCTTTCTGTCTTCTCACCATCACTCTTGTTTCCCTCCTAAAGACTTTTATTTAGTGGTTCACTTTTTATGTATTAATGTGTAGTGGTTCTTTTAATCAGTTTGCCAATTTATTTATTTTTATACATAATTACATGTTTCTCAGCAGGATCTATAAACCTACATAAAGTATCTGTGAATCATGAAGGAGCTCTTCTTACATTGTTTATCTCTCTGTTATCCACAGGACTGGGCTCTTGGAGTGCTCCATGCCAAAATCATTGCTGCCATCACTCTCATGGGTCCTCAGTGGTGGCTGAAGACTGTTATTGAGCAGGTGAGTTTTAGATGTGTATTACAGGCAAATATTCAGTTAAACACTGAATCTTATGAGGCTGTGTAATTCTTCTTTAGTCTGATAAAATGTTTATTACAGAACTTGAACTAATGGTGATTCATTAAATTCTATAACAAGTCTAAACTTTCTTCTTAGGTTTATGCAAATGGTATTCGCAACATTGATCTTCAGTTTATCATCCGTAAACTGGCAGCCCCGGTCATCTCAGTCCTGCTGCTGTCTTTGTGTGTGCCGTATGTGATCGCTGCTGGGGTGGTTCCTGCTGTAGGTGAGTGTCTGAGTACAGGTGGATCAGTTAGAAAGGTTATTTGTTCAAGCTTGCCATTTTCTCTGTTGGTTTTTTAATTTCACCTATTGAGTGTGAGGCCAAAACAGGCGCAGTGACAAATAGAGCTGAGTAATAAATACAATCTCAATTGCAAAGGGAGAGAAATAAAGCACTGGCCTCATCCACTTTAATCCACTTAGTTATCAAGCGACTTAACATTTCTTATCATATTTTTTTTTTTGTTGCAGTGACTACAGTCACTGTTTTGGTTAAACAATGTGTAACTTAGTGTGTTACTTCCACAGGAGTGACCCCAGAGATGGAGATTTTAATGCAGAGGAGAATCTACCCGTTCCTCTTGATGGTGGTCTCACTTATCGGCATCCTGTCCTTCCAAATCCGACAGTTTAAACGCCTTTATGAACACATCAAGAATGACAAGTAAGGTTTTTGTAGCGTAGTACACCAGTAGAAAGCAATAAGTGTTTATAATAGTTTATGATGTGGTCAGTGATAAAACTTGGGCTTTTTCGATGTGCACAACATTTTGGATGGTAACTGTAAAGCCAGTTTCCAGTTTTCCAGAAACAAACAATGCAAATATTTCCTATACTAGTTGGAATTTAGATTTTTTTAAAAACTTCTTTAAAGGGGACATAGCATGCTTTTTGTGGTTTTCTGTCATTTATATACTGTTATAATGTCGGCTGTCGAGGTAAAGTTAGAAAACATGAGGTGAATGTATGTAAAAATGCTCCCTGCAAGTCAAAAGCCCAGGCTTTAGCCTGCTCTGAATACTCTGTTTGCAAAGTTGCCTCTAATGCCCGATCAAACTGACATCAGCTTGTCATGCACACTCATGCATGTCTGTTCCCATAGCCTCAGAAGTCTGCCGAGAAGCAGTTTCTGGAAGCTAACCAATCAAAACAGAGTGTCTTAAAGAGACAGGAGCTAAAATGGGCAAAATTTGAATTCATGTGTCAAAGTTGTCAAGGAAGTGCATAATTATGTCCTTGAACTGGAAATAACGCCGTCAGTGGAGCTGTGATAAGACTAAAAACAACAAAAATCAGTGTTATGATTGTAATGATAATAATAATCTCTCTCCTTGCAGGTACCTGGTTGGCCAAAGACTTGTCAACTACGAACGGAAAGCTGGAAGATCGACTTCAGTCCCACCCCCCAACCCTGTCGCAGAGTAGATTTTTTGTGTCACACGTCGCCACATTTTGCACCTGTTGCCCTGCATACATCCTGCCCCCAACCCCTCCACCCCAGCCCTTTTTGATTTTCAACTCAGTCCTTGGACCGTAATCCTTTTTGAATCTCCTGTGGATCTTGGTGGATTTGATGGATGTCATTGAATTTTTTGAATTCCCTTTTATGCCCATTAAAGGTGGGCAGGGAAAATGTATTATAATCATGGGACAGCGACGTAATCCCCTCAGACAAAGGGAGTGGGCAGGAGGGTGAGGGTTAGAGGTTTGATTTGAAGCTCAACATCTGTATTGTCGTTCACGCCTTGCTTTGTAAAGTGCTACCTGATAATTTGTACATGTGTAAATACTTTGAACGCAGACTTTGTCTTAAAAAAAGGACATATGGATTAATGCAATGACCATTGTACATCTTAAAAGTGTATGTATAATTTATTAAATCAAACTGACAATTTATCTGTTTTTGTTGCATGTGTCAAGATGAGAAATGTACAGGTGGTTGTTGTTTAACAGGTAGATTTGGGTGTGGCGGTGAAGCGGAAAGATCAGGATCAGGCCAGTTCTACAGGTCCAAGTTTTCCAGCAGTTTTTTTTTTTTTTCACTTGGGTGTTAAAAAATCTATTTAAAGGACTTTTGTATTACATGTATGAATCAAAGACTTTTTGCAGTCATCTCAGTGAGAACATTGATGCATTTTTTTTATTGCGCACAATATTGCCTGTGGAAGCATGATCAATACATAACTGGAGGTGGTATGATTGTCTCGTCCTTTGGTATGAGTGGAGAGTCCAGCATTATTCCAAATTCCTCTGCAAGAACACCAGGAATTTCATCTTCTTTAAGCTCCCTGGTTGTGGTTGTTGTTGTCTCGCCCCCTTTTCCATCTGTTGGAAATATGGTAGTGATGAGTCTGTGGCCAATGTAGGTGAGCCTTCCACCTGGTTTCAAAATGGTGCAGAGGGACTTGCAGAAGAAGATGGAGCTGGTGGAGCTTTGGTGGTACTGGCACATCTCAACAAAATCCTCCAGACACCGAGGTTCAAGGGTAAACTTGTAGATCTCTCTCCAGTCTCCATCTGCGCCTCTATTCTCCTCCTGTTGCCATTCCAGAAAGTGCATACCCATGTCCTTCCTGAGCCGGTACACTCTGTGGCCCTGCTCCTGGGGGCCACTGGTCTCAAGTGAAAGGGGGAGACTGAAGCCTGGGCCCCCGAACCCAACGTCGCAGAGCCAGCGCCGGCCCTCGATGCTCACCATCAGGATCAGATGGTCAAAAGGTGGCCCGTAGCAGCCTGTGATCTGATTCTTCACCTGGCCAGAGAGCAGAGTCACCTGGAAGCCCAGTTTGACCAGTAGCCAGGAGAAGAGGCCGTTGTTCTCAAAGCAGAAGCCGCCTCGACGCCTGTTTACTATCTTATCGTATAGAAGTGGGATGTCGAGGTGGACTCTTCCGCCGCTGTGCACCGTGAGGTCTTCAAACGGCACCGACAGCAAGTGACAGATGTGAACCGAGCGTAACGCCTCCAGGTTGGGTTCAACTGGGGCCACAAACCCGATGCGCGACAAATATTTCTCCACGTCCATCCCCTCTGAAGTCATTCCGCTGCTCTAGAAAGGTTGGATAACGTGTGTCCACTTTCGCTTTGTTGTCTTGAAGGCAGGCTCGATAAACTGTCCTCAAGTCAGCTATACTGCTTCATAAAGTAAATAAATATGACACATGGAGGAAACATCCATAAATAACTTGTCATAGCGGTAAGGAAACTTTTTTTTTAAAGTATTTTTTGTGAAGAAGTTCCGGACATAAAGAGAGTTGTAAAAACAAACTTTTTTTTATGAATAAACTTTTTTCAGTGCATTTTTTGTCAAAACTTTATTGACAAAATTCCTGTTGGAGTGTACAATCAAATCATATTGATGCAAATATCATCAAGTAAAAAGGGTATAAAGAAACAAATGCATTACAAATGATTACAACGAAATAAAATAATGCAGATTAAGTTCAGTTTTTTTTAATCATACACATTTTTGCGTAATTGATTACAGTTTATAAATACACATGTAATGTCAGAAAAGTAAAGATTTTTATAAAACAACAGTCGTGAAAACGTTTTTTTCTATCAAAATCATAACATTTTCAATGAACTAGAGAACTTGCATAGTGAAGAGCTGCTATTAGATTCTGGTTTGTTTCAATAAAAAAAACAACTGACTAGTGGTGGAAAGTAACTCAAGTACTTAAATTAAGTACAGCTTTGAAGTATTTGCACTTTACATATACTATTACAATATGTAGAAAAATGAAAATTGAGTATTTACATTTTTCTCTGCTCCACTACATTTCAGAAGGAAATATTGAACTTTTTACTCAACTACATTTATTTCACAGTTTAGATTTAGATTATTTAGATTTTTACATAAGATTTTTAGTTTTTATCCTGAGTAATTTCATGTAATTATTAAACTTTCTATCACGGTATTTATGAGATGTATAATGTGCAGTAATGTTGAATTATTTGGTACTGTACAGCAGCAGCATGTGTGTCCAGGGCAAATATCCCTCTGGGACAATAAAGTCTTATAAAGAAACAAATTCCTATAAATTACAATACATTGTGAAACAAAAACATTAGAAGGGAACATGGTATGCATGGTATACTAAAATATAGCATTACATCAAATATATCTATTTCAATATTCATCTTAAGTTTCTTTTTTTAGAAAGTTGGCTACATCAATCCAGAACATTCATATATGGTGAAAAAAATCGATGGAAAATACTCTCTTTTTCTAGTCCACAAAAATCACACTTATAATCAATATCCAGTTTGAATCTTTCTATACTTTCTATGCAGTATCTTGACAGACACTTCCTTAAACTTGTTATTGATACAGTATTTATCACAAATGTTCCACGCTTTCTCCCATAAGGAAGACCAAAAAACATCTAGATGATGGGACAGTAACACAAATAAGTGTGTTCCTAATATTTTTGTCAGAGCACTTCTCTTTCAATATATATAGATATTTTCCACAAAATCTTCAAAATTAAAATCTGTCACCATCTATTTTTTTTTTATTAATAAAAGGATAATATACAAACATTCAGGTAAAGCAGTAGCAGCACCTACAAATCATAATTTAAACAACATAAATTCATATGAAGGACTTACATAAAATAAAAATTTAAAAAAAACAAACAAAAACAGGAGAATACATATACACAAAATAAAAACATATTCAGTCAGAGGGTTCTGGAGTAAAAGTTCCATAATGTTTCAATGGCTCATCGCGTTTTATTGTTTAATAAACAGAGTTATTTAATGAGAGAATTAGGAGAAAAATCTGGGGCCACCTCCAGTCTCATTTTGGCTCGAGTGACGTCACAGGTGGACACTCCCTTTCCCCCAGCAGAGGGAGAAAGATGGCGCCCACACACGTACTGAGATGCTGTCAACGGGGTTTAGCATGGATACCTGTGATTTTCATCGCGCTGGTCGTCTGCTGGTCGTATTACGCTTATGTGGTGGAGCTTTGTATATGTAAGTGGAAGTCCTGCCGTCTCTTTAAAGCCTTTTTTTGACAGCCGGTGTTTTCACTGCGCTGTCCACACAAACACACAGCTGTTGTTGGGCAGCAGGAAGTAAACGGACTGCAGCTCAACAATGGTTGTTGGTCCAAATCTAGATACAGCTAATTATCGCTTTGGGTCGCCTTATTTTTAACCAGCGATGTGTTTTGGACTAAAGAAAACTTTCACCGTGCTGTAAATGTCGCTGTGTCTTTTTGTGTCGAGCTGAATGGAGTCTGGATGGAGAAAATGAAAACGCTAACTAAACGGCATTTAGCCGGTTAACCAGATAAATGCTCCCTAAACTGAGTGATAATGTAGCATTCTAGCTAAAAATTGAGGAACAAATTTAGATTTTATTGTGAATTCTTTGCATAACATGTGTATTTCAGGGATTTCTGAACTTGCGATCACAGTTTTCCCCCCAGATGATGAAATTTGGTGTCAACAGACCCCATTCAAAAAGACTAAACCCAACTTTTTGGGCGTGTTAACCCTTTAAAATTAGCCAACATCTATTTCTGATCCCCCTCCCTTTCTGATTATATGGCCTCTGTGTGTATGTGAATCATGAGAAGAGCTGCAACAAACAATGATTTCCATTATCGATTAATCTGTCGATTATTTTCTCAACTAATCAATAAGTTGTTTAGTCTATAAAATGTCAGAAAATGGTGAAAAATGTAAGTCACTGTTTCCCAAAGCCCAAGATGACGTCTTCAGATGTCTTGTTTTGTCCCAACCAACTATCCACAACCCAAAATTATTCAGTCTACATGTCAAGACTAAAGAAACCAGAAAATTTTCACATTTTGACAAACTGGAATCAGAGAATTTGGACATTTTTTCTTAAAAAAAAAAAAAAAAAAAAAAGACTTAATTTGATAGCTGACAACTAACAGATTAATTGACTCATCGTTGCAGCTCTAGTCAGTAGCTCAACCAAAAAGTTATTATTCTTTTCTTTCTCCATTTGTTTCATCTGAAGGATTTTTAGATGTCCAAAGAGCTGAAAGCATCATGTGTATCACCGGGGGGGGGGGGGGGGGGGGGGGGGGGATAGATTAACATTTAGACAAAAAGTTGATTCTTGACCTCAGAAACAGAAGTTGACCAATACACTTCACCACACATTGTACTAAACAGAGAGAGTTCCTTTTTTCTGACCACTTCTTTTTTGCCGGTATTGGCCCAAAAATTCGAGACTGAATGCTGATTCTTGTAAACGATAGACAAAACAATCGAACTGCAGCAATTCATCAATTAATCGCTTATTCATGTGTGCTGTGTCATGCATGACAGTAAACTCAATATCTTCAGATTTGTGATCGGACAAAGCAAGACATCTGAAGACGTCACCATTGGCTCAGAGGAATTATAACAGACATTTTTTCAGCTGTTTTCTGACCTTTTATAGATAAAACGTAATCATTAGTCACAGCCCTAAAACAATCTCTTGAAAAGATGGACAAAATTCCCTTATAGTGATCAGAAAAATGGAAATTCTGCGACAACTGGGCAAACTCCATCTGCTGAGGAAGATCCTGTGATGCAGTTGAAAGCTCAGGAACAGCTGCTGTTTTAAATTTCCTGAACAAATGCATAACTTTGTAAAGTATATTTTCTGTCAAATACAGTAATGGATGAATGACATGATGCTCACTGGTGTCACTAGTGACAGTTTTTCTTCATTATTTAACATTTCTCTTTTCTCTGTTTTGTCTCTTGCAGTCACCATCCCCAGTATAGGAGAGCAGAGTAAGTGAAACCATTTTAATTTGATACAGTATGAAGGGAAGTTTAGTGAAATGAGCCAGTTTGCTACTTATAAGGATAATCTCTCTTTGCTCCAGTGAAATGTGCTCTGTAGACTTAGCTAATATTAAAAAAAAAAGAAAAGGTTGGCACACTCTTGCTCTGTCAAAGTGCTGAGGTCAGTCTACTTGCAGTACAGCGCTCAGCATTAGCTTTCCTCTCTCATTAATTAAATATGTAGATGTGCAGGGTTTCTTCAGAGTACGCATATCCTAAGTGACAGCCGCAGTTTCTTAAATCAATTTTTAATGGTAGTTTGCTTGTATTTTATGTCAGTGTTCATATCAAACTGTGCTGTTGGTTTTGACGTTTTGCTTCGTTTTTCCCTCCAGTTGTCTACCTGATCTTCTTCCACCTCTCTTTCATCATGTTTGTATGGTCTTACTGGAAGACCATCTTCACCAAGCCCGCCAGCCCCTCCAAAGAGGTACAGTAACCCAATTATCCAACGCTTATCTCCTAAACGTCAACTTGATGTACACATTTCTTTTTAAACTTTCCTTTTTGTACTCCAGTTCTGCCTGCCCAAGGCTGAGAAGGAGCGTTATGAGAAGGAAGAGAGACCAGAGTCCCAGCAAGAAATCCTGTGGAGAGCCGCCACCAGTCTGCCTCTGTACACCCGCACAGGAGCTGGAGGTACGTCTGTGTGTCCCCCAAATATGAATTTTTGAGTGTGTGTGTGCATTTGTCCATCTTTCTGCCTGTTTGGACTACCTAAGAATGAGATACTATTTTGTTAACACACTGCAGCAATCCGTTACTGTGACCGCTGTCAAGTTATCAAGCCAGACCGGTGTCATCACTGCTCTGCATGTGACATGTAAGAAAGTCTCCTTTTTTATATTTTATTTCTCTCTCAAATAATGGAAATCTTTTCTGTCATGTTTAACCTGTTTTCTCTATCTCTCACTGTGTATGGCAGGTGTGTGCTAAAGATGGACCACCATTGTCCCTGGTATGTAAGACCTGATAAACACAACTCACACCTTACTCTTGCTTTTACTCCGCTAAGTTAGGATGGGTCACACATCATACCAAGCATATTTGTAGCAGCTCCTTCGGGAGATGATTCTGTTTCTGATAGACAGCAGTTCTTCACACTTAACAGCTGCTTTCTGAAGTGATGCTGTTCTTACCTTACACATAAGTGAGCCAAACCTCTTCATTATGATGAACATACTGGCTAGTAGTGTTGTCACAATAGCAAAATTACATGCAGCCATGCCTCTCATTATGTCACCATGAAAGCTGCAGCGTGCATATGAAAGAAAAAAAATAAAAAACTGTTGACATGCCCATTATGCCTGCAAAGAGTGGAACAGATTGCTGCACTCTGATTAAAACAATGTCACTCTTAGTACCAGTACTAATAAAATGGGGTATAGTCCGGTTTTAACGGCAGGGTTTTGCGATACCTCTCTAGTATTGGTATACCATGCAACACTACTGGCTAGCGCACTGAATCATCAGCTGAAAATAGTCCACAAAATATGCACAATTACTCATGTTAAGTAAAGTTTGCCAAAAGCCAGTGTCCAGTTTCCCAGTGAGGAAAAAGAAAGCAACATAATTCACTTTGGAGCCAAAGAAAGCAAACTATCAACTTGGTATAACCTTAATATTCAAACAAAGCCTCCAGCTTTTTAAAGTTCATGTTGATAAGGTTTCTACTCAGAGGTCATGATGTCAAATCTGACCTTTCTGTTTTCATGTGTCTTCAGGGTGAACAACTGTGTGGGATTCTCCAACTACAAGTTTTTCATCCTCTTCCTGGCCTACTCGCTGGTCTACTGTTTGTTCATTGCGGCCACCGTGCTGCAATATTTCATAAAGTTCTGGACAGTGAGTAACGACACGCAGATGTGGTGGTCCCGGCTACATAGTCTGCTCACTTCCACTCAGTGTAGTAGCGGATGAGAGTGTGTGTCTGTGTGGTTGTAGAGAGGATGCAGGCCTCGGCGAGCATCCTCTGAGTTGGCTGTGCATGGTGCTGAGCTCTCCTCTGTTTTCTCTGTCCTCTCTCACCCTTCACCCACTGAACCCCCCCCCCACCTCCCCTCCCCTCTCTGTTTCCCCTTTTGTTATCCCCAGTTCTCGCACACTGATTCATTGTTCTCTGATCTCCCTCTCCACTATCAGAATCATCAGTCACGCCACTCATGCGGCCGCAAACACCTCCTCTCTCTTTTTTTTGTGTGTGTGTGTATTTTCTCTCCTTTCTCCACTCCACTTCAGTTTCCTCTCATCTTCCTCTTTCATCCCTTTGTTTCCTCCATTCTGGGCACACGTTGTGCATTCACCCACTCTCTTCCTTTCATTTTTTTTCCCCCTAACTTGGCCTTGACTCATATTTGCCTCCTGATTTTTTTTTTTTTTTTTTTTTTTTTTTATAGTCCCCGCTCCCCTCCCCACCTGCTTGTTCTCTCCTGGTGTTGCTAACCAGTCTTGTTTCTGTTTGTACTAAAGCTTTGCCGGAGGAAATCGGCAGAGAACTGCCCAAAGGTAACCCAGCCACCCTCCAAAGCCTTTGGTGTTGCAGTGCCTCACCATCGTTGCCATGGTTTTCGTCGTGATGTGCATGCAGTGCTGTTCACATGACACTCTTCTTATTTCTCTCTATCGCTCCGTTTTTGTCTTTCTTTTCCTCTCTTTCCATAAATGAGTGTGAATTTGTTATTGATTTCTCTCTTTCTCTCTCTCTCCCTCTCTCTCCTCTTCCCAGAACGAGCTGCCAGACAATCATGCCAAATTCCATGTCTTGTTTCTATTTTTTGTGGCGGCCATGTTCTGCATCAGTATTCTGTCCCTTTTCAGCTACCACCTGTGGCTTGTAGGGAAGAACAGGTCCACTATAGGTAACACACACACACATTCAACAAGTTTTTTTGTAATTTCTGTCAAAAACATGAACCCATTTTTTTATGTACTTGCAAATGATGATAACTCAAAGTTAGTAAATCATTAAAAATCATTGAATATATATTTTTACTGGATCTGAGAATAATTCCTTCTCATCTATGCTCTCAGATTCTTATTTTCAGTCCAACCTTTTCTTTTCTCTTCATTGATGTTTGTTTAATGATCTCTCTCTCTCTCTGTCCATCCTGTCTCTCCATTCTTCTCGCTTTCTCAGAGGCATTCAGAGCGCCGGTCTTCAGGACAGGCTCCGATAAGAACGGCTTCTCTCTGGGTTTCCGTAAGAATATCACTCAGGTGTTTGGAGACCAGGAGAAGTACTGGCTGCTGCCTGTCTTCACCAGGTAAAAGAGACAAACTTAGAATCGAACAGAGTAGATGGACGGGCACTTATAATGGTGTCAACAATACTGGATCCCTGCTACTTATTGACTTCGTCTCTTGTTTACTACAGTCAGGGAGATGGTCTGACGTTCCCGACACGGCTGGTCAATGTTGACCCAGAGCAGGCCACAGTGACCCTGAATCCAGAGCCCAATAAAAGGTGATCAATCAATACAATAAAAGCCATATTATTTGACATGAGGCTCTAAAAAAGATTCATGTTTGGGAAGGGGCTATGACACACAGTTCATTCTTTTTTTTTATTTGTTGTGCACCAGTGCTGCCGACGTCCCAGCGAGCCCGCTCAGCGAGTCACAGAACCACCTCCTGAGCAACGACCAGCGTGCCAACAACATCGGAGACCATCCGGATAATAACACCCTCAAATCAGGTGAGCTCCACCAGGGATGATATCAATATTTCATAGACAGAATTAACATTAACCACTCGCTGTCTGGCATCTGTCACCTTACTGCATTTTCTGTTCTGTCTTCACAGCTGGAAGTGAAACCATTACAATCTCCATGGAGAGCGAGTCCTAACCAGGTGAACAAAAGCGAACCCCAATTCTGACCTGATGATCCGTGTATGCCATTTAGCAGTCATACTTTTGCGTGCACATGTCAGATTTTTCACCTGGATGTGTCGCGTTGCATAATTATGTCAATTATGAACACTTATTTAGAGAAAATTGGAAGCAGCAGTGTAATCACCAGTAATTTACCTAATTATCTTTGTTTTGTTTGCTCTCTTTTCTTCCCTGTCACAGGAGAAACTCCTCAGTCATCTAATATGATGCCTTAAGCAACGCAACAGTTTAGTTCGTCACCATGGAAACAGTCTCCCAGTGCAACCCCATCCCCACAGATCCATTCAGAGTAACTATGGAAATGCATTCCTTTTGCCCGTCACCGTACAGCAACGCATCTACGGCATTGGCATTTTTCGCATGCAGTGTCATTAGCAAATCTCACACATGCCCCTATAGGACATGTCACACAAGCTTGTTCCCTCTCACACCAACACACACACACACACACACACACACACACTCACACTCAGACACAAGCTAACAGTCGCACATTCAACTGTATACTTTTTTTTTTTTTTTCTTTTTCTCACAACCAGAGCATTTATTAAAAATGAAGGACAACATCCAAGCATCTTGGAGGGAATAGGAGCTACTTTTGGTGTTTTTTTTTAATGAGTAAACTTTTATTTGTGCCAAAAGCTTCCTGGGTGCACCAGGACTCATTAGGATAGGCACAAAGCTGCAGTGAAGAGCAGGGGCACAAGCTGGAGCAGTATGTTTGTCTTTGAACATTTCTCTCTCGTGGTTTTATAGAAAGGCAAGCAGTACATCCCGCGGAGATGGCCTTATTTTTGTTTGTTTTTTTGTTTTTTAACATCATGTCGGAGCGCATGTACGGCCTGCACCTTTTTTTTTTTCTTTCTTTTTTTTTTTTGAATACACCCAGGCTGTATCACAGAGGACTCTATTGCATGGCTCAGTGGACTGAACCAGTGCAAAACAGGGAAGACTGTAGCTTGGGGTTTGGATGGCATTTTGGATATCAGAGCACAAGGTGGCGCATTTGCACTTTGTAGATTATCAATGTCCATCAAACAAGGTGCTGCTTTTTATCATGTCCAAAAAGCATCCCAGGTATAATGGATATTGGAGGATCATGTGATTTATGGTGTGGTGTAGTGTGCGTGTGTGTGCGAGCCTGCGTGTGTGTGTGTGAATATATGTAACAGTTGAAGTGGCAGGGTTTTTTTTAAAACAGCTAACAAACTAAAATAATCAGCTTTATGTGTTTTTGTGGCCAACTTGTGTTAAAACATGCTGCTTATATTCTGACAGTTTGACCTGGGAGATGCATTTCACACAGTGCAATATGCAGTATCCTTCACTACCTGATCAGTGATTATTCTTAGTATTTCCATCAGCCCAGTGTCTACAGCCTGTTTTTTTGTTGTTGTTGTTTTTTTTTCTACAGCTCAGCGCTTCAACCTTTTACTAAAGTCACCAACATTCATTGCCAAATAAGGGCTGACCTGTCAGGAGCTCTGACCTCTGAACCTGAAGTGTTTACAACATCCTAGCTTTATCTTAACCTCACTGGCCAATGTCATCATAACCAAATTATATTTACCAGTCGTTCAGGCGCAATATTTTATACAAGGTTTATCTGTCCTTCCTGCCTGTAGTGGGTCACGATGTCCTTGAGATGCCAGTGCTGGTCCAGCAGGTGGCGACAAGGCTCCTGTCATCTGCCCTCATTGAGATGCAGAGTTTTCCGGCTCAGGGCTCAATTCACTTTCAGTCTGATTTGCAGGTGCGGTTTTCTTCAGAATTAAATATTTTTCATAACAAGTAATTAATATGCATTATTTTCCTGTAATAACTCCAAAAACCATAATTCATTTGAAAAGAAAGTGAATTGAACCCAACTGATCTTCAGTTTAAAAAAAAAAAAAAAAAGTAAAAAATTAAAAAAAAAAAATTTAAAAATAGAGGTGTTGAATTCAGCTTCTGCTCACCTTGTCTACGCTATACATGTATGTGTTTGGAAATCGGCTCAGTGTTGTGACCTCCAACTGTTAAAGGAGCCTTAAGTGAATTGTCTTATGTCCGTGCTGAACATTTGGGATATGATAGTGACTCAGAGGGTCTGACGAAGTGTCTGAACAATTCTGAAAGCACCAGAGAAACAATTATTCGTGATTATTATTCGAAACATTTTTCATGAGAACAACCAAATATAACCAGTTCAGGAATGAGTTACATAATCTCCTATGAATTTTGTTCGTGATATGCAACTTTCTGACTCACATTGGAGGGAGACGGACCTAATTCCACAAAAAAATCCTGATGTCTCTCTGATCACATCCCTGCGACTGTTGCTGGATGAGTCTCTTATTAAACTATATCCCAGACGACTCTGGTGATGTACAAGTTTACAGCTGTTTCTATTGTACAGAGTGAGTAGTGGTGTTGTTATACGGTGTATTTCTCAGTAATCGTTGTCACAGTTGTGCTGAATGTACACAGACGGGACAGTGAGGACGTTTCGGTGTAACGATGAAGCGGACTTTTGCGTTTACGTTTTATCCTTCCGATCATGTTTAACCTTTTTGAGCCCAAGTGTATTTATAATTACTCTTTACAAACCAGTGATTGGAGGATATTTGTTAATGTATGGAGTAAGCTCATGATGGGCTCAGCGTCAGAGTCACACTGTGGTTTGATCTCAAAGCAACAGATGAAATTACTGTCAGATCTTTTCTAAACCTCACATTTCAACATTTAATAAAATGAAAAAAAAAAAAAGATATATATTCTATACCATCTATAAGGAGCCTGGCTCGTTCTGCTCATTACTTCTGGCCACTGATTCTGAAACATTGGACCTGTCTTGTTTTATAAATTGCCTCTATTCTCTCTCTCTCTCTCTCTCTCTCTCTCTCTCTCTGGGCTGTTTGGCCTCGAGACTAAAGTGCGCGTGTGTATTTTGTAATGCTTAACTGAGTGTTTTTTTTGTAATATTGTCGTCTTGGGAGAAATGCTTCTGTGCAGCCATGATATTTTTTACATGTGTGTACACACATAACGTCTGACTAATGCTCAAAAGCATGGCGCCTAACCACTGTAAACATGTTTTACCATGATGACAGGGATTATGGTGTTAAAACAGACATTGGGGGTTTTTCAAATATAGAAGTATAGCTAGGTGTATCATGTTCTCAATTTGCTTTACTCTGGTCTGTCTCAACTTTATAAATGAAGCCATAAAAACTACAGTGAAAACGGAGGAAGGATCTGAAAAATTGTCTAATTTCTTTCTTTTTTTAAAGACTTACAGAATATTTTACATCTGTTTTCACAATGCAGATGTAGCCTATCATAACTTGCTTATTGCTACCTTTTGGTTTGTTTTTTGTTACAATGTCCTATTTTACAATGTGTGTGTATATATATATATATATTGATAATGTAAGAAAAAGACTACATATATATTTTTCTTGTCTGATTAATTTTACTGTTCCTATTTTGTGAATGAAGTACACGCCTCTACACAATTAACGTAAAAAAAAATAACAATAAATGTTTTTTTTTAAAAACCTCCAGTCTAACTTCGCTCTTGTGTCAGTTTTGTGTAATTCAAGATTTACACTTCACTTTTTACATGTGTTGAGCAGATGTTTGTTTTTTTTTCTTCTTCAAGGTTGCTTAAATCAAATATAAATTCTTGTACAGCAGAACTGTCACTCTGCATTACAAAAGAATAAGATGAAGAGTTAGTTTGTGTGTAGAAGCTAATCTGTATCAGTATGTAACTTCCTGGAGTGAAACATGATTGGCAGAAATTACACAAAGATGCAATGACATCATTTCTACTTTATGTGTAGCTGTGTTTAGCCTTGCTTTGGTTTCTACACACATTGTCTCAAAAAGTGCTTTTGAATAAGTTTGGACACAAAGCTAAAACAGGCAAATTACTTCATGCCTGTGATATTTGACTGAAGTCGAAAATCTTTGTGGAATGAGGTTCAGGAACCCAGCTGAACTTTGACCTTTGCTATCTGTCTAACACCCAGGTCTTTGACCTCTGCACATGAGGTAATTTGTGCAAAGATTATAAATTCACTGTTCTGCTCGTCCACTTGAATACGTCATGCTTCACTTACATTTTCTTTCAGTGGCTGTTTGTAAATCATGATTTAGGCATATGGAGACAGAACAGACACAAGTCAGAGCACTGATGTATTACATTTACTCTGCAGGTCTGTACAGCACACTGGCCAAGGTGAGAACAGCATGACTCGGCGTATACTCTGTGATGTAGAGGCCAAGTTGTGGAAATATAATAGACTGAGAAAAATCACTAATGCAGTCAATGCGTCCTGTGCACATGTGAGCTGTCAGCTGCCAAGGTAATGACCTAAGTGTCAGATTTTGAGGGAGAGTAATCAGTGGTTTGTTACAAAAACAAACAAGCCTAACCTGCGCAAGGCCAAAGCAGCCGCAGTTTCACTGAAGACCTTTGGATGGTTTATCCATTAAGAGGAAAACCACCATTAAACTGATTTCGGACAGTAACATCAGTGTCTACAAACAAAGCCTAGTGGCCCTTGACACAAATTCAGAGCATCAAATGGATGATGCACTCAGGTGACAATGTTTGAAGTTGTTTTTTTGACTTTGAAGCTATATCCAAATGAACTTTTATCAGAGTTCATTCTCTGCTGAGATTTTCCCAAGATATCATCACCTTCACAGTTAGTTTCTGTTTCGTTATTTTTAACGAGGGATGTGTCCAAACTCACCATAAAAAAAAAAAACAACTAAGCTGTATGATATTACAGAGACAAGATATGGATTCCTTTCATGATGAATTTTCCCTCATGTCTTCTGTTGTGGCAGAAGATTTCTCTGTAGATTCTTGAAACTTTCTGTCAATTTCATAAGCTCAAGAGTCAGCCAGTTGCGACAAATCATATTGGGTGAGTATGCCACCCCTGCAGTAGATACATAAGCTAAGGCGTGCCTTGACGCAGTCAGAGTAAGCACGAAATAAAGTTGCTGAGACTTGATTCAGTCATCATATAATGTGAAACAGAGATTTGTCACCCTGTGCAATTTGTAACAAAAGTGAGTGCAATGTGAACACTGAGTGACAGGGTCTGAGGACTTCTCATCCTCCGCAGAGGGTGTGTTATAGTTTCCTGGCTGGATGTGAGCATGCATCCCTGTTTTTATACCCTTCAGTCATATTAATCATTCCTTAAATGTGTCTGCACATGCAGTTCAGGGATGAAGAGATTTAATCTCAGAGCAAGGTTTGCTTGAATGGACAGGCAGTTTTGATGAACAATAAAATTAGGATATGAGGTAAATGGGAGCCAAAATGATGTTCAGAAGCAAAACAAAGACAAGTCACTAATGTCAAAGCTAGTTAAGGCAAGTTCTCATGGGAGACAAAAAGGCCTAGTGAACGGCACTGTGGGCACCATTGCTTTTCTGTATATCACTACCTTTACTTCAGTGATGTTTTGGATCCCTATTCAGGCTTCTCTCAGTGTTGTGGAAAATTATTCAAATGGAGCCAAGGGCGCAAAAAGATTTGCAGCAAATGCCTCACATGACATGCACATGTTTCTATGGAAACAGGGTGGCATGTGAGCGCCTCCTGTGTTGTCCACTGGCTTCAGACTGCAGCAGTCCTATAAGAAATCCCCCTTCCATCCCACACACACACACACACACACACACACATACCCCTGTTTGTTACCCCTCTTCCATCCAGAATCCTATTCTCAATGTTACTGGAGTATTTCCAGTAACTTTCAAAAATTAATCCTAGTTAGTCATCTGAGAAGAGAGAGTTGTGTATCTCTGCTGTGATCAGAAGAACCCATTTGACTCAGTCACCTCTGATTCCACCCAGAAAGGCTTAGCATTTTTTACGAGAAACTCGAGTGTCAAGCTGACACAGAGATGATGAAATATACACTGTATGTTCAATAAGAACATGAGTGGGCTGATTCCAAAGAAGTTAATCCTGCAATTTCCATGGTTTGGCTCCACGTTGTGGTATAAATCACAAAAACCACTGCACATTCTCCAAACTAGCGGAAAGCCACACCACAGATACCATACCATAATATACCCCAAAATAACTTCAAAACCAAGTTGCAAAACAAGCTGAGTGATTTATTTTAACTGCATGATATATTACCAAAAGTTGTGAAATTGTCATTGTTTAAAACATTTCTTTCAATTAAAAAAAAAAATGCCAGGTCTGCCCACAAACCACGTTTTTGCGTCAATTACTCGGGACGCTGTGATTTGGCACAGAGGACCGTGCGTCCTATGACAGAGAGGAGAAGGCGGGTCCAAAGATTACAACAAGTGTTTTGGGGTGTCCCGGAGGCAGATTTCTCTCTGTGAAGAGTTTAAGGACGCTCTTTGGAGAGGAGACAATCCAGGCTTTACGCACGGAGCGTCTGCGGATGAAAGCAGGACTGAGAGACTACTGAAAGTTGTACTCGTGAAAAATCCGCCGACAGCAGCCAACATGAATGAATCCAACCGAACCATTGATCCGAGCTGCAGTGACAAACCTCCTCTCGCCATCGACATCATCCTCAGTGAGTATAGACCGCTTTGGTACCAGGGAGAAGTTTACAGGACAGGACGCTTCCCCCCAAACACCCTTAACTGACGAGATTACACGACTGTTATGGTCTGATGGAAGTTTATGCACTAGAAAATATTAGTAGGTGTAATATTATGCACTTGGCTGCTGAACTGTAGAGCTTTTGTCCTCGTTGGGTTTTGATGCATTCCTAGAAGTCCCTGGGCTCCACTTTGTGAGCTGCTGGGAAGATGTAGGATGGTGGTCTCCCGTGCGCACCATCCAGTGGTCCTCCTGCTTCTTGGGCATAGTTATGACCCCTTTACATCCTCAGGAACATACAATACTACATTAGAGCACAATTTCCAGACTTTCTGTAAATACATGTAAAATATTCCCTTTTCCTCCTGGGAACCGTTGGTCATTGACCCTCATAGGATCCTCCTCAAGGGCTTTCCTGGGACCAATGACCCCAGTTTTAAAAGCACTGACATATAGAGTAAATATTACGCAAGATTCAGTCTATTATACTCATAAAACCACAGTCAAATTACAGAAAAGTTGCATGTTCAGACTCAGCTCACTTCTGGGTTGAAAACAATTAATCCATTAATCCATTTCACTGGGGTGTTGGTACTGTAATTTCACATTTAGGGCTCTGGCTAATGTTGGATTATCCATCTCATTTTGCTTTTCACTTGTCATAACACTCCTCAGAGGGTGTGCAGTTCAAAATCTGCAGGGATGTAGAGAGAAAATCCACTTTAAGTCAGTTAAGCCATCTTTCTTTATTACATGGATCCTAATTTAATAAAACACTGCAGACGTCATCATGTGTTCGTGTGAAAGTGCGGCAATGAATCTTTTGTTGATATTGGTGATGTGTGAGCTTGCCATAGTGGCATTGTTTTTGTTTTTTCGTTACTGCACTTTAAATTATTATTATTATTATTTTGTCTTTTTAAACCTTTTTTAAATGTGCCCTTTAAAACAAAGTTGTTTTTTTTAACCTTATGTAAAACCACCAAGTGACAGTTTAAAAGCGCTTGCATTTTTAAGAAGAAATCCTTTCAGTTTTCCTTGATTTTAATTCAAACTGATCATAGTTTGCTGAATATATATTTACAATATATGGTATCCCCTTCTGATTAGAGCTTGACCAATAAATCAGCAAGGCCAATATTAGCTTATTGCAGATTTATTGGTATTGGTCTTTATGTTGGCCGATAAATATCAAGAAACTGCAGACCAGAAATGGCAAAGATATGTTTAGATATTGTAAAATACTGTTGCTGTTACTTTTACATAGTTTGTTCTCTGGAGATCTCTAACAAAGTTTATATTTCAACTGTTAAATATCACACTCAGTTCTTTCAAAGACACTTTTAAGGTTTTCTTATCGAAAATGTTAAGTTGTAGGTTAACAAAAATGTATATTGTATTTGTAATGAACTTTTATTGGATTTCTTGAACTCTAAAATATCAATATGTAGAAAAAAATCCAGTACTGGTCGGGCAATACTTGTGATGGTGAAACCTTTGAGGTCTCTCAGTTGACATCTGGATCTGTTTTGCCAGCAGAAAGGAATAGTTAAAATCTTCAGTCTCCACTTTACTGCAAAAGCTGAGTATGTTGTGCACATGTGTGGTTGCACAAAACATCAACTAGCAGAACACAAGAGGAAAGAAATAGTTCAAGCAGATGAAAGAACAATAATAAAACATTGTTTTCAGAATTTGGGAAACTTTTCAAAAAAGTCTTCTGTGTTAATTATCAATTGCAATCACAAGCTCTTTACCAACACAAAATGAAAAACAGTATTTAAACAAAGGCAACAAGAAGGCATAGTGACCACCTACAGAAAGAAGTCCTCCAATAGGATTGTTTGTTTGTCTGTGTTGTATACTGATAACTGTTAATGACTTTGTATTCCAGCGAAGAAATGATGCAGAATGCAATGACTCATAATTACAGGCAACCTTTAGAAAATGTTTATTTCCTTGCACTCTTTTCAATTTCAAATGTAGCTGCAGCTTTCATCACCTCTTTTCCTTTGTCTGAAACATCTGTTGTAATGATTCACTAGTGACCATATGTGACTGCTGATGCCTCAAGCGTCATTCCTGGATACAACAGCCTGCCTGCTACTTTCTAGTCCCACCCACATGCACATTCATAATTTATATATACAGTACCAGTCAAAGTTTCCCATTCTCTTGAATGAGAAAGTGTGTCTAAACTTTTAATTGGTACTGTATAGACAGTCAATTCTGTTTGTTGTGAAGGCTGACTTGGTAAATAGATTATGCTGATGATGCCAAAATCAAAATACAAAATACTCCACAGTCCAACAAACACTTAAGCTAGAAAATCTCAAGCCAATCTATCATCTAGCTGTAGCTGTACGGTCTGTTTAATTTTCTCAGCATGCACATGTCAGCAGCAGCAGTCTGTATTTGGTTTCCTGTGTTGCTGTTTTCACTTATTTTGCTTCAAAATACACTTTTTTTTATTGCTAACACTGTTTACCCCGAAGAAACCCAATTAAGGCGATCAACAGAACTTACACTCAGGTCTGCATCTGGATTTTATTAATCCTCAAAATTGAGCACTCGTATATCTTAAAGCAACAGTCAGGTGCTCGTCTAAACATTTAAACTGAGTCCGCTTGCTGTAATCACTCCTCCTGTTCATACTGACCATTAAGAGATCCCTTCATAATGCGCTTACGATATACATAAGTGATGGGGGACAAAATCCACACAGAACTCAGTTTGTGCAAAAATGCATTCCAGAGTTTATCAGCTATAAGGCTTCAGCCTCCTGAGTTAATCAAATCAAGTCGATCTCTTCCAAAGTGAAAGTTCCCTCTTTGTTTCCCCAGTGTTTCCTTGAGCAGCTGCAGAAAATGGTTTGGCACTAAAAAGACAGTGACCTTCGGAGATATCCACTTAACTCAGGCTATGGAAGCCTCATACCAGATACATTTTGGAAAGAAATTGGAGAAATTAATAGTACAATTGAAGATCATATTAAGGAACACTTCGAACACTTGGAGTGAGTTCAAATGGAAAGTTATAACAAGATACTTTTGAACTTCACTAATAACAAAGTGGAGCCAGACCAGCTCAGACATGTCCTGGAGAAAATGTGAAGCGGGCACTGGCAACCACACTCATGTTTATTTGGTCATGTCGAAAAAAAGCTATGTAAACAAAGTGATGAAAAGCGAAACTGCATCAACACTGTACCGTATTGTAAGGAAGTAGAAATAAAAGATGGAGCTTCATTTTCTCGAGAACAACTTTTGGGTCTTGAATCCTTTCATCAAATCATTTTTGGAGGTTGTATAGTCTTGCCATTACATGCTGTTTTCCAGTGTTTCCTACACATTTTCCTGTTATACCTGCTTGCAAGTCTAATTTTTCTTTGTGATTCTAAATATATTTTTAAGGTATAATCTATACTTTGGTTAGAGGTTACTAGTTATTTTCTAGCTGTATTTTATGCATCCAGTGCTTGATAAAGGCTCTAATGACATAAATACCCATTACACTCAAAGTAGCGCAATCAAAGATCATATCAAGATTCACTCTAGAAAATCATTGCTGGGCTCTAAGTTCCAGCCCAAATTTGGAGATAGTTAATTTGCTGTAATTCCACTTCTCCCTCCAGAGTTGGACATCTTTGGCATCATCCTGTACTCAGTGCTCACCTTCATGGCGGCCGTGTCCATGCTGGTCTTCATCGAGGAATGTATCTACATCTATAGGAAAGTGCCGTCCAATAAGAAGAGTGTCATCATCTGGGTGAATGGAGCTGCGCCGGTAAGATTAACACGCTTCTGGGAGGGATTTTTAAAGAGCATTTGAAGAAAAAAGGTGAACATTACGCAGAAAGATTGATATTGTTCTGCCATTTCACAGCAAAATGCACAGAGAGGAATGTTCTACATGGTTCTTTCTCCTCTCTTTTTCAGGTGATTGGCACCATGTCGTGTCTGGGGATGTGGATCCCCAGAGCCACCATGTTTACTGATATGACCTCAGCCTGGTGAGTTTCTCTTTCTCTGACTCACCTTCCATCTCTTAGCATGCTTTGTGTTTATTCACTCACACAGCCCCTCAGCGCAAAATCACTGAGAGGAAATTTGAACTCCATAACCCCCTGAGAGTTTTACAGAAAACAGTGATGCTGTTGTGTAATGTGCGTGTGGAAGTTATTTCATTTTCTTTATCACTCATGTCTTTTAATTCCTTTGTGTTCTCCTCCGTGTGCTGATTTCCTGTCTTAATACTTCTTTCATTCCTCCTGCATCCCTTACATTCACTTCTTATTTCCATGTCTCTGTAGCTACTTTGCCGTCGTGGTATTCAAGTTCTTGATCATGATGCTGGAGGAGGTGGGGGGCGACGAGGCATTCCTGCGGCGAGCGGCGAAACACAAACTGAAGATCAGCACTGGGCCGTGCTGCTGCTGCTGCCTCTGTCTACCACACGTGACCATCACACGGTAAACACTTTAGTAAAGTATAGTCAGTTGATATCATTGTCTCATAAACTTTTATAATTTCTTTTTTTACTGCCTGGAGTGCTGAAATTAGCACATTGTGAACAGTCTCTAGAGAATACACAGTAGGAGCTTTTTTTTATTAGTTTTATAACAGCAGCAAGTATTTCTGGCATGCGGATTTAGATTCTCCTGTTATCTTTGGCAAGAGGGTTTTTTTTCATCAGATTAAAAGGAAAAGTCTGTTGTCTCAAGGGCATTGAGGCTATAAAACTAGAACAACACACACATCCTACACAGTAGTGTGGTGTAAATACTAAGAAACAAACATGTCTTTTTTCTTTTGCTGCTGACTGAAATTTTGTTTGTTTTTTATTTGAATTCAATTCAATTAAACAGCAAATAAGAAGAAATGATTCTCACACCTCAGCTGTGCTTAAAAAAAAAAAGTGTTGTCAATGCATCAACTGTTCTTATTTAAAAGCAGCAATGAGCAGAGATGATTCCCAAAGGATCTGAAGGGATGTTTTGTATCCTACATTTGATGCTCTGTTGTCTTTAATATTGAGCAATCCCTTTATTACTGAGGCAGTGATTGAAACATCCTGTAATACTAATGAAGTACAGATCCTGCACAGCTTCCATGACGGTTACTACTACCACATGTAGTTGGAAGGGCCAGGCAAGCACACGGGGGAACTTTGATGTAGTTTTTGGTCTGTTTGAAGATTACATAAACTCAGGGATCCTCTGGAAATATGACATCGTGCTCACGCCAGAAGTATGCTTCGCAGAAGGCAGGTTAAACACACTCCCGGCCGTTCAACTCTTACAGGGTGGGGCCCAGTGTGTATCGTACCAGATTGTGCCCATCATGCCCCCTTCTAGCTGAGTAAAGAACACTGACTCCACATTTACTGTTTACTTATCCAGTTTAAGTTAAGTTCCCAGCCATACTCTCTTGTTTCACACATAGGTTGTTGTGTATGTCTGTCAGAAGCAGATACAGTCTGTTTAGGCTACATGCAATGATCAAAATCATGCTGGTGTGAAGCAACGACTAACAGATGTGTTTATTTCTAATGCTATACATGTCTTAAAAGCGTATTCACTCTCTGTAACACCAAAAATCCTTTTGTGTAAACTTGCCTGCTGTACACAGTAAAAATGATGATGATGATAATCAAGCTGTGACAAGCTCAGCTTTTTTTTTCTTTGGTCCACTGCCCGGTTTCCCAACAACAACTTCAAGATCATCTCTTCTCTCTTGAGAAAGGCTTCTGTTTGCCAGGAATCAGAAACGTATAAAGCACCTCAGAGGATCAATGTTATTATTGCACACGTAAGAACCTTCAGATCTAGACATGCATCTAGCCAACAGAGATACAATCAAGAACACTCTGAATTGTTCAGAACATCCTGCAGTGATAAATTAGGAGCAATGGGGAATTCCGCAACGGATTGTTAATAGTTTTTAAAAAATGTTAAATGGCTAAACCATTTTGTTTCTTTAGCAGCCACCATTAAAAAATTTCCTCTGTTCCAACTGCAGGGGCACACTCTTCCTGCTCAAACTTGGCTCTTTCCAGTTTGCTCTCCTAAAGCTTGTCTTCACCATCCTTTCCATTGTCCTGTGGACCAACGGGAAGTTTGACCTGGCTGATGTGAGTTGATAACGTGGAAATGCTAAACAGCATCTCAAGGCGCTATTGTCTCCCTGATTTATTTGTGCTGTTTGTTTACCTAGCCTTCTGTTGCTAAATGACGATTCGGAAAAACATGTTAGTGAGCCGCTACCACCCTGGCTCCCAATGTTTACTATTCTTTCCATGTAATCTGAAAATGAAAACTTGATTTGTTGCACTTCCTCTGGGTGAGCAAAAGAAAATCACAGTTGTAATCTTGCTGTGATACTTTTCCCACATTATCGGCCACTCTTTATTTTTTCACATTTTAAAAACACAATTATCTCTTTGTCTCTCTCTTTCTCTCACATGATGACGCCCAGTTCTGATTTTAATGAATGAATGAATGCAGGATGTATGAAGACCCTGAGTTTAGGTGATTATAGTTCAGACCCATGCATGTGATCTGCCTCTCTAAAAGCACAACGGTACCTTTTTATCAGAGAGAAATAAAACTTTTTTTTTAACAAGCTGATAGTCTGATGCAAACATCTACATGCTGCTGCATGACCCAACAGTTAACAGATTCCTGACACAACAGTAATACTCAGTTTTGATCTGCGTGCTGTGTTCCACGTCTTTCACCAACAACAAAAGACGCTTGTTCAGCTTCAGTTTTATATGAGAATGTAAATACATGAATCTTAAAGGCCCTTTTCTATGTAATTAACCAGATTCCAGCTAAACACTTAAAGTCATAATGACTTTCTTAATAGTGAGCAACAGAAATTCATGATACATCCTGCATTAATTCATGCACTAACTCATCATGACTCGTGCATTAGTATGCACTACACATGAGCTTTGTTGCCTTATTATTATGATTGGTGTTACTTATGTGGGGGAAATATGTGTGTTTCATGAGTCATTCTATGGTCATTTTCTATCACTGAGGTAGTAGGTCATGTGTCACCTGTCTGTTTCAGAACAGTTTTCAGTCTACTTTGGCTGACAGGGATAAAGCTTGATAAAGCTGGCTGTCTCCTATGGTAACCAAGGTTAGGTGGAGACATCCTGTGCTTCTTGCAGATGGTCAGATTAGCCTCCTGTTAGAATCGACAGCAAGTAACCTGTGTACAGAATACGTGACTTTATTTATCTTTCATCAGCACTGTGTCTTGTTTATAGTTCAATAACCAATAGAGGCATAGTTAGCATATTTTAAAAATATATATCTCTTTTGCAGTGTTTCATTAGTCTTTTTTTGTTCTGTACAAACTCTCTCCCAGACATATGCTCTCTTTTGTCTTTTCAGATGAATATTACCGGAGCTGCTATATGGATCAACCCATTTGTGGGCATCCTGACAATCATCGCCCTGTGGCCCGTGGCGATCACGTTCATGCACCTGAGGGTTACCTTGCGGACACTAAAGATCATCCCCAAGTACGCCATGTACCAGGTAAGACACAGGAGAAGCTTCAAACATACATTAAACTGTACATTTGTACACACAGTATATACATGCAAACAGCAGTTAACGCACCTCATGATGTACCGTAACCAGCACTGCTCTATGTGAGTCAGGGAAAGCAAACACCCAATTCTTAAAACATGTCGTTATGAAGTTGTTTTTTTTACAGGATTTTCCAGTTTGACTGGATAAACAGTGTCTTTACGTGTGTGTGTGTTTGTAGCTGGTCCTGATCTTGAGCCAGCTGCAGTCCGCTATCATCAACATCTTGGCTCTTAAAGGAACTATCGCCTGTGCACCACCTTTTTCTGCTGCAGCCAGAGGATACAGTGAGTCAACATCCATCCATACAATCAGTTTTTCTGTCTGTTTGTTTATCTGCTCCATCTGCAATGACTCAACCCATCCCTTTATTTGTTTAGAAACAAAACCAGGAATGATCCCTTGAAAGATTGTTTTTGGCAGACACATGCTTTCCATGTCCACTACTTTCACTCTCTGCCTCTTTGCGTCTCCACAGTGATGAGTCAGCAGCTTCTGATCCTGGAAATGTTCATCATCACGCTGGTAACACGTCTGCTATATCGTCGACAGTATGAGCCTTTACCTGAAGAAGAACATGACGACAACGAAAACACCAAGATGGTCGCGTTGCCGGAGTCTGCATGAGACTGACTCTGTGTGTGTGTGTGTGTGTGTGTGTGTGTGTGTGTGTGTGTGTGTGTGTGTGTGTGTGTGTGTGTGGGTTGTTTTTATTTCCCTGCAATGATTTGATTAAGAGACTATATGAGCAAATAAATATATATATATATATATATGAATTACATGTAAATTAATCTTGTGGATGTTCATTGAGGGCCACAGATTTGCAAGCTCTCCATAACTGTTACAGGACAGCCAGATCAAGCAGTAATAACTGACTTTTTCCCACTTTGTTTCTTCTCAATTACCAAAAAAAAGAAACCATGCAAATTTATGTAAGAGGCTTATTTGGTAACACTTTATTTTACAGGTCCATATTCCCCCTTTAATTTCCAAGGAAGTGTCACGGAAAGAATAATGTAGTTTGGTACTAAGTACAGAGAAAAAGAAAATTCTGATGATATTTGAGGTTTAGTGTTGAGTTGCTGATTTATGGAGGAATTCATTTGAAATCCCAGCAACTATCATTATTAATTTATTGTTATTTTACATATACAGTACTGTGCAAAGGTTTTAGGCGCTAAAAGTAAAGTGAGAATGCTTTAAAAAAATAATGCCCTTTAAAGTTATTTATCAATTAACTTTAAAGGTTAGTAAACAGAAAAAAATTAAATCAAACCATATTTTCTGTGAGCATGCTTTGTCTTCAAAACAGCACCAGCTCTCCTTGTACACCTACACACACTTTATCAAGCTACTTGGCAGGTCAGTTGTTCCAGGCATCTTGGAGAACTTTCCACAGTTCCTCTGTGGATTTGGACCGTCTCAGTTGCTTCTTTCTCTTCATGTAATTCCAAACTGAGTGAATGATGTTGAGATGAGGCCTCTGATAGTTATTAATGACTTCCGGCTGTATGTTTGGCGTTGTTTAAGTGCTGGAGAATAAATTTAGAACAGATCAAATGCCTTTCTCATGGTGCTGAGATATCGAAAGTGCCTAAAACTTTTGCACAGTACTGTATGTTGATTTTGTGGGCTTTCTGGTCGACACATTTTTGTTTGCATGTCCAGCTGACTTGCTGTGAACTGACTAAAAAACTGTCTGGGTTAGCTTACAATTAACTGGAATAAATAACTATAAGTTAATTTTCCTTGTAATTAATACCAAAAAGACACAGTCTTTTCCCACAACTTTCCTATGAATTAATAGTTTCATTTCAGTTTTCTTTCTTGGAAATTACAAAAAACTATGGGACCTTTCAAATAAATTGTCACTGCTTATTTATATTCCTTGTCCTCTTGTGAGGCATTATTGCATAAATGCTGATAAAACTATATTTTTATCTCCCACTTGCTGTCTGCGTTATAGCCACTGGATGTGTACTGTCACTTTTATCCTGTACAAGCTTTTTAAATATCCTCAGATGAAATTTCATACACACTATGACTCTCTGTGGTGTCATTTGTTACAGTATTTTCAATGTTCCCATGTGTCGCTAGGTGGCAGTAAATCCCCAAAACTCTACCACCCTGACAGTGTGAGCCCATACAGTTAATGTGTAGGCCCAATATAAAGTCTGTTATTATGCTGCATTTACGTGCTCCTCGGATGGTCTCTTTTTTCGACTTCGGTGTGTTCGTGTGCCTTTAAGTCGTAATGTGGAAACAACATGGACGCTACAAAGATGTGTTTTCCCACACTTGTTGCTGCACCAGTACATTCCCTAAAACCACTGAAATAATTGCCTTACCTGACTTATCAGGGTCAATGCTAATAAATCACTTTTCTACCATATTACAAATTACATGAGCGCAAAAAACTGATATGCGATACATGAATTAGTAAAAACAAATCTTGCCGTCAACCAAAGGCTTACTTTTGTCAACTTTCGGCGAGTGTGTACCAACATCTTCGCCGACTTTCCGAGTTGTTCCGACATGAGGGGGCGTTCACGTGCATTTTCCCAGTCGAGAACTAATTTTTCAGATTATTCCGATAGTACCTGAATGCCACATTGATGTCAGAGGCTGCGGATAAACAAGATAAACGAGTTTGACTGACATGCCTTCGTCCAATCGGGTTGTTGCTGTTTCTCACTTCCCCGTTTTAGGCCAATCGCTGCAGTGCATCAACAAACCCGTGCCAAGTCCGGTTGTCTCGAGACTTTCCACTGTACAGTACGTGCTGTCCGTACGTCAAGACGTCAACCAGCTCAAATAGGACGGAAGCTATTGAATTAAACCTTCAAAATAAAACCTATCGCATGGGGGTATAGAAATTGTGAGACATTGATGTCAGTGGTTCTCAAAGTGGGGTCCGGGGACCCATAGGGTTCTTGAGGGGTTTCCAGGGAATTCCGAGCAAAAAGGGGAATCATTTATTTTAACTATAATTCCATCCATAAGTAACACAATGACAGAATGTGTGACTATTTTTTGTCATGGGTTTCATACACTTTCTGTAATAAATATCTAAAAGCAAAAGTCTTTATAGTCTAATTCTTCAATTATGTATCTGAAAATGTACAAAAAATAAAAAGTACAAAAGTGGGTAATCTAAATAATACTGTCATAGTCTATGAGAGTGATCCTAAAAAAGAATGGTATTCAGATAATACATATAAATCATCAGTAAGCCTAACTCTCATCAAGCAAAGACCTCCTATACATTTTCCATTAAACATATGCCGTCACTTCTTAGTAAGGCACCCTTATATGGATTTATTAGGACATGTTCTAAAATAGAAGATGAAGTTTGCAGTTTCAAATGTGAATTAACTCATTAATAAATGGCTGAAGATTTTTCACTTTTAATGAGCAATCAGCAAAAATGAGTAAGTCATCTGCAAATATAAATGTTAATGAGTCATCAATAAAGGATTCTTATATTAATCAACCAAGTTTGCAGTTGTAAATACTGATAAATTGTTAATAAATGGACTGGTCCAGTTTATAGGCCTAAATCTGTTTTTCTAAATTATTGTAAGGTTAATAAGTTTATTTTTTATTGGTTCATTTTTATTGGTTTATTTTACTATTTTTACTGTTAGTTGGTTTATTTTTTCAAATATATTTCTAACATGAATAACCTACTGTAAATTTGTAAATAAAAGTTTGAAAGAATAAATAATAAAAAAGACAGTGTTACCAAACCCAAGAGATGTTCCTAATAACGGCTCAGTCAATAAATAATCAGTATATTATTATTAATTAATAAAGCCATTATACCACAGTTTCTTTCAAGCACTTGAAATTGTCACCCTACTGTAGATTTATTTAGAAAGATGTAAGCGGAAGTCATCTTTGACTCTGACAAGCTTGATGTGCCGAGCTGCTCTGAATTAGCAACAATGTAGATCCAGGAAGCCCTCTGGAGAGCATATTGTCTGTGTGTCCCTATCATGTATCCTTATGGACATTAATTGATCGCTTCGTTTTGCTGCTGGGACACATGTGTGCTGCTGTCAACACTGCGGCCGATGAGATGGTCGTGTTGTTTCCTCAGAGTCTCATTCTCACGGTCAGAGCCAGGCTTCACCATTAAACTTTCAAAATGAGGATTTTCATTTCGTCTCTGCTGAAAAACACCAACCCCAAAATCGAGTATTACTCCAGGTTTTCACCGTCCCCGCTCTCCATCAAGCAGTTTTTGGATTTTGGTGAGTTTTGGCTGTCATCTCTTAAGTGGGTCCATGAAACCTGTTCAGTTTGGGGCCCCCAAACGAGGCAGTATAAACTGTCAATATTGTTTTCAGTGGCTGAACACACTCATTCAAGTGTGTTTACTAGCATGGAGTAAAATAATAATAACAGTTTTTATATTTTTAACTGTTTTCTGTTAAACTATAGTCATGTTCTCATGTCTGTTCTGACCTTTTCTCACATTCGTGTGAAGTAAAACTCAATAAATATTGCATCAATCTCAGACTTTGTTGTGTTTAGGAGCATCGGTGCTTCCCTCTTCATGGGAAATGTGTTAATCAAATTAAGAAAAAAAACATTTTGGTTAAAATAGCATGATTTATGTGTGTCCATATAGTTAATTTTCCACCCCATCACACCTGCGCCAAAATATGTACTGTTCATTTAAGTGACATCACTAAAAGGAAATTACATCATCAGAGTTTGAAGAGTTTTGAGTTTCTCTTTTTTTTTTGGTACATTTTTTCTTTAAAACCTTCTCTGTCAAGCATAACATATTCACCCCATCACTCAAAAAAACATGGGGAAAACAATTATTTAATGAAATTTTCAAAATGTATTTCTATGAACATAATTTTTTTTAATTTAGCTGCATGCTAAGTGTAGTGTTAGCTTTGGTCAGTGCTAGATTAGTCTTGCAATACCAGGCAATCTTAGATCTCCATCTACTGAAGTCTGGGGATTTCTAAATGCAAAGTAGTTGCTTGAATGGTGGCAAGAGCAGCCGCTAACAAACCTACGCCGTCTTATGTTTTGTCAAGGACACGCCTTACCAGAAATGATGCTCTCCACCCCATTCTCCTCCATAGTGAACTGCATTTCCTAAAGACCCCCAAGGACTTTGGATTGGTTCTGGAGTGCAGGGTTCTTTTTTAAACTCTCTAATTGTTTCCACCCAGTTTTAACAACAAAACCTGGGAGATTGTCCTCAGTCTCTACAAGAGAAGCGTTTAGACTGCATGTGACGATTTGTGAAACTCTCGCGAGATTTGTACGCTAACCTTAACCTTAAGCTAACACTAACCTTAACCTTAAACTTAACCTGAACCTGAACTTGAACCTGAACCTTAACCTTAACCTTAATCTTAACCGTAAACTTAACCTGAACCTGAACCCTAACCCTAACCCTTATCTTAACCTGAACCCTAACTTTAAGCCTAATCCTAATTCTAACTGCACTTGCGAGAGTTTGTCCCTCCAGCCCATCCAGTCTAGCATTTACCGTTAGCTTTGACCACAGAGAGAATTTCAGCCATATTACTTTGAATCTTTCCACCCCATCACAGGCTTTAGTTCAAAATTAAATTTAAGAAAATAGTGCCTTAGCTTGCAAAATATGTTTTATTGCAGGTATTCTTCATGCTATGAAACATAAAATTCTACGTTTAGCTATGATCAAAAATCTTAAAATTCCAATTCCCAATCTGAACAGTTTCCATTGAATGACCCTTTTAAGGAATGACTTGCTTATTACCTTGTATTTTGTTATTGTTTTTATGTATTTGATGGTGTCACAGGTTAACTCTGGGTTGTTATTTTTATTTTATTTATTTTACCTTTATCTTACCAGGAAGTCCCACTGAGATAAAAAAAAAAAATCTCCTTTACAAGAGAGACCTGGCCAAGGTAGCAGCCATATAAAATAACAACATATTAAAATGCAACAACATGATATAGCCTATAAAAATTCACAATGAAACAGAAGAACAGCTATTCAAACACAGTGACCTCTCAAGAAAAACAACCACATGCCTCCATCACCACATTCTTTATGATGGACTTAATTCATCAATGGATATAAAAGTTTCTAATTTTAGATTTTTTTGCAGATTATTCCATACCCAAAGTACATAGTAAGAAAATGCAGTTTTCCCCAGATCTATCAAAACCCGGGTACATTAAAAAAACAACCACTTGGAGGAGCGTAGCTGGTAGCAGAGCTGAAACAGAGAAGGGTACAGACGTAAGCTGGAAGTTTTACCCAGTATCGCTTTATAGATAAAAATATACCAGTGCTGTTGTCCGTGAGGGGTCAATGATGTCCAACCCCACCAAATCATTAAGAATGCAATGGTGACTAAGGGACATTGCATTTGTTATGAAACATAGAGATGTATGATACACTGAATGAAGGCCCCATAAGATGGAGGAGGCTGCATTCATATACAGTAAGTCACCATAATCAATTATAGACAGGAAAGTAGCTTCCACAAGTTTATTAATAGTAGAAGTCTGCTACAAGCTGTCATGAAACGTTATACTTTGTTATGATCAGATGTGACATTTGAATTTGGTGTTCAGTGACACACCCCGTAACTGAACAAGTGGTGCAATCTGATGGCTTTGCATGATAGCTTTGTTTACCATGTCAACATGGGACAGTCTGCTTTATTGCATATATGTATCCACCCCCCCCCCCCCCCCCCCCTCACTGTCTGCATCGGACGATGAAACACCTCCACCCACTTGAGTTAACCCTGTGTTTTTCTTATTTCTTAACAAGGTTTACTTATCTTTGTGGTTTTATTGCAGTCTTTATGAGGTAATTTAGATTGTGCATCATTCTAGTGTAGTATTACACAAATGAAAGTAATATGATGGGTCTTTTGAGGTAAACAAATGCTTAAAATGGAACCTTTTGTGCATTGTGGTGTCAATAAGTGTGCTAGACTCTGGCATGAGACTTGAAAGGCAAGATGACAGTTATTAATTGTGTGTTTTCTGGCTGCACTCAAAGCTTTTCTTAATCCATCTCTGATTAAACACAGTCATCTCCGTTACGTAATTTGTTCTCACAGCTGTGGCTTGGATGTGTGTCGTACACACACTTGTTAGCATGGAGGAGATTGTCAGCAGTAATGCTATTCACTTGAGAGAGACTAGCAGTGCGAAGGGTATTAGGATGTTTCGAAAAGGGAACAAGTGAGGCATCATCCAAGGATCGTCAGCGGCTGACAAATTAGCAGAATGTGTGTGTCATACCAGGGCTGAATCAGTGTTCGGTGGTTCCACTGCCTCGTTCTGCAATTTTACGAGCCCCAGCCTTCCCTGTATACTGCTGAATCAGGGGAAGCCTGGCTGAGATGATGGGACACTTCCTTTTTATTCTACCAAATCGTTGATGTTTTTAAGATACTAATATAACAGCACATCTTCTCTTCTGCACAGGAGGGAAACACAGTATCTGCACTAATTCCTGCTTTCAACAGGTTTCCCGTAACACAAGCTGCAAAACGTTTCTGTTCTGTTTGATTGACCATTCTTCCTTTTTTTTTTTAATAGCTGGGAGAACCAGAAAGCATTTTCACTGTGTGAATAGGTTTTCTCTACTGAGCTTTAACAGCGTTCGTATGCTTCCATGCTGCATGCACACATCATAAGAGGAGGCTGTGTACATTACATTTTGGTTAAGAATTCAAGGATGTTTACACGTAATCCTTTTTGGAGAGATTCAGCTTTTCCTGTTCAGACCAAAAAAAACATAAATCCCACTAACCTTTCCATGACTTCCCTGCTCAACCGGGTAACAAGATTTATAATTTCCTTGTACAGTTCAGCATAGACTGTTCAAACTAATGTTGGCCGACAGTAAATACAGTTCCAGCCAAGTAGCTAATAGTGTTTTAGGTATCATATTAAAGGCTACAGCTCCCAATCACATACTTAGCTGTGGCTGATCAGTTTACCTTCTCTGCCAGCCTCTTTAGTAGGTAACTTATTATATTAAAGGTTGTTTTACTTGGCAAATAATTGTTAGTATGTGGAAAAAATGTAACTTCTGAGGATTGGACAACTGCTGCTTGTATTTCAGGTGATTTATCAGTTTTGGAAGCATTTCACATGCCCAGGAGGCCTAGCGGTTTTCATAAATGTTGCCGTGGTTTTCACATGATAACAGAAACACAAAACAAGCTTTTGAACTCATGAATTATGTAATCCGTGTACCAATATGACTTGTAGCAGCAAGATCAAATATTTCTGAAGAGGCAAAAGTTCATTCCCCCAACTGGAAAGTGTATACCAAGCTACAGATATTTCCAATCACTTAGAATGGTGTATCTTTCACAAATACTAATCATTTTTACACTTTCAGGCAGGGACAATGCGTGTGAGAAAACATCGTTCATGTTCCTGCGTAAGGAGCTGCCGGTGCGGCTTGCCAACACCATGAGAGAGGTCAACCTGCTACCCGATAACCTGCTCAGCCAGCCCTCTGTCCGACTGGTCCAGAAATGGTGAGACACTTCAGCCATAAATAAACTGTATATATCGCTGCCAGACGATAAGGTTTACAGTAATAGTAGTGTTATGAAGAGTGTGTAAAAGTTGCCTTTTGACCTCTGTTTGTTTTATTAGGTACATGCAGAGCTTTGTGGAGCTGCTGGATTATGAGAACAGAAAGCCAGAGGACCCACACGCTCTGAATGAGTGAGTGATGAGTCACCGAATACTGTTAATGATTCATAATTGCAACTAGAATGTACAGTAAATACAGCTTTATCAAACACCCAGTTATTGTGCACCGGCCCTATGTCTTTATGTCTAGAGTTCTTCCTCCACTGCAGCTAATCCCCTTAGTGCACATACAGTAGATCTCTGCTGACTGTACAGCTAATGATATGTATTTATACTATAACAATGCCCGTGAGATAAACAACCACGCATGGCTGATAAACACAAGCAGGAATTTTGATAAGGGAGTGTGTTTAGAGTACCTGTCACCAAGAATTGTTCAGTTCATTTGAAATGAAAAGGAAAGAAACGGTAAAGATAAGCTTGTACTCGTCCTGAATGTGAATTGTGTTGGTCTTCAAATTAAATAAAAAAAACCTTCATGAAGAAGACAACGAATTAAAGAGTTGGAGCCAAAAAAAAAGACTGTATTTCTGATGAATTACAGTATTACTAACGCCATTGACCACTTCAAAATGTTTTTTAAAGGATAAGTCTGGTGTTATTCTATATCTGTCTTACTGTCAACAAATCCCATTAAAAGACTTATATCATCCATGTGTTCCTCCGTCTCTCTACTCTCTGACTTCTTTATCCTGTGTCTCTTACCCGCAAGCTCTTTGCTTCCAACTGCAGAAATAAATCTAAAAAAATGACTGGCAAATGTATGATATAATTTCATTTTTTAAAACGAGTCAGTCATTTCCTAAAACAGCTGGGCACTGTAGTTTTTAGCAAACGCTACTCAAACAGGAGTAAATTGTGCATTTGTTGGGAACTATTTTCAGTTGCTGATTGATACACATTTGGTGCTCAAGTGAGTATTCACAGCAACGGGCATACACAGTTAATACTTGTTAGTAGGATCAATTCATTGTTTGTTTTGGTCCTGTAATGGGATTTGTTGACAATTAGAAAAATGCAGAATATTACCAGCTTTATCCTTTAGCAAGTCAATTGATTTTAATTTGTTGTTACCGTTTTGTATCAGCTTCCTTGAACTCTTGATTGAGATCCGCAACCGTCACAACGATGTGGTTCCCACCATGGCTCAGGGAGTCATAGAGTACAAGGAGAGGTTTGGCTTTGACCCCTTCATCAGCAGTAACATCCAGTATTTCCTCGACCGCTTCTACACCAACCGCATCTCGTTCCGCATGCTCATCAATCAGCACAGTGAGTCTCAATAATCTGTTTGGATCACAAGTATCTATCCTAGTGGCTGATTGATTTTTTTGTGAAAGACTAACTTTTATTTACATGTGTTTCTACCCAGCACTCCTGTTTGGTAATGACACCAATCCAGCTCATCCAAAACACATCGGCAGTATTGATCCTACCTGCAGTGTGGCTGAAGTTGTCAGTGGTGAGTTAAAGGAGGCTATAATCTGTATCTGAGTCTGAGCAGCAGCCAGTATGTGTATATTTTGTCTGTTGGGAGTATTTTATTATCTATGGGTTAGATTTTTTTTTACATTGCTGCAAATATTTGCACAGTTCTTATGCAAAATTGAGTCAACTATGTTCTACATCACACCAGCCACTCTCAGCAGTGACACAAATCAAACAAAACCAAGTTCAGCCATGCATATTTACTTAATCACAGTTTTTAAGGAATTCCTGGAGCGCAGATACAAAGCTGCACTCTCAGTGACCTAGCGAGGAATAGAAGCAACATCAGTCATCAGCAGTAGCAGGAATCCAGAATAAACAACCAATTTATTCAGATTTTTCTACTCTGACTTGTTTTTTCTGTGCTTACTTCCATCAGATGCGTATGACACGGCCAAGATGCTGTGTGAGAAGTACTATTTGGCTGCTCCTGAGCTCAAGATTGAAGAGTTCAACAGTAAGAATTGCAATATTCCATCCGTCCATGCATTTAACTGTTTCTCTCTGTAATCTCTGTCGCACAGCTGTGGTGAAACAGTGTACTTACTAACTTTAGAGTGCAGCATGGGAGTCCAAATTTAGTCCTACAATGATTATAATGTCTACCAGCTCATTAACTTCAAAAGAACCAGCTTTGTATGTGTGTGTAGTGTGTGTGTATATCATCTTCTCACACCCTCTGTTTATTTGTCCTCCAGTGAAGGCCCCTAAAAAGCCCATCCAGGCAGTGTATGTGCCCTCTCATCTGTTCCACATGTTGTTTGAGCTCTTCAAGGTGAGCATTGCAACATCTATCGCTGTTATCTTACTTGTCCAGCTCTCTCCAAATGTAATTAAACTGTAATACGACCATAATTCTATAAGGGCTCGTGCTGAGCTGAGTTAATTACCTCTGCGGGTGTTTGTAGAATTCAATGAGAGCCACCGTGGAGCTTCATGAGAACAGTAAGGAGGGATTACCACCGGTGAAAGCTAAAGTCACTCTGGGTAAAGAGGATCTCTCCGTAAAGGTAAATCTGACACACACACAGGGTGTGATAGACCGGGGGGGTGGGGGGTGGTTGGGATTCCCCCCCCTCTCTGGTCTATATATCCCCACCCCTGCTCAGTTATTTTTATCTGCGATGGGGACAAAAATGTATCCCCCTCATAGTGATGCTTCTTATGCTGCCTCGCCCATAGACCATATAAAATATCTCAATAAAAATGGGCTATTAAAAAAAAAAATCTAAGTGAAGGGCTGCAATGTGAGAACAGTCATTAGTGCAAACAAAAATAACATCAGAAACGGACTTTCACTGTCAGCACTCATGCTTGTCTGATAATAGAGATGACACTGCGTCCAGGCTATGTGAGGACACAGTAAATGGATCAGCCTCCTTCTCTGCTCGGAGATTTGCAGAGATGTGGGTAAAAGAGGGTCAACACTCCGCAGATGACCCCTCCACAGGAAAGGCATAAAAAGAAGACAGAAGTCCATCATCAAAGCAGACTATTCAATAGTGAAGTTTGCTGTGCGCTGCGTATAGTGTTACAACCTGGCCTAGGGGAGACCCTGGCGCAACATTAAAGACGAGACTCCCCTCTTCCCAGCTCCCAAGAACCACCAGCAACAGCAAGGATTTGCAGCTCTTTAAAGTTTTATTTTCAAATCTTTTAGCTTCAGGGTGGGCTGACAGCAAAACAATAAACCAAAGGGAACTCAAGCTGAGCAACCTAAAATTACCTACTTGAACAAAAAGGAACAAAAAGACAAGTCGTTAACCTAACTCCTAACTTAATAAAGACAGGAGAAAAAAGGATTAAACCCCTACTGAACCTAGGTTATCAATCTGGCAAATCTATGTACAATATAGACCTGCTCCCTATGTAGATATAAAGGGCTCATTCTAAGGTAACAAAAACACAACAATTCTTAGTTTTAGGTGATTATACACTAATCAAACATACCTATGAATACTATATTCCATTTCCAAGTCTGTTCCGCTAGATGCCACTAAATTCTACACAATGCACATTTAAAACTGCAAGCTCAAAGGCTGGAACCACTCCGTTCCCTGAAACAACCTACACACTCACACAGTCACAATCACTCGATTAGCCGAGCTCACCTGCAGCCCTTCACGCACAGGCACCGATGCAGGATCACCAGAGACAGGGAGAGAGAGATCCACAGTGCATGCAGAGAATTAAAGTACATACAATAAATACATCAGGAAATGCTCTGACGTTCTCAAGGTCATAACAGTAGAGCTGAATTAAACAGTGACTTGCAAGAATGACATTAAGTATATTGGCATGTCTGGCTGAGTTGCGCCATCCACAGCACTAAAAGGAGTGTTTGGGGATTTATTCTGGCATGTTAAATTAGTATGTAACCTTTTATTTTGTTATATATGATCACATCTCCTATGTGTCCACAAATGCAGTGGTCCAGTTCAAGTTCTGTAATTGTTTTATTAAAGTACATAATTATTTTATAAATGTTACTGTAACAGCTGCAAGAAATAGACTAATAGGCTGCATACTCTCTATTGGCCCTCTGTAGTTCTGATTTATTTTCCTGAATAAGAACTTTTCAAAAACAACGCCCCCCCCCCTCTGATTTTGTCACAGATCGCACCCTGCACAAACACATCTCAATCTTATACTAATATTTTGTGGTGTTTGAACTTTTTCTTTGTCCGTCTGCCTGACTCTTTCTCTTCATCTTTCCCATGCCCTTCCTCCAGATCAGTGACAGAGGAGGAGGAGTTCCTCTGAGGAAGATAGACCGTCTGTTTAACTACATGTACTCCACCGCTCCTACACCAAGCCTGGAGCCAGGCGCTGTCCCACTGGTACACACACACACACACACACACATGAAAATCAAATCAGTATTGACCTTGGTGATCATTTTAGCCCGTGTATTTGATATATAAGGCATTGCATCTTGGTTATTAAATTCTCCCCCTCCCCTCCTGCATCCAGGCTGGTTTTGGCTACGGTTTACCAATTTCTAGGCTCTATGCCCGATACTTCCAGGGGGATCTGAAGCTCTACTCTATGGAGGGCGTGGGCACGGATGCTGTCATCTATCTGAAGGTAAAGTGATCTAGCTAAATATGAAGCATGTTATTATGATACTTGCTCAGAGTTTAAAGGAATAGTTCAACATTAGGGAACTATTGCCCAGTTTTAGATAAGAAGATCAGTACATTACATTACATACAATACATTGTACTCGACGCACAGATATGAAAATGGTATTAATCTTCTCATCTAACTCTCAGCCTGAAAGTGAATAAATGTGCTACCCAAATGTTGAACTATTCCTACTAATCACCTTGATTTTTCATTGGCTCCTGTGTTTTTCTTCCTCTATTTAAAGGCCCTGTCCAGCGAGTCCTTCGAACGCCTGCCTGTCTTCAACAAGTCAGCGTGGCGGCATTACAAGACCAGTCCCGAGGCAGACGATTGGAGCAACCCCAGCAAAGAGCCGCGTGATGCCAGCAAGTCCAAATACAAAGCCAACAGATAACTCGCTAGCCTGGCCTGCTAGCCTGGCCCTAGTCTGGGTGCCTAAATGTCCGCACTCTGCCTGGAGCATGTTCGATGAAATGTTGCCCTTGGGTAAAAACTCTTGGTTTAGGATCAGACTAGCTTTTACATTCCAGTGGTTGAACCTTTGGAAAAATGGATGACCTTGACTTATATCTGTACCCAATGGCAATGACCTTCATCATGCTAGCTTTCATTGTCGTGGCATTACCACTGGTTCTCCCAAGACAGTTTAAAATGAACCTCTTCCAAATTATAGATCCCCTTTGCCTAAACCCATTCAGTATCTGGCCATTTAGCCAGTTGACTCCCATGAATCATTACTAATGTGAACTCCATTTTCTCCTCTATATATCCATTATTTCAAGCTAAATTCATTTCATCACAGTTATCTCTTCCTCCGTCTCACGCACAGTTTAGCCTGTCTTGGCTTTGCTGAGTCTTCTGCGGCTCCCTGTGGCTGAATAAGCCTTGCACTGCTGATTGAGTGTCTTTCTCATCACCAGTGAAGGCTTGTATTCTGTTTCTCACTCTCACACACAAGCAGAGTCAGAGGGGTTTGAGTTTCAGTGTGACTGGGGAGAGGAGGAGGTTTCATTTCCTTCCTTTGGGAGACACTTTTGACTGAACGCACAAGTAGGCCAGTGTGTCATTGGCATAGTAAAGACTTGTTTTTGTTGCACTCTATTTAAGCCTGGGGGGGGGGGAACGGAGTGATCATCTAGTGTGCTGCAATGTAAAGGAGAGAAAATTATAGCTTTGTTGGGAAAATAACAGAAAGCAATGCATCAGAAGTAACCTTATTTTTAAAGAGAGGAAGTCAGGATTTAAATTTTATGTCAGTGAGAGAAAGCCTTACTTCTGGATACTTATGACATTATGTTTTAAAAAGTCTGCCTTGAAGGCTCCTCTGGAACATTAGGATCATTTATAAAGGGAAAACGTTAAAAAGGAAGGGTTTTTGTTCATTTTTGGTTATGCAACCTTCCACCTTCAGCGATTCTAACCCACATCAGACAGTTCCGCTTGCAAGCCACAACTCGGCTCACACATTAACCCAGCTCTGCAACGTAATTTAGCAAACACTAAAGACCAAAGTAGCGTCTTCAGGATGCTTATGTAACGCCACCATGCCAGCTTTGGCATGTAGCATCTACCACACCAGCATCATGTATTGTACAAGCTCTCAAAGAGGGGTACGGACCTGTTGCATCTAACGAGGACAATGAAAGCAGGATTTACATCATCACACTTTCGTCGTTCCATACGTCATCCTGCAAACAAGTGTAGACCAGCCACGGTGGACACAGAGCATGCTCACATGTCGCTTGGACTCCTAACAATGCCGTTTCCAGTCAGCCGTGCGTCTTGCTTATAGTATTATTAATCCTAACAGTCTTCTGAATGAGTTTGAACAATGCTTGTGTATTTTAACAATGTGCTTTTGTTTTATAATCATGAGTTGAAACAACAGAATTAGAGGATACAGCTAAAATCCAGAAGAAATTGATAGCGGACACATTGTAATTTATTTTATCCAGAAACAAAGGCGCCATTAATGAACTACTTTTTCAGCATTGTGTACTGTTTTCTTTTACTGTTTATTTTTGACTTTGGAACAGATTACTTTATATGATCTTTTGATAATTTTTCTCTGATTACTTTTAAAAGTGTGTGGACAGGCCACTTCATTTTTCTTTCTTTAAACGATAGGAAATCAAGCAACATACAAAAAGTTGAGTGTTTGGAGAAGCCAGCAGGGGAAAACGTGGTCTCGGTACTTAAACATTTCGTCAAATCATCCGATTTTTGTCACATTAATCATATTCAGGAAGTAAATTAGTGCACTTTACTAACCGTACACATATATTTTTCCTTCAAATAACAGTTTATAGACCTCTATGAAGAATTTCTGTATTAATAGAAGATTGACAGATTGAGTGTTTGAAATGAGTGAAATAGACCAAATCTTAATGAAACATTGCCCAAACCTGGACCAGAGGTTAGAGCTTTGTTCCGCATCGGCTAGATGACGGGGGAATTTCAGATGAAGTGACTTCCTTTTCTCGTCTCCTTCAGCGCCACCTGATGTGAAAAGAAAGAGGAGCGTAAATGAAGACGTTTGAGAGACGCTTCAGTATGGAAAGAATTCTCATCCTGTAGGTCCTCAGCTTTTAGCCACACTGTAAGATTTCATCACTGCCAATGCCTTCGTAACCTGCCAGTCTAACTGAGCGACTCTCAGTGGCAACCCTGCTGTTAAGGAAGTGCTGTGTTGTAGGCTAGAGACAACAGTCCTCCTCATTTAAAAGCCCCGATTCATTGTATGTGATTTAGAGGCCCGAGGATCTTCCACCTTCAGTTGTTGTCAACCTCTACTGTTAAAGACTGTCTCTGTACCTATGGTATTTTTAAAAAAATGCTGTGTATATAACTATGAATAATGTATTTGCTGTATACTGTATGCAGCCAGTGTGGAGTGATCGCTCTGTTATCCATCCTAGTGTACCTCCAGCTTAAAAAAAAAAAAACGTATTTGTATGCATGAACTCCTCACTGTGGAGGCAGTCGTGCAAAGATATGCAATTAATGCAACATCAACACGCACCAAAAGAGTGCTAGAGCAGTCCAATGATGTGATTCAGCATGAGATCAACTTACAGTACCTATTGTCAAACCTGACAATAAAGAAAATCGCTGTCGTGTGTGTGATCTGTCTTGAATGTTTGGTTTGGTTTTTTTTTTGTGTTCTGTGATCTGATAAAATGTTGAAATGAACACGTATTGATATTTAATTCACATTCAGTTATACGTTTTTGTTTTATTTACATATCAAGCCGTTTGAACATTAAAATTTAAAAAATAAAAAAAGACACACATTCCCAAAGTTTGTACATATAGTGCAGATTAACATGTAGTGCGTACAGGACATTAAGGTCTCTACATTGCATTAGGGTATTGTATTGTCAGGGGGGTGGTGCTCCGGCCTGGGATGGGTCACTGGTGATCAGACCTGAGCAAAAGAGTTGTTACATACATTTCCAATAAAAGCAAAGAAAACGTTAGGGTGATGCTCCGGCTTTTGAGGACCTGACAGTTCCCCTGGAGGGCTTCAATTACAGTAGTATTACAGTGGTATAGTTCAAGTATCATCAGAGTCCTGGAGAAAGGCTGCGTCTCCATGTTTGCCAGGTTTGATTGACAGCTGACATCATTTTCCAAAGAGCGAAAATGTCTGCTAAACATGGACTGATAAAACGTGGAAATCTCAAAAAAAAAAAATGCATGGCTTTTTCTGGTGAAAATTTTCTACTATTAGGTTACCATAATGCATGATAATTGTGTGTCCTAAATGACTGGTGACGAGGGATCTGCGTGTTTTTATATCATGTGACTACAAATTAGAGTGATTACATTTACTCTCTAGGTGTGTGCGGTCTCAAAGACTCACATTTACATTCAAGAAGCTAATAAATGAAGGCTATTTTTTTCTGTCTCATCACAATCAAGTTTGCGGGATTATCTAACAGGCATTTTATAGATAAGGTGCAGAAGAATTAGATCTTTAGGGGCTCCTTTTAGAGTCACTATCATGTCAAAACATTTTATTTCACATTAATTTTCATACAAGAGCTCTGATGCTTGATCTCACCTTTTTTTTTTTGCACCGATCGTCTCAGTTTCAAATACATTTTAGGAATAACATTACATTTTAGGGATTAGTTTTAATCTGTCTTTGAAGGTGGTCATTACTGTAGCATGGGAACATGTAAATCAAGGATTGTGAATCACTGAATCTTATGTTCCTTGCCGATTAATTATGCTAAAAAGGTGCAAACTAGCACTGACTATGTGTGTGAGTGCCAAGAGGTTGTCCACAGGATAGCCTCTACTACTCTAGGGTTTCCAGTGTCTCTCCTTTAATTCCTAACTGTCAGTTTAACAAGCACAAACCTCACACAGTGATGAATGAATCCAGTTGCCGTCAGTTCACAGCTGAAGTACTGAATTCCACACACAATCTTCTGTAACTTTGTGCCTGTTCACATCTAGCGGTCACAGTAGATACAAGAAATCTTGGCATCTTGAAGAGAAAATGTTAAACTAAACAGAATAGGACAAAAAAAACAATGAGTTGGTGTAATGAGCAGTCCTTATCAGCACTGGACGATCCAGAGCAAACCCTCTCGAAAAGATGCCGCAAAGGATTCTTGACCTTCATACGATGTGTGACACTGTGTGCATGAACCTGCATCCTCTTCTCTTTTCTGCCTGCTTGGTTGCCCAGACAACAGAGACAGTGATGGCTTCATAGCTCAGCAGCACAGGACTACATTTCCCATGATGACCGTCTGCCTTGCATATTTGCAGCTTTCCTTGAGGTTTCAGTATCCAGCCAGTGTTTGTAGGAGAATATATATATATGTGTGTGTGTGTGTGTGTGTGTGTGTGTGTGTGTGTGTGTTTGCGCACATGTGAGCAGTTCCCAGGCAGTGTATTGTGAGTGATGTGTGTGTGTGTGTGTGTGTGTGTGTGTGTGCGTGTGCGTGTGTGTGTGTGTATGTGTGTGTGCTGTAAGTGTGTGTTCCACAGTCCATCTACTTCTCATCCTCATCACCTTCACTCATGCTGCTTATAGAGGCGGATGCTCCTTTAGGGGAGGTTGGGGGTGAAGGCCGTGCGTTGTGCCAGCGAGCGGGGGGAGACGGGGGAGAGGGAGAGCGCAGGGGAGACAGTTCGCGGGGAGGGCTGTTGCAGGGAGACTCCCTGGGAGACAGAGCGTAGGATAGCATTCGTCCACTGCGCTCTTGAAATACCTGTTTCTGTTCAGGGACAGAGAGGAAGAGAAAGAGTTAATGTTAGTACTAACAGATCATGTATCAATAAGCTACATCACATTTTAAGAAAGCTAAACACCTTAACACCAAGAACACTATAAAAAATGTGTAAAATTGGCCAAAATGTAGTTAAAATTCACTTTAAAAAGTTTTTTTTTTTAAAATACCAATCAGTATCTGACTTTTTTCCAGGAACAAAGCTACAATAGACCAACAAGGCACTAAAGAAATATAGTGACAATGTTACCATCATCAAAGAGTTACTTACCCAAGTCCCATCAGGTCCGAAAAGTTCTAGAAAGTTGCCGATAAACTCTCTGGATTTCTCTTCCCATTTCTGAATGAGGTCGTGACTCTTCTCCTCCACACGGTAAACAAAATGTTTGCTCTTCTCCTCGACCGTGCGAACCCTTTCCTTCATTCGGTCCACTTGGTTCTGCAGCCGGTACTTCTTCTCCTGAGGGGATCAAATGTTGAAGAAAGAAAATAAGCTGAAGAATCAAAACCTCAATCAAATATTTTGTCACTGCACCCTGACACACTTTTAAGACACAATAAATTGCATTTCATTAATTAGTCATACCTAACTAAACAAAAAGTGACCCTCAAAGACACATTTTCCACACTGGAGCATGTTTTTTCACTTCAACTTTCACAGTGTTTCCCATAGTTACATTACAAATACTACAAATATTACACTATTACAAATTAAGCCATATACCATGTACAGTAAACATGATGCCCAGTGTATGAATTTAGCTATGGACCCTTGTTGGATGACTCTCACTGCCTATTTTCTGTCAATGTTGTGGAAGAAAAAATGTTTCCTTGAATATGGAGATACTCAGGTATCTTAAGAATTACTGCTAACATGATCTTGACATGACAAACTTTCATATCCTATATATTCTGCATTACATATTTGTGTATCTGTGACTTTATTTAACTGGCCAAATGCCAAAATAAACTATTAAACAGTGTGTATAACTGCTGAATCCTTCAAAAAATACGAGTTATTGTTTATAAATGAGTGTAATTATTGATCCCAGCTCTCTCATTCTGCCTTACACAGAGATGTATGGTAAAATGACAATAAACTTGATTAGATTTGATTTTATTTAAAAAGAGAAGTTATCATACTTTAAAATACCATATTGTAATAATACTAGTACACTATTTTCAACACAGCAGCCAGCATTACACCATTATGGTAACATGGAGAACTGATCATGGACTCACATTGATGTAGCTGACGTTGAGCTCCTTGGCCGTGTAGCCGCGTTGGAGGTTGCGTCGGGCATAGACGTCATAGTCTCTGACAATTCTAGTAATTAAGTCTGAGGTTGAGATTCCCTCTGTCCGCTGTGTAGGCACAAACATTCCTGGTACACGCACACAAAACACAGTTTTTGACATCAGCCCCCCCACGTATACTTTTTATAAAATAAGAAATATATAATTATGTGCTTATCTTCTTAGAGCATCACACACTGACCTGCCTCCTTGATGTGTTTATACACGTCCTCACTTCCTGCTGAGGAGTATGGGATATCATCATGAGCCACAAAATCGATCTGAGAAACAATCAAAGGACACATACTGTATGGCAGAAAACACTGCACTGGTAGACACACACATAGTTAAAACAAAAAACAAAACAAAAAACTCACATGAACATAAAGTAGGTTGCAAGATAGGGATTTACAAGTTGTGCAGGCTCCAAGAAGTGCATGACAAGGGTTGTATTCCACACATTTATATAAAAAAAAGCCTTGGATGCTTCATGCACAGTTTAACACTCAATCTGTAAACACACACACGCACCTTGTGTTTCTCAAGAAATTCAGGTGTGAGCGTCCAAGGTGCGTCTCTCAAAACCTCATCAACATAGCGGCAGTGTCTCAGGGCTTCGTAACGTTCGATCTCTGTCATGACCGTGAAACCCTTGTACTTATGGGTTAGCTCATCACTGCACACTGTTGCAAGCACATGGCAGGGCACACACACAAAACATATGATTGTATTATGCTTATCAGTTAGAGGAATGTATAGGCTGTATTAAGTGAAGGAATTCAAGGGTGTGTGTGCATATCAGTTGGTCTGTCCTACCTCCCACTATGAGGTAGGTGTTGGGGAAGAGGTTCTTGGCCTGCATGAGGGCGCGAGCGTGGCCGGAGTGGAACAGATCAAATATGCCATCTGCATACACTCTGACTGGCCGATCCACTGAAAACACACAGAAACACACCAAAACAGTCGTAAATAATCAGAACTACCTGCAGGGGCACTATAGTGAGAGTAATGTGCGACATTACACATGTTTTTTGCTTAAATAAAAATATCAAAATCTCCTTTACAGTGTCATTGATATTTATGAAAATAAATGTATCATTAACATTCTTTCTTTGACAGCATGTTATTTATTTTTAGGCATGGTCATATTAACCTGCAAGGGGGCTCTACAACGAAAATGAGCAGCTGGGCCCTTACTAACCTTCCACTCTCTTTGCAATGTGTACAGTTTTTTATGCTAGAATACTACCTGAACCCGGATTTGTTGTGTCGCAATATCATTTCACACATTCAAATAGCAATAAGCAATAAACAAGTAAAAAAAATGGAACAATAAAGTCTTAAAACTAGATTTCAACGCAGTGAGGGTCCTGCCAAGATTAGGTAATAAAGCAGGAAAGAACCTTCAGGCCCTTATTATGCCATTTATTGTGCTTTAGTGGTGCATATTCCTGAACAAATGTTCAATTAAACTTGCAAAAACTAATTAACATGGAGTAAGACTGGAGCTTTGGTACCCAGAGTGCTGTAGCCACTTTGCCCCATCGGTAATCCAGACTTAATGCTCATTAGTTACTGTAGTATTGCATAGTCATTATGATGACATAATGATATTACTAGAAGTAGTAGTAGCAGATAGTTTCACTATTGGCCAACACATGTTGTGTAACTTCTATAACACATACTTTGCCAAAAACATAATACTACCATCTGAGCAAGTGCATTGGTATTAGTAGTAGAAATGATAATACTGCTATTATAATGATTAATGTAGCAGCACAGAAGCACAGTAATATAGGAAAAAGCTGTGGTAAATATAGCAGAATTAGCAGTAGGCTATGAGTAGAGGTAGATGTAGCAGTAACTCCAGTCATAGTAATACATGTAGTAAAAGAAGTAATAGCAGTGGTAGCCACAGTAGTAACATCATCAGAGGAGTATCAGGTGGTATCAAGTGGTATAGCACTAGAAATAGCTGAAGGAGTAACAGCTGCACTAACAGTTGTTGTAGTCGTAGTAGTAAAAGTGTACCAGTTGTACTAGAAAAAGCTGTAATAGTAGTAGTATAAGTAGCAGATATAGTTAAAAAAAAAAGTAGTAAATGTGATGTTTGCATGTGTAGAAGACTGTAAACAGAACAGATGAAGGTGACTAAAGATGAACATGAAGCTGGAAGGAGGAAAAGCAGGAGGAGGTCTACCTGGGGTGCCTCTGCGGGCCTGGGCGATGGTGAGTTTCTCATGAGGGGCGCGACAATCACAACTGGTCTCCCTGGCAAAGATGGCAGGCTCTGTCAGAGTCTGAGAGAGGCAAAAAAGACAGCGGGTTAGCGAGAGAGGGGTAAAATTCAGCACAGACATCTTAGTCTGGGAGAGGAAAAAATGTACGCAGGAAAACATCCACACATTCCCTCAATGGTGCATAATATGTCTCCCTTTCCAAGCTCATTCCACTTACAGTAACCTCCATTACATTATTGACCACAGCTGATGCCTGCTCCATATCGGGACAATGGATTGAGAGACAGACAGCGCTGCACTCAGTGTTATTGATCACTCTGCGTGTGAGCTAACATTTACTTCTTTGTGTAGCATACTGTATGTGTGTATTTTTATGTGGCAGAAAACAAGGGCAGAGCTATTGATCTGTTGGTGAAGGTCTTGCAGGAATGAACTAAAGAACGAAGGGACGAATTAGACAGAAGAGGTCAAGATGCAGATGACTTCTGTCATAAACTGGACATGGAGAAAACAATTATTTTTTGTCAGACAATTAAATGTAAATTAAAGTCTGCTGAGCCAGTAGGTTTGGTTGTCCTCTTTGTCTTATTGATGCAAAAGAAGAAGGGAGGGAAAGATGATGGCAAATATTAAATGAGAGGGGGAGAAGAAGATAGAAAAAAGTGAAGGAAAAGGTTGACAGTGATAGTGACAGAATGAATAAAAGACAGCGGGAAAAGGACAAGAGAGAGTAAGAAAGAAGGGCAAGTCAAGTAATGGGTGATACTTGTTTGTAGGCGTTAAAACTACATCAAGGTTAAAGTGTTGCAGTGTGAGCCTCCCTGACAAAAATTGTCTTTGTGTGCCATCTGTTGACTGCAGGGAATATTCACTGAATCTCATTCACACCAGTCAAAGAGAATCCGAGTCAGTGCAGAGCAGAAAGCTGTGGGAGTGTGAGAGGAGGATAAAAAAAAAGATGGAAACAGATTCAGTCTCTATGGACAACATGGGCGACTGACGTCAACATATCCTCCAGGAACTGCATCAAAACCACAGTCTGGCATGACAACATGTTCCATGAACAAAGAGAGGGGCGGACCAAGGAATACAAATGGAATTTGAATTACAGGTGAATTTGTGTAATTTGTTTATGAAAATTAAGTTCCAACAATGAGTTAAGGGAAGCAGATTTGGCTGTATTGGCTGTATCTGTATTCTAAACATGTTCAACTTCACATCACCCAAAGCTGCATGTAGCCATTTAGATAGTTTACCATTATTTTTTTAAAGATATTTTATTCGTCTCAAGATTTCATCAAGATTTAGGCCTCTACGACAATATAATGGAGGTAAATTTTATTCTAGATCCTTCAGAAATTATTGGTATAATATAATTTTTTTCATGGAGAAAGAAAACAGGGATGCACCAATCCAACTTTTTTCCCCCTGATATCTTACCTCTAACCCAATACCTGTGCTCTCCTTTTCCAAAATTTGTATACATCGCTGCAATTGGATCTGGAGTTGTAAGGAAACATGGGGCCACTAAAAACTTAGTTGGTGGCCCGTAGTCACTGCATGAATAAAACGCTGAATTTTATAATGACACTGACAAATCACATGATGGCAGATACCTAATCCTCTTATTAGGGTCAGTATCAGAACCATTTCAGCATATGGGATCCCTGAAAGAAACCTGCCACATTGAGGAAAGTTTCTTGTATAATCCATATTTCTCCGCAAATTCTGGCAACATGTACCTGCCCTCTGTTTCTTTTGTCAGACAACAGCAAAATCATGAACAAGTGACTTCATTTAGGGCCAGAAAGTGTTAACGGACTAGGATTCATTTTGTACACTAAGGCCAAAATGAGAACGTCATTGAACATTTTGGCACCAAAGCGATAAAATCCCAGAACTCCAGTGTGAAACTGAGTATTATTGTTGTCCATGCATGCAATCCTGTAACCAATGCAGATGATACTGCAGCCAGAGAAACCAGTAGCTCATTATGTCAGATCTTCATTTTGAATGAATGGAAATAAGGTTTTAGCCTTATTGTGTTTTTATTTAATTGGATGTCAGGACTGGCTGTTTGCAATCTTGCACTTTCCTTATAAATCACTCAATAAATCTTTGAGGAGCTGCGACGTTGCACTTATATGCACACAAAATACATAAAGCATTCCTAAGTCACAGCATGCCCTTTGGTTAGCTGTAGTTGCCATTTTGTTTTCACTTCTGACAAAATCACAGTGTAGACAGGGACTCAGAGGTCTGGAACAAGACTATATTAGAAGTGAAGGAGTGGATTTCAAAGGTCATGCATGCGACTATCTGTCAAAAGTAACAGCATATGACCTCAGCCAACACAAATGCAGAGTACAGTGCAGTTAGATTAATTTTTAACACTGCCATGGATGTGAGACTACCTTTATTTTGTCTACCTTCCCTTATTTGTGCATCACATCCTTGCACAGTTAAACAATTCAACCTCTCATGTGCTGACCTGTCTATTTACATCCAAGAAGTGTCAGAATCCAACAGGAGCTGCAGCAGAAGAGAAGCAGGGAGGATGGGGCTGAGGGAGCATCCTCATCACCTATTATTTCTTGGGCATAGTGAGAACTAAGAGGTAGCTTACAAACGTTTAACGCAGAGCAGATGGTAAAGCTTAAACCTGACTGTCCAGGAACACAGGGGCCTATCAGGACGAGCAGCATGAGCGCGCTCAGTAAAGCCTACTCTGGCACAAGCAAAGAACATCTGGCATAAGGAGGATTAAAGCTGAAAAAACAGAAACACGGGGACACACAGGGCACGACAAAACAATGGCACCAGAGACGGGGACTGTCTCTCACGAACGGAGAGAGGCCGGAGTGAAGACAGGGGAGAGGAGAAAGCAAATATGGAGACAAACATGAAGGCACAAGAGAAGGAACCACGCTACAGGAGCAAAGAGAAGGAGAGACGAGAGACAAACACAGGATGATTGAAACACCTCTTTTTTCTGTCTTCCCCTCCTCCTTTGGCACACACTAGAGCGAACACACACACACACACACACACACTGTCCACTCAGCATTCTGAGCATCTCCCACAGGCACATGCTATAGGGGGATGTGTTTCGTAACAGGGGAGAAAGCAGGACCCTTTGTCTTCCTTTCTCTGCCTGTCACACATACCGCAAGACATGTACGCACAAGAAAAACACACATCCACAGAAGCCCTACCGTCCGAGGATGTGGGCAGGTGTGTTCGAGCTCCTCCATTATTCCCAAAGACTCATGGGATGCGGCTGTGGTCCCTCTGTTATGTGACTCAGCATCAGTGAGACGATGCCTCTCTCTTCACCACTCTGCCTCTTTCTCCTTCCTCTGCCCACCCCCCCCTCCACCTCCCCCCCTCCCCCACCCACTCACTGCTCTGCCTCTCTGTCTGTCCTCCCCTCTCCTCCTCCTCCTCCTCCTCCACTCTGATCCCTTGCTGCAGAGAGGAAGAGGCTGCAAAGAGCTCTCACTCCGCACTTGTTTCTTGGCACCCCAGACATTGGGCTTCAAGTGGAAGTGACCAGGCCGAGTCAGTCATCAATCAGTTACATGCAACTTTAGGAAAAAGATCACTTTTCTATGAAAAACAATGCAGAAATAAGCCACATGAGAAATGAAATTATTTAAAGGACGACTTCACCTTTTTTTTTCAGGTGCCCAAATGTACTTTGAAATAGGTTTTTCTTGCTGTAATCATTCCTCCTTTTAATACTGACCATTAGAAGATCCTTTCATAATGTACTTACAATGTAAGTGATGGAGGCCAAAATCCACAAGCCTCCTTCTGTGCAAAAATGTATTTAAAAGTTTATCTGAAGCTAATATGAAGCTTCAGTTGTCTAAATGAGTCAAATCAAGTAGATCTCTTTCAATGTTACAGTCTTTTTAGTGCCAAAGTCCCTCTTTTTGTTACTATACTTCTGTTACTATACTACCACAGCCCAACAGGGAAACACTGTCTAAGGAAACACAAAGAGGGAATTTGATGCTAAAAAGACTGTAAATGTGGCAGATATCCACTTTATATGACTAACTCAGACTGTTGAAACCTACTATAAGCTTCAGATAAACTTTTAATTGCATTTTTACACAGAATGACTGAGTGGACACACTGTGGATTTTGGCCCCCATCACTTACATTGAAAGCACATTTGAAGGGGATCTTTTAATAGCCAGTATGAACAGGAGGAATGATTGCAGTGAGGGAAACCTCTTTCACTGTTCATATGGACACCTGACTGTTGTTTTAAGACAAACATGAAAAACTGTGAACCTGTCCTTTAACTGCATAAGATTATCCCGTCAGACTTGTGAGCTGTGAGTGAGTTATCGCTATAATATACGATCTTTGCTTGCCATGGCGACAGAAAAGAGGAGAGAGCTCCAAGAAAGGACCAATCAGAGAGCAGCTACAGCAGTCGAGCAGTATAAACGACGAGGATTGGTGGAGGCGACTATAGCACCATTAGTGAGATGGCACCGACTATCACTGCTTGTTCACTGACTAGGAAACACTTTAGTTTAGATTTAACATGACATAAAAGCGTCTTAGCATGAATAATTATAGACAATGTTTCCTCTTGGAGCTTTAAAATTCTGTGAAACCTTATCAGGAAATAATATTCTGTTTATAAACAATTAATTTCAGAGTTTACAATAAAAATCGATCCATTACGGGTGAGTGCGCTTTATTTGCCATGTTTTGGTGTATCCGACAAGATGTTGGCGTATTTTTGAGTAAAACTAAGCCGCAGCGTCATACAGATTAGATTATAGGCTATTTTACATATTCAGCACAATAAAATATGTTAGCTGCATAGAGTAGAGCATAGTCTAAAACTCAAACATTGATATAAACACAACTTTTCTCCTTCTTTTTTGAGACTGTCCATCTTAGCCTACTTGGCAAACTTCCCTCTCACTGAAACGCACCGACTCGACTAGAATAACAAGACAGAATAGACACCCCGAAACTAAAATGTTTTAAGTGAGCAGACTTACCTTCAATGGTCCTTTTCTGCAACATAGGCGAGCAACATCTGCGCAACAGGAACGCGCTCTGGTGCGTCGCTGTTTCACCATGGCGCACAAAACCACACCGGATAAATATGTGGATATCGGTTTTGGCCCTTTCTTCTCTGTCCGGTTTTCTGCTTGCTGCTGAGTCTAACAGGCAGGAGTTTCTGTCTGTGCTCCAGCGCAGCGGCCAAGTGCAGCAGTGCGATGACTGCCCGCCTGTCCGTCCAGTCTGTGCAAAGGACAGATCAGCTGCTCACAGCTGATGAGCTGCGACAAGTGTGGGCCACAGTATAGTAGACCTTACAGTAGACCAGACGGCTATTAGGCCGTACATTCATATACACCCCTCCTATTATGCAATTGTGGATATCTTGATTCAGAGATGTAATCTGCTACATTGTTGTCTAATCTTAAAAAGAAAACTTAATAAATAATGTGTCTCTCACCAAACAAGAATGATAGAACATACAGTTTAGAAGAACAACAACAAATAGGTCTATTCATTTACAACAAAATAGTCTATATTAGCTAGATTATTGTCAGCAAGCGCATAAAATTGCTATTAAAGTCACCAAGATGGTGGCTGAACCCAATATAGGATAAATATATAATAAATTATCACCCTGATTTAGGGTATAAAAAGCCAAAGTGGGCTGTGGGGTTGAAGGACAAAACGTCCTTTGTGTTTTCATTATTGGATGCACTGTAGTGTCTCTGTGGCCCCAATCTGGGACAGGATCTATTGTGCCCTCCAAAATCCCGCCTGGTCGCTATGGAAACCAGTTTCATCGGGATACACAGGCATACTTTGAAAAAGAGGCAGACTACTGGCCTAATCCTATAATCTGAGGATCCTAATTTGAGGTTATGGTTGTATGTTATTCCTCCTAGATTATAACAAAGTACAGACACCATGAAGTCACAATTTGGAAGCTCATACAACACTAGTCCATATTAGATTTAATTTTTTTTTTTCAAAATTTTATTGTATTTGGCACATCTCTTACTATATGTAAGAGATGTATACTGTATTGTACTGTACTGTATGTAAGACATATATATATATACATATATATATACATATATATGTATATATATGTGTGTGTGTGTGTGTGTGTGTGTGTGTATATATATATATATATATATATATATATATATATATATATATTTGTATATATACACACACAGTGGTTGAAGAAGTATTCAGATCCTTTACTTAAGTAAAAGTAGAAATACTGTTACTCCATTATACTCCATTACAAGTAAAAACAATGAATTCAAAATGCTACTTAAGTAAAAGTACAGAAGTATTATTAGCAAAATGTACTTTAAGTATTAAAAGTAAAAGTACTCATTATGCAGACTGGCTTCTTTTAGGGTATTATTATAGTATATGATATTGTTTGTTTTTTTCGCTAAAAAATACATGCAAGAGCATTTTTAATGCTGTAGTTCATCAATGTGGAACCAGTTTACTGCATTATATTAGCATACCATATGTTTTTATAATGATAATAATAATAATAATAATAATAATACATTTTATTTATATAGCATCTTTCACACATCAATGCAGCTCAAAGTGCATAACAAATTAAACAATTTAAACAACAGTTAGAATATTAGAAAAATATTATTTTTATGTAAAATCTTCACCTGAAAAGTAACTATAAAATTATAAAAGTACAATATTTCCCTCTGAAATGTAGAGCAGAAGTACAAAGTAGCATAAAATGGAAATACTCCACTAAAGTACAAGAAGTTAGTACTTGAGTTAATGCACTAAGTTACTTTCCACCACTGTATATGTAAAGTACCTCAGAGTAAACAGAGGTTACGTTGAACAACGCTGCCGACGTGCGGACAGATCGGGAAACAGCGCGTCATTTCATTGGCTTTCAGACTTGTGACATCACTTCCTGCATATGACTTTCCCCGGGAAGGTGATTTGGCGCGGACTGTCCTGTTGTTGTGTTTCTGTCAGGGAACAAACGATAAAGACAGAAAGTTAAAAGTTATGGCTCCGGTATCAAACCCAGACAAAGACATGGACGGCGGTGAGTTTGTATTTGAGTCGTGTCATTTGGTAGCTGACTTTAGCCGAAGAGCAAAAGTAAAGCGATAAGTGAAAGCTAGCTAACAGAGTAACGTTAGCTAGCGTGCACTATAATACTACAACTGAGAGCAGTTTTAAGCCATCATATGTGTCTGTAAGTGCGTCTACTAGCTAACAGTTTTTCATGAGTCTAGCTTTAAAGCATGGGAGAGAAAAACACGTTAAGAGCAACTTAAACTGCGCTTCTATTGCTGTGTTTTTCTCATTTGATTTCGTAACTCTCCAACTTTCTTTCTTTCCCCGTATAAGATATATTTATGAACTAATCTCCGTATCTATCAGAAATAATAAGTAACAAAACATCTCAAACTAGTTAAAAACGTCTTCATGTTCAAATACAGAAGTAGCAGGTGAGAGGAAAAGTAGCAACGCACTGCGCCTGCGCTCCTCACAAGTCAGTGCAAATGTGACATCAGTGGATGTTTGCTGAGACAAACAGCTGTCACGTCCCACACCTGCTACTGCGTCGTCATGTGGATGTATATGTGTGTGTCTGTCTCTCTCTCTCAGATGATGGAGGGGATGCCTGTGGTCTGGCCAAGTCTCGCTCCAGACGGGAGAAGAGAGAGAAGGTGGGGAGGAAGTCTGCTCTGGAGCAGCTCAAGAAAGCCAAGAAGGGGGAGAAGATAAAATATGAGGTAAGATAGACTTAAATGTCACTTCTGTGTATGTATGTCTACATTTTGCCTTGCTTGACAATACAGATAACCGTACTATACCTCTCAGAGCATCATAACGTGATCTGTTAGTATCCACCTGCAAATTTGGGACTTTGGAACCACAAAGCAACTGCTCTACTCAATAAAATGTTCTTTAATTGCCACTGTGCTTGGAAGAAAGTTGTTGCAATAACATGAGTAGTGTATATTACAATTATGTCAGACTTCATTGAACAACTGGACATCTCAAATGTTTTCCAGTAAGAAGGACAAGTTGAACTTTTATGAGATGTTCTCAGCAGGTAATAGTGCGTAAAGGTCTGATAATTATCCAGCAGTGTAGAGCTGAATAATAATTAAATATTATCATTTATAGATGTTATGTTGTGATGATATGATATTGTGTTATGGTTTTGAGTCCAAGTAAATAGTATTTGAAAATGAAAAAAAGAAATTGTTACATGTGTGGTGAGTTTTGTCTTATGTGTAACAGGTTACAGTGGAGCACACTTCATTGATCAATATTGAAAAATAATATTCTTATTAATTAATTTTGTTATTCATTTTAATCATATCGTCCAGCTCTTCATAGGCGATATTCAATCAATGTTTCATGCTTTCCAGGTGGAGGAGTTTACCAGTGTTTATGAGGAGGTGGATGAGGAGCAGTACTCGAAGATGGTGCGTGACAGACAAGAGGATGACTGGATTATCGATGATGGTGAGTTTCAGTCTCATGTGTCCACCGTAGCAGTGTGTGTGTAACGGGGAGGTCCTAATGTCTTTTGTTTTTTCAGATGGAACAGGATACGTGGAGGATGGAAGAGAAATCTTTGACGATGATTTGGATGATGATGTAGTAGAAAAAAACAAAGGTAAACACCAATGCAGTATTGTGAGTGTGGGACGATGTACAGTAAATGTTTTGTTTTGTTTTGTTTTGTTTTTTTGCAAGGATTGAACTGCTGTGTCAATAGTTTTAATTTGTGTTTGCAGGAAAAGCGGGAGCTAAGGGAAATGACTCGAAGAAAAATGTGAAAAAAGCTGTCGTAGCAAAGCCCAACAGCATTAAGAGCCTGTTCATGAACAGTAACGTCAAGAAGCCTGCTGAGGTGTGTTTTTGTTTGCATCATTGACCTGCTTATATTGCACATTTCACCAAGTGGGAAACAGAAATCAAAGCAGAACTTGAAACAACAGATGCTTAACACTTTTTCTCACTCTTGCTCCTTTTTTGCTTGTGCATTGACCAAAAATATAATTTTGTCTCTTGCAGAAAGACGTGGACCTGTCCAAAGACGACCTATTAGGAGATATCTTACAGGACCTGCACTCTGAGGTTGGTACCATACCATCAAGGCAACGCAGAACATAATTGAAGACAATTTAGTGTCAACTAATGCATTTGACTTTCTCTGTAGAGCCACAATAATAACAGTATTGAGCTAGCTGTTTCCCACAATTAACCAAATGGTTCCTGCACATTGACATTTACATTGAGGCTTTTAGCTGATGTGTAATGAGCGAGCAGAAAAGGACAAAGTGTTGATTCAATAATTAAACCTGTGAACATCCAGTTATGTCACATTCTATGATAGTTTTGGCTGATTTCTTACTCTGATAGAGATCTGTCCTTTCTTGTTTCTCCTCTCTTTATCCTTATCCGATATATTATCATATTTGCTTTTGAAATGCGTCTCGCTCTGTCCTCCCAGAAACCGAGTCTTCTGACTCCTCCACCAGTTGTCACTCTAAAGAAAAAGAAGTCTCTTGGATCACCCATGAATCCGTTCTCCATCAAACCTCAGATGCCAAAGGTAACTTGTCATCACAGTTTCCTACCATAGTCTTGAATAATTGTTCAATTAAATGGGGCCAATTTAAGCATTTTGAAATAAATTATTTAAATACTGTCCTTCACTTCTGGCATACCAGGAGACACCCTCAGCTACGGGGTTAAAGGCTAAAGTGATCCGGCCGCCGCCTCCTGACCCGACCCCTAGGCCATCAGCCCGCCCTCCTCCCTCTACACCAGCTCTTCCTGTGGAGAAGGAGAGAACAAAAGCAGAGGAGATAGATGAAGAGGAAGGTAATAAAGACATAAACAATTCTGAAATCTGTGCCACCCGTTGCTCTATTCTCCCTTCTAGAAACACACAACTTTTATTTTAACTTTTGTGATAATGTGTTGCTCAGTGAACGATAATCTGGCGTTTGATGAGGTGGACTTCGACGAGCCGATGGAGGTCGGGCTTGAGGAGGAGAAGCCTGCAGTTAGAGAAGATGCTGAAGTTAAAGCAGCATCAGTGGCTGCAGTTAAAATGGAGCCCAAATTGGAGCCTCAGGACCCTGTCCTCTTGTGAGTCTTTCATCTGCTCAAGTGTTTTATGCTACTTTTGGCTAAAATTTTACATGCTCTATATAGGAGTAGCAGAGTGACTGTTATGTTTACATTGTCTTTTCCCTCAGAGAAGTACTTGTGTTTGAAGCAGCATTTCTCTTAATTAGTTATTGAATATAAACCAGTTGTGCTCTTGTGTTATAGCTTCACACTCTTTTTGTGATTTGAGAACATTTAGCGTTACTTTATGTCTCTGTCCTTTTCCAGATCCAGCAGGATCGGAAGCTCTTGGGGACAAGATGAGAGCGAAGTCAGTGAGGCTCCAGCAGATGTACAGGTCGACTCCAGCAAACTTCCGCTGGTGGAAGGGCCTGACGGGGAGCAGGTTTTCAGATTTTATTGGTTGGATGCATTTGAAGACCCGTATAACCAACCAGGTAAGGCAGATTCACACCTGGAGTGGGAAATATATTCTTTATTTGATGTCATAACCTGTTCAGATTCGTAGAGCACTCCCTGAAGCTTTAACCTAACTTCGGTCTAGGTGTGGTGTACCTGTTTGGAAAGGTGTGGATCGAGTCAGCCGAGTCTCACGTCAGCTGCTGTGTTTCCGTCAAGAACATTGAGCGGACCATGTACTTCCTGCCTCGTGAATATGTAAGTTCCCTGCTCCTTCATATGCCACTTTAAGCATTAGAGATTGAGTTTCTATATTTAGTGCAGACTTTCTATTATGAGCATGTCTAATTGTGTAGGAACACTCGCCTACTTCAGCCTCAATTAAGGTTCTTGGTCAGTTATCATCAAGTTTCCAACGTAAAATCTTAACAGTTTTATATTTGCTGGAATCTAAAGAGTAAGATTGTGATTCATTTGTGTAAGTCCATGCATTACCATTTAAGTTACAGTACACAGTACATTCCCCCAGCCTTATCTATATAAATCTATTGATAATAAACTTTAGGACAGCTTTAATCTGCTTAGACTAGATGTGGCACCACATTTCTACAAGTCATTTTACCTGTCTCCTCTACGTGATTGAGAAATCCTTTTTAAGTGTTTTGCTGTGTTTCGATTAACAGAAAGTGAACCCCAAGACTGGGGAGGTGTCGGACACTCCTGTGGGAATGATGGATGTGTACCAGGAGTTCAATGAGCTCTCTGAGAAGTTCAAGATCATGAAGTTCAAGTCCAAGGTACCGACCCTAATTATGAATCGTAAAGCATCATTGTAATTTTCTGGGAAGTGGAAAATCTTATAAGTTTGTGACTGGTTTGCTCTTCTCACTGCAGAAAGTGGAGAGGAACTATGCCTTTGAAATACCTGATGTGCCTAGTCAATGCGAGTACCTGGAAGTCAGATATTCTGTGAGTGAACGCGCACATACACCCTTTCCAGATGGCTGGAAGAAATTATGAAATTATAGTTCTTTTTTTGATGAAAACATCTCTTTGGTAAATAATATTTTTGCAGGCTGAGTTCCCTGCGCTGCCTTCTGACCTTAAGGGGGCGACCTTTTCCCACATTTTTGGAACCAACACCTCCAGTCTGGAGCACTTTCTCCTCAGCAGGAAGATTAAAGGGCCATGCTGGCTGGACATCAAGACACCACGTAAGGCGGATATCTAGATTTTTTTTTTTAAGCTATGTTTGTATAATTCTGCATTTACTTTTACTATATTTTCATAGGAGCAATTCTGCTTATAAGCAGAACAGATTATTTCAGGCTGCCATACTGAAAAACATTTTCTCTGAATTAAAAAATAAAAAATGTAACTCATGTTTGAGATATTGGAGAAGATTCCTGACCTAATGTACCCACTGCGTGTGTGTGTGTGTGTGTGTGTGTGTGTGTGTGTGTGTGTGTGTGTGTGTGTGTGTGTGTGTGTGTGTGTGTGTGTGTGTGTGTGTGTGTGTGTGTGTGTGTGTGTGTGTATTAGAGCTGATCAACCAGCCAGTCAGCTGGTGTAAGGTGGAGGCTATGGCCCTGAGGAGTGATCTGGTCACCGTGGTCAAAGACTTGTCACCTCCACCCATCACCGTCATGTCCATCAGCCTCAAGACTGTCCAGAACCCTAAGACGCATCAAAACGAGGTCAGAACACTGAGAGCTGCACAAGTGACCAAATGTACTACTTGACATTTTTAAGTGTGTAAGCGAATCTTTGATTTTCCTCTGCAGATTGTTTCCCTGGCTGCACTTGTCCACTATCAGTTTCATATGGATAAAGCTCCACCTCAACCTCCCTACCAGAGCCATTTCTGCGGTGAGTTATTTCTGTATATGTCGTCGCATTTTGCATACATTCACTACAAATAGGATGTAAATATATGAGAATATATTCTATTCACACACATCAATATGTAAAGGACCTCAGTTTAACATTGAATAACCTTCAGCCATATTGCGGTTTGGCTGGATATTAGTCATATTTCTCAACACCTACTAACACCAGAAAAATAGACAGAATATTAAAGACTGTAAAAATGACAAATGTGTAGGAATATTTATTTTCTTTTTGTTTTTTCAGTGGTCAGTAAACCTACTGACTGTATCTTCCCGTACGACTTCAAAGATGTCGTGAAGAAGAAAGTGAGTAGGCCTCAGCTTGTTTCTACTTATTGTGTGTTCTTTTGTTGTTGTTTTTTTCACAGAAGCATGTCATCAACATTTGTTTTGATATTTTCAGAGAGATCAGTAATTTAGATATTTACAGAATTTTGACAAATGTTGAAGTGATAAGAAACTGTCAGCCAGGGAAAGCAAATGACTATGATACATGTATAATGATACATTTTCATTTATTTTATTCAACAGTACTTTACAGATTGGTAGTTTGGGATTATTTATACAAATAGTAGATTTTATTAGTATTGATGCCGAGTATATTTCTGTAACATGACTTTTCTTCAGTGTATGTGACCAAAACATTGATGATGTGACTCCTTCCCTCTGTTAGAATGGAAGAGTGGAGATAGCTTCTACAGAGCGGACTTTGCTCGGCTTCTTCTTGGCCAAGATGCACAAGATTGATCCTGATGTGCTTGTGGTGAGTTTGAGTATTTTGGAGAATTATTTCATAACTTTTCACATATTGAAATAAAGCTAGTAGACTTTTTTTTCTCTCCATTGATGGTGGTGCATTTTTAATTAGAGCTGCAACAAATGATTATTTTTATTATCTGATGATTATTGATTGTCAGATAAATTCGTTGACTAATCATTGTGAAAATAGTGAAAATTGACAGTTATAATTTCTTGAAGCTCATGGTGACATGTTCAAGTGTTTTGTTTTATCTGATCAACTGTCAAAAATCTAAAGATATTTAGTTTACTATCATGTATGACACGGAAAAGCTTCCAATCCTCACATTTGAGGTTTGGTGTTTTTTGCTTAAAAAAAAAGACTAAAATGATTATCCAATTATCAAAATATTTGCCAATCAATTTTCTGTTGCTCAACTAGATGATCAATCAACTAATTGTTGCAGCTCTATTTTAAATATTACTTATAAGTTGCCTGATTTTCTCCCAGCTTAATAGACTGTCTCGATGCTCAAAATATGAGCTTATAAGTCATTTATGTTTAATCAGGATAAAAACCATTAAATAAACCCCTTTGTCCTTGTCTGTTCCTTAAGGGTCACGACATCTTTGGTTTTGACCTGGAAGTGCTTCTCCAGCGCATCAATGTGTGCAAAGTTCCCCACTGGTCTAAGATGGGACGTCTCAGGAGGTCCAACATGCCCAAATTAGGGGTAAGAAGAACAAAAATCTCCTTAAGAGAAGTTCTGGTTTTGCTGTACAGTAGTGCTCATCACTAAAGATCATATGTTTGTAGGGTCGTAGTGCCTTTGCGGAGAAGAGCGCCACCTGTGGCCGTCTGGTGTGTGATGTCGAGATCTCAGCCAAGGAGCTGATTCGCTGCAAAAGTTACCACCTGACTGAACTGACTGCACAGGTGTTGAAGACGGAAAGAGTCACCATCCCTCAAGAAAATATCAAGAATCTATACAGGTGTGTGTATGTCTTTAATTTTTTTAATATGTGGTCTGCAGATTATTGTGTAATCACGATAGTGTTTCTGGAAAGAGACGTGTGTTTATGCATACACACAGAGTTTTTGTGGGGTTTTTTCCTCTCTTACATACATCAGTGTGGAAAATAAATGTATATGTATCCTAAAAAATATTTGAATGTTTGTGTGTCAGCGACTCTCCTCACCTGCTCTACCTGTTGGAGTTGACATGGACAGACGCCAAGCTTATCCTCCAGATGATGTGTGAGCTCAACGTGCTGCCGCTGGCCCTGCAGATCACCAACATCGCTGGCAATGTCATGGTAACTCACTACACCTTTACACTGATTAATCCATCACAGCAACAAAAATACACGTTAAATGTTACAGCACAAGCATCGTCACTCATGTTGCTGAGCTGCAAATATAAATGCAAGTAATAATTGAAATTATAATTGTTTGAAATGCATCTACCTGAACTGATTCGGGAATGGGCTCCGGAGAAGCTGACTCTGAAAATCACATTTTTTTTGCACTACTAATATTACTTGGAAAACTACAGACTATTTCAAAAACACATGACAAAAGCGCACAGGGATGGAAAATCGTTGAGGTTTTTAAATTCCAGCCTTTTACCTTTTCTCACTTGTTGTTCACTGAAAATTGAAGCCAGAAACAAAACAGTTTGCAGACAAAAGCAAGACTTTGTTCTCTGGTGAATGAAGAGAAAAATAAAGTGGGAAGAGACTTGAAGCTTTAAATCTTAAAAGTCTTTATCAAGGCTTAGAGCACAAAGTACAAACTAAAAGATGAAGATGACATTTTGCACTTTAGTTGGATTAGAACATAAAAATCCTGTCACCCCTGGGCCTTCTTTAAATCCTATGGTTCATGATGGTTTCCTTTTTGGTAACGTTATTTCTCTTCTGCTTCCATCACTGATGTCTTTCTGCTGCTTCTCTGCAGTCTCGTACTCTAATGGGCGGTCGCTCTGAGAGGAATGAGTTCCTGTTGCTTCACGCCTTCCATGACAAGAACTACATTGTCCCTGACAAACCCTCCTTCAAAAAGACCCAACTGGAGACGGTAAACACACACACGGCTTCCTCTTTTTTTCTTCTTTTTTTTTTTTTGTAATGTGCAGTCATGTCACAAATGTCTCCTGCTCTTTCTCTTTGTTGCTTTGTCCCAGGTTGAGGGAGAAGAAGATTTGGATGCAGGGAAAGGCAAGCGTAAGAAAAAGGCAGCCTATGCTGGAGGTCTGGTGCTGGATCCTAAAGTTGGTAAGTTGTGTTGTGAGTCTGAGGTTTTCTCTGTGTATCTTTATCTTCTTTCACATGTGTTCATGTTTCTATAACCTCCCTCCATCTCTCCGCAGGTTTCTACGACAAGTTCGTGCTGCTGCTCGACTTCAACAGCCTGTATCCGTCTATCATCCAAGAGTTCAACATCTGCTTCACCACCGTGCAGAGAGAGGCTCACAACGCACGAAAGAAGAATGAGGTGTGTGGTGCATATGTTTACAACAAAATGATTCTTTAATAGAACATTTATTGGGTAACACTCACTCTCCTGGTACCCAGGTACAGAGGTGTGACGTAAACCCAAGTGGACTTTTTGTTTCCATAAAAAAAAGTTCCAACTCTTGTTTCCATGGTAACAGGATGATGAGTCAGAAGAGATTCCCGAGATTCCAGATTCCGACCTGGATATGGGGATCCTGCCCAAGGAAATCAGGAAGCTGGTGGAGAGACGTAGACAAGTCAAACAGCTGATGAAACAGCAAGACATCAACCCGGACCTCTACCTGCAGGTACGCAAACACACTCGCTGATACAGAAACACACATATATCCACAGCCACATTGTGACACATGCTGTACAAGTGTTTTTTAAAAAATATTTTAGTTAGTATACACTTGCCTTTTAGTTTGTATTGAATGGTTATCTCTCACTTTTTCCTCCTTGATCCCAAAAATGCATCATAACATTGAGTCTATTAATGATGAGGCAGCTATAAGTGATGCTTCACCCCAAATCTTTTGAGTATCAAACACTCACCCCTGTAGACTTGAAAGGAGGCTGTGAAATGTTGGTAGCTTGCTCATGTGACTGCGGTCAGTCTCACATAATTTTAGTCAGAATGGATTCCAGTGATGACAGGTTTTCACTGTGCAAATAAATATCTAAACATTCACAGATTAATCAATAAATATGGCCCTATATGGAACATGAGCATATCAGATCGACAGCAATTAGGCATCAGAAAGTTTATTATTTTGCCCCTCTGCTCTTAGCTAAGAGATAAAATCATGCAAAAAGCTGTTCAGCAGGTGCATCGGTGCAGTCTTACAGAAACATTTTCATCTGTCAGAGACTATACGTGATTTATCAGATCTACCTGACCCTGGCTTATTAGGGGGAATTTAAACTCTGAGACTGATAAAAAGCTTTTATCTGTTTGGCCTTATTTGAGTCTGTTTGTTCCTCAGTATGATATCCGTCAGAAGGCTCTGAAGCTGACTGCTAACAGTATGTACGGCTGCCTGGGATTCAGCTTCAGCCGCTTCTACGCCAAACCGCTGGCTGCCCTCGTCACACACAAGGGTAGAGAGGTGAGTCCAGTCCACATACTGTACACACATATTAATGACTCTGAAGCTTTTATGGATATCAGACGGATTAGCTGTCACACTTTTTGATCCCAATATACTGAACTAAAAAGCGCTTATTGTCGGAAGGCTAAATCTGTAAAGACGCACACAGAGCAGGTAGGTAAGGCATACAAAGACGGAAGTAAAACAGTTTTTCCCCTCACAGTCCTTTTGTGATTAATTTGTCCTACCTGTGCTGACAGACGTACAGTACAAATACAAATGCTTCCATTTTCATCCACAAGAGGCCACTGCTACATCAAATTCCACATGTCACACCACTCCTTCCTCTATCCTCTTTTCTTTCTCACTTTTTCTTCATCTCATGTCCCACATTTGTCACTCTTTCTTTTTGTAAATTTCTTTCTCTCTCGCCCTGTACCCTCTCATACATACGATTATCCCTTCAAGTTCATTTTGTCCGAATAACCGTGCCGTTTTAGCGTCTGTGATATCAATAGCCTTGTGTAAGTATTTCCTAGTAACAAAATGCCAAAGGCGCACACATGAAACTCACACTCTCCTCATGTCAAGTGTGATTGTGTAATGACTTCTTTCAACACACACAAATGGAACAACATGGGCATGCACGCTCAATAAATTGGTGCAGAGAGGCATGTGTGCTGCGTGACATAAACGGCTAAATCTGGTATTGTAACCAAACACCACACACAGACTCTCTCCCACCATGTCAGTGGTAGTACTCATGTTCATTTAATGAGCTCTAACAGTACACATCCTCAGCAGAGACGTCGGGCTTTGCCTCAGGGGAGTCCTTCATTAAGATCCCCTTACACACGCATTGTGTTCCCTAATAGAGGGCAGGGCAGTAACTCAGTGTGCGTGTTTGTTATTTTGTCAGGCCGTTTGTGCCTCCAGTCATGCTCGTTGTTCAGCTGACAGAGCTACATTGTAAAAAGTGCACATTTGATTCGCTGGTACAGGTGGGTGTTTCTCTCCCTCCAGACTCGCTGCTTGTATCTTTGTCAGCAGCCGGAGGCGGATGGGTTAATTACATTTTACCTACTTGCTTTATTCAATACAGGAAGCCAAGAAGTAGGCTACATTTGCGTTGTGATATTTTGACATTGTTACATTTGTTGTGCAGGTGTGTTAAGCTGAATATTTAAAATGGGAAATTCAAGTCTTTATTCCTACTTTTAAGAGCTTTAAATAATCACCACTAAATTTTAAAAAGTTTAGTCAACATCTGTTCACTGATTTCACATGTAGGTAGAGTTGTAAAAAAAATTCTTATTACGTTTTTCTGTTTTTTGTAAACCATTAACAACTGTCCACCTACGCACACTGTGTACGTCTTTTCATCCCTGCGTCAATCAAAAATCCCCGTATATCTGACGAATCACCGAACATATAGGAAGTGAGTAACTGCCCTCGCAGCATTCCCTCAGAAAACAAATTTAATGAAACTGTCTTTTTAAAGCTTCAACAAAAAAATAAAAAACAAAATGTCTCGGATATCTCCTTGCAGCATAATCAAAATGTTAGTTGCCATATTATCACACTGTAGCTTTGCCTCATTATTTCCCTAACTGACAGCACTGTTTACATTATACACTGTTAAGCAAAGTACTCTGCTGCAGGGTGCACACAGAGCATCATCAGTGAGGGAAAGCAAGGGGACTATAAAATGTTTTTTTTTCCCTTTTGTATTTGCAGTTGTTTGGCCTCTAATAGGATTACGCCGTATGACCCTTCAGCTTGAATCAGTCACATAAAGATTGATATGTATACACTGTTGCATGTAGTAAAATGTAAAACAATTAATTACAAATGATAAAAAAACAAATGATGAAACAAATGAATGAAGTGCATCTTGGATCTGACAAAAAAGATGCTCCTGATGCCTGGGTGAGTAGTCAGTGTCCAAAAAATCAAGGCACACTGCTTCATCAAGGTACAAAAGTGAAAAAGCCTTTATTTTTGTGTCTACATGATAAAAACTAGACCAATGTATAGCAACAATCATCAAGCTTTATTAACACACGTGAGTCACATCCGGCTTCCTCATTACACCTGTACTCAATAAATTAACACTGTGTCGCAGATCATAGTGAAGAAAATACACGAATTAAGACTGTGTCATAGATAAAAGTAGTGAACAAATGGTAAATACCAGATATACCATCCACCCCAAAAAAGTAAACAAACAAATGAATAAATGTAACAAAAAATATGTACTAAAAAATATCATATTTATAGTTATTTCTTTATTATCCTCCAAAAGTCTGAGACCATTAGTCAAGATATTTGTATTTTGATTTGTATTCTAATGTAATACTATTTTTTTCATTACACATGATTAAGGCTGAGTTTTAAAAATTGATTTGTAATTCAAATCGATCTTAATGTAAATTTTACAATATAGATTCATAAAATTCCAGATCGATCTTTTGATATATACGTTTTCCTGTGAATTGTAAATCTGAAATGAATCCAGACATCTGCCTGTAGGCTTGGCGGTGCCTTCAGTGGAGCGGCTCCTGCCATGAGATCTTGTTGCGCTGTTTACATTACAGTAGATATTTTTAAGCCACTTTATTTACACTGGCTGCCTTGTGGTTCGATTTTAAAATCTAAAGCTGTTGTTTATACACTGCACTAAAGAAAGAACTTATCTGGTCATTCAATACTCACTGACTGTGGAGTTCATAGAGTTGCACTATATTGTGTTGCCAACTGTCATATGTTCATGTTAAATAAAAAGCACATTAATGTAACTGCTGCAGGATCAATTCTTAATGTAAACATTATTATTTTTAATAATGCAACAGGTTGAGGGTTCCTTGTACAATTTACAGCATTAGTTCTCTGAGAATCTCTTTCATATCCAAGCAAAAGTGGTATTGTAACAAAATATCCCCAACCAAATAAATATCAAATCAGGACCTGTGAACTGGAATCAAATCGGTTTGGATTTACCGAATCGATACCCATCTCTACAAATGATAATATCAGCTTAACAATTTAAATGAAAAGTTTAATTTTTGAAAAATGTACATGAATTTCAGAATATCTATATAGTATTTTCTATAGTAATATCATACAGTATTTGGTATGTACCCCTTTTGCGTTAATGACAGCATGCAATTGAAATGGCATGGACTCCACAAGTTTGTGCAAAACCTGATGACCCGCGTTATCCCAGCAGGATTTTACAATGTTCCAAAAAGCTTCTGGTGATGTCACAGAATACTCACAGAAAGTGCCCCCATAAATGTTCAGTGGGGTTGAGGTCAAGTGACTGTGGAGGGAAGTCTATGACAGTCAGGACTCCTTGGTCTTCTTTGGTCTTCAAGTAGTTCTTGCAAAGCTTTGAGATGTTTTTGGGGTCATTATCCTGTCGCAGTATTAATCCTTCTCCACAAACATACAAACCAGAGGGTATAGCATGTCTCTGAACAATGGAGTGGTACTTCTCCTTGATCAGGGTCTAGTCAGTTGGGTGCAGGTGTTCAACTCCAGAGTAGGCAAAACACCCCCAGACTGGAATATTCCCACCACCATGTTTCACTGTGGGTTTGACTCACTGCAGTATCATTCTTTCTCCTGTTCGTCCTCTTACATACACCCTTCTGTTACTGCCATAAATCTTGTTGAAAAGTTGGATTCATCAGTAAATAGGAATTTTTCCCAGTGATCCACTGTGAAATGCTGGTATTTCTCAGCCCACCCCAAGTGTTTGGCCTTGTTTCCCCTCCTGAAAAGTGGTTTAGACACTGCTACACGTCCTTTGAGACCACTACAAGACAGCCTTCTTTTGACAGTACTTGTGGTGATTGGAGTCTTGTGTTCTTTTATTAAGCAAATTCTATGTCTGTGATGAAGTTGCTTTGCTATCTCTCAGGAAACTAAGCTTGATGCATTGATCTTCTAGTGGTGTGGTCACTTTTGGTCTGCCTGATCGTGCTTTGGATAAAACTGATCCAGTTTCTGCAAAGCGTTCTAAGAGTTCCATGCACTGCCCTCGTAGAAACCTTTAGTCTAGCCATTGATGCTTAGAAAGCCCCTCTTTTCTTAGAATAACAATATGGCTTCTGACACTTTCACTTAGTTCCGATGCCAGGTTTCCCACTATCAAAATGCTTCTTAGTAAGCAATGATCTGCTGGAAACTTGAGGCACAGCCAGATTTATAACAGGTGAACACTGGCTGCAAGTAGAGTTACTTCAACAAGCCTCTGATGAATAGATCAAACCTACCTGAGCGTCATCTGAACACTTCAATGGAAGTGATATAACTCAAGGAAATCTGACCTTTTTTTTACAAAGGACTTAAGTTGGTCAATGCCACAAATTTGCTTAAATTTTATTGCTGACCTAAAAATAGTGCAGAATATTAAATATTTCTTATTTATTTTACATGTCATAACTTCTTGTTCTTTTAAAATGTTTCTGAATTATCAAACTTTCTGATTATTTCCAGGTTTACATTAGAATATTAGAGATTTTCAGACTTTTGGACCCCACTGTATATGTTTTTATTATTTAATTTTTAGCTTTTGGACCTTGATGAATCAGTGTGCCTTGACTCTTTGGAGAATTCATTCCTCTTTTTATGGACAGTCAATTATAAACGTTGCAGTTTGTATATACAAATGTGTACTTATCAAAATATCAATTATTTTGTTGACGTATATTCTCATAAAGCTATTCTTGAAGCCTGCTGAAGGCGTGCTTTGCCTCCTCCTGCTTTTCTCAGCCTTCTTAAGTTACCCAATGTGCTGGTTGGACAGTAAATAAATTGGATTGTGTTTTATTGGGACTTTACTGCATTAGTACATTGCATACAGCGCAGAGCGATATGACAGATTGAAGAGACGTACATCAAAAGGTCATCAGTCAGATCTGATCCCGCAGCGTGCTGAGTACATAGCATGGACCCAAACTCGCTGAGGTAGCAGGAGATCCCACTTCGCACGATGTTAGTGTTTTGTTTACTTTGTATCTATGATCCTAGACGCACATCTATTTATACTGTAGGTTGGGGAGAGCATGGCATCGTCGCAAGGGAGTCCCATCGTAAACATGACATGTTGAGGATAATTTCATGGTCTCTAAAATCTTTAATCTCCCATTTGTTAAAAAAACTGTTCAAATTTTTAAATAAACATCAAGTTAATTATCTAATATATCTAAATATTTGTAGCCCAGTTGGTCAAACTAGTCTTTTACCCAACAAAATCAGTTACGCACTACTATTTAAAGCAGTATTTAGACATGATAGGTCATTCCAGCAAATTTAAATGTGAAAGGGCTGTAACAGCTTATGATCGTACCGAGAATCAAACCCCGTTCTGCAGTTACACGCAGCTCTGAGCTCATTTTGTGATTAGCTGGACTGACAAAACCAAAGTAAAGCCAGTTAATATAAAACCACAGGCAGCGCTCCCCGTGTATGAGCCATCACACTGGCCCGGGCAAAGCAGCGGAGGGAAATTTGTTTCAGGAACAAAATGAAGCGGTATTATTGAATTTGTATGGAGCCCTAAAGTTAAATGACCGTAAGCCAAGTAGTTCTTGGTAGTTTCCGACTGCAGTGAGCCAGAAAGGCCAGCTGGCATTTATAGAAGGGTTTCTAGTGTATTTGTGGGTATTGCCGATTGCGCCCCCGCCCCCATTTTAATCGTCACATTTGCACTCTACTTTCATATCATGATTTAGGAGGCTTTTTATTTTTATAATTGTAACATGTACACCGACCACTACTCTGTCCGCAGTGTAAATCCGCTCACCCGCCCCTCGGCGCGTTCCCTTCATCTGTTTGGATGAGTGTCCGGGTGAATGTGCATGTGTTCTGTGTATTTATTGATTGGCTTAGCTCTCATCTTTCTCTCACTCTCGTTTTAAATTGAGGCCTAACCCCCCCCCCCCCCCCCCCCTCCCCGCGGCAGGACGGGTCAGGCCGGGGGCCACAGTGGTTTCTCAGCCCAGGGAGGGTTCAGATGAGGGGGGCTTAGAAGGGGATGACAGACCCTTGGCTGTGGCTCTTCTGATCAGATTTGCCAAGTTAAGAGGGGAAAGCCCCCACTTAGCTCCCCTCCTGACTCTTGTGTGTCAGTGTCTTGAGTCTTATATCTATCTGCATGTATGCGTTCACGTCATGTGTCTGTATGTGTGCGTGTTAATACCCATCTGTGTGTGCACAAGTGCTACTGGCCGAACTCTGCCCTTTGTCGGGGGACCATTTGTTGTGGCCCTACTCTGTCCTGGTATGTGTGGGTATTAAGGGGGTGGGGGGTGATGGGTATTAAGAGGAAGGTGAAGGTTTAGGATTACACAGCCGAGGGTCCACCACAGATTGATGTCCCCCTCAACCCCTCAGCGTTATTTTGGGTTCTTTTGTATGTTCGCCAGAGAACAGTTGGGTGCAGAGAAACCGATATATGAAACAGACATTGACAACATGTAGACAACAGCATGTTGTTATAATAGAACGATAAATGGATTTGTCATGCCAGGAAGACTTTTATTGTCTACCAGCCAGTGGCTGGTAGATCCCTGACTTCATCTGACAGTTTTACCTGAAAAACAAAGAGAAATAAAGAGATCACTTACAGGAAAAACTCTCCAGCATTTGGCTGGTTGCTGGTGTTAATTTCCTATCGTGGTGTTTATGTTACTGGTCATTGCCGATAGAGAAGTGTCTGAACAGTCAAGGGCACAAAAGCTGCTTTGTGTCGAGCGAGGTTCATCTTTATCTGTGGTGTCTTTAAATGTAAGTAAGCAGTTGTTTTCTTTTGGTTCATTAGTTTCTTAGACTTTTGGTCACTGGTTTTTTTAAAAGAAACACATAAAACTTGTCTTGTCTCTGAGCACAAACTGAATATGTGTGTGTGTTTGCATGTCTATGTCCTCCTTAATCGAGTGATGTTAACAACACAGACTGTTGGAAGCCGCTGATTGTTGCGGAACGCAGATTGGTTCGACCTTTGACCCTCTTGCCAGCAAATCTGACAACCATTAGCAGGTGTGTGTGTCTCTGGATGGAGGATGACTCCTGAAAGCCATTCTGCTGTAATTGAGTCTCTGTCCTTGTGTTTAAAAACAGCCTGACAGGAGCTCGTAGTTGACATTATTGGATGGCATGCGGAGCGAAGGATAGAAGCAAGCTTGGGTAACAGAGCCGAGGGTGTGGAGAGGTCAGAGTTTGGTTTAGGTTAAACCTCTGTATGTACGTGTGTGAGGGTGTGTGTGTTTGTAATGAAGTCTAAGTAAATATTGTTGCCCCCGGTGTCCCTCGTTCAGGTTCTGTATCATTCCTCTCGTCTCAAGAATCACAAATCATTTCCCCGAATTAGACACAGGAATACCTAAACCTTCCCATCATGTCTCGTCTGTATGTGCGTCTGTCAGACTATGTGCTGTGATGGTGTGTGAGTAAATACTGCTGCCCCCATTTCTTTCATTCAGGGTCTCAATCACTGCTGCTGTCTCGGAATCACAGGGGTCGTTTTTACATTTCCCCGAATTAGATGTAAGAATACATAAGCCTGCCTGCACTGGTGTGAGTGACTGTGTGTGTCCGCACATGCATGTATGCATGCTTGTGTCTAGGGAAACAAGGGCCGTATGTTTCCATGGTCCTCTTGTCCCCTTAAAGAGCTGGCTTTACTCCTGATAGAAGTGGAATTAACAAATAGTCACATGGGAGCTGCGCTGCTATTTTGGCTGCATTAGCTCGTCTGTGAGGGCTGACGGTGGACAGGACACGATTTCAGAATCCAAACTGTGACTTTAGTAACATCTACTAATGAGGCCATGTGAGACCGGGTTAATGGCAGGGATTAGAATTGATAATGGATTGATCGGACATCTGGTGTCTTTATCAGGGTCACTGATGGAGTTGTAAATGAGAGGATAATTAGTAAATGGTTTTAACTGGTTTGGCAAGTAATGATACATATGTTCAGTTCCATTAAAACTTTTTTATTTAGAAACTTTCTTGATTTATGACCTAATAAACTTAATCTTCCAATCTTCTTTACTGCATTGTTGGGATGGTAAAACATCAGCAAAATGACATGTAATGTACTTTTACATACCAGTTTCTCAATAATTTTGCAACTGGTTAAGTGCTATATTGACTTTAGGATAGTTAGAAAGTTGTAAACAACATAACTTGAATGAATTGACCGTTAATGAAATAGAATAGACTGTAGGTGGCGTAAAATATAATCATGTAAATGATTGTGTGCAGATTAAAGCTGCAACTATTTGTCGATTACTTGAGGGATGAATCGCCTATATCAACTATTTTGGCAATTGATTGTTTTGAGTCATTCTTTAAGAAAAAATGCCAAAATTGTCTGATTCCAGATTCTTAAATACAAATATTTTCTGGTTTAGTCTTCTAGCAAATATAAGTTGAATATCTTTGGGTTGTGGACAGTTCGTAGGGACAAAACAACATTTGAGGCCGTCATCTTGGGCTTTGGGAAACAGTGATCAACATTTTTTCACCGTTTTCTGACACTATAGACCAAACAACAAATAGATTAATTGAGAAAATAATCGACAAATGAATTGATAATGAAAATAATTGTTGGTTGCAGCTCTAAAGCTGATGTTTGATGACAAAGGTCATTTCATCTTTACGAACCATGAGACGTCTGTTATGTTAAATGCCACATCTTAACGAGCCACACTGATGATCCACACATGAAACATTGCTTATTTGCCTGACAACATTTCAAAGATTCATTGGTGTCTACTTTGACCGCGCCAGAGGTAATTCACTGACACACCGGGATGTGTCCTTTCCAGCTATTAAAGTACCTCATTTTTAATTGACTGAACAGCGGGAGGATTGTTGTCATTGTCGAGTTATTTTCGATGAACGCCGGCGTTTGTGGTCTCAGCCGGTTGTATTAAATCAGACACAGCTTTACAACAGATTGACCCTCCCAGCAGCAGACATGAGAACACAGCTATGGCATCTGCCAGGACAGGTGTGTGTGTGTGTGTGTGTGTGTGTGTGTGTGTGTGTGTGTGTGTGTGTGTGTGTGTGTGTGTGTGTGTGTGTGTGTGTGTGTGTGTGTGTGTGCGCGCATGCATTCTTGCATGCAAGTGAAATCATTTTAGTGAAAGAAGGATTTTCATTCTCAGTGGGTGTGTGTAGAGTTGTGTGTATATGAAAGCTCACACTGAAGAGAGACTATAAATCTTTTATGCATCTTTGTGTGTGAGATTGTGTTAGTGAAAGAGGGGGTCTTTTGTGTTTGTGCGCCTATGTGCACGCATACACATGCGATTTGTGTATGTGTTGTACGTTCAACACCCCCCAGCTTTGACAGTGGTGTGTTCCTCCACAGGTGCTATTTCAGTCGGCCGACTGTCATCCCAAAATGCTTTTCAGCTGAGTGCTTTTCAAAACAATCGTCACTGGTGCCCCAGGCTCTTTTTACAAGGGCCCTCTGAGGTTTAACGTGCCGCCTCTGATCTGCTGATCAGCAGAGTGGTGTATGCTCTGTGTGTGTGTGTGTGTGTGTGTGTGTGTGTGTGTGTGTGTGTGTAGAGGGGTTCAAAACAGGAGATTGAGGGGTCCTTTGAATCTATTATCCATTCATCACTCAACCAAGCAGGTCAATTAAGACCAATATTCTTATTTAAAATGACAACCTGGCAAAAGACAAAAGATGTTTTGGAGAAGCGGCTGGGGGAGTGGATTGAAATAAAGAATACATGAGAGCAACATGACAACAAGTCACACAAATCTCTAATAGATGGGGCCAACAAATAACTGAACAGCTGGGAGAAGGCGGATATCACAACAAGGCTGAGCCACTCATCAATTAGCATGACAGGGTGCAATAACGCACAGCTAATGGGTACAGCTCATGCGCAGGCACACAGGTGCACGTGCAAAAAAAATAAGACATTTTTAAAGGCATGAAATTAAAGGGAATTGCAAGCTGTGAAAAGTCAAGTCAGACAAGTGCTGATTTTACAGTGGAAAATTAGAACTGAGTATTAAAATGTGTAGATGGTATTATGTTAAACGGCTTTGTAAATGTGCTGAACTTTTTCCCCAATTAACATCTATTCTGAAGATTTTGATCAATGTTTAATTTTTGGGTGTTTTTTATTAATCTGTGGTCAACTGAACTAGTTGTTATTCATCATGGTTGGATTCTTTAGTCCTCCTGAGTCACTTCACAGCAGGCTTTAGTGTTACAGACTCCACTAGCACCACTTTAACAAAACTACATCTTTTGCTAACGTCGGAAGGGGCAGGTGCTCTGAAGCCAGCGTCCTCAGGTCTCAAGGCAGGTTGTCAGGCTCATTTTATTTTTTTTAAAAACAGAAAATAGAACAGGAAACTGTCACCTGTATGCTGTGTAAGACTGATTTGAAATACTTTAGTACTCCACAGCACTCGCTTTTACTTTTATCAGGTCCAAAACTGTCTGGAACAAGTGCAGCTTCTGACTGCAGTTTCATAGAAATTGACATCTACAAATTGCAGTTTTTATTTTAAAAAATGCGGTCAGCACTTTTTAAACTTTAAACTGCAGTTTTAGCAGCAAGTGTTAATGTTATATGATTTAGAGGACATCCTGTACAGTTTGCATCTAATTCTGTGCCGATTTAAAGTATTAAAGTTAAACCTAAAGTTGATTTGGTCAGAATTGGTCAGTGTCTGTACCCAGTCATAGTAACTCAAGAGTTTAGTAGTGTGTGGTTGGAGGATGAGCAATCAGAGCAAACATCCTTCTGTTTTCATTCAAACTTGCCACTCATGGCTTTAAGTAGGTGCAGAGACTCCCAAATTCAGGTGTATTAATATGCACATTGTCTAAGTTTAAAGATGGTGTTAAAGCTTTAAAGATAGTAGCAGTAGTTGGTGGCAGTGAATGTGTGTGTGTGTGTGCATACAGTAGAGTAAATTCTGCTTTATGCATACATGCATATGACAAGGCATGCCTTCTTATTTGACATTTGAACTCCCTTGACCTCTCACAGCTGAAAGAATGCAAACCGACACCTGAACTCTCACCTATATTTTGGCCTGAAAGTGAAGGATGAGTTAGGATGGGGATTATGATGTGAAAAATTCAGAGTTTTCTATTCACAAAGCTCCCGTCCTGATCCTTTAGTCTGCGGGAGCACTTGTCAGTGAGCTACTCAATTACTGTCCAGTCTAATTACACTGTATTAACACAGAGGAGCAGAGAAGTGAAAGAGGCAGGAACATAAGAAAATTGGGTGATGGTTTCCAGTCTGAGAAAAATGGGAAAAATAGTCATTTTCAGTTTTTCATTTTAACAGATGGTATACATTTACAGAGTAGAAAAAAGTAAGACGAGCAGGGAAGATGAAAATGGAGAATTGACTTTGGGCTGGGCAATATGACCAAAAAAAAATCAAATCTAGATTCCGCCCCCAAGCGAGATGCTTCAACTAATTAGAGCACGAACATTACAGCACCTTAATAATCTTAAAAATCATTTTCATAGAGCAGAGAAGTCCACACACTAATTAATCTGCTCCTTATGTTTGTGTTTTCAACAAGACTTCAGTCTAATATCGGCAAATCGCTGGCTAGCTAGCAGTAGCACTGGCTACATGGCGGGGACTGACTGGATAAAGCAGAATCCGCACTCTTCTCCGTCGACGGCCGTGGTGACAAGAGATAGTTCCTCATGAACAAATACAAACCAAGAGCTGAGTTCAGTGTGCAGTCTTTCTTTTTTTCTCCCCTCTCATAGATGCACAGATAACTCTGAGATCCAGCTAGCCGCCTTGAGTCTGGAGATACCTGGAATCACAACAGTCCTTTAAACTGTCCGCACCTGTAACCATTCACATCACAGTTTACACACTTTATGGGACTATCATGAGAATTACACACTATAGGAATAAGATTAGGTAACATGAGTCCTCTGTTGAGCTTTTTCAGTTGTTTGCCTCTGCCTGTATGAGTGGCATGCACGGTGGTGACTAGTGTAGTCATCAGAGAGAAGACATACACACCCTCTTGTACCCCCCGGGGCTATGTGTTTGCATTGGTCTATATAGTGTGTGTGTGTCGGTATGCGCACGCACACACACACACACACCATCAGTTGCACACATTCCAGCGTCATGGTCAAACGACTTGTCTTTCACACAGTTCATTCCTTAAAGCAGTCTGTCCTGCTGGAACTGACAGCATATGGAAAACCTGTCTAAATGAGTCCACACATCAATTACATCAACGCATTCTCACCTCGCTCGCCTCCTCCCCTCGCCTCACTTTGCTTTCTCTCTCCATCTCTGTCTTTCCCACATCTCTCTATTCATCACTTCTCTGCCCTTTCCTACCGGCTATTCTCTGCTCATTCCAGCCTTCACTTCTGTCTCTGTCCTCTTACGGCGCTTCTCTTTTGCTCTTTTATCACGGCAAACAGTGTTACAGGACAGTGACGTTGAGCTTATATACAGACTAGACTTTAAAGTTTTCTTTGTCAAGTCGACTGGGAACAACTTAACAAAACTGAGCTAGGGAGGGAGGTTTGTGATCTAATTGTGCCACCAATGACCTGTCGTATGCATATGCATCAATCCATAGCTTGAGTCACAGGAGCTGCAGTGTATCTTGGTAGTGATCAGATTGAAAACAGCACTTCATGAAGTGTAAAGGGCTACACTGGTGTCCACATGTTGCTTAGGGTACCAGTGAGAGGTTGAAATACGATCCAGAAAGGCCGTTTGAATAATAAATCTACGGGCTTGGATGCTCATCAGATGCCAAAACACTGCACAGCAGTTCTGTAGTGCAACTTTCAAAAGTTATGACAATGATTTTATCTTCTGTTGCAACGATTGCTTGTAGAATTATCTTTTGCATGTTATGAGGTAATCTTACAGGAATGTATGTATTTGATTGGCCAACACAGTGTCGTATTGCATTGGGGAGGCAAAAGTTGCGTTTTTGTTTTTTTGTTTTGGTTTTTTTTGTTGAATGTCAGAAAACCAAGAAAAGCAGCAAATTACATTTGTGAGACTTGAGTCCACAGAAGTTTTTATGCTTGGACAAATGACTCAAACGATTAATTTATTACCAAAATAGTATTTTCCTGTCGATCAACTAATCCAAACAGCAGTTGTTTAGAGACAGAGGAACATCCTGTTCACTATCTGTGCCCACATTTTCCCACCATGACATTTACTGCATATTTGTGACCTTTATGTTCGCAGCCTGCGTCTATAGTCATTCTTAGATGTAATAATTGATACAATAGAAGGACAACAGCTTCCATTTTTCATTGTCAAACATGTTTTAAAACATGGAATTTTGATGTGATGCAGATTAAATGAACATCTGCTTTTGGCTCAGTTCTTACGCTTTAATTTGTATCTCATCACAATGACTGTTTCCACAGCTTTTTTTGTTTGTGCTGTACACTGACAAAAAGCCACTGTGTTTCCCATTTTAACTCAGAAGAAACAAGTATTTTCATTCATGACTTTAAGGCCATAAATATGGCATAATTCTCTGATTTTAGAGGTATGGAAAATGGCTCAGAAATGATTATATTTGTAGTGAAAGATCATGACAGTAGAGTTAGTTTGGCTCTGAAGGTTTCTTTACCTGTATACTCAACCTGAGACTTATTCTATCTTCCTGTTTACTTCCCTTTCTCCTAAACTAGCAGGAGACAGGCTAGTCATTTTGTGTGCATAAAAGCTTGGCAGCACAATTTAGTGTGTGCGTGCTTAGGCCAAGATGTGTGTGTGTGTGTGTGTGTGTGTGTGTGTGTGTGTGTGTGTGTGTGTGTGTGTGATTGTGTGTGTTTGTGGCGAGACCTTGACCTTGACTGCAGTCCCTAATGGAGGAGGCTGTTCTGTGAGTGACTCAAACTCCCCCCGCTCTACAGTGGTATGTAGCAGCCCATAAAGCATGCTTAAGTCCCACTCTGGTTTCAGGGAGTGGAACGCCCCTCCCCATCCCGCCGCAGCCCGACCCCGCCCCTTTCACACTCTGAAATAGCCACGTCCTTGTCCCCACACGCAGCACAGTGTGAGTCGGGGTCTGTATATATGCGGCCGCGGTTGATTGAGGAGCAGATTGCTGGTGACAGGTCACACCGCGTTCCGTCCCTCCGACCCCCCAGATTAACGACCCGGAGCCCCCCCCTCCCCTACCATCGAGCCCTCCCCTCCTCTGGGCCCCCACCTGTTAGGATCCCTCTGCTGCTCAGATCTCCCTCTCTTACACACACACACACACACACACACACACACACACACACACAGTGAACAACCTGCGTTAACAGAATTCTCTTATTTGTCCGTCACTCACTCTGCGGGTGATAAAGGCCATTACGAGTCATTAAGGTGTGTGTGTGTGCGCTTGTGTGTGTGTGTGTGTGTGTGTGTGTGTCGCCCAGCTAGGATGTGTGTGTGTGTGTGGGTTGAAAAGACGCCTGTCACAGCACGCTCTCATAATTGCCCTCTTAGCCAATTATCCCCCATTTAAAAGCAAGTCACCTGCTCTGCTCTCATGTCCACACAAATGCATTCACACACACCACACACAACAGAATAAATAACATAGAAACTTAATATTTAATCATTGTTTGTTCCTGAGTGATGTGTTTGTTTACTGCGCTGTAATGCTTTCTGTCCGCTCTCTCCTTCAGATTCTCATGCACACAAAAGACATGGTCCAGAAGGTGGGTCATTAACAAGCTTTTTATTATTCTGGTCCTTAATTTAATATAAAATATAAATCTTGTAATTCAAGTAATCGTGTCTATCCCCGATTTGAAGCTGATAAATTGTATTTTTTTTGGACTCAGATGAATCTGGAAGTCATTTATGGAGATACTGACTCCATTATGATCAATACCAACAGCAAGTCCCTGGAAGAAGTCTTCAAGCTGGGCAATAAGGTGTGTTTAGATATTAGATTGCTTCTCAAATGTGACAATTTGCTGATTTTCTTTCTCCTATATGACAATAAATTGAATATCTTAAGGTTTTGGTGTTAGTCAGACAAAACAAACCAATTGAAGATATTATTATATTAGATCAATTGCAGCCCTAATGTGTTTGTCAATTGTGTATTTCTTTGTGTTCTCTCATCATATATACAATGCATGCAGCAGTAGAAAAGTTGTTATATTGATATTTGATATTTTGCATACCCTATACGCTTTTTTTTTAATTTGCAGGTGAAGGCAGAAGTAAACAAGCTGTACAAACTACTGGAGATCGACATTGACGGCGTGTTTAAGTCACTTTTACTGCTGAAGAAGAAGAAATACGCAGCCCTGGTGGTGGAGCAGCATGGCGAAGGCCGCTACAGCGTCAAGCAGGAGCTCAAAGGCTTGGACATTGTCCGCAGAGATTGGTGTGACCTCGCCAAGGAATGCGGCAAGTACGTCAGATAAACCAAATAGAGCTGTGACTGAAAGCTCTGTTTGGGTTTTTCTTCCCCAGTTGGTGACCAATTATAATGTTGGTTGCGAGTGGTTTTACAGGTATTCACTGATCTTTAATGAACAGTATATCTGATAAAATCCCTCTTCTTTCATCTGTTCTTGCAGCTATGTCATCGGTCAGATCTTGTCGGACCAGAGTCGTGATGTCATTGTGGAGAACATCCAGAAACACCTGGTGGAGGTGGGAGAGAAGGTAGCAAGCGGAGACATACCACTCAACCAGTATGAGATACACAAGGTGAGTAAGTAGGCTGAGTCATATGAGTCTGTGAATCCCCCTACAGCTTCAACCCTCATGTCTAGTGTGCACAAAGTAAAGCTGATGAACAAGAGTAGCAAAACATAAGAACCTGTACTTAAAACACACATGCAGTGACAAAGCGACACATTTTTCACCTTCATCGTCACTTTCCTGTATTCACCTCCTACTCCTCTTCGCCAGGCACTGACTAAAGATCCTCAAGATTATCCGGATAAGAAGAGCCTCCCTCATGTCCATGTGGCTCTGTGGATCAACTCCCAGGGCGGACGCCGAGTCAAAGCCGGAGATACAGTCTCTTACATTATCTGCAAGGTGTGTGCATGTTCAAATACTAACTCCAGAAATGCATGAACATCACCGATTGATTACATACACTAATATAATGATATCCAAGGAAAGATTTAAAATGTACCACTTACCACTCACACTACATTATGTCTCCTTTCTTCCCCCAGGACGGCTCCACACTGGCAGCCAGTCAGAGAGCCTACAGTCTAGAGCAGCTCCAGAAGCAGGAGGGTCTCGGTCTGGACACCCAGTACTACCTGGCCCAGCAGGTCCATCCTGTGGTGTCCCGCATCTGCGACCCCATCGAGGGTATCGACAGCGTACTCATAGCCACGTGGCTGGGTAAGCTAATGACTATGTTATGGTAGATCACTGAGTGTAAAACTTGGAGAGTAATGAAATGAAATGGGTGAAGAGTTTTAAATGTATGTTATCGTCATCAACTAGCATGTGACAAGCATTTTCCCTGCTCATCCCCGTCTATGTGTAAGAATTGCTTCTACTTATTGTTGATGAATGTGAACAAGAGAGAGGACAAACCATTAGTAGTATCAACCAGAATGGCCTGTCTTCCTTCCAAGGTCTGGACCCAAGTCAGTTCCGCACTCAGCAGCAGTACCAGAGAGAGGAGGAGGCCGATGGCATGCTGGGAGCTCCAGTCCAGCTGACTGACGAGGAGCGCTACAAAGACTGCGAGAGGTTTACTTTCACCTGCCCTCAGTGCGGCACTGACAACATCTATGACAATGTCTTCGAAGGAGCTGTGAGTAGACGTCTGCCTGCAGGCAAACAAGTCTCCCATTAATATTCTGCTGTGTATTAAAGGATTCACCTGATCACAGAGAAAATATGGCAACATTAATTATGGTTTTTAGCCTTCAGAAAGTTATGGTAAAGTAGTACCATTCTGCAAAACCAGAAATATTATGCCCTTTTTCCACTCAGTGAAGTTTTCTCATGACACATTTCAACCACATTAACATCATTTCCAACCAACATAAGATGGTGTTTTGATAGGGGAGTCAAAGCTAAGACTTAATCATTGAAACATCTCATTTCTGTCATGAATTACTCACAGAACAGTCGAATACTTCTATTTGCCAAAAGTGCCAAAGCACTGTTGATTCTACAGTTGATTCAGTTACAGCTTAACCATTGTTGTTCTTCAAAAGATTTGAATCATTTTAGTCATTCATTTGTCTCTAACGCTGAAGGCCCAGACCAGTACAAGGATATACTGGTAGCTGGAAAGACAACTAAACTTTTTCTCCAAGAGGAATGAAAAATATGTGCAATCTAATACCAGAGTTTACACCATCCCAAAGGAAATGTTGCCAAAATATCATCAGACGATCATCTTTCTAAAAGCTCAACCCTATTAAAATCTTGTTTGGATCTGAGAGTTGCACTTGAAATATACTTGAACCTGTGTAGCCGTAGCTTAGGCTGCAGCAGAAGAATAAGTGGTGGAGTCAGCACACACACACAAAGAACCATACAGAGATATTGAGAAGAGATGGAAATGAAAAAAAAAGAGAAGATTGATTTTTTATCAGTAATGGTGTGTTTCACTGGTGTAATGGATTAATCACTAGAGCCACAGATATAGAGTATGAGCGTGGAAGAATGGTGCTTCCGAAGGCATTTCAGTCAAACTTCCTGTGAAGGATTCATGCTTTAGTCATCCTCTATATTGTGTCTGTATTTTTAGACAGCTGCCTGGCTCCAATACGGACTCTGTTTTCATTGGCATAGTTTGGACTCCACAACTTGAAAAGCCGTTCCTTAACCCCTGCTGCTCTATGGACACGTACACACACACACACACACACACACACACACACACACACACGACCTTGGTCTGACAAATGGTAGGAGATCTGTGTGTGTGCGTGTGTGTGTGTGTGCGTGTGTGTGTGCGTTATCAGTTTCTAATGAGGAGTAGGGCACACAGCTTCTTCTTGTCTGAAAGACACTAATAAAACTGACAAACCCCTGTCTTCTGCTGGCGTAGAGAACTTGCATTAAATTAAAAAAAGGAGTATTATTACACACACACTCTATAAAAAAAGGATGATATCATTACTTGCACAGCAGATGCACTGGTAGGTCTTTGTGAGATGAACACAGACACACACACACACACACACACACACACACACACACACACACACACACACACACACACAAGGAAACAACCTACTTCATACTTTGATGTTTTGAACAGTAGAAAACAGTCTTAAAGTGACGGTTGGTTATCTGTAAGAAAGTATATCATCGTCAGAACATTTCCAAAATTTATAGACTTAACTATCTGATTACTCGTTTTGTTTTTCCACCATGTCTTAGATGCCGGTATGCACACACATACACTGAGAAACTGATAAGACAGTAAGTTAATTAGGGTGGCGAACATGGTCTAACAGCTCAGTGAGAGGGGAGGACAGATGGGGCCTTGACTCCACCACTGACACAGAGCCAGAGATGGTAGGAGGAGGCGGTGATGGATGATGGAGGACAGACATAGGAGGAAAGTTGTTTGATGGGGGTAGCAGGGGAGAGGGGGATGAAAAGATTAAGTGTGGGAGATAAAAAAGCTGGATAGAGCTACAGGGATTTCCCTGAGTTCAGTTTTAATTGAGCGTTAGGTATCCCACATCGGGTAGTTAGATCAACACACTGTGAAAGCTGCACGTTATCAAACCGGGACACGGATGAAAACAGTCCTGCAAGACAGTTGACATCGTAAAACCTTTCAAAACGGCTTTACAGTTTTGCAGAGGGATATTTAGGGTGTTAACGTGAGGTGGTAAAGATGACAGTTGGTTGGATTGTAGGCAACACTCGGAGGAGGGATGAGTGTTAAGATACAATCCTTGGATGACAAGTTATTTATTGGAACGTCTCCGTAAGCTTCACTCAGAACTTTGGGTGTTTTCATTTAATTACTCAGTCATGAAATAACTGGCAAGTAAGTGGTGCGTGATTTGTGTAGATACAACTTGTTTGGGAGGGAGACTTCTGTTATCGAAATAAAGTTCGGAATGAAACGAGTAAGATAAAAGAGTAGCAGGGGAGGCGATCATGAAGAGGGAGGCTGCTTTCATCCAGAGAAACATGAAGAGGAGGAGAGATGGAGAGGATTAATGCATGTAGCTGCATATTAGTGGAGTCAAATGAGTTGATTGACTTTAACTGGCAGAAAAAAACTGTATTTTTTTTCCAAAAAGGAATGATGTAGGCAAACAAAACAAAAAAATGTGCGACTGGGTGGGGGGGTGTCACATGCATACTTCTGTCATTGACTTCCCCGCAGAAAGCTTTTTTGCTGCTGTCAATGCGACAGTTAAATGGAGTTCGGGTTTAAAGGAGCGAGTGTTTAAAGCTGTTATATTTAATGTAATTGTTATGTACTGTAGCTACTTTTTTCATTGCCTTAACTATAAGCCTTTCTGTCAAGTGGACAATTTGGGGGTATGGGGTCACGTTGACCAGTTTTTTTGTTTTTTTTTTCCCAGGCTGCAGTGATGTTAAAATTTACTGTACCCAGCGGTACTTTAAGCCCTCACACCTTCCATGCTTGACATGTTCTTTGTGAAGGTTTTACAGTAATGGCCAAGGTGCTATGTTGCATAACTGCTTTTTTTTTTATTACAGGGTTAAAAATGCATCTCTGATGAATCCTTGTGCACATATATTTATGCACAAGGCACTGTGAGGGTGAGGCTGCAGTTATTGTGGTAAGATTGGAGTAAATGGCCCCCTCAAACAGCCGTTTTACCTACAAACCCAACACAACAGACTCCACAGTGTTGAAAGGCCTTTCATTTATGTACATTAGATTGAGCAGAATATGGGATTAAGCGCAATTCTCCTGGTCTAAGCCAAGGAGAGTATTGGCTGGGTATAATTTGAAAATGTTTGATATTTGTGACAATACAATAGAGAGGAGGGAGTCCTTGTTTATAGAAATAAATAACCTGGTCGTTTTCTCCATAGACAACGTTACGTGTTTCACAGTTGGAACATTTCCACAGCTTTGATCGTCATGAAACTGTTCCGGTTGAATTATCGGTAGAAAAGATTGACAACTGCTTTATATCTGGTTCTTTAATGAAAAGTCAAAGGTACAAACATAAAAACACAACATGAGATGTTAACTATGACTCTCAATATGCATTTCAGTAAGAAACATTTAGTCACAGCTTTCAGTTGCGTGTGTCGCTAACGATGGATGGAAGTTAGAGATTACACTGCTGAGAAAACAACTTCATTGAATTCAGTTTCGAATTCTGGGTCAATGTTGGGTTAATTCTGCAACTATGGTAATGTTTTTGTTCATATCTGCAATGTTGAAACATTTGAAATTTGTTACCACTCTGATAGGCGTTTTTCTCCATAGCAACGGTGGCTAAGGCTCATGGGTATTGTATTGAGACCCATCTGCCCTGCCAAACTGATGAGAAAATATGTGATTTCTTAGAAACAGAGTTTAAACATCCATTATCCAAACATTTAGGATTGTTAAATGTTTCAGGAGTTTCAGGAGGTTTTTTATGATGAGAAACATTGAGAATATACTGCAGCTCTGTACCTGAGTTTTAGAACGATTACCTAAATTGAGCTTTTTTTCAGTACCTCAGTTTGTGGAATATGAACTTGATTTTTATTTATTATCCCAAATTGTGCATCACTGTCCAATAATAGTGTGTAATAGTAAATTCAAAGCCAATTTTCCACATTTGACTATTTTTGATAGTCAATGCTACGGATGCAATTTGGTCGGTGCTGAAAAACTATTGAGGTTTAATACCCAGCACTCTGATTCTCAGTTTGGTTATGTAAGATAATACATTATATATTATATGTATACATTACATACATATATTATGATTCAGTGTCTCCTGACTTTGTGGTAGTCGTTATACTCGCAAGTTTCCAATAAGGAAATCTCTTTTCCTCTTCCAGTTATTCAGCTGCACATGAAGGCAGCATTCTGCAGACCAAAGTCAGCACTTAAAACCACATTTTGGTGTAGACTTATGAAACTATCTATAGTATTTGGGTAAGCCACCCAAACAAATTATATACTTGCTGATGCCTGTTTTTTATTCATGTTTCTTAAATTGAACTGAAATAAAAATGATTGATGGCTACAGTCAATGATATCGTACACGTATATTGATTGATTTTGATGCATATTCTCATTCCAGGGATCAAAGTTGGAGCCCAGCTTGATGCGATGCTGTCACATCCCCTGCAGTAGCCGCCCCATCGACTACACCGTCAACATCAGCAACAAACTGCTCCTTGACATCCGTCGGCACATCAAAAAATACTACTCTGTGAGTATTTCTGTTTGTATGCCTGTACACGTGATTACGTTTGATTAATACTCCTGATAAACCTCCGCTTTACACATCCACTCAAAAACACAAGCACACAAACATTCACGCATGTAGTTCTTTACCACCTGCAGGGCCACAAATGGATGGCCCTAGTTAGTTTAGTTTTCATTCGGTGTCTAATGCTGCAACTTGTTAGACTAGAACACCGCAGCTGGCCAGCTCCTCTCCTGTTTATTCCTTTTTTTTTTCACCAAAGGTGCAGTTTAGTTGAATTTGCAGTTAGTTCACCAACACAGATTTTTCACAACATGTGCCTCAATTGATAAAAAGATAGACTAAATTTAAGAGCAGGATATGTTTGCTCTGAAAAAGCTACATTTACATGTATGCACTGTTGTTTGTGCACCACTATCTATCAACACATTCCTAAATAAATTAAATGAATGCATCAGCTGACAAAATACAAGCTTCAAGTGGTCAGAGAAAGCGAGTTAGATGTAATGAAATAGTCAAAACTTGTGAAAACTGACCTTCTAGAAAGTGTCTGTGAAAGAGTTGGACTGTATTTAACACAATGGGGGATGCAACAGATGCAGTAATGGTAAGAGACGCCATCAAAAATATGTTGGACAAAAGATGAAGGAAACCTCAGCAGGGCACTGCGCTGACATTTTCAACCAAAGAGCACATTATTCTTGGAAAATGAAAAGAGCACCAGAGAGATTTGTTGGAGAATAATCCATGAAAATAATTAAATGGCCCGTTCTTGCTTTGAAAAGCAAGTTTAACATGCACTCTGTCTGTTTTTTTGGCTGACAAGGTGAAATTTAAATGACACATCTGGAGAAACTGAGTCATCGGAGAATCAGAAGAAACAAAAATACAACAAATCAAACATGTTTGGCTTCAAAAATCCAGCAGATTCGTCTCAACAATACAGAACGACTGCTGGCTTGAAATGAAATTATTGAAGGATCGTTTTCATTGTTGATCTCTTAATGTTTTTTTAGCTTTTAAAATTTTGACAAATTACCAAAACCAGTTATTATCAGTTATTATTAGTTAGTATCAGTTATTAATGTTGACTCATCATGTCAGCAGTAATTAATTAACATTATTTAATAAAAATTATCACTGTGTTCCTGAAGCTGATGGGACGGTCAGCACTGCACAGAGTTACCCATCATGCATCTGCCCCGTACAACGCTCTACAAAGCATTTTAGACAACCACTGCACCCTGTTGTGACATATTGTAACAGAAAAAAATATTCTTTCACTCTACCCCACAGCAAATATTTTCCAAATTTTCCCCATAAATGGTCAAAGAAAATTCTTATTAATGAGTGTTTTGAAGTTGGGACATCGAGATAAAAGTCGAGAGCCATTGCAGAAGGAAATGGGCACAACAAGATGACATAATTAAAAGTAATGGAAATATGGCATTTATATTTGTGTCACGTATTAATTTAATAAACATTACAGTCCTCGTTGCTCCACACAGATCGGATTTTCGCTGCTATTTTTTATGTCTTTAGTCGACGATTAAGTCACATGATTCATGAAACTCATGATCATGAAATCTGTTTCGTTTGCACTTTGTCGCATTTCGCTTTTATTGATACACCAACTTTTTCACCTCAGCCAAGCGTAAAGATGTTTTTGTGATATTTTGGTATTTTTTTCTCATATTCTTTGAGGGTATTTCAACTTAAGGAGGTTTTTTTATGTGCAAATTGAAAATGTGAATAAAACAGGTGGTTGGAAACTTGTTATTTCATACATTTGATATACAGGTATACTGTTATGGTTTATACAAGTATTGGAAAACTATTATATAATGCTAATTGAAAAGAGTTTGTTTTACATCTCTATTGCCTTAAAAAAGGTGGCCTGATTAATGTTAGTACAGTGACTGACGTTAGACTGATACATTTCTTTCTGGTGCAGAAGTTTAGAGGGCAAGTTGTCAGTGTTTTGAGTGCTTGACAAGCAGCCTGAGAGTGAATTAAACTGGATGCCTGTGTTGTCTTTGTAGAGGGTGCTCTCTCTCTCTGTCTCTCTCTCTCTCTCTCGAATCACTGGTAGCTTCTAACACCTTGGTCTCGGGCGAGTGGAATGCACTGTCTGTAAAAGTGTGTGTGTATGTGGGGGTTACTCTCCCACAGTGCTGAACAGAAATCAATTAGTATGGTGAATGTGTGGGGAGCGAGTCCCCCTCAACCCCTTTGTCATGGTGTGTGAAACAGCTGCTACCACTGAATACTTACACCTCACACAGCAACTCACACACACACACACACACACCACTGGAGGCTGAACAGCAGTGGACACAGCACACACACAGCGGGGCAATGAAGAGGGGTAATATTGTGTAATTAAGGATTCCTTTCAGGCCGAGGGAGAGTTCAAATAGAGCTGTTTGTCCGGCCAGATAGAGTGAAAGCTCTGCACCTCCGCGTGTGTGTACACGAATACACGTACATGTGTGTTGGCGTCCTGAGCCAGGACCACAGAGACATTAATCATTAGTGAAATTACCTTCCTACACCCCTCTGCCCCCCCCACCCCCCTTTATCAATAAACCAGCACCCTGAGAATGGGCAAACACTTGTTCACTCCTCTCTCTCTCTCTCTCTCTCTCTCTCTCTCTCTCTCTCTCTCTCTCTCTCTCTCTCTCTCTCTCTCTCTCTCTCTCTCTCTCTCTCTCTCTCTCTCTCTCTCTCTCTCTCTCTCTCTCACTCATAAACACACACACTGTTGTCATCCTTTCCTCCTCTCGTCCCGTTGTCTTTGGCAAAATGAGAGATTCGCTAGTTTCCCGAACCACCCAATTCTTTTTTCTTTCTTTCTTTCTTTCTTTCTTTTTTTTTAACCCCTCCCATCTATCCACCGTTGCCATGGCATTTAACAAATTATTGCAATTACCCTCGTCATGCAGGTCGCCCCTGGAAACGGGCTGAGGGGCAAGAGAAGAAAGGGGGAGGGAGAGAGAGAAAGGGTGAATGAAGACCAGAGAAGGTGATAATCCTGTTTTGAACAAAAGGTCAAATTGTTGAATAGAGAAGCTTTGATTAAGCGGAGGAGGTACAAAGTGGAACCATTTGAGCTCTATTCACTGTGTGTGTGTGCACAAGTGTGTGTGTGTGTGTGTGTGTGTGTGTGAGTGTTTGTGAAGTAGACCGATTTTAGGTCTTTTCACTTTAGAGCTGGAAGTGTTGACTGCTGAAGCACAAAAAACCAGTAAGAGCTCTTCCGTGTGTGCGTCAGGTAGATTCCACTGGTACAGGAGTCGTGTCAGAGATGCTTCTCCGCTGTGTCGACATTAACAATGGAGCTGAAACAATTTGTCAATTAGTTGATCAAGGAACATTAATCAGCAACTGTTTTAATAATCAGTTAATTATTTCTCATTTTTAAGCAAAAACGCCCAAAATTCACTTCTCAGATGTGAATATTTGCGGGTTTTTATTGTCTCATTATGAAAGTAAAGTGAAGATTTTGGTCGCACAAAACAAGCAATTTGAACACGTCACTTTGAGTTTAGGGAGTTTCTTGACACTTTGTAGACCAAACAATTAATCAATTAATTAAAAATAATTGAAGAATTGAAGAAGAAGAATTGAGAAAATAATTGGCAAAATTATTAGTTAAGAAAATAATCGCTAGTTTCAGCCCTAATTAACAATATGTAATAATAAGTAAAAAAAAAAAATAGCAATCAAAGATAGAAGGATTAATGGAGGTATGAAGGTTCAGACTAGGGCTCTGACTAATGACCTGTCAGTTATTGATCAATGAATCGTTTAATCATTAACTTATCAAGAAATGGTGAAAAATGCTCATCGCAATATCCCCCCGGAGTCAAAGCTGACGTCTTCAGATTACTTGTTCTGTTTGACCAACGGTCCAGAAGAAGTGTTTTGCTTGACGAATGACTTCAACATGTAATTGTTGATCAGAATGTCATAATTGATTAATCAGCTAATCGTTTCAGCACTAGTTCAGACTGATTTCTGCGAAACGGTTGCAAAAAAAGTAAGGAGTTCCAAGGTCGAAAGTGTCAGCACCCAAACCAACGAATAATTCAGAATGATCACCGTTCAATCATAAAGAACAGAAATAAGAGGATGGTAAAGTATCTGACCCCAAACCGGAAGACTGTAGCAGATTAGAGAGGTCTTAGAGGAGAGGACAGCGTCTAAAAAAAAAAATGCACAGACAAAGAAGAAGGAGAGAGAGGGTATATTTCGTTGTGGGCCCTGTCGTGGCCTGGTCTTGCCTCTGTTTGGTTAAATTATGTGGAACTCATTTGACGTCTGCATTCAGTGTGTCAGGTATCCACTGCTATAATTATGCAATTATGAGTCTTTATTCTCTCACGTCAGACTGTACACCCCCACCCGCCACCCTCGCTCCGGCGAAATGCCTCAATTAGATTTTTTTTTTTTTTTTCTTTTTCCCTCCCCCTACCTCGCTCCTTGTTTTTAGTCCTTTCTTAGTTTCTATGAAGCTCACATAGGTCTGCTTCACTTAATCTCAATTTAATTATTTATTTATTTATTTATTTTTTTTTTGGTGCGTGGATTCTGGGTCACAGCAGCAGAGCAGAAGGGCATTGTGGGTAGTTTTTTCCCCCCTCCTTTCAACTTTCTCAGATGTTTGTGTCTCAGGCATTTGAGTCTTTAATGTGTGTCGTATTAATTCATTTTAATACACGTGAATGGGGGAAAAGATTAATATGTTTGTGCTAGCACTGAATGTGTGTGTGTGTGTGTGTGTGTGTCCCATGGGAACAGCACTGTATGCCGAGGCTTGTGTCATAAGAAATACACACAAACAAAAGATGTAGATCAAACAGTCTCCCATTGGAAAAACACACTCTCATACTCACTATCTCGCTCCAGTGTGAGCCATTGTCCCGCACGTGTTTTTATCAGAGACAGTGGTGGAGCAGTCTCATTTCCCATGATGCTCAGCTCTTTGCACAAGAGCAGCTGAGGTGTTTAGATAATTAGTCCTGGAGCTGGGGTTTGTGGGTAAAGCTGTGAACTCTGGGACTTTCTAATTGATTTGGGACATATGTGTGTGTGTTTGTGTGAACGTGTGTGTTTGGTTTTCATTTAGAGAAGATTGGCTTGGTGTGTGTGTGTCTGTGTCTGTGTCTGTGTGTGTGTGTGTCTGTGTGTAGATTAAATGAAGCACTCCCCTTCCTGTCTACGCCTAAATCTCCTGTCTTAGTTGCGTGAAAAATGAAGAAAAGTCGTAAAAGTATATACAGTAACACACACAGTTTGTTCTAAAATCACATATGTGTCAGGTTTACATATTGTACACAATAAATCAGTCATGTACGGTTATAAATTGGATCATTATTAGTTGTTAAACCTTAAAGGATTGCGGAAAAAGTTTGGAATTACAGAAAAAAACTTGAAAATTGCAGATTGGGTTGTTGATTTCACAAAAAAAGTCTGATAAGCTTTGGAAAAGTGATTATTATTCAAATATACGGACAAGGAATACAATCAACAATAACAAAGTAGTAATATTATGCTTTTCCAGCTGTACAGTGCCATGTGTCACAGCTTGTCTTGGGGCTGTTGACACAGGGTGGTTCAGTATCTGTTGTCATCGTTGTACCTATAAAGTGAATCAGCTGATAAGTACAAATATAAAAAGGTAAAGTAATTGATTGCACAAAATAAAGATATTCACCCCCTTTGGCATGACGCGTATCGATTGTCACCGGTGCAGCCACTTTTTCTTAGAAGTCACACAGAACATTGAATGAGAGTCATCTGTGTGTAATCAGGTGTGACAAGTGATTTTAGGTTAAATACCAGAAGTCAGACCTTCTAGATGTGGGTGTAAGTAATTTTTTTGGGGGGGAGGGGGTTTAATCACTGGGTAGGGTAGCGTTAATGCAACAAAATAAGAAATATTAAAAAAAAAACAAACAAGTATAATGTTCTTGACTGCCCAAGTAAGAGTCCAGACCTCAGTCTAGTCAATAATTAGTGGCAGGAATTAAAAAACACTGTTGTTCACTCACTATTGCAAGTTGACAGACTTTGAACAGTTTTGCACAGAACAATTAGGGGAAATGTTAATGTTAAGGTGTGTTAAGGTGATACAAACCCATCCACAAAGACTCAAGGGTGTAATTGCTGCCAAAGGTGCCTTTGATAAATATTGACATTAACAGGATGAATAATTGCAATGATTAAAACGGTCATTCAGTTTTATAATATAGTTAATTTCAATCCATTTGTAGAGCTTTGCTTCACTTTGACATCAAGTCTGTTTCTGTTGGTCAGTGCCAAAGCTTAATTACATACAATCTGAATTAAAGTTTTAAAACATGAATAAGTTCATGTGAAAAGGATTTTTTTTTGTTTTGATTAACACTATAAATATTCAAATAACTATACATGAGCATGTTTAGATTTGTTTTACCGTTTTTCTCTTTTTCGTTTGCACTTTTAATGCACAACATATAAGCTTCAGCAACATTGCTAAGTTCATTTTTGTGCTTGTGTGTGTTTCTATGTTTCTCTTTGTAAACTGCAGTGGATACATGTACATGGTTGGTTCCTGTGCAGTGAAAAATGCTTTTTTTTTTGTAACGGCATAGTCACCTGTTTATTTTTTTTTGCTGCTGCTCACAACTGATCAGGAGATTAGATAAAGACAACCGAAAATCAATCAGAGAAACACGACATGCCTGTATGTGTGAGAGGGGCATAGAAAGACAGGTGCAGTGGTTTTAAGGGGGTTCATTTTGAGTGAATGGAAGGAAGGAAGGATGGATAGATGGAGGAAAAGAAGCAAAGGCGTTGATGGCGGTGGGTCTTATGCTCTGTCATTAGTTGGGCATTAACCCCCTCCCCTTTAAACCCCCCTTAGTAATGACAGGGCATAAGAAGCAGAGAGGGTGGAGGGGTCTGGAAGAATACGGGGGAGATTGAGAGGGTTAGACCACAGCACCTGCCTAGGGTCACTAACTCATCCCAGGGGGTCCTAACTACTGATGTTTTGGCTGTCCACCGCTCTGCCTGTCTGACGAGTACTTACGGAGCAGGACCCCGACACACAGCAGCTGAAGATACATTCAAATGTAAAGAGAGAGAGAGAGAGAGAGATAGGAGGGTGTCACATGTAAACCTCTTTCTGCCCGTCTCTGGCAGTTGTTTCTATTTTACAAACACCTCCATTTCTTTCTCTGAGTACTTTTCTTTTCAGTTTTGTTGTGCAGAATTAGAGCGGCTAAATGGAAGCAACAATTTTCAGCAAAATTTCTTCATTACCAGAAAACAATTTTTAAAGTGTGTAGAGGCAACAAACGTTTTTTGGGGGGGTTTGTCAATTTTTTAAGAACACCTCTATCGACAAAGTAAATGGCGAATTGAACACAGTTTATAAATAGGTAATCACACACAGGCTAGTAAAGGCTGCTAAGAATGTTTTCTGACACATTGTTTTTTTTTTCTATGTTCAGGGAGTCTATAATTCATCTGATTGAAATATGCCTTGCTTTTGTGTGTTTTTAATGTTCTTCTCCATTTAAAAAAAGAAAAAGATGTTTTGCTTATTTTCACTTCACTTGGATGTTTGATCTTTCACCTTATAGTTTGAAATGGTGGTTTTGCAGTGTTTTGTTTCTTCACGTCACAGCTTTAAACTGAGGAGAAGCTTTTTGATGTCACAGATGTGTTCCAACTCATCAAAAGTCTCGCAAAGGGCAGATATTTTGTTATTTAATGACATAAAGTTTGATCAAACTTCACAGCTGCTGGAGGTAAAATTGGAATCCGATGTGTGTCACTTACAGGGCTGGTTGGTGTGTGAGGACCAGGCCTGTCAGAACAGGACCAGACGTCTGCCCATCGCCTTCTCCCGCCACGGACCCATCTGCCCCGCCTGCACCAGGGCGACCCTCAGACCCGAGGTAACGCACACAAAACTGCAACGTCTCGCACACTCTGAGCTAAAGTTGAGATGAAACTACACACCAACGCACATTTTATGAATTCTGTATGTTTTGTCCAGGTGATGGTGCTATGGAGCTGAAGTCTCCGCTCTCATATGTACTGTACATCTCTACTCATTAGTATCACATTTCATCATGCATAGATATAGATCATCTTCTCTTTTTGCCTTCCAGCTTCTCTGTGTGTGTGTTTGTGTGTGTGTGTGTGTGTGAGACAGTGCACACAAACGCCTGCCTTCATGTGTTTGTAAGGCACTAAGAGCTGGATGGTAGTTTAGCCATTAAAAGCATCTGTCTGTCAGGTGCTGGTAGCCGCATTATGAACACTTTGTTAGCTTGACCACTGGATTTAAAAGAAACACTCTCCCTTTCAATTTGAGCGTGACGGCTCAATCAATTTTTTGTCCTCTTTTTTTTTCTCTCTCTCTCTCTCTGTCCCCATTCTTACTATTCCTGTCTCAACCCTCGCCTTAACTCTCCCTTGTCAATTTTTTTTATCTTGTGTCCTCTGCTCCTATCTGCCCCCACCCCCCCACCCACCACCACCACCTCCTTCACCGAGATGCTTTGCTGTGTCTGGTTCTGTGGCGACAGGTTGTAAACCAGAAGCCCTATTTCTGCTGTCACTGTGGCCACTTAGGAGGCCATTGCTGCGTCTGAAGGCCGTGGCACTTTAAACTGCGGGCTGAATAAAACATTTAACTCTCTGTGCTCACTCGTGCACCCTTTCTCTGCCCTAAAATCTGTAGCCTTTCTTCATTTTACCTGCTCACTCCTCTGTCATTTTTACATACATCTATGGAAGACTGATGATAACGATGACAGCAGCAGACTTTATCTGCAAAGTTAACAAGTTGCTTTACGTGAAGATGTAAAATAGAGTAAATAAAATAACAGAAAGTAGTTTAAATGAATATGTGAGAACAATACAATACGTAAGAAATATAAAAGAAAATACTTTGCTTCTCTCAAATCAGAGGTGTCATTATCCACTAGTATCCACCAGCAGGTGGCTAGGATGATATGTTCACTGCAGTAACCTCAAAGGTTAAAGAGGTTCATAAAGGAGAGGAACAAGCTGAACTGGTGGAAGAATTTAAATTGTACGCAGTGTTGCCCATAACAGAGTAAAAATTGAAATGAATGAATTGAAATCCATCATTTAGGCTGCTTGGATGAGAATTCAGAACACAGTACTTGTGTGGTTTCCTGATTCTTTTGCAGTGCTGCACCTAAAGGGGGAGCTGACAAAAATGCTTCATATACAGTACGTGCTCATGTCATGTGGGAACAGACTCAACAAGATGCGAGTGTTTGTGTGAACAACTTAAACCACAACCTCAACTTGCTATTGTTGTAAAAGAGGGTTTTCTTCTTTCATTTACTGCAGAGTAATCTACAGGAAAGTTTTGCTTTAATGCCAAGTATATGTAGACAACTGAAATATGAAATAATGGACAGGACAAAGAAATAAAAGTAAAATTTAAATGCCTTTTTAAAATATTTAATTATTTCTATAGAACAGATTTTCATTGATTTTATGTATTTATTAAGTAAAAACTGAGCCAGTCTTTAATATTTAGTCATATATATTTAGTTGAAAGGGCTGAAACCTAGCAATACAGCAAGCATCTGCCCTGCTGCAGAGTCCTGAAGCAAGACATTTAAACACCAATACTGACCTCTGATCTCTCTCTGGGAGGAGAAAGATGAACAGAGATTTTCCTTCCACGGGTTAAATATTACATGAATCACATGAGGCTAACATTGACTTTTCAGTATTAGGTAACAGTGTTGTGTAAATCAAGCCAGTACATGGAGATTAATAGCCCAGCGGCTCGCATATTAAATTGCTGCCAATTATGCAAAGTACTCAAGAGGCCATTCATGGCTGTTTTGAGCCGGCGGTAGATAGACTGCGCTCGAGCAAGTAGAGGAGAAGACGAGGCAGCCGCCAGTCCCCACTGAGAGGTCGTCTTTGTTTTAAAGTTTTGGTTCATTTCTGCACATGATCACTTTGGCTACGTCCTCTTTCAATATCATCTGCCAATATCAGTGTAGATAATCAAGCTAATATGATTCATGACTGAGCCAAAGACAATCAGGGTGTTTTTTTTTCTTTCTTTCTTATGCACGCCGCACTAGAAATTTAAAAATGTTTCGTTTTTTTTTCCTGCCCTGCTGAAAAACACTTGTTTGTGCCAGAGCTTCTGTAAAGGAGCGTCTTGTTTGTGACTCTCTGTTCCCTTTTTCTCTCTTGCATCATGGTACATTTACCATCTCTGTGGGTGCTGCCTCTGCTCTCTTCTCCTCCCTCCATCCATCTCTCTCACTCTGCCTCTTCCTTTTTTTTTTCTCCCTCCCTCCTCTCTCTCCCTCCCCTCTCTCTCTCTCTCTCTCTCTCTCTGGACACAGATTCAGAGCGTGATCTGATCTCCATGTAATGGGAGAGTAATAGGCACTCTGCCTTGATTGGTTGGTAATTTGGGGGAGTTATGCACAGGTGCAATTTGTAATATTTTCACTAAATTAAATTTCTTTCTCTTCCTCTCTCCCTCGCTCTTCATCTCTCCCTCTCTCTCTCCTCTCCCTCCCTCCACAGCGCTTAACTCAAATAGGCTATTTTTTTTTTTTTCTCACCCTGTCTGAAATCTCTGTCCTGACTTTCCTTTTCTTTCCCCTTTTTATTCACTGCTTTCTTCCCCTTGCTCCTTTCTTTTCATTTTCTCTCTCCCTCCCCTCCCTCCTTAGCTCTCGCACCCATTCTCTCTTCTCCTGGCTTGCTCTTTCTCTCCCCCTCTCACCCTCCTTTTCTGTCTCTCTCTTTTTCTCCCCTCGCTTTATTGATGTACGCTCAGGCGCCCATTAGAGCTCCCTTTTTCCCTCTAGTGGAAATTGCAGCATGTTAATTTTCACACAAATTACGGCAATAGCAGGTATCTCTATTTGATACATTATAGCGGGAGCAATCAGAGATAATTGAGTGCCTTTCAGAGGGAGACGGCTGCATTCACTGCCGGCTCAAAGCTGCCCCATTATCGCCTAATCGCTCTTTAAACACTGAATTTTGCCGAACAAAAATTCTTGTCATAATTTTGCTTAAGTGTATTTGGAAATCACAGTCCTTTGAGCGAGAATAATTGAAATCAAATCCCTTTCACTGGAGCTGACATTTCTACATTTCCCCCCAATTGAAATTAATTTCAAAAATTGAGCATGAATATCTTCAAATAGCAGGCAATTATGCCTTTCAATGGGGAGAAATTACCGGTGCTGAATCGTTCGAGGCTTGCGGGCGAGAGCACCAGTTAAATGCCTTTGTTTCCTGCCGTGTTTGCCTAGTAAAGATTTACATATATTGACTCATTATGGTGTCTTGTGAAGCTGATCGGCGTGACTACCACAACCGGCAATAACGCTCATCGCATCTAAAAAGCTCAAGAGTTTTAAAGCCTCGTGGCCTCACAGCTGAGGAAAAATGTATGTTTGTTTCTCTTGGTCTCCCTCCCTTTCTCACTCCCTCTCTCTTTCTGCAGCTGCGGTTTTGCGAGGGTTGGATATTGTAGGTTTGGTATTTACAACGCATGTTTGTAGCTAAGCCGTAGAGGAGTTACAGGAGAAAAGTGTGCAACGCCGGGGCCTTGTTTGTGTCTGGCGCTGCGATATTTTCATCCGCTATATCCATGTCAAGGCATTGAATAGTTGCCTGCGTACTTTCCATCCACTATAAACCCAGCATGTTTTTGTTTTTGTTTGGCCTACCGTACTGTCTCTCTCTCTCTCTCTCTCTCTCTCCTCACATACACACGGAGACATATCGTCTGACTGACTACCTTTTCATTACCTGCTTCAGTGGTGTACTTGAGCGACAGTATAGTGCGCAAAAGTTCTTTGGAGGTCGGATGCGTGTGTGTGTCTTTGTGTTTTTGTGCATGTGTGTGTCTCCCTAAAAGATAGAGACAGGTGTTTTTAGACTCAGAGGAAGTCTTGAGTGCTCGTTTTATTGTGTGAGCCATTTTAGACTGTTGCTCTGTGATTTGGATCAACTTCTATGGTTTAGATTTTTCTTTATTCTATACATCCTGTCTCCATTATCTCTCTCTCTCTCTCTCTTCCCTTACACACACATATACACTTTCCCCATTTCCTTTTGGCTTAACTGTGTTTGTGCATGTGTACATGTGCTGGGATGTGTATATGTGTGTCTGTGCGGGGGGGGGGGGGGTGGGAGGGGGAGGAGGAGGAGGGGAGAGGAGTCAGTTGGGGAAGAGGGAGGCAAAGGAGCAAGGGGTACGAGGTGGGGGGTGGGGGGGGGGGTCCTACGCTCCCGGGAGAGAGGCAATTTCACAGCTGGTTTGCTCCTTAGGCAGTCAGGCTGAAAATGCTGCAGATTTGTGGAGCAAATTGAAATGGTGTCAGTGCAGGAACAAAGCGCCGAGCTGAATGACGAGGTAGGCGTGTGTGTGTGTGTGTGTGTGTGTGTGTGTGTATGTGTGTGTGTGTGTGTATTGCAGTGTGTACGTTCGAGGGAGAGAGTGAGGTGGGGTTGAGGGGCTCTAAATTCAATAACAACCCTGTAACATTTTAGCCACGCCTTTCTGACACCTGTCAGTCAATCAATAAGCAGCGACTGGCCCGCCCACAATCAGCGTTATATTGTTTGAATGTGAGTGATGTGTGCTTGCGTGTGTGTGTGTGTGTGTGTGTGTGTGTGTGTGTGTGTGTGTGTGTGTGTGTGCATGTGTGTGTGCGCGTGTGTGTGTGTGTGTGTGTGTGTGTGTGTGTTTTATTTTCAAGAGGAAGAAGTGGTGTGCGGTGTTTGTGCCGACCGAGCTTGTTCAACCTTGGCAACCGTAACCGAGGCTCCATTATGGGTTGTGCATGGTTTGGTTGTTGACTAGGCAGTGCATCAGCGGTCAACAGCTGTGCGTGCCATGTGGGCAGCCATAGAGAGCCATTAAACACACACACACACACACACACACACACGCTCACATTCACACGTCACATAGTTTGCATTTAGTTGCATTAGATACTCTTGCCACTTGATTATGCCACAGCAGTAAAAACTGAAATTAAAATTACGCACATTGCCGATTGGCAGGTATAATGGGCACACACAAGCTCGCTTCACTCAAACACACACACACACACACACACACACTCAAATACTGACACACAGAAATTGTCAGGGGATTCTTCCTGGTGGTAATAATAAAGCACTCGGCGCACACCTGATGGCAGTGTGGGGTCGGGGCTTAGCGTGCCCTCTCCAGCGTAGCAGGGAAATGACGAGCCAATAACTGCAATTAAACATGCAGTATAATGGCTAATCAAATTGACAGCCTCGGCTGTTCGCATGCCTCTCTCACAATGGCTTATCACAACAAACTATTATGAGGGAGGGTATTTCAGGCCTGATCCCCTCTTTTCTTTCTCTCTCTCTCTCTCTCTCTCTCTCTCTCTCTTCCTCACTGTCTCTGATTCTCCCCATCTCTCACTTCTTTCTGTATCTTTACCCTTTTCTCTCTCTTTTTTTATTTTTCCCTCCCACCTCTCTGTCTTGCTCATCCTCTCCTTCTCTCTCTCGCTCTGGCAGGCTGTCGTGTTGCTCCAGTTAATTGCAGTGGAGATTAACAAAGCAAGCAAATTTGTTTTCTTGCTCTACTGTGTCACACAGAGGAAGGGAGATGTTTTCAGGGAGGGATAGTCGCACGAGCGGGGTGCACATTTGTAGAGTCACATTCGATCTACCTGTTTCACAAACTGGTAAACCGGGTTTATTAATCTGTTTTGGGTGTTTGGTTTTTTTTTGTCTTGTTATGATGTTGACTCTCCAGCCTCATTAGACTAAAATATGGACATTAATAACTTACTAATGCAAACAGGGAATAACAAATTAGCCATGTTGGTGAGTTACTGTATCCAACAAGTGGTGACATACTGTATGTGTTTCTGTATCAGAACAGGAACCTGACTATTATCTTAACTTAGGAGTTTTCATGCATTTAGAGCTGCAAGTAGATCATTTTATTATCAATCTGATTATTTTCTCAACTGTTTCATCATTTTTGTCAAAAGGTCAGAAAGGTCTTGGACCAAGTGCCTGAAAGCCAATGATATTCAGTTTATCAAATAAGACAAAGAAAAGAAGCAAATTACGACATTTCAGAAGCTGGAACCAGCAAAAGTGAGGCATTTTTTGCTTTTTAAAATGACTCTAACAATTAATTTTCTGTCAATCAGCTAATCATTTCAGCTCTACACACACAATTCAAAGACAGTCACCCACTTTGTGAGTATGGTAGTCACACCAGAGACATAGAAATGAAGCCTGAATGAGCTTTTTTCTGTGAAATCAGAAACCAACAAGTCTATCACTTGTTTTTGATCACCTAAATAGATTGTAATCGTTTTAATAGCAGTTTTTATTTAGATTTTTAGCCAACAATGGTTTCCTTGCAGGCACTGGTTCGTTGGCACATCCGAGTCATTAGCACAACTAGGAGGCTGATGTGAACTTTTTCTCCCACTCAGCCGCTCATATTTATGGTCTGTACAACATGACGTTAGTAGAGGAAAAAAATGGAGATGATAGGAAGGTGGGACTGTAAGAAAGTGGGTACAGGTTTGCTGTTTTACATGATATGAGGGACACACAAAATCTTGACATGACCTCAGTGAAGCTTTTAACATAATTTTCATCAGAGTGTGCGGCAGGTTTTGTGTTTTTTTGTTGTAGTACTGAAGGTTTAATCTGTGTTTGTCTGTGTTTGTTCTCTCTGCAGTACTCTGAGAAGGCCCTGTACAACCAGCTGTGCTTCTACAGGTTCATCTTTGACTGGGACTACGCAGTTGCCAAAGTACTACCGAGTGATGAGAGAAGTAAGATTATGCACACACACATGCATGTTGCTGCTCTGTTAGGACTTTTACCCAAATTTCAAAAGCCTCACTCCTTGCTACAGGATTTCACTCTAAAGTTTTTGCAGTGTTGGTTGCAAAAACAGGCTTGCTTTTAAATTTTTTATCATATTTTATTCATTTTTTTCCCTCCCGGTTTTTGTTATTATTCTGCCGTACCGCCTTTTGGAAGTGAAATCAAGTTACTAGAACTGCTATTGAAGTTTGAATTTTGATGCCCTAACAATGCTTCTTCACAAATACACAAACAACATAGCATTAGCAATCAATGCCTCAACGTAAACCTTTTACCCAGGCTGCACTTACAATATTCACCAATGATGTGACACACACACACACACACACACACACATAAGTAGGGGAGTATGGGCATTGGATATGGGGAGGGGGGTTAAGGACATTCAGCTCTTCGAGTCGACAGCCCTAATTTAGGAGACGGATTCAATCACACACACATACAGAATGCAAAACGCTCCAATCACTGGAAGAAAGAAGGAAAGAGCCCTCCATCGCTCTCCCCCTACCCTCACTGTCCATCTCTATCGCTTTCTCTCCTTTGCTCTCTCTCTCCTTTCTCTCTCTCTCTCTCTCTCTCCCTCTCTTGGACAGGCACTCGTTTGGCTGTGTTGATTGAAAACAGGTTTTAGATTTGGGGAAATGATAGGGGGAGTAATGGGAGCGCTGACGAAAGGATAGCCCTTCTCCTATAATGGGACATGGAGCGTATATTTCCCCCCTTGGACTCAAATAGACGCTACTCCAGCGCTCTGGGCGCGCTCAGTAGGCGTCAGCCACAAGGCCTCTTTACCCATAGTTCTCCCTGATTGATGTCACTTGATTAGAAAGGGCCGCTGGGCCGAGTGATTTATTTATTTGATTAAATATTTATGTATGTATGTTATTTATGTATGTATGCCTGAATGCTGCGAGTGTGTGTGCCAGCCAGGACCCAAGTGAGGCAGCGAAAGAGTGAGACAGCAGAGGTAAATATAACGTGTAATCAACAGATGACCACTCAGAAGATGGAGGGAGCTGAAATAGAGGGATTGGACCAGTGTAGAAGAGGGAGGGGGTGGGGGGGTACTAACATGATTATAGCCTCCATTTTTGCTTTCTTTTATTTCTGTCTTTGCCCAGATGCAAGAAATCATCGCCAATCAATTCTTGACTCTCCTCTTTTCTTTATGTTCCTGCTCTTTGCAGTGTTTTTGATCTGCTCCGGGCTTTCTCTTCCTGAGTTTCTGTCTTATTTTGTACAACACAATACAGCCAAGCGCAATAACATTTCAGTTATTGCTGTAGATCAGTGATTCGCAATCTTTTTCGCTCATGAGCCCTTAAAATGCTGTGAGCAGTTCAACTAAAAGAGTCATTTTAGCTTCTTTGTTTGATTTGAGTAATTGTTTGAGGCCTACGGAGGTAAAAACTGTATTTCACAAGAATAAAACAAAGAGAAGTTTGAAACAATTAGCATGTTGGGAACTCAGCATCTCAGTACAGGACCTTATAAACAGTATGGACATTTGACAAACATTAGAAAGCAGGTTTATCATTACTATTTGTTTCTTTCAAGTGGGTAGCTCTGAAAAGTGAAGCCAATGCGGAAAGGACTGAAACCTGCATTCTCTCTAATTGCCATTAGGGGGCGACTCCAGTGGCTCCCAAAAGAAGTCCGATTGTGTGGAAGTCTATGAGGAAATGACCCTACTTCTCATTTGATTTATTACCTCAGTAAACACTTTCATAATGAGTTTATGGTCTCAATTGCTAGTTTCAAGTCTTCTTCAACACAGCATGATATTCATTTTGTAAATTATGGTCCAATTTAGAGTAAAATAGACAATAAAGCAGGGTATGTCTTACAGCGTGTCTACGTTGTGATTGACAAGTCACTGCCACAACGACAGTATTAGTTAGGTAACATGACCAAAGCATAACTCCAGATTCACAGAGTGTAGGCGTAGCCATAGCCATCGCTATTTCAGTGTATTTTAGTTCATTGTAACATTTGGTCGCCTAAAAAAGTTTTGTTCAGTGTTTCCTTGTACCAAAAGACCCTCTAAGTAGTCGGATGTTCAGTTTTTCCAGTAAGGACATTTTGTTTTAATGGTTTTAAGCCTGTTTTTTGCAAGTGAAAATTAGCATTAGCATTAGTATTATCACAGTTAACCATAGACTGTAAATACCTTGTGCTAAACAGGCTAGCAGCTAGCGTTAGGGTCAGTTCCACCCTCTTGTCCAAATATAGTCACTTCTGGCTCCACAAATCCAAGATGGCGATGGTCAAAATGCAAACTCGAGCCTTCAAAAACAGTCCACAAAACCATGGGTGACGTCACGGTGGCTACGTCCATTTTTTTTTTTTTTTTTTTAATAGTCTTTGGTTTCTTTCCATGTTTAGACTTATGTGTTCTGTGTACATCTGTGTTTAAGCCACAGTAGATGGCAGAGGAAGGTGTACTGACCATCAGCTTGTGGTTCAGCATGAGTTTCTTCTTGCAATGTTAAGAAGTGTATCTCAGTAAACAGTAGAAAGTCACAGATCAGGGGAAATGAAGGATAAAAAGGTTTTCGAGGGGTTGGATCATCCACCAGCTGGGGGTCTTAACCACTACATCCAGACACCACTGTGTTTACTTGTTACTGGCTCCGTCAGTCGAGAAGCAACAACTTCCTTCCGGCGCTTTGTTCCCGCACTTCCTTGTTTAGTTTCTAAACACTAGTCCTCGACTTTCCATGCATCATCCCCCAAAAACTGTTTAAGAGACAGACAGGCCTTACAAGACGGCAGATTCTGTGGCATCACACTCACACAGGCAGGCGTGCAGACCCTTTCAATTTTGCGCACAGAGTACATCGCGGAGGTAACTAAATCGATCAAAAAAAGATTCCCTTCAGAGCATCTGGGCATCACCGCTGACCCCGACACCATACTCAACGCTTCTCGCTATCCGGGTGCTGACAGCGTGTTAGAGAGCTAAAGACTGGATGCTTTGGAGCGCGTCTGTGACCACTACGGGTCACAAAGAGGTGCAGCTGCGCCACTGGTGCACAAAAAGCGCATGCTGCAGGGTTTCCTCCCGGTGAAGCGAGTGCTAGCAGGATCTGGAAGTCCCACATTCATAGAGTCTTGCCAACTTCTGATCACTTCCCTGGGAGAAATTAAAAATTTGGCTGAAGCGGCGCTGGTAATTCCAGTCTCCAGTGTCGCAGCAAAGACGCAAAATCTAATGACAATCGCCTCTGCAGCGATGTGTCCCTTGATGTGTTTGATTACGCACGAGCGAGCACCCAGTTTAAATCCATGTGGATCAGGAGGAAGGTTTGAGCTCAGTCTAGTCTACAGCAGGTCAATTTAGTTTAAGTCATATTTTAATAGCAGTTTTCTAATGTTGTAAATGTGCATTGTTCGTATTTGCCTGTTAAAGCTCAATGGCCACAATGTTTTTAGCGGCCTCGCTGTCACTGCGGGAAAAAATGTTGTGTTGACATGAGAAGTGACCGCACGTCAGTGTCTGTTCATCTTTGCTCTCCATAAATAAATAAATGCATACTGTATAAGCTTGTTCTATAAATTAATGATTAAAAATGAAAATGAATGAATGAAAACAAAAGCTATTAAATAGGCCTATGTGTTATTATCATAGAAAAATTAAAATGACAGGTAATAATAGATGATGACGGAATTTTTATGACCCTGTCTGTCAAAATGACGGACAATGAGAAAGTCTAATGTGACCACTGACTGGTAGATGAAAAAATCTGTTATGGAAATCTTGAGCTCGTCAATTCAGAAATATCAGGGGCCTTAGATGTCTTATGCAAGAAAATTAAGGAGACATGGGTCCAGTCAAAGTGTATTCCTGACACAGTGAGCGCTACTCCGGAAAACTGTCAGCATGCATGGTTATACTTCAGATAAGGATTTGCTTCCCAGACAGCTAGACAAAACATAACACCAAGAAGAAAGGAAGAAAGGTACAGCTTGACCTAAGAGAGGCCAGCTGGATAATATGGAAAATTTCTTCACAAAATCCACCGGCCAAGCATATTTTTACCAGCCAACATGATAAATTTCCTTTATGTGTCACATAAACATTTGTTTCAGTACATTTAATCTAACTATAAAGGAAGGACTCTGTATGTATGTATGTATGTATGTATGTATGTATGTATGTATGTATGTATGTATGTATGTATGTATGTCCTTTGCATATCTTGAGCACCGTTCATCCGATCAACTTCACACTTGCCGGGTGTATTGCTTAGGACCCAAGGAAGTGCACTGTCGAATTTGGAGTAATATGGACATGTTTATTGTTAAACTTTGAATAAACGAGCAAGGTGTTGAAGTGGTGACCGTTTTCCGCTGCGGGAGTGGAGCATTTCTCTGAATCTGGAAATGAATTTGGATTCGTGATTGGATATTCTTACTCGGGATAAAATTTGATGATTTGGAAATTGCATAGGGCCTAACTGGAAATGGCTAACTGAGGTGCGTAATAGTCAAATAACGACCGAAAATATCAAGTCTCTGCATGAGTTGCTTTCACCAAAATATATTTGTTTCTGATATTTTTGTACTCCATAATAATAAAACTGTAAGTATGAGAACAGCTGGTGATCAGAGCTGTACAGTGAGGCAGAGAAAAGTTTTTGCACCTGGTGTGCTCTAAAAAGAGAATAATAGACAGCGAAAACACAGCTTTTAATCAAGAATGGACAGACTATTAGCTACTTCCCATGCACAGTTCAAAACCAGTTTATCTAATATGAGCACAAATCTTTTGAGCAAACATACTCACTCAAATAATCCAAACTGAAGCCACAGAAAATAAATGATCTAAGAGCCCAACATGATTGATCCACTTTATTTTAAGATGCATATTTTTTCAATGTGTTTTATTTTTAAATGCAGCCCTCATTATTCTTGAAATGAGAAAAGATTCACTATTACTAAGTACTTAACAGGCACTGCACCAGTTGGGATAATAAAGTATTGCTATGTGCCAAATGCAGGTAGATTTTCTCTTTGGCAATACTAGGAGCACTCGAAACTGTCTGGCTGGCGCTCCTCCTCAGACTGTCTTTAGCGCTCCTACAGTTGTGCAGCACTATTTAGACGCGCGTTAAAAAAACACATGGTGCACATGTCTACACTGTATAGGGACAAAAATGCCAGACATTTTATTGCACGACTATCTTGTTACATTTACTCGCCAGTGTGGTGGATAGCCTTCTGATATTTACTCGCCAAACGGAAAATCTACCTGCATTTGGCGCTTGGTGGGTCTTAATTTCACACCCTGACTGTATCAGTAATGCTGTCGGGCAACACTGACAAACCTGTGTCTTCGCCAAATGATTAATATCCAACACACACACAGTAAGATGCATGTATAGACACACTCATGCTGCTATAAAATATAGGTTTAAGGTGTTATCCTTCAGTCATGGGGCAGTAATACCCCATATTACTGCATTACACACCCAGGGGCCACACTGCTCAGATTACAGGGAGGAGACATACAATCCTATACACGCTACTCTACTCTGTTGTGTGTGTATGTGGTGGGAGTGTGTGCATATATCTATACAGATTTATGAGCACTGTTTGTGTATCTAAATTTAATATTGTTATATTGTATGTCTGTGCGGCGGTGGTAGTATTCTAAACTTCAGCTTCTATTTTTGTGCCGGCGGATTGAATTTTTAAATGCAACTTAGCTTTGCTTTTATTCCTCTGTTTGAGATCACAAATGGTTAATTCATGTTGACAGTGGTCTTGGTATATGCCTTTTGATACAAGAATAGAAAATACCGGTGTATAAACTAAGTTTTCCAAAAACAAATAACAACATGATGATCTGTGTTTTTCTTATTGTCAACAAATTTTATGAAAATACCAAAATCAGCAATGAATTTATCCTACTAACCTGTATTGCCTGTGTAGCCAAAGCCTGATATAATGTATTTCTTTGTGTCATAGAGCTCCATTGTTGTCCAAAAACAATTACAGACGCATCGATCGGTGCCTGGTTATCTGAGTACCAGGTTACTCAGAAAAACCAGGTTATGCAGCTCATCTTAGATACTGTAAATCTGCAAATATACATATTTATTTAGGAAACACGGGCGTCTTAGTGCTTGAAGACGCTGCGTTGGTCTTGACTCGCAACACAAATTGTCTTTTACGGTCATATTTTCAGCGGGAGAAACAAAACTTATTTTTACTTCTACAGACTACTTTGTGTAAGTTTTAGTTGGATGATATGAGACTGCATCGTGTGTATATATGTATGTATGTAATGGTCTCGCCTTTCATTCATCTGCTACGCTGTTACTTTTTCTGTCTGAAGTCTTTGTCATGCACATGCGTACTAGTAAAAACCTGATTAGAAACCCAGTTACCTGTACACGAGAAATCTAACCAGCTAACAGAAAACGTGTTTCTTTTACATGGTGTTAAAGAAATCCACGTACTAGAGAACACCGACTGCACCACTGTTACTGAATTATATGTAAATGTACTGAGTGAGGCACAATGTTTAAGGGTTTGACTTGTTTCTACAATTAACATGGGCACTTTTGATAAGATCCCACATACACTACCCTGGTGTTGGAAATACTTGCTAACCCATCAAAACTATGACTGAAAATAGTCTCTTAACATAGTCAACGTACAACTTACTCCTGCTTGAGTAAGTGTAGTGAGTTGTGTTTTAGGGAATTATTTTGCTTTTTTTTAAAAAAATCAAGTGTATATTACTTTTACTTATTTTTTTACTATATTTTTAAAGATTTGTGTCTTCAGTTGGAATGAATGGGCCTCACAGGCAGAGGATAATGGAAAAGATGAGAGACAGACAAACATTTTGTTGGTCTTTCCATTGGTTTTATTGACAATAACAAAACTTTAGAATATTGCCATACAATACATGTATGTTTGTGTTATCTGTTTACTAAACTGTATCATAGTATACTGCAGTAACTGTACTGCCATATAGTTTAGATGGTATCTGGGTATTTATGGTTTGCTGAGGCATTCAGAGAAACTTGAATGTCTGTGTTTACATGTGTACTGAACATACACAATAAAGCACATTAAAGTAAAATGGCTTTACATAAAAGACCTCTGAGTCAACGCTAAATGTAATTTGATCAGCTCAGATGTGTGTACACTGCAGTGTTGCTGTGTGTGTGTGTGTCTGTGTGTGTGTGTCTGTGTGTGTGTAAGCGTACGCCTGTCTTATCTACATGTACATTGCATTTTTGTGCCTGATTGCTGCGACTGAGTAAAACATGGAGGTAATTTCATCCGCTGCAGGAGATCTCTAATAGATTATACACACACACAGGCGCAGGCACACACACACTATGAAAAAACATGCTGTCCATTCCTTAGCTGGGAACATCCCGTATCAATGACTTTCAAATCATTTCATGTCAGTTTTCTTCTCTCCGTCTCCCCTGCTCTCCCTTTTTTTATCTCCCCCCCTCCCTTCCTCAGTCTATCTGTTGCTTTTCTCTTCCTTCCATCACCCCCCCTCCCACCCCCCCCTCCAGGTCTCAATCTTGAGTGTGGGCAGTATGATTGCGTGTGTGAGCAATAATGTAATTTTGCCGCATTGATAAAATATAAATTGTCCTTGAGCTGCGCTTTTCTAATGATCCATTTACCGGCAGCTTCCCTGCCACCTCTCAGCGCTCTGCATTTGGTCCTCTTCTACCCTCCCACTCCTCTTCCCCTCTTTATCTTCTTTCTCTTCTCCTCCTTTCCCTCCTCTCCCTCTCTTCCCTCTCCATTTTCTTCCCCCTCTCCTTCTCTCTCTCTCTCTCTCTGTCTCTCTCTCTCTTCATCTTCCACGCTCCCCTCCCTTTCTCCGGCAATACAAAGCGGGGTGGCAAAATCCGCGGGTGCGATTGTCAAATCAATTATTCATTCTGTGCAATTACACTCACACAAAGAAGTTTCCCTGTGCTCCGAGTGGTGATTAAATTAACTGCTATTCCAGCTGCCCGTCGCCACCAGCCTAATAGAATATTCATGGAGGCGGCCGACGGAATGGCCGATCTCCATTAACTTCATCATGCTCACTTAATTACAGGCTTGTTATTGTATTTACACCTAGTTAGAGCGTGCAGAGCCCCGATCTACTCGTGCCCAGCACCGCCAGAGTGTGCGCGAGTGTGTGACAACACCTAGTTAGAGCAAAGATAACCCCTGATACACTCACTGTTCGCATGAACGTGTATGTGAGGAAGAGAGAGGGGGGACGGCGTCTGGGTTGACAAATTTCTGTCCCGTGCGATTAATTAGGCAAAGTTTTGCCGATCTAAAGCTACATTCGTTTCTGCTTTATGCTTTCTATCCATACGTCATTTTCCCTTTTTTTTCCATTTCATCTGTCTTTCTTGTTATTTCCTTCTCTCCTTTTTTCCCTTTTTCGCCTCGGCCTTCCCAACAACGCCGTCTCTCCTCTCCTTCCGCTTCACTCTCGCTCTTTAAGGGAGGCTATTTATTTGAACTACGCTCCCCACTGTGCTCCGACTTGCTGCAAGGTCTCCCCCTCTTTCTTTTCCTCTCTGTGACTCTTAAATCATTCTTTTATCTGTTCGCCACACAGTGATTGAGGCGGAAAAGAGAAAGGAGTGAGGAAGGGAAGAAGAGAGGAGAAGAGAGGAGAGGAGGAGGGTGGGGGGAGAATTATTTTTTCCTACCTTTCAGAAATGATGACATGATTGCTTTCGCTTGATCATGCATCATCACCCCCCCCTTCTATTCCGCGGATAAATAGACTAGTTTGTCTCTCCCTGCCTCTCTTCTCCCCTTTCTCCCTCCATCCCTGTCTTTGCTAACATGTGGATTATCTGGTAATAGTTGCTTTTAAGTCAACCACACCATCTTCAGTGTGTGTGTGCGTGTGTGATTGCTGTTTGTCACATGGATGTTTTTTTAGTCACCATGACTGTGAGTTAGTGTGCTTTTTAAGTGTTTAACTACCATCAATCGTCTGTGTGTATGTTCTTTCAGTGTGTATGAGAGTGTGTGTGTGTGTGTGTGTGTGTGTGTCTCACTGTTGATCTCTGTGTATCTAACCTTTGTTCCCTTGGTCAGTCAGTGGGCTGGTATTTATCCAGCAGCCACTAATGTAGCAGGCAGGAAGGACAAGACAGGAGATAGGGCTGTGGAGATGGCGAGGACATGACAACCGACCATATGGATGACTGTGTGTGTGTGTGTGTGTGTGTGTGAGAGAGAGAGAGAGAGATCTAGATAGTTAACACAAACCCACACAAAAATGAGTCAATATTTTTTTTAAAAACTGTTTGCTAGAAGTGTTTTGGTCAGGATTGGGAGTAATGCCAAAAAACTATTAGTTGGTTAACTGATAATCAAAAATGAATAACATGTTGATACATCCATTGGTTCAAGCTTCTGAAATCTGTTGATTTGCTGCTTTCTCTACTGGTTTAATATCATTGAGTTTTGGACTGGGGGCTCTGGGAACTTGTGATAGACATTTTTTAACATATAGCACATAATACAGACTAAACCTGGGATTTCCAACTAGAGGTAGTTCTCCAGTTGCCACAGGGTACATGGAAAGATTATGAAGTACCTCAGCTAACTTTAAAAGTAACTGATATTATGAGTTGGTTAAAACACATATTAGTTTAGGGGGAAAATTAAGACCCATAGGTTCACATATTTGTGTGAAGCTGATCTTTAGTTGTATATATCACATTAGCTAATAAACTACCAGCTACGTTACACTCCTGAACACCACATTCTGCAAGCGAGAGTCCATTAAAATCTAGTCAGCAATCGAGCAAAGAAACTTATTGATAAATGTTTTGAAATGTTCAGCTTTTGCTCGTCCAAATGGTAAAAGTGCAAATGCAAACTTGACAATATCCACTTGTGTCTAATTAATAACATCCCATTTAAAGTGAATACATTCGGAGCATGACAAGTGGTGTCGATGAAGGAGCACCAGAGCGGCTCTGATAGGGTAAAAAGTTTGGAAAGCACTGAATTAAAGCGTTAATGAATTACTTGAAAAAATAATCAACAGGTTAATAGATAAATAATGACAGTAGTCATCAGTTGCCATCCAAGCTTTGATTCTGATTACCTCCATTGCTGTTTGATCCCCGGCTTCTCCCGTCCACATGTCAAAGTGTCCTTGAGCAAGACGCTGAACCCTGATTGCTACCGATGTTTCAGGCAGCATCTCAGATAGTAGCCTGTTGCCATCTCCATAGATAACAGTGCTATATAAATGCTGTGCTTCCAGTCATTTTTGGATGTAACTTGTCTTTTCATGCATTTGTTTAAAAAAAAAAAAAAAAAAAAAAAGAGCTGTAATCTCAGTTTTTTAATCGTTTAAAGAAATATACATATTTTTAATTTGAAGTAAAAAGGTAGAACAATATGTGATTCCCACACCAACTTGTGCAACCCAGTTTATGTTTGATATGAACAAGACTGAATCATAATACTGTAATCAGATCAGTGTTGGACCAAACAAAACTTTCTCCTCCTCATTTCCATTCCTTCTTCGCCGGCGACTGCTGCAGTCATTCCCGACTCCTTGGTCTGATAGTGTGTTATTACTTGGTTTCATGATACTTGGTCTACATTTGATGCTCAGTATAATATCGTAAAGATTTGGTTTCGGTGGCCACCCTGCCCGAGATAGTATCAGTCTTCTCTCTGGCGTCATTGCAGCCCACCTGAAGGGATAACAGAGACAAGATAATGACTTCACGCTCTCGTTGGGCTTTTCTATCGATCTTATGATCTTGTGTGTGTGTGCACGCGCTGCCATCGACCCATCAGTCCAATTCTGTGATCCCCCCCCCCCCCCTCCTCCCCAGCCCTCGAAGTGATAGCATTGGATCTGTTAGCTCTCCAGTTAAGGGTGAAACGCTCCTCGGTGTTTATTAGTAACGAGACACAGCCGGCGTGCGTGCTCAGCTCCTCTTACAGTGGGACTCTGCAGAACCTAATCATAGGGGTGGGGGGGGTGGGGGTTTGGGAGGGGGAGTGAGAGTCATCCAGGAGTGAATCTCTCACTAGTTTGAAATGCACACTGTAATATCAAGTCACAGTAGCCTGTAGTATCGACTTTGATGCAGTTTAGGAACTGAATGATCTTCTATTGAGCACTGCCAATGATAACTCCTCTTCTTTTTCTTGCCCTCCTTGTTCTCCAGCTCTAGTTTCCCGGATGAGAAATGAAAAGGATGCGTATCGGAGGCTGAAAGAAGTGCCAGACAAAGCCCTGGCCGCCAGTGGCTACTCGGAAATTAACCTGGCCAAACTCTTCCAGGCCTTCTCCTCCCTCAAGTAAAACAACACACACACATCTGTAAAGAAAAACCCACTGAGAGGCTCCAACATCCGACTCCGGTCCAGGGCGTCTGTATACAATTTGTACATTTGACATCTGTTTTTGGTTTATGAATATCGCAAAGTTGGTGATTTTAAGCTTTGACCTCCTAACTTCTATATCTCTGTACATAATGGGCCCGTTATACGGCTTCAAACCCAATCACAGTTCTCCCCCTCCGTCAGTTCCTTCACATACGCACACACACTCATGTCTTGACCCCATCATCCTGACTCTGTATGGTAAAAGGGGAGTAGCAATCATACCTAAATGATAGTCTATTGTGTGTGTGTGTGTGTGTGTGTGTGTGTGTGTGTGTGTGTGTGTGTGTGTGTGTGTATGTGTGTGTGTATGTGTGTGTGTGCAAAAAATGACTTATCCGCAGAGCAGCCAGTATTCTCCAAAAGCTGCTAATTAGCCAATGATAGTGACCTCGGCCACTAAGACCACTGGATGCCTGCAGCGATCGGACACTTGTTCTGATTACCACCATTCATCCCGAGGGTGTGTGTGTGTGTGTGTGTGTGTGTGTGTGTGTGTGTGTGTGTGTGTGTCAGAACGGAGGATGAAAGAAAGGAGTAAGGAGGATGCAGGGAGTGACGGGGTGAGGGAGGCCACACGCGCTGCTCCCTCGCTCTTTTGTCTCCGTATCGAACAGCTGATCTCCTTCTCCTCCACTGCCTCTGTTTAACTGATGTCATTTCATCCCTTTCACTCCTTTTTTTTTTTTTTTTTTTTTTTTTTTCCCTCCTCCCTCCTCTGGTGGTATTGTGTTTTAATGCTTGTAATTTTCTATGTATTCGACTTGTATTGCTCAGGAGGGTTTATGTAATGTTTTTTTTTTTTTTTTTCTGTAATAACTAGAATATTTCGTATTGGTCATTTTGATGTTGATGAGAACCTTTTTGATACTGAAACCTCAATAAAAAGCTAAATGGATAAGATGTTAATCTTGTGTTATTTTGCAATGGGGGGGGGGATATCCTGTAGTGTCTCCATGTTTCCTGCTTGTGCTGCACACTGTAACACTACAAATCATGCAAGTGCACTTTATTAAAATCAAAATCTGTATTTTCCTTATCTTTAACGTAAAAAACATTGATAAATTGCTCCTGCTAACAAGTATTACCTCTGTAGCCTCAACCTTATAGCTAGTAGACCAACATTGTTTTCCCAAAACTATTAAAAACATGAATGAGCCGGTTTCTTTCATTATGATGAACATGAACGTGCTATAAATACTCACTAATGCTCTGATCTGCAGCTGAAAATAGTCCCCAACAAACCACGATCTCCTCCGCTGTCAGCATGGTTTGTAAAAAAACTACAATGTCCAGCACCTTTAAGCAATCATTTAGTCTTTTGTAAGAAAATAAAAAAGCATTTTTTTTCATCTGTTTTTAAGAATTATACATCTTCAGAAGGGGTGAATGTGCCAGAGACAAGTTGGGGAAGTCAAAGTATTGTAAAATGGACTAACACTTTGTTGCTTCTTTTCTTTTGATTTGTTGACAATAACAGAAATGTAGAATATCACCAGGTGTTTCCTTTGAATTTATCTGTTGGATTTTGCTTTTTAAAATTTCATTTCAGGTTAATCGACGGCTCTTGATCACTTCCGGATTCCAGTTATTTCTAAGCTGGAGTGGGTGATACAGATGAAATCCTCTGTAAAAGGTGAATTTCATTGTTTTCGCAGTATCTATATTACTTTTTCTGGAGAAATACTTATGAATAAATTAGCTCTAGGCAGGAATGTCTTCTTTTGGCTACTCCTGTGAAATAAACTCAAGGTGCTTCTTTACATTTATGCCAAAATTATGTAATACCATTGAGAAGTCCTCATACAAACATTAACTCTTTGTTATAATCATATATTCTCATTTCACAGCACAAATTGTATCATCATGGTATTTTCTAAGTACTGTATGTATTTCCCTGCTGTAATCAAAGTTCAGCGCAACTCCGTACATGAAGTGTTTCACCGTTTTCCTCCCAAGAATTCTCCATTGTGTTAATACAGTCGAGGGATTTTTTACTCCATCCTGCCGTGTGCATTTCCATAAACACTGCACGCCTCAAAAATCACTTCAAACCACTGTGACTTGTGAAGGCAACCTTAAGTGGGCTGAACACTTAAACCATGATTCACTATGCAATGGATAGACATGCTGTGTGTGAGAGAAAAGTGTCTGGCTGCATTTTCAGCCTATTGCTCATAACTTTACATATTTATTAAATCATATCAGCTCCACTATGTCTCCCCCAGCTGCTTAGCCTGTTTTTGCTGTCTTTTTTTTTTCTTCCTCCCCCTTTGGATTTAATCAACTACATCTCACAGTAGAGGTGCACAGGCCGGCTATTCCCAGTCCCAGGATGTGTGGTGCAGGTTTTTAAGTGAGGGCCCCGTTTTGTCCTCCTAGTTTGGAGTAAACCCAGTCAAATTGAGTCCCTGCATTAATTCGACCCTGCTAAGCTAATAAGGTCGAACAAGTCTCTTTGTATTGTCGTGTTAAGCTTTATTGCTTGTCGTTTTGACCAGCGATGGACAAGGTAGGCTTTGATGAGGGAATTAGTCCTCTATTCTGTCCCTGTTATTCATAGCGCGGTGGAACATACAAGCACCAGAGAGGGTGTCAAAGGGAGAGCTGGTCCTATTGCAAAGTGTCTCCCTTGTTGGAGCTGAAAGGGCGGTTATGAGACGATAAACCGCTTAATACACTGAGCTAATTGGATGAGAGCAAGAGAGACGGGGAATTAAGGGGCGAACCGAGAGGGGAGCGGAGTGCCATGGCCCTGCTATTCAGGTCTTTCATCGGGGCCGGTCTCCGCCTGGGGGGAGGAGGAGGAGGAGGAGGAAGGGAGGTGGGGTGTGGGGGGGTGTGGTGTGGTGGTGGGGGGGGGGGGGGGGCTGATGGTGTTCATCAAAGCGCCTTTCAGAGCTCCTCTCCCGGGGACTGAGTGAGGACTGATCCGGCTGAGGCTCTGGAGTGATTGGGCCTATTCTCTCAGGAAAGGGACGTGGCGGGAGAAACGAGGCCCGGGAGAATCCAAATCACGGGCCAAATCAAATCCAACAGCTGGGGGAAAAAGGAGAGAGAGCCGGGTGATGAAAATGAGCGCCGGAGCCAGTGGGAGTGGACACCTGGATTAACCTGTGAGAGGCGGCCAGGAGCATTAGTGCACTGACACAATCCACCACCAAATCATGTCTTCTTTTTTTACAGCCAAAATGCAGGAAAATACCGCATGATTGGACTGTATGCTTCATTTTTATATATATATATATATATATATATATACAAACATTCATTATGATGATCATTCATGCAATAAGGCAATAAAAAGCCTCGTGGGTTTATCCCATGCGCAGGCCTTGTTTGTATGAAAGAGCACACATCCAACAAGTGTGACTTTATAAATCCAGAGCCCCATTGCCCCTGCGACAGCATTTCAATTTTCTCGCCTCTTTGCGCTGCAAAGAAAGTTTAAATCCTCGCTCCCAGCAGGTCACCCGCCTCCCGGCATTCCCCCAGATATTAGGGACAAATTGGTTTGCCATTCATTAGTTATATTCACAATAAGATTAAAACTCCCCGGACAATCTCATCAAAACCCTATAGAGGGGGGGGGGGGGGGGGGGGGGGGAAACACACACGCTCCACTGGGCTTGAGCAAAAGAATATGGAATTTTAAAAAAAACCAAAAAAAAAAACATGGAGCTCACACATCGTGGATGGTGGTGGTTTGAGCGCACAGGAGAAAATTGGTTTTTATCTTTTCCCTTTTTTTCCCCTCCTCTTTCCTTTTTTTTTTTGCATTATTCTCCAAGGAGCAGCTGGATGACTTTGTATGAATCATGTGTGTTTCTGAAGCTTATGTAAAGACAACTATGCACATCTAAGCCTATGTTATCTCCTCTTCATCACATCCTCTCTCTCTCTGTCTCCCTCTCTCTCTCTCTCCACCAGACTCTGATCGGATCTAATTCTTGCTTGTTTGGAGTAAATTGAGTGATTAACAGGTGTAGGACCTGCAGACCTGTAAAACAAGACCGCTGAGGGAATAAGGAGAGGGGTTTTCACTGAAGTAGACAATAAAAAAAGAAGGGACTAAATTAATCCGCGGGGTAATTTCACGCGATTTGGTCGGACACCATAGATGGGTCAAACGGAGGAGAATAACCATTGATTGCTGTAATAGTCCCGCATCAGTAGTGAGATCCAATGGAGGGGGGATTTAGGGGGTATTAACTCTACGAGGTGTGTGTGTGTGTGTGTGTGTGTGTGTGTGAAAGCCGTTTGATGAAGTGGTTTGTTACTTCATTAATGACAAAGGGGAACTCGCTTCCATCGACACGGCATTACAGATGTTAAGACCAATTTAGCGCCTTTAAAGCGTTTTAAAGGAAGTTTTGTGACTAGCCCCCTCCTTCCCCCCCACCCCTCCCAAGATAAAGTGGGCGATCTAATTGAAAACCCCTCGCCTTTGTCGCACGTTTCACATGTTGGGGGATTAAGCTCATGAATATATGGCCAGTATTTTGTCAACTCCGCCGAAGAGGAGAGACGCACGCAGCGCGCCGAATTACGCACCTAATACATTTTCTCTTATTCAAGGTGGAGCAGTGCGCCTCCATCTCTGCCCTCTGCAGCGACACATTCCTCTCTGGAAAAAAAAAACAGTTTTCATCCCTCTCAGCTGGCCTGCACGACACTTTGAACAAGAAACAACTTGTTACTGAAGTTGGATAACTATTTATTTCACATTCCAGTAGACTAGGCAATACTTTTTTTAATGATAAATTTAAAAGCAGTCCCAGAAATGGAGACGTTTTCTTACATTTTGTGCGTAAAAAAAAAAGCAAGATTATTCTTCAATGTAAGACAGAAAGCAAAATCTCTTCATAACACCTTTTATTAATAGTTCTATAATATTCTATTTCACATTGTTTATTTTTTCCTGGTTTTGGCCTATATGTCAGTCCTAAAGGAATTTGAAATAATAAAAGATAACTCATTTTAACAATGTAATTTATTCAAATTAGCATTTTAAACCAGGAAACTTACAATCACTTAATAAGAAAAAAAACTGTCCTTCACTCAGTTACTCAGGGAAAAAAAATGTTTTGACATAAATAATTATCTAAAAATCTAATAATTCATAAACACAGGTGAAATTCTACACAGGGCGACATTCATTACACACTACACCGAGTGCAAATTATCAAAACACGGCCTCTTGAAATATACACGACCTTGTTTTGAAAATCATCCTTTTTTTTTCTTGTTGAATCATCTTTTTTTTTCTCTTTACACAATATGTACAGTTTTCTTTCACACAGTCAGGTCATTAGAGACACATGTCAGATCTCAGCTTTTGCTCGCATGTCCTGCAGTCAGACTCGGAAAACCACTGCTGTGATGATAAAAGAGAGGGAGGGAGGGAGGTGTTTACAGAGATCTGCGCGGTTGACATGGATGGAAATGACCTCAAATGACTCTGGTTTAATTAGGAGGTTTTAAAATAATATATATTCATACAGTGGTTTGGCAGAGTGTGACTGGAGGACAGGTGAGCGGTGGAGAGGAGTCAGGCTTGTAGAGAAGGCTATGGAAGGTCTATGGACAGTTTTCCTTTGGTTCTGGGAGGGGAGGGGGGTGGGGGGGGGGTGGGGACCTCCTCCAACTCGCCTTTATTAGACGCAGACTGGCTCAGCCCACATCAATGCATACAGATTAAGCAATGTAATGTGGAGCACTCACATTTGAAGTAGCACAAGAATCCTTTCTAAAAAAGTCTAGGTTCCCCTGCTGCTCTTCAGCTCTGTGTGTGTGTGTGTGTGTGTGTGTGTGTGTGTGTGTGTGTGTGTGTGTGTGTGTGTGTGTGTGTGTGTGTGTGTGTGAAACGTGCAGTGGTGGATGAAGTAAAAGTAGCAATACTACACAGGTAAAAATGCTTTTGCAAGTAAAAATCCTGTTTTGAAAATGTTACTTAAGTAAAAGCACATAATTCTTACAAGTAAAATGTACTTTTAAGCAAGTAAAAAAAGTACAAGTACTTAATGTAGAAAAACTATCATTAAATTATTATTACTGATAAATTAATGTACAGGCTACATAGCATTAAATATTTTATATATTAGGTAGTTTGATCTATTACAATACCTCCTATTTTCTAAGTGGATCCAATGTTTTGTATGTAAAATCTTAATTTTTAGTGTATCTGACAAATAATGTAGTTTAATTTAAAAGTACAATATTTATTATTTCACCACAATATTATATTTGACTAAAATGAAATACTCTAAAATTTGTACTTGAGTACAATACTTTAGCAAATGTACTTTGGTACAGACTTCTATTGGCGATGTGTGTACTTTATTTTCTTGTGTTCACATGTAGTAGAATGTCTTATGGGCACTTAAAAAAAACTATATGATGGCCTGTATGAATGATATAGAGCCCAAATTCAAGTTTAATTTATTGTCAAAGTATCAATAAATATTTAAAAGTCTTCATAAAAAAAATCTGCGTCTTAAAATATTCATATTGTGAAGAACGTGGAAAATATTGAAAGTACTGGACTGTGATTCAGGAAGGTGTGTGTGTGGAGTGTAAAACAGTGTTACAGTGGTTGACACACACACAAACACACACTTTTTTTCTTTTTTTTTTTTTAGCCAGTGCTCTTTTTGAATTTGGTCGTGCTATTTTGTTGGGGAAACATGAGGTAACAGGGGTGGTTGAACAAGGGGACATCAGGACATCAGCCTCCAGAGGTATGAGTGGGTTTTTGGACTGGGGGGGTGGAGAGGGGGGGTTGTCATGGAATGGGACATAAGCCCGGGACAGGGAGGCCTAGAGCTGGTGTTGAGTGTTCAGCACACCTCCTTCCCTGCGGCGCCGGTGGACAGAATGTTAAGCTGGGTGAGCTGAGCCGAGTGTTCCTTGGCCTTGAGGCGCAGCGCCGCGATACTGGAGGCCCTGCGGTCTGCTGCGGCTGCAGAAGGGGCTGAAGAGGAAGAGGAAGGGTCGGGGAGGACGGGTCCCGCGTGGGAGGGATTCTCTACTGGAGGGGCGGGCTGACGAAGGAGAGCTGCAGCGGTGGAAGCACTGGTCAGAGGACCCATACTGGAGAAGAGCCTAGGAGAGAAAGGCAGACTTAACCATCTAACATTCATGGTTGCTAAAAACATGCGCCGAGTTTCATTTATTCAATCCGAAGTGGCACAGAAATCTCATTTTCACATCACCTCTCTTACATTAGAGAGCACTGTGACTCTAAATTGTCTGTGTTATAGCAGAAGAAGAAACGTTTCCTGCTAATTAAGATTTTGACTGTCCTTCACATGTATTTTATTTCCTTTTAGTTTCTTTAGTTGGGCGGTTTGTCTTAAAATGAATCTTAGATCTTTTAATGTCTTCTATTATCTGTCTATTAAATACTGACTTTCCGGAGATTAAAAAAAAAGATGAAATAGAGAGTAGAAGGTTAATAATACTCTATATTAGAGAAGAGGAAAGCAAATGAGAAGCTAATTGTGGCATGTGGAGTGTGCAGCATCACCCCTCCTCACAGCTTGTCTTGCAGGATCACACATTTGGTTAATTTATTAAGGCATTTGACAGTGATTACACACCACTGCGAATGGTTAACAGTATAACATATTTATAATCAGACTCCCTGAGATAAACAGTAACGCAGTGTGGCTGAGCGTTACTGTAACTATCAGTCATTAGTGTTGTATGATGGGTTGGTTTATTTTAAGCTCAGCTGCTGCATTTTTCCTGTACGTGTGCTCGACTGCAAAATTGTAGTAATTTACTGTAAAATACAGGGATAAATGTGACGTCCTACAGGTGCAGAGATTAGTGGGCTGTGGTGTAAATAAGTGTAATGAACAGGTCCACCGGAGGTCTGTGCATGGGTGCAGCTTACCTGCCAAAAGTGGGTCCAATGAAGGCAGGGTGGCGAAACATGGCGGCGGTGCCCAGGAAAGTGCCCAGGCCGAGCGGGGTGGCCAGGGGTGGGGCAGAGCCGTTGTGGGGCGGTGGGGCCAGGCCCGGGAAGGCGGCGGCCGCGGCGGCAGCAGCCGTCCAAGCGGACTCCAGGGCCGGGTGGGGGTGAGGAGGGAAAGGCCCCCCCTCCAGGTAGTGGCTGAGAGGGTGGCCTGCTGCCAAGGGGCCTGGGAAAGGCAGGCCCGACGGGTGGGCCTGCACCCCGGCCTTCTCACGCTTCCTCCACTTGGCCCTGCGGTTCTGAAACCACACCTGAGAGCAGACACACACACACACACACAGATTAATAGGAGCAGGGAAGTCCATCTCATTTCCTAAACTACTAGAAGACAGCAGGACATAAATCCTGCTTCCAAGTGATTTAAAGAGGCTGCATATTTTCTAAAAATAGGAAACACTGGTATCAACAGGCAACTTCTCCTATAAAGAGACTTTTCCTTCTGTCTTAATGACAAGAGGAGGGGATGCTCAGGTCACACATGTCAGCACAACTGTTCAGTTACGCAGGTTTTTTCTTGCAATAAATAATCAAAACTATAACTCCCAGTCCTGCTTACATTACAGCAATGATTCATGGTAATTAACATGACTAGACTTTTCAATGTTGCGTCAGTGTAGTCTAATAATTGTCTAGTTCAGGTGATGGCCAATAGGCGGAAAGTCAATGGTAATTACATGCAAGGTAAACCCTGCCGCTCATGGTCCCTTAAATCTACTTTCTGTCTAATTAAACCCCCGTCTCTGTGGAGGGGCTCCAGGGTGGGTGGAGGGGGGTGCGTGTGGGGGGGGGGGGGGAGATAATTAAGAGCGGTGTTAACAAAAGATCCAGAAAATTACCGCTGAACTGGCTCCAATAACAATTAATGCGCTTTAAATGAAATTCTTAGGAGATGTCGAACAAGTGACTTCCATCCAAGAGAGTATTTAACTTTCCCACGCATCCGCTGGTGCCCAGTTTGCACTGCAGAAGCACGGGGCTCTCACAATGAGCAAAATGTCAACATGAGCAAAGTGATTGAACGGGGCGAGCTTGAGCGACAGGGACTGTACACACACACATACACACACATTATTCCCAGAGGGCTGTTTAGCATTACACAGCCTCTCGGGAATTTATGAGTTTTTATCACCTCCTGATGGCGCCCGTTAAGTGATTTGTTCACCTACGGCCCCTAAAGAGACATCTGTTGTTTTACCGTCGGCCATAACCCCCTCGGAGCTTCCACCGTGTTTGAACTGTCTCTCTGGTTATGAGCCCGGGGTTTCGACATGCAAGCCACGCTTTGAGTGCAAAACGAGGAAGAGAGAGAGGGAGGGATGGAGAGGAGAGGAGAGTGGGATGGGAGGGGAGGAGGAGGAGGAGGAGGAAGGGGGGAGTTGGCTGGGGGGGGTGAGGGAGGGAGGGGGGGGGAACTGGGAGCAAACACCTTTAATGGTCTCTCATTCGCTCCCAAGTGCAAAGCATCGGATCAATGCAGGTCTATTGCAATCACATAATGGGAAATCAAATAGCATTATCCCTCCCCTCTTTCTCCCCCCTCCCTCCATCCCCTCTCTCTCTCTCTCTCTCTCTCTCACACACACACACACACATCCTTTTACTCTCTCTCTCTCACACACACACACACATATCTCGGCCCCTGTCTGTCCCCTCTGATGGGAATTCAAACACCATCTCATCCCAGGAATATAGACAGTGTTTGCTCCTGCGCTAAGTGAGCTTTTTATGAATCGCCAGCGTCGGCTTAATTGCCACTAAAACGTCCCCCATTCGCGTGTAATAACATTCAATAACAGGAAAGACCTTCCCTGCGCAGCGACTGGGGCCATTTAACACATTTTTACTGTAATAAATTACCGCCTCAAATTGGCCTGTAATCGTTGATCCTCAATCAGTGACGCATATCACCGGTTATTATCCAGCGCTGTGTACCGGGAACATTTTATAGAGGACATAAAACATTAAAGGATGTTCCCCCCCCCAACTCATATTTGATTTGTCGCAGGCTTCTCTTTTCAGATAAAGATAAACAGAGAGCCACTTACTTGAACACGGGCCTCGGTAAGATCCAGGCGCATTGCGAGCTCTTCTCTGAAAAGGATTTAAAAAAAAAAAAAAAAAAAGCAGAAAGAGGAAAGGAGAAAAAGCAGAGAGAGAGAGAGAGAGAAAAGATTCAAGGTTACAGGCCGTCGTTTGAAAGCAAAGTAGAATTGCTGTTTTGTCCCCTCCTGTTGTTCACTGTCAACAAAAGATGACCAAAATAGGCTTGATTTTTTTTTTCTCTCCTCCTGACTTGAACTGCAGAAAGACGCCATAGCCATATTCTATTTTCCCCTGTCACGGATGGGTAGAAATAGGCCTAGTGATTGTTAGATTTTCCTTAGCCCAGGCCTGTCAGTGTAACAACATAATGGCTGAAATAATGACATCTAAACTAGCCTGCCACAAAGCAATTGACGCTCCCTTCAGCTGCGAGATGGGTTTGCAGTGCAAATTAGACCTACAAGTCGCCTTAAAGTAAATCGATTGGAAAATATGAATAATCCCAATGGTTAAAAAAAATCGAAAATATAGGTTATTGTGTTTTGTTGTATCAGAAAAGCTTTTATTTGAAGCCTAAAATGTGAATGTATCAATTAACCAAATGTAGATTTTGCAGAAAATAGGTCTGATTTTTTTATAGGCCCTACTAAATAAAAGTCCTAATTATGTATTTTATAAAACGTGTTAATAGCATTTAAGCTTACACATAAACCTGCAGAAAATTGTGTGCGTGTGTGTGTGTGTGTGGCTGTGTATGTGTGTGTGCTTCCCACTGCATGTACACCTGTCCTTGGGCTTATGTTAGGCCCTGACTAATTTTTTTTTATTTATTTTTTTGGACACTGTATTCAATATCATGTCCAACAGGTAACCTGAGCTGCACCGGTTAATTATTTCTCCTGAGACTGACCTCGCTGTCATGTGTATCAACATGATATCTTACAGGTAACAAAACGTGCAGCCTTAGCAGCACTCACAGGCCTATTGTATGCAAGACACGGGTTTGGTGTTTGGGGTTTTTTTTATGAGGTGTGATCTACACAGTGTCCAGTAACAGGCTCGATTACAGACGTGTGCAATTACAGGGACTGCTTTTGCAAAATTGTATGGGGTACGAAAGTGTTTATTTAGAAGTAAATGCATTTAATTATCACCTTGAAGGCGAATTATTATTAGAGAACACGTTGCATGTTTGTGTCTTTGTGCGTCTTTCAAAGAATTTTGTTTATAACAGCCACATGTTATAAAAACACAATAATAATCATAACAATAATAATAAATTATTGTAAGAAACTGTTGTTGTAGAATAGTGTAATTATAGACTTTTTTATATGCATATAAATTAAAATTTGTAAGCCTATTTTTTCTCGTTTTATATGTAAACGTATATGATGCAGAATTGCTATAATGATGAGAATAAATTCTAATAATTATAATTTAAGCTGAGATGCAATTTTAGAATTTTAAAGCGATTTTTTCTAGACTTGATATGAGGAAATTTCTGCAAAAATTTTAATTACCTGGTGAAGACGTCGGGGTAGTGCGTCTTCTGGAAAGCCCTCTCCAGCTCCTCCAGCTGGTAACTGGTGAAGGTAGTCCTGTATCTTCTCTGCTTCCGTTTCATCATCCCTTCCTCCGAGTCACTGCCCGCCGACAGACACACGCTGTCCTCCCCGTCCCTCACGTCCCCATCCCCGGCGTTCAAGCTCTCCCTCTCCTCGTCCTTCGGGGACAGCGCGGCCGCGTCCCCGCAGCTTTCCTCCTCCTTCCCCGCGTCCTCCTCAAACTTCAACGGGCCGAGTTCCACCAGTCCCAGGCTGCTGTCCTCCGAGCCCTCACCGGGGCTCTGGTCGCCCTCTCCCCGGCTCAGCGACACGTTCTCCCTGTAGGACTTGTTGCGGCTGATGCTCACCTGCGGCGCCTGGGTGATTTTGAGGTTGTCGCTCGCTTGTTCCAGGAGGAGCCGCTCCCTGTCCAGCTTCTCTGCGTGGTCGTGAAGGTACTTCCCCCCCGGTCCGTAGAGCCGGCGGAGCTTGGGTGGCAGGTGCATGTCAGCGCTGAGAGTCAGGGGGTCTTTCGTCGACCCTGAAGAAGAAAGCGCGTCAAAGATGTTAAAATAATGGATAAGAATAAGACAAGCAGAGCCTCTAATAAACTTTATAGTTTTGCAGGCCTGTGAATAATTCTGTCAGACTTTACACCAGCTGTTTAGCCTTGGAAACATATTTATTAGCCAACTATTATGAAACCAAACCTCTTCTGGACGCATACTTTGAGCGTAAAATTAGCTTTTTTTTTAACACACGTCCATCCCCTATAATACTCCTAAATAAACAGCATATAGGCCTAACCACAGCGGCTGCTTCTTTTCAATAGTATTGTACCAGACAGACAGTCCAGCTCATAGGAAACTTACCGTCAGCCGTCTTGTCCAGCTCTCCTCTGCCGGGCAGACCCGTCAAACTTTGCGCCCCTATCAGTCTGACCTTACAGGGACTCCGGCGGCCCAGAATGCTGTCTATGCAGTAAGAGGAGAGCAACGTCGGGGATTTACTGCTCTTCCTCTCCCCCCGGTCGCGGAGATCTTCCTCAAACTGACCGCTCATGTCGACGCTTCGGTGTTCGTCTCGTCTCGGTAACGCCTGTCAGTCTCCCTCTCTCTCTCTCTCTCTTGCTCTCTCTCTCTCCCTCTCCCTCTCTCTCTCTCCCTCTCTCTCTCTCTCTCTCTCTCTCTCTCTCTCTCTCTCTCTCTCTCTCTCTCTCTCTCTCTCGAGGTCCGGTGCTCTCTGCTCGATCTTCTCCTCTCCTCTCAGGCCAGCGTGTCTGTTTGATCCGGGACCGCTCTCTCCTCCTCCTCCCCCTTTCTTTCTCTCTCTCTCTCTCTCTCTCTCTCTCTCTCTCTCTCTCTCCTCTGTCACTGCTCTGTCACTCTCTCAGCTAATGACAGACAGCGGTTTGGCTGCCTCGCGTTGCGCTCCGGTCTGCCAGGCGCTTCTCCGCTCCTGTAGGCTGTTATTGCGCGCCTGATTGGCTCGTATGTGTGTATGTGGGGTTAGAGACGGCGCGGAGCTGCTTTATATATTTTACGATTAAAGTTAATTTGAGGGGAAGGTAACAAAACCCGACATGGAGTTTTTTTACTCCGCGGAATGAACTCGGAAGATAACTTTGAAAACGCAGCTTTTCTTGCATGCTGGTTTGAATTTCGTTTTATTTATAAGGTCTGTGAACATGTTTAAAATTCTATGAGAGCGGCCGATAAAATATCTCTGCACTCAAGTGAAATTATTTAATAATAGATGGATGTTTTGGTAGAGTTTAGCATATTTGCAACCAAGCACAGGTGTGTTTTATAACATTAAGTGCAGCAATGTAACTAAGGTATTCAAAACACAATGGCACAGAAGACATTTCAAACATGCACAGTAAAGTATATTGTGTTCTGTAACTGCAGCCTAGTTGTCCTGTACATATTTGTGCAGCACTTTATATTACAGGGTTAACAGTTTTAATATTGTTCATAAACAACCAATCAATGCTTGATTTATTCCAAAAGGTGTTTTTAGCAGCTGATTTATGCAATTCTTTCTCTCATGAGGCCTGCTATGATTTTATGTTTTTATTACTTATTTTATTACTTCAACATTAGAAATATACATTAATAATAATAGAGGGCATAATAATAATAATAATAATAATAATAATAATAATAATAATAATAATAATAATAATAATAATAAGAGTGATAATATCACACATATATTTTATCTAGACAACCGGTTAAGCTGCAGTCTTTTCTTCCATACAGGCCACTGTCTTGAATCCTTGTGCCAAATGAAAAATAAATCTGGCACGGAGTTTGTGTTCAACCTCAGACAGCACCTGTGAAAGCCATGTCAGACTCTGACTCACATAAAAATGGAAATATCAATATTGGGATCCGAATTTTTCCCTAAATCTGTTCTAGGCTGCAGCTATTGAAACAAAGAAAAGAAAAACATAAATATTATTTGGATTATTATGGGCTTTTTTTTTTAAACATTTTTTTTTTATATATCTCATGAGCTCAACGTTGAACATAATTAAAGTAGCATTATCTATCTGTCTGTCTGTCTCTCCCTCTCCCTTCAATTGCCTGCTCTCTGCTGGAGTTGTGGATTGACTTAAAAAGTGAGGGTGGCGCGGCGGTGATGAGACGCCGCACGGGGAGCCAGGATAGCACGCAGGGACTCCGCTGTGGAGAGGGGGAGAGATGGAGAGATGGATCGAGAATGTAATTTTAAATGAAAGTCTATTTAACCCGCTGTGAATGGCATGACCCCTATCCTCGCCTCAGAGCCCATCACTGTTAAAAGGATCATTTTCAGAATTCAATCCAAAAACTTCAGCAAGCTGCAATTTACTCTCCCCTTCTCTCTCTCTCTCTCATTCTCCCTCTCTCTCCTCTTCCTCTCCGTTATGTATCTGCCCGGCTATAGAGCATTGCAGCAAACGAAAAATAACAATAAGATATATGTCCAGAAAATTGCACAAGTTATTCCTTTTTTTTTCTCCTTTTATCTATTTTTAAACGATCTATGTATGACTCTTCTGTGATTGCGCCATTGATCTTAAGTTTAGTTAAGGTGCAGGGCGCTTAGATTAAGTCAGTTTTCATGTTTTTTTTTTATTTAGGAGCCTCGAAAAAATCTTAACAACACATAAAAGCTGGAATTTATCTGCAGGAATAGCATTTAAGTACAGATTTAATCCCTTTTCTTACTTATGCAACCTCTCTGTGTAGCACATCTCCTCTATAATAAGGCCTATTAAGTATATGACATCAGACTATACCCTGAATCATAATTTTGTTTTGTTTCTGCCTTTATTTAAAAAAATAATTCTGCTCATGCTCACGTCTGCTGTCAGATCCAATCCATCCGCAACTTTTTTTGTGGTGTCATAAACTTCCGAGCTTGTTTATTTGCACGCAAATCAAAGTAATGAGTGTAATAACAATAGGCCTATAAAATGTTATGCCTTTTCCTGCGCGGTCACAAACAGACGTGCGTAATACAGACGGGTATTTAGAGTCGCTCTGTAATTTGGGGGCCACAATTTGATTCATTTATCCGCACACTGTTATTAACCCTGTGGAAAAAGAGATGTCAGCCGCCATTTCAGCCAGCAGGACATCCGCGCTTTGTTTAAATGCACTAATTACGCGCATACATTAGAGGGGGACGGAATAGCCTGAGCGCAATTTTCACATTTTCAATTTTCCGTCTCTTTGACGTGCAGGTGAAGAGAAGCGCCTTCCGTTTCAGCACCGCCTCCCCTGTATTTTCATAACATCCTAACTTGATAATATCCTGGGGAAACACCGGGTTGCATGCTTTTTTTTCTGTTCAGCTCAAACACTGCTGCTGTGCAGACCGTGGAAGGCCTAACCTCACTCCACGGAAAAACTGTGGTCGTCTACGTCATGCATTAATCTCTCAGGTGAGTCTGTGAATTAAAACCACGTTATGAGTGCATGTTTTAACATATTTCTCCTATATGATGCTGGCTTTACCTCTGCTTCATTTCAGTCTCATCCTCTCCAGGGAAGGGCAATGAAAGTGATACTAATGAAGTCCATCATACAGGGCCAGCAGGTTGAGCTTTGCCTTACGGGTCATTCAAATGGCGCCATCTCCTGGGTAGAACAGCAGACTGCTCTCACAGGTAAGACCCAGTTATAATGTAAAAGACAGAGCAGCTTCAATCCTACGGCATTTTTTTGCATTCATATAAGATTAAGTGTTTGCTCCAACTTGAAAACCAGCATGCATGGGAGACAAATATACATCTGCATATGTTAGGATTGCTTTTCTTATCTCATAAGTTTATCCTTAAGCAGCACGTGTAAACATTGGTCCCACGCACACACGCACCGGCTGGCTCGTGGCCTTGGCGACGACGACTCATCCTCCATCCGTCGTCGCGCTCTGACATAATTGGACACTTGCTCCGCTTGAGAGGCCAAGCAGGAAAAAGAAGGAAGGGAGGGAGAGAGAGAGAGAGAGAGAGAGGGAGAGAGAGAGTGAGTGTGTGTGTGTGTGTGTGTGTGTGTGTGTGTGTGTGTGTGTGTGTGTGTGCGTGTGTGTGTGTGTTGGGAGGGGAGGGAGGCTTTTAAGGCGCGCGTAAGCAAAGTTAATTAGCGGTTATTAACAGCCCGCATAATGAGAGCGAGAGGGAGTCAATTTAATGACTTTGTTAGCGCGAGTTCAGAGCGACAGGCGATGATCGAAACAACAAAGGCAAGCGCGCACGCAGCCATCATCCGTAATTTCCAGCGGTAATGCGGTCTGATCAGAAACAAAGGGTTCTAATTTCGTTCAACTGACTCGATAATTTGTCCTTATGTAAGGAAAATAATTGATGACTTAATGCTTCAACAGAAGTAGCTTTCTTTTTTGGGGGGGGTGGGGGGTTGTTTGCTGGAGAAGGTCGTAAGGAAATCAATTTTCAGGCCTATAATTATTTACATCATGAATTTAAAACGTGGACGTGTGCCTTTGCTCCCCGGTTAGTGTGCAGACGACTGAGAGTCTATTAGGAGGAGAGGAGAGAAGGAGTCTCTTCTCTCCTAATCTTATTCCCCCAAACAATTTGTGTATATGGCAACAAAATAAGTCATTTGCCTTACTGCCTTGAATGTAATATTGTAGATTTGTGGCATCATAACATACAGGAAATTGAAAAAATAAAGGTTTTCAAATGAAGAAAAATCAAATCAAAACATGAATTTGCACTTTTCCACAGACAGATCTTGGTGACATATGATACCTGACCATCACTTGGAGCTCAGCTGAACTGATGGCCCTCACGCTTACCTGAATGTAGCCACCAGGTTATTGTGGCTATACTGCATTGCAAAATTATCCGAGGCCTGCGCGCGTCTTTACGCATGATTTCATCATTCCACAGATGGGTTGAGTCGGAGGAAAGATGCGAGCGCCATTATCGATTGGGGGAACATGAGCCGCCTGCGGGCCACTCTTGGATTCATGGCGGGTGGATAGGTCACCCACAAGAGAGCGGCAATTTCACGGCCCCCATCGTCTCCACTGATTACTGCTTTGATCACAGGAATCAAGAGCCCGAGATTCTCGTAAACCTACTGCCGAGTCCAGGGGCTCGCGAGCTGAAGAGGTCATCATCATCATCATCATCATCATCATCATCATCATCATCATTCTCTGACACATCATCACCATAAGCGTATAGTCTTCATAACCATCGTCATCATCATCATCACTAGTTGACCACACCAACCTGGGGTGCCGTGTGTTTTCACAGCCGCGTTGCCCTTTTATTGATTGCGTGCCTTAATTTTAATTCGATTGCGCGAGTGTCAAAAATTCCGCAAGAATCATCCTAGTAATGAGATAATCAAAGTAATATATGCAAATCAGTTATGTTGCCAGCTTATCAAAACCAGAGTGCCCCCCCTTGAGTCTGAAGAAGTCCATTTATTCAGTTAGTGGCAATACCTTGCGCAAATGGCGCGATGCAAATGACAGTTGATTAGACTAAATTAAGAACCTCGTTTCTCCCTGACCTTGTCTGAGTTTTATGTAAATGCTTTTTTTCTTGCTGTAATGTGATAAAAAATGCATTTTACACCTTGGCCTTTATATATCTGAACAATATTTTCCATGAGCATGAAACAATGGTCAGCCCAAATAACTCACTGTGTCAACAGCTTGGATGATTCTCTAGCTGGCTGTACCTTTTCTATCTGTCTGTCTGTCTCTCACAAATCTCAGTATATCTTGACCCCGGTGCAACTCCCACAGTGACAGAAAGTGTGCCCTTATAACTTCCTTGCTGTGGGGGAGTGTGCCTTGAAGATAGACTAGGTGTGTGTGCCTTTGAGTGTGTGTCTGCATGTGTGTGTTTACACGATTATGTGTGCTCATGTGTGTACCATAACATATTGTCTTAGGGGACAGAGAGAGAGTGCAGTTGAGACTTCCTCTCTGTGGGGTGTGTGGGGCCTGTAGATGGGAAAGGAATAAATCCAATATAGATTGCAGGGCTGCGCTGCCTCCCGCTGGGGACTCTCAGACTTGCAGGCCAGGATCGAAGTGCTTTTCTCCCCCTAAATTGGCCTGAGAGGCCACAGGAGCAGCCAAGCTACACCCCCAACACTGGGACTACCTACGACCTAATGACGGTGCTGGGGACAGACACACATGCGTACACAGAGACAGAGATGAGTACGTGTGCACATACACACCAAAACTCGCACACAATCATTCCCAGATTGATATAACATCAGCCACACTCTTGCACCAGTCACTTGGACATGAAAACCACACAGATATAAACACACCCTCCTCGTTCTTGTGATGTTGAACACACTCATTCCTTGTCCAAAGACCATTCAACTCAAGTTTCCCTCTTCACACATCTCAGACCACCCCTCAAAACTACCTAGCTAAACTACAGATTTAGAGGAGGCATCCTCACTACCTGTCCACACACTCCAGAGGGAGGGGTGAATAGTATAACTGGCACCACACTAAGTGTCTGGACTGATACACACTCCTGCCCCTCGGTTCCCCTACAAGGAGAACGCCACCAGCACCTCAATGCCATTACGCTTCCTGCCAGAACATCCAGCTACTGTCATTTTGGTTCTGACCAGGGAGCTAATTCTATTTATGATGAGGTGCCTGATGTGTTGCTGTGTCGGGTCCAGAGACAGTGTGACAGAATATCCTATAGGCGGACATTTGTGGCTCAGTGTGCCTCATTACCTGCTCACAGGGCACTTTATGTTAACTAAAGCATGTCACTACAGTACATAGCTCATCTCACGAGGGTAACAGGTTGCAGAGGTGAATACAAAGATATAGAACCATGTATACATATTCACAACTCAGTGGTTGTTGTTTTTTTTTTTTGGATGCTTGCATGGTGTGAATGCTATATTACTGCAGCAGTTATGGTAAATGGCTGCTTATATAGCACTTTTATCCAAAGCGCTTTACAACGTTTCTGCTGCTCAGTCACCCATTCATGCACACACATACACACACACACACACACACACACACACCAATGGCGGCAAGTTGCCATGCTGGCGCAACAGTTAGGAGCAATTTGGGGTTCAGTATCTTGCCCAAGAACACTTCGACATGAGGACAGGGGGAGCCAGGGATCAAACCATCAACCTTCTGGTTAGTGGATGACCCGCACTACCTCCTGAGCCACTGCCGCCCTTGTTTAGCATCACCGCTACAGTTTAGCTTCAGTTTTTCCAACCAATATTGATCCTCCTATAATTTATGTATAATAAATATAGTTGAATTACCAACTTTTATAAACCGTTTTACAAAACCGTTCTTTTTAGTAGAAGAGGAAGTAGTAGGCTAGCTTCTTCTTTCAAATGTTACTTTAGCATTTAGCAAGGAAAGTGAGTGACCTACACTGTCCTACAAAAGCAGAAACTAAGCAGTGACATTAGGAAAAAATGGTTTTAAGTTTTCAGGCTGTCTGGCAAACTGTGTAACAGATGTATCACAGATGTGTAACTCCGCTTCTATATGCACCCTATCTTCACAGAATGCAGTATACAAACAATATGTGTTCTTTAGCCAATTTTGACGCCAACAAGCTAGTTAGCGTTAAAATTGGCAGAAAGAATGTTTTTTTTAAGATAATAAACTTTATTTTGATTATTTATTGTTATTTATCTCTATCAATAGAACAATTAATCAACAATTTAATACAATAATAGATTCAGAAGCTAGTGAGATGGAAGCTATTATGATTAGATTTAGCACCTAATTCATTTAGTTATGTAGAATAACAAAATGAAAGATCAAGGTTATGGTTCATCAGAACTGATATTTTCAAACTACAGGTAACTTTTAGGGAAAAAACTCAATAATTACATTTAGTTTTCGCATTAGCTAAGGCTAGCTGTGGCTATCTCTCCAGCTCGCTAACACTTGATATTGCTATCTTTAGCTACTTAATCAGTTGTCTTTCTGTAACAGAGTACAGCAAGTGCAACATAGATTACTAGATTGCTGGTTTACTTACTGTAAATTTAAAAAGTTGTTTTCCCTGGAATTATAAATGTCTTTTTATATGATAAAACAGATTCCAGCTGTAACCCATTTTCGACCAGATGTTGCTGCGTTTCTACTTGCAGAGCAATACACCCTTTTCTGTCCACATCTTCTCCTCCGCTACAGGTGTCATTCTGCTCTCTTACATTTTTAAGTCTTGTCTAATCACGCACCATTGGTGTTATTCATCCACTCATCTCCTTCTTGCTCCACTCCGACTCATCTTTTGTTGTACCATCTAACATCTTTTCTCTCCTTCCTTCTGTCTTCTCTGCTATTTTCCACTTTGCATTTTCTCCCTTTCATCTCTGTCACGCCTCTCTTGTCTCTTGACGCTGATACACCTTTCACCTTGTTGTCTTCAATCTTCCACTTGTGTCTTTGTCATGATGCATTTACATTGTGGTTTTTCCTCACATTAACCCAACTGTTTCTGACTATTTCCATGCCTTGTTTTGTTTAATAACTTGTCTTTGGCTGTGCAGGAGTTTGCTATTCATGTCCACACTATAAAGTAATTATAATTTAGCACATACACACAACAACAGAGAAAAATGCATACTAAATATCTTGTATGCAAAGACAAACACATACAGCATATAAACATAGGCCACAAACAGATACACAACAAAATCCTTTTGACATCAATAATTGGTAAATCCTCTGATTAACTTGTAAGAATTGTCCTTAGAGTGCTTAAGTAATTGTGTTTGTGTGTGTCCTTTTTTATTGCATGCACCCCCTCTCTTTAAAGCACATCTTTATAACCAAGCAATTCCAAAGCAATTTTCTCTGTGGGAGGAGAGTGTAATTTTCTATTCTGTGACACTGTGATGTGTAAGAAACTGGGAGCCGGCGCTAAAAGGCATCGGTAGTGTGTGTCTTGGTGTGGGTGTGAGCCGCTTTAATGGCCAACGTGGGGCGGGTGGTGGTGGTGGTGAGCGGGTGCATGTCAGGAAGGCCATCATTTAATGACTCCCAAATAGTGCCCTACTCGTTAGAGCTATCGTCCTGGAAACACGAGGCTTTGAACCAGGAGAGCGCCACACGCTGCAACAGTCTTTTATCTTCATATTAATCCATTTGCATAACATTACGGCGATGGATAGGATTCAGGAGATACTCAGCCTACTCAGGGAGAGACAGAGAGAGAGAGAGAGAGTAGGCACAGGAGACACAGAGAGGGTATACTACATGTCCTTGCAAATCTAATCAGCGTTAAATGGAGCTGTCAAATGTGTGTGTGTGTGGTAGTGGATGGCTCATGTCAGGAGTAATTTAACATTAAACTGCAATAGTGAGTAACAGGGCTGTAATTACAAAAATACAAGAATCCAAGCTATTTCTTGAGAATGTGACATCCAAATACAGCAGTTACCTAGCAGTGATACACAAGATGAGGCGAGGTGGGAAAAAAATTCAGATGTCATGCACATGTATGTCTTTCACAAAGTTAAGTTTCAATGTTTAAGGTGTAGTGAATACAAAAGAAGTAGCCAAGCCATTTTTAAAATTTTCTGATGTGGTTAAATGATGGTAAAATTTTGTGTGATATCAGCAGACTAACAAAAGGCTCTATTTCATGCTTTTTGTAGGTGCAACATATATAGTATCTGTACTATATAATGTGTTTTTATGCTTTGCTTTGTGTCTTTTGTATGTCTGACAGCTGCACAAAGAAGAATAAAGAGCAGACAAAAGAATCACATTACTGTAGAGAAACAAGAGCTGGGGAGTGTGTAAACCCACACTAATTAGTTGTTGCTACTTGCTACTGCCTGATTAATTTAATCAAAAGTGCACTTGATCTTTATATAACTAATAATATGCATGTAGTCAATAAATGATGACAAATTGGTAGATACAATGCACTGCACAAGCTCTGGTAGAAGTCTTTTTTAAAGAAATATTTCCTTTAACGGTTGACCTGCCTTTGAGAATCCCTCAATGATTTATGGATTATTTTAATGATACATCATCCATGCAAGGAATACTGAATGTATGGCATTGCATAAACTCCTATGCATGCTCAAAGCCTTAATACTAACATGATAAGATTCACAGTAATAGTATTGTCTTGGTCATGTTAAAGGAAACGCTTTTTCTCACTGCTCATGGTATCCAGCCATGCAGATAGTTTTGGTTTTATTGGCTGAGGATTAGAGCTGCAATGATTAGTCGATTAATCATTTAGTTGCCAACTATTAAAGTCCCCCTCCGCTCAAAAATATGTTAATCTTCTTGTTCCTACAGTTGGATGTTTGAGCTTCACTGTGCAGAATGATGTATGTGCAGAGTTTGACACTAGAAGGCTGTTTTCACATTCATCTGCTGAAAGTGGAAAGTTTCTCTGAGCTCATTGAAAGTCTTATTTTATGGGGCGGGCCTACGAGCAGGATTTGTGACGTCACAAATATTTTGGAGCCAGTCCTGGTTCAATATTCAATTTACACAAGTGTGATGTGGAAACTTGAAGACTCCAGTGCACAAACACTGAGAACTGACTTTACAGTGAAGTAGGAGACATCTTCTGCGAAGTAGTTAAACTTTTGAAATGAAATATATTTGCATATTCATTGACTCTGGAATTTTTAATGAGGGAGAAAGAATAGATGCCATTTTAAGGATTTTGACATGGTAATTATACTTTTTGGGGGAGGAAAAACCAAATCAGACATACAATATTGTTCCAAGAAGAATATTTTTATGTCATTATACATGTCTGGGGGAGATATTTAAATTAATTGCCAACTATTTTGATAATCAATTAATTGTTTTGGGTAATTTTTTAAGAAGAGGATGTTCACATTCTCTAATTTCAGCTTCTCAAATGTGAATATTTTCTGTTTTCTTTGGTCCTCTATGACAGTAAACTTAATATCTTTGGGTTGTAGACAAAACAAGACATTTGAAGATGTCACATTGGGCTCTGGAAAACAGTGATCAATAACGAAAATAATAATGTAATCAATAATTAAAATAATCATTGGTTGCAGCCCTATTGAGGTTTTGAGATATTAAAGGTAGAGATTCTCTTCACACTGAAATTTGCTAACTAATTGATGCAACATCAGGCAAACATCCATGTAAATAAAAAACAGGCTTTACAGACAAAATCACATGCATGATACAAAATATCACCGATAGTAATGTGTTATGTATAGAAAAAACAGCATAATGTCCTAAAGAAAGGACTATAGCACACAGATTGGATGTGCACTCTATTCATTTTTGTCTTTGAGACTTCTGCCATTACCCAAATACAGTGGAGGTGAATGGATTTCGGAATAGCTCGGCCAGTAACACCAAAATAATTTGCACTACTGCTTAGTGGGATAAAATGTTGTGTGTGTGTGTGTGTGTGTGTGTGTGTTAGGTGAAGTGACCCTTTAAAGGTCAAAGTATGGGGGGTGGGGGGTAAAACAGGGTATATATTGTAAGCAGGTGTGAAAGTGTGTGCACTTACATGTAGTATGAAAGGCTAAAAATGTCATCACATCACAGAATAAGCTTGTGACTGTCTGTGTGTGTGTGTGTGTTTGTGTGTGTGTGTGTGTGAGAGAGAGAGAGAGAGAGAGAGAGAGATTGCTTGTTTATGCATATGGGGATAGACTGTGCCAGGTGAGTGTACCATTTACCATCAAGCCATTGAGTTCAGCAGGCATCTAATAACAAAGCATTTATGGCCCACTTACGCATGCATAGATATAACTGTCAGTAGGAAACAACAGTCTCCTCTCCTCCGTCTCCAGCTATTCCTGCCTCTCTTAAAACGCACAGGCGCCATCCGGATTGGGCCCAAATACTCTAGAATTCTATCATCAGAATCGGGGATGAAATTAAAATCGCTCATTTTCTTTCTCCATACAAGGAGCAGATCAATTTCCGGAGACTGGGACGTGATATTTTCCTGCCATTGGGCTTTCTCGTCTCTGGCACAGCACCCTGACTGCCTGCCAGCGGGGGGCCCGGGCCCGACTGCACGCCTCGCCGGAGAACGGTTACTTCTGCCGCGGCGAGTTTATTTGCGCCTCGCTATGAGAATTGCCATCATTTACCCTTCCCCAACACCTCCCAAAAAGAAAAGAAATAGACAAGAGGGGAAGCGAGGCAAGACTGAGAAAGCCGAAATTGATTCTTTTTGATACATGCTGCATGGGGGACATTAGGTACCCCTCGTTTGACCATCTATTTCGAAAAATGAGCTGAATAAATTTTGCGTAAAGTAGCCTAATGTATTGGCCTTTTGGAGGCCTGGCTGTTGTTCATATCAAGAATCAGATGCTTGTTGCAGCATGCAGAGGTTATCCTATTGTGTAACGTTGGTTTTAAGAGAAGTAAATTAATCATGCAGCTGTAGAGGAATGATAACTCACTTTACATAAAGCGGTAACGCACCTTGTGTTAAGCGTGACAAAATTTAACGGCAAACTTGATGAACCGGCGGTGCGTCAAATCTGGAGTGATGGTGGCCCCAACGTTCAGGTTGCCTCCGTTGCAGTGTGAAGATGACTCAGATTAACAATATAGTAACGTAAAAAATACACTTTAAATGAAACTTAAAATTTGGCGATTTGGTGCCTTGATATTTGTTTTGCGTGACGTGAGGATGCGCATGACGGCATTCATTGCGCAAGCAGTCCGATATAAGGTCACCACAAGACCATGATTAAAAATCACCATACATCACAATACACCATGGCCTTATAATGTTTTCATTACTAATATAGCTATAAAAAGTTTTGATGTAATGTCTTTGTGAGGCTGCTCCTCTCTGGACTGATGTTTGTGTTGCCTCGCAAAGGTCATTTCAGGATTACAGCTTTCTGTGGCCTATGAGATGAAGCCCATCTTTGCCTCGCCTATTGATCTATGTCCTGTTTGTTACCTGCATGCACTGTGAGCTTTTAAATGTAGTCTTGTTTCTTGTTTGACTTGGCAGTCACGGACACGGTTCCTTGTTTGCGCACATTCTGGTCTCCGACCCTGTCCTTTGCTAGAGACCCCGCTGTTGCGTCACGGACCCAGTCAGGCTTAATTAAACCCATATTGAGAAAGAGTATAAATCCAACCCCCTTTACCACTCAGTCCATGCACCGGCATGCACGTCCTGCAGTGGATTTTGGTCGAAGGGAATGTTTTAAGGGTCAGGAAAGAAGAGCTTGAAGTTAATTTGTAACCTCTGAAAGACTTTCAACAGCCTTAAGTTATAACAGACAGCAGAATGGCTGGACTCAAGGTAAGACAGCATTTATTTATTCAAAACTATTGCATATAATAGAAATGTTTGTTCACCAGTGCTTACATGCACTGCACTTCAAAGTTTCAGAGACACATTGTAGCTACATAACCTGCAAACACACTGCTATTATTTAGTAAATAAAGGAAATGTGCGCCTCAGTTATTGATCTATGGGCTTTACATTCTGCATCAGAAATATACAAAGTTAAACTGTGCGTTGATACATCATATCTACAACAGAAGTAGACCGGCTGACTGAAGGGCGGCGTTGCCTTCGACCAATCAGAGTGCTGCATTCAGCAGCTGCCCAGATGTGGTCTTCGCATAACAATAATATTCCAGTGGAAAAGCTTCATTTCAATAGAAAAAAGTTTGAAAAAACTTTTTACATTAATATATATTTGCAATGTCCGCTAAAAGTGAGATATAATCCGTCCGGTTTTCTTTCTGTTTGCAGATATTTTTTCCCGGTTTGTTTTCATGAATACTAATTCATATAACAGCTGGAAACAACTGCCAAAATAATTGAGAATAAGTGGAATTTGTCTCAGTCCTTTAGCCAAAACTCAGTTAAATCACTCAAAGTAATTTTAAGTATGAACGTGATTTAATGACTATGATACTTTATGACGCATGATCCACATAATGTAAAAGTTGTGCCAAAAGTAGCGTTTTTGATCGTCCTGCCACTCTGACACAGAATAAACGCACTATATAAATGGAATAAAATCCTACTTTACATAACAGTCTTTCATTGGGGACACACTGGAGCCTCCAAAACGCTTTACGCACGCACTTTGGGCACGTGAACGCGCACATATGGAAACCATCCATGTCTGTGTGTGCGTTTTCTGCAGACTAACAATGACTCAGCAAGACTTTCACTTTACATTGTGCCAAGTTTCTGTGGCAGGGGAGACATGGGTGCTGGTAACCAGTGCCAGTGCAGAGGGATAGTGGAGTGATAATCCTATCATAATTGAAATATTGATCAAAAAGTACTCCAGGGGAGGTTAGTGTAATTAGTCTGTTTCTGTAACAGAATAACACCAACTAATGGATGACTGCGAGGGGGGAAATTTGGCATAACTGCAGTTTGTTGTATCATGAATCTAAAGTGAATCAATATGACAACAATTAACAAAAAGACAAGCCTTAATGACAAGCCTTCAAATTTAATTATAACCAGCATGAACACATTTATCCTGCATTACAATGAAGCCACATGTTGCTTACCTTTGTATTTTTAACATTTTTCAGTCTAACTTGCCTTAACTTGAGTGTCTCTTTCAGTATATGAGTGGTTTTGGGAATGAGTTCTCGTCTGAAGACCCCCGCTGTCCTGGATCCTTACCTGAGGGACAGGTAGAATACACTAAAAAACACACATTTTGGGGACATTTTGGCCTTCATTCATTCAACCATTTACTCATTCATTTTTCTAAATTTTGGGCTTAAGTGAATTGCATGAATACTCAATGTGACACAGTGGGAGTTAGGAGGAGTTGTGAATGTCTGAACACACTGCATTATGTTTCTACAGAACAGTCCTCAGGTGTGTCCATATGGCCTGTATGCGGAGCAGCTCTCTGGCTCTGCCTTCACCTGCCCACGGTCAACCAATATGAGGAGGTGTCCATCTCTTTCTCACACTTTATTCATCATTATCAAATGGATGTTAGACGTCATGAATAACTAAACGCTGATTCTTTCTCTTGTTTCCAGCTGGTTTTACCGCATACTGCCGTCTGTCAAACATAAGCCTTTTACCGCAATGCCCTGTGGGAATCTTACAGAGAACTGGAACGAAGTGGAGCCTGATCCTAACCAGGTATGTAAAGGCTCAACAGGAAGAGTCGCTGCTCATTTTGTCTTTGCCTCAAGTAGTGAAACTGGTGTTGAAATCTTGTTAAAGCCCCTGAAAACTTCCTACTCCTCCTGGTGTCTGCATTCAAAGAAAATACATGTAATCAACAATGTTTGGACAGCATAAAATGTAGTTATCACCAGTACATCCTGTACATCCTTAAATTACATCAAAACCATACATATAGAAAATATTAATATAGAGCAATTATGGGTAAAACAAAATAGCAATAATAATCTTGGTTCTTTTTAACATCTATACTGCAAAGCAATTGCCAGCATGTCCTTAATAACCTCTTTAGTTGTTTCTTAAATTATTGTGTATGTGTTGTTATTATATATTCTTCTGATATAAAGCATAGCAACTGTTCCAGTGAGATATGGCTCTATACATTATGGGTTTTTTTTCACTGCATCAGTCTTCGGTTGGGGTGGCATAATGTGACCTGTCTTCACCTACTTTGTTTGATAATTACGTTTAATTCCAGAAAATAACATTTTCAAATACATACATTATTATTAAATTATTATGTTCCTAAACTAAGTTAATTTGCAGCCATGTAAGATTAGCATGATCTATACTTGCTCTTACTGAGCAGTGAAGTGCTGTTCACGACTAAATAAGCATCAGTGTTAAAGTTCAGAAAAAAAAATACAATTAGTTATTATATTTGTATATTTAAAGAAGATTTTAAAGGAAATGGTTCAGTTTCTTAAATACACTTTCAAGCTAAGACAAGCTACAGCTAGCAGCAAGAAATAAACTGACACATTAACACCATAAAACCAGATGCTTTTACATTTTGAACAAATTCAAGACATAACATGCTAATTAGTGAGCTTTAGAGGCAGATTGTATCACCTTTAGACAGAGCCAAGCTAGCTATTTCCTCTTGTTTCCAGCATTTGTGCTAAGCTAAGCTAGCCGGCTGCTGGCTACATCACAATAAGTACAGAAATCGTGTAAAATAACGAAAGGAGCTCTAAATTTGGCAGAAAATTGCGTGTTCATGTAAGATCCCATCTCTCATATTAAGAGGCTAAATAAAACTATGGTTTTTAGTCTTTCTCTGCATTAAAGATATTGAGATGAGTTCCTTTTAAATGCTCTGTATTTACTAAACAAGAAGATTCTGACACTGAGGTTTCTCTCACAGCTGCGATGGATGCCATTCACCATTCCCAAATCTACAGTGAAAAAAGTGGACTTTGTGGCTGTGAGTATAACTCTTTAAAAAAAACATGATTTTTTTTAAATCAAGGTTCTCAGTTCATTGATTGGGATTGTGACTGTCTGGATCTTGCAGGGTTTGCATACTGTCTGTGGTGCTGGGGATGCCAAATCCCGGAACGGCATTGGCATCCACATGTACACCTGCAACACCTCCATGGTTGACAGGTGAGTATGTATTTGTGTGCAAATGCGTCCCATCATGTAACAAATAGATTTTCATATATCAAGCAGCTACAAAATCCTTGGTTACGTTTGACAATCATTTCTAAGCTCTTCCTTTTTTCTCTGTTCAAGGTGCTTCAACAACTCAGATGGAGACTTTCTGATTGGTGAGGAAAAGGGCTGTTGATGTTTTCACTGTCATCTATCACAGGAACAATGATAGCTCAATCCTCGGTCCTTCTTTCCCCTCAAATTTTCTTTTCCCTGTTTATCTTTTTTGTCTGTTTGTCTCTCTAGTCCCCCAGCAGGGTGAGATCTTGATCACCACAGAGTTTGGGAAGATGATGGTCGAGCCGAACGAGATCTGTGTCATCCAGGTGAGGTCTATGTTTTTCATCTCCACAGTTTCCCCAGAAATCTGCCATTGTGTCTGCAGCCCACCCACACTTACCATATTTAGAAAGACATCTTTTGGTACTTTTCAAAAGTGACCTTAGAAATACAGTGGAAAGAGGTTTGAGCTTCAGAAAGTGTGACGACCAGGATATGCGACTGCAGCACGCGTATCATCCCAAACACATTACTGCCCTCAGCATCATTACACCCTACAATTAATACATAACAGCTCTAACTTTCCTCTCACCACCACTTCTCATGTGTTTTCTCCAGCAAGGAATGCGCTTCAGCGTGGATGTGTTTGGAGAAAGCAGAGGCTACATACTGGAGGTGTATGGAGCACATTTTGAGCTCCCTGACCTGGGACCCATAGGTGTGTGTTTGTATGACATTTGTGAGTGTATAGAGTGTGAGTGTATATAAGTGTATGCTCATCCTTCCTTGAAATCTGCACACCAACCTTTTTATGTCTGTTTCTCACAACCTCCTCTTGTTCACAACTTTCTCCCCAAATCTGTCAGATTTTTAGCCATCATGGCTAGGTCTCTGGGCCATATTTGGATAGATAGCTAGGAAATTTTGGTGGTTCCCAGATTATGAATCCTAATGACTTTAAAGATCTACTGACTTTTCATTTAGCTCGTTATACTTCTAAGTAGCCTCAGCTATACTTTGTGTTTAGTGCTAATTGTTAGGATTGATATTTTTTTTGTGTGTGTATGACTATGTGTGTATGTTTTGCAGGAGCCAACGGTCTGGCCAACCCTAGAGATTTCCTGTGTCCAGTTGCATGGTATGAGGACCGCAAAGTGGCCACAGGTTACACCATCATCAACAAGTACCAAGGAAAGCTCTTCGCCTGCCAACAGGTGTTTTGTTTTTTTGTGACATTTCAGTTTGTGTGTGTCCTTGCACTCACACACATACACAGACACTGTATGACAGAGCCCCACACATATGGCATATTTGCCCTATTACCCTATTTAGGGTTGTGTTCACTTCAGTAAACACCATCGAACCGCAACAATGACTAACAGGAAACGGTCCAAGTGAAGCATATGATCCATTAGCCGCTCCTGCCGATTGAATTGCCATCCCTGATGATTTAATATCGAAGCGTTAGTTGTTCCATTCAGCAGGTTTCCGCCTCGACTCCCTTATGAGTCTTAATCACTCATAATTAGTTAAGGCATTCTGGAGTTACAGACAGCGTACCTGTGAAGCTTTGCTTTGTAGGAAAAAACCTTTCCCAAGTTAAGCATTAATTTCAGCATATTTCACTCAGAGAATGATCCTCCCCCTCCTGAAATGTCCTGTTGGGCACATAATTGGATCGACACATAATGTCTGACAGGAGGTTTTTTTTCTGAGACAGGGAGGAGGTAGGAGGAGAGGTTTGTCAGGGGCGGGGGTTGGGGGGGTTGTAACCGTGGAAACCATGTCAGACCACACTATTATTATTCATCGTAGGAAGTACACAAGGGCAAGATACTGTCTTTTTTGAAGCAAAACAAACATTTTCCATCTCTCTCGCTGCCTGTTATGCACTGGGGGTCAGAGGTGGAGGCTGCTGGCTGCACCTGACACTCTTTTCCTGGTGTCCACCCTTCCCCGAGCCTGGAGGGTGAGGCTACAGGGGTAAGAAAATAAGGTGGGGGCCTCATCTCAGGGAAGATGCTGCTGCTCCCGTCTGGTCCTGCTGTTTTGTTCCCCCGCAGAGCGCTGAAATTGCTCAAATTAACTTATTATTTGCTTGACTGGGCCAATATGTTTGTGTTTTGTGTGCATGTGTGTGCAAGTGCTTGCTCTCTTCCATTTTTCCCTTCATTTTAATCGAATGTAGTGTAGTGGAGTTACCACAGATGAATGTCCAAGTGATTACCTGTGCTAGGCTCTCCAAACACCTTTTTTTGTAAGGCAACTACTGTACATTGTGTGTGTGTGATTAAGGTTTTTTGGTGTGTATTAGTTATGTAATGTGCATGAATTCACTTATGCACATTTCTGTGTATGCATATGTATGTCTAAGGTTTTATTGTTGGTGTGTATTAGCTTCTCAGAGTGTGGAAGCGTACGTGAGCATGTGTGTGTAAGGAGCACGGAGGTCACTCAAAAGGCAGCTTGAGTTGTAATGAACTATATTGATTTTAGAGCTGCTGTTGAATGTCTTTTTCGCAGTGACATTATCAGAAAAGAGAAACTATATAAAATTGCTGTGGTTTTAACAATCAAGATAAAGAAATATCTCTGCACCCACTGTTACTGCTGCTCCCCACCCCCCTCCCCAATAACTGTGCCGCCGTGAGCGTCAAAATGCTCAAAGTTTGGGAAAGTTTGATTGTGAAGCCAATTACTCCATAATACCTGGAGCCTTGTATCACAAAGAACAGGGGGAATGAAAGAGAAGAAAGAATGAAAGAAGCACACCCTCTTTCACAATCAACCCTTTTCATTATGACCAATTTTTTTTTCTTTATGTCAAGCAGTACTCTCTCTGGGAATTTAAGATTACAAAGACATTATTCATTGTTCCTTTTTCCCTGTGAAAAGCTCAATTTAAAGTCTTTTGTGTTTGTTGCTTGGGTAGACTCGTCTTATTTGTTTCGTTCTGTGTGTTCACTGCACGTAGGATTTCTCGCCATTCAATGTGGTAGCCTGGCACGGGAACTACACACCTTACAAATACAACCTGAAGAACTTCATGGTTATCAACTGTGTGGCCTTCGACCATGCGGTGAGAGTCATGTGTTTTTCTTCTTTTTACTACAATTGCATGTTTGAGCTTCACTGTGCAGAATGATGTATTTGCATGAGTTTGACACTTGAAGGCTGATTTTTGACATCACAAATAGTGTGGAAGTCATTCCCGGTCCAGTATGCAACTTACACAAATGTGATATAGAAACTTGAAGCCTCCAGTGCACAAACACTGAGAATGAACTTTACAGTGAAGTAGGAGACATCTTGCGTCCAACAGTTAAGCTTTTTAAATTAAAAATATTTGCATACTTATAGATTCTGCATTTTTCAATGAGGGAGAAGCAGTAGATGTCATTTAAAGTAATTTTAACATGGAAACTGAACATTTTTTGTGGACAAAACATGTCAGACACAATTTATTACTTCAGAAATGTTTTATGTCTTGTTTGGAAGGGATCTTTAAGGACACAGATGCACTCACTGTACTTTCTAACATACATATACATACATACATATAGAAAATTCAGGAATGCATTGCCCTTGCATGTCCCATATTGTCCTGTTTATGATTTTCTACAGGATCCATCTATCTTTACTGTGTTGACTGCCAAATCCACACGACCAGGCGTAGCCATTGCTGACTTTGTCATCTTCCCCCCGCGGTGGGGTGTGGCTGACAACACCTTCCGTCCACCATATTATCACCGTAAGACCACCATAACACACGTGTTTATATAAGATTTTTTTTTTTTTAAAAAGACAAGTAGAAGGTAAGGTCAAAACACATAATTTCTGGCAGGTGTTGAAAGTTTTTAAGACATAGAGTTGCTATATCTATGCCATTTTCCTATGAATTTGAATGGAAATGGAAAATTTTGTGTTCTGATGAACGAAACAAACCAGCCACAAGCTAACATGTACATTTACCCAGCCAGTGTCAAGACAGTAGGTGATAACAATCCACCTGCTGTACCTTTTGTCTGTTCTCACCACAGACCTGTAAGGCCACCTAGTGGAAGTCAATGTCACACATCTTTCTTCAGCTTGTTTTTTAAGCCAACTGTACCCTCTGTAGTGCTGTGTTACAGCTCCTCCTGCTGGTGTTTGTAGGTAACTGTATGAGTGAGTTCATGGGTCTGATCAAAGGCCACTATGAGGCCAAAGAGGAGGGTTTCCAGCCTGGAGGGGGCAGCCTCCACAGCATGATGACCCCACACGGCCCGGACGCTGAATGCTTTGAGAAGAACAGCACTGCTGAGCTCATACCTGAGAGGGTGGCTGAGGGAACCATGGTAAAAAATATATATATACACACCATCAAGGTCAACTAGAGAAGCAAGATTAACAGGCCACCACAAAGAGTTTTTATTTTACTGTGTAAACACTGAGTGATTATTGTGTCTTTTCCTTCCAGGCATTCATGTTCGAGTCATCCTTCAGTATGGCTGTGACCAAGTGGGGTCTGGAGACATGTCAGAAGCTTGACAAAAGCTACTACCAATGCTGGGAACCTCTTCGCAGCCACTTTAATCCTAACTGGAAACCCAGCAAACAATAGAAAAAACAAATGACTCAGAAGAAAGCGGGTAACAAATAAAGTTAAAGATAAAAATCCTATTTTCACTTTATTACATGTAACCAACAGCATATCTGGTCTGTTTATGAAAATACAGAAGGGAAAAAAAAGTCATTTTATGCAGATCACTGAGATTGGAGTTGTACTATAATATTAACACTAAAAATCACATCTAGGCTACATAAATAATGTACCCTTAACTGTAAAGGTCCGTCATGTAGAACATGCACGTTGTGGGTATCTCCTTCTTTACTCTAACTGTTAAAAGATTAAAGGCATCATGAAATGGACTCTTTAATTTCCTGGAAAACTGAATCTTCAAAGTTTTTAGAGAAGACATAAAACACTCTTCCTCCTACAAATTAAAAAGGAAATTCATGAGCACAAGTTCACACTTCACTACACTCATAGGCTTTGCCAATACAGCTGTCTTGGTCTGGTCTGACCAGTAGGCTTGTGGCAGCTAATGTTAGCAACCATTGGATATATTCCTGTAGAACAGGAGTCATTTCATTGACTTGAATACTTTTCTCGATTTACCATCATCCCAAAATGTTTCACTTGTGGCCCGAGTAATTGCCGTTTAGTAAAAATGACAGTCTTGCTTTAAATGGTGACATCATCCTGCACTTGTTGGTGTGAACACAATTTATCCAATAAAGCTATTGCAATTTTAAGGAAGTGATCCTGCCTCTCCTATTAAATAAAAAGCCTTTCTCTTGTTAAGTGATATTCCATGGGTTGATACACAAGATCCTTGTTTTTGTGATTTTAGCTGGTGATGTTTATGTCTGCAACAGTCTTCACTTACAACTGAAATGTAAACCCACTCAAGCTGGCTCCAAATTGAGCCTATTTGTATTTGTGTGTCCCTAAACTGTGCACGCGTTTATAATATTGTGAGTTTTTCCCACCCTTCACACTTCTGTCTCAGCAATCAAAACCAAATGATATGTTTTTGACAATATAATTTTATTTGGATAATAATTACACGCACTGACATCATCACTAGAACATAGAGGAGGTCTTTACATATCAGAGCTCATGATGACAAACTGAACTTGCGCTCGAGGGTTCCAGCTTTAATCTGCTCCTCCTTCCTATCCTGTGAAACGACAAACAGATGATGGGTTAGTACAGTTTCCATGGCAACAAAGTCATATCACCCTCACCCTCTTCACCTTCTGGACATTTTCTTAACGGCATGTTTTATGTGAGCGTTTATGATTTTCAAGCAGGTTTTTTTCCTCCCAGCGGAGAGAGAGAAGAACATGATAGCCCTGCAGTGTGACAATTGCACCAAATTCTCACTGGAATTTCTATTGTCGAGGATTTAAAGGGTGAATCTCCATCACAATGGGGGAAGAAAATGAAAGCAGGCAGCATCTGAAATGATGCCTTCATTTCTAATGTGAATGGAGCTGTGACAAAAAAGAAAACCAGATCAAGTGTGCACCTACTCAAGTATAAAGTGTCCAATCCTCAACTAAATAGCTTTCATAGATGGTGCCATTCATGACCAAGTATCATATTTTAGCCAAAAAAATAGCACCATCAGTGTATCAAGATTCGCTAATAAAACTGATATTAAAGTTTTAACGTGGTGAAATGACCTCACATGTTCTCATGCCAATACTGTATTGTTCACTGCATTATATCAAGTAAAATCATTGTAGTTTTGACCAGCAGTTTGGCACAAAATATTGTTCATAGGACAGCAGATAGTTATAACGTAAAGGACACTAGTGGTCCTAGTGGTAAAGGCCTTTAACCTGCAACAGCATGTGGGCATATATTCTCGTCTTTTTGCTGTTTTTGTTCATCCTGCTCTGATTCTAATCTATCACTTGCTCTTTTACACAGCCTGAGGAAAGTCAGAGTCGTTGAACACATTCATGAATTTACAATTATCTGAATGAAAACTATTTCAAGTGTTGTTCCTGTGCTTGATGTATTTTTGGTTCAGGGTACAGACATGCCATGTGTCATTGTCTCTGTAGTATTTAAACATGCATACCAGCTTTCTTCTGCAAACTTACTAAACCTGCAGTCTCACAGGTGGGACAAGTCATTCTCTAAACAACCCATGATGTGTCAAGCAAAGAAGAAGAGTAGTGCAGTCTTGTGTCATACCCTGTCTGTCTTGAAGACGTAGTAGAGGACGAAGAGAGGCACAACTCCAAACATTGCACCGAGCAGAGATGTCTTGTATGTAGGCTTGAAGTACGTGTAGGGGTTGGTGCGTGCGTACACCCAGCGTGTCAGGGCAGGGTCTTCCTGTAAAGACAAATACATGCAATGAAATCTCAATGATATCCCATTAGCATAAGCTAATATTTGCCCTCATGGAAAAAAGATAAGAGTCAAACAAGTAATTTACAACATATTACAATATAAGAGTATTAATAAACTTAAGTTTGGATTGCTCACTGTGTTGACCTGAGCAAACTGTTTAGACAGAGGGCAATTTTACAAGGAGAAACAGATGAAGGCCTTTTTAATAGAGGACGTATGTAGGCACAGTTGTAAATAATAAAAGCAAGATGGCTGAATTCCATTTAGTTGTTTTGACCTCAGGGTCGCTGTATTGTGCCTGCGAGCTCACTGTCACACTACCATGGCTTACTGGGACACTTGAATAAAAAAACGGAGCCATCATTAATGTTATTAGTAACACCTGTGCCTTTCCGATTATGACAGTCAAAACACCTGCTGTGAAAAGGGCCTATAAACAGACTCACAATGCTACATAATATACATAAGTAAAAGTAGTAGAATAAAGTTAAATGCATGTTGATGCTTGATGCAAAAATGTTTTAACCCCGTGAATGATAACTAACAGACTACAGCAAAACTGCTAGCAACTAATTAATTTCAGCTTCATTAATTAAAGCAGCTGGGGATTTATCAGTCTGGACTTGGGTGAATTTAATTGCAGAGTTAAGAGAGCTAGATATACCAATATCATCACCACCGTTTCAAATATGTTATTTTGCTAAACTGTAGTACTTTGTGGTGCATTTACTGTGTGACTAGAGATATAAACTCCTCCGCATCGTGTGATAATGTAGCTAGTGGATGGCAGACACAGAAAGGGAAATATCATTGACAATATAGCCTATACTGTGTGAGTTTAAACTTGCTTACCGGAACTGTTTACAGGAGCTAATACTAAAACTGGGCTTAAACCCTTCATACTAAATGTGACAAAGGGTGTGAAAGTTGTGATAAACCATTTCTTAAGTCAGAAAGCGTTTTGAATCACTGCTAAATTAGTTAAATTATAACACCAGCGACCAACCTTCTTCTCGTGCTAGAAAGCTAATGTTACTCTAACGTTTGTACAAAATGCAATCGTCTTGTTAACATACCACCCACAACACATAACCTAAATGGACATAAATATGTATAATACCCTATATTAATACTATTCTTTATTAAAACTTGGCTGCTGTGACTTCTATATGCCATGACATGCTACCGTTAGCATCCCAGCAAGTAGCTTGAGCCATTTTAAAAGGTGACATTGCTGTCTCGTACTTACAATGAGCTCTTTTCTGTGCGGGTTATTAAGTTGCGTCTGGTACTGCCTCTTCAGATTGGCTCGTAATGCGGCCCTGTCCTCTTCGGCCCGTCGGACATCTGGCGAAAGGTTGAAATACTCATTTGGATCCAGTGTTTTTGGCCGGCTAGCCAAGGGCGCCTCTCGGTAGTCCGCCATGACTGTTTGATGACGGATAGAATGGGGAAAGACGTGAATTCCTGAAGTCTCGCGTTGAATGCCCGACTCGTCATCACCATAGCAACCAGAAGCTTTCTCTTCTTGCTGGATCAGTCAAATGAAACTATGAGCGCAGCTAAGAAAAATCAAAAACAAGCGGACGGAATTGACAGTGATGATGACTTTCAGTATGAAGAAGTATCCGTTGAAGACGACTGGAGTTTGACAGAGGGAGAGGAAGACTTGGAGGCGACGGTGAAAGCCATCCAGACCCGGGCAGAAGCCAGTGCAGTCTCCGGCACTGAACGGCCTGTAGCCGTGGACGTCTTTTTACGCAACTTTCTCTTCCAAATGGGCATGACAGAAACGCTGGACTGTTTTCAAACGGAGTGGACGGAGATGGCACAGAAAGGACAGGTGGATACAGAGCGGGTGGGTGTGGTACCGGACTGGTACACTCAAAACCAGCGTCTAGACAGCGAGCTGAGAAACGCGCAGCGGGAGCAGGAGCAGTACAGGCAGGCAGCCTCTGCCGCAGCTGGGACACTAGTGAGGGCCCAGAGAGCCAGAGACTTCCACCGGATGCAGCATAAGCGTGTTGTCCAGGAGAAAAACAGGCTCATCGAGCAGATTAAGAAGCTCAAGGTTCAGTGCAACAGCTATGAACCTGCAATAAAGCGGATGAATGAAAAACACCAAGCCGTTTTGAGGCAAACCATGCTGGTGACTTTGGAGAGGGACAGGGTGTTGGGGCAGGTGAACGGTCAGGTATCTCAACACAGCATCGTCCCTCCTCCTCCTCCTCCACATGGCCCTTCCTGTAAAGAAGAAGGAGCTGTAAATAAGAAAGGAGAGAGAAAACCTACCTAGTGACCCAGCCAAGTCCTCCTACACCTGCAGACCCTCAAAGGAGTCAGACTAGGGAGCAGCCAGTGAAAGCAGATGTTCCTTGAAATAAATATTATGTCTCATGTACAGTAACTCTCCTGATGTATGCTGTTTTTACTCATGGTACAGCTCAGTTTTGAGGTACCAACACTTCCCTTATGTATTTAAATTTTGTATGACTTTCTGGTTTTAATGTACTACAATTTAGATGGGAATGTTGTACTCTACACTCCACTCTAGATTTACAGGCATAATAAAATGTGTGTAAAATAAGATTTTCCCCAAAAGTTGCACAATAATATAAAATATGTGCACATATTTGCACATTTATTAGTCTTATTGCTAGACTCATGCCTATCATGGTCTGCCAGTCGAAAGCAGACAGCTTTTCTTTTAGCAACACACTCACACACTGATTTCACAAACATATTGTTACATTGCATCCACATTTTTCATATAATACAAGATAATATATCACATAATTCCCATTAGGTGTCTCTTTTTTATTGTCAGTATATTATTACTTCACCCACCTTGTCCTACATACCACAAAGTCAGAGGTAGGCTTGTTGCTCAGTCTCAATTACAAAGTGTACATATTTTTTTAGGAAGTACCAGAGAAAGATGTGATAAATTTGCTTATAAAGGTTTGCTGTTATCCTTTCTTGCAAAAGCCTATTCCCCTTCACATGTTCACACCTTTGCTCTTAAGTGTGCGATCTTAAATTTAAACTGATTGGTTTGGCACAAGTAAGATTATGTGGGTTGTTGTGGCTTCATTGTTCAGGTGTGGGACCTTCAGAGTGATGCCAGACTTTGATGCTGCTTGATGTAGAATAGGCAGATTTATATCTGGTCATCATTAACTTGACCACTGTAATCAATAAAAGTAAGTTCCATGCATTCTCTCAGCTTTTTCTAATCTAGATTCCAATGTAAATTAAAAAAGTGTATTGATTTATCAATCTGTCATAGCTGGTAGTTGAAGTTTAGACATGTTGCGTTCTAGGATAAAACCACACGAGGGCAATCTCTAACAATATTTGGTCATTACTGAGTGAATATTAGGGAGCTAAAGCTTCAAAACAGTACGGAGAGCAGGGATTAGTAACAGTGGGGGGGAGGAATCTGCTGCGCTGCACTCAAAGATAAAACCAGTGAAGTACCAGTGCTGTTCCTGTACATAAGAGAATTCATTTTCCCATTAATGACCACAGAAATGGCACCACTGGCCAGGATGTGGTCTGAAGTCTAAATAAGCCAATATTTTTAGAATAGGCGGTACATTATGTCCACTGAAATTACACAAGTCTTATGCACAGATATTTTTAATTTTTTGCACTTTTGGCACTGTGCAGAGGAATGCAGGTTTCCTCTCTTCTCGCAAGGCTATTTTAACTTGCGCAAGAGTTTATTTGTTTTTTGTACTTTTTATTCCACTAGGTTTATGGAATTTAGGTAAAGCCGACTGTCATTTACAGTATACAGTTTTATATGCTCCAGGCTCCACCCCAGCCCAGGTCCTGACTCGTCTTCAGTCTGACTTAAATGCTTTCCAGTTATCACTCCTTAATCACAGACTAGTTTTAAATGCAGAAAAGACCAAGTACATGGTATTCTCCACCTCCACCTGTGACTCTGACTATTCTGACATTAAAACTTTAAATGCTGAGTCATACAATTACTGAGGAATTTGGCTTGACAGCAGGATTCATATTCAACATTTGACATAGAAATTAAAAATCAAACAAGGCGTCTTGTATAAAATTAAAGGTTGTCTGTCTTCTTCCAACCGTAAAACTATTGTGCAGTCAACATTCATGTCTGTACTTGACTGTGGAGATATCGTGTGTTATCATGCTGCCCCATCAACAGTTAAGCAGTTAAACCTTGTGTATCATAATGCGGTATGCTTTATCACAAATGACAAATTTTGTACTCATTATTGTTTTGTGTCACACGGTTAGTTGGACTTCCTTACGGTCAAGAAGAAATAGTCATCTCCTGTTACTCATCTATAAAGCTTCCAAACTACCCCACATCTCTTCTCTCATTTAAATCTAGTAACTACAGTACACCACCCAGTAACTACTTAACTTTAGATATCCCTCATGTTCACACTAATGTTGGCAGAACTGGTTTCAGGTATTAAGCATCTTTTAAATGGAATGAACTGCAAACTGCCCTCAAACTTGAGTCTTACATTCCTCTCGGAGATTTTAAAGCTTTATTATCTGACGTCTCTTATGATTCTTGTAATTGTTTTTATTAATTCCTTGTTTATTGTGTAATTATGTTGTTTCTGTTTGATAATTGTGTTCTTGTCTTATGAATGTTTCTTGTTCTCAGGTCTCTCTTGGGAAAGAGATCTTAATCTCAATGAGATTACCTGATTGAATAAAGATTAAATTATAAAAAAATGACCCTACCTATTGGATTATGCCATATAGATAAAAACTTCTAACACACAAGTTATCTTCTTCTTTCTCTCTCTGTCTTCCTGCACTTCATGCTAGAGTGATACAGAGATGCTGAGAGCGCTCTTTGATCTGGAGAGGCCCAGCTGTAGCTACAGTACGCGTGACCAAATGATTTATTGTCCTCTCAGGACCTCTAAAGCCCCACCCGCTCTTTCGAAAAACATCCATTTATGACTTCAAAAATTCAATGTCAGATCACAATCCTGGGCCAACAAACCTCCCTTCTCTCTCCATAATCTCTCTCTCAGAGCAAGATTTAGCCTCAAATTAAATATTAATATGTTTCTCCTCTCTCTGGCTGGCACCCGCTTAGACCTCATGGACTTGGAGTTGAACTTTGGGAAGTTTCCAAACTGTGGGCACAATAACCACAAATGTCTTCTTTTTTTTTTCCTGCATCAGCTCCTTCTTCTACAGCCATTTATGCAAATCCTTTCACAGAACATTTGGTATTTCTTTATCGTAGCTCAGTGATGCTGACGTTTATTTTGATACACTCACTGTGCAAAGCCTTTGAGAGATAGCAGAGAGATGCGATACAGATAGGAAAGAGCCTGAGAGATACAGAAGGAATGAAAAGGCACAGATGATCTCTATCAGTGCTACCTTGCAAGACTTAATCATTCCCAGTAATCAGAAGTTGTTCTGTACTGTTTTGGTCTTCTAAAATTACTTCTACATGTGAGTATAACTTTGAAAGTGGAAGCAAGGTTTCTTTTTTGACCACAAGCTAAAAGTACTTCTATTCTTCACCAAAGGTCCCTGAAGTGGTTTGTAGACTTAGAGACAATGACCTAATGTGTTATGCTGCCTTCTTATTCATAATATTTCCCGGCTCAGAGACTCCATGACTCTGTTGCCCTTGAGGAATGTAGCTGAGGAATTTAATGTTCCTTTCCACCCTTGTTTTCATCTGCAGTCCATAATTGTGCCAGTTTAAGGCCCTTGTAATTTTCACAAATGGTTACAAAGTCAATGAGGTGGTGGCTGGAGACAGGAGGCTTTCTATTTCCAGCCAACATGTCATACCAACCAAGCCCCCATTAGCTTTTCCAGCCTGCATCCCTCCCATCCTCTGGTGCTTTAGCTCTGAGGAGACGCGGTTGTCTCTCACAACCTTTTTATAAGAGGTTTTCATCTTTGTGGCTCCATCTTAAATGCCTCAGGCTTATTGGGATTCCTCCCCTGCCTGCCCGTCTCCCTGTGCTGCCCTCTCAGCTCTTCTCTTCACTGACAACCCTGTCCACTTCACAGCCTGCAACGACCTTTGTGTCATATCAAAGAGAAAGGGGGAATAAGAGAAAGAAAACGTTCCTGCCTCCGTGGCTGTTTCTCACTCTTAATCATTTGTCCTATATCCAGCCGAATTACACCAGCTTTGAATGAAGATTTATTCAGAGATTGCTTTAGCCTAGTTACCAGCTATCTTATATGATGTTTTGGCTGCTTATTCTTTGAGATATATCCTTAAAAAATGCTACTCTCTCAATTCATCATCAATTCTTTCTGCCATCCTATTCTAATGTATAGCTATGAAATTGATTCCCCTGTCTGGAAGTATTCCCCTCTTAATAAATCAGCTTTCCATGCACCCCTGCAGTGGGCAGCAGGTCAAACTCAGCAATATTTTCTGCTTTAATGTACTGAGCATGGCAGAGATTGGCTCATGGCAGTGACTCAGCAGGCATCCGTCATCTTCAAGGAGAGCTACACAGATGAATTGCTCAGAAACGGAATTGATAAAATATAGCATTTTTCTCTCATCCATGCTCATCTCACAGCTTGGCCTCTAGTGAATTTTCTAAATTTCTGTGGCAATATTTGCTCCAAGCCACGAGGCATTTATTGCCTGAAAATTACTAATGTTGAAGGATAGAGGGGACCCCTGATGCCAGGGCTCTCAAGATCAGCATCCAGAATTTTGCTGTTGGCACATGAACACCTTATAAAATCTATTTTGGTTAAAAAAAAAAAAACAATTCAGATGCTAGTATTTGGTCAAGGAGATTCTTGAGAAACTCTTATTGCATTAGGTGAACTCAAAAACCCATGCTGGTTAAACTAAACCAACACTATTTTTTCCCAGTTCCTACGCATTTTATGTTGATGAGTAATTTTACGATCATAGTCAAGGCTACACTGACAACCAAGACAAGCGGACCCCAGAACCCCAGATCACTCCATATCAATTGGCTGTACATAGTTTCATTAAAGGAATACCTCAACATTTTGGGAAAAACACTTATTCACTTTCTTGCAGAGAGTTAGATGAGAAGTTTGATACCACTGTCATATCTGATCAATCCTCTCATCTAACTTGCACCAAGAAAGCAAAGAAGCATTTTTCTTTAGCCTAGTTTAGTGTTGCAAATTTGTTTACGAATTTGCAGCAAGAAAGTAGGCTAACCAAAAAAACACAAAGATGGATGCGTCATTATACCTAATGTTGTGGCAGTGGTCTAGTTTTGAGACATTCATAATTTTTAGTTTAAATGTATTTATAATAATAAACGTCACTGTAAATGTGCTAGTGTTAATTTTGCCCACATACTTGGGCCAGGTATTATCCCAGCACAGGACTACTGGTTTGTTTCTGGGAATCTGGAGGGGTCAATAAGGACCCAAGAACAAATTTTTGCCCCAGGGCCTAGAATCCAGCTGATGATCATGGTTGTCAATAATCTATCTGTAGTGTATAGTGCTAGTTACAAGGAAAACCATATGATTGTAGCATTAACACGTCCAAATTACTGTATGGATGACATTAGTTTTGTGTAAATTCGATTTCAGGCGGTGACTTTTGTAAGCTGTTAGTTTTTAGTGACAAAACAAAGGGATTGTAGGTGGCAGACTGCCTCTGGATGTGCAGACAGAGGCTTTGTTTATAATAAGAGCCTGACAGAGCCAGCAAAAGTCAATGAATTCTGCATTGTCCCATAAATAAACCCCCCCCACCCCCCACCCCACCCCGTCGCCATACATGTTGAAAGGTCAGTGGGCTGATATATCGAGCTGGCATCACAACACTGTTAGAGAGGAGTTACACATATCACACATGCATCTCTGTTTCTCTCTCTCTCTGTCTTTTGTTCATTAGGGCCTAAGTGATATGACAGGGCCAGGCTGCTGTGACAGCAGCTGGGGGAAGTTTTGACAGGCAGAGTTAGGGAGGCTGTTTGGGGGAGGTGATGTCAGGCCAGAGAGGAGTGACACGAGGTGAAGGGAGACAGCCAACGCCCTGTATCTGATCTGATAGGAAGTGGCAAGAGATGAAGAGAAGGAGCCAAATTCAGCCTGAAAGCGTGGTCACAGTCTGAGGTCAGCTTGGACAGAGAATAAACGAGGAGAACCACTCCAGGAATACTGGGGAGGGAATACCTTGTCTTGTCTGTCAATAAAGAAATCACACTAAATTCTCTATTTCCAAGGCCAGATGCTAGGAAGTTAAAGGTTCATTTCAGTTTAATACAACTTGTGTCCGTTTTATATAGTTCCCATGATCATTTCTGTTGGGTTGGGGTTGTTTTGTTTTGCCCAAACCAATCAGTAGTGAGTGATGCATCCCTGCCGCCGTCAATTTCAGTTGGCACGGAAGCTGCGGTAGAGGGTGCTAGTAGCAGTTAGCTTAAAGTTTTTCACATTAATCAAATTATATCAAATAATAGTGTTCATATAATAGTTGTTAATTCTGTAATAACAACCACTTTCCATCATCCATAATTTCCCCATTTTTCTGACGCTACTTTCCATGAATGTAGCTAGATGAGATCCCAATTCTTAATCACGTCTACTAAGTTCTGAATGGTGAATAGTTTCTGTAACTAAAATGGCCATCAGTGAGCACAACACCACACCTGACTTGATCTTGAACCAGGCTAAGTTTGGCTAAACTGGGGGTTTGTATGATCACCTGACTGCTAATGTTTCACACCATCAAACTTCAATGTCGCTGCATTTCCAGATTTTGAGTAATTATCTTGGTGAGGAGAATGTTGTTATAACAATACAAAAGATGGCCAAAGCTAGGAAAATAAAACCCAAGTTGTAATAAACCTGAATTATCCTTTAAACAACGCTGCAATTCAATTGTGATAAAAGTAAAGAACACAGTATAAACTCCTTCAGTAGTAGTTCCTGTCTCAGAGTTGAACCCATCATCCTACAGGATAAATTCCTTCCTACTGCTAACGTAGAACTTGTTTTTGACTGTCTCCATCCCACATCGCATGTTGTTTGGGATGAGATGCTCCTGTGAACAAGAAACTAATACTTACGCAGTGGTTTCCAGTGCTTGAAAAGGATACTGACTGCAAGCCACTAACTACATGTAAACATGAGCTTTTATGGGAAATTCTGACATATCACTACGCCTGTACCATTTCCGACCACAATCCTATAGATTGAAGGCTTCTAAATGATTCTGTTGGTAGTAATTATCATCAGCTTTGTTCTCAAGGCTATGGCTGAATCCAAAGCGCAGCGGAAACAATGCCACACACCATTACACAGCCGCAAATGACCGAAGAAGAGCTATAAGGATTCTCTTTGTGTTGACCACACACGTTGACGCATGTTCATATTGAAGACTGAGTCTTTATTAAACGTTTACATCATCAGAGGAAATAGGTTTATATGGCTGACTTCTGTTTATGACATGTCTGTGTACAGTAATATTTCTTTGTGGGATGGATCTGTTTGTGTGCGCACTGTCTGCGACTGATGCACACACTCGGACACTTTTGCCTTGGTCAGGTCATCAATGGAGGAGTTTCCCAGGATACATTAGCCCGAGGGTAAAGTTAGTGATACTGTGCTAGCAGCTGTCACAGCAATGTGTGTGTGTGTGTGTGTGTGTGTGTGTGTGTATGTGTATGTTGCAGAGATGATGACAGGTGACTGAGCTGAGGCTGTGTCTCTCTTGTTGCTTCTAAATAGGAATAATGAGACCTTGGCCTTTATCCGAGTAGTGCTGTTTCAGAGAAATCAGAATGGCATCCTGGGGTGGTTTGTCACCAAGACGACAGTGTAACAGCTCACAACCAGCTAATCCAGGTTATCTGACGACTGGGTCACCAGCTCAGGACCGTACACTTATCTATATTCCCTCCATGCTCCCAGGGGGAGCCGCTGAAGCATATTCAGCTTCAATTATTTGCTTGAGGGAAAACGCTAAGTTTAAAAATAACATTTTTGTGTTATTTTTACTTTTTCTCTGTGTTTGTGTCCGTAAAGCCATAAAAATTGCAATGTGAGTACTGCATGCCTACGTCACGAGCTGAGGGCTTTGATCATTAAATGAGCGGAGGATGAGTCATCCTGTTCACTTAGATTGTCTTGCACTTTTACACAGGCTCATTTTCCTCATCAGATTGCCTCACACTCGGGATTTTCTGGTGGCTTCACTTTGTGTGGGCCTGAGTTCAATTTTAGATATCAGTTTTGGCTGTTTTTATTTTTAACCCAGCAACCACTCAGCACATTGCTGCACTGTCTTGTTTCACAGGTAATTTGTTTAATGTCAGTTCATTCTGATATGCTGTAAATAGGTAGAGACCCAGATGCAGAGCTACTCATAAAGATCTGATTTTGTGCAAGTATTGACGTCAGTGTCCTGCAGAAATACTCAAACTAATCTTCTGGTCCAGACCATATTGTGTTTCCATTTCTGGCCAAATAAATTAAAATGACACAAGGTATTTAAATAGACAAAGTTTGACTCCTGAAACAGATGGTCTGAACTACATTTAGATGTTTTTCTCTCTAACACGGAGGCTATTTGCCCTTGGCAACTGTAATGTAAATGAATTAGTTTTCCTTTCTTCCGAAAAAAGGTTCCTGCTGGTTTATCCTGCTGCCATCTTTGCCAACCATGCACTGCACTTGCAACACTAGCCATCTGTAATTGGGGACTTAGTTCAGATACTTAATTTTAAGAATCAGTTAGAGGCAGTTTTGCAGACCCTTGTGTGAGAAACATAACATGTTATTCTGGGAAAGAGAGAGGGAAAGACTGAGCTGCCACAAGAACAGTTCTTTATAGCACTCAGAGTGTAAAAACTATTATCCAATTTTACAGAGAGGGCTCCATTGGAGCATAAAGCGCTCAGTGTTGAAAGACTTTTACGCCACATGTCTCTACTAAACCTTTATTGAAATCTGATAAAACAACACAAGAAATATTTCTGCAAAAATATACCCCCAATCTTCATAAGGAATCTGTGATAAAATATAACAAAAAGCTGAACTAGAATATTAATATGGGATCTTTTGTGATGTGTTTTCATGACATGCAGGTATATATTAAAACTTAAAATAGTATATCAAAAGTATCCATAAGTGCAGACTGGCTGATAAACGCAAGCTAGCTTACAGTTGAAACAGTAACAGTGGACACACACACATCAAAATTACACACCAAATAAACACAGAAGTTCTTACTCCAAATGCCAGATTTTCCCACCAATCCTCGGTATGTTTTTTTTTTTTGGTAAAATCTGGACACATTTTTATTGTCCACATCCCTTGTCGGGCTTTGCCAAAATTAGGAAGAACATTTTATTTTGCAGCATTTTTCTTCTGTATGCTTCTTTTGGGTCTGTCAGTCTGTCCATCATTCTGTGTGTCTCCCTGCAAAGCAAAGGACATGTCGTGTGAATATTCATCAAATGTTTTGTAATAATTTTGTGTGTAGGAGGAAATAAACTCACTAGGACAGAGAAAGCCCCAGAACGACCTGACTTCCGTTTGGATGGCTCGTTTTTCACCTGTCTCTTTGCTCTGGTCACCTGGAGGTAGAAATTTCCATACTTGTTAGTTCTATAATAACTGTGACATTTCCTTGGGGATATCAACTTACTTCAGCATGCTGAAAGAGATTATGATGAACATTATCCACTGAAGAACTGAAAGGATAATGTCTGAATGATTGGCTGATATTTAAAAAATCAATTTCAAGGACGTGGGCTCTGTGTATGATCAGCATCTGACAGATTACACCAAACTGATCCAATAAAACTAAGCAAGGTGGCCTTATAACTCTGCTTGCACATCCGGCCTCTTTGCCCCAGCTGTTCCTCCGCTTAAGGGTTGCCATGGAGACTCACCTGTAGGGGGGTGGATTTCTTGTCGTTGCTAAGGAGGGAGAAGGAGCCGACGCGGGATTTACGTTTGCTCTTTTTCTTAGACGGAGCTTGAGTCAAGTGTCGCCTGGACCTATCAGCCTAGGAAACCATAGACACAGGGATTAGCACATGTACTGATGCGCCAAATTACATACACACACACTTTCCAACCCACTCTTTTTTTGAACATTTCATGATTGCCTCCCTCTCAGTGAAGTATTATTCCAATGTAAATGAACATGAGTGATGATAATCTGGTTTCCCTGCATCATTTTTGTTTTTTTAACAAACCACAGAGTGACTAAAACTTGACTAAAACTGAACTCGGGCAGCAGCAGTAAGCTAATTCCCACCTCCCCCGCTTTTGGCCTTTGCTCATTCCTGCTGACTCCTGTGTGACTAACAGAGTGTTTTTTACCTGGATGAGAGTGTTAGGGAAGCCTTTGACAGAGACGGCCCCGGGCTGGCTGGAGTGACTCAGGTGGGTGGGACCCCGCCGCTCCAACTGTCTCTTATGTCTGAAGAAAACCTACAGAATGAGACAGTCACAACCACATCCACAACCATAGAAGGAAACAACAGCTCCTGTATGTCTCCATGTGTGATTAAGTGCACTTCATTCTGTTTATTTTCCCCTTCTTCTGCTCTGATCCATCCTGTCCAGCCCTGCTGTGTCCTTCTTTGTCATGTCCCTCTCTGTCCTGTCTTTACCATCCTGTCCTTGTCTGTCCAGGTTCTGTTTCCTTTGTTTTATTGGCAGTCAAACTCCAGCATTAACGGGAGGAAACTGCAAAATTATTATTGTCACTGGCCTCACCATTTCCTGCATTTCTCATTGATCCGCACATAAAGAAGGAACTGCTATTGATCCACTTGTTTTCCTTATAAATGGACTGTCACTTGGAGAAACAACAGATTTCAGTTTGCCAATTAGGACTTTGTGGTAAATTTATTACGCTACCGCAGGTCTTTGACTTCATCATTACTTATATTTTCCAAGTTATATAAGTGTGGAAATAAAGTTAAAAAAAAAAGAAAAAAAAAAAAAGATTGTTTCCAGAATTGGATAATAACTTTGTACCATTTCCCTTTTTCCATTCTGTTGAAAACAAAGACAACTACACTTGCTACAAAACATTTGCCTTGCAATCATTTAGCATTTAAAATGCTTACACTGATTGCTGTTGACCTACATTTTGATGATTGTTTAAGTTTTCAACATTGTGCTTTGTGTAAAATTTTAGAACTGGCTGTGGCACAACAGCTGTACAATTGGAGTTCGAGGATGATTGGAATATGCATAATGTTATTGCATGTTTCTATAAGTGAAGCTGTAGGATGCAAATATTGGTCATCTGTGTGTAATGCTTTGTCTTCATTGTGCTACACTGGTCTCTCAGCAGCTTGGAAAACAGCAAGTTTCTATGGTCTCACTGCCACATAGCTTTGTCACAAGTACATCACATCACCATTTGTATTGATAATATAATAATCTAGTTATTAAAGTAGCTTTAATTACTAACTGTGCATTTACAGTATAAGAAAGATTGGATTCAACAACGAACTTCTCCTTTTTACTCTACTGTAATTTTCCATCTCTGCCTCCTCTTTCTCATTTCTTAGTCTTTTCATTCATCGTATGCCTGCTGTGGAGTTTCTATGATGCATTCACATGTAACTCAGACCCCCTCTGAGGAGTGAACATGCTCTGAATGGACTAAATGATTCAGACTGAAGTATAACCTTGTGTAAAATAAGATTAATGTAAGTGGCTGCACATACCAGTCCTTCTTTTAAGGGTAGCGCCCTCTGCTGCCTCTGATCATCAGTCTGAAAAGGGGAAGAGGGTCACAGAGTCAACATTCATGCTGTTTTTAATCCTTTTCAGTGCAAAAATGGATTGATGTTACAGCATAATTCATAATCATAGTGAGTTATTACTTTAAAAAATATATCCTTCACATTGGTTTGGTTTTCAATCCACTGACCCAGACAAGTCACGTTGTCCTATCTCAGTCTAAGTTAAATCACTATTCCAAAAAAAAAAAAAAAAAAAAAATCTTCTGCCTGCTCCCAAGTCACCAAACATGGTAACACTGGATGTGAGCATGCTGTGATCTTCTGGGTGTTGACAACCTCTAAAATTGAGCTGCATGTTTTGCATATATAAATGAGTCTGTTTAGGATATTAAGCAAAACCTGCCACAACCCATTTGGATTTCTGCTGTTGGAGACATTGTGTTGACGAGTCCCACAAATTGCTCTTTTAATGTATTCCACTCCATTATAAACATGAGTGACCTCGATGGGAGCAGGCAAACACAAGTAAACCAAGCCAAATGTAGCCTCTGAGAAGACGCTGTCTCTGGTATTAGTTAGTTCCCACCACATTTGAAGCTTATAATTGCGCATGCTGTAATTACATTACAAATAACTGCTGCAGAAAAGCACATATGTGGCTCAAACTCCCTCAGATGGAGCAGAATTCCCAATGAAAACTCTTTGATGTGTGGGTGAGAATCCTCCTCGCCGCTCTTGCAGCTGTCGAATCCCTTGTCTAGATGAGGGTGATTACTTTGGACAGAACATGAGGACTGTCTGCAGAAAAATGCCAACCACAAGTTTAAAGTATAACAGCTGGCAGCCACATGAAAAGCCAAAAAAAGGGAACTGAAGGATTTTGTTCCACAGTGGGTATATTTTTGATGCGGTGGCACTATGTCTGTAAAAGCCATTACAATAAGGCTTTGTTTCTGCTAGAAAAAAGATTATATGTCTCCACAGGTCAGGGTTAGACTGTAGACGTCTCTTGCCATCCTGAAGCACACTTGACCACTATTATCGTCACAGTAGCCTCTTTCGAAGGAGTGAACTTACATTCCATGAGAGTTACTGGCTTCCTATGACTGAGCTTTTGTACATACACTAACCACACTGTGTCTGGGCAAAAACTGTCAGTGTGCCACAGATCATATAAAAATAAACAGAGAGTACTATTTTAGATGAATATTTTTTTCATGAGGTTTACCGATAAAGTGCGTCTTGATATATTCCCTGTTAAATCCATGACAATCATGTTGAGGAAATGCTGGTTAAAATTAGCTTTAAACTTTAAATCAACTCAAATGTAGATTGTAAAAAAGAGGCAGACAACTATTTTGTAGATTCACTGTAATTTTCAAAATGTCAAACACACTGTTTCCTTAAAATTAAAATCAAACTGACTCTCAACTCCAACATTAAAGTAGCCCACTTTCCACTGCCAGCTTACATTTGCTTGATATCAGACAGAATTGGAGTTGGATTCAAAGATCTGGACCCAGGCAAAGCTTAAATTACAGAAAGTGCTCTGGCTTCCTTGCTGATAGCTATATATTCTATTCACTTTCATTTGAGAGGAGGGAGTGTTTTGTAAGTTTGGTCCTTCAAAACAATATTTAAATAGACTCAAACAGGCTGCACTTACCCCTGTAGTAGCAAAACAGCACAGATGATGACTGATACATAATGATAACCTTGGTTTCTTTAACTATTACGTCCATTAGAAATGCGTCTCTTACCTGTTCGTCTGCGGTCTGTCCACTAACACACAGCTCTCCTTGGGTTGCTCCTGAGCAGTCGAGGGCGTGTGACAGCAGGCTCGCCTGCAGGCAGAGCACGCACAGCCAGATAGTAAACCCCATGATCCAGTCAGGAACTCGAGTGTTCCCAGCCCCTGTCAGCTCCCTGCTTTATACTCTCGGCTCTGCTAATGGGGAACAGATGCAGGGGAAGGGGAGGCCATGCCAGCTTCACGCAGACAAACAGCCCACCACAAGCCTGCGCTCCACGCCAGCCAGTGGCCTGTGGTCCTGCAGAAACATGTCAGACATGTTGAGGAGGCCTCCCCCTTAAAAACCAGCTCCCCCTATTCTACTACCCCAACCCAAAGACCATTTTCCACTTATGCCTGCACTGTAACGCCTGCCAAAAGTGTGTGCGCTTGTGAGTGTGTGTAATTGAGAGAAAGCAGAGAGAGTGGAGAGAGTAGGAGGAAACTTGTCAAACCTCTGCACATAACAAATGAAAAAAATGGTGGTTTTATTCTTGTAATACCTTAAAGAAATGCTGTATAAGGCGGTGAATTTGTCTCCTGGCTCAGTGTAGATGAAGATCTTGCTTTGTGCTTTGAAAATTTATGCGTACAGCAACTATTTATACCGTTCTTCACTGATCCAAATACTTCAGTGTGCCTTTAGGAATTACAGTAATTACTCCACAGTAGACTTCTCAGTGAAATATACAGCAGCTATCAACACTGTCAGTTCATCTTTCAGCCTGCAGACTACTGTTGACTTAATACTGGCGCAATAACTGAAATTTCAACTTGTGTTGTCAGATGTGGATAAAAAATCTTGTCTTATTTGGGATAATTTGTAATAAGGAAATGACTCATGATCATTTGGGAAAGGAAAAAACAAGAAAACTTGTTTTCTCTTTAAATCGTACAGTATGGTTTACATTATCTGGCAAGCATGTTGGACACAGTTAATATACCTATGTGGGGGTTTATATGCCCTTTAAAATGTAGCATGCCATAAGGAATGCATCTCCTGATGGGGCAAGTTGTAGATGAATGGGCACCCTGTCTTAAGGTGTATTACAGGATGGAAAGAGTGAGAGGGAGCGAGAGAGAATCAACTCTAATGTCTTCAAGCCTCAGGCTCTTGGTCACTGAGGAACTGTCTCCCGCTGGGATTGGAAACATATGCTGCTGTGAAAATGGGAAAATTGTAGATATTAAATACGTTTTAATTTCCGATCCAAGACAAGCCCTTTTACCGCTTTCCTGCTTCCTACCATATCAGTATATGATAGTGCTTCTTACTCAACAAACTTGGAAAAGATTGTGAAAGTGTCCATAATGTCTCCAACAATTTCCCTGTGAGTCACAGTGTGAGTGGGGAGAATGATAGATGGTTATTCATCTTCATCCTCAGCTCCCAATCACAAGCCCTCCCTGCCTTTTTTTTTCTGAGATATGTTCGATGATGTGTTGGAACTGTTGCTGCAAATGTCTCCCTGGAGGTTCAGTGAGACCACTGGCTGGACAGCTGCAGGCTAATGATGTGAATTGATGGAGAGGGAAGAATGAAAAATGGCCTCAAAACAGCGAGCCTCGCTTTTCTTGGCAGGTAATCCAAAATGGACTAAAGTGTATGAGTGGACAAACATGTCAGCCATTTTGCTGGACAAACCAAGCAGTTCATTCCTCTTGAGAATCAATTTATTGTAACTGAACATCAGATGACTTCTTGTATAACATGTCGAAATCATGTTACCAAGGTTACAGGCTTACATTAACCTCACACAAACCATAATGTGACCATGTGAAGAGATAGTGAGGGAGAATTATTTCATACTCAAAATTCCTGTTATTCACTCTAGACATTCAAGTCTGAAATAACTTTTTAAAGCATCTCAGGGAGTTAACTGCATAAAATTGCTATGCAGAGCCATTCTCAGCTTTCGCCTCCCGATGGGAAGTGTCATTCATCAGCAGCTCTGCTTTGAGCTGCTGTCAATGTGTCTGAGGATGATGCTCTACGGCTAGCAGCTGTTGACCTTGTGAAAAGAAAAACACTTTTTTCCCCCTACTGCACACTGTCTGCTTTGACCAGAGATGAGAAGACAGGTAATTTGTGACATATAAATACTTGTAGAAATGTGTTTGTGAGTGAGCAACAAAGCTGTTTGGCAGCAGTATGACAGATGAGACAAAACAGGAAATGTGACTGGGGAAACAACATCTGGATAAGGAGACATGACTCATAAAATGATGGATGTTTTGCATTAAGTAATTGAAACATGGACTCTCTTACCCTCTTTTGCCCCATTTGGTAAAGGGTCGGTTCACACAAATTACAGAGAAACATTTTCTCATTTAACTCTGCATTTGGTTTTATTTGCCCAGATTTTGACGTAGTCTGAGATTAAAGGCCACCAAAGTGTAAAAACGTCAATATATGCGTGTCTATGTCTTGGCCGGGAGCAGTGACTTCCTGGAGTTTTGTCTTCAAAGTGAGGTTTCCAAGCAACCAGCAGACTCCAGGACGTCACTATGCCCAGCCAAAAAATTGACACGCACAGTTGATTTAGGTCTTACATGTGCATTTGTATGAGAAATCTGACACTGAAACTCAATTGCCTCTCCCTTTCTTTCAGTGTACAACTGGACAATCTTACAGGTTTGATTGCAAATCAATATTCCCCTACAGCACATTGTTCTTTTCTTTATCTATGTGTTTGCTTTGGTAACAGCTTTGTGAAAGGTGCAAAAGGAGAGAAAAGCAGCAGGGATTTCAATCCTCTCATGTGGAAACAGCAGAGGAAGCCAAGGACGACATTGTGCAAAAACAGTGCAGCTGTGCAGCAGATTTTGTGTTTGTCATTGAACAAAGAAGGAGAATTTTCTGGCCTCTTACATTTCATTTTCCATAAATGCGTCCTTGGCTGTTTGAGCATTAGCATGCTCACACAGAGGGAGCGCTCATTTGACTCAAAGTGAATCTTAAATGTATCATCAGTTACCAGCATCATTTGTCTTTAATCTTACTTCATGTTCACCCTCTGCCCCTGACGATATTTCACGGAATAAAAAGCCACCCGGCAATCACAGCCCTCATTTTCCCACAGCAGACAGATGAAATACTGCTATATTCCAAATGCAGTCTTTCTGATCCATCTACAAATTACCATAACTTATCATTTAGACATCAAAGTTCTCGAGAAAAACAGTCATTCTGTAGATAATCAATTAAATCATAAGTCAGTGTGCCTGGGGGCTCTGTGGAGACATGATGTCTCAAAAGAATCAACACATTTACACAAATATCTTGAGTCATTTTAAAATAGTTGGCAAGCCTATCGTACTGCAGAAATGCAAGAAAATAGGCCAGGTGCAGTTTGAAACATTAATCCATATACAAAAATACAACACTTCTGAAATTGTGTTGCTCTGCTGCCCTGTTTACATTTTGTTTTGCTGTAGTAAAAAGTCATTTTATTAGGTTTTGATATAGCTACTGACACTCAATATTGCAGTAAAATGTGGGTGGTAAAATGTATTTAGAGGATGTAACTGATTGGTTTTCCAGTTATAATATTTTAAAGGACAAATCCACCATAAAATGCATTCAAAACTTTTGAGTCAAATTTGTTGATTAAGTGTGTTTCTCTTGTTCCTTGTGAAAAAAAACTGTTGCTTAAAGGATAATACTGGCCATTTTCTATATTTTTCTTATTGTCAATCAATCTCATGTGCAGAGCCAAATCAACAATGAGCTAATCCATATTGTGTATGCATCCAAAGCCTGACATATCATATTCCTCTGTGCCACTTGACTTTGTGCAGATGTTCTTTGAGAGATTTACAATGTAGTACAAAGTTAAGAGGTCGTGATATGTAGCACAACAAGCTAGTGAAGCTCTGTAAACGGAAATGTGTCTCTGGAACTACTCTCTGGAGACTGTTATTAGTCCTTGGAGCTGTTTCTAAACAAACTAATGTGACCATAATCTTTGTGGTGAAGAAACATGTCACCCAGTGTAGCGGTGTAGCTCATTAATGTGTTTTTAATAGTTTTTTTGACAACAACAGAGGAATACCATAAATCAGGCTTTAGATACACACACAATATGAATAAGAGGGAACAATTTATCTTTGGTTTGGCTCTGCACATGAGATTTATTGACAATAAGAAATACATAGAAAATCATCAGTGTGTTTCAGAAGATGTGAAGATGTTAAGATTACCCTAAAATACATGGTCACTCTTAAAGGTAATCATATAAGTAGATAAGTGCTAATTAAACCTAATTTGCACTGTCATTATCACCACACTCCAACCATTGTTCATTCAGCCAGAATACTAAACACGATATCATGAGAGAGTGTCAGACGTAGTACAGGTCATGCCCTCTCACTATCTCTCATTTATATCCCATCCTCTCTCTGCTCTGGTTACCATGGCAGCAAGGAGTTGGATTCAAACAATGCCAGTGAGGGTTGAAGCCTTTGACGAGAGGAAGAGAGCTGACTATCTGTATCTGGGTGAGACAAGGTGTGGACACACACATAATCAGAGTACACTGAAAGCATCATTGTATTTTTTTTTTTTGAGAAAGTGTCTTTCTCTGAGTTTATTGGTTGAGAGGCAGACAGAAATTGGATCATAGTCTTTGGAAACATGTGGAATGAATTGAAACTGAAATTATATTATGTGGCCGCAGAGAGCCCTAAAACAGGTCTTTTCACTCATTTAAAAACGACTGCGTGGCTTTTTGTCCCATACCACATGTCAAATGTCTTTGTGTTAAAGCTAAAACTTCATTATGTCACTCTGTTTGCTGCTTTGTCTGCATACAAACCAACTAGTCTTCCAAAGTGAAAGCAATGACTTCAGCAAACCTGAAGTGTGGTAAAAATCATTGCAAATGGTTTTTGGCATTCATGTGCTTACAAGTTACATTTTACATACATTTTTTGCATAGTATTATCTAGAAATTGTCACATATCTGGCAAGTAAGTAAGCTAGCGAAATGTCGCAACTATCTGATATCTAACAACAGAGCTGACATATTACATTTAAGAAGCATTCCTTTTGTAAAAAAATAAGTTTTAATGCTGTATTTATGCATCTTTTGGCAACTTGGAGGCAACAGAACAAGATGTAAATGGTAGCATAGCATAGTTTACACATCCAGCAGACAGCAACATTAGCATTCATTTGGGGTCATGTTGCTGACCATGGGATGACTGTTAGTCCAAGATAAGATTCAAAGGCTGAAGCCATTTTATGAAATTATTTACAGATTGTTTGCATTCTTGCAGATTCATTGGCTGCTGAAGTCTGGGCTGCTGGCTGCTGGTATGTGTTAACAAAAAAGTGTTGCTTAATCTCAGACCTATTATAGAAATATCACACAGTGCCGGGTGGCTAGCAACAAAAACACCTCCTTTGTAAACATCTGTGGCTAAACTTGGCTGGAGAAAACTATTGGCAAGCATACTGGGAAGTAGAGCGCCTGGCAAATTTACTCTCACTCATCCACATTTGTGAAATAAACAAAGGCTAATATAGTCTGGAAGGAGAATGACCAGACTGTCAACATGTTGTGGTTTCTAAACACTGGAAGGGAAACGAATGAGTCAAGGGCTACTGAAGGCTCAAAGGAACATCTTAAAGTATTAATATTAATCTAGAAAGCTTCGCAGTTTAAATGAAAAACACAGTCAAATGGAAAAAGGTTCCTATTCTGAGGAAAGGATATGTTGACAACTTGTCTTAAAACAATAGTCAGGTGCCCAAATGAAACCTTGCTGTAATCATTCCTCCTGTTCATACTGGCTATTAAAAGATCCCCTTCAAAAGCACTTTCAATGTATATGATGGGGGCCAAAATCATCATTTTGTGCAACAATGCATTCAAAAGACTATTTGAAGCTTATATGAGGCTTCAGCGGTCTGAGTTAGTCATAGCAAGTGGATATCTGCCACAGACAGTCTTTTTTAGCATCAAATTCCCTCTTTGTGTTTCCTCAGTGTTTCCCTTTTGAGCTGCGGTGGAAGTATAGTAACAAAAAAAGACTTTGGCGCTAAAAATACTGCTACAGCTAGCTTCATATTAGCTTCAGATAAACGTTTAAATATATTTTTGCATAGAAGGAGGCTTGTGGATTTTGGCCCTAATTACTAACATTATAAGTGAATTATGAAGGGATCGTCTAATGGCCAGTGTGAACAGGAGAAATGATTATGGCAAGAAAAACCTATTTCAAAGTTCATTTGGGTACCTGACTTTTGTTTTAAAACAGACTTGGAAAATTGTGAACCCGTCCTTTGAAGCTACAGGTTAGCATTCCTCAGAGGAATATCAGACAGACTTCACTTGCAATGAACTGTATGCATTCATGTGTTGAATTTCTGTGTCTAAAAAATGTAAATCTGTTTTAATGAACATCTGGTCTGAAGGTATTTTACAGCACCCGAGCATGCTGGCTCCATTTTTATTCGCCTGCGTGCACCCATACACTAACAGCCAGAGCTGTAGTTGTGTATAGAGGTAAGGCGGTTGTTTTCCATTACGAGTGTGATTTTCCTCAGCTCCTGCTTTAGCTCATTACTCAACCCAGAGGACAATCACCGCTTGTTTATTAGCTGTAACAGGGGAAATGGCTTCATGACTCTCTTCCGTCACTGAAGCCTCATCCACCCTGGGGATTCCTGAAAATGCACTTATCAAATGTAAAAATGCCAGGTGCCAAATTCATCTATTTATTGAATGTAAAAATTATATGAAACAAGCTTCTCTTTTTGTCCTGTAAAGTGAAATACACTTTCTCTTTCCTTACTCCACACTGTGAATAACAGTACAATGCATGGAGTGACTCACTGTGTTTGTTTGGTATTTGTGATGCTTTGTTTCCCACACTGGAATGGCCACTTATAGGCAATTAGTCATGCTGAGTAGGCAGAGGCTTCACCTCCACCTCGTCAGTGACAAATACAGAAAATGTATGTTTAAATGGAACAAGCTGAGCAACTGTAGACGGAAAACGCCGGCAGTAGTGGGTGGGAGAGGAATATGTTTCTCTTCTTGGCATAGGAGATAGACAGCAGAGGGCTTAACACATACACACACACACTCTATTGTGGGATTAAAAGCAGGAGCTTTAATCCAAAATCAATACAGTGACCCAGAGGTCTGTGATATCTCAGGCCTTTAATACTTTGATACATAAAGCAATTATGACAAATGGGTATTTCACTAATTGTATTCCAGTGATTGAAAAATAACAAACACCCAAACACGACATTACAAAAATGTTCAAAAAGTGTTCAATGAATATGGAATACCAAGAGTAACAAAAGTGAATATATTCCTCTCACCTCAGTTGTCTATTTGTCAGAGGAAGTGGTCCGGCCTTGAAAAGCTTCCTTCTGAGAATCACTAGAAAGAGAAAAGTCAACAAGAGCAGGATATCATCACTGTTACCAGGTGGACACAGAGGCAGGCTCATGTATGTAGGTCAATATAAACCATGGATCACTGAAGAGTGACTGACTGGTGAGTGTCACAGGTGCAAAAGCCGTCCCTCTTAGGTAATAAATGCATCTGACGCACTTGTTGCCTCTCTGAGCACAGAGAATATGTCAGTGTGTCCTTATGGCATGAATATGCTCTCTGAACCACCAGTCACAAATAGGTTTGATCCATTTTCTCAGTGGTATAGTAGGATAAAAAAGACGTTCTTTGCTTTCAAAATTTTAAATATTGCCCCTGCTGGCTTAGTATTAACAGCAGGACTGATTTTAAAATGCACCATAATATAAGTCAATATAATAGTAAAAGTAAATTTACTTAAACTACCATGATTTTGTGAGTAATATACATTAAAAATGTACCATTAAGATTTTTTTTTAAATTCATAACCAAGTACTAGAAGCACTGGCAATTTTTAGCTGATGGAGTTGGAACATAATGATGATGTTTATCACACTATCGCATTTTTATTGTAAGATATTTCTAGGACTGACAACAACTGGCAATAATTTAATTTGATTTATTTCAATATTGTTTCATTTTGATTATCTAAATTATTTGATTATACTTTAAATTTGATTTAATTTAACTTTTAACTCTAATCCAATCTAGTTCCTGTTAATGCTTGTTTGAATTTAGGATTATTTTATTTCACATTCACTGGTCACCTGTCAACCAGTCACTGTAGACATTATGAGTACATCGGCGTGGACACATGATGTCATCCATAGCAACTGGGTATGTGAGCTTTGTGTATAGCTCTAACTAGAAAACTCTTTAAGTATCATTGAGGAGGACTCTTTTGTGAACATGGCCCTGGTTTTTGGTGTCAGAAACATTGCAATTGCTTCTTTCTACTGTATGTTCACCACTTTTTGCAACAAAAATCCATTGTAGGTCATGGAAATATCCAAATGCCATGTAGCCACTAAATGTAACTGAATAATATCTCTGTCTTGCTATGAACGTACAGTCATCTTTGACAAATGCTATAAAGGTGTTGCAGATGCAGCTCAGGTTCATGTTCAGGGTCTCTGGGTGGTGCTAGAAAGCATTTATGGGACATTTAGAAACATCAGTGGCTTAAGCACAATAAGGCAGGTTGAGTGATTTGCTACAGTGCTCCCAAATCAGATAAAATTGTGGAGAATGCCCAAAATGTGTTACTTCATTATAATTCCAACAAAAATCCCCCAAACCCCCAAATTCTGAATGACACTAAAATTTATTCATTTGTTCTTTTTTGTGTGTTTTATTTGTTTGTAACATGTTCTATATTTTGGTAACATTTTAGGATTTAGGGTGTTATTGGTGAATATGACAAAATCAGGGAGTGCATCTTTAAATATTAGAATAATGACAAAAATTCAGAGAGCAACTAAATGACAGGTTGTATTTTGGGAGCCCTCTGGTGGTACATGGGCCCCAAACACACATTACTTTAGTTTGCTTTTGCCTTGACACCACATTTTCCAGTGGGCACACATTTGACTGGTAAGTGTTTTGTTCCTGTGAACCTAACATACCATGAAATAAAGCTGTACTTTGAAGTTACAGTAATGGCACAATTTGTAGCATTTACTTTTACAAATTTCACTGACAAAACATCCATGAATCACCTCGTACTGGCTGCTAACGTCCAGTTGTGATTCATTGACCACTTACATGGTTTTGAAGTCTGACATTTGGTTGAAGGACAAGATCATATAGTGAGCAGTGAAGCCCTCAGAGAAAAGGGACCACAAATGCCAACATTCAGGCTGTGAAGCCATAATCTGTCTCCAAATGCAGAATACTGAATGTCACAGCAGACCCACACACACACAAGAATACTGTAACTGCAGCTGTAGGCAGCATGTGACAGGGGTAGAAGGACCAAACTGCTCTGCTCCGTTCAGTCACTCTAAATATTCCACTTAAGCAATCAGAACTCCCCTGTAGGCTTTGTACACTCTCATGCTGGGAAAATCCATCACACATTGTTGATACATGATAGGGCATGTGTGGCATGTACGGTATTTGTGTGTATTTTCCCACACACTTGTAGCTATGTGTTATTTTATATACAATATATGCACTTTATTTTGTATATTTATAGATACCCCCATTTAATTTAACACATTTCTCATTTCACCGAAGCACCTTAGCTAAGCACCAATAGCTAATTTGTTTGTAAAGTTTTGTAGTGAAAGAGGGCTCCCACACTGGGTCACGGTGCAGTCCTGTGCCCTCTAGAGAGACCATGGGTGACTAGACGTGCTGGCCCTTAGCTAGTGGGTTGACACTTTGGCAGAGTTGTTAGGGCAATTGTCTGTGGTCTGGAGTACCGGGGTTTGAGACCCAGTGTGGGAGCCCTCCTACTCTACAAGTTTGTATTGTGCTTCGTTACATTGTTTGAGGGAACTATAATGGTAGTTAACTGCATACTGGTGGACATAACAGTCAATAATGCTAATGTTGCTCCTCAGGGACTGAAGCTGTTATTTTTCTAATTTTGACAATGTAACCTGTGACAACACATTAGCTAAGGTTGTAAAGACTATGACTGTTGGTAGTTGTTGTTGATTTTGTTTAAATGTGCTGAATTGTAATTTTATGGGTTATTGTTGTTCGGATGATTAAGTTAAGCTAGCTAATATATGCCAACATCAGTTAGGATGGGATACTGTGATTTTGTTACAATTCTCTGATTGTAGCTATATATTTTACATTATAAAGCCACTGAAGAATTGTCTGATATCAGACCGAATTGTCAACTTGAACTCGACTGATCACTAACCAAAAAGGTAGAGAAATCATTGATATTTACTAAACAACAATACTTTGATAGCGGAGCAAAAGCAATGAAAAACCTGGCCTGTAAACTGAAAAAACAACAGATAAAATCAAACATTGTTTCTATCAAAGACCAAACCAGGAATATAAGTGTAAAAGGTAAACAAGAAATAGCACAAGAATTTGCAAAATACTACAAACAATTATATAGCTCTGACAATAATCTGCTCCCTCAAAATAGAATTAAAGAATATCTATCTGGAATATAACTACCGCAGATAACAGATAAACAAAATACAAACCTGACTTTGCCAGTTGCGTCAGATGAGATCAAGATAGCAATAAAGAAATTAAAAAAGGGTAAATGTCCAGAAAGCAAACAGGCTTTATCCCAAATAGACATTTATCTGATAATGTAAGATGCACTCTGAATATAATAGATTACGCATAGAAAATGAATATTCAAACATTGATCCTCACTTTGGATGCTGAAAAAGCCTTTGACATGGTATTGTGGTCTTTTATATTAGAAACCTGAATTAAGTTTGGTTTCCATGACACTTTTATCAAATGGCTTCAAGCAATGTATAAAACATCAAGAGCACAGGTCAGTTCAAATGGGACCCTGTCAGATAGTTTTGAATTAAAGTGGGGAATGAAACAAGGGACCCACTCTCGCCTTTAATTTTTGTGATCTGTATTGAACCTCTGGCAACATATATCAGAGTGACCAATGGAATTGAAAGTGTGAAAATAGCAGAGGAATATCACAAATTGGCTTTATATGCAGATGACGTGGTCCTATATATCACAAACATTTAAAAAAAAATCATCAATCATATCATCAAAAAATCATTACCAGCACTATGCAAGTTATTAATAACTATGGTTCAATATCAGGTTACAAGCTATATTATTATTATTATTATTATTATTATTATTATTATTATTATTATTATTATTATTATAAATTAAGTGCGAAACACAAATTTGAAACACAAATTAGGCAATATCTGAATCAATGGAGAACTGCTTCCCTATCATTAGGTGGAAGAATAGATGCAATCATAATGAATGTAATCCCCTGTTTTTGTTTTTATTTCAGACAATACCCCTGTATATAAGTGTAAGTGCTTTCAAAAACTGGGACAAAATGATAAGCAAATTTGTATGGGACAATAAAAACATCAAGAGTCAAAATGAAGACACTTAAAATGGCTAAAGAGAAGTAGGGACTTGTTCTCCCCAATCTAAAGTACTACTTGGATGCAGCCCAAATGCAACCAATACGTACCTGGTTAAATGATAACTCTGAAGAAAGGTGGAGGTCAATAGAGAAGTACAAGTGTCCTGTTTCAGTAAAAGCAATACCTTTCTGTAAAAAGAATCAAAAAAGGGCACAAGTAACTGACAGTAGACTGATTAGAAATACTCTGAAGACTTGGGGAAGAATGAAGAGAAACTGTGAAATGAGGGATTACCTAACTGTACTGAGAGAGATAAAGGAAGACCCTGAATTTACCCCTAATACACAAGATACAGCCTTTAATACATGGGCACAAAAGGGACTGACCATGTTTGGAAATTGGAAATTGGAATAATGTTCAAATCTTTAAGGCAACAATACCATCTACCACATTCCCACTTCCTCTAATACCTAGAAATGAGAAGTTATATCCAGAATAGTAAAACAGGAAGGAAGACCAGCAGTGATCTTCACCCACTTGTGTATTTTTTGGTAAAGAATATAGCAATGTCAGAGTGCCAAGTCAAATCTCAGCAGTTTATGCTATTTTAGAAAATAGCCACAAGCAACAAAACACAAGAGTGAAACTAAAATAGAAAGAACTTAACACACACACACATATCTGAGGACACTTGGAAGGAAATGAATCAGAATGTACGTACGACAACAGCATCTCCCTATTGGAGAGTTTATGCATGGAAAATACAGTCACATTACTTTTAACACCAGCACAACAAGCTAAATACAATTATAAAATATTACCAAACTGCTGGAGGAATTCTGGTGAATCTTATGCCAACTTTAGTCATATCTTTTAGTTTTGCCCATCATTACAATCGTTCTGGAACAATATACAGAAGGAAATCAGTATCATTTTTAATGGTGTTATTCATTTGAATACAGACTCTGTGCTGTTAGGCAAAATGATAGACAAAATATGAAATGAAAATGATAAATATTTGTTAAGGATACTGTGTATAACAGCACTGAAACAGATAACAAGAAACTGGCTCCAAAAAACATGTCCTCCGATACAAAAAATGGAGAGACACGGTTCAACAAATATATCAGATGGAATATTTAACTTATAAAATCAGAGGGAACCTGAAGCTATTTGAAAAAAGATGGTCCATGTGGACACTATAATATGGTAAATGAACAACAAATTGAAGCTACTGGATTGTGGTTTAAACATATTCGGGCTGACAGTCACCTTGGGGAGCTCTACATGTACCTTACTTTGAGTAAGGCCTTGTATTTATTTATTTATTTATTTGTTTATTTATTTATTTTCTTTCATTTTCTTTGGTTTTTGTCTCTGTCTTAGCTTTTATTGCTGTGTGTTTTGTTTTGGATTTTTCTTTATGGATTTATGGAATACTGCAGGCAGATTTTCAAATATGAAAGAGGATCAAAGATGTTTTTCTATGAATTCAGAATTACTATAACATATTGTTTAATTTAAATCTGTACTGTAAATATTGTCATTATCTATTTATCTATTATCTTAATTTATTGTATGACGTATCACTGGGTGACACACCTACCATTTATGTCTGTCATTTATGTATGTCTTTAAAAAAAATGTTGTCATCACTACCTGGGCTACATAAGATGGGTAAGGTGTATGAAAAGCTATTATAACAGTAAAATAAAAAAGTATTAAAAAAATAATTGTCAACTTGACTTGGTGGAGTGGGCCAATTCAAAGGTCTGAACCCAGGCAAACTGAGGAATAAAACCATCCTCCCTTTTCTTAAAATATGTTATCCTGAGTCTGGTGTGATTTGTGGGTTCAACACATGCCATACTAACCTGTTGATTGCATTTTCACACGGCTGCTACTGAAGATTACTGCATGAATATTCCCTCTGTTCCCACCTGCTAGCTTGATTGGATTATTAAAGTGAGCAAATGCACATACTCTCCTTTAACAAGCTAAATCCCCCAGGCAGAGATGGTAACAATACCCACTGTATGCAGCCCTTTTGGAAAAGGTTAGCGAGTTAAGCCATAACATGTCTGAGAAACGAATTTGTATTGCACCTGACAGGACACCCTCTCACCTGCACACAAACAACAGCAAACTTCAAGATCATACATTTATTCACCTCAGAGCCGCAGATGTAAGTGCAAGGTCATATTGCGAGTGACTCAGCAGCACAGCATAAAGCATGAACACCAGTATTACTGGAGCATGAAGCTTTTAATAAGCTTTACTCTGACATATATACGTGACCAGCAGTTGCCTTAAGGTTGCAGAAATGTGCTTGTGACCACAGGATTACTGATGTGGATCCCCAGAGTGACCCCCCACTCCTCACTGGAGCTACTTAGTGACCCACAATAGAAGTCTGTGATTGTATATTGTGACTGTACATGCTCAGAAAAGTTTGTGTTGTACAAACTGTCACTTTTAAATTCCCTCTACCTTGCATTTGTTGTCCATCAGCAGCCCATGTGTTATGTTGTAAATATCAGAGTTTGTTTCCCTGCTTTGACTAAAGCTTGCAGACAAAGCAAGTAAAACTGCAGTTTAATAGGCCAGACATGTGTTATTTAAATCTCCAAGCAATGAGCACTGAACCATAATAAGTACACTTATTTCAGAGTGCACCACTGAACATCCACTGTGCAGTCATATTTGTGCAGTCACAGTTAAAGATTTAAATAATCCGCCAGTGACTTTCAAGCAATAATTGCAAAGACATGGTACAGAATAAATATTTTTATTACTAAGCATTTTTAGCTGGGATGTTATCTGATTTTATTCTGAGAGATAGAGTATGTGACAATTGAACAAGAATCATAATCTTACCAGGTAGCTAGGAAGCATTTAATGTTAATGCAGCAGTGTTTCCCAGTGTGTATGCACTTCTCTTTGAAATATGGGACCCATATATATTCTGCTTTCTTGTCAGGGTGATGTCCAAGAGGAGACACATCTCCAAAAAATAGAGATCAAACTGTTTTTTTTTTTTCTTACATTACATCTATGTGAATGTACCTTAAAACACTGACTGTGTACTCTCTGGGCCTAAATATTTGCTGTAGATTTGGCGTTTGTATTATCTGTGTACATTGAAACTCTGATGTGAAATGAATGAATGAAATGAATACCTGAGATTACAGCAAGACTACAGGATTGTGACTGATTCTGTACATACAGTAGATCAAGGGTGTGACTTGAGTGAGGCTCACAGGGACATAAAACCAGAATGACTCATGCAGTGAAAATTGGGCCCAATAGCATCTATCATTAAATGCTGTACATGAAATGTGCCTTGATTTAACTAAAGAAAAAGGAGACAGTGATGATTTATAATCTCTGTGAAGTATCCTGTTATTGCTATCTGCTCTTACTGAAATTTACCTTGTCGAGCAAGCACCACAGGGCAGAAAGAGTTTTTGCAACACACCACTGTCAGCATTTTTCGTGGGCTGTGCACTAATAAAGAGAGTGATCGGCCAGGTTTTCTTCTCTGCTCCATGCTCTGATCTGCATCAGCCCTGGTGCTTTGCCAGACCACAGCTCAGGAAGACAGTGGGTACTCAGGCTGCTCTGCAGCATACAATTAAGGTAATGTATTGGTGTGAATGTTAGGTTTGCACAGATAGGTAGAAACTTCAGTTTTTCTGTGCTTGTAGAATGTTATTTTTGCTTTCCTATTGAACTACTATATGAAATAAATCTTAAAATAAATCTTTTAAAAATGGCAATACAGAGGAATTGTTTGATATAGTGGAGAGAGACAAGTGAAAGATGCTGTAGATGCTGGATTAATTGGGATGTTTTCATCTCTCTCTCTCTCAGATTAATTACACTGTGACTGGCTTTGTGAATGGAGCAGCCAGCCAGCCAGCCAACACTGCGGGGGCTGGAGGGTGGGGGGTTTGGGGGTGAGGTGTCAGATCAGACAGAAATAGACTCAACTATTTGTGATTTCCACCCTTTAAGATTCCTTGTATCGCTCCATCCCCAAGTATTAAACCACCGAGTGTCACCATGAATACAGCTCGAATCCAGGTTGAGTGCCAATCCCTCACCTCGCTCGCCGTGCGCACTCCTTCCTCCTCCTCCCTCCGTGTAATACAAACCTCGTGATCACCCATTCAGCGGTGCCTGCGTCTGCTGCTTTGGGGGAAAATAATAAGCCGACTAGCCAAAGGGGCTGGAAAGCCAAAAGTATCCGGGAGACAGACAGGTGTCGCGGAAGTTTACACTCGCAGAGGAGCATCCCTCCGCGTCCTTTTTTTGGTCATTATCTGGGATAACGTGAAAGAGATTGTAACTGGCGGTCATCCGGCACCCACTGATCCTGTGTAAGTGATTCTCCACATCAACTCACTGCACTAAGAGCGAATAGGTGAATGTTAGCTTATTATAATGGGCAGGAATTAATGAAGATTGAAACATGAGCCTGGATGTCAGGTGTTTGCTTTAGCTGCAAAAGCTCGGTGCATGCTTGCATACCTTGATAAGAAAATGCACGTTTCTGTAATGTTTTATTTTTTATTATTTTTTTCAAATTTATCACCTTTTCAGAGCCGTTTGCTGCAAGCAAGCAGCCTGATTCACTGCCCATAAAGGTGCTAAAGCTGACATTTGTCACCGCAGGATTTCACACAGATGTTATCATGCAGTCACAGCTAACGTGGCAGTGTGTGTGTGTGTGTGCGTGTGTGTGTGTGCAATGAATGCTTTTAAAATGAAAATGCGGCATCTTTGCGGGAGAGTGGGGTGAAAATAATCAGGTGAAGCTGCCTCAGAGTGCTGGAAAGAAGACTTCAAGCGGGTTCAGGAGGTGCAGAATGTGACTCATCTTTTTTTGAATAGGACACGTTTTGATTTAATTAGCAGAAGCTATTAAGATAAAGTCATGTTTAGTTTCAGGTCTGTGGTTGCAGAAAAACCTTTAACCCAAAGGAATGCAAGCTGAAAATCCTTATTTGGCAGCTGCCCTGAGTGGGTTGTGGAGGCAAGTGAACTATATTATAGGTTCAGTGCAGTTTATTTCTGGTGTTTGGTTTTGTGGTGAAAACTGTCACCTGTTGACAATGATACTGGGTCATGTTGGGAAGCTTTTTAGGGAGACACCAGCAATACATTCAGCCACACACCGGATGAATCAGTGTGCTATTCTGAGCAACTCATTCAAGGAAAATGGAGATCACTCACCCAGAATTACAAACCCATTCTTAGTGTTTGTGTTACAGTAGTTCAACTCTTTGTCACATGCACAATGACTCAGAGGCAGATTCAATTAGCATCTTCAGGTCAAAAAAACGTGTGTGTGTGTGTCTTCACAGATCAGCTGCAGTATTCTCACCTTACCAGCCTCCTCTCTTGCTCTGTATAGAGTGGTAATTGGTCAGGTAGTGATGGATATGACACAGCAGGTAGATGTCAAACGGTGACAAATGATCAAGGGCTCTTCGAACTGAGCCTCTAGTGAGGATTTTAATGCGCCCGCAGTCTAATAGTTTATTTAAAATATTCTGGTACACAGTAGTGACTTGGAAAAAAGATCAGGTGCTGGGATGCAGTTCTTTAGAGCTGTTATGTCCTACCTGCATTGGCCATATTTAGAAAACCATAATACAAAATAACAACAGCCTAATTTTCACAACAGACATTTTGACTTGTCATAATAGGAAATGCACAGGTGTTACTAATAACATTAATGATGGCTTACTTTTATTCCAGTGAATGAAGTCAGTCATGACAGTGTGTTGATAATAATAATAATAATGATCTTTATAGATTTTTTCTTTATGGAATCTCTTATAGAGCACTTTCAAAATCCACTTTCAAAGTGCTTCACAAAGACAGCAAACCGAGACCCTGAAACAAGGCAGCTGCATTTTGTCTAGAGCTGCAATAATTAGTCAATTAGTTGCTTGTCAATCGACAGAAAATTGTCAACTACTTTGATAATCAATTAATTGTTTTGAGTAATTTTTTTTAAGGAAAAAATGCTAGAATACTCTGGTTACAACCTCTTAAATGTGAATATTTTCTGGTTTCTTTTGTCCTTTGTGACAGTAAACTGAATATCTTTGGGTTGTGGACTGTTGGTCGAGACAAAACAAGACATTTTTGGTTGCTTTTTGGGTTTTGGAAAATGGTGATCAACATTTTTCATTGTTTTCTGACATTTAATAGACCAAAAAAATTAGTTACAGCCCTAAGTTTTGTCAAAATGTCAAGTTTCATTTTCAGGAAATTTAATTGATTACTTTTATCTACTCAGTGACGTAATCTTAACCGCCTTTTAACTCTCTACGACAGTATAGCGTATGTTCCCTGTGTCAAAACAAGGTGTAGGACCACATCCACAGACCACTGATTGTCCATTATGTCATACAGTTCATTAATGGCCTTTACTATTTCCAAGACATTACTTAACATTATTTTTTCTTCAATAGGTCTCCCCATCCACTGCAATTATAGTGGGTTTGTTTTGCTAAGCAGTAATGGTAATGGGGTTTGTACCACAGTAAAAAGTGATACATACCATGACTCATTTGCAGATGCTTATGCTGAGTGTTTGTAACCACTGACGAACTATAAATTTATGACTACTGACAGGCTTGTCCACACTATGTGCTGAGTTCCTTACTTCAAAGTTAGATGTTGGAGCAGTTGGACATTATCCAGTATATGTGCCCTCAACTAAAAGCTTTCGTACGGTCTCATGATCCAAAATTCTTGGTACATCTCTTTAATGACTTGTGGTCAAGTTGACAGATAGTGGTCATATCCTGGGTTGCAAAAAGACCTTGTCAACTTTGGTTTTTGAAGAATTCACAGTGAGCTCCTCTCACATATTTTCAAGCACAGTGTAGGACACCGATTCCCCATTCATACCACAAATAGCTAGTAAAATGCCGATCTGCAAAGTCAGTTCACTGTATTCACCCTCAATTCAAATAGTCATGTCAGTGAAGTTGTTGTCAATCTCCTTCCCTCTGGCTGTGACGAAACGCCGGTCCGAAGGAGAGTGTCTAAAACAAGCAGTTCATTTAGCGCTTGGCTGCACCTGCCCTTTTAGCACTCCAACAGGGCCTTGTCCTCAGCTCGCCCATCCTCTGCTGACTCTCTGAGGTGACAGACAGCAGCAGAGCCAAGTGCTCTGCAGCATGCTGTAGGACGGGGTGTTTTATGTTTGTTTGAGTGTATTTGGGATTATTTAGTATCAGTGGGTACATATTTTCATTAAAGATATAGGTGATTGATGCACATGGCGTGTCCTTTGGGGAAAAGACAGTTTCCTCCACCAATTTCCTGAGAGATGCATCAGTGTGACCTATTTTCTATCTGAAGCCATTCTCTCTCTCTCTCTCTCTCTCTCTCTCTCTCTCTCTCTCTCAGTGCTGAGAGCGTCAGTGTGAACATGTTGCTCCTCTAATCTGACAGTAGTACACTGGTACACTCCATTGTGGTGCCAGTCAAAATGTGACTCTAGTGACCACAATTTATTTTTATATTTTGAAACAGTTCTGGGTCTTTTTCAGCTCAGACAAATGTACAGTTTCCAGTAGGTTAGTTGTCTTCTAAACTAAGTTACATGTTAAGGGTTCATGTGGTTAGGGTTGTTAAATTTGGTAATAAGCTGCCAAAAAAATTGTTATAATAATGTTTTTGTTCTGACAATAGTTGACTGTAAATTCACAAAGTAAATCAAAATCATCTGAATCCCCAGAATATCCTGGATCGAGCTGTGAGGATATGATGGTCTCAAACACTAAAGAAAACTGAGTTGGTGCAACGGCAATCAGATGCAGGAAATTAAAATAAAACAGAGGTTATAGTAAATGTGAAAACTGCATGGATGAAAAGTTGAGAAACGGTATTGATTATAGAGTTGTTAGTTTGTGTTGGGTATGTAAACTTTTAGTGAGACAAGAAAATGAAGGGCTGGGGTGCTGGATGCATGCGTGTAGCATGTATAGCTTTCATGCAACTGGAAACTGAAGTCCTGGAGACTGCAGACCTGCAATTAATGTGTGTGTGTTTTTTTTTACTATGTGTAACCATGATCCCTCCTCAATCTAACAAAGTGGTTTTGTTGCCTAACCTTAACCATACCCTATCCAAATTTTATTTGCCATAGCCACAATCGTTCTCTAAATTCAACCATACTGTTGTTGTAATGCACAATTATTGCAGAAAGCCAGAATTTTAAAAATGTTGGCATTGGGCATAAGACAAGTATAGTTTGTCTGAGCCAAAAAAAACCAAAACAAAACACAAAATGCTGCTTCTGGTGGCTGAAATTTAGCCTGTTTGGGAAACATGATCTATACAATCTGATAGCTGTTGGCTGAAAAGACAGCACAAACCTTTTGAGAGGTAAAGATATGCAGCTCACTTTTACATCAGCTCACCAAGATGGAATTCAGTTAAGCCCACAACAACCCATCTTTGCTGAGAGCGAATCGGTGAAGCATTGAACCGCTGAGGCAGTCTCCAATCAGTGTCACTTTTTCTGTTGGAATAGCTCACCCTCTTCTCCATTGTGTACACACTGATAGCAAATCTGTACTATTGTTAAGGGTGTGTTGTTGCTGGGCGGTGACACCAGTCCATAGAGAAAGCCATAGATTTGAGGCATTATGTGCACGTTTTTGTGTGTGTGTGTGTGTCTGTGCATGCATGTATGTTTGTGTGCATCTCATTGGAAATTGTCAGAAGTGGAAATGCATTTACTGTGTGTACAGTGGCTGTTGGTACCCTCAAGTATCTGCGTCACTAAAGCTTCAGAGGCAGACACTCTCACAGACATGAATGATGCTCCATCCATGTCCTTGACACCACTCACTATAAAAAGAAGGCCTGAATAATTGCCTTCCCTCGTGCCTATACAATAATGGCCATGCGGTAATGGCGCATTAATCTCCTCTATACAGTGGGAGAGTAACATGGATTAAAGACAAATATGTCGGGCCATTGGTTGTTGTAATATGTTACAGAGCAGCTAGGTTGATTTTTTTTTAACTGCTAACTTTAGTTTCTGGACTGATATGGTGAGAATCTGGGAATGTGGGTCCCTCTCAAGTCATAAAGTATTCACCACATCTTAATTTTTGTTTAATTTAGCTGAACTTTGACTGTGTTGGTTTTCTGTTGTCAGTAAAGAATTTGAGGGGATAAAAAACATTGAAGGTGATCGATGTTCAAGTGTGAAAAAGATATGCCCCAATTGCTTCAATAAATGTTGTCCATGTAAGATTGTTAGAGATGATATTTGAGTTGTATTTAGGACAATAGATTTAATTTAATATTTGAATTAATAATATTATTATTAGTACAAAACTTTAAAGGAATAGTTCAACATTGTGGGAAATATGCTTATTTGCTCTCTTGACCAAAGCTAGATGATAAGGGTGATACTGCTCTCATGTCTGCTAAATATAAGACTACACAGTCAGTTAGCTTAGCTTAGCATAAAGCATGTCCCCCCCCCCCCCCCCATTACCTGTCTTTATGCTAAGCTAAGCTAGCTAGCTGAGCGAGTTAGCTTCATATGTACTGATCACCTGACCATCTAATGATTGTTGAACATGGTTAAACATGATTGAACTTTTTTTTTTTTTTTTTACAGTAGGGTATTGCTTCCTAGGAAGCCAGGGTACCTTTTTAACACCAGAAGTCATCTTGTTTATCTCGAAGCACCAAATATTGTTATCACAGTCCTTCCTTTAGTTTTAGTTAGGCAGATGAATCATGAACGAAGACCCGTTTAGTGTTTATTTTCTTAAGATGAATGTTATGTTTCAGTCAGCGTAGCCTAATATTTTGCAACGTTTATTTAGATTACAACTAACAGGCTTCAAACTATTATTGCCAGCAACAATGGGATGGAAATTGGACGCATAAAGTGTTTAGGCCTCAGGGGACATTAGGCGTTGTGTAATATAAATGGATGTCATAATGCCACTTCCTTTGAACATGAAGGTGTGCTAGCATGCAGGCTTAGGCAATATATGTAAACAAATTTCCTGTGATATGTAGGAACACAGGAGGTAAAACTAGAAGGACCACCCACCTAGAGCAACAAAATGTGACTTTGAGAGGTTTTATATAAAGTTATTATGTGATTTAGGTTAAAGAAGCAAAGGACTGAAGGTGCCTGACAGCCATATTGTGTTTTGAGAGCACATGTTTAATATGTGTGGGTGATATACATCCACATGTGGCCCAGTGTGCATTTTAACATTTTATGTAGGCTATATAGTCTGTTTCTGTCAGACTGAGCCTTTTCAGACGTAAAGGGCAAGGTCTCTTATCACAGCAACTGAATGAGGAGAGTTTGTGAATGGCATTGTGACAATCTGTATTTACACTGTGATACCAGATTTCTGAGACTGAGAGATTTTGCAGCTTTTCTTCGCTATAGCTGAGAATGTGACAAAAAGCTCTTTCTCACACTTTGTGTGCGTGTGAGATTGAGTATATGAGTGTGAGTCGGTGTGTGTGTGTGTCTGCATTTGCCCTTGTGGGTTAGGAATTGTTCTATATTCCTAGTGAAACAAATGACTCATAAAAAGTCCCCAATGGAGAAATCTGTTAGGATGAAGTAAGATAATAGCTTGAAAAACAATATTCATTTGGCTTCCCTGAAGCTTTTTCTGTGAAATGACAACCACTTCTTCAATTTTAAACAGACAGATAGTCCAGAAAGTATATTAAAATATGCATTTGAATAAATAGAGATGACTTTCACTGTAGCGAATTGGGTGCACAATATAGCCTTGGAAATTTTAAAAGATGAAAAATGACTCATCAATCCTTGGTTGGTTTATATAAAACCAAGAAATGCATCTAAATTTTTTGTTTTCATTTTTGAAATCTGGTAAAGTTGAGCAGCAGTCTGTCAAGAGACGGGCCCTGAGCTGAACTGGAGGAATGAGTGATACCCTGAGTGAGAGGAGAGGCACTCTGTCGATGAAGCTATTGGCCCAATAATAGAACGGACATAATGTCTGGCCTTCTGAGTCATCATTGCTCTCTCCGCTGCCTGTGCACTCCCATCTACTTGTTTAGCCACCGTAGTTAATGGACCTTCTCCTTCTGTCCACTTCCCCATCCTTCTCCGCTTCTCCCTTCCTCCTGTCATCTCTCTGTGTTCCTTTTTTATGGGCCGTTCCTCGGTCTCTCCTCTCCATCACCCTTTCTTCACTTCCTCCTCTGTCTAAATTTGCTTATGTCCTTCTCACCCCAAAAATATTTGGTGTCAGACATGTTTTTAAGTTGGTTCAATACAAAGTTGGAAACCATTTACTGTAATGGTAATCTTGTGTAGTGTTGAATATAAAAGGTTGACTGTCAACATTGCAAATGATATGAAACAAGATTACACAGCCTAATTTCTTACTAATATGCTGTTTAGCTGGATATCTTATTTGGACAAGGACAGCGCTCTAGTTAGTGTAAGGTAGTATGTTTACATTAGAACACACACCCACTCTGCCACATACCAGACAAAATGACTCCACAGTGAAATAAAAAAAGAAGTCAGTTACAGGCGGCTGCAACTGTGTTTGTTTTTGTTGACTGTAGACACTTGTGGTCTGCACAGCTCCCTGTCTGTGAGGGAGTGTTGTTAATGAAGGTGATTTCTGCTCATCCAAAGAATAATCTGAGGTCCACAAAGTAACTATCTTTAAATATTTATTATATCAGGCCTGGTTCAATCATTGTCACAGCACACAGAATACAGTAAGCAATGATAGGCAGAAGGAAACAGGGTGTAATCCTTTATATACAGTCCAACCACAACATCTGGAACAACATTCAAAGTTCTTGCCATACATCCATTTGGTGTCAAAAGCACATATGTTTTCTATAAGGTCCTTCACACAATTCCATACATTATAGCTTTAAGTCAACAGAAACTGACATTCCTGAGGAGTGTTGTTTTCTCTTCTATGTGACCCCTGGCCTCTCTCTTAACCTTTAACATATATGGCTAAAATAGATGATAGTCAAAGGTACACTGAATAAACACTGACCACGCATAATCATAAAGACATTATATCACTGTCTGTTTTGCATGTTGTATGCAAAAAATAGATCTGATTGCACAGAAGGCAAATAAATACAAAGATGTGATTGAAACGTCCATGATCTGACATATAAAGCTTCCATACTTTGTACAACACTTAGCCTTGTTTACGTTTGACCAGAAAACGTAATCAAAACTTCTGTGAAACAGTTTCAACATTATAATCTTCATGGAGGTAGGATTTTTTTTTTATAATAAACTGGCAGCTGAGTGTGTGTATATATCACATATTGGAGATGATGGTTACTGTTTCACAGCATTGAAATAGCAAGAAGAGACCATTATCAGAACAAGGACAGAAAAAATTCTTTGGGTTAACAAGTTTAGTTTATTTCTGCCTAGGGGCTAGTTCAAGTATCAAATTAGCAATGACCTGAAACAGTAAAAGGAAAAATCTTTCCAGCCACTGCATTCTGGTTTGGAAACAAACCCCTTACCCCATTTTTCGGCTTCCTCATACATAGAGGTTCATGCTGCAGGCAAGCAACTGGCGCCACAATATATTTTGCTCACAAGTCATAAAACTAAACATGCATTGCATGTTGAGATACTGTCTTTTCAGTGTATCTTTCTGTTGGATAGCTGTTTTTGAAAATGCAACATTTGTATATCTGTTCATTACAAGCATAAACTGTGCCAGAGACCTATTGATGTGGTAATTCCTTAGCTAATACAAGTTGATGAAAGTCATAAATTACTGAATACCAGGTGTACAAGAGTGTTTTTCAGACACAGTGACAAGTTAAATGTCAAGCACATTGATGTTCAGCTCTAAAGGAGTGAATTGATTCTACAAATGCACAAACACATTTTTAATTTCACCATCTGTCTGTCTTCCTCCAGGGTTATCCCAGCCTCGGCCCCCAGAGCAGCAGTGCCCTCGCCTCTCCTCCTCCTCTCTTGGACCAGCAGCAGCCTGACGTGGCGAGGCCAGGAACGATGGGCCGGAAGCTAGACCTGTCTGGCCTGACGGATGACGAGGCTGAGCATGTCTTGAAAGTGGTCCAGCGGGACATGAAGCTAAGAAAGAAGGAGGAGGAGAGGCTGAGGTGAGATCGGAATTCCCTGCCAGCATTTTTTTCCTAGTATTTAACACTTTTTTTTTTTTTGTATTTAACACATTTGAGGTGACACATACAGGGTGATTTGAGAGGAGCTGATAAAGAGAACTGACATTCGCCTGTGAGCAGAAATGACCAGATATAGTGTGTGCAGCTGTTTCAGCTGACAGGCACTTATCATGCACTTGCAGTGTCTGGTTTAAAGGACCAGTATGTAAGATTTAGTGGCATCTAGCGGTGAGGTTGCATATTGCAACTAACTGAATAGCCCTCCCCTCATATCCCCTTCCAACTGTGTAGGAGAACCTATGGTGGCCGCAAAAGTCACGAAAGGTTATCTCTAGAGCCACTGTTTGGTTTGTCCAACCAGGGTTACTGTAGAAATGTGGCGGTGCAACATGGCAGCCTCTGTGGAAGGGGACCTGCTCCCTATGTAGATATATAGGGCTCATTATAAGGTAAAGAAAACACAACAATTATTATTTTCAGGAGATTATACACTAGTCTGTTCTGCTCAATGCCACTAAATCTTACACACTGGTCCTTTAAGTCTCCTTTCTACAACCACAGTAATTTTATTGCTTGACGTCTTTTGATTGTCAAACTGAAATGTGAAATCTCCTCACTTTTTATGTAAGGAAATATAAATTATAATGATACTGCAGCTTGTGCATTTTGGACATATTTGCATCTGAGCTTTGGGCAGTGCAGCTGGTTAATGAGGAGTGCTGGGGTACAAACAAAAAATGTTTATTCTCACTCTGTGTCTCATAGTCGTGTGAGGGGAGCTTCTGTGCTTTTAACCTGTGCTGCTGGTTGATGGTTTTGGACACATTCAGCTACATTTTCATTACCTGTAAAGTTAACTTGATGTAGACTGTGTTAGTGTTATCACTGCTACTGGACAGGTGATGAAGGTGCATGTGATTACAGAGATGTATGCGGTAATAGACCAAAAAAAAGACTTTTTGTTCATGTTATTTCAACACCCACTGAGTCATCAGCAGCTCCTGCACATTTAGAGCTGTTGTCATCCCTCATTTTACATAGGAGGAGGTCTAGCTTGCATTAGCTGTCTTTCTTTCATCACCAGTTGTGGTGATGGTGAATGACCAGACTGTCCTGTAACCCCAACTCTCCGTAGGTTACCCTGTGATCATAACATGGAGAAGTGTATGGGGTCATGGAGTAGTATAAGAAGTGCTCAAATCACAGATAGGGCTGACAAAGTCTGCCCCCAACTTCCTTTGTAGCAATTAGAATTCAAGGATATTTTTAGAACCATTTTTAGTGCTCATCTACACAGATATTGCACCAATCAAATTACCAGTACCAACACTGACAGCTGGAACCATAAATTCACGCTCACTGGAGAACACTGATTTAGGGGGTGCTGTGACTGCAGAAAATTAAATAATGGTTATTACAATTTTGACCATGTAAGGTACAAAATAAGTCAAAACAAACACAAAGGATAAACTCTATATATTGATTTCTTAGCAAAAAAATAATTTTAATTTCAGTTTGGCTTGCAAAGATGTTTTTTTCAGATGTTGGTCAGAAACTAACAGTGCATCTGCACGCACATGCGTCATGGTAAATGTAATCAAATCATTCCTTGGTGATATAGAGACAGCATTGCGTGCAGACGATTTAATTTATGCATTTTAAGTGACGGGATTGGCCAACCAACCATTAATCATCATGACATGTTTATGCATTTGAAGTCAAGGCTTCAGTAAGACAGCCTGACACTCCTTTCACTTATGAATGTATTTATACTTTACAATATAATCCAGAACATCCCTTTTATTTACCAGAGGTTGTACTTGACGTCTGTTGCTGTCTGTTGAAAGATGGAAGCATGGTTTTTAAACAAAGCTGCTTATGCTACGGCGTTTTGAGCTGCAGTTATTTCTTCACAGGTTTTACAGTAGTATGGTTTATTGCAGCGTCTCCATCTGTACAGCCTGCTGTAAGGAAGAAGATTGTGTTTTCAGCTTGAGGGCTGTCAGGTCTGTCAGGGTCAGTTGGGCTGGGCCTCAGGGCTCTGCTCCGGTGTCACAGCTTCTTACTTAACATGCGACAAGTGCTGGCCCATTCCTCCTCCTCACCTCCCGTCCTTCACTCCCTCCCTTCTCTCCCTGTGACAGCCTGTATTCGAGTGGGGAAGGATTCAGTTTGGTTGTGACAGGCCTCCATTGGGGTTTGGCCATCAAATGTGTGGTCAGATCAGTGTGGCTGCTTTGTGTTGTTTCAGCAGGACTATGAGGGGGGAGTTTTAATGTTAAAGCTCCAGTTTCTCTGTTGTCAAAACTAGTTTTTCACCGTGTTTTTAAGTGTGGTTGTACCCTATAATTTTGTAAAAAACAAATATGTCCCTTTGACTACCTACCAGGCCCCCAGCATCAGCTATTTTGTTGTGGAAATGTGATGTCTTTCTTCAGATTTGAACAGCGATCCTCAGTGGTTTCATGTTCTTGAGTGGATGCCACGAGTGATTAGGCTGCTTTACTTGGAGCACTAAACATCTTAGCTGTACTCTGAGGAGCATAACAAAGTTGCTTCACAAACCAGAGAGCAGCCGTTAGTCTGTGCTGCTAAAAGTCAAACTCAACTTATTTTCCCAGAAACAGTTTCAAAACAAAGATGGTGTATTTCCAAATTACTGGGCCGTAAAATTTTATCCCACCAAGCTGTCATGATGGATCAAAAAGAATTTCTGCCTCGCAGGCTGTTATTACCGCTGTTTACTGCAAAAAGATAAATGGATTAATCTTGATGTAATAGTGGAGAGATACTCATTAGGCAACAGTTCTTCATAAAAGCAATCAGGCTCTTCATTTGTAGTCTTATTAGTTATTATGACTTGTTCATTGATTTAAAAGCAAAGTTTTCCAAAGTGGATATTAGATGCAAGCTGGCAGTCAAATTTGCTTATTTTAGCAGTTAAAACTGCTAATCTGTTACACAATTACACATCTCGTAAAATGGCTTTTTCCCTCATTTTTGTTGTAATTTGTGCTTCAACTCTTAGACATCGTTTCCTCCGGCAGAGCCTCCTGAAAGCCCCATTTAAGTCTTGGCTCCTGAGCTCTAGTGTTTCTCTGTATTCAGATACACAATCTAAGTGAAAGTTCATTACATTACTGTGCAAATTCAAGTAAAATCCTTCCTTTGAATGGACTTTGAAATGAACAATATTTGCATATTCATTGATTCTGGATTTTTCAATGGAGGTTTTAATGAGGTAATTATACTTTTTGTGAGGGAAAAAAACATATTAGACCCAAATTATCATTACAATCTGATTATTTTTATATGTCTTACAACATGTCTGGAGGTAATCTTTAAGTAAAAATACAGTAGTATTATCAGCAAAACATACATAAAATAAGTATTGTCAGATACAATATTTTTTAATATTGTATCTTTGTATGTTTTTTTGTATTTTTGTGGAGCCATTTTAACTACTGGTTTGATCAATATTAATGCACCATATTTTATAAGATGATCGTATGTTTTGTATGTAAAATCTTTATCTGCAAAGTAACTAGTAATTATAGTTGTCAAATACAGTAAATATAGTGGAATAATTAGTAGTGGAGTAGCAGAAAATGAGAGTACACACATTTTTCAAAACTATACTTTTTTAGAAACTCTATTCATGAGTAAAACAAACTAAACTGAATGTATTTATGCATACTATTTATCAGAATATTCTTACAGCCCATCTTTAACAGAATCAATAGATTGTTTTTTTTTTATATATATATATATCTATCTCTCCTAGTTTAAAAATATAAATTCTCTGATATAATAACACCATTTCACTACATTTCCAATTGAAGTAGTAGCAAGTAATGCCCACTACTAGGTAATGTTATTGCATTTAATCTTAAGAACAATGGCATGTCCTCTATTAGTATCTGGTGGCATCTGTTGTCTCATGAATTTAATTTGCATCAATCTTTTTTCCACTTCATCTGATTAAAGTAAGTTTTTGTGTGTTCGTGATTGTGTACTTCTGTTTTGTACAATGCAGACAGTCAAGGTCAAAATAGCATTTTGGTGTTGCCACAAACTGCCAGGGAACATAAAGACAGAGAAAACCCATTTGCCTTTCATATGAAATGTAAAATGTTGCAGTATACAGTATATGAATAGGAATATGAAAACTCACAGCAGATGGTGGTTGAGTGTTTCAGCAGGTAGCACTCTCCCTGTGGAGTTTTCTCTTCCATGCATGGCTGACATTTCCTTTTCTTCCTTGAATGAAATCAGCCCTGTAAAGTTATAAATTACCCTGCTGAAGGATTCATGGGATAGTTTATAAGCCTCAGCTGGCACTTTAAATGCTCCATTTTAATTTTCCCCCATGCTGAATAATAAGAAATGTTGAAATACTTGACTGATATTACCTTCTGTCTCATAAATACTGAACTGTATTAAATATGTAAATAAAATAATGCACTCAGCTATACGCCCAGTTAAGGGCAATCTGCATTGCACTTTTCACGTTCAACTCGAGTTTTAATTTTCAAGTTTTAATGTGGGCAACTGCAGCTAGTTTATGATGTCTCTGCACTTTAATGCTTTTATCATTGTCTGAGGGAGCTTTTATTGTCATGCTGTATATTAGTGTTATTTCAAATAGTACAACAAATCAAATATTCTGCCATGACAACATGACTTTATTAACAAGTACACACAGGCTTCAGCGAGGTGTTTTTGCTTAACTTTGTGTTATAGAATCTGATTTTGCATGATTAAATTGTTAGAAACCAGTTATTAGTCTTGGTACAGTATCAGAAAATCTTCTGTGGCCATTGGTTAGGAGATTTCTGATATTACTGCACAGCAGTGGGCTTGCTACTGCTTTCAATTCAACATTTCAATATATAATTTCATATGTATGCTGATGACACACCGCTGTACAAAAGCACTCTTGGCAAACATAAATGATTGTCTGGCTTCTATGAGAGACTGGATGTCTCAGATATTTTCTCAAATTAAATGAAAATGAAACAGATTTCCTGTTTACCAGTCCTGAAAGTGTTTGATAGCAGAGATTTTTAGTCTTAAACATCAAATATAACAATAACTGTAACTGTTGACTGTTCAAACAGTAACAATTTGAGTGTCATGTATTAAAGGTCCTGCACACCGTTGGTGCACCCACACAGGTGATTAGACCTATGATTATTATATGGTTTAGAATTAACTCAAAAATTATCCTAATTACCTATCAGATGACATGGTGAAGTCCATACCTGTTAATTCTTTGTCCATATACACCATTGACTGTATATAAAGATGGACAACGCATCTCCACTTCCTACTGCTATGCAGAAGTGAAGCCAAAATATCTCCTCTCTGCCATCTTGCTTGTGTAATGTCATTTGGTGCCAGAGTCTGGCAAGTAGAGTCGGGCCGTCATCCCGTCCTTCCACGGGATGGCGGCCCACGGGACATGCCCCCTCTCTCATCCTGCAGCCTGATAGAGGTTTGAGAGTGGCTGTCACAGCTATCAATCATGACGTAATAATCAAATAATTAATTAAAAACAAACTTATCAAAAAAATGAGCACGTGGATAAACATCATTGTAATAAGAACTACCTAAAATGACAGAAACCATCTTTGGGAAAAATTTATTTGACATGTACTTGATATTTTAGTTTGGCTCATGTCTTATCCACTCACATGGAGGGAGTGAGATTTATGACTTATGCTGCAGCCAGCCAGGAGATGTTTTGGCTTCACTTTTGGGGAGCCGTCATGACGTCTGTCTTCATATGCAGTCGATGATATACACACTTGAAGCGTCACATTTCTGCTATCCTATGATGTCCCAAGGGCTGGGCTAAAAATGAAACTGTACATGTGCTTTTTTTCTCCCTAAACTTTGGAAAATTTTGTCCATAAGCTTTTACAAACTGACATGCTCTCTTGTTTATATTTTTCCTGGTTCAATTCTCTTTTGTTTTGTGCTTGTTACCAGCCTATAAGTTTAATGTGTTCTGCCAGTGGTTGTAATTTTGAAGCAATTTGTAACTTTGTTTTGGAAAGTGCTATACTGTACATGTAAATCTTCAGTAACTTCCTTGAGCACCCTGGTTGCTCCACTAGTGAAGGGCACAAGTGTGATGCTGCCAATTAAAGAGGGTGAGCAGCTCAACCTCTGGCCTCCTCCATCTCAGTGGCCATCCAGCTGGAGAGGCTCATTATGGAACAGCAGGAAACTCAGGGGAGCACAGGCGTGGGTCTACTTAACAAACACGACAAGCACTCCCATGGGAGACAGACTTGGAAATGATTATAGATAGAAATAGCTATCCACAACTGTGTCTGTGTAGAAGATGGCTGGAGCTCCAGCTATTGGTAACTCTAATGGCTAATTTGCTCTCAGTGTCAGGAAGAATCTGCTTTTAACTGCTTGTATGGGTGGGCCAATTACTGTACCTGTAATGCTTACTTCAAAACTCACTTCAATTGCAGCTGTAGCAGCTCCATCCTGTCTATTGAAAGAGCAGGCTCTGCTTTATTTCGACTTGTGAGCGTGTTGAATAAGGCAAAAAAAAAAAAGACTTGGAAACTGAACAATGCTCCATGGATAACTCTCAATTATTTGTGAAGTTGTGTGCACTTGATATCATTCTTTCTCCATCGTAATCTCTTTTTGTGGAGTAATTCCTGGCTCAAGAATGCAGCCCAGCCTGCCACAACAATTGTACCCAATTGTCAGAGGGTGATATTTTGCATCAGCAGTTTTAATTAATCAGTCAAATCGGGAATGTTTTTAAAATGAAGACTTGACAAAACACAATGTTGCGTTCAGAATACGCACAGACTCATTGATCGCATTAATGTTTGATTATTTTTAGTGTTAATCAAACCATCTGTTGCTAGTTTTATTTTAAGAGTGAGTACACATTTCTAGCCATTTAGGGGGTACTTTATTTAGTAAGATATGAACAGTGGTTCGAATATGTCTCATGCATCCAAAGGCTTCAGCTTCTTTCTTTTGTTTTCTTGCTGTTTTCTCTTTTAGCTCTCTTGAATGTGACAAGCAGGCAGGTACGGGGGAGGCAAGAGTCACGCTGAGAGGCCAGGATCTTTTTGAAAGAAGGTGGCACAGGATGTCACCCTGTCTGGGACAGAGCTGACCTCTATTTCCTCCTGTATTTATCCTCTTGGCTCCCTGTCTAGGGATGGTAGAAATACAGATGCGTACAGCTAGCCTCACAGAAAGACAACTTAAAAATAAATGTTTTGTGCCAAGATAAAAGACACTCGGTTATTCATGACAATCGATAAATTGGCGTAATTGGATTTCAGAGCACAAGCAGTCAGAGGATATTGCCCTTCGTTGCAGGTCAGTCCCTTTGGGCTGCAGTGCCATCTCCTCTATTAAAGCAGCGCTAAATGGGGACAGATCAACCTCCTGCCGTCGACTTTCAGGCCTGAGGTCATATCCTTTCACAGCATCTGCTCAGATTTCAATTTAGGCCACCATTTGTTATGCGTTCATCAAATAAATTAGTACAGACATCCATAGAATATTGAATAGTTTATATACTAGCTCAAAACTACTTGATGATGTGTGTTTTTTTAAAATAAAGCTAGTTACCCCAGACTACTGAACTAATGACCTCAGCTTGTTTCTGTTAGGGGAAAATCCAGAAATGGTGTAACTAGCCCAGCGCAGCTTTGTGGGCGTTTGAATGGCTCCATTGTGTTAAACAGACATGTATTATTCCTTTCTTCTCAGTGTCGAAGGTGTTTATTCTGTGACATAATCCAGTGTTGGGTCCTATGTTAACATGTGATGTTCTTTCACATGAGACGGGCCCAAAGCTGCAGGGATGTGATGTGTAACTGCACATACACAGAAACTCTTAACAATAAAACAACTTCATGTGGCTAATGCCCCAGCCCCAAACTTTTTTATGTAGCAGCCAGAAAAGTGGGTCTGGGGAGAGTTAATTTCAGTCTCACTGTTGTTGTGGCAGTTGTGTTCTCTTGGCTGCGGTTTTCGTTTGGTGGGGATTAGCTGTGTTACGTTATTGGCGTGGGCTGTTTGTCTGAGTCATGTTGATACGGATTGTTTTTGATGTGGAAGTGTTGTGTGTGTGTATGTGCTGATCTCCTCAACAGTGTGTGTATGTGGTGATGATCTCAGCAGTGTGTGTGTGTGTGCGTGGCGAACAGGAAGGGCAAATCCTTCTGACCTTTTTTTCTGTGCTGTAGTGGCAGGTGTATTACCAGTAGGATTTTGTGAGTCATTTCACATTGTGCAGGGTAACATTTTAATGGATCAGTACCTGTTTGGGCTCACAGTGACAAGATTGAACCTTTATAACTGCTATGTTTACTTTATCTTTATATCTGTTTTTTTTTAAACATGGTAATGTAGTGAATGAAAAGTTGAAATATAATAAGGCTGCATAAGTACAAGTATTTTATGTGAAGATCATCAGTTCTCTCTCTACTTATGACTTCTTCTTACTGACTTCTGGCTATGTTGCAGAGCTGATTTGTAGTGACTTTTGTGCACTATATATATTTTTAATAATGTCATCCTCTCCTATGATACATGATTAAGTGCCCTGTTGAACAGGAAGGTGGGCAGACTTAAAAAGGTCAAAGTGTTAATGACCTGCAAAAGGAAATGTATCTATCAAGTTGTAATCTTGCTCATGTTTTTATTTAAATATTGAAATGACACTGAGATTTGAAAACTTTCTCTACCAGACTGATAGGAAACAGAGTGAGTTTACGTGCTGATTTCTGATCAGTGTGGTTGTACTTTAATTTGCTTTCATGTGTTCAGGGCTGTTGAGGTGATCTGTGCAGCTGCAACAGACTCTGTGATTTCTAATTAGTCTTTAATATGGCCCTTAGTAGTTAATATTTAAGATAATTAAACTTAATTAGCAGACAGAAATATAGTCCTCTAGACCACTGCAATTATACATGGGCATGCTTATGCATACTGTATTCTGTCTCTCTGTCTTTGTCACAAACACACTAAGGTCCATTTATCAGAGGTGCACCAGTTTTTTATATTAAAGGGGACCTATTATGCTTTTCCTTCTTTTCAGTCATATATATAATGTTACAGTGTCAGATGTTCATATTAAACTGAAGTGTCAAATAATGAGAAATGTAGAAATAATCCCTGTGAGCAAAAAGCAGAATAAAAATATAGAGCTGGAAATGAGCATAATAGGTCCCTTTTAATGTAATGTAGTCCTTACACAAGAGCCACACATCTTATCTGTCAAATACGAAAGGTCAAATATATTTTTACCATCCATTTATGAAATATATGTTGTAAAAACTTAGCAGTGCAATGTATTGTGAGTAAACTAGGCCTTGGGAGTGTTGGACTAATATGCCTGAGTAAACATTTGCTTCAGTGGTGCTTCATTGTTTATGGATGCTGTTGCAAATTGAATTTCCTCTTTATAGGCTACATAATCAAATCCAAGATACATTTTAACTAGTATCACATAAATTAGGATATATAATATATGTGTATATGTCAAATAAAATCTAATTCATGTAGATATCACTTTTATTTGTGGGTTTGGAGTCTTGAGCACTGCACCAAGCTTGCCACTTCAGTGCATTAACATTCAAATTCATGCGGATGAACCGTCAAGCGAGACAGTTGTACTTGAACATAAAAAGAAGTTTGTTGCTCAACATTCCTAAATGTTGAAATGTCTCTGAAGCTTACGTGTGCCTGTGCATTAGCAGACCCTCCTGAGCAAAGTGTCCTGAGCAGACGGCGGTTTACGGCGTCTGACGGAGGAAGACTCTGATTTCCCCTGAGTGTGACAAATCGGCAGCTGCACAGTGCCGCCGTCCTCTGGAGCTGCTGAGCCCACGGGATGGGCTGATGAGATAGTGAAAAATAATCCATCCGAGCTACTTGTGGCACAGTTGCTTTCATAGTCCTATACGCCGCTTTAGCGTTTCCAGCTGACTGAGTAGATAGGTTTCTCCTCAATAACCTTGCCTGCATGAATGTGTATATCTCTGTGTGTGAGTGTCTGTATGTGGCATTTTAGCCTTTGCTCACTGAGGGTCAAATGGAGGTGAACGGATCACTGCTCAGCCTTGTCTTGCTCCAGATAAACCTGTATACATTTCCAACAAGATAGACTCTGGAGTTATCTGCAGGAAGACTAAGACAGATTCTGAGTAATCGCCTGAGCTGTTACTTTTGTATTTGTCCAGGTCTGCAGTGATTACTCCTGTTGGCGGCCAAATGTCAAGTGCTGTTTTGAGTCAGAGGGAAATAGTTGGTTGCAGCAGGAAGATGGTGTTATCTCGCTCCCTATGCATCTTTCTGTCTAGTTTCCTACCTCTCCCTCTGTGATTTTCTCATCGAGTCAGTCCTATTGTCTCTGCCACTGTTTCTCCCTCCCTGTTTTCCATTCAGTGGTCCTATCCCTCTCAATTCCTCAGTCTATTCTCTGTCCACCTCTGGTTTCACTTTGTAGACCCTCATTAGTGGTAGCCGTCTTGTGTTGCAGTGCTGGACGAGCTGCTCTCTGCCCAGGAGGAGTGAGCAATGCTTGGCGAGACAGCAGGGAGATTTCCCTTTCTCTTGAATAACTGCCACACTTCTTATCCCAGTCCGACTCTTCATTACGCCCAGGCCAAGAGACAGAAGACTCATTTACCTCCTAAAATCCAGTCATTTATCCCATGGGCCTTATCTCCTGTGTGATATTGAAGTGATTGAACTTCAGCCAGCAGTGTTAATTACGAGGTTTTGGGCTGTTTGCAGGGGTACAAGCCAGCAAGGCAAGGTTCAAGTGCTCGGACACAGTCGGTTAGCTTCAGAGAGACTGTCTTTATGGGAAAGTGCTCGGCAGAATGAGAGAAAGTGAAGGATCCTCTGCAGGATTACAGTGTGTCTGAGAGGCGACAGACAGTACACTCTGTACAAGGTGCAATTTGCCTCATTACAGACAATGAATCCTCCTCTTCCTTTTGTATAACCTGTTGCACTGTGATGTTCTTAAACCCCTTCCTGTATGCAGGTAATATTCTGTCTCTGTTCCAGTTGTCTTGTCTCTTCCTCTGTGGTGTGTTTTCTGCCAACATTCACTCCAGGCGCTTCGGTATGCTGGCACTGAATGAGAATGCTGAGGAGGACTTTACATATAGCTGCATCATGTTTTTTCAGATTTTTGATCAACAGAAAAATAATCTTTCAGTCATTTTTCAAGCAAAAATACAAAGGAGAAAGACATGTTTCTTTTCTTAGTCATTTATCATTATAAATTGAATGTGCAGGCAGACAAAACATGCAATGTTAAGATCTTTGACTAAACAATTATTTGACTAATAGATTAATAAAATTTAAAAAAAATCTGCAGTTTAATTGTTTAATAAGATAATAGTTAGTTTCAGCCCTACAGGACTTATTTGTAAATGTATTTATTTGGCCACTTTGTGGATGGTGACGGGACTCCAAAGAGGGGAAAAAAGAATTTCACCTTTCTAACCAAATTAGCTTTGAAACATATGTTGTGCATAAGTGTGTTGCAGAATTTCAAAGATTAAGAGGTATTGTTCTTACTAGCATGCCCCTCGGTGTGTGCACCAATTAGCCGGTGAGCACCTGCTTTATTCCCCGTGAGGGCTCTTGAACTAAGCAGCACATCAGCTGAGGCTTACTGGAAGCAGAGGCAGTCTGTTTACATCGCGTCACATTATCGATGACAGAGCAGCATCGACATTCTGCAAAATGCTAGTGTTGCTAGTATGTCATCCATTTCGCACACAAGCAAGGATATACACACTCACACACACACAACAGACAAAATTAAATTAGTGCTGAGCTTTCCCCACAGTCCTGTGTTCCATCCACCCAATTAGGTGGGGATTTCCCTCATCTCCAGCATCTTTGACCCCAAGTCACGACAGCTTTAATTTATGAGATGGCACCATCACATATGCATGTATAAGACAGAGAGGATCACATGACTGTGTGCTGACTGTGGTTAGTTCTTGGGGGGCAGCTTTTTAAATAATCAAACAATAATTTTGGTCATTTTTTTAAAGCAGAAATTACATTTTATAAACAAAGTAATTAATTGAAAAAATAATCAGCAGATTTTGATACAATTGATAGAATTGATAATAAAAAGAGTCATTAGTTGCAGCCCTAGTTGCAAAAGCACCAACAGATGAGGCTGAGCGTGGCAGGGGAGTGTTTTGCTTTATGTTGAAGACCTCTCTGGTTTATTTTTATTGATTGTCATTTTCTCCTCTACTGGCTTTAGTGTGTGTGTGTGTGTGTGTGTGTGGTGTGTGTGTGTGTGTGTATGTGTGTGTGTGTGTGTGTGTGTTTGACACCTGCGTTCAATTTCTTCCTATTTTTCTCTGTTTCTCTCTGTATATCCGTCACTCTCCATCTCCACTGATGGCCTCCTACACCTTCAGTCACTGTCTTTACTGCACTTTCTCTCCCTCCCTCCCTTTGTCAGACACTGGAAAAGGGTTTGTCTCAGTCAATATCATCATGGTAGCACTGCATGTTTATGTGCAGTATCTGTTCTGTGTCTGACAGCCCCTTATGTTGCTGATGAGCTCATATAGCTTTGATTCATTTAAGGGGCTCTCCCTGGTATTAACCCAATACTAAGGAGCCACATAAAAGATTCACAATTAAAGCAAAGCCACTTGATTCTCTGCTCTTTTCTCACACTCATAAGGATCATGGATTATACTTAAAACACCTCTTAAAAAAGCTTTATGACTGAGGCTTGCTTTTATGTACAGTTATGGGGTTTGACCCTGTTGTCTTTAAATCTGGAGTCGCTTCTTATTTTTCTAATAACAAATTTAAATGTTATGCATGTTGTAACTTCTCTTTTATGACACTTTCTCTTGCTTGTACTTATTTTTAGCTCCTTTTACAGTTTATTAAGCCGACTTTTATACAATTACTATGAACTGCTTTTAGATAAGTGCTGAATTAGAATTTGTTCTTACGATTTAGACGGTAGGGACGCTGATAATTGATGAAAATATGAATTTTATTGTCATTATATTTAGATCATTTGTATACACTGACTACCAAATTATAGTCTTCGAATGAATGTCACTCATCAAACTGCGGCTTCTCAAAGTGTAATGTTTGATATTTTGACAGAACTCAGAAAATCTCACGAGTCTCTTGGTACTTCTTGACTCTTGTGTGTGTGTGTGTGTGTGTGTGTGTATGTGTGTGTGTGCGTGTGCGCGTGTGTGCGTGTGTGCGTGCGTGTGTGTGTGAGTGGCTGTGTGGGAATGTACCGTAACTGGAGTTACGGTACATTCCCACACAGTTCCTGTGAAAAAATGAAACAACTCTCCCTACACTCCTCATGACCTTCCACCACAATCAGAGTAAATACAGAGAACGACATGCACCAGATTATTGCTACCTCCAGTTTAGCCAAATTAAAGATGTCACAAGGAAAATATGTTACTGTTAGAAACTTCCCTAACCGCTGTCCTCCCCTTTAATCAAAGTTAAAATCCCCTAAACTCCAAGAAATGTTATCTCAAATATAAAGAAATCACCAATCAAACATTTATTCATCACACACATGATCGTATACACAGTGAAATACTCAACACATTCAGCGACATTCAGTAAACAAACAAAGACACAAACAACACACACCTCGACTTGAATTGGCCAGACATGCATGGAGTCGGTGTCTTTCCATGACTTGTAATCATGAAAACCCAATAATTACAGTATAAATTCCTCTAGAGAATTAACATCACCGCCATCACCGACTGCAGTCTGAGGTGAGAGGAGCAGGCGCCGACCATCATGGCATAATGTGATAGGATAAGACACCTGTCAGTCAATACCCGTCTTATCAATAAAGATGTTGTCAAAATCATCATTGTCTGTTCACTTAGAGAAACTGCATTTTAAGGCAGAATGAGATTTCTTTGAGTGAAAGCGGTGAGATGCATGTTTATGATTTAAACCCCCAGTGAGATGACTTTCTATTGACTTGAATACCTCTAGTTTGTGCAAGCACACCCACTCCTCTCATTGTATTGTCTTTTTGGGGTGCCACTTTACCACTGGTGGGTTTTTCAAGTTTTTCCAAGTCATATTTGTTTCTTAGGGGAACCATCATTGGTTGAGTTGACTGCTTTCTGGAGATTATGAGTCACAGCTGGTGCTGCGGTAGGCTCGCCCTCCTCTGTTTAATGACTGCAGGAGTCGAGTGTTCTGATAAAACTGTTGCTTTGGTGGTGAACCAGCAAGCTGAATGCTCATCACAGATCCTCCTTTTAAAAAAAAAAAAGTCTACCAATGGTGGGCTGTTGAATTCAGTTCATGGCACATTTCAAAGACCTCTAACCTTTATCTGAGATACTTGTGAAGTATGTAAACAGGACACCTTATCTCACCTTTATCCAGCGCTTGTGGAAAACACTTACGGAGGAATCATCAAGAATTTTACACCAAGTCAATTTACAAAAGCTGTTTAAAATTATTCTACCAGTTAGTTAGCATAGTTTCAGTTGAACATACGGTTGCTAATAGCAACCACTACAGTGGGGGAAAGTAACTAAGTACATTTCCTTAAGTACTGTACTTAAGTACAATTTTTAGGTATTTGTACTTTACTTGAGTATTTTCATTTGATGCTACTTCATACTTCCACTCCACTACATTTCAGAGGGAAATATTGTACTTCCTACTCCACTACATTTATTTGACAGCTTTAGTTACTTTTCACATAAATATTTGACACAATGGATAATATAACAAAAATACAACACATTGTTAAAGATGAAACCAGTGGTTCCAACCTTTTTTCCTTTTGATATCTTACCAAAAGCAGTGTGTAGTCGGGGTCACATTTCAGAGGTCTATGAGTTGTATGGCAGTAGAGTATTTTTACATTGCTGTATGGTACTTTTACTTAAGTAAAGGATCTGAGTACCACTGCCAAATGCCCTTGTTGGAGCTTTATATGTATGTAGTATTTTAGCTTTTTTGTGATTGTTGATTGTTGTTTGTGTTTAGTAAAGCCTAATTAAGTTTTCCTGCAAACAGTTTACAGCTAGTTTAACCAAACTAGCCAGTATAGTAGCTGCTGAGGCTACATGCGAAAATGAATGTTTTTTTGCAACTGACTCCTGTGAATGGTGACGCACAATTATGATAAAATTTCACTGTACTGTTCACAAAGAAGAAAACCATAGGGATGATAAACAGTTGTATAAAGTGTTCTGTGGCTCTGTACAAGATTTATCAAGTCTGAGAAAGTGATATCACTTATATCTTGACTTGGGCTTCCAAATATTTAACAGAAATCTTGCTTTACATATTGAGGAGTGTGGACTTCAGTGATACAGTAGATGAAATGGAAGATGCCATCAAGTTGCATGATGGGAGGTGTAATATCTAACACTTTTGCAGCTTAACCCTTCACAGGGGACTAAAAATCAGATCAGGATACCTCAACCTCTGCTACATCAGTTTTAACCATTCTTTTGTTAATCGTTTGCACCCCTCTGTTGCTTCAGTATTTTAAGGGCTTTCTTCACTTGTACTAGCCATATGTTTTAAAACATTTTGGATGGTATTTCCTGCTTTAAGATTTCTGTAGACTATTTGGGATTTCAACCTGCTTGATGTCATTTGCACTACAGTCAGAACTTTCCTACCTCACCTAACTTCACCTGCAAATATAATGAAATGTATACGTTTGTAAGTTGTTCTGTGTGTTCTTTGCTTTTCCACACTCACTGCCTGCTTGTCTAAGGAGATAGGAGATAAGCCACAGCTGAAACGCAAAGTCTGTGACGTGCGGTCGGGCCAGGGGAATGGTGACTGCAAGGACAGGCAGGGGGAGGGGCAGACAGGATAAGAGGTAGAGAGAGAGAGAAAGGGAAAGGTAGAGAGGGGAAGGACGGGAGAGAGGAGGGAAGACAAACTGTCGGAGGATGCTTTTATCCGTCCTTGATGAGACACAGGAGATGCAGATGCTGCTAGCTCTGGCCCATTAGCTCAGGCTGCAGCTGGTTTGTTACAGCAGCTGGGATGTGTTTGTGTGAGAGAGGAGAGTTCCTGATCAAATTTATGCTTTATATACATGTGTGTGTTTGCGTAAGTTCATGCGTGTATTTATATAAACCATCTTTAAAGGGCTGAGGAAGATGTGTGGATTTACCTTCTGTTCAGTACCAAAATGAAGACATATAGTGCAGCATTAATCTCTGGCTGTATGATTAAGTGCACAGACTGAAGGCCTTTGCTTAAAGCATATTGCATTAGATATGCCGTTTTATCATACGTCATGGTGTACTGCTGATGATTCATTGTATCTAGGGGAGTCACACCTCAGTGTAAGTGATTGAGATAGCATTTTTTGGGATGCAACTTTAGTGGCTGGAAGACAAATAGTCTACTATCTTCCTCTATTTTCCATAATCCATCCATACATGTCGTCTCCTCCTAAACAACAGTTTTTATTTTTTTCAGGAAGTGGTGAGATGTAGCCATGTGGGGAAATACCACGATAACAAGCAGTCATGCGTTGCCCCAGCAAAGTCCTATCAATCAAGCTGCTCCTGTTAGAGGAGCATTGCTAGTAGAGGCGATGGAGAGCCATCCCTTCCTCCAATTACTCGCTGAGTCAGAGCTAGATGATTAGAAAAGTATGACTCAAACTTAGGCTGGGGTTTTATTCATGTGTTGACTCTGTATTAAAGGATGGTTGCGGGTACGCTGCTTTCGGTTTTGTCACCTGATCCACACTTTTTTTCCCCCCTCATCCCTCCCACCTCTCTGTAAGCAACTTTCTTTTTCTATTTCTCTCTCTTTCCATTCCTCTCTTTGATGTTTGTGCTTTTGGCAGGACTGCTAATACCTTCCTTTGACATATATTCCATTTTCACAGGCTTAGTACCTTCTCTTGAAGCCTATCCAATATCCCCTCGTCTCACCTCTGTAGTCCATCACTCCTCTAGTAATGTTCAGCCGTTGTAAACACTTAATACTTGGGGCTGTACAGTATATCATAGAGTAGGTGGATTAAGCCTGGGGCATGCTGATCATCTGCTGGTACACATTAGTTCAGCGCTGGGTCCCCGCCAGCTCTACATCTGCAATTACAGTTGTGGTCAGGTTAAGGAAAGCAGTGGTGTAGTTGACGACATCTGACGACATGTGGCATACATATCCAGACTTCTCTTTGTCATTTAGGGAAACCCAGCACCCAACATCTTTAATTGCAATTAAATACATAGTAAACTGGGCTTACATCCTGTTCACTATGTTTAGCAGGATTATAACCACCTTTTCAGCTAAAACGGGAATGACAGATTGATAATCCAATGAAACATGCGATGGTTCAGTAACTGACCCTGTCGATCCCCTCTGTTTTATTTGAGACGCGACTGTGTTTTATGACTGTGTCCTTTGTATTGAGGGTTTCACGCAGCTGCACTGCTCGGTTGCCAGGTTGTGAGATGCTAACCCAAATATGTTAATGGAGCTCTGCCCCTGCACTTGAGAGGGTTGCCAGGCGTGACCGCAAGCTGGATTGCGAAAATGAAACAGCAAAGAATACGTTCTGCGATCTTAACAAAAAAAAAAAAAAAAGCATGTAATAGCATACAGTGCAGTTTTGTTTTGTCAGGAAACAGTGATTCTGAGTGTAAAGTGCTGACTTTGAGCTTTATTTTAAGGGTGTTAGTATCCACAGCTGTTGAACCGTGAAGCCCTTTTTATATTAACTCCCCAAGCGCTATGAGTCCTACACTGTTCACACAATATACTGTAGATGTGAACAACCCCAAACACCATTAAAGTTGAAAGTCAGCACTTTAAACCCATTGTCACTTTTGAAATCCAGGATGCTGGAGTAGCGCCAAAACAATTAAAAACAGCATCACTGTCCTATACTTACAGACTACAGTTTAAATTCAACAAATCAGTTGATAGTGTGTCCTTTTTATTTTGAACAGTGCAACTTTTTCCCTTCTTTGTGAAGTTTCCTTGATTAAGTAGCAGCGACTAGGAAAGAAAGATTCCTCTAAACCATTAAAATGCACTCCCAGTCTCCAAACCCTCCCTCCCTGAGTGCAGTCCTGGAAAACGACCTTCTCTGCTGGACCCATAGGGAGCACTGTTGTCCGTGTTGTCAGGGTTGAGCTGGACTGTCTACACATGGCTGCACTTGGTTGGTCTCACTGGCTGACCGCAGGCCTCAGACCAGACTGAGTGACACTTCTGCCAGTCTATTTTTAAAAGCAGTCTCAAATCTGACTTTTGTCTGTCTCATCCAGTAATAAATTCAGATGTAATTTGTTCTGCTTTGTTACTGGAAAAAAAGGAATTGCTAAGGTTGTCAGGAGATTTGATATAAAAAGATATGTTTGTTCAGTTGTAAGAAATTAAGATGTTATTGTCTACTTTCAAAATGAAATACAGAATAAAATTTTTATTGAGGGGATTTCTGCATTTTCTCTATGGCTTTTTGTTTCCTCCTTGAGAAGATCCAGCCGGTCCAAAAGCTGATGTGTCACTGGAGACCTTTATAATTTCTCTATGAGAGAACAGTTTATAGGTTATAACTACATTTGAATGTAGAGTTAATTAAATCCAGTATTTATTCACTGCTTTTAGTGCCCTCCTCTGTATTCAGGTGTCATTGCACATTTTTAGCATCCTCCAGTGCTCAGTGTTTCTTAACTTGACTGCATTTGCTGCATGATATCACCCTGAACAGTTGAATAATGTATTTGTAATGCTTAATGTACTCCTCTCTCTCTGTGTGCGTGTGTGTGTGTGTGCGTGTGTGTGTGTGTGTGTGTGTGTGTGTGTTTGTGTGGTGAAGGTGTTAAACAGAAGCTCCTGGTGATATTGTCACTGAAAACTAATCATTCCTCCCTTCTTCATTTCCGTAGGACTCCTGACAATAGGTGCACACACGCACACACACACACACACACACACACACACACACACACACACACACACACACACACACACACACACACACACACACAGAGTTTCAGTATTCTAACAGCCTTGTGTTTGTGTGCAGTTTTTTTTTATTGTGGGAGTTGTATGTTTATGCTTATTGAAAACAGACAACAGACAGATTTGTAAATCAGAGAAGAATTTCAGCTTTCTGTTGGAAAGATTGAATTAGAAATGCTCTTACAAGGTTAACACTAACACTTAAAAGCATTTCTGTGTTCAAGACAAACTCTAGCAGACACCCAGTCAAACTCCGAGCTATCAAGCTATTGCAGCTCAGACAGGCCGGTTTGGTTTGCACAAACACAAATAGGGAGCGAATCGTATCTTTGAGCAGTACGAGATGATCGTAATAATTAGCAGGATGAAAGAAGACGCTCATATAATGTAGCTCCAGACGACAGTGTAGCCTGAAATAGCCAGTCTTAGTCGGAATACTTGAGCAGGCAGCACACTGCAGAAGGAGTAGACAGGGGAAGGGAGCAGGAGGATGTGTGTGAGGAGTGGTGGTGGTGGAGGAGGAGGGCAATAATTAGCTGAGCTTGTCATTCTAGTGATTAAACACTGATTTAGAAGCGTGCTCAGTGGGTGCGTGGAGTTAAATTGGCTGTACTGCTGTTAGCAGCGATGTGACATGCGAGGGCCGGGTCACTGCACTGCAATGCAGCAGGATAGACGTGCGGCTCAGTTCGGCTCCGTATCTGCTCCCACCATGAAGGTTTCACTGTTGTTTGTTTGTGGGCCAGAAGTAATGTGAACATACAGGATGAGTTTGCTCTTGAGCAGTGATCCCTTTAGTCCCTTGGTCCTTAGTTTTTTTTTGTCTTTTGTGTAGAAGAATACTTTACCTCAGTTCCATATGATGATTAACGATTTTCATTAATGCCGTTGAAGGAGCTTGTTGTTTTTCTTTATTTTCAAAATGAGAGATGAATTTGCTGCACTGCTCTAATAAGTGTATGTCTTCAGACCTGCAGGCCGAATGCTCCAATAAGTAATATGCCTTGATGGTTTCCGCTGATGACAAGTTATATTCGTCTTCTCAGCATATACCTACTCTTGTTGTATATTAAAAAAGCTGGTACCCCTCTCTCATAATGTTCACATTAATAATTACAAGCATTTTAACTCATCTCAGTGTATCCCTGAATAAATGCACAACTTTAAATCAAGAACCTTTTATTCCTGCTAAACACAGCAGCATTGATGAATATTACATGAGGGTAATAAATCAGCTGCTCTCCTTATTTTCTCTCACATGACTGTTTAATTTCCACCTAATTGTGAGACATTTATCTGCTTTTATGTTGTGCATTGTGCTCCTCAGACAAACTACAGTGCAGAATTGGTGGTTAGTTTAGATTAATGTTGAGGCAGACATTGTGCAGTGTATTTACATCATCTGTGTAAAATGAGACAGTTAACTGCATGTAAATTATTTAGCCTCTGTTTATCAGTTAGTTTATGTTGTTGTACTTTTGTCTGAGCCAGTGGTAAGACAAATCATAGTTGTCTCTTAAATATGTTGATCTGACAAGCTTTTAGGGGACATTGTTGTTTGTTCTTCAATTCAGTGTGCTTTGGTCCACACCTGTGTGCTGTTTTTCTGGCATATATGGTTGTGAAGAAATCTTACTCCTAGACTAGTTGAACTTTGTTTCTATCTGAGTTGTTGACTAACCTTTAGGGTGAGCTATGGGTATGTCTGAGTCTGTACAGGGGTACTTGAGAGCTGGCTGTGTGCCAAAGACCCAGAGAGAGAAAAGGTAATTCTAGGTGGTGCTCTCTCTCTCTCTCTCTCTCTCGGAAATACAATGCTTTGTACATCTGATTGTATTATTTGATTACATAATTTCAAAACCTGACAGTGCTCTTTCCGTGTGTTTGAGTTCATTGATCAAGCAGTTCTCCACTACACTGTTTACTCTCAACACACACCCCCGGAGTCCCCCTCTTCCTCTGGTTTCATCTCAGGCTACTGTGTCTAGCACTAGCCCCCCCTACTGTCCTCCCCTGGCATTTAGACCTTCACCAGTTCATCTCCTTATTCAAACTATTGTTACAGATAGGGCTTCCCATCCACATTGCTCCTTTTTAAAAGGGTAAACAAAAACAATCTCTTTGGCAAAAAATGCCCTGTTGTCCCATCACCAGCTTGTAAACCGGCCCATTTACATGTGAGGTCTCTCTCAAATAAGACTCTTATCAATCTCAGATTGTGTGGAGGAAGTATTGCATTCCCATTGGTTCAGATGTTAACACCAGTTTCATTTCTGAATGAATTCTCTGGGTTTTTTTCATCGTTTTAAACTTTTTTTAAACTTTACTAAATTTTAATCTCTGGGGATTTGAATCTTCATGTGGACATTCAATCCAATTTCGTGCTGTTGAAGATTGTGCCTTTACAGTTGTAGCTTTGGAATAGTCTTCCTCTTTCAATCAAGTGTTCCCCCTCCATTGACACTTTTAAGACAAAACTGAAGACATACATGTTTTCAATGGCCTTTGGTTGCTCTTGTCATTTTAGTAGTTTAATAATCTATTATTTTTTTTCTTTTTTATGAATTGATCTTTCAAGTTTTATTCTGCATTCTGTTTTACATTTGTGCACATATTTTTATATTGCCTTGTATTTTATCATTGCCATTCATTGTTGTTGTTTGTGCCTTTTCACTACTGATGTCCTTTCATTTGCTACTTTTATGCCTTTTGCTATAATTTGTGCAGCACTCTGGTCAACTCCGGTTGGTTTTAAATGTGCTATATAAATAAACTTGATTTGATTTGACCCTGGTGCATTTGGGGACCATGAATTATTAGATAAATGGACGACTCAGACAAAACATTCAAATGCCCTTCTTTATGCACAGATGCATCTCTTCAGTATAGTCTGCTGGGTTTGTTGTTGTGGGCGGTAACACTGGTGGTATATTTAACTATTTTATGAGAAACACAGTGCATTCAGCAAGCCTCACTGTGGACATGAAGATGATTAATGATGGAAAACAAAGGAGTAAAAAATAAATAGCAGATGCAAGTGGGAGTAGTATTTAATTACCAGTTAGAAGTGTTTAAACCTGTTTAAAGCTGCACCGATCAATATAACAAAGGCTCCAATGACTATGCGTAATGTAAAAGGGGTCACTCATAATGACGAACCCACAGAGAATTATCGCCTGGTGCTGAAGTTCCCCTCAGTTCTATGCAGCGTTTCAGCATCTTTTAGCTCATTGTTTTGGTTTTACAACCTTCAAAAAGGAGAATGAATATTGGACTTACATTTATCAAGTGAACACAGACACGAATCCAAATGAATGCTAATGTTGTTTGCTGCAACAACTTTATAAGGTGATGATATGTCAGTGTGAATACCTTGTTTGTGGTGGGTTTTTTTTTAACTTCACTGCCGATAAACGGCTGTCTGTTTCATAATCTTTGTTGCTGAGGTTGATCTTGTCATCTACTCCAGATCTGATTTGGGCTGGAACATTTATGGATGTATTTGAGAGGTTGCCATCTTGAGTAAAGAGCGCAAATCTGCTGAGGGGCAGCTCACAGGACCTGAGTGGGCCCATCAGGAGGGGGGCCTTAATGAGACAGGAGCTAAGACTGCCTGTTTCAAACAGAGGCTTAACTGAGGGGCTGCATAAAGGGCCAGTATTAGATAAATAAGGAGTTTTTTAAACTATAAATCATGCGAAGATATTCCAGTAGAGAATACAGAATAAAAAATATATACCTGGAAATGTGCATGATAAAATTTAAATTTGAGTGTAAAGCAAAATTTATCTTTCTCATTGCGTTTTTGAGTCATTTAAACATTAGTTAAGTGTATATTCTGACACAAGCCTGCAGTCTATAAAAACTTTGTCTTTACCCTGACTAATCAATTAATACAATTCAGGACTGAGATGGATTTTAAAGATAAAAATCAACAAAGCCTTATTTGTAGAGCTTCTTTAAAAAAAAAAAAAACATACACACTATAAAACTACTAAGCCAAGATGAAACATGAATAGTTAACAAATAGTTAACAAACATGATGACAAGTAAACATCTGAGTCAAATATGTAAAAAGGAAATCATGTAACATCTGTGAGTGTTTTTTCCTCTTTTCAAGTCTGATTTACAGAGCCTAGAGGTCTGTACAGCAGAGGCCCAGTCGTTATTTAATAAATTATGACGCACGGACCTGTTTCTGGTAAATCCCTACATGACATGAAGACTGAAGTTGTAATTCTATCGAGCCAGTTCCCAAGGTAACACTGAGCGGAGTTACATTCTCCACGTGAGAGAAATCTTGCTGTAGAGGCTCAGTTTGCTGGGCTGCATTGTAATTTACGGTCCCACTTTGTATTAGCGACACTTTATTATCCTAACATGCTCTAACCGGTGTTATCGCTGCACAAATTATTCTCTCTTCAACCACAGTTCAAGTTGGATATATTTATGAAGCAATTTTAATAAGAAAAGAGTTTTTTTTTTCTCTGTCTAAGTGATTTACTGAACAATCAAAGGCATAACAAACATGAAGAAACAAACACAATGCGGCTGAAGACATGATGTTAACTGGAGCATTAACTATTAAACACTCCCTTCTCTCTGTCTATGAGTGAATGACTTGCAAGTACAAGGACATCATGTGATTCCAGATGTTATTACATTGTTATCATAATCAGGCCAAAATGTCATTGGGGTATACATCAAACAAGACAAGAAAAGAAAAGTCAAATGAATAATAAATTTATTCTTATTTGCCCATTCTTCGCCCTTCCTCTTATCTCTCCTTGCCCCTGTTGGAGTCTGCATTGCCTGCTGAAATCATATTCCTATATTACAGTCATATTTTATGGCCCTTAGTTTAGGCCAACTGTAGATACTTTATTGTTTTGTACTTGTTGGTAGCGACAGTGGCACAAATTCTGTTTACCACAAGCTCCTTGGGGGCCCACATATACTGCCATATACCTCTTTAATGACTTGCATTATGATAGCAATGTTATAACCTTTATTACAGCCGAGGGATAGTGTAAGATACGGTGCAGTATAATGTTATAGCTGTATTGATACTTTGTCTTAATGTCAAGGAGTGGTGATATGTTCCTAGCAAACTTGTGCATATCAGATTCTATCCTGTTTATTTTTTGCACCACTGTAAAATGTACAGGAATTTAGTAGAATCAACTAATCTTTTGCCATCAACTTAACTTAAATATGTCAGATTCTGTCCTGTTGAATACACTTTCAAGTGTTTATTTTTTGCACCACTTTAAAATGTTATACAGGAATTTAGAATCAACTGATCTTTAGCCTTTAACGTAATTTAAATATGTACATTTTGTAAGTTTGAGTCAATTCAACTTAAAATTTCAAGTTTTCTTTTCTTAACTTATAAACATGACATAAAAACTTCACCTGACTTGAAGTCTTTCAAATTGAAATGAGTTGAATGAATGTACTTCTGAGAGTTCACTAAACTTAAAAGATTAAGTTTTTAAAGGAAGACAATTAGCAGCACACATTGTTTGAGAGTTAAAACCCTTCTTTTTTGTAGTTTGAAGAAAACATACATGATGGAAACTTGTTGTGTCTCTTTAATACATATTAAGGTAAGTAATGGCTGTTGTAATGAAAACAATGTAAACCATGATGGAGATTAGTATCAAATTCAGTCCATACCTGTTTAGCTGACTTTGTGCTGACAATATAGTACAATATAGCTCCAATAGCAGCAGCCATAACTTCTCTGTGTCAAATGAAAAACTAACTTATCAGACTGAGAAAATGCAGACTGAAAGCAAATCAGACTTTGACGTTTGTTGACGTGACTGAACAGTTGTTGATTCAACTTAATACCTTATTGAACTCGTTATCTCTAGTTGAGTTAACTTATCTCAGTTTTGCATTTTCTCAGCTCACAAGACAACTTTAAACTAATTATTCAACTGAAGTTCAATTAACTCACATTTTTAAGGCGCTTGCGTTTCTAAGTTGAACCAGCTCAAAATGTTTTACAGCGTAGCAATGGTCCCTTTTATACTGTGGGTTTGGTGTTAAGTCGGCATGAATTTGGGTGTCTCACTAGTCGGTGTAAAGGTGTGAGGAGTGTGAGGGCTCAGTAGAGAGGGCTACAGGGGCTTTTAGGCATGTAGCTGTGTGTGAATCAAACTGTGTGGGACATAAGTGTAGCTACGGCAGCAGCAGGATGCAGCAATGATTCATAGAGTAATACAGCCCACTACTGTGTGGATTTTCAGGCCTACGGAGGGTTTGTGTGTAGGACTGTGTGTGTGCTTTTTGTTATAAAAAAAACAAAACAAAACCAGGATGAAATCGACACCTAAATAAATCAGGGCAAGAAAGGACCAGGGAGAAAATGCAAATGTGTAAGTGTTAAGAGTGCGCCCCTTGATTACCTTCACTTCATCACTGACTCTTATGTCACCTTGTCAGTCATTTCCTGTTGCCATAACGACAGTTGCACCTGCTAATGAGATTGCCTTCGTTTTTAGTCGTCAGGAGATTTTGGATTAAGATTCATCAGCATGGCTCTCACGTATGTGCACATTACCACAGTGGCATGATGAACTGCTTTTTCCCATTACTGCTTTACCAATCCAAATGAAAACCCCTTGCCTGCGTCATACACCGCATCCACAACCACGATCATCTCAGTGATATATTATCCTCCCAGATACTGGATATGAAATTTTTGCAGATGTCTTGCATGTTATTGCCCGTTGAAACTGAAATTGCTGTCTTCTCGTCAGCCTGATATTATACTTGACATGCTTATACCCAGCAAGGTATCATTACACAGCAGCTAAGCCTGTCTTAATATTGGGATTAATGTCTCGATAAGGATTTGTTCAGTATTAAGCCGCTGTGCATGGATGTTCATCTGTGCATGTCATCCCAACTATGTGCACATGATACACAAACATATGCACGTTTTTGCACACGTGCAGTTTTGTTTATGACATATTAGTGTGTGGGGAGAGTGGATGTTAATGTACTTAAGCATTAAAACATTAGAACTGCAGTTGTGAATCCTAAAAGCCTACAATACATAAACTCAAACAACGTGTATGTGTGTGTGTGTGTGTGTGTGTTTGTTGGGCTATTTCTCCATAACAACTGGTAGGAATCAGCATGCGTCCAGCTATGACTCATCCATGTGTGTGTGTGTGTAAACTGCACACACACACACACACACACGCACACATACACAAACGCAGACTTTCCGAGTGATAATCCGTTTTCTTCTCTGCGCTCTACCCACTTTCATCTGGAAATCCCTCCAATCCACTGTTCCTCCCCCTCTGTTTTCCCTCTCTATCATTCACTCGCTCCCCTCCTGTTTCTCTCTCTGTGTTCTTTCCTTCATGTCGCTTTCACCCCGTCCCGACTGTCTCTCACTGTCTCCCATAGATTGTCCCCTGTCAGCGGTGTCTGTCATCCTCAGTCTGTTGCAGTGTATCTGTGGCTCGAGGCAACTGGGTTGTCCTCTCATCACCTGTCAACACACTGCCACTACCACACAAGAAAACCCATTCCACCCTGTACAATATATTAAGACCAGTGAGTTAGATGACCATGTTGCATAATGAAAAGAATAGTTTGACATTTTCAGAAATGTACTTATTTTCTTTATTGTCTAGATGAACAAATCGATAGTTATTATTATTAGTAGTAGTGGTAGTAGTAGTAGTAGTAGTAGTAGTAGTAGTAGTAGTAGTAGTAGTAGTAGTAGTAGTAGTAGAGGTTGATTATGACACTATGACAAGACTTGGAAAAGTTAATGCTTACCATTAGCTAACTAGCTGCTAGCTGTAGCTTCATATTTAAGATACAGACATGAGAGCGGTATCTATCTTCTCATCTAACTCTCAACAAGAAAGCAAATAACTCTTTAACTATTTAACTATTTCCCAAAATGTTGAACTATTCCTTTAAGTATAAAGCTAGAGCCAGGGTGCTATTAGCTTAGCTTAGCATAAAGCCTGGAATCAAGGGGAAGTAGATCTGTCCAAAGTTTAACAATACACCTACCAGCACATCTAGAGCTCACTGATTAACACAAATTTTAAAAAGGGTTAAAATTATTTTTATTTTTATTTTTTAAACTTTGGACAGGGCTGCTTCAGGTCTTTGGACTCAGCTAATACTTAATGGACAGACATAAGAGTAGTATTGATCTTCTTATCTTACCCGGCAAGAAAGCCAATAATCAATTTCTCAAATTGCCAGTCTGTTCCTTTAGCCATGTCTTGTTAGTAGGACATCACATTTTAGAGAGACTCAGAAGATGTTGGAAAGAAAGCTTATTGATTTTTCTTGCTAAGCGGCATTTTAAATGGTTGATAAGAGCTTGAATTGTCTGCAGTCATGTTTCAACAGACATGCCCATTTTTTAGGCCATTTTCTGGTGAAATGAATCAGAGTCTGGTCTATACATTACTGTATATGTACTGTATTGTATCTGAATCAATTTTTAATTTTCCCTTGACAGAGGCCCTTAATTCTCTCGGTCTGTGTCTATGCCAGCCAGGTTAATCCTCATTAACATCTACAAGACACTCCAGGGAACAATTTGTCGTGTACTGTACATGTGTGGTGGTGAGTGTGAGAGAATAGCACTCTTACACACATTTTCAATTGACTGTGGTGTCTTGCGGTTTTTAATGAAGATTTATTTATCGCCGCCTGCCAGATCCACTCTGAAGTAGTGAGATAAAGCAGCAACTACAGATTTAAAGACTGACTCGTAGGTTTGGTGGAAACAACAAAAACTTTAGAGCCTGCAGGGGGAAAAATGGCCTTCTGTCTTGTCATTAATGAGAATTTTTAAATTTACAATGAGCTCTGACTAAATTAAACTCTTCTCATTTAATTGATTATATTTACATATTATAATTATTCTGGTTAGAGGTAAACTTGCTACTGCATTAGTTGCACACTCTTTGGGTGCTAGAACTTTCTGTGGATATAGAAATGTCTCCTCCTTCCTCTGGGGAATGATTAAGCTGCAAAACACAGCAGTTTTAATGAAGTTGGACTCATTAAAAGCACCTACTGTAGTAGATAAATACTGTAGGCACACTGTTAGTTACTGTCTGTACAAGCTGTGTTGTCTTCTAAAGCTTTTCCCCTCAGTGTTGTGTTCTAATGAATGGAAAAAGGCTCTGTTGTCACTTTGGAAGATCGTACTCAGACACAGCTGAATTATTACAGGCTCAGATCAATATACACTGTTTGAAGTTGCTTAGAGCCTTTGTTGGGTGATGTTGCTGTTCTTGTCTGACATTTATTTCTGTTTGGTGTGTTGTTTTTTTTGTTTTTACATAGCTACACTCTTGTGTAACTTTTCAAATGTTAAGTTCACTTCTTTGACCATTATTGTGTTTAACGCTAGTAATTTTTGACAACTAGGGGGCAGAAGGTCTTGAAGAAAACTCACAAAACACAGCCTTGATCCACATTTGCAAGTTGCTATAACTAATAGCAAACAGTTGCCTACTTACACATTCAGCAGATAACAGTATGAACATCCCATTGGCCATGTGTTTTTGGCTGCCACCTGTTGGCTGTAAGTCCAATATTTGCTTGGCTTTTTGCTCTATTTTTTGCCCACCTGCTTTTGAGAAAAATACACGTACGTTTTTTATCCACCTGTTTTTATTTGCATTTTCAATTTGCTCATTAATAAACCCAAGTGGAAATGTCTAAAATTTGGACATATTGCAGAATTTCACAAAAATGGTTTTTAAGTTTGGCTGAGGTGGAAAGGTTGACGAATTGATAAAAGCAAAATGGAATAAAGTGCAATGGAAACAGATTTAGTGATTAAATCATGACATACATGAAGCATGTGACTTAAGTGTCCACTTAAGTTTCTGCTCCACCGAAGAGATGGAAAATAGGGGCTCCTGTGTGGAACAATGAAGACACTAACAATCCTCAAATTAATACATGAAACAAACACAAATATCATCCATCATGTTTTCTAAGTTGTTTTTCGCAGTTTGAGGTTTGACAGGAGCTCTTTTATTTACGTTATCTTGTTACACCTGCTTTGTCAGCACAACCAGCTGTTGATTCATCATGAAAAACTCAATATATTCTTGAAATGGCAGTGGATGGAAACGCGCATTAATTCGAATTTCCTTTGTCAACTTTCTGGACTTAAAATTTTTTTCTTTACTATCACCAGATTACTTCCATTCTGCCATTTTGTGCTGAGTGGGTAGCATATACTCGGCTTGTCTTTGCTTCTTGATGGAAATAGTTGCCTTCCTAGTTGGTGAGGGCAGTGAAACTAGCATTGCAATTTCTATGTGGATCTGTAAACCAAAATTATTAGCTAAAACAGGATAAAAGAGACTAATGGAGTGTCTGTGAGTTGGGCAGTGAGCAACTTTTCCACATTACAGTTATTTGAGAGGCATTTGGCATTTGCTAATGCAAGTTTAAATTGTTTCTCTCAGCAATTAACCCCTGGCTGTTATTATTATGTCATTCCTGCACACTTATATCTACAGTACAACTACAGTGTTGCTCCTTTTTTGGCTCTTAATGAACTTGCCCCTGCTTTTCAGCTGTGACTTATAGAAGGAGTTGGAAAAGCTGTTTACATTACAGTTCCTAATCAGTTGGCGGTATTTGCCCTTTTCGGGAGACAGCTGACGGCAATCAGATGGGGAGATAAATGGCTGCCATCGAGGCTGTCTGTTCAGTTGAGAGTTGGGGTTGTGAAGGTTGACACTCGCTGATGGTGAAGTAAACACGCAGCGTGCCCTTGCATGCAGACTAGAGTAGACTGACTGCCAAGTCTCTGATCTGCCAGTGTTGGATCTCAACTGAGTGTTCTGAGAGACGTGCCATATGAGTGTGAACAGAGTGTGAGAGTGTTCACGAGAGAGAGAAATTACATTGTTATTATTCTGGGAAGAGGTAGAGTGTGTAGTTGAGCCGCAACTGCGAATATTACTGTTGGTTAATGTAGTAACTGTCAAAATGTCTTAAATATGTTCCTTTAAATTGTCAGATAAGGTAATACCTTCCCATGTATGCATTAACCAGGAATTATGAACTCATAAAGGGTGTATCTGACTTTTATCTCACAATGTCATTTTACATTGAAAGATATTACAAAGTAATTTTATTTACATTTTTATTTTAATTTTGTTAATTTAATTTAATTTTGTTTACAACTTAATTTTTATTATTACAACTGTAATTTTTATGGAATTATATTACATCAATTAAATACTGTACATTGCACATATAAAGTAAATTAGCAATATATTACATTCACAGTTTTTATTGCATTCTCAACTCATATATAAGGACTTTTTATGGCATTTTGACAACCTATTATACAGTGTTTGACTGGATAACAGCCTGTTCTTATGTGATGTTGCAAGTGTAACGTGCAGACATACACACACACACACACGCACACACACACACACAGGCATACACAGAGGCAACTAAGGAGCTGTCTGTCCTGTCTTTAAGGCCATAAGCTACAGTGTGACCTATGAGTCAATGTCAGGTTACCAATGAAGGGGGAATGGATGGGGAGTCAGGACTGTGTCAGTCCCTGTCATCACTGTCACTGGGGTTTGTTACTTCATTAAAATGAGTTATTGAAGAGATGACTGGCCAGGGACATCCTAGCTCCAGGGCTGCAGTCAAGACCACCTCAGTCAAATTCAGAACAGTCAAGGCTGAGTCCAAATGGCCTTGAATTTCACAAAAGTATATATTTATCAGACTTACTCATACATAACACGGCTCACAGCACTGCCATCTCGACATATTGACTGCATTTGTGTTGAACTTAGAGTGAAAAGCTCTCTGCTATTCTCATGTCATTTTATAATAAACAGATGGAATGAAAATGTATAAAATACATAGTAACACTGCACAAAAAAAAAAAAAATCTCATTTCAGTTTGATCATAAGCACTGTCTACCCTGACTGCACATCATTGATGACTTCCGCTTTAAGCTGACAGGCGTTTATGCTTTTATGCAATGAGGCAGTTTGCCTCCGTAGCTGAATGCCATGAGAAATGACTTTCTCACTGCTCTGACCATCCTGTAATGGATGAGCCATCTCTGCCTTCAGCTGAATGCGATATTATTGTTATTCTATGAGGCTCGTATCTGCAGAGTGTGTGAGAGTGTCCAAAGTATGTGACGGGCATACTATGATGCATGGATGCACGTGCGTGTCTGTCTCAGTGTATCAATGTGGATGTTTTTGCTGCAACTCCTCCGGATGTTGCCACGCTCTGAGGGGAAAGCAGTAAGTCAAAATGCAGTAATTGCTGGAGCAAAACTCTTTTAAGTGTCCTTTCGTGTAGCAGTAATCTCCCCGGTCGCCCTAGTCATTCAACCTCTGCCTCAGCTACACCTGTCCAGCTGTGATAAATCTCTTTGCCTCACTTGTTTTTTTTCCCTCTTACTTGACTGCTAAGAAACCCAAGGTGACCAAACCAAGGATGAACTGATGTGGATTTCTCTCCATAAAGCTTTTCACTGTTTGCAGTCTTTTTCTGTTTTTCTCTCCAGATCCCAGGAGGCTGACTTTTGTGATTGTTTGCTGCAGAGTATTTTGCGTGCATGTGAGTTTTGGTTTGGTTGAACATGAGACCCTTGGTGTAAACGTTTATGTAACTGGAAGATTACACATGGGTTTCTGTCTGCACACTTCCATCTAAGATGAAAAAAAATCCTTTTACTGGCGAGAGTGCCTTAGGAAATAATGACTGCTCTGGAAATGAATGTTTGTAGCTTGAAAGGACAGGACCACAGTGTGGCCTGGAGTCCCTGTGGTGTAATCTGTCTAGATACCATATATATTTTGTGTTTGTGTGTTGAAGCTAAGGCAGTCGTATTTATGAGTGTTTCTACTGAGTTATCTGAGGATGCTTGAACATGAGAGAGTTCACTGCAGCTCACAACAGCCAGTATAAGAAAGCTTTTTTACAAGACTAAAGCCAAAACAAAATGAATATGTAGTGTGGAAATGTTTGAAATTAAATAATGCCTGTACACTAGTTCAGGCTCTCATAAAACTCAGAGTTGTAATCTGATTAAATTGTATTCAAAATTAAATTCCACCTACCAGTGTACCAAAGATTTTTAACTAATTTTTGCAAAAAGCTGACGCTTCCTATCCAGCGTGTACCTGCAGGTACAGCGGATATTTGATTCACTGAGACACATTTAGACACTTTTTTTTTTTTTTCACAGGTGGATGGATAGGAAAAAGTGAAAAGAGATATTTTCATCTTACTTTTTGCGTATTGCAGGTGTGAATAGCCTGCAGCGAGTTCGTTCTGCCTGACATGCACTGTGAAGCACAGTATGAGTGTCTCTGTCATGTTGACTCTATTGATTTGCCACCCGCATTGTATTATCATAAAGCCAATATGCATGTCTATCAGCCGTGGGAAGTGCATTAAGCTTGTTGGTGTGTTAACACAGATCCAAAAGCAAACAGAGCTACACGGACAATCAGTCATTGTCATTTTACCATTTTATTTGTTCCTTTCCACCTTGGTTTGTTAGGTTTTTCTCTCTTTCTCTACTTCTTTCTAAATTACATCTTCTCTGACCTTATTTCTAGATCACTCATTTGCCACCGTGTCATTGTTGAATTTACTTAATGTGAAGCTATAGCTGGTTCCCTGCTCTCTGTCATTATTGGTCCTTCTGGTGCTGAAATCAAGTGCAGTTACAAATACTCCCTGTTCTCAGGCTGCGATCAATAGCTTGTCTTCTACATTCAATACTGTATCTGAAGCTGCTCCCCCAGCACCTGAAAATGTTAGTATGTGTCACACAAGCATCAGGCACACTGCAACTGTGTGAGGATTTGATTCTGTCTCTATGTCACTGTGTATGTGGAATTGACATGGCCTCCTACCAGTGTTCCCAGAGTGCTGAGACCATGTGCGATGGATTGATTTGATGTGTGTGTCAGAGAAAGAGGAGAATCTATGTATGTGCGTGTGTGTCTGCATCAGTGTGGATGTGCAGTGTAATGTGACAAGTGTCATATCTGTTAAAGATGCACATAGACTACCTCATCAACACTCACTCAGAGTTCAGGTACAGCAGGTGAGCTGTGGCTGCCAGTCAGGCTACCTCACCTCAGAATCCAATAGGAATCTGGAGTCCCGGTCAGTATGAGAGCCCGGGGCCCCCATCATGTCAGAGCCGCATCCAAATCTCCATCCTTGTAATTGAATTGGCATCTCCCAAAAATAACTCCCTCCTCTCTTCTGCTCGGTTCAGCCCCTAATTATTCCTCTCTGTCTGTCTTTTTTCCTTGTTCATTCCTCTTTATTTTCCTCGCATGCAGCTCTCCTCTCATCACAGGGGAATTCAGTGAATGATGCTCCTCTGTAGCTCTGCGTCTTTGTTGCCACAGAAATAGCCACTCACTCCCTGGCGGCTATCCCAGGCCTTCTCTTAAAGGGACACTTTGGGATTTTTCAACCTGAACCCTATTTTCCCATCATTTAGTGTCTAAGTGGCTAATGGGGACAACAATTTTTGAAATTGGTCCAGTATTAAGCAATAGCGCTGCAGCCAGCAGCTGCGAAATAGGATGCCATGTAATCCTTTGAGGCAATGTATGTTCGTGTATGTCCACTAAAACTGCTTGTTTTTGCCACTGTTTGACCAATCAGCGACAGTCATTCCTGCGAAGTTCCTGTTCATCTGGAAAGTACTTCCCCCCCTGAGCAGGGACTTCTTTGGGGGTAAAAAAATCTCCCTGGAACTTAATTTAGACCCTGGTCCCTACGGTGGAAACACAGGTAGAAGAACTGAGTTCCTCAAAAGCTTCTTAGTGCATGGGGAAAGTTTCTGCTGTTGAAACACAGCTATATTGTAGCGCTATTGCTACTGTAGCACTATCACTGAATGGGGAGATAAAGGAGCTGAAGTGGATTGAGATTTTAGTAGGATTTTAAGACATTTTTTAATTTGCAAGAAATTCATGGCTGTACAAGGGAAAATGAAGCTGTCTGAAGTTCAGAGATGGGGTATCACTGTAACTGTTGCCTCACTCTACATGAAGCACATACAGTATATGAATCATGCTGTAGCATATTGACGGCATATTTTAGGCTGTCATTGTTCCCTTGTGACTCCCTAAGAACAGATTGACTCTCCCGTTCACTGCAAACAGTTCATTCCCCCCCTGATGGTGGTACTGGTGTTGGATGTGTGCCCCCCCCCCCCATCTTTTTTTTTGGGCACATTTCGTTTGATTTTCCTGTGTGAATAGAGATTATTCAGCAGAGGAAAGAACAATCTGCGCCTGTTACTGAGGCTTGTAGGGCTACAGCTGCTAATCTGAGATACAGCTGGAGAAATTGGATGAAGGGATGAAAGGGAGGAGAAGTGGTCTGATGGAGCTTCAATAGACGTGTTTGATGAAGTGAGGCACAGGGATTTAGCTATGGATTAAAGGAGGTAAGGGCATGTAGGAGAGTTGAAAAGAAAGAAATAAAAAATATACAGTATCTGCACACAAAATGACCTTTACTTGCTTTCTGCTTCTTCTGAAGCTTTTGATGTGAGGTCTGCAATTGAATATTGCAACCATCATCTCAGAAAACAGTAAAAATGTCCACCTTTGCAGCCCATCTTTCTCTTGACACAGAGGAAATCTTGTGAACTGCTCCAGCTTCAATTTTCTGGAAAATGATTGCGCCCATCACAGAGAAAGGATGGTCGAATTAAACAGGGATGACTCTCTTTCATTTCAGTCTGTCAATAATGAGTAATTGCAGGGTCAAAACAATTATATCAGCATGCAAAACTGAATTCCCTCACATCCAAATTATCTCAGCACCTTGCTGAGTTTGCGGTATGCACGTTATTTTCTCACCCTTCTTTATCGCTCTCTCATTTTCTCACATAGTTGCCACGCGGGCAGGCCATTCTGATTGGAACCGTTATCAGCAGAGCACACATTTGACTTGGATTGTTTCCCAAAGTGAGGGCTCATTATCGGCCCGTTGGATAATCGTCGCGAGCTGAAGTCAGTTCAGAGAAAAGTCTCACCATCACCCCAAGGCTTCATTTCAGCCCGGGTTCATAGAGAGGAGAGGAGATGGGGGTAGAGCAGGAGTAAAGAGGCTAAAGACTCAGGGTTTAAAAAGTATCATAAAGTCACAAATTCTCAGGAAGAAGAAAAAAAAAGGGGGGGGGGGGGGCAGCAAGTGCTCATGTACAGAAATCATGGAAGGGCAAAAAATGGAACTGAAGTATGAGGCTGAAAAGGAGAAAGGAAAGAGTTAACTGTGAGCGTGACATTATCTTAAACCAGTGCCAGTTTGATAATCTGCCTGGAAGCAGTGTGTAATTGATTCTTCTACTGCATATAGCCTTTAATAACCGCTATATCTTTGCCATAAAGCTGTGGGTAAACTCAACATTAAAAATGCATTTGGCCATGTCAATATTAACACTCCCACTATATGCATATGCTTAAATAACATTATTACTCTACAATATGTACACACTCACTGTAAAAGTCAATAGTGAGTATGGGTGCCAACTTTTTAAATTAAAATCAGATTATACTAATCCTGTCAATTAAAGCTGTAAGTGCTGTGAAAATCAATAATTAGTTTAAAACAGTGCTGTGAATGACATAGATAGTGTTCACCTCTCTCTTCCTCTTTCTATCCATGTTTCCTGCCGTGCATCATAGTATTTACATGGACTGTGCCTTTGTGTCCCTGTAGGGAGAGCACCATCACTCACCGAATGTCCCAGTGCGTCTTTCATATGGGTGCACATCTTTGTACATGTTCATCCATTCACGCTTACATGTGCACATATGTGTCTTTTTTTTCCAGTGTTTACTAACATGCCTCTTAGCTCAACGGGCTGGAAAGCCTGCAGGTTTGATGTGATGTATGTGAAGAGATGGAGCAGGTCTTTATATGTGCTTGGTGATGCTTCAAGAATGAATCCCTGTGGGGAGAAAAAAAAACTAACCGGGGGTTCAGGAGGGGGGTGGGCTCTTTCGTTCTTTAAGTTCTTTAGGAGGATTTGACATGCAAGGTATTACCCTTATAGCATGTCACGGTTCTCTTATAGACATTCAGTATAATGCTGTGCATCATTCCTCAGTTACAGGGTGAGCAAACACAAAAATGTGCTGCACTGTATGCAGACACAGATGTTTAGGATTCTAGACATACAGAGCAGAATGGCAAGGAATATATTGCATATAATCATGTCTCTCTCTCTCTTTCACACACACACACATGCAGAAGGACCGAGATAAGCAGCAGGCTGTCACACACTAGGAGGGGACTGTTTTTGACATTTAAAGGGGAACTGAATACTTATGGGATGTATTGCTGCTATGACCAAAGACTGCATATAAAGATGGACATAGTGAGGTGTGACGTCACCTATTGGTTTGCATTGGAGTCAGTTTGAAGCCCAGAGTTGCTGCTTATGGAGCCATAACAAGCATGGTACAGCAAGTACATTGATACAGCAAGTATCAAGTGACATTAAACTTACTGAAATATTGCAACAATAGTCTGAATCCCAGAGCTGAGGAGAGCAGCAGGTTAGCCAACTGTCAATCAAAGCTGTCAATCAATGTCCACACGGCAGACATCAAAGCCAACTATGTTTTCAAATCTTATTAATGGAGCAGTAATTTCCAAAATGACCATCGGCACAGCAATTGAGAAACCATACTGACTCATTGACGTATTTTGAATGGGAGTTAATTGGTGCCAGGGATTTTTTGGAGCCATCATCTTGAGTCGATGGCATCGCATTTTAAGGAACTTCCAAATTGGCTTCAGCCTCAAGCCGTGGTAGTTGCCGCTTGGCTATGACAGTATGTGAGATCTGAGTCTATGTATGTGTGCTCTAATAGCTTTATGAACTTTCATACTGTAGTTCATTTTACTGTGGAAAGGAGAGGGAGCAGCAGCAGCAGCATCACAGCATCCCTGCTGTGGTCACACTGAGCTCTTCAGACACTTACCTGCAGAATGATAGAGGCAGGTGAGCTCAGACACAGAAGACACATTGCTCATTAAAAGCAACCACTGTGCCTGTTTTTCAGCGTAGTATTCGGTTTGAAGATGAGAGAGGGAAGTAGCGGCAAAACAGAGAGACGAGAGAGCGAGCCTGTGTTTCCTCTTTATTCATGCAGTGGATGAATAAAGCACACCAAGGCCACCACAGAAAAATGAACATGATTAATAATGTATGCTGTATAAATTAGTCACATCCCCACTCAAAATACAAAGAAGTTTGAGCTCAATGTTTAAAACTAGGTTTTTATCCCAATAAAATATTTAAATAATACTGTGAATGCTGAAAACTAAGTTCAAAAGATTGAAGGTTGGGGAACTTTTTAAGTTGTTTAATATTAGTATTCTCCAGCCTCCGTACTGTATCCTTTAGTTAATTGTCTAACCCAGTGCAAGTTTACTTTTATTCATTTTTCCACTTTAATAATGCTATTCAGGGTCTGTTTCCTTATCAGTAGTTCTCTTGTAAAATACGTTTGCAGTCTGAGGACTATTTTTTTTTACTTTCTTTCCCTTTGCTAGCAGTGAATAAGACAGAAGCAAAATTTTATTTTATTTTTTTTAAGTATAAAGATCACTTATTGTAATTCATGTATGTGTTGCTGAAGGGAAATTAATTGTGATGAAGTAAAAGTTAAAATGAAGTTCATATGTAAATTACAGTAAAGTTGCCCCCCGGTCATCATTGCTACAATAAATGTGATATACTGTAAGCTCCATTGTGTTTAGATGAATGCAGGAGTCGTCCACATGTCAGCCAGGAGAGTTTGGAGGAAGATGACGACCTACTGTGATTACATCTCTCCATCATTTCAAGTCACTCAGTCCCTTGATTTTACAGACGGCACTGGCTAGAAAACAAATTACGTTGATGGCTGCATCCCGGCTCAAACCTCTTCTCTGTTGTCAGAGATACTGTGTGCTTTCACTGATTTTCAAAAGTCGGTCAGAACTGCTGTTTATCAAACCTCTCATGGATGAGAGTGTGGATGTAGAGTTAAATAAGTTGTTCTGTTCAGAGTGAAGAAAGTTTTGGTGCAGTAGTTCTAAGTAGTTCTTAGCTCTCATGGCAATACAAAGTGCATTACAACTTTTCAATAACCTGTTGCTGAAATGTGACAAAGCTATCTGTTATTATTTAATCAGTTAATTACTGAGTTGTCAGGGATTGTAAAGATAACTCGCCACAGAGGGAGAAGAGAGAAGGATATTAACTTTAGAATGTTTTTATGTGTAAACTTTTTTTCTGACTGGAAATCTCTGGATCTTTTTATGCATTGAAAAAAAAAACATCTGTATGAAGGAAGTAGTAATCATTTTCAGATGAGAGACATCTCCCCTGCCTACCTACAAGTCATATGATTTCATCTCAACTCACCGGTCTCCCTACACCTGCTCTTTAATCAACAGCAATAGTCGAGCAACAGAAACCCACTACCTTGAAATTTATGACCCGCTTGCCAGTCTGCCACTGCATTGCAGAGGAGAAAGAGAGTTGTCTACTGTGGTTCACTCAACTCAGCTTCACCCAGTCGGGGTCCAAATGCAAATTTTAGCTTTGATTGAGACAAAATTTTCTCACCCCAGAGCACATAAAAATTCTTCCAGCTCTAATGCACACAGGGTAAGGCAAAGATAAAAATGCATGCGTGCGCACATACATAACAGACACTCACAGGCACGCGCACACCAACACAGTGTGTTAATATGTCACTTCAGGCCAAATAACAGCAGGAAAAATCCCAACAAATTCGTACAGACTTCAGCTTAGTGCGCACACACACAGAAACTGAAAATGTTCACACTTGAAATTGCCCATTTTCAATTAAAATAACCTTAAGCGTTCAGGAAGCCCTCGATCAATTCACAATTACCAAGTGCATTTGGCTACTGTATACTTGAAAATGCACATCGACCCAGATCAATAATCACACACAAGAACGCACACGCACTCACTAAATCACCCAGGTGTGCTCTCATGTCCCTCTTGTATGATTTACTGCTGTAATGGTGAACAGTAGATGCTGGTGTTGTGGGTTTCCACTGCAGCAGGCAGATCAAAGTGCTGATCAAAGACTCTCTGCTATTGTATGCTCATTCTCTCCAGGATCCTCTCCTCAGCTACACTATCACTGGGTTAATATTACTCCAACATGGCGCTCTCTCTTTTCTAAAATATCTCCTCTATGTGTCTTTTTTCCCTCTTAATTGTGTTCCCTGCATAGCATCCTGGGTATTGTGTGCAGTTATGTACGCTTGTGTAAATGAACATATATCCCTACCATGCAGAAAAACCTATGTGCAGTGTGAATTAACTTTACCAAAACAGGGTTTGATTTGTGCCCTTGCAGATTTTAATAGTCCCTCACTATTTGCTCAATAATTAATTCCCATCCCTTATGCATGAAGGTGGATGGCACTGTGCTCTTGGGTTATTTGGTGCATCACAAAACCCGAAGGTATGCAGCACCCTGCATTTCAAGATGCTAATAATATGCTGTTATGAAGCTGTTATTCTAATCACTCATTACTTACAAATGCAGCTAATTGAATCTCCAGAAATATCTGTTTTCATAGCCACAATATGGCTACTGATTGCTGTTGCAACAGCCTTGTATACTGAAAGATGGATACTCTCGTGCTATCACTTTCTCAGAGATGCTGCCATTGCTTTAGGACCAGAAATGTTTGGTTTCTTGGTCTTTTTAGCATTCTTATTGTCTGGTGTAATTACAGTGATGCAGGGAAGCTGCTTTTTCTTGTATAAAAGAATGATGTTATGTGCAACGAATTCACACACTTATACATCTCCTCTTGAAATAAGTCCATAAGCGAGTACATACTGTAAGGTTGTATTGGTTACTATAAACACTAATTACAATGAAATAACATATTCTAAACACAATAGTATTTCCTTTGCACCTGAGATGATTCATCACACTGCCTTCTGGTTGTGTGTTGGTCAGCATCATCAGTTTTGAGAGCTATAACTCTGAAGTGCTGCGCTGAGCAACACAACAGCTGCCATGAGGGCGATACATCATTAAAAAAAAAAAAACCCTGCTTTGTTTTTGTTTTCTGGCTAGGCTGCACAGCTGGACCTCAAAATGCCATTATCTTAATTACAAATCTGACCATAAGTTTACCAGGAACCTTGAGCTTATAGGCACTGCCTCCTGTGTCAGCTGAAAGCAAGAGAGAAAAATGGACTATAAGGAGAAGGAGAAATGAGGGGACTCTGAAAAATAGCTATGTTAATAGATCGCTAGCAGACACAGAGAGAGACAGTGAGGAAGGAGAAGCAGGGCAGACTTGATGGAAAACGAAAGAGAGATGAGAGAGAGCCGAGTTAATAGATCTTCAGCACAAATAATATTTGCCAGGAGTGACAGGCTGTCAGAAATGTGCTGCATATCATTAAATCCACAGACTGGTTTTAAATAACAAAATGAATTGGTATTCAGCTTGTATCGCTGTTAAACCCACTGTACCCACGACACATGCACTGCAGTAACTGATTTGCATAATCAATCATTTTTAATTCAAGAGTTTGGTTTCTTGCAAACTTCCAGCATCTGCAGAACTTTGTGTTGCTCATATTTTGTCCAGAGCAAATGCAGTTAATCATGTTGATATTAAACAAGGCTTGAGTGATTATCTGTCTAATAAACATGTTAAGTGATATGAAAAAAGATGAGTTTTTGTGAGATACAGGGCTGTAGCTGGGCACAATCTGCATATGCTTTGACTATTGTCTAATGTAATTTAAAGGTATAATATGTGATTATGCCACATTAAAATGTCTAAAAACAACTAGACCTATGTTATATATTTTGTTGAGTTGTGTACATACATTATCCCAAATGTTTCCAACAATTTTCAAACCCAGAGAAATCTGTAATTTAATCAAAGTAACGGACCGTTTCATTTGGTCGCATGTCAATGGCGTCATACCTCCCCTACCAAAGAGTAAACAAGCATGAGATGCGTATGGCGGCGCTGTGTTTGTCCGCTACAATGGCGTCTATCAAAGAGTAACTTACACAAATACAAGATAATACATCGGCGTTGTAGTTGTTCCACAGAAACTGTTATAAATGGACTTTTATTCAGTTTTAAGCCACATTTTCATGATAAATTTAAGTCATTTTTAACTGTATCTTTTAACCGGAAGAAGGATTTTAGTCATTGGACGTCTGGATCTTTCTTCAGAGAAATAAACTGGGCAAACGTTAGCAGCATCTCGGCTAATAGCGCCCCCAGGAAGTCCGGTGGTCGCTGTACATCGTCGGAGAAATGCTGATTTTTTTAGGTAAAACAGCTTTAATTAGTATTTTAATGATTTTAATCTGCGTGTACGTTTGTCTTTAGATAGGAGGAGACTTCTGCGGATAATTTGGCTCCTGGGATAAACCGGCTGAACGTCTGGATCTTAAGTTATAAGAGAAATAAACCAAACAAGTGTTAGAAGCAGCTCGGCTAACAGACGTCCAGTGGTCGCCATACATAGTCGGAGAAACACCAATTTTTTTTTTTAGGTGAAACAGCTTTATTCAGTGTTTTTACCTGTAATAACTGGGTCCGTTTGTTCTGGAGAGGAGGAGACCTCCGCGGGTAATTCGGCTCCTGGTAAAAACGTCCTGAACGATTAACACTGGCGTAATCCTATCCTGGTGAAGCTGGTTATTTAACAACGAAGACAACAACTCCCATGATCCCTTGCTACTTCACACCATCATCACACTCCATCTTTCGTTATTGTTTTGATTGAGAGACCCCTAGCGGCTGAAATTATATATTATGCGTTTAATGGCTGCCTTTGTCTGCAGTCCTTGCACTTGCACTGTATTCTTGTAAAGCATTTAGCAGACGCAGAATGAAGAGAATTTAATCAAAATTCCCCATTGTCCTCACTTTCCCTGTGTGTCCTGTACTTGTAGCAGTGTATCCCACAGGAACAAAGATAATGATTTGGTGTTGAACTGCTCAAATGTGGCTCATGGGTAAAAGCTCACTGGAGCCAAAACAGTTGATCAACAGAAAATTAATATACAGCTATTTTAATAATTGATTAAATGTTTCAGTCATTTTACAACCAAAAATGCAGTCAGGATTTGCTACTTTTCTCTGATTTATATCATCTTAACATGAACGTCTTTGGGTTTTGTGCTGTTGGTCAGACAAAACAAGCAATTCGAGTATGTCACCTTGGGCTCTGGGAAGTTATAATTGGCCTTTTTCACCATTTTTTGACATTTTATTTAGAAAAGGATGAATTGATGAATTGAGAAAATTGTTGGCAGTTTAATCCACAATGAAAATAATTGTTAGTTACAGCCCTTAAGTCAACCATTACCAAACAGAATTACAGTGTGTATTGAACAAATTTTATTTAATTGAATAATCAACCTTGTTAAATAAATAAAATTTTGTGCTTTTGCTTTGACCTGAAGATTAAAGTGTGAATGTTAATAAGTTCATTATTAAATGAAATATGAAGCACTTGATAGGAAAGGTTTAACTGGAGTGTACTGTGTGTGCATGTGTGTGTGTGTGCGAACAAACACTTCAAGGTCCATTGCATAGCTTAGCATTCAGTAGCATTTCATGATTCCTCTTTAAGTATCTCAGACATTATCTGTACTGGTGATGTAAGCTGTGTCTGGTTGAATGTTAAATGGTAAGAATTAGTAGCCATAAAAGCCTGATAACATTACAAATTCCTGTAGTGCAAAAAGTCTCCTCGTTAATCGACTAGTGTTATTTCTTACGAGCTAATTGTACCTTCCTGGCACCTGTATAACCCACATGTAACTACAGCCACGGCTGCGAGATGAGCACAGATTTTCATGTCTCATTAACGGAGATGTGAGTTAATGTGAAGGGATGCCATGCATGACACCCCCCACCCCTCCCTTCCCCCTGTCCTTGGATATATGTGTACATTTGCCCACTTATTTAATTAAACGGCTGGAGCTAGCCATTATCTAACTGGGCTGTTCATTAAACCGTATCACAGACAGACAGAGAGAAAATAGATCCTGATCCTAATCAGAGCTGAAGGAAATCATTTCCAGGCAATGGCTTCTTCCAGTTATTGAGATATAAATGTATGCTGTATATACAGTATTTAGCTTGGATGTTGGATTTTTGATGCTGCATTTATGTTCTCTTACTGTAGGTTCATTTAAATAGTTTTAATTTAATTTTGGCCTCCGTTTCCCAGCAGCTGTGACCTTGCATGTGAACACAAGATATGAAACCCCTTTTGATCATCTTGGTATATTACAAGTGTGTCAGTATATATGCCAACCACTGCCCTTCAACCCTCACACCCCCACCCCAACTCCCTCCCAATCTCACATGACACTGTATATGAATGGTTTGTTCGTCTTGTTAATATGCTGCATCTAATGATGCATATGAAAAGCAATCAGCAAGGCAGCAGAGGATCTGCTTGAGGAGCAGCGTTAATAACTTAGGGAAGCGGGAGATTGCGATGCCCCTGCTGGCTCCACGTACACACAGGAAATTCACAATATGCTGCATTCAGCACACTGTTTTACCACACACTTAATTTTCTATGTATGACTTGGTGGATGAGTCGAGATAGGGACACCTACACAATTTATAGTACCTTTTACATCCACGTGTTGCATGTATCACTGTGTTCAGACAGGATTGCTTGTTGTCTCTGTTTGAAAAATATTATTTTTGTCTGTGTTGTGTGCATGTCTTTTCACATATTCTGTAAATGGCATCTGCTGTGTATCTGTAGGATCAGTGAACACACTCTGGGCTATAACCTGGCTGTTTGTAGTGTATAGAGGAGCAGCTTGAATAATTTACTCACTGCCCATTCGTGCTGAACCCACTTTCACACCTTCCCAGCAGCAGCAACAGCTCCATTTCTACATCTCAGCCTCCATTCACGCCTAATGACAACTGATGGGCAACAGTGTAAACACAAATAAGTGTGTTACTTAAGCTCCCGTGTGTATTATTTTAAATCTAATTGACCCCAGTGCGATGTGTACTGATGATGATAGGTTTATGATATAAATGCAAACCATTACATAATTTATTCTAGCCTCTGCTTGTGGTGCATTGCTCAGTCAGCACAAATCCTACTGAGGAAAAACCCATGTACATAATTTATGTGAACAGTTGAGTACAGGCCTCAGATAGCAAGGCTGCTTTGCTGGTTAAAACACTGATTAACAGCCCTTATTAACCTGTCTCTCTTTTTCTTTTACCTTGAATATCAAACCTTACTTGTCAGTCGTATATGCAGCTGTTGGAATTTCAGTGTGAGTTGTGGATTTTATTTGATTTTTGAACTAGCTTTGGTCAACTATTTCAATCTATAATCCTAATAGTTCATTAGTCTGAGCTATTCTCTGAGGCGTTAAGATTAGTGAGGTTCTGCCGCTCTTTAGTGCGCCTTCATGGCTGTAGTTTAAAACTATAATTTTTGGACTGAAGCCCAAATGGCTCCCCATTATGACTGTAAGCTTTTCATCACTGCTGTTTTTCTCCCAGGCTAGTTTGTGTAAAATCTCCAGCAACTGACCTTCAATTTAGTAGTAGCACTATTTATACCAATTTACCATCATTATCCATGTTTTCATAATGCCGCCTGTGCCTTAATTCAACAGAGGTGCTATGCTTTGTCGTCAGAGGATGCAGAGGACGTGCATGCCGTGCTCCCCTCAGCTGTGTTTTTGACTAATGTGGGCAAACAAGGCATGACAGGTTCTCCCAAATTGAAATGTCAGCCATCACGTTAATTCCACAAAATCAGTGTTACGAGAGTGAGAGAAAGAGAGAGAGAAACGAAGAGGAGCAGGGTTTTCAACAAACCCATGACCCCCTTCTGCCCTCCCCTCTTCTTGTTTTAATACCCCCCACACACACCTTTTTAAATTTTCATTTGCCTCAGCATCTCCAATTATTCCGCATCACCATCCTCCACCGTTTTCACATTCTACCTCTCGACTAGACACTCACCACCCTCTCGCTCTCTCTCCTCCCTCCCCCTCCTGTCCTCCCCCCCCCCCCCCCCCCCCCACACTCTCTCTCTCTCTATCTCGGTTTCAGTGAGATGAAGCAGGAGCTGGCGGAGGAAGGCAGCAGATGCTCTATCCTCTCCAAGCAGCACCGCTTCAACGAACACTGCTGCATCCGCTGCTGCGCGCCCTTCACCTTCCTGCTCAACCCCAAGCGCCAGTGCCTGGACTGCCAGTACAACGTCTGCAAGACCTGCTGCACCTACAACAAGAGGGACAAAGCCTGGCTCTGCTCCGCATGCCAGAAGGGCAGGTTAGCATTTTCACACACACATTCACATACACACCGGCGGCGGAGAGATTAGAGTAATAGCAGAGGAATGAATGGGGGGGACTGGAGATACGGGAGAAGCTGTGAATTGGTAGACTGGAGGGCGGTGAAGTAGGGAGAATAATTGGGATGGAAGATTAAAAAAAAAGGGGGACATTTATGAAGGGAATAAGAAAGGAGGAGGTGTGAGGGAACATGGGCACAGTAGGAGACAGATGTGAGGGGAAAAAAAGTGAATGAATAAGAGGGATGGAGGACTTTGACAGAGTAAGCGCTGGGAGGATGGGTGTTTTCAGGATTTTGTTTTATTACTTGTTTGAGCTCCCAACTCTGTATTCATTTTTAATGGGAATGAATGTTTTCAGCTCTTTTAACATCCTTGGTAGTTGTACAGCAAAGAAGGGAGAAGATATGGGGCCACTGAAGGAGACGATAATGAAAAGGGTTGTAGAAGAGGGGAGGAAATGTGAAAATATACACTGCTGGAGAGAGACGGATACGCAGAAGGGCAGGGGAGATAAATGATCAGGATTCAAGCTTTTGGATTTTTGACGTACAACTCTGATTTCTTGTGGGAAATCTTTATGTTCTTAATATTTTTTTTTTTTTTTTGATTTCCTCCTGCTTGTTTTGTGTCCCCTGGTCTCACACACTAGACATCTGGCTTTTAGGGAAAATAAAGGAATGTACATTATTCAACAAGAGAAAACAATCTGAGGAGCAGAAAGTGCTGGGGGAATGAGCTACAGCTGGTTATATTTGCAAATGTGTGTTGCGGAACTGTGTGTGACTGCGTGTGTTTGTTTGTCTGTTAAGACTGTTTATGCATGCATGTGTCCAAAGCCTTGGGAGTTGTTCTAGTGGTCCGACTCACCATTTGATGAATATTGAGCTCTTGCTGTCTAGGCAGGGTGGGGTGTTGGAAACATTATTGTCATTCTCTGTGCTGGATTCATGTGTTTAAAGCAAAATCAACTGCAGGCTTGGAATACTAGATGTGTGAATATGCATATAATGAGATTGCATATGTCAAGTATGAGCGTCTATATGTGCCATTGTTTACTGTCACACTTGAGCGTCTGCTGTCGGGTGCTAATGTATTTGTGAAAAATACAATATGATATTTCACATGTCCGCAGGTGTGATTTTTGTTGTGATCTTTTAATGACATCAAAAAGATAGAGAAACAGGTGTTTATGTGAGCGGTGGTGCGTTTTTTGATTCTCCTGGCTGTGTGTGTGCGAACGTGGAGAGGTTGAGGTGGACAGCATTGCAGAACATAACAAAGCTGTCCAAAAAATGTGTTGCCCCTCTGCTTGGCCCTGTTCCTTCCCCTCAATCCCCTCGCACCATCTCTTTCTGTCTTTCATTGATTTTTGCTGCACGGTATATTGAGTTAGACCCGCTGCCCCGAGTCCTGGTGTATATAAGACAGGAGGGAGGAGGGAGGAGCAGGAGGAGACGGGAGAAGAGGAGGAGGAGGGGAAAGGATGATAGCAGTCAAAAGAGGTGGCGAGGTTTGCATCGATCATCTCTCTCTCCCTCTATTACTTTCTCTCTATCTTTCTCCCTGTGTGTGTCTCTGCCTGGGGCTCAGTAATGTTCTCATTAGGGGTTTAGACTGAGTCACAGATGGGCCTGATGTCACAACATTGCCGTCTACCAGCGACATATAAATACAGCACTTTTCATTAGCGCATTAACCAGGCTTAAATCTGGTTTTAGCATGAATTACTCTCTCTGGGTGGAGTTGTGTCATTTGGAACAGTGATTTACAGCTTGCACATGTGTTAGCTTGAGGCTAGAGAAGCCCAAAACATTTTGAAAATGGCTATTACAGCAATATACTGTAGATGTTTGTAAAGAAAAAGCATTGATTTGATGCTCAATGGACTGTAACTGTTGGGAAATAACTGCAGAGGGCTCCTTAATAAGAGGATCTTGTGCAGTACAAAATACAAAAAGAATAAAAAAATAAATCTAATTTACTGTATTCATTGATTTAAAAAAAAAAAAAAAAAAAAATCAACTTATCAGTGTTTTTCTCTCTTGCATGTCAGTGTTTTTTGGCTCTTTTTGTGTAATTTCTAAAGGTGTTCTGCTGACTTTAAATGCAAAATCATCAATTCACAATAGGAACAGACCGCCAAATGGTCTCACTCACATGCGCCGGCTGTACGTCAACACTCACAGTAGCTCGGCCATGCTGCTCACAACTGTGATCCGTCCAAGGAGAGCAGATTTGTAATCATCGCACACATGGAGACACTCAGAGTTCTAAGTCACCCACTCACACACGAGTGCAAACAAGAGTGTATGGACACGGACAAATGCCTTCAAGCATACAGACATGTGAGCACGTGGATTGATTATACTGTATGTATGTCAATTACTCATATGAGCAGCTGTAGTTGATTGGTTTAATGTTAAGTTTTGTTAATAAAGAGATGTTTGCCTGTTGATGACAGATGGTATATCAAGAATAAAGACTCAATGATTCAGCAGCTTTGTCATAACACCTTCCTGGGCTTGTAAAACACACACACACCTGTACATGCACCACACATAGCTTTCACTCCTGAGTGAGTAGGACAAGCATATGACCAGTCTGCTAGCATTAACACACACACTCTACACATAAGCACACGCATTGTAACACACACACACACCACACAACAATGGTTCGAAACATTTTTTAATGGAAACTGAATAGTAATTTTTTTTTCTTGTTTTGGGACCCACACTCACAGCAGTGAGGAGAATGTTAAAGGCGATGATGAGAGATGAAGGTCAAGAGAGGAGGAGAGAGGGGGAGGGCAGGAGGAGAGGAAGACATTTAGAGGAGGGAATGACAGAGGGAGAACCTGTCCTAATTAGCTGAGCGGTGAAGGCACGTTTTTTAAAATATGCCATTAAATTTTCCTTTTCCTTTGACTCTCACATTCTATTGTTCCTTTTTGTCTTTTCCTTTTTACGTTTTTTCTCTGCTGCTTTCCGACTTTTCTTTTCTCTTCCTTCTTAGGTCCTGTCCTATTTTATATTCTAACTTTCTCTCATTGTCAGGCCCCTCATTTACATTTGAGCTACTGCATCTCTGTGCGCTTAATCTGCAGAAATGGACTGCTCTGTGCCTCAGAGCCATTTGTGCCCAGAGTCCTCAAGCCATTGAATGATGTACCTTTCATATATATATGTGAGTGCGTGTGTGTGCGCGCGCGTGTGTGTGTGTGTATGACAAATTATTCTTACCACTTTATAGCTTTCATAATCTCACCCTAAAGCATGTGTGTGTGTTTGTGTTTATGTACACAAACACACACACAAACAGGAGAAGCTTACACACAAGCACATGCACATTTCTGCACACACAAACATACACACTTACTTAATTCAATTGAATTACATTTTTCTTTGCCATTGAATTCCTTTTAATCAGACTGCTTAATTCTCTATGCATGGAAGCACATATTTGTATTGTGGCTCAGTGTGTGCGCGCATGTGCGTGTGCATGTGCAAACACAGAACCACACACATGCCTCTCTATCCATATAATCACACACAAACACTGCCGCAGTTATAGTGCGACATGAACCGTCTGTCGTATTTTTAAATGTGAGCCTAAGTGAACGCAACGAGTTGCGGCCTTGTCATGGTGGTGTAACACTGTAGCTGACAGACTGCCACACACACACACACACACACACACTCACACACATATATATGCACACAGAGTCCACATTTAATTATTTGCTTCTTTGCGATGGCGCTGCCTTGTTCTAAAGGCCAAGCAGAAGCTGAGTGGCTCAGGGGCCTCAGGACATGAGTTAACAAGCACATACAAACACTCATAGTAGTTTAGTAGTGGTTTGTTTAACCACACAGATACACACTCTCACATTTACAGATATCCCATGCATGTCACAACCATTTATTGTTACAAGCAGCAGCTCCTTGTACTTTCTTAGAGGCTGAATACAGACTGTTAGTTTTCTCCTGTAAAGAGAAGTAAGTGGATGTTTTTTTTTCAACAGGAAGATGATTCAGATATCAGCAGACAAGTTGTCAGTCACAAAACAGTGTGTTCAGTCAGGGATCATCCAGGTGGTGATGAATGATGACATCATTTAGGGCTGCAGAGATGTACAGTGGAAATCCTGCCTTTTTTGCATGTGGATAAAAATACATCTCTTTAATTAAACGAAGTGTGTGTCAGCAGCTATATGTGAATGTTTACCTTCTGCAGCATTAGACATCAATGTAATTTTAGTAACACAAAATGACACTTCATTTTGAGACAGTTTCCTCCCTTTTTTTACCCTCACCATAATTCAACTAATTAATATTAGACGATGACTTTGACCACTTCCCAGTCTATGCTCTGACTGGATTTAGTCTGAGTCTGTTTTACAGTGTTCATGTGTCTCTTGTCCAGGCTGCTGTCTTTAGAGTGTACCAGTAGATATCTTAAGGTGTTAAAAATATAGTTGTAGCTTGCTCTTTAATTACCAACTGGTTGTCAAATCCAGAGCCCTTCTTAAAATATGAACAGGTTGAACCTAGAGCTGCTACGATTAATCAATTTGTCCATTGTCAGAAAATTGCCAACTATTTTGATAACTGATTTATTGTTTTGAGCTATTTTTAAAGAAAAAATACTAGAATTCTCTTGTTACGGCTTCTTAAATGTCAACATTTTCTGATTTCTTTTGTCCTCTGTGACAATAAACTGAATATCCTTGGGTTGTGGACTGCTGATCAAGGCAAAACAAGACATCTGAGGTTGCTTTTTTCATTTTTTTTACATTTTACAGACCCAACAGCTATTTTATAGATTAATCAAGAAAATAATCAACATATTTATTATGGAGCTATTTCCCTATCTTTATTCAAGAGCGTGGTATATCGATTTTAGAGCATAATTTATTGATTTCACGTTCAAATTTTGTAATTTATCCCTCAAAACCCTGCCCCCGCACTCAAATAGCCTCTGCTTGCGCTTAGATTTGCTCTGTTTCTGCTCAAATTGTGCGGCCAGGTTTAGTGTTGATCAATGAAATGATCCCTGCCTCCTTGCGAGCTTGTTCGCTTTACTTCTTAGAGCGTTCCGTACGGGCGGGTGCTCTTTAACTGGGTTCATCCACTCCCGCCCTCCAGGGCTTTATAAAATGTACTTCCCTTGCTTTATTTATGACTTTTGGAATTAAAGGACGGTTCTTTATACACCAGCACCCGTGATTTTTACTATAGTAGCTACATACAGTAGCCGCACGGCACAGTGCCCGCCTGTTGGTGTGCTGGAGGAGAAAACGATGTCAGCTTCATCATAAACGTTTCTATGGTGACGCCCGTGCGAGACAGCGAGATGGTTGCTTGAACTTATTTTTTATATGAAAAATTGAAGTGATAAGCGTTACAAGGACCCACAGTTGTAGTTTTACTTCTTTTTGGGACCCACAGTTGTAGTTTTCTCAGGCTGGTTCGCGGCTTCTCCATCCGGACTGCTGCTAGTGCAAAGCCACTGACACAGTTAGCTTAGCCTGTTAGCACCTGCTACTGCCGATGTTAGTGAGGAAAATACGCAAAGCAGCTTGCAAGCCAATTAAATCTGTATCTACGAAGCAGAGTGAAAGTTAATCAGGGATCCTCTCTAAGAAATTTAACAAAACTAGCTGATGCATCATCGCAGACCGGCTGGAAATAAAGCTGCTAACGTTGATTAGCCCAAATTCACTCACGACTCATAAAACTGTCATAAAGACTGATTTTAATCCCACTGGTTTGGTTGTTACATTGTCACATTCACACCGATATGAATTTGAATTACGGCCACTACTCAGACCAAATCAGGCGGGGTAAAGTCAGTGCGTTTCGGCTGCGGGCGTTTTGGCCACTGCGGCGCTGCACCGGACTACGGCCAGAAAGTTGAGCCAGAGTCAACTTTTGGAGAAACATAACCCGACGTCACTGCGACGTTCTCTCCATTTGATAAAAGTAAAGTTAGACTTCGCTGTCGACTTCCCCACTCAGTTTAAAAAAGACGAGATAATAAAGAACACCAGCGATAGAGAGAGAGAGAGGAGCAATGGTCGAGCGAGCTAGGGACGCTCTAAGAAGTATAGCGAACAAGCTCGCAAGGAGGCAGGGATCATTTCATTGGTCAACACTAAACCTGGCCTTCTATTGGTTGGGGGATTTTGACAGGGTTGTTGCACAAAAAATCCAAGAGCAGAGGACAAATCTGAGAATAGTAGTTTTACGAGTGCGCAGAAGTATCATGAGTGCGAGGAGAAGAGCTTAAACTCGAGCGCAGGAAATCTGTGCAAGCAACATTATATTTGAGTGCAAGCACACAATTTGAGCAGAAACAGAGCAAATCTAAGCGCAAGCAGAGGCTATTTGAGTGCGAGGGCAGGGTTTTGAGGGACACATTACAAAATTTGAACGTGAAATCAATAAATTATGCTCTCAAATACATATACCACGCTCTTGAATAAAGATAGGGAAATAGCTCCATAATTAATCGGTAAAAGGAAAGACATGAACCTATTCACTTTTTCCTTGGACTGCACAAATGTATGGTCTTTCACCTCCATACCAGAGTGTAGATTTGGGCGTGTTTCCCCTAATATATGCATATGTGAGTTTGTGCACATAATGTTTTTTTCTGTATTTCAAAATGATCCCACAACCAACAATAGTAGTTGGTGTGTGTTTATAAAGGCACCAGTGATATAAAGTCCATATGAACTCATATGAACTCTCTTACTGCTGCCAGACAAGCACCTGCGGCTAGCAGAGCAAGAGAGTCACAGTGTGATCTTTTCCTGTCCTCCTTGCGGGAGCATTTTTATCAGTGCGGATGAGCAAAACTAGTCTTAGACAGGGAGGGTTCGCCCTACAGCACCGCACTGCTGCTGCCACTGACGTCTCGACTTTAATAAGGCATTTGCATGTCTGTGAGTCTTTCTGTCCTGCTGCTGTTTTTTTGTTAATATTTACGCTTTTCATGTGTAAAGAGAAATGGAAGGAAGCGAAGAGAAGAGAAGAGAAGAGCACAGATGAGATGCAGCTTGAGGGACAAAGTGAGTTTTATCCAATAAGGAACCAAAACCACAACAGTAGATGAAGAAATGGAAGTCTACTCTCTCATTCGTCACGCTGTAGCACTATCAATTTGCACTTTTTTTTTTTATAACACCAGACAACATAAGTGTGGGAGAATTGTGGTGCTCTATTTTGGGCTGCAACCGGGTGACTGAACATTCCTACACTTTATACACAGGAAGCTTTTCATGAATTGGAATGGTTTGAACGTTGCAGCTGTAACATCTTGCAGCCCCTCATCTCTGTGAGCTGCAGGGACAGGAAGAAGATCCACTTATCACTCTCTCTCCTTTCTTCCCTCCCTCCATCCTGTCCTCTATCCCTCCTCCGCGGCCTTGTCTCGTGTCCAGCCCAGCTGACAGAGGAGCCACCAGTCGATCGTAACTCTCGGCAGTGATTTGTACTTTCTACAGTCGGGCGCGACAGCAGACACACACACACGGGGAAATCTCACACACACATAGGACACTGGTGATTTAGGTTCAGGCATCTCCTGGTGGTCCTGAGTTTGCTATGACTAAGATCCATTTAAGTACCTTGCTCTCATTAATTGAAATATAGCCTAAATCAGAAACTGTGCTTGAATTGTACTAATGCAATTTGTGCTTTGAGTTTCCTTAAAACTAATTACTGCAGAGTTTTGCAGCCTTGAAGCAATCTCAGTGTGTGTCTCGGTGTGCGTGCACAGTACCTGTCTGTGTGTGTCTATACTGTACTGGGTATCTGTACTTGTGCGCGAGAGCGTGTGTGGTTGCCTGCTTTGTAAGTGCTCGCCATTATGTGACCCTTTGTGTTCCATGAAAGCATTTTTTCTCTGTAGGGGCTGAGGTTCTATAGCAGGTGATAAATCACTTCTATCCAGGTAAATGTGAGTACATGCACATACACAGAGAAACATACAGACACAAAGGGGACCTTGAACGTTCCCTCTTGTGGGTGTGTTAATTTCTGTCAGTCGTGTGAATACCGTTGTGTGTTGTTTTGCAGATATTGCTCTGAGTCATTTATGTCTCTCTGAGTCTGCCGGTTGGCCTCCAGCTCCCAATCCTCCTCCTCCTTTCCTGTGTGTGTGTGTGTGTGTGTGTGTGTTTGTGTGTGAGAGTCTGATCTGAACCCGGTCACACTGAAACAGCACACTCTGCAGTTCCTGTGATGTGTACCTGCAGGTTTGCTCGGGTAATTCACGACTGGGTAAACCAGCTGCTATGTCAGAACGCTCCACGTGAACGGGGTCATTTGTGGCTTGCGGTGCTCATGCAGCCGACCTGCAGCACCAAGGTGATTGAAAATCTCATGATTCCTAAATCGGTTTATGCAGTAAATTGGCTAGTGGATCAGAACGGAAGCTAAAGCCCTTGTTGTTTTTATTGTGGGTTAGTGGGATTGGAGACAGAAACTGTGTGCCACAGAGTGAAGCAAGACACAGGTAACACCCAAGAACACTTAATCTTTACAGCTTGTAGCGACCTAACACCCACTAAAGCTGCTTTATAATTGTCTTTCCTTTGTGTGTTGCATTCAAGGGTCAAAATCTCATGAATTCCTTTCTTTCCTTGGTGGTGTGCGCCAAGTGCCTGAGTTTAGAGAGTACAACTCCTCCTGTTGAATTTGAATTATCTTAATATAAAACAAGTCAAATTGATCCTTTAGGGATTTATTTGCAGCAACTTTTTGACCCAGCTCCAGTACAGGGTTTCTATGAAAAGAACTTAAGTCAGTTATGTTCCAATCATGACATTTGAAGTCATGACCTTTAATCCATCTACAAACAGTTACAAAGGAAAACCTCGTCGCTCCATAATCCCCACACACTGATTTACTCAAATAGAAATTTTAATGTACGTATTGAATCTCTATTCCCTCTGAATCCTCCCTTCCCCTCACTGCTGGCTCTGGGCTACAACGGCTGGTTTCTGCAGATGTGATCTATCAAAAACATCCCCAGCACAGGGAGGCGCCCCACAGCACAGCCAGTCATGTCTCATAGGGCTGGCAGGGCAGCAGTGGCTGCCAGGAGAGGATGTGAGCTGCATGACTGGCAGATCAATGAAGTGGATCTCTGCTTTTTGATGAAGAATTAAAGGACCAGTGTGTAGGATTTAGTGGCATCTAGCAGTGAGGTTGCAGATTGCAACCAACTGAATACCCCTCACCCCTCCATTCCAAGCGTGTAGGAGAACCTATGATGGCTGTGAAACTTGTGAGAAAATGTGAAAGGCCCTCTCTAAAACCAGTGTTGGGTTTGTCCATTCTGGGCTACTGTAGAAACATGGTGGTGCAACATGGTGGTCTCCATGGGAGAGGACCCGCTCCCTATGTAAATATAAAGGGCTCATTCTAAGGTAATGAAAACACAACGATTCTTATTTTCATGGGATTATACACTAATTAAAACATACTTATGAATGTTATATTCCATTTCTGCGAAGTCCGTTCTGCTACATACCACTAAATTTTACACACCGGTCCTTTAAGTTTGATGTCTTTCAAGAAACTTCAATATCACTTAATTCTAATCCATTTGTTGCTTTTTGCCTGCGTCTTTTCCTCTGTACCGTCCTAATTATTTCAGCATGCAGTGATAGAAAGGTGTTGAGTGAATAGTAATCTTTCTCTCCCTCCTTTAACTTCACTCGTGACTTATTCTCTCACTCTCTTGTGCCCTCATCCCTCCCTCAGGCAGGTATCTGATCTCCTGCCACAGTGAACTCTCTGTAGCATGAAAGAAATAAGATATTGGCGCCGCAGGATTTTCACACTCATTTCACATTCCTCGCCCGTCAACCCACAATTCCTCTGTAATGAAAGAGAAATATTCGTTTTTTAAAAATATTCCAGTATTTCCTTGCATGCTAAATCTTAAGTCTGAATTCATTTTCAATTAAGTATTTTTTAAGCAGAATTTAAGTACAAAGTTACTATTGAGACGGATGCATAGGTAGGGGATTAAAATGAAAGGCAAAACATCTCTACTCCCAGGGGACCAGCTGACTGGTGTCAGTTCATGTTAAATGTAGAATTTGCCAGATGTGGCTAATCTGAATGTGTGTCATGACATGGATTATTTCTCAAAACCGCAGAACTGCAAATACTTGTAATCATAACACATTGCTGCATATTGAGATTATCAAACTTGATCAAATCAAGACTCAAACATGTATTTGAGGCACTTCTTTGGGGCGATTTTTCATAACCCACCAGCAGGTCGAGAGTGATGAGCCTGAGGCTGTCGCAGAACTGTTCAGTAATTCATTCATGTGGATGACCGAATCAGTATTTATGGAGGCTTAAATTTGAGTTTTGAGGGGTTTTATTTAAGCTTTAAATTATAATCAATAAAGAGATGTGTTTTTAAATGAAATATGGGCAAAAAGAAAACAGTGAATATTTAAGTAGGAGACAAATCAACTGTGAGACAGAATATTTTAAGACATATTAGTAAAAACAAAAAAGCCATTTGAACAATATTTTTACAAACCATTTAAAAAGCCAAGATTGCATTTACCTCTGAAAGTCAAAGTAATGAAATAAAATGATTAACTTGCATATTTGGTTAAAACAGTCTTTGAAGCATGTGTGCATGCATGCTGAGAAACAAAATACACCCATCTCACACACACACATGGGCTTTGTACACTGGGAAATAGAGCTGGTGTAAATGAATAACAATTATCAGAATATGCTAATGTCAGTATCCCACTCTCCCTGTGCTGCTGGAGTTCTGAGGGACTTCAATGTTGTGTATATACGCACTCTATCTCTCTTTCTCTGCTGCATATCAATGGTTGTGCATCGCTTCAGGCCTCTGTCTCATTGCACCTCCTCTCCCATTTTTCAGCACTTTAAATGAGGCTTAGCTGCAGAGCTGTCTGCACTCCACTCACCTTGTTTAGTCATGATTTCCCACTTGAGTTAGGAGTGCTGTTTGATCTCATTTGTTTTAAAATCATCGGATGTTATTAAGTCTGTACCTCCCGGCCTTTGGGACTAGCAGGTAGGTGCTGACCGGCTCCCTGTACACCTCTCTTCTTGCTCCCCTGGTCGACTCGAAGGCAGTTTTGGAAGTTATACTTATCTGAGTCCTGCTATATTTTTTAAATAATACTGTTTTATTTGGCATTTGTTGAGGTTATTTGGCCAATAAGCTGAATTTCTTTCAATTGATTAGTTTATTTTTATTATTTATCAATAAATTGTTCATTAAACCATCTGTACAGTGGAGTAAATAGAGAAATGATACAGATAGTCGAACAATTGCCATATTTGCACACACTCCATATTAAGTATTGATTGGCTTGTCATGATATGTACTGTCAAAACAGAGCATTTCACACCATGGTACTATTTTCATGCACTGAATTAAAGAATAAGTCCTGCATCTGTTTTATAATAAGCAAATAAACAGATTGGTACTTTAAATTGCTTCACAAATAAACTTCACACGTAAAAAATGAATAATTTATAATATAACAAATGGTGAATGTTCAGTTTTATGAAGCTGTTGGCAGTTGAAGTGCCACGGGACATCTTACAGCAGGTAGCTGCTCTACTGTTGAAACACAGAGTGGCCCGGAGCAACTAACTGGGAAACAAAAGGATTCCCCCCTGTCCCTCCCTGTCTCTCTCTCTCTCTGTCTGTCTCTCTCTCTCTGTCTCTGTCTCTGTCTCTCTCTCTCTCTCTCTCTCTCTCTCTCTTTCTCTCTATCTTTTGGGCTATTTGTTCAGAGCAGCAACAGAGGAGCTCGGGTGATGCTGTCTGATTCAAACGGGATCAAAGCAGCCGTTCATATCAGGCCTGCCAATGGGAGAGATATCAAAGCAGCAAGTAGGCACACACATGCACACACTGGCTCCCAGTTAAAACACACACACACACACGCATACACACACACATACACACATGACAACACAAACTGAGGCACTGTTTGCACATGAGAGCTCACAAAAGTATATACACAAACAGAAACATACACACAAATGCACCACTGTAAGCCTCTCTGGTCTGGTGGTAATTTTTTACAAGGAGATTAGAGGTTGGGAGGCCATATTATAGAAGCTAGACATATTGTGTGTGTGTGTCTCAATCAGTTGTTTTGGTCTGCACCTGAGTGCTATTACTGTGTTCAGATCTGCCCAAACAAATCATACCAAGGGAGAAAACAAACCGGAGTCAACTGGATTAAACAACGCAGGTTTGAAAATACCCTCAGTGTATTTGTGGTCACCTGTAGAGGTGAGCTGTGGAAGCCCTGCAGCGTCTGTAGTGACTGCCTGACTTGTGGATTCATGCATTTTGAATGAAGGTCTCTCCTCCTATCTACCAATCCCTCTCTCTCTCTCTCTCACTCTTACTGTCTCTCTCTCTCTCTCGTTATGTATCTCTGCCTTCCTCTCTCTGAGGCGGTGAATCTTCACTTGTCTTCAGCCGAGATCATTTTTCACACCATCAAACAGCCGCAGGACGCACATCTCCACACTCTGTTTCTGTTTACTTCAACACCCTCTGAAACATACACATCTTGGGTACATTGGTTTCAGAAAACACTTTTTTTTTTCCCAACCAGAGCGGCTGAGTGAGTTTGAATCTACCTCCCTCCTCTTTGTCAGTCTGCCGTTGATGCACTGATGGTAAATATTCTACCTGCAGAGAACGCGCACTGGCGTAATGGCTCCCACCTGGTGTCAGTGCCTCAAATACCTGCAGGTACATAAACACACAAGCACACAAGTACACACACATACACCATTTCAGACACATAGGGATGTAAACACAACATGTAGGACAAAGTAACAGCTGCAAAAAGGATCTTTAAACATGAACAAATGTGCAAATCCAAGTACAAAGACATAATGAAACAAACATAAAGACAGACAAAAATACACAAAAAAGGGAGGGGGGGAGTAGAAATGAGGCAGAGTGTAGGCTAAACACGTCTTTGGGTAAGCTTGTCATGCTCGCTAATCCCATTCCTCACCACCTCCACATGCTACAACATACACACAAACACGCTGCATTTCCCAGCATCCTGTCATCACTGTGGTTTTCTTATGTGATGTTAGAGATGTTTATTTGGGAAGGTGCTTGATTTTGAAGCAAGCGCTGTTCATTACTTTGCCCTGCCACTGACCATATTTACATCCTACGTATACAGAGAACAGCCAGTTTCCTTTTTTAAGCCCCATTCAACAGCGTCCAACAGCATTCCTCCCTGTGGGCCGTACTGACAGTACTTCATTATGTCTATTGTTAGAATTAGCTTTCCAGCGTTTAGATTTTACACATTTAGCTGATGTTTTCATTCAGTAAGGACTGCAGCAGTCATAGCCACAGCACACTGACAAAAAAACCAAGCTGTACTCCATAAATTATTATGAACCAAGCAGAAAACATTAGTTTGATTATTCCATTTTGTTATTGTTTAAACTCACACATACAGTGAGTACTAGCACGCTAATAAAACCCCAAACCCTAACTTAAAAGTGTAAATTCTACTGTTTCCTGTGAATATATTTTATTGATGTAATATTATTATTTCTTTATTCATATTGCATATATTGACAAAGCTACAACAAACTTCACAGAGAATAGTAAAACAATAACATAGCACAAATAAGAAAAAAAAGCCACAGTTTAACTGTAGCAAATACAGCTGAAAGCAAGACATGCACCTCGTTACGTAGATGTGAAGGCTGTTTTACATGTCAGTGTCTAAAAAAAGAGTCAATTTTACTTCAAACGTAGTATCATTTCTGTATCTTTGAAGACAAGTCTGAACTGAGTGCCAGAGAGTAATGTAGAGGCCACAACAGTGCACAGTTAAATATGCACAGAGACAAACTTAATGCACATCTTCATAAAAACACAGTAATTATTCACTTAATTATTATCTCCAATGCACAAAGAACAAAAATTGGTTTTATAAACCATGAAATACTCTAGGGCTGCAACTAACGATTACCTTCATCTGTCAATTAATTTCTCAATGAATCGTTTGGTCTATAAAATATCAGAAAATAGTGAAACATGTTCACTGTTTCCCAGAGCCCAAGCTGACATTCTTAAATGTTTTGTTTTGTTCCAGCCAACATCCAAAGATATTTAGTTTACTATCAGTGAAGACTTGGAGAAACCAGAAAATATTCATTCATATTATATTATATGGATTTCAGAGGCTGGAACCAATTCAAAAATGTTCAATTTCATCTATTCCAACAATAAATATGCAATGAAACCATGATGATTCAGCCAAACACTACATCCAGCATATGAGCAAATACATATTTGACAAAAGTCCCGACGTAATGTGATTTCACTTTATGCTTGTGCACTGTCAGACTTCACCCTTGACTTATTCTCTCACTCTCTTGGGCCCTCACCAGCCGAATTCTCAATCTAATAAATGAGAAGAGGGGGAGTCATTAAGTACAGCCTCCAAGGCAAAATAATTTTTAAAATCCATCAGTGATGCAGCCTGTAACAGAACAGACAGCACTTTTTTCCCCTGATTTCATTTCTTTTCAACTGCTCAACCGCTCTCTCTCGCGCATCCTGTGCCAAACATGATGCAAGCATTGTGGTTCTTGCCATATGGTCCATAACACGTAACAAACACCCATGTCTGAATGCCAAAAAATGCATTACTTTAACAGATAGATCAGATAGCAATGTTACATATTCTGAAAAGGGCTTTGTATTTCCAATAACTTGTTTCACCAGCAGCCTGCAGCTGCATATTCATACATTGGCCTCCCCAGTCTCTTTCAGTATTGACTTCGCCCTCAGATGGAGAGTATCACCTTGATGTCTGCACTGATCTCACTCAGAGGTCACAGATAATGATCAAAACAATTTCTACTGAGAGGCAGAGAGAGAAGGTGTCTGTCCGCCCCCGCCTTCCTCCCTCCGCTGCTTCATGGCTTCAATTACTCAGTGTGACGGCATCAGTATGAATAATGCAGCGGTCCCCTGCCCTGGCCTGGAGTGCGATGTTGGCCTGCGTGCGCACACACGCTTGTTTACATGAGAGAGAGAGGGCAAAGGTTCTTTTGAATGATCAAAGCCGAGCCGTAATAAGAACAACAGCAATGCGTAAGCTTAAACAGCCGTGTGTTATACACTGGTCATCCAAATGAGCTTAATCACACTCATACATGTAACCCCATGTGATCTTTGTACTCAGCTGTCTTTATTATCCGGTGTTGTTTAATAGTGTTTATAGCTGAGCTTTTGCTCTGGGTTATTTTTCCTTCAGGGTACTCTCATGCTGTTTATCCTAATTAGGCTGACACAGGTAATTAAAAAGCTAGATAAAATATACAGTGCCCGTCAAAAGTTTGGACACACCTTCCCATTCCCCTGAATGAGAAAGTTTGTCTAAACTTTCAGCTGGCACTGTATATACATTATATGTAGTTTCAAGGCCTAGTTTTGTCCCACACTGTGTACTCACACTGTGGTAAATCCCTCCTGTGATGGGTAAGTTATGCAGGGTAGAGTTGACTGTCACAGGGGCCACCGGTTGATGGATGGTGCTGTATTTCGTCTATATGGCATCCATCTCCGCATGCAATCTGTTATCCTCGCTCCTACTTCACACCATCACCCTTCTCCAGTATACAGTCCTCTCGTATGATCTCTAGCCTGATTATACGGCAGCCATCTGGGCATGACCGCACTGTTACAGTCTGACTAGCATCATTTACATCAAACATAAACACCATCCTTTTTGAATATTTATTTGTTCTTCAGATTTTGACACATTCAACAGGAGAGTTTCAGAAAAATTCTTCAAAATTTCGATGCATATCTCAATATATTTGGTAATAGACATGAATGGAGTGACCAGAAGGGGGAAAAAAAGGGAAAAAAGGGGCTAGATGAAAAAGGCAGCAAAGTCCGAGCCAGACGGACAAAGGCCAACAGTGGCTATTAATGTTATTTCGGATCAAAGGAAAAGACTGAAGGAGATTTTCTTCTCTTCTGTCGGTGAGCCATTCCTCTTTCAATCCCTCCATCTGTCTCTGTCACCACGAAATCAGTGATGGTACAGAGAAAAACACCACTCAGTAAATGGGAAAGGACGGATGAATAAGAGAGAGGAGATAAATGTGCGTGTGCCTGTGTGTGTGTGCGTGTGTGCATTTGTGTTTTGTTTCTGATCTGTGTGCCGAGCATCAATGATTCATCGTCATCCGTCTCCCACGCCCTGTCTGCCAGACTGAGCCGGGAGAGTGTTGTTTGCTCTGTATCAGCATGTGAGAGCTAAAGGTATACGGTCACATGTGCCTTCAGTCCCTGCACTCAACGCCAAGAAAAAGGTTGTAATGTCACGGATGCAATTATGCAATTTAGATAATTAAGAAATATTGAATATTTTCTGATGCAGTAGTTTGACTAATTACCCCTTCATTTTCTAACTCAATATGCATCAACGCAACACTGTTTCTGTGGGCCGAGCATGCAAATTCACAAAGTTGATTAATGGTGAGCTTTGACCTTTGAGTCTGCTGGATCTGACTCTGAAAACAGGAAACACATTCTTTAATTTCTCAGTTGAATGAGCTTCAATTAAAGAGTGATTACACACCCTCCATATCAGGGGACTAACCAAATGTAGTAACAATGAAATGATTCTAACCAGTTGTGTTTACTAAATCACACAAATAAGCCAAGTTGTACTGCAGGGATGCACCTGAACCACTCATTTTTTTTGCCCTGAGTGAGATCTTGACTTTGTCATGGTGCACAGCCAAGTTGCTGAATAGCTTTGTCTTGCAGCCAGGATGCCTGCTGTTGGGTGTTGGCGTTGCTATTCATAGTGTGAATCTTTGAGGAAGTACACAAAATAGTTGATAAATATATGCATACATACAATTATGCTGTAATAAAGTGGTTACAGTTGGAATCAGCTTTTTGAACATTTTACTGCAGAAGAACTTATGGCCAACACATCTGCCCTTCAATTAGCTACTACTTACTACTTCACGTCATTGCTCTTGTGCATAAAGTTGGACTCATTTCTGATTTTCAAGTTGCAGAGATATTTTCATTAGATGTCAGTCTTCGCTCTCTCTTCTCAATGTTTGTGACCTATATGTGCTAATTTGATCGAGTGAATAAAGCTTGTTTGGTCCGTTGCATGGCATTCTTGGTCCATAACACATGCACAGTAGTGTCATGTTAAATTAAATATATACTGGTGCTAATGGTTCAAATTGGTAATTATACTAGGGTAAGGTGATAGGAGTAATTTTGTATATATTAAAAAGTATTTCTGATCATGCAATCTGCACTTCAAAATCTGGCAACTACATCAAATCATTCCCCAGCACAGAAGTGCTTCTGGAGGCTTGGTACACTGTGCCAGTGAACTGTAGTGTTTTGATAACACAGTTCTACAGTATGCCGTATTTACAAGGTAGAGAGAAACAACCAGGCCGACAGACAGCCGACAGGTGAAACAGAGAACATGATGGAAAACAAAGACAGGAGTTGTGAGAAGAGCCTGCTGTTCCAGCGGTGATTTTGTCTTCTAGGTTGGTGTTGTGTGACTAACTTGATGGGAACTGCGCCCAGGATGAGGGCAGCCTGAGGCTTGTTTTGGAAGTGGGCCATTCATTGGTTTCCAAATTCGTGGGAGTGCAGTGAAATGGCTAACTTTATTGGCCTGATTTTTGTTGCCTTTCCTCCAATGAAATGTACTCAAGAGAGTGGAGTATGTGGCCCTAAGGTCACAACTATACAGCAATCATTTCAGTAGGAAAACACTGAAAACACACGCAAACGACTGCAGACAAAACACACACTTAATGTGATGGGAACTTGTTTGTTAGGGCTATCAAAATGTCTTCTTTATCAGAGAAAAGCTGACGTCTCCTTCAGGCATGGTTATTCATTATATTCATGAAATGGCTTAGTAAAATAGAGCCAGACATGCTGGTGTTAGTGATCAGATTTGTGGATATGGAGTTTAATGTGCTTCTCTGCGTCTTTTGGCTTATGCCCCATTTGTGTTTGGATTTCAGACACAAAGCACTGTCGTGTTTTATTCTCTGACAGGCAGCCGTCTGCCCTTAAAACATTACAAACAGCGTTAATCTGATTTATCTTTAACTGCATGCGGCCTCTCTGGTGTGTAGAACATTAAAGGCCTGCTTATGTGAGAAATGACACTAGTGCATTAATGGGAAATGTCTTTAAAGGGAAGGACTGGTGCAACCTGAAGCCTTTTTAATCTGGAGAGAGAGCAAGTACTTTACAGACAGTTTCCCATCATGCCTTTGGACTAACAGGAAGTGAGTCGAACTTTTACATTTCCATTTGAATCGGTCTTTCTGTGCTCTCTGCCTTCTTTGGTCACAGTAGAGCTCATTTATATAGACAAATGTCAAACCTTGATGTCTGGGGCTGCTCTGTAACCTTCTGTGAAACTTCCTATGCACTATGTTCTTCCTCTGTGAGAAAACAAAAAAGGTTTTTCTCAGCTTCCCGGCTTATCAGGCACCTTCAACAAAGAACGACGAATCACACGCTCACAGAGATCTTAAAAGAGCAACTGCAGCCAAAGTCGGTTTGTCTGCTTCCCCCACTTTTCCATTGAAGATTGATTCACATGGATTACATAGACTTGGGGGTGTGCTTTGAAAAGAACTTCTAAAAATAAACCCCAGGAAAGAATTGCCCCATGTGCTGGGACTCCATGATGCCAATCAACGCAATGACCTTTTTTTCCCCAACGTCTCACATGCTCACTGTCCTTCCTTTGCCTGTATTTCCCTTCCCCTGTCCTCTCTTTCCCCTCCATTGCTCCTCTCCTCTGTCTCTAACAGGTGACAGCGTATATGTAGTCTGGTGTTGTCAGGCCAGGTTCCCTCTGCTCCCTAACAGGCTGGTTAGACTGACACTTCAGTACTTTGGGCTCTGGCAGCTTCAGTATGCTGTTCCCCCATTGTCCTGTTTGTCCTTTTCTGAAAGTGACTTGATGTCTGTGGTTGGAATCAGGTTAATGACCTTCACCCATTGCCTCCCTCTCATTCTGTGTTCTCTCAGTCTCCATTGAGTGTTTTTACATTTCATATACTGCACACATATAGCTGACACCATCATCAGCTGAGCTGAGCACGTAGGGGGTTGATACCTTGCAAATGAGCACTTCTGCACTTCTTGTTGGATAAATTGGTAGTCGAGGTCCCCTGGTTATAGGACAGAGTCTCAGTAACAACCTTGTATGCTGTGCAAAAGGAAAATAAATCATCTTTAAAAAAGCTTTCTTGTGCACTCACTGTGTAATCTCAAAAATCCTGTTATTTCAATGGATTTTCATTTCCTGGTTGAGGTGTTTGATGACAGTAAGAGGATAAAACCAGAGTTCCCACCCTGACAGTGACCTTAAAAAACCTACAAAAAGCCAGTGATGCCACCTTATTGTAATTTAATTACCACCACATGCTTTGAATTTCTTTTACAAGGCAAATTTGTTTTGTTTACAGGCTTTTGCCTCTTTCAGCCTCTAATCATATTGGCTCTACATGATTTATACTCTCCATAATTGCTCCGATAAAGGCTGCAGGGAGCTGCAGTTTTCATTATCCACACAGAATAGCCAGATGGAGGAAGACTTGAGCGGTGAAAAGCGTAACCGCAGCCTATTCTGTCACTCGATTTCCCACATTGCTGGGCTGCTGCAGTGCGCTGCCTCCCCTTAAAATCCCATGTGGTGCTCAGGCTGTGCAGAAGCAGAGAGCAGATTATCTCCCTTTCCCATATGCTCTATACATCCACACCGAAATAAATGTAAATACAAAGTGGCCTGTGAAAAACCTGTCTGTGGACTCTATGGATATACTCACACTGAAAGTGTTAGCTAACACTAATGTTTAAGTGACCTTCTGGAAGTCTAATATCAGTTCAAGTCCTCATCCTAAAATGACCCACATGTGCAACTGAACAACAAATGATGTGACATCTGGCCAGCTGTTAAGGGAGCTACATTGTGCTCCACGCCCTAACCTAATTGTTTCAAGTGCTGGATTACACTACAGTGTAAATGGAGGCATTTCCCTAAATGTTATTTAAATTTTATTCCACACATGAAATGTCATACAGCAAAAACTACATGGAACTTTGTATTTAGTAGTTCATACTGTGGGCACATGAACACAGTTAAGATATGTATAAGACCAAAATTTCTTCATTATAATTGGGGAGAGATGTCAGGTATTGTGAGATGGTGAAATACGATCCACAGAGTCTGGTTTGAGTAACACATCACTGAGTTTGAAGGCTCATCAGACACCAAAACACTGCACAGTGATTTATAATACTCTAAGACTAGATTTTACAACTCCGGAAAGTTATTATGTTGACAATTGTTTTTTGTGACAACAGTTCTTTTTTTGCAAAGACTGCAAAGTAAATAAGATTAGTAGATTAATCAATTAGTTGCCAACTATTTTGATAATCAATTAATCATTTTGAGTAATTTTATATCATCATCATCTTGATCATGATTCCAGCATCTTGAATGTGAATATTTTCTGTTTTCTTTAGTCCTATGTGACAGTAAACTGAATATCTTTGAGTTGTGGACAAAACAAGACATCTGAAGACGTCATCATGGGCTTTGGGAAACACTGATGGACTTTTTTCACCATTTTCTGACATTTAATCACAGTTAACCAAGAAAATAATCAACAGATGAATCAATAATGAAAATGATTGTTAGTTGCAGCCCCAGAAATTTGGTATTCACATTTCGTAATCTACCAGGGAGGTGCGCCCCACATATTTGGTTGGCCAATTCAGCACGGACAATGCTTGCAGGATGATGTTGTGCTGCAGTCTGGCAAAAGTTGAGCAGCTAAAGGTTCAACTTTTTTTCCAGATGACCCTATACTTGTTTTTGTCGGAGCCACCTGCATTTGCACCCCACTGCGTCGACAAAGGGGCCTCAAACTAAATGAGAGGGCTTTTTCAGTAAGACTAAAGTCAATCTGCATGTGACATAAGTCTCTTCATTACTGATGAGTCATTACATAGTGGTAGTAAGGCCTGAGGTATGCTTGACTTGAACTAGTTCATACGACTAGTTCAACTACAGGGAGAATGATGCACACTTTCAGACAGTCTCCTTTCAAATGCATTCATGGTGTTGCACTTGCTTGCATGTGCAAAAAATGGCTGAAGCGGCTGTCAACTTTCTCACCTCTGCACACCTGGCCAATCTCAAGCTGGCTTCAATATCGAATTGTTGCTCCCAGAAAGTTTCAAAAATTGTCACACACAGCCCACCCAATTACGACATCAGAAAGATGTGGGGCAAAGGGTTCTTTGACACTGTTCAACTATCTGACAAGCACTTTGTTTGAAGCATATCGAGCCCTTGAGCAGTGATTCTGTGCAGAACATTTTTGACAGAATGAACAAAGGTGAGGTGAGATCTCTCCGAAGCCTCTCTGAAGTAAGACAGTAATAAACTATTGTATTACAATACAAAGATAGGCACACTCCTCGTCCTCATCTACAGTGGTGAAAGTATGATCTATTGCTGTGTCTGGATGCACTGATACCAGTATATCAAGTCTCAGATATTACCTAAAATAGGAAATTGTACAGTATTGAAGAATTTCTATAAAACTCCTGTTGTGAGTTTTATACAACATTTCAGATATTAAACCCCATTCACTTTCACTTTCTGCCTCGCCCATACAGAGAATAATAGATGTCTCAAATGGGGGGAAATTGATTATTTAGTGCTTGTTGTCACACTTCTGTAAGGGTCAAGGTCTAATCCTGTTTTTCATTGATTAAAACATATTTAAAATCAGTATTTGCGGTGTAAAGGTTGCACAGATCTGACCGTTAAACCCCTAAAAATCAGGACCACTGCTTAGAAAACCACAGTGTGAGCAGCTGTGTAATTCTTTTTGGTCCCTCTATCCATGCTCTGTCTGAGAGCACTTTGTCCAAATATGACTCATTCCCCAGTCCCTCATACTGTGCCACGGGCTCCTGCTGCTGACACATTCATCTGTAACACCCTGGATAGTAAAGGTCTGCAGACAGAGCAGGGTGATAAAGAGGAAGAGGAAAACAGAGGAAAAGACAGAGCAAGGGAGAGAGTAAAGTTGACAGCTCTAGGTCTTGAAGGGAAAGCTCATAGGAGGAAGAGATGGCAGAGTAAATTGCTTGACCGCTGCCTGGAGCCGAGCTGCTCCTAAATTTAGACTTTTTAAAGACGCAGGTAAGTGAAGTGGATGCAGCAGCATTTCCAGTCCGAACGTACCGTCGAACGCTGTGCTGCATGCAAATGTGTCTGCTCTCTGACCTGAGGTCTGTTTATTTAATGACCCTCCGCTCTGCATGAGGGAGCCTGCCAACTGCTGGGTTAACTATGAAACAGAGAGAGATACTTGGTGTTTTTATAGACCCCTCACATATGGTCACACATTGTGCTGTAAGTTCACAAATTCTCTCTCAACTTGAGCGAATCTTCCTTCAAATGAATTAATATTCTGAGTAAGTAGCACACAGTGTGTTATTTTATTTGGTGCATTGCCTGTGTATACACACACAAAGCTGAGGTGTGTTTTTAAACTATGCTGTACTGCGTACAGTTTATATACAGGAACATACACTGTAGCTGTCCTCGGCATTAAGAATCACTGCAGAGAGTCTCTAACGGGTGCAATCATTTTAATCTTCTGGCATCATGATGAGCATCACATCTGCACTATGAAAACTAAAAATAAACACAAAAATTGCTGCTTGTTAACCTTTTCACTTAAGATAAGTATAATAGGTTGTAAACAAATCATATAAATTTGTAATTATTATGTTTTCTTACATATGCTGCACATTAAATGACATGTTAAACAACTCAAAAATTTAAAAAAAACACATGTATTGACAACAATGAGTAATTTAGTGTTGCTAAATTAGCATATGCAATGCTTCTGGCACCAGATAATGACACTGTAACTTTCAATAATACTGCATGTAACCATTTTACAGCCTTTAAGTTTCTTACCTGTTTATACACAGAGCCAAATACAACATACCTCAGTACGTTTACCTCTGCTTTAGCTCTTTAGATTCCTGAGCTCAGTGTATTATTATACACCTATGTGAGTGACTGACCATGAATGAATAAATGAGCTTGTGGTCATTGACACATACACAGGCACACATATACACACACACACTTAACCACTAAACCAGGAAGGCAGAAATTAAAAGAGACAAAGGCTTAATGAACACAAGAGCATCTCTCACCACCTTACATTTATTATACACATGGGCTCTTTCCATATTTCCTTTCCTGCCAATCTGAATGGCAATCACAGAGCCACAGGCAGGAGATCAATATTCCAAAGGTTATGTGCAGGACAGCTGCTGTGAGAGACTTGTTTTCCTGCCTGTTGCAAACCAGACGCTGTTTTAAATCACACGGACAGGTTGGTAAGGCTGTTCCTCAGGTCTGCTGAAATTGGCTCATTGGCTTTTTAGCAGTTGACCCACAACCTTGTATTTTGTCCTTCAGCCTGTTCTGCCAACACTGAATATATATATATATATATATATATATATATATATATATATATATATATATATATATATATATATATATATATATATATATATATATATATATATATATATATATATATATATATATATATATATATATACTGTATATATTTTCTTGGGCAGGGGATGTGGATGAAAGGCCGCTAATTCTTGTGAAGTCTCTTAGTGTCTTCTGGTCAAAGTTAATGAATATCAGTATGACTTTCTTATTCCTTCAAAAAAAAAAAACTTTTCATTAGAACAGAACAGAATAGTTTTATCCTTCGTACACAACAAAAGAGTTGGTATAAAGAAAGCAAGGCTGCGCTAGATATGATCACTCTTCCAGCTTTCACTCATTAAGACCTCACAACTCGAGGGCTTTAACTTCCTGAACATCAGGCTCTTTGATTTTACCCCGGAGCTGAGAACAATCTAATTTTTCGTCTTATTTTCTTCTATTAACAAGAACAGTCAGTCTGCGAGTCTTCGGAGAGAGGAGAATAGAGTCTATTTGATGTTCTGTTATAGTCAACCCCCACTCTTCTTTCCACTCCCTTTGCTCTTCTCTCCCCTCTCCCTATAGCAGCCTCAACAGAAGCTGAACCAATTCATTAGAAGGCTCAGAAAGTCAATTATGGTAATAGTTCCCTTTGCCAGATGAGGCGGGAACTCAGCAAAGCCAGATACTTTTTCTTGCATTTCTTCTATATGTTCTTCTATATATTTTATTTAGACCTCATTTAGATGTGCAAATCGATCTTCTCAAGTACAGAGGGCAAAAGTGCTGCAGTGAAGAGGAGAGGATGAGAGGGGAAGAGCTGGTTCCCAAGCTTCCACGCACAGCCGGGCCAATGCGAGCAAAGAGATGATGGAGGAAGTGTAGACCCCAGTGTCAGGAGACCATCCACAGGAATCCCTCTTACTTATTCATGCAGCAGCCGAGCATCAGGGACTCTCCCAGCCTCATTATGAAATGTGTATTTGCAGAAGCTCAGGCAGCAGCGCAGCTCTTGCTTGAAAGCCTCTGCTTATCCACTCCACTCTCCTCCCTTCTTCCTCTCTTTTTTAGATTGCATCACTCTAGGGGAGCGATGTCATGCTTCAGTCATCGAGACGCCTCTGCTGTTGTTTTAAATCCCCCTCTCTCTCTCTGTCTCTCTTTCTTTTTTTTTTATTTCTGAAAGGCAAAGCTTGGCTAATTTTAACAAGTTTGTGTAGCTGGCTTGGAAGGAAACAGATGCCTGAGCTGAAGTTTGCATTTACTTATTATCTGTTTATGTGCCAATCTGAGTGACAGGCAGGCAGAAGAATGAAAGCAATGCACCACTGTGAAGCTATAGACTTGAAGCCAAAACGTCCTGGAATGAGCTGAAATGAACATGTGGCAACACTGATTCTGCATACATTGACTCTTCAAGGATTTATGTGTGTGTGTGTGTGTGTGTGTGTGTGTGTGTGTGTGTGTGTGTGTGTGTGAGTGTGTGATCGTGCATGTTGCTCAGACACTCAGTTTAATTTAAAAGCTGATTAAGATTCCACTCAGATAACTGTACATACACTGGAACCTTGCAGCCTTTTCCTTTTTTTTTTCAATAGACCTTTCAGTTCAAAGGTCGCTCCCTGTGGCTCCATGCTCATTTCAGAGTACAGGTGGAACCTATTTGTATTTCTGCCTCATACTCTACGATGCCACCTCGGCACTCTGTTGCTATTCCAGATTCATTCCTGTGCCTTTTTGCTCGGGCCGAGAGGGAGATAAAAAAAAAAAAAAGAGCATGCCTCTTCACTGGAGCTCAGCAGCTACCATTAGAGCGACTAGGTTGACCTGTGGCATGAAATTAAGGAGCTGAGGCCCATTGAGCAGCCCGGCTGATAGAGGCAGACTGAGATAATAAATCTACTGAGGAAGAGAGAGGGAGGGTAAGAAAGAGGGAGGGAGGGTGAGGATGGATGCGGTAGCCCGTGGAGCCTCAGGGGCACTCAGGATCCCTTTATGAGCGTGGCTATTTTCACCCTCTCCTTCAACAGCCTGTCTCTTCATTGAGCAGTGGCATCAACATGAACACGCACGCTCAAACACTCTGTCATGTACTGTGTCTACTCCCCCACTTTTTCCTCTGCTGTTTCATAAGCAGGGTTATTTGAGTCAGTCTTAGCAGGATTGGTGGTTACAGGAATAAAATGAAGGGGTACGCTGAGGACACTGAAATCAAAGCTCCCGTAAAGGACAGGGCTTAATGTATTCTATATTTTTGTTGTTGTCAACAAATCCTATGAAAGGACCAAGATGACAGTCACCAGCCTCATCCTTTAAAGACAGGCTGCGTTGGCAGTGGTTCAACTAAAGGTGCTCTGTCATTCAAACACCCATGTGAAGGAAAAGAGTGATGTAATCAATCAAATCATAATCACCTGATCATATATGTTACACCATATTTCTTTATTAGTTGTTAAATACAAAATGTTAGTATAAAGAAGTGTATAATTTAAAGTTTTTTCATAATTTCAAGTCAGCAAATCACAAAAGAAAAAATCACGTTAAGTATTAAAAGTCTACTTATTTAATTAATTAATAAACTATGAAGGTGCAATAGGCTAATTAACAAATGTTTAATGTATAGTAAGCTGTCAGTGTGTGGATACTGCAGTAACACTTTACTTTAAGTGCCCCTATTTAGCAGTATAGTAAAACACAGTTGTAAAAACATGAAATATGCCTTCATAGAAACACTCAAAAATGTCCTTATGTTTGCTTTTAACTACATTATAGTTTGTTATTAACCATTTATTAACTGTTTTTATGCTTATAAATGCTAAATTAGAGGACTTTGAATAAAGTGTTACCAGTACTTCATTTATTTCATGCACAATGTTCATAGATGAACCAAAGAAACCTTGTAGGTGCACCAATATTCATACTGATCAACACTTACACTCATAAATATATGAATAACTTCATTTAAATATTGTGGTTGTGTGTGTGTTTGAGCGTGTGAGTGTTTCTGAAGGATGTTTTCCTGAAGGTGTGTCATCGGTTATGGTTCTTTAGTCTTAGCAATTCGACCTGTTTTTGTCTGAGAATTTTACAGTAAATCTGTCAAAGTGTGTTGCGTCTGTTCAGTGTTTCGAATGTGTGTGACAGTGGCATGAAAATGCAAAAGCAGAGCAGGAGGGGACTGCAAGATTAAGTTGGCAGAGTTTCATTCAATCCGACGCAACACTGGCGCAAAGGGAGCGCTTTTCTGAGGGCTTTTCATAACACACTCCATTATGAATTACCGATTATGTAATCATCTGTTCTGTGCTGAGGTCTGACGGGTTGGCATTCAAACGCTGACCGGCCTCTCACCAAGAAATTAGGAAAAGCCTGTAAACGATGTGACGTTCAGACCTGAAAACATGAGCATTCACCGCAGTCATACACACTGCTTGATTACTGCATAATAGCAAAGTACACAAATACTCTTCATCTCTTCAATACAGCCTCCACATACGTACCAGAGCCAATTATTTGCTTCAAATCATAGAACAAGACTTTAATCTGACAGCAAACATGAACCTGCATTAAAAATACACCTGCCTGGCTCTAATTTTTATTTTAAAAAATATCCCTAACGAAGAGAAGAATTTTCATTTTGTCTTAAAATGATTGAAAAAGTCTGGATATCTGCACTTTAATCACCGAAAGATACTCAAATTAAGCAGATTTTAATGAAGTCTTGGCTTGAATTTAAAGTTATAATCCTGGTGTAGTTATAATACAGTCTGATTCCTGCCAGTTTCTTTGCCATCTGTTCTTTTTGACTTAATGTCATGTTTTCTGTCTTTCATCCCTCCTCCCTTCTTTCTTTCTTGTCTACAGGATTTTGAGGACACAGTCCCTTGAATGGTATTATAACAACGTGAAGAGTCGCTTCAAGAGGTTCGGCAGTGCCAAGGTTTTGAAGACTTTGTACAGAAAACACATTATCGAGAGAGGAGCTTTCTCTGATCTCCCAGGTAACTTCAGCCATTTTTAATCAGCCATGCATGGTCTCTGTTATGTTGCCACTCCTTTGCTGTTTATTTTTATCCATTATGATTCTCCTCTGCATTATCTTTTGATTGTAGAGCGGCCTCGTGTCTCTGTGCGATGTTCGTATCAAGCTGTGATGAAAGCAATTTCACTGTTTTGGCCAGAGACTTAATATAACTCTTCCTCAACTCGGAAAAAATGAGGTTTCATTTGAGATTCAAGGCTCTGGTCAAACATTAAGAGTAAACACAGACAAGCTGACTTGATTGCTCATTAGTTTGTTTGTTCAATGATCACTCACGTTGTTTCACACATTTTGTTCTCTTGCTGACTGATTCACTTAATGACTTTCTCGCTGACATGTAGAAAGAAAGATTTTCCCATAGAAAAATACACATGACACAAACACACATCTCCAGGATAAAGTTCAAGATGGGTAATACTTATGTGAAACTTGTCACTCTTTGCTCTTTCACTCTCCTTTCATGTTTAAATTTCATCGCAACATTGTTTTTTGATTTAAGGAATCCAATTTCTTCCATAGCTTGGTTTACTTTTTAAAATACTTTTGCTATTGCACCTGTGAATGTGAATCAGTCATCCCTTGCTTGAGTGTGTGTGTGTGTTTTTTCTGTGCGTTGCTTTGTGTGTGAACGCGTCAGCAGTGATGGTTTCCCCGCAGACGTGTCCTGCCAGTTTATCCCTGCGGTGGCTCAGGCCACTTTGCGTCCTCAGTGAATTGTTCCTGTGCAGGACAGCAGCAGGGCAGCTTTTATCCAGGCCCCCACCCCCAAGAGCACAAGAGAGCACAGAGGGGATAAATCAGGTCAGACTGGATGGGGTTGAGACGAGGGGATGTTTAGGAAATCGCTGAGACCACAAATAAAGGAAGTTTATTTTGGGCATGAAATGCAATGTGAGACAAAAGTAATAGTAATAGTAAGCAATGATAAGAAAATACATCTGCTAACATGCAAGCCACACAATTTTGTATGGCTATTACATTTTCTTCTCTGCAGACAGCACGTCTAGCCATTGTGAAACCCCACATAGCCATCTTGATGGCTAAAAAATAGCTAGAGTTGGCTCATCAGGGATCTAGAAATATGTTGGTCAGAAAGAAGCTTATGTTGCCTAATAACATGGTATGTTAGTTCAGTCTTTATTGTCCTGAGGATATTATTTTGCAGCAAGGCAGCATTAAAAACACATAAATACAGTAAACACACACTAGTACGAAAGCCAAAGACTAAAACTAGATGACCATAGTTGTATTTCACTCTAGTCATCCTTCCAATGCAGGACAATCATGATTTTTGTGGTAGCTGTAGCTTCTGCACTGCTATGTGAGTGTTTTCTGATTTCCTCTCCACTCCTCTCCTCCTCTACCTCTTCTGTTCCCTTTCCATTCTCTCGCTCTTTCCTCCATGTTTTGCTGGACTATTCTCCTCTCCTCTCCTCTCTTACATCATCTGGGGAGGAGGAAGGATTATATGACTGGGTTGCTGGTGTCCCATGCAGCTCACATGAACCCAACAGATTATACAGCTTTCAATTCTCAAATTCTCGCTGCTCCTGCTAACTGGCTAGCTGACTGGCCAGCTTGCCATACGATTATGGATATACTGTGATGTGTGTGCATGTTTATGTTGCTTGTGTGTATATGGATATTAAAGCTTAAAGGGGCTGTAAGTGATATCAGCATTTTGACTAACTTCCTGTCTGTTCTTGCAGTTAGCACTCCCTTCCCTCCTCCCTACATCACCACATGAACATGCAGCAGTCCTCACCACAGCAATATTAGGCAAATATCTGTTTAGCTACTGCAGAGTAAAATATGGCTTATCTATCAAGATGTAGTATGGCTAGCTGCGCATCGCTTTCTAACCCCTTTCAAAACTTTTAGATTTTTCCACCAATCGAAGGCCACACCAATATAGATGCGGGTCTTACATGACTCCTGTCTCTTTTTTTTCCTGGCAACTTTCTTTCTTCTTTCTTTTCTTCAGCCGTATGGATTTGCTTGGTATATTGGTTGTGTAAGCTGTTCTTGGCAGCGCTGGAATGGGTAGCTTCACCTGTTCTGCCATGGTCAATCATACTGAAATTCTGCTACCTGCCTATGAACGTGCAGAGAGGACTGCCTCTTTGTGGAGTTCTCTCTCCTGATTGGATAAAGTGGGAACAGGATATCAGAAAATGTATTTTCTGTTTACTGTAGAGTGGAGGGACTGGGAGACCCATGTTAATGACCACACTATATCAGTGATGGCTGTCAGAATGTAGAGCTATTTAACATTTATTTTAACAAAAAAATATTGCTTACAGCACCTTTCAGTCAGATATTGTCTTTGTATGTAGGTAAACATAAAATTTATTATGGTTGGTAAAGATTTTTCCCTGAGTTATGGTATCATATCTTTCCATTTTGTGTTTTCTTGTGTGTGTTTATATTGAAATATCTTATTGATTCCATCCCTCACCCTTCATGTGATTTATCAAACTGTCCACAAGAAGCCAAGGCTACATCCAGCAAAAATATGATGGAGTTTTTAATGTATTTGAATGAAAGAAAATGCCTTTTAAAACCTTTTGTTGTGAATAATTTACGTTGCGAGGCAGCTGGATTTGCAAAATTATGACATCACAAAGATCACGAGAGAATCCATGTTGTCAGGCTTCAAGTTATGCGCTTGTGTCAGCATCGCAAATCCAGCTGCCTCCAAGGTAAGACAGTGATAGACTGATGGTTCATCCAATCACCCGCCAAGTATTTTTTGAAAGTGCTTGCCTTTTTGCAAACAGTTTCCAAGTATGACTTCTCAGATGGTTCTGTGTAACAAACCATCTGGCGCATCAGGTTATCAAATAATGGGACAGGTGCAAGTCTTTTGAAAAGTATATCACAGTTATAGATTATCATGATGGATATGTCAAGAGTTACCTGTGAATGTGAATAAGTCCAGTCATCCCTCACTTTAGTGTGTGTGTGTGTTTTCCGTGCGTGACATGCTGCTTTGTGTGTGAGCGTGTCACCGGTGATGGTTTACCCGCAGACATGTCCTGCCAGTTTATCCCTACGGTGGCTCAGGCCACTTTGCGTCCTCAGTTAATTGTTCATGTGCAGGACAGCAGCAGGGCAGCTTTTATCCAGCCTCCGCTCCCCCCCCACCCCACCCCCGAGAGCACAAGAGAGCACAGAGGGGATAAATCAGGTCAGACTTGAGGGGAAACTGGATAAGGTTGAGATGAGGGAATGTTTAGGAATTCACCAAGACCACAACCGAGGGAAGTTTATCTTGGGCTTGAAATGCAAAGTGAGACAAAAGTAATAGTAAGCAATGATAAGAAAATACATCTGCTAACATGCAACCCACACAATAGAGGAATACTATAAATAGCTGGCAATGCTAAATCTCTGTTATTATAGCAATGCTATTACATTTTCCTCTCAGCAGACAGCACGTCTAGCCATTGTGAAACCCGACATAGCCATCTTGATGGCTAAAAAATAGCTAGTGTTGGCTCATTGGGGATCTAGAAATATGTTGGTCAGAAAGAAGCTTATGTTGCCTAATAACATGGTATGTTAGTTCAGTCTTTATTGTCCTGAGGATATTATTTTGCAACAAGGCAGCATTAAAAACATTACACATAAAAACAATAAACACACACTAACAGGAAAGCCAAAGAACTAGATGAACATGGTTGAATTGAAGGACAATCATGATTTTTTTTGTTGTAGCTGTAGCTTCTACGCTGCTACGTGAGTGTTTTCTGATTTCCTCTCCACTCCACTTCCCCAATCATCTCTCCTCCTCTCCTTCTCCTGTCCCCTTTCCACTCTCTACCTTTTTCCTCCATGTTTTGCTGGACTATTCTCCTCTCCTCTCCTCTCTTACATCATCTGGGGAGGAGGAAGGATTATATGACTGGGTTGCTGGTGTCCCATGCAGCTCACATGAGCCCAACAGATTATACAGCTTTCAATTCTCAAATACTCGCATCACCACTATCTGGCTAACTGACTGGCCAGCTTGCAATATGATTATGGATATACTGTGATGTGTGTGCATGTGTATGTTGCTTGTGTGTACTATATATGGATATCAAAGCTTAAGTCGGATATTGTCTGTGTATATAGGAAAACATACGATTTATTGGCTGGTAAAGAGAGAGTTATGGTATAATTTCTTTCCATTTTGTGCTGTCCTGTGTGTGTTTACACTGAAATATCTTGTTGATTCCATCCTTCACCCTTCACGTGATACATCAAACTGTCGAGAGGAAGCCAAGGCTACAACCAGCAAAAATAGGATTGGGTTTTTCATTCATCTGAATTGAAGAAAATGCCTTTTAAAACCTATTTTGTGGCAAATAATGGGACAGGCACAAGTGTTTTGACAAGTATATCACAGTAACAGATTATCATGATGGATATATCATGATTTCTGTGCTTTCAACTAAACAGAAAACAATGAGACTTTACCCCAAGCAAGGAAATCAGCACTAGATTGGAAAAAAATCAATTAGATAAAGATGTTGCTCGTTAACAAACTGATGTTACACCATCCTGTTTGGTCTTTGCCCTGAGAGGAAAAGCTTTTATAATGTAGCCCAGAAACTCTGCCAGTGTCTTAATACTGGTCTCCTCTCTTCATGCATATAGAAAAGCGGCCACACAGGAATGTAAAACAATGTCATAAATATTCCCATCTATATATGAAAGATAGGCTGCCTTTATATGTACCCCAGTTAAAAATGTCTTATTTCTTTATTTATCACCAAGGGACCAGTGCTAGTGAAATCAATTGTACGCCAGTGTGAAATGGCAGCTGACATGACAGTCAGCAAGAGAGATGTGACTGTTTTACATCTATCATGTCCCCAGAGAGAATGTGTGACCTTCAAACCAACAGGCGGTGAAGAAGGAGAGAGCGATTTGTACTTTCATGTCTGTCATCTCCGGTGGAAGGGAGAAACGAATACTCTTCGCCTAGAGGGTTTTCTCATTAAACATGGATTAAGTGTTTGTGGATAGTTAAACCATATAAAGAAGAACAAATATATCAGAGAAGAAAAAGAGAAGGTTTTAAGGGAATCATCCATCTTTTTTACTTTCTGCGTGAACAGCTAAATTTCCCTTTTTTCAGACCTCACCCAAGAACCTCTCTCATTAAGTGGATCGGCAGATGCCAAGCACTCATCTGAGTACCTATTAAATTAGTAATTAACGCCTTTGACGGCAGTATAGCATGAAATGAAGCAAATAAATGTGCAGCACTTGTGTTTACTCATACATTAATCTATCCTGAACGCCACATTATTAAACACTCTCAGGCTGTGGTGGATGAGAGGCTATACGTGTCAACATACTGAAATTATTAGATGTGACAGAAAACAGTGGAGCCACTGTAGTGTCCTGGAAAAAAAAGGTTAGAGGAAGAAACAGTTCTTTGAAGTAAAACAAGCACATGTCACTTTTTTTAAATGAAATAAATCAATATAGTATTAATTCTTATCATTGCAAGTGTCTAAACACATTTATTTTGGATTTGTGTATGTCAATAAGAGTAAAAAACAATATGTAAGTTTGTTACTTTGAAACTCCATTGAAAGGAATAGACTGACATTTTGGGAAATGCCTGGCTATGTCCAAATTTAACAATATTCACCTACCAGCACCTCCAAAGCCCACTAATTAACACTGCATATAGTTTGTTTAATCCACTAAAGTGTTAAAACGTTGCATAGTATTTTTACAGGGGAGGATTATGTGCTGGACAACCTCACAGTGACAATAGTCTCCAGGAAGTTACTGCAACAGGCCAAAAAATTATTTTCTCACAGAACTCCCCCCGTAAAACCACAGTGTGTCATTTGTACACTTTGATTTTTGTACAGATTAAACAAATGTAATGTGTTAATCAATCTTCTTATCTAACGCTCAGCAAGAAGAGTGTTTCCTAAAATGTCAAACTATTCCTTTAAAGAGTGTGCATTCAGTTTTGAATACACACTATGAGCCCAAATTGCAGATATTACTGGTGGCTCAGCATCTCTCTAAAATGTATTTTATTTTTGTTTCCACCGTGATAAATGGATATAAGCACACAAGCTAATACTTGTACATTTTCTAACGGCTCAGCTGTTCATTTAATATCTCCATCACCGTGTAATTCTTATACATCACTTTCTACCACTCTAGTCTGGTTTAATGGTACAGCATCATGAAATTTGCCATGAAATGCAATGTGATGAGTCTGTTATGAAGTACCAAAAGCTGGAATGATGTTTTTTTTTAAACCTCATTCATCTCAAACGAGGGATTATGGTTGTCCCACTTTTCTCCTGCCCTTTGTATTTGCCCTCACATCCCTCCAAATGTCTGTGGGAGGATTCCCACCTATCCAATAAGATAACGGTGACTTTAGAAATGTCAAACATATCATCACCTTCAAACATTGCTATTCTCTCTTGTGAGAACATTGAGAAAGAAGAGAAGCAGAGAAAAAAGGAGTGCCATGTTTTGAAAGTTTTTATTGCTGCAGTCGCCTTTTCAATATGATAAAGAAAGAGTTAATGTCCTTGTGTGTTTGCACTATATGTTTGGCTTTAATACAAAAGACACAATCAGAACTGATAGCATCAAATAATGCAGTGATGCACTTTATTATCTGGTAAGATATGATTCACTTATGTATAAGTTATGTCTCTGTAACTTATCTGTTATCTCTGTAAGACAGAAGCAAAAAGGAAGTGTGCTTTGTGTTTGCTTGTGTTTGTATGTTCTGTGTGCAGGTTTTGACGTATAGGTCTACAGTCAATAAAAGGATGTGTAGAAAAATTGTCACCAGAGAAATCACTAGAGATCATGTACTAAGTTGAGTTGTAAAAATGTGAGTTTTTAATTGAGTTTGGCTGAAAATTGGTGGTCAGATTGCTCTTGGATCAGTAATTGCATGTTTGGTGTTGATCAGGATGTGAGTTTTACATCGTCATTTGATTTTTGTCTCTGTCACTCTGTGAGCTGGTGTCAAAGTCTGACATGTGGGGCTTTTGTTTGAGCTGCTTAACAGCTTTGTATGATATTTTTTTGTCAAATCGAACCCAGAGGATAAAGAATAAACAAAATGTTACAGAGCCTGCCACCTTTCAAGTGACATCATCGCTGAGTTTTAATTGATAATCACTCATCAAAGCCAGAGATTTACAAGGAAAAAATGAAAAAGAAAATGGGAAGGAAAAATACATAAATACACAAATGCAGATAAATTTACCCAAGTTGAATAAGGGATTAAGGGAAAAATACATTTTCAGGGGCAATATGAAAAAAGGGAATCCAAATATGAGGAAATGAAAGCGTATGATGGATTTGGTGTCTCTGAAGCTCAGGTATGAATGGATTTTAGCAATATCCCTTTTGACAGAAGACTTAGTGTTGTCAGAAAAGAGACTTTAAATCAATTCGCAGATTGTCAGGGCCGATGATAAGGATCTAAATTTAATTGAAAGAAGTTAGCAGACATCCAGTTTTTTTATATATTTTATGGTGGACAAGCTAGTCTTGTGAGGTTTTCAGGCCCTAATTCAACTTGGGTAAATTCTACATGTAGATATGGATCATCAGCATAAAAATGGTAGGCCATGCAATGCCTATGAATGAATCACCTAGTTGGAGAAATATAATGAAAATAGAATTGGTCCCAGAAAAGAGCCTTGGGGCACTCCAAAGTTTGCAGTTTGACAAGTAAGAGGTGAACTGTTGGAGGGTAATCCTCCACTGATTGCCTTCTAATCTGTATTTGTCTTTCTGAAATCCTAGTTCGCTCTTCGGACCAGCTTTTATTTTATGTTACTTTGCTGGACAAGCAGCTGCAAGAGTTGCCATTTTGTGTGGACCGAACAAGGTCAGATAATGAATCTCCAATTCATTAACTTTTTTTTGCTTCTGGACCATAATTACAGCTTTTGTGAGCAGCAAAGCCAAATGAATTCAAATAAAACGCTGCTTTCATGTGAACTGACAGCAGTATTCTTTCATAACCAAGAAAAGTGAGTCAGTGCCAGGACAATAGAGACAGTGACCTTGTTCTGCCTCTTTCCTGCTCTGCCAAAAGAGCAAAGCAGAAGGACTTACTGATTCACATTGTCTTTCAAGAGGTTTGTAGTCATTTAAGGCTTTCTACACTGCCTTGACAGATAAACCTACTTAAATATGGCTCAAGAACTTCAGACACTTGTAACTTCAGATACTCAAGCGTATTGTGACTTTTTGGATCGGTATCTGTGATCTTTGAGCTGAAAGCTTAGTGACTCAGAGTACAGTGTTGTGTCTGTAGGGATTGGAGGGCAGAATGTTAAACAGAAGCCCAAAGCCACTGCTGACGAAAAGCAAACAACTACAGTGCTAGGGCCACTTTGGTGTCAGGGATGAAACTGGCTTTTTTTCACCCATGTACAAATGTCTGTTTGCCTGAATACACGTCAGTGTAGACTGAAAACTCTGACCTTATCAGCTGTACAGTTGTCATTCAGTCAGTCTGGTCTATGTATAAGGTAACAGTCGCACTGAACCATGACAAAAACAGTTGCTTGCTGGCGTGTTTTTCTTTTCTGGTGAGAATTTTTACACTGTACAGCATGGCAAGCTAAAAGAAGTTGTTTACCTTGATGACATGTTGGAGGCGTGCAGAAAATACATTAAGAATCTGTTGTCTGCAACTTGTCATCTAACATCTTACTGTGGCCACAGTGTGGTTGTGTAGACTTGTTTTGTTGAAGAATAGCACCGCTAACAAACGTTGCTAACTTGGTGACATATTTAATTTCCTAGAACTTAAACGTAAAAACTTAATAAAAGCCCTCTGCTTTTTCGATGGTGGAAAGTTTTTAATGTGAGGCAGCAGAAGCAGAAAATGTTTTCATCAGCATTAACTTAACAAAGCTTTGATATGGCTGAAAGCGATCAGAAAATGCAAGAGATAAACTAAACTCCAAAGCTCAGATTCACTTAGAAACTACAAAAGTAGAGTGAACAAGCACTGAACACAGAGACATAGCTGTGCAGCCACACATTTTGAGTTGCACAAAACACAACTTGTTTGGGAGGGGGAGTTTGTCACAGGTTAGCCACGGCCAGTCCTGCTACCAGACAGGACCATGGCAGCGCAGCTCAGCATAGCTATCCCTGTGTGAGCTTGTGGAGCACAGCTATGGCTGACCGATTTGGGTACATGGAAAAAAAGCCTAGGGCTTCTTTTGAGTCTGGTATGGTGGATCGCAGGTGACAGTAGTTGCATGTAAATGTAGAAATTAAATGCTAAAAGCTAATTGCTAATTATTGGAGACATTTTGCTCATTCATTTTGCATTCCACTTCCATCATTTGAACTTTAAAGGGCATGTTTGCCCTGGGACCAATTCATTTCTGCATGCACACATAAAGACACATACTTGTGAATGCTGCAAGCACCATTCGGATGGTAGTAATAAGTATATGAATACAATTATTATTATAATTTCGAAAGGGTGCAGTTTTGTCTTTAAACACCCTACTTCATTTGTCTTTGAGTTTGTTTTTATGACAGTTTTGAGATTACATTTGCAACATCTCAACAAAAGGTGAGTAAAACTCCCAAATAAAAGAGACAAATGAACATGCAGGCTTGTTTACTTTTCTCAACCTCCCAGCCTGTCGTGATGTAAACAGACATCCTGTCGCTTCAGCCGTTGTTCTGAGGACGCTGTTTATGAGACTGTGTGTGCTGCCAGATGCTGCATTGTAATTAAAAGGAAACCGTCTGGACTCTCCTTCCTCCTCCTGCTGCCGCTGCTGGCACTTCAGGAACGTTAGCTCTAAGTGGAGCTTTACTGGCTCATTTATTTATACACTCTCACACTCTTTCTTTTGTTCTCTCTGTCTCTTCACATATTCTATCTTTATGACACTCTATTTATTTCACTCAACTTAATCCCCACATTGTGAGAATTTGCAATTTTGCAAAATTTCCAACACTTTTTTGGGCCAAAACCACATTGGACTGATTTCTTTAGCGTTTGAAATGGTCCCATTAAACCATATTTTTCAACTATGTGTGCATTAGTCGTATAATACACTACCACCAGAGACTGGAATTTTTAATAAGTGGGAGATGTCAGAGCTCTGAGAGGACAAAATAAAAAATAATGATAATAACAACGGCCTAAATGGGCGAAAAAACCACTAGGTGACTAACTGGAAGAATCATCAGCATGTTTTGGTGCAGGGTCTTCATTAGGATGTTTTACAGAATGTGTAAAAACACAGCCTATATACTTTACATGAAGGCTGAATCATATCAGTTATCCAGTGAGGATTAGACTTGGTTGGCCAGCTTGGTGCTGAACCTCTAACACAGAAACTCCAAAATAAAAACATACAACAAAATTACATATGCAGACTTTTGATTTTGATATCACATCTGCTTCGCCGAGTGCTAACAGCTTTCAGTTACAAAATGTACTTGTACTGTACATCAATCATTGACAAAAGCTGTTGGAAAACTAAACAATTTAGCTATATTAATATCAAAAAAGAAAAAAAAAAGATCCAATAGCATGCCCTTGATATCTCCCACACACACATGTACTGTACATGAAACAACACACACCCTTGCAGATGCAGGCTGCCGCTGTCATCTGTGCAGTTACCATGGTGATATTGAGCGATTTCCTCATCCACTCCCTTGAGCGGTGGAGTGGCAAGCAGTGAGGAACAAAGGTGAGATGATGGTCATAGAGAGGAAATATGGAAGTTGGACGTGAGGAGGAATGTGCTGGACTAAGAGACACACACTGACCTTCCATCACCTCTGTAGCAACGAGGCAGTGATGCCGGTCTGGGCCAACCACTGAAGTAATCACTAACTCAGTGTATCATAGCTGCCTTGACATATATGATTCATGGATGAACAGCAGGCATGAATGGAGAGAATGACAAACAAAATGATGATGTGGTGACTCCCTTTAGCAATATGACATATTAAAAATGCTGTGAGACACATAATTAAACCACGTTTATTCATGCATGGTGTCCATAATATCACATGTGACCAGTGGTGGAAGAAGAATTTGTCTACTTAAAGGTCCCCTCCAGACATGTATTAAGACATATAAAATGACTCTGCTTGGAACAATGTGTGTCTAATATGGTTTTTCCACAAAAAAATGAATAATTACCACTTTAAAATTCTTAAAATGGCATCTACTCCTCCCTCATTAAAAATACCAGAATCTATAAATATACAAATATATTTCATTTCAGAAGTTTAACTGATGGATACAAGATGTCTCCTATTTCACTGTAAAGTCCAATCTCATTGTTTGTGCACTAGAGGGTTCAAGTTTCCACATCACACTTGTGTAAGTTGAATATTAGACCAGGATCAGCTTCAAAACTGTGTCACAAATTATGCTCATAGGCCCATCCTTAAAAATCTGATTTTCAATGAGCTCAGATAAACTTCCCTCTTTCAGAAGTTGAATGTAAAAACAGCCTTCAAGTGTTAAACTCTGCACGTACATCATTCTGCACAGTGAAGCTCAAACATCCAACTGTGGGAACAAGAAGAAAAACATATTTTTGAGTGGAGGGGGACTTTAAAAAAACTTTTAAAATCAGCAAAGCAAAGTTTCCCTTCCCCTTTCAGTATTAATTTACATATTTTATATCTGATGGCTATTATTGATGCGTTAACATGTCAGCAGCATTTTGATGTTGTAGCTGGTTGAGTTGGAGCTCATTTTGGCACTTTATATACTGGCGGGTCATCTGTAATGATCCATTATATTTCATGAGCGTGTTTTATTTATGAAATCTCATTCTGCAAAGTAGAATTGGTAGTAACTATAGCCTTCAAATAAATGTGGTATAAAAAGTTTAAAATGTGCCTCTGAAATGTTGTGGAGTAAAAATATAAACTATTGATAGTAAGTTGGAGTTGATGTATTGACCAGACTGATATAGTATATTGGTAGTTATTAGCTCAGATGTATCAGTATTTGTGTGTGTGTGTGTGTGTGTAACAAGAAATTAGAGAAATGCCAAAAATATGTTGGAGGTAGTTTAGAAGCAGTGTTGTCTCCACCAGAGAGCACAACAAGTTAACAAATATGTTTATGTTTCGTGTTATGTTAAAATACCTAAAAATTATACTGCAGAAATCCACTTAGTTACTTTCCATCACTGCATCAGACAAATTAATGAAGGCAATACAGTAATAAAATGCTCTTCAGTCCCAGTAGACAGTAACACATACCAGATCAATTTCCTTGCTTGTCCAAGATAAACACAAGAATGCCACATAAGAAAGCATCCTGCTGGCTGCATCCGTATGACTGACAGATTGACAGAACTGGCTTATTCTTTTTGCAAATCGCCAAGTTCTGCTGACAAGCTGTTGTTTCAGAGGTTAGTGTTGGGATGCAAACAGTACCGAGCTGTGTGCTGTGAGTCTGGAGTTGGCGTGGGATGAAGTGTCATGGTGCACAGTCCTCAGAGGGTCTATTAGTCTATTTATTTCTGTATTAGCTTCCCTATTTGTCTGTGAGTGTGTGTGTGTGTGTGTGTGTGTGTGTGTGTGTGTGTGTGTGTGTGTTGCGTTACCTGCCTGCCTGTCAATGTGTGATTCTTGCGAGGCAGCTCACTTTCCCTGACAGCAGTCCTTTTGTGTCTACATTGTCCTGAGCTGCAGCAGGTAATTTCCCCACCTATTGTCCCTTTTCACACTGCCAGAAACTATAATTCAGGTCTAACCAAGCGAGAACAGTACAGCTCTGTTGAACGCAACTTCAGTCAGAGTGAGACAACTCTGGGAGTGTGAAGGACGGCTGGAGTGTGTAATGGTTTGGAGACTTGTTACACCCGTGCTGTGACTGGGAGGACTGGGCCCGTAAGTGGAAATACACAGCATGGGCGGCATGAAATCAAATACACACTCCTTCAGGGTGAGGTGACTGTAAAGGCAGCTGTTGCCTGTAGTTAGATGGGTAGAGAAACATCAAAGATTGTCTTTTCTGGTTGAGTTACAGCATGTCAAAGTGAAGTAATGTAAGGGTTTGTGATTGCCGGCTGTATGCTTACAGGCTCTGCACTAAAACGTTGTAGTGATTTGACAAACAGCAGTTCGTTTTGCAGTAAAGCTGGAATAGTATAACATATCTGACAGCTGGCCGTGTTACTGCTGCTGTCAAGGGGGGGAAAAAAAGAAATGCCAGCTTCTTAGATTCTGATGTATTTGTTTTTTGAATGCCTGGCCTTGCATTTTTATGGACTGTGGTCTCATTAAACCCTTTCTGAAATCATTTTATGAAGTAACATGCTGATATTTGCACAATATATATATTTTAGCAAGTCACACACTGGTGAGAGAGTTCTCATCCAGTGGCGACACTTTGGTGCGGAAGAGTGATGGCTGTGTAACGGCGGGCTGTTTTCTTGGCTGTGTTGCTGTTAGCTATGGCAGAGATTGGTGAGTGGCTCTGGCTCCTTGAAGGCAGGCTTCACCAAACCACCGGCAGCATTCGAATGTCTCTGTGCATTCAGCCAGAAACTCTAAACAGAAGCAGGAACAAGACGCTGCTGACTAGATTAGTGGCTGAGGCGAGGAGACAGGCCAAGGATGGGTGTCATGGAGTTTGGTTGTTTTTGTATTTTGTCAGCAGCAGGGGCTGAAGCTTTAGAGCAAAAGCTTGGTTGCGTTTTGGCTCCGGTTAGTGGATGTTCCTGTGTTTTGTCTGGAGCTGGGTTTGAGGATGATTATGGTATGGCAGTTAGGAGGTGAGATGTGTCTGGAGCTTACTTCCCTTCTTCCAATAGCATTATATTCTACCTTGGTGGTCTGGTGGATGCCTCTCCTATGCTGGCTGACACTTTGTCTTCTTAATAAGATGCACATCCATGTACACTGTCTTCACTTTTACAGCCTGGCTGTTGAGAAGGCCACAATAAACGGGAATCACAGGAGAGATATCTAACATGAATCAATGGGCCACAAAGGGAGTATGTGGTTTTCAAAGGCGGGAATGTTGTAACCGCTACACCTTCTCTGGGTATTTCACCATCTCCACTTTACTCTCAATCTCTCCCTGTGCTCTTTAAGTAGGCCTGTCTAAGAATTATAATCACAAAATTTCCATTTAGGTCACACGAATGTCCCTTTGCTAGAACTGTAGATTCTGCAGTTTGTCTGAGGGGAAGTGTTTACGTAAATATAGCAGCACTAATTCTTTTGAGACTTGGCCTGAATGAGCTGTACAGAAAATGTACAAAAACATTACTGGTTATGTGCACTGAGAATATGCCTGTGATAAGTGCAAGTGTGTGATTTGTTTGAAAGTCAAAGAGAATTATCAGATGAATTGTCACTCTCTTTCAACTGTCATTTTGTTTCTTTTTTTTGTTGTTGTTGTTGTTATTGTTGATGTTTTTTTATGCCAGAGGGAAAAAGCATGAAGAAGAACACAATACAACTGACAGAATGACAAAATGGAGTTGACTAGTTGACAAGAGTACAAAAAGGGGTTTTAGTGGCTTTGTATGCAGGGTAACCTACTTATAATGTTGCAACAGTGCAAATGAAAGTATGCCGCTACGTTATTATATGGTATGATATGAGCAGAGTATTTGCATGTTTGTGACAGGCGACAGAGTGACAGCTCTTATCTCTCTCTCTTTCTCTCTCTCTTTATCAGAAAGTAGCGTTCACGAGGGAAGCACCGGCAACGACAATGATGGCAGCGTCTGTGGCAGTGACTCTGCCTTCTACAAACAGAGTGAAGGTGAGAGATGCGGTGGTGATGAACATGCGGCATTTTGAGGCAGTGCAGATGGGTAATTTCAGCCACGATTATAATCGACATTATCTTTGCCACTTTACAGTTGTTTCTTGTAGCTTTATTGATTTTTTTTTCCACCATTTGTCCCTTTTTTTTCCCATTTTCTTAAAAGGTTGAGCTTTTATGTTTATTGCTCATTAATTGTTCCCTTAACAAATAGAGGCCATTCTGTAAAGGGCATGTGTGAGGGGTGAAGTACATCAGAGCTACGCTGCACTAAAATGAGCTGAAACACAGAGCGACAGTCGTCTTTTAAACATTAAACTGCCTTCTCGCACAAATGCACACACACACACACTAAATTATGCCCTCCTACACACTACACACAACCCTTTTAGATGCCATTTACATGCACACGCCGTCATACACAAGTACACAACAACCAAATAGTCCCAATATAACAGTAACGCTAACATAATTTATTTTCTGATAATTATGAGTTGTTTATGCAATGATCAAGATCTGCCATTTCGATAATGGCAGCTCTTGAGAGGCCAACAAACAAACAAACACTCTCTCTATGTGTGTGTGTGTGTGTGTGGGATCTATGTTTTCATTTTGACTGTGTTTAAATGGACCACATGGACAGAAAAACTGGTCTTTTACAGTTTGGTTCAATTATGGGTAAAAGATAGGGGGAAGTTTGTGCGTTAGGGGATGTTTGGATGTTTATGTGTGTTTCATGTGTGTTATATCAGGACACAGTATGGCAGAGACGCTCACAGTCGCCTTGCGTGTCGCTGAGGAGGCTATAGAGGAAGCCATCGCTAAGGCAGAGGAGTTCAGTGACAGCTTGGTGAGACAGCCCTCCGCTCCCTCTTCTTCCTCTCCTTTTTTCCTTTTTTTTTTGTGCTTTTCTATTTCTTCTCTGCTCTTCACTCCCCAATTTCTATCCCCGCTTCCTCTGTCATGGCCTCTTACTTCACCTCTCCTCGCCTCCCTCTCGGTCTCAGTATCAGCGGGATGCAGTCATGGTTTTTGGCTAAGGCGTCTGCACAGACTGGTAATTCGCAGTCACTTTGAATAAATGTGTGTGTGTGTGTGTGTGTGTGTGTGTGTGTGTGTGTGTGTGTGTGTGTGTGCAGGAGAAGCAGAATGAGGCTCGGTATCTGCGGGACCACAAAGAGGAGCTCATAGAGGAACTTGCTACAACTATTGTACAAAAAGTAGGTTGGGTAAGAGTGCGTTATACATGATTATTTTTCAGAATCATGTATAGTTAACCTAATTCAAAAGTTAATGCACACTGGAAAATGAAGATGTCGTTAACTTAGGTCTTTACCTTGACAGAATGACTGACAGTAGACCATCAAAATTTTAATCAAAAGCTTTTGCGTTGTCATTACATTTTGGTGAAGAGATAGCTCAAGAACATTGAAATGTAAATGAACATGACTGCAGTTCGTTGCCTCTTTTGAAACTGGTATTACAGAACAGTTTGAGAAAGGGGCAGAAAGGCTTTGAAAATAATACCAGTACGTTAAAATTCATATGACAATTGCTTTAATTTTTTTTTTTTTAAATGGAGACACAGTTGTTTGATTGCTTTTCAGTTTTAATTAACATTTGTTGGCCATTTAGTCTGTGGAATTAAAAAAAAAAAGGATTTATTTTTATCTTCACTTTGAGGTTGTCAGTGCATAATATTACATGGAAATTTAAGTGGGAGCTGGATTATTGATTATAAAGTTATAACAAATTATTCATGGCTAAGTGTAAGAATAAAAAGCTGTCGTGGGATTGCATATTAAGTTTCCAATTTGCATTTATTATTATTTTCATTATTTCTTTAAATGCCATATGCTTACATTTCTCACAGTTTATATACTCTGATCTTCTTCCTTCTACTTTCCTTCTCAGATCATCCAGAGGAGGAAGCGTTCAGAGATGCAAACAGAGTATGACTTTGTCTGGCCTCAGCCTCAGTCCCTGATCCAGTCCAGTGAACCACCCTCCCCTTCACAGCCTCAAGCTTCTTCACAAGGACCACAGGATCCCCTCAAGACTTCCTACTCCCTCTGGGTCAGTAAGCGCTGTCAGCAGCAAAGAATAAATGTCAAAGTCAATCCTCCACATGATGTATGTGGCCTCCCTGATGCCTCTTTCAAACCATTTGTTCTTTGTTTTCAGACTGTGAACACATTTTCATCAGTATTTTCCTGCTGAGTCTTCACCAGAAGGATTTGCTTCTCTATTGTGCAACATGTGTCTAAAGAAGGGTGGTTTGTTTTTTCTAGTACACAGGCTCCTCATTTTGGAGCACATACAGTAAAATTCTCCTCTATCTGTGTTCTGATGTGGAGTCCTCCGGGTGGACCGGCTGTTGTCTCAGTGTCTTTGCCAAGTTTCAAAAACACGAAAATGTTGTTTTTGGCAGAAAATCACTTTCACTTTTCTGTAACACTGTGTCACATGTGAGGGGAGGATGTTGTCCCATTTTGCATTCAATTCTCTTTCTTTTCCTGCTGTCGTCTTTGGATCATGTAGTTGTTGTAGCGAAATCGACTGGTCAAGAGTCTGACTTGCTTGAAATTAGGCACACTTAATCCTTGTAATATTCCCAGGATTAGGGTATTCTCCAAAAATCAGCATGATCTGGGTTTTGATGCGGTTTCAGATCCAGCTGCAGATTAAACATGTAAAAATAATTTTTAATATTGAAATAACTAATTAGACTTGGCAGAGATATGCCTTCTTTGAGTTTTATCATTAGTTTCCTTTGAACAAGGGGAAACATAGACCACCAAGCAACAAAACAGACCCACAGCTGCATGTCTAATAGCTCTTTTTCCACTGTTTTGAAATATTTTATAGCAGATTTTCTCCTTAAGTAGGCAGAGGCAAAGCATGAAAATGTGATTTGAGCCAAGCATGAATTAATTCTGATTGATATGTGAGAGTGGACCAAAGATGACAGTTTACCTGTTCAGTATTCTGATGTTAAACCCTCTCCAGCTCACATGTAATAGCATTGGTTCAATAAATGTGCCAGGTTGGTGAGAAGTACACACCATACAACACACTCATTACGCAGACACCCAGAGATATACAGTTATACACACACACAATCAGCAGTACACACACACACACACACACACACCTGGCAGTGGTTCACGCTACTCGTCAGCAGGGACTGGTGGAGATTTGTCATCATCCCTCGTGTGAGCGAAGCATCAAAGCTGCGCTCCCCAGGCCTCTCCGTTCTGCTTCCCGCTGTTTCACTCAGCGAAAATCAAAGTCCTGTGAAATACGCAGGGATCTCCCTTAACTACTCAGCCTGCCATGGGGCTGGCTCAGTTTATCAGCTCTCTGCAAAAACAATACTGTACATGCAAGTACACACTTTCATGACTCTGTCATGCCTGAATGTTATCCCTCTAATTCCCCACAGCCCCACACTGTATCTATGAACCTGTACCAGTGTTTCCTAAAGCTATAATTAGGGGAACAAACCCTTGAAGAGCTAACCTTTAACTTGTGTGTCAAAAGACAACTTTAAACTTGTGATGTTGCCTTTATATAAAACACATTGACTGAACTGCCCGGTAGTGTAAAAATGTAAAAGATTATGGACATTTTCTGCGTATCTTAACCCTTTTTAGATGCAAGATTGGCAAAATTCTTTTATTTTTGGAGAATTTGGGAGAATCTCTCATTCATTGTCATTGTAAAGACACTTTATGGGTCTCAATTAAGATAGTGGCACATGATCTCTTTTTGTTTATCTGTCTGTCTCACACAGCCTCTCCTCTCTGGCTAGTAATTCAGTTGTTTTCTAGCTCCACCTGCTGATGGGAATTTTGAGGTGCGCAGATTTCTGCCAGCACAGGAAGGAGACTAGCCAGCTGGACCAATTGCTCTCCTTTTATATTATGTTGTTACTCTATGTGGATATTATATATGACTGTTCCTGAGCACTGTGCAGCTGCTTCTGTCCAAGCAGCTAGATTAAAAGTCTGTTTAAAGGGGCCTCTCAGAGTCAAGTGAACAGTGTGACAATTATTTTAAAAAGTTGACACAAATTTTCTGCACTTCTCTGGCTGAGCCTGTTGTCTGACCTGTTCCAGCATTTTATTGCTCACATTTGTGTTCCTTTACCTGTGTGTGCTTGCAGCGGTCACGCTCAGCCTTCTCCCTCACCAGTGACGACTCCCCAGATAAAGGTCCAGAGGACGAGGGTGCCGGGGCGGGCGGTGGCTTGCAGGAGTACGCCTCTCTGAAGAGGGAGCCCAAGGCCACGTCTCTACCCAGCTGGAAGAGTGTGGATCGCCTGGACAACTCAAGTAACTACTTTTTAAAAATGTTTACAGCTGCTAATGTCAATTCATTCTCCTAAGCATTTGGTGTGGGGATACGTAGTTGGATGGATTAAAAATGTTTGTGTCTTGATAGCTATGCACAATATGGTATAATATTTTTAAAATGTGTAAAGGAAAGTTGTATGTCTTCTCCCTCTCAAATTAGTTATATTCACAGTAGTTATCCCAGTGATTAAGACGATGATAAGACTGACTGTGGTTGTGTCATATTTTACATTTACCTGCAATTTATCCAACTCTTACTAGCTTTCTTTACTTTGCACTTTAATGTGATACTTCACGTTTTAATGCTTTTTTGCCACTGTGAAAATGTATCACCATTTGGTTTCATTGTAACTGACTGATATGAAGGGAATCGCAGCCGCTGTCCTTCTTTAATGAGGAGACTAAAGCATTTTTTCTGTTTCTGTGTTTGATACTGGAGAGTGGAGTATCACTTCAATCCATTGTTGAATGGTTAAAGGTGCAATATGTAAGAATTATGTAAGAATTTTAGTTTTCTTATTTAACTAAAATTGTCAACAGAATGTGAAGAAATAACAGTTTTGATGTTATGTCAAAGACGTGTATGTATTGTGTTGCAGAGATATCTACTGAAGTTAGCATGCTAATCAGCTAGCCCCAGCACATCTTCTCTCATAAAACCACTTGTACCTCAAGAATCACCTCTTGAGGTACAAGTGAGTTACTGTAGCATCCAGTCTGCCCTCAGTCCAACATGAGAGGAAGAAGTAGCACTTTCTCTTCTAGGTTAGATTTATTAAAGTAAATGTTAACTCAACATTAGCCCTAAATTCATGTTGCTATCATACTTAGTCAAAGTCCTAGTTACCTTGTTTGCTAGCTAACAGAGAAGTGGTACCGCACTTGATTTGGCGCTAATGTAATGTCAACTTTCTGGTGATACGCTGCCCCCCATTAGTTTGGAGTGTTGAGTATGAATTTGCCAATTCTTACATATTGCATGCAATCTTGTATTGATTGCAAAAATTCTGTCTATTACCCTGATGTTTCACACTCTTGCATCTGCACACAGCTCAATGAAGTGCAGGTGGAAATAAGATGAAAAAGATTTTGTTTTACTAACTTAACTTTCTGCTCTCTGGTCATGTTCATCCAGGTGCGTCCTCAGTTCTTCAGAGCCCAGACGGTAACTGGATTGCTCTGCACAGCTCCCAGCTGTCTCGGCCCAGCCTGCTAACCAAGAGGAAGAGCCTGGTGTTCAGCGTGTTGGAAAAGGAGTCCGGTGTCGTCTCAGCTTACGACGAAATGGGGTCCAACTCTGAGGAGGACGATGAAGGTGGCTGGGGAGCAGCGTTGCGACAGTTCCGACGCAAACTGTCTGATGAGACTTACTACACAGACTCGCAGCATGACCCAGAGTGGACGTACACCCAGCACCTCCCCATCACTTCACCGTCCTCTGGCCAGTACACCAACACAGAGACTCTCAACTCAGACTCTGAGGCCTCGTCTGTGCTTTCTGCATGTCCTCGGAAACCGCCTCACAACCTGCTGAGGAAGAAAGGACCTCCGGACACACACCTACACCCTCACCACCAGCCCCTATACCATCAACACCATCACCAGAACTTCCCTCCGTATCCACTTGTCTCAGAGTCACTGGATGTGAACTTTAACCCTAAGGTGATTTGTCTTAACATTGTCACTTTGGATATTCTACAACACATAGTCTGATGTAAATTTTGTCTTAATCATTATCAGATGAAATGACTTTACACATAAAATGTGACTTATCATGTGACTGATTGATAATAGATTATATCTACATAAATAAGTAAAGTACATGTGAAAAGACAATGAATTTACAATAGAATATGTTTTTTTTCTAGGCAGTGCTGGCAAATGTATTCACATTCTTTACTTAAGTAAAAGTACCAATACAGCAATGTACTATAAAAATACAAAATCCTGCATCTTAATTAAGTATTATCAGCAAAATGTACTCAAAATATCAAAGTAAAACTACTTCTACTGCAGAAAATGGCCCCTGTAAGTGATATATTATATATTACATTATGGATTGTTAATACTGATTCATCAGTGTGTAAGCAGCATTTGTAGCTGATTGATGTGGCGCTAGTTTAACTACTTTTTATAAAGTTAGGTAAGTTTACTGTAATGGTTCCCAACCTGAGGGTTGGACCTCCTCCAAAGGTTCACAAGATAAATCTGAGAGGTCATGAGATGATTAGTGGAAGAGGAAAGAAACTGCCACTAGAAACTGCTATTTTACAAGAAGTCACAAGCCAAAAATGTTGGGAACCACTGGTTTATTTTTAACAATGTATTGTATTTTATAAGCTTATCATATCTTTTTTCATGGAAAATCTTAAAGTGTAAAGTAGTAACTACAACTGTAGTGACAAATTTAGTGGAGTAAAAAGTACAATATTTCCCCCTGAAATGTAGTGAAGAAGAAGAAGTAGTATCAAATGGATATACTCAAGTAAAGTACTGGTGCTCAAAATGCTATTTAAGTACAGTACTTTCGTAAATATACTCTGTTTCTAGGTGATGGGAGACAGTAGTGAGGCAGAGGAGAGGCAGAGTGACCCCGTCAGAAGATCGCGGCGACGCAGGAAAAGCAAGAGAGAGTCGTCATCAGAGCAGAGCAGACCAGCTGGCCAAAACCATGCACAGTCCCTTTACCCCTTGGTACAGGTAAAATATCACTCCTGTAGTTGATTATTAATAGTAACTGAATTGAAATTCCCACCATGTCAATGAAAATGTTTACAGTATATGTGGTTGTAAAATATTATTTAACCATTGGGAGGCAGCACATTACAATTCTGTTAATGCTCCTCAGGCTCCATAATGTCTTCAGCAATTGTGTCTTTTTGCTAAATGAAAGCCTTTTTTTTTCCGCTGGATATTTTCTGATTATTTGTTCTTTTTTGTGTGTATTCTTGTCCCTCTTTGTCCACTCAAGGAGAACAGTGGTTTTCTACTCAATGCCCTGCTGAAGAGGGGTTTAAGTGAGGAACATCCAGTACCTGACACTTTGCCAATGGCCACAGCTGCAACGGACGCCTTCAAATTAGATGCCATGACACCCGAGCCAGAAGACTTGGAGACAGTGGCCCCAAATTCAGCGGCTCCCAGCCCCCCTCAGCCCCACTCTCTGGGTCCGGGGCCCCAGCACTCGCTCAGCAGCTCGGGGAATGGATCAGGCTCTGGAGACCCTCTGGAGGAGGAACTGCGATCCAGACTCAGAGAGCTGGTCAGCCGTGCCAACAGCAAAGACAGCAGCTCATCCGAAGAGGACTTTGCAAAGTGGCCTGCAGACAAACAGACAGATAAAGAAAGTGACAGACAGAGAGAGAAGACGAAGCTGAGAGACGTAGAAAGAGAAAGGCAGAGGGCGAGTGACAGATTAAGAGCCAGCAGTAAGGAAAGAGAAAAAGGAAGTGAAACAGTGGAACAAGTGAACGGACAAGAGATGACAAGACGTGAGAAACTAATAAAGAGTCCATCGCTGAGTGAAGAGGGAAGAGTTAGGGAGAGGAGGTTAGAGAAAGGAGTAGAGAGTTTGGAAGACAAAGTAGATGACCAGGGGCAAAAGAGAGGAGACAGAAGAGAGGGGAACAGACAAAGTAAGAGGCAACATAAAAGAGATGTGGAGAAGGAAGCAGGACAGAAAGGAGGAGGATGGAGGAGCGGATCCAGCGCAAGCTCTCCTGCAGTTACGCCTTCTTCCCAGGAGGGAGTGCTGTCTGACAACCAGGTAAGGGGGAGAGACGAACGTGAGGCAGATTTATTTGTTTCCACCGCTTATATTCTACTTCTGTCGCTGCCCCGCTAGAGCTGTACTGTCTGTCTGTCTGCCTTTTGATAAATTTATTTTCCAAAAACTCCTCAACCACCCACTTTCCTCTCTTATCCATGTATTTATGTGACAAACACTTGTTGCTCATCCTGTGCTTTCCCTCTTTCTCTGTGCTCCACTTCTCCCTTTGTTCGGCTGGCCTGTGTGTTTCTTTGTGTGTGTGTATGTTTGTATGTGTGTGTCAGGAGCAACAGAATGACTTGGAGCAACAGCAGAGGCTTCATTTGCTCTCCTCTCTCTTACAGCAGGTGAGACATCAGCTAGAAAGCAAAAGACATCTTGTGATATCTTGCGCAGGATGCAATGCTTTGAAACACATCTGTCCTGACTAAATGCACAGTAATGCATCTAGTTAATACATGACAGTTGTGTTGAAATGGAGTAACAGGATCCAATAGCACCTCTGTTGATGGTATGTTTTTCTTATTTCTAAAAAATAAGGTAGACATTTGACATTGAGAGTGCAGCTAAAATAGTTTGTGGTAGCAGAAAAGCTAAATACAAGTGGAAACATTATACCTCAGTCTCTCAAAATCAGATAGCAAGGTCTTCTTTGTAGACTCACCATTTTGCAGTGGTTTTCGAGAATCATACAGGAAAACATCCATCATAGAGGTGCTGCAAATACAATTTTTTTTTCATTAATAAAAGGCTCAAAAGGTCAGACCGCAACATAGCCACAAGCCTGGTGGTGTTTTGCATAAATAACAATTTTTACTCCTCACAATGTGAACAGCTCCAACCAGTTAGCCTTTCTTCTCTGGAAGTTGTTAAAAGGCATAACTAGTATCTGAAAAATAAGTACATATAGCATACAACAAGAATGAGATCTGATATTAAAAGACAAATGACATCCTGTTATAGTTTAACAGATGAGCTGTATTCGATTTCCATACTACATACTAATCCTAAGCATGTTTGTAGTATTTTCCTTTCCTTACAAATGTCAGTATGCAGACTAAATCTGCTTGATTTTGAGTGGGCTGTTGTACTGTACACTAGTATGCACAATGCAACGCACAAAAGTAGAGTAGAGGAACTACTCACAGCTGGATATGCTGGAAAACAAAAAAGAAGTATTAAATCTTTGGAAAAAGAGCATTTTGTTTCCTCATTGTGAGCTTTAATTGGCAGGGACAGAGTGATTGATATTTGTTGGCTTACATATTGAATTATTACTGTGAACAAGTACTGTATATACTAACTGTAAAACTGTAAGACACATTGTAAATTCATGAACATATAGACATGTCAAAACCATAATGAAGTGACATAGATAGACACACACACACACAGACAGAGCCCTGGACGTTCACTTTTGAAATCACCTCCTGTACTACTGGTGTTACATGTGAAGCGTGTGGGTCGATGTTATGTCATTAGCCAGACTCATTAAAAGGGCTCCTATGAGTAATGCTCATCTCTCACAATGTGTATGACACATCTACAAATGTGATCTATTTCTGATGGTTTTCACAGCTCCCTTTTGAAACCCAAGTTGGACTGCTCAGTTTGATGTGAATCGGGGAAAAAAACATGTCACAGTGACAGTGATATTTGTGTCTTTTTGTTCTTTCTTTTGTATTTACATCAAATGTACAGATTATTTAAAAAAAAAAAAAAAAAAAACCTTGTCATTTTAAAACTCCTTCACATTGTCTGGCTCACTGCTGATGAATTAATTAACATTTTGGGTCTACATGACAATCAAGTATATAAATAAACATCACAACAGTTCCATATATATTATATATACATAGATGCTGGATACTTGTCCAATCAGAGGAGCACAAAAATAAGGTCAGTTGGTGAATGAAATGCCCTGAGAAAACGTACACAATGCCCTCCAGGCAATCTATAAAGAAGGCCTTTGTCTTTAAAATTATCAATAAAACATCATACAATAAATTTTTTGAAAAAGATGAAAAAACTGCCAATTTGAACATGAACATGTGTGCATGTAATACTGGCACTTTGGCGCAAGATTTTATTGACTGTAGAAGACATAATGTATATATGTCAGACTGTTTGATCTGTTTCTTTGGAGTGGATGAGAACATCAAAGTCTCAACAAGCATCCATTTCTCCATCGACCAGCTCAAGTCAATATCTCAGAGCATCCACGCAGCTCAGTCTTTTTAAGATCACTGAATGGTGATTTTTTTAAAGAGATAAGAGGTTCACTGTGCTGCCTCTCATCTCTCACCTAATACTGTCTCTCGTCTCAAACAAAGTGCTGCCTCTCATCCGTTTTCCTTCCCTACTTGCCTCTCCCGTCACCGGCTAAAACTCTGCATTTCAGACTGTCCCACTGTCTGTCTGTCTATCTTAGAGGGATCAATACGCCTCCAATCCTACTGATCAAAGCTTCAGCCAGTGATTCATTCATTATTGAATTACATCTGTCTCTCTTCACCATGCTTTCCGTTTCTTACACGGTTTTTTCATCTATTCGATAAAAAAAAAAAAACAACACTTTGCTTGCTTTCTTTACCAGGCATCTTAATGGCTAAATTATTATTTGTCACAGACAGCTTGAATTTGGAAACAAGCTTGGATTTTGGGATGAACAAGCTGCTCCAGTTACTAGAGACACTGACCAGTAAACACAATGACAAACTGTTTATTAAAAATGTTTTTTCAGTTGTCTGTCAATGGCATTTTGATATGGTGGCAAGTCTGCCAACAGGTTTGCCCGTCCATTCATAAATTAATTACCTCAGCTTGTGACATTTAACCAAGAATGTTGATGCTCTTCTACTTTTTAAAACTGAAAGGTCAAAACTGATTATTTTTCAACAGCATGTTAATTTATTTTTGGGGTATTTTCTGTACTGGACATACAATCTTGGATAAAGTCTTTATAGCACTGTAATCACATACAATATATATATATTTTAATTGATAGCTAAATTACTGATTCCTCAGCGGCACACCCAATCGTCATAATTTCTATCCTGTAGATAATCATACATCTCTTTTTTTGAAAATGAGCTGCACAGTAATAGGAGAGATTCTGCCCACTGCAACATCTTTTAACCATTCAAAGGCTAAAAAACAAAAGATCAGTCACTCCACCAGCTTTGTCTTGAAACACGCTTTGTTTCCTTTCCTCCTCTTTTTCTTTCTTCTTCCACCTCCTGATTGCTCTTCCCAGGTCAAGCATGTGTGTGAGGAAAAAGTGTGACAAATATGTGTCACCTGCATAATATTCTTTTACAGATTTTTGCAGCATGAGCAAGGGTCTGAAATGCTGATAAATCACAAATCGTTCAACGGGTTAAACCACATTGAGTTTATTTGCTTTCCATTCATTTTACAATAATGATTTTAAAATGTTTTTTCCTATGCTAATGATTTTATAATGTCCCAAAATTGTGATTGCATAATTGCCTTTTGTTACATCCCCTTGCTAGCAGAATGAAACATATTTTTTCATCATTATGCTACATTAGGCACTCAGTTTGTCATCAATGTGATGTTTGCAGATTTTATTTAGCTACATGCTTCAGAATTTTCCCTACTCATGCATTAAGCTCCTAACATATGTTAAAGGGTTTCTCAGTTCAACACTGAAACTGATTTTGTGTTGCTATTTTTCACAATTTTTATTCATAAAAATGTATTTTGGATGAATGTTTTTTATATATTCCTTTTCATCATTTTTATTCATAAATATATTTTGTAAGTTAAATCAAATTAAGCCTTTCAGAATGTATTATTTTGATCACTGACTGCTGTACTGTTTGTGTGTTCTTTTAAATGAAGCAGAAGTACTCGGCTGCATCTCTCTGCAGCATCACCACCGAGGTGCTGAAGGTTTTGAACGCCACAGAGGAGCTGATTGGCGAGGCGGGAGGTGACAGCTACACCCCGTCTGAGTCCATCAGTGCTTCCCCTATCTCCAGCAGCTCTGAGACCCGCAGGCTGGATCAGAGGCTTACCAAGATGGAGGAGAATGTAAGATAGAGAGCACCGTAGCCCCTGAAAGTTTTAACTTTCAATGACAAAAGTTATGTTGAAATCATCCTAAGAGGAACTAAATGTCTGGGTGTGTTTCTCCATGCAGGTGTACCTGGCTGCTGGTGCTGTGTATGGCCTTGAGGGGGCACTGGGGGACTTGGAGCATTGTGCCCGCAGTATTAGCAGTGATACCACAGACACAGAGCTGGCTTTCCTGGAAGACCAGGTGGCCACCGCGGCTGCTCAGGTCCAGCAGTCTGAACTACAGGTACTGGAGAAGGATTTGTAACTCTCCACACACTTGTCCTGCTCATCAGCATCTGTTTTGTTCTTCAGTTGTCTATGAGCCAAACAGCACCCCAAATCCCAAACTTTTCTCCCAGCTCACACACACTGTTGATTTTGTGAGCAATGAGTTCATTTTCAAGCCATTTATTGTAAAATCTGGGGGTAATGTTACATGCTGCAACAAAATCAGGTGTTGGACTAAAGTGTAAATTAGGCACATCTAGCATTCTCCTTTCTCCTTTCAGATATCAAACATTGAGGCCAGGATATCAGCTCTGAAAACAGCTGGGTTGAATGTGACTGTCTGCAATCGCTTCTGCAAGTCCAAGCCAAAGGTACCTTAAGGCCCTTAAAGCTCCCTAATAACTCTCATACACACAACCATACACACTTTTTTACCTGTAGGTCACCTATATTGTCTAGTGTGTATGCTAACATTTTATCATAATGTATGGGTATGATAAGCAACTGAAGGTAACTGGCCTGATACTGAAAGTGAGAAAATGTAACATCTTTAAGTGTTTGTGGTCTGTTGATTTATCAACACTCTCATTACAGCCTCAAACCCTGGACTCATCACGCCATCAGAGGAGGAAGCTGCCAGCCCCTCCACTGAAAGGTACCAAACAATGTTATTAATTCAGAAAAAAACAAATCTTGTGTACTACTACATACTGTCATGGCACAGGTAGTACCACTAAAATGATTTGTTGTCAGATCTAGAGGATTTAATTTCCACTAAGCCTTACAGCTGTGCCAGCTATTAACAAGCCACAAAATACATTGAGCACAGCTCAGGCTAACAAACAGAAACTAATGTTATCGTTCATTGTTACAGTCTCAACAAAAGAGTTTTTTGCTAACAGCAGCACGCCACTCTCAAGCGCTTGTATCTCTACTCTCTGTCTTCTCTCCGTCTGCCTTGTGACAGGCTCATATTAGATAAGACCCACCCTCTTGATGTTTGGAAACCAATCAAAATGACAACCATGAGCTTGACAGTACACACATGAAAACCAAGTGTATGCTGAAAATTAATACAAGGAAAAAAATGATAAGCTAGACAAATACACTTCTAAATAACCATTAAAAATTAAAAATGAACATTTCAGTTTTTTAGCACTGCTCTGTCTGGCTTTTAGTCTTAAATTAAAACTAAAATTGAAAACTCCCAAAATGATACACACAAGCTGATTTAGCAAAAACTCCATGGTTAGAATTAGTAAAGTAATCAGCATTGAAGCAAAATTAACTCAAATAGTAACAAGTTCAAGATGCAGATTCACTCCAAATGTATTTTCTTGGGACACACCATATATCTTCCATTAAATTAGACAAACTACAGTGATGGAAATTATTTTCAATCATTACTGAATAACATAATCACTTGACATTTTTAATAATTCCAAGCCCAATATTGATATCTGTTGAAATGGGGAAAACATGACATTTAAATCTGTAGTAGCAGACTAAATGATCCAAGCTCTTGAAGGTTGTTACTGCTGTGATGTTGTACCCACATTTTACCACTTATCAGTCATCAGTGGGTTTAACAGAAGTGATGTGAGTGTCTTAACCTATACCTTATCAATCCATACTCTCCTGACCACAGACACTGCTTAACAGCCTTGTACGCGCACACTCTTTCTGTGAGTCAGAGAGAAACTGAGACAGCTAGAGATGGAGAGTGATACAGAAACAAGGGGACACTCTCATTCACCTTGTTCTTTGTCCTAAAAGAAAAGATCAGGGGCTGAATGGATGCAAAAGTGAATACATCTGCTAGAAAGGGACTAAGTAACTGAAAAGCTCCATTAGATGTAAAGAAGCCAAATGGAAACACGCAGTACAGGAGGATAAGGCTGTTTTATCAACCAACAAGAAGTCGGTTCCTTTTCATGTCAGTGAATGGCTCTCTTTTTTTTCTGTTGGGGCTTTCTTTATTTTCTATTTGTCTCGTTTTTTCTTCACCAGCATCCACACAATAGCTCTGATTCAGGGTGGCTTTTTTAGCACAGCTCGAAAGACATAGAGCATACAGGACAATGGGCTAAAATCAGTGACCAAGACACGTAATCATATCTTTTTTTTTTTTTTTTTCTTTTTTTTTTTTTTTCTTTTTAAACTTTGTTTATTGGGTTTTGCAAGAACATACAATTGTGTCATCAGAGCATCAGGTATCAAGTATATATTCCCTTTATAAAAAGACATTATAAAAAAGTGACAATTGACATATTGCTAAACACCAAAACAGCTTACAAAGACTAAAATAACACAACCATAAACAAACACAAATAAAAAAACAAAAAAAACCCATCAGTCAGCCAATAGTAAACCATGTCAGTAATAGACACTAATAGTCAGTACAGCAGCATATCACCCACGCCACAACAAACACAATATTGATGCCTCTCCAAACCACAAAAGTTGCATCAATCAGGAATGAGTGGGAAATTTATCCTCTTAACGAATTGGAAGAATGGACTCCATATTTTCACAAATTTAATTGGAGGAGCCACTTAATAAAAGTCTGATTTTTTTTCCCATTCTAAGAAAATAAATGATGTCTATTATCCAGTGCAGTTCTAGCCAGTAGGGTGCCAAAACCTAAGACATCTTTTTTGGATGTTGAGAGGGAAGGCAACAAGTAGAAAATCCCAAATAATGCACTGAGAGAATTTGGTTCTACTTTTTCCCCATTTATCTCTGAAAATCTTTGTCCAATAATTATGTAGGGATGGACAAAGCCAAAACATGTGTGTGAGGTTTGCAGGAGATTGCTGACACCTATCACAGGCTGGTGATACACCATCACAATCAAGCCTTAGTGTAGTAGGTACGGTGTACCACTTTACATTGAATAAGACCATGTCTTGCATAAATAGAAGATTTGTGTACCCGTTCTAAAATTTCTGTCCAAACTTCCTCTGGTATACTTCCCTCAGATGCTCCTCCCAAAGGGTCTTTATAGAGTTTGATGACTGGACGTAAAAGATTAATTTGGTTTGAAGATGAAATTGAGCCTTTCAGAGTTGGGATTGGTATCAGGAAACCATCTAAATTTGAATAATTAGGTAGGTTGGGAAACATGGGGGAATGTGTTATGGGCAAAGCTACAGACCTGTGAATATCTGAAAAAAATGTTGCCTGGGAAGTAAAACTGTCCAAGTCCAACTCTGTCCAAGAGTTGCTGAAAGAATGCAAAAACATTATCAACATACCAGTATTTAAAAGTATTGATACCAAGATTTGACCACATGAAGAAAACTGTCTGCTAGAGAAGGAGGAAAGACATGATAATAAGCTAGTGGGGCATAGGTAGAAAATGAATATAGACCAAAATAGCGCTTAAACTGAACCCAGATCCTAAGAGAGGTTTTAACAATCACATTCTTAGTATAGGGAGAAGTGGAAGAGTGACTGGAGAGTGTACTAGAGCCATCAGTGATACAGGTTTGGTGGAGTTTGCCTCTACAACCAGACAGGTCAGGGGAGGTTCAAAGACCTCATATTGAAGCCATTATTTGAAAATCCTGATATTGGCAGCTCAGTAATAAAACATGAGGTTTGATAAAACCATCCGTCCAAGTGGCTTAGGCCTTTGTAAGTATTGTTTACGCAGCCTAGGATCCTTCTTATTCCAGATAAACTCCAAGATCAGGCTATCCACTGTACGGAAGAAGGTCTGAGGGGGGAAAAGTGGTATGCATTGGAACAAGTAGGAGCACCATGGAATATTCATTTTAACAGAATTGACTCATGCAACTAAAGATAGATTGAGCACAGACCAGCATTCACAGTCTTCTCAGATTCAGGTCAACGGGGGGGGGGGCAAAGTTAGCCTTGTAAAGGTCTTCAAATTTGTATGCAACATGGACTCCAAGATATGTAAAGCTATGTTGGGCAATTTCAAAGGGTAGGTTGCGTAGAGGGTATTTCTTAGCAGCTGTATTAATAGGAAATACCTCACTTTTGTTTAAGTTCAATTTGTATCCAGATATCAGACCAAATGATTGAAGAGTGGCAAGGGCAGTAGGGACAGAGACAGGCAGGTTGGAAATGTACAAAAGGAGGTCATCTGCGTAAAGGGAGACCTGCAACTCTATACCACTTCTAAGTATGCCTGTAATATGGGTTAGAAACGCTATCGAAAGGGGTTTAATGGCGATTGCAAATAATAATGGACTCAAAGGACAAACCTTGTAGAGCAATAAAGTGAAAATACTCAGATTGAATATTATTTTCCTGACTGAGGTTTGCAGAAAAGAATAGAGCAGCTTAAAAAAGGTAGTATAAAAAAGTATAAAAAAGGTAAATCCATTTCACTCTATCAAATGCCTTCTCAGTGTCTAAAGATATTAAAGCCTCATGGGTATTAGAGGTGGAGACATTGTAGATTGTATTGAACAAACGTCTAAGGTTGAAGGAATGCCTGTTCAAGTGTAGTGCCAACAGCTTTGACAACATTTTAAAGTCAATGTTCAGCAAATTATTGGGCAGTAGGAGGTGCAGGCTAGAGGATCTTTGCCTTTTTTCAAGAGGAGGGAAATGGAGGCTTGAGAAAGAGTGTAAGTGTCCTTTTCAGTCCATCATAGGCTCTAAATTTATGGCTGGGAAGACGGTCTTGACATTTGAGATAAAACTCAGTTGAATCAGATGTTACGGCCTGTCTCTTTATGGATGCTACTTTTGTTCAGTGCCATCATTTTTGCATTTCAGATAAGTTGGAGCCAGAGCAGCAGGTGAAAGTCTTTCGTCCGTAGTGACAGTCAGCAGCACAACGAGTCCCTCAGGGCCACTTCAGAGCCCCAGGGACGGGGGGCCCCTCTCATCCAGTGCCTTGACCCAGCGTCCACCTCCAGCTCCAGGCCAAGCAGGAGCCAACACCTGCCCTGTGCAACCCACATAGCACTCAGCCCTCAGCCAGGCACAGCACCGCGTCAGTCAAATGCCTCACAGATGCCTCACTCCCTTCTTTCCTTTCTCACCCTGAAGACACTACCTGCTTTTCCCTTTTCCAGTTGATCCTCAAATATCTTTTTCTCGCCATGCATACAAAAGGTCAAGCAAGGATGACTCGACAGCCGGTGTCTCTGCCTTAAAATCTGCAAAACACTCCTTATGACCCCAAACTCAAAAAGAATATCTGTACAGACAAAAAAAACTGTCATGTCCTTTTTCTATCTGTTTGCAAGAGTATTGTGATTTAATGTACAATGAAGATGTGTGGAAAAATCATGTGAAACTTTCTGTAATTCAGTGTCCCAAAAAGAGGCTGAGCCGTGTTTTATACTGCATCTTCGTCTCTCCAAATGAAATGTTGTGAGGAATCTTTATCATACTGTAAGCCCCTTCAGAGCTTTTATGAATGATTGTCAGTTTTCACACACACATACACACAGCTATCAGATGGTAATCCTCATTTTGGGGGATGATTGTACCTTTTGACATTTTAACCATTTTAAAATTCATGCACTAAATTACCAGAAAATAGTGTTTAGATGTGTATCAAAATGTGTTTGTCCTTCTTGCCTTCCACTAAAATTGCTAGATGGCAATAATGGAACACAAAGCACATTTGATCATTTGTGAACAGACTGAAACAAACTAGTTACAGGAAATATAGGTTTTGTAATTTTACAAGGCTTTATTGCTGAGAGTTAGATGAAAAGATTGACACCAGTGGTATCAATCTCCTCATCTAACTCTCAAGAAAAAATGAATAAGGATATTTCCCACAGTGTTTCTTCAATTAAATGCCAACTGTAATGATATTTAACTGGGGAAGTGCTCTCCTATTTATTCAAAAAAATAAAATGCTGATAAGAACTGATCAGCAGTCACACATATACACTCACTACAGCCTTAATATGGAAGCTACATTGAAATTAATCAAACATGAGGTTTGAATAAGTCTGAATGTCAGACCCAACATAAACCTTGATAGGTCTGATATTCAGGTTTTCTCTGAGAGTGATTTCATTTTTTATTTAGAGAAACACAAGCCATCCCCTCATGCAGTATTCTTCAACCCAAAGTCATTTTTCTTCCTCTCTGTCATTTTCTTCGTTTACTTTCAAACTTTGTGGCCTTTTATTTGAGCGAAAGGTATTCTCATGTTTCCTCCTTCGCTGGGTCATGTCAGAACTTTTGTGTTGCATTCAGAAAATCTTGTAAAGATTTTTACATATTGAAGTCTAATGGGCTAAATAACAAAATACCATGAAACCATGATTTTGTTACGAGCAATTTATTTTTGTACTTACTGAACGTTTTTATGCAATATCGCTGAAATAGGTACTATTGCAAATTAAAGGCTTTATTCTCTCCTCAAAGGAGCCCTCCTCAATCGGTCCCGTCAAACTCTCTCATGTGATGACTCAAAGTGCTTTCAGTGTATGCCTGCATTTACCATTTGATATTCTGCCAGTAATGAAGATGGTAAATGTTACAAAAACACGGCATTTTTGGAGTGGCTAGAACGATTCATACTGTATTTGTACTACTTTAACACTAGATTTGAGAATACTGCCTTTCATTTTTGGGTTATTTTACTTTACTCTGTGACCACTTACATCAGTCAGAATATCCGTTAGCCATGCACATGCTTGTCCAAGCTTTTGCTTGATGATTGGGCTACAGTTTAAGAGTAGGGCGGGATTTCCTGATGGACTAATTGAACTGAAAGGTGTGATGATCTTCTGTATGAATGCTCTGCCCCTTCTACCAGTGACCTTTTCATCCCAGCCTTTCACATCTCTGGTTTTGCACACTGACCCCGTTCCTTTGTCAATCTTGAGGTGTTGATGTATAAAAGCATGTTTCTGGTTTTATCAAATCGATGTACAAATGCCCATGAGAAGCACAGCTACAAGGGTCCAATCATCAGTGTCCTGTATTTTTCTAATGTAAAAAAAAATACTATCTCATCTCAGAATTTGTTAATATATGTATATGTGTGAAAAGATGGATATGATATAGAATAATGTGTGTATTGACCAATCATAGTTGACCGATCTTTCAGTGTTGTGTGCAAGAGACTGTGTAAAATTGTCATGACTTGTAAGGCTGGATTCACACAGGACGTCTAATTTAATACTGTAACTGTGTCCCAGATACAGTCTCAGAAATGATGAGATATTCACACAGAGCTAAAAACAAATATCACTTTGTTCCTGTTTAAATCCAGTGTGAGTGACTATGATGAGGTTCACTGTGCACAACTCCACAGGTGGGCCATTCACTTTTATGTGCAATTGTTTGTTGCAATCCATATGACATGTTGGGGAAAATATTAACAAGCAAAAAATACAGATTCTCTATGTGCCACAGTACTCTGAGAGAAAAAAATGTATTATGAAATGAATAAAATTTGCAAACATAAAACAAGCTAACTCTTTTGAAAGAAAGTGTGTGCAGCAGCTTCACCCTAACATACAGTATGAGGATCAACAGATATAATCACAACATCCTGGTTTATTAATCAATATAGATTGCATTCTCATATGTACAGATACATTTGGAGAGTGATTTCATCAGAGATCCTGTCAATAATTAAAGGCCTCATAACAGACACCAGAGAGAAATACATGATGCAATAAAGAGTGAGGGTGAAGGAGTATTTAACCTCTATCAAGATAAAAAATGAAGACACTCAAAGTTTGGCGGGGCACCGTGGATGGAGGGAGGTGAGCATGCTGTCACGGTAACCAATCCCTGTCCTCCCCATCAAGCACTTTCTCAAGGTTTTCCTTGTTTCTGAGGCTGTTGAGGAGCAGCTCCAACATCCTGACGACAGGCTGCATCCCCCTGCTGCCCAGAGCCTCCACACTGCTGTGCCTCTTCCCGAAGCGCCCGATGGGTCTCACCCCACGCCCCACGTACCAGAACGGGTCTATCTCTGGACCTGGACACCAAAACAAGTGCATCAGTGGCAGATTTATTAAATCCTGGGAGCTCTCTACAAAAGTCAGTTTGCATAAAGGGATATACTCTGGTGTGAGAGGGATGTTGGTCTGAAAGAGACCAATTTATGAGGATGATTTAATCTCAAATTCAGTACTGATTTTCATATAAAAAGCTGGAGACATGCTTCTCTTTAAAGTCAGACTCCAAGTTAATGCCAAATGTAGCAACTCAAGTTTCACTTCTTAAACTGTACACTTGTTTATATGAATACAAATTATTTTCTCATCTCATTTGATGATTTAAAGAACTTTACATTGTAGACCTGATTTATTACCCTTCCAAAGTATATTTAATCATCCAGTCATTCGTTTATATTTAATGAAAAAAAATGTGCTGAAGCAACACTGACCACTAAAACATTACTGTATATATATATATATATATATATATATATATATATATATATATATATATATATACCGAGTGCCTGTATTACAGTAGCATTTTGAAGTTTGTGGTAAATAGTCTAGTAGCAAACTATCCACTCTTCAACATGGGTGCAATCTAAAGCCATTCAAATTATATTAATATACCTATACATTTGAATGTAACCCCTTCATAAGCCATATAATAATACTAATGAATACAGTAATGTCCATAATATTACTTCACATACATACTACATAGCAGATCGCTTGATAATCTACATTACTGATTAAAAGTCCACCACAAATGACAAGGATATCCCCACATTTTGAGCTAAATAAAGTCAAGCATTTATATTTAAAATCCTTTGTCGCTCATTGACAACATATCTTAAATACAGTATTAAAGTCTAGCAGTAAACACTATTTTTTCCCAAATATCTGACAATAAATCCCTATGAGAATAAGAAAAAAACAGGAAGTAGAAAGTCACTTTAAACTCACCACTACGCGCCACAGAAACGTTGAAAATAAATAAATAGTGATTTTGTCTGTCCTCTTTAGCCTCCCAAATCTCTCTAACCTACTTTAAAAAAAAAAAAAAAAAAAAAAATCCTGCAGATTATAGTCTAATAAAAATAAAAATGATATAATAAAACCAAGTCTTACTTCTGTTGTCGAGATTGTGGACAATGTGGAAGTCGTGCTCCACCGTGGTGCTGTGAGCGCAGCTGAGGCTGGAGGAGAGGAGGAGGAACAGCGCCAGAGCTGCTGGCAGCCAGCGGCTCGTCAGGACGCAGTGCCGGACATCAGCCGCTCTCCCAGGCAGCATGCTGCGGAGTCGGTCCAGGCACTGCAAGCACGGAGGGAGACTGGTAAGTACTCACTGTTACAGAAAACTGATGCTCAGGGCAAGTGAAGCCTGGTGTAACAAGTCTACCAAAAATAATAATAATAACTCATTCTATTGGAGCTTAAATAAACAACTTTGAGTCAGGTAAGAGCATTATAATTTTACTATTGAATACCAGTGAAAGACCCTAGCCAGTCCTGGTTTGAACATGGTGAATTAAATAGATATAACAAGGGATTATTAAATGACTACATAGGATTAAATGATTTAAACCTCATTAATGAGCACCAATGCTTATATGATGAATTTACCAGGATTTAAAGAAAGAGCATCACTACATTATAGATGTTATAATACTAGTGAAATAAAAATAGTTAACTCAAATTCACTGCAGTAGCCCAGTATCTATATATCAAAAGAATTGCTTAAACAATCAGTTATGATATTCTCTATGTTAACTCTCTTACATATTATAAAATTGTCAGGTTGTAAAAAATAAAATAATATGAAAACCCAAACCCAAGCAACTCTTTATCTTACCCTGAACTTTGGTAACAGGCTGAGGTCAGCTGGCGGAGGTCTGAAGTCGTTATTGTTGAGCAGGTGTGCTCAAGCTTATATATCCATGCTGCCCATGTGGTTGTTGGATGATGAATCAAGAACGTCAGTCACACACACACAGTGATCCCAGACTACAGGATGCATCGCCTCCTCCCACTCTTTAAACCCCGCTCATCCCTTTGAGAATGGAGATTCGGTTTTGGAGTTTTCCTTGATGTCTGTCACGCAGCAGAGCAGTCCATCAGGAAGTCAATGACATGTGGACAACTTTAAATTAGTGAAGATAGGGGAGACCCACCTTGAGTAGGTCTGTCAGACAGTGACCCTGAACTGTGGTGGGCGTTTTTTGATGAGGCTTTCATCAATCAGCTTGATTACAAGGGACAGGGCAGGACACAATCAACTACTGAAAAGAATTCTGTGGATTCTTGAGCAATCTATCGGAAACTACCTTTTTGTAACTTTCTTAATGATAACCAGCTCCAATTACCAAGATTTTAAATGCAAACAGCTTCAGCTTTGGCTGCACCTATTGTCATTCTTTCTATTCAAAGCCACACACTGAACATATAAAACAATTTCAGATACCATACTGAAATACAAGATTAGAGCTTAAGTGATAAAAAAAAGTAAACATATTTACGTGCATGTGATCTCATGCTACACCTGTATGTCAACAACCTGCCACGTGCTGAAAGGTGACAGCGATGAATCACAACTGAGAGGCAAAGGTGAGGAGAACTTTGTTCAGAGATGTAAAATCACCTTGGGGCCTAAAACACATGACTGTAAAGGTCAAGATACTGTACGTAACAATGCAGCTCAAAATAAAACCAGCACGCGGCAGGGATTTTTGGTATAATCCATTCTTTCAAGGTCCAATATTTGTGTTTTTTGTAACTAATTAAAGGAAGACACGTTTGTTTATATGCTGTGAAAATCTCATGACAAGTTGCACCCATTGCACCTTTACAAAACCAAGTAAATTAATTCTACAGTAGATGCAGCACTAAAACAATAAGGCAATTAATCACGTAGTCAACAAATAGATAATTAATCAATGACATTTTTGATAATTGATCAGTGATTTAAATCTTTTTTCAAGCAAAAATGCCAAACATTCACTCATTCCAACTTCTCAAATGGGAAAATTTGCTGCTTTTCTTTGATTTATGTGATAATGCATTGAGTATCTTTGAGTTTTGGGCTGCTCGTCTGACAAAAAAAGCAGTTTGAAGATGTAACCTGCTCTCAGAAAATGTTACAGAAATGTTTCCCTGTTTTCTGAAATTTAATCCACCAAAATAATTGATCAAGAGAATAATTAGCAGATTAATCAATGATGAAAATAATAATAAGTTGCAGCCGTGGGTGGATGTGACTTTTTTAGCACAATAGTAAAATTATATATAAATGTGTACATTGCTAATGTGCATGTTGAGGAACTTACAGCATAAGTTCAGATCACAAAATATGGCAGTAATTTCTGACATGAGTTAATGTGGATTTTAAGTGGTTATGCTGTAAATATACATGATCCAATTTAAATTAAACAACAGCAAAAAAACATTAGGAGGATATAATTGTCCTTGTATGTAGCATATGATGCAAATGGCTGTATGTATGTATGCATGTACACACCTTCACCACACAGCATCACTTTTTGGCTCTCTCCCTCAGATTAGGCCATCAGTAATTTAGTTCACAGACTGAGATCACATGGTATGACGCAGATACAAGCCCAGCCTGCGGGAGAATACGGCTGCAGTTATGAGAAGATAGTTACCTGAGGATGTGTAATCACACCTGGATATGGAGGCGTCCTTAAATAATAAAGCAAATTTGATTCATGACAGGAAGCCTAAATATTAAAACTGTGTGATTTGTTGCTTTTTAGATACCCAGTCACCGGAAGGTGTGTGAGATTTGTCGCTGTGTAAAAACGCAGGAAAAACATGCAGTAATATTTTGCGTCATCATTGATTTGTGACTAGAATTTGGCCTTATTGGTGCTACTCATGAGGACATTTATTATAAGTTGATTTCTCTGTGACAGGTCTCGAAACTTCACTTTGAACTCATCACAGTGATTTAAAACTAATTATATTGCAATATGGTTATTTTACATTCTAAAACTTTTAATCATCACTGCTATAAGATTTACAAAATCTCCACATTTGTTTCAAAAACACACTGGGTCAGCACTGTCCTCACTTTCCTGCTCAACATTTGTTCCTTTGTATCATAACGCTGCCTCTGACACACGTGTGGTTCCTCCTCTTCAGACTATGACGTCATGGTCTAATCAGCACCTGATTGAATGGCTTCATCTCGCCTGTCTCATCGCTGTTTCTGTGAATTGAGGCACGGACGAGCACTGGTGAAGTCACAGCATGGGGTGACCTGCCGCCAGATTTCCTGCTCCATTACACATCAGGAATAAAATCTGTCAGGGATAATGGCAGTACAAGCAAGAATGATATTTTAAGTGTCTAGAGTATAATGGTATTTCATTCATAAAAAAGTGCAACATAATACTATAATATGCTTGGAACATGAGGGCTCTAACATCCTGTTGCTCCAGTCTTTGAGGAATGTGATATTGATTGAGAAAAACCCTGCTAGCAGAATGATTAACAGCTTGTCCCGGCTAACCTTTGTGGTCTAAATCATTCCCCTTACGTGCTACAGTATATTTTGTTAATTGCCTCATAATTCGTGACCTACAGAGCATGTGGGCTGGTCCCTTCATTGACCATGTTTGGTTTATCCTCTTTCTTTAAAAAAAAAAAAAAAAAAGCTTCATTTTGGAAGTGAGTGGTCAACAGGGAGGTATTTGAAGGTATTTCCTGCTGTTGTTCGTTTCAATCAGAACAAAGAAAGACACATATAATCTTGTTTTTTGATCATTTTTTAATTATTATTCATTCACTTATGACAGTCAACTTGTACTGTACAGTAATTCAACAATGGATCAACATCCAGCAAAGATGTACTATATTGCCACAAATGCAGTTTGAGCCCACAAGACCTACAAACATTGATTGATTTCTTTGTCTCACAGGGGTCCAGTGGCCTAATGGATAAGGCATCAGCCTCCGGAGCTGGGGATTGTGGGTTCGAGTCCCACCTGGATCGTGTATGTCACTAAATTTATAATGACTATGAAGAAAAATCACAAGTATACTGCAGAGATGAAGTGGACTACAGTACACTGTGACATACAGGTTTCTTACATTAATTAAATGATATTTAAAAAATGGGCCTATTATGCAATATGTTTGTATCACAGATAACTTGGTGAAGAGCCTAAATATTAAGAAAGTTAGAAAGAATGCAAGACTTTGCAACCCAGAGTGATATTAGTGGCTTCCCAGACTGTGTACAAGTCCAGTTAATAACTACAGTGCATTATAATGCTGTATGACTGCAACCAGTGTCTTCTGAATATATGACAGCCAAACATTAATGCTAAAGTTATACATCATAGTTTATATTTTTTTAGTGTTTAAATGTTTATAAATATGTAAGCTACAAGTTACAGTATAGACTTGTAATAAATGGATTCTAAGAAATTGCAGAACATGTCAAAAACTGATTTCAGATTCATAAAGAAAAGAAGAGAGAATGTAGGACAAAGATATACAGTATATATATAAATATATATTTTATTATATGGGATGCTTTGCTGCCCCTTTGTGGTCAAATATGTTGCCTGCCTACACACACATACACACACACATACACATACACACACACACACACACACACAGACACACACACACACACACACACACATACACATGCTGTATACTGTGAAACACCTACATGTTTCAACTGCACTACGTTATAACAGCAGACTTAAAACATCTGTCTGTGGGAGACCTAATATGCATCACCTTGTGATGGTAACCAAAAGCCAACGGAGGGGAAAACCAGCTAACTTGTCATACAGCTAATAAAAGCAACAACCCTCATGAATATTACAACAGCACACGTCACCATACCAGTAGCGCATGCGCAAAGCGAAGTGAAAGCATACGCACCACTATCAAAACACTCAGACAGTGTTACCATTATGTAACGATACTAATACACTAACCTTGATGTTAGAAGGGTAATTGGTACGGTGTAGGAAGCTATTAGAGTGGGAAAAGAAACGTCAGATCTGCCTGTATCGGAGCTTTAGCTAAAACGGAAGAGGAGACCATTAAACCTCTCACTTGGACTGGAGAGTTTCTGGAAGTCGCTCCAAACAGTTGTCAGACTACGCACTTGCTTCCTGTTGTCAGTGTGCTGATTAAAACATCCAGCGACGAGACAGGATGTTACCAACGCTGTGAGAGGGAAGATACTTAAACTAAAGGGCTGGTAACAACGTGAGGACAGGAGGTAAATAAACAACCCTGTATTTCTTCTCTACATGAGTCTGCGGGCAGAATGTCGCTGAGCTCGGACGGGTGGACTCACACCGCCGGTCTCACACCGGACCAGTCCGCCGCTCCGTCGCACCACCATGGGGCCTCGCAGTCTCAACTGGGCTGCCTCACAGTCCTCATGTCGGTGCGGGTGTCGGTGTGCCATTCGGGTATTCGGCCGCTGTGTCTTCCGGGAGCAGGTGATGAGTCACTCCGCCTGCAGCTCAGCATGGACCCGGGGAAATCCGGGGAATTCCGGCTGTCGCTGCAGGACAGCACCGGGACTGGCCGGAGTGTGGTGAGTTCCCAGCTACACAGCTGTGCTGCTGGGCTTGTTTTGATGTGTGTATGAGTGGGGAACTCCCCGTTTGATGAAAACATATCATATCATCATCATTTTTAAAATGCTAGATGGGGCATGTAGTGCAAAGATTTGTGTGTGAAACGAATTTCACTTTAATGGGGACCAGCGGGGGTTTCCAACTTTTTTGGCTTGTGACCAGCGCTAGACTCTGAGAGCAAAAATAACCTGTGGGCCCCTATTGACCCCCTCCACTCTTTTTTTCTGTTCATTATGTATGCAAGGCACCCATCAGGTAGCCTCCAGAAAATAAAGCAGACAAACAGTCGGAGCTTTTTTATATTTTGCTGCTTAAATCTCATTTTGCTCCAGGTTTGCTTTGGGTTAGTTTGTGTTAATTTAATTCAGGGCATATTTATATTTGTTTCGAACATTTTATCATATTAGTATGCATTGTGTAAACATAATATAATAGTCAAGGTATTAAAATGTCTCTTTGAGACAAGAGAAGATTGGTTATGAGTGTTTTTTGGTATATTTTACCCCAAAAACTTGCAATAACCACAAACTTAATTGCAACACAGTGAACCTGGAGCCTTCAGTCTCTCCAAGGGGCTGGGGCCCAGGGCAGCTGCCTGTTTTGGTTATCCAGCATTGCTTGTGATCCTGTGAAACTAAGCAATAAACCCGACCTCTCATTACAGGTTTTTTACAGGCCTGGAAAGAGAAAAATCAGATGATACTACTGTTTGTCTTGTTTATTATCCTATGAATCATCTATGGACCCCCTCAGATTTAGGTTGGGAATCACTGACCTAGAGGACAAAGGTTAAAGCCACCATATTGACAAACACCCATCCTGCTGAGGTGTCCTTGAGCATGACAGCTCTGGCTGTTCTGAAAGTTACCCGGCAGAGTTAAATACAGAGCCTGTATTGTTGTTTGAGGTGATGATTCAACGTTATGGTAATTTTGGGGCCTTTAGTTTGTGGCGTTGAATTATTTTGTGTTATACTGAGAGGTGTTTAGGGTTAGGGTTGTGGACAAAATATTAGAAGCACCTCTAAGTATAATGCAATACAATACAAAGGCACGGAAAAAGTTAGATTCAAACACTTTAGTTTTGTCTTTTGGGATAAGATAAATGTTATATGTTATTGTTACATCTACAGTTGGGCTACAACTAATGATTACTTTCATTGTTGATTTATTGTTTTTTTTGTCCTAAAACCAAAAGATAATCAGTTGAAATGTTAAAATGACTTAAACGATTCACCGTTTACCAAAATTATGGTCACAGTAATTTTCTACCAGCTGATTAATTGGTAAATTGACCAAGTGTTGACTAAGAGCCACAGTATAATTCTGTTCATTCTTATCATTGGTTGAGGTTTTATTAGTTACCTACTGTAACACTTCCATTTCTAAGTTTGTTACAGCCACAATATTACAATATTGCCAAACCAAGTACAAATGCACTCATGCAGTAAGGCATGTATTTGCCTTTTTAGCATGACGTAACCTATGATTCAGACAAAGGCGTACATCGTTTTGCTTCCCCAATTCCCTCTACCTCATGTCCTCTCATTCTCGCTCTCTCTTCCTCTTTACATCCAGACCATCGCAGAGTATGATTTGAGGACGGTAAACTATGAGGTGAAGTCACCAAAGTGCCACGAGCTGAGTTTAGCGGCACCTCCACATGACCGCATTAGTTTCAACTTTCGCTGTGAGCAGGAGGCCCAAGAGTGGGCTACCGTGGTGATGTCATCATTGAGAGAAGCACACAGAGGTCAGTCACCCTTCTTGCCAAACACTCAAAAAGATGGAGAAATAGGTAAATATTTAATGCCTTGTAACAAGGCAAATGTGAACATTTAAACCTACACATTTGTTATGTATTATCAAGGGGTGGAATTCATTTGCCCTTTAGTAAACTTAGTTTGTGCAAGCTGAGCCTGACGTATTGAACTGTTTGGTTATTTATTTATTTATTTGAACAAAAGAGCCTTTCAGTGCTTCGCTGGTTGCTTGTTAATATCACTATAATCAATCTCAACCACTGTAACCGAGCTTCATATTTTGGCTTCAGTGGGAATTTCAATAAATTTCCCTGCGCTTACTTACATAATATGCCCTTGTTTGCCCACTCACTCTCTAATAAAGTACATAAAAGTTGTGAATGTAATTGTGTAATAATAAAAACTTACATACTTTTATAACCACTTTGGGCTGACATCACAATGGCATTCAAATAAATGTATGCAGATGGATGACTGTGGCTTTATGACTATCTTATTGAACTTTTAAACAGCAGCAGAAAGTGCTGCCGATTCAGGAATGTCCCTCTGGAATCCCCCTTGGGCGATTCACTGTGCTCAGCCAGCTGGGAGGAGACCTCAGGATGAGATCGAGGACTTGCATAAAGATCTACATTTCTTGGTTGGCCTGGGAGCATCATAGGATTAGAGCTGCAACTAATGATTAGTTTCATCATCGATTTATCTGCCTGTTACTTTTTCGATTAGTCGATTAATCATTTTGGCTATAAAATATCTGAAAAAAGTGAAAAATGCCTGTTATACCTTCTCAGCTAGTCCGAGGTGATTGATCTTGAAATGTCTTCTGTCTGATCAACGGAGCAAAATCTAAACATATTCAGTTTTACTATAATGTATGACAGGAAAGCTTCAAATGCTCACATTTTAGAAAAGGACTGACCAATGACTAACCATTATTCCATTATCTAAGTAGTTCCTGATCATTCACTGCCGATCAATTAATGGATTAATTGGCTAATCATTACAGCCAAATGTAGAAGAGAGGATTGTCTGGGCTGCTCTACAGACTTATACATTGGGAGTTTTTCAGGACTGACCTCCCTTTTGTGCATCCAAGCTGATGTAAAATTTGTAGATTCAGTGCTGTAAAGGAGGGTGTAACAGACTAATTAGCAAATTTAACTTCCCTGTGTAGACAAAGAGTTAAATATTTCAGTCTACGGCAACAGACAGAGCAAAATTAGTCAATAAGAGAAGTCTGTTGTACAGTGTGGAACAGTTAATGTCTCTTGTTGGTCTCTGTCTTGTGTTTTGTATCTCTTTGTTTAAGTACTTTTCAACATTTCTCATTGGCAGTTGCCCCTCAAGATAATGGTATACAGTGCCCACTGGATGGTCTCCATCTTCAGAACACCTCGGCCTTGCAACGAACGGGTGAGTATATTGAATATCTTTTTACCTCTATCAAATGTTATCTGATTGTATTTTTAGTTGTACCTCATGGATCCAGAAAACTAATGTCTATTTATTCACTTATTCATTCATTCATTCATTGAATCATTGTTAGCCCCCTAGTGGCTGTTTGGAGGTATGGCAACATCCTCTGCACTCGCTTGCCTGTATGTTCACCTGTGTGGGCCTGTCTGTGTTTCCGTGTGCATGCATGTGTGTATGTACGTGTGTATCCATCTGTAGAAGAAACGTGCATAGAGCTGACCCGAGCCATAGAGGCAGGTGACATGCAGTCTGCTTCTGTCTTTGCTGCCACGCTTGCCCGTCAACATGCCGCGCTCAAGATCCAACCCTCTGCCAGAGACTATGAAGACACTGAAATCAAGTAGGAGGATGATTATTAAGATTTAAAAATTTCAAAACATTGTGTACAGTGAAAAATTTGTTCAATCATAGACTTATTAACAGTTATTGTTAAATCTATCACCAATTTGAAGGCTGATGGTTTGCGTTTCCTTTTATCTAATAGTTTGGCTGTTATAGTTGAGGATTCTTCTTCATCTTGTTGCGTCACTGTGAAAGTTTTCCCACATATGACTACCGCAGTGCTGAAACAGCAGGTTAGTCTGAAAAATGTTTCTCTTCTTCACTTTTGCCCTGCTGAATCCAGATCATTCTGCCTGAAACGTTGGTTTCTCCCTCTCTCTTTCCCTTTCTATCACCTCAGATGTTCCTTGAGTATGGCTTCCACCCACGGGTGCAGCGCTGGGTTATTGGCCAGTGCCTGTGCACCGACCAGCGCTCTTTGGCCTCATATGGTGTCCGTCAGGACGGTGACACAGCTTTCCTGTACCTGCTGTCAGCCCGCCATGCTCGCTTGACACTCCAGGCCCTCCAGCAGGACCAGGAGAGTGCCCTCCTCCTTGGACCTCCGTCTCTATCTCTCCCAACACCTCACATCCTTCCTACCTCTGCAAATGGCCCTGTATCTCAAGATCGGAGACCTTACACCACCTTGCCCCCGAGACTCAATACCAGCAGCAACACTGGTGAGTGAGGGCATTAATTAGCATGTCGGTCTGTCACAGTGGGTCATACAGTTGTGAATTGTTTAAATTTTCCTGTTTCAATGAACACAGTAAGTTTATCTTTTTTTATTCGGTGGTGGTACACTTGTGGATATGTCTTTTTAAAAGTATATTTTAGACTTGGAAGTGAATCAGCGGAAAATTGCCTGACCTATTTAAAGCCGCAGTACCACACGAAACAAAAGCAGTGCTTTATAATATACTGTGAAAGAAAAACTTCCAGATGCTACAACAATAAAAGAAGATATGATCTTAGCACAGCAACAATACTGAATACAATGTGATACAGCATATTATTACACCCATTTTATTGTACTAGCATAATCACAGTGCTTATACAAAGCCAAGTTGTCAGTAGAACACATAGTGGTAAAATTGTTTTAGTGTAGAAGGGCACTTGCATGTATGTATCAAACAGATTCAAAGCCATTTCTACACAAGCTTAATGAGAAAACACATGTGCATGCAGATTTGATACTGGTTGCTTTCTACATTATTTTCTCCTGAAATGTTTTAGGTGGATCAGAGAGAGGAAACATCGGTGAGATCAGGGATCTCATCAACCTAGAGATGCCTCAACTCAGTGAAGCACTGAGTCCAAACACAACCTCCATCCAGGTAATAGACAGGAGTTATGGTATTGTGATTTAAGTATGTTTAATTGTTTCTTTATTCACACACAGCTTAAAATGGTCAGTGTTTTGATCAAATATGTCATAAGATAAAATATTTAATAAGCCATCACTTGCATGTAGGGCTTTTTTCACACGTTAAAACATACAGGAGACAACTACTGAAAAGATAAATGGTAAAGTTCAACAAGACTAATTAAACATAAAGAATAAACGTGCTCATCTGTGCTTCAGGGTTGGTCATGCCCCTCTTGCACTTATATTAACAAACCAACGCGGCCGGGCTGTGAGATCTGCAGTACAAATCGCCCTGAGAACTACGTCATCCCGGGGGGATATCGACCCGACGCACTGGAACTCAGACGGATCCAGCAGGAGAAGGAAGCTATCAGACAGTACCAACAGGTAGGAAAAACACACAAACACATACAAACACACACACACACACACACACACACGTACCACTGGGGAAACTTTGCACCCACCCACAGTCTTACACCCACATGTATGTACACATCTACCAACAATTTCTTCCACCCACTTAGATTAAAACCTTATTTTGGCATCTGACACTGGGTGAAAAAGAAATTACACCAGCACAAACACTCTGCTCCACGTAAAATTAAAAAGGCAGACTTACCATTTGGTGACCATTACATACAGATAAAGAGCAGATATGGGTCAAATAGTATTTGGTAAAAAGGTGAAAAAATAAGGAAAATAATAAAGTGAGGAAACTTGCTTTTATGTACACATATGGAAAAAAAAATTGCATTAGAAAACTGTGGAAGATATCCTTTCTATTCAGATAGAAACTAGAAATTGCATTACTATTTGCAAAGGTAACAGATAATCCACAGCTTTCTACTGCACTTTTTTATATAATGATGAGGTTTAAATTTTTACTGTCTGCATTAACAGCTTTCTCTTTATTTCAAATTCTTTTTACACATTATCATTAACATAATTCCTTTTAATGTGTTTGGACTGCCGATGATGGAAATTTCCTGTGATGTAGTCAAGTTGTTTATCAGGCTTTTTCCATTACATTGTGAACTGCAGAAGAATATGTTCAGTACACTGAGCTTAAAATACCTCACTGTGCTTTCCAAACTTGACACTCATTGTTACTCATCTTTTGACAGGGTATCAAGTTCCTCTAATTTGTCCATTAATAGTCAAATCATACACAGAATTATTTTGCAAATGCTATGTGACTCTTGCCTGCTATATTAAAACATAACATGAAAGAAATGGTCACAATGGTGGGGAATGGCGGTAGATATTAGGTGAGGCTCTCTCAGGTTGACTCTCTTCTCTTCTGTCTCTGTTTTTTTGAAGGAGAAAGGGAGAAGAGAGGTGCTGAGGAGTGCTGGGGCTCAAAACAACTCAATCCTGTTTAACCTGGACCAGGACTACTGAACACGCGCGCACACACACACACACACACACACACAAACACACACACACACAGGCATACACACACTCAATGTTTATTTATGCAAGATTTACTGAAAGTTGTGCACCTATTTAACAATATATGCCAAAAAAATACCAAAAAACCCCCCAAAATCTTTGTATTCTTATATCAAAATCTGTGTGCTTTTGTAGACTTGAATCAACACTGCTCCTGTGAAGCAGTAGAGCCTGACACATACTGGACTTCAACACCAATAACTGACATTTTTTTTTCTAAAAAAGGTTTTTTTTCTACATGAACACTTAATAAGAGACATCTTTGTCCCCACCAATATACTGTATGTTGGTCAGGCTCTAGTGAAAAGACTATGAAAGACATTTCCTTGTATTGACAATCAAGCAGGACAATCATGATCACTGTTGACTTTTAGCATCAAGTGACTTTTTAATGAACTCTTAAAATGGCGGTTGTCACAGAATTGAATGTATTAGCCTAGTTTTTAACTTTGCACTGTGTAATTGTATATACTGTCAAACAGATTAAAATAATAAATAAATGTTTATACGGTAAACAAAGTGTGTGTCTGTGTGTGTATGTATGTGTGTGAGGAATAATAATTGTTATTGTCTCCAAAAATACCTGGTCTTGTGCATTACTAAACTCATTATGCCCCTCATGACCAAACCTGAAAGGAAGTGGTATACGTAACATACGTTTAATACCCCCAACAACACCGCTCCTTGTCCCAGGCAAAGGAAGCGGAGCGCAGGGAGAATTTTGCACGGATGGTGATGATGGATGGCCAGGACTTGGTGCCTAACCCAGAGCATGTAGACTGTAAGATCTGCTACGTGGAGCTACAGCCAGGGGACGGTGTGCTGCTGAGGGAGTGTCTCCACTGCTTCTGCAGGTAAGATTTGTGAAGAAGGGGAATTAAGGATGCGAGGTGTCTTGTCAAGGGAGGGAAAAAGGGAAAGAGTTTGGGGCAAGAAGGGTCAGTGTCTGTGCTGGAGCAGTGCAAGTAACATGACAAGATTTTTTTCCCTAGTCTGATTAAATAACTGTGATAGGCTATTGTTTGTGCTTGTGCTTGCCCAGAGACTGCTTACGTTCAGTCATCATGCTGAGTGAGGAGCCGGAGGTGCCCTGTCCCTACAGAGATGACACGTATGCCTGTACCTGTTCCCTGCAGGAGAGGGAGATCAGAGCTGTGAGTTACACCAACAAACACCTTTGATCTGACACACCTGGCTGAGATACAGTGCAGTTCTAACTACTGTATTAGCAGGTAATATTAGCATCCTTAACCATCATACCATCAAAAAATGTAAGTCAAGCTTAGTCTACATTGTCTTGTAATTTATAGCTAGCAAAATCAAATTAGTAGGTCATTGTCATCTATTACCACAACTCACTTATTTTGAGCTGTACAAAGCTATTGGAAATCTCATTTCAACACTCTCAGAAGTAGCTAAGGAGACAGAGCTACTACAGGGATTTGTTTTTGACCCAGACGGTGGCCCAGCTGACATTAAGCAACAGTTAGCCATCCGCTCCACATGGCCACAGCTGCTAAATGTTGCACAATAAACTGTGATCCAACCAGGACTGCTGAAGACAGGCAATAGCTTGATGGTTAATTGAAAAGAAACAGGATATCTTGTTAGAAAAGGGCTAGACAGCCAGTCATACTACTGGACATCTTTGCCCTAAAAAAACTGACTATACACCTTAATCTAATCGCATAAAGTAGAAACAAGCTGTTGTTTTGTTCACCTGCTTTTAGGACTCAAATTTGTAACTCAGATTATAACCTTTTGCTCACATTACTTGCGTTAACTAGCCTCTCCGCTTTGTTTCCCTTTTGTCATTAACAGTTGGTTCCTGCAGAGGAGTATGAGCGCTGGCTGCAGAGAGGTCTGTCAGTGGCAGAGTCTCGATGTGAGGGCAGCTACCACTGCGCCACTCCAGACTGTCCAGGCTGGTGTGTGTACGAGGACACAGTCAATGTCTTCCACTGCCCTGTCTGCAAGAAACACAACTGCCTGATTTGCAAGGTATTAAATATATACAGTATATACACACAAACAACATCATTTTGAGGAAGTTGTCTTGTTGTGAACACATGACAAGATGTGTTAAAAGTGCATGTAAACATGCACATACATATAACTATGGCACAAGTGGGGTTAAGATTGCACCATGTTAATCAATCAGTCAGAGCTAATTAATGACAAGTCCTTTGAAAGAAGCCAGTGACACTACACAGCTGAGAGAGGTCACATTTCCACTTGGTCGCCTCAGGCTAACTGCTGTTTAAAGACATAAATGACTCTATCTTTATGCATCAAGAGACTCAATATCTTTTTCTGTCCCTGTTGCTTTTATTCTTCTCTCCTCAGTTTATCCATGAGGGAATGAATTGTAAGCAATACCAGGATGATCTTGCAGCTCGTGCTATAAATGACTCTGCTGCAAGACGGACAACACATCTACTCAAGGTGAGCTGTAAAAGGCTCCTGTGTATATACTGTCTAACTCTATTTTTGAACTGCTGTTAAATGTTAAGTTGAGCAGAATTTGTCTGTGGCACAGCCAATCCATAATTAACTGCAGATATCAATTATGTTAACGTCCAGAGGTCGATGGCGTTGTGTTCTATGTGCTTACAGAGCAGAAAGAGGCATCACTTAACCACTTCCTCCCATTTCACCTTCCTTCTTTCTTCCTCTTGATCTTTTGTTCTCTATCTTACTCTCTTTGTGTTTCACTAACAGACTCTGGTGCAGTCAGGGGAGGCAATGCACTGTCCCCAGTGCGGCATCATTGTGCAGAAGAGGGACGGATGTGATTGGCTGCGCTGCACTGTCTGTCACACTGAGATCTGCTGGGTCACCAGAGGGCCCCGCTGGGGTCCAGGGGTAAGAAATCTTTCCTGCTTTTCTTGCATGTCTCATCCACATGTCATTGCATCAACTTAACAAATGTACCTACCTGTCCTCAATTATTTGTTAATGGTCTACATCTGTGGAATGGCAGTATGATAAATTAACTTTGGTTAGATAGTATCAATACAGAAAAGTCTCCCCTCATGTTTTGTTTTTTATGTTTTGACCCTAATGAAGGTATACATCCAGACCTTGTTGTTAAAAGACAAGTTTTTATTTGCATGATAATTCAAAGGTTCTTACTCTGGTCCTTTCCAAGGGTCCTGGAGACACCAGTGGAGGATGTCGCTGCAACGTCAACAATCAGAAATGCCATCCCAAATGTCAAAACTGTCACTGAGAATGTCCAGAGTAGCTGATTGTAGAAGGGAATGAGGGATTGAACTTGAAACAAACTATTGTCTGTTACAGGGAAAAGAGGAATAATGCACATAAAAAGGTATATTTAAGCCAAAATTGCAGGTTTGATACATAAAATGCATCCCTATTCTTATAACTGGAGACATTCTCAGTTTCCTCTTTGCAAATTTCTAACCATAACAAAATAATATGTGGCTTTTCGGTGTTATCATAATAACAGAAAGTATACAGTACCAGTCAAAAGTTTGTACACACTTTCCCAGAATGAGAAAGTCTACACAAACTTTTGACTGGTACTGCATGTTGGCATCAAGATCTGCATCTCATAAGCAAGGAAACGAGGGATGTATGATTTCAACATTTCAGTGACCAACATAAATTAAACTGTCACATTTGGCGGTAACGATGAGAAGTGTGGTTAGAAGTATGCTCTGAAAGTATCAACTTTTATTGCGTGTGGTGCCTTTTCAAATGACTGCACTGCAAATGTAGCGATACAGAGAACAGTGTTCTGTTTTGGTAGTTACATACTGTACCTGGATGCATTAAATTAAAGTGAAGTGGCCTTATTCTTGTGCACAAAAGCTGTAGCAGGGTGTTTATGATGAAGTTTTCTGAGAAATGTGATGAAATCCTTGTTAGTCCTTGATATGCTATTCTTGGCAATGAAATAGATCAGACTTATGAGTCTGTGGAGTTCTATATAGTTGTATATTTTTTGTGTCTGCGTGATAGTGTGACTGCGTGTGTGCTTTGTCACCAAAGAGGTTTGAAATGAGTGTGTGTCTGCTTATTAATCAGCATTCATCTGTTGTTTTTACCATCTGACTTTCAGTGAAACCAGTCTGATCACATTTTGTTTGTCACTCGCATATGTCTGAATTTAACAAGCGGTGCAGCCTGGGGGTGAAAAGGTCACTGAGACAGTGTCTGCTGATCAGCTGAGAATTGAATACTGACATGCTACGATAAATGAGAGAGTGTATTGATTAATAGTCAACTATTAATTGCAATACTTGAATATTATCTATAAGAGAAGGCACATGTACACATTTAGTTGATAAGCTCATATTTCCGTTAAGGAACCCAAATATTATTTATAAGGTGCATGGTGGTATTAGCTGGCTTACTAAATGGCTTTTCCTGTTTTTTATGGTCTGTGAAAGTTTTCTATCCATGGTAATATTTTGAATATTTTCTAATTCATGTATGCATGAATTTGTTATTCTAATAAGTTAATGGATTTTCACAACATATTCTTAACCAGGAGAAGACCCTCTGTTCACTCAGAAAAAATAAGATTAAATACCACAGTATACCCTGGACTACACTACTGCCCTGCACTGACAAGCCATGAATAACTTAACTGTTACTTGTGTTCAAATGTCAGCACTGTGTTGCTGATGTACCGTTGTGCCTTAATGATCAATAAACACCCTTTAAACTGGACTTCTTTGTATTGTTTTATGTCCAATTGAATGAATGGTATCTGAAAGTTTGTGAACATGCCTAAGCATTTTCACTTTGGGAAACTTAGAAAACTGAAGGGGAACATTGTCTCAATGAAGTCATCAGTTATCATTCCTACCCAATAAAAGGATGAAGCTATCAGAATAAATAGAGAGAGAAAGGATTCACTATTGCCTCTCCAGAATTTTATTCTAGGAATTTTAGATACTTTGAAACAGTGTTTGAACCTTCATGTTGGGAAGTATTATATAGAAAATATAATTGATCAGTTGATTCATTAGATATAAAAAATCCAAATGATGACTTTCCTTTTAATGTTTGGTCAGCTAATACTTGTGACCTCACTATTTCTAAAACTATTCTGTATTCTGTATTATATGTTTTGCAAGCAATCTTTAAATGTAAAAATGTATGGCAAATTCAGATATTCTGCACTCCATTGGTGACATTTAGACCTTGCAGCAAAAAAGGAAACCCAAAAATTTGATAAAATTTAAAATGAGCTTTTTGAACACATAAATGTGGAATCAAAGGTGATGATAACGGGAGAAATGACAAAAACAAAAAGGCACTTGAATTTTAGAAATGAAACATAAATGAACTATGAAAAAGACTGAAAATATGACTAATTAAAGGATTAAGTGGCATCTAGTGGTGAGATTACAGATTGCAATCAACTGAATACCCCTTCCCTCACACTCATCTTTCAAGCGTGTAGGAGAACCTACGGTGGCCACGAAACTCGTGAAAAACGCAAAAGGCCCTCTCTAGAGCCAGTGTTTGGTTTGTCCTTTCTGGGTTACTGTTGAAACATGGCGGGCTCTGTAGAAGAGGACCCGCTCCATGGATGTATTTTAAGAGCATCCATGACCCGCTCCCCATGTAGATCATGGATGTATAATGAGCATGATGTAGATTTAAAGGGCTCATTCCAAGGTAACGAAAACACAACAATTCTTATTTTCAGGTGATTATACACTAATTAAAACATACTTATGAATATTAAATTCCATCTCTGCAAAGTCTGTTCATTATTTTAAAATGTATTGATTGATTAATCTATTTATTCATGTAATTTTTTTTTTAAATCGCCTAACGTTAATTATTTAGTAAACATTGAACACTTTGGGCCTCCATACACTTCCGGTTGTGAATTTCTGAAATCAAACTTTTTGATACTTTTTATAATCAGCATTTTTTTTTAGCCATCCAATGTATTTAAGTTACATTTTATAATTACCTACATATATACTCGTTATTATAACGCGCTACATTGAAAGCATACCTTAGTGTACATTACCAGTAGTCTATTTTTATATTCATACTAAAGCTAATTTATGTTACTCGCAGTCTATTTCAGTCGTCTTGTTGTTTCATTTAAAGAAAGTCACCTATTTTCGAGCACATTTAGTGGCCCATTTAAAATCGATATTCTCACCTGACACAGCTGCCTCACTAAAAAGAGAACTATTATTATACCAGTCACACCACTGGCTGCTCATTCAAAAAGAGCTGCTCAAATGTCAGACCACAGGCTTCTTACAGGGGGGAGGAGTTAAACCCCAGACAAACCCGCAGCATAAACCAACTCGGCTATGTGGTTGTTCGTGTCCTACCGAGAGCGATCCGAGAGTTGACGGTAGGAGGATCTGACAGACACCGGATTATCAAAGATTAACACAGTGACTGTGCAGCATCGGCGGACAGGTGAGTAAAGATGCCGGTACGGTCGCTGTCTCTTCAAATCCTTATTGCTTCTGCATGGTTGAGGATATGCATGCTTCCATGCACACAGACAGTGAATGGGCTGTAGCTACAGCATGCACACAGCCGCTGAGTCGGGTTGGAGCCTTAACAATTTGTTTAAAGGTTGTTTCGGTCGCTTTGAGATAATGCAGTGTTCCTCATTTATCCCCAGCCATCGCTTGTTGTCTCTCGTAGCCCAAATATTACTCAATTCCTGCTCAGTCCTCATGTTTATGATAGTTTTATCTTACTTAATGGTGCCCGGAATGATCAGAGATAATCCTGCAGGCTTCCCCTTGGATTTGCATGTTTTCATGTGACGCAATATTCCTTTAAAATTTCATCGCCCTGCTGCAGTTTTGTTCTTTGTGGAAATTTTTTGTTTTTAAAGTCACAGCAGCCTGTCACCTGACCCTTGTTTGCAAACAATAGCTTCTACACATGTAATACTGTGACCTTTAAATAGACTTAATAACATGTTTAAACTCACAATTCTGAGATGTTTCGTTAAAGAAAATGCTGAAAACCTACATAAATATGTGACAGTGAAGCCAAGTTAAAATGCCAAATGATTTACAAAAATATCAGCATAAGCTGTGGAGTTTAGATGCATCTTTAGTGTTGTAAATGTACAGATTACTGAGAAATGTGTGTGTGAGTGTGTTGTAAGCAGCAAAATTAAAGGAGCGATGGCTTATATAAGCTTTGTGGTGGCCTAACAGATACCACCACATTGGGAAAACAATGGTCCCAGACTGAATTCCTGAAAGAGATGATAGATTAGAAATGCAGGCAGAGAGAGAGGATCATAACAAATGCAATGTATCTGTGCAACTGTATTGATTTTGTGAATGAAAAGTGTTTCTCCTCCCTCCCTTCACTTTCAAGCAGTATCTCACCTGTTCCCTTATCACTACAGTGTTTGTTACAGAGCCGATAATCTCCCCCTCTCTGTCTCCAGTTAGTCACAGATTCAGAAGCAGCTTTTTTCTCTCTTCACCATGGCTGAGACTAAGGGGAAATTCGACTTTGCCATCGACCGGGGTGGCACCTTCACCGATGTATTTGCCCGGCTTCCTGATGGCCGTGAGAGAGTCCTGAAACTACTGTCCCGCGACCCCCAGAACTACAAAGACGCTCCCACTGAGGGGATCCGCAGAGTCCTGGAAGAGGTAACATGATGGGATAGATGGATGGATGGATAGATGTATTAATACATACTGTACTTCTCTGATATATTAGCAAGCACTTTTTTAGTTCACATTACGTTTATACAAAGAGTTTTGTGGGATTAGAGGTCAGGAGATTAAGAAATACAGGTGGAGGTAGCCTGAAGTCTTAAATGTTATGTTACTGGAGAGTAAAAGGCTGGATTTGGATTGAAAACCTGTATTAGATGCCCTTCACTCACTCGCTAACACAGAGTAAGTGTGGTTGAGATTTTCAAGAGAGCTGTCTTGATTTGAGCGTCTCAAATCCCAAACTATGCCCAAATGAATTTTTAGATAATCAGACAGTATGAGAGCAGATAAAACATGTCTGCAAACACAATCAGACAACTATAGAAAGAGACGCCATATTATGTAATATCATATAATATCATGTCATACAGTCACATCATCTGTATTGACTGTATATGACATATTTCTGTGCATTTCTTCTCAGGAAACAGGCCGCGTCTTTCCTCGCGAACAGCCCGTAGACACCTCTCTGATTGGCTGGATCAGAATGGGCACAACGGTGGCTACCAACGCTCTGCTAGAGAGAGAGGGAGAGAGGACCGTTCTGCTGGTCACGAAGGGCTTCAAGGACTTGCTGCACATTGGCACACAGGCCAGGCCAAAGCTGTTTGATTTGGTTTGTAATGCTTGTTTTCTTAAACCGTGAAGATATACATACAGGTGAAAAAGTACACAAATTAATTACTTGACCCTGAGTAGCCACTCACAAACACACTCTAGTAGCTCATCATCATTATGCCTTTTTGGCTGTAGCCTATGTGGTGTTCATGAGTATCCTTGGCACAGGGCTAATGCCCGCTCAAGGTTTAGTCATTATCTCCTGTTAGAGAGACAGGGGTGAGGTCTTGGAATTTGCACCAAGACCAGTGTACCATTAATGGTTTAAGTGGTCACTTATCTGTGAAGCTACAGAGCAAACTGTCAGAAATGCCGCGGAAGAAAATGTTAGATAGAATGACGCTGTCTGTTATTCTCCTATAAACTTTCTTTGGTTTATTTTAAGTGCTATTCACATACAGTAGAGCTAAACTATATCTATATGACAAACACATGGAAGTTTACCCTGATCACTGACTTCGTTACTGTCATGCTGACATCATTTGGTATGCATGTTGCAATATGTTATTCTCATTCTTATCTGTATGTCATTGGCATGTGCTATTTGTCAGATGCTTTTCTTATCAGTGCACCTGCTCTGAATTTACATAACGTATGGGTGTCTTTGCATTCAGGAGGTGGCAGTGCCTGAAGTGCTGTATGAAGAGGTAATAGAGGTCGATGAGAGAGTCGTCCTCCAGCAAGATGGCTGCCAGCTGCCTAGGAAAGATCCCAAACGTGTTGTCACAGGTGTGAAACAAAACTATTTGTGCTCATTTTTTAAGTGTCGTAATACTAATGCTGATAATCAGCATTAGTATATTCTGGGGCTCTACTGGAATATCTTTGCATGGTTTACATTTCAAAAGTTAATCTTATACTGGCCCTTAATGCAGCCCCTCAGTTCAGCCTCTGTTTGAAACAGGCCGTTTTAGCTCTTAAAGAGCCCCTACTGATGAGCCCAATCCAATTGGCCAGCCCCAGAGGCTACATAAATAAACAATGGAACAACCTTAGCAACACTGGCTATGGAACAGCCCTGGATTTTGACTTGAAAGCAGCATTTTTACATAAGTTCACCTCAAGTTTTGGAACTTTGACCATGTTAAACACAGACATCTGACATTATAACAGTATATAAATGACCGATCAATCACAAAAAACATGATATGTCCCCTTTAAAGTTTTGGTCAGAACCCTAAATGAGCCACAGACCCATTCACTTGGCTCCATGAATGGCAATGTCAGTCTGATGGTTGGTCCATCACTTTGGTCCAGATTGAAATATCAGTTAGTACGTATATAAATTTTGCACGTATATCCATGGTGCACAGTGGATGAATCCTGCTGACTTTGGTAATCTTCTGACTTTTTATCAGGTCAAAAATATTTATAACCACGTACCTGCAAAGTAATGACATTCCCATCAGCGTCAGCTGTGCTTTGTGTTTAGTGCTAATTAGCAAATGTTAGCATTCGAAAAATGCTTAACTCAGCTGGTAAACATTAAACCTGCATTAGCAATGTTAGCATTGTCACAGAGAGCATTTTAGCATGTTAATGTTAGCATTCATTTCAAAGCACCACTGTGCCTAAGTATAGCCTATATAGTATAACTAGTAGAACTGGCATCATGGCTGAGGACTAACTAATTCTTGTTTTACTACTAATACTTGCTCATTTATTTTCATTTTGTTTGAGTCAATATATATCATATGAACATATACATATTTTTTTACGCATATTTTTTGTCAACTCAAAAAGTCAAAACCCCGTCTTTTCTATCTTTTTCCCTCAATTGTACTTCCTTGAGTTCTCCATTCTATCATTCAATATCTCTTCCAAATTCTGTCAGAGGTTACAGAAATACAACAAACAAAATACACTGTATATTTGGTTGGGAATGTAGGAATGTAATCCACTGACACACACATGGTAAACTGCTTTGGATGAGAGCATTGACTGAATACTTTACATTATTTGAGATAATCCTGATAATCTCTGCGTGTGTGCTGGTGTTCCTCAGGCAGCACAGGGGATTCTCTGGAGGTGTGGAGGGAGCTCAATCTGGAGCGCGTGGAGAAAGACCTGAGAGGAGTTCTGTCCCGCGGGATCACCAGTCTGGCTGTACTTCTGCTGCACTCATACACGTCAGTACAGCTTGTTTCTGTACTTTTCAGCATGGAGCCATATTTGCTCAAACTCCTAATCTCATCTCTTCTCTCTATTATCTCTCTTTTTTAATCCCTTTTTCCTTCTCTCACAATCTCCATGCATGGGACAGATTTTATTAATTATTTTTACTGCCACTTTACTACTTACTTATAGTACTCTCTTGTTTTTCTTCTCTCACTGTCTCTGTGGGAGCAGTGTTATGTACACTGTACATGTCAGAGGTGTCTGGTGTCCAGTAGCCTTTTTTTCTACTGTGTGTGCAACCCATGTGATTTACTGGGTGTAAGTTCATGGTTTTCTTCCCATCTCTTCTCTCTTAACTTTGAGTCTATTCCCAGTTGTTCCTTGAAATCCATTCACATTTGAAGAAACTACCTCTGGTTTCTAGTAGTGAAAGCGATCAAAGCAGCTTGATTCAATTGAAATGTGTTCAAAAATTCAGCAGTTGACCAACATTTTAGCGTCCTGTTGCATATTACAGACAAAGCACACATGCTTTTCTTTCCAATAGGAAAAAAGGAAGAAGGTGGTTTTGAGGCTTTTAAGTGATTATACAAACACAATATACTGTGCAGCAGCGGTGAAATTACATAAGAGCTATACTGTATGTTTGACTTGCATTCCAGCTCCACCACATTCCTCTCCCGCTCTCTCCCCTCTCAGATGGTCTGACCATGAGAAAGCAGTGGGTGCCCTGGCGCGTCGTCTGGGCTTCACCCAGGTGTCTTTGTCCAGCGAGGTCATGCCCATGGTGCGGGCAGTTCCTCGGGGTTACACCGTCTGCGCCGACGCCTACCTCACACCCAAAATCCGGCAGTATTTAAAGGGCTTCACCTCTGGGTTCAAGGGTGCCCTGAAGGTGTGTCCTGTGTTTTTTTTCTCACATCAGTATGTGTGTTGCTTTCTCAAGTGCTTAGTCTACTATGGAGGTATAAATTAGGTCATTCATGCGCTCCGCCATGCAGAACACAGACATGATTTTCCAGATATTCCAGTAGCTCTGTAGTGACGGTTTAAAAAGTGGACAAGTGAGGGAAATTATCCTTTCACCTACTGGAAAACTAAAACCATTATTTGCCACAATACTTTTTAAAATCAACATTTATTATCCTTTTTAACAGAAAAAATACAATTTTGCATACAGAGTCAGATATGTGATTTTGAGGTTTAAAACTACTTTAATATCTTAGTTCACATTATTTTGTAGTAGTGGCCAAATAGCTTTTATATATGACTTAATTACATCTGACTGTTAATGATGATCTCCTTTTTCCCTGTGTCCTCAGGATGTGGACGTGCTGTTCATGCAGTCAGATGGAGGTCTGACTCCCATGGAGCAGTTCTGCGGTTCACGGGCCATTCTGTCCGGCCCTGCAGGAGGTGTGGTTGGATACGCCATCACTTCATACAGCCAGATGGAGAAAAAACCTGTGATTGGCTTTGACATGGGTGGTGAGTCAGGGGAAACGTGGAGGGAGTAAGTTTAGCACCTTGAATAAACAGCAAGTACACAGACTGTGGGAGTAACTTCCTGGTATTGTTTTGTAGTTCTTTTTTGCACAGTCTTAAACTTATTACATGTTTACTTTATTTCTGACTTATACTTATTTTTACACGATCTTTACAAATGGTATTAAGCACAAAAATTTAATTACATCTGGAGAAACTTTTTTAGACTTCATGCTTCTCGTCCTCCTGACTCCTTCAGTGTTGTCTTTCCCTCCAGGAACATCCACTGATGTGAGTCGGTATGCTGGCCAGTATGAACATGTGTTTGAGGCTACCACAGCCGGGGTCACCCTGCAGGCACCTCAACTGGACATCAACACTGTGGCTGCAGGCGGAGGGTCAAGACTCTTCTTCAGGTCTGTCAGCGAATCATCATCACTCACATTGCTCTTGAATATTCAAAACTAAATTTCACAGTGATTCATATTACAAAAAAAGCATGCATTAGTGTCAGCATGCAAGTAAAGTGGCAGTATTGTTAAGAGTTAATTTCATTTTTGAACTTCATCAAAAAGAGTGAACATTTCCTAGTAGCAGTTTTTATCACTGACCACATAATTTATGCGTACGTCTTGGTTCCAGTAGATCATTTACTCAGTGGAGCACTTGTAAAGGTTGGAATGTAAAACAACAGACTTTAATTGAAAGACCTTGTGTGTCTGAAAAGTTGGACAACAAATTAAGAAATTTAAAGTATTATATCAATCTTTTCAGAATAATGAAGCTTTGAAAGTTTGAGATTTGATGTAATCTTGCTAAGATTCTGGTCATGTACTCTCACAGACACAGTTCTCTTTCTGTTTCTCTGATTTTAGCTGTTTTTAATAGAACTCTATTAATTAGATTTGTATATTCAATTATTTACTTAAAACTCTTTTATGCTCCTTTTTCCTGTTCTCCTTTCTCTGTTTTCTCTTCTTCCTTTCTCAGATCAGGGATGTTTGTGGTTGGACCAGAATCTGCAGGTGCACATCCAGGACCGGCCTGCTACAGAAAAGGTAACAGACTTATTGTGTTTCTTAACACCATTCCTCACCTTTTCCTTTATTTCTGTTTTACCTTTTCCATTTTAGCTTCTTTGGTAGATGGTAAATCATACATTTCTAGCTCACATTTTTCACCCTCAGTGGTTTCACCCTCACTCTTTAAATTATTCTCATTCATCCATCTGTCTGTCAGACAAAAATCCCAGGATTTGTGTGTTCTGATGTCCCTTTCCCTTCCCCCTTCCCTGAGTTGGTAATCGGGTTCAGCTGTGTGAGGGCTGTAAATTGGCACAACTCCAAGCTTCAGATGATATAACTCGGGCTTGCCTCATAGCTCTCAGTTGGAGCTGTAACTTGTGCTCTTTATTGTTGATGTTCCCTGTGGGTAGTGGCTGGCTTCATTTTCTACAACATGGTCTCCCGTTCCTCTCTACAGTTTTACTTGCACATTTCTCAGGCATTCACAATACTCATAAAATATGTTAACAAGATTGAAACACTAAATGGAGCATCATGCACAAAAACAGTCTTTTAAATATATGCACATGACTATGGAAAAACATAATATTGATTCCCTGTTGGATTTTCCTAGGTGGTCCTCTGACTGTGACCGATGCTAACTTAGCCTTGGGTCGCCTCCTGCCTTCCTTCTTCCCAAAGATCTTTGGGCCCGGAGAAAACGAACCACTGTCCTTAGAGGAGACCATGAAGCATTTCCGTCATCTGAGCCAAGAGATCAACCACTTCCTGTCTTCTAACCAATCACAGGCACTAATACTTACAGACATATTCTATATTAAGAGTTCTAATTGTCTTAATAATTATGTAAGGGAGTATTAATTATAATTGGCAAGTCATATTTTATGTGTTCATTTGCAGGTTGGTGCAAATGGCGCCCACCACTCACACAACAGCACGTTGCCAAACAACCAATCACAGATGAGTGTGGAAGAGGTTGCCATGGGGTTCATTCGTGTTGCGAATGAGGCTATGTGCCGGCCAATCAGAGCTCTGACACAGGTAATTTGGATATTGAAGCCTTAGTTCTAGCTTGATAAAAAAGTAACACTGTATGTCTTTAGATTTGTGGCTGTTAAATGTGTTGAACATTTAAAATCATGATTTTGTCTCTTTCCCTTTTCCAACCTCCCATACCCTGATAGGCTAAGGGCCATGATACATCTCAACATGTGCTGGCATGTTTCGGGGGGGCAGGTGGCCAACATGCATGTGCTATTGCCAGAGCCCTAGGGATGAAGACTGTATTTATACATAAGTAAGGTTGATAGATTGTGTTTATGTGTTGTATGCATGTGGCTGGGAGAGAGAGTGTGTATCTAACACGCACAGAAATACAGTATAACAGGTCATTTAAAATTGCACAATGGTCGTAGCAGCTCCTTTTCTTTTATCTGTTCATTGACAACAGACAACATAATCCATATTGATGTAATGTGTGTTTGTGTCCTAGGTACAGCGGCGTGCTGTCGGCCTACGGTCTGGCTCTAGCGGACGTGGTGGAGGAGGTGCAGGAGCCGTGCTCACTGCAGTACGAGCAGAACTCTTTCACTGAGCTCAACCGCAGGGTGGAGCAGCTCTCAAAACGCTGCCACGATACACTGTGCGCACGCGGATTCACCAGGTCGGCACCAACACATATCACATGCTCATGCTAACCTCATGCCTCACCAGGTGTTTGTTGTCTACCACGATATATACAAAAAAAAAATACCATGTTGATTTTCCCATTGAAATACAAGTAATGTTACATTGTTTGAACAATCTTTGTAGTAGACTTTGACAAAAGTGCACCAGACTAAAGCAGTTTTGTGTTTATTGTCCTCTTAGTGGTCAGATTACCACTGAGATTTTCCTCCACCTGCGTTACAAGGGCACAGACTGCGCTCTCATGGTTACCGCCGCCGGTCACCCCAGCAATGCCCGGTCCTGTCAAGCCGGCGACTTCCACAGTGCCTTCACTGAACGGTTAGCTCTTTAACGCATTTGTCTGTTTCATTGTTTCAACCATGTTTTCACTTATGAGTAGATTAGATGGCAGTTTACTCTTCTCTCCGCCTATTTTTATTCTATTTACACTGTATAAGCAAACACAACATCAGGTTAATGTGTCCTTTCTCCATAAGAGATAAGCTTGGTAAACTTTGGAGCGGAGATTTGTTTACACTTCTCATGTTTTCTTATGTTCCCTCTAACCTGTACATTTCTTTCTCAAACCCCTCCTCTGTTCTTTTTTTTCCTTTCTAGGTATCTGAAGGAGTTCGGCTTCACCATCCCAGACAGACCTATCATGGTTGATGACATCAGAGTGAGGGGTTGTGGCAAATCTGGTATCAAATCAGTGTATAAAACAAAGATGGGACAAGGACAGGCCAAACCTGTCATGGTAAATGAACACACACACATACACACACAATTGTACAACTTGTAACAAAACAGAAGTTGATAGTCTGAAAAGTTGTTTTATGACATAATTTGTCATCTCTGTTCTTCACTGTAGATGACAAAGTGTTACTTTGAGGATGGTTACCTTGACACTGCTGTGTATCTATGGGAGGAGCTGCCGTGTGGTCACAGCATCCAGGGACCAGCCATCATCATTGACAAGAACAGGCAGGAATTTTACACTTACTACCATTACTACCTTTCATATGTACATCTTTTGTTATTATAGTATTTGTTATGTTTAATTTATTTAATACTTTTTTGTTTTTAAAATTCCAGATGTTAAAATCTGTTAAATATGGTTAAATGCTGCCTGTTTTGTTGCGTTGTTGCTTTTCCAGTGTGAAATTTTTGTGGACATGAACACATATTCTGCTACCTTTTACTTTTAAAGTAATCCCGGTCTTAATTGAGGTCTTTAAATGCTTTCAAAAATCAGTAATACTGTATTAAACCTATATAAACATCTGTTCTTCTATAATTTGTATTTTTTTTTTCTCCTTTAGCACCATCCTGGTGGAGCCGTGCTGTGAGGCCTGTCTGACAGAAGGGGGCGACGTGTGCATGACTGTAGGCTCTGACCCTCACTGTGCACTGGGCACAGAGCTCAACACTGTGCAGCTTTCCATCTTCTCTCACCGCTTCATGAGCATAGCAGGTCAGTGAATGTACAGCTACAGAGGAAATGGGATGGAGAGCGATGAATTGGGGAGAATGAGGAAAGAGCAAAGAGATTGGTTGATTTAAATTATTGGGTTTAAAAGAAGTGTTCTCTTTCTTCACTCAAAGTTTTTAGTTTCATATTTTACTGCTCGTCCTTTCCTTTAACATGTCTATCAGCCTGCTCAGTTCTGCTCCATCTTTCCCCGTCTACAGAACAGATGGGCAGAGTTCTCCAAAGAACCTCCATCTCCACCAACATCAAGGAACGTCTTGACTTCTCCTGTGCTGTGTTTGGACCAGACGGCGGTCTGGTGTCCAACGCACCACACATCCCTGTCCACCTGGGTGCCATGCAAGAGACTGTCCAGTACCAGGTGAGGGACGTGTAGGTGTGTGTGTGTGTGTTTTTCTGAGTGCAGATATGTCACTGAAGCAACACAAACAGAGTGAATGAAAGTATATGCTTCTTGTCTGCAGATCAGGTCACTGCAAGGCAATCTGAAAGAAGGAGATGTGATTCTGAGTAACCACCCGTGTGCAGGAGGAAGCCACCTCCCAGACCTCACAGTCATCACACCAGTCAGTCTGTCAAGCTATTATTCAGCATCCTTGTTCTCCTTAATGTCACTGGTTTCTTTTTCTTACACACCTCTCCTGTCCTTTTCTAACTCAATCTCATTCCCTCCTTTTCATCCCAGGTGTTTAGAAAAGGGGTGAGCAGTCCAGTGTTCTTTGTAGCCAGCAGGGGGCACCATGCTGACATTGGAGGCATCACTCCGGGCTCCATGCCCCCTCACTCCACCTCCCTTCAACAGGAGGGCGCTGTCTTTATTTCCTTTAAACTTGTCACCGGTGGGGTCTTCCAGGAAGAGGGTAAGACAGGAGGAGATCAGGCCCCTAAGAAGTGTGCCAGGCTTTGAAGCCAATTTGGCATTTTTCCCACACACAATCATGTGAAAAGGAACTGTAAAACAGCCCACCCAGAATAACTCATTTCACTATCAGACTTTGATCCATTCGGTCTGATCACATTTGGAAAGTCAAAAGAGCCGCACGATCCAGACAAAGTTTTGTCAAATAACAATAACAAATAACAAATAGCTCATACTTATTACAACTGCCAACCATTTTCCAAAGCATACCATAAATGTTTAGCCTGATTACCAACCTTCCCTGGCAGGAAAACTTACAAAACTACCAGTGTGCTCCTGCATGGAGAGCTCACAGAATCATTGTTTTGAGTCAACATGTGCTGAGCATTTTTAGTCTGTCTTCTTTAACATTCACGTCACTTTCATCCTTCTTTCTTCCCATAATGATCTTGTTTGTCCCTCTTCTCCCTGCTGCATTCTTCCCTCGGCTTCTCTATCAGCTGTAACTGAAGCCCTGATGGCTCCGGCCCAGTACCCAAACTGCTCTGGGACTCGTAATCTCCATGACAACCTGTCAGACCTGCGGGCTCAGGTGGCAGCCAATCAGAGAGGCAGCCAGCTGGTGGGGGAGTTGATTGACAGCTATGGGCTGGCTGTGGTCCAGGCGTACATGGGGTACATTCAGGTAACCGTGGCTGCAAGTGAAACAATATGAAAGAAAAGCAAAAATATTGTATTTCTGAGAAGTAGTGATAGTAAGAATCACAGCCTGTGTGACCTTTGTGTTTCAGAGTAACGCAGAGCTGGCAGTGAGGGATATGCTGAGAGACTTTGCACATCGTCGACGGCAACAGACAGGCGCCTTGGAGGTGGAGTCGGAGGATTTCATGGATGATGGGACGCCAATCAAACTGCGGGTCCAGATTAATGAAGAAGAGGTGTGCACGGAGAATCTCGTTGTTTAGTAAATAATCCTGACATTTTGTCACGCACAAACCCAGGATATAAATATTACAAACTTGCTTTAACAAGAGGTCAGCTCATTACTTACATGTAATAAAATGTAAAAAACCTCCATCACCACAGGGCGGTGCGGTGTTTGACTTCACAGAGACGGGGACGGAGGTTTGGGGGAACTGCAATGCTCCTCGGGCCATCACCCTCTCTGCCCTCATCTACTGTCTGCGCTGCATGGTGGGACAGGACATCCCCCTCAATCAGGTGAAGATGGTTATTCTAGGAAGTTTATTCTAGGTGAGGTTTAAGTTATTTGTAAGGTTTGACTTTGTGTTTTTTGGCAGGCAAGCTCAGAGCAGCTTTGGGACACCAGATGCTTTTAACACACAGGAAAATCCTTGTACTTAAAAACACATTTAAAAAAAAATGTTAATATTCATGGTTTTATTAATCAGCTTTTCCCTTTTTTACATTCAGGGCTGTCTTGCACCAATCAAAGTCATCATCCCCCCGGGCTCAATCCTCCAGCCTTCCCAGAATGCAGCTGTGGTTGGAGGAAATGTACTCACATCCCAGAGAGTGGTTGACGTCATTTTTAAGGCGTTCGAGGTGTGCGCCGCCTCGCAGGTGAGAAAGTGGGGGGGGGGGGGGGGGGGGGGAGTGGGCCAACATGTCTCTGTGTGCATGAATGTAGTTCTACTTGTCTGCTAATTTGTTGGCATTGTTTTTATCAGGGCTGCATGAACAACATTTCGTTTGGCAGTGAGAAGATCGGTTACTATGAGACAGTTGCCGGGGGAGCTGGGGCGGGGCCAGGCTGGACTGGGCGCAGTGGAGTTCACAGTCACATGACCAACACCCGCATCACTGACCCGGAGATTCTAGAGAAGAGGTGAGACATAAGATTTAAAACAACAAAGGTGCTGATTGTAAAGCCTTTGATTATAATACTTCTTGTAATCTGTATGTTTCTGTTTGCTGCTGTTTGTCTGGTGTTCAGGTATCCAGTAATTTTGGAGCAGTTCTCCCTGCGGCCGGGCTCAGGAGGTGCAGGGAAATACTGCGGTGGAGACGGTGTGATTCGGAAACTGATGTTCAGGGACCACGTGGTTCTGTCTGTACTGACTGAGAGGCGATCCACCCGCCCGTACGGCCTCCAGGGTAAACCGTCAACCTTTGAACGTCTCTACAACACTCCTCAGCAGTCAGTGACCAGTGGCCTCTTTTCTTCTAATGTTTATACTGTCTTTTCTCTCTGCTGGTCAGGGGGTGAGGATGGTGCTGCAGGGCTGAACCTGCTTCACAGAGCAGACGGTAGAGTCCTCAACCTGGGAGCCAAGACCAGCATCAGCATTCAGCCCGGGGTAAGACTGCACAATATGTGTGTGTGTGTGTGTGTGTGTGTGTGTGTGTGTGTGTGTGTGTGTGTGTGTGTGTGTGTGTGTGTGTGTGTGTGTGAACGAACCGCTTTCAAGAATACCTGTAATAATGCTTTATTTTTTACTGAACTGGATTTTTTTTTTGCAATTGCATGAAAAAGTTATGTATTCTAATTAAAATGCTAATGATACATACGTATTGTAAGTTTTTTGGGGTCAAAAACTCAGCAAGGTACCATTAAGTTAAATTTAATGTTTAAAATGTATCTCTGGCTTCCTGGTTTTCATAGGTTTTCATAAAAATTACTATAACCTGATGTTTTGTCAGCTATATCCACTCTTTCTCTGTGTGTCTCCCTCTACAGGACATGTTCTGCCTGTACACCCCCGGAGGAGGAGGACATGGAGTGGAAGAGGAAGCAAATAGAAGACCCCAGACTAAGCGCAGGCGCTTGAATGAGACTTTCCCTGAGAGAGGCAGCGTCTTTGAATACCGAATGGCACAAGAGGGAGTGTGAGAAAAGATGAGAGAAAAAGGGAGAGTGAACAGACAAGTCAGAAGTAAGAGGAGAGGGAGAGAGGTGGGAACTCAAGCAGAGTGACAGATGGAAATGCTGGAGTTGAAGATGAACAAGGAAAAAAAATCATAGTTATACTGTGAGAAATAAGAAGCACTTGTTTAAGTGAGAAGGGAAAACAACATTTTAAGCCTAGAGATAGGCAAGCAACTAACAGTTTCTACTCACATTGTTTTTAGATAATACTGTTTTGCAGTATCTGGTGCTAACAGATATTCAGTAGACATTTAACACAAAGAGATGTCATCTTTTATCAGGGTTTATGAAAAACAGGCTGTGCCGCACTAGCAGGCCACGTGACTCACCAGTAGTAGCTCAGGTTAAAGTGTCAATGAAATTTGTTTCTCAGTTAAACTTAATATTCCACTTGTTAGTCGCAATATTTTTCATATCACTAGCCGAGAAAACTCTGAGTAACCCTTAGCAAATCTTGCAGCACCATTTTGATAACACATATTCCAGTGTGCATTTCATTTTCTGGAGATATACTGTATGTATTTTCCTGATTAAACTTTTTTTTTTTAATTAGTTCTAGTCTAACTGTTCAGGATAAAGCCAACCATGTGAAGCTGCTAATCTGTTTTAACCGGAAAAACCACTTATCTAACACTAGTAGTTGATGGTGTGGTTATTTTAACAGAGCAGACAAATAAACCTCATTTCTGCTAATGAGACTGACCTTTTTTCCCTTCAAATCATATCCTTCAAGAGAATAGTAGTTTTCAATTCATAGTTTTTGGGGTGTTGGACAGGAATCCATTAATACAACACATTGAATTAATAAAAATTCTGTTAGATTTATTTATCAAATTGGAAAGCAGAACTGTGTGAGCATGATTTGGGACATCACAACTAGTCTGAAAGCCAATTTTGGTCCAGTGTGCAACTCACACAAGTGTGATGTTGAAACTTGAAGCTTATAGTGCACATACACTGAGAATAGACTTTTCATTGAAGTAGGAGACATCTTGTGTCCAGCAGTAAAACGTTTGAAATGAAAAATATTTGCATATTCATAGCTTCTATCATGTTTAAGTAGGAGGGAGGAGTGGATGTCATTTTAAGAAATTTTAACTAATTAACTGAACTTTTTTGTGGAAATAATTTATTGGATACAAATTATTATTCAAAGCAGAGTATTTCTCCATATCTTAAGACATGTCTGGACGGAATCTTTAAACACTTTGAATACTTGTCTGGTCATGTTGCCCATGAACATTGATTTAGCTCATTTAAAGTTATTTCTCAATGGGGAAATAACTTCAATTTAAACTTTACTGCCTCCAAGTGTTGGAAAATACACAACACATACTGTACACTGCAAATGAGTTATTGGTCATTTAGGGACTTACAACAATAAGAAAAATGTGCAACTTAATCGAATGTGAAAACCAGTCATACATGCAAATTCATGAGAGGGAGTGTGATACAACCCAGAATGTTTTGTGTGTGTGTTTGGGGGAAGGGGGAATGTCCCAAGTGGAATCCCCCTCCTCCAGTCTTTGAGCCAGGAATGATCTGGGAGCATCGGAGGAAGGATGGTGAAGGAGTGCAGGCATGCGTAGGCAGCTGATAAAGAGATAGCGGCCACTGCGGTGGAAGCAGCAGGAGGCTGACGGCTGCTGGACTGTTGATGTAAATCAGCTGACTGTATGTGTGTGTGTTTATATGTGTGTTCTGGAAACTCCAATAGAGTGGCCATGGGCCATGGATCAAAGATAGTTTCCTTGTTTATGGATTACAAATCCTGTGGTAAAACAATATATCATATTGAGAGGATTTGAGACTCACCCCCTGGTGCTGCCCGGAATGATCTCTCCGCTTTATCCACTGACTAATCATCAGCTTTAGAGATCTGTGGTCTCATTATGGAAGAGTGAGAGACTCTGTGTGGACAGAAAGAAGCATGAATTCAATGGAAATCCATATTTATAAAATACAATATCATGCAATTAAATAAAAATGAAACGCTAACCTCAGCCAGTCTTTCTGGAGATGAAAATGCAACCGCACAAAGATCTGTTGTTATAATCAGAACAGCATGTCATTAGTCAAACTGTACATTACATTCAGAGGCTTTTACGACACAGGAAAACTGAAATTGTGGAGCAGAATAGCTGTAAAGGCAATCACAAAAAAAAACGTGAAAAATGTTTCTCAAAAAGTGCAAATACAGTAAGACCCAGTAGAGAAACATTTTTAATTCCACTAAAAGACTGAGAAAACATGCAGCACTACCTCAAACTAACTTGATAGGTTTTCCTTTAAATATCTAAGAAAAATTGAAATCTTTCCTTTACATTTTTGGCAGCCAATTTACATGAAAATAATAAATAAACATAGAGATGGTATGCTACCTGGCAGTTTTTACATTATACTGTTAACTTTTTGTGTCATTTTTGTGTTAAAACAATTCTAATCAGAGGGTTTGAAACAGAAAGTGACCTCCTGCCTCCACTGGTGTAGCTGCTTTAACTCTCCCTCTGCCATATATCTGCAGAACTATGTACACATTAATGACTAGAATACAGTAAGTTCTGATTTATGGAACAAATGTTAACACTTTAAGGAAAGTAATTTCCTTTAATGCAGCATTAATTCTCATGTGAGAAAAAAAAACTCAAATTCTAAACTGTCAGAACAGCAAATGCCAGTCAGTGACTGCAGTTTAAAAGTGAACCAAACAAACATGAGCTTCCTACTATCTATACATGTTTGGTAACTCATGCAAGTTGAAATGTTCAGCTACAAAGACGTAGAAAAGTCAAGCAAGTAATCTGGTCAGGACTAAACCAGCCATTTCAACATAAATGATTCAGTGATAAAATAGCTTTCAACCTGTAAAGATTCACATTCACACCATAAAAATGATTGTGCAGTTTCAGTTTACTTATTACCATATACAACGCAGAGCAAGACAGTTAAAATAAACAGCATTTTATTAGATACCCTGTTCAGCACCATAAACTTCTTTTGATACTTCAAGCTGTTTCAATTTCAGCTCAATACTGTACAAACCTTTAACAAAACCACAGGAAAATGGCAAAAAACTAACAAAACATTCACCTGTCAAGGTAGGCAGACATTCATAAGAGATGTTTCCTTTGGAAGATGATCAGAACGACATCAAAACAGTGCAAATAACCCGCAGTCCAAACTCCACATCAAACATGTTCTAGTCCATTTTAAAAAACCTGAGTTAGGTAGTGGTGGTTGTGCCGTGGTAGATTGTCTCCAGTGTCATGAGAACATGCAGCAATTTTGAAGATTGACTACAATCTAAAATGTCAATTTTCTTCACTAAAAATATTTTTTGTAATGTGAAAACTAGTCAAATATCAGCACAGAAGACATCAATAAATAGAATCCAAAATGAAAAAGCCAACCATAATCAGCTCTATTGATCAGGCTAATGTGCAGATAGTCCAAGCAATAGTGTAAATGACCTGTCCTGTATATTTAACCACAGGATTTTACCTGAGAAAGTAAAAAATAATGGCTGTTTTCACTGAAATACTGTCAGTTTTGTACCTACCAATCCTCTATTGCATACATATTTATATTGCATACATATACTGTGATCAGTGGTGGCAGGAAAAACATTTGTCTGTACTCTGTAATTGGGTTTGACTTCATGCACCCTTGAAAATCCAGCTCATTTGTGTTTCACATGACCATAAAATCCAATAATAAAATTCACACAATACATTCAGCAGTCACAGTAGGTAGACAACATGCAGAAGCAATTCACAGAGGAAAGAAAATCATGGCAATAAAAAAAAACAACTGTGCAAATAAGACTTGCAGTGCAAAGAGCCTGTAATAATACACACACATTTAATTGAAAGACTGAGGTAGATATTAGTTTGGTTGTATAGTTGTTTGAGGTAGCATTTCTCCAGTGAAAGCAATTAATACTTCACAGATTGATGAGAAACTTTTGAATGTGTACCTTAAAATAATAAATCACCGACCCTTAATTGTACTAAAAACAAGAATCCATCAACAGCACTGTCTGTAGTTCAGCACCCTTTTGCATATTGTCAACCTCTCTTGAGCTGGAGGTAATAACTAGACTTAATTTGGGAGAAGTTGCAGCAGAAATGTCTTTTCTTTTCTTTGTGTAGCTTGATTTAAGCTCCTGAATTGTGTCATAGTGGTTTTACGACGGTGCATATTAAAGTGACAGTATGACTCAGTTTGAGTGAAGGAGTCAGTAATTCAGAGTCAGAGTCAGTACTGAGGATACCTGTTTATGGGAGGCCCGTTCTGCAAGGCGTACTGACTAGGTGGTTGGTGATGTGAGTGGGAGTTCTGATTGGCTGGGACCAGCACATCAAACACACTTTTATTTGGAGGCACAGACTGCAACATGTTGTCCAGGTCCATGATGAGAGGGGGGGCTTGGACAGAAACTCGCCCGCTTGGAAGGATGGGCCAATAGGCGTGACTTAAAAAGTGGCCCGGGGCCATAGGAGAGCCGCCATAGCCGTAGAGGGGGAGTCCACCATGTAGCGGCATTAGAGGCCCTCCATTGAACCGCATGCTGGGTGGTGCAACGGCATTGGGGGGAGCGTATTTGGCATAGGAGGTAGGGAGCTCCCACGGAGGTGCAACAGTCTCCCGACGAGCTGATTTGTGCAGTGGTGGTTTGTAATCGTCGTAACCATCTGACCCTGCTTCACCATCAGGAGGAACACGCTTCCCAGACAGTGACACCCCTTTCCACTCTTCATCAGAGGAGGAGGAGGAGGAGGTGGAGGCTGGGCTAGCAGAGCTGGCAGAAGCACTCCGGGCGGAGGAGGCGTAGCGAGGTCGTGGAGGGGGTGACGGCCGAGGGTGCTCTACCTCGCCCCAGCAGTCCCTGGTAGCCACATCTACATCCCCAGAGGCACTAGTCGGCCGCAGGCTGTGCAACAAAGAGTCGATAGCGAAGGATGAGTCAAGCTTGGGTAGGAACAAGTCCTCTTGGCGTGGGGAGAGGTTTCTGGAGCGCATGGGAGGGAGAGAGGTCACAGGGTCGGAGGGCGGCTCAGATTCTGGCTTGTGTCCCTGCAGGATGTAGGGGGCCAGATCCTGGGCAAAGATTGTCTCATCCTGACGCGATACAGCCGTGTTCTGCCTCTTGAGGAGCTCCAGGGGGACACGGCTCAGCTCCACAGCCCAGAAGTTGCCTTTGCCCTGGGGCTTCCCAGGGTCTTTCAGCACCTACAGGTGGAAGGAGGACTGACAATGAGTTTTTGGCCTGTCAACCTAGTCAGGCAAGACTGACCCATAGTTTCAGTTAACCATCACAATAACAGTAGATACAAGCTTCCAACTGGTTTGAGGCTTCAACCTAATCTTCAGAACATATTTCTATAACAGAGGGAAGCAAACCTCAACCTTATCAGTATTGTGCTCTCCTTATAACCAGGACACACACCATGCAAATCAGATGTTAAGCTTGTGTTTCATGAAGATATCCGTTGTCTTGTGACAAGACACAAGGCTAGATATGCATTTAACCATCTAATTTATTTTACAGTTTAAACATACAAACCTTAACAAAACAGTCATAAGAGGAGAGGTTGTGTCGCACAGAATCCCGCCAGCCTTTGTAGTTTCCTTTAAAAAATGGGAAGAGAGTACTGATTTCCTTGAGGATCTAAAAATAAAGAAACAAAAAGAAAAGTCAGTATGGCAGCCTGGTTCAATGTGAGCACTGAATAAGTTGCTTGACACAGTATTTTAGTAGGCCTATTTATGTAGGCCTAATTCAGCCACAGCTCTATTGAATTGCACACTTATGTGGTGGTGGCTGTTAACATTCCTACTGTTATCTACTAGATAGATAAAAGTTTACGTTACAGTAACTGTGTACATTAATTGGCTGCATACGTACACACAAATGCTGCACACTTCCATTGATAGTTGTTATCATTAAGACTGTACATTTCCTTTATATTCAAAATATCAAAAAAATACCAGTTAGACCAACTGCAACGTGATGTGACCATATACTGTATATCTTATCTATTTCCTGATACCGATCAGTTTCTGGTTTCACTGCAGCCCAACCTTATCAATGCAAACGACGAACGATGCGGGTTGTTAGTCACTCAAGTGTCATCAAACGTTGCTGTTTTGTGTCACTTCATGAACTGTAAACGATCTGTCAGTTTGCTATCAATACGTTTTAACAGAAAGGAGAAATTAACTCTGTGATACTTTCCCGATAGAAAGATGCTAAAAATGTTGTAGTTTGCCTGAGATTTATTTATAATTATAATAAAGTACTGTGAAGCTCAAAAGCAGTGCCATGCGTAAAATACACCATGCGCCATCTACATCCGAATCGCCTCAGGTATAGCACTGTGCACTCAAACACATAAGTAATATAAACTCATTTTTACCTCAGATAAAGTGAGCTTCTTCTCTGGGGACCTTTGAATGACCATAGCAATCATTGCAAGATAGGAATACGGTGGTTTCGGGTACCGCTGATAGTTCTTTTTCTTCCCACCGCTGGAACCGCTCTTCTCCCGATCACTGTTCCACGAGTCCCGGGTAATAGATTCCTGCTTAAAGTGGGCATCTTGGGTATTCGGGTACGATGATCCCGGTGGTGTGGCTTTATCCATGAGTGCCGTGGCACTGGTGAGATATTCAGGACGAGCTGCGGGCTTCTCGAAGCGCAGCGGCTGCTGGGGAACCATCGGAGCTGGATGATGAGTCCAGTGTTGGGCTGGGGAGCTCCGCGCTACACCGCTGATAGGAAAACTCTGCTGCGCATTTCTGTGGAAGTCAAGTTGATGGTCGTGATGTTCTCCCAGGTGGGACAGAGCGGGTGGTGCCAAGAGGCTCTGTCCCGGCCAGTGCTTTGTCATGCTGATCAGCCAGGGGGGGAGATCGGCCCGCACGTTCGGACAGGAGGACGGAGAGGGGGGAGGGAGGTCAAAGAGTCGGTCCTTAACTTCTGGCAGACTGCTGGCTCCAGGCTGACTCTATTTGAAGAGCAAACAATTAACAGTTTCATGTAAATCCCGCTGCGTAATGGAGGAGAGAATGACGCGTTATCTGAGAGCAGAATGACTGATCGCCCCGGGGGGCTGGGGAGGGTCTGTGTACGAGAGGGGGAGAGAGAAAGACAGTAAACCTGTAAATAACCCTAATATCAACATGCCACTTACAAACCAGAAATGCCGAGTTTGCTTTGGAAACATGCAGCGCTTGGAAGATTTACGCACCAAGGCCCCAAAGTGCATCTTTGGTATAAGATGCACTTACAAAGTTTATTTTGAACGATTTCAGAGACAAGAGCAACAGCTTCATCATTTTATTTCCTTAAAACGATACAATTAAACTAGTTTTTAATGACACTGAAGATTTCCCTTTCTATAGTGACACTTTCAGAGGCTAAAGGAAAAGTAAAGCTTGTGGGGGGCGGGGTGGGATACACGAAAGAGAAGTAATTTCGATTGAAGCTTACATGCAATCAACAATTTTTGGCGAGCAATATACATAAGGAATGGCTAATATACAAGCGTTGAAAGATTAAGAATTTGGCAATTGCAGTAATTTGAGAACCATTGCTCTCAATAGCCTTCATTTACTGAATTAGTCTCTGAAATTTGAAGGAATTGCAAAAGCTCATAATTTAAAACAGAGGAAGAGAGTAAAAGTAGCCTAAGTGAACAGGTGATTATTGATATTCCAGAGAGCAATCCATACACATGCACACCCCTCTAACAGAAGACTCTACTTTGAGGAAGTTTTACAGTTTGTAACTGGTCAGCAGTTGCAGAATTTTTAAAAAATGGATGCGTAATTGTAATGCTCTAAGAAGGCGCAACAGTCGGGGGTTGTTTTGCGCACAGTAGGGTCTCCTCGGGCATATGCAGGATGTCATTCACTGTTGAGAGACTAAGTTTCGGGAATGCATGTCTTTTGTTCAAGTTAACGTAGTGCTAATGCGTAAACTCTTGCTGCCCAGCAAGACAGTGAAAACAAGTTGGATTAGAAGAAACCCCATTGGCAAGCTGGAGACTGTTCCCTTCCCAAAGAAGCTGCTTAGCATGTGAGGAAATACGGGAGCTATTCAACACCATTTGTGGGTTTTCTGGCGCTTACAAGCTGCTAAGTGTCCTAGTTGGGTAGGACATTCACACCTTGAGCAATCATGTTCCCCCCAATTGTTGTAAACAGCTTCAATATATCTCTCAGAGTTATTTTACTCAAGTCAAGAATCAACAAAACCACACGGTACCTTTTCTACATCGGGTCACTGTGGCACTGAGCTATAAACTTTTATATCATGTTGCCTTTTTATTACACTAATTGACATATTAAGCCTGATAAGATAAAGAAATGTAACACTTGAATCAAGGATTGTGTCACTAAGATTTGTCCCCAGGAATACACAGAAACAAAAGAATTAGCACTTGTGTTGATATTTTTGTTAAGATGTCAGAGAATTTAAACCTGGCTGACCTAAATTCAGGCGGCTTAATCTACAAATAAGTGACAATTAACCTACATTTTTGGGATGCTGGGTATGAGTGCAGCAGGGCCACCTACCTGCAAAATTACATTTTAGTGCTACTGAGCTTTTTTTTTCTTTAATGTCACAAAATGGCAGCTGGTCACTCAACTGTTTAGCTTTAAATATCCACCCAGCAGATCAAAATATGGCCCCAGTTTGTGCCTCTCTTGTAAACTGAGACCTAACATAACTGGCAACGTCAAAAGCAGATGACCTTTAGTTTTTAGTTGTTTTGTGCAGAAGACCTTGGTGTTGTTTTCACTAATTCATTCCATAAATAACTTTGTGTGAGACTCTTACCACATGAATTTGCCGCTTTTGTGCTTTTTGCAGTAAAACACCAACTGTATGAACTTGTTTTCCAGGTCAGATGGCTTCTCTAACATGGTGAGCAACAAACCTCCTTCACCTGCTGCAATTTGCATTAGTGGTTTTCTTCTCTGATTGCCATGCACTATTGAATAGATAGAAAGCGTGTCCCCCTCTAGTGGTTTCACTCAAAACTCAGTGAAAAGCTTGACTCCCCCTTTCAGTGAACAAGACAGTTCTGCAGAGATGAAACAGTCACTCTCTGTTCAAAAAGTGAATTTGATGCAGTTTATTGTCAATGAGATTTTTTTTTTCTTCTTTGTGAGCTGGAGAAATTCAACATGTACAGGCAAACCCCTCGCTCATTATGCACAATGTTTGGACCTTATTTACATGCCCTCTCATAGTGAAGTGCTCAATGCAAAACTGATTTAAATACAAACTGTCAATCTATCGCTTCCTGTCTGCTGGAGTGCCAGTTAATAGGGTTTTGCCTGGATTAGCAATGAGAAGAATGGGAAACCATATGAATAGGATAGCTTTCAGGACAAGGTTGTTCACATAGGCTGATTGTGTCTGGACAAATCCCTTGTTTATAAGCTGTCCTGGGATGCATCCTGATACTGATGGAGAGGAGGAATGAAGTTAAGCCCCTCTGAGACTGAGAAGGATGAAGAAAGTGAGAGAAAGTTTTCATAGTGCTGTCACAGCTACATCACTGCAAGATTGGTTAAATAAAATGAGTGCTGACTTATTTTTCTTTGTCAAACTATTACAATATACACACAAAAAGAGTGTATGTAGGCTCCAACCTTCAGTTTGAAGGATTGGCTCACTCAAAATATTATTTAAAGAAAATGTTTTCTTTTTGTCCCCTAATGGTATCTAGCCATGCAGATATTGAGATTTAAGTCTCTGAGTCTTTTTCTACCACCACCCCACTATAACAGACATACTCAAACCATTGAAAAGTGACATTTAAAACAACCCACAGAATGGTGTGTCAAACGTTTTCACAGGGAATATTTCTGCAGTGGAAAAATGCCCAGTGAAAACTGTTTCCAGTGAAGTCTGTAATGTGTTTTTGAAAGGTCATAGTGCTGATGGATGTTTTAAACGTATTTTTAAATGCTGTGAGCACCATGAATTAAATCTTATTCATCTCCATAATATTTGAGTGGAGACAGAAATCTCAGAGGTAGATATATCAAAACTTAGGCATATAAAACCGAAACTATGTGCACAACTAGACAGTCAGATACCGCTAGAGGTACATTAGAGTATGCTTCTGTTTAACTGTCTTATTGTGTTATCATCAAAGTTAATTGTTCTTACAATGCTCTTGTACTAGCCATCTTCAGTCTTTTAAAGCTTAATATGTTTTCTTTGATTTTTGTTTTATAGCACTTGGTAACTTAGAATGCAAATATTCATATATTTTAAATGTCAGAAAAGCAGTGCATGGTATCCTGATGACAAGAGATGGCAACAGTGGCTCATGCTCCCAAGTTGTGTCCTCGTTGCATCCGCTGTGTTGGTTGGCTGGGTCACTGTAGGCGTCAGCTGAGAGTCATCATCACTGTCTGTAACTGTATTATTAGCTGATTCTGGTGCTGCTGGGAGCTTCATTTGGATTAAGCAAGCAGTCAGACAATCAGTGGGGTACAGTTGGTTGGCTTTGTTGAATTGATCTTTAATTAATGTACATTTGAAGATGCGAGTATGCATGCAAACACAGCCTTGACATTTGTTTCAATAAACAAGATTAGGGTGCTTTTGCACTATGGCATGTCACACCTACTCATTTTTACAAAGTCAGTTTGCTTTCTTTTTCCAGCATGTGAATTCAACAGAAAAACTGACGGTATAGGTCAGTGTGGTAACACATTTCCCACCAACAGTCATACAAGTACTTCAAAAAACAAAGCAGTAACAGTCAAAAGTTTGACTGCTATTTAAGTGAATGGGAAAGTGTGTCCAAAACTTTGACTGGTACTGTATAGGCTATATATTTTCACTTTGATTATAAATGTTTTTTGCAAGCTGTGAGAGCATTCAATCTATGTTTACATGATACATGAGTCATCTTTACTTAGTCTAGTAAAAATCTTAGCTCTGTGGTCATATGGCACTGAAGTATGGAAGCAAAATTTTGAGCTTGAGAGATGGTTTGTGAATGCGTAAGGAAGTTTGGCAGCTGTATTTCTACAGCTACAAAAACATTTTCACCCATGTGCAAATTATATCTTTGTGCACACAAGCACAAACTATTCATACAGCTGCAAGACTTTATGACTCATTCACAGACCATTTCACAAGCTCAAAATATTAATGACCCTTATTTGCTTCCATACAAGCACCTGCACTTATTAGTACTAGTTTAGGAATGTGGTAATCCAAGAATGAAGCATCAGTCTGATATACCACAGTTAGGCTTAATACTATCACAGCAGCTGTGACTACTGCTATATTTGCATAATATAATATCAGATCTATTATAACATTATATCTACCTTATGAGTAGATAGAATAGTACCTAAGTGGAAAAACCACAACATAAAACAGCCTGCAGACGTGCACCGCAGCTTGCAGACTCTGTCGCCCTCCAGTGGAGGCTGTCCCGCGGGAGGAGAGGGAGAGAGAGGGCGCAGGTCCGGTTGTTATGGTGAAGCATTTCCCCGGAGGGCTAGAGCGGTAGCCGGAGCTGTAGCTGGAGTTATAGCAGGGGCAGGAGCTGGACCAGGAGCTAGAACAGCAACAGGAGCAGGAGCTGATACAGTTTCACCGCCGCAAACCTGCACAGGAGCTACTACAGACAGTCAACTCAACAGGTAGGACGTCGCCACGTTTATTTCTATCATTTTACGTCGATAATGTTCACCCTGCTCGGTTTAACTCCACTTGTATCAGGTTGACTAAGTTGCCTTTGAGACGACGTACCATTTAATTCCCTAAAAACACCGGTAAGACTGAGAAGTAAGCTAACCTGAACTTAGCGTTATGTTAGCATGTCATAACGTTCAATGAAAGCTGCTCAACAGGTGTGCTTCTCTTTTTTTTTAACGAGAGTCAGTCTCATAGGATAAACTCACCGGTGTATCTGTAGCCGGTGGCGGGGATTAAGCCAGGTAGCTTAAATGAACTGTTACCTGTCAGACTAGCCACCTGTTAAGCCTGTCTGTCTGTGGACCGCTAGGTTAGCTAATCTGCTGCTTACAGGTTAAGAGCTAACGCTTCCGTTGTTTCTGTTTAAGCTTTTATTTTTAAGGTATTTTACAGTTATTATATATGAACCTGTTAAAGTCAGTAGCCACAGGGCAGTTTATCGTCAAAATTAGGCTGACATATCTATATGGCAAGTTTATAGTTCAACAGACTGTAATATGTCTCCATAATTCACCTTCAATAGGTTTAGTGTAATCCGGTACAATAGCATTGGTATGTTTATTGATATAGTTACATTAAAGGACGGGTTCACAATTTTTCAAGTCTATCTTAAAAAGGCAGTCAGGAGCCCAAGTCAATATTGAAACAGGTTTTTCTTGCCATAGTCATTCCTCCTGTTCATACATAACGTTAGAAGATCCCTTCATAATGCTCTTATTATGTAATTGATGGGGCCAAAATCCACAGTCCTCCTCCTGTGCATAAACGTATTTAAAAGTTTATCTGAAGCTGATATGAAGCTTCAGTCATCCAAATGAGTCAAATCAAGTCGACATCTTTCAATGTTACAGTCTTTTTAGTGCCAAAGTCCCTCTTTTTGTTACTATACTTCCACTATAGCTCAACAGGGAAACACTGTCTGAGGAAACACAAAGAGGGAATTTGATGCTAAAAAGACTGTAAATGTGGCAGATATCCACTTTATATGATTAACTCAGACTGCTGCAGCCTCATATAAGCTTCAGATAAACTTTTATATGCATTTTTGCATAAAATGACTGTGTGGACACACTGTGGATTTTGGCCTCTATCACTTATATTGAAAGCACATTTGAAGGGGATCTTTTAATAGCCAGTATGAGCAGGAGGAATGATCGCAGCAAGAAAAACCTCTTTTAGTGTTTATATGGGCACCAGACTGTTGTTTTAACAGACTTGAAAAATTGTGAACCTGTCCTTTAAGTAAGATGGTTGGGTTGTGAAATAAAATGTCAATACAGCCTAACACAACAATATCACAGACTGCCTGTTTCTTAATTTTCCATACAGTTAAACAACTTTCTGACAGACTTTTAAAAATACAAACATAAGCATCACATAAGCAGTTTTTACTTTGCAGGGTTATTGTATTGGATTGCATTAGATTTCATGTTTATGTGCCAACCCCTAGTATCTTCTACGGGGCTAAAACAATTAGTCAATCAAACTACTGGCCATTTGACAGACTCAGCAACAATTTTCATAAGTGATTATTTCAATCATTTATCAAGCAAAAATGCCAATCCTTCTCACTTTCCAGCTTCCCTAAAGTGAGGATTTGCTGCTTTTCTTCATCATATATGATAGTAAACTGAATATCTTTGGGATTTGCATTGATGATAGGTTAAAACAAGGAATTTGAAGATGCTATGTTGAGCTTGGGGAAATTATGATGGCATGTTATTCTATTTTCTAACATTATAGACAGTTAATTGAGAAAATAATTGTCAGATTAATCGATTTATGAAAACAATCATTAGTTGCAGCCCTAATATTCTGTTCAGATGCTTCGTCTCAAGGAGAAATAAGTATTATCATTGAGTTTTGTTTGCCTCTGTGGTTGTTTTCACTCTGATGACTGCTTACTGGAGGCCTGATTCTTTGATTAGCCAAAATGAGCTATTAGCCCCAATAAAGTCACAGTCATTTTTTTTGTTGTTGAGCCAGCCTTGCCATTCTTGCTCTCAAGAATTGCAGTGTGTGGTCTAAAGTACTTATTCAAAGGCTTTGCTGCGGTATGTACAGTCAAATATTTGCAGGTTTCACAATATATAGACCAAGATTAGCATGTAAGCTTCTTGATACACATCATGACAGGACACACACACACACACACACACGTGCATGATATGAAACATCTAGGGAGAAATCATGCAAAGGTTAGATGACATTTCAGCATTGAGCTTAGACTTTAACCCTTTGATCTTGTAAGGAGAAAGCACTTGTAGATACTGAGGCAAAGACCAGAAACCACTGTCCAAGTTGAGGTAATCATTATAGAAGGATTTCTCTGAAATCCTAATATAGTTTTTTTTTCTTTATGATAAGATAATTCCAACAGGTCAAATGACTCAAGCAGTTATTTAAAGGTCAACCTACCCCTTGTATTTACAAGGGGTTGGTTCACTGTTGCATTCCTTCTCTACTACGTATATTTCCTCTTTTTTTCCGTCTGTAACTTCTGGGTGAGGTCTGTAACTGAGGCTCTTCTTTACCATCATGTCTGTTTGTTTAGATGTGAGACATTCTGCGGACGGATGTCATACACATCGTCTCATCCTGCGGGGGCCATTTAAAGATTCTTTATCCCTGTTTTTTGCTCCACCTCTGTGCCTGCAAGACGTGACCCTACTTCCTGCTTAGGAGCAAGTCTCCTCTGTCTCCTCCCCCATCCTTCCTCCTCCTCCTCATATTCTCCTCTATCTCCTTCGCATTCTTTCCTCCACATCCTCTTGCCCTCTCATTCCATATCCTGTTCTCCAAAAAAAAAAAAAAAAGCTAAATCTTTGTCTGTTTGTGTGTATCTTCATTTCTGCCCGAATATTTCCAGATCTGCCTCAATCGTACATGCGCAATATCTTGCTCTCACTCTACTCTTGCTACTCAGTGGCATTGCTGAGATTGCTGAGTGATTATGGAGCAGCTCAAACCTTTACACATGACAGGACTTAATAAGTAGACCCGCCCCCCCTCCTCTCTTTTGCAATAATTCTCCTCCTGTCCCCCCTTCATAAATTATTTTGAAGTTGCAGATAGAGCTATTATTGTTTTCATTTCCAGTTTTTTTTTTTTGATCCTTGCAACAATAATTTACAAGAACTTGAGCTGGAGAGAACATGCTGATTATGTCAGTAAAAAAGTAACCAAATCTATTGGTACAATTAAGCTATTCTGTAGAGAGAAAACGTCTTCATATCCTTTTATTATTCTTTCATTTATCCTTACTTTTCATATTGCAGTATAACCTGCACAATTACATTTCCCACAACTCTTCACAGAATCTTTCTTCTGCAAACATACTTTGTCAGAATTGCTCCCCATCAGCTCCTTAATTTTTCAAATTTTTCAAATATGTAGCCTATTTTTCTATATAACATACAATTCAAAGAGGGACATGTTCCAGATAATTTCAGGTCTTATTTAAAACAAACTCTTAGATTCATTCTTACTTAACAGGACAATCATCTAATCTTCATCTTCCCAAACATCTGACAACTGATACAGAGGTCCAAATTTATGTTCTCATTGGGTTAAAAACAGTTAAAGGTATTTCAGGATATTCAGCAAATGTTTGGCATTTTTGCTTGAGAAATGATGTACTATTCTCAAAATAGCTGCAGGTTAATTTACTGTTGATCACCTTGCCGTTTAGTTCTAGCTGCAGAGTAACAGGAAAACAACGTTTCTGATTATTTGGCAGGCAGATTAGGTCACTTGGCATTTGTTCAAATAGTGGTCGCGATCATTCCCGACTCATCAAGCTGCATTGACTCAGCACTGTTTGTTTCAATGCACAGAAAGGTCTTACAGGTCACATCAAACAGCTCACTGGGCCGGTGGTTGTACACAACAACTGTACAATGATGACAAACCACGAGTGGAGCAGAGCAGGAGTTTAAACTGTGTTCTGTTATGTTCTTGTAAGTTCAGTCACACTTAGCTCAGGTACCACCTACTTCATGAATGTATGAGCTTCAGTGTTGTGTTTGTGTGTGTGTGTGTGTATTCATAGTAGTCTATTCATTCCAGCTGTTGAATGAAAGTTTATGTTCTTCAGCAGCTGTAGACAGCCCTTCCTGTGAAGTCATTAGGTGGAAAAAAAAAAGTCCACAAATGTCAGATTGATGCAGGGATATTTTTCTAAACACACCAAAATATTTAGTCATATTTTTCAGTGTGCATGACCTGTTCCGCCATGCCAGAGTTTGTACAATATCAGTGATTTAGCTACTACTTATTTTTCCCTCTGTCTGGGCTCTGTCTGACTCAGAGAATCACAAGGCTCTTACACAGAACTGCCACCAACAAATTCCCTATTCCCTGTTTGCGTGGGAGCTTAATTTGGCAGTGCCAAAACTAACTGAGGCTAAAGAATTGTGTGCTCATGTCTCTGCATCTGCTCTCAAATAATTTATTGAAGTACAGCGAAATTTGCCACACACAGAGACGAGAAGGTAAGATAACAAAATCATAGACTTTTGCTTTTGTTACCGTTTCTGTTCATTACTGAACTACTCTCCTTACTTTGACTTAAAGCAACCATTTGTTATCATTATATGGGCATAAAAACACAGGTAGTCGGTCAGTTAGTTTGTTAACAGTAACCCTGGTTGTATTCATGCTGAAGTTATTTCTGACTCCTCCCTTCTTTCTGTTTTTTTTGTTGAATATTTGTGACAAAAATATAGATTTACACAAGAAACTCTTGCTCTGCTTTGATTCTGAGCAGCTGACTCCAAAACCTGGTGTCTATGCTTGTCAAAATACCGCTTTTAATCATAGTTATGCTGGAAATATCTTTATACTGAGTTGTGTTGTCTACCTGTGATCACGATCAAGCTTCAGATGCGCTCAGAAATGCAATGCAGTGCTCATCAATAGACCTTTTTCACAGCAGACATTTTGACTTATTATAACAGGAAAAGCACAGTTTGACCGTTGTTTATGTGTCATTCTTGCTCTCTTGCTCCTAGTTCGCTGTTGGTGAGTGATGTAGGCTGATTAGTCCCTGACAGCATGCTGAGACTGACTGAGCTTCTAGTCTCAACTGTCCCATGCTGTGAGGATCCTAAAGCTTTTTTTTTTCTCTTTTTTTTTTTTTTTTTTTACCACAACCTGCTTTTTAGTTTGTTTGGTTGCATCCAAATGATGGCTCTCAGCCTCCCTATCCAGGAGGCTACTTTCAGACTTGTCTCCACTTTCAGGCTCTAAAACATATATTGAACTGAAAGGCTATAGTTAAGAAATTTAAAAAAAGAACGCATGGAACTCTGGACTTTCTGTGTACACCAACAAGTTTACGTTGTATGCCTTTTATTAGATGGTAACATCAGAGAGATGACAGGGAACGAGGGGGGAGAGAGATGGGGAGCGACGTGCGACAAAGATGCGCTGCCAGGATCTAACTGCAGACGTTGTGATTATGTGCCATGCGTCTTAACCTGTAGGCTACCAGAAATCGGGCACAACACCAAATAATGACTGTGTTCTTGGTGGGACATGATGCATCCTGTATGTGTGTGTACTCGGACTAGCCAGGCTCAAGAGTAAACATCATAGTGTCTGTCTGAGCTTCTGTCTCAGCTCCATTCTCCCGATACCCTGCACTAATTGGCTTTGATTGAGATTTGACTTGTCTGGCTCACTCTGCCAAGACAGCTAATCAGGAAGCACTCTTTTATTTGCCGTGAGTGAGTGTGTGTGTGTTTGTGTTTGTTTGTGCATGTAAATGTATTTTAAGTGGGAAAATGTTTGTCTTTCTGTGTCAGCCCGACTGTGTCTTTGCATATGTGTTAAAGTTGACCTGTGTGCACGGTTCATAACAGCTTTTAAATTTCATGTTATGTAATGACGAAGCCTACTACTACCACTCACCTAACCAATGACCCATCAAAATGGTCAAACCTGATCACTCGTCTAATGTACCAGCATATCAACAGGTATAATCTATTTCAGTTAGCTAACATGGCATCAGATAGGTCTACTGTGGTCCATTAAGAAACACTATAAGGAGTCTAGTGTTAATTAACCTGTTATCAGGCAGAGGCTTGAGTTCCTGATGAGATTTTTGTCAGTCAAGTGATTCTAAGTTGTTATAATTGTTTGAGAGATGATGTTTGGACTGTTTGCTGTCCTTTTAGAATATCCTGATGCATTCATTATGGGCTTGATTTTGTTTTCCCATCTTAAAAGGAATATTAAAAAGTCTTTTTTCCACCAAAACACAGTAACATTGCCATTGATATCCCTAAAAAAAGCTATAAAATCACTTTAATCTTCACAGATCCGAGGTTTAAAAGTTACAGCTAAGTGTGCAGTATAAGAGGCATAGCACATGCTAGTATCAGGCCAGCACAGATCCTCCAATTAGGTGAGCCAGTGTGTTCTGGATATGGGTGGAAACACAGTAAACCGGTTTTATTGTCATGATCACATGATATGTAATTGGTGCTAAAAGAAAAATAGACGGAGACAAAGGGACGCACATTTGTCATCTGCTTAGTCAGTGGCCACCATTTCAGTCTCCAAGCTGCTACAAGGATGTGAGTTTTTAGTGACATGATCTTGGATTCAAATTCAAAACATCTCATTCACCTCCAACAGAACATTATTGATTTCCATTGAAGGCTGTCTTCATTGTTACAATCCTCTCCAAGGTAATATTACAAATCCAAAACAGGCCGACTGTGTCAGTGTAAGGCTGTTTATGCTTACAATTCCTGCCCCTGAGATGTGCAACGTTATCACGTTGAAGCTGAAAAACACAGCTTGTTTCTTATGGCCTATTGAGCAAACTTCTGAAATGTTAATGGTCTCCAGTAAAATAACATGATAATCAGTGGAAGCATCTTGTTTGCAAGAAAATTAAATATTTGTAGAAGAATCAGTTGTGCACAAATCCACAAAAGTGCATTCAGAGCAACAGATGGATGAAGTGAATTGTAACATGCAGATGCCCCAGTCTGTCGTTTTGTTGTTCATATCAAGGCCAGTTCAAAAAAATAGTTTCATTTGTGAGCCAGACAACACAAATGTTCAAGAGTGGGATCTTTTTGATCTTCCAGATTGTGTGTATGGAATTATCCCACTAATACAGCAGGCAAGTTCCTGCAGGGATTTTCCCCGTTTCTCCAAAACTTTCACCCTTTAAAGCCCCTTAAAATGCCACAAAACATGTTGCCTTTTTTCATTCCTTAACTCTAGCTGAGAGTTGATCAAAAACAGGTTGGACTACAAACTGTATACAGCCTTGCCTCAATTGTCCCATAAGGGTTTGGCACGTAATAAGTTTGTTTCCTGTTGACCTTTTACCATGAATATGGACTTTGGATGTCATGGCTTTTTTTCTGTAAGAAGAAGACCGGTTAAAAATAGTCACCTCATGGATCACTGGATTATAAATTAACCTAATCATCCATGCCTAATCCATGTTCATGCTTGTATTGTTTGTATGAATGATCCTTGCTGTGGCCTGCCAGTCTACAGGGGAGTGTTAAGCTTTTGCCTCAATCTGAGGAAATCCTTACATTGTAGCTTGTGACAAAGGGTGAGAGGTATCCTAAAAATAGTAGGAAGGCACAGTAAAGGAACAAATGACAAAAGTTTGTCCATCCCCAAGGCAATAACTATTAAGATTGACAACATAAGAGGCCTAATGGATACTGTGATTGACTGGTCTCCATTAGAAAAATGTGAACTCCACAAGCATTTATTAATATATTACCAACATTGAGAACTGCATTATTACCAAAGGGAAAGGATAAACACCAGCCAAAGTGATGTTTCACAACCTGGCAACTCAAAAGTTGCTGTTATTAATGGCATATGACTAATTTTAAACCATTAGTACATGATTTATTAACCATTAATAAAGCCTTTAATCATATCTTATAAAACCTTTTATAAAGGGTGCCTCATTAGACTGTGGTACATATCTTATTGACTTGCAGCTCTGTTTACATCAACACCAATCCAATTATCAATCCACCAACCAGAGTTGATTAAAAGTTTGATATCCTGGTCAAACATGGATGCTAGCTGCTCTAAATATGTCTAAAAACAGACAAATAGCTAATTTCCTCAATAGATAATATCTATTGAGGAGATTATGGTATAGACTGTGGTATTTTAAAAATCAACCGTTCCACAAAAACCTAAAAAGGAGGCATATAAAACAACCAGTTGTGTTTTTTTGTTGAGAGGGAATCTTGGAAAAACTCATTAAATCAAATTTCTCAAAACATTTTAAAAGCCTTAAACCTCTTACTGTCAGTTAAATGAGATAAAAAGCTATGAGGAGCCCTGTAACTGCAACTTTGTTATTATGATTCACTGTCTGTTTCCTGTCAAACAAGCTGCTTTATGGAGAGCTCCACACACACACACCACACAACATTTCAGGCTGCTTGCTGCGGTGGTTCTGTGGCTCAGGACTACTGTCTTGTCAGTCACTCTCCCTATCTCACTGAGTGCCTTTAGTTGACCTTCCTCTCAGCGCTCACAGGCCCAAGCCTAAATAATAAATGAATAGCCTAGAAAGAGCCAAGCGTGTGTGAGCCACATAACTCGTCTGGGAAGTTAACGAAAGGTAATGAGAGCGATCCTGCTGACCGAGGCTGCCTGGATTAGAACTCGCAGTGAAACATGCCACATATCCGCTATTTAAGCACTTTTCCACAACATCCCTCTCTGAGTCTGTGCATATGCCAACGACTGTAAAGTGTGTGTCGGGCCGCAGGGTGTGTCAATCATTAATGAAAAGCGTCCCACCGTCTCAGGTTTCCTTCGGTAGAGGAGTGGGAGAGGAGGGAGTAGGGGGAAGGAGCTCAGGGGTTAAAGATAACAGGATGAGGAGAGCAGTGTGTGCATACATTGAACTGTAACACAGCACTCACATTTTTCTCTCCCTGCTTTGTTTCTTCTCTTTTCCAGCCCACAGTTGCAGACAGAAGATAATGTCACTGTAGAACGAAACGTTGAAACCCTTATGCCTAACTTCCTTCTCATGAAGACCTGCCAAAAAATGTACCAACAATGACAAGTTGACTTTGGAATAGTCTCCACTCACCACCCAGTGCTGTTTGAAAGCTGTCAGTAGGCCTTGTGTGGATTTATCAGCTACTGCCAGCATATTGTCCCTGTGGATTATCATAGACTGGCCCCTTTTTTGGATGCAAGTCTTGGACACAGTCACCACCAGTATGGAAAAGAAACTACGATGGAGTATCTAACCTGGAGAGTAGTCTGACTCTGCTTTTCTAGCTCTTTCTCTCCCCTTTCTGTGTCTTTCTCCTGCAGTGTATCATTGGCTAAGTTACCCACTAATGACATGGATGGGAGGACTGACGGTTGGTTGCAATCCACTGCTTGGATGGTTATGTTTTGGACATCTTTCTCCCACCTGGCACGATAAGAGTCTAAAAGATGGGAAAGAGACACTGCAACAATTCCATGTGTTGCTTTTTTCTGAAATCATGGAAATATTCATCACCTGATCCCACAACATAAGTTGCTTTAATTTGTCATACTTAGAGAATTTTTTCTTCTTGCTTGAATTTTTTTTTTCTTGAAAAGATGTTTTCATCTTTTTGCACAAACTGCTAAGTCCTCACGCGCTGTCCCACAGGCCCTAAATAGGCCTGACAGGAGGGCCTATTTAAGGGGCACAAGGGAGGCATATGAGAGCTTAATAAGTCTGAAGCTTGGATTTAAAATCCTCCTGGACTAAGGGAAACATAGTGTTTTGGTGGCATGGCAGCAGAGCACGGCGAGCTGCTGGCTGAGATGTCCACTATTGGGCGCTTGAGTGCCACTGAACGCCTGAAGCATGCCCAGAAGCGGCGGGCGCAGCAGCTGAAGGCTTGGGCACAGATGGAGAAGGATGCCGCACGAGGAGGAAAGGCCAAAGCAGATAAGAAGAAGGGGCGCACCAAAAAAGTGACATTCCCCAACACCGTCACCCTGCTAGATGCAGCTGCACGCAATGATGTGGATGAGGGTAGGTACAAACATGCTTACAGTGGATATATACACGCATACACTCAGAACAGACATGTTATAGACCAATCAAATTCCCATAACGTGAAAGCGGCCCTACCCTTGAACATCAGGGGATACTATGACGTCTGCAATTGTCTTGTTTGTTTCTTATAAGACATGCTGTTGGCCTCTCCAAAGACAGCATCGTGCTCTGTAAAACCCACGATTCAGAGGAAGTGATTCATGCATAATTTATTCTGGATACGTCACACGAACTAGCCAGGCATTTTGTTTTCAATGACTTTATTGTAAGCCACAGGGTCAAGGCTAAGTATAGTGGCAGATATTTTAAGTTCATTGTTAACTTACACACAGACCCACTGAACGGGTATCATTTTCTTACATCTATTTAGGGAAACAGATTTCTGCAATGTGTTGTAATGTTTATGTGGAAAAGACATAGTCATAATGCTGTGTGTCTATCTGCGTATGTTTGTGCTCCTTCTAGTGAGGGAGCTGCTAAACAATGGTGTCAACCCAGATCTGGTCAACGAGGATGGACTGACAGCCCTCCATCAGGTACACACATACATCTAGTTATGGGAGTTGCAGTGACATTTCAAACCTGGAATGTACAACCAAGCCACTGACAGGCTGACGGGGAAATCAGACTGGTTAACAAAGAATTGTGCTCCACCTAATTATTTATATTCATAAATTCCTAGCACTTCACTCACAGCATGCCACAAAAATAGAATCAGTTGTCCAAATATAATGAATTCAGTGCTCGAACTTCCACATCTAGCAATATGCAAAATATCCACCAACATCTTCAAAACAAACCCTCCAGGTAATCCGCATACTATAGATACACTCCTGTCAGCATTTAGGCCATTTAAATGTCTTTCATGTACACATGCACGGGTTCTCTCTCTCATTCCTGCACCAGATTATATAAGCAGTCTTGCAATAAATGAGATGAGGTTACTCTACATAGTTTTACGCTAACAGTTTGCGACTGCCCTTAACAAGTCAAGTCACCTTTTGTGCAGTGTGTGTGTGTGTGTGTTTATGTTGTGTGTGGTCACAGCTTTGAGCTCACTAAGTACTGTTTGCCTTTATTTTGTCTAACTCTTAACTTATCATCAGTCCGTTTACATGAACACACTGATTCATTCCCACAGTTTTAGTTAGAGGGTCCGAATTTGGAAGAAGTGAGGGCAGCTTGCTCAAGCCTACATTCCTCTCCCAAACACTTTTAGAGGGAATACATCATAAGATTCCTGTGTTTTATATGACGAGACCTTGAAACCCACAAACCCAAAACTACCCTGCAACCTTTATAATTCACGCAGGCACTTTTTCCCACTGTTCCTGTGTTCTGTGTATTTGGTTTTTATAAGTTAGCAACACAAACACACTCCTATAAACTAATCAAAGTAGTACTTGTGAACACAGAGACTCTTTATAGAAGCAGTTAACTGTGCTCTTCCCCTTGGAAAACTCGATGTTTACACAGCAAAGGGCTGGGCCATGCATGCATTTTTTTTCTATTACATGAGTCAGTGTATTAGTGTCCATAAATAATCATGCATGGTTTTATCCATTTCACTTAGTGCTTGTTTACCTGCAGTATGTTCTATGCCTGTTATGTGTTCTGTCTGTACTTTTCCTCACATGTGTGTATATATAAATGTACATTTTCACACATATCTACATTTGCCCTGTCTTGCCAGTGCTGCATTGATGACTTTGTGGAGATAGTGCAGTGCCTGCTGGACGCTGGAGCTTGTGTGAACGCCTGTGATAGTGAGCTGTGGACACCGCTGCACGCTGCTGCCACCTGTGGACACACCGGACTCGTGCAGCTCCTGATTCAGGCGTGAGTTTGACCATGAATTTCATAACTTTACTGTTTTATGAATCCTTTCTCCTCCGTCATAGCACTAAGCACATCAGGGTGTAGAAATTCATAAGCTGATATTCAGATAAATATTTCTACATTCTTTCATTCAGGCAGAATGGGTATCATTCTCTAGATCTAAGAGCTGTCCTGGCGAGAGTATCTTGTTTACATAAACAATGCAAATATGGATGCAGTTTGACTCTCTAAACACTTTGCAAGTGTATAATTATTCTTGAGTCAGGGAGTGTCACTGTGTCCTACTCTAATCCAGTTGCATATGACTGTTTGCGTGCTTCTGCTTGTGTTTGTGTGTTTGTTTGGATGCTTCTAGTGGGGCTAACCTGCTGGCTGTCAATGCGGATGGCAACATGCCCTATGACCTCTGTGAGGACGAGGCCACCCTTGAGCTGCTGGAGATGGTTATGGCTGAACAGGGTCAGTGAGTTGAGTCAAATGGAAACCATCACTGTCATTTTTGTAGCTTATTTTGTAGCATTTCCTTGAAAGTTACGCAATCTCACTGTCACAATGTAAAGCAGTGTTTAATAGACCACAGATGGAACAATTGTGTGTGAAGGAAAAATTATATGTATTTTATGAAAAGTAAAAACTTAGCACAGACTAATGGGACCAGTCCCAAACCAAAATTTTAAAACTGGCAGCACACTCAGACTATTATTAACTGTGTGTTTTGCTACCATTGGTCCTGTCCCTGTGTGTGTGTGTGTGCGTGTGTGTGTGTGTGTGTGTGTGTGTGTGTGTGTGTGTGTGTGTGTGTGTTTGTGTGTGTGTGTGTGTGGGTAGGGATAACTCAGGACCGTATAGATGAATGCCGAGGGGCTAAAGAGATGGGCATGCTGGCTGACATCCAGGCTCTGGTTCAGAGTGGAGCGGACTTAAACGCTCAGGATGATAATGGAGCAACACTGGTGAGACAGAGTGACACGTGTAGATAAAAATTTTGGGGAAGGAAAACACAAATCCTTAGTTTTGGAAATTGCAAGTATTACACTCACCTGTCTTTTTAAATCCAAACTTTTAACCCGTTAAACCTGATAAAACTATATCAAACCTAGGTAATATAAATACTTAGTGTGTTCTTTGTTGAATTTTTCTTCTAGCTCCATATAGCGTCTGCTAATGGCTACATGTCTGTGGCAGAGCTGCTGCTAGAGCACAGGGCTAAGGTGGAGGTGAAGGATTGTGATGGCTGGACGCCGCTACACGCTGCCTCCTGCTGGGGACAAGTCAGTGCTGCGGTCATATCAAAAAATAAAACCATGTCTTCTTTCTTAACTTGGCAATTAACAGCATTTATATTTGTGTCATAGATCCAAATGGTGGAACTGCTGGTGGCACACGGAGCCAGTCTAAACACAAAGTCTGTCCTGGAGGAGACACCTCTGGGTAGGACCTCAAAGCGTTTTTGGTGTTAAACTGTATTTCAACAAAGCAGAATACATTGTACATAGTAGCAGCCTCTGATCCAGAACCACTTCTTGTCAGCCTCTTTCCTTTTATACCTCACAATGTCTTAATTTTTGTGCTGTGGCCTTTTCAGATGTGTGTATGGATGAGGAGGTGAGAGCCAAACTGATGGAGCTGAAGCACAAACACGATGCCATCATGAAGAGCCAGGACCGGCAGAAGGGCACACTGCAAAGACGAGCCTCCAGTACTGGAAGCAGAGGGTAAGAGGGGATATTGAGTCTGGATACAGAGAGCTCAAGGGAGTAAAAAGTGCACATGACATTGGAACAGTGTAGTGCTTTACTGTTCCCTTCTCCCTTGTTTATACAGTAAAGTGGTGCGTCGTGTCAGTGTGAACGAGCGCTCCAGTTTGTACCGGCGGGAGCACCACAAAGAGGCCATGGTGTGGCAGGAGCGCGGCCGGCAGCCAGAGCCACAGGATGATGATGAGGACAGACAAACAGACAATGAGCTGAACCAGCATGCCACCATGGTGAGTGAGCACAGTTTTTCTTTTTTTTTTTTTACTTTTCTTATTACTGTTGTTGTCACATTTACAAAGAGTTGAAGCTGATTTAAATACATGTTTTGTTGAATGTTCTCCTTGTGTTTCAGGCTGCTGGAGCGTCGTCACGTTTAGAGGAAATGGAGTCTGCGGACAGGAAAATCGTGTCCAGCCTCGGGAATGGAGGGAGCTCTGTTTCTCTGGCCTCCTCTGTGCCTGGAGAGCTGTGGAGCGGTGGAGGTCGCATGGAGCGCAGCGCCTCCTACCAGCTCAGCTCTGCATCCGGAGTGGGATCAGCATCTGGGTCTGCAGAGGGTGAAGGGTCAAACAGTATGACTCGAGAGAAATCGCACCACACGCTGGCTGACCTGAAACGCCAGCGGGCAGCTGCCAAGCTCAACAAGTACCCAGCACCTCCACCACCTTTGCCCACTCCCTTAGAGGAGGAGCCTCCTGTTGCAGAAGCTGAGGTGATGACTTCTCAGGCCCAGCAGGAGCTCCAAGGGACACCCAGCACAGAGCAGGTGGCCTCCCCCAGCCAGGTGTACTTCACCCCAGCCAGCGGAGATCCTCCGCTACTGAAACTTCGAGCCCCTGAAGAGGACCAGTCAAACAACAAGGAGCCCTGCTGTGGACTCATGTAGACAGCCTCACACACACGCGCACACACACATTGCCTATAGAGTACAGAAGCTGTGCATGTTACACTCTGAAGTGGCAAAAACATTTCAAAACAGACATGCTTGAAATTAAGATTTTTGTTCCCAAGTTAAGGCCACATGCCAATGAGGGTTTGATCTGCACTGCATTTCAGAGATATTTGTGCTCCCCTTGTTTATCTTTTTTTTTTTTTTTTTTTAAGCAATATGATTCATGTTTTACACAAAAGTCCCAGCATTCCCAGTTGCACCCTCTTAATTACAGGCTGCATTAACTGATGGACATCAGGTGTCCATCTAGTGACTGAGAGAAGAACTACAGGTTCCAGTGTCTGCTGTCTCTATGCTCATTAGTTCATCCATTACTTCACTATACAAATAGATTGATGTTTGATTGAAAAGCCTTAGAATCATGTGAAAGTTGAAATATTTATGTAAAGCTGAATTAAATGAAGTTGCATCTCAAGATTTATTTTAAATTAAGAATGAGTGAATGAGGTTTAAGTTCTGTTTTCTTTGGTGAATGACTGATTTGAAGGTACATTATCTATTCTTGCACATATTCACTTGCATTTATTATAAGAAAAAGATGTTTGGGAGATTGCTTGGTCATGATAGTTTCAGTACAGCTACTCTGAATTAACATTTACACCAAGTAAACAAGGACTGTTTCCTTGCTTCTTCTTTTTTTGTTTTCTCTTGGACTGAAAATACACTGAATTGTTTTCTTTGGTCACTTTTACAGCGCACAAAAAGCCTACATGTCAATATCTGAAATGGTGCAATTTGTAAATTGAGTGTTTCTTTTGAAAACAGTGTCAGTTAATTTATAATTAAATCCACAGATAATTTACTCAGCCCATCATTATCACTGCTAGATTTCTATTTTGCTGTCAATATTTCTATTTTTCTACCCTCTGAATACAATCATGTTATTTATTCTATCTGATTCTGAATGTGGCTCATGGTGTACAGTTCTTGTACCATTTTTTTTTTTGAAAGATAAATATAATTCTATGAAGAATTTCAGTAGGTGTGAGGGCAAGATATTTTGAACTATCAAAGAGACTATATAAAGTTTTATTGTCAAACTAGTTAACTTTTCATATGATGATTTATCAGAGGTTGGTGCCTTTTATTAGGTGGCAGATTTAATTTAGGTTTGCAATGCTTGCACAAAGTCCCATGTGTAAATTTGGTGAGCTGTGGGATAAAATGATCAGATGTGGACTCCAGCTGTCAATGCACTCCATTTCTTTATTGCATTTCAGTTTTGTTAGTGATTTTTACTGTGCCCTGTTTAGACAAGACAAAAAAAAGCTTTGTTTTCAGAAATGATTTTTGTATTTTTTTTTTTTTTTTAATGCAAGTGGTCTTATTTAATGGATGTGGAAATTGTGACTGGTTATGTCTGATTATTTTTTTTGAAGGATGGAATCAGATAAACGTGTTTGAAATGAAGCACCGTATTGCAACTTAAGTTTTTGGGGCTTTTTCTACATTTGAGTCAAAACAAATAAGACAGGGTTAAGTGATGGCCTCATGGTTAGAGAAGGGAGTTTGTAACCAAGTTGTTAACCCTTTTAAATCCCTTGATCGACTGTTTTAGCCCTGCCTTGTTTACATTGAGGATGTCTTCCCCTTGTGGTAAAATGTAGCAGTTGCACATTTCACCAATGCCATTTCTCTTACATCTTACATAATGCTCACTCACTTTGAGCGCATGATGTAAGATGTATATGTCACAGTCTGTTCTGATCCACCTGTCACTGCAGCACATAAAACACATAATATACACTCCGCTACACTTAAGATGCACTGTAGAACTCTTTTGTTGTCGCCTGTTGATTATGACGACACAAGTCGCAGCTTTACCTTTTAAAAACTTGTTGTAGCATGTTTTTCACTCACAAGAATTCCTGCCCTACTTCTGTCTACCTACATCACAAACATGCATGCACACATGGATCTTAACTCTTTCCAGGATATGTATGCGGCCTTGGCAACAGTTGCGCATGGGCTGTGTTAAAAATGGAACCCACTTAAGTCCAGATATGTTTTGACTGTGAGCCAAGGCTACTGAGCTTCAAGTTGGACCTGTAAATCTTCAAATCCTCATATTTTAGCCATTTTAAAAGTATTATTAATTACATAATGTTGATCTGTCATTTAAAATTAGATATACATAGGCTAAGTGGAACAGACTGTCGTGTGGTGCTGCCAAAATATGCACAGCACGACACACAAAAGTCACCAGGGCATCACATGCGTGTACATGAACCGTTTTAGTTTGGGATATCAAATTTCTTTCCCAAGCCCCCTCCAATACATCCGGGAGGTTTCACTGTCTCACACTGGGTACTTTTCACACACAGTTATCTACAATATTTCTGTCTCTGACCTGTCCAAACAAAAGATATGCATTTATGCATATCATTGAAGTCATGCCCTCCTATCATCCTGTCCCTCTGCATTCTTGACTCGATAGGTGGCTCTTCTGAGGCAATGTCATTCCCTTTTGCGGTTCCCGGATAAAGGTTCAACATTGTTTTTAGGCCAGAGGCGGGTGTGATGTTGGCTTACAGTAACACTGTCATGTAATGTTTTGCCTGGTTTAATAAAGACCTGAGAGGTGCTGTGAACCATGTAACAGGTTAGGAAATGCTGAGATTTGAGGTTTCAAGGATCATTTATTTACTAAGTATAGAAAAACAAGGAATTTGCCTTGGTTCAGCTTTCAAAACACACAAAGACACTTATATTCAGTAAAAAAATCTAACACATATAACAGACACTGTTACGCTGGGTGTGTTCAATAAAAAATCTTAACAATAATGTAAAACAATGACACTTATACTGGGTGGAAGGGGTAGGGGTGGGGTGTTTAAAGTGGCAGGAGCAGATAGCAGCAGGTCTGTGGGCTGAGGGGGGATTTGGGCTTAGGAGATAGTGAGTTTTATGGTGCAGGGCTGTTCTTGTCTCTGGCCTGTGATTAACTGCTGATCTCTGGCTGCCCCACCCCACACCTTTGCTCCCAAACTGTTTGAACTTTAGCCCTAATCCTAGCCACAGAGATCAGCCTACAGGAAACAGTATTTGGAAACACTTGACACAAGACATGTAATAATGGGTGTGAACAATGGTTAGTCTATTTTTGTCAACTTCATTTTATTAACATTGCGACAAAATGAAGAGAAAATGTACACTAACACTTGCAATTGAAGAGTCTTTCTGAAAAATATCTTTGTTCATAATGCAGGGTGCATGATAGGTTAAAGGATCCTTGACAAAACAACATGCAGCCCCAAGATTCATTGCACCAAAGCAGTGCAGAGGTCTGGTTTAAGATAGATGCGCTCATTTCACAGTGGCAATGACAGAGCCTTCAATGTAAAGGTCCTCAACGTTCATATTAATGAGAAATTCATTATTATAGACAACCTGAGATCCCAAAACAACAAGTAAGTATCATTGTTCAGAACACTAGTGCTGGAGAGTAACTAAATAAATGTACTCAGTTACTGCACAGTTTTGACATATTTAAAAGTGTTTCAGTTTCATTCTACTTGATTCTTTTAGCCCACTACATTTCAAGAGAAAATATTGTACTTTTTACTCCATTATATTTATTTGACTGCTATAGCAACTTGTTACTTTTCAAATTTAAGTTTTTATCCAAAACATGATTATTTTATAAAATATGATTTATTATTATAGATTAAACTACCCACCAGTATGTAAAGTAGTTAAAATTAGCTACCATGACCAGTTGCAGCTTTAAAATGTTGCTCACAAATTAATGCATCAATGAGAATAATCCAATAATATACAATGTCTGATAATAATAACATTTTAATGTGGCTGGATTAACCTGTCTGGGGACCCTGGGGCAAAAAGTTGCTGTCGGGCCCCAAAAACACAACATAATACTTTACTGATAATACTTCTAGCTTTAAAACTTCTCTAATCAATACTTTAATATTAAAGATCCCTTCCAGACATGTTTTAAGATATATATAAAATACTCTAATTTGAATAATAATTTGTGTCTGAAATGGTTTTTCCACAAATGAAGTTCAATTACCATGTTAAAATCCTTAAAATTACTTCTACTCTACATCTCCCTCCATTAAAAAATCCAGAATCTATGAATATGCAAATATATTTCATTTCAGAAATTTAACTGCTGGACACAAGATGTCTCCTACTTCACTGTAAAGTCCATTTTCAGTGTTTGTGCGCTGGAGGCTTCTACTTTCCACATCACACTCATGTAAGTCGCACACGGGACCAGGAATGGCTTCTGCACTAGTTGTTATGTCACAAATCAGGCTGGTAGACCCACCTTTTCAAACTGGTTTTTCAATGAGCTCAGAGAAATTTTCCATTTGCCACATGCATCATTCTGCACAGTGAAGCTCAAATATCTAACTGTAGGAACAAGAAGAAAAATATATTTTTGAGTGGAGGGGGACTTTAACAGTTGATTAAAGCTGGAGTGCAGGACTTTTGTCTCACTCTTCTGGCAACCAACGCATTTCAGCTTATGACTCTGATGAGGACCACAAGCTGAAACGCATTGGTCTAAGAATAAAGTTGTTCTATATACTATAAGTGTTGCTGGAGTCTTGACCTCTCTAGTGAGAGTAATTACAAAAACACTGTCAACACGTGCCTCCGTCATAGGCTCCTCCACAGCCTCCTCTGTTGCTACCGCAATTGTTGTGGCTGTAAAATGGAGGATAAATTGTTTTGAGTGTCACACAGCTCCTGCAAAATGACTCATTTTACTATCAGAATTTGATCTATTTGGTCTGATAACATTTGGAAAGTCTACAAGAGCTGCATGATTAAATTATTTTATCCCTATTCAAGTCAGCAAAGAACTAGCTGGCAGTTAGTGGGCTAGGCTGCCAGAAGTCTCTAGTGCGCATTATCTTCCTTCCTTCACGCGTTGTATGCATTTATCTGGCCAGCGCGGGAATGTCAAACCCGATACCAGATTAAATACTCTGCTATACTGTAAAATAGACCTACAGAGAGATTTACCTGGTGGTAATAGGCTTAATCGGCATTGTGTGAACTCCTTTGGCAATTTGAATGTAATGGACATTCATTTATATGTAAAAGTTCCCCACTGCAGGTTTAAATTAGTATTTGTTCTGAGAAACAAGTCAATAGTAGTGTTAAATTCAAAAATTATCATCAGACTCAGTTCTTTGATTTGGTTTTGAGAGCCCAAACTTTTCAGCACAGCTTGATTTCACTCCTACTACTATTTCCAGTGAAAAACCTGTCTCTTAACTCCACTGCGCACATACTGACGAGCAGACAAGGTGGTGCATTTTAGTAACCAAATATTTCCCTCAGGAGTTGGGAGAGAGCTAAAAGGGGAGTGAATATTTGGACATTTCGAAATTTAGGTTTCTTTTTTTAATGTGGCAGTGTTATTCTTTTGTTATTTTGGTACTGTTATGTTCACTGATGATTGAAAGTTGCCTCTGAAATTTTAAAGTGTTGCAAAAGTTGTTTTTTTCTCGTGCACAGTGAAGCTCAAATATCTAACTGTAGGAACAAGAAGAAAAATATATTTTTGAGTGGAGGGGGACTTTAACAGTTGATTAAAGCTGGAGTGCAGGACTTTTGTCTCACTCTTCTGGCAACCAACGCATTTCAGCTTATGACCCTGATGAAGACCGCAAGCTGAAACGCATTGATCTAAGAATAAAGTTGTTCTATATACTATAAGTGTTGCTGGAGTCTTGACCTCTCTAGTGAGAGTAATTACAAAAACACTGTCAACACGTGCCTCCGTCATAGGCTCCTCCACAGCTTCCTCTATTGCTACCGCTACTGTTGCGGCTGTAAAATGGAGGATAAATTGTTTTGAGTGTCACACAGCTCCTGCAAAATGACTCATTTCACTATCAGAATTTGATCTATTCGGTCTGATAACATTTGGAAAGTCTACAAGAGCTGCATGATTAAATTATTTTATCCCTATTCAGGTCAGCAAAGAGCTAGCTAGCAGTTAGTGGGCTAGGCTGCCAGAAGTCTCTAGTGCGCATTATCTTCCTTCCCTCACGCGTTGTATGCATTTATCTGGCCAGCGCGGGAATGTCAAACCCGATACCAGATTAAATACTCTGCTATACTGTAAAATAGACCTACAGAGAGATTTACCTGGTGGTAATAGGCTTAATCGGCATTGTGTGAACTCCTTTGGCAATTTGAATGTAATGGACATTCATTTATATGTAAAAGTTCCCCACTGCAGGTTTAAATTAGTATTTGTACTGAGAAACAAGTCAATAATAGTGTCAAATTCAAAAAAATATCATCAGACTCAGGTCTTTGATTTGGTTTTGAGAGCCCAAACTTTTCAGCACAGCTTGATTTTACTCCTACTACTATTTCCAGTGAAAAACCTGTCTCTTAACTCCACTGCGCACATACTGACCAGCAGACAAAGTGGTGCATTTTAGTAACCGAATATTTCCCTCAGGAGTTGGGAGAGAGCTAAAAGGGGAGTGAATATTTGGACATTTCGAAATTTAGGTTTCTTTTTTAATGTGGCAGTGTTATTCTTTTGTTATTTTGGTCCTGTTATGTTCACTGATGATCGAAAGTTGCCTCTGAAACTTTGAAAAAGTGTTGCAAAAGTTGTTGTTTTTTTCTCGTGCTGTACGCGAAGAGCCCTTGAAATGTAAACGTTTTCTCCGACAGCACGTGAAGGGATCATCTGGCAGGCTGAAAGCCAGTGAAGAAATCCAGCCAACCGCGTGCAGAGACGGGCGAAGGCGTGTCGGTCGGGTGGGAATATGAACCGATAATAACACCGAGAGGCTCAACTGTCAGTCAGAGCTAAGAGGAGCGGGAGGGAAGGAAAGCACACACGAGGTTCAGCGGACAACTGGTAGCTAACAGCCGACACACTTTATCTGTTCACGCACGTTTGTAGCGACAGTTTTCTGTCAGTTCTTGATGTTTCTCACTCTCTTTCATGTTTCTGTTCACAGTGAGACAATGTCCCAGCAGTCAGTGAACGGGGTCCAGTCCCGGGGCAAGGTGCTGACTTTGGACAGCATGAACCCCAATGTGAGGCGGGTCGAGTACGCGGTTCGTGGTCCCATAGTCCAGCGGGCGATGCAGATAGAGAAGGAGCTGAAAGAGGTAAAAAGTCAAGTGTGGGGGCTACGACACGCGCGTGCCACGGCGCACGCGAACCGGAGTAAAACTTTGAGAATGCACGAGGAAAATCAGAAAAATAAATATGAAAAAAGCGAATATTACATTTGTACCGTTGTGGCACTCTGAAGGGAGTTAGGTAAACTTATGTAAGGCGCTCATATGTTTATTTAAATCACATGGTATCACCATTCATACAGACGTTTTATGGGGACCCTGGTTGTTTTTATTCTTAAAGCGCCCCTTCACTCAAAAACATGTTTTGCTTCTTGTTGCATGTTTGAGCTTCACTGCGCAGAATGATTTATGTACAGTTTGACACTAGAAGGCTGTTTTCACATTCATCTGCTGAAGGTGGAAAGTTTCTCTGAGCTCATTGAGAATCTAATTTTAATGGGTGGGCCTATCAGCATGATGTGACATCACAAATAGTTTGGATGCAGATCCTGGTCCGGTATTCAATTTACACAAGTGTGATGTGGAAACTTGAAGCCTCCAGTACACAAACACTGAGAATGGACTTTACAGTGAAGCAGGAGACATTTTGTAACCAGCAGGAAAACATTAGAAATTAAATATATTTGCATATTCATAGGAATTTTTAATGAGGGAGAGGGAGTAGATGTAATTTTTAAGGATTTTAACAAGATATTTAAACTTTAAAAGACAGAGACCAAATATTATTTAAAGTAGGGTGTTTTATATACATCTTAAAACATGTCTGGACGGGATCTTTAAGGATAAAAGCAGATGTAGAGTAAATACAAAATTAAAATTGTGAATTATTGGTAGGGGAAGAGAGGATGACTGAATGATTTGCGCAACTGTTGAACCGCCTCAACAGCTGGAAGTTAACTTCAGCCAGATACTGATTCCTGTAAACCGGTAATTTTGTCTTTTTTCTTTCAAAGACATTTTGGAAATTCATTTAAAAAAAACCCAAAAAAAACACTTCTGCTTAGAAAGTATCGAAAGTGCCTCTCGGTGGCTTTTGGCACCCACAGACCCAGCTGATGTGAACAATGAGCAAAAAAAGTTTTTCCCTGCTCTGTTTCCTCAAGATATGATTAAAACTGAGAGAGATAGGAAAGAGAAGTATGTAACACTGATGATGCTTGCGTTGGACTGTTTTTGCTGACTGGCAGAGAGAGCGGAGGCAGGACATAGTAGGTCAGCTTTTAAAAGTCCCTGCATAACTGTTATGTTATGCTCCTACACTGCCATGCTAAACAACTCGTGTTACATTCTCTTTTGGTAATATTGATCCACAGTGCTTTTTCTACGGAAGGGCAAGCAGGTTGAACAGGGTGTCTTTTAAAAGCTGTAACGCAACCCTCTCTGCAGTTATGTCCTCTTCACCAGACACAGTAATGACGGGGGCGCCTCTCAATGGCTTTGAGTACATTTCGCTCTCTCCTCTAGCCTGAGGTGTCTGCAGGATCTAGAGTAAAGGATGTGTATATCTTAGAGAGTTATTACATAAGAAGTGAGGGTACATTCTCTATCCTCTTTTGTCTCTCTTGAGTTTGCCCACCTCCCTCCTCCCCACAGGGGAGAGAGTTCAATGGACTAAGCTGCAGCTGTGAGGCCCTGCAGCGTCAGAGGCCTTTCTCTTACAAGCAGCTCCAGTTTTGCTGAAAGTGATAGAATTCTTGGTAGTCCACTTTCCTTTTCCTCCACTTATATAAGGAAAACCAAAAACAAACCGAATGCTTCATGTTCTACTAGAATAACTTAACTTATTTGTTTCAACGCCATAAAATTTTTTATTTGGGAATTATACAGGTTTATGTTACAAAGGTCAAATCTAAACTCCACAAGAGTCATTTCCAACACACACATTAGTCTAGAAAAAAACCTGCTTATTCAGGATATGCTAATAGTGTGTTAGGTCAATATGAGTTGCATGGAATAGTGTGTCAACTAACAGTGTGAACAGTTTTTCCTGAGAAAACAGAAGAAAGCTAGAAAACGGGTAACTTTTTTTTTACATTTTTGATTTTCTCTTTTAAATTTTGCATCACTGTTTTCAACAATGTAAATATCTGAAATATCAAATCCTGGAGTTTTTCTGAGAGGTCAGGAGGGTGTGTGTTGCTGCGGTTGCCTAGTCGTCTGAGAGAGTGCTTCCTGTCAGATCTGTGACTGGAACACGTTTACTGACAGCTCAGCAGATTTTATGGAAGTGTGTGTTTGTGTGTGTCTTTGTGTGTGTGTGTTTGTGCATGTGTGCGCTGGTGTGCTGATGACCCTTATAAATCCTTAGCCAGACATCTGGCATGACAGTGCCTGCACTGCTGTAAGCTAATTCGGGGCTTGGATCTCAGCCGCTGGCGAGTCTGCATTGTTTGTGACAGTGGAGTGGTGACAATGGAGCAGGAGAATAGAAAAAGAACTGAGATTTTATTGAGTTATGAGTCACACAAATATCATATATCCACTCTGTTATTTTTTATCTATTTCTTTTATTCCCTTTATCTGTGATCTTTTTCTTTAGAATGAATTTTGAGGGTTAGTTTCATCTCAGTTGGCACCTTCATAGACATAATATTGAGTCGGTTAAATCACATGAGCAAAGCAGCAATGGTTATTTTTCAATTTGCATCAGTTAGAGCTTGAATACGAATAGCTGCCATTACTCCAGCATGACTGAATACTTTTGGAAGGATGACCGTTTCAGATTAAATCATAAGACTAAAGTGAAACGTGAATTCCGGACGGTTGTCAGGTCCGGCTCTATTCAGCCTGAGTAGCTACAGGGTTTCCTGGCCTAGTTCACAGGTCCGGGGCTGTGTAATCAGTGCCTGGTGCTGACTGAGCAGGAGAACTTTAGGCTGAGCAGGGAACGGGCTGGCTCCTCTTTTACCCGGAGAACAGCAGCCTCTTTGTTGCTTGAGGTCAAGCTGGGAAGAGGACTAAAACTGAAACGTGATGCTTTCAGTTATTTAGATTTCAAACAAGCTCGTATCGGACTTAACTCTAACCGACTCTAACGCAAAGAACCTTATAGGCCTTGCTCTTGCAGTCGTGCAAGGACACATGATAATAAATGATAATCTTGGCTCAGTCAAAAGGAAAGTTCTCCCTTTGCCCTTGGAGGCCTTTGGTCTGGTATTTTATCATGTGTGACATGCTGAATCATGACACGATCATTTAAACAGCATATTTAGATAACATTGCGTTGTTATATGGCAGTCTTGTTTAACTGGACATGCCTTGGGGTGAATTTGGAAAGCAAACCAACCATGTTTTTTTTGGTTTGAGCTTTTTCTAGTGTCCTCGCCTCTCCAGAATGATATGAAAGACAAGAGCGTTATGTTGTTATTATTGGCTGGCAGTGAACTAGCATGAGACAGTGCAGTGTTACAGCTATATTCCACTTATATGTATTAAGGGAAATGTCATAAATTAGGTATAAATGTAAATGTAGGTTCTGGTGACTACAGTTCTGTTTTAATGAGAGCAGGTCTTGAACATCAAGATGACTGTTGAGCTTTCAGGAGGTGTAACTCCATAAAATTGTTTGCTAACCAGCCATGACCTGCCTGTACTCGCCCATACTCAAACACCTGGTGCAGTTTTAGGGATAGTTACATCATATTACAACACAACAAAAAAGTTCACAAGATTGCTTTAGTAATCAGAAACATTATTTGCAGTGTCAGTACCTGAACTGCAAATGAATTACATACTTGAATGGCTTTAGTTAAGTCAGGGATTAAACTTCCTCATACAGCAAGTGAAGTGTCCTCTACATGCAGCAATTAAAGCAGCTGTGTAATAACCTCAGTTTTATCAGTAAGTGTATCTGTACAGTACAATTAAATGATAAGAGTATTAGGGTAATTTAATATGTGTTTAATTTCACATCCACATTCAGTAAAATGTAATGACTGTTTAAGTTGATGTTTCCATAAAGAGGAAGCAAATCCTTTTATGATTACTATAATATCTCTTTAAACCATGTTGGTCAACCCTGACTTGAAGTAACAGGGGACGTCAATTGTCACATTACCTCATGTGATTAACAGTAACAGGTGCAGCATGTTGTACACAGCAAACAGACATGCAGGCACCAAACCAGAACTCTACGAGATCTAATTAGGCAAGAGATGAAGATGAAGGACTTGCTGATTCAATGGAGATCAATAGTGAGTGGATAGAAGGAGCAAATAGTTTAGATGCGGAGAGGAATACGATGAAAAAGGCTCAAGCTTGTCATGTGATGTGATTAAACCAGTAATTCTTGAGTATCTCCCCCCAACCCAACCACAAACAGTGAGGGTTTGTGTCTCTGTGAGCCCCAACAGCATCGTTCCTGCTCAGACCGGCATTTCCTGCACCACAGGCCCCGTGCCAACCCGACTCTGTGCCAGGGTCTTTGTAAAAACAAAAGGGTGCTAATGAGAGAAGATGTATGTGTGGGTGTTGAGGGGACCGAAGGGTACGTCTGTGAGATGCATACAAGTGCCTCTGATTTGATTTACATGCTGAACCATCAGGTGGTAACAATTAGAGGGGTTGGAGCTGCAGTGTAGTTGTTGATCCTCTATCTCCGTTTGTCTTGTGGAAATGGCAAAAAGCAAGAAAACGCACCAATCTATTTATAGGAAGATTCAGCACAGAAAGGCTGTAAGTGGGAATTTTGAAGCTTTACATTGCCAAGTGTTCCCACTTTGATAGCCTTCAAGACTGGAAACACAGGTGTTGGTAGAATTTTTGAGGCATGAAGCCAATATAAATAAATCAAATTTGTTGCCTGGGTTTAATAATGTAAACCAGCTGTGCAGAAATTAATGTTATATTCATGCACCACTTATACATATGTATGTCTACACTTCTCCAAATGATTTGAGAACCATGTTCATTTCAATTATAGTTGCAAATCTTTCATGAAGCGACAGAAAAAGAGAGAGAAAAAGACGCCTAACTTTTGGCAAAGTCGAGAGGTTTCTTTTGTTTTGAAGCTTCAGCTGTTGCTTGACTCATGTATGTCCCTCCTTACTTACTTAACGCCTTCTTACATGTCCAGACACATTGTGTTTGTCTTTTGTTCATTGAGGAGGTCACCATGTTCTTACTTTCTTCCCTTGTCTCATTATTTTCTTCTACACCTCTCCCTTAATTCATGCTTGAACACTTATCTGGCTTGCTTCTAAGTGATTGTTACATTTCTCTGTTTTTATCTTTCCAGGGAGTCAAGAAGCCTTTCACAGAAGTACTCAAAGCTAACATCGGTGACGCCCACGCCATGGGTCAAAAGCCAATCACATTCCTCAGACAGGTTGGACCACTTTGTACTCAAGTCGCTTGAGTGCTTATGTTAAATAACTCATCATTGTAGTTGCATGTGAAACTTACTACATACATATACTACACATGTTTCATCTCAGGTCTTGGCTCTGTGTTCTTACCCCGAACTCCTGGAAGACAACAAGTTTCCAGAGGACGCCAAGAAAAGAGCGAGGCGTATTCTCGAGTCCTGTGGAGGCAACAGTATAGGTCAGACAACTCCCCCTCACACCACCAACCACGTTTACGCCCCCGCCTCCAAACACACGCGTCACCAGCACTACCCCTTCATTTGTCTTTTCATTAATAATTTCTCTGGACTGTTTCAGCGTGTACACCAAACAAACACAGCTCTAACCGATCAGTGAATCAAAGTTCATTTTCATGTGTTCAAGGGGCCTACAGCGCTAGCCAGGGGATTGAGTGCATCCGTCAAGATGTGGCGCGCTACATCGAGAAGAGAGATGGTGGAATCTCCTCCAATCCTGACAACATCTATCTCTCCACTGGGGCCAGTGATGCCATTGTGGTACGGGTTACACTTCTTATTGTCTCTTTTCCAGCAAAGTGCTGACAAACTGTAGACTGGGCTTCCCAAAACTGTCGAGGTAGGTTTTATGAGTTGATATGCTGCCTCAATCCAACACAGTTGACACACTTTTGTTATAATTGGCATATGAAACTGTTCTTCATTCATCTTCTGTTAATTATATACTCAGCAGCTGTACTTTGCACATCTGTAACTTTACTCCACCCACAGACCTTTGTCACTTTCAGTATAACTTTCTCCAGTTTTATGCAACCAAACCAGGCTACTGAATGACCTCGACTACAGCACAACAAGATATGTGTCCCACTACTGTTGCCTGCACTGATAAACTTTGACATTTCTAGCCTAGTGTGTACACATGTAGGTGTGTTTGTTTAGTCTGTTATCATAAAGCAGATCAGTTCTGTGCTGTGTGTGACCACTTTCTACATTTTGCTTTCCAGCAAGTTTGCCAGTCTTGTATTGTGTAACTGCCTCATCATGCGTCAGCAACAACCAGGCCTGATTAGTTGTACATCTACATTTCTTATTAAATACTGTCAATGATTTTCTGACACTGAAATCTCCAAAGTAGTGTCTTCTCAACTTTCTTCCTTCCTTCTTTTTGCCCTCTCCTTTCTTTTCCTTTCACCCATTTTTCCCATCTCCTCCTCCTCCTCCTCCCCCCCCTCCCCACAATCCCAGACCATGCTGAAGTTGCTTGTGTGCGGCGAGGGTCGCACCCGTACAGGAGTGATGATCTCCATCCCCCAGTACCCTCTGTACTCAGCCGCACTGGCAGACCTGGGAGCCGTACAGATCAATTACTATCTGGACGAGGACAAGTGTTGGAGTCTAGATGTCGAAGAGCTCAGGAGATCCCTGAATGCAGCGAGGCAGCACTGCAATCCACGCGTCCTCTGCATCATCAACCCTGGAAACCCTACTGGTGTGTGTGTGGTGTTCGTAGTTTCTCCATGTGAAATGAAACAGTTGCTGGAGATTTTGTATTAGACTTAGCTAGCTATTTTTTTCTTCTAAAAAATCAACGACATCCGATTTCTTGGATGGAAGTTTCTTGCATCTCAAAACATATTTTGAGAAGCAGTTTTCTCCCTCTGTCAGTACATATCTCCCCTAATCATCAAACCTTGGTTGTCTTGTGTGACAGGTCAGGTCCAGAGCCGACAATGCATTGAGGATGTGATCCGATTCGCTAAAGAGGAGCGTCTCTTCCTTATGGCTGATGAAGTAATTTACCAATGTCATTTCCTCAATTCATTTTTTTTCTTTATTTATTTATTTATTACAGGGTTGCTGTATTGGATTGAATTATATTATACTTGGTAGATAAGAAAATAGTAAATTGTGTGTCACTGCCAAAGTCTGAAGTTACTGCGGCTTGTTATTGTATCTGTCACACAATCCCTGTAGTTTTATGGATAATGATCATGTGATAATGTGGTAATTTATTTATGAAAAATGATGTAATAAGGCCTTCTGTATCTAAGCTGTATTTCCTTTTTAGGTCTACCAGGATAATGTGTACGCAGAGGGCTGTAAGTTTCACTCTTTTAAGAAGGTATTGTTTGAGATGGGACCAGAGTACTCCAGTACAGTGGAAATGGCTTCCTTCCACTCCACCTCCAAATGCTACATGGGAGAGTGAGTAGCTGGACACACACACATGAAACTATGCTGCTATCGCTGATGTGTACATATCCTGAACTACGGGTCTACTTAGTGTTTGATTTTAACGCTCCTCTGTTTGCTGTTGCAGGTGTGGACTCCGTGGAGGCTACATGGAGGTGATTAACATGGACCCTGAGGTGAAGGCCCAACTCACCAAACTGGTGTCGGTGCGTCTGTGCCCCCCTGTCCCCGGACAGGCTCTCATGGACCTGGTGGTTAACCCCCCGCAGCCTGACGAGCCTTCTTACGCCACATTTATGAAGGTCAGAAAAACGCTCAAAGCACCCCAGCTATACACACGCTGGCAAATAGTCAAGAGCGTGTGCAAACACAGAATTTACTTATGCAAACACTCGTAAACACCACGTCATATATCTATGCAAACAAAGCCTATATCTGTCCTCACACAGAACACTGAATAATGAGCTCTTGAATCATGTAATATTTGGTTGTTTCTTTTAGTTTTTTACAAGAATATGTCATTTAGAGATGATTCTGTCACTTTTTCAAGGTTAGAAAAGAGGTTTGAACTTTTTAAAGAGGGTCAAATATATTACGCATGCTGCTGTAATGGCGGCAACCTGTGTCCATCAGTTAAATGGAAACATTGTGTGGTCCAGAATCCATTAAATTGATGGTCATTAGTGTGACCGTAGGTAATCTGAGTCTCAAGCTATGAGAATGTGTAGTTGTGTATGTAGTTACAGTGCACAACTGCAGGTTTCAGCATCAACAACATAAAGAATCATCAATGAATGCTTATCATTTCCCAAGTAAAGATGTCTATTTTCATGACTGACATGACAGGGTAATATCATATATGATAGATATATGATTACTATGTGTGAGCATACTGTGTCCGTCAACCAATAAGATGCTAAACCAGAGACCCAGTGCACCTGAAGAAGGCAATCTTGTCCAGGGCCGTCTTGGCAGGATGTAGTACTTCCTCCCACCTTTAGAGTGCATGATATGCTACACACGAAGCGCTCTGCACCGTTCAGCAGTGTTGCTGGGATGAATTGAGTGAAAGACTGTGGTTTTTAGTGTGGTTGTAGGCTCCATATTATGATACCTACATTGGCCACAAGGGGGCGAAAAAACTAACAAGGGCTGAATTTTCTAAATCCTTTGTCTAAACAGGATATAATAATTCCTGTCCTAGTGTAAATGTTACTCCAAATGCAGCTGTCACTGTCCAAATACTGAGCACACATGTAGTGTAGCATACTTTGTTGCCCTCAGATTCACACAAGCTGTTTTGCAGCAGTCAGTTCAGTGTTCAGGCAATTCATAGAGTCACTGGAGGATGTAAATAATGGAGGGCAGACATAATACTTATTACCAGCCTGGACATATTGTTAATGATAGGATGTTAAAGATAGAACTTATATGGATATATTTACCATGAAGCTGCTAAATTGGGCCAAGGTTCACAAGATTAATTTGAGTGGGGATATACTGTGTATAGCAAATTTGCTTGTATCTCATACTTTAAATTTTTAATTGATGTGACCTTTCACCCCTAACAAGTTTAACCATTGTTTTCCCTCCAGGAAAAGAAAGCAGTGTTAGCAGCTTTGGCAGAGAAGGCCAGGCTAACAGAACAAATCCTCAACACAGTACCTGGTATCATCTGTAACCCTGTGCAGGGGGCCATGTACACCTTCCCCCGCATCACTCTACCTCAGAAGGCAATCGACAAGGCCAAGGTCTGCTCTGCACACACACACACACACACACACACACACCTAAGTTTTTTCTCTTATAACATTTGTATTTCCCTGTGAAAGAACTGTCTGTGTGAAAACAAATATGTGTGTGTCTGTCCACAGGAGGAAGGCCAGATCCCAGACATGTACTACTGTATGAGGCTGTTGGAAGAGGAGGGTATCTGCCTGGTGCCAGGTAGTGGCTTTGGGCAAAGAGAGGGAACTTTCCACTTCAGGTTAGTACAGCAATGTGTGCACTTACCTAAAAACTGGATTTATTTTGTTGTCATTTTAAATAAGAGTTATTTGTATATCAAAGAATATTACTCATCTTACCACACTTGTGACATCACCTTCAGCCCACCTTCATCATCTTACTGTTATGTCTTCCTCTGTCCAGGATGACAATCTTGCCTCCCACTGAGAAGCTGAAGATCGTACTGGAGAAGATCAGGGTCTACCACCAGCGGTTCATTAAAGAGTTTTCATAACGATCCGCCACCTTTCAAACATCATCTTAGGAGCCAACTCATTCAGTGCCTTTGGGTGGATGAGACAGCACATTACCCATCTCTCTCCTCAAAGCTGTTTCCACATTAGATCTGATTTTTTTTTTTTTTTTTTAAAGATCTTTTTACTGTTTTGCATCAGTGAAGTATGTTGTTGTGAGAACTGATCAAAACATGTGCAGTCAGGTTTCCTACTCATGTGTACGTACAGATTTACAGTGCATGATGCACTATCCCAAAGTATTACCCGGCCAGGTTTATAATGTTTAAAAAGATGGTTTAGTGCTGATTGTTGTCTTCTAGAGTTTAATATATTTCAGATGCTGCTACTGTGAGGTGCATATCTCTCCTGCCAAGATTCAAACAGCCAAATTAGTTAGGTGTATGAATTTAATAACGTATCAGGAGATTACTTGATTAACCGGAGGATGCACCATGTTGATTGAGTACTGCCTTGGCAATATATGTATTTCAAGGCCTGTCGGAATGTAGCTATTTGTATTACTAATGTTAACAATTGTTCTTAAATATGATTAAAAACACTTTAATTTCTAACACTTGTTTTCTGAAATTGATGCAATGCTGACTCTATATGGTATGTAGTTGCTAAACACTTTCCAGCTGATTTCCTGTATGTCATGTAGCCTGTTACAGCCTCATAATAACAATGTTTTTGATTTTAACAATAACAGTCACATTTGAGTGCTGGCCGATAGCCATCATTTTAAGTTTTTTTTATTTAAAAAGACTTAAATCTTCAACAGTGCTGACATGCTTTTAGAAACAAGAAAGCTGAAAATCTCTTGGAATGAACAGAAACTAAAAACGATGATTGTAATCATCACAGCAACTCAGTAACACCGTTAAACTGCGTTCCCTTCACCTTCCCAGAGGCCTCCTCTCGGTAAGAGTTCTTAGCTGCACGTCGAGAGAGAATTTTTCAAAGTTCGTCTCTCTTCTGTGATAGCTTTGTGGCGTGCTTTTCTAAGAATTTGCTGAAGCCTTCTACTGTTCTGTCTCCACCTTCAAATTTGACGGGGCTGTTCTTGCTGTTGCTTGGGGCAAAGTATATCGTGGGGAAGCCTTCCACTTTGTAGCTCTCATTTGGCACGTCGTTGGCTGTGGTGTCCATCTTGGCGATGACCAGGTTCTTCTCCCCCTTGTACTTCTTGCCCAGAGCCACATAATCGGGCTCCAGTTTTTTACAGTGGCCGCACCAGGGAGCGTAAAACTCGATGAGGACGTCCTTCTTGGTATCCATGACAATGTCGTCAAAGGTCTTTCCCACCACAACCTTAACTGGTCCTTTGTTGTTCTTTGGCACAGGCTGGGACTTGATGATGGGTTTGAGCTTTCCTGTGGACCAGAAAAATCAGAGCAAGTGTGAATTTATTTTAATATTTAAAATGTTAAAGGTGAGCACAAACTGATCCACCACTAAAATGTTCTTTCATCCTTTATCATTTACTGGAATTTAGGGTTTTTAAAATTCAGTGCTATGATAATTCTTCAGATTCTATTTATTGTAATTGTTCTGTTAAAAATACTAATGCACATGGTTGAATATTAGTCTATAACTACAAATTTTATTCTTTCCAGACTTTTCAAATTAATTTTCCAATAGAAAACAAAAGGGAAAAGTTACTAAAAAAAAACGTATGTGCCCCACATTTCTAAATCAGGCAAAACATGCTGCATTACCATCATGCCATCCTTCAAAATGTACATGATAGTTAAAAAAAACCCTCACTCACCTTTCTTGAAAGCCATGACAAAGTCTCTGAGCACCTCAGAGTCAAACTCCTCTGGTTCCATGGCAAACTTTTTGCCTCCATCTGCCAGAATTCCTACGTTTACTTCCTCACCGCTGTCGCTCAGGCCCAGGCTCTTCAGCTCATCCGCATAGTCCTCCTCATCGGCGATGGCAAATGTGTACTCTGGGAAGTCCTTGGCCACTTCGAGCACCTTGGACCTCCAGAACTGTGTAGCTAAAAATGAAAGATAGATGTCACAAGTTTGTTACTACGACATTCTCAAATTTTCCACAGGTGGTGTTTGTCAAGAATGTGTTACTGCACTTGGTACAAGTTGATGTGTCCTACAGTGAGAATAAGTGTAAATTTGACAACATTTTTGCTGAGAAAGCACTAAATAATGTTATATGTGAATTGTTATAACTGAATATTTAAACCATTGCTGAATAACTGCATTTAGATAAAAACAAACTTTGTAGGACTGGGAGTCCCAGACCTTCAGTTGTACAACTGGGCTGTTACAAAAACACAGAACTGCTCACTGGACAGATATTGAAGAACTTTGCTTTCCTACCTCTCTGACCCCTCTACCATTTATTAATAACAAATACACTACACTCAGTATTAAGAACCTATGAAATTCACAACACTCTTTTGGCTTGGCAAGATGTAAAGAAGTCCTCTTTCAGAATCTCTATGCTAGCTCCTCTATACTCCAATCCAGACCTGACACCCTTAACTGGAAAATCCCTGTTCACAATGTGGAAAGAATGTTCTATACATCAGTTTTAATACTTGTTTACTGAAGGTTCCCTTAAATCTTTCTCAGATTTAAGATCAGAGTTTGAAATTCCAAAACAGGATTTTTATAAATACCTACAAATTTGTCATTCAATTACTACTCTGGAAGGAGCAGAACGGCTATCTGCGGGGTTGTCCAGGATAGAGGAGATTCTGGAGAGCTCCACATCACTGAAAGGTAAAATCTCTTTGATCTATAGAGCTCTGTTAGACCATCATAGTTCTTTGTTGACCTCACTTAAGAATGTACAACAAAAACATCTGGGATGTGATTTTAGTGATGACCAGGGGGACATTATGTGTTAGAACTTCTTTACTTCGTTGTCTTGTAATAAAATAATTAAACAGAATTATAAATGTATGCACAGGATGAACCTGTGCATGTATCCTAACTCATCTTCTAGATGTCATCATAAGATATGTACAGGGTCAATTATCCATATTTAATATATGTAATGTAAAAAAATAAATAAATAAAAAAAACACTTTTGGAAAGCAGTACATGACCTAACTGACAAGGTTTTGGAAATTCCATTGGACACCAATTACACCAATACGGTACCTCTTTGGTACAGAACTGGACAGGATACTAGACCCTATATCTAAGAAGAGGACGAGCATAATATCATACATAGTGAAGAAATGCATCTTGTTCAACTGACCCCCGACATTTAAATTGTTCAAACAAATTCTGAACAAGACATTACAACTGGAACAGCACACTTATACTTTAAAAAAAATAAGGGGGATATCTTTCTGAGAACATGGGAACCTCTGACCATCTGCCCAGCTCGTTAGATGTACTTTGATTTTATGTAGAAAAGAGATATATGTACTGTGACCATAGTTGAATTTCTTGCCTTTTTTTGTAAATGTATTTATTTATTTCTAATCATTTTGTATTTTATTTCACTTTAGTCGCTATTATGATTATTTTATCTTATAACATTTGTTTTATATTCTACTAGTTTCTATGTTGCGGCTGCTTGTGGTTGAGAACTGTTGCTCGACTGTGTCTTCCAGCTGCCACCAAGGCAGTGCAAATCATTTGCTCCTATATTCCTTTTGCAAACCTTTCTTAAAAACAAAACTGGCTCTCTGACAAACATGTTTCAACAGAGATTAGAAAAATAAACAGCACTATGACTTACCTTTTCTGTAGTCAAAGCTGAAGTCAACTCCATAGTACACAACAACCAGTGGTCTTTTGGTGTAGCGTTTAGCATCATTGCTTGGCTTCCTGTGGCCCACCAGAGGGATCACATGCTTTTTGAAGAACTCCTGCACTTCTGACACCGACGTAGAGTCCTGTGAGAAAAATGAATGCAAGTTGTTATAATTTTTTCCAAATATGTCAGGAATTAGACTGAAACCCTTTTATTGCTACTTAAGTTTATTCTTACACTGATACCAAAACTGAAACCACACACCATCATTTTATGATTCTGCTGTCTTTCATATCCAACGAAACCAATTCAAATCCCCGCTAGTTAAAAAAAGAACACACTGAAAATGAAAAAAAGACCATACCTTCACTGTGAGTGTGTGTGCCGCTGGCTCATACTTGGAGCGGAACTTTTCAGGCTGAACGATGACAATCTGACCGGGTGAAGCTTTGAGCAGTTTGGCAACATCGGAACTGAAGGTGTGACGGAAGCTGAAGTCTTCCCTCAGTACGTTACCTGCCAGACAGACAGCAGTGAGAATAATATCCACACATTCATTTGATTGGCATTTGAAGAACAACAAGAAAGACTGTCAGACAGCCTCTGCACATAACTATCTTGCCACATTGAGGTATTAGAACTCTGACAGATAAATAAAGGTGACTGAATGTTCACTGTGATGGCAAATTTATAGTGCACTGGCATTGCAGAACATAACCATAACAAAATTTGATGATTATCTTCCTTCCTTATCTTTTATACAGTAAACACTTATCTTAAGTTGCTATTTTTCCTTCCTTGTGGTTAGCATAACTAATATAGTGACAGTGACTTTTACACTGATTCACCACATCAATGCAAATCAGCTTCCCTAAAATACTCCCAGCTCATGACAGTTCTTACTTACATGCCTCAATGTAGATCTCAAAGGCTGTGTCCTGTTCGCTAGAGAACACGCCAACTATGACAGCATCATCGCCGTCCTTGGTGAGCTCCTGCACTTGTTTCACAGCCTGAACCTGTTTGGAGGGAGGCCCTGCCTGCTCACTCATGTAGTCAACAATGCCTAGGGGGAAGTAGAGAGAGGTGGATGAGCAGAAATGAATGCACACACACACAGGCTCACATGCATGCATAAAAAAATTTACATACATGAAAAAAAACAAGCACAACTTGAATGATTTGTATAAGTGTCTATAGTATAAACGGTGCGACGCAGTCAGTGACCTACCGAACTTTTCTCTGGGTCCGTTGTAGTCGAAAATCTTGCCCTTCCTGAAGATCTTGAGGGTGGGATAGCCGGTGACTTCAAAGCGCGAGGCGATGTCGCTCTCCACAGTGGCGTCCACTTTGGCCAGTGGAATGGGAGGAGAGCGCTCGCTCAGCTCCTTGGCTGCCTTCTCGTACTCTGGAGCCAAACGTTTACAATGCCCACACCTGAAAAATTCAAATATAAAGACAAATGATGAAGCTTTTACTAGTGGTAAGAACTGCAGTGAAAAGGCTATATTTTATAAATTAGTCTAGTAACCAACCATGGGGCGTAGAACTCTACCAGGATGATGTCCGCGTTGTTAACAGTCTCATCAAAGTTGTCCTTGGTGAGCACCAGCGTGGCCTCAGGAGGGGGTTTCCAATCCGGCTGGGAGACCTCTTTCACCCGGGCCACAATGGCTGCAACAATCATTAAAAAAATAAATAAAAAAAAAACCTCACCATATTAATGCTCATTCTTTTCCAAAAAACATGACAAGTTTTGGGTTGAAAGGTTGCGATGTGTTCCTACCCTTCTCTGTCCTCTCTCCATCATACTCCACAGGCTCCCCATTTTTAAGGATCTTGATAGTGGGATAGCCCGACACCTCGAACCTGCTCGCCAGCTCAGTGGCTACAGTCGCATCTACTTTGGCCACAGGTATAGGAGGGTCATTTTCCTTAAGAGCCTGTGCGATTTTTTCATACTCTGGTGCAAACTGTTTGCAGTGGCCACACCTAAGAGGATAACGTGAATTATTACTAGACTCAAAAATGACACATGAGCACACTGAAAACTGGTTTGAAACACAGATATGGTAAATTTCTCATGCTGAGGAGACATGACAGACGTACCATGGGGCATAAAACTCAACCAGAACTGTGTCTTTCCCCTGCATGAACGTCTCATAGTTGTTGTCGTTGAGAACCAGCACTCCATTCTCTTCTTTCACCTCGGTGTCATCTTCATCCTCCTCCTCGTCATCGCTGTCCTGTTCATCAGTCTCCTCCTTTTCCTCAACAACATCTTACACCAAACAAGAAAAGAGACTGATTTCAGGAGGATACAAACAAGCTAGTGACAATATGTTTCTGCTTATTTTTACTGTTTTTTGTTTTTTTACAGATTTAGTTAACAAAGCAGGTGTGAACATAACATGCAGCAACATAATACTTGTCTGTAACTACAGGAAATGAGCAGAAACAGAACCTGAATCAACATTTTGTATATCTCTATCTTTATAATTCTCACAGTCACAATACAGTTAACTGAAAATATGTGTGTGTGTGTGTGTGTGTGTGTGTGTGTGTGTGTGTGTGTGTGTGTGTGGCAGCAGTCCTGTTGACATTAGCTGACCCGTCCTGTTAGCTTGCTAGCACACTATCTACAGTAACTTAGCCAGCTACTTTGCATGACACTAACTTACAGGAAACACAAGCCAGCAGCGACAATGCTTCACTTAGGCAGCTTATTTACTTGTAATAATCACATATGGTAGTCAAATAGCTAACTTACCGTCTTCACATCTGCTGACAGTTGTAAAATATGCAACGCCGAGCAGCACGACCAGCAGCAGAGCAGCCTTCCTCATTGTGCACAGATGATGCAGCTTCTCCGGTGATAAACTTAAGTAATAACGCTGATGAAAGTCATTAAAACACTGTCGGCTGTACAGACTCGCTCGTCGGATCGATATAATACTGACGTGTGGCTGTAAGTGTCTTTGGTTTGTGGTTTCATACAAACTAATCACTTCTGAAATCACGCCCGCCGCCTCCTCCGTCTGGAACTTGTCTGACTTGCCATGTTCTGATTGGTCCTCATCATCGGCTGTCCTCCAATCACAAGTCGCCACTCAATTGGTGAACGCAATACGTTGAGGCATGCTATTGGATAATTTTATCTATTGTTTTCCTCTTTGACTTGTATACGGGCCAGTGGGTTAGAGGAAGAAAGTTACAGAGACTGTGATAAAAACTTTATTTAGTGATAGTTTACAAAATCAACACATATGATATATGCATATTAATCACCTTTCAGTCTATGTTGCCTAAAGGGTCACAGTGTTATTAAATATTTATTGTACAAATCACATCTGACTCAAGATATTTGAAAAAGCGTTTCAGTGTTGTTAAAGTCCCCCTCCACTCAAAAATATGTTTTTCTGTTCGTCCCTACAGTTGTATGTTTGAGCTTCACTGTGCAGAATGGTGCAGAATTTGACACTAGAAGGATGTTTTCATCTGCTGAAGGTGGAAAGTTTCTGTGCGCTCATTGAGAATCCAATTTTAAGGGGTGGGCCTATCAGCGTGATTTGTGACATCACGAATTGTTTGGAAGCCGATCCTGGTCCAATATTCAACTTACACAGGTGTGATGTGGAGACTTATGCAAAAGTTTGGACACACTTTCCCATTCACTTGAAATGGACTGGTACTGTACACTGAGAGTCATGGATGTATTAAGAAGAACTGAGGATGCTGAGAATGGACTTAAAGTAGGAGTGTTAAAGTAGAAATGTTGTGCCCAGCAGTTAAACTTCTGAAATGAAATATATTTGCACATTTATAGATGCATTTATAGATTATGATTATATTTTTAATTAGGGAGATGGAGTAGATGTAATTTTAAGGATAAGGTTGTGAGTCTATTTAGTTGAAGGTTCCCTTCAGTTTGGGTGTGTCGTCAGTTTACTTTATCTTTGCAGTCACCAGTTTTAACAACACATGTGGTGGTGTGCATTACTTTTTCTAGAGGAAGGCTGCAGAACATTTGGCCTGAAATATTTAATGATTTACTAACATTTACAACTGCAGGCTTGATGCCTTCTAAAGTAGAAAAACTCAAAACACACACCAAAAACTTCCTATCCACAACCTGGCAACTCAAAATTGTCTTTAGTTATTAATACAGAATAAATTCAAGATCCCCTCCAGACATGTTTTAAGATATGTAAAATACTCTGCTTTGAATAATTTGTGTCTAAGATGTTTTTTCCACTAAAAAAGTTCCAAATCCAGAATCTACAAATAGTCTATGCAAATATGTTTCATTTCAAAAGTTTAACTGGGTACAAGATGTCTCACACTTCATTGAAAAATGCATTTTTAGTGTATACTGGAGGCTTCAAGTTTCCACATCACTCTTCTATACTGGACGACAATTGGCCCCAAACTAGTTGTGATGTCACAAATCATGCTTGTAGTCACATGTCTTAAACTTTCACACTTCAGCCTTCTTGTGTCAAACATACAAATAAAGGATCAACAAACAAAACACATCTCTGACTGGAGGGGGACTTTAACCAATAATTTAATGAATAGCAACAACTAAAGCAAGTCTTTGTGACTTTGTATTGTAAATTCATATCAAACATTCTTTTCAAACGGGCAAAAAGTTGACAATAATGATAGTAGAATATGATGATGGCCAGATGCATCCTAGCAGAATAAGAAAGCTCACAGATGTCTTGTTTTCCTACTGTTTATCTGGCTATACACTGTCAGGCTCCTCATGCACGAGAACCTCCACCACCACCTCTGTATGGGTGGTCTGAGTGGCTGTGGGACCCTTGGCCCTACACTTATCACTTCTACTAAACCTACAGCTGTCACTTGTCTTAGTATGTTGGCTGCTTTGCATCTCCAGAACATCACAAAGGACTGATTGAGACACTGGCCGTCCACTTTGCAGGTACTCTGCCATCCAAAGCCCTGTAGGAGATGCTGACTCTGAGAGACAGTTTTGTCCCATAAAATAAGGCTGCAGCACTGTGGATTTTGGATGTTTTTCAGATCTTGTTATACTCTGCTTAGAATTATCAGAAGCCACAGCGTTGTCAGAGGAAGGACTGTCTGTTCTTTGGCCTCTGTATGCAGGGAGCTGCAGTATCTTCAGTTCAAGCTGAGATCTGGTAATGCAATATAGAAATTTGTTGGAAGAAAACTGTGAATTCTGATCATTTTTCAATATTTGCTTAAAAATGGTCTATAAACTATGTTATTACCTGAGCAGGTGAGGTGCAGGTGGGGTTTCTCCATGATCACTGACATCTGTGTGATCATTCACCATCGTTTGTTCTGTCATGTGTGTTCTTACGAAGCTCTGTAACACATGCACAAAGCACTAAAACAGCAGTAGCATTCCAGAAAACCACTTTCTATCAAATAAAGTATTGTGTATGTGAGAGCATGTTCATGCTGTATGGGTGGACGCACTGTATGCATGCCTCTGTGTCTTATTTTCTGACCTGTGAGTCCATGTTGGAGGGTTCCTGTATGAGTGACATGACAGGGCTGTCCTCCCTGTAGAAATGGACTTTGGGGGGCAGCGTGTGGTGCAGGCTGTTGGAGAGTGCATTGAGTCTGAACAACAGTTCATCTACTAAGCTTTCAAACTCCTCGAGGTAATAGGTCTGAAAACAAAAACATTTAAAGGCAAAAGGCAACAGAATTTAAGGGAAATGGAGTCTTAATTTTAAGAGACATCCTTCATTGTCTTAATTGTTTACAGTGATTACACCAAAGTGTCACGTCCTACCGGGACGTTTTCTGTTTTTTGGACTCTTTGTATTTTTGTTCTTTTGACTTCCTTGGTTTTTGTTATCCTTCTGATGCCCTCAGACTTTTTCTGTTTTTAGTTGGACTTTTTGAGGGACTCTTTCATTTGTGTTTCCTGGTTTTGGTTTTCTCTGTTCCCTTGTGTGTTCCTCCTGTGTTTTTTGTGTCACCTGTTTGTTTACTGCCTTTGCACTGCGTATGCTCCCAGTTTTTTTTTTTTTTTTTTTTAACTGTCACAAAGGTGGGTGAATGGAGCAGGTGGACCTAAATGCAGAGACGGTGGGCAGGTTGGATGCAATGCTGAATATTTAATGAAAGAACTCAAAAATCACAAGAGACACTGGGAACAGGAACAAAGACCATAAACGCAGGAAAAAAACTTGGCGCATACACAGTGTGAAGGCAGAACAAAAGCAGACAATTCGACAAAGACCAAACTGAAAACTGGACTATAAATACACAGGGAGTGATTGCAAATGAAACACAGGTGAGACACATGAAATAATCAAACACAGGAAGTCCAACTAAAAACAGAAAAAGTCTGAGGGCATCAGAAGGATAACAAAAACCAAGGAAGTCAAAAGAACAAAAATACAAAGAATCCAAAAAACAGAAAAAGTCCCAGTAGGACGTGACACAAAGTAATTTGACAATGATATGTAGATATTTAGAATATTTTAAAAGAACAGCTTTTTCCTCACCCTCGTCTCCACACTGTTACCAGTCCATGTTGGTTTATGCTGCCCAGTAAACTCAGAAACTTTCAGTTTGATGTAACTGGATAATTCTCTCATGGTGAGGACATCATTCCTGCTCTGAGATCTTTTGGCACGTCTGACCAACGAGGACACGGCACCTATCATCTATGAGGAACAAACACCTGTAAGAACACAAGAATGACCTAGACAGACTGTTTGTTCTATGAGAATAAGTTGTGTGAAGACTTCATGTATGCATAAATCAGTCTGCCACTTATCTATTCAGTCACAATTAGAATTTTATGAGGAAAAAAATAAAAATGATATAGTATATACCACTGCTGTCCACACTACTGTGCAGGACAGATAGAGAGCTCTATAGTAAAGGAAATCATGTCCTGAGTGGAGGAGGCCCCTGACGGCCCTGAGACCCCGGTAGTGACAGAGCAGAGTCTGAAGGGAGCGGGGAAGGGAGCTGAAAGCCCAGGAGCTTTGTACAAACAGCAGGTTCCCCGCACAGGACAGCGCCACCAGCAGGATAAGACCTGAAATCTAGGACAGTAGAAGATACCAAATTTTAGCGCTTTCTTCATCTGTCTGTGTAGTGAGCTTAGTATTTGTTTCTAACCAAATCCAAACTTTAAAATAATTATTTTCTGTACAATCTGTGAAGAAAAAACCTGCACACCTGAAAGCAGAACATATGAAAAGCTATGTTTTTTATTGCAGTTCACTTTCAGACAGCATTATTTCTGATGATGCAATCATATTGTACATATTTTGAAGACTGTGACTTGCTTTTTCTTGCAACAATATATATTAAAAGGAAGTGCTTAGAATCAACATCTTTCATAACTGGTGGTATTACTGCACTAAGTGTTTACCATCGGCCAGATGAGGCTGGAGAGTGAGCGGGCGAAAAGTGTAGCAGAGGTAGACGAGGTCCTGGTCACCCCCAACACACTCACACACCTCATGGTGAGAAGGAAGAGCATAACGCCACGCAGAGCACGAATATACTGCAGACACAAAACATCAGCATCAATGTGATCTCTAACCTCAAAGTTGGGTTTTCCATATGTATTTAATAAGGGTGTGTTTAGCAAAAACAACAAACCCTGTACACAGTGTGTCCTCTTAAAAAGTAACTACAATGCGATGTTAAACCAGTTTTAGTAATGTTCTGCAAACTCTTTATGTTTGCTCCAATACACAAAGAAAGACACGGAGAGTGAACTGTTTCTTAATATATGTGTTCCTTTCTTTTTCTCTCACTTGTTCCCAGGTAGCCAGAGGGCTAACATCCACATGCCCCCTGTGGTTGTGTCTCTGCAGCAGCTCCACAACCTCCATGATGACCATAGAGTGATATATGTAATGAACATAGTACGCCATGATCACTGTCAGCAGAATGACCTGCAGAGAGAGACAGATGCAGTATATTTCTGGTACATTTCATACTCTGCAGGCAAACCCTATTGTGTTTGACCTTCAAATGCTTTTTCTGTGTGGTTTACTTAAGAGCTACAGGTTGCCGTACCCTTTTAGCTAGGTCACTGTGATCTTGTTTACATTGTTGTGTGCACAAATGGGTGAGTGTGTATATGTGCCTTTGTCCATGTCAGCTGAGTTTACATGAGTCTTGTAATCTTTTTGTGAAAACATTATGTTGGAATTATTATTTTGCCCATGTGTGTTTATGAGGGAGACTCACTTCCAGCCAGTTGCAGGGTGTCCTGCAGTATCCCATCAGCCCTTGCTGCCCTGCAGTGTACACTTGAAGACAGAGATGCAGCAGAGACAAGAGGAGGAAGAGAAGCTGAAGGAGAGGTGAAGAAAACATGAGGAACTTTAAGTATTTTAACAAAAAAATGATTAAAACTGAGGTTGATGTTGTCATCAAAATGTACAATGTTAGTGTGGAGTTAGATGGTTATGCAATGAAAAATTGTATTTTTTTCCCCCTTTTAAAATCAACTGAATCATTAATATTTTGTTGCCTTTTACCTGGCAGACCATGACAACATAGTCCCACACGGAAGGAGTGTGATTCAACCTAACTGACTGGACTTTGGCAGAGGGCAGCAGGGCACCGATGGGGCTCTGCTCAGCAAGCAGGGTCACACTGCTGAACAAGTTGGGTGCAGGGCTGTACAAGGTGAACTGGACCTTCAGGGCCACCGTCTGTCTGCCCAGCCAGCCACATGAACGCAGGAGCTTCAATCTGAACAGAGCGTCAGACCTGTAGAAGAGCAGAGGGAAAGTAAATGATGGTTACGATGATGTCAGAGACACGAAGGAATAATTTCAGTAATAACTCCTCTCTCCTCTACGTCAGGACTGTGTGTTTCTCACTTTGTGTGGCCGAGGCTAACTGTAGCACTTGGTCCTAAATAACAGCCCGGGTGACCACATGTCCTTGAAGGTGTTCCCATAGCACCCATGGCATCTGACTGTGGGTAAGTTGATGCTCTGCTCCCAGATAATAAGTGAAGACATTCTGGTACAAGAGTCACGCCAGAAACCTGAGTCACAAAGAGCACACAGTCAGAGCAAAACAAAAAATCAAAGGCACATGCAAAAACACTTAAAGTCCCCCTCAAAAATATTTTGTTTATAGTTACTACACCTGAATATTTGACCTTCATTGTACAGAATGATAATGATGAAGTCAATCATGGTTCTATATGCAACTTTCACAAGTGTGATGTAGAAATTTGAAACATCCAGTGCAAATAAGTAGGAGACATCTTCTTCATGTTTGCATATTGAAAAGGTGGGGATCTTTAAATGTGACACAAAGGTATCTTCAATAAGGATACGGCGCAGGTTTCTCTAAATCTGAGCTCCTATCAGTGTACTCAATTCAAACCCTTAACAGACACTACAGATGTATATTAAAATTGTAATTAAAGTTCAGTTAATTATTTTGAAGCAAATCTGCCCGCTGGATTGTTTGCATTCAAAATACATATTGACTGATCTATCTAGTTGAGGCTTAGGCCCATTTTATGAAACAGCACACTCTACAGGAAGTTCAATGCAAACACAGAAGTGTGAACAAGACTGAAGAAAGTGACTTCTGATACAATACTGATTATTTTCTTGAAATTCAAGTGGCTAAAAAAATATATCTGGACCATTCAAGTAATATGTGGTTCATTTTTCTTAGATTGCTGTTCATTAAAAACACATATTAAAACTAGTATCAGTCATTTTTCAATGTTTGCCAAATCAGAATATTTTGCTTTTCAAACACGTCAGATAAGTCAACATTTAGTCATCCTTGTTTTTTCAGTAAATGTAATTATATTGGCACATGTTTGTAATAAAATTAGTTAATTAAGTAATGGAGTACTACATGTAAATGCAGTTTTTGTTTACCTGGTCCTGAAATGAGCTGGAGATCTCCATCTTCCACAGGATTGGCTCACCAATCAAGATGTGTGATTGTTGGATGACATCAAACTATTGAGTCACGAAAAAGGTGAAAAACATTTAGCTTGCGTACATGGTCAAGGTACATCATTTTTGAAATATTTTTATTGTATAACAATCTTTGACAGAGAGAGGTCAGAGCTGAAACTTGATTCTTTTTTGTTCAAAATTTGATTCAAGATTAATGGATGAATTCTTGTTGGTTTATCACAGAAACTTTCATGGAGTGCTGTATCTCTGCACAGCCCTTAGTTAATAGTTTACCTTAGTTGTGTCTGATGCATTTTTGTACAGTAAGTTAAGCAGGCTCGTCTGTGTCCACCTCCACCAGTCATCATGCTTTTGTATGGAAATGAACTCATTATCCTGGCTGCTACTGAAAGAAATAAAAAAATATGATTAGTCAGTGCTTGTAGTGAGTTTGTGAAAAAGGCAAGAGACTCTGCATGTGTGTGTGTGTGTATTACCCTAGAAACTGTTTTCTGACAGCTTTATTGACATGGTAATGGTCACTGAATGAGCTGCCATAGGTTATACACATCATCAGGAAAAGCATAGAGACACAGACAGAGAAATCCCTGGAGGACAAAGAGAAAGAGATGATTCCTTACACATTTACACACACACAAGTGCACATATAAACACAGAAACACACACACACACACACACCTGAGGGTTTTACAGATAAGAGTCTCTCTTCTTTTCCTCCCACGAGTCCTCCTCAGCTCTGCTGGAGTTGGCGGACGCACAAGACGTAGGTATCTGGCTCGCTGACGAACTCCTAGCAGCTGTCAATCAGAAACAATTGACTTGATGTTCTAATAGAGTAGACTAGAACAGGTTAAAATGAAATAAAATGTTGCTATCACCTTTTTGAGATATGAGCATCTTTCCTGGAGGAAAGCAGGTTCTGGTTGATTAGCACCATTTTGACTCAACAGTATTGAAGTCTCTATCTCAAAGTCTGTGATACTTGAGAAACTATGAAAGTCGGGTCTTCTTCTGTACCAAAGGGAGACAGTCACTGCCACTGCAAGTATCTGGAAAAGAAAAAGGACAATTGCAAAGAGTTAAGCATAAAACAACTTGTTTGATACTTGTTTTGTCGGTCATTTTAATTGAAGATTATGGATTATAATTTTATATGGTTAAAATGCAATTACCACAGCTGGCTGGATCAGGAGGATGCAAAACAACAAGGAGAAGAAAACAGAGTGTATCCAAAGCAGAACCTTGCTGCTGCTGAACCTGACAAATGAAAACACATGTTAATTAATGTAAAAATGACACAGGTTATATTAACAAGAAGAAAAACATGTTAAATTTTTTTTTACTTTACTATAATAATAAATCAATTGAACTCTTCCATTACCTCAGCCCCAGCACTGCAGAGAGCACCAGGCAGATGAGAGACAACAGCAAACACAGTGCCCAGGCCAGATATTGACACCACTGTGATGTTGATCTGACTTGTCTTCCTCTTAGCGTGTCAATGATGTGGGAACCACCACTATGCCCTGACCACGCTGCCTTGCGAAGCCTGTCATCCTCGAAGCCACCGTCTGATGGATCTTTCTCCTTCGTACCAGACAAATTATCTTTCTGGGTTCCATGAAACCTGCCGCTTTCACTAACACTATCCAACTCTTTTCTGTGACGTCCTTGATCAACCTTGTTTCCGTCTGTAATCAGAAATGAGTTTTGAAGTGCTGGTCCCGTACTGCTCTCAACTGAAAGAGCATCCTCCTTCCTTATGACCACATCTGTTTGGATCACAGATTTCTCATGTGTGTCTTTATTTTCCAGATCCCTAGTGGACATGGAGAGCCAGTCTGTATCCTACAGCAAAAATGAATAAGGATGAGGAGATGCTATGAGAGCAAAGACCAAGAGAAGAGGAAAAACAGAAAAAGATTGCTAACTGCTTGAGGTGTGACCTGATGTTTCTTCCTCCAGGCTTCCTGCGCCCACTGTTGAAGGCTGCTCCAGGAGGGCTCAAATATACTGTTGTTCACTGACAGTGCATCTGCACAGAGACAGACAATGAACAAGTGAGGTGACAAGAAAGTAAAGGAAGAAGAAAATGCAAAACAAGTAAATGAATAATTGGAATAATGCATAAAGAAACGGAACCACATGATCAGACAGTATTTTAATGTCATAAAGTAGAAAATAGAGGAGAAAGTTGGCATTTTTGATTTTGTCCATGAATTCTCACCATCAAAACAGTCACTGTCAAACTTTCTGCCATTTGCGTATTGGACTCCTGACCCCGTCAGCTTGACCTTACGCAGTCGGAACAGGAATGATATCACTATTGCTGCGGGCAACACTGCCACCACACTTAATACTCCTGTTGTCACAGAAACAGCTGATACATCAACCATGCCCAACTGCAACGGCAACTGTAAACAAATGATTTGGAACCACGGCGTTATAGGTGACAAGTTTTATAACTCTTATGCACCAAATCTCAAACTTTAATGTTTTTTTTAAACCAACCTGCTCATCTATTTTTGATATGATTACTGCGCTGACACATTCGTAACCCAACAGTAGCAGCAGACACACGCTAAGTCTCTGAGTGCGTGTGAATGAGCCAGGGCAGGGGCAGGTGCACACAGATATCCAGGTGTGGAGGTCGGCCAAGTAGTCAGATAACTTTAGGCACAACATCTGCAAGGTAGAGACCCACGGTCACACGGGAGAAGAGATTAAAAGATGTTTTCATATGTGTGTGTGTGTGTATGTGTGTGAGTGTTGTACCTTAGCAAAGCCTATTCCCTGGTTACAAACACGTAGTGTTCTCTCCACCTGGCCATCACCTTTGTTGACAGCCAACCAGCACTGACCGACAAAGAGCCAAGCACGACCCTTCACGTGGCCTCTGTTCACCTTTATTGAAAGTAGACAAACAAAGCATGTTGGTGGCCAAGTTGAAAGTGGAAACAACACATCCACAAAACAGGCAGACCTTACCTCAGATACCTCCACCAGTTTGAGGTACCAGTTTGGGGAGGGTCCCGAGTTGTCATGCCAGATGTGAACCCCCCGCACTGCGCCCAGGCTGGTTGCTGCACTGTGGTGTCAGACACAAAGAATACACTGGAGTAGAAGTTTATGTACGATTTTTATAAAACTACTGTATATATTATGTAGTGTTATAGTAAAATCTGTAGGAAACTAAAATTTATTTATTTATTTGTTTGGAGATATTTGAATGTTACCTGAGTATAAAGGTGGCTTGAGAGTTCCTCCTGAACAGAATGCATCCTGGGACTTGTAGTTCTCTTGTCTGCGAGAACTCATCTTCACCACACAGCACTATGTAGACCTGGTAAACATATAAAAACAGTTGCCCAGATACACATTGCAGTATGTGTCCCATATGCTGGACTAAACTGGATTTTATGAGGATAGTTTAGCAGCAAAACAAGTGTTCAAGGACCTTTAGCTTTATTTTTATATTTGTTGTCAAAGACACCTGTTTCATTCTCATACAGCAGTTCAATGACCTGTTTTATGTGTATATAAAGACGGGAACTGAGCGAGACGTGTCAGAATGAATTTTGCTGTCTAAAGAGGTGATATTTCACAATGAGGAGTGCTGCAGCTTTTCTGGCGTTGCTGCTCTGTCTGTACTGGACGAGGGCTCAGGGTGAGAGTGGAGGGGTGACAGAGAATGATATCACTCAGACAGATGTTCAGTCTGAGATCCTGGGTGTTAAAGCAACCAGTGATCAGACTAACATCACCCCTGATATCTGGGCTGAGCTGGAGGAGCTGAGATACATGGTGAAGTGCATTAATGTCAGTCACACAAGGCTTCACACATTCATGCAATGTTTGTATATTATTGAAATGACTGCTCTGAGTAGTTTATTGCTTTAGTTGCAGCTCATACAGCACAACTGTCTGTCATGTTGGTCCAAACTAACAGCCAGTGGTTTTATAGGCCCACATCTATTTATATGGGATGAGATTCATCCATGTAACTTTTATATCAGCTTTATGGTGCATATACTGTATATTTCCATTTTTAGTTTGGTAGTTTGACCAGAGAGTATCAATCATGCCTGAGATGTCCTTAGTCTGACTCATTTACTTTCTGCTCAGTTAAATATTTGCACAAAAGATGTTTATTTGAACAAAAAAGTATCTTTTTAAAAGACACAGTAACTTTAAATGTTTTCACAGTTCTGAGGGCCAGAATGAGCACCAGTGAAAAAGCGGTGGAGGAACTCAAAAGGGAGAACACAGATAAGCTACAATAACATGTACAAACTTTTTTACCGCATGCTAGCAATGAGAATATATTTATTTGATATTAAGGTATGGTTCTTGATGAACCTTTGGGTGAAAACATATTTGAAGTTCCAGTTTGGTACCACTGAAATGTCACTGGTCTGGATCATTTACTATCAGCTCAATTAGATATTTGCAAACTTTGATGCCCAAAGTGACTGAAGAGAATTTAAAAGATATTTATGTATTTAGCAGAGACAAGTTCAACATGAGATTTTACATCTGGCTGTTGATCAATTATTAATCTGCTTATTAATTTCACCTTCTATTGCAGATCTTCTGGTCAGAGTAACAGTGTGTGAAAATAAGAGCACAGGTTGGCCTACATAGTGATCATGTAAAAAACTTGAAACCTGCTGACCATAAACATACTTCATAATAATATTAATGTTAAATATGTTCACATGTGTGCAACACATGTCTGAGTCTGGGAAAACCAACTCATACACACAAAGATATCAGAGACTGAAATCCCACTTATCACCTGTTTAGATCTGATGAGGATCTGATGATCATTCAACATTAAAGGTTCACAACTTCTTAAAACAACAGTCATGTGTGTATATGAACACTGAAAGAGGTTTTCCTCACTGTAATCATTCCTCCTGTTCATACTGGATATTAAAAGATCCTCTTCAAATGTGCTTTCAATGTAAGTGATGGAGGCCAAAAGTCATTTTGTGCAGAAATGCATTTAAAAGTTGATGTGAAGCTTATATGAAGCTTCAACAGTCTGAATTAGTCATATCAAGTGGATATCTGCCACATTTACAGTGTTTTTAGCATCAAATTCCCTCTTTGTTTTTCCTCACGCAGTGTTTCCCTGTTGAGCTATAGTGGAAGTATAGTAACAAAAAGAGGAACTTTTGCACTAAAAAGACTGTAATGTTGAAAGAGATCTACTTGATTTACTTTGACAACAGCTTCATTTTAGCTTCAGATAAACTTTTAAACATATATTTCTGCACAGAAGGAGGCTTGAGGATTTTGGTCCCCATCACCTACATTATAAATGCATTTTCAAGTGATCTTCTTATAGTCAGTATGAACAGGAGTAATGATTATGGCAAGAAAAACCTATTTTAATGTTCATAAGGGCACCTGACTGTTGTTTTAAGAGAGACTTGAAATATTGTGAACCTGTCCTTTAATGTTGTTATTTTGAAGGATTCTAACTTGCTGTTTGCTTTAAACTCAGTTCAGTGTTCAAGGATCTTTGGTGTTATTTTTATAATTGTTATCAGACACCTGTTTCATTCTCATACAGCAGTTCAATGACCTGTTTTACGTGTATATAAAGACGGGAACTGAGCAAGACGTGTCAGACTGCATCTTGCTGTCTAAAGAGGTGATATTTCACAATGAGGAGTGCTGCAGCTTTTCTGGCGTTGCTGCTCTGTCTGTACTGGACGAGGGCTCAGGGTGAGAGTGGAGGGGTGACAGAGAATGATATCACTCAGACAGATGTTCAGTCTGAGATCCTGGGTGTTAAAGCAACCAGTGATCAGACTAACATCACCCCTGATATCTGGGCTGAGCTGGAGGAGCTGAGATACATGGTGATCCAACACAGTCTGGAGCTGAGTAACAGCAAGAGCAAGATAGAGAAGCTGGAGCAAGAGAATACAGGTTCATTCACATAGTGGTAAACAGATTCATGCAATTTTCACATATTCATTACTTTTAGGACTAATTTACTGCTTTTATTCCAGCCATACAGGCCAGACTGACAGCCAGTGAATGCATGAATGCAGGTAGATATTTACATTTTATTAAATGGTATATAATTCATTCATGTTTGTGATGATTTTCCTGTCAAGTTCAAGAGTAAATTGTAACCAAATCTTTAAGGTGTTTACTGATATTAATATCTAAGATGTAAATTAAACCTTTTGGTAAAAAACTTCAAATGTATTCACAGTTTTGGAGGCCAGAATGAACGCCAGTGAAAATTTGGTTGAGGAGCTCCAGAGAGAGAACATAGGTAAGCTTAAAAAAATCAAAGTGTGAAAATGAAACTGAGTATATTATGTTGGCAATGAGAAAATATTTAGTGAGGTTAAGATAAGGGTAAGTTTCATTAATAATGTTTTGGTGGGAAAATGTTAAACATCTTTGCAGTTTTGGAAACCAGATTGAGCGCCAGTGACAACATGGTTGAGGAACTCAAGCAGGAGAGCAGAGGTAAGCTAAAACAATCAATAAAAAGCAAAAATAGCACTGTATGTTAGAAATAAAAATATATTTAGTGAGAAAATGATCAAAGCATAATCAACCTTTTTGTGAAAAATGTTACAGTTTTGGAGACCAGAGTAAACACCAGTGAAAATGTGATCGTGGAGCTCAAGAGAGACATCATGGGTAAGCTACAAAAACATCATTAAAAAATAAAAATGGCATATAATGTTAGAAAACAAGTTTTTGCAAAATGTGATGTGCAAAAGTAATTGGAAAGGAGTTAAAAAGATTTAACAGAAATGTAACATCTGGGGTTGTTTATCAAATAATCTATTTAACATATTCATTTTTCTCCTCTATTGCAGATCTTTTGGTCAGAGTAACAGCTACTGAAAATCAGAATACAGGTAGGCCTACATAGTGATCAAGACAAAATGTGAAAACTGCAGACCATAATCCTATTTCACAATAAAAGTGATAAATGTGTTCACAGTGTTGGAGGCCAGAATGAGCTCCAATGAAAACGAGGTGGAGGAGCTCAAGAGAGAGAATGCAGGTAAGATGCTTAAATCATTATTGAAAGTCAAAATGCTGCTATCAGCATTGAACTGACTGCAGTGTCACTATATTGTGTGGTTGAAAAGCAGTATGTCAGTGAGGAAAATATTTTACAAACAAAAGATGCAGTTACATTTCTCAGAGACTCAGTGACGTTTTCAAAATGCATGTCTTCCACATTCATACAGACCGACCAAAGGTGGCGTTTTCAGTCGGTCTTACTGATGTAGGACATGTTGGACCCTTCAATACTGACACCACACTTAAGTTCAGTAAAGTCTTAACCAATATCGGCCAGGCCTACAACCCAACTACAGGTATTCAGCTCTTTTATATCCAGTTTTCAGTACTGATGTGGGGAGAAGTTCTGACCCCTCACTGATTTTCTCCTCTGATGCAGGTATCTTCACAGCCCCAATCAGAGGAGTCTACTACTTCAGATTCACCTTGTGGGACAACCGTAGTTCAGCTTGGATTTGTGCTTATCTTAATCACAATGACAATAGAGTGATGTATAGTTCAGACTACAGTGATAACACTGGCCATATCTCTATGTCTAATGCTTTAATTCTTCGACTAGAAAAGGGGGACGTGATCTTCCTGACTCTCGCCTTAAACTGTGGTGTTGCGGATTACAACAACAATCGTACCACCTTTGATGGTTTTCTGCTTTTCCCTCTGTGAGTGCAGCTGTGAAGTACCCACAGTTAATATTACACAGTTTCAACATTACTTAGAAAATATAAGCATTTATAAAATCCAAATAACTTTTTGTCTGTGTTTTTTTCTGGTTAGAAGAACAAGACTCTAAAAATTATAGAACATTCTCACCTAAAATATAAAAAAACCCAAAAAACATTTAGAATTTAATTTTAACTGTTAAACCCATGTTAGTGAATGATCACAACTCCTACAATGACACTTTGTGGATCCATCTATGCACCTTAGAGCTTTATATAGTGCAGTAGAGTCTTTACATATTTGGACAGTACATGTTTTTTGTTGTGTTGGCTTTGCTCTGCAGCACTATTTGCAATAAATTCTTTAAAAACACACGTTAATACACATCAGATGAACCATGACCCAGTTGTAGCCCTTTACAACCTGAGTCTGGGAAACAAACATACACACTTTTGAAAGATCAAAGACTGAAATTGCTCTTATCAACTGTTTAGTTCTCATGATCATTCAACATTAATGTACTGTGGTTTTTTAAGGATTCACTATTAATGATTTTAAAAGAACATCATTCTAACTAGTTGTTTGCTTTAAATTCAGTTCAGTGTTCAAGGGTCTTTGGTGTTATTTTTACATTTGTTATCAGACGAGGGCTCAGGGTGAGAGTGGAGGGGTGACAGAGAATGATGTCACTCAGCAGGGCTGTGCAGAGACCTTTAGAGGGGCAGTTGCTCAAAGTTAAAAAGGGGCACATGGAACAAGATTTTAAAAAACCACATACACCAACATCATTTATAGCACAACCTGTTGAAGTATAGCAACTCATATTCAAGCAGAATGTAACATGGAATCTTACAACAATCTGCATCATACTATATCATTGTCCCCCACCTGATGAAACAAAGGTCCTGTCCTGTAAGGACTAAGGTTTTGTCATTGTAAGGGTTAATGAATGGCAGGATTAGCCAAAGGCTTCAAGTATTCTTGTCTAACGGACTCAGTTTATAATGTTTGACTGAACAACATATAAAACAATTTACTTTCAAAAACAAAAACCCCTGAATGGTGAAAAGGCTGCTTTTAAGACATTTAGCATAAACATATTGTTTCTAAACAAAGAATATGCTTTTGATATGATGACAATCTCTGATCCAGACATAACATATAGCTCTTCAAATCCCATAATTACAAAGAAATAAAAAAAACAAAAAAACTACAAGACATACAACAACTGGGATGGAAAGGGGAGAATCTTTAAAGACTATAAAATACAGCTAAAAATAACAGAGAGGCAGAGTTCAAAAGTAGTGCAAGAGACAGTGAGACAAAACCAGCTGCTACAGTCTTATCTTAAAACAAACTAAACCGCAAAAATATTTATAAATGCTTGGACTCCATTTGCTGTATTTCAGAACATGGTTGAAATACCTTATTGGATGTTTTAATTGTTTTTAAAATAGAGATGTCACTGAATAAAGACTCAACTTTGTAGGATTCTTTAATATACATTTTTCCAACCAAAATGAGAACAAAATGAATTGTGATTATTCACCACTGGATGTTTTCTGATATATACAGTACTTTTCTGCTACTTCTACTTCTAGTCAGCACATCTTCAAGGCTTAAAACAGTAAGAAACGTCCACTGAGCTGCGATGTGTCATTTTCAGTTTTTCCAAACATGCTTGTCAGGAATGTGAAAATAGTCTCCCAAGTATTTAAATATTTACACAGAGATTTTTTTTTTTTGCTGGTGTCTCACCTATTTCAACCTGTTAACAGCTTGTGAAAACATCATGATAATAGAGTTGTTGTGTAGTGTTACTACCTGTATTAAAGGATCTGTTAGTCCTTTTATAGCAGGTTTCAATCTTGTGCTTTGACTTTTGTTTGTTAAGATGTCCTTTAGTTTACATTTGGATAACAGATTGTGCCTTTAAAAATATTTACCAGAACAGTAATTTCAACAGTAACAGTAATCTCCAACACAAGGTGGAGCTGAGGAACACCAAAAGCAAGATAGAGAAGCTGGAGCAAGAGAATACAGGTGAGTGCATTAATGTCAGTCACACAGGGCTTCACACATTCAATGTTTGTATATTATTGAAATGACTGTTCTGAGTAGTTTATTGCTTTAGTTGCAGCTCATGCAGCACAACTGTCTGTCATTTGTCCAGACTGGTTTTATAGGCCCAAATCTATTTATATGGGATTAGATTCATCCATGTAACTTTTATATCAGCTTTATGGTGGATATACTGTATATTTCCATTTTTAGTTTGGTAGTTTGACCAGAGAGTATCAATCATGCCTGAGATGTCCTTAGTCTGACTCATTTACTTTCTGCTCAGTTAAAGTGATCTTCTTATGGTCAGTATGAACAGGAATATTTAATGTTCATAATATTTGCACAAAAGATGTTTATTTGAACAAAAAAGTATCTTTTTAAAAGACACAGTAACTTTAAATGTCTTCACAGTTCTGAGGGCCAGAATGAGCATGAGGGAGAACACAGGTAAGCTACAATAACATGTAAAAACTTTTTTTTACCGCATGCTAGCAATGAGAATATATTTATTTGATATTAAGGTATGGTTCTTGATGAACCTTTGGGTGAAAACATATTTTGAAGTTCCAGTTTGGTACCACTGAGATGTCACTGGTCTGGATCATTTACTATCAGCTCAATTAGATATTTGCAAACTTTGATGCCCAAAGTGACTGAAGAGAATTTAAAAGATATTTATGTATTTAGCAGAGACAAGTTCAACATGAGATTTTACATCTGGCTGTTGCTCAATTATTAATCTGCTTATTAATTTTGCCTTCTATCTTCTATCGCAGATCTTCTAGTCAGAGTAACAGCGTGTGAAAATAAGAGCACAGGTTGGCCTACATAGTGATCATGTAAAAAACTTGAAACCAGCTGACCATAAACATACTTCGCAATAATATTAATGTTAAATGTTAATTTCACAGTGTTGGAGGCCAGAATGAGCTCTGCAACACACAAGATTCGAAATAAAAGAATGATTATGAGGTTAAAATGCTGAATTTACACTTTAATTTGTTGATATTGAAACCTGAGTCTGGGAAAACCAACCCATACACACAAAAAGATCAGAGACCGAAATCCCACTTATCATCTGTTTAGTTCTGATGAGGATCTGATGATCATTCAACATTAAAGGTTCACAACTTTTCTGTCTTAAAACAACAGTCAGGTGTGTATATGGACACTGAAAGAAGTTTTCCTCACTGTAATCATTCCTCCTGTTCATACTGGATATTAAAAGATCCCCTTCAAATGTGCTTTCAATGTAAGTGATGGGGGCCAAAAGTCATTTTGTGCAAAAATGTATTTAAAAGTTGATGTTCAGCTTATATGAAGCTTCAACAGTCTGAGTTAGTCATATCAAGTAGATATCTGCCACATTTACAGTGTTTTTAGCATTAAATTCCCTCTTTGTGTTTCCTCACACAGTGTTTCCCTGTTGAGCTATAGTGGAAGTATAGTAACAAAAGAGGAACTTTTACACTAAAAAGACTGTAATGTTGAAAGAGATCAACTTGATTTTCTTTGACAACAGCTTCATTTTAGCTTCAGATAAACTTTTAAACATATGTTTCTGCACAGAAGGAGGCTTGAGGATTTTGGTCCCCATCACCTACATTATAAGTGCATTTTGAAGGGATCTTCTTATGTTCAGTATGAACAGGAATATGTAATGTTCATAAGGGCACCGGACTGTTGTTTTAAGAGAGACTTGAAAGATTGTGAACTCGTCCTTTAATGTTGTTACTTTGAAGGAAAGAACATCATTCTAACTTCTTGTTTGCTTTAAACTCAGTTCAGTGTTCAAGGATCTTTGGTGCTATTTTTATATTTGTTGTCAAAGACACCTGTTTCATTCTCATACAGCAGTTCAGTGACCTGTTTTATGTGTATATAAAGACGGGAACTGAGCGAGACGTGTCAGAATGAATTTTGCTGTCTAAAGAGGTGATATTTCACAATGAGGAGTGCTGCAGCTTTTCTGGCGTTGCTGCTCTGTCTGTACTGGACGAGGGCTCAGGGTGAGAGTGGAGGGGTGACAGAGAATGATATCACTCAGACAGATGTTCAGTCTGAGATCCTGGGTGTCAAAGCAACCAGTGATCAGACTAACATCACCCCTGATATCTGGGCTGAGCTGGAGGAGCTGAGATACGTGGTGATCCAACACAGTCTGGAGCTGAGGAACAGCAAGAGCAAGATGGAGAAGCTGGAGCAAGAGAATACAGGTTCATTCACATAGTGGTAAACAGATTCATGCAATTTTCACATATTCATTACTTTTAGGACTAATTTACTGCTTTTATTCCAGCCATACAGGCCAGACTGACAGCCAGTGAAAGCAAGAATGCAGGTAGATATTTACATTTTATTACATGATATATAATTAATTCATGTTTGTGATGTTTTTCCTGCCAAGCTCAAGAGTTAAATGTAACCAAATCTTTAAGATGTTTACTGAGATTAATATCTAAGATTCAAAATGAACCTTTTGGTAAAAAACTTAAAATGTATTCACAGTTTTGGAGGCCAGAATGAACGCCAGTGAAAATTTGGTCAAGGAGCTCCAGAGAGGTAAGCTTAAAAAAAATCAAAGTGTGAAAATGAAACTGAATATATTATGTTGGCAATGAGAAAATATTTAGTGAGGTTAAAATAAGGGTAAGTTTCATTAATGATGTTTTGGTGGGAAAACTTTAAACATCACAGAGCACAGGTAAGCTACAAAAATCAATAAAAAGCAAAAAAGCATCATATGATAGAAATAAAAACATATTTAGTTAGAAAATTATCATGATAAAAGGTTCATAATTAACCTTTTTCTGAAAAAAACGTTACAGTTTTGGAGGCCACAATAAATACCAGTAAAAATCTGGTTTTATACATGCAATTTTCACATATTACAAATGGTACAAATGTCATTTCACACTTGACTGCTGATCGACTGTAAATCTTTCATAATAGTAACTAGAAATGTGTTCACAGATTTGGAGGCCAGATTGAACACTGCTGAAAACGTGCTGGAGGAGCTCAAGAGGGAGAACACCGGTAAGCTGCAAAACACACAGCTGCCAGTTTATTAGATACACATACATGTATTTCAAGTTCCAGTTATGTAGTTTACCTCCTTTACAATAAAAACGATGAATGTCTTCACAGTGTTGGAGGCCAGAATGAGCTCCAATGAGTTCCAGGTGGAGGAGCTCAAGAGAGAGAATGCAGGTGAGCCGCTTATATCATTATTAAAAAGTCAAAATGTCATATTATGGTAGCAGTGAGAATGGCAACGGTAAATCGAGGGTCATCCTCTGTGCAGCAGGATGCAGAGTGACATGAATACAGTTATTAAATGAGGCAGAAGTGACATTTTGCAGCTGTTACTGATGTGAGAGGAAAATATTCTCTCTATGTGTGTCTTCCACATTCACACAGAACGACCAAAGGTGGCGTTTTCTGTCGGCCTTACTAACGCAGGATATGTTGGACCCTTCAGTACTGCCATCACACTTCAGTTCAGTAAAATTTTCACCAACATCGGCCAGGCTTATAGCCCAACTACAGGTACATATACCTCTCTAACCTACTCACACTGATTTTATTTGAATTATTACACAATCTTATAGATTTATGATCCAATTTATCATTTTTTTTGGAATTGCCTTTTTATGGATAACTTTTATTGTATCCCTAGTTGTCCAAGTGTGGAATATCTCTCTTGAAACTGTCTGACTCGCCATTTTTTAAATGTTTTTTTCTTTGTTTGTATTTCTTGTCTTCTTAGTAGGCTAGTTCTGGGTTGGAAGCTCTTATAAAGCTCTTTCAGATAAAGTATGTTATACTGGGATATACATGATGCCATGAAGGGAAGGGACTTTCTCTTTTACATAGTTTGCACATGTATTATGTAGCTATTTTTATTCTATTTGGCAGTTTTTTTTTATTTTAATGGGTGCTTCTGTGAAAGCTTTGATAGTTCTCACTTGTATTTGGTTTGGTTTGTGTTTTCACTGAATTGATTAGATTAGATTTCTAACACAGTCTAACATCACGGACTTGGCAACAAATTCCCAGAGTTAGACAAACACCTATAAAGCCTGACAAAATCAATTAAAAGACTGAATTCCTTCTCTGTTGCAGGTGTCTTTACAGCACCAGTCAGAGGAGCCTACTACTTCAGATTCAACGGGTTTGCTGCGTGGAATTCAATAGCTATTGACCTGTATCACAACGGCAACCAAGTGACTCTCTCTCTTGATAGAGTTGGTAACAATGATTATGTCAATGTGTCTAATGGATTTGTTCTTCAACTGGAAAAGGGAGATATGATCTATGTGGTTCTCCGCTCAGGCTATGGTGTTTATGATGATTCCCTTGATCGTACCACTTTTAGTGGATTCCTACTTTTTGCTATGTGAGGTCAGCTGTAAAAACAACTACAGTTGATTGCATGAAGTTTCAACATTACGCTATTAAAAATATGAAATCCAAATAATCTGTTTGTGTGTGTGCATTTTTGTCTGGTTACATGAACAAGACACAGGATGAAAAAGTTCTCTACTGACAATATCAAAGAACCTCTCCACAGTTTAAGATAAGTTACATTTTAGTGTTAATTAATATGAAGAGGATGTCATATGTAATTAAAATTATTTCGTAAAGCATTTTGAAGAAAAGAAGAAAAATGCTTTACACAACTCCTGTAGTAGCACGACAATATTCTATGACTAACTGTTTTATGAAGAGAGAACACAGCAAGAATATCCTGGTATCAAAGTACTGCAAATGTCATTTAGATAAGACAGCAGCATCCAAATGACGACCCTTATGGTCATGACTGATCATGATCAATTATTAAAGAACCACAAGTCAGTTTCAATAAATTAAAAGCAGTGTGACCAACTCTGTTGGTCTGAAGGAACAAATGACAGCCTTACCTTTGCGCTCATACTGGCTGCAGAGTATAGACCAGTGTGGATGGTCACAGCATAGAGGTATGGGTCACATAGAGAGTTGTCAGTAAGGTAGTGGACTCTCTGATTCTCCTCGGAGACGACGTCAGCTCTCCTACACACCACCAACCCCGGGACGTACAGGCAAACACACAGCACCAGCACACAGAGCACTGTCACATCACTGGACACACTGAGGTGACAGAGAGGGGGGAGAGAGGAGGCACAGGAGGGTCTTATTGTTTTATTGAATGAGCACAGACATACAGAATGATGTTTGTGTCATACAGGACCATGTGCTAGTAAAGAAAAGGTCCAAATTACTGCTACAGTTAAAGTAACAGAGATTTTGTTTGCTCTTTTTGAGCCTCAGGATGATGAGGTCACCTTAGGAACGGATCCAGATCGACTGTGTCATGGCTACTCTGGATCTGCTGCTGCACCACAGTCAATGGCCTCAACTGGTGACAACTGAGACAAACAGGAAATACAGAGAAATATGAAGTGATTAATTTCTGTAAAACATCACACTGTGTAGTTCTTTTTTGCAATGTGTGTGGGTGTTTTAGTGTCTGTGCATAACTGCATGTTTTCATGCCCCCCCACACACACAACCCCTGCCTTACCTGCAGTTGACTGTAGTATTTGTGTCTGCCTGGTGTGTTCTGCAGCCAATGTGTGTCCAGGCCCCCTGGTGGCCATTCCAGGACAAACACAGGCTGCTGTCCGCTGTGAGACTGTAGTTGACCTGGCTGCTCAGGTGATTGTGTCTGGGTGGCTTCGCAAAGTCAGCGTTCAGCAGGGCCAAGTAACAAACACCTGGAGCTAGACATTTTTTATGATTGTTTAAAACATTCACTGAAATTACATGTGAAATGTCAAAACAAGTACATTTTCTGAGACACTTATTGCACTGAATGAGCATTGTCTTGGCAACTAACTGTCAAATGGTGAATAATAATCAGTTTAATATGATCACAACACACTTTCTATGTTATATTTTGTCTTTCAGAAAAACAGAGGAAATTGGATTTTAAAATTTTGATCACAAGTATCACTCAAATATCTACAAACTATGAGACATGTTGGACACACATTTTAAACACTGATGATACAGTATACCTCTTTTTTACATATTACATGCTTAAACCTTGTTTGACTATTTGAGTTACACATTCTGCTTCAAAGATTTATTCAGAAAACATGAAGATTTTTTTGTGGATGATGAATGAGAGCAGGAGGGAGAGGAAATGTAAAAAAACGAAAACTAATATAATGTGCAACATTTATTATATTAAATGAGCATTGGATTGGCAACTTTGTGACTGTCACATATTAACCCTCTAATGTGATTGCAACACATTTTCTATGTTGTCAATATCTGTCACAAATACAGAGGAAATAGGGTTTTTATGACAAGTAAAACTCCCAGAATGACAAGGATCAACTGAAATATGTGACAGATATTTTGAGTGTTTTACACTTTGCTAAAGCCTTGTTTAATTATTTCAGTTACACATTCTGTATAAAAACTCTGTTAATGGATGATAAGTCTTATACTTTATAGAATGAGCAGAAGAATGGTGACAGAGCTGAAAACTGGATGGAACCAAAACAAATCTTACTATGGAGGTAGGACGGTGGCAGAGTGATGCGAGTGCTGTTGCTCTTCCAGCGGTGAATCCTGTGCAGATGGTGCATGCTGGGAGTCGGCCTCTCAAACATCCTGGCACAACAGAGAGTCAAGGTTTAACTTTGTGGCACATACAGTAGATTAACCATGTTGTCTCTAATGCTCTACCTACCTGAAAAGCAGCATGATGGGAAACGTCTTGTTGGGTGGCGGTGCAAACACCACACTCAGCTGGACGGCCTGCTGCAAGTGCTCCTGGGTAATGTTGAAGCTGTGGTAGTTGATTTGGCTGCGCAGGAGGACGAACTCACGCACAGAGCTCTCCTACAGCACAGATGTGATCACATGTTGTAGTTACTTCAGTCCAAAAACATCCCCTCTAGAGCTCACATGGTTAAAGATCATCCACTGAAAGGTAATCCTCAATTTCACTGATAACTAGCATTTTCTAATGTTGCTGGTCACTTTTATCTATAAAATATTCTTTAGTGATAAAGTGGAGTTGCTGAAAACAACAGAAAAGAAGAAGTAGTCACATACATTTCTTGGTGGTTGTTGTAGCTTGATGTCGATTGGCTGAAAGAGGGTTCGAACAGGAATTTTTCTTCTCGTGCTGCATTCATACAGACTCAGGTCAACCACCGGTCCACTCAACTGGAAATCAGCAGAGGAAAATGAGTATAATGCCTTCCCTTTAATCACTTAAGTGTCAAATTATCATGCCAGTCTCACCCTTCCAGGATAGCGGGTCAAGGTATAAGGGCTGTAGGGGAGCTCAGTGAGCAGGCTGAGCACACATGGTTGACGCTGTCTGCTCTCAGTCTCTCCTCTATGACCAACAAACAGAAGCTGGATGAGGGAGGGAGGCATGTAGAAGGTGGTTGTGTCACTGCTGATGACTGTGGAGGTTTGGTTTTGGTATGTGACATAGAGGGACATGAGACTGGTGTTGACTCTGTGCTCCTGGATCTTAGAGAACAAGATGTACTTCTGAAAAAAAAAAGACAATTGATGTCAGTCGAGAGATAAATGGAAGTGCAAAAAAAGTTAGTGAGTGTAAGGAAACAAGTTTGTTTTTTCTCACCAGCATCAGATCTGAAGCAGTCTGCAGAATATCATCTACAAGCCGCATCACCTGCTTTGTTGAAATAGATGTTTTAATAAAAACACCACTGGATGAGTCTGATATGCAGCCATTTGGATCAGCTATGGCATTTCTTATGTTTTCACCAGTATGTGAGTCTGATTCCATTTCTTGTGTAATGTCAGCACTGTTGGTTGTGAAGTCATAACCGGTGACAGCAGCCTGCAGGCTGTATGAGAGCAGGGTGACCAGGCTGTTCAGCGTCTTCTGGTCCAGATGGTACCAGACAGGAACACTGGACTCAGAAAACTGCTCTGAGATGGCCTGAATGTGAGCTCTCACCCGTCTGGCACTGGCTAATGTTACCTAAGAAGGATAAAGCAAGTGTGAGAAACAATTTTCATCTTTCAGCATGAATCTATCAGCATCTGTTTGTGCATTAAAGTCAATGAAAGAAGGCAATTGTTCACCTACCTGACTTGTGACTTGTAAAAGGTCGTTGAGAATGTAGATGCTGTCCACCATTGATACCTGGGATTAAATTACATGTTATCAAAATGCTTGAAAAGTTGGACAAGTTTGTTGAGATCTAACTGAGTGAGAGATGCTTAAACAGAATATTTGAGGGAAATATGAGTGTTATTTCGGTCAGTCTTGAATATATGTGTGTGCACCTGTTCGCTGCTCTCGAGTTCACACACTGTACAAATGAGTATATTGCGTATGCGTCTCTGTGCGTGTGTGTTGGCCTCAGTGTCCATGCTGAGTCTGTTCAGAATGCTGGAAAGGAGACTAATGTAGTTACGGATCTCCACACTGTTCCCAAGCTGCACCAGAGCTGACAGGTTCTTCAGACCTGACTCTGAACTGGAGAGAGAGAGAAACTAGTAACACAACAATACAAAATATTGACAAAAACTGACAGTTGACTTGCTTAGAAACCTAAATGAGCAGGGTTATGAGTACCACTTCCTGATAAGGAATACTTAAAAAGGGGTTTAAGTTTTAATTAAGTGTTTTATTGATTTATAAATCAATAGTAAGTAATTTGTAAGAACAATGTTTTGGGTTGCTAGTTTGTGAAACCTTCCTTACAGCTCCAGATCAGGATCATGATGGGAAGAGGAGTCTCTGAGGAAGCTTGGCTGGACTTGGACGGTGACAGGACAGGGTTTAGTGGCTGTTCCATACGTGCTGCTTCTGATCTTTGTGTAAATAGTTACTGTGGAAACAATGACGTTCAGTCACTCAAACAATCAAAGGGAAATTGCTGTGATAATATGTTTTGATAAAACATCTGTGTGGAATTTAATAGTCATGAATCAATGTCAGTATGTTTACCTTTATTGTCGTCGCTGCGGTCTCCAGAAGGAAGGCTGAAGTAGTACTGGAAGTCTCTCCCCTGATACAATATCCTGGGAGGTCTGTTTCCGACACTGAAGCTATACTCATACAGTAAGTCCTTCGGCACACACACACACACACACACACACACACAACTTGAGGGTGAGGGTTGACATGAAGGGAATCATGTAAAGAAACAAAAGCTGGAGAGAAGTAGATACATTTGTAGTTTGTGATGTTCAGATTCCTTGAGCGTATTTAGAGTGTAAAAATCTGAATTTTCCCAGTGAATGGGACAGTGGATTAGTAAGTGTGATGTAGGATTTTTTTTTTAAAAAATGTCACTACATCTTAGCATGTACTTATGGCACCATTAAGCAATCACAACTTCACTGCGAGTGGCAATTTAGCTCCCTTTGCTTCAGCGATTGAGAGTATTCTCAAGGACTAAAAATACATTTAAAAAGTACTACTGTTCAAAAGACGATCAAATTAGCCTTTACTTTTTTTCCTGCATTGAAAAACCACTCCCACACAGAGAAAGTCAAATAAGTAATAAGTTTAAGTGCTTGGTCATTTACTTCTTTGTGTAAATGTATGTATGTGAGATGGGAGATACCTCTTTCCCCGAGGTGCAGAAGATGCTGAAGTGTGTGTATAACTCCGACCCTTTGATCGGTTGCACCTGGCACGTCATTCCTTTTGGAGCAGAGTTGGTTTTTAAGAATATCTGAGTCCGGCCCAGAAAACTACTTTGAGACTCTGAGTTCAAAAGATAAAACAGAACAACAGTGTTAGCATCCAGATCCATCCCTCCAATATTCCTTTGGAAAACAAATGATGGGCTGACACAGAATCAATGTCAGTGTCAACCTCTTACAGGACAATTAGAACATTATGTGATGACTGCAGTTTTCCCTTGCTGCTGTTATTTCATTGACATTGACATTATCTGCAACAATAAATTTGTATATCATAGCTCCTTTGTGTTTGGAAAGAGCTGTCTGGCCTGTCTTTAATGACTCATTTTGACTTTCAATACTTTGAAATACTTTTACAACTGAAACAATGACCATAATCAACAAAAATACAACTTTCAGTTTCCAGTTGACCACCTTACCACTCATAGTTAAGATGTATAAATTAACTTTTATGGGTTTGTGTATTGCCTATTGCATTTTAGCAAAAATTAAACTTACTGGCAGTAACCCCCAACATGTATCTGCTCCCCGGTCTCAGACTGAACGGTCTGAAGCTGAGCAAAGGGGAGGAAATTCCTGTAAAGACGGACAGAGAGAAAATTATGACTAAAAACTGAGATATAGAAAAAGAGAGAGGAAATGTGTGTTTGTGGAGTTTTCTGAATAATGTACCTGTGTAAGTGTAGGACTCAAACAGCGCTCTGTCTACTGGGTCTCGAGGTAAGTCAAGCAAAGTTGGCTCCTGGATCACCATAGACGGCCTGGAATCCACCAGATTACTCCCCTCATCGACATGTGATGCTGGATCAAACACTGAGTCATCTTCTGGACTGAAGGTGTCATCATCAACACCTGAGAATACATACAAGTTAATGTATAACCTTTTACACATGTGACAATTTGCATATGCACACACATACAGTATGTACCTGTGGGTCTTCCTGCTGAGATTCCTGGGTCTCCCTCCTCTGTGCTCAGGAAGGGAACATCGTAATCTGAATCTATAAGAGCAGATCAGCTTTAATGCACATTGCAGATTCACACTGAAAATCTGCACATAAAAGAAGTTACTAATTATGTTAGGATCAGACACAGAAATTAAGTGGTTTGGTTTCCTATTTTTACATGGTAGCATTTTGCTGAGTTGGTTGTTGGTTTAGAAAACTATTTTTTTTTTCATGTACTGGCTGCTTTTCTCCTTATATTTCATAAAAAATATTTTTGTTAAAGCTGCTGTAATCAATATTTTTATATTAACAATGGATGAAATTACTATGTGAAATGTGAAAGGGGTCGCTGGTAGCGATAAACCCACAGACAATTACAACTTGACTCTGCAGTTTGCCTCAGCTCTGCAGGCTTTTTTGGCATCTTTCAGCCAGCATCTTTCTCATGGTTTTGGTTTTACCGCCTGCAACTTTAACGTTACTGTTTGGTTCAGTCTTACCGCTCTCACAAGCATAGCATCAGTGTCAGTTTTTAGTGGAAAGCTCTTATAACCTGGTTATATACTATTCTCCCAGTACCAAACAACAGACAGGCAAAGTTAGCAACTGACTAGTGTAAACATGACTCCAAACAAATGCTAATGTTGCTCCATATCTGCTGGATGTGTAAATAGGCAACTGTTTGCTAACAGGTTTGCTATATCTACTGTATAAGATGATAATGTGTCAATGTGGTGATAATAGCTTGTTTCTGCTGCCCCCAAGTGGCTAAAACAGTGGTTAATGCAGGTTTAAAACTGTATACATCCATGTTACACCTAGTTTTCATTAACTGTGCCTGATTAGACATCTTTTTGGACTGTGTATATGTACACAGCCTGTGCTCGGTCCACATTGACCTCACATTCTGTTGCACCGGATAAGGTGAGACAACTTAGACCTTTATCAATCTTATTAGTATATGTATTTTGACCTCACATCATTTTCCACCCAACTTCAACCAGAACAGAGGTGTAATCAGCCAGAATGACTGAGAACACCCGTGCATGTGTGCAGGGCTTTTAACCACATCATTCAAAGACCAGATTCAGTTTCAATTAGATTTTGATTGACTGCGTTTCAGCTACGTTTTTTCTCACCCAGTCCATCTCCCACATCACCACTCTCCAGGACAGGAAAAGAAAACTCCCAGTCAGTAGAGGAGTCTGAGTCAATAGGGAATTCGCTGATAACGTCACCCTGGCTGCTACCATTGTCAAGGGCAAGTGGCAAGTATTCAGTGGAGGAGTACAGAGGCTCTAGAAACTCTCCCAGAGGATGATAAATGGGCTCCTCTCCTGGACATAAAGAGGATATTCTGTTAAATAATTCATAAACTACCGATTTTACTGTAACTATGACCTTGCACATAATTACTTCTTGTAGGTTTCCTTATTGATGTCCAGGACACAAACACTTTGGGGCTTTTTTTTAAAATATTGGATTCCAATAAAAGCTAGCAGTATTATGGTAGTATAAACAGCTCCCCACTATTACCTGACTCTGCTGTTCTTATGTTGACTGGAGAAGAGCTGAGGAGTGGCTCAGGGTCTGTCAAACCTGTGTGAGGATTAAAAGGGAGACGTCAAATTTAGTGAGTTATACCGTTGGTACCCTCGGGATTTGTTTTTACTGAGGTGATCACTTGTGAATTGGCTCAGAGGTTGCCATTTTTATCCCCCCAGTCACATTTAATAACACACCGGCGATGTGTAACGTGTTTCTGTTCCTCTTTAATGATGTCTCGCTGTCAGTCACATTCGGATTTTGCTTTTTGGCTGCAGTTTCAGAAGCATTCTCACTCAGGGGGACAGTACGAGTGTAGTGTGAAGCATCTGCAGCAGGTGGATGCAGGGTGGATGTCCCAGGAGTCTGAGGAGAAGTAGCAGGACCCTCACTGATGGTGGAAGGAGCACTGAGATCCACTGTGTAACAAAATGGGACTAGAATAGAGCAGAATAGGATATAATATGCTGAAAATGTCTCTAACAAATGAAACACTGGCAATTTACAAGTGTTTTACCTTCTGTGACAGGTTTGGACGAAGCATTGACCAAGTACAGGCTCCAGGTGTACTGGATGTTTTGTTGGGAAACATCACAGTCTTCACATGAGGCACTGACAGAGAAAGACTGATCCCAGTTCATTTGGTCTCCTCGGCACTGAGGGCAGTAAACTGCTACCTTTCTGGATTGACATGTATTTGAAACATTTAAGTACATGTTAAAAGTCAGTTCAGGTTAATTCAAAGCAATCTTCAACTTTCCAAAAATACTGTGTAGTTATAGTCATTGGGATACAGTGATATAGTTTTTGTTACATAATTCATACCTAATTACATTTGATGTCACTGTGAGGAAGGTCTCTGTTGAAGCTGAATGCTCTCCACTGCTGACGGTGAGTGTGAACCGAAACTGGTCAAAGTTGTGTTTTAGGAAACTAGCAGGAAACGTGAGCACAGAGGAGGAAGTGGTAACGTGTTGGTTGAAACAGGATCCGGTGATGGAGCTGACTGGTTTACATGCCCAGCTGAAGCTATTAAGAGAAAATTAAAAACAGAGTCAAGTTCGGATGTACATTTGAACCCGATTGAAAATTGGAATGCAGTGCAGTTTCTCTCTACCTGACAGGGTTCATGGGGAAGTCAGGGTTGTAAGATCTCTGCCCGTCTAGGGTTACCACGGTGGTGTTTCTGATGTTAATGAAGACGTTGGTGCCGCCCTGAATGGACGCCACAGGAGGGCTGGGTATCACTTGAACTCTCACACTGTAGTTACTGTACACCACACTGCCGACAACCTGAACCTGCAGAACAACGGCAGCTACAGGGTCAAATCACAATCACTCACTCAGACACTTGTGTCTGCACTCAATTTGCCACAAAAGGTGAGATTGTACATGGGCCAATTTACATTTTATAGTATTTTCTTGTATCACAGTGAAAAACAGTCAACTCAAAATGTCTGAATTTTCACAATAACAATAACATTTGTTTGGATTAAAACAAAACAGGATGGACTCTAACTATATTTTCAGACAGTTCAAGGAGTCTGTGCACCATTTGATCAATTATAAACATTCCTTATCTTACTATTTGGCAACCCACCAACAAAAATTTGATATTTTAAGGCTGTTAATTGTGATGGAGTCTCCTCTCTCCTTCATGCACAACAGTTTTCGTTGGCTACTTACCCTGGCTATGGCAGTGTAGGTGTCATAGTGCAGGAGATGGCTTGGCAGTATGAGGCTCTGTCTGTGAGTGTTTGTGAGAGTCAAAGGGAAGACCTGGCCTGCAGAGTCAAACAAGGTCCAGGTGTAGTGAAGGCCTCCTGATATGTCACAGCCAACTTCAGTCTCATAGGTCACCCCCAGATGGATAACCTCATATCTTCGCACCTAGAAGACGGGATCTTTTTAGATATACTCAGCCATACTCTGATGAGATAAAGATAACAGTCATGCTGGTGAAATGTACCTGTAGTTTGAGAGGCCCCATGTTTTTGACTGGTGGAGGCTGACATGGCTGGTCCACAACAAAGATGTGGCTGCTCAGAGAGGCAGAGCTCACCAGGTTAGATACAATCACTTCCACTGTGAACTCACCTGTCCTGTGGAGAGAAACACATACAATTAATGTACTCAAGCATAAATACACATTTTAGTTAAGCAGATATACCATGCACATTTGAATTTGCCTGAGCTAACGTAGCTAACGCTACATCAAGATTCATAGTGAAACTTTCTTGCTCACTCGTGGAAGATGTGCTGCTCTGTGCTCTGTCCCAGCCTTGTTGTTCCGTCTCCAAAGCTCCACAGGAAGATGACATCGGTGCCCACGGTGACTCGACAACGCAGCGTCACTGTGTGGTTCTGCAGGACAGAGGCCCGGTGGACAAGCCTGTTGAGCTTTACTGCTCTCTGGATGACCAGCGGGAACACTTCAGAGGTGAGGGAGGTCCGACCACCAGACACAACTATGACTACATCATACCTACATCAAAGAGAGGCGGATTTGAATGGTGGATTTAAGTGTCGTAAATACTATCCTGTGTGCTATCAAAGGTTCAGGATAAGATATATGTACTGTGTCTACATGTATTTTAGTTATTTGTTGTTCTCTCACTACGGTAATGAGATAGTTTTGATGATTTAATTGCTTAAATATCTAAAAAAAAAAAAAGTCAGAAGATTAGGAATTTATAAATGTATATTTAGGATTTTAAATATCTAAAACTGAAATCCTGCACATGCACCACTGTGTTTACATGCCTCAGTATATACACACTTAAACTGAGTTTGTCCTCATTTTTTCGACACAGTTTACAGTAACGTAAATGCACAAGCTCTTAAACTGATTACTTGAGGTATCCACATAATTTGCAAATGGAAAAGTAATCACATCCATTGTCACCAGATGTTGACTGTAATGAGACACAAATATTTTACCCTTCTGGCTCTTATGAATGGAAAAATGGCTTTAGTTAAAGGAGAAACACAACATTTGAACACTTGAAAAATGCTATTAGAGTCACATTCACAGAGGTTAATCTATAAATCTGGAAGATTAGGAGCACTTTTGACATCATTTTGAAGTCATAAAAAATAGTCACATAATTAATTTGAACAATTTTTTGGTAATTAATAATAGAATAAATCAGCTACATTATAGTCAAAACAGCACCTACACTGTATTTCAAATATTTGTTTCTGTGTGTTGTACCTGCCGGGAGTGTAGTATCTTTTGGTGATGGTCTTTGAGGTGGTTCTGGCGGATTTTGAGTCTCCGAAGTACCAGAGAAACTCCACAGGGTCTGGCACATCAGCTACAACCAGGAAGGTTATATCTGTGTTTGTGGGATAAGCTTGTTGTGCTGCATGAATCCTCACAGCTAGAGGACAAAACAGATTGCATGGTCGACATGTTATGTATTTGTCACAGAAATGTAAACACTCCATGACAGAGAGATGAAGAAATACTGCTGTTTTAAACAAAATGATGTTGTCTCAAGAAAGTGGTAAATAAGAGAAAATGTGGAAAAAAGACAGATTAAAGGATGCATTATGAGCATTCATTTACTTAATTATGTTGAAACTTACATTTTCTTTGACAGTAATAAACTTCCGAAAGTTAGCTTATCAACACCTTTGCAGTGTCACATTCAGATTAAAGCAGAGACTTTGATTGAACTAAAGCTGTATGTAACAAAGCAGCTGTTTTGGGTGGTGCTTGTACATTAAAAATACATTAGGGAATTATTTAAGAACTTTGTCACAATGAAAGATAAACACAAAATCTGAGTTTATATGATATTTTTCTTAACATTTACAAGAAATAAACGTGTATGTTTTGTACTGCTCAGTGAGTGTCAGTTACTTCCTTACCATTGTCAGTAAGGTTGTGAACAGGCCTTTGACTAGTGGGTGGTTGCCAGATTGGATTAACTTGTGGTGACGGCTTCCGTTTCCCCTCAACACGCACTGTCGCACTCTTGTTCTGAGAAGAGACTCGATTCTCAGCTTGAAGCTCAATCACAACTGTCCCAGTGTGGTCAAAAAACAAAACCACTGCTGCCTCCTCTTCTGCAGCGTAGTTGCTGTTTCTGTACAGTACTGTTGCATTCACCAGCAGAGACACAGTTACATTCGACCCTGCTGTGACGCTAAATAAAACTGAATGTTTTCGATTTGTTGTGATCACACTTGGAACCTTTAAGACCAGCTCTCCAACTGGATCTTGAACCAGTATGTGAGTGTGGAAGGAGGCCCAGCTGACTGGGTTAAATGCCTTAACTGTGACATTATAACTCCCTGCTATTGGAAGAGACACATTTATGTTCCAATTTTCAGTTGTTCTGTTAATCACAACAGCATCATCCAAACTAAAAGTCCAAACCACTTTTGACTTCACACAGCTGACAACCTCCAGGCTGAATTCAGTCTGTGTCAGAACTACTGACATCCAACTCCCAGAAGGCCTCAGGGCTCGTATACGCTCATATACCATCAAGGCTGGAGGCAGGACAGTGAAGAGCAGCACTGATGAAGGATCAACGGTGGAAAGGACAGATGCTGTGAGGTGATACTGTCCTGCAGTGGTGGGAAGGCGGCAGTGAAGGTGGAGGTGCAGACGGCAGCTGGAGCGGTTGGATGTGTGAAGTAGGTGTAGAGGGATGAGGCCGTTAGGGTGGGGATGTGAGTGGGTGCCACTGTGACAACGGATGTTATTGTGGTGTTGACTGAGATTGTGATCATAGTTGATGTTTCCATGGCTACCGTTGCTACAGTTGTGATCATTACTGTTTTCCTGGTTGGTAATTTTTCTTGTATGATTCTCAGCTTTATTAATGTTAGCGGTGTTGTCGCTGATGTTTTCATTGCAATTAGTTAAGTCACTTCTGTCATCATCATTTTGGTTGTTGTCGCTGTTCAGTGTGAGGTTGAGAAGAAGTAGTTGCTTCATGGTGGTGAGCAGCTGCACGTCTACAGAAATGCCCTCTCCTACACTCAGCTGTTCCCCAGATACACTCACTCTTAGGTCAGATACAGCAAGACGCACAACCACCTGCAAATGCACACACCCACATCACACAAATGTCAGATTAAAGGATAAGTGTGGTCATATTTTACATTTTTCTTTTTGTCAGACCCCATTAAAAATACCAAAATCAACAATGAATTGATCATACTGAGAAGTGTAGCCAAAGTCTGATGTAGCTCATTTCTCTGTGCCTTAGACCACGATTGCTGTCCAAAAACAATTAAAAACACATTAATGTGCCACACTGTTGCACTGTGTGACATGTTCCTTCATTAAGATGAACATGGGCACTGTGGTTTGTTTGGACTGTCCCACATACACCGTTCTGCTGTGGTAAATACTTGCTAATACAACAAATGTATATTAATCCGCAGATGAAAATAGCTCCTAACAAATACATTATTTACTCCTGTTTGAGTAATGTTTGCAAAAAACTACAGTGCGCAGCTGTTTGAGGAAATGATTCAGCCTTTTTTTTTTTTTTTTTTTTAAAGTGAAACTATAAATTTGTGACCTGTTTTTAGAGATCTGTGTGTTCCGTAGGAACCAGTGGGCTTGAGGCTGTGAGCCAGAGACAGGCTGGGGAAGTCGTAAAGTATAGAGCGACAGATGGAAATGTGCTAGTAGCTAAATCTGGCACAACACATCTCTTTTCCTTATGTGAGATGAATGATTTTTTGTATTTGGTCTCTGACAAATAAATCTAATAAATTAAACTAATCAGATTAACATTTTGTTGGTTTTGGTCTTTTTTATGAGATTTGTTGACAATAAAACAGATTTAGAATATTATCAGATGTATCCTTTAATCATTGATGCCACATGAAGAAAACATTTTTAGTGAATGAAAGCAGAATACTCACGATATGGATTGTCTCCTGCGTCCATCCAGAGGTAGTGGAGGCATTTACTGACACCACGTGAACTCCTTCTGTTTCAAAGGTCCAGTTCTGAGGGCATTTAGAATTACATTTCCTCAGTTGCCAGATTAAAAACATGACAGACGGTGTTGAGCCCTGTCCTTTTTTTTTTTACATCAAAAAACACCTTTCTTGACAGCCTAAATCACCAAATGGGACTGCAATAGACAACAGCATTCATTTTACACTAACAGAGGCCCCATAAATTCATACTATGTGATTTTTGGTGTAGTTTTAGTGTCATATATCCTTAACTACTAAGAATAATCAAAATGAAACTCCAGCATCTTCTAAAAACCACAAAATGAGCTCTGCATCAGAGACAGCTTACAGCATTTCTCTCTTAAATCCTGAGTCTGGGTACCTGAGTTTGGTATAAAGCAATAACAAATAGGCCGCTAACACTTCTTCTATCAACTGTCTCTTGTTGTGATTTAGGGCCAACAATGTGCCAAAGGTGCCTCATGTAGCTTAGATAATGAAGTTTTCTTAATTCATGAGCAAAAGAATAACTTTACAGACCTTGTATAGGAATAAATGTTGAAAATATATCAACTTAATTTTGAGATACATTTGCATCACATAGTCGTGCTATTTTCTCAGTCCTACATACCATAGTACTGTTCAGACAGTCAGTGTTGGCGAGGCAAGCTGTCTTTACACTCGTCCTCTCCTCTTCCACCCCCTTGTTTTCCTCCTTCTCTCTGTGAGTAAACCACCAGGAGAACTCTGCCTCCATCCCATCAGCCACATATGCCTGTAGTGTGACAGGGTCACCCACGTATGCTGCCTTCACAGTCATATTGTGGGAGTTCATCTGTAGGAAGGGGATGCAGGAGGGGACGCCCAGCGGGCCATGAAGCAAAGAGATCACCAAGGTGTCAGGAAATGGCTGCAAGACAGAGAGCTGGAGGGTGGAGGAGAGTCTGGATAGAGGGTTGGAGACGCTGATGTCTACAAACAAAATAGAGGGGTGGAGAGGTAGTAGGTGTTAGGTCAAATATGTAATAATTAATGTTTAAAAATATATTAATCCCTCAATTTTTAATTACTGAACAAAACAAGTTTGCTCTTGTGCCTTACTGATTTCATGTTTTCCTGAAGTTTCCAAAATCCAATCAGATGACACAGCAAAGGAACCATCATCCAACACGCTGACATGATGCGAACTTTGACCTGCAGTGGTCGTCCACAGAAACTCCACATTGACATGAGAGAGGCTCTCCTCTCCCAGACCCACAATCCCTGAAAATAAAAACAAAAACCTCATTCAGAAAAAAGTGCTTAAAATTATGTATGTATATATTAAACCAGTAACAGATAATATATATGTATATTTTTGCCTTTGTGTAAGTAGATTCCTTTAGATAAAAATCTATGATCAACCACATTCTGGATGAAATACTGCTCACCACCACATAAAGAAAACATTTTCATAAAATAATTATTTTAAAATTGGATCTAAATCAATTACCTGAATGCATTTGATCTTTACTAATATTAATGATAATTATACATTTGGCAATCGTCTTGATTTTGTAACACATTATAGCATGGTTCTGCAGCAGCTTTAATATGTATATAACTTTTTTTGTAACATCATTATAACACATATAGTATTTTCCCTTACAAGGCTTTAACTGTGGTTTGCAGATGTATTATTTTTATGTTTGCAAAATTGGGGGAAAAAGCTTATTAAAATATAAATAAAAATAAATGTTGTCTCTCTAAAATTAAGTCTAAAGTTGAAGCTTCCACCAGACTTTTCTTCTGCAATAATAACACTTTTATCTATACCTTTCATTCAATGAATGAAGCTAAAAAATACTTAACATAATATCAAAAAACACAACAGATGACAATTTTTTAAAAATAAAAAAAAACAGACACTGTAACACAACTGGAAAAATCATTTCCTTTCATTGTTAACTTAAACAAACCTCTGTGTCAAGTGAGACACAGCAGCCACTGTATGCATATTTCCAGGAACAGAACCTACAGTGTGTAAAGTAGCAGCTGACCTGTGGGCTGCTTGGGGCGTCCAGCCAGGTTTCCAGAAACCTCCAAGACAAAAGTTTTCCCAGCATGCACTCTGTCTGGAGAGGTAGACACACTGATGCTGTGCAGAAAGGGTCCTTCAGTTCTGTAGAGTGCCACGTTTCCCTTTCCACCTCCAACGGGCAGGTACAGCACACTGGAAAAGAAAAGAAAAGAAAAGCAAAGAAGAGAAAAGAAAAGAAAAGAAAAGAAAAGAAAAGAAAAGCAAAGAAGAGAAAAGAAAAGAAAAGAAAAGAAAAGAAAAGAAAAAATGGAAATTGACTTTCTTCATTCACAGTAAAAGAATCCAGGACAAATCAAACACAAAAAGCTTCAAACACAAAGGGTATAAATGATGATGTGGTCGTCAAAGCTATTATGAATTTGAAATGTTTTACTTTACTGAGGAGATAGTAACAGATAGAATACTGAAAGAAATGGAAAGGAAATAGAAAATGCCGCAGCATATCTCACCTTCGTCCCTCACTTTCTCCTCTGATGTCCTTTGACCCTCCATGGGAAGATATGTTGAAGCACTCACTGACTATCCAACCATGCAGCTGGTTACCACAGTAACATCTCTCTAATGTTAATGCTGCAGTCTGGTACCTTCAACAACAAATACTGAAGGTTAATATAATACTCTCCAAAATAATGTCTAAGTGCTGCACACCTCCTGCTAACATGTCTTGTGTTTTAGAAAGATGTTGGGAATCCAAGATGTGATGCATTAAAATCTGGTGATTAGAAAACATGTTAAGTGCAAAAGTCAGTCAATCTCTCTTGAGTCCAGAGGTCAAGTTAACATTTATTTTCCATGTTTTAAGGTTTTTTGGTGTTTGAAAATACTTTTAAATGCTAAGTTTTAAACCATTTTTGATTTTTTTTTTTCATAGCATAAAAAAGAAATACTGAGGGAAAATGAGCTGTCCTGTCATATATTTCATCTAAAAGAAATCGGCCTGTTGTTTGATTTTACACCCCAATATATTTCAGAGTGAGAACATGTCATTTACGTAAGTGCTTGATAATGTATATAAAAATATAATGTTATCATACATAATACAAGATTACTTAATGTCAGATTATTTGTGACACCTTTGAGAAAATACTTCTTCCAGTAGGAATACATTTTAAAAATTCATAAAATGCATTTTCTCCGTAATTTTACGACACAAACATCCAAACCAGCTTTGGCTGAAATTCAGCTTATTCCGCATGCTCTCTCACCCTTCATCCAGGCAGCGCACAGAGCAGGTTACCGGGTCAAGGTCACGGACATCCTCAGGTGAATAAAGTCTGTTGCTGGCGTTAACGCATCCCATGAACCACGACGGATCCCCGTGACCTGCAGCAGACGAGCGGTGACATAACGAGTTCAACGCAATGAACGTATAAACAAAAGCACTGAACATGTCTGATCTGCGAGGATAAAGGCCGCAAAGAACAAGAGGACAGCTGATGGACAGACTGCGTTTGGTGAAGACGTTTCAGACGGAGAAGAGGAAAGGAAAGGAGGAGAAAGGCAGGTGCGTTGACACCACAGACTGTGTGTATACACTGTTTATGAGTGAGTTAGAGGAGATAATGGGACTGTATGCAGATGGGATGGAAAGGTGTGAAGGAGGAAGGAAGGTTTCAGTGGATCAAACAAGTAAAACAACATTTAAATGATAGGCCTGTTAATATATTGCAATATATTGCCCTGCAAAAATAAGCAATGGCTGAATTTTAGAGAGAAACTATGAGGAAGCTTTTCATTAAAGGCTGCAGTTTGCTGTGTTGTGTGAAACTGTCTCGTTCACTGTCTTTCCTGTAATCTTGTTGTGAGAACTTGTGATCACTGATCGTCTTCACTAATGCAGTATTTCCAGTGTTTGGCATTTACTGTCATGATGTGTGAGGATTTAAAAAAAAAAAGTATAGCTGCCCTTTAAAATACAATCTTGATTCTTTAAAGTTGTGTTTCTGTTATACTATCTATTCCGTGAAAATCACATTATTACAATTGCAAAGGTCACCAGTGAGTCAGGCTGAATATACAAAGACATAGTTGCTATATTAATTGCTGGTTTATGAAGCACAGCCACTAAAAATAATTAAATAGTCTAATATGGCAAATAAATAGTTTGTGATCACACACACAAGAAAACGTGCATTGAAAAGAGGATCAGGTGCTGCTTGTGTCATTTTGTCCACCCATCTGTGTATATTTTTCATCTAAAGATCTGTAATTATGATTATTCTTGTCATTATTAAAGCATTTCATTAAGATAACCTGAACTGGCCTAAAGTGACCTGGCCACGTGCCAACATGCCTCAGGTAGGCCCCAAAAAAATAGATCACAAGAAAGAGATGAATTATTTATATTTTCCGTCATAGGACCGACAGGACGGTCACACAGAGGCAGGAAGCAAACCTCGTTATTGATTTGATTCCGTTAATGTCCGGTGGCCCATTTGAAGCCTATTAGATCATGTAGAGGATCAGAATCTGATCTGTGTTCTTTCATCAGCATCAAAAATAATATCTGATGTCCCTAAAAGCATCTACAAATATTCACATCATGTTTTAATAAGTTACTGTGAAGAATGATCCTGCTGCCAGATGAGGGACCTGCATCATCTGCCAGCCAACTTAAAGATTTACATGCGTCTCCAGTCAAACTACATTGTTGCAGATGAGAGCAGCAATCGTACCACCTTTGATGGTCTCCTGCTTTTCCCTCTGTGAGTGCAGCTGTGAAGTACCCACAGTTAATATTACACAGTTTCAACATTACTGCATTAAAAAAGATAAGCATTTATAAAATCCAATTAACTTATATGTGTAAAACATTTATTGAATCCTTAGTTGTCCAAGAGGGGAATATCTTTTTTATTCTAATGGGTTCTTCTGTGAAAGCTTTGATAATTCTCACTTGTATTTGGTTTGGTTTGTGTTTTCACTGAATTGACTCCTTGATTAGATTTCTAACACAGTCTAACATACATGGATTTTACAACAAATTCCCAGAGTTAGATAAACACCTAAAAAGCCTGACAAAGCAATTAAAAGACTGAATTCCTCCTTTGTTGCAGGTGTCTTTATAGCCCCCTTTCTCCTTGATTTTCTTTCAACACTTTTACATCCTGCAATTCTTCCTCACTTCTGTCTCCTCTCTCCTGATTCTTTCACTCACTCTGGAAGTGTAAAAAGCTTCCTTCCTAAAAGTGTGACAGAAAGTGTGACAGACCATGAAGCAGAACTTGTATGGTGTTAATTACAGTAATTGTTGACAAACAATACATCACAGTAAAGCTATCCAAACTATCAAGCTAACATTACATTAACATTACTATAAAGTAAATAACATTAATATTATTATATACTGCCCCCTGCACGTGCTAGTCACTCAGACAGAGGTTCAGTCTGAGATCCTGGGTGTCAAAACAACCAGTGATCAGACTAACATCACCCCTGATATCTGGGCTGAGCTGAAGGAGCTGAGAGACATGATGATCGAACACAAGGTGGAGCTGAGGAACAGCAAGAGCAAGATAGAGAAGCTGGAGCAAGAGAATAGGGGAGAACGGGGTAAATAGAGACAGTGGATAAAATGAGCCACCCCCTTTATCTAGGTAACCATAGACGCCCCCCACAGTGTAACAGAACCACCAGATCCCCTCACTGTAGGGGTCAAGCATTCAGACCTGTACCGGTTTTTTATTTAATTTGTCACCTGTCTGTTTACACAAAAGCACATTTACACACACTTTCTTTCTGTAGTTAACACACAAAGATCACAGTTTAATCTTTACTGAAAATGTTTAGGTAACATGTTGAACAACAAGACACAAACATATGATTTTACTTAAAAGTACAAGTTTTTGCATCTGTTAAATTGATGGCATGAATAAAGTTCAAAATTATTTTTAATTTTATAATAAATTTGTTTGATTTTTTGTAATTTTTATATCAGTATATAATGGTAGCGCTATTTACCCTATCTCCATTCTCATTTTATCCCTACCTTGCGGTAAGTTGTGCCATTGGACTAACTTTTTTTGATGGCTCATTGTTCTTAAACCATAATAATTAGATAACTTGTTTTAATTTCCATGGGTATACAACAACCTGAGGTGTATATATAGTAACTATTATTTGAAACAAATACATTTTCATTTTGCAGTAAAATTATCATATGTAAAATGTGGCTCATGTTACCCCATTCTCCCCAACAGGTGAGTGCATTAATGTCAGTCACACAGGGCTTCACACATTCATGCAATGTTTGTATATTATTGAAATGACTGTTCTGAGTAGTTTATTGCTTTAGTTGCAGCTCATGCAGCACAACAGTCTGTCATATTGGTCCAGACTAACAGCCAGTGGTTTTATAGGCCCACATCTATTTATATGGGATTTGATCCACCCACGTAACTTTTATATCAGCTTTATGGTGGATATACTGTATATTTCCATTTTTTGTTTTTTGATTTGACCAGAGACTATCAGCCATCAGCCATTTATGTATTTAGCAGAGACAAGTTCAACATGAGATTTTACATCTGGCTGTTGATCAATTATTAATCTGCTTATTAATTTTGCCTTCTATTGCAGATCTTCTAGTCAGAGTAACAGCGTGTGAAAATAAGAGCACAGGTCGGCCTACATAGTGATCATGTAAAAAACTTGAAACCTGCTGACCATAAACATACTTCACAAAAATATTAATGTTAAATGTTAAATTCACAGTGTTGGAGGCCAGAATGAGCTCTGCAACACACAAGATTTGAAATAAAAGAATGACTATGAGGTTAAAATGCTGAATTTAAGCTTTAATTTGGGGATACTGAAACCTGAGTCTGGGAAAACCAACCCATACACACAAAAAGATCAGAGACCGAAATCCCACTTATCAACTGTTTAGTTCTGATGAGGATCTGATGATCATTCAACATTAAAGTTTCACAACTTTTCGAAGCTGTCTTAAAACAACAGTCAGGTGTCTATATGAACAGTGAAAGAGGTTTTCCTCACTGTAATCATTCCTCCTGTTCATACTGGATATTAAAAGATCCTCTTCAAATGTGCTTTCAATGTAAGTGATGGGGGCCAAAAGTCATTTTGTCCAAAAATGCATTTAAAAGTTGATGTGAAGCTTATATGAAGCTTCAACAGTCTGAGTTAGTCATATCAAGTGGATATCTGCCACATTTACAGTGTTTTTAGCATCAAATTCCCTCTTTGTGTTTCCTCACACAGTGTTTCACTGTTGAGCTATAGTGGAAGTATAGTAACAAAAAGAGGAACTTTTACTCTAAAAAGACTGTAATGTTGAAAGAGATCAACTTGATTTGACTCATTTGGACGGCTGAAGCTTCATATTAGCTTCAGATAAACTTTTCAATATAATTTTGCACAAAAGGAGGCTTGTGGATTTTGGCTCCCATCAATTACATTATAAATGCATTTTGAAGGGATCTTCCAATGTTCAGTATGAACAGGAATATTTAATGTTCATAAGGGCACCTGACTGTTGTTTTAAGAGAGACTTGAAAGATTGTGAACCTGTCCTTTAATGTTGTTACTTTGAAGGAAAGAACATCATTCTAACTTGTTGATTGCTTTAAACTCAGTTCAGTGTTCAAGGATCTTTGGTGCTATTTTTATATTTGTTGTCAAAGACACCTGTTTCATTCTCATACAGCAGTTCAGTGACCTGTTTTACGTGTATATAAAGACGGGAACTGAGCGAGACGTGTCAGAATGAATTTTGCTGTCTAAAGAGGTGATATTTCACAATGAGGAGTGCTGCAGTTTTTCTGGTGTTGCTGCTCTGTCTGTACTGGACGAGGGCTCAGGGTGAGAGTGGAGGGGTGACAGAGAATGATATCACTCAGACAGATGTTCAGTCTGAGATCCTGGGTGTTAAAACAACCAGTGATCAGACTAACATCACCCCTGATATCTGGGCTGAGCTGAAGGAGCTGAGAGACATGGTGATCCAACACAGTCTGGAGCTGAGTAACAGCAAGAGCAAGATGGAGAAGCTGGAGCAAGAGAATACAGGTTCATTCACATAGTGCTGAACAGATTCATGCAATGTTCACATATTCATTACTTTTAGGACTAATTTATTGCTTTTATTCCAGCCATACAGGCCAGACTGACAGCCAGTGAATGCATGAATGCAGGTAGATATTTACATTTTATTAAATGATATATAATTAATTCATGTTTGTGATGATTTTCCTGTCAAGCTCAAGAGTTAAATGTAACCAAATCTTTAAGATGTTTACTGAGATTAATATCTAAGATTCAAAATGAACCTTTTGGTAAAAAACTTTAAATGTATTCACAGTTTTGGAGGCCAGAATGAACGCCAGTGAAAATTTGGTCAAGTAGCTCCAGAGAGAGAACATAGGTAAGCTTAAAAAAATCAAAGTGTGAAAATGAAACTGAGTATATTATGTTGGCAATGAGAAAATATTTAGTGAGGTTAAGATAAGGATAAGTTTCATTAATAATGTTTTGGTGGGAAAACTTTAAACATCACAGAGCACAGGTAAGCTACAAAAATCAATAAAAAGAAAAAAATAGCATTGTGTGATAGAAATAAAAATGTATTTAGTGAGAAAATTATCATGATAAAAGGTTCATAATTAACCTTTTTGTGAAAAATGTTAGTTTTGGAGGCCAGAGTAAACACTGGTGAAAATGTGATCATGGAGCTGAAGAGAGACATCATAGGTAAGCTACAGACATCATTAAAAAATAAAATTTGAATATAATGTTAGAAAACGTGTTTTTGCAAAATGTGATTTACAAAAGTAATTGGAAAGGAGTCAAAATGATTTAACAGAAATGTAACATTTGGGGTTGTTAACTAATCTATTTAACCTATTAATTTTTCTCCTCTATTGCAGATCTTTTGGTCAGAGTAACAGCTACTGAAAATAAGAATACAGGTAGGCCTACATAGTAATCAAGACAAAATGTGAAAACTGCAGACCATAATCCTATTTCACAATAAAAGTGATAAATGTGTTCACAGTGTTGGAGGCTAGAATGAGCTCCAGTGAAAACGAGGTGGAGGAGCTCAAGAGAGAGAACATAGGTAAAGTAAATAAAAAAAAAATTCCTAAGTAAAAAAGTCATGTTATTAGAAAACATATTGTTGTTTTAAAGTCTATCACATGTGAAGTCCAAAACTGATGAAAGAGGAGTAAAAAGATCTATTTATCAGAAAAAAGTTTGACATATTAATAAAATTTTATGCTTGGACGTTAATTTTAATTCATTTCCTCCTCTAATGCAGATCTTCTAGCCAGAGTAACAGGAACAGAAAATAAATGCACAGGTAGGCCTACATAGTAATCAAGGAAAAATGTGAAAACTGCTAACCATAGTCCTACTTTACAATAACAGTTTAAAATGTGTTCACAGTGTTGGAGGCCAGAATGAGCTCCAATGAAAACGAGGTGGAGGAGCTCAAGAGAGAGAATGCAGGTAAGCTGCTTAAATCATTATTGAAAGTCAAGATGCTGCTATCAGCATTGAACTGACTGCAGTGTCACTATGTTGTGTGCTTGAAAAGCAGTATGTCAGTGAGGAAAATATTTTACAAACAAAAGATGCAGTTACATTTCTCAGAGACTGCACATCAGTGATGTTTTCAATATGCATGTCTCCCACATTCACACAGACCGATCAAAGGTGGCGTTTTCAGTTGGTCTTACTAACACAGGACATGTTGGACCCTTCGACACTGACATCACACTTAAGTTCAGTAAAGTCTTCACCAATATCGGCCAGGCCTACAACCCAACTACAGGTATTCAGCTCTTTTATATCCAGTTTTCAGTACTGATGTGGGGAGAAGTTCTGACCCCTCACTGATTTTCTCCTCTGATGCAGGTATCTTCACAGCCCCAGTCAGAGGAGCCTACTACTTCAGATTCAGCTTGTGGGATGACCGTACTTCGGCTTTGATAGGTGCTTTTCTCTATCACAATAACAAGTCAATGATGTATAATTCAAACTACGGTAATAGTGTTGGATATATTACTGTGTCTAATGCTTTAATTCTTCAACTAGAAAAGGGGGATGTGATCTACATGCGTCTCCCATCACAGTTTGGTGTTTCAAATCGTACCACCTTTGATGGTTTTCTGCTTTTCCCTCTTTGAGTGCATCTGTGAAGTGCCCACAGATAATATTACACAGTTTCAACATTACTATGTTAAAAAATATAAGCATTCATAAAAATAATTTGTCTGTGTTTTTTTCTGGTTAGATGAACAAGACTCTGCAAGTCACAGAACATTCTCACCTAAAATTTATATAAAAAAAGCACATTTTATAAAAAAGTTACCTTTAACTGTTAAACCCATGTTAGTGAATGACCACAACTCCATCTATGCACCTTAGAGCTTTATATAGTGCAGTCGAGTCTTTACATATTTGGATAGTACATGTTTTTTGTTGTGTTGGCTTTGTCTGCAGCACTATTTGCAATAAATACTTTAAAAACACACGTTAATACACATCAGATGACTGTTATCAGCCTATTAAATAGGCGTTATAGGCACACATCAGTCCCAAATATATGGGCTAATAGGGGCCTACCAACCTACTAATAGGTTCAGGAGGCTGTTATCACCCATTTATTTCAGTGAGCCAATGTTGGTGGAACCCAGTAGGCACAGAGGGCCTGTTATCAAGCACGTGCTTTGAAGTACATTATCAATTTTTAAAAAATATTTTATTGACCAAAATCTATCCTCCATACCGCATTCATCAAAACGATATTAAACAAAGAGACCCCCCCCCATCCCCCCATATAACAGTATTTGAGTCTGTGAAGGACTCGTCACAGATACTCGTTACAGATCTTGTCAGTTTTTTAAATGTTTACGGAAACATATATTTATGTTCTGTAAAAATATGTTTATGTTCTGTAAATGGAAAGTTTTTTAAAAAAATAAGTAAAAAAAAAACAACAAAAAAACATTGGCATGCACGAAATATACGTCATCTGGGCGTGGGTGCTTTCTCTTTGTTTCTCTCACTCCCCATCAATCCCAAATTAAACAGATAATAGAATATATAACCTTTTAATATTAATGTTTTAAGTGATTTCTTTTTATCTGAACAAAAGGCTGTCATTTCGACTAGATTGTCACATATTATTTTACTTTGGTTGCTAAGCAACTGGCAAGGGACGCCTATATCTGTGTGCAACATGTGAAAAGAATGGGAAGCCAAATATTTTTCCCAGGATAGCGAAGTCATGACCCGCCGTATTCTGCCTCTGATTGGCTAGTACTCGTTGCCTTCGTTGGTTGGGTTGGTTAGGTTTAGGCATAAGGAGTGAAATTGGTTAAGTTTAGGGTAAGAATATCAGGGTAAGCCAATCAGTGGCAGAGTATGGCGGGTCGTGACTTTGCCATCCTAGGAAAAAAATTACCACAAACGGGAAGGACCGTTGGCATCAGTCATGGATGACAATAGATGTGCTGTGTCACAGCACTAGCTATTAGTTACTTAAAAAAACAAAATGTTAACAACAAAACAAAAGCAACAGTTGCAAACATGGGATAAATATTATTTCCGTTATTTTTTTTTATTGATATTAGACAGGGGTTTCTGTATCTTTCCATCCCATGGCTAATAACTTTACCAAGTAAGTTGAAGTAACGTTAGCTAAAGTCAATACCTAATGCTTGCTAACTGCTATTAAGCAATATGCCATTGCATAGTCTTGTCTGCCTAACCAAAAGAAGATCTACCTTGGCCAGCGATTAACCATACCTTACCATTCCTGATTTTGCACTCCAGAATAATGCACTACTGTAATGCAGTAATGAGACCATGTGACTACAATTAATGTTCTCTTTTTTCTTATTTAAATAGGTGAATATGGCAAAAACAAAAAAAATCAGACCTTACATTACTGTATAAAAAATTCCAGTGAGAGGAAGGACAACAGTGGCCTGAAACTATTTAAGAGGAGGAATCCCCTTGCCCAAGAAGCAGACAGAGAAACGCTGCTGCTTGTTTTCACAAGCAGCCAATAGTGACTTCCGCCCAGAAAAAGAACCCTTCATTAACACCAGTAAAAAGAAGAATGACACTGTGGAGGTATGGCAAAGCACAAGGGAAATATTCCTCAGTGTGAGTGCTGAGCTCCTTTGTCCTCCAGACGACACAGCCTGCACAGTTTGCAGTATTTCCCTCACTGATGATAAAAGTGAGATCTGGTGATGCAGCGACTGCGGAAGTGAAATGTACTTATGTTCTGTCTGTGCCCACAGTGTCCATCAAAGCACTGCTGTGGTGCATGCTCTAGAAAAATGGAAGGTTTGTATCACTCATTATTTTCTCCTCCATTTTGTACAACAAGAAAAGTATTTTGTTGTACATTAAGCAAAGAGAATAACTAGAAACTTGCCAGTGCAGGATAAAACTGTCCTCCTCACTGCGGTGATGATGATGATGACTGTCAACCTGTCTGATGATGTTGGTACAGATCACCATTGTATGGAAGCGCTGATTTGTGAGCACAGAGCCAACACCGATTTCCCTCCAATCTGGGGGCCTTTGTCGGCAATCTCCAAAAACTGTTGTTGAGTGGAAAATCAGGGCTAAAATTGTATAGTGTGAACTGAAGTGATGTTGTGTGATGTAGTGATTTTGATCATGGAAAAACTGGGCATTTGGATTGATAACACGCGTCACTAGAGTTCCTAAACACCAGCCCCTCGGTGGCTTTTTTGTGCAGTAAGTAGTCAATATAGTGATATTTTTTAATCTGACACTTTAAAGTTGAACATTGTGATAACAGGTCAAACCTATCTGAGCTTAACATATATAATGTTTCCCCTATGAAAGTGTTGCCAAAGAAGTTGTCTTTATCTTTAAGGCAGGTGAATTTCATCAGAGAATTCCCATGGGCTTCAGATGGAATTGGTTAAGTAAGGATGGCCACCAATGTGAAACGTCTTATGTATGTCAAACAAAAGTATTTGACTATCAAGGTAATTAACATTTGTATGTACATTGTAGATATATATCTCACAAAACAGTCACACCCTCTCTGCACAAGGAGGAAAATTATGAAAAACAAAAATGTACACTTAACAGCTTTTCTAGCTCTGTCATGAATTCTAGGAAGGCCTCATGTTTGGATCCAATTTTGCAAGTATGAAATGGAAGTTGCAACTCTACTACGTTACAACCTTTGGCCAGCAACTGTTAAGCAACCCCAAAGTGTCATTTCCATCAAGCTCATGGACTTGAACTGCCAGTTGCAGCATGAATGTGGTGCATCACTGAAGGCTACATGTGCATCAATTCAGCATTCCTCTTCCAAGGTTTGCTTATTGTAGCCTCTTTCCATATGATTCCTCTTTTACCATCACCTTTACAAGTTTCCAATTTGAAATACGCATTTTAATGACAGCCCTGTTGTGAATATGATTGTTTGCCTTACATTGCCAAGACCTCTATGGCATTCTCATCAATGAGTGCTATGAGGAATACAGACACCTGCAATACCAGTTTTCTACACTGCGTCATCTTGGGCCTGAGATAACTGATGGGACACACTGTCCTCTTTGTCCACAGATATGACATATTCATTTTAAGCATTAAATTAAGGTTATTATATTTAATGCAGTAGTTATGTGTTAATTAATGGGCTACTTATCAATAACAAATGAAACAAAACAACAAAAACAACTAAACAAATAGAGATATCTGAAAGATCAGCAATGGGCCTATTATATCATGGTCTGGATTATAAATATTCCACGACAGAGCATTTACCATTAGCCAAAAACCATTAATGAAAAGCTTTGATGCAACTGTTCAGTTATCAGGCATATAGTATCTTATTGTAGCTGAAGTGAATTTGTTTTACTGACTTCAGTGTATTTGAGTGTGGTGCTGCTGAGTTATGTAGAATATGAGCAATCATGAAGATATTCAAGAAAACATGAAATATCTCTGTCTTCAATCTCTTCTAAGAATGTGATGTTATGCATGTTCTGTAAGGTGTTTTAACAATGTATCAAACATCCTTTTCAGTGGTTGGAGTCTTAACTCCTAAGCCACAGGGGCACCACGCATCCTCCCTATAAAGTCTTTATTTGTTGTGAAAAGTAATAGTTTAATAACATGTCTTCCTTTGGATTTCTTTTCTCAATTTAAAGCAAAAGCCCTGGGTGTCAAAGCCGAAAAAACCAAGTCAGTTGAAGAGGAAGCAAATACAGAGATGGCTGGGCTGAAATCATAAAAAGACAGGTACAATATTATTTTTCAAAACTTTGGATTGAAAGGGTATGGGATTTTGAACTGCTACTCATTGTTATTTTAAAAACTATAAGAAGGGTCTATAGATTTTTTGGCCACTGTTTGACCCCTGCAGTAAGGAAGTTAGAGAGCTAAAGTACCTTTTTAAATGAAACGGTGTACAGATAGCATAATGCTAATTAAAATGTATTGTAGCTCTGAAAAAATAGATGTTGAACAGAGAAACTTACATAATGTAAATGTCATTAAGTTCACTGGCAGAGGCTAAAAATATACTTTCTAATTTAAAGTATTTACATATTTCTGTTGCAAGGCCTCACACAGCAAGACATACAAATCTGGGCAGACCAGTATAAAATCTCAACTGACCAAAGGTGGCGTTTTCAGTTGATCTAACTGATGCAGGATTTGCACAGTACATCTTGTTGGCTTTGCTCTGCAGCGCTATTTGCAATAAATACTTTAAAAACACACATTAATACACATCAAATGAACAATGACCTAGTTGTAGCTCTTCACAACCTGAGTCTGGGAAACAAACATATACACTTTTGAATAATCGAATCGCATTGCTCTTATCAACTGCTTAGTTCTCATGATCATTCAACATTAACATTTTGTAGTTTTTACAGGATTCAGTACTAATGACTTCAAAAGAACATCATTCTAACTAGTTGTTGTTTGCAGTTCAGTGTTCAAGGATCTTTGGCTTAATTTTTATATTTTTACATTTTTTTTTTTACATTTACAAGATTGTGACCCCTTCCTTTAATGTTGTTATTTTGAAGATTCTAACTAGTTGTTTGCTTTAAACTCAGTTCAGTGTTCAAGGATCTTTGGTGTTATTTTTACATTTGTTATCAGACACCTGTTTAATTCTCATACAGCAGTTCAGTGACCTGTTCTATGTGTATATAAAGACGGGAGCTGAGCGAGACGTGTCAGACTGCATCTGGCTGTCTAAAAATGTGATATTTCACAATGAGGAGTGCTGCAGCTTTTCTGGTGTTGCTGCTCTGTCTGTACTGGATGAGGGCTCAGGGTGAGAGTGGAGGGGTGACAGAGGGCCATGCAGAGACCTTTAGAGGGGCAATTGCTCAAAGTTAAAAAGGGGCACATGGGACAAGATTTTAAAAAACCACATACACCAACATCATTTATAGCACAACCTGTTGAAGTATAGCAACTCATATTCAAGCAGAATGTAACATGGAATCTTACAACAAACTGCATCATACTATATCATTGTCCCCCACCTGATGAAACAAAGGTCCTGTCCTGTAAGGACCAAGGTTTTGTCATTGTAAGGGTTAATGAATGGCAGGATTAGCCAAAGGCTTCAAGTATTCTTGTCTGAAGGACTCAGTTTATAATGTTTGACTGAACAACATATAAAACAATTTGCTTTCAAAAACAAAAACCCCTGAATGGTGAAAAGGCTGCTTCTTTGAAGACATTTAGCATAAACATATTGTTTCTAAACAAAGAATATGCTTTTGATATGATGACAATCTCTGATCCAGACATAACATATAGCTCTTCAAATCCCATAATTACAAAGAAATAAAAACAAACAAACAAACTACAAGACATACAACAACTGGGATGGAAAGGGGAGAATCTTTAAAGATTATAAAATACAGCTAAAAATAACAGAGAGGCAGAGTTCAAAAGTCGTGCAAGAGACAGTGAGACAAAACCAGCTGCTACAGTCTTATCTTAAAAGAAACTTAACGGCAAGTTCTTGGACTCCATTTGCTGTATTTCAGAACATGGTTGAAATACCTTATTGGATGTTTTAATTGTTTTTAAAATAGAGATGTCACTGAATAAAGACTCAACTTTGTAGGATTCTTTAATATACATTTTTCCAACCAAAATGAGAACAAAATGAATTGTGATTATTCACCACTGGATGTTTTTCTGATATATACAGTACTTTTCTGCTACTTCTACTTCCAGTCAGCACATCTTCAAGGTTTAAAACAATAAGAAACATCCACTGAGCTGCGATGTGTCATTTTCAGTTTTTACCAAACATGCTTGTCAGGAATGTGAAAATAGTCTCCCAAGTATTTAAATATTTACACAGAGATTTCTTTTTTTTTGCTGGCGTCTAACCTATTTCAACCATTTAACAGCTTGTGAAAACATCATGATAATAGAGTTGTTGTGTAGTGTTTCTACCTGTATTAAAGGATCTGTTAGTCCTTTTATAGCAGGTTTCAAATTTGTGTTTTGACTTTTGTTTGTTAGGATGTCCTTCAGTTTACATTTGGATAACAGATTATGCCTTTAAAAATATTTACCAGAACAGTAATTTATCTATATACAGCTGTAAGTTTCTTACCAGTTTTCCTGCTTTGAATGTGTTCATGTCTCTCCATCACCTGACACCTGGGCTGCTTCTATGTGTTTCTCTTTCCTCCTTAAACTGTTTCTTTCAATCTTGAATCAGTTGTGTCTTCTTTACTTTCTCCTTGTTTTTCTTTCAACACTTTTACATCCTGCAACTCTTCCTCACTTCTGTCTCCTCTCTCCTGATTCTTTCACTCACTCTGGAAATGTAAAAAGCTTCCTTTTAAAAGTCTGACAGAGCATGAAGCAGAACTTTAACTTGTACGGTGTTAATTACAGTAATTGTGGACAAACAATACATCAGCAGTAAAGCTATCCAAACTATCAAGCTAACGTTACATTAACATTACTGTAAAGTAAATAACATTAATATTATTATATACTGCCCCCTGCACCTACCAGTCACTCAGACAGAGGTTCAGTCTGAGATCCTGGGTGTCAAAAACAACCAGTGATCAGACTAACATCACCCCTGATATCTGGGCTGAGCTGAAGGAGCTGAGAGACATGATGATCCAACACAAGGTGGAGCTGAGGAACAGCAAGAGCAAGATAGAGAAGCTGGAGCAAGAGAATACAGGTGAGTGTATTAATGTCAGTCACACAGCGCTTCACACATTCATGCAATGTTTGTATATTATTGAAATGACTGTTCTGAGTAGTTTATTGCTTTAGTTGCAGCTCATGCAGCACAACTGTTGGTCCAGACTGACAGTCAGTGGTTTTATAGGCCCACATCTATTTATATGGGATTAGATTCATCCATGTAACTTTTATATCAGCTTTATGGTGGATATACTGTATATTTCCATTTTCAGTTTTATAGTTTGACCAGAGAGTATCAGCCATCAGCCATTTATGTATTTAGCAGAGACAAGTTCAATATGAGATTTTATATCTGGCTGTTTTTTTTTTACTGCATGCTAGCAATGAGAATATATTTATTTGATATTAAGGTATGGTTCTTGATGAACCTTTGGGTGAAAACATATTTGAAGTTCCAGTTTGGTACCACTGAAATGTCACTGGTCTGGATCATTTACTATCAGCTCAATTAGATATTTGCAAACTTTGATTCTCAAAGTGACTGAAGAGAATTTAAAAGATATTTATCTGTTTAGTACAGACAAGTTCAATATGAAATTTTACATCTGGCTGTTGATCAATTATTAATCTGCTTATTAATTTTGCCTTCTATTGCAGATCCTCTGGTCAGAGTAACAGCGTGTGAAAATAAGAGCACAGTGCGGCCTACATAGTGATTATGTAAGAAATTTCAAACCTGCTGACCATAAACATACATCACAATAATATTAATGTTAAATGTTAAATAAAATAAATACGATGTTAATGTTGTTATTTTGAAGGAAAGAACATCACTCTAACTTATAGATTGCTTTAAATTCAATTCAGTGTTCAAAGATCTTTGGTGTTATTTTCATATTTGTTATCAGACACCTGTTTCATTCTCATACAGCAGTTCAGTGACCTGTTTTACGTGTATATAAAGACGGAAACTGAGCGAGACGTGTCAGACTGCATCTGGCTGTCTGACACGAGGTGATATTTCACAATGAGGCGTGCTGCAGCTTTTCTGGCGTTGCTGCTCTGTCTGTACTGGATGAGGGCTCAGGGTGAAAGTGGAGGGGTGACAGAGAATGATATCACTCAGACAGAGGTTCAGTCTGAGATCCTGGGTGTTAAAACAACCAGTCATCAGACTAACATCACCCCTGATATCTGGGCTGAGCTGAAGGAGCTGAGAGACATGGTGATCCAACAAAGTGTGGAGCTAAGGAAGATGGAGCAAGAGAATACAGGTTCATTCACATAGTGCTAAACAGATTCATGTAGTTTTCACATATTATACATTTTAATGTCATTTGACACTTGACTGTTGATCGACTGTAAATCTTTCATAATAGTAACTAGAAATGTGTTCACAGATTTGGAGGCCAGATTGAACACTACTGAAAATGTGGCGGAGGAGCTCAAGAGGGAGAACACCGGTAAGCTGCAAAACACACAGCTGCCAGTTTATTAGATACACATACATGTGTTTCAAGTTCCAGTTATGTATTTTACCTCCTTTAAAATAAAAATGATGAATGTGTTCACAGTTTTGGAGGCCAGAATGAACACCTGTGAAAATGAGGTGGAGGAGCTCAAGAGAGAGAATGCAGGTGAGCTGCTTATATCATTATTAAAAAGTCAAAATGTCATATTATGGTAACAGTGAGAATGGCAACGGTAAATCGAGGGTCATCCTCTGTGCAGCAGGATGCAGAGTGACATGAATACAGTTATTAAATGAGGCAGAAGTGACATTTTGCAGCTGTTACTGATGTGAGAGGAAAATATTCTCTCTATGTGTGTCTTCCACATTCACACAGAACGACCAAAGGTGGCGTTTTCTGTCGGCCTTACTGATGCAGGAGCAGTTGGACCCTTCAATACTGACATCACACTTCAGTTCAGTAAAATTTTCACCAACATCGGCCAGGCTTATAGCCCAACTACAGGTACATATACCTCTTTCACCTTCTCACACTGGTTTTATTTGAATTATTACACGTCTTATAGATTTATGATCCAATTAATAATTTTTTTGGAATTACCTTTTCATGCAAAACTTTTATTGAATCCTTAGTTGTCCAAGTGTGGAATATCTCCCTTAAAATTGTCTGTCTCTCCATTTTTTTTTTTTTTTCCTTTTTCGTATTTCTTGTCTTCTTAGCAGGCTAGTTCTGGGTTGGAAGCTCTTATAAAGCTCTTTCAGATAAAGTATGTTATACTGGGATATACATGATACCATTTTAGTGAAGGGACTTTCTCTTTTACATAGTTTGCACATGTTTCAAAGTATTACATAACTATTTTTATTTCATTTGGCAGTCTTTCTTTATTCTAATGGGTTCTTCTGTGAAAGCTTTAATAGTTGTCACTTGTATTTGGTTTGGTTTGTGTTTTTACTGAATTGACTAATTCCCAGAGTTAGACACACACCTATAAAGCCTGATAAAAGCAATTAAAAACATTTTCCTGTTGAATTGACATAAGATTTTAATGGTGAGAAAAAGACTGAATTCCTCCTTTGTTGTAGGTGTCTTTACAGCTCCAGTCAATGGAACCTACTACTTCAGATTCACCGGGTTTGAAGATCGGTCTAAAAATTGGCTAGGTATTAAATTGTATCACAATGACAAGAGAATTACTGGTAGTTATGATGGAAATTATGACGATGGCACTGTCATGGTGTCTAATGGATTTGTTCTTCAACTGGAAAAGGGAGATGAGATCTACATGGTTCTCACCCCAGACTACGGTGTTTCTGATGATCACAATAATCGTACCACTTTTAGTGGATTCCTACTTTTTCCTATGTGAGGTCTGCTGTAAAAACACCCACAGTTGATTGCATGAAGTCTCAATGTTACAATATTAAAAATATGAAATCCAAATAATCTGTTTGTGTGTGTGTTTTTGTCTGTTTACATGAACAAGACACAGGATGAAAAAGTTCTCTACTGACAATATCAAACAACCTCTCCACAGTTTAAAAAACAAGTTACATTTTAGTGTGTTTTTTTTTTTTTCGGAAAAAATAAAAATAATACTAAACCAAACCCATCCTGCAAAACTTGCCTGAAATGCATCCAAACCCAAACAGATCACGCCCTCCACTTATTTATTTTTATTTCTTTTAATTTTTTCTTTCTTTTCTTCACATGCTGTCCCCTGTTACCTATCTGTGTCCTTTTGTTTTGTAAATCAATATCATCTCCTGTTGCCTTTGTATTAATTAGTATGTCCATATTGTCTATATATGTATGCACTTATCAGTGAATAAAAAAACATTCTAGTGTTAATGAATATGAGGAGGATGTCATATGTAAAAAAAATAATTTCACAAAGTATTTTGAAGAAAAGTACAACTCCTGTAGTAGCGACAATATTCTATGACTCCATACACAACTGTTTTATGAAGAGAGAACACAGCAACCTTTTTGTGAAAAATGTTACAGTTTTGGAGACCAGAATAAATACCAGTGAAAATGTGGTTGTGGAGCTCAAGAGAGACATCATGGGTAAGCTACAAAAACATCATTAAAAATAAAAATTGCATATAATGTTAGACAACAAAGAATGTTGTTTTTGCAAAATGTGATTTACAAAAGTAATCGGAAAGGATGCAAAAGATTTAACAGAAATATAACATCTGGGGTTGTTAATCAACTAATCTATTTAACCAGAGGATGAACTTAGGGCATTTAGTGAATATAAAAATAGCACTCATCCCACTTTGCATTTTACTATGGAATACAGTTGTGATAAAAAACATTTTTTGGATCTTTTGATTACTGTTAATGAAAACATAAATTTGGAGACATCTATTTATCAATAAGAAACACCATTTTACACTCTATACATTTTGATCCTGACCATATGATCAGCAACATCCTATATGGTCAGTTTGTGAGATTGAGAAGAATATGTAGTAAAGAAGAGGATTATCAAACTAAAACTAAGGAAATGTCTCAATGTTTTAGACAAAGGGGATATGACCAGACACTCATTGATCAAACTTGAAAAAGCTAACAGTGTGGATAGGAAGAATTATTAAATCCTCCCCCTAAACACACTGAAAACAGAATATCTTTTGTGTGTGAATATTGTACATCTATACAAGTCAAACAGATTATAAACAAACACTGGAAAATCCTAGAATGTGACCCAAGTTTGAATCATTTGTCATCCTCTAGACCTCGTTTTTGCTTCAAAAGAGGCAGAAATGTCAGAGATACTGTTGTCAGCTCTATGTATAAGGAATCTGCACAAACTAATTGGCTTTCTCAACAAGTGCATGGAAATTATAGATGTGGAAAATGTACACACTGTTCAAACACATTTGATACCAAGACATTTAATCACCCTCATACAGGAAAAACATATAATATAAAAGAATTCACTAACTGTCTTTCTACACATGTCATTTACATCTTGAAATGCCCATGTGGCTCAATGTATGTAGGCCTAACAAAGCACCATCTCAAACTGAGAGTTTCTGATCATAAGGCTGAAATTAGAAATGGAAATATGGTTTATGCCATTGCTAGACACTGCAAGGAGAAAAACCCTTGGGTCAGCTACTTCCCTCAAATTTATCAGCATTGAAAGAGTGTGACCCAGTCCAAGAGGTGGTCATTTGATTAACCAGTTCTTAAGAAGGCGACTAAATGAAACACAGGATTTGAGTTATTTTCTGTGATATGTAAATATTAAGTTGTATTGCTCTCCGCAGGCCATTTGGACTCGTATGGAGAGATGAACCACTAGGCAGTCACCCTTTCCCATTTAATGATATAGAGGGACAGCTGTAGGATCGATCATCCTGTTTACAGGAGATAGTCTATCTAATGAAGTTTAAATGATGTAAAATTCTTGTAACTCTGTAATATTAATCATGTCATGTTTTTTGAAATATGTATTTTTATTGTCATGCCCTTTGTAAAATACTCACCTTTAAAAAATGAAGACAGTGATAATTAGTCATGTGACTCAGTTGTATTCATCTCACCTGTGAGTAATTGTGAGCAATTGTGCTGAGCGAACCTGAAGAAGCTACAGGCGAAACATGTTGTTCGCTCCTAATAGAATCACAGTAGTCATCTCAGTGTGCGGTGGTTCATTTTGATTTTCACAAAATCTATTTAACCTTTTAATTTTTCTCCTGTATTGCAAATTCTTTGGTCAGAGTAACAACAACTGACAATAAGACGACACGTAGTTCCAACCAAGCAATCCGATTGGTCAACTAGATAGTTAGAACGTGCTCAAATCAGCATGATCAGCAACTCAGCATCTAGCCATGCTCACCCACTGTTTTGTTTTGTGGGGGGATCTGTGGTGAAAACCTGGAGCGGAATTTTGAGTTATCTTTCTTTTATGTTTGTGAAACTGGATTGAACTGAATTGATTAGGGGTTGTGGGGAAAACAAAACAGACCCTTTGCCGAGTGGATTAAACTCTGAGACTGTGGGACGAGTTACACATACACACAGTCACACACACACACACACACAAAACCCGAACCCTTCTTCACTCTTCGTCGTTATCTGGCACCCCCATACACAGCAAAACTTAGCCATTTTCCCTTCAGTTGAGAGTATATCTTATCTTCCACTCTGGCATCCTCCATCAGCTGTGCTGGTGACACGGTGCAACTAGTTTAAAAATGTCTGTAAAGTTTGTGGACATAGTAGCTAAATCTGTCCATGGAATTTTTTTTTTTTTAGCGGATATCTTAGTTATAACGAGATTGAGCTAGCAAAGCACTTTTGTGTTTATATGTGAGGTATTTTTTCAGTTTGGGAAATGCCGCGATCTCCAGAAAGTTGAAGTTGAGCCATCAGGGATTAGAAATCATCTCTGTTGCTAGGTCGTTGCTAAGGGTCAACCTACTTGCTGAAGTAGTTAACTATGTTTTGTTACATAGGATTCTACTGATGTGAGTGATTGTTGTCATACCCCATGTATTTCCATGGAAACAGATATAAAACAAGCAAAAAGTTTTTTATTTTTAGAGTGAACTGCCTCACAATATGAATACATTTTGTTTATATGGTTTTTTTTGTTAGTAAATGTATAATCGCAATATTACACTCGAGGGTGTGCTTTACCGTCATTGTTGGCACGACAGTGATGCGGTCAGGAATGAGACGCTTCCGTAAGCATCATGAAGTCTTGTGTAATATGACTTAATAAGAGCAGAGAAAACATGTTTTTGCAAAATTTGATGTGCAAAAGTAACTGGAAAGGAGTCAAAAACATTTAATAGAAATGTAACATCTGGGGTTGTTAATCAACTAATCTATTTAAACTATTAATTTTTCTCCTCTATTGCAGATCTTTTGGTCAAAGTAACAGCTATTGACAATAAGAGCAGAGGTAGGCCTACATAGTAATCAAGGAAAAATGTGAAAACTGCTAACCATAGTCCTACTTTACAATAAGTGTTTTAAATGTGTTCACAGTGTTGGAGGCCAGAATGAGCTCCAATGAAAACGAGGTGGAGGAGCTCAAGAGAGAGAATGCAGGTAAGTTGCTTAAATTATTATTGAAAGTCAAAATGCTGCTATCAGCATTGAACTGACTGCAGTGTCACTATATTGTGTGGTTGAAAAGCAGTATGTCAGTGAGGAAAATATTTTACAAACAAAAGATGCAGTTACATTTCTCAGAGACTGCACATCAGTGATGTTTTCAAAATGCACGTATTTCACATTCACACAGACCGACAAAGGGTGGCGTTTTCAGTCGGTCTTACTGATGCAGGACATGTTGGACTGTTTGATACTGAAACCACACTTAAGTTCAGTAAAGTCTTCATCAATATCAGCCAGGCCTACAACCCAACTACAGGTATTCAGCTCTTTTATATTCAGTTTTCAGTACTGATGTGGGGAGAAATTCTGACCCCTCACTGATTTTCTCCTCTGATGCAGGTATCTTCACAGCCCCAGTCAGAGGAGCCTACTACTTCAGTTTCACCTTGTGGGACGACTGTACTTCAGCTTCATTTGGTGTTTTATCTTTATCACAATGACAATAGAGTGATGTATAGTTCAGACTACAATGACAGCATCGGCTATGTCACTGTGTCTAATGATCTAATTCTTCAACTAGAAAAGGGGGACGTTATCTACATGATTCTCTGGTCAGACTACATTATTGCAGATGAGAGCAGCAATCATACCACCTTTGATGGTTTTCTGCTTTTCCCTCTGTGAAAAAAAAGTACCCACAGTTAATTTTACACAGTTTCAACATTACTCTGTTAAAAAAATATAAGCATATATATAATCCAAATAACTCTTTGTCTGTGTTTTTGTCTGGTTAGATGAACAAGACTCTACAAGTCATAGAACATTCTCACCTAAAATATATAAAAAAACATTTGCACATTTTATAAAGAAGTTAAATTTAACTGTTTAACCCATGTTAGTGAATGACCACAACTCCTACAATGACACTCTGTGGATCTGTCTATGCTTCTCAGAGCTTAAAATAGTGCAGTAGAGTCTTTACATATTTGGACAGTACATGTTTTTTGTTGTGTTGGCTTTGCTCTGCAGCACAATTTGCAATAAATACTTAAACAACATATGTTAATACACATCAGATGAACCATGACCCAGTTGTAGCCCTTTACCAGCTGAGTCTGGGAAACAAACATACACACTTTTGAAAGATCAAAGACTGAAATTGCTCTTATCAACTGTTTAGTTCTCATGATCCTTCAACATTAACTGTAGTTTTTAAAGGATTCACTACTAATGATTTTAAAAGAACATCATTCTAACTAGTTGTTTGCTTTAAACTCAGTTCAGTGTTCAAGGATCTTTGGTGTTATTTTTGAATTTGTTATCAGACACCTGTTTCATTCTCATACAGCAGTTCAGTGACCTTTATGTGTATATAAAGACAGGAACTGAGTGAGACGTGTCAGACTGCATCGTGCTGTCTAAAGAGGTGCAGGAACTTGCACAGATAGACCTCAAAGGGGGTTTGAGGACCTGCATTTTTGCCCTCCTAGAGAGAAAGTGCTCCTTTTCAGGGGTGTTTTGAGTGAGACGTGTCAGACTGCATCTTGCTGTCTAAAGAGGTGATATTTCACAATGAGGAGTGCTGCAGCTTTTCTGGCGTTGCTGCTCTGTCTGTACTGGACGAGGGCTCAGGGTGAGAGTGGAGGGGTGACAGAGAATGATATCACTCAGCAGGGCCGTGCAGAGACCTTTAGAGGGGCAGTTGCTTAAAGTTAAAAAGGGGAACATGGAACAAGATTTTAAAAACCACATACACCAACATAATTTATAGCACAACTTGTTGAAGTATAGCAACTCATATTCAAGCAGAATGTAACATGGAATCTTACAACAAACTGCATCATACTTCAAGTATTTTTGTCTGAAGGACTCAGTTTATAATGTTTGACTGAACGACATATAAAACAATTTACTTTCAAAAACAAAAACCCCTGAATGGTGAAAAGGCTGCTTCTTTAAAGACATTTAGCATAAACATATTGTTTCTAAACAAAGAATATGCTTTTGATATGATGACAATCTCTGATCCAGACATAACATATAGCTCTTCAAATCCCATAATTACAAGGAAATAAAAAAAACAATAAAACTACAAGACATACAACAACTGGGATGGAAAGGGGAGAATCTTTAAAGATTATAAAATACAGCTAAAAATAACAGAGAGGCAGAGTTCAAAAGTAGTGCAAGAGACAGTGAGACAAAACCAGCTGCTACAGTCTTATCTTAAAACAAACTAAACCGCAAAAATATTTATAAATGCTTGGACTCCATTTGCTGTATTTCAGAACATGGTTGAAATACCTTATTGGATGTTTTAATTGTTTTTAAAATGGAGATGTCACTGAATAAAGACTCAACTTTGTAGGATTCTTTAATATACATTTTTCCAACCAAAATGAGAACAAAATGAATTGTGATTATTCACCACTGGATGTTTTTCTGATATATACAGTACTTTTCTGCTACTTCTACTTCTAGTCAGCACATCTTCAAGGTTTAAAACAATAAGAAACATCCACTGAGCTGCGATGTGTCATTTTCAGTTTTTCCAAACATGCTTGTCAGGAATGTGAAAATAGTCTCCCAAGTATTTAAATATTTACACAGAGATTTCTTTTATTTATTTATTTTTTGCTGGTGTCTCACCTATTTCAACTTGTTAACAGCTTGTGAAAACATCATGATAATAGAGTTGTTGTGTAGTGTTACTACCTGTATTAAAGGATCTGTTAGTCCTTTTATAGCAGGTTTCAAATTTGTGCTTTGACTTTTGTTTGTTAAGATGTCCTTTAGTTTACATTTGGATAACAGATTGTGCCTTTAAAAATATTTACCAGAACAGTAATTTATCTATATACAGCTGTAAGTTTCTTACCAGTTTTCCTGCTTTGAATGTGTTCATGTCTCTCCATCACCTGACACCTGGGCTGCTTCTATGTGTTTCTCTTTCCTCCTTAAACTGTTTCTTTCAATCTTGAATCAGTTGTGTCTTCTTTACTTTCTCCTTGTTTTTCTTTCAACACTTTTACATCCTGCAATTCTTCCTCACTTCTGTCTCCTCTCTCCTGATTCTTTCACTCACTCTGGAAATGTAAAAAGCTTCCTTTTAAAAGTCTGACAGAGCATGAAGCAGAACTTTAACTTGTATGGTGTTAATTACAGTAATTGTGGACAAACAATACATCAGCAGTAAAGCTATCCAAACTATGAAGCTAACGTTACATTAACATTACTGTAAAGTAAATAACATTAATATTATTATATACTGCCCCCTGCACCTACCAGTCACTCAGACAGAGGTTCAGTCTGAGATCCTGGGTGTCAAAAACAACCAGTGATCAGACTAACATCACCCCTGATATCTGGGCTGAGCTGAAGGAGCTGAGAGACATGATGATCCAACACAAGGTGGAGCTGAGGAACAGCAAGAGCAAGATAGAGAAGCTGGAGCAAGAGAATACAGGTGAGTGCATTAATGTCAGTCACACAAGGCCTCACACATTCATGCAATGTTTGTATATTATTGAAATGTCTGTTCTGAGTAGTTTATTGCTTTAGTTGCAGCTCATACAGCAGAACTGTCTGTCATGTTGGTCCAGACTGACAGTCAGTGGTTTTATAGGCCCACATCTATTTATATGGGATTTGATCCACCCATGTAACTTTTATATCAGCTTTATGGTGGATATACTGTATATTTCCATTTTTTGCTTTATAGTTTGACCAGAGAGTATTAGCCATCAGCCTTTAATGTATTTAGCAGAGACAAGTTCAACATGAGATTTTATATCTAGCTGTTGATCAGTTATTAATATGTTCATTAATTTTGCCTTCTATTGCAGATACATACATACAACATACAAAAGCTACAAAAATCAATAACATGTAAAACCTTTTTTTTTACTGCATGCTAGCAATGAGAATATATTTATTTGATATTAAGGTATGGTTCTTGATGAACTTTTGGGTGAAAACATATTTGAAGTTCCAGTTTGGTACCACTGAGATGTCACTGGTCTGGATCATTTACTATCAGCTCAATTAGATATTTGCAAACTTTGATTCTCAAAGTGACCGAAGAGAATTTAAAAGATATTTATCTGTTTAGTACAGACAAGTTCAATATGAAATTTTACATCTGGCTGTTGATCAATTATTAATCTGCTTATTAATTTTGCCTTCTATTGCAGATCCTCTGGTCAGAGTAACAGCGTGTGAAAATAAGAGCACAGTGCGGCCTACATAGTGATTATGTAAGAAATTTCAAACCTGCTGACCATAAACATACATCACAATAATATTAATGTTAAATGTTAAATAAAATAAATACGATGTCCTTTAATGTTGTTATTTTGAAGGAAAGAACATCACTCTAACTTATAGATTGCTTTAAATTCAATTCAGTGTTCAAAGATCTTTGGTGTTATTTTCATATTTGTTATCAGACACCTGTTTCATTCTCATACAGCAGTTCAGTGACCTGTTTTATGTGTATATAAAGACGGAAACTGAGCGAGACGTGTCAGACTGCATCTGGCTGTCTGACACGAGGTGATATTTCACAATGAGGCGTGCTGCAGCTTTTCTGGCGTTGCTGCTCTGTCTGTACTGGATGAGGGCTCAGGGTGAAAGTGGAGGGGTGACAGAGAATGATATCACTCAGACAGAGGTTCAGTCTGAGATCCTGGGTGTTAAAACAACCAGTCATCAGACTAACATCACCCCTGATATCTGGGCTGAGCTGAAGGAGCTGAGAGACATGGTGATCCAACAAAGTGTGGAGCTAAGGAAGATGGAGCAAGAGAATACAGGTTCATTCACATAGTGCTAAACAGATTCATGTAGTTTTCACATATTATACATTTTAATGTCATTTTACACTTGACTGTTGATCGACTGTAAACCTTTCATAATAGTAACTAGAAATGTGTTCACAGATTTGGAGGCCAGATTGAACACTACTGAAAATGTGGCGGAGGAGCTCAAGAGGGAGAACACCGGTAAGCTGCAAAACACACAGCTGCCAGTTTATTAGATACACATACATGTGTTTCAAGTTCCAGTTATGTATTTTACCTCCTTTACAATAAAAATGATGAATGTGTTCACAGTTTTGGAGGCCAGAATGAACACCTGTGAAAATGAGGTGGAGGAGCTCAAGAGAGAGAATGCAGGTGAGCTGCTTATATCATTATTAAAAAGTCAAAATGTCATATTATGGTAGCAGTGAGAATGGCAACGGTAAATCGAGGGTCATCCTCTGTGCAGCAGGATGCAGAGTGACATGAATACAGTTATTAAATGAGGCAGAAGTGACATTTTGCAGCTGTTACTGATGTGAGAGGAAAATATTCTCTCTGTGTGTGTCTTCCACATTCACACAGAACGACCAAAGGTGGCGTTTTCTGTCGGCCTTACTGATGCAGGAGCAGTTGGACCCTTCAATACTGACATCACACTTCAGTTCAGTAAAATTTTCACCAACATCGGCCAGGCTTATAGCCCAACTACAGGTACATATACCTCTTTCACCTTCTCACACTGGTTTTATTTGAATTATTACACAATCTTATAGATTTATGATCCAATTAATAATTTTTTTTGGAATTACCTTTTCATGCAAAACTTTTATTGAATCCTTAGTTGTCCAAGTGTGGAATATCTCCCTTTAAATTGTCTGTCTCTCCATTTTTTTTTTTTCCTTTTTCGTATTTCTTGTCTTCTTAGTAAGCTAGTTCTGGGTTGGAAGCTCTTATAAAGCTCTTTCAGATAAAGTATGTTATACTGGGATATACATGATACCATTTTAGTGAAGGGACTTTCTCTTTTACATAGTTTGCACATGTTTCAAAGTATTACATAACTATTTTTATTTCATTTGGCAGTCTTTCTTTATTCTAATGGGTTCTTCTGTGAAAGCTTTAATAGTTGTCACTTGTATTTGGTTTGGTTTGTGTTTTTACTGAATTGACTAATTCCCAGAGTTAGACACACACCTATAAAGCCTGATAAAAGCAATTAAAAACATTTTCCTGTTGAACTGACATAAGATTTTAATGGTGAGAAAAAGACTGAATTCCTCCTTTGTTGTAGGTGTCTTTACAGCTCCAGTCAATGGAACCTACTACTTCAGATTCACCGGGTTTGAAGATCGGTCTAAAAATTGGCTAGGTATTAAATTGTATCACAATGACAAGAGAATTACTGGTAGTTATGATGGAAATTATGACGATGGCACTGTCATGGTGTCTAATGGATTTGTTCTTCAACTGGAAAAGGGAGATGAGATCTACATGGTTCTCACCCCAGACTACGTTGTTTCTGATGATCACAATAATCGTACCACTTTTAGTGGATTCCTACTTTTTCCTATGTGAGGTCTGCTGTAAAAACACCCACAGTTGATTGCATGAAGTCTCAATGTTACAATATTAAAAATATGAAATCCAAATAATCTGTTTGTGTGTGTGTTTTTGTCTGTTTACATGAACAAGACACAGGATGAAAAAGTTCTCTACTGACAATATCAAACAACCTCTCCACAGTTTAAAAAACAAGTTACATTTTAGTGTGGTTTTTTTATTTTTAGGAAAAAATAAAAATAATACTAAACCAAACCCATCCTGCAACACTTGCCTGAAATGCATCCAAACCCAAACAGATCACGCCCTCCACTTATTTATTTTTATTTCTTTTAATTTTTTCTTTCTTTTCTTCACATGCTGTCCCCTGTTACCTATCTGTGTCCTTTTGTTTTGTAAATCAATATCATCTCCTGTTGCCTTTGTATTAATTAGTATGTCCATATTGTCTATATATGTATGCACTTATCAGTGAATAAAAAAACATTCTAGTGTTAATGAATATGAGGAGGATGTCATATGTAAAAAAAATAATTTCACAAAGCATTTTGAAGAAAAGTACAACTCCTGTAGTAGCGACAATATTCTATGACTCCATACACAACTGTTTTATGAAGAGAGAACACAGCAACCTTTTTGTGAAAAATGTTACAGTTTTGGAGACCAGAATAAACACTAGTGAAAATGTGGTTGTGGAGCTCAAGAGAGACATCATGGGTAAGCTACAAAAACATCATTAAAAATAAAAATTGCATATAATGTTAGACAACAAAGAATGTTGTTTTTGCAAAATGTGATTTACAAAAGTAATCGGAAAGGATGCAAAAGATTTAACAGAAATATAACATCTGGGGTTGTTAATCAACTAATCTATTTAACCAGAGGATGAACTTGGGGCATTTAGTGAATATAAAAATAGCACTCATCCCACTTTGCATTTTACTATGGAATACAGTTGTGATAAAAAAACATTTTTTGGATCTTTTGATTACTGTTAATGAAAACATAAATTTGGAGACATCTATTTATCAATAAGAAACACCATTTTACACTCTATACATTTTCATCCTGACCATATGATCAGCAACATCTTATATGGTCAGTTTGTGAGATTGAGAAGAATATGTAGTAAAGAAGAGGATTATCAAACTAAAACTAAGGAAATGTCTCAATGTTTTAGACAAAGGGGATATGACCAGACACTCATTGATCAAACTTGAAAAAGCTAACAGTGTGGATAGGAAGAATTATTAAATCCTCCCCCTAAACACACTGAAAACAGAATATCTTTTGTGTGTGAATATTGTACATCTATACAAGTCAAACAGATTATAAACAAACACTGGAGAATCCTAGAATGTGACCCTAGTTTGAATCATTTGTCATCCTCTAGACCTCGTTTTTGCTTCAAAAGAGGCAGAAATGTCAGAGATACTGTTGTCAATTCTATGTATAAGGAATCTGCACAAACTAATTGGCTTTCTCAACAAGTGTATGGAAATAATAGATGTGGAAAATGTACACACTTTTCAAACACATTTGATACCAAGACATTTAATCACCCTCATACAGGAAAGACATATGATATAAAAGAATTCACTAACTGTCTTTCTACGCATGTCATTTACATCTTGAAATGCCCATGTGGCTAATGTATGTAGGCCAAACAAAATGCTATCTCAAACTGAGAGTTTCTGAGCATAAGGCTGCCATTAGAAATGGAAATATGGTTTATGCCAGTGCAAGACACTGCAAGGAGAAAAACCCTTGGGTCAGCTACTTCCCTCAAATTTATCAGCATTGAAAGAATGCGACCCAGTCCAAGAGGTGGTCATTTGATTAACCAGTTCTTAAGAAGGCGACTAAATGAAACACAGGATTTGAGTTATTTTCTGTAATATGTTAATATTAACTTGTATCGCTACGCAGGCTATTTGGACTATTAGGGAGAGATGAACCACTAGGCAGTCACCCTTTCCATGTAGAGATGTAGAGGGACAGCTGTAGATCGATCATCCTGTTTACAGGAGATAGTCTATCTAATGAAGTTTAAGTGATGTAAAATTCTTGTAACTCTGTGTAATATTAATCATGTCATGTTTTTTGAAATATGTATTTTTATTGCCATGCCCTTTGTAAAATGCTCACTTTTAAAAGATGAAGACAGTGATAGTCATGTGACTCAGTTGTATTCATCCCACCTGTGAGTACTCATGCAATTGTGCTGAGTGAACCTGAAGAAGCTACAGACGAAACGCGTTGTTCGCTCCTAATAAAATCACAGTAAAGTCATCTCAGTGTGCGGTGGTTCATTTTAATTTTCCCATAATCTAATTTTAATTTAATTTGAATTTTATTACTTTATTTGACATGGACAGTGCATATTAATAACAATTCTGAAAATATGCCAGAGTTAGCGAGAAAGGCTAATTTTCATCTGTTGTCCCTGGGCAGGCAAAGAGTTGGAAGCACAAATATTACGAATAAAAGCATTGAAAATACAATCAACAATGAAAGCGGTGAAAATATACCGATACAAACAAGCCTGCATTACATAGAGACAAGAAACACAGGTCTTCAGACACAAAATCAACAATGGCATGACAACACATAAAACAAATAGCATGACAACACAATGTTAGGACTGGTAAAGTGTGGATATTACATACAAAGCTTATGATAAACAAGAGCAGCTCTTACACTAAGCATAAATAATGACAAGACATCAAAGAACACAAAAACACCTCATTGTTCTAGTGTTCACAAGTTTGATTTTTAACCCTTAGATGCATAAGTGGGTCAAAAATGATCCGGTGAGGTTGTTTTCTTGAAATATCTTCGTAATGAAAAATTGTTATCATTTCATATTCCAGGTATTCCTCAAAAAACATGCTTTTGATATAATGCCATTTACATTTTTAACTTACCTTTTATACATTTTAAGAAATTGTAGTTTTTGTACTACTACCCCAAGCTTCCATAAGTGGGTCAAAAATGACCCGCATGCATTTTCTATGGAATCCAATGGGAACCTTTGATTCTTATCAACTGTGGCTGTCAGGAATACTGTGGAAATTAACTGTGGACCACACAGACTATCAGAAGTGTCACCCCTCAGGAAGATTATTTTACACAGCAAGAGCTGATACGTGTAAGTATTATCTTCATATAATATTGTGTGTGTGTCTTTCATGACTGTTATTATTTATCAACAAATTAGCCCACTTTATAACTAGCTAACACTAGCTAGCTAACTAATTTAGCTATCATTACTATATGTAGTGTGTGTGAGTGTATTTATTTATATAGCTACATATCGATCTATTGAAAACATTACTCTTATGTTTCCTCATCCAAGGAGTCATGGCTGCTAGATAAAACAGGGAAAAGAGAGAGGAACTGTCAATGACTGGACAGTCACACACATGCATACACACACACACAATGGATGTTCACATTTTTCTATTGCTGTTCTGGGTAATTTTCTTTTTCAAAAATGTTAAGTGAAAAATAAATATATTTCAAACATGAAATCATTCTTGTGTGGTCCTAAATATAATACTAAATATTATACAAGTGATTATTCTTAACCAAAATGACAAAAATGGCATAAAAACACATTGATTCTAATATGGGTCATTTTTGACCCTCTTATGGAAGAGTGTAGGGTCCAGTCACTCGTGCATCTAAGGGTTAATGAACCAGGCTCTTAATGTTGTGGTGAATGAATGGTAGTTGGCACAGTTTCTTATGTATTGTGGTAAATTGTTCCAATCTTGTGATGCTCTGACAGAAAAAGCAGATTGGCCATAACTACTTTGTCTTCGTGGAATAAGACAATCTCCTCTAGTTGTTGCTCTGGTAGTTCGGCTTGTTTTTAATGTGATGTAAGTACAGAGTGGTGGAGGAGCTGTATTGTGTAATACCTTGAAGACAATACACAGTCTACTGTATTTAACCATGTTTTCCCAGCTTAATAAGTTGTGCTTTTTCAAATATTGCAATGATGGTATCCTTGTGGCTTCATATCTAGAGTTTTTATTGTTTGTTTGTACAGAGATTCTATTGGCTTTAGCGTGGTTTTATTGACATGTCCCCAACTTGTCAGACAGTACGTGATGTGTGGGAAGATCATTGTGTTCATGAACACTTTTGCTGCATTAATGTCTATATATGTCTATTTAACATATCCCTTCTTTTGCAGATCTTTTGGTCAGAGTAACAACAACTCAGAATAAGAATACAGGTAGGCCTACATAGTAATCAAGACAAAATGTGAAAACTGCAGACCATAATCCTATTTCACAATAAAAGTGATAAATGTGTTCACCGTGTTGGAGGCTAGAATGAGCTCCAGGTGGAGGAGCTCAAGAGAGAGAATGCAGGTGAGCTGCTTAAATCATTATTGAAAGTCAAGATGCTGCTATCAGCATCACACTGACTGCAGTGTCACTATATTGTGTGGTTGAAAAGCAGTATGTCAATGAGGAAAATATTTTACAAACAAAAGACGCAGTTACATTTCTCAGAGACTGCACATCAGTGACGTTTTCAATATGCACATCTTCCACATTTATACAGACTGACCAAGGGTGGCGTTTTCAGTTGGTCTTACTGATGCAGGATCAGTTGGACCCTTTGATACTGAAATCGCACTTAAGTTCAGTAAAGTCTTCACCAATGTCGGCCAGGCCTACAACCCAACTACAGGTATTCAGCTCTTTTATATCCAGTTTTCAGTACTGATGTGAGGAGAAGTTCTGACCCCTCACTGATTTTCTCCTCTGATGCAGGTATCTTCACAGCCCCAGTCAGAGGAGCCTACTACTTCACATACACCTTGTGGGACAACCATAGTTCAGCTTGGATGGGTGCTAATCTTTATCACAAGGACAAGAGAATCATGTACAGTTTAGACGGCAATGACAGCATCGGCTATGTCACTGTGTCTAATGCTTTAATTCTTCAACTAGAAAAGGGGGACGTGATCTACATGACTCTCTAGTCAGACTATGTTGTTGCAGATGAGAGTGACAATCCCACCTTTGATGGTTCTCTGCTTTTCCCTCTGTGAATGCAGCTGTAAAGTACCCACAGTTAATATTACACAGTTTCAACATTACTATGTCAAAAAATATAAAATAAATAATAAAATTTATAAAATCAAAATGACTTTTCTGTGTTTTTGTCTGGTTAGGTGAAGAAGACTTAACAAGTCATATAACATTCTCACCTAAACCATAAAAGAAATACATTTTATAAAGAAGTTAACTTTAACTGTTAAACCCATGTTAGTGAATGTGTCACATCTTGCCTGGACTTTGTTTGTTTTTCTGGACTTTTTGTGTTCTTTGGGGTTTCCTGTGTTTCACTTCTGTTGTCAGTCCTTCTGGTCATATGATTTTGCTTGTTATTATTTGGGTGGTGGGTTAGAGGACTGCATTATTTAGTTTATAGTGTTGTGTACTTAAGCTTATGTAATTCTGGGATGGTTTGATTTATGTTGGGTTGTGATTTAGAATATTGTATTTTCTGGGTTTTGGTTTTCTGTCGCTCTGTGTTTCCTTGTGTGTTCATGTACTCTTCTACACTTGCCCTGCATTAGTCCTGCCCTGCTCTGTTTTCCCCACACCTGCCCTGTTAGCCTCATCAGCCCTGCCCTGCTCCCTGTGTTTCCTGAGCCAATCGGCTCTCTGTCTGTTCACTCCCCTCTCCTGAGTTCTCCACCCATCTCCCCACCTGCACCTCATCTCCTCGTTAGTGCAGTTACTTTGTAAGTCCTGGTTTTCTGTTCAGTATTTGTTGGATCATTTGTTTTGCCCTGTTCAGTTTTTTCTGTGTTGGCCTGTTCTGTCCTTTACCGCTTTGAGAATAAAGAAGATCTTTGTCAACTCTGCATGCCGGTCTCTGCATTTGGGTCCATATTCTACACTCCATGACAGAATGACCACAACTCCTCCAGTGACTCTCTGTGGATCCATCTATACACCTTAGAGGTTAACATAGTGCAGTAGAGTCTTTACATATTTGGACAGTACATGTTTTTTGTTGTGTTGGCATTGCTCTGCAGCAGTATTTGCAATAAATTCTTTAAAAACACACATTAATACACATCAGATGAACCATGACCCAGTTGTAGCCCTTTACAACCTGAGTCTGGGAAACAAACATACACACTTATGAAAGATCAAAGACTGAAATTGCTCTTATCAACGATTTAGTTCTCATGATCATTCAACATTAATGTACTGTGGTTTTTTAAGGATTCACTACAAGTGATTTTAAAGACCATCATTCTAAATAGTTGTTTGCTTAAAATTCAGTTCAGTGTTCAAGGGTCTTTGGTGTTATTTTTACATTTGTTATCAGACACCTGTTTAATTCTCATACAGCAGTTCAGTGACGTTTATGTGTATATAAAGACAGGAGCTGAGGGACACGTGTCAGACTGCATCTTGCTGTCTAAAGAGGGAGGTACAGGCACTTGCACAGATAGACCTCAAAGGGGGGCTTGAGGACCTGCCCTTTTGGCCGTCTAGAGAGAAAGTTCCCCCTTTCAGGGGTGTTTTTTTTTAAATAGATAAATAAATTCTTGTTATTCCTGCTACATCCAGCGTGAGACAACAATATACTCAGTATCTCATCTTGTTTCTGAGTGTCACTGACAGAGAATTTATATTAGTGTATGTTAGTGTTAATATTTTACCGTGAGGTAAAGTGAATGTAGGTGACAGAACGTGGAAGGTGTGTGGAGCTAACATTCAGTGTGGGGAGGGGGACTATTATTGTCATCACACATCCAATGCAAAATGACTATGGATGTAACATGTTTCTCCAAGTTGTTTAAGTCAGTCATAAAGTTGTGAAAAAGTTTTGCATCTTTATCCCCCAAAAGCTACAAGATAACAATGATGTAATTCACTTAAGAAAAACGACAAAATTAAGGATATTTTCCTCCCTTCTGTAACAAGCAGCCAGCGAAATGTGTTCAATGTTAGTGGAATTAATCTTTTATCATTAACTAGAGTCAGCAGTGATGTTGTCATTGTGTTTTGTTATTAATGTCAGACATTAAAGTAACTCCTAATGTATGTGTGTAACACATGTCTTAGTCTGGGAAAACCAACCCATACACACAAAAAGATCAGAGACTGAAATCCCACTTATCAACTGTTTAGTTCTGATGAGGATCTGATGATCATTCAACATTAAAGGTTCACAACTTTTCTGTCTTAAGACAACAGTCAGGTGTGTATATGAACAGTGAAAGAGGTTTTCCTTATTGTAATCATTCCTCCCGTTCATACTGGATATTAAAAGATCCCCTTTAAATGTGCTTTCAATGTAAGTGATGGAGGCCAAAAGTCATTTTGTGCAGAAATGCATTTAAAAGTTGATGTGAAGCTTATATGAAGCTTCAACACTCTGAATTAGTCATATCAAGTGGATATCTGCCACATTTACAGTGTTTTTAGCATCAAATTCCCTCTTTGTGTTTCCTCACACAGTGTTTCACTGTTGAGCTATAGTGGAAGTATAGTAACAAAAAGAGGAACTTTTACACTAAAAAGACTGTAATGTTGAAAGTGATCTAATTGATTTGACTCATTTGGATGGCTGAAGCTTCATATTAGCTTCAGATAAACTTTTAAATATATTTTTGCACAAAAGGAGGCTTGTGGATTTTGGCCCCATCAATTACATTATAAGTGCATTTTGAAGGGATCTTCTAATGTTCAGTATGAACAGGAATATTTAATGTTCATAAGGGCACCTGACTGTGAAAGACTGTGAACCCGTCCTTTAATGTTGTTATATTGAAGGGAAGAACATCATTCTAACTTGTTGATTGCTTTAAACTCAGTTCAGTGTTCAAGGATCTTTGGTGCTATTTTTATATTTGTTATCAAAGACACCTGTGTCATTCTCATACAGCAGTTCAATGACCTGTTTTACGTGTATATAAAGACGGGAACTGAGCGAGACGTGTCAGACTGCAGCTTGCTGTCTAAAGAGGTGATATTTCACAATGAGGAGTGCTGCAGCTTTTCTGGCATTGCTGCTCTGTCTGTACTGGACGAGGGCTCAGGGTGAGAGTGGAGGGGTGAGAGAGAATGATATCACTCAGACAGAGGTTCAGTCTGAGATCCTGGATGTTAAAGCAACCAGTGATCAGACTAACATCACCCCTGATATCTGGGCTGAGCTGAAGGAGCTGAGATACATGGTGATCCAACACAGTCTGGAGCTGAGGAAGATGGAGCAAGAGAATACAGGTTCATTCAAATAGTGCTAAATCAGATTCATGCAGTTTTCACATATTATACATTTTAATGTCATTTTACACTTGACTGTTGATCGACTGTAAACCTTTCATAATAGTAACTAGAAATGTGTTCACAGATTTGGAGGCCAGATTGAACACTACTGAAAACATGGTGGAGGAGCTCAAGAGGGAGAACACCGGTAAGCTGCAAAACACACAGCTGCCAGTTTATTAGCTACACATACGTGTATTTCAAGTTCCAGTTATGTATTTTACCTCCTTTACAATAAAATTGTTAAATGTATTCACAGTTTTGGAGGCCAGAATGAACGACAGTGAAAATTTGGTCAAGGAGCTCCAGAGAGAGAACATAGGTAAGCTTAAAAAAATCAAAGTGTGAAAATGAAACTGAATATATTATGTTGGCAATGAGAAAATATTTAGTGAGATTAAGATAAGGGTAAGTTTCATTGATGATGTTTTGGTGGGAAAACTTTAAACATCAGAGTACACAGGTAAGCTACAAAAATCAATAAAAAGCAAAAATAGCATCGTATGATAGAAATATAAACATATTTAGTTAGAAAATTATCATGATAAAAGGTTCATAATTAACCTTTTTGTGAAAAAAACGTTACAGTTTTGGAGGCCACAACAAACATCGGTGAAAATCTAGTTTAATTCATGCAATTTTCACATATTATAAATTTTGATGTCATTTTACACTTGACTGTTGATTGACTGTAAATTTCTCATAACAGTAACTAGAAATGTGTTCGCAGATTTGGAGGCCAGATTGAACACTGCTGAAAATGTGGTGGAGGAGCTCAAGAGAGAGAACACCGGTAAAAAAAGAAAAGAAAATATGAATAAAAATGGCATTTTATGTTGGAAAACATGTTGTTGATTAAAACTCAATCAGATGTGAAGTCCAAAAGTGATGAAAGAGGAGTAAAAAGATCTATTTAGAAGAAACAAGTTTAACATATTGATAAAATTTTACATGTGGATGATTTTAATTTATTTCCCCTCTAACGCAGTTTTTTTTTATTTCAGTTTTGGAGGCCAGATTGAACACTGCTGAAAACGTGGTGGAGGAGCTCAAGAGGGAGAACACTGGTAAGCTGCAGAATCCACAGCTGCCAGTTTATTAGATACACATACATGTTTTCAAGTTCCAGTTATGTAGTTTACCTCCTTTACAATAAAAATGATGAATGTGTTCACAGCGTTGGAGGCCAGAATGACCTCCAATGAAAATGAAGTGGAAGAGCTCAAGGGAGAGAATGCAGGTGAGCTGCTTATATCATTATTAAAAAGTCAAAATGTCATATTATGGTAGTAGTGAGAATGGCAACGGTAAATCGAGGGTCATCCTCTGTGCAGCAGGATGCAGAGTGATATGAATACAGTTATTAAATGAGGCAGAAGTGACATTTTGCAGCTGTTACTGATGTGAGAGGAAAATATTCTCTCTATGTGTGTCTTCCACATTCACACAGAACGACAAAAGGTGGCGTTTTCTGTTGGCCTTACTGATGCAGGAGCAGTTGGACCCTTCAATACTGAAACCACACTTAAGTTCAGTAAAGTTTTCACCAACATCGGCCAGGCTTATAGCCCAACTACAGGTACATATACCTCTTTCACCTTCTCACACTGGTTTTATTTGAATTATTACACAATCTTATAGATTTATGATCCAACTTATAATTTTTTTTGGAATTGCCTTTTCATGCAAAACTTTTATTGAATCCTTAGTTGTCCAAGAGCGGAATATCTCTGAATATCTGAAATTGTCTGTCTCGCCATTTTTCCTTTTTCGTATTTCTTGTCTTCTTAGTAGGCTAGTTCAGGGTTGGAAGCTCTTATAAAGCTCTTTCAGATAAATTATGTTATACTGGGATATACATGATGCCATTTTGGTGAAGGGACTTTCTCTTTTACATAGTTTGCACATGTTTTAAAGTATTATATAACTATTTTTATTTCATTTGGCAGTCTTTCTTTATTCTAATGGGTTCTTCTGTGAAAGCTTTGATAGTTGTCACTTGTATTTGGTTTGGTTTGTGTTTTTACTGAATTGACTAATTCCCAGAGTTAGACACACACCTATAAAGCCTGATAAAAGCAATTAAAAAACATTTTCCTGTTGAACTGACATAAGATTTTAATGGTGAGAAAAAGACTGAATTCCTCCTTTGTTGTAGGTGTCTTTACAGTTCCAGTCAGAGGAACCTACTACTTCAGATTCACCGGGTTTGAAGATCGGTCAAGTTGGCTAGGTATTGAATTGTATCACAATGACAAGAGAATTACTGGTAGTTATGATGGAAATTATGACGCTAGCAATGTCATAGTGTCTAATGGATTTGTTCTTCAACTGGAAAAGGGAGATGAGATCTACATGGCTCTCATCAAAGGCTACGGTGTTTCTGATGATTACAATAATTGTACCACTTTTAGTGGATTCCTACTTTTTGCTATGTGAGGTCTGCTGTAAAAACACCCACAGTTGATTGCATGAAGTCTCAATGTTACAATATTAAAAATATGAAATCCAAATAATCTGTTTGTGTGTGTGTTTTTGTCTGTTTACATGAACAAGACACAGGATGAAAAAGTTCTCTACTGACAATATCAAACAACCTCTCCACAGTTTAAAAAACAAGTTACATTTTAGTGTGTTTTTTTTATTTTTAGGAAAAAATAAAAATAAAAATAATACTAAACCAAACCGATCCTGCAAAACTTCAGATCACGCCCTCCACTTATTTATTTTTATTTCTTTTAAATGTTTTCTTTCCTTTCTTCACATGCTGTCCCCTGTTACCTATCTGTGTCCTTTTATGTTTTGTAAACCAATATCATCTCCTGTTGCCTTTGTATTAATTAGTATGTCCATATTGTCTATATATGTATGCACTTATCAGTGAATAAAAAAACATTCTAGTGTTAATGAATATGAGGAGGATGTCATATGTAAAAAAAATAATTTCACAAAGCATTTTGAAGAAAAGTACAACTCCTGTAGTAGCGACAATATTCTATGACTCCATACACAACTGTTTTATGAAGAGAGAACACAGCAACCTTTTTGTGAAAAATGTTACAGTTTTCGAGTCCAGAATAAATACCAGTGAAAATGTGGTTGTGGAGCTCAAGAGAGACATCATGGGTAAGCTACAAAAACATCATTAAAAATAAAAATCGCATATAATGTTAGAAAACATGTTTTTGCAAAATGTGATGTGAAAAAGTAATTGGAAAGGAGTCAAAAAGATTTAACAGAAATGTAACATCTGGGGTTGTTAATCAACTAATCTATTTAACCAGAGGATGAACTTAGGGCATTTAGTGAATATAAAAATAGCACTCATCCCACTTTGCATTTTACTATGGAATACAGTCGTGAAAAAAATCATTTTTTGGATCTTTTGATTACTGTTAATGAAAACGGAAAATTGGAGACATCTATTTATCAATCAGAAACACCATTTTACACTCTACAAGTTTCCATCCTGACCATATGATCAGCAACATCTTATATGGTCAGTTTGTGAGATTGAGAAGAATATGTAGTAAAGAAGAGGATTATCAAACTAAGACTAAAAAAATGTCTCAATGTTTTAGACAAAGGAGATATGACCAGACACTCATTGATCAAACTGTTGAAAAAGCTAACAGTGTGGATAGGAAGAATTATTAAATCCTCCCCCTAAACACACTGAATATTGTGCGGCATCTATGCAAGTCAAACAGATTATAAACAAACACTGGAGAATCCTAGAATGTGACCCTAGTTTGAATCATTTGTCATCCTCTAGACCTCGTTTTTGCTTCAAAAGAGGCAGAAATGTCAGAGATACTGTTGTCAGTTCTATGTATAAGGAATCTACACAAACTAATTGGCTTTCTCAACAAGTGTATGGAAATAATAGATGTGGAAAATGTACACACTGTTCAAACACATTTGATACCAAGACATTTAATCACCCTCATACAGGAAAGAAATATGATATAAAAGAATTCACTAACTGTCTTTCTACACATGTCATTTACATCTTGAAATGCCCATGTGGCTAATGTATGTAGGCCAAACAAAGCGCCATCTCAAACTGAGAGTTTCTGAGCATAAGGCTGCCATTAGAAATGGAAATATGGTTTATGCCATTGCTTGACACTATAAGGAGAAAAACAGGCTGGCTATTTGGACTATTAGGGAGAGATGAACCACTAGGCATTCACCTTTCCCATTTAGTGATATAGAGGGACAGCTGTAGGATTGATCATCCTGTTTACGGGAGATAGTCTTTCTAATGAAGTTTAAATGATGTAAAATTCTTGTAACTCTGTGTAATATTAATCATGTCATGTTTTTTGAAATATGTATTTTTATTGCCATGCCCTTTGTAAAATGCTCACTTTTAAAAGATGAAGACAGTGATAGTCATGTGACTCAGATGTATTCATCCCACCTGTGAGTACTCATGCAGTTGTGCTGAGTGAACCTGAAGAAGCTACAGGCGAAGCGCGTTGTTCGCTCCTAATAAAATCACAGTAAAGTCATCTCAGTGTGCGGTGGTTCATTTTAATTTTCCCATAATCTAATTTTAATTTAATTTAATTTGAATTTTATTACTTTATTTGACATGGACAGTGCATATTAATAACAATTCTGAAAATATGCCAGAGTTAGTGAGAAAGGCTAATTTTCATCTGTTGTCCCTGGGCAGGCAAAGAGTTGGAAGCACAAATATTACGAATAAAAGCTTTGAAAATACAATCAACAATAAAAGCGGTGAAAATATACCGATACAAACAAGCCTGCATTACATAGAGACAAGAAACACAGGTCTTCAGACACAAAATCAACAATGGCATGACAACACATAAAACAAATAGCATGACAACACAATGTTAGGACTGGTAAAGTGTGGATATTACATACAAAGCTTATGATAAACAAGAGCAGCTCTTACACTAAGCATAAATAATGACAAGACATCAAAGAACACAAAAACACCTTGTTGCTCTAGTGTTCACAAGTTTGATTTTTAACCCTTAGATGCATAAGTGGGTCAAAAATGATCCAGTGAGGTTGTTTTCTTGAAATATCTTCGTAATGAAAAATTATCATTTCATATTCCAGGTATTCCTCAAAAAACATGTTTTTGATATAATGCCATTTACATTTTTAACTTACCTTTTATACATTTTAAGAAATTGTAGTTTTTGTATTACTACACCAAGCTTCCGTAAGTGGGTCAAAAATGACCCGCATGCATTTTCTATGGAATCCAATGGGAACCTTTGATTCTTATCAACTGTGGCTGTCAGGATTAAATTAACTGTGGACCACACAGACTATCAGAAGTGTCACCCCTCAGGAAGATTATTTTACACAGCAAGAGCTGATACGTGTAAGTATTATCTTCATATAATATTGTGTGTGTGTCTTTCATGACTGTTGTTATTATTATTTATCAACAAATTAGCCTACTTTATAACTAGCTAACACTAGCTAGCTAACTAAGATAGCTAACATTACTATATGTATTGTGTGTGTGTGTGTGCGTGTCATTCATGATTGTTGTGTGAAAGAGTATGTTATTATTTATCAACAAATTAGCCTACTTTATAACTAGCTTGAAAGGAAGGATGTATGATGATATCGTTCAAAGGAAGAGCTGGCGAAGTTCTTATTTTGAAGACGTTTATTAGACGGTGGCCATCGGGTCCATTCCATATACAAAGATGGTCTGGGCAACGTACCACTGTCAGTGCATAGCCTAGGTAGGGTTACACATCTCTATCTTATCACATGAATAACATGTTTTCCATGGGCACTACTTCAGTTGGGAGCCATCCATCAATTGATTGACAGCTACCTCACAACATATTGTGTGTCACAACATACCACATCTGGAACAGTTCCAAACTTGACCATGGACCCATTATTTTTATTTATAAGGCCCCCCAGAAGGGCTATACCATATTTCATCAGGTGACATGCAGACTCTGGAATGTTTATGTCACATGTCCAACACCCAAAATCAGTAAAGCATATAGGGTCAGATACTAACATAGCTAACACTAGCTAGCTATCTAAGTTAGCTAACATTGTGTGTGTGAGTGTATTTATTTATATAGCTACGTATTGATCTATTGAAAACATTACTCTTATGTTTCCTCATCCAAGGTGTCATGGCTGCTAGATAAAACAGGGAAAAGAGAGAGGAACTGTCAATGACTGGACAGTCACACACACACACACACACACACACAATGGATGTTCACATTTTTCTATTGCTATTCTGGGTAATTTTCTTTTTCAAAAATGTTAAGTGAAAAATAAAGATATTTCAAACATGAAATCATTCTTGTGTGGACCTAAATATAATACTAAATATTATACAAGTGATTATTCTTAACCAAAATGACAAAAATGGCATAAAAACACATTGATTCTAATATGGGTCATTTTTGACCCTCTTATGGAAGAGTGTAGGGTCCAGTCACTCGTGCATCTAAGGGTTAATGAACCAGGCTTTTAATGTTGTGGTGAATGAATGGTAGTTGGCACAGTTTCTTATGTATTGTGGTAAATTGTTCCAATCTTGTGATGCTCTGACAGAAAAAGCAGATTGGCCAAAACTACTTTGTCTTCGTGGAATAAGACAATCTCCTCTAGTTGTTGCTCTGGTAGTTCGGCTTGTTTTTAATGTGATGTAAGTACAGAGTGGTGGAGGAGCTGTATTGTGTAATACCTTGAAGACAATACACAGTCTACTGTATTTAACCATGTTTTCCCAGCTTAATAAGTTGTGCTTTTTCAAATATTGCAATGATGGTATCCTTGTGGCTTCATATCTAGAGTTTTTATTGTTTGTTTGTACAGAGATTCTACTGGCTTTAGCGTGGTTTTATTGACATGTCCCCAACTTGTCAGACAGTACGTGATGTGTGGGAAGATCATTGTGTTCATGAACACTTTTGCTGCATTAATGTCTATATATGTCTATTTAACATATCCCCTCTTTTGCAGATCTTTTGGTCAGAGTAACAACAACTCAGAGTAAAAATACAGGTAGGCCTACATAGTAATCAAGACAAAATGTGAAAACTGCAGACCATAATCCTATTTCACAATAAAAGTGATAAATGTGTTCACCGTGTTGGAGGCTAGAATGAGCTCCAGGTGGAGGAGCTCAAGAGAGAGAATGCAGGTGAGCTGCTTAAATCATTATTGAAAGTCAAGATGCTGCTATCAGCATCACACTGACTGCAGTGTCACTATATTGTGTGGTTGAAAAGCAGTATGTCAATGAGGAAAATATTTTACAAACAAAAGACGCAGTTACATTTCTCAGAGACTGCACATCAGTGACGTTTTCAATATGCACATCTTCCACATTTATACAGACTGACCAAGGGTGGCGTTTTCAGTTGGTCTTACTGATGCAGGATCAGTTGGACCCTTTGATACTGAAATCGCACTTAAGTTCAGTAAAGTCTTCACCAATGTCGGCCAGGCCTACAACCCAACTACAGGTATTCAGCTCTTTTATATCCAGTTTTCAGTACTGATGTGAGGAGAAGTTCTGACCCCTCACTGATTTTCTCCTCTGATGCAGGTATCTTCACAGCCCCAGTCAGAGGAGCCTACTACTTCACATACACCTTGTGGGACAACCATAGTTCAGCTTGGATGGGTGCTAATCTTTATCACAAGGACAAGAGAATCATGTACAGTTTAGACGGCAATGACAGCATCGGCTATGTCACTGTGTCTAATGCTTTAATTCTTCAACTAGAAAAGGGGGACGTGATCTACATGACTCTCTAGTCAGACTACGTTGTTGCAGATGAGAGTGACAATCCCACCTTTGATGGTTCTCTGCTTTTCCCTCTGTGAATGCAGCTGTAAAGTACCCACAGTTAATATTACACAGTTTCATTGCATTTATAAAATCAAAATGACTTTTCTGTGTTTTTGTCTGGTTAGATGAAGAAGACTTAAAAAGTCATATAACATTCTCACCTAAACCATAAAAGAAATACATTTTATAAAGAAGTTAACTTTAACTGTTAAACCCATGTTAGTGAATGTGTCACATCTTGCCTGGACTTTGTTTGTTTTTCTGGACTTTTTGTGTTCTTTGGGGTTTCCTGTGTTTCACTTCTGTTGTCAGTCCTTCTGGTCATATGATTTTGCTTGTTATTATTTGGGTGGTGGGTTAGAGGACTGCATTATTTAGTTTATAGTGTTGTGTACTTAAGCTTATGTAATTCTGGGATGGTTTGATTTATGTTGGGTTGTGATTTAGAATATTGCATTTTCTGGGCTTTGGTTTTCTGTTGCTCTGTGTTTCCTTGTGTGTTCATGTACTCTTCCACACTTGCCCTGCATTAGTCCTGCCCTGCTCTGTTTTCCCCACACCTGCCCTGTTAGCCTCATCAGCCCTGCCCTGCTCCCTGTGTTTCCCCAGCCAATTGGCTCTCTGTCTGTTCACTCCCCTCTCCTGAGTTCTCCACCCATCTCCCCACCTGCACCTCATCTCCTCGTTAGTTCAGTTACTTTGTAAGTCCTGGTTTTCTTTTCAGTCTTTGTTGGATCATTTGTTTTGTTCTGTTCAGTTTGTTCTGTGTTGCCCTGTTCTGTCCTTTACCGCTTTGAGAATAAAGAAGATCTTCGTCAACTCTGCATGCTGGTCTCTGCATTTGGGTCCATTCCTGCTATTCTACACTCCATGACAGAATGACCACAACTCCTCCAGTGACTCTCTGTGGATCCATCTATACACCTTAGAGGTTAACATAGTGCAGTAGAGTCTTTATATATTTGGACAGTACATGTTTTTTGTTGTGTTGGCTTTGCTCTGCAGCACTATTTACAATAAATTCTTTAAAAACACACATTAATACACATCATATGAACCATGACCCAGTTGTAGCCCTTTACAACCTGAGTCTGGGAAACAAACATACACACTTTTGAAAGATCAAAGACTGAAATTGCTCTTATCAACGATTTAGTTCTCATGATCATTCAACATTAATGTACTGTAGTTTTTTAAGGATTCACTACAAGTGATTTTAAAGAATATCATTCTAACTAGTTTTTTGCTTTAATTTCAGTTCAGTGTTCAAGGGTCTTTGGTGTTATTTTTACATTTGTTATCAGACACCTGTTTAATTCTCATACAGCAGTTCAGTGACGTTTATGTGTATATTAAGACAGGAGCTGAGGGACACGTGTCAGACTGCATCTTGCTGTCTAAAGAGGGAGGTACAGGCACTTGCACAGATAGACCTCAAAGAGGGGCTTGAGGACCTGCCCTTTTGGCCTTCTAGAGAGAAAGTTCCCCCTTTCAGGGGTGTTTTTTTTTAAATAGATAAATAAATTCTTGTTATTCCTGCTACATCCAGCGTGAGACAACAATATACTCAGTATCTCATCTTGTTTCTGAGTGTCACTGACAGAGAATTTATATTAGTGTATGTTAGTGTTAATATTTTACCATGAGGTAAAGTGACTGTAGGTGACAGAACGTGGAACGTGTGTGGAGCTAACATTCAGTGTGGGGAGGGGGACTATTATTGTCATCACACATCCAATGCAAAATGACTATGGATACTGTCATGTAACATGTTTCTCCAAGTTGTTTAAGTCAGTCATAAAGTTGTGAAAAAGGTTTGCATCTTTATCCCCCAAAAGCTACAAGATAACAACGATGTAATTCACTTAAGAAAAACAACGAAATTAAGGATATTTTCCTCCCTTCTGTAACAAGCAGCCAGTGAAATGTACCTGTTTTATGTGTATATAAAGACGGGAGCTGAGTGAGACGTGTCAGACTGAATCTTGCTGTCTAAAAATGTGATATTTCACAATGAGGCATACTGCAGCTTTTCTGGTGTTGCTGCTCTGTCTGTCTGTACTGGACGAGGGCTCAGGGTGAGAGTGGAGGGGTGACAGAGAATGATGTCACTCAGCAGGGCCGTGCAGAGACCTTTAGAGGGGCAGTTGCTCAAAGTTAAAAAGGGGCACATGGAACAAGATTTTAAAAAACCACATACACCAACATAATTTATAGCACAACCTGTTGAAGTATAGCAACTCATATTCAAGCAGAATGTAACATGGAATCTTACAACAAACTGCATCATACTATATCATTGTCCCCCACCTGATGAAACAAAGGTCCTGTCCTGTAAGGACCAAGGTTTTGTCATTGTAAAGGTTAATGAATGGCAGGATTAGCCAAAGGCTTCAAGTATTCTTGTCTGAAGGACTCAGTTTATAATGTTTGACTGAACGACATATAAAACAATTTGCTTTCAAAAACAAAAACCCCTGAATGGTGAAAAGGCTGCATCTTTGAAGACATTTAGCATAAACATATTGTTTCTAAACAAAGAATATGCTTTTGATATGATGACAATCTCTGATCCAGACATAACATATAGCTCTTCAAATCCCATAATTACAAAGAAATAAAAAAAACAATAAAACTACGAGACATACAACAACTGGGATGGAAAGGGGAGAATCTTTAAAGATCATAAAATACAGCTAAAAATAACAGAGAGGCAGAGTTCAAAAGTAGTGCAAGAGACAGTGAGACAAAACCAGCTGCTACAGTCTTATCTTAAAACAAACTAAACCGCAAAAATATTTATAAATGCTTGGACTCCATTTGCTGTATTTCAGAACATGGTTGAAATACCTTATTGGATGTTTTAATTGTTTTTAAAATGGAGATGTCACTGAATAAAGACTCAACTTTGTAGGATTCTTTAATATACATTTTTCCAACCAAAATGAGAACAAAATGAATTGTGATCATTCACCACTGGATGTTTTTCTGATATATACAGTACTTTTCTGCTACTTCTACTTCTAGTCAGCACATCTTCAAGGTTTAAAACAATAAGAAACATCCACTGAACTGTGATGTGTCATTTTCAGTTTTTCCAAACATGCTTGTCAGGAATGTGAAAATAGTCTCCCAAGTATTTAAATATTTACACAGAGATTTTTTGCTGGTGTCTCACCTATTTCAACCATTTAACAGCTTGTGAAAACATCATGATAATAGAGTTGTTGTGTAGTGTTACTACCTGTATTAAAGGATCTGTTAGTCCTTTTATAGCAGGTTTCAAATTTGTGCTTTGACTTTTGTTTGTTAAGATGTCCTTTAGTTTACATTTGGATAACAGATTATGCCTTTAAAAATATTTACCAGAACAGTAATGTATCTATATACAGCTGTAAGTTTCTTACCAGTTTTCCTGCTTTGAATGTGTTCATGTCTCTCCATCACCTGACACCTGGGCTGCTTCTATGTGTTTCTCTTTCCTCCTTAAACTGTTTCTTTCAATCTTGAATCAGTTGTGTCTTCTTTACTCTCTCCTTGTTTTTCTTTCAACACTTTTACATCCTGCAATTCTTCCTCATTTCTGTCTCATCTCTCCTGATTCTTTCACTTACTCTGGAAATGTAAAAAGCTTCCTTTTAAAAGTCTGACAGAGCATGAAGCAGAACTTTAACTTGTACGGTGTTAATTACAGTAATTGTGGACAAACAATACATCAGCAGTAAAGCTATCCAAACTATCAAGCTAACGTTACATTAACATTACTGTAAAGTAAATAACATTAATATTATTATATACTGCCCCCTGCACCTACCAGTCACTCAGGCAGAGGTTCAGTCTGAGATCCTGGGTGTCAAAAACAACCAGTGATCAGACTAACATCACCCCTGATATCTGGGCTGAGCTGAAGGAGCTGAGAGACATGATGATCCAACACAAGGTGGAGCTGAGGAACAGCAAGAGCAAGATAGAGAAGCTGGAGCAAGAGAATACAGGTGAGTGTATTAATGTCAGTCACACAGGGCTTCACACATTCATGCAATGTTTGTATATTATTGAAATGACTGTTCTGAGTAGTTTATTGCTTTAGTTGCAGCTCATGCAGCAGAACTGTCTGTCATGTTGGTCCAAACTAACAGCCAGAGGTTTTATATGCCCACATCTATTTATATGGGATTTGATCCACCCATGTAACTTTTATATCAGCTTTATGGTTGATATACTGTATATTTCCATTTTTTGTTTTTTAATTTGACCAGAGAGTATCAGCCATCAGCCATTTATGTATTTAGCAGAGACAAGTTCAACATGAGATTTTACATCTGGCTGTTGATCAATTATTAATCTGCTTATTAATTTTGCCTTCTATTGCAGATCTTCTGGTCAGAGTAACAGCGTGTGAAAATAAGAGCACAGGTCGGCCTACATAGTGATCATGTAAAAAACTTGAAACCTGCTGACCATAAATATACTTCATAATAATATTAATGTTAAATATGTTCACATGTGTGCAACACATGTCTGAGTCTGGGAAAACAAACCCATACACACAAAAAGATCAGAGACTGAAATCCCACTTATCATCTGTTTAGTTCTGATGAGGATCTGATGATCATTCAACATTAAAGGTTCACAACTTTTCGAAGCTGTCTTAAAACAACAGTCAGGTGTGTATATGAACAGTGAAAGAGGTTTACCTCACTGTAATCATTCCTCCTGTTCATACTGGATATTAAAAGATCCTCTTCAAATGTGCTTTCAATGTAAGTGATGGGGGCCAAAAGTCATTTTGTGCAGAAATGCATTTAAAAGTTGATGTGAAGCTTATATGACGCTTCAACACTCTGAGTTAGTCATATCAAGTGGATATCTGCCACATTTACAGTGTTTTTAGCATCAAATTCCCTCTTTGTTTTTCCTCACACAGTGTTTCCCTGTTGAGCTATAGTGGAAGTATAGTAACAAAAAGAGGGACTTTTGCACTAAAAGACTGTAATGTTGAAAGAGATCTACTTGATTTGACTCATTTGGACGGCTGAAGCTTCATATTAGCTTCAGATAAACTTTTAAATATATTTTTGCACAGAAGGAGGCTTGTGGATTTTGGCTCCCATCAATTACATTATAAATGCATTTTGAAGGGATCTTCTAATGTTCAGTATGAACAGGAATATTTAATGTTCGTAAGGGCACTTGACTGTTGTTTTAAGAGAGAATTGAAGGACTGTGAACCCGTCCTTTAATGTTGTTATTTTGAAGGGAAGAACATCATTCTAACTTGTTGATTGCTTTAAACTCAGTTCAGTGTTCAAGGATCTTTGGTGTTATTTTTATATTTGTTATCAAAGACACCTGTTTCATTCTCATACAGCAGTTCAATGACCTGTTTTACGTGTATATATAGACGGGAACTGAGCGAGACGTGTCAGACTGCATTTTGCTGTCTAAAGAGGTGATATTTCACAATGAGGAGTGCTGCAGTTTTTCTGGCGTTGCTGCTCTGTCTGTCCTGGACGAGGGCTCAGGGTGAGAGTGGAGGGGTGACAGAGAATGATATCACTCAGACAGATGTTCAGTCTGAGATCCTGGGTGTTGAAGCAACCAGTGATCAAACTAACATCACCCCTGATATCTGGGCTGAGCTGAAGGAGCTGAGAGACATGGTGATCCAACACAGTCTGGAGCTGAGGGAGATGGAGCAAGAGAATACAGGTTCATTCACATAGTGCTAAATCAGATTCATGCAGTTTTCACATATTATACATTTTAATGTCATTTCACACTTGACTGCTGATCGACTGTAAACCTTTCATAATAGTAACTAGAAATGTGTTCACAGATTTGAAGGCCAGATTGAACACTGCTGAAAATGTGGCGGAGGAGCTCAAGAGGGAGAACACCGGTAAGCTGCAAAACACACAGCTGCCAGTTTATTATATACACATACAGGTATTTCGAGAAGCTAGAGCAAGAGAATACAGGTTCATTCACATAGTGCTAAACACATTCATGCACTGTTCACATATTCATTACTTTTAGGACTAATTTACTGCTTTTATTCCAGCCGTAAAATCCAGACTGACAGCCAGTGAAAACAAGAATGCAGGTAGATATTTACATTTTATTAAATGATATATAATTCATTCATGTTTGTGATGCTTTTCCTGTCAAGCTCAAGAGTTAAATGTAGTAATGTAGTTAAGGTGTTTACTGAGATTAATATCTAGGATTCAAAATGAACCTCTTGGTAAAAAACGTTAAATGTATTCACAGTTTTGGAGGCCAGAATGTATACAAGTGATAACAAAGTGGAGGAGCTCAAGAGAGAGAGCACAGGTAAAAAAAAAAAAAAAGTCACAAGTAAAAATGCCCTTTTATGTTAGAAAACATGTTGTTGTTTTAAACTACAAGATGTGTAGGCCAAAAAGTGATGAAAGAGGAGTAAAAAGATCTATTTAGCAGAAAAAAGACATATGACATATTGATAAAAAATGTACATGTGGATGTTAATCTTCATTTATTTCCTACTCTATTGCAGATCTTTTGGTCAGAGTAACAGCTACTGAGAATAAGAATACAGGTAGGCCTACATAGTAATCAAGGAAAAATGTGAAACTGCTAACCATAGTTCTTCTTTACAGTAAGAGTTTTAAATGTATTTACAGTGTTGGAGGCCAGAATGAATGCCAGTGAAAATTTGGTCAAGGAGCTCCAGAGAGGTAAGCTTAAAAAAATCAAAATGTGAAAACTGAGTATATTATGTTGGCAATGAGAAAATATTTAGTGAGGTTAAGATAAAGGTAAGTTTCATTAATGATGTTTTGGTGGGAACACTTTAAACATCACAGAGCACAGGTAATCTAAAAAAAAAAAAAAAAAAAAAAAAAGGCAAAAATAGCATCATATGATAGAAATATAAACATATTTAGTGAGAAAATGATGATAATAAAAGGTTCATAATAAAGTTTTTGTTAAAAATGTTACAGTTTTGGAGGCCACAATAAACAGCAGTAAAAATCTAGTTTTATTCATGCATTTTTCACATATTACCAATTTTCATGTCATTTTACACTTGACTGTTGATCGACTGTAAATCTTTCATAATAGTAACTAGAAATGTGTTCACAGATTTGGAGGCCAGATTGAACACTGCTGAAAATGTGCTGGAGGAGCTCAAGAGGGAGAACACCGGTAAGCTGCAGAATCCACAGTTGCCAGTTTATTAGATACACATACATGTATTTCAAGTTCCAGTTATGTAGTTTACCTCCTTTACAATAAAAATGATGAATGTGTTCACAGTGTTGGAGGCCAGAATGAGCTCCAATGAAAATGAAGTGGAGGAGCTCAAGAGAGAGAATGCAGGTGAGCTGCTTATATCATTATTAAAAAGTCAAAATGTCATATTATGGTAGCAGTGAGAATGGCAACGGTAAATCGAGGGTCATCCTCTGTGCAGCAGGATGCAGAGTGACATGAATACAGTTATTAAATGAGGCAGATGTGACATTTTGCAGCTGTTACTGATGTAAGAGGAAAATATTCTCTCTATGTGTGTCTTCCACATTCACACAGAACGACCAAAGGTGGCGTTTTCTGTCGGCCTCACTGACGCAGGAGCAGTTGGACCCTTCACTACTGACATCACACTTAAGTTCAGTAAAATTTTCACCAATATCGGCCAGGCTTATAACCCATCTACAGGTACATATACCTCTTTCACCTTCTCACACTGGTTTTATTTGAATTATTACATGGTCTTATAGATTTATGATCCCTTTTTTTGGAATTGCCTTTTCATGCATAACTTTTAGTTGTCCAAGTGTTGAATATCTCTCATGAAATTGTCTGTCTCACCATTTTTCACATTCTTTTCTTTGTTTGGTTTTCTTGTCTTCTTAGTAGGCTAGTTCTGGGTTGGAAGCTCTTATAAAGCTCTTTCAGATAAAGTATGTTATACTGGGATATACATGATGAAGTATTATGTAGCTATTTTTATTCTATTTGGCAGTTTTTTTTTATTTTAATGGGTGCCTCTGTGAAAGCTTTGATAGTTCTCACTTGTATTTGGTTTGGTTTGTGTTTTCACTGAATTGACTCCTTGATTAGATTTCTAACACAGTCTAACATAACGGATTTGGCAACAAATTCCCAGAGTTAGACACACACCTATAGAGCCTGACAAAATTAATTAAAAGACTGAATCCTCGTTTTTTGCAGGTATCTTTACAGCACCAGTCAGAGGAGCCTACTACTTCAGAGTCACTTGGTTTGAAATACGGACTTCAAATTGGATAGGTATTTACTTGTATCACAATGACAAGAGAATTAATGGTAGTTTCGATGCAAATGATGACACTGGTTTTATCACTGTGTCTAATGGATTTGTTCTTCAAATGGAAAAGGGAGATGTGATCTACATGGTTCTCTGCTCAACCTTCGGTGTTTCTGATGATTACAATAATCGTACCACTTTTAGTGGATTCCTACTTTTTGCTATGTGAGGTCTGCTGTAAAAACACCCACAGTTGATTGCATGAAGTCTCAATGTTACAGTATTAAAAATATGAAATCCAAATAATCTGTTTGTGTGTGTGTTTTTGTCTGTTTACATGAACAAGACACAGGATGAAAAAGTTCTCTACTGACAATATCAAACAACCTCTCCACAGTTTAAAAAACAAGTTACATTTTAGTGTTTGTTTGTTTTTGTTTTTTTTAGGAAAAAATAAAAATAAAAATAATACTAAACCAAACCCATCCTGCAAAACCTGCAAATGCATCCAAACCCAAACAGATCACGCCCTCCACTTATTTATTTTTATTTCTTTTAAATTTTTCTTTCCTGTTTTCACATGCTGTCCCCTGTTACCTATCTGTGTCCTTTTATGTTTTGTAAACCAATATCATCTCTTGTTGCCTTTGTATTAATTAGTATGTCCATATTGTCTATATATGTATGCACTTATCAGTGAATAAAAAAATATTCTAGTGTTAATGAATATGAGGAGGATGTCATATGTAAAAAAAAAAAATTCACAAAGCATTTTGAAGAAAAGTACAACTCCTGTAGTAGCGACAATATTCTATGACTCCATACACAACTGTTTTATGAAGAGAGAACACAACAACCTTTTTGTGAAAAATGTTACAGTTTTGGAGACCAGAATAAATACCAGTGAAAATGTGGTTGTGGAGCTCAAGAGAGACATCATGGGTAAGCTACAAAAACATCATTAAAAAATAAAAATTGCATATAATGTTAGAAAACATGTTTTTGCAAAATGTGATGTGCAAAGTAATTGGAAAGAAGTCAAAAGATTTAACTAATCTATTTAACTGAAGGAGGCACTGAATGTCCCTCGCTCCATGGTTTTTCCTGGCTGCAGTTATTTCGGGTAAATGCTGATAGCCGTGCGGGTTTCTCTCCTCACTCTCCTGTGCCTGTGTTGGACGCTCTAAAGGTACGTTGCTTCTCTCCTGCACTCCCTTAATTCTATCCTTTAGCGTTTAGCTCGTTAGCTGGCTGAGTCTACAGCTGGTGTAGATGGACGTCACCCCCCCCCCCCCCCGGTTTCTTTATTTTCTGGTTTTGATTAATTCCATTCCTCTTTTTATTTGTTTGGGGCTAAGGTATTCTGTTGTTGCATTATTTATTAGTTTATTTAGTTTGGGTGCATTTATTGTGATTAGCCATTTTTCTCATTTCGTATTACTTTTTGTGGTAACTGTTATTTCCTTTCAGTGGCTGCAGGCCGGTGGTGGTGGTGACCCTCCCTTTTGTGTGCAGTGTCTTCCCTGGGATCGCAGTTGATTTTCACAATGTGTGTGTGTCTGGGTGTTTGAGTTTTACTTTTTAAATTTTTTTTAAAATTTATTTTCCCCCCCTTCTGGTATGAATGTGTTGTCATTTTAAATTGTATTTATAATAAAGTGTACCATTTTGTAAGTATCTGGAACCACGTTTTCTCTTGCCTCCAGTAAACAAACCTGTGTCCTATTGATAATGGTGATAATGCTTTGGGTGAAATTCCCAAGGTGGCGTTGTCTGGCAACTTAACTGATTGTGTTAATATAACTCCGTTGAGCGCTGCAGCGACATGTTGTAAAGAGGATTATCAAACTAAGACTAAAGAAATGTCTCAATGTTTTAGACAAAGGAGATATGACCAGACACTCATTGATCAAACTGTTGAAAAAGCTAACAGTGTGGATAGGAAGAATTATTAAATCCTCCCCCTAAACACACTGAATACTGTACAGCATCTATGCAAGTCAAACAGATTATAAGCAAACGCTGGAAAATCCTAGAATGTGACCCAAGTTTGAATCATTTGTCATCCTCTAGACCTCATTTTTGCTTCAAAAGAGGCAGAAATGTCAGAGATACTGTTGTCAGATCTATGTATAAGGAATCTGCACAAACTAATTGGCTTTCTCAACAAGTGTATGGAAATAATAGATGTGGAAAATGTACACACTGCTCAAACACATTTGATACCAAGACATTTAATCACCCTCATACAGGAAAGACATATGATATAAAAGAATTCACTAACTGTCTTTCTACACATGTCATTTACATCTTGAAATGCCCATGTGGCTCAGTGTATGTAGGCCAAACAAAGCACCATCTCAAACTGAGAGTTTCTGAGCATAAGGCTGCCATTAGAAATGGAAATATGGTTTATGCCATTGTTAGACACTATAAGGAGAAAAACCCTTGGGTCAGCTACTTCCCTCAAATTTATCAGCATTGAAAGAGTGTGACCCAGTCCAAGAGGTGGTCATTTGATTAACCAGTTCTTAAGGCGGCAACTAAATGAAACACAGGATTTGAGTTATTTTCTGTGATTTGTTAATATTAACTTGTATTGCTACGCAGGCTATTGGACTCTTATGGAGAGATGAACCACTAGGCAGTCACCTTTCCCATTTAGTGATGTAGAGGGACAGCTGTAGGATCGATCATCCTGTTTACAGGAGATAGTCTTTCTAATGAAGTTTAAATTATGTAAAATTCTTGTAACTCTGTAATATTAATCATGTCATGTTTTTTCGAAATATGTACTTTTATTGTCATGCCCTTTGTAAAATGCTCACTTTTAAAAGATGAAGACAGTGATAGTCATGTGACTCAGTTGTATTCATCCCACCTGTGAGTACTCATGCAATTGTGCTGAGTGAACCTGAAGAAGCTACAGGCGAAACGCGTTGTTCGCTCCTAATAAAATCACAGTAAAGTCATCTCAGTGTGTGGTGGTTCATTTTAATTTTCCCATAATCTAATTTTAATTTAATTTGAATTTTATTACTTTATTTGACATGGACAGTGCATATTAATAACAATTCTGAAAATATGCCAGAGTTAGTGAGAGAGGCTAATTTTCATCTGTTGTCCCTGGGCAGGCAAAGAGTTGGAAGCACAAATATTACGAATAAAAACATTGAAAATACAATCAACAATGAAAGCGGTGAAAATATACCGATACAAACAAACCTGCATTACATAGAGACAAGAAACACAGGTCTTCAGACACAAAATCAACAATGGCATGACAACACATAAAACAAATAGCATGACAACACAATGTCAGGACTGGTAAAGTGTGGATATTACATACAAAGCTTATGATAAACAAGAGCAGCTCTTACACTAAGCATAATAATGATAAGACATCAAAGAACACAAAAACACCTCGTTGCTCTAGTGTTCACAAGTTTGATTTTTAACCCTTAGATGCATAAGTGGGTCAAAAATGATCCGCTGAGGTTGTTTTCTTGAAATATCTTCGTAATGAAAAATTGTTATCATTTCATATTCCAGGTATTCCTCAAAAAACATGTTTTTGATATAATGCCATTTACATTTTTAACTTACCTTTTATACATTTTAAGAAATTGTAGTTTTTGTTCTACTACCCCAAGCTTCCATAAGTGGGTCAAAAATGACCCGCATGCATTTTCTATGGAATCCAATGGGAACCTTTGATTCTTATCAACTGTGGCTGTCAGGAATAAATTAACTGTGGACCACACAGACTATCAGAAGTGTCACCCCTCAGGAAGATTATTTTACACAGCAAGAGCTGATACGTGTAAGTATTATCTTCATATAATATTGTGTGTGTGTCTTTCATGACTGTTATTATTTATCAACAAATTAGCCTACTTTATAACTAGCTAACACTAGCTAGCTAACTAAGATAGCTAACATTACTATATGTATTGTGTGTGTGTGTGTGCGTGTCATTCATGATTGTTGTGCGAAAGAGTATGTTATTATTTATCAACAAATTAGCCTACTTTATAACTACCTAACACTAGCTAGCTAACTAATTTAGCTATCATTACTATATGTAGTGTGTGTGAGTGTATTTATTTATATAGCTACATATCGATCTATTGAAAACATTACTCTTATGTTTCCTCATCCAAGGTGTCATGGCTGCTAGATAAAACAGGGAAAAGAGAGAGGAACTGTCAATGACTGGACAGTTACACTCATACAAACACACACACACACACACACACACACACACACACACACACACACACAATGGATGTTCACATTTTTCTATTGCTGTTCTGGGTAATTTTCTTTTTCAAAAATGTTAAGTGAAAAATAAAGATATTTCAAACATGAAATCATTCTTGTGTGGACCTAAATATAATACTAAATATTATACAAGTGATTATTCTTAACCAAAATGACAAAAATGGCATAAAAACACATTGATTCTAATATGGGTCATTTTTGACCCACTTATGGAAGAGTGTAGGGTCCAGTCACTCGTGCATCTAAGGGTTAATGAACCAGGCTTTTAATGTTGTGGTGAATGAATGGTAGTTGGCACAGTTTCTTATGTATTGTGGTAAATTGTTCCAATCTTGTGATGCTCTGACAGAAAAAGCAGATTGGCCAAAACTACTTTGTCTTCGTGGAATAAGACAATCTCCTCTAGTTGTTGCTCTGGTAGTTCGCCTTGTTTTTAATGTGATGTAAGTACAGAGTGGTGGAGGGGCTGTATTGTGTAATACCTTGAAGACAATACACAGTCTACTGTATTTAACCATGTTTTCCCAGCTTAATAAGTTGTGCTTTTTCAAATATTGCAATGATGGTATCCTTGTGGCTTCATGTCTAGAGTTTTTATTGTTTGTTTGTTAGATTCTATTGGCTTTAGCGTGGTTTTATTGACATGTCCCCAACTTGTCAGACAGTACGTGATGTGTGGGAAGATCATTGTGTTCATGAACACTTTTGCTGCATTAATGTCTATATATGTCTATTTAACATATCCCCTCTTTTGCAGATCTTTTGGTCAGAGTAACAACAACTCAGAATAAGAATACAGGTAGGCCTACATAGTAATCAAGACAAAATGTGAAAACTGCAGACCATAATCCTATTTCACAATAAAAGTGATAAATGTGTTCACCGTGTTGGAGGCTAGAATGAGCTCCAGGTGGAGGAGCTCAAGAGAGAGAATGCAGGTGAGCTGCTTAAATCATTATTGAAAGTCAAGATGCTGCTATCAGCATCAAACTGACTGCAGTGTCACTATATTGTGTGGTTGAAAAGCAGGATGTCAATGAGGAAAATATTTTACAAACAAAAGACGCAGTTACATTTCTCAGAGACTGCACATCAGTGACGTTTTCAATATGCACATCTTCCACATTTATACAGACTGACCAAGGGTGGCGTTTTTAGTTGGTCTTACTGATGCAGGATCAGTTGGACCCTTTGATACTGAAATCGCACTTAAGTTCAGTAAAGTCTTCACCAATATCAGCCAGGCCTACAACCCAACTACAGGTATTCAGCTCTTTTATATCCAGTTTTCAGTACTGATGTGAGGAGAAGTTCTGACCCCTCACTGATTTTCTCCTCTGATGCAGGTATCTTCACAGCCCCAGTCAGAGGAGCCTACTACTTCACATTCACCTTGTGGGACAACTATAGTTCAGCTTGGATGGGTGCTAATCTTTATCACAATGACAAGAGAATCATGTACAGTTTAGACGGCAATGACAGCATCGGCTATGTCACTGTGTCTAATGCTTTAATTCTTCAACTAGAAAAGGGGGACGTGATCTACATGACTCTCTAGTCAGACTATGATGTTGCAGATGAGAGTGACAACACCTTTGATGGTTCTCTGCTTTTCCCTCTGTGAATGCAGCTGTAAAGTACCCACAGTTAGTATTACACAGTTTCAACATTACTATGTTAAAAAATATAAGCATTTATAAAATCAAAATGACTTTTCTGTGTTTTTGTCTGGTTAGATGAAGAAGACTTAACAAGTCATATAACATTCTCACCTAAACCATAAAAGAAATACATTTTATAAAGAAGTTAACTTTAACTGTTAAACCCATGTTAGTGAATGTGTCACATCTTGCCTGGACTTTGTTTGTTTTTCTGGACTTTTTGTGTTCTTTGGGGTTTCCTGTGTTTCACTTCTGTTGTCAGTCCTTCTGGTCATATGATTTTGCTTGTTATTATTTGGGTGGTGGGTTAGAGGACTGCATTATTTAGTTTATAGTGTTGTGTACTTAAGCTTATGTAATTCTGGGATGGTTTGATTTATGTTGGGTTGTGATTTAGAATATTGCATTTTCTGGGCTTTGGTTTTCTGTTTCTCTGTGTTTCCTTGTGTGTTCATGTACTCTTCCAAACTTGCACTTGCACCCTGCATTAGTCCTGCCCTGCTCTGTTTTCCCCACACCTGCCCTGTTAGACTCATCAGCCCTTCCCTGCTCCCTGTGTTTCCCCAGCCAATTGGCTCTCTGTCTGTTCACTCCCCTCTCCTGAGTTCTCCACCCATCTCCCCACCTGCACCTCATCTCCTCGTTAGTTCAGTTACTTTTTAAGTCCTGGTTTTCTTTTCAGTCTTTGTTGGATCATTTGTTTTGTTCTGTTCAGTTTTTTCTGTGTTGCCCTGTTCTGTCCTTTACCGCTTTGAGAATAAAGAAGATCTTCGTCAACTCTGCATGCCGGTCTCTGCATTTGGGTCCATTCCTGCTATTCTACACTCCATGACAGAATGACCACAACTCCTCCAGTGACTCTCTGTGGATCCATCTATGCACCTTAGAGGTTAACATAGTGCAGTAGAGTCTTTATATATTTGGACAGTACATGTTTTTTGTTGTGTTGGCTTTGCTCTGCAGCAGTATTTGCAATAAATTCTTTAAAAACACACATTAATACACATCATATGAACCATGACCCAGTTGTAGCCCTTTACAACCTGAGTCTGGAAAACAAACATACACACTTATGAAAGATCAAAGACTGAAATTGCTCTTATCAACGATTTAGTTCTCATGATCATTCAACATTAATGTACTGTAGTTTTTTAAGGATTCACTACAAGTGATTTTAAAGAATATCATTCTAACTAGTTTTTTGCTTTAATTTCAGTTCAGTGTTCAAGGGTCTTTGGTGTTATTTTTACATTTGTTATCAGACACCTGTTTAATTCTCATACAGCAGTTCAGTGACGTTTATGTGTATATAAAGACAGGAGCTGAGGGACACGTGTCAGACTGCATCTTGCTGTCTAAAGAGGGAGGTACAGGCACTTGCACAGATAGACCTCAAAGGGGGGCTTGAGGACCTGCCCTTTTGGCCTTCTAGAGAGAAAGTTCCCCCTTTCAGGGGTGTTTTTTTTTAAATAGATAAATAAATTCTTGTTATTCCTGCTATATCCAGCGTGAGACAACAATATACTCAGTATCTCATCTTGTTTCTGAGTGTCACTGACAGAGAATTTATATTAGTGTATGTTAGTGTTAATATTTTACCGTGAGGTAAAGTGACTGTAGGTGACAGAACGTGGAATGTGTGTGGAGCTAACATTCAGTGTGGGGAGGGGGACTATTATTGTCATCACACATCCAATGCAAAATGACTATGGATACTGTCATGTAACATGTTTCTCCAAGTTGTTTAAGTCAGTCATAAAGTTGTGAAAAAGGTTTGCATCTTTATCCCCCAAAAGCTACAAGATAACAACGATGTAATTCACTTAAGAAAAACAACGAAATTAAGGATATTTTCCTCCCTTCTGTAACAAGCAGCCAGTGAAATGTACCTGTTTTATGTGTATATAAAGACGGGAGCTGAGTGAGACGTGTCAGACTGAATCTTGCTGTCTAAAAATGTGATATTTCACAATGAGGAGTGCTGCAGCTTTTCTGGTGTTGCTGCTCTGTCTGTACTGGACGAGGGCTCAGGGTGAGAGTGGAGGGGTGACAGAGAATGATGTCACTCAGCAGGGCCGTGCAGAGACCTTTAGAGGGGCAGTTGCTCAAAGTTAAAAAGGGGCACATGAAACAAGATTTTAAAAAACCACATACACCAACATCATTTATAGCACAACCTGTTAGCAACTCATATTCAAGCAGAATGTAACATGGAATCTTACAACAAACTGCATCATACTATATCATTGTCCCCCACCTGATGAAACAAAGGTCCTGTCCTGTAAGGACCAAGGTTTTGTCATTGTAAAGGTTAATGAATGGAAGTATTTTTGTCTGAAGGACTCAGTTTATAATGTTTGACTGAACGATATATAAAACAATTTACTTTCAAAAACGAAAACCCCTGAATGGTGAAAAGGCTGCTTCTTTTAAGACATTTAGCATAAACATATTGTTTCTAAACAAAGAATATGCTTTTGATATGATGACAATCTCTGATCCAGACATAACATATAGCTCTTCAAATCCCATAATTACAAAGAAATAAAAAAACCCAAAAAAACTACAAGACATACAACAACTGGGATAGAAAGGGGATAATCTTTAAAGATTATAAAATACAGCTAAAAATAACAGAGAGGCAGAGTTCAAAAGTAGTGCAAGAGACAGTGAGACAAAACCAGCTGCTACAGTCTTATCTTAAAAGAAACTAAACTGCAAATACCTTATTGGATGTTTTCATTGTTTTTAAAATGGAGATGTCACTGAATAAAGACTCAACTTTGTAGGATTCTTTAATATACATTTTTCCAACCAAAATGAGAACAAAATGAATTGTGATCATTCACCACTGGATGTTTTCTGATATATACAGTACTTTTCTGCTACTTCTACTTCTAGTCAGCACATCTTCAAGGTTTAAAACAATAAGAAACATCCACTGAGCTGCGATGTGTCATTGTCAGTTTTTTCAAACATGCTTGTCAGTAATGTGAAAATAGTCTCCCAAGTATTTAAACATTTACACAGAGATTTTTTTTATTTATTTATTTTTTGCTGGCGTCTCACCTATTTCAACCATTTAACAGCTTGTGAAAACATCATGATAATAGAGTTGTTGTGTAGTGTTACTACCTGTATTAAAGGATCTGTTAGTCCTTTTATAGCAGGTTTCAATCTTGTGCTTTGACTTTTGTTTGTTAAGATGTCCTTTAGTTTACATTTGGATAACAGATTATGCCTTTAAAAATATTTACCAGAACAGTAATGTATCTATATACAGCTGTAAGTTTCTTACCAGTTTTCCTGCTTTGAATGTGTTCATGTCTCTCCATCACCTGACACCTGGGCTGCTTTTATGTGTTTCTCTTTCCTCCTTAAACTGTTTCTTTCAATCTTGAATCAGTTGTGTCTGTAATGTAAAAAGCTTCCTTTTAACAGTCTGACAGAGCATGAAGCAGAACTTTAACTTGTATGGTGTTAATTACAGTAATTGTGGACAAACAATACATCAGCAGTAAAGCTATCCAAACTATCAAGCTAACGTTACATTAACATTACTGTAAAGTAAATAACATTAATATTATTATATACTGCCCCCTGCACCTACCAGTCACTCAGACAGAGGTTCAGTCTGAGATCCTGGGTGTCCCATGTAACTTTTTTATCAGCTTTATGGTGGATATACTGTATATTTCCATTTTTTGTTTTTTAATTTGGCCAGAGAGTATCAGTCATCAGCCATTTATGTATTTAGCAGAGACAAGTTCAACATGAGATTTTAAATCTGGCTGTTGATCAATTATTAATCTGCTTATTAATTTCGTCTTCTATTGCAGATCTTCTAGTCAGAGTAACAGTGTGTGAAAATAAGAGCACAGGTCGGCCTACATAGTGATCATGTAAAAAATTTGAAACCTGCTGACCATAAATATACTTCATAATAATATTAATGTTAAATATGTTCACATGTGTGCAACACATGTCTGAGTCTGGGAAAACCAACCCATACACACAAAAAGATCAGAGACTGAAATCCCACTTATCAACTGTTTAGTTCTGATGAGGATCTGATGATCATTCAACATTAAAGGTTCACAACTTTTCTGTCTTAAAACAACAGTCAGGTGTCTATATGAACAGTGAAAGAGGTTTTCCTTACTCTAATCATTCCTCCCGTTCATACTGGATATTAAAAGATCCTCTTCAAATGTGCTTTCAATGTAAGTGATGGGGGCCAAAAGTCATTTTGTGCAGAAATGCATTTAAAAGTTGATGTGAAGCTTAAATGAAGCTTCAACAGTCTGAGTTAGTCATATCAAGTAGATATCTGCCACATTTACAGTGTTTTTAGCATCAAATTCCCTCTTTGTTTTTCCTCACACAGTGTTTCCCTGTTGAGCTATAGTGGAAATATAGTAACAAAAAGAGGGACTTTTGCACTTAAAGACTGTAATGTTGAAAGAGATCTACTTGATTTGACTCATTTGGATGGCTGAAGCTTCATATTAGCTTCAGATAAACTTTTACATATATTTTTGCACAGAAGGAGGCTTGTGGATTTAGGCTCCCATCAATTACATTATAAGTGCATTTTGAAGGGATCTTCTCATGTTCAGTATGAACAGGAATATTTAATGTTCATAAGGGCACCTGACTGTTGTTTTAAGAGAGAATTGAAAGACTGTGAACCCGTCCTTTAATGTTGTTATATTGAAGGAAAGAACATCATTCTAACTTGTTGATTGCTTTAAACTCAGTTCAGTGTTCAAGGATCTTTGGTGTTATTTTTATATTTGTTATCAGACACCTGTTTCATTCTCATACAGCAGTTCAATGACCTGTTTTACGTGTATATAAAGACGGGAAGTGAGCGAGACGTGTCAGACTGCATCTTGCTGTCTAAAGAGGTGATATTTCACAATGAGGAGTGCTGCAGCTTTTCTGGCATTGCTGCTCTGTCTGTACTGGACGAGGGCTCAGGGTGAGAGTGGAGGGGTGACAGAGAATGATATCACTCAGACAGAGGTTCAGTCTGAGATCCTGGGTATTAAAGCAACCAGTGATCAAACTAACATCACCCCTGATATCTGGGCTGAGCTGAAGGAGCTGAGAGACATGGTGATCCAACACAGTGTGGAACTGAAGAAGATGGAGAAGCTGGAGCAAGAGAATACAGGTTCAACATAGTGCTAAAACAGATTCATGCAATTTTCACATATTCATTACTTTTAGGACTAATTTACTGCTTTTATTCCAGTCATACAGGCCAGACTGACAGCCAGTGAAATCAAGAATGCAGGTAGATATTTACATTTTATTAAATGATATATAATTATTCATGTTTGTGATGTTTTTCCTGTCAAGCTCAAGAGTTAAATGTAACCGAATCTTTTACTGTTTATTGAGATTAATATCTAAAATTCAAAATGAACCTTTTGGTAAAAAACTTTAAATGTATTCACAGTTTTGGAGGCCAGAATGAACGACAGTGAAAATTTGGGTTTATTCATGCAGTTTTCACATATTATACATTTTAATGTCATTTTACACTTGACTGTTGATCAACTGTAAATCTTTCATTAGTAGTAACTAGAAATGTGTTCACAGATTTGGAGGCCAGATTGAACACTGCTGAAAATGTGGTGGAGGAGCTCAAGAGGGAGAACACCGGTAAGCTGCAAAATACACAGCTCCCAGTTCATTAGGTACACATACAGGTATTTTAAGTTCCAGTTATGTAGTTTACCTCCTTTACAATAAAAATGATAAATGTGTTCACAGTGTTGGAGGCCAGAATGAACAACTGTGAAAAAGTGGTGGAGGAGCTCAAGAGGGAGAACTCCGGTAAAAAAAAGAAAAGAAAATATGAGTAAAAATGGCATTTTATGTTAGAAAACATGTTGTTGATTCAAACTATCAGATGTGAAGTCCAAAAATGATGAAGAAGGAGTAACAAAATTTATTTGGAGGAAACAAGTTTAACATACTAATAAAATTTTACATGTGGATGTTTAATTTATTTCCCCTCTAACGCAGATTTTTTTTAAATTCAGTTTTGAACTCCAGATTGAACACTGCTGAAAACGTGGTGGAGGAGCTCAAGAGGGAGAACACCGGTAAGCTGCAGAATCCACAGCTGCCAGTTTATTAGATACACATACATGTATTTCAAGTTCCAGTTATGTAGTTTACCTCCTTTACAATAAAAATGATGAATGTGTTCACAGTGTTGGAGGCCAGAATGAGCTCCAATGAGCTCCAGGTGGAGGAGCTCAAGAGAGAGAATGCAGGTGAGCTGCTTATATCATTATTAAAAAGTCAAAATGTCATATTATGGTAGCAGTGAGAATGGCAACGGTAAATCGAGGGTCATCCTCTGTGCAGCAGGATGCAGAGTGACATGAATACAGTTATTAAATGAGGCAGATGTGACATTTTGCAGCTGTTACTGATGTGAGAGGAAAATATTCTCTCTATGTGTGTCTTCCACATTCACACAGAACGACCAAAGGTGGCGTTTTCTGTCGGCCTCACTGACGCAGGATATGTTGGACCCTTCAATACTGCCATCACACTTAAGTTCAGTAAAATTTTCACCAACATCGGCCAGGCTTATAGCCCAACTACAGGTACATATACCTCTCTCACCTACTCACACTGGTTTTATTTTAATTATTACACAATCTTATAGATTTATGATCCAACTTATCATTTTTTTTGGAATTGCCTTTTTATGGATAACTTTTATTGTATCCCTAGTTGTCCAAGAGCGGAATATCTCTCATGAAATTGTCTATCTTGCCTTTTTTTTTTTTTTTTAACATTTTTTCCTCTTTTGTATTTCTTGTCTTCTTAGTAGGCTAGTTCTGGGTTGGAAGCTCTTATAAAGCTCTTTCAGATAAAGTATGTTATACTGGGATATACATGATGCCATTTTGGTGAAGGGACTTTCTCTTTTACATAGTTTGCACATGTATTATGTAGATATTTTTATTTTATTTGGCAGTCTTTTTCTATTCTAATGGGTTCTTCTATGAAAGCTTTGATAGTTCTCACTTATATTTGGTTCGGTTTGTGTTTTCACTGAATTGACTCCTTGATTAGATTTCTAACACAGTCTAACATAATGGATTTGGCAACAAATTCCCAGAGTTAGACACACACCTATAAAGCCTGACAAAATTAATTAAAAGACTGAATTCCTCCTTTGTTGCAGGTGTCTTTACAGCCCCAGTCAGAGGAGCCTACTACTTCAGATTCAAAGGGTTTGAAATAAAGTCTTCAAAATGGATAGGTATTAAACTGTATCACAATGACAAGATGATTACTGCGTCTTACGATGCAAATGATAACATTGGTAATGTCATGATATCTAGTGGATTTGTTCTTCAACTGGAAAAGGGAGATATGATCTACCTGGTTCTCCCCTCAAGCTACGTTGTTTGGGATAATGACGATAATCATTGCACTTTTAGTGGATTCCTACTTTTTGCTATGTGAGGTCAGCTGTAAAAACACCCACAATTGACTGCATGAAGTTTCAACATTACACTATTAAAAATATGAAATCCAAATAATCCGTTTGTGTGTGTGTTTTTGTCTGGTTACATGAACAAGACACAGGATGAAAAAATTCTCTACTGACAATATCAAACAACCTCTCCACAGTTTAAAAAACAAGTAATGCTCTGGTGTTTTCTTTTTAGGAAAAATAATAAGTATAATCATGATAATAAACCAAACTCATCCTTCAAAACTCACCTGAAATGCATCCAAACCCAAACAGATCACACCCTCCGCTTATTTATTTCTATTTCTTTTAAATTTTTTCTTTCCTTTCTTCACATGCTGTCCCCTGTTACCTATCTGTGTCCTTTTATGTTTTTTTAAATCAATATCATCTCCTGTTGCCTTTGTATTTGTTAGTTTGTCCATATTGTCTATATATGTATGCACTTATCAGTGAATAAAAAAAAAAAAAACATTCTAGTGTTAATGAATATGAGGAGGATGTCATATGTAATCAAAATAATTTCACAAAGCATTTTGAAGAAAAGTACAACTCCTGTAGTAGCAACAATATTCTATGACTCCATACACAACTGTTTTATGAAGAGAGAACACAGCAACCTTTTAGTGAAAAATGTTACAGTTTTGGAGACCAGAATAAACACCAGTGAAAATGTGGTTGTGGAGCTCAAGAGAGACATCATGGGTAAGCTACAAAAACATCATTAAAAAATGAAAATTGCATATAATGTTAGAAAACATGTTTTTGCAAAATGTGATGTGCAAAGTAATTGGAAAGAAGTCAAAAGATTTAACAGAAATATAACATCTGGGGTTGTTAACTAATCTATTTAACCAGAGGATGAACTTAGGGCATTTAGTGAATATAAAAATAGCACTCATCTCACTTTGCATTTTACTATGGAAAACAGTCATGAAAAAAATCATTTTTAGGATCTTTTGATTACTGTTAATGAAAACAGAAAATTGGAGACATCTATTTATCAATCAGAAACACCATTTTACATAAATTTCCATCCTGACCATATGATCAGCAACATTCTATATGGTCAGTTTGTGAGATTGAGAAGAATATGTAGTAAAGAAGAGGATTATCAAACTAAGACTAAAGAAATGTCTCAATGTTTTAGACAAAGGAGATATGACCAGACACTCATTGATCAAACTGTTGAAAAAGCTAACAATGTGTATAGGAAGAATTATTAAATCCTCCCCCTAAACACACTGAAAACAGAATATCTTTTGTCTGAATATTGTACATCTATGCAAGTCAAACAGATTATAAACCATCACTGGAGAATCCTAGAATGTGACCCAAGTTTGAATCATTTGTCATCCTCTAGACCTCGTTTTTGCTTCAAAAGAGGCAGAAATGTCAGAGATACTGTTGTCAGTTCTATGTATAAGGAATCTGCACAAACTAATAGGCTTTCTCAACAAGTGCATGGAAATTATAGATGTGGAAAATGTACACACTGTTCAAACACATTTGATACCAAGACATTTAATCACCCTCATACAGGAAAAACATATAATATAAAAGAATTCACTAACTGTCTTTCTACACATGTCATTTACATCTTGAAATGCCCATGTGGCTCAATGTATGTAGGCCTAACAAAGCACCATCTCAAACTGAGAGTTTCTGATCATAAGGCTGAAATTAGAAATGGAAATATGGTTTATGCCATTGCTAGACACTGCAAGGAGAAAAACCCTTGGGTCAGCTACTTCCCTCAAATTTATCAGCATTGAAAGAGTGTGACCCAGTCCAAGAGGTGGTCATTTGATTAACCAGTTCTTAAGAAGGCGACTAAATGAAACACAGGATTTGAGTTATTTTCTGTGATATGTAAATATTAAGTTGTATTACTCTCCGCAGGCCATTTGGACTCTTATGGAGAGATGAACCACTAGGCAGTCACCCTTTCCCATTTAATGATGTAGAGGGACAGCTGTAGGATCGATCATCCTGTTTACAGGAGATAGTCTATCTAATGAAGTTTAAATGATGTAAAATTCTTGTAACTCTGTAATATTAATCATGTCATGTTTTTTGAAATATGTATTTTTATTGTCATGCCCTTTGTAAAATACTCACCTTTAAAAAATGAAGACAGTGATAATTAGTCATGTGACTCAGTTGTATTCATCTCACCTGTGAGTAATTCTGAGCAATTGTGCTGAGCGAACCTGAAGAAGCTACAGGCGAAACATGTTGTTCGCTCCTAATAGAATCACAGTAGTCATCTCAGTGTGCGGTGGTTCATTTTGATTTTCACAAAATCTATTTAACCTTTTAATTTTTCTCCTGTATTGCAAATTCTTTGGTCAGAGTAACAACAACTGACAATAAGACAGGAATGAGGCGCTTCCGTAAGCATCATGAAGTCTTGTGTAATATGACTTAATAAGAGCAGAGAAAACATGTTTTTGCAAAATTTGATGTGCAAAAGTAACTGGAAAGGAGTCAAAAACATTTAATAGAAATGTAACATCTGGGGTTGTTAATCAACTAATCTATTTAAACTATTAATTTTTCTCCTCTATTGCAGATCTTTTGGTCAAAGTAACAGCTATTGACAATAAGAGCAGAGGTAGGCCTACACAGTAATCAAGGAAAAATGTGAAAACTGCTAACCATAGTCCTACTTTACAATAAGTGTTTTAAATGTGTTCACAGTGTTGGAGGCCAGAATGAGCTCCAATGAAAACGAGGTGGAGGAGCTCAAGAGAGAGAATGCAGGTAAGTTGATTAAATTATTATTGAAAGTCAAAATGCTGCTATCAGCATTGAACTGACTGCAGTGTCACTATATTGTGTGGTTGAAAAGCAGTATGTCAGTGAGGAAAATATTTTACAAACAAAAGATGCAGTTACATTTCTCAGAGACTGCACATCAGTGATGTTTTCAATATGCATGTCTTCCACATTCACACAGACCGACAAAGGGTGGCGTTTTCAGTCGGTCTTACTGATGCAGGACATGTTGGACCCTTTGATACTGAAACCACACTTAAGTTCAGTAAAGTCTTCACCAATATCAGCCAGGCCTACAACCCAACTACAGGTATTCAGCTCTTTTATATCCAGTTTTCAGTACTGATGTGGGGAGAAATTCTGACCCCTCACTGATTTTCTCCTCTGATGCAGGTATCTTCACAGCCCCAGTCAGAGGAGCCTACTACTTCAGTTTCACCTTGTGGGACGACCGTACTTCAGCTTCATTTGGTGTTTTATCTTTATCACAATGACAATAGAGTGATGTATAGTTCAGACTACAATGACAGCATCGGCCATGTCACTGTGTCTAATGATCTAATTCTTCAACTAGAAAAGGGGGACGTTATCTACATGATTCTCTGGTCAGACTACATTATTGCAGATGAGAGCAGCAATCATACCACCTTTGATGGTTTTCTGCTTTTCCCTCTGTGAGTACGGTTGTAAAGTACCCACAGTTAATTTTACACAGTTTCAACATTACTCTGTTAAAAAAATATAAGCATATATAAAATCCAAATAACTCTTTGTCTGTGTTTTTGTCTGGTTAGATGAACAAGACTCTACAAGTCATAGAACATTCTCACCTAAAATATATAAAAAAACATTTGCACATTTTATAAAGATGTTAAATTTAACTGTTAAACTCATGTTAGTGAATGACCACAACTCCCACAGTGACACTCTGTGGATCCGTCTATGCTCCTCAGAGCTTAAAATAGTGCAGTAGAGTCTTTACATATTTGAATAGTACATGTTTTTTGTTGTGTTGGCTTTGCTCTGCAGCACAATTTGCAATAAATACTTAAACAACACATGTTAATACACATCAGATGAACTCTGACCCAGTTGTAGCCCTTTACAACCTGAGTCTGGGAAACAAACATACACACTTTTGAAAGATCAAAGACTGAAATTGCTCTTATCAACGATTTAGTTCTCATGATCCTTCAACATTAACTGTAGTTTTTAAAGGATTCACTACTAATGATTTTAAAAGAACATCATTCTAACTAGTTGTTTGCTTTAAATTCAGTTGAGTGTTCAAGGATCTTTGGTGTTATTTTTGAATTTGTTATCAGACACCTGTTTCATTCTCATACAGCAGTTCAGTGACCTTTATGTGTATATAAAGACAGGAACTGAGTGAGACGTGTCAGACTGCATCGTGCTGTCTAAAGAGGTGCAGGAACTTGCACAGATAGACCTCAAAGGGGGTTTGAGGACCTGCATTTTTGCCCTCCTAGAGAGAAAGTGCTCCTTTTCAGGGGTGTTTTGAGTGAGACGTGTCAGACTGCATCTTGCTGTCTAAAGAGGTGATATTTCACAATGAGGAGTGCTGCAGCTTTTCTGGCGTTGCTGCTCTGTCTGTACTGGACGAGGGCTCAGGGTGAGAGTGGAGGGCTGACAGAGAATGATATCACTCAGCAGGGCCGTGCAGAGACCTTTAGAGGGTCAGTTGCTTAAAGTTAAAAAGGGGAACATGGAACAAGATTTTAAAAACCACATACACCAACATAATTTATAGCATAACCTGTTGAAGTATAGCAACTCATATTCAAGCAGAATGTAACATGGAATCTTACAACAAACTGCATCATAGTATATCATTGTCCCCCACCTGATGAAACAAAGGTCCTGTCCTGTAAGGACCAAGGTTTTGTCATTGTAAAGGTTAATGAATGGAAGTATTTTTGTCTGAAGGACTCAGTTTATAATGTTTGACTGAACGACATATAAAACAATTTTCTTTCAAAAACGAAAACCCCTGAATGGTGAAAAGAATATGCTTTTGATATGATGACAATCTCTGATCCAGACATAACATATAGCTCTTCAAATCCCATAATTACAAGGAAATAAAAAAAACAATAAAACTACAAGACATACAACAACTGGGATGGAAAGGGGAGAATCTTTAAAGATTATAAAATACAGCTAAAAATAACAGAGAGGCAGAGTTCAAAAGTAGTGCAAGAGACAGTGAGACAAAATCAGCTGCTACAGTCTTATCTTAAAACAAACTAAACCGCAAAAATATTTATAAATGCTTGGACTCCATTTGCTGTATTTCAGAACATGTTTTGGTTGAAATACCTTATTGGATGTTTTAATTGTTTTTAAAATGGAGATGTCACTGAATAAAGACTCAACTTTGTAGGATTCTTTAATATACATTTTTCCAACCAAAATGAGAACAAAATGAATTGTGATTATTCACCACTGGATGTTTTTCTGATATATACAGTACTTTTCTTCTACTTCTACTTCTAGTCAGCACATCTTCAAGGTTTAAAACAATAAGAAACATCCACTGAGCTGCGATGTGTCATTGTCAGTTTTTCCAAACATGCTTGTCAGTAATGTGAAAATAGTCTCCCAAGTATTTAAATATTTACACAGAGATTTCTTTTATTTATTTATTTTTTGCTGGTGTCTCACCTATTTCAACTTGTTAACAGCTTGTGAAAACATCATGATAATAGAGTTGTTGTGTAGTGTTACTACCTGTATTAAAGGATCTGTTAGTCCTTTTATAGCAGGTTTCAAATTTGTGCTTTGACTTTTGTTTGTTAAGATGTCCTTTAGTTTACATTTGGATAACAGATTATGCCTTTAAAAATATTTACCAGAACAGTAATGTATCTATATACAGCTGTAAGTTTCTTACCAGTTTTCCTGCTTTGAATGTGTTCATGTCTCTCCATCACCTGACACCTGGGCTGCTTCTATGTGTTTCTCTTTCCTCCTTAAACTGTTTCTTTCAATCTTGAATCAGTTGTGTCTTCTTTACTCTCTCCTTGTTTTTCTTTCAACACTTTTACATCCTGCAATTCTTCCTCATTTCTGTCTCCTCTCTCCTGATTCTTTCACTTACTCTGGAAATGTAAAAAGCTTCCTTTTAAAAGTCTGACAGAGCATGAAGCAGAACTTTAACTTGTATGGTGTTAATTACACTAATTGTGGACAAACAATACATCAGCAGTAAAGCTATCCAAACTATCAAGCTAACGTTACATTAACATTACTGTAAAGTAAATAACATTAATATTATTATATACTGCCCCCTGCACCTACCAGTCACTCAGACAGAGGTTCAGTCTGAGATCCTGGGTGTCAAAAACAACCAGTGATCAGACTAACATCACCCCTGATATCTGGGCTGAGCTGAAGGAGCTGAGTGACATGATGATCCAACACAGGGTGGAGCTGAGGAACAGCAAGAGCAAGATAGAGAAGCTGGAGCAAGAGAATACAGGTGAGTGTATTAATGTCAGTCACACAGGGCTTCACACATTCATGCAATGTTTGTATATTATTGAAATGACTGTTCTGAGTAGTTTATTGCTTTAGTTGCAGCTCATGCAACAGAACTGTCTGTCATATTGGTCCAAACTAACAGCCAGTGGTTTTATAGGCCCACATCTATTTATATGGGATTTGATCCACCCATGTAACTTTTATATCAGCTTTATGGTGGATATACTGTATATTTCCATTTTTTGTTTTTTAATTTGACCAGAGAGTATCAGCCATCAGCCATTTATGTATTTAGCAGAGACAAGTTCAATATGATATTTTATATCTGGCTGTTGATCAATTATTAATCTGCTTATTAATTTTGCCTTCTATTGCAGATCTTCTGGTCAGAGTAACAGTGTGTGAAAATAAGAGCACAGGTTGGCCTACATAGTGATTATGTAAAAATTTGAAACCTGTTGACCATAAACATACTTCATAATAATATTAATGTTAAATATGTTCACATGTGTGCAACACATGTCTGAGTCTGGGAAAACAAACCCATACACACAAAAAGATCAGAGACTGAAATCCCACTTATCGCCTGTTTAGTTCTGATGAGGATCTGATGATCATTCAACATTAAAGGTTCACAACTTTTCGAAGCTGTCTTAAAACAACAGTCAGGTGTGTATAAAAACAGTGAAAGAGGTTTTCCTCACTGTAATCATTCCTCCTGTTCATACTGGATATTAAAAGATCCTCTTCAAATGTGCTTTCAATGTAAGTGATGGGGGCCAAAAGTCATTTTGTGCAGAAATGCATTTAAAAGTTGATGTGAAGCTAATATGAAGCTTCAACAGTCTGAGTTAGTCATATCAGGTGGATATCTGCCACATTTACAGTGTTTTTAGCATCAAATTCCCTCTTTGTGTTTCCTCACACAGTGTTTCCCTGTTGAGCTATAGTGGAAGTATAGTAACAAAAGAGGAACTTTTACACTAAAAAGACTGTAATGTTGAAAGAGATCTACTTGATTTGACTCATTTGGATGGCTGAAGCTTCATATTAGCTTCAGATAAACTTTTACATATATTTTTGCACAAAAGGAGGCTTGTGGATTTTGGCTCCCATCAATTACATTATAAGTGCATTTTGAAGGGATCTTCTAATGTTCAGTATGAACAGGAATATTTAATGTTCATAAGGGCACCTGACTGTGAAAGATTGTGAACCCGTCCTTTAATGTTGTTATATTGAAGGGAAGAACATCATTCTAACTTGTTGATTGCTTTAAACTCAGTTCAGTGTTCAAGGATCTTTGGTGTTATTTTTATATTTGTTATCAAAGACACCTGTTTCATTCTCATACAGAAGTTCAATGACCTGTTTTACGTGTATATAAAGACGGGAAGTGAGCGAGACGTGTCAGACTGCATCTTGCTGTCTAAAGAGGTGATATTTCACAATGAGGAGTGCTGCAGCTTTTCTGGCGTTGCTGCTCTGTGTGTACTGGACGAGGGCTCAGGGTGAGAGTGGAGGGGTGAGAGAGAATGATATCACTCAGACAGAGGTTCAGTCTGAGATCCTGGGTGTTAAAGCAACCAGTGATCAGACTAACATCACCCCTGATATCTGGGCTGAGCTGAAGGAGCTGAGAGACATGGTGATCCAACACAGTCTGGAGCTGAGGGAGATGGAGCAAGAGAATACAGGTTCATTCAAATAGTGCTAAACAGATTCATGCAATTATCACATATTATAAATTTTACACTTGACTGTTGATCAACTGTAAATCTTTCATAATAGTAACTAGAAATGTGTTCACAGATTTGAAGTCCAGATTGAACACTGCTGAAAAAATGGTGGAGGAGCTCAAGAGGGAGAACACCGGTAAGCTGCAAACACACTGCTGCCAGTTTATTAGATACACATACATGTATTTCAAGTTCCAGTTATGTATTTTACCTCCTTTACAATAAAAATGATGAATGTGTTCACAGTGTTGGAGGCCAGAATGAGCTCCAATGAGTTCCAGGTGGAGGAGCTCAAGAGAGAGAATGCAGGTGAGCTGCTTATATCATTATTAAAAAGTCAAAATGTCATATTATGGTAGCAGTGAGAATGGCAACGGTAAATCGAGGGTCATCCTCTGTGCAGCAGGATGCAGAGTGACATGAATACAGTTATTAAATGAGGCAGAAGTGACATTTTGCAGCTGTTACTGATGTGAGAGGAAAATATTCTCTCTATGTGTGTCTTCCACATTCACACAGAACGACCAAAGGTGGCGTTTTCTGTCGGCCTTAGTGACGCAGGATATGTTGCCTGTGCCAGGTGGCAACCCTAACCCTAATTTACTGCTTTTATTCCAGCCATACAGGCCAGACTAACAGCCAGTGAAAACAAGAATGCAGGTAGATATTTACATTTTATTAAATGATATATAATTCATTTATGTTGGTGATGTTTTTCGCGTCAAGCTCAAGAGTGAAATGTAACCGAATCTTTAAGGTGTTTACTGAGATTAATATCTAAGATTTAAAATGAAGCCTTTTGGTAAAAAAGTTTAAATATATTCACAGTTTTAGAGGCCAGAATGAACGCCAGTGAAAACCTGGTTTTATACATGCAATTTTCACATATTACCAATTTTCATGTCATTTTACACTTGACTGCTGATCGACTATAAACCTTTCATAATAGTAACTAGAAATGTGTTCACAGTTTTGGAGGCCAGATTGAACACTGCTGAAAACGTGGTGGAGGAGCTCAAGAGGGAGAACACCGGTAAGCTGCAAAATACACTGCTGCCAGTTTATTAGGTACACATACACGTATTTTAAGTTCCAGTTATGTAGTTTACCTCCTTTACAACAAAAATATTAAATGTGTTCACAGTGTTGGAGGCCAGAATGAGCTCCAATGAGCTCCAGGTGGAGGAGCTCAAGAGAGAGAATGCAGGTGAGCTGCTTATATCATTATTAAAAAGTCAAAATGTCATATTATGGTAGCAGTGAAAATGGCAACGGTAAATCGAGGGTCATCCTCTGTGCAGCAGGATGCAGAGTGACATGAATACAGTTATTAAATGAGGCAGAAGTGACATTTTGCAGCTGTTACTGATGTGAGAGGAAAATATTCTCTCTATGTGTGTCTTCCACATTCACACAGAACGACCAAAGGTGGCGTTTTCTGTCGGCCTTACTGACGCAGGATATGTTGCCTGTGCCAGGTGGCAACCCTAACCCTAATTTACTGCTTTTATTCCAGCCATACAGGCCAGACTAACAGCCAGTGAAAACAAGAATGCAGGTAGATATTTACATTTTATTAAATGATATATAATTAATTTATGTTTGTGATGCTTTTCGCGTCAAGCTCAAAAGTGAAATGTAACTAAATCTTTAAGGTGTTTACTGAGATTAATATCTAAGATTTAAAATGAAGATTTTTGGTAAAAAAAGTTTAAATATATTCACAGTTTTAGAGGCCAGAATGAACGCCAGTGAAAACCTGGTTTTATACATGCAATTTTCACATATTACCAATTTTCATGTCATTTTACACTTGACTGTTGATCGACTGTAAATCTTTCATAATAGTAACTAGAAATGTGTTCACAGTTTTGGAGGCCAGATTGAACACTGCTGAAAACATGGTGGAGGAACTCAAGAGGGAGAACACCGGTAAGCTGCAAAATACACAGCTCCCAGTTCATTAGGTACACATACACGTATTTTAAATTCCAGTTATGTAGTTGACCTCCTTTAAAATAAAAATATTAAATGTGTTTACAGTGTTGGAGGCCAGAATGAGCTCCAATGAAAATGAAGTGGAGGAGCTCAAGGGAGAGAATGCAGGTGAGCTGCTTATATCATTATTAAAAAGTGAAAATGTCATATTATGGTAGCAGTGAGAATGGCAATGGTAAATCGAGGGTCATCCTCTGTGCAGCAGGATGCAGAGTGACATGAATACAGTTATTAAATGAGGCAGAAGTGACATTTTGCAGCTGTTACTGATGTGAGAGGAAAATATTCTCTCTATGTGTGTCTTCCACATTCACACAGAACGACCAAAGGTGGCGTTTTCTGTCGGCCTTACTGACGCAGGAGAAGTTGGACCTTTCAATACTGAAATCACACTTAAGTTCAGTAAAATTTTCACCAACATCGGCCAGGCTTATAGCCCAACTACAGGTACATATACCTCTCTAACCTACTCACACTGATTTTATTTGAATTATTACACAATCTTATAGATTTATGATCCAACTTATCATTTTTTTTGGAATTGCCTTTTCATGCATAACTTTTATTGTATCCCTAGTTGTCCAAGTGTGGAATATCTCTCTTGAAACTGTCTGTCTCGCCATTTTTTAAAATGTTTTTTTCTTTGTTTGTATTTCTTGTCTTCTTAGTAGGCTAGTTCTGGTTTGGAAGCTCTTATAAAGCTCTTTCAGATAAAGTATGTTATACTGGGATATACATGATGCCATTTTGGTGAAGGGACTTTCTCTTTTACATAGTTTGCAAATATTTTAAAGTATTATATAGCTAATTTTATTCTATTTGGCAGTCTTTTTTATTTTAATGGGTGCTTCTATGAAAGCTTTGATAGTTCTCACTTGTATTTGGTTTGGTTTGTGTTTTCACTGAATTGACTCCTTGATTAGATTTCTAACACAGTCTAACATAACAGACTTGGCAACAAATTCCCAGAGTTTAACACACACCTATAAAGCCTGACAAAATCAATTAAAAGACTGAATTCCTTCTTTGTTGCAGGTGTCTTTATAGCCCCAGTCAGAGGAGCCTACTACTTCAGATTCAATGGCTTTGAAACACGTGATACAAATTCAGTAGGAATTAGACTGTATCACAATGGCGAGCAAATGACTTACTCTTTTGATAAAGTTGTTAACAATGGTTATGTCAATGTGTCTAATGGATTTGTTCTTCAACTGGAAAAGGGAGATATGATCTATCTGGTCCTCTGCGCAGGCTGCAGTGTTCATGATAGTACCTATAATCGTACTACTTTTAGTGGATTCCTACTTTTTGCTATGTGAGGTCAGCTGTAAAAACAACCACAGTTGATTGCATGAAGTTTCAACATTACACTATTAAAAATATGAAATCCAAATAATCTGTTTGTGTGTGTGTTTTTGTCTGATTACATGAACAAGACACAGGATGAAAAAGTTCTCTACTGACAATATCAAACAACCTCTCCACAGTTTAAGAAAAGTTACATTTTGGTATTAATTAATATGAAGAGGATGTCATATGTAATTAAAATAATTTCATAAAGCATTTTGAAGAAAAATGCTTTACACAACTCCTGTAGTAGCACGACAATATTCTGTGACTCCATATACAACTGTTTTATGAAGAGAGAACACAGCAAGAATATCCTGGTATCAAAGTACTGCAAATGTCATTTTGATAAGACAGCAGCATCCAAATGACGACCCTTATGGTCATGACTGATCATGATCAATTATTAAAGAACCACAAGTCAGCTTCAATAAATTAAAAGCAGTGTGACCAACTCTGCTGGTCTGAAGGAACAAATGACAGCCTTACCTTTGCACTCATACTGGCTGCAGAGTAGAGACCAGTGTGGATGGTCACAGCATAGAGGTATGGGTCACATAGAGAGTTGTCAGTAAGGTAGTGGACTCTCTGATTCTCCAAGGAGATGACGTCAGCTCTCCTACACACCACCAACCCCCGGGACGTACAGGCAAACACACAGCACCAGCACACAGAGCACTGTCACACAGAATGATGTTTGTGTCGTACAGGACCATGTGCTAGTAAAGAAAAGGTCCAAATTACTGCTACAGTTAAAGTAACAGAGAAATTTGTTTTGCTCTTTTTGAGCCTCAGGAGGATGAGGTCACCTTAGGAACGGGTCCAGATCGACTGTGTCATGGCTGCTCTGGATCTGCTGCTGCACCACAGTCAATGGCCTCAACTGGTGACAACTGAGACAAACAGGAAATACAGAGAAATATGAAGTGATTAATTTCTGTAAAACATCACAATGTGTAGTTCTTTTTTGCAGTGTGTGTGGGTGTTTTAGTGTCTGTGCATAACTGCATGTTTTCATGCCCCCCCCCCCCCCCACACACACAACCCCTGCCTTACCTGCAGTTGACTGTAGTATTTGTGTCTGCCTGCTGTGTTCTGCAGCCAATGTGTGTCCAGGCCCCCTGGTGGCCATTCTAGGACAAACACAGGCTGCTGTCCGCTGTGAGACTGTAGTTGACCTGGCTGCTCAGGTGATTGTGTCTGGGTGGCTTCGCAAAGTCAGCATTCAGCAGGGCCAAGTAACAAACACCTGGAGCTAGACATTTTTTATGATTGTTTAAAACATTCACTGAAGACAGTGAGACACTTATTGCACCGAATGAGCATTGTCTTGCTTATTGTCTTGTTATATTTTGTCTTTCAGAAAAACAGAGGAAATTGGATTTTAAAATTTTGATCACAAGTATCACTCAAATATCTACAAACTATGAGACATGTTGGACACACATTTTAAACACTGATGATACAGTATACCTCTTTTTTACACATTACATTGCTTAAACCTTGTTTGACTATTTGAGTTACACATTCTGCATCAAAGATTTATTCAGAAAACATGAAGGTTTTTTTGTGGATGATGAATGAGAGCAGGAGGGAGAGGAAATGTAAAAAAAATGTAAATATAATCTGTAAATATAATAAAACTATAATCTGCAACATTTGTTACATTAAATGAGCATTGGATGTAGGATTTTTATGATAAGTAAATGGAAGTGCAAAAAAAGTAAGTGAGTGTGAGGAAACATGTTTGTTTTTTCTCACCAGATCTGAAGCAGTCTGCAGAATATCATCTACAAGCCGCATCACCTGCTTTGTTGAAATAGATGTTTTAATAAAAACACCACTGGACGAGTGTGATATGCAGCCATTTCGATCAGCTATAGCATTTCTTGTGTTTTCACCAGCAAATGAGTCTGATTCCATTTCTTGTGTAATGTCAGCACTGTTGGTTGTGAAGTTATAACTGGTGACAGCAGCCTGCAGGCTGTATGAGAGCAGGGTGACCAGGCTGTTCAGTGTCTTCTGGTCCAGATGGTACCAGACAGGAACACTGGACTCAGAAAACTGCTCTGAGATGGCCTGAATGTGAGCTCTCACCCGTCTGGCACTGGCTAATGTTACCTAAGAAGGATAAAGCAAGTGTGAGAAACAATTTTCATCTTTCAGCATGAATCTATCAGCATCTGTTTGTCCATTAAAGTCCATGAAAGAGGGCAATTGTTCACTTACCTGACTTGTGACTTGTAAAAGGTTGTTGAGAATGTGGATGCTGTCCACCACTGATACCTGGGATTAAATTACATGTTATCAAAAGAGTCAGAGAAGCTTAAAGAAAATATTTGAGGGAATTATGAATGTTCTTCTGTCAGTCTTGCATATATGTGTGTGCACCTGTTCGCTGCTCTCGAGTTCACACACTGTGCAAATGAGTATATTGCGTATGCGTCTCTGTGCGTGTGTGTTGGCCTTGGTGTCCATGCTGAGTCTGTTCAGAATGCTGGAAAGGAGACTAATGTAGTTACGGATCTCCACACTGTTCCCAAGCTGCACCAGAGCTGACAGGTTCTTCAGACCTGACTCTGAACTGGAGAGAGAGAGAAATTAGTAACACAACAATACAAAATATTGACAAAAACTGACAGTTGACTTGCTTAGAAACCTAAATGAGCAGGGTTATGAGTACCACTTCCTGATAAGGAATACTTAAAAAGGGGTTTAAGTTTTAATTAAGTGTTTTATTGATTTATAAATCAATAGTAAGTAATTTGTAAGAACAATGTTTTGGGTTGCTAGTTTGTGAAACCTTCCTTACAGCTCCAGATCAGGATCATGATGGGAAGAGGAGTCTCTGAGGAAGCTTGGCTGGACTTGGACGGTGACAGGACAGGGTTTAGTGGCTGTTCCATACGTGCTGTTTCTGATCTTTGTGTAAATAGTTACTGTGGAAACAATGACGTTCAGTCACTCAAACAATCAAAGGGAAATTTCTGTGATAATATGTCTTGATAAAACATCTGTGTGGAATTTAATAGTCATGAATCATGGTCAGTATGTTTACCTTTATTGTCGTCGCTGCGGTCTCCAGAAGGAAGGCTGAAGTAGTACTGGAAGTCTCTCCCCTGATACAATATCCTGGGAGGTCTGTTTCCGACACTGAAGCTGTACTCATACAGTAAGTCCTTCGGCACACACACACACACACACACACACACACACACACACACACAATCACATACACACACAACTTGAGGGTGAGGGTTGACATGAAGGGAATCATGTAAAGAAACAAAAGCTGGAGATACATTTGTAGTTTGTGATGTTCAGATTCCTTGAGTGTATTTAGAGTGTAAAAATCTGAACTTTCCCAGTGAATGGGACAGTGGATTAGTAAGTGTGATGTAGGGAAATAAATTTAAAAAATGTCACTACATCTTAGCATGTACTTATGGCACCATTAAGCAATCACAACTTCACTGTGAGTGGCAATTTAGCTCCTTCGCTTCAGCGATTGAGAGTATTCTCAAGGACTAAAAATACATTTAAAAAGTACTACTGTTCAAAAGACGATCAAATTAGCCTTTAATTTTTTTTCCTGCACTGAAAAACCACTCCCACACAGAGAAAGTCAAATAAGTAATAAGTTTAAGTGCTTGGTCATTTACTTCTTTGTGTAAATGTGTGTATGTGAGATGGGAGATACCTCTTTCCCCGAGGTGCAGAAGATGCTGAAGTGTGTGTATAACTCCGACCCTTTGATCGGTTGCACCTGGCACGTCATTCCTTTTGGTGCAGGGTTGGTTTTTAAGAATATCTGAGTCCGGCCCAGAAAACTACTTTGAGACTCTGAGTTCAAAAGATAAAACAGAACAACAGTGTTAGCATCCAGATCCATCCCTCCAATATTCCTTTGGAAAACAAATGATGGGCTGACACAGAATCAATGTCAGTGTCAATCTCTTACAGGACAATTAGAACATTATGTGATGACTGCAGTTTTCCCTTGCTGCTGTTATTTCATTAACACTGACATTGTCACAGGGAAGCCCGTGCCCTAGAGTAAGGCACATATGCCACATACGCACACAAATGTGCATCAGCAGCCCTCTCCTCTCAATCTTCTTGATGGTCAGAGATTTTTATCCAACAGCTTGTTTACTTAATGTGTAGGTGTTTGCTTACATTGGCTTGTACAATGCACATGTAATGGGTTGGAAATGCCACATGTAAAGTTTTTTATGTAAACAGACACCCCCTAATTTTTTGCTAATTATTTGAACTAATCTAACTCTGTTTATACAGTTTTGACATCAGGTCAATACTCATAGATGTCAGTAGGAAGCGCTCTAATGCCACTGTGGATACCTGAGGGAGGTCACTTGTATCTGCTCTGCTCATGCGCAGCTCAATATTAAATGAGCATCGGCTAAAGCAAGACGCTAACTTTGGCTCTCTCCCTTATTAATCCACAGGTATGTTAAAACTTGCTTTTCTATGATTAGCTTTGTTTACTAACTAATGTAAATGCATTGCAAATCGTTCTGTGAAGTTGTGACATAGTTTAGAGATGTATTTGGAACGTATTTTTGTCGCTGTATGTTTCGTGGGCGCCGCCATTGATAATATTTACCTCCGTGAATTTCGGTTTTCTAGTATTTTGTCAGTGAAAGTTACAGGCCTTTGCATGTGGTAACATATGAAAATGTGTTTAAAAGATTGTTTTAGAGTATAAGCCAGTCAGCCGCGAGTTAATGGTAAATAGATATGCTATATTCAAACCAGTTTCACTTCCGGTCGCTCGTTAACAAGGCAGAGTCGCGCCATTTTTTTTAAGAGGTTAAGTGCAAGTGCAGGTGAGTGTTATGCTAATGTTGCAGAAAGGTTCTGTGTACGTCATATCAGTGTAGGATGAGTGTAACTGTGGTGTATGTGTTAAAATAGGAGTGATTGTAGTAATGTCAGTAAAGTAAATGTGTGTTTTGGGTAATATAATTTATATATATATATATATATATATATATATATATATATATATATATAGATTATATTTTATACATATATTACATTATATTGTAGTTAAGCCTGTTCTTATTTATTTAGAAATGTAAGTCATATTTTGAATTCATGTGAAGTTATTTTTTGTTAGACAAAATGTTTTATATTGTTTATTGTGAATTTGGTTTCAACATTTATTTTATTTTTGTAACATGTTTTGGTGTGAATGTGAAATATGAAGCTTGTAGCTGTAGGTTTCAGGAAACTGATGTAACTGAGAAATATGTACCGTTTTATACTGTTGTGTCAATATTAAATGAGCATCGGCTAGAGCAAGACGCCAACTTTGGCTCTCTCCCTTATTAATCCACAGTCCACAGACCATGTTTTTATCGGCTACACAGTGCGCCCTTGCCTGTGTAACCTTTGCTGCCGATCCAGATTTCCCCTATGTCTGGCGCCGGTAACACACACATTTAAAATGTGGTGGTAAAAAAAGAGGACACATTGCAGTTGTGTTACAAGTACTCAGTTTATTGAGTTTAAATTATGCTTCACCTGTTTTCTCTGTTGTGCTCTTTCTTCCTCTGTCAGACCAGGAACTGGCAAACTCAATCTAGTGCAGTCCACCGGGTTAAGTAGAGGGGTTCCCAGGGGAAGAGACTAAGTGCAGTTTTGCCTGTTTTTGGGGAAAAACATATTTTAGAGTAAACTCAAATGAATTTCTATTTGACCGTATATTATTATTTAATATTACTGTCCTTTGGAGTGTTTTGTAAGAGATAATTGATATTGTTTTCTTGAGTAGGTGGAGTCCACCTGTATAAAAGGGAGAAGTCTGAGGTGACTCCAGGCTTTTGGTCATACAGACAGATACAGCTTCAGTCTGCAGCTCCTGCCTTGGGCCTAATCTCAGGGGTCATAGCCAAAGTGCAGTTTAGAGTTGATTTCTTTTTTTTGTTGTTGTTGTGTATTCTCCTATTTTTGAGAAAGGGGTTATTTTTGGTTAGTTAGTTATTTTTATTTTTTTTTTTTTTCTTTCCACTTTGGCCAGATATTTATGTCCACTGTATATCTGCATGAGGCTCCACTGACGGCAAATAAAATTAACTTGGACTGCTGAACTCTGCCTGCAACTCATCATTTTTGTGCCTCGCTGCTCGGCCCACCCTCACAGACATTATCTGCAACAATCAATTTGTATATCATAGCTCCTTTGTGTTTGGAAAGAGCTCTCTGGCCTGTCTTTAATGACTCATTTTGACCTCCAGTACTTCGAAATACTTTTACAACTGTAACAATGACCATAATCAGCAAGAATACGACTTTCAGTTTCCAGTTGACCCCCCTTACCACTCATAGTTAAGATGTATAAATGCACTTTTATGGGTTTGTGTATTGCCTATTGCATTTTAGCAAAAATTAAACTTACTGGCAGTAACCCCCAACATGTATCTGCTCCCCGGTCTCAGACTGAACGGTCTGAAGCTGAACAAAGGGGAGGAAATTCCTGTAAAGACGGACAGAGAGAAAATGATGACTAAAAACTGAGATACAGAAAAAGAGAGAGGAAATATGTGTTTGTGGAGTTTTCTGAATAATGTACCTGTGTAAGTGTAGGACTCAAACAACGCTCTATCTACTGGGCCTCGAGGTAAATCAAGCAAGGTTGGCTCCTGGATCACCATAGACGGCCTGGAATCCACCAGATTACTCCCCTCATCGACATGTGATGCTGGATCAAACACTGAGTCATCTTCTGGACTGAAGGTGTCATCATCCACACCTGAGAATACATACAAGTTAATGTATAACCTTTTACACGTGACAATTTGCATATACAAACACATACAGTATGTACCTGTGGGTCTTCCTGCTGAGATTCCTGGGTCTCCCTCCTCTGTGCTCAGGAAGGGAACATCATAATCTGAATCTATAAGAGCAGATCAGCTTTAATGCACATTGCAGATTCACACCGAAAATCTGCACATAAAAGAAGTTACTAATTATGTTAGGATCAGACATAGAAATTAAGTGGTTTGGTTTCCTATTTTTACATGGTAGCATTTTACTGTGAGTTGGTTTGAAAATTGTTTTTTTCATGTACTGGCTGATTTTGCTCCTTATATTTCATAAATAATATTTTTCTTAAAGCTGCTGTAATCAATATATTTATATTAACATTGGATTAAATTACTATGTGAAATGTTAGCAACAAACTAGTGTAAACATGACTCAAACGCTAATGTTGCTCCATATCTGCTGGATGTGTAAATAGGCAACTGTTTCCTAACAGGTTTGCTATATCTACTTTATAAGATGATAATGTGTCAATGTGGTGATAATAGTTTGTTTCTGCTGCCCCCAAGTGGCTAAAACAGTGGTTAATGCAGGTTTAAAACCTTATACATCCATGTTACACCTAGTTTTCACTAATTGTGCCTGATTAGACATCTTCTTTGGACTGTGTATATGTACACAGACTGCGCTTGGTCCACATTTCCCTCACACTATCAATCTTATTAGTATATGTAGTGTGACCTCACATAATTTTCCACCCAACTTCAACCTGAACAGAGGTGTAATCAGCCAGAATGACTGATAACCTCCTCATTCAAAGACCAGATTCAGTTTCAATTTGATTTTGATTGACTGCAGCTGTGACAGCCAAAGTTTCAGATATGTTTTTTCTCACCCAGTCCATCTCCCACATCACCACTCTCTGGGACAGGAAAAGAAAACTCCCAGTCAGTAGAGGAGTCTGAGTCAATAGGGAATTTGCTGATAACATCATTCTGGCCGCTACCATTGTCAAGGGCAAGTATTCAGTGGAGGAGTACAGAGGCTCTAGAAACTCTCCCAGAGGATGATAAATGGGCTCCTCTCCTGGACATAAAGAGGATATTCTGTTAAATAATTCATAAACTACCAATTTTACTGTAACTATGACCTTGCACATAATTACTTCTTGTAGGTTTCCTTATTGATGTCCAGGACACAAACACTTTGGGGCTTTTTTTTTTTTAAATATTGGATTCCAATAAAAGCCAGCAGTATTATGGTAGTATAAACAGCTCCCCACTATTACCTGACTCTGCTGTTCTTATGTTGACTGGAGAAGAGCTGAGGAGTGGCTCAGGGTCTGTCAAACCTGTGTGAGGATTAAAAGGGAGACGTCAAATTTAGTGAGTTATACCGTTGGTCCCCTCAGAATTTGTTTTCACTAAGGTGATCACTTGGGAATAAGCTCAGAGGTTGCCATTTTTATCCCCCCAGTCACATTTAATAACACACCGGTGATGTGTAACGTGTTTCTGTTCCTCTTTAATGATGTCTCGCTGTCAGTCACATTCGGATTTTGCTTTTTGGCTGCAGTTTCAGAAGCATTCTCACTCAGGGGGACAGTATGAGTGTAGTGTGAAGCATCTGCAGCAGGTGGATGCAGGGTGGAAGTCCCAGGAGTCTGAAGAGAGGTAGCAGGACCCTCACTGATGGTGGAAAGAGCACTGAGATCCACTGTGTAACAAAATGGGACTAGAATAGAGCAGAATAGGATATAATATGCTGAAAATGTCTCTAACAAATGAAACACTGGCAATTTACAAGTGTTTTACCTTCTGTGACAGGTTTGGACAAAGCATTGACCAAGTACAGGCTCCAGGTGTACTGGATGTTTTGTTGGGAAACATCACAGTCTTCACACAAGGCACTGACGGAGAACATTTAAGTACATGTTAAAAGTCAGTTCAGGTTAATTCAAAGCAATCTTCAACTTTCCAAAAAATACTGTGTAGTTATAGTCATTGGGATATAGTGATTTAGTTTTTGTTACATAATTCATACCTAATTACATTTGATGTAACTGTGAGGAAGGTCTCTGTTGAAGCTGAATGCTCTCCACTGCTGATGGTGAGTGTGAACTGAAATTGGTCAAAGTTGTGTTTTAGGAAACTAGCAGGAAATGTGAGCACAGAAGAGGAAGTGGTAACGTGTTGGTTGAAACAGGATCTGGTGATGGAGCTGACTGGTTTACATGCCCAGCTGAAGCTATTAAGAGAAAATTAAAAACAGAGTCAAGTTCGGATGCACATTTGAGTCCAATCGAAAATTGGAATGCAGTGCAGTTTCTCTCTACCTGACTGGGTTCATGGGGAAGTCAGGGTTGTAAGATCTCTGCCCGTCTAGGGTTACCACGGTGGTGTTTCTGTTGTTAATGAAGACGTTGGTGCCGCCCTGAATGGACGCCATAGGAGGGCTGGGTATCACTTGAACTCTCACACTGTAGTTACTGTACACCACACTGCCGACAACCTGAACCTGCAGAACAACGGCAGCTACAGGGTCAAATCACAATCACTCATGTTAATTAATTGTGTCTGCACTCAATTTGCCACAAAAGGTGAGATTGTACATGGGCCAATTTACATTTTATAGTATTTTCTTGTATCACAGTGAAAAACAGTCAACTGAAAATGTCTGAATTTTCACAATAACAATAACATTTGTTTGGATTAAAACAAAACAGGATGGACTCTAACTATATTTTCAGACAGTTCAAGGAGTCTGTGCACCACTTGATCAATTATAAACATTCCTTATCTTACTATTTGGCAACCCACCAACAAAACATTGATATTTTAAGGCTGTTAATTGTGATGGAGTCTCCTCTCTCCTTCATGCACAACAGTTTTCGTTGGCTACTTACCCTGGCTATGGCAGTGTAGGCGTCATAGTGCAGGAGATGGCTTGGCAGTATGAGGCTCTGTCTGTGAGTGTTTGTGAGAGTCAAAGGGAAGACCTGGCCTGCAGAGTCAAACAAGGTCCAGGTGTAGTTAAGGCCTCCTGATTTGTCACAGTCAACTTCAGTCTCATAGGTCACCCCCAGATGGATAACCTCATATCTTCGCACCTAGGAGACGGGATCTTTTTAGATATACTCAGCCATACAGTCATGCTGGTGAAATGTACCTGTAGTTTGAGAGGCCCCATGTTTTTGACTGGTGGAGGCTGACATGGCTGGTCGACAACAAAGATGTAACTGCTCAGAGAGGCAGAGCTCACCAGGTTAGATACAATCACTTCCACTGTGAACCTGTCCTGCAGAGAGAAACACATACAGAACAGAAGCACAAATACACATTTTAGTTAAGCAGATATACCATGCACATTTGAATTTGCCTGAGCTAACTTAAAGCTAACGCTACATCAAGATTCATAGTGAAACTTTCTTGCTCACTCGTGGAAGATGTGCTGCTCTGTGCTCTGTCCCAGCCTTGTTGGTCCGTCTCCAAAGCTCCACAGGAAGATGACATCGGTGCCCACGTTGACCCGGCAACGCAGCGTCACTGTGTGGTTCTGCAGGACAGAGGCCCGGTGGACAAGCCTGTTGAGCTTTACTGCTCTCTGGATGACCAGCGGGAACACTTCAGAGGTGAGGGAGATCCGACCACCAGACACGACTACGACTACATCATACCTACATCAAAGAGAGGCGGATTTGAATGGTGGATTTAAGTGTTGTAAATACTATCCTGTATGCTATCAAAGGTTCAGGATAAGATATATGTACTGTGTCTACATGTATTTTAGTTATTTGTTGTTCTCTCACTACAGTTATGAGATAGTTTTGATGATTTAATTGCTTAAATATCTAAAAAAAAAAAAAAAAAAAAAAAAAAAAACCCAGAAAATTAGGAATTTATAAATGTATATTTAGGATTTTAAATATCGAAAAAACTGAAATCCTGAACATGGACCACTGTGTTTACATGCCTCAGTATATACACATTCAAGCTAAGGTTGTCCTCATTTTTTCGACACAGTTTACAGCAACGTAAATGCACAAGCTCTTAAACTGATTACTTGAGGTATCCACATAATTTGCAAATGGAAAAGTAATCACATCCATTGTCACCAGATGTTGACTGTGATGAGACACAAATATTTTACCCTTCTGGCTCTTATGAATGGAAAAATGGCTTTAGTTAAAGGAGAAACACAACATTTGAACACTTAAAAATGCTATTAGAGTCACATTCACAGAGGTTAATCTATAAATCTGGAAGATTAGGAGCACTTTTGACATCATTTTGAAGTCATAAAAAATAGTCACATAATTAATTTGAACAATTTTTTGGTAATTAATAATAGAATAAATCAGCTACATTATAGTCAAAACAGCACCTACACTGTATTTCAAATATTTGTTTCTGTGTGTTGTACCTGCCGGGAGTGTAGTATCTTTTGGTGATGGTCTTTGAGGTGGTTCTGGCGGATTTTGAGTCTCCGAAGTACCAGAGAAACTCCACAGGGACTGGCACATCAGCTACAACCAGGAAGGTTATATCTGTGTTTGTGGGGTAAGCTTGTTGTGCTGCATGAATCCTCACAGCTAGAGGACAAAACAGATTGCATGGTCGACATGTTATGTATTTGTCACAGAAATGTAAACACTCCATGACAGAGAGATGAAGAAATACTGCTGTTTTAAGCAAAATGATGTTGTCTCAAGAAAGTGGTAAATAAGAGAAAATGTGGAAAAAAGACAGATTAAAGGATGCATTATGAGCATTCATTTACTTAATTATGTTGAAACTTACATTTTCTTTGACAGTGATAAACTTCCAAAAGTTAGCCTATCAACACCTTTGCAGTGTCACATTCAGATTAAAGCAGAGACTTTGATTGAACTAAAGCTGTATGTAACAAAGCAGCTGTTTTGGATGGTGCTTGTACATTAAAAATACATTCGGGAATTATTTAAGAACTTTGTCACAATGAAAGATAAACATAAAAAACATAAAATCTGAGTTTATATGATGTTTTTCTCAACATTTACAAGAAATAAACGTGTATGTTTTGTACTGCTCAGTGAGTGTCAGTTACTTCCTTACCATTGTCAGTAAGGTTGTGAACAGGCCTTTGACTAGTGGGTGGTTGCCAGGTTGGATTAACTTGTGGTGACGGCTTCCGTTTCCCCTCAACACGTACTGTCGCACTCTTGTTCTGAGAAGAGACTCGATTCTCAGCTCGAAGCTCAACCACAACTGTCCCAGCATGGTCAAAAACAAAACCACTGCTGCCTCCTCTTCTGCAGCGTAGTTGCTGTTTCTGTACAGTACTGTTGCATTCACCAGCAGAGACACAGTTACATTCGACCCTGCTGTGACGCTAAATAAAACTGAATGTTTTCGATTTGTTGTGATCACACTTGGAACCTTTAAGACCAGCTCTCCAACTGGATCTTGAACCAGTATGTGAGTGTGGAAGGAGGCCCAGCTGACTGGATTAAATGACTTAACTGTGACATTATAACTCCCTGCTATTGGAAGAGACACATTTATGTTCCAATTTTCAGTTGTTCTGTTAATCACAACAGCATCATCCAAACTAAAAGTCCAAACCACTTTCGACTTCACACAGCTGACAACCTCCAGGCTGAATTCAGTCTGTGTCAGAACTACTGACATCCAACTCCCAGAAGGCCTCAGGGCTTGTATACGCTCATACACCATCAAGGCTGGAGGCAGGACAGTGAAGAGCAGCACTGATGAAGGATCAACGGTGGAAAGGACAGACGCTGTGAGGTGATACTGTCCTGCAGTGGTGGGGAGGCGGCAGTGAAGGTGGAGGTGCAGACGACAGCTGGAGTGGTTGGATGTGTGAAGTAGGTGTAGAGGGATGAGGCCGTTAGGGTGGGGATGTGAGTGGGTGCCACTGTGACAACGGATGTTATTGCGATGTTGATTGAGATTGTGATCATAGTTGATGTTTCCATGGTTACCGTTGCTACAGTTGTGATCATTACTGTTTTCCTGGTTGGTAATTTTTCTTGTATGATTCTCAGCTTTATTAATGTTAGCGGTGTTGTCGCTGATGTTTTCATTGCAATTAGTTAAATCACTTCTGTCATCATCATTTTGGTTGTTGTTGCTGTTCAGTGTGAAGTTGAGAAGAAGTAGTTGCTTCATGGTGGTGAGCAGCTGCACGTCTACAGAAATGCCCTCTCCTACACTCAGCTGTTCCCCAGATACACTCACTCTTAGGTCAGAGACAGCAAGACGCACAACCACCTGCAAATGCACACACCCACATCACACAAATGTGAGATTAAAGGATAAGTGTGGTCATATTTTACATTATTCTTTTCGTCAGACCCCATTAAAAATACCAAAATCAACAATGAATTGATCATACTGAGAAGTGTAGCCAAAGTCTGATGTAGCTCATTTCTCTGTGCCTTAGACCATGATTGCTGTCCAAAAACAATTAAAAACACATTAATGTGCCACACTGTTGCACTGTGTGACGTGTTCCTTCATTAGGATGAACATGGGCACTGTGGTTTGTTTGGACTGTCCCACATACACCGTCCTGCTGTGGTAAATACTTACTAATGCACCAAATGCATATTAATCTGCAGATGAAAATGGCTCCTAACAAATACATTATTTACTCCTGTTTGAGTAATTTTTGCAAAAAACTACAGTGCGCAGCTGTTTGAGGAAATGATTCAGCCTTTTTTTTTTTTTTTTTTTTTAAAGTGAAACTATAAATTTGTGACCTGTTTTTAGAGATCTGTGTGTTCCGTAGGAACCAGTGGGCTTGAGGCTGTGAGCCAGAGACAGGCTGGGGAAGTCGTAAAGTATAGAGCGACAGATGGAAATGTGCTAGTAGCTAAATCTGGCACAACACATCTCTTCTCCTTATGTGAGATGAATGATTTTTTGTATTTGGTCTCTGACAAATAAATCTAATAAATTAAACTAATCAGATTAACATTTTGTTGGTTTTGGTCTTTTTTATGAGATTTGTAGACAATTAAACAGATTTAGAATATTATCAGATGTATCCTTTAATCATTGATGCCACATGAAGAAAACATTTTTAGTGAATGAAAGCAGAATACTCACAATATGGATTGTCTCCTGCGTCCATCCAGAGGTAGTGGAGGCATTTACTGACACCACGTGAACTCCTTCTGTTTCAAAGGTCCAGTTCTGAGGGCATTTAGAATAACATTTTCTCAGTTGCCAGATTAAAAACATGACAGACGGTGTTGAGCCCTGTCCTGGAGATTTTTCACTGTTGAAATTGGACTTTTACATCAAAACACATCTATCTTGACAGCCTAAATCACCAAATGGGACTGCGATAGACAACAGCATTCATTTTACACTAACAGAGGCTCCATAAATTCATACTATGTGATTTTTAGTGTAGTTTTAGTGTCATATATCCTTAACTACTAAGATTAATCAAAACGAAACTCCAGCATCTTCTAAAAACCACAAAATGAGCTCTGCATCAGAGACAGCTTTAAGCATTTCTCTCTTAAACCCTATCAGTCCTGTCCAAGCAGCATGTGTACATGTTGTTACTGGAGGAAGACGATGTTGAATAATTCATGACATAGTTGCCAGTGTTATTTACTAGTCATAATGCTTTTGTAAACTTTTCACATTCTCGGCGGTGATTGTTGAACCCTATATAATGACAAAGTCAGTCAGTGACACAATTTAAGTTGAGTAAAGCCTGAGTAAAAGTTTAGTTTTTTGTTAAAGCACTTTGTTTGTTGTTAAATTTAATACATATTTGCCTGTTATTTATGGATTTTAATTCTGTTGATGACCACAATTGCTGTCAAAAACCTCCCAGACTTCACTGATTTGTATAATTGTTGCTCTGCAATGAGCTATCATATTTGACAACTTTATAATTCTGATAAAACACATTTTAAAACCAAATTTTCCGGGCTTAAATTCTATATAAATATCATCCATCATAAATCTCCAAATACAATTATTCACAACATATATTTCAAATATTTACAGCCCTGGTTATTCTAAAAAAGAAAATGTGCAATACCTCCATATTTTAAGCTGATATTAGAAGCAGACAGTGGAAGTAGGATAAAAACAGACTGAGAGGAGTAATTTTGAGATACATTTGCATCACATAGTCGTGCTATATTCTCAGTCCTACATACCATAGTACTGTTCAGACAGTCAGTGTTGGGGAGGCAAGCTGTCTTTACACTCGTCCTCTCCTCTTCCACCCCCTTGTTTTCCTCCTTCTCTCTATGAGTAAACCACCAGGAGAACTCTGCCTCCATCCCATCAGCCACATATGCCTGTAGTGTGACAGGGTCACCCACGTATGCTGCCTTCACAGTCACATTGTGGGAGTTCATCTGTAGGAAGGGGATGCAGGAGGGGACGCCCAACGGGCCATGAAGCAAAGAGATCACCAAGATGTCAGGAAATGGCTGCAAGACAGAGAGCTGGAGGGTGGAGGAGAGTCTGGATAGAGGGTTGGAGACGCTGATGTCTACAAACAAAATAGAGGGGTGGAGAGGTAGTAGGTGTTAGGTCAAATATGTAATAATTTATGTTTAAAAATATATTAATCCCTCAATTTTTAATTACTGAACAAAACAAGTTTGCTCTTGTGCCTTACTGATTTCATGTTTTCCTGAAGTTTCCAAAATCCAGTCAGATGACACAGCAAAGGAACCATCATCCAACACGCTGACATGATGTGAACTTTGACCTGCAGTGGTCGTCCACAGAAACTCCACATTGACATGAGAGAGGCTCTCCTCTCCCAGACCCACAATCCCTGAAAATAAAAACAAAAACCTCATTCAGAAAAAAGTGCTTAAAATTATGTATTTATATATTAAACCAGTAACAGATAATATATATGTATATTTTTGCCTCTGTGTAAGTAGATTCCTTTAGATAAAAATCTATGATCAACCACATTCTGGATGAAATACTGCTCACCACCACATAAAGAAAACATTTTCATAAAATAATTATTTTAAAATTGGATCTAAATCAATTACCTGAATGCATTTGATCTTTACTAATATTAATGATAATTATACATTTGGCAATCATCTTGATTTTGTAACACATTATAGCATGGTTCTGCAGCAGCTTTAATATGTATATAACTTTTTTTGTAACATCATTATAACACATATAGTATTTTCCCCTACAAGGCTTTAACTGTGGTTTGCAGATGTATTATTTTTATGTTTGCAAAATTGGGGGAAAAAGCTTATTAAAATATAAATAAAAATAAATGTTGTCTCTCTAAAATTAAGTCTAAAGTTGAAGCTTCCACCAGACTTTTCTTCTGCAATAATAACACTTTTATCTATACCTTTCATTCAATGAATGAAGCTAAAAACTACTTAACATAATATCAAAAAACACAACAGATGACAATTTTTTAAAAATAAAAAAAAACAGCAGATACTGTAACACAACTGGAAAAATAATTTCCTTTCATTGTTAACTTAAACAAACCTCTGTGTCAAGTGAGACACAGCAGCCACTGTATGCATATTTCCAGGAACAGAACCTACAGTGTGTAAAGTAGCAGCTGACCTGTGGGCTGCTTGGGGCGTCCAGCCAGGTTTCCAGAAACCTCCAAGACAAAAGTTTTCCCAGCATGCACTCTGTCTGGAGAGGTAGACACACTGATGCTGTGCAGGAAGGGTCCTTCAGTTCTGTAGAGTGCCACATTTCCCTTTCCACCTCCAACAGGCAGGTACAGCACACTGGAAAAGAAAAGAAAAGAAAAGAAAAGAAAAGAAAAGAAACAAAAAGAAAAGAAAAGAAAAGAAAAAATGGAAATTGGAAATTCACAGTAAAAGAATCCAGGACAAATCAAACACAAAAAGCTTCAAACACAAAGGGTATAAATGATGATTTGGTCGTCAAAGCTATTATGAATTTGAAATGTTTTACTTTACTGAGGAGATAGTTACAGATAGAATATTGAAAGAAAACGGAGAAGGAAATAGAAAATGCCACATCATATCTGACCTTCGTCCCTCACTTTCTCCTCTGATGTCCTTTGACCCTCCGTGGGAAGATATGTTGAAGCACCCACTGACTTTCCAACCATGCAGCTGGTTACCACAGTAACATCTCTCTAATGTTAATGCTGCAGTCTGGTACCTTCAACAACAAATACTGAAGGTTAATATAATACTCTCCAAAATAGTGTCTAAGTGCTGCACACCTCCTGCTAACATGTCTTGTGTTTTAGAAAGATGTTGGGAATCCAAGATGTGATGCATTAAAATCTGGTGAAACACTTTGTTGCAATAGAAAACATGTTAAGTCTTTCCAAATTAATGTCTGAGTTGTGCAAAAGTCAGTCAATCTCTCTTGAGTCCAGAGGTCAAGTTAACATTTATTTTCCATGTTTTAAGGTTTTTTGGTGTTTGAAAATACTTTTAAATGCTAAGTTTTAAACCATTTTTGATTTTTTTTTTCATAGCATAAAAAAGAAATACTGGGGGAAAATGAGCTGTCCTGTCATATATTTCATCTAAAAGAAATCGGCCTCTTGTTTGATTTTACACCCCAATGTATTTCAGAGTGAGAACATGTCATCTACGTAAGTGCTTGATAATGTATATAAAAATATAATGTTTTCATACGTAATACAAGATTACTTAACGTCAGATTATTTGTGACACCTTTGAGAAAATACCTCTTCCAGTAGGAATACATTTTAAAAATTCATAAAATGCATTTTCTCCGTAATTTTACGACACAAACATCCAAACCAGCTTTGGCTGAAATTCAGCTTATTCCACATGCTCTCTCACCCTTCATCCAGGCAACGCACAGAGCAGGTTACCGGGTCAAGGTCACGGACATCCTCCTGTGGATAAAGTCTGTTGCTGGCGTTGACGCATCCCATGAACCACGACGGATCCCCGTGACCTGCAGCAGACGAGCGGTGACAAAACGAGTTCAACGCAATGAACGTATAAACAAAAGCACTGAACATGTCTGATCTGCGAGGATAAAGGCCGCAAAGAACAAGAGGACAGCTGATGGACAGACTGCGTTTGGTGAAGACGTTTCAGACGGAGAAGAGGAAAGGAAAGAAGGAGAAAGGCAGGTGCGTTGACACCACAGACTGTGTGTATACACTGTTTATGAGTGAGTTAGAGGAGATAATGGGACTGTATGCAGATGGGATGGAAAGGTGTGAAGGAGGAAGGAAGGTTTCAGTGGATCAAACAAGTAAAACAACATTTAAATGATAGGCCTGTTAATATATTGCAATACATTGCCCTGCAAAAATAAGCAATAGCTGAATTTTAGAGAGAAACTATGAGGAAGCTTTTCATTAAAGGCTGCAGTTTGCTGTGTTGTGTGAAACTGTCTCGTTCACTGTCTTTCCTGTAATCTTGTTGTGAGAACTTGTGATCACTGGTCGTCTTCACTAATGCAGCATTTCCAGTGTTTGGCATTTACTGTCATGATTTTTTTTTTAAAAAAAGTATAGCTGCCCTTTAAAATATAATCTTGTTTATTTAAAGTCGTGTTTCTGTTATACTATCTATTCCGTGAAAATCACATTATTACAATTGCAAAGGTCACCAGTGAGTCAGGCTGAATATAAAATAGCAGTATTACAATATTTTCAATGTAAAATAAAGTAACTCCCAAAGGTACAAAGATATAGCTGTTGTCTTAATTGCTGGTTTATGAAGCACAGCCACTAAAATTAATTAAATAGTCTAATATGGCAAATAAAATCATTTGTGATCACATTAAACCACAAAAGAAAACGTGCATTGAAAAGAGGATCAGGTGCTGCTTGTGTTATTTTGTCCACCCATCTGTGTATATTTTTCATCTAAAGATCTGTAATTATGATTATTCTTGTCATTATTAAAGCATTTCATTAAGATAACCTGAACTGGCCTAAAGTGACCTGGCCACGTGCCAACATGCCTCAGGTAGGCCCCAAAAACATAGATCACAAGAAAGAATTAATATTTTCCATCACAGGACCGACAGGACGGTCACACAGAGGCAGGAAGCAAACCTCGTTATTGATTTGATTCCGTTAATGTCCGGTGGCCCATTTGAAGCCTATTAGATCATGTAGAGGATCAGAATCTGATCTGCGTTCTTTCATCAGCATCAAAAATAATAGCTGATGTCCCTAAAAGCATCTACAAATATTCACATCATGTTTTAATATGTTAGTGGGAAAAATGATTCTACTGCCAGATGAGGGACCTGCATCATCTGCCAGCCAACTTAAAGAAGCCTTAACATGAAGCAAAGTCCAATAAAGCTTCTATATGAGCAGCACTGAGTCTGAAATCAAAATATGAATCTTAACTACTATTTGGTTTTATTTATTTATTGAGTCTTGACATATTTTTCGTCTTAGGTAAAATGCCAACGGGGTGATCTACTTGAGTTTTAACTGTGTGTAATATTGTGTTAAATTATCACTCTGCTCTAGTCGGGATCTCCACTTATTTGCTTAATTCAAGGAAATACCCGGAAACGTTGTTTTAAACTAGAAATGAGAACAATTATCTCAGCATTATTGGTATTTTTGTACTTGCTTTAAGAAAGGTGTCATTGAAGGCACAATACTGAATTCCCTCTCTAGACGCTTATTTTTGCAAAGCAAGTCTGAGTTGTGAGGCACAAAAATGTGAAAACACAACAGAACCACTGCGGGTCTTTCCTCTGAGTCCAGTTTGCCCTGTGAGCCCTTTGCTGAAAGAAGCGTCCCCGTCGTGCATGTAACTCCACCGGTCCACCTTAAAAAGCTCTTCCGGTTCTCCAGACATCCCCTTTAAGAGGACTTTCTATATCTCCCTGTGATCAGCAGGGGGCGCTGTCAGACTGCACCATCGCTTAATGTTGACTGAAGCAGAGAGAGGCACAGCAAGGGGAATCAAACACATTTTCTCTGTCCATTTTTTATACGGAATACGCGCATATTTTGGCGATTTCGTTTCGTCTCTCCGCTCAAGGACTCTTACACCTTTTCACAACATAAAAACACAAACTGCGCATATGTGTGTGAACAAAAACCCAAACTGTTCTTATTTAATCTCCAAAAAACCCAAAATGGTGTTTTTTTATTGTTAATTAAATATTGATTCAGTTACTTATATGAAAACAAAACAGCCATAGAAGTGAAACTTATATTTTGACGCCCTTTTACGCATCAAATCTGTATCATTTCATGGGAATTAATTCATTCTGAAAATGCTTTATGTTTTATTTTGCTGCGGGACCCCCTGGAGTCCCTTCAAGGACCCCTGGAGATGCCCGGATCACACTTTGAGAAGCGTTTTCTAACCAAACCCTAAGCATCTATATGTAGCGCTGTGGTCTTGTCGGTGCGTAAAACCCACCTCAGGCCTGCTAAGCGCGAATAACCTGCTTAATTCGTTAAGCTCATGCTGTGTTTGAAATGAGTGTACGCGGTGATATAATGAACTTATGATCATGTCAACGAAATCTTTAAAAAGAAGCTGCTGGATCAGCGTTATGGCGCTGCGTAACGGAGAGTCGTAATAAACAGGCGAAGCGTTATGTAAGCGCCTGCAGTCTGCGCCCCTACCGAGGACCCAGAGTCCGCCGGAGAAAACAGCACAGCTGACTCGGGTAGACTGTGAAGTCGCATGAAGTGGAGCGATATTGATGATAGATATTGTCTTTAAGCTTTTGTTATAGGCAGGGGTGTAGTGGAGGAAAATCTGCCCGTAAATTCGGGTTACCCACATTTTTATGCGCATCATTTTAACGCATTCATCGGCTGGCATTAAACTGTATGAGAGGAAATTAAAGAAGACCACATATTGATCTCTCTCCCTAACCCTAACCCTTCAGATGAGTGGATGAAAAATCAAATAAAAGTTGTTCATATGATGATCAGCGACTGGAGGTCAAAGTGGAACCACCTTTTCATTCGCCAGCATCACAAACAGAGTAAAGTTCTCCAAAGAGGCTGAGACATTTTCATAAAAATGTTTCATTTCCCATAAATAGACTGAACAGTTTATGCTTTTCTGTTCTGATCCCGGCGACTGCAGCTTCTTCTTTTCTAATCAAATTATTTTTGGTTTTCTGGGTTACTTTTTTCCCCTGAAATAGGGCAAGACTCTCTTCAAATTGAATTAAACCGTTAAGCACACTGATTTCGGGAGATAATAAGGCCAGGTCTCCCCAAATTTCATCTTTCTGAACAATAATAGCAAATGGCCCGGTGTATAACAGCTCGATTACATTTTCTTTTTAATCGAGTCATGTTTTGGCCTGGTGAACATGTTTCTGTTTGTTTTCTTGGAGTGTTTCTAAGAGACAAAAGTTAAGTCCCGTTGAGCCAGACAGACTCTCTCTAAAGCAAGAATATAATATTTTCATTTAGTTAAATTGTTAGGAAATAAAGTTATTTCATATCCTCTAATAACTGACCAACTTCATGAAGCTTTTAAACGGAATAGTGGCCTGTATGATCGTTACGTACAGTTCATTTATCAATGCTGTGATATTTGAAGATTGTGCCGAAATTAATATTTTTCACAAAGGTCGTCTGCAGGCTCAGAGGAGAGAAACGCTGCCTATTTTTATTTATTTATTTTTTTTTATGCCAAAACTAAAATGAAACAAGATTAGTAGATTAAGGGGTCATGGCTGCGAGATCAACAATGAAAGGATTCAGAGAAGGAGACACACATAGAGAGAGTGAGACAACTCAATCCTCAATTGAAATTTAAAAAACGAATGATGCAAAATTAGAATATGTTTTATCTGATAAAAAAAAAAAAAATAGGCCTATTATAATGAGGGATGAAGCAGTTGCAATCTATTTTTGCTTCACAGAAATGATAACTCCCAAGTCTTAGCAGCTTGTTTGGCTTTATTCTGGTCTATTCACACATAGGTTTCATATTTTTAAAGTATACTTGGTATTTCATGCAACTCTTTATTGTTGCTAGGCTGTATTTTGTGGAATTCTTCATCTTTTTAGCCAACCTGAAGAATACTAGTTAGTAAGCAGCTACTAGTGGTTGACTCTGAATTATGTAAAGCACTTGTTCGTGTATATATAATATAATGCCTCGATATTAGTAAATGATCATGTGATACTTGCCACTTTGTGTTCAACAATTGATGAAACTTGACTAACATGTCATCCAATCAGCTTCTTAGAACAGTATCAGATTCTTCTCCTTGTGCGCACAGCTTGTTCAATGGACTTTGGTCTATACTGAGTTGCTGCGTGCCCCAAACTCTCTGCATCTGGTCCTTGTTCATGCATTCACGAATTCATTTACAAGCTGCTCAACCACGAATCCATAAAAGAGGCCTGGCAACTCGGGGTGGGGGGTATAGGAGGGGGGGGGATACATTTGGAGGGTCGTGATTAACCAAAAACATCCAGTAAGCCTTAGTTGTGGGAGCATATCCGAGAGAGGTCAGAGGAGATTAGTCATGTGTCAGACACGTCAAAAATAACCAAAAAAAGCAAATTTGATGACATGCTGATTAATGTACGAATTAACAATTAGGTAACGTCCATTAACTAATATGACTACTTAAGCAATCGCTTAGAAAAACAGTCCATTGACGATTTAATAGGTCTATTAGGGCGCACGTGCATTTATTAAATCCTAAAGCTTAAATCGTGAGCTGTGCGTCCTTATTGTAAAGTCACAGCTGTGCTTAAACATGTAAGTTAAACATCCTTATTGAAAAAGCCTTTTTGACGGCGCTCTGCCGCTGTTTCCCCCCGGGGGGGAGGAGAGGGAGCTCTGCGGGTTCAGATTACAGTCCAAACAAGCCTCAATCAGGCCAAATTATTAATGAGGATCCACTGTAACACGCAGATCTTATCAGGGCTGGATCACCAGGAACGCTTTCCTGTGTTTGACAACAACAGGAGCTGCAGGGAAGAAAAAAAAACACATCAAAAAAATTAATTTAACAGGTTAGTATATAAGTAATATGGTCAAGATTATAGAGAAAGTGACCACAGAGAAAAAAATATCAAAAATAAGCAAACACTAACATCTTTATAGTAAAATAGCCTCATATTCAATTAGCAACATATTTTTAAAAAATGACACAAAGTATAATAAAATCACTATAGACTGTCAATGAAGTACTATAAGTGTCTGCAATAATATTACGGTAACACAAAAATGAAACATAAAGTCAGTATAAGCTTACATGTGAGTACAACATCATAAGTAAAAATATGAATACTGATGGAGGGAATTGGCTTCCAAAAAATAAAGTAAAGTCACTTTTAAACCGCACACATTTTAAACCTAAAGGCTGTCACGTGATACTTAAAGTGATAAAGAATATCATATAATATAAACTCACTATTGTCACAATTTTTAAAATCCCTTTAGGATTTTTAAAGGAAAATTCAATGAGTGTTTTATTCAAACGTGAACACCTTCCACTACCACTCCCCAATGAAATTAGTCTGAAATAAAGCATTGGTTACAATGAGGCTTGAATCCCTTTGCTGCTTTCCCCTTTGTCCCACATCCTGAGCACCCAGTATAAAGAAGTGGGTGAAAAAAGTTGGCTGAAACCTTATCTGGCAAAGACCCAGACAACCCCTCCAAAAAAAAAAAAAGTGTCCTATTATATTTCCCACCAACCCAATTTAAGAAACTTCACTTAAAGAGGAGAAGAAAGCAAACTCATCTGCTCAAATCTGCTTTTGACACATCGTGTCTCCTGCCTGCGTGCCCTGCAGCAAGGCAACAGGCTGTGTTTTTCATCTTCTTGACATTTGACATATAGCTCTAACTGAACACGAAGGGCTGTGGGTGAGAATATCTGTCGACTTAGGCAAGGGGCAATGGCACTGACATACTAATCAATAATCTACAAGCTGTGGCCTGAATATGTGTGGGCCACTTGTAGAAATGATTCTGAGTTCCTGTCATATCGGAAGAACTTACTTCTGGATTCATTTGAGTTTCGACTGAATGTGTTAACTGCTTTCAACATGTAGCAAGTTTGACTCAGTAAAAAATCTGATAAATATTAAAAAAAACACATACTGTATGTGCTAAAAATGATAAATAATGATAAACGATACATTTCTGATATGTCTCCTGTGTTTACAGCAGTGAAAAATGCTCTTAGTGGTTGTGTTGGTGGCTTTTATCCCTGGCCTCCTTGTCCTAACTCCCTGGTATGAGGGGTCAAAGGTCACTGCAGCTTGTGGCCTGTGTTCAAATCCCCCTATAGTGTGTAATGCTCTCCACTGACCTGTCATATTATAAAAGAGAGCTAGTGTCCAGATTTGAGTTTTCGGGCAGTAGAACATTTTAATCATTTGATACAGATCAACAATCCAGGGCCTTAAATTGTCATCTCATCTTATGCCCAAAGGACTGCAGACATTTAAGTCCAGATAGACTTCAATACACTATATGAATTTAAAATTGCTATTGCTATTTAATCCATTATTCATAGTTCTATGACAGACACTTTACTTCTTTTTTCAGTAGAAACTCTTAATATCTTTTGAAGGAAGGTTCTCCAACATATTTTAGGTCAATCTCTGGGGGAAAAAAATCCTCTAATACAAGTGAGACAAACCATTTTACTGCAAAAATACAGTGGTGAAGGGTTTTTTTATTTTGTAATTTTTGAAGGTGAACAAGTCAGCCCTTGTCACAAACAAGGTGTTTCTACTGTAGCTTACAACAAAGAAACCTCTATGAGTGTGTGTGTGTGTGTGTGTGTGTCAGTGTGGAGGAGGGGTTGCCATTCGCCAAAGTTTTCGCCAAAGTGTTTGTATTTGTTTTTTTTCTTTCTTTTAACATGTTTTTTTTTAACGGTGTTAATAATAATAATTGTTATTATTATAGAAATAAAAATAATAATTATATTACAATAATCATAATAAAGTGTTCAGGTTGAGCGTTGAAACATGCTCAAACATGAGTCATGTTCAATCATTCGTGTAATAGGATTAAGCAATTTTAAAAACTGCACAACAGGAATTTCTAACTTTATTTTTTTTTTTAACTTTGTTTGAGATCTAAAATGTGGGTCACTGCAAAATCTACATTTCTATAAAATACATGTATGGGGTTCAATTATGTCCTTAGCTGATACTTTTACTATGAGGCTATGATTTGTTATTTTTATCTGTTTATTTATTTATTTTGAAGGAAAAGCACATAAACTTAAATTTGCATAATTTTATTTAAATGTCATGTTTCATGTCTTGACGGGAAATTCATTTTCACAAGCTTAAAAGATTCAGTATGAGAGATGTGTAATAGTTTTATTATTCCCTGGTTAAACCTGATGAATAATTCATAAATAAACCTCTAATATGAGCCGTGGGCTATATGAGCATTACAGGAACACAGAAAACTAAGGCGAATGGAAAATATTTTTAGTTTTTAGTAACAGCAGACATTTAGATATGTTGCTATGATAACTGAATGAGAGAAGACTTCACTTTGCCTCCCCGTTGATCAGGACCGAGCTCATAGCTGAGACTCCCGACAACAGACGTCACCGAAGCGGGCTTGTTGATAACTGATTGAATTGTATATGTTAAAAGTTGCCCAGTCTCTCCATGCTCCATTCAACATTAGGCTACATCTGGCTCTCTCCTGTCCGCAGAAAAGCCTTTACAAATGGAGTTGAGCTCCATGACGGAGCAGATCCTCTGGTGCTGGTTTTCCCCTTCCTCTCCCGATGCAGAACAGGGAAATCCACCACACTTCAGCTCTCCCTGGCTCCCTGTGTCTTCTCTGAACGTGTCTGCAGCGCTTTGGGGTCAGTTATTAACTCAAGAGCATTCAAAATTAATTTACGCACGCAGCCTTGAGAATACACACAGAGTGAAGTCATTTCAGCAAATATGTCTTCAGTAATTTGCCAATCAGACAATTTAGTCTTGGTGGACTATTTAAAAAATAGATAATGATGCACTTTAACTCTACATAATTTTAGAAATGGATAATTTGGGGCTACAGTTTATAATAAGGTGTATGAATTACGCAAACCTTACTTTTGTTAAATGCGTTCATATCAGAGAGTGTGTGCGGGTTAAATGCTGAAATAGTTTTAATTGTTTAAATTACAACGACAAACGGTCTAATAGCTTATTCAGTACTTTCTTTTAAAAAAAAAAAAAAACAACATTTGGAGTTTAAATGAGATTTTAAAGAGGAAAAGTTGCAGTAGAGGAGCAATTCCCTTCTCCTCTCCACACAGGCCGCCATCCCTCCCTCTGACCCCGGGTCCGTGCAGAGGGATGCCGGGTAAACCCCGAGCAGAGGCAGCGCTGTTTCCCCGCTGTTTCATCCCACCAGCGGAGCCACACAAAGTAAATGAATAAACACGACTTTAGTGGGAAATGTTAATGGATATAAAAAGTCATGTGAGTCATTAAAGTGCCCGGTGAGTTTTCCAAATTAAAAATCCCTCATGTCACTGCTGTCTTACTTAATGGCTGCATAATATAATATTATGAGACATTTGCACTGCTCATCTCGGACTTTTATGTATTTATTTACAGTCACCATACACTTTAAATGTAAAATTAACACGCCCATAGGCTTAAATATGGGCGTTTGTGGGTCTTTTGTTAGAAAAAATAGAGTAAAATGTATTTGTATGAAATTATGTAGCTATAAATACAAATGGAAATCTTGTACAATAAAGCGGATAGTTTTGTTGTCAGGACCTCCAACATAAACGCATATTAAAAGATGATCCATGTAACTCAAGAGTGTGTGCGCACCATCACGCGTTTGCAGCTCACAATCCCGAGAAAAGGTCAAATTATTAAAACCATGAAAAGAGAAATAGGAGTTGAGTTGGAAAAGAGGACACGCTTTTATTGTCCTCTTTAATGTACACAGTCTCTCAGATCTTCCTTGTATAATTCATGTTTAAAGAGGGAAAAGCACACGGGTCGCACACAAGAGCCTTCAGCGCATGGAGGAGCCATTAGATTACAGCGAGCTTTCTCGTTTGGGGGGGGGGGGAAGTTTTGTTTTACACCTTAAACTGAAACTCTGACGGTACTATTTCACGTGATTAAAGGAGCAATCCTGTATTTTAAAATTACACTGCATAAGTGAAAATTTACAATTCACCCTTTGGATTTGTGCTTGACGTCGCAGCTGTAGGTTTAGTGCAGAATCAACACACACACACACACTTACATGCTTACAACACACATTTACGCATAAACGCGCACGTGCACGCGCGCACACACACACGCACGCACACACCGATTACAGTTTTTGTTGTGTGGGGGGGTGAGGGGTGGGAGGGGGGTTGAGTACTATCTACAGACTTCAAACTGTTTATATTTCTGATTTTTTTTTTTTTTGATAATTAAGCACATTTATCGTTGCAGTCTTTCGGTATGCATTTCAATTTTAGGTTGATCATACAAATATTATTTCATCTCTGGATACAAGTCGTCACCCTGCAGCAGCTTCTCCCCCCAAACAGGCTGCATGTCAGAGGGGGTGGGGGGGTGGGGGGTGGTGGTGGTGGGGGGGGAATCTGCAGTTTCACCGTTTACGCAGCGAGCCTCGTGTTTGAGGCTCGGGCAGCGCCGTTTTTATCACGCTGAGCAGTTTTCGGGGGGCTCCTCTGCTCCCCGAGACCCTCCCGTTTCCACAGAACCACAGGTCCCAAATTTCATTCAGACAGACGAAGAGAGGGAGAACAAAAGGAGAAATTGCTGATGCATTAAAAGCACACACACACACATACACACACATACACGAATCCTTAACAAATTCTCCCCAAGATTTGTTTTGTTTATTAATATTTTCAACCAAAATATTATGAGCTTCTGAGTGACCTTGTGTGAAGGGGCGAGTGACGGGCAAATACTTCACAGTCGAGAGATTAAACATAAAAACGTCCTGACAGCTTTTATCGGCCTCCATGTATTTAATTGTCTCAAAAATCAATGCAAAGTGCTGACCCTAACGCAGCTTGTGTCTGTCAGCATTACCCATAACTTCGTTTCCCGAACAGGCAGCGAGCGTACGAATATCATTTTGTCTACAACAAGCCAAATGTTATTCCTGATTAAAACCAAATTGTGATGAAGCTTGCTCAGTTCTTTTTTTTTTTTTCTTCCACGTACTCTTTCTATTGTTATTCTATAGAAGTTACAGTCTACTGGTTCCCAATCCGCACTGGAATTTAACCCTGAAACGCCAGCAGCAGTATAATGGCTTGTCTCTGCTCCCAGTATGGCCCCTCCAGGCTCCAGCAGCAGCCGTGCCGGGGCCAGACAGCCTGCCAGCCCCGGCTCCCCTTATCAACCTCCAGGGCTTTGGCCTGGACCATACCGCAGAGTCCCATTAATCAGGAAAACATCACGTCAAACATGGCAGATTGAGCGAAGGGCAAGTCTGGTCAAAGCTTTCTTGCAAAGTTGCTTGGTCCTGCGCTGCACACACACAGAAAGTCGAACAGCCTTTGGGCGAGTTTAGCAGTTTTCCTTCTGTCTCCATACCACAGGTGCTTATGGTGTGGTTGTGAAGGGTTAGTTTTGCACTACTGTATTTCATCTCTACCACTAGACTTCGCCTTTTCCGCACTATTACGATACAGATCTGCAGTGTTCCTACAGAATTATCACTCATTTACTTGTTTATCGAAGGGAATAAAAGATATAGCTGTACATTTAGGCTACAATGCTGTTTGTTTTATGAGTTGCTCAAATGTTCAGCGTCCCTGCAGGAGTTTTTTTGTTTAGGCCAGCTTATTGAGGTTTCTCTCTACTTCATGTATTAAACCGAACACGCTTGCAGCACCTCATTTGCAGTGGTTGCTGCATGCGTAAATGTCTGCGGTTTGCCTCTTGTTGTTATTGCAGTCTCCGCATGCCTATCACTTCTTCTGTCCCACACCCCTCAAACACGCCGGGAAAGGGAATCCCTCCTTACAATAGTTGAACTAAATAGAAGCCATCTTTGAGGAGTATTTTTTGTCATATTTAGCTCTAATGTTACCTTAAACTGGCTACAGTGTGGATCCACACTATGGAAGATCTATTTGGCGTCTTTTTCCTTTCAAATCTGAAACATCTGTGCCTCAGGACAAAATCTGTTATTTAATTGAAGACTGGATATGTCTTATTTTCCCTAAACGCTCTTAAACGTTTATGAAATTACTCCTGTTAGAGGGTGAATTGAAAGGTTGAGGACATTTTATGACAAGGGAGGGCAAGACATACTACAGAGAAGGGAAACTCTTAATCAAAGATGAAAAGCAGCTGTGTTCCTAAAATAAAATATAATAAGAATAAAAAAAAAAAAAGAAAAGAGATCACCCCATAAAAAAGTTGAAAAATTACTTGACTGCTTTGTTTTCATAACCCCCTCCTATAAAGCAAATCCCAGGGCCAATTTCTGCATCATTAAATCTGTTTAAACCCCCTTCCAAAACAACAAATGATTGTCCAACTCCAAAGAAAGAGAAACAGTCTGATAATTACACTCAGTCGCGTTTAATGAATGCTTCATAATTAAAAAAAAAAAAAAAAAAAGAAAAAAAGAAAGGGAAAGTGCTTCAGAAATCCACCGTTCAAGTTTCCATTTCGAGTGCAGTTATCCTTTATATATATTCACAACAAAAAAAAAATCAATATACAAGAAACCCCAGAAAAATTCACAAAAATAAATATTCAGTTTCATATAAACAACCAGTGACTTCAAATTCCATGTCAAAAACCTGACCTCAAGTATTGTATCAAAAAAGCGAAGTAAATGAGTGAATGAGGAGGGCAGGGAAGTGGGGAAGAAGAAGAGGAGGAGGAGGAGGAGGAGGAGGAGGAGGAAGGGGGGAAGAGTGCATGCAGCCTCTAGCTGCTGCACGATGCAATTGTTTACATTGATAGCGTCACTGTCAGAGAGCTATTTGTCTTAACGGTGGAAAGGCCCTCCCAACAGGCCATGACCACCATCTCCTGTCCCTCGGCCGCGTATTGTGAGTACTGCGTGAGAATAGGCTGGTGCGTCAGGGGGGTAAACCCGCACAGCTTTGGGCGCAGGCTATTCCTCTTCTTCCTATGCCGTGCAGCCCATGCTTTTGACATGCGGATTAAAGGTTGAAAGCTTCGCTCTTGCAACACAGCAACTACTCCCCCCTCACCACCCTCCAACCACCCCACTCCTCCTCTCTCACCCCTCCGCAACCCCCTCCGTTTTACTGCTAGCCTGCTCATATACCAAGTCGTGTCAAAGCTTCAAAACAAAACAAAACAAACAAAAAAAAAAACTGGCTGAGAATATAAGTTCAAGTTTGAATTGTCACTCCAGCCTCAGAAATAAGGCCCATGGTGAGTGGGGGCTTCGTGGCTGCAGAGTGGCGCTTTAATCACATAGTTAAACATCTACCATATGTATCCACACTGATTTAAGCAGGGTGAAACGCACTTTTTTTTCTTTTTTTTTCTTTTTTTTTTTTTTTTTAACAATCACCCTTTAAATAGTTCCTACAATCCTCTGAATGAATGCGCCCTTTTGCTGTGCTTGTGGAGGAGGCTGACATCATTCACGGGCTTTGGGTTTGTTGTGATCTGGCTCGCCATAAGCTGGGCCTCTCTTTGTCGCAGACAGAAAAGCCTGCCAATTAGCAGAGCGCGTCCTGGACTGCCATTTATAACATCTACACGTTTTTTACTTAAATTACCTACATGTAGGTGCAACTTCAGCGACTTGATTTACTCGTATTTAGTGGTGGTTAAAGGTGTGTACATTGCATTGAAGCCTGAATACTAGAAGCTACCACTGAACTTTATAGGGGCTAAATAAAACAGGTTTGAGTTACTACATTCACTGAGGGGCCATATTCAATATAGGCTACATTAAAGATGGTGATGTGTTTGACCAAATAAAGAAGGCAGAATTTTTAAATAAAAAAAAAACTTGATTGAAGACGCCCAATCATAGGAAATAATTGACATTTCTTCCACTTCAGATCGAGACAATTGACTTCATGTAAAAAAACAGACTAATTATGGAATGTGGCTTTGCGGAAATTAACATTATTAAGTTACAGAAAACCAGAAAACTATATACTCGTGTTTTATCGTTGGAACTCCATGTGGGTTACTCCCAAATATTCAAATGAATGCAGTTGGGGCTCTGTATCTATATCCAAATTTAACAGTCTCATATTTTGCCTTTTTTTCCCTTTCTTTCAGCATGTCTCAGACATCATTTCACACAGGCTGATCAGAAAACCCTAAAGCTGAAACAAGACCCCCCCCCCCCCCCAACAGTATCAAAGTGCAATGCATTTAAGCCTATCTCTTGTGCTTTGTCGCATTGTTTCTGAGTAGCCATCAGGCTAGAAGGTGTTGTTTTGGTGCTGTTTTTCCCCCCACAGTGACTCCTGAATCACATCCCACTAAAAGCCTATCTTGGACGTTGTCGTTAACGTCTGTGATTTACGTTTCCTCGACTTATGTTAGTGCTGTAAACACAGACTGGCACAAACATGACGTGCAGAGGAAATCGGTGTCCAATAGGAGCAGGACGGACGTGAATCGAGTCTATTGTGAGACCTCACGTGCTTATGAAGGTCTGAGCCTTATTCTTTTTGATTGTCTGTACATAAGGCCTGTGTTGTGTCTGGGCCTGCGTCTGTGCACACAGTCACACATTTGCAAACCAGGACATACTCCGCAGAAATAAAAACAAAGACAGAAAACCAGATCACAAGCACTCTAAAAAAACAAAAAAGAAACCCCACAACCACCAGGAATAAATTCCTGTCAAATCCAATAAAGGCTTAACTGTGAGCATGTATAGATAGACATTAATAAACCCATTTTAATAATGCTCTGAAATTGAACACTTGGACACATGGGCCACTGTGGCCAAGCTAGTCAGCATGGCAGTCATAAAAGAAAACACAGCTTTGATATATAAAATATACCAAGTGGCACAGAATGGGAAACCCTGATATTTTTTGATTTACCAAGTCAAACTTGTTCCAGCTAGATTAAGAAAAGCCTCATCACAAGGAATGCTGTGTTTTTTTGTTTTGTCTTTTTAAAAAAAAAAAAAAAAAAAAAAAAAAAAAACTTCTTTCAAACAAAGCACAAACCAGTGAAACCCTGGCACCATACAATCCAACAGGTCGAGCATATAAAAAGCGAAGAGAAGAAAAACAATCGAGTTCAGAAAAAAAGTCAAGTAAACACAATATTGAGAACTTAACATATTGCTTAGGATTGGTAGCTTATTTAAAAAACAAGTTTTTTTAAGCATTAAATCCACGAGTCTCGCAGTCCTGCGTTTTCTGAGGCTCCAAAACAGGGATCTTGTGTGGTTTTCCTCGGTCAAACTTCAAAACAAAGCGGAATGTAAATCCATTCACAGAAAAAAAAAAAGAGGGGAAAGAAAAAAAATAAACATCGATTAAGTTGCGAGCCATTTGGTGCTCTCACGTTAAGACTCCGATTAGGTTGGAGATGGACACGGTGGAGGCTTTTGTTTTTTTGCTATAAAAACCAGCTTAGTATTTCCTAGTTCTCTGAGCGTGTGGGGGAGGGAGAATCTGGCCGCCTGGCTGCCACCTCCACACGGGGTGGGACGGAGGGGGAGGCCCGGGGCCCCTCAGCGAGTTCAGGGAGTAAGCGGGGCACAAATCCCCGTCGCTGCCAACAACCAGCGACGGCGGGAATGGGAAACTTGCCATTAAGCTGAAAGACATTTTTGCAGGCGATGCTACAGTGCTCGCGTTGCTGCGTTTGCGTCTGCTTGGTAAATCCTCCGTGGATCCCTCCTCGCAGCCCGCGGGACGAGAAGAAGTGGAGGAAGAAGAGGAAGAGGCAGCCTTGTTGACCCTGGGCACGTTTTGTTTTGTTTGCGTCCTGGAAACTCGGGGTTTCTTCCCCAGCACCGGAGCCCTGCAGCTTTTGTTCCTGCTCTCCTCCTCGATAGTACACGGGGTGTCCTGGGTGTTCTTGCATTCCTGAGGATCACAGGGGGACCTGGGGGCCACATCAGAGCTCCTCTCGGTGGCTTTAACCCCACTGTTGAAAAAGTCTTGTTTGATGACTCCGCTGGGATATTGACCAATGCTGCTCTCTGCCTTGTCTGCTTTACATCTGATTACAGTGGCCTGGCTCTGGTATTCATATTCATCACAGCTTTCCTCCACTTTAACTTTCACATTGTGGAGGTTGAAGGGTGGCGTCCTGGCTGTCCTGCCGCTGTCCGAGCAAGGGGCAGCGGTTACAGAGGGCTCCTCCGCCTCGGTCTTAATTTTTTTCAGTGGACTGGGTAGTTTTAGGCTGGCGGCCCTCGCCTCCCTTTTGTCGGCGCCTTTGGGGAGCTTGGCGTCTTTGTCCTGGTCACACTGTGCGCTCAGACCCGGAGAACATTTGGTGGGATGCCCCGGTGTCCTGCGTGAGAGGTGAAAGGCCTTATTCCGGTTGGGTCCTGGTGAAAAGGTGGTCAGTTCATCCACAGGGTCAGCCCTGTTTGGATCCGCATCAGACGCCTTTTCCCTTTTGGATTCAGTGAAAAATGTTGGTGGTTGTGAGGGTCCAGAGTCTTTTCTAGTTTCACTGCATATAAATTCACATTTCTGGCGTTTCTCATGTCTACTGTCCCCTGTCTGTGAAGTGGCAGCATGGCTCAGTGTCCTGTGTTGTTTCTCCTGTTGTTGTTGCTGCTGATGGTTGTTGTAGTGAAACGTGGGCTGCAGGACCAAAGGTGCTTTACTAGGGTTGAGAGTTTTGGCGAGAGAACCGACCCGGGCCCGCCTGAACCGGATGCTCTGAACCGAAACACGGCTTGAAACTGAGCTGGAGTCGGACTGAGATGAGCTCTCCTCCTCTTCTGTGCTGACCTCTGAACTCTCCGACTGCGTGTCATCTTCATCCTCGCCCTCCTCCTCCTCCTCCTCTTCCTCTGAGCTCCCGGAGTTGCTGGTGGTGGAGAAACTGGAGCCGAAGTCCGAGTCGTGGTAAGCCCGGTCCGAGTAGGTGCTGGACTCGGTGTCGCTGCTGTAGCTCTCCGGGAAACTCGGCTCGTGGTGGTGGTGATGATGATGATGGTGGTGCTGGTGGTGGTGATGATGGTGAGGTCTCGGGTCAAGGTAGAAATCCGGACTGAGGTGGAAAGCACCAAATGAAGTCCCGTGAGTGCCGGACGATTTGGGTTGTACGAGCAGCACCGGCGGTACATGGTGGTGCACGTGTCTGCTCCTGCTCCATGAGTGCCTCGCGCTGTCCCTGCCGCCGCCCCCCTCGCGCCTCCTCTTCCTTTTGTGAAGTAGGTCGCCGGCTGAGCGCGAGTGCCTGGACTGAGCTGCTATGGCGGACTGAAGCACCACCGGCTGCCGGCTCACCGCGCTCCGGAAAAACGAGTGCCTTTGGCTCAAAGTAACGCGGTTCCCTGTTATTTTAGCTGTTTCATAGTTTTTAAAGTGTTTGTGACTGGACTTAGTCGCCGAACGGTTATCTCGACCGTTGGATTTGTGGTAAAATTGAGGTAGTTTGGAGTCGGTAAGGCAAGGAGTCAGCTCTCTCCTCCTGCCCGTTTTGTTGTGAAGTGTGAGAGTCTCCGGGACAGCGTGCAAACTAAACCAAACTTTTTCCTTCCATAGCTCGGCGTCCGCATGGAGGAGCCCCGAGGACGCGTCCCCATCCCCGGGGGAACACACCGCTTTCGCTTTCCTTTTGTTGGACCTCAACACACGCTCAGTCTTGCAGGAGAAATACAGAGCCTCCACGTCCTCCCGCGATATGAGAGTGCATTTAGCGGCATGGAAAGCTATAGAGTTTATTGCTTTGAGCTTCCGCAGCTCCTCCAGGTCGCAGTGGTGCTTCTTCACATTCAGGTGGTCCATGCGCTTGTGCACGGTGGTCCGAGGGATGTTCTTCAGCAGGTCGGTGAAGACCTGAGACAAAGCAAACATTTGCTTGCCTTTGATGAGCAGGTATCCCAATCTCACTCCTTGCATTTCCTCAAAGCCACACTCCAGGTCTCCCATGTTTTATGTATCAGCTCCAATGCATTAATCCATGTAGTCACTCTCGGTATATGGATTTACCAGTAAATGGCATGGAGCTCATGACATCCTGCTCATACCTTTAAGCCATCCACACTGCTGCTGCTGCGTCATGAAATTGCAAACTTTGACATGCAGAGTTAAATGGAGCTGCCGGTGTCTAATAGGTTGAATGAGCCGACAGCATCCACTCGGCGCCTCTTGCCCCGGTCCGGCATGGTGGAGGAATGCGACGGATGCGTCCACCAAGCCGGGGCTGCTGCTACCTGCCTCTGCCGGCTCCACTCCCCTCTGGTCGGCAGCAGGACGAGGGGTAGGTGTACACCACTGCCTCAGCCAGAGGGATAAAATAGCGAGAAGAGAGAGAGACAGAGAGAGAGAGAGAGAGAGAGAGAGAGAGAGAGAGAGAGAGAGAGGGAGTTGTGAGGGTGGAGGGGAGGGAGAGAGAGAGAGAGAGAGAGAGAGAGAGAGAGAGTCAGAGACAGAGAGAGAGAGAAACAGAATAAGAGCTAAAATGCAGCTGCTATTCTGGCTGCTGGTTGAGCCACAAATAAAATGACAGAGAGGGGAGGTGCGCCAGTCTGGAGACACCTTCATCAATTAATGCTCTCGGAGTCGACGCCCATTGGACGCTGCTGACAGGTGATGCAATAAAAATGGATATTCCATCCCCACCCCCTCCCACATCCTACCATTACAATAGTTTACAATTGTGCCCACAGCCTCCGCTGTTTGAGTAAATAACGCAGTCATGACAAGTTCATATTTCAATAGCTGAATAAAAAGCTGCTGAAAATCTAATCCAGGTCATAGTGTGTGTATAACTACGGTTAGGTGGCCTGAGTCTGCAAAATGTCATGATAAGACTGGAATGTATTGTGCTATTCCCTTTCGGATCCCATCAAAATGCATGCAGTAGTAGGTCTATGCAACCGATTGTATGCTGGTAAAATTACTCCGCACTCCGGCTATTTTAGACGGCTGGATTTCTGTTAACGCAGTGCTGCTTAAACAAAGACATTTTTACACTTAGAGAGCTGCTTTTCCACGTTCAGGCTGCTGCCCTGACCAAGGCTCGACTCATCTGCTTTTGTTGGCTCAAGCTTTTCCTCCATATGATTTTCCCCTCGCTAGTAGCCTGTAGACTTGACCAACTTATCCTACAGTATTTGTTCAGACTGCGTAGGCCTATATTAATTTGTCTGCATACACCAAAAGAATTTCATCGGCATTTTAAATATTTTTTCTACATCATTTACGTCATTTACAGTGTATGTGTGTGCGTGTGTGTGTGTGTGTGTGTGTGTATATGTGTGTGTGTGTGTGTGTACGCGAAACAATTGGAAATGTCCTCTAAAGCAGGATAAAGAAAAAAAAGTACTATTTACGCATGTAATTGTAAGATTTGTTAACAATACAAACACCGTCACACTCCTGTATAAATTATATATGGAGGATTTAGAAAGAGTCACGATACAGGCGAATCTCTAGTTAAATTGCAGCCTACTTTTCAGCCTAGAAAACAATGTGAACACTGATTGGACAGGCTAAAAGTGCAGAGTCAGGGTTGCTTTTCCCACAAGATTTTCTAGTCAATGTAGGTTAAATCTGCAGCCAGTTAAAAAGCAATCAAGATCTCTCGTTAAAATGCATTTAACGTGTCAATTATATATATTATATACAATGTTATATTTATAAATACGTTATCAACAAGTCGCTTTTCACAATTGGGGAACAGGAACATGTTGTGGTATTATTGAACATAACGTAGTAACCTAGTCGGCTGTTTTATTTCTAGGAATTCTGTGATTTTATGTGTCTGGTGTCGTTCACACATTTTGTACACTTTTACGCGATGTGATTATGCGCGTGTGCATCTTGCATGTGCACATCCAATACACACACACACACACACACACACACACACACACACACACACACACACACTGATATGTCTTTCAAAGAACACATACACAAACATATGCGCGAACTGTTAATACACGTGCACACATACACACAAACACGCACGCACGCACGCACATACACACACACACACACACACACGAACACACACACACACACACACACACACACAAAGACAGCCACGCACGATCTGAAATATCGTGCACCTTATCTACACGCATACACGCACGCACGCGCGCACACGCACGCATATACATAGATACATGGGCATACAGGCTACATAGAAAGTGGAGGAAACGCAGGCTGGAGCCACCACCCACAACGCTGTCCAAATAATGTGACTGTGTAGTATATTATAGCTATAGGCTAATTGTCTGAATTAGGTAGGCCTACAGAAGGCTGTTTGGACTGGCTATTGTGTTTCGCCCCTGAGCCATATTTTTCCAATGCTCCCCGCGTTATGTCCCGTCTTTGTTGTCTATAAAACACGTGAATCCCTTGTGGCCCGTTCCTCACAGGCAGCGCTGTGCGTGATGGGACCAAACTCAAGACTGGGCATGCTCATCCCCACAAATGTTAAGCCTATTTACTTATTTACAGGGCTCTTCACTGTATGTTGAATGGCATCGATGTTACCTCGGTGTTACATCAAACAGCGTGTTATATACGTAGGCGTTGCTATTACAGCCCCATGTTAAACCTTTGAATATGACTGGATCATCTCCATGAAAAACGCATTGTTGGATTGGGTATAACACTAATCACTGACGTGCAGACAAGATCGTTAAAACAAAACAAGATAAGAAAAACTATAGGCTGTGTGAATGGAAATTAGTTTATAATCATGGGGGGGGGAATACGTAGGTCATAGATATACCTGTAGCCATCACACACACGCGTTCGCACGTATTTGGAGGATTTAGGGTCATAGCGTTTTACCTACAAATGTCAAACTATGTGGACTATGTTTGGTGTGAATCTAAAAGATTTCTGTCTCTTTTCTTTTCATCGATGAGCGTTTACTTCTAATGTGAGAGCTTACATTACAATGCCTGTGCGTAATGTGGCGTAAAGTCGTGGGGATAATTAAAAGTTAGGCTATAATTAGTAGCCTTGTACTGAGAAATATCTCATTCTGTTTAGTTTATATTTTATTCGATAATCCATTAGGCATTAGGAGTTAGGTTCAGGTTTGCAGTTGAAACACATCGTGAGAGATCACTGTCTGTATGTTGGAGAACCTCTGCAACTATCAGTGCATGCCATATTTTAGCTCAGTTAACTCCAGTCCAACTCATACACCTCCGGGTCATCTGACCTGCAGTCTCACCGCTTGAAGCACAACAGAGGACCTGCACGTTGAGCTCTTCTTCTCGCTCCGGCTGCAGCAAAACACGCGTTTCACGTGCTGATTCTGTATGACAGCATTAATACATGGAGCATGCGGAGTTTCACGGGTGCAGTAGAGTGAGGGGAGAGGAGGGGCCGCTCGTCGAGGTCCGGATCCCCGGGGGAATAACTAGATCCCAGAGCCACGATGCACCGTGCCCGGCCTGGGAGACGAAGGAACAGACGGCTTGTTTCATCCTACATCCGGACTACTGCATGTCGGGAACCTGACTTTCTTTTTCAGTTTGACACAGACGTGTTTAATGTTTTCTCTGCTCACACACAGTATAGTTAAGGCTTTTAACTTGAATGTTGGAAACTTAAACATGTCTAAGCTTCCGATTCCCCTTTGGTCTTCATCAAAAGTGAACGCTTTGTCTTGAATATCACTGTCCTACAACATAAATACACCTTACATTAACTCAAACAGAAATTATAGGCAAGTGACGTTTGTTAGTAATCTACAATGGGGATCAGTTAAGTACAATTTCTCATTTTTTGCCACACAGCTTTTTTTTGACCAATGCTGCTCAGGAGCCATGCGGAGTTTCAAACTTAAACTCATTTTCAGGCATAGGACTATGAATTAATAATTCTCTCTCTCTCACACACACACACACACACACACACACACACACACACACACACACACACACACACGATTTATTTGCGGGAAACAAAGTAGTTTCCAATAGCAAACAGGAATATTCTTTACATGAAAAGTCTTTGTAGGAGACACACGTCATATTATGATTATAATGATTATATTATTATTATCGTTGCTGTATGTGACGACATATATATATAAACCACACCAACCACAAAATATAAAATGAACACATCTGCCAGTGAAGTTCCTCATCCAGCGGTACTTAAATCGCCCCATGCTGACTCCATGATCATTGCTTTTTAATTAAAGCTCGCAGCTTATCCAAAGATCTGCACTGGGGGCCATCTACAACATCCTAAAACAATAATATAAAATTGTAATAATTATTTAATAAAATAACATTATATACATATTTGAGTATTTCTAATTAAGACGGGGGACTGTTCGTGATGCAGGTTTGGGATGGACCAGATGCCACGGGGCGCTTATTCCCTCCTTTTCCTGCGTCTGGATGTTGGCCGGGACCGGAGGGGAGGGGACAAGAGTGAGTGGCCGAGAGAGGGACCTCAAGCACGGTGGAGGTTTCTTTTAACTGCCCGCTGTGTGCTGGTAATGCGGGAGAAAATGTCAGTGGACCAAATCTCGTACTTTAGACCAATTCAGCAGCTATTCCTATGGGACTCTTATGTTTTTGGCAAAGCAGGAGTTATATAGTAACCTAAAGGGAACAACCAAATGTCACTTTTATCCGTAGACTATAAGGATATCGAGTTAAGCCTACTTATTTGCCATTTTATTCTAGATTCATGACTAAAAAGATTCATTGCAAGAAATCGTTATCAAACGAGTAAATAAATCATAAAATTTACATGAATAAAAAATATAAAATATAAATCATAAATGAGTCAACTTTTGTTTTTTATTTGAAATATCGCGGGTGTTCACCTCGTAGAAATTCCTGACTGCTGGAGAGGTTTATACCTACTTTTAAAAATGTTTCCACGACATCACAGTGGAAGACGGAGGTTAACGGGGATATAAAGCCTAACCCTATAGGTTATGGCTTTTTTACATTTTAACTGGAATAAAAACGTCAATGACCGAGTAAGATGGCGACATTTATTTAACAAAAATGAGTTGAAGTCGTTGATTTCACTTTAACAGACTTACAAAGCATATAGAAAGTCCCAACACTCCCTACTGTCTCGATGTGGAAACCAGCTCATTACCGGTTCATCTGATGAATTGCATACATTTTTATGAGCTAACTAGCTGTAAAGAAAAAAAAACCCAAAAACAACTTGTGGTACAGCAGAAAAACTGCCAAGAGTTTGGAGTCTCCTGCAGCCTCAAGTCATTTGTTTTGCAGTGAGTTTTATGGAGACACTTGGTCAAGGAGGCGCAGGCACTTGTAAGAGCATAGACTTTTTATGACACAAACCCACTGCCCCATGCCAAAACAATGAATTCCTCTCCACCCCCCACCACCCCGGGAGAATGTGATTTTACATGCAATCCGAGCCTGAAGTGTGTGCGGACAGTGGTGGGGGGAGGGCTCCCTTCACCTTTCACCCTGCCGTGTTGGGACTGTTTGTATTTTTTCCTAGGCCCCTGTGCTACTAGTCGACCAGAGAGGAGACCGTGGGCTACACAGTGATGGGTCTGAGCGTGATGGAACCAAGAAAGGACCATTAAGGTGCGGGTCATTTCAGTGTTTTCAACTTTTCAATAGCTATTTCAGGCTTCCTGAAATCGGGAACATGATTCAACAGCAGATGAAAAAGCCTGCAATTCCCATCCGAATAGCTGACTGCATTACATAGATAGTCTATTCTTTTCATTGCCTCCAACACATCGTGTAATACTTTGTAAAAAAAAAAAAAAATCTTATGATACCAGCATTGCCCTACAGATGGGAATGCATGGTCAGTCACAACCATTACAGCCCATACAAAATATATTACATTTAAACTCACATACACCACCAGAAAGACTGTATCAGCCAGAGTATGTTTAGATATCTATAACATCTGGTGTAAAATTCTATGACACATGTATTGGGGTTGCTGCAGGTGAATTATCTTCATTAAAAACTAGTAGCAGTAATAATGCAACAGGCAGACACAGACTAGCTGTACATCAGAGAGACTGATCATTGATTACATACAATTTAACTACACACATATGACAGCATGCTAACTCACTGCTTTGTCTGTTTTCATTGTTTCAATATGCTAAAAGAATATTGGCTAGGCTAAATCTATATAGTAGCCCAGATTGTTTTAAAAAGCTGGCACATAACACACAGCTTCTATAATGTTCGGCTGTTTATTTGACTTACCGCATTTCTTTAGCAAGGTCTAATAGGCCACGGATAGTTTACATTCTTTAACATTACCTAACACCCATGAAAAAAAATATCTATTACTCATTAATAAATTGATTTGAAAACAAGCGTATGGCGTCTGTTTGAGAATTGCTTCAAATAAAAAAGTCCTACACTTAGCTGTCAGTAGTCATTTGTTGAAGCTTATGAGGTCAGTCTGTGAAAACATTCCTCCCAGACTGCTTTAGTTTTCTGCAGAGTTCTCGCTGCAACACACACACACACACACACACACACACACACACACTGGGATACAATGTTTAAGGACAAAATCCAGATTTCATCACCGGTGTGATGTTCATATGTATTCTTTTCTTGTGGGTCTTTTTTTTTTGCGTGGCAATTTATAAATGTCAATGAAGCAAATAAACTTGAGAAGAGATGCAATCTATAGGGAAACATCAGACTGAATAAATTACTGACATGAAATTAAGTGTGTCCTGCATTTGTGTATCCAATTCCTTTTACACAATTTCAGAGTGTGTTGGGGCTGCCTTTCCCAACATGCTCTTCACTACACCCTGCACATTTTACATGTTATTCATTCTGTAGAGAGAGACCACAAAACTCTAAAAAATATCCCTTTTATGTGAAGCATACAGTTGAGAGAAGTTGTCCAAATAGACAAATACGGCCTATAGCAGAAATACTGTTGCAATGGATTTAGAAATCCCCATCAAAACACACTTCACAGAACAACAAAGCTCTAACATATAGCATCTAAAAGGATTGCTTGGTTATAATCACAGAATACCTTAAATTATATAAAAGCTCTGAGTGCTATATGTACTTTGAGGTCACCAATAGTTGTTGGGAGCAGACAGTGTTGCTGCAATTTTAGGTCTCAGAGAAAGCTCTCCTCTGGCAACCTGAGGAACATTATACACGATTCGTGCAGACTTCGACTTAATCAAGTGCAAGTTGTAAAAATCATTTGCCATTTTCAGTGTTTCAGTAGCTATATGGGCCCCTCCACAACTGCTGCCCCCTCCTTTGCCTCCCTTTGTTCTCTCAAGCTCTAATAGGTTTTCCCCTGCCACACACAATTCACTTTTTTTTCCTTTTTCCCCAGTTCCCCATCCCCCCCCCCCCACACCCCCTTTTAGTGCAGTGCCCAGTGTCGACTGGAGCATTTGAGCAATTTGAAATTAAAGCAAACAATGGGCAGGCACTCCCAGGGACCTCTCGCTCACCATATTACACGGAGGACGCTCGTGTGCTCTTGCGCATTATTGGCAAGTCATTACGTTTCTCTGGAAACCGAGAGCGGGAGCTCGCTCAGAGGAATCGGTGATGCAAGCAGCAGCTGAGTGCTTGGAATAGCGTGTGTGTGTGTGTGTGTGTGTGTGTGAGTGAGTGAGTGTGTGTGTGTTCTGGAGCATCCTTGGCAACAGCATGGGGATGCTGTCAAAACAAAACTGCATATTGACAGGTCTGATATGCAGGCTGATATAAGATTTTTCAAAGTCCATTTAATATTTTTTCAAAGATAAAAAGGTATTCATTCTTACATTGAAAAGCTTTTCAAAATGCTCTGGCGGTATGCTCAAAGGACCTATACCTTTCTCATTATCACCATTCCTAATCACAATGAAATGGCATTATGTGAAACATACAACATTTCAGTTATTTGAAAATGATGCTGTTGACTGTCCAAAGAGGACATATACATATAAACTCAAATTCATGTCAAATAAAAACAATTAAATATCATTAAGAAAATTCAACAAAACCCTATAGGTGTCATTGACTTTAAAAATGTAAAAACAAGAATTAAAAAAAAAAAAAAATTAAAAAGTTGTCACATGTACTCATGCACTATGTACTGTAGTGGACATTGTAATATAGAGGATCTTATAAGTATAATGTTTTTTCCATTTTACAATTGTTGACATGTTGTTTTGAATGATTTTAGTAAGATGCAATAAAACAACTACAAGCCTGACTTTTAATTATGAATATGTGTTTGTGTACAAATATAAATTATATCTGACAAAATATACTTCAAACCTGAAGCCTAATTATCAAGCCTAAACCTGTAGCATAATTACAAATATGCACAGTATAAGGTATGGGCTATTAGTAAAGTGATGTAACAGTGCACCAAATAGCTTCTTACAGGATGGAGTAATACAAACTATAAATGTAGAAAAACCCCATGCTAGGGGAAATGCAGCAACTGTCCAAAATGTATTGCAACAACTTACATGCATTAGTGTGTAGAGTCTGTTTGAACCATCTGAACCAAAATAAGGTTTTCTGTAGGAGTGAGGACACACAATTTATCTGCAACTAAGGATTATTTTCATTATCAATTATTCTGTATCAGTTTTTGACTACTCATTTAGTTAAGAAAATGTCAGACCAATAAAGTAAGCGACCACTCTAATTAACTTTGTTGTCTTAAAATAAATATTCAAAAATATTGAAAAATGCTCATGGAAATTTTCCAGTACGCAAAATGACATATTCAAATGTCTTGTTTTGTCCAACCAACGGTAAAAAAACCCCCCAAAGGTATTCAGCTTATAATGATATAAATCAGGGAAAAGCTGCAAATTGTCACATTTGTGAAGCCAGTACAGGTAATTTTTGCTTGAAAAAGGACTTCTCATACCACCAAAATTGTTGCCAATTAAATTAAATTGACTGATTTTCTGTTTTAGATGCAAATTCATCTATTTTTTTTTTTTTTGTAAAACAACCAAACATATCACACTTGTTTAGCTTAGCACTTTTCTTTATTATATCAGTATCTGTATCATGCTGTACAATACCACTTATGTGCAATTTAATGTTTGTTTATATCTTAATTTGTCTCTCTCTTATCTTCTTCTCTCTTATTTTATTACATGCACTCTAATTGGAATTAGAGCTCGAAGAAGACAATTTTCCTTTAATGTTGCCATCTGCTGTGTTGCTGTCCATGTCACATTAAAATCTCTTGAATCTTGTATGTACGTTCATTAACAGCTAATGAAAAGAAATTGTATGTGTCAACATACTTGCATTTACCCAGTAGAGTTGATTGTGAAACGTCATCTTTAAACTGAAAGTAAAACCTCACATTCTTTATCTTGAACAGGAAACATTCAAATTTATTTTTAAACACGGCTTTGCTCAATAGTTCTTAGTCCACCAAGCAGATCAAGAGTTTCAGTGCTTTCTGTGAACACATTTTCAACACACACGTCAGTTTTTCTACAAATCCTGAGTATGGCGGGTCTATTTCAGTACAACGAGTGACGCCATGTCTTTGCCTACCTCCATGTTGCTACAGTGTTGACAGTGAATCGTGTAAAATGAAGTGAAGTCTTATTGTTAGAAAGTTTCAAACCACCTCGGCCATGTGGAGCCAAAATGGAACACTGTCGCGGGGCACGCACACGTACTCGCCTTACGTCATTACGCATTTCCTGTTCTGGACGAAGTCCCCCCCCCCCCCCCCCCTTCTCCTCACCGCCGCGCAGTGAAGTGGATGTTTTGGTGAACAAATATCACGTCGAAAAGGGACTTAAACACGTTTTAAACATGACATTTCGACCGTGTGGGACTTAAAGGGGCGCAGCAAGGGCAACGAGGGGCTTTTTCAGCGAAGGTTTCGGTTTATTTATCCGTCGTATTCCTCCGCATGTCCGCTTTCTCCGTAGATGGTCTCCGGCGAGCGTTGTCTGGCGGCGGACGACGAGTTCTCGACGAATAACATGAAGGAGATGATCGGGGGTTGCTGTGTTTGCTCAGACGAGAGAGGCTGGGCAGAAAACCCGCTGGTGTACTGCGACGGACACGGCTGCAACGTCGCCGTGCATCAAGGTAAGCGCTGGTGTTGGGAGTTAGCGGTTAGCTTGCAGGCTAGTTAGCGTCGTCTTGTTGCAAGGTTATGGAGCCTCCTCCTCCTCCTCCTCCTCCTCCTCCGCCTGCCCTCAGCAAGGCCAGGCTGAGGTCAGGCTCCACTCAGGGAGCCCGGCAAATAACTTGGCCTGTTTAATCTGCAGCTTTATGCACACATTTCTGGCTCCGAGTCGTGCTAATTTCTCCATCCCTCTCAGAATCTGTCATGTGAGTGACAGAGATGTGAAACTATCTTGCTGTCACAATATGTAAACTAATAACAGTCCAAACTGTGTTGAATGCGGCAGGCGACTTTGCGCTGCAATTTGATCATCCACAAGAAAAAAAAAGTCATAAAATGTACACAGTTCAAGCAGCAAAACTCTGTTTTTTGTAAATGGCAACACATTATCTTTTAACATAGTAACTGAGATGCAGTGCTGCTGAGCCAGTTCTCACCCCAAGTTCACCCAGATGATGATGAAGTCCTGTGTTTACAAATCAAGCAGCTGGCCATGTGTCCATTGGATAAACACTGTGGGAGGCTGAAAACAATTTGAAGTGTCAGCAACTCTGAGTCCATGCAGATGCATGTATTTGCACTACACTTGCAACTGATGATTATTTTCATTATTGATTAACCTGTTGATAATCTTCTTGATTAATGGTTAAAAATGTTGATCACTGTTTCCCTAAGCCCTGTATGATATCGTCAGATGTTTTTGTTTTGTCCCAACCAACAGTTCACAACCCAAAGATATTCAGTTTTCTGACCAGACAATATTCACATTTCTTCTTTTTTAAAAAAAAAGACTCAAAACGATTTAAGAGTTGGCAACTAATAGATGAATTGACTAATTGTTGCAGCTGTAATTTGCACTAGTAAGATTTGGTTTTGTTTGTCACCATTTGTGACATTGTTTGAACTGTTTAATAGGCCTGTCTGACTGGATCATGTCTGTATATAATCTACTAACAGTATAAGTCAAATGTTGCTGTATTTCTGAATTAATCTGAAATAGTTTATTATATTTGACCCATGTGTCTCTCCTCATTGGTATTAAGTTGCAGAAACTAAAGCTAGGCAGTAATAGTGTAATTATTTATAATTGTTTTCATTAGTTACACATTTGTGCCAAATGATTTAGTGTTTTATATATCACATTGAGGTTGCATCATAGTATGCCAGTCTCAGCCTGTCAAGCATTGTGAGTCATGCCTGTAAAAATGCAGTATCAGTTTGTTTTAGATCAGGTGCATTTTGAAACCAGTGCGAGAACTAAACAGGAAAGTTGTTCTTAGTGTATTGTGATACTGTGAATATTGAATGTACCCCGTCAAGCGTTATGTATATAATACTCTATTAATACAAGGTCTGTCTTCAATAAAGTTGGAGTTTTGCTTCAATACAAACTCTGACCAAACATTCTAAATGTGCTCTGTTTTGAATAACAGATCAATAAGTGTCAGATTGAGAAATCTCCGTTTAACATCCAGTCAGAAGTGCCAAAAGTACTTGTTGTTATGAGTTATTGGTTGTAGAGAAAGCTGTATCCGTTAGGAAAAGCCGAGTTTTTGTTCAGATGTGCAGTAGTCTTGTCATTTTCTGCGTTATCATGTCACTGATCCTGAACCACAGTTATAACAGCTTCTGTTTGGATCAGATATGTTTGCCTCATGACATTAACCACCAACGTTCAACTGTGTCGGATGACTGGCTCATTTCTGCACTTCAAGTTTGAACAGACATTTATCTATTGGAACTTTTTTTGTTAACAAATGGAAGTATCTGTTAAAACGCTGGCATTTGTTAACTCCAGTAATGATGAAAGTCACAGCCTGCTAAAGGCCTGGTGATAAATTGTGTCAATGTAAAACACTGTGAACATCACATAGACTGGTGAAGTGTCCAAAGTTCGTGCCATACATTACAACTGTGAAAAACATTGTACACATAATATACTAACATTGATAGTTCAACATTCTGCGTCGCAAGAATTGTATTTATTTTTCATTCTGTGAGCTGTTGAAGAAGCTGTTGCACTGTTGCAGCAACACTCTCAAAATGTTTTCGTGTGAATCATGACATTTAATTGTAGGGGTGTAACGGTACACAAAATTCATGGTCGGTATGTACCTCAGTTTTGGAATCACAGTTCATTATGTTTTCAGTACAGCAGAAAAAAAGAAAGGTGGAAAATAACATTTTGCTCTTTTTATTTGAAAAATGTAAACATCCAAACATGGCTCAGTGGCCAAAACTATTACTGAAACAGTTCAGTTGTGCTGCAGTTGAAACAACCTTTCTGTTTCTGGCAAGTTATGCTGATTTATGGTCTAACGGTGTATAGAGTAGTTCACTCAAACACGGAGTGAAATACCAACTGTCACAGCGAGGGGAGGGGCACGGGGAGACACGGTATCGTTTCACTATGGAGATAACGGAGCATATTTTAATAACAGTGTTGCACTCAGTCAGTGTCACAAGTCTCTCATTTGTCATTCTGACTGCAGCAACACTACAGGGTAGGCAGGGTAACCAAGCTAACTTGGCTAAGCCGGCTAGCATACATCCATGAACATGCTACAGCTAAGTGGTGAGCCGCTAAAATGTTCCAGGTGGAACTTGCGCTCTAGAATTATTGTTCCGCACATCAGAGTAAGTGAATTATTAAACTGTTTTGACAGTAATTGTTTGGTTCACGGAGCATACCGAACCGAGGAAAGTCATGTACCGAACTCAACATCCTGCACTGAATGTTTTGGGATGAATACACATACTGTTACGCCCCTATTTATTAGTATTACCATTAAACATGATTATAATGAATAGTGTACAATTGGTGCATAGCTTATGTATGTTTACACATGTTGAATTAAAACATGTCTCGTGTTTGAATACTCCTTTGAGTCTGAAAGAAAAGCTTCAAATAACAACAAAACATTCACACACTGTATTTAGCATCAGTTTGCATGGCAACAAATAAAAATTGCATGCTTTTTAGTGACCCTAATTAGTAAAGTTAATCGAGTACACAGTGTGTGCATGATAACAAAGTCTATTTCCTCGTTTTCTGTATTTTTCTTCTCTTTTTTTGTTACTGCAAGTCTGGTTACAAGTTTCTTCATTTGAACTCAGTGACCTGTGGGTGTTTTGTTCTCAGGAATCTGGATTATAGCTGTTTATTCCATTGGATTATGGGCTCTGGTCAGATCAGAGATAATCTGAAAATGTGTAGAGGACGGCTATTTAGGGTAGAGCAACTACAAGTCTGAGACCTGTAAGCATCATTGCAATCAGTTTGTATCTACAGCCCGACTGATGGATTTTTAAGGCAGATGCTGATTTAGATATTTTAGGGTTTAAAAAATCTGATAACGATATATCGTCAGGTATTAATTTTTTACAGTCCTTATTGCATTTCATGATTGTTTCCCAAATAAATGTAAAATCAAGTTTGTCAGCAGGTCCGTATTTCTACTGTTTCACCTTGTGATTGTCCTGACTAAAGATAAAATAGTTGCCGCTGTGATAACTGTCCACTGTTTTACAATCTGATAAGCCTTTAAATGCATTTCATTGTCTTATCACCACCTTAAACAACACGCCCCACAAACCCTGTGCTATTTTAACTAGGGCCCGACCAATACTGGATTTTTGTGGCTGATACTGATATTAATATTAATGCCGATATCGATATATTGGCTGATTATCTTATGTAAACTTATATACAGAATATATAAATAAACACAATTTTTGCAGTGATCCCTTAAATGTGGTTATCAAACACTTGTGACAAAAATACGTAATTGAAGCATATTTTACAGTTTAACAATAAACTTTATTGTATAAAATGACGTCAGTGCACTGAAACAGTAAACTTCACTGGGAATTTAATATTTATAAATAACTATAAATAGAAAAACATATAGAACAAAAAAAAACGTACATATATATTAAACTTGAATGAAGAGAAAGGATCAAATATGCATACGTTGCTGCCTATATAACAAACTTACTGTCTTACACTCACACAGGCTAACATGCTAACAGGCTCTCAAAGCTGTCCGAAGTTGGACTTATTTGGTTTTTGTGCACTTTCTTTTTTTTTTTTTTTTCAACTCTCGTCCCAAATTCCTCCTAAAATTAATTTAGTGTCACATCCTCCCTGGGACGATGGGAGGTCTGCATGCTTGCTAATAACTTACTTGAAGAGTTGGGTCTCCGAGATTGTGTTAAGAACATAGATTGACTAACTTATCAGAGTTAACTTGAATGCATCAGTGTTAGACAAATTTAATAAACCATGCGTGATCTCTGGATTAATTCGGCCAGCCGTCTACTCTGTGGGGAAGAGCCAACAACCATATATACTTCTCCTCCTCGTCTTTGTTTTTACTCGCAGACTATAAACCAATGTTAAAAGTGCGTGCCGCCACCTACTGTACTGGAGTATGTTACATAATGCTATTCACAGACGGGTCCGTTGTCATGTATTTGTGAGAATGAGAGAGAGAGAGAGAGAGAGAGAGCGGGGCGCACAGCTCCAAAAATAGAAAATCAATATGTGGCGGGCTGCCACAAATAAATGAATGTATGGGAAACCCTGTTGATGGCATGCCGCACATGTTGACATTAACACTGCATTACCAGTGATTAAAATATTTTGTAGCACAGGTGAACCATGTTACACGTTTGGTAGAGTGATCAAAAACATTAGAATAACAGTAGTGTGGTGTCAGATTAAAACATTGCATTCAAACATGTTCAGTCACAAGTTTGTCTTCTGATGTGTAAAAAAATAACTGAGAAAGTGATGTTTGAAAAGATGTTATCAGGTGCGGTCAGCGTTGCATGTGTCAGCGTGGTTTTATTATCACTCTGTGAATGATTCTGCGGCAGGTTCAGAAATTAACACCTGCCAAGCATCAAATGTGGGTAGATTTTCCATTTGGCGAATAAATCTCAGAAGGCTATCCGCCACAGTGGCGGGTAAATGTTTGTACCAAAATAGTCATGTAATAAAATATCTGGCATGATGTCTCAGAGGAAATTACTCATGTTTGTCCCTATACAGTGTAGACACGCGCACCATATGCGTCTCTCTCTCCCTCTCTCTCTCTATCCAAATGATGGAAATCCTTCGTAGCGACAGAAAACTTAAATCCCTGCAGATGTTTGTTATTGTTGGCTAACTTCCCTGATTCACCTGTAACATATACAAAACCATCTTGCATATTTTTTGTAACTGTACAAAATGACCAAAAACAAAATCTCTTTGTACAACATTGTGTACCACATCGCTTAATATAAAATATTAAACTGTACTAACAACATGCTTTGATAATGCATGTTTATTGGGTTATTTTCTGGAAATTTTGCTCTGGCCTCTTCTTTAAGTTTGTATTCAACATAATACTGCATTATCTCAATGAAATATAATGAAACTATATGTGACACAAAAAGGCAGTTTATTATTTTGGCTGGTAAAAAAAATATGCTTGGCTGGTGGATTTTTATAGTCCCCATGGCAGGTGAGTCAAAAAGTTAATTTCGGACACTGTTGTGTGGAATAAAATGCAGCCTTTTGTTGTGGTTGCAGTGACTGACTCTGCTTTATGACCCTCTTCCATTCCCCCCCTCCCTCTCTCTGCAGCCTGCTATGGAATCGTGCAGGTGCCCACTGGTCCATGGTTCTGCAGAAAGTGTGAATCTCAGGAGAGAGCAGCTCGCGTGGTGAGTCACACAGTCCATCCATTCATCATTTATGAGTAAACTCTGGAATAACAAGCCCGGGGCAGACAGTCTACCAAAGCTGGCGGACCCCATGCTTTTAAAGAGCACTATTATTTTAAAACATGCCAAGAAAATGGTAGCAGGTTAGCCATTGTATCATCAGTGTGTTTGTTAAAAGGGCTTTGAATAAGTCAATGTCTCAAAATAATGCAATGGTTGTTGAAGACACTATTTTGTCACCATGATTAGAGAACATCTTTGAATCGCCACTTGTGGCATATCAAAGGAATTGTAACTACAGGAGTCATGTTAGGGGTCAGTGCTGTCCTGCCGGCTACAGCCACTTTTTTTTGGAGCAGCTGCCTGCACCTGCAGGATTTTCTGTAATATGTGCCATCTAGGGCTGTGACTGTATGGATTTTTTCTTAACGCGGTGAAAAAGCAACGTATCCCTGCAGATTGGCAGCTTACCGACCCCACACCCCCTAGGCCACATCCTGGGGTCTTACCTGACAATGAAGCAGTTCTGTCCAACCAGAGAGCGGTAAGCCCGGCTAGCTGGAAATACCATCGTTCAGCCATGTCTCGGTGAAGATGAGGGCACCGTAGTTTGTCATTTCTCTCAGAGATGTCCAAAGCAGTCTTGGGTAGTCCAGTCTACTGTCGATGGAGTGGATGTTGGCGAGGAAGATTGACGGGAGAGCTGGCTGACCGGGGTTAGCCTTTCGCCTAGCTTGGATGCCGGCTTGCTTGCCGCACTTCTGCTTTCTAGCGCACCGCCTTTGGGGTCCCCCTGGGCGGTCGTTCTCGTGGGGTAATGCCGAGGTCTTGCAGCCTGGTGCCTGGAGCAAGATTCCCCAACATATCACATGGCCTCCTATGTCTCCACTGCATTACTGTAGATCACACAATATATGCGCAAGCACATTAGACTGCCATATATGATAGTTACGGTTGATATTTCTTTTAAAACTGCAGTGATGATGGTAATGAGCACAACCTCGCCGTAGGCATCATATGACTGCGGAAATGTGGTTATCGTCACAACCCTAGTGCCATCTCCCAGTGGCCCAGAGCCTGTCAGTCCACAATCTGTGTTCTGTGCCAGTTACAATCACATTTCACCAATTAATAAAAAATTCTGATATAAAAGCTCTATATCATATATATATTAGATTATTTTAAATGCTGTTTGAGTGATGATGGTTAATGATAAATGATACACACCAGTTGTGTGTGACAAACATTAAGCTCTCCATTCTGCACCATAACAGCCCATTAAAATGGGACTGTCCATGCAGGAACGCAGCCTAGGAAAGCCCTAAATTTCCAGCAATTGCTGCAGGACCTGTGCGCTGACCTGCTCTGCACAGACATCTTAATCATGTCACTTAGGACTGGAATTGGGCAAAGGAGCTTCCATATTTCATGTATCCTCTTTGTGGAGCTACAAGATGGTATGGCTTGCTGAGTTTCAACTTAAAATGACCTCGGCAAACTCATAAAGACCTGTCTAGATTTTGTCAGTGCAAGATTAACTTGATGTAGCTGTTGATACAGGTGTTTGGTATGACCTGCCTCTTGCTGTATTTATGTGTGTGCAGGCAGGGCAACACTTCTGTAGCGGAGCCGTAACTTTTTTTCTAACCTCTTAACCTGATGAAGGAGACCAGGTTTCTTGTTTTCAGGACAATTAAGTTAGTTTAGGTTAGAAAATCAAAAAAAGCCACATTAATTACATGTAAAGGCATTGAATGTTTGTAACAGTGTCCACATGTGCAGAATCTTTACATTGAATCTGATGAGTAAAACAGTCAAACTTTATCCTCTGTGAAGGAATGTGTGTACAAACTTGTTTGTCCAGCCTTGCAGGCTGTGCAACTAACTGAAACAGAAGTTGGGTGAGATGTTCCTTTTAAAAAATACAAGAGAAATATACATATACACAAGTGTATAAAAGGAGCTGATAATTATGTATGTGTTTAAACTGACAAAGAATTACATTGTGCACCAACATAGTTTGTAACTGGTAGAGCTGGTACATTTCCGAGCCTGACAGAGGGCCTTCAAGAAGAAATATGTTATAAAATATAGCACTTTACTTCTTGCATAATGTTATTACAACGGAAGAGGGGATTGACCCTTATTTTTACCAGTTTTCCAGGTAAAGTAGCCATTGCTTTACCTGAATTCAGTGGTCTGAATTAGAGCTGCAACAGTTAGTTGACAGAAAATTAATCGGCAACTATTTTGATGATCGAATAATCATTCGAGTTTTTTTGAAAACTTTTTTTTTGAAAACTTGTTGATAGCAGCCTCTCAAATGTGAGGATTTGATGCTTTTCTGTGTCATGTATGATTGCGAACCAAATAACTTTGGATTTTGGACTGTTCCAGATCAGACAAAAAAGATATTTGAAGATGTCACCATGGTCCCTAACAGGCATTTCACTATTTCTGACGTTTTGTCGGAAAAAAGATTAATAGATTAATCGATGATGGAAAATAATCATTAGTTGCAGCTCTAGTCTGAATCAAATTAACCTATGAAATTTTTCTCCAATGACTATGTTTTACTGACTATTAACAGAACTATACAGTCAATAAAACAATTACAGTAATAATGTAAACAGTGTTTCCCCTAGGTTGACTGGTTTGGGATGGTGGTGGGGGTTGGGTGGTGCTGAGCAAGACTCAGGAGAGACTCAGCATCCAGACATTTCTCCCTTCTGTTTAGCAGCAGCTAAGATTGACACTAAAATGAGAATAACTGGTCCACCTTAAAGGTCAGTCCACCTTAAGTGAACGTGGTCAGGTTAGGCTAACCTATTGTCACTAACTTTGGAGCTAACCCCCTTCACTTTTCCAGCAGTTGGGGAAACAACAGAAGTGACTTTTCTTGGTCTTGAGAAGCTGCAGCATTTATTAACTGACACACTGTAGCCTGTACTGTACATTTACTGCCAAACCGACAACTTAGTGCTAACCTTTTCCTCTGCTCCGCTCGCATTCACCGTCACTTTTCTGACACTCGCTCTCTTACACTTGCTATGCACACACATTACGCACTGCCATATTCCTTAAAGGAGATGCGCTACCAAGAGTTTCCCAGGCAACAACACACAGGTTGACTCACATTTCAGAACAGAGCTGCATTGAGGCTCCCAAACACTATCCAAATGAATAGACATTTGCTGTTATTTTTGGCTTTTAAAAAAAGGGGTTTTTGGCCCGGCGTTCTCATTTGTCTGGCGGCCCACCAGGCCTGTACAATCATAGGGGAAACACTGATGGAAAGATATATGAAAACCTGTTCTGAAAGATGTATTTTAAGACATGAATGTGGAGTAGAAGCACCCTAACTTTCTTGTTGGTAAGGTGTGAAGTTTGACATGGAACAGAAAAACAGTGGCGGGAAGAGGAAGAAAGAAAGCAATCAGAGACACGAAAGTCTTTGTGTTCATGCAGGATTACAGATTACACACACACATAAGAGTGGAATAGCAAGGCTGAGAGCAGCAGAAATAATTGCTCGAGGGCCCGTATTTGCTGACACACACACACACATATTCAGAGAAAGAAACAACCTTTAGGTGGCAGATAGTGAGAATATTTTCCTGAAGAGTTTCTGGACTCGTGCCCGAGTCCGCGCCACTTGTCAGCATGTTGGCATATTTGTCATACTTTGGTGTTGACCTCACCCCCAAGTAGATCAGGTTGACCTGTTGTTCCTGACCAGGTGTTTGCTCTTTACCCACAGAGATGTGAGCTGTGCCCCCACAAAGATGGAGCCCTCAAGAGGACAGACAACGGAGGTAGAATCCCTCTCAGCTGTGCACACACATACACACACACCCACATCTGTGGTTAGCCTCTTGTGTATTTTGTCATGTCACCGGCAAGTTTAAGGGGTGTGAGCGTGCTGGGAGAGTTATGTTGCTGTTTGTTGTGTGTGCTGCCTCTCTGTACCGTCCTTGCCAGTCCATGTTTTATGAGTGTGTGTGAGTGTGTGTGTGTATGTTTATGAGGGGGCGGGCCAGGATGGGTATAGTGCATGGCCTGTGAGGAGTCTCCTCTCTGGGTTCATTGGAAGGTCAGCTTGGTGGAGACTGTAAATATTCTGTGTGTGTGTGTGTGTGTGTGTGTGTGTGTGTGTTGAGTCAGTCAGAGAGAGAGGCACAGCTGTGGGATTGTGTCCAGGCCTGCAGGGAAGCATCATGACAACACTAACACACACCGTTTTACTACTTTCTCTTTTATTTTACCCTTCCCATGACCCCTCTCTCCCTCTCTCTCCCTCTCTCTCTCTCTCCTCTTTTTCCTCCCGTTTTTCTCTCACCATCTCTTTCCCCTGCACTTTGGTTTCTTTGCTCTTGTCAGTTCCTCTTCACTTGTTGATCTGTGTGGTAACTGCTGTTATTTCAGGTGGAACAGTAATAAAGCAGAGCAAAGGGATCGGTCTTAAATAAGTATTTGATCCAACATTTCAACATGTAGCAGTCACAGAGGAAAGAAAAGCCTCAGAGAGACAAAAATGAAGCTCTCTGTCCAGTCATGGTAACAAATAATTCCTCTTTAGCTGTAAATACCCAGTAAATATCAGTGCTGTCATTAGTTAAAAGATGATGACATACAAAGCACACTGAAAGGTTTCAGACATCGTCCATTACATCCATATATTTAAGGGCTTTTGATGGAAACAAGTATGTTGGAACACCAGCAACAGGGTCACTGCACACAAGTAAATGTTAAATATGTGGCAGCGGTATGAAAGTTTTAAATTAGAGTTGGATTTTCTCATTCTTAAACATATTCATCATTATACTGACTGTACATGGGGTTCATTACCTGCAACAGTTAGGACCACATGAACTAAAGGTGTTTTTTTTTTTACCTGGTGTTGGTGTCACGGTTTTAACGTGGTTTACCACAGAAGCTCATAAAACCATTATCAAGAACTGACAGCCTTTGTGTCTCTCTCGCTGTTTATTTGAAATTGTAACACAGCACACATTTTATAAACAAAATCTAAGTTCATTGTCTTAACACACTGGACTCGCAGAGCAAGGGAAGTTCGTAAAGGGCTGCTTTGTTGAGTTTTCGGGGGGTAAAAGCGTGAATGCTCAGTTCGAGGAGGAAAGCTGCGCCACTTTTATAGTCCTGTTTTATAGGCCTCTTCCAGATTCTTGGAGGGACTTCAAAACAACAACATGCCCCCATTTCACACCCGCTGCCTTCTCTCTGTCCCGCCCTCTGCCCTCCTCCCCATGTCCCGTTCACCAGGTCAAAGGCAGGTCAGGGGTTCAACTGTAAGTTTAAGCCTGTTTTTGTTTCCGCTATGGGGAAAAACAGACACCTCCAGCGTGGCAAGAGACTCCCACCTCCATTTGACCTCCCGTTCACCTCCTTCAGCTCCTCCTCAGCTCCTCGTCAATTCTGCTGCCACTACACCATGGCCCGCTGTCATTCTACCGCCCCCAGTTTGTCTTCACTGACAGGCAGCTGTGTGTGTGTTAAAAGCCTTAATAAACGGCTACTTAGATAGATTAACTACCAATTTACAAATTAAATATTTAGGATAAGTTGCTCTCATTTTTTTGATGCGAATGTAATAAAAACTGCAATTTAGCATATTAATGATGGGTCAAGATTAGGTTGTGTTTGGGTCTCTTGGTTTGGACCAATAAAATGGTGTGTTATTGCTTTTTAGTTCTGGTCCAATTTGGGTTCACAATGACTTACTATCAACAAAGCAAATGTTGCAATGTCTCATTGACTGACATCGACCTGTGCTGCACTTCATTGAGTCTATAGGCTTTATTTTATCTTCACTAATGGTCACAAATGGCTCATGAAGCTCAGTAGGAAATATCTGGATGTGACATCAAAACCGTACTGGACTTGATCTGCTATAAATAACACTGTGCAGATAAAATGTATCCAGTGCAATATGATGTGTGAAGTGGGTGCCACGATCAGCTGTCTAGGTTTGGTCGTTTGGTCCACACAAGAGTTTGAAGGCAACACAGATAAACCAGACCAAACATGGAGGCGCAACAAAATTAGTTGTAGTACACCTATATGGAGTTAGTGTGGAGACTTTATATTTTTTTTAGAGTCACAACTGTCAGTGTTTTGCTCTTCTGGTAATCAGTCCTGCCTCAAATATCAATCACAGTAACATTCGCAACCAGCAAATCAAAGATCAGAAACCTCAATTCTGCACGTGTGTGTTGCTGTTCAAGACGTTAGCTGATGGATCACAGGTCTTTTATGTAAACTGTGAAATGTTGCTACAAACTACCTTCTGCTGTCATATATGTGGGTGATGTCCGTTTTGTGTACAAAGGCTGATGGTTCTACTCTGTGTGACGTTGCAGGCTGGGCCCACGTGGTTTGTGCCCTTTACATACCTGAAGTAGAGTTCGCTAATGTCTCAACTATGGAGCCCATAGTACTTCAGTCTGTGCCACACGAGCGCTATAACAAGGTAACAAACTCTAAATCTACACCTTTAGACACACTATAAAATGACATACACATTGTATTGTATGTTTGTTAATCAAAATGTGTTTTCCTGTGTTTGTGTGTGTAGACATGTTATATCTGTGAGGACCAAGGCAGAGAGAGTAAAGCAGCCACTGGAGCATGTATGACCTGCAACAAACATGGCTGCAGGCAGGCCTTCCATGTCACATGGTGAGACCTTTTCACCTCACGTTCACCTCACCGGACAAAGAAAGAGATAGTTTCTTCAGTTGTTCATTCATACTCGAGTAAAAACTTGTAGATTTGATATACTGTTGAGAATTGCAACAGCAAAACCACTGAAGTACCTGAAGATTCTCATGTCTAGCAGTAGTTTAGTAACTTACAGTTATAAGATAACTTTTTTCATTCATTAATACTGCCAGTATGTTATGTGAACAATAGTTTTCTGTGAATACTTGTCTTGCAGTAGTTTTGAATAGTTGAGGTTTAAAAAACTGTAATAATAGCACAGCCTGGTCTAGAGAGGGAAAACTAATGTTCAGCACTTGTCGGTACCATGATACTTATAGTGGTACAATAAATGTTCTCTCTTTTCTGTTTTTCACATCCCTTTAATTTTCTGTCCACCACTCTCTACCACAGTGCCCAGTTTGCAGGGCTGTTATGTGAAGAACAAGGATCAGATGCAGACAACGTCAAGTACTGTGGATATTGCAAATACCACCACAGCAAATTGGTAAGTGTCCCCTTATATTGTGTGTTTATGTTCTACAGATAGCTTTCCTTTTGACGTTCAAAACTACAACATCACTAGACAGTAATTAATCTTAACTGAAAAACAAAAAATTGATAGCTTTAACCTTTTTCTGAACAAATTTGATTTTGTTTGTGTTTTGATTTGTTTTAAAGTGATTAATCATTGACTCGGCTAGTTTATGGAGGAGAGAGCTTGTGTTTTTGTAATTACTGTGAACATATACATTGATATTTTGTTCCCGGCACATGACACATCTCTCTCACTAGCTGGTATTGGACTCATGTGCACATTGTCTGTCACTGTCTGTTGAACTGAGCGCTGATCTCAGTTTTGTTTAGTGGAAGTCACGCAGACGGTTGTGTGTGCATCGAGGGCTCATAGTAGCTACGGTGTTTGTTGCATGTGATTATGTATGCATGACGGAGGCGTGTCTGTTAACAAACTGGACAAGGGTTTATGTGTTTTCTGTTCCCTTAACTACACGCGGGGACTATCTAGACATGACACACACATATTGGTTTACCTGTAACACAGCGAGAAACACTTTGTATCTTGTTGAAAGACTTTCTGCCACTGAGAGATAACTCACCATTTCACTTCTTCTCTTTCCTCTCTCTACCTCCCTTCATCCCTATTCTTCCCCACAATATCTTTCCTCTCTCTCTCTCCCTCCTCTCATCCTTCTCTCCATCTTTTCCCCCAACCATTCCTCCTTTTTCGTACTCTCTTTCCTACTCAGCCCTATCCCTCTGTCAGTCAACTTCCTCTCTCTGTTTGGCCCTTGCCCTCTCTGCTTCCATCTATCTTTCTCTCCCATCTGCTTCCTCTTTCACTGGACCAATCCATTCATCACTGCACTTCTTGACTCTCTTCCACCTGTAGTTTACCCTCCATCTACCCCTCTTATTCTTCCTTCCCCCCTGATCCCTTTAATCTCTCCGACAGTGGCCCATCTTCCCCTTTTCTCCCTCATGTATTGGTCCTAAGCCCAGACTGGGCACAGCGGGTTGGGTTTGCAGGTGTTGGATGAGGTCCTTTGAGTCTGGTTTTCACTGCAAGGTCAAACAGGGCTAATCATTATTTATGTATTTCAAATTCTTTGAAAAATACAACTTCAGTGATTTGTTTCTTAAGTTTCCAACTGACCTGTCAGTTAACCTTTAACGTTTGGTTAACAGGTGTAGGAGTGGCTTTTATGCTGCTTTGCTTAAACTGAACACATGGTTTCAATAATAGTCAGATGTTGTATGAAGAGCTTTTTCAACCCTTTTGCAAGATGTAATAGAGAAATAAAGTAGAGCAATGATTATGATTTTGGAAAATATAAACATTAACTTAAAAAAAGAGAGAAAATCAATCTCTTTTTCTCAAAGTAAGATTTTTTTGTGATATACAGAAGACGTTCACTCCTAAATGACAGATTACTGCTTTCTCATCCATGATCACAGCAATTACACAACATGCTCTGACTGTGCAATTAGCATAAAGCAGGGTTTAAAGTTCTCAGGCATAAAGCAGTTTTAAAGTCATAAAACACTTAATTCAATACATCGTACACATTTCCTCCTGGACAACTTTTCAGACTCACAAATCTTTTCTTGCTTTGATCCCCGATAAAGCAAACCTGAAAGGTGGATTACTCGCCATTTTAAAGCAGAAATCAATCAGATAAGACAGGAACGAGAAAGGTAGACACATTAACACACAGCGCAACCACTGGATATACAGAGGAGATATGTTTCCACACATTCACTGAAGAGACCTCCTGTTGTGCTCCAGATTTTGTTCCACCTCTAGTTAACAACCTTAAACACATGAACGCGTGTACACACACAGCATCGGTTGGGGGAGGGACGCAAATATGAAAAACAGGAACGTGACTGAAGTATTATGATTTCTGGAACAGTGGTAGGATGGAAAGACAGGGGCAGGCTTTATGGTGTCAACGCACACACCGATGACATTTTGCAATGTTAACAAACGCTGATGGAAAGACTCATGCTGTCATATTGATCGTGTATGAATGGCTTTGGATGCTGGGGTATAATGTCATTAAGCTGGGATTGTATGGATGACAGGAATGTACGAGAGGGAATCAATGATATGAAGAAAGCAATGTTGTTAGCAGAGTGGGTTTCATACAAACACCACTTGATGGATGTTTACGCCATGTAATGGTATTTGACTGGACTCAGTCAGTAGCCAAATCTAATTTTCAAACTTAGATTGTCGTTGTGTAGTCTGGACTACAGTGAAATTTCTCTTTGGTTAGAGATTTCATCTATAATACGTATGAATAATTTTTCCTCTATTTGTGAGTATAGTGTAAATGCACCCGTAGAATCATCGGCTTTGCTTTTCCAATCAGTGTTTCTGGCACACGGCCATGTCTGCTTTGGGGCATCTTCTGTGACAGTGATTAGCAAAACTTGTTGCATAACTTTCTGTCTCTAACTGGTTTTCCAGAACAACTGGTACTTAGCAGCAAAATAGGTTTACAGCACAGTTAAAAGTAAAATTAGATTCATTTAAAGTGTACAAAATCTCAAAATCTATCCCAGAAAAATAGTTTCATAGATAAGGAACCCATATTTTGAGGCTATATTAAAGCTATATTAATTGGTACAATTTTAATCATAATAAAAAAATGTTGTTTTTTTTTGTTAAATTGGAATAATAATCAAGTTTTTACAAAGACGTTTTTGTGAACATTAGTATGAATAATAATTATAAACTCTATATTGTCTTAAGGTACAGTATGTTGGCATGGAAACTCAAATTTAGAATTTTGTTTTGTTTTTTTTTAAGGAAGAGATTGTCATGTTAGCGCTAAGTGAGGCCAAAAGACGGGACGAGGAGTATTTATCCCCTGGTTCACCATGTTGCCTCAAGGAGTCAGTTTTACATAAAACGCCAAAAGAAACAGCCTCTGGTGATATATCGGTACTTTTGAATACAGGCTGGATAAACAGGCCTTGATCTATGCCTGGAGGTAATCTGGCTGTAATTTGGGGATATAGTTGTTTATCACCATGGCAACAGACACTATGAACAAGAGCAAGCTGGCTCAAACCGAGATCGATCGCGAAGGCCCCTCAAAACTGTCCCAGGATGCCTCTGTAGATCTTAGTTTTGATAAAACAGTTTTTAGACAATAATAAAACACGACTTGTTGTTGTGGATGTTTTAGTTTTACTTTTGTGTAGATCATTGATTATTTATCCACACTTGAATTCACCTAATGGTTACTTTTGATCTATAATAGTTTGAACCACCACACATTTTTGTACTTTTTTACAGACCTCACAGTTTACTCCTATAATCACCATTTTTGTAACCAATGCTCATGACAATGTCTTTTGACTGTTTTTGAATTTTGAGTTGTCCTTGAGTTCAGTCAGCTTATTTTAGTTTATTAAGTTTGTTTGATTTTTTTTTTTTTTTTTAATTTTTTTTTATAGTGAGTTCTTTTTGGGTCTAATTTTAGCCTCTTTTCTGTGGACTTCATCCAGTAACTTGGAGTTCCTCTTTACCTTTTAGCGAAGGAGCAGGGGCCGTGGTAGTAGGTCTCAAAGCTTAAGTGACTCTTCCTCTCAGTGTATGGATAGACCCCCAGACAAGGACAACAAGGTAAGACAGCCCTCAGATCTTACGCTCTCTATGCCTCCCACCCACGACTGTGACTCCACCAGAAACATACGCCCTCACTGTTACACGCTCACACTATGGAGGGACAGTCAAATACACAGTTAAACCAATAATCATTTTTAGTGGCTCTTATAATGCCTTCATAATGAGAATTTATGGAGATCTTATTTAAGAATATATAAGCGTGCATTTATGCATGATAAGTCAGGTCCCAGAAGATACGTTTTTCTTTAAATTAACAAGCCAATGCAAATTGATTAATATATAAGACTATTCACAACAAAGTAGCCAGCTATTTTTTTAGGGCTGCAACCAAAAACCCCTGCAAACGTCCATGTGGGTCATCAGTCAGTTTATTACAAAAAAATAAAATAAGCTTTTGAAATGGATGGATGGCTGTGAAAGTAACACATTTATTATATTTATTTTCATTAAAATGAAGAGCAGTTTTTAAATTATACAATATGACCTTAATATCTTGTCAAAGTTGGTAGTATAAAAAAATGTCCTACATGCAAACCATCAATATTTTCTTTTCCGTAACAAGCACAAAAGTCTTTAAATGTGATGTCCAAGTAAGTGCTGAAATTGTGTTTTTATAGACCCAGCGGCATTTGGATTGGTTTTTAGCTGCTAATATGACTGCAGCCCACCTACACCCACCAGTGATATCAGCCTTAATGAATGCTACATTAGTGTGAGTTAATCAGTCGCGCCTGTTTGCAGAACATGTAATCACAGGCTGCGTAAAATCAGAATTTACAGGAGGTGTCAAGTCATCTGTTCCACTTTTTCTTTGTCAGAACAGAGGACAGAGAGCGAACTGAATTTTCCCTGTAGTCTGCAGTTGAGTTAAACCTACGATTCTCAAAAAGCCGTGTGTTAACGTTAGTCATGAACATTTCCGATGGTTGATACTGCATCTACAACCTCTTTGGGTTCGGGCACAGATGTTCAACACAACATAGCTGGATGTAATGTACTAAATTAAACACACAACTGTCCCTTTACAGTCGAGCTGTGCTAGAGAGTGTGTAGTTTTCTGTTCACTGTCATTGATTCTCTCCACCAAACTTCCCAACAATGTGTCCTCTTTGGACAGCGCTTTGAAAATGCATCCAACCCCTAAAAAACACTTATAATAACAAACAGGATTGTCACAAAGTGCATTACAGCAAACAAAGGACGCTCATTTAGATAAAACAAGCTAGAACAAGAACGTAACATACTCAGACATGTGGGGCAGTACTTTTGTGTGAAACTGTGTGTGAAAATATTATAGCCAAGGGACATTTTCCTCTGCTTTAACAAAGAACTTTCTATTGTTGTTCAGTGAATGTGAATCATAATAGATTCACTATCTGACAAAAATAAATAATTCTTATGATAAGAGTCACCTAAAATTCCCTGTCCGAAGCCATTAGTTACATATTCTATATAATGCAGCTGCACAGTGCTTTAGTAAATAAGTGCATTAGTAAAGCCAGTTCAATGTAGAAAGGATATAAGTAACAAATATAGTCATAGTTCCTTGCAATTGGCTAGTAGGTGAAGAAGTAAAGTGGGTACTATCATTTTTTTAATTTTAAAAAAAATCAATACTGCAAGTATATTGGCCACATGTTTTCAACATATGCCTTACTAGCACAAGTTTTGAGTAAAATCTGTTTACAACACATCAGTATAAGAACTAACATAGAGTGCAGATGGCAGATAAAATAAATCAAAGATGGGAATTCGACTGGGCTGCATATTGCTGATACACATCGCTCACATCTGCCGAATGATTCTCTGTTTCTAATCATTATGAATATTAAAAAAATGTAAATGCTAAATGATTTTGGGGGGGGGGGGTATATCATGACATTTTGTTAGCTTTTAAGAAAGAGGAAGGAAGGTTGAATGGATGCATTTTGAAAGTGTCTCTGAAGTCAGCTCCACCATTATGAAATCAGAGGAAGTCAGCTCCTTTTATCAAGTTTGTTTGTGTCAGCTAAGTGGCGTAACAAGTAATTGCTCCACTTCCACTGAATGAGGTGCTCATATTCTAATGAGATGTTGTGTTTATTTTTAAACCTCTGTTTATGCAGACGGCTCAGTAGAGATTTTGTTAATGATGCTGTGCCAAAAAGCCTTTTGATGCTTTGAATTCCCTTTTCCCACTTTTTTTTCTTTTTTTTTCTTTTTTTTTTTTTTGCAGTTTTAGTTAGTTAATTGTTTTCTTTTGCAGGGTGATAGAAGCATGAAAGAATACAATAGATTTTTCATTGTTTTCATTCACAAAGTAATTAGTGGAATCCAAATTGAGCATTTAGCATGTTGTAGGACATTTTATCAGTCTACTTGGTCATTGTGTCTGATGGTGCCAGCTTCAGGATGGTTGTGTGTGTGTGTATTTGTCCACATACTATTCAGACCAACTGCCCTGGCTTTTGTTAATACTGCCTAATTTGCATTAGTTGAAGTACCCCCCTCACACACACACACACACACACACACACACACACACACTCTTCATCCACATTCCTGGGTCAGAGATCAGTAGGCACAGATGTGTGTGTGTGTGTGTGTGCGCACGCGTGTGTGTGTCCGCACATGCATTTGTTATGTGGTTTGGAGGCTCAGATGTATACCCACCTCATGTCAGACCCTGCAGTCAAACTACAGCAGGGGCTAAAAGATCCCCCACACCGTCCGCTTAGAAAAAGCCCGCAGGAAACACATATACATACACACACACACACACACACACACACACACACACGCACGCATCCATACATACAATGGCTGGTCAGAAATCCTGCAGGAAACTGCACAGGGGAATTCCTGCCAGGCCAGGGCGGATTATTTTCCCCCTTACTTCCTGTTCCTCTCCCCGTCTTCCCTCCCTCTCCCCTCTGTTTCTTCACCCTCTCCTCTTCCTCCCGAGGCCATTGTGTTGAATTATACAACGTATTAATGCATTCTGTATCAAGTTAACAGGCAATATATTGTCCTTCCATCATAGGTACATGTATTTATATTTGAGCTGCAATGATTAGTAGATTGATCGATTAGAATATCAGTTAGCATCTGTTTTGATAATCCAATAATTGTCTTTTTTTTAAGCAAAAATACCAAATATCAGCTTCTCAAATATGACAATTTGATGCTTTTCTCTGTCAAATATGATAGTAAAGTGAATATCTTTGGGTATTAAACCATTTGGACTAAAAAGACATTTGAAGATGTCAACTTGGGCTGAGAGAAGTTATAATGGCCATTTTTCATTATTCCCTGACATTTCATAGACACAACAGTTAATTCAGAAATAATTGTCAGATTAATTGACAATGAAAATAATCATTAGTTGCAGCCCTGATTTTTGTCAAATTGATCAGTTGACACTGTTGGCTACATTTGAGGCTTTTTATTAGTTTCTCTGAATTTTAATGTCTTGTCTATTAAAGTTACAGCAAGGAAACATACAACAAGCTTATACACATTGTGCAAATCAAAAGGTGATCGTGATGATTTAATGTAGTCTGAAACAACAGAATTATTCAACTACATGATAATCTATGAATTAAATCATTCATCAATCAAAAATGTTGAAACATTCTCTGGTTTCGGCCTCTTGAATGTGAGTATTTGCTGCTTTTCTCTGTTTTCTAAGTTAAATGTTTTGTTTTATTTATCCACTATTTTCAACAATTTTATTGACAAAATTGGCAGATTAATTGATACTGAAAAATCCTTACATTAACTTCTGTTTTATTAAAACATTTTTAAGTTTTAGAGATCAAACGCAGTAATCAAGATGCCTGTGCGTTTCAAGCACTGGAAAAATGGCCAGGCGCATATTTGGGGGCCTGTGTAAAGGAATCGTGTTTCTCTTGTAATGGGCCTCATCATCTGTATTCGACATAGACGGAGAGGATCTCAGCCCACTGTTGTATCGCTCATTGTTCGGGGCTTTGTTGATAAATAGACGTGGACCTCATCCTCTGCCACCACTCATATTTACCTCACAGTCTCAAAGACCACTTGGACATGTCAAATGATCGTGCTGCTAATTTAGGTCAGCGGCACAGAAAGAAGAGAGAGGACACGCTAAAAGTCTTTGTCTCTGCCTGTATAATCAATTGACCTGATTGATAAGGGTGTGTCAGGGGTACATTGTGTGTGTGTTATGTTTCCCACGCCCAGTGCTTTGGGTCCTTCAGAGTGTGTGTGTGTGTGTGTGTGTGTGTGTGTGTGTGTTATCCGACCCTCTCAGCTCAGCCTCTGTCCATCAACACCTACCTCTGGAATGTTAATGAAAAACAACAAGGGAATCCCAAAGAATTTACCTCTCTGTCTGTCTCTCACTCCCCCTCTCTCCCACTCTCCAGTATCATTTTTATTTTTTTGTCGAGGTGCCGTCTAAGTTAGTTAATCGCTCGCTTTGTAAAATCCCCCTCTCTATCTTGTCTTTGTCTGGAGTTATCTGTTTTCTGTAGCCGTTAGCCGAGGTAGGCGCTGTCGTTAAAAGCAGTGTTGAAACAATTTGTTAATCAGTTGGTCAACAGGAAAATGCATCTTTAAGTCATTTATGAGCAAAATTGGAAAACAGTTGCTGGTTCCAGCTTCTGAAATGTGAGGATTTACAGCTTTTCTCTGTTTGTGCCTCTAAAATTAGACTGTTGATTTAGACAAAACAAGCAATTTGAAGACACCACTTCAACTTTTGGCCATTTTTCACTGTTTTCTTAAACTTTATAGTCTAAATAAGGACTTGTTTACTCAAAATAATAAAACATAGTGGCCCGCCGGAAGATCTGTCATCACAAACTGATGCTTTGCAGCTTAACATTGTTCAAAAGTTTCCAAAGATACTAATTACATCATCTAAATTTAGCAGACATTTGTATAAAGTAATGCACAAGACATCTACAATATTTCTATTTAATGGAAGGGTGGAGTCATTAAAAACATGAGGTCTTGGGTTTTAATGTTTACATAGTTTCAATGTAGGGCTGGAGCCAGCTGATAAACGGTGTGGAAAAATAATATTTTAACATTTATTAAGTCGACTTAAAGGTAAACAAAGGGAGAAACTGTATTTTAAGTCATCATTAGATAATGAAAATGGCTACTCCCTGCTCTAGTTTAAAGTTACACCCAATAATACACACGAGCAGAACTCAACATTCGTCCTCTAACCCCAGAGCGTTAGCATTTAGCGGAAGCCAGCTTGCAGACAGGTTACAGTGGAGCTGCTATCTCCTGATTTGGCTGGGGATGTCTGTTAACTGCCACTCATAGAGGAAGTCTGGCTAAACTGTCACCAGCCTCCACGCAATCATTTCTCAACGAGACCCCGAGGGAGGGGGAGGGGCGGTTTCTGGTGTTTCGGAGTTGTCATGACACTGAGCATCACAAGCATGTTGAGTCGCATGTTGTCTCTCAGGATCGCTGCATATTTTCACTGCCTATCTTGGAGCTCGCACGCAGGCGTGTGCGTGTGTGTAGGACTGCGTGCATGCAAGCGTCTGTGTAAAAGTCTGTGTGAGCGTACGTGCACCTGTCTGCCCCACACGCACGTGCGGAGAGGTGTCGGGGTGTGCGGCGTTCATGTGAGGTGTAAATGCGCCGGCACCCAGTCGCCACCTCAGGGGTGCGAGAGGAGGGTGGTGGCGGTGCGTGTGTGTTAGAGAGGGTGTAAATTGAGCTCTGATGGTCCAAGAAGGAGGATATGATTGGATGAAATGATGAGACCTTGTGCGCTTCGGCACGAGGCACTTAGACACACTGCTCTAAACTGCAGCGTGCTGAATTCCTGTTGCTTCCTGTCCCTTTTATTTTTATCTCTTCCATCACTCTCTTTGTGTTTGTAGATCTCCAAGCTTTCATCTCAGACTGAGCCTTTGAAATGCAATGTTCCCTCTTTCTCTCACTCAAAAACACACACACACACACACACACACTCCTCTTCTGTTCTTATAACCTAATTTATACCTTTGTTTCTTTTTATTTTTGTTATCTCTTTGGCTATAATCTTCCCCTGAACACTTGCACATATGATCCAATACGTTCACATGCACATTCATTTGTTTTTCTGCTGTTATGTTCACTGTTTTCTCAATGTTCCTGAAATGCAGAGGGTTATAACATACAGGTTGTAGGAGGTCTGTTTTCCTCTCTGTGTCTTTATTTCTCTCCTCCCTGCACTCATGTCTTGAGCAGCCTCACCCATCTGTTTCTCCTTTCTTGTCTTTTTTTTTTTTTTTTTTTTTTTTCTGTACTCTCCATACTCAGAAACACAAGGAGCGGGACAGGCACAAACCGAAACACAAGAAGACCTCCATGGACATGTCGCCCTCCCTCGTCCTTCCAAACATCATGGTCCCAGAGAAGGTGAGGGCACTCCTCCACTCAACACTCCTTTTTGTTTTTGGTAAATTGTGACGGAGCTGGTTAAATATTAAAGCAAGAGTGGCTAAATTTTATTTCTTCACCTTGTTTTACCTTTGTTGTTCTTTTTCTGCATCCCTACACATCCTGTCCTCCTGCTGACCTTTCTCCTATTTTCGGTCCTCCCTTTCTCAATGGGCTTGTTTTGATAATTTTCTTTCCTTGTTCCGGTCCCTCTCCTGCTTCCGATCCTCCCTTTCCTCTCAACCGTCAACTTTTTTTTTTTTTAAACATTCTTCCTCCCTTTTCACCTTCCTCCTCCAGGCCTACAACAGCAGCAGCTCAGGGGGAGGGGTCCCCTCTCTGCCTGCATCCTCGCAGAAACGATTGGACGACGGCAGCGCCCGCTTCACCAACGCCAACTTTCAGGAAGTGTCGTCCGCTCTCTCCGTCGGGAGCTCCAAGGATGGTTTGGCTGCGGATGCTGGGAAGGCGGCGTCTGAGGTGAAGAACAAGAAGAACAGCGGCGGAAGTCACGCGGTGGGAACGAGGGGCGGCCGCAAGTCTCTCACCTCCTCAGGGAAACCCCTCCCCTCTGCCGTGGTCACCATGGCAACCTCCTCCACATCTGCCTCTGCTTCCACAGGGCCTTTCCACCAAGGTGAATTGATGGCTGCAAATGGTCCTGTATGTTAATTTTCCCCACAACTGGGAATTAACCCTGCAGTTAGAAAAATGAAAACGCAATGACAAATCATCTGGTGTTACTGCTCTGCCCACCCACCAAAAAAAACTGCAAGTGCAGCACAACTGAAAATTACTGCAACGTTATTAAAATCCAAATAAGAGTGTATTCATGTGCTCTTATGTGTGTGTGCGCTGTGCGGCTGGATTTTGGCCAGACACCAGACATTTGTGTGTGGCCGTGATAACAGTGTTTCGTCTCGACCAGCCTCTGGCTCCTGTAATCTGGGGCCCTGTCTGGGAAAAGACCAGCGCACACAAACACAGACAGAAAGAACATGTGGGGAGGTCAGGACCTGAAAAGAGTCAGTGCTCACACTGAACTCCCGTGTTTTCTACTATCAGAACCTTGAAGCGCTCGTCAGGTGTGTGTGTGTGTGTGTGTTTGTGTGCGTCTGTGTATTCATTCATTTGTGCACTCTGTCACACGGGAGGACTGCATGGTGAGGGAGGCCTGACAGTACAGAAGATAGAGTGAGAGAACAGATTAAATGCTTATTTTGGTTATCTTGTTCCTGCTGCTCCCATGATGACGGAAAGGAGAGCAGCATGGAAACTTTTGCAGCTTTAATGTCTGTTTCTTCTGTATTGTTTCTCTCCTCCTCCTCTCTTTCTCTCTCTCTCTGTCTTCCTCTTTCATCCTCTCTCGTTTCGTCATCTCCTCTTTGCTTCCGTCTTTTCTTCTCATCTCTGTCTTCTCTTCTTTCCCAGGCCTGCTGTTGACAAGTGCCAGCAAGACGCCCTCTGCTCCTTCGTCCTCAGATTTTCTAAGTTTCTCCGACTCGTCGTTGCGTCCCGGGGGCGGGACTACCTTCTCCTCCCCGCCGTCTTTCAGCAGCCTGGTGAAGCCGAGCTCGGAGGGCGGAGCCTCAGAAGGAACTGCAACACTGTTTGGTTCTCTTGTGTCCACTACGGCAGGTGACAGACATTTATCATTTATAACTTTATTCATATATTTTGTTATGTGTTCAATCTTTTTTTTTTGTGACTGTCACATTTGTGATTATTGCAATATTTGTCATATATAATACTCAGACAAGAAGAGGTTTTGCACATAAAAGGCAGAGTGGTAAAATGTTAAAAGTAAGTCATATGGAGAACAGCACAACCTGTAAAAACAGTTGTATAGTCCTCTGTGGCTCTGAGGAATTACCCAAGTACCACTCAAGTAATTTTGGGCTGCGTTCAAGGACTACAAATTTCTAAAAGAACGTCTGCGTTACGAACTGCATTTGAGGAGTTTGAAAGATGTGGGCATTTATGGGGCAGTGAGGGTTTATAACAACATTTTAAAGTTGCATTATGGGAAGTGTAGTGTTTTCGGAGCTCAAGCCATTTTGAGGACCAAAAATCAGGAACTTCTCAATCAATCGCCTTTTTTTAGTCGAAGTCTTGTAGACATCCCACACTTAAAAGAAGAGTTTTCTCATGATTGTGCGAAAAGAATGTCAACAAGTTAGCAGTTGTGTATTTCTTTTATCGTAAGTAATTACCTGACATTTACAAGAGAGCCAAAATGATTAATCAACAAATTGAATAGTCGAGCGGCAGGAAATTAATAACATTTTAGTCCTTTTTAAGTAACTGTGCCAAAAAGTTTCTGGTTCTACTTTCTGAAATGTGATTATTTCTGTTTTCTTGGTCCTCTGTGTTAGTAAACTGAATATCTTTGGGTTTAATAGTATCGTCACTCTGACAAAAGGAACAATTGAAATATGTGAATTTATGGTTGGTAAATTGGGATTATGCAGATAATGAAAGTAACTGTTGCAGAAGCCCTAATTTTTCTAAAGAACTTACATGTCGCAAGCTGCTCCTTTACTTGCTTCTATGATGGCTTTAAGGCCGACAAAACACCAAAAAAACCACAGACTTTATGCTTAAATATATTTTGTTCTGCTTTCTTGTTATTGCAGTGGGCGGGAAGCTGTATGAGAATTCCCACAGTCTCACAGCCAGCGAGACGACAAGCCTCGGTGTGTCCGCTGGCTACAAACGGCCCCAGCCCTCCAGCTCAGGACCGGGGATCGGAGCAGCAGCCGCAGGAGGAGGGGAAGATGGGGTAAAGAAGAAAAAGAAGGGCAACTGGCGAAACAGATTCGGACCTTGCTTCACCACGGATGTGAAACCTTCAGAGCCAGCGCCCTCCCTGACTCTCCCCACGTCCTCCACGGCCAACACCTCCTCCTCCTCCACCGCCTCCCCTTCCTCCTCTTCATCCTCGACGCTCTCAGGCCGGCCGGGCTTAGTCTCCAGCAGTGGATTAGGAGTGGGAGTAGGAGGAGAGAGGGGGCTGGGGGTCATGGGTGTCGGCGGCGGGATTCAGAAGTCCCCGTCACTCCTCAGGAATGGGAGTCTGCAAAGCAACAGCGGCTCCACAACCACTGGGCCAGGTGAGGAGAACACAGAAACTAAACATACACAAAACACAGCCATGTTTCTGTAGCTAATCAGAAGTCAGATCGGCCGTCGTGTTTTCTGGAAAGAGCACATTAAATAAAATAATTCTATAGGAGTTCAGGTCCCCCAGTGAGTCCGTCTGTCAGTGTCAGCTGCATTTAGGAAATTATCTTCAGTCACCAGTTAAATACTGGTACAATTTTACTGCAGCCAGAAAGTAGGAAATGGTTGTCGGCAGGTAGAGTGACAAATGGGCTGATTTAGTTCAAGATTTATCTGCCATTTATGTCGTGTGAGACAAAGAGTGTGCTCACCTTTCTATTAAAACAATCAAAAGGGAAACGTGTGTTGTCATCGCTACATTGTCTTCACGTCCAACTCCCTTTGTCGCTCAATGCTGAAGAATTAAACAGAAATGTCTGTATTGCCACTGAACAAAAAGATATTAACATTACCAATCACAAATGGCAAGGATTTTACACACCTTTGTAATTGGCTCCTTGTGTGTGTGTGTGTGTGTGCGCGTGTGTGTGTGTGCGTGTGTGTGCGCGTGTGCGTGCGTGCGTGCACATGTCAGAGTGCGGATCTGTGTGTTATTTGCTCACACACGTGGAAGTGGTCTGTATGTTTTTTTTGTTTTTTTTTTTTTCATCGTGTTCAGTTGCTTGGCAACTGTCTTTATGCTTTGGAGTTCCCTTCTGCTGATGGAAATGGCTCCGTACAACCCACACATCCCACATCTCCCCTTTCTTCCAGAATTACCACCCTTTTGTTTCTCCCTGTTGCCTCTCAGCCGCTCTCTCTTACCTGCATTCTGCTCATTCCTCAGATCCTCTCCTCACCTGTTGATGCTTTATGCGGCTGACGTTTAAGCGTGTTTGCATAGGCTCAAACGCAGGCATGTGTGTAAGCATTATGTTTGCATGGTTCTCAAAACCAAATGCAAATGATAAAAACGTTAAAGATACTCTGATCAGGCCAATATCCATCAGTGTTCATTAGGATCAGCTGATCAGATACTGATCACAGTTTTGGTCCTTTTTAAATGTTTTTACATGAAGCTCATAAAGGATCCTTGTGTCTCTTTGTCTTTTGCTTAGGCTGTTATTGATTTTTGATGACTCCCATTTCTAAAATATTAATATATTTTTAACACTAATAATTTCAGAGTTATTCATAACGTCCTGTTGAATTATGTTTTAATTGGGACACTTTGTCTAGAACCTTCAGCATTTGTAGTGAATACGTGAAAGTACCATTCAACATCATATTGACCGGATGATCCCTAGAAAACATTCATCAGTAGTAACCGAGTGTTTTTTGTCTTCGGCATAATGTAGAAAAAATGACGTGGTTGCTAAGAAAGGGTGTAAGTGCTAGAGTTGAAACGATTAGTCCATTTATCGATTATTCGTCTGACAGAAAATAACCTTCAGCTGTTTTGATAATGAACTAATTGTTTAAATAATGTGCTTCTCAGTTGTGAGGATTTGCTGCTTTTCTTTGTCTTATGTGATTGACAGCTGAATATCTTTTAGGCTTTTGAGTGTCGGTTGGACAAAACAAGACGTTTGATGACGTCACCTTAGACTACCTAAATTGTAAATTTTTCCAATTTTTAATGGATTAAACAATTAATAGAGAAAATAAATGACAGATTATTGATCTCTGAAAATAATTCTTAGTTGCAGCCCTAAACACTACTATTGTATTGTATTTTTTTGTCTTGTGCATATTGTGAGTTGTGAGTAGTAATAATCATTGTTATGGGTAATGTAGTCTTTGCTCACGTGATTGATGAGGATTTTGTAGTTTTTTTTAGTGGTATTACAGCTTTATCTCAGCCACCTCATATATTTACCATCAGCCTTTTTAAATGGGGTTAATTGAGCAATATTATCTACTAATATCTATTATTACATTACAAATTGATAATATATATTTATCAGCAAGAGGAATCATATTACATCATATTAAACATGAAATACAACAATTAGACATTTGGCTGTCTTTCACCTTGAAATTGTCAAATTCATTGCCAGGTGTTCTACTACTACAAGCTATGTAGTAGTTATGTTTATGTTTTTCCTTAAATATTGATATTTAGTTAAGCTTTCAAAGTTGTGTCAATAAATACTTTATAAGTCAGAAGCTTCGAGTGAGTTGGAGTAAGCGAGTCAGACCTGAGGACTGATTGTTTGCCTTCTGAATATAATTTTTTGCAGCACTGGTGGTTGAGGATAATTTTGTTTGTGATTCCACGTCCATTTCAGTTTTTGGTGCTCGCGCTTTACCCTACAGCAGTGACGGCATTTCTGACCACAGCTGGTGAAAGAAGATAGGGGAAAAAATGTATGGCTGTGCATTATACGTGTGTGAGAATCATGTGTTCTTCTTCCTACTGTAAATATTTAGCTGAGGGTTAATGCAGGGCAGTAATGGGGAGGATCTTGCCGTTTATCCACCACCACCACCACCCCCTCCTCCCCTCTCCCTCCCCCCCCTCCCACCCTGTCTCCTGACTCCACCGTGCTGATGGATAGATAGTTAGCTTGATAGATATGTGTTGGTGGGTGGGGAGAGGCAGGGGGTTAGATTTTGGCTAGGTTAATGTTTGACGGCAGGGGGGTCACTGATGGGACGGACGAGCTAGTAGAGCGCAGTGGGTTTGCTGTGTGGGGGAGGAAAGATGTTGGGTGAACATGAATTAATTCAGGAGGAGTGTGTGTGTGTGTGTGTGTGTGTGTGTGTGTGTGTGTGTGTGTGTGTGTGTTAAAGTGTGAGAAAATAGGGAAAAAATGTTCATTATTGTATATTTATGTGCTTATTTTTCATTTTTAGATTTATTGAGCTGTATGTTTTTTTTCCTCTTTTGCTTTCATAATTATTAGCAGTCTGGCTTCACTTCCTCAAAAAACGTGGGAAGAGGGGAAGTTATAAAAATCAGGGAAATGTTCAGTGAGCAGGAATTTATTCATATACTAAATTAAGTCTTACTTGTAAAATATAAAATCTGTGTTGTCAAGTTCCTCCTTTCTTGCTTATTAGTTTGTAGATAAAACACATTTTCTTGTGCCAGTAAAATACATTTCTGCATTCTGAATTTGGGAAATTCATGAATAGAAATATTTTGAGACCCTTTGAAATTTTACTTAACAATTTCAAATTTATTTATTTATTTTTTTTTTTTAAATCAGACCTTTTTTTTCTGTCCATTGTGGATGTTTTTTTTTCCTCTTAAGTGATTGCAGTGTGTGTGTATTTAACAAGTGTGCAGACTGTGGCTGATGGCGCTTAAAATACTTTTGGTGAATCTAAACAGTGAAGAAAAGCAATTCATGCAATTGAAGCTAAAGAAAAACAAGACACATAAACACATTATGCAGAAAACCTAACAAACAAAACACATCTGAGAATCGGAAGCAAACAGTTTGGTGACGTCTCTTTCCTGCACGTTAGAATTATGTGTTTTCTCTGTACAATAAACTATCGACTGCTGATACAGTGTACAGTAAAAATAAAGTGTTTTTAGTAGAATTTAGCTCTGTCGCCTCTCAGTTTGAAACCTGAATGTGTTTGGTTTCAGGTCACTCTGCTCATAACTGCTGTCACTTTTGAATTTAGTTGCTGGTGTAAACTGTTACTGCCTCTTCAACTGACTTGGCTTTATCAGTCTGTTGCAAACCCACATACATTTTGTGATGTCCGTATACAGACAAGCGCGCGCACGCACACACACACACACACACACACACTTAGATTCAGTGTCCTGGATGTAGCTCTGCTCCCTCTACACATTGCCGTGATGTTTAAATACATTTCTGTTTATCTTTGGTGGTAGAAAATTCTCAGAATAACAAATGTCTCCCTGTTGCCATGTGGTATTCAGTGTTTGTCTCTACATTCCATGTTTAAACCATGATTAAATGACTGTCTGCAGTTTTTTTAAAAAACAAGCTATAGGGCCCCTGAATTTATCATTTCAAAGATATTTATAAGGACATTTACTTTAAAAGTGAGATTCAAAATGTAGATTCAGCTGTTAAATAGCAAAATATGATGCCATTGACTTTGTTTTAGATTGGACTTAACCCTCCATAAACAGACAACATAGATTTCCTATTGAGATAATACCAGCTTGAACTAATCAAGGTGGATATTTTTGCAGCTTACAGACGTACCGAGCAGGAAAGGAAAAGGAACAGGGAGGTTGGCCGACGGAGGCAGTTGTGCTTCAGGGGCTAAACGTTATTGATCACACAGATAGGTTGTAAGTTTTTACAAGCCCAAGCTTGTGTTAGAGCTGTGTGTGTGTGAAGATGTGAGTTTATTCTTTGTCTTCTATGTTCTTAGAGCAAGTTTTAATTCCCATCAAGAGCTGCAATGGGATTATAATCAGTTTGTTTAAATAATACATTCTTGATACATTTTGAAATTGTTCTTGACAGAGTTTGCAGTAATTTAATGAGAAAAATACATCATATATAACAACTCTCCTGGATCCAAGAAAAACAGCCTTGTTGTTAATAAGACTAATACACATTTTTTTAGTTTAATTTGTTTAGAAAGTTTTATTAATGCAAGGGAAAGAGATTTTTTTACAGCTCATGCTGGAGCTTTTCAGTTAAAACCTGAAAATCACCAAATTTGGAGCTGAAAGGTTTTCACCTTTTAAAAAAATGACAATATTTAAAATAAATGAGTGGTAAATATAATGCAGTTAGACTTTGCTGTGAGAAAGTATAACCAGGTAATACATTGTTTATTGAATGCATTTTAACTTTGATTTTCAGCTTGCATAAAGAAATCTGAAAACTTGTTTACTTTTGAAAAAGTCAGAAAAAACTAATGTAAACATAAGATTTCATTTTTTCAAAAATGATTTATTAAACCTTGACTTACAGAGCATTAAAATAGTAAGGCACACTATGATTTCTAACTGACATTTAGTTCAGAGATGTGTTAATTAACTTCTTTATTTTTATATGATAAAGCTAATATATAATGTGTGTTTTTCCTGTTGCTAGCAGCGTTTGGCACCATCCCTTTGTGTTTAAACCATTTCAACAGTGACGCGAGCGAAACTGATAAACTGTTGGTTTGGCCTCTAATCCAGCTGCTAAAAGTCTTGCAGGAGCTCATGCCCTCCGAGCGACGGCAGCCCTGCTTTGGGTATCAATTTTTCTGGTGCATATTACAAAGCGTTATAAATAGTAGGTAGGCCCATGGAGTGTTCCTATCTCTCTCTCTCTTTCTCCCTCGCTCCCCCTCTCCCTCCCTCCACCCCCTCCCCTCCTGGCACAAAGATCTCTTGTTCCCCCAGTGAATGTGTGCTGCCCTGAGCCATTCAGGCTTTTGTGGGGCTGAGGGGCCCTCTCCCCCCCCCCCACACCACCCCCACCCCCCACCCCCTCCTCTGCTGGGGTCAAAGGGGGGCAGGGGCAGGGCTTATCCCTGGTTAGTGGGCGAGCACGGGGGTGTGTGAAGGGAGGGAGGGGGAGAGATGGAGAGAGAGGGCAAAGAGATAAGAGAACGGAGTATGGGTGTGTGAAAATGGAGCAATATGTATGTGTTGGTGGTTTAAAAAAAATAGCTTATATTGTGTAAAATAATCTTCATCATTTTTAATATGACGAAGAAATTTGTGATTTGTGGCATCAGATTTTTGCCACTTTGGGTCACTAGTTCAGTGTGTGTGTGTGTGTGTGTGTGTTTCTGCACGTTTATCATAATGGAGTTTTTATGATCATAAAGAAATCAAATAACATGACTGCTTACAGGCAGGCCAACGTACTCAACCATGCATCACATTTGTTGATTTATATTAATCATGCACTAAATTGTTAAAGTCAACAGATCTGCTGCATGAGTAAAACCTCATTTTAGACGATCCTTCATCTTTGTACAGAAGTCATGTTCTAATGTAGCAAATAAGCTGTTTTTGATTTCTCAAATTATAACATTTTTGTTATTTATGAAAAGACCTAAGAACCTGTATCACTGTGGCTGCGTACATTTTAAATGACAGGTTGTCATCGTCCAATTAAAATGTGTTAAATTAAATTTTTATATGACAAGGTTTTTGAAGGGCAACAAATGCTTTCTTAGATTTTTACAAAAAAAAAAAAAGCATGAAGAGGTTTTTCAAGAATCCCAAGATAATAAGACACATTTCAGTGTCTACAACTTTAGAGTGTGTAGATAAAATATTGAGCAGCTTGAAATTTTGATGACCTCTATATTTCACTACAGCATCAACTGTTGATCCATATTCCTGTGAAATCACCGTTTCATGATATTTATTTAATTGTAATGTGAGGACGATCGACGATTAACGTCTTTTAACTCCGACTGTCCACAGGTGTTTTCTCTGGTGCCGATGGGTCATCGTCGGGGACGGGGGCTGTCGCCGTGGGTGGAGTCAGCTCTGAGTTGTCACAGCAACAGCAGCCCACACCTTCCCTAGCCCCTCCCTCTCCATTCACTGCCACCGCACCGCTAACCAGCACAGCCTCCACACACGTGAGTCCAAACGTACAACCTGTGCTTAAAAACTCTTAAATTAACATACATGCTGTTTGTGAGACTTGGAGTCTTTCTTTCTCTCACGCACACACACATACACACACACACTCTTCCATCCAGCACCCTCGTACATCCGTCAATTCACCCACATCTCTGGCATTTTTTTGAGCTGAAGTGCAGATAAACTGTGGGAACACAAATAAAGCACAGCACACTAATTAAACATCTTCCGCACCAAATCTCTCATCACTATTATTAATCCACTGCACGCTAATTATGTGGGAAACGTGTGTGTCCTGACCTTGTGTGAATTGTGTTTTCTCAGCGAGTTATTGTATAGCTGATGGCACGGTGCACCTGTAGCGAGTCTTTCAGGTTTATTCAGAGCACAAAAAAAGTCTTTTTTATCTTTTGACTCAGAACATTTCATTGAAGCATCTGATTTTCCAGCCTGATTCAATAACCAGTGACCTTAATGAACACAGTCTGTATTATTATAATATTAAGTGATGCATTTTTCATACGACAAATGTACCGGAATGTGCGGTGATGTGATCAGAACGGTAACGCGCTGGAAAAAGAGTAGAAAAGAGTCGAAATTCAATGTCCAAAAATAATGACATTCTGGTTAAAAAAACCACCAAGGCTACAAATAATTTTAATACACACTCACGGTTACAACGCTCATCCTGTCCCACAATGTGGAAAACGGGGAAAGGGAAATAAATTTACTATACATCAACTCAGAAAGTGGGTCCAGAATCCAGGCTGCATACTTGGAAGTTTGGAAATGTTTACAGACAGAAAATAATGTTTTATATCATTTTTTTAAAACTGATTCTCATGTAAATCTTGGATGTAGAAGCAACAGTTTATCACCTTTATTTAGATCAAAATGAATTATGTTTAATTTCAGGCTTAAAAATGAAAATTTAGTGCTTTTCTTAAAAGCGTAATAGTTTTTTGGCTTTAATATGCTTATATTCAGAAATGAGGACGTTGACTTTAACTTGATCAGCACAACCCCCTCCAGTAATCACCGGCGATGTCTCCTAAAAAGAAAAAAAAAAGAAAACTCATCTTCAATCGCTGACCCCAGTGTCCGTTCTTTCAAAAACTCCTCCCCAAAGACCACGCTCTGTCTCTGTCCACCCAACGCCATTTTTCTCCCGTGTCCACTTCACCACCTCCCTCTCTCTCTCTCTCTCTCTCTCTCTCTCTCTCTCTCTCTCTCTCTCTCTCTCTCTCTCTCTCTCTGTCTTTCACATATACACACTTTCTCTCACCCTCGACCTTCCTTCTCTCTGTCCCCATCCATTTCTCTTTCTCCCTCCGTTGTCCTGTGATGTAATGACATCTGACAAGCACCACAGTAGGGATGGAGGGATAGATGGAGGGTAGGAGGGGGTCGGGGCAAGTGTGTGTGTGTGTGTGTGCATGCGTGTGTGTGGGGTTGCACTCATGCCTTGAATTCACTGGCCTGGCCTTCATCTCGGCCAGTTCCTCTCTGTTCAGCACATATTATACAGGACAGGAGGCCTCGGGAAGCATAGGATATCACGCCTGTTTGCAGCATGTATAGAGCAGTTTGGAACAGAAAGAGTGCAGCAGAAAGCAAGACTTAAATAGAGTTTGTTTTTTTTTTTTCCTTCATCTTGTCACTCCAGATTGTTAAAAACGTGTGTGTTAGTTTGTAAAGTGTGATGTACGCCTCTGGGAAACACACACACACACACGCATATTCCGAATGGAGTCTGCAGAAATTACGCAACTATAGGAGGATGCCAACAACAGTCTTCCCTCAGTGTGTGTGTGTGTGTGTGTGTGTGTGTGTGTGTGTGTGTGTGTGTGTGTGTGTGTGTGTGAGAGTGACAGAGACCATTTGCTATTTCAGTCCGCTAGCAGACTCTCGGCCTACTGTTATTGGCTATCAGCCCAGGACAGAGAAAGGGAGTGCGAGAGAGACTTTGAATGAAAAATGAATGTAAATGAAAAATGAATGTTGATGGGAAAGGGGGCAGGATTATGGCACCGAGGGGAAAGAGGAGGAGGAGGAGGAGGAGGAGGAGGAGGAGTGTAGGGGTGGGGGGGGGGGGTGGTCTAGAAAGAATCTGAAGTCATTTCAGTGAGGGGAAAAAATGGACAGAGGGTACAGGTTCCTTCTTTGAATTTAACATTTAACAGGGATGGGATTTTCCAGGATGTTTTCCAGATTTATGTTATTTTAGACTTCCATGAATTTGTAATAGGAGATTACGGATTTTTTTTTTTTTTTTTTTTTTCCCCGGAGCGCACCCTAAATTTGAGCAAAATGGATAGGAATGACTCCACAAGCAATAGATGGGACAGATAGGCAGGCTAAGCTCCACAAATGCAGGATTTATATTTACCCACTGAAGCTTTGTTTCTTGAATATTCAATATTAATACATATATTCTGTTTTTCTGCTCATCCTCCTGATCACAACTCTGCTCAGTCAAACACATGAAGTGTAAGAAACCAGGCTGTTGAACTTTTAAATGCATCTAAACCCATCAGTTAATTAGAGATTGCGGTTCGACACCAAGTAGATACTTTCTGTTTATAACTTTTAAAATAAATATCTCTTGAGTCATTTCAGCCCGGCCACATATTCCAAAACTCCTGAAACTTCCAAACAAATAGTGAAAGAGCTACTTCCAACGACTTCAATCAATTTCTGCGGCGTCACATGCTTTGGCTGTAGCCTTTTCTTTTAGTCTGAAGCGACCAAAACAGTCAGCCATTTTGTTGCTTTAGTTAGACCTGATTCCCTTCCTGACGCTCTCCTCCCTCTCACCCTGCCCCACCCTTCACTCCACGGTCCTTATTTGGGAAATGCCTTAATTGGATTAAACTCTATGCATCAGAAACACTTTGTCAGCATGTCAGCGTACTGTTGGGGTGCCGAGGCACTTTGGGCCCCATGTGTATGTGTGTGTGTAAAAGAATAATGAGCTGTGGCTTCATAATATACTATTATTGGGGGGGGTTCTTTCTTGTTTGTTTGGTTTCTTTTTGTAAATGAGAATGATAGTTTAGTGCTGTAAAATTCACATTCAGGTATTTTTGTTATTAGCATGAAATTATATGTAGATGTTTTGTGACTTAAAGCCCAAACCTGAGTTGATCAGAGTGATTGTCAGCTTTGGATCCAGACTCATTATATATGTAACTATAGATGATGTTACCATAGAGACCAAAGTTACTCACAGCTGATACTTTTCAAGGAGTAAATATCTTGGAGGAGTTTTTTTTTGTTTGTTTTGTTTTTTTAATTTAAATTAATTTAAAAAAGACATTAATCAACAATTGTAATAAATGTTAATAATGACCTGATGACATAATTGACATCAGGTTAAACACAAAAACCTAATTTCTACCCAATTCTTGGTTCTGAAATGTGAGACTTTAAAAAAACTGTTTAATTCAAAAATTTTATATATATGTGTGTGTGTGTGTGTATGTGTGTGTGTGTGTGTGTGTGTGTGTGTATATATATATGTGCGTGTGTGTGTGTTATGGTATCTTTCACTATTCACTGTCTTTCACTATTTTGTGACATTTTATAGACTGAACAATTAACTCATTTCAAAAAATCATCAGATAAATCAACAATGAAAACACTGAATCATAAAATTATCCTACAATAATTTATAGCCCTAAAATTATGTTTGATTAAATAAAAGGTTTTTTGTGGGTTTTTATTTTTATTTTTTTTTAATACACCTCTGTTTTATAGAAGCAGTTGGTCATGTGAGGCAGCACATTATGTTGATTTTAAAGGAGCTAAAAACTTATTTTTTGAACACAGTGCTAAGTGAATATAATTAATTGTAAGCTCAGTGTGAAGCAAAGCTTCTTGTGACTCATTCCTGCGTGTATCTGTGCCTCTTGTCTCCAGGTGAGCGGTCTGCCAGGGTCCGTCTTCAACCTGGCTCCCTCCCACATGTTTGGCAACAGGCTGAACCCCAACTCAGCCATGGCGGCACTCATTGCCCAGTCAGAGGCCTCACCAGCAGGTACGGGAACGTGTGTGTGTGTGTGTGTGTGTGTGTGCACGCGCATGTGACAAAAGTATGTGTGTGTGTGTGTGTGAGAGAGAGAGAGAGAGAGAGAGAAAGAGAGGGAGATAATGGATAGGTCACGCCCCCATGGTCCCATAGAGAGGTCAAAGGTCAGCCCTCGTGATATTTTCAAGCTCCTCCCACTCAGCTCCAGTTACACGCCTTGATCGGTCACCCTCTCTCTCTCTCTCTCTCTCTCACACACACACAATCAAATGAACGCACACATTGTATATACAGTTCACACACTTCAAATGTCCATGTAAAACATACAGCTGTCTTCTTGAGGTAGCGATGTGAAAGAGGAGCAGAAGAAAGTTAGAGGAAGAGGTGGTTTGTTGTCTGTCCGGTGCAGAGGAGCCGATGAGGGAGAAAGAGGTGGCGTTAGTAATCAGAGTAGCCACTTCCTGATCCAAGACATCTGGTTGAACGTGGAAGAGGAGAGGCAAGAGAAAAGAAGGGAGAGAGCAGGAGAGAGTTAAGAGCGCGGAGGAGGAAGGTAGGTAGTTCCTGCTGCCGGTCAGCAGTCATCAGAGCCAGATCCACTCTGACCCGCAGGTCAACTCACTAATCAGCTTGAATGACAGGGAGCCACAGAGCTGTGTGTGTGTGTGTGTGTGTGTGTGTGTGTGGTTGTGTGGTTGTGTGTCTGTGTGAGATTTGGACGGTTCTGCGTTAGAAGATAAAAATCCATTTTTGTGTCATTCTTGGAAGAAAAAACTTTGTGGCTTTGGAAACAAATTGTCACACTGTGGTTACTACTTTTTCACTTTATTAAGGAAATATTAGATTTAATCACTAGATAGATTTTTTTATTGTACTGTGAACATCAGTGCTGAAATTAACATATTCATTGAATATTTGATATTTGATTTTTTTTTTATAATCAGTGTCATTCATCAGGCATTTATTAGGCCCAAATGCCACACATTTGATAACTCCAGCATTTCAAACCTGAGGAGTTTCTGCTTTTCTGTGTTTCATATCACTTTAAGCTGAATATAATTAGGTTTTTTTTTCAAAAATGACAGTTTCATCAATAATATGGCTGCAACTACTGATTATTTTCATTATAGGTTAATCTGCCAGATATTTTCTTGATTGTTAATTGATTGTTTTTTCTGTGTCAGAAAATAGTGAAAATTTCTCACAGCCTAGAACAACATTTCCAAACATCCAGCCAGCAGTCTTAAACCCAAACATATTCAGTTCACAAAATTATATAAAACAAGGAAAGGCAGCAAATTCTCACATTTGAGAAGCTGGAACCAGAGAATGTTTGACATGTTTGCTTACAGAGCGACTGAAACGATTAATGGATTATTAAAATAGCTGCAGATATATATTCTCTCACCAATACTGAAAATAATCATTATAGAACCCTAATAAACATGGATATATCCTCGCCATTGTGTTATTAACAGCATGTGTACAGCAACTCAAGCGTGAAGTTGGTTTTTTTTGTGTTTTTTTTGCTAGTAAGGGTCATGTGAGCACAAACGTGCAAGGTGTACGTGTGTTTGTATGCATGTAGCCTGTTTACTTTGGCAGCCGCCTCTCTTTGCTTTTGAGTGTCTGGAGGGAGGTGCCAGGACGGAAAGGGTTACGAAGGGAAAGGGACTTGAAAAAGAAGGCGAGCGAGGGACTAGAGTGGTGACCTGGTGGGGGTAAAAGCTGGGATTGACTGTCTTAAGTAGAGGGGAGTTTGTGTGAGTGTGTAAATGCAAAAGTGTGCGTTTGCGTGTGTGTGCATGTGTGATTCATTACTCTCACTGAGGAAAATGAAAAGAAGCGTCTGGCCAGGGGCCCAGAGGGAGGAGGAGGTAGAGAGAGAGACTCTGACACAAGGTAGAGAGAGAGAGAGAGAGACGCACAAGCAGTTTCAATGAAGGCTTGTGTGTGAAAGAGATACAAAGGAAGAGAGACAGAGTTTGTGCAAGTATTACAGTACGTCCACACTACGCTGTCTCAAACTTGAAAATGCATGTTTTTCTTTTGTCACAGCCTTCTATCTACACTCAAAGTTATTTTCGCCTTAAAAACCGAGCCGCTGAGTGGATAAATCTGAAAACGATGGCTGTGTTTTTTAGTGTGGACATGGACTACAGAGCTTTTTTTTTTTTGAATATCATCACATAAGTCTGGTTTGGAGGTTGTGTGGCAGTAAAGTTAAGAACTTCCCGTCACCTGTACCAGCTGTTATCAGTTGTTTTGAATCTCAGTGTAGCCGATCACACAACGCAGGTGTTGTCATTAAGCTGATTTGCATAGCATCTCATCACTGTTCGCCTGATTAACAGGTAATTCATACGAGCCACGACTTCAAATGTTCTGTTTTTCCTGACAGCAGAAACAAAAAAAAAAAAAGTCAGTAAACGAGAACAACTAGGCTGTCACACATAGCAGGAGGTTTAACCAGTGTGGACGTGCTGTTTGTCCCACTTCTTACCAGATGTTTGCTGCGATGTGCAATTTTGTAGAAGAAGAGATTTTTACGGTTTTTAGCGCGGACAGATTTTTATGAAAATTACCTGATGCTGATCCACATCGTTGTCACATATAAACAGTGTTTTCAAATTCATCCTGCTTAGTGTGGACACACTCTTAAAGTGTCCAATCGATTTCTCTGTGTGTGTGTGTGTGTGTGTGTGTGTGTGTGTGTGTGTGTGTGTGTGTAGATCAGGAGGCGGGAGACGGCAGCAGCAGCAGCAGCGTCGGAGCTCAGGGCTTCTCCATAAGAGCTTCTCCCAAGACCACCCCGCGGTGAGTACACACACACACACACACACACACACACACAGATGCCCCCCACGCCCCCCCTCTTCCCTCCGTTCCCCATTTACATTCCTCACTGACCCCCCCTCCCCTCTTCACCCATCCCCCTCTCTCTCTGCTTTTCCCTCCGCTGGCCCCTCGTCTCCTCTCTCTTCCTCTCACTCCTCACACACACACACTCTCCCTTTCGCTCCTACCCCTACAGGCAATTCTCGCTCTCTCAGCCAACGATAACTTGTGTTTTTGAAGGTGGTAACCATCCTTCAACTGCAGTTGGATTTTTTTTTTTTTTTTTTTTTTTTTTTTCCTTGTTTTAATCACACATGGATGGTCAGCCTGATGATTTTCTGCATCATCTCCATTTGGGAATGTTTGCACGGATCTCTCGAGATGGGAATATTGATGACACAAATGCATTTTTGTTTGTTTCTACTACTTTGTGGGATGGATAATTTCACTTGATGAGGTTGGTTACATTTTCATCAATTTTTTTGCATTTATTTTTAAAGACTGCACCTGTATTTTTCATGTTTTTTTTGTATTTCATACATAACATATTTTACGTTAGAATGGCTGATTTAATTTCAGTATTTTAATAGAAAAACACAGTGACACAGAACATGTTAGATTTTCATGGTATTTTAAAAACCTGCAGGATTTCCACTGAAACATTTTAACACACTTTCATGCGCGTTTTAATGACATATATGTTTTTGAATCAGAGTTCACATTTTCTGGACGATACTGTGACATTGACGTTTAAAAGGAGAGTGCATTTACATTTGTGCTTACAAAAGTGGGAAACTGTTGCCATCACCACTTTTTTAAAACTTTTTCCCAACATCATGCACCCATCTCTCTGTCCTTTCTACCATCTCCTCCTATCTCTCATTTCCCCTCTTTCACACTCTACAGATTGTCTCAGCACACACACACCAAGATTTATCGCATCAAGACAGTCCACTTCCCTCTTTCCATCTCTCTCTCTCTCACTTGCATGTCCTTCTTTCTCTCTCTCTCTCACTCACACACACAGACAGAAAGCCTGGCCCCTTTTCATTAGAGGCCACTGTAACAACAAATTGATGTAGTTTTATAGCCAGCAGTGTCTATGTTTGTCTGACGTTTATGTTGGGTCATTAATCTCCCTATTGACCTCTCTATCTCTCCTTTTCTATCCATGCTCTCTCTCTCTCTCACTCTCTCTCCCTCTCTCTCTCTCTCTCTCTCTCTCTCTCTCTCTCCCTCTATTCAGCTCTCCCATTGGTGGCCTGCAGATCCGCTATGACTCCTCGGGGTCGTTGCCGGGGCCAGGGCTGGGGTTGCTAGGGGCGGGGGGAGGCGGCGGGGAGACGCTGCCCCCGGTGGCCACCAGCATAGAGCAGCTCCTGGAGAGGCAGTGGAACGAGGGGCAGAGCTTCCTGCTGCAGCAGGGAGCACAGGGAGACGGTGAGAGGACACACACAATATAAACACACCCAAAGATGCCACGCAAATGCACGCACACACACTCAGGGATGGACGTCATGAAGTTTTTCAATTCTAAAGATGATTTGATACCTGACTTTCGCTTCTGATGCTTTAAGTATCAAAGTTCAGCGAAAAATTTTATTTTGTAGAGTTAAGCTCCTATTTTTCAGTCGCTTTCTCACATTATCTCTTATTATCTGCTTATCTGAACATCCCTTCAGAGATAAACATAGTGAAAATGAAAAAGGGATGGCGGACTAGCTGTTACAAAGCTTGTCCTTCACCTGGACAACTCAGTTTTAAGTTCCTGTGTCTGAAAATCCTCATCCTCACTGAGTTCCACCAGGCCAGTATTCTGTAGCTGATCTTGACCTTTGACCTCCCCGTGGAGTATTTCTGTGTCATCAGTCACTGGGTATTTGAGCAGAGCAGCGTGGAGGCTGAGCAGAGTTGCATGGTTTTGCCTAAAGCAAGCAGTGGCCTTTAAGAAAGTCGGAGCATCTGTGTTCTCTCTTGCTTCAAGATCACTCCATCTCTTCAGTATAACACATTGCAGATTACATCTATAATGTAGGTAAAGCTACTTTAAGTTGGAAACGCCTGTGTTGATCTCGCACTGTGACAGATGATCATTTTATTTTTATTGGTGCCAATTTGAAGGAATTTTCTGCCAAACCAGGGAGTGAAAAATTAAAAACTCAGACCAAAGCAATTACTGAATGTTCAGAGCAGAAATTGCTGCGACTACATTACACTCATATACTCTGATCAGTCAATCAAATCTGTCTGTTTTCTCTCTCTCTCTCTCTCTCTGTCAGTGGTGGGCATGTTGAAGTCTCTCCACCAGCTGCAGGAGGAGAACAGGAGGCTGGAAGAGCAGATTAAAACTCTGACCATGAAGAAAGAGAGACTGCAACTTCTCAGCGCTCAGCTATCAGTGCCTTTCACCCCCACCACGGCCTCCTCAGGTACACAAACACACATTCTAATGACTCAGGATAAATGAATTATAGTGAATTTGAGTCATTTGCTGTTGAAGCTGGCAATATCTTTATTTAAATGTCAGGATTTGCTGCTATTCTGCGTTTTATTACCATTTAAAACTGAATATCCTATAAAACAAGACATTTAATTATTTCATTCTGGCCTTTTTGAACTTGTAACATATATTTATTACTAATTTTTAATGTAACGTAATGCATACATACATAGACACAGAGAGAATCTAAACCTGTCTTTAATTTGTGTTGTAGATGTGAAGGGAGGCCAGTTGGGAGCCACTGATTCATCTTTACCTGTTGCAGCTCAGGTAAGACACAGACAAGATGGTACACTCATTAATTGTTATTATAATAACTATATAATTAAAGTTATTTATATCAGCTAATCAATTTTACAACTTAAATACACGTAAAAATTTACATAGTTTACATTAAATGTACATTTAAAGGAAATAATGGTCATTAAACATTTTCCTGCGTCTCTCTCTCAGGACAGCGCGTCATGTGGCGGCCACAGCAGCAGCGGCTCCACCTCCTCTCTCTCCACCCCTCCCTCCGTCTCCCAGAGCCCACCCCAGCCGCAGCTCAACGGGGTCGCCGCCGTGGGGACGACCCCGGCCGGGCTGGGCGGAGTGGCCGGACTGATGGGCGCTCTCGGTGCAGGGAGCGCGCTGGGCATGGGGGGGATCGTCGGGGCCCTGAACGGGGTGATCCAGACGCCGGCGGGCACCGCCAGCCCGCACACACACACTACTGGAGCAGCGACGGCCGTCACACTGCCTGTCAATAACAGGTACTGAGTAGCATGTTTGATGTCTTTTTCGGGCTAAAAAAACATTTCCTGTCGGATAAATATTATGAAATCAAGTGAGAGCACTCTCAGCGGATTTGAGGTCAACGAATGTGCTCCACTTTGGAGATTTCTGCCCCTTTGTCACTTTTAAGTACTGAAAACACCAAATTCATTCAAAATGTCAGGTAACATACTTGTCTGGCAACTTCGTCTATAGGTGTGTTTGAATGTGAATTTGATCAGATCCTCTCCTTTTTGTTTCCTTTTGCTTGCGTGTTGGATTGTAGCAGCTCAGCAACTAGTAAGAACAGGTGAGACAGAAGTCGGTACATCACAGCAACCTGTAGCTCTGTTTCCTTCATGCCCCTGAAATGTTTTTGTGTGTGTTTAGTTGTGTGAATTCCTAGCAATCAGACATTTTTTTGCTTTCTTCAAAAGTGCAATCTAGACATTTTAAGGAGCTTTAAACCTGTGCCTGGCTTCAGAGTCAGTCCATTATTTTTGCTGCAGTCGGCAGTTCCTGACTGTCCCCTCAGTATAAACCTCCAGTGTTTTGAGATGGTGTATTAAAACGTTTTTGTGCTGAGGAACGACAGTGCGAGGACAGAGTGTTTATTGTGTTTGTCTGACTGCGAGTTGTGTTTTGTCTCGTCAGTGCTGCGCGGCTCGGCCTGCTGTCTGAGCAGCAGAAACTCCTCCTGCAGCATCATCAGCTACATCAGCTGCTGTCCTCACAGCCTTCGGCGGTACGACACACACACACTGGCAGGCTTGCAGCTACTCACCGCCCTTCACCACTATCACACAGTTAAACACACACAAAGACAGTGAGCTACAACTTTCCTTTGGACAATGGCCTAAATCACCAAGCATATTAACTCTTCTCTTTTTTTTTCTCTCCTCCCTTTCCCACATTGTTGTCATTCTTCTTACACGTTCATTGACTCCTTCTTCACCCCTCTACCTCATCTTTCCCTTCTTCTCTTGTCTGAAACCTTCACTTTATCCTCCTTTCTTTCACCTGCATTTTCTTTTTGCTCCCTCTTCATTAATTTCCTCCTCTCCCCTCCCCTTTCCCCGCATGTTTGCTCCCTCTCCTCGTCTCTCCCCAGGAGCAGCAGCAGGTGCTGCTCTACCATCTGATGCAGCATCAGCAGGACCTCCAGCAGCTGCAGTCCCTCTCCTCCTCCGGCCAGATTCCCTCCATCCCACTCTCCTCCGCTCAGCTGCCCATCAACAACCTGCTGCCTGGCGCCCAGAGCCAGGGCCAAGGCACCATCACCGCCAACCCTTTCCTGGCGCTACAGCATGCACACACTGACACACATGCCTCAGGGGCGCAGAAGCCGCGGCTAGCTGAGAAGGCCGTGGGCGTCGCAGGGCAGGAGAAGACATGACGGCAGTTGCTGTTTTGTTTTTTGGTTGTTATTTTTTTGAATAAATATGCAGAGTTTTTGGGAGATCAGCCTGTTGGTCAACTTAACAATTCAGTGATGAGAACATCAGCAGCAGAAAAATCTGTGTCCCTTGTAGATTATTCTTTCCAGTGATTGATAGCAGATGTAATAGCAGAAGACAAAAAAATATATATACTATCTGTAAAATATATATGTATTTTTTTTCTTTTGCAGACATTAACTGCAAGAAACTAAGGTTTACTTTCTCAACATTTCCAGGCTACAATATTACAATATTTTGTGTAAATTAGTAGTATTTATTTCCATCCAATTCTAGATGACTTTTTAGTTTTAGCGCTGCTTTAAAATCTTTTTGTCACGGTTCAGATAATGTTTTTTCATTTAATATCAGTGGTAGCAGTTTAAGGTATGTTAGCGTCAGTATGTAGCACCAGAGCACATGATGTTTCCATGCTCTTCTCTCAACAGGTGAGTTGACCAGCAAGTCAGCTTCCCAAAAAACTTTTTCCTTTTAATTATTGTCTCAATATTTTCTTCTCTTATCCCTTCATTCTTCCGCTTCTTCACCTTTTCATCCCTCACTCTCTTTTTTTTTTTCCTCTCGTCGCTGTGTCATGTCTTCTCCTCTCTCCATTTGTCTCCACATGTCCCTCATCACTGCCTCATCCTCCACACTCATATCCCTCTCGGTCTGGTCTCTGCTGTTTCACTCTCTCAGGGGCCTCAGCTAACCCTAGTTGTGCACTCAGCACACAAGCTAGCACACACAGAACTACAAACATAAAAAGAAAAAAAGCAGAAATACATAAATATATATATATGTATATAAATATATATATATTAAAAAAACTACAGTTCCCTACCACAGGACTTAACAGTAGCAGATGTATGTTTGACATCTATCTCGCGGCGGTCCCGAGGGAAATATTGAGTTAGAGGCTTGTGAAAATATCCCACGTTCTCACTGTTGCCTCTCTCTCTATGTCTCTTTCACTCCGTTTGTGTAGATCTATTAATGTCAGTGAGCCAAGCCTGGTACGGTCACTGCAGAAGCCTTGCTTTTGACTGTCTCTTCTCTGGGCCAGATACAGGGGGCTCACTCAGGGAAGTGAAATGTAAAACAAGGAAGAAAAAAAAAATGAACGGACAGATGCATTTAATCCACACGACGCCAACTCACAGAACGATATGATGCAGTCGGTTGTCATTAGATTTCGTCTTCCTGATTGAGCCCCTTGCCGCACCTACCTCTTGAGCAGGACCAGCCTATCAGGACCTAAAGGGCCGACAGCAGCGGCCCACTAAAAAACCCATAACAGTCAGGACTGGCCAATCAGGGTCCAAACCCAAGTGCCTGAGGCCAAGGGGAGGGGAGGGGGGGTGGATTTATTTTCCTTTTACCTGTGTCCCTGTCACTCACAACGCTACTGGTAATTAAGCTGCGTTGCTAAGGCAACAGATTACAAAACACTTGGTAACGTCAGGGTTGACGTGCCATCTCTTTAATAAAACCAGGAAATCTTATTCTGCTGCATTCTCTAATATCAAAGCCAACTTTGTATTGTGCTTTTTATTTATTTGGAGTTTGTTTGTGTAATGGGCATAAGATGATATATTTTAAAAGCCCGCTGGTGTTGCAATTTAACATCATTTTGTACTACTGTGTAAAGTTTTGTTTGTCTTTTTGTTTTTCTCCATACAGTTGAATCTTGCTGTAAACCCTTTTTAATGACTTCTATTCTGTGTCATGTGTTTGAAAGCTAGAAGCTACTTGATAGTTGGCTGATGGGGAGGGGGTGGTGGCTGTATATAGCTGTTTGTAAGGGGGGGGGGGAGTGTGTCAGGGGCTGTTTGGTGGCACAGTTTTTACCTCGTCAAGTGTACATAGACCTTTCTCATTGGCCGTTGGTGTACATAAGTGATTGTGATTGGCCGTGCTGGTGTGAAGGAAAGCCAATGAAGCCTCAGTTTGTGTGTGTGAATCTATAGGACCAGACAAAAAAAAAAAAAAGGTTGACAGTGACTGGACACACAAAGTATTAATTTATTTTTATATGTGCAGGGACATTGTGTTTCTTTTATTAAGTTTTGCACCATTTTCTTGATGAGAACTCATTTTATACTCGGGGCACCGTGTTTTCATCTGTGCACACATTTGTTTGGATCAATTTTGTACAAGTGGAAAATAATGGGGGGTGGGGATCTGACATTGTATTTCAAAACACCAAATTAAAGAAACACTCTGGATAAAGTAACAAGTATTCTCTCTTTGTGTCGGGAAGTTTAAAAATAAACATTAAAGGTTACACACAAAAGTACACACAATGTTCTTATTTTTTTTATCACAATAATGGAAATATTCTTAGAACAATGTAATACAAACTATTTTCAAAAATCATTTTTTATTGCTGACAGAAATTCTGTGGATTCAGTTAATTATAGGAGTGATGCTTATATTGATCTAAAATCTTACTATACAGTTGTAGACATGCATATATGCACTATACATTTATTAATGTTATGTCATTAGCTTGTTTGACAAGGACAGTTCTCATTGATCAACAGGAAAAATTCATATTTTGTCCCTGACCAGATGTTAAAAAGGCCCTAAAAATACAATTAAATATAAATCTTTAGAAATTAATGTATACAACATGATATATTTGCACAAAATACAGAATACATCCACCAATAAATGATGTCACATCACACATGGTAGTTAGCTACAAAACAAATACATTTTTGAAACTACATATATACGTTCATCTAATGTTTTTTTTTTTCTGATCACATGTTCATTGTGACTCACTGGGACTGCAGGAAAGATGAAGGTTAATCAATGAAAATATTTAAGTGTGGGGGAAAAATGTACCATTTAAGTGTTTTTTTCCAGTAATGTCACTCTTAAAGCTGTAAGAAGTGTAACAATGCCATAGACGACATGAAATGTTATGTTGAATAGACTAACCTGGTTTGTATTAGATGGCATTAATTACACTAGAAATTATGGAAGCGATGGCAGCAGCAACAATGTGCAGTGAAAATTGGATTTATTCAGAAACAAGGGGGAGGAAAATGAATAATCATCGAGCTAAGAAGTGCCAATAGAAGCTGAACATCTTAAAATTTAAACAATGTGCTTCAAGGCTCCTGTCCTAACAAATATGCACACACATCCCCCAAAGCTGATGACTTCCAGCTGCCAAGAAACACCAGTGTGTGTGTGTGTGTGTGTGTTTAGAGGTGGGGGCACCACTCTGCTACATCTGCTTCTGCCCTGGTAATTAAAAGCTCACTTTCCTCCTGCACCCCTGCACCCCCAAAAATACAATCCCCCTCACCCACTTCAGGAGTTTTCAATCCCCCCTCCCTACACACACACACACACACACATAATCTAACCTGCATTCAACAACACAACCCCCCTTTTTCTCCTCTCTTTACCGAGCACTTGCTCGCTCTCCCCTCCCACCCCCAAATATCCCTCACCATGCCCCCCCCCCCCTCCTCCCCCACTCACTATCAACCCTGTCAATCAAAGCCAGGCTGTTTAAACAGCATACACCCCCCCCCCCCCTCCACCTCCCACCACCACCACCACTTCCACCACCACCCAGGACCCTCTCTTTCATAAGCCTCCACCATCAGAGCTGCCTCCCCTCCACTCCCCGTAATAGCAGCACCACTACCACACACACACACACACACTCAGAGCAGAGCCGCTGTGTCCATCATCGATCACATTCACCCAGAAACCCTCCCCAGGGGTGGGGGGCGTGGGGGGGGGGGGCTCACCAGCTGATGGAGGACCCCTGTGTGCTGCCGACCAGGTGCCTGATCACAAAGTCAAAACATAACTAAGCCCTGGTGTAAGGACAGAGGAGCTCTCTCTCTCTCTCTCTCACTCACACACACACACATACACACATGCACACACAGAGCAGATAGCAGGCCAGCAGGAGGGTTAAGCCCTGGATGATTAGACAAATGTAGGGCAGATATCTGTGGCTTCAGAGGCGAGCTGAGCTGCTGTCACTGAGGAATGCTTTGCAGCAACACGGATACCTGCCTCTGACTGAGCACACTCACTCAGTCTGAGTTTCTGCTTCCCAGTATTTTTACAAAATGATGCATTTTAATTGTTTTGCATTTTTCAGACCAGGCAACAAAGCTGGAGGAGAGCAAAACTGCAATCAAGAAAGCTTGAAGCAGAGTGAAACTTGATTTAAAGTAAAGCTTAATTTGACTCTGGGTTTTATTTGTATTGTCCTGATTGCGTCCATAAAAGTTCAACAACACAGCTTGAAACGATTTGACTCTAGAGGTTTGACAGTTGTGCAGTACACACACAAATTACTGTTGACCATTTAAGTAAAACATTCAGTTATGCGGGTAGTTTAAATTAAGTTTTGCTAAAAGACAGAATGATTTTACTTGTAATATTGTTTCATTTTGAGTAAATAAACAATTTAATTAAATGAAACAAAGAGCAGAAAAAAAAATCCTGATTTTCCAAAAACATGAGAATAAGTTGCTGTACTAGTCTGGCACAAAAAAGGAGAGCACTTAGAGGACAAAATCTTCAATTCTGTTCATTTGTATTAAACTTTTGCTCTCAATATGAGTCAGAATCAAAGCCACACGCTTACAAGTTTACAGTAGAAGCACACCACACAATCACAAGCCCAAGATCCCTCCAATTATATTTTTAAATACATTTATTTTCACTCCAGCAAAGCCAGAAATGAAACAAAACCATAAAACAAGTTAACCAAGTTCCATGAGTAATTCCTGCACAGGTTTGGGCATATGTTTAGTAATTCAGTTAAATTATTTAATTAGACCTCAGCCTCAAAGAGAGAGAGCAAAGAGCAATAAACCTGAGAGAGAGGGCTCCGGTGTAATAAACCATTAGCAGGAGGAGGCAACCGCTGGTGTGTACAGTAATGCAGTGTAAATCATCACAGAGTGGCTGCCATTAGGAGGCTTAATCCTGGCCAGAAACCTGCAGTCAGCTGCCAGGGGCCCTGATCCGGTGCCGAGTGGAACCAGATCCGCCGAACAGAGGTGTTTAGGGCCGGGGCAGCAGGAAGAGGAGGAGGAAGAAGAAGAGGGGTACAAGGAGAGTGTTGCGGGGAACAGCTGAGGAGATTCCCAGGGTATGTAGTGATGACTCTCTGTGTGTATGTGTGTGTGTGTGCGTGCGTGCCCCCCGCCCCCCCACAGGTCTCTCTCCTGTAGGATAATAGTGGCGAGGAGAAGCAGCAGGATTCAGCCTCATCCCTCTTCATTCTCAGACAGCTCGTATTCTTCTGCTAAGTGACACTCCTCTGTCACACACACACACACACACACACACACACACACACACAACAAATCCCTCCCAAGACCCTCTCTCTCTCTCTGCCTCCCAGCTCAACACCTAGCAGAGTTTCCTTAAACCTTGATGTCACAAATACACACATACAGTAGTCATTTACTCTGAAAATCGAGCCAATTTTATGTGACCCAATTGTATTATTCTTAGGGGTTGTTTACTGAAAAATATTCTACTTTCATATGAAATCACTCAATTCAAACAGTTTTACAATCATCATTTACACTAAACACACCCCAGAATACACAGGGGAGCATAAAGCTGAGGATGTGATGAATAAGAGCAGCAGATAAAAAAAAATCAAGAAATTATTTAAAAAAGTAGACAATTGTGGGGCAAAAAATTTGTTAGAATTATATTACATTTAATATAAATTAATTTAATATGTTTTACAATTTAAGGAATAAATATTTGCAAAGCTGAAAACAACACAAATGTGTAAATAAGAGAAAGCTGATATGAGGAACAAATGAATGTCGTTAGAATAAATATTTGGACTCTTTGGATGATGAAGAAGTTTGTGGCTCAGGGAGGAAACCTCCAAACCCTCCTCCTCCTCAGCAACCGACCACAGTGTGTGTGTGTGTGTGTGTGTGTGTGTGTGTGTGTGTGTGTGTGTGTGTGTGTGTGTGTGTGTGTGTGTGTGTGTTGTGTGAGAAAGAGAAGCCCTTACTAAGGTCAGCCAAAACATAATGGTAATATTGAATTTTATATCTATTATAATAAACAATAATGATAGTCTATCTATCTATCTATCTATCTATCTATCTATCTATCTATCTATCTATCTATCTATCTATCTATCTATCTATTATGTAGTACCCTTGTTATTTTGTATAAAAAGAAAATAAATAAGAAATAAATAGACCTACGTTGAGTACATAAGCGTAACTCCACTACTTCTGGATTATACATGATTTTAAATGAGAGAAATATAAAGGCTTAGTCGCCTACACAACAACTGCACAAACAAAGAAATCGCACAAAAAATAAAATAAGAAATACAATTTTGTTTGGATATATGAATAACTTCGTAGGCCACTGAATTAAATCCTGTTGTATGTGCGTCTGAGGTGGAAAAATGGTTCACAATACATGGTTTGAGTAGGCTACACACTTCCTTCTTCGCCCCGCGCCCAGCAGCGTCTTCCCGGGACTCAGCGGCGCTCTGTCCGCTCGCCTGCCGGGCGGAGTGAAGCGCTGCGCGGGCAGCCAGTCGTCCCAGCCCCGCTGCCTGCGGCTCCCACTACCGGCGAGAAGAAAGGAGCCTCGAAAAACCACACACGAGCGGGGAGGACGACTCCACTGTGCGCTAATGAGCATATTAATTCAGCGGTAAAGGGGGGGGGGGGGATTTGAATACGTGATTTTCTGTTGTCTGCTATTCCCCTTTGAAAGGGGAAATGCAGCTCTGCAGCGGAGACCGTTTCCAAGCTGCAGCAGCCCTGCTGTTTATTGTATCTGAGCCACCCTGCTAATGTTGACTCGTCTTATAAGATTTTCTGAAAATCTAAAATCGGTTCAAATCTTGGAAAGACTGTCAAAAAGCTTAATTTTCACCTACAAACACGAAGAAAAAATAGTGTTAAATTCGCTTAGAATTTACTGGCAGTATCGTATAATGTAATATTTTCCTTCCGTGATAAGCTTGTAATAGTAATATAGTATGAAATTCTTATATAATGTAACATACATGTATAGTCAGGATCTAGTGGTCTATATGCTACTTAAAAGACAATCAGTCAATTTATGGTTGTTTTTAAAAATCTAATATTTTATAATATTCATAAACGGTCTTTTTGTGAGATTCTGGCCACCTTGTTGAAACTTATTCAATTAATTCTCCAACATATTATAATGATAGCTCACTGTATCCCCATAAGTTATCAATTGCTTGCTAGTTTTGCTGTGATGTCTTGGTAAAATGTATAGCCTCCTGTCTGTTATGGAGACCTCCAGTCTGCTTGTTTTGAAGACCATCGACCAGGAGAGCTAACTGCAGGGAAGCCACATGACCCAAACAGAAATGCACTAAATTATGTATAAATTCAATTGAACTCATCCAGAGAACCCTTTTTTTTTCTTTGCATATATTGGCATTTTGCGTTTTTTCAAGTTGTTTTTAGACTAGTCTGTTTAATGGTGGTATTTTGGTGCAAATTTAACAAAATGGTTTTTTTTTTAAAGAGACAAGATTAAACATCCTGATTAACAGTGATGGTTTAAGTATCCCCGGCAACCTATTAGACTTATAATAAAGAGAATAACACCAGCAATTAAAAAAAAGGATCAAATAAATTCATAATACACCCATCACTCAGGTTCAGCCCAAAGACACACACACCAACACACTTACAAACATCATGCACTTTTCCTTAAAAATGCCTAAATCCCATCTTGAAAAAAAACCCCACAAAGCCTATATTGTATTTCTCCTGTATTTCCTGTATTTACCATCATTGTGAATGGGCTCCGGTGAAGAATGAAACACCATTACAAGGACAGGTGGCGTTGGCAGAGATGAATGTAATCTGGTGGGGTTATAATGAATGTGACGGGATATAGATCTGAGATGAGATCTGGTTTGATCATCAGGTAAAAATAGATCAGTCACCGGCAGATCATTACTAATAATTACTTTCAAATGGTTGGCTATGTGGGGGTCTATATTATTAAATAATTCCACCCCTGCCTGGTTAGTGATGGCAGGTTGAGGGAATTTCATGTGTGTGTGTGTGTGTGTGTGTGTGTGTGTGTGTGTGTGTGTGTGTGTGCACATGTGTGTCCATGTGTAATAATTACATAAAAAATGGTAGAGTAGAAGAGAGGTGTATTATTAATTATTTCCCCCCTTTGTACGTGTTGTCAGGTTGAAAAATTTGATTTTAGTATTCATCAAGCATTTTTAGTTTTCAGCACCATATGCATAACAAATTATCAACCTCAAGAAACCAAATCCTCTGATATTCACCCCTCTGATCCACCTGTATGTGTGTCTTTTTATGATTAGCTAATAAAAATCAGGCAAAAGCTGCAGAGGGAGGGAAGGGGGTTTAACACACACTCATAGACAAACACCTGGGGGGCTGCCTTGAGCTGCTCCACCCTATGAATCAAGGGATAAGTGCCTTGCTCAAGGACACCGCAGTGGATTGTAAAGAGGATATTCCTTTGGAGAATTGAAGCTAATGTCTAGTGTTGAAATGTGAACATCGGAGATTGAAGAGGAGTCGAACTGCTGCTGCAATCACGATAAATGAGCGAACAACAGGCATGTAAAGAGACCTGGGATTTCTCCAACAGCAACAGCTGTGAAATGGTATAGACCCAGGCTGCATAATGGTACAGGCCGGTGTCAGTATGTGTGTGTGTGTGTGTGTGTGTGTGTGTGTGTGTGTGTAAGAGCCCTCCCCCTCCCCTGTTCCTCCACCTATCAGTAGGCCTCATTTATTATGCAGACTGGAGACCCCTGGGCTGGAGGGGAAGGTTGATGTGTGTATATGTGTGTGTTTTGGAAGTGTGTGGGGGTTCAAATGTGAGCACGCACACAAACACACACACACACACAGCTGATTTGGTTTCTTTGCTCACAAATGCATGCTGTGGGAGTAAGGGGGCTGAGAGAGGTACAAAGACTGCACAGAGAGAGAGAGAGATATTTGTGTGTGCAAATAATGGTGTGTATGTGTGTGTTGGACTTGTTGCGTCAACTCTGATGACTGCATGAAATATTAGTCCAATAAAAGATGGCTCTGTGACGTTTGTAAGGGTTTGTGTGTGTGTGTGTGTGTGTGCGTGTGTGTGTGTGTGTGTGTGTGTGTGTGTGTGTGTGTGTGTGTGTGTGTGTGTGTGTGTGTGTGTGTGTGTGTGTGTGTGCTGTTTCAATGTGTGTATGCCATCACATAGACCTTGAGAAACACACAAAGGATCTGGCATGTGTCTCTCTGCTAACATTTAACTTTTTAGTAGAGAGAGAAAACAAAAGGCCACTCCTGGTGAACTGTAAATAGATGCAGGTTATAAACAGTGTTTAATTAGTTTGTCACAAAAATTACACCTAAAAAAAGATGTTATTAGCAAAATGAACTTAAAGTATCAAAATTAAAAGTGCTCATTATGTAGAAAAATGTCCCTTATGTCTATTAGGTTATATTATTATACAGTATGTTTTATTATTGGATCATTATTACTGATGCTTTCATGTGTAAGTAGTATTTTACTGTTTTAGTTGAGTTGGAGCTAATTTTAACTACTTAATACTGTTGGGTAGTTTAATTTATAACAATGCTTTATATGTTATATGTTTTTTTATTAGATTTTGAAAGAACATTTTAAAATGCAAAATATAGCAACTGCAGTTGTCATGGCTATATTAACCTCCTCTGGGGCCCCAGGGCAACAATTTGTTATTGGGCCCCTATTGACTCCTACTATACATGTGTATAATATGCTAGAGGTGAAATTATATGTGGATTAATTAATTGTTAGAAAATTAATTGGCAACAATTTTGATAATCAATGAATTGTTTAAAGGTGCAATATACAACATTCTACCCCAATAGATGTCACACTAGAACACCAGCGTCTCAGACCAAAATAAATACGCATGTCGTTTACTTAATAAAGTTGGGAGGGGGAAGAAATCTGAACACACGGCTCACAAAACACAGATAAAACTGTCAAACTAGGCAGTGCTGATCAAATATGGATCAAGATTCTGTTACTGTGTTGCCTATTTCTCGCCTCAAATGTTTTCAGAAACATATTTTAGTGTACTATCTATCTGTAATATGACAAAGTTTGAGTCCTGGCTGCCATGTTGAAAACAGATACGGGGAGGACATGGAGGAACTCACATGCACTAACATGCACTCTCACATGCACTGACATGCACACGCAACCGGACTGGCTATCAAAACAAAGAACAGAGAAGCTCGGATTACGACAACTACAAAGGGAGTGTGACTTCATTCTCTGCTCAGGATGCCATTACTCCACTCTATCTTTACATAGTAAACAGTTGTTTGCTGCTACATTAATGTTCTAAATCTCATATATTGCATCTTCAAGTAATTTTTGAAGCAACAAATGCCAAAAATTCACTGGTGCAAGCTTCTCAAATGTGAATATTTTCTAATATCTTCTTTCTTCTAATCTTTTGGTTTTTGGCTATTGGTCATCTGATTATGTTAACTTGAGCTTTAGGGAATAATGATTGCAATTTTTTACTATTTTCTGACATTTTATACTCTGAACAATCAATTGTCATAATGAAAATAATTGTTGGTTGCAGCCTCTTATGATGGAACAATACTACCTTTCCCTCAGTTTTGCGTGTGCACACAGAGTCCCTCTTCAAGACCAGGACCACAAGATGGAGGATGGAGGACCTTTAATAGTTGATATTGTACTTCAGGGCAAGTAAATTTAGAGCGAATTCACAATTACTCAGTTTCTGTAATCAAGCCTTGACTGCAGAGGAGTAAAAGGTGCAATATTTCCCTCTGAAGTATACAAGTACAAGTATAAAGTAAAATGGAAATAAAGTACAACTACCTTAAACTTGACTACATGTATTTAAAACATTACACACCATCCCTAAGAATAACTAAAAATTCCTTTTTAATGTATAAATTATAAGAATATTAGTAGGAAAATTAGGTTCATTTTAGTAAGTTTGTTGCAGCACCAAACACTGAATATTAATCAACAAGTGAAGGTTTCTTTGACACTGTTCTAACCATTGAATTGTGATACCAAAGACTAGACCCCAACACTATGTAACTGAGCACATGCATATCTGTTTATCACTGTCTGGACAGAAACCCATCAGATCTGAGTTACATAGGGATATGACTCAATAATCTGCCCTGACATACTATACGAGATTATATAAAAAGTAAAAAATAACAAGAAAGTGTATTCCACATAACTGTTTTTGATAATAAAATAGTAGTATTTTCCATTAGTCTCCCACATTTCCAAGCTGTTGACGTGCATTAGTGGCACAATTATAAAAGCTGTGGTCTAATCTTTTAAAAGTCCCAGGGTAATGTTGGAAATGGCCAGAGGAGAAGGGGAGAGGGGGATGGAAGTGGGATAAAGGGAGGAAGGGGAGGAGAGAAACTCAATCTAAAGCACCAGGTGCACCTTTTGTCGACATAATCTCCCAACCCTTGAGACTGCGCACACACTGGCCAACATATACAGCCCTTCATACATACACATGCTGCTTTTTCGACCGGGGATTTGGATCCTGGGTTGGCTCTGGTCATATGTAAAAGGGACTCTCAGGTCACTGCGCTGTCAGAACAGAGATTGGTCCATTGTCTTTTAACCACACTTAGGTAATAACAAACAGGACAAAACCTTTAAATTTTCATCATTGTGATAATATGGATTTAACACCACAAGTTTGCTTGTTGTACAACATTTAACTTAAAAGGATACCTGCACAGATTCGCCGGAATCAGGAGAAAGAAAGAGTGAGTCTGGATATCTTGAGGGCAAATGTTGTCACATGTGAAAACCCACATGTGAATTTAGAGCACATGTGCTCCCTGGATACAAGTGTTTTCATGTGTGAACCAGCTTTCACATCAAATGTGGCCATTTCTTTTTTTCATCACACCATTGTCGCACGTGTTAACCATAATTCAGTAACACTTTATTTTAACCCCTATTTTGCATTTATAAGCACTAGATGAACAATAGATAAGCAGTTTATAACACAGTATAATGTAGATGTCAGCAGATATAAGGACTTTTTTTTAAGTGTGTATTAATTTATTTGACAACTACAAACTTCTTGTTATGTTATCAAGTATTTGTGCTTTATATACATAAATAAACATTTGAAGCCGCACTATGTCACTTCAGTTAGAATAAATAACTGTCTCCTCCTCTTGCAAATAAAAAGCTGAAATCATCAGCAATAAAACACACCAGTGGTCAATTCAGTACACTCTGGGGTTTTCTACAACAGCGTCACTTGGTCTGGTATGACCAGTAGCTTATGGTGGCTAATGTTAGCTCATGTTTGCAAACTTTAATTAGATTTTGCTGTGTAACTGATATTACTAAGTCTGTTTGCTGACTTCACATTTCCTCTCTACTTATGCTACTGTTACACCACATTTTAGCATCTATCATTATCCCATAATTGTCACTTATGACCACATAAGGGGGGGGGGGGGGGGGTTAAATAAAATATTATCCATAATATTGCATGCAAACTAAAAGATTCACTGTTCACATGCATCCTAAAATGCCTTTAATTATTTTCTACAGGGTACTTGTTGATGGAGTGAGGAGATAAAAACAAACTCTGAAACAGAAGGAAAAGTACAGCAGCAATGAAATGAATGAACTCTCAGGAAGTGTGTGTGTGTGTGTGTGGGTTGACGGGAACAAGATCTGAGGACACACCCATTGTAAGGCAGCAGACATGTATTGATGTCTGTCAGTCAGTTAACCACATTACAGGAGGACAAGGGATGGAAAAACACAAAGGTTTGTCATTAGAAAAAAAGCATCTAAAAGCTTGAAATGTTGAAAACCTTGACTTGTGCAAAAACACACCCTTGCATAACATTACAGGCCATGTTAATCAATGGCTCTCACCACAGTGGGTTTAAGCAGACCGGGCGCTCCTTGTCCACAATTCGTCACCCGTCATCCTTTAAGCTCGACCCCTAAACTCCTGTAAAGCCTCAAGTGGGGACGAAGCCAAGGACAGAGCAGGCTGCTCATTGTGATTTAATCTCTCCCTCTACTGCTGGAACAAACATCAAATATGGCCTTCTTATCAGGCCCGGTCCTGCTCTATCTATCTATCACCAATCGATATCTCCTATTCTGTGTGTGCAGGCTTGTATGTGTGTGTGTGTTTGTGTGAAACAGGTCTCAAGGGCTGCGCTAACTAAGGTCAAAGATCAGGTATAACCCTCCAGCGTGGAATGACAGATGTGGCCTGAGGAAAAACAAGATAAAAGAAACAGGGAAAAAAGCAAGAGGGGAGAGATTCATACCAGTTGTGTGTGTCCTAAACAACAGATCAGTAAAAAAAAAAAATAGCAGGAACTGTTGTTATTATTGCTTTTGGTGTTTCTGCAGCAGGTATAACTTCGCCTCAGGGCAGCAGGCAGACACCAGATCACCTTACAGTACCTGACTGACTGAACGTCAGCCTTGAACAATTGACTGGAAGCTTTATCAGTGTCCAACTGCCCTTTTTTTTTATAGAAAGGAACTAAACCAGCAACTGTATTGTCACACAGTGTTGAGTGTAGCTCTTTATTGAAATGCTTCCTTTAGTCACAGGGAATAGGAATGAATTTCAAAGGCATTGGCGCCTTGTGCTTCCTGTTTGCAGCGAGTAAGGCGAACTAAATTGTTTGGTGTGTTCTGTTCAGTGTACACACACACTTAGAGAGGTTGTATGCATGCATGAAAACAGTTTTCTCCCTCGGCTCGGACATTACTTTACATAGGAAAGAAAGTAAGTGTATGTATATGCATTAAGGGGAGGGGGGGGGGGGGGCTCTTGAGGTGATATCACACTCTGTCTGTGCTTCTATTCACCATGAAACAGCTCCATAAAGCTGCAAAATGCTGCCAGAGCTGCAGCCGGCTGCAATGGCTGTTAGAGATACACGGAGCAAGAGAGACAGAGAGAGAGAGAGAGAGAGAGAGAGAGAGAGAGACAGAGAGAGAGAGAGGGGCAATCCTTTGTTCTGTCAAGGACTTAACACAATCAGAGTGTACAGTGTGTCAGGAGCGCACAGGCATATATCAACTTCAATCTCTTTTTAATGAAAAATCCTGCCCTCTCTAATATGTGCAAATTAACCTCTTCTCCTCCTTCCCTCCCTCCCTCCTCCCCTCCTGCAGTTTCCCCTCCTCTCTCCCACTCCCTCACAGAGGCCCCTCAACTCCCACTCCCTCTCTCTCTCTCTCCTCTCTCGCTCTCCACCCTCTTCCTTGTCCCTCTTCTTCCTCCTTTTCCACAGTTTCTCTCTGCTCGCTTCACTTTTTCCCCCCCCTACATCTCTGTCGTATTCAGAGGTGGAGGGCATCACAGCAGAAGGAGAAGAAAGAAAGTGAGAGAGATAGACACTCCTGCTTTCCATTAGCTTGTTGCTTTAGTCGCCCAACCCACTCTCCCTCCCCCCACACACAGCAATTATCTAGATCAGCTAGTTGTGAGAAATCATTACAAAAACAAAGCAGAAAAACATCCTGAAGTCAGTGTCCGGCAGCAGCAGCAGAATTAAAATTCACCCTCCATCCTCCTCCTCCTCTGCTCTCTTTGGTTTTCATCTCTCTGCTCCAGCACACACTCACACCAAATCATGCTATTACCTGATTATCCTGATGAGTTGGTCAGATCCTCGCTTCTCATTCTGCCCATGCTGATTGTAATTTAGAAATTACACCTAATGAGGAATTTTTAAAAACACAGCGGCCGCTCTGTGCAGCCAGCCCCGACGCCGCTCCCTGCCCTAATGGATTTCCTGGTATGGAATCCATTTTTCCCCCCTTTCTGCCCTGCAGGGGGTCCGGCTAGCCGGCCCTCCCTCCCCTCCCTCCCCTGCCTCCTCCGCTCTTACCCCCTCCCATGTACCCCCCCACACCCACCCCCCCCAACCACCCCCCCACCCCTCTTTACTCCACTAATTGGGGGCGACTGGTTCTGGTGAAAAGAAGTCATAATCATTGTTTCTGCTGCTAATTTAAGTGGTTAAGTGTACGAGATCAGCTCACAGAACAAGGAAATGAGTATGATTAAATTTACATTTTTAATCTTAACAGCTAAAGTGCCAATTTCCTTTTCATGGTTTTGTTGGAGGTTTTGGAAAGTTAAACTCCTCACGGTAGCTTGTGCAAGGTATGTTGGTGTTTTTGCAACATCTCGGAGGGTTTTTGCGATAATTTCAGGTTATAAGACTCTTATTGTTTCATCAAGGCTATAAAGACTTAAATCAATGGTGAGGATGGCGAAAACAACCGCTTTTCATAGATCCTACCATGATCTTCTGCTATAAATACAGGGAAATGTGCCTTTAAAGACTGCCAGAATAAAAGACAAATCAAATAGCTTTTTTTTTAAACATATCTCCTCTTTATTTTACAGTCAACATGATGGAATGTGATTCATCAAATGACTGTGGATTATAGTTTTAACCTGTCCTACCAGTCTCACAAACACCTGTATGATGTGTGTGTGCGTGTGTGTGTGTGTGTGTGTGTGTGTGTGTGTTTGTGTGTGTTTTAGGAGTATTTCGCAGAAATGGAGGGGGAACAAACACACACATACGCACAATCACACGGGCACGCATGCAAATCAAAGCCATCAACAGCTTGTGATGAAGTGAGACGTCGTGGCATAAACAGAGTGTGCCGTTACCATGGAAGCCACTTTCACCTCACAGGCCGAGGAGAGACAGGCCGAGAGACAGAAAAACACAAAGAGCCAAACGAGACGGGGAGGGAGTGACAGAAAAACAGTAACAGACAGAGAGAGAGAGTGAGACAGACTGGGCTTCAGCAACATTTAATAGCTTTTCAAACCCTTCTGAGCTTTTCAGTGGGAGAGAAACACTGTATTTTGTACAGTAAGTGTTCCAAAGAAAAGGAAAAGTTCATTGAAACGTTGTTTAATAGAGGGTTGAACATTCACAAGTTTAATGAGCAAATCACAAAGCTACAGAAGCTGACATACAGTGGAGGGTTTTGTGGTTTTGGAGCCACATCTGTCCCCGTTTTGGTCCCTCTTTTTCTTTTTTTTTTTTTTTTTTTTTTTGCAGTTCTACTGCAGGTCACTGCCTTTAAACTCTCAGATGCTTGTTTGGGTAAAAGTACTGTAGATTTACACATTTTTACTGGCAAACAGTCATTTTAAAAGAGCCTGACATACTTGGGTTCAGAAACATGCATTCACTAACTGAAACAAGTATATCAAAAAAGATTTTTTATTGCGTCTTTTCTCAGGCATGAGTTTGATAATTCACAAGCAAATTTTCTACCCGTCAGTGTTCCCATCCTACGCGCTTTTTAGTTTATGAGGAGACTCATAAACAAGATTTAAAATTCACTCAGCTAGAACTGGAACAAATCATTGCCCGCATTTTCTGCATAGCACTGAATGCCTGCTTCACCCGCCAATTTATAATAATCAAGCCTGTTTGCAGGAAATTGAACATAGTGACCTGGTCATATGACATCAGAGCTGAGCATCACAACCAAGGTACTCTAGCTATCTCCCCTATTTGGCAGAAACACTAATGACAAATTTTCTTCCTTTATACTTTATAAATGATTCATCTTAGCCAAATGGAAAGCTTTATCCATTTAATCCCTTCTCATTTTCTCTCTCAGAGAGAGAGCAAGTTACATAACTCTTACACATGCAGGGCGGCATAGAGATTGAAAAAGAGAGAAATTAGCTTAGATGTTCCTCCAAAATATTCTATCATTGTTGAGAATTCAGAATAGAGAGGAAAATCTTTTTCTTATGAAGGCATCTTTCTTATTAAGTTCAAGCTCTTTTACTCAAATCTAGCAGGTTGCTGTGTTTGCTTGCTGTCTATTAAAACCCTTTTCTTTATTATTTTATATGTTTGGATGTCTTCTGTTCTGTGTCTTGTCCACCTCAAAGCCTGATTGCTGCTGAGTGAAAGAGGCAACCAGACTCCATACCTTCTCGAAAAAGGTCGGATGAGCAAGGCCGTTGTAGTGATGCTAGCTTTGAAGGTTTGCCAGGGAGGCTACAGGAGGTAATCAGAGGAAAATATGTCCTCTCCTCCTCCTCTTCTTTTAGACCTCCATTAGACCAGCCTGCCTCTGTCTGGGAAAATTGATTTTCTCCCTCCCCTCCTCCTCCTCCTCCTCCTCCTCTCCTCTCCTCTCCTCTTTCTCCTCTCTTTTTTCTTCTCAGGTTCCATTTGAGGCTTGTTCGTCCACTCTCAAGAGCAGTTCTGCTAGACGGAGGGAGAAAAGAGAATAGTTAGGCCGCGACAGGTTGTTCACACATATAGTTGCCCGCCCCCCAACAGCAGCCACCCTGGCTCGGATCTCATCTCTGTCACACACACACACACACACACATACACACACATATATACACACAGGCCTGCAGTAGTTTCAACCCTTTTCTCTCCCATATTTCTCTTTACTCATCCTCATCTGCCTAATCCTTTCCTTCCTCTGCTGTTCATTCTCCATCTCTTCCTCTTTCTGTTGCTCTCCCACCAGTCTTCACACTTCCTTCCCCTACCAAACCCTCTATACCCCCCCCCCCACCCCACCCCTCACCCCTCCCCTTTCTCAGAGCCAAGTCTTGGATCAATGCACCATTGATTTTCCTATCAATGAACATTAGTATGGATCAGACTGCTGCTTGCACTGCCCTGCCCAAAGAACTACACACACATGTGCACACTCACACACACACACACACACATACACACATACATGCACTAAGGGTGCCTGTTGCCACAGGGACCCCAGATTTCATCACTGCTCAGCTAGGAGCACAAAAAAAGGACGAGCTGTATGCTGTGGACAAAGGAAAACAGCGAGGAGAGACAGCAATAGAAGTACAGCAGGGTGGGATTGATACAAGAGATGTTCTAGTTGAAAGCACAGGAGCCAATCAATGAAAGGAATGACAGAAAGGCTAGGAAATGAAATCAGACCGAGCAGAGTTAGTGTTTGTTTCTGCGTAAAGGAAACAGTCATTGGTCAACTGCCTGCTAGTCGATTCACTGCAGAATAATTCAGTCTGATTGGCAACCAGCTCGGGCTGTTGATAATGGCTGCTAATCATGACAGTGAATGGATGCGTGCGCTTTCTACACCTTTGGGTGTCTTTCACTCACACAAGCGCACACACACACACACACACACACACACACACACACACACACACACACACACACACACACACACACACCCATCTCCGTCTCCTCTCTCACCCTATAATGGGCTGTGAGTCAGGTGGACACTTTTCTTTCTGCTGTGCTCCTTTTGTGTCCGACATTGTATTCATTCCACACGGCGGCCACTCGGAGAGCACATTTCTGCGCACATCAGCTACATTTTGCATCACCAAACAATGACGCCGCGCTAACACTCAGCATTACCATCTTCAATTAACTCTGCATATGGTGAAAAGTGGAAGGAGAAGGAATAGAACAATAAATATTTTCTAGTTATTATCCTGTAGCCACAGCAGCCCACTGGTTTATAATGGACTGTCTTGCACAGTAGAGAATGTGTCTTTGCAATGTGAGGCTGTAATCACTTTTTATTAGTCTTTCTTAAACAAGGACCATTAAAAAAAAAAAACATTAATCACAAAATGAGAAGATTTATGCCAAATTTAGCTATTAGTTAATTTCCATCTACAGTCCCTGTGCAGGTACACTTTCACTTCAATTTTTGATACACATTATATTTTCTCATATCATCCCTTTACAGGTCTAACATAGAGAGAGAGAGAGAGAGAGAGAGAGAGAGAGAGAGAGAGAGAGAGAGAGAGAGAGAGAGAGAGAGAGAAGCAGTGTAGACTGGTCTTGATAGAACAAAGGCACATCCTTCTTTGAGAGCGCATGCATGAAAGTTGATCCTCGGTTAAGACCCCCTGTACAAGGAAACTGAGATGCCTCAGGGCCGTCCTTCGCCCTGCCTGATTGTAAAGTGTTTTAATTTGGGCTGCAGTGGACGCCCGCCTGTCTCTCTGTCTGCCTGCCTGTCTTTCTACCTGCTCAAAGCTCAAACAGCATTTGTGTGTATGTGTATGTGTGTGTGTGTGTGTGTGTGTGTGTGTGTGTGTGTGTGTGTGTGTGTGTGGGTGGGTGGGTGTGTTGGGGTTTTAACTAGAACCTATAATAAATAAACTTCACTAGAGTTTTTGTAATTCTCTATAACTTTGTTTATTTAGCTCAATAAATCATGTGTTATTTATTGATTTATCTGTCTATTATATTCTATTATTACATATCTCACTGTCCTGTGAAAACCATGTATCTCCAAAACATAAACATTTCACGAGTTAATAAAAACAGGTGTGTTTTCACCTTTGTGACAATACACTTTTTTTTTGATAATCCAATATTTTTTAATTGTTTATTTAGTTAATGAAGAATGAGAATTTTCTTAACCTATTAAGAAACACTTAAAAATTCAATATCAACATCCTGTGTCAATGGTCTGCTGCTGAAACCATGTACAATAACATTTCTGATATTCATCATACCACCGAGCTAAGACAGAATATAGAAGTTCATATTTGAGCGTACAGAGTTTTTGCAGAGCAGGGTTGGTGTGTTTTGAATGTGCAGCCCTACTGTATCAGAAATAAAGACCAGAGCTGACTTTTCCTGTATAAAACACAGTGACTCTCTGTTTCAAAGCAACACAAAACCTCCTTCCTTTTACAACAATGTCCTACTCGTAATCACAACAATACTTTTATACTCAGCTGTTATTATTTAGACCTCTGTTGCAGCTGTGAGACTGGGCTTCCCACTAACTGTACCGACTTCAAGCTTAAAAGGTCGCCACCGTTCATTCTGGATGGATCCAATGCAGATGAGTGAGAGGTGTTGTCGAGTACCGGATGCTGGAAAAGCATGTAAGGAGAGATATTGAGGAAATCAATTGCTGGATGCATGATATTTCTACAACCACACAAATACACACACACATACACACACACACACACACACACACACACACACACACCCGCGGGAACATGTCAACCGAGACTATAACCTTTCTAACCACAAAGTTCAATTACTCACTTAGCTCACTTTGATCCAGACCTCTGCCTCTGATTGAGGCTTTAACATGTGGACTGACTATAATAAGCCTTCAACACACCCAGCCGTGAATAAACTTTTTTATACTGTAGTTTTGCAAAAAATAAATAAATAAACAAACAAACAAAATAAGTGTGAGTCTAGATAGGTTTGTTGTAGTCTATGATATAGTTACATGATATAGTTATAGCAAAAAAAAAAAAAAAAGAAGCGCTGGTTTGGCTGTAAGTGGAGTAATGCAGAGCCAAGCTGTAAAGGATCCAGCCTGCCGTCCTCAGTCGGTGGCAGGGTAAACATGGCGGGTCTACCGTGAAACTATATCTCAAAATAAGCAACAATACTCGAGTTTCATTCATTTTTAAAACTGTAAATACGTATTGAGCCAGCGATATAAGCCGCTCGGTTTGTACGACTTGCCTGTGTTGCTCGGTGCGAAGCCGCGGTCCCGGGGAACCGAGCAGGATGTGAGCGGAAAATCGGGCTCCTGACAGCGGCCGCAGTAGCAGCAGCAGCCCGGCAGGAAGCTGCTTTTCACCGGCAGACAAGAGGAGGAACAGCTGCCCCTGCGCGCCCAGGGAAACACCGGCTCTCTCGCAACTCTGAGAGTAAAAATGAAAGGAAAAATAATAAAATATGATGGGAACCATAATCTAACTTAACATAGTAAAGGAGTGAAGACAAAAGGCGATTCATTTTTACATTTTCAAAAAGTCACCTGAAAAGCGGCTAGCAATTCCTTTATTATTATTATTATTATTATTATTATTATTATTATTATTATTATTATTATTATTATTATTATACAAAGTAATAATATATTATAATATATATATATTATACATATAATAATAGGCTAATAATATGTCATCTTAAGGATTTTTAAAAAAAAAATTGAGCTAATTGAGCTAAAATTGAGTTATTCATCTACATTATTTATGGAGCTATTTGGTCTGTAATAATTTAAACAGGCTATTTATTTTTTTTATCCTTTATTAGCAGATTTGCACATAGTGTTAAATAAAAATATTATTTTAATATGTTTTAATATGCAGCTGGAGCGGTGCACGTATGAAAATATGAACAGCAGGATAAAGACTATGAGCCCTGTTATTGAATATTACGTCAGGTGATATTTGCATTTAATAGCTTATCCCTTCGCCACATGCCATAGTGTAGCAGTGATAGGCTTAAAAGACTGTAATTGCAATCACATTGAACCCCAAAAGCTTTTATTGTCAGAGTATGAGTGGGCTACACACACACACACACACACACACACACACACACACACACACACACACACACACACACACACACACACACACACACACACACAGGCTACAGCACCATACTTCTATACATCTCTGGCAGAAAATCACCACGGAGCCTCTAATCGCCGTTACATCTGTCACATTTAGGGTGACGCTGCCTGGCGCGCGCCCCAAGTCATAATGGTGATGGTGGTGATGGTGCTGGCTGTAGAGAGGGTGAATTAAAGCGGGCATGCCAAATTTCCATATATGTCCTGTCACAAGGGAGACACCCTCTACTCTCTTTTCCTCACATATACCACGTCAAACACACGCGCGCACACGCATACACACACACACACACACACACACACATACACACACACACACACACAAACACACACATATCCTCCCCCCTTCTCCCTCTCCCTCCTTTCTTTGTTCCCCTCCGATGATTTCCATCTATGAAAGAGAGAGAGAGAGAGAGAGAGAGAGAGAGAGAGAGAGAGAGAGAGAGTGAGAGAGAGAGAGAGAGAGAGAGAGAGAGAGAGAGAGAGAGAGAACGAGAAACCACACCACTGCCACCCAGCGGCCACAGAGGCGCGCGTAACCGTGCACGCGTGCTCACTATTAGCCCCGACCTCCGTGAATTTCCATCAGCGTGTATTAAAACACGTAGGGCGCCTTCACAACAACGCCACATTTTTACGAGCACATTCATGAACAAGACCGTAGGGTGTCGGCACATACACACACACCCCCACACACACACATACACACACACACACACACACACACATATGCACGTACACACACACACGCACGCGCATGTACACGCACGCGCGCCCTGCTGAAGTGTCCTTGAGCAAGACACTGACCCCGTGCTGACCTCTGGGGACGGGGAGCATAAATGAGTCCTCCTGAGATTATCACATTATCATCAGAAGAATGTATTTCTTTTCTCCGCCATATCTGAAGGATTATACATCAAACATGATTCAATAAAGAGGAGAGTATAGGCTCTGAAGGACAATAATTTAATTAGCTCTATATATAACCTAATTAATGAGGTACTTAACGGGGAGACGTTAATTACAGATTCTATATGGCCCTGCTTATTTCTGCAGGGTATCCTCTCTTCTCAGCGCCTGTAAATAGGATTAGTCAATCATATTTTTACACGTTGGATTCATCCACGATAGTCTGCCAGCTTATATGACAGATAGCAATTTATTCATTCAGTCATTTGTTTGTTTGTTTGTTTGATCCCATAATTTATGATTTATGCAGGCAGCCTCATCAGAAAAAAATCAAGTGATGTGGGAGTAAGTTTTTTTTTTTTTTTTTAAATTACATTAATATGATCAAAAATACAGCAATGCCTGGTCTGTTTGCTGAAATAATAAATAATGTATAAGTTATAAAAGCAGCTCACGGTGCATTGAGCGGGACAGAAATGAGGGAGAGTTTTTTTCCAACAGGGGGCAGAGTCACTCTGCACAAAATCTCTCTGCATCACGTACACGCAAACGCTCACGGCTTCAAGATCTGTTGTTCTTCTCTGTAAGCAATTTTCACCTCCTACACAGCTGCCTTAAAAATTACCTTTAAATAGCCTTATACAAATCTGAGCCCAGCGTGTGTGCTGTTTGTTTAACAAATAAACTTTGGAGCCAGAACAGAGAAGTGTAGATTAGTGCCAGGGTTTTCTCATTTCTTCTAGTAAATGAAGCTGAAAGGTTGCTGGGACCCCAACAGTTAAAACGTGCTAAAACGGTTAAACACCCTTGATGTTTGACAAAGTGCAAAAGCAAGTTTTCTTTCCTCTTTAGGGGCATAAATTAAGTTCTCTTCTACTGTTTGGGATTAGTTTTGTAATAATAACCAGATATGAAACACTGTGAATTTAGGTTTTTTTTCTTCTTCTCCATGCTGCCTCATTGTTACATCGAGGTCCTGACCCCGGAGCTGGTTGCTTGGGAGCTCTGGTTTCATGCTTAATTAAGTTTTAATTAAAGCAAAATCTGGTGTTTGGAGTTTATAAATAATATGAAACTGGACAGGGGAATGCATATGCTAGTACACATTTTACTATTCCCCCCCTCGAGTTGTTTCAGGGCACTTTTCAAGCAAAACTTAATCCAGAGCAGGAAAACAGATTTTCCATGTTTTTTTTATTTTTATTATTTATCAACCCGAAGCATTGCTTTCAAAGTCACCCTTGCTCCATTGACTATCAATGAGCAGCTTGCTTTGTGTGTTGTTCTGGGCTTGCTTATTATGTCAGTAAAACATTTCAAGTTTAAAGCCTATAGTTCTGTAAAAAAAAAAAAAAAAAAAAAAGTCCATACATGAACTCATCTTATTCCAGCAGAATTAAAGCAAAGTGAATCTGGTTGTTGACTCAGAGAGACAAATTTAGATTTCTTTTTATTTCATCTACATCACAAATCTACAGCCTGTTCCACACTGAGTCCATTAATTTCACCAACTAACCCCTTTATTTTTCTATCATCATTGCACACATGGGCTACAGCTGATGTATCCATATGGAGTTATTGTTAAGCCATATGCGTTTGGATTGAAACTCTAAAATTTCTTAACACAAATAAATAACACAGTTGCATTATCCACTTGAATCTACTGAGAGTTATTAGAATTTATGAAATGACGTGCTGAACTGAGTTTTTGCAGCCACCCTTTTTTTGCACGTGCAGGCAGAAGAAAAAACTTGAAGCAAAGTCTTCTAGCTCCCCCTGAGTGAGGCTCCAAACTGCCAACTGCACACTGGACACTGTAAATGTTGTACAGTGTATAAGAATATGATTCAAATTCAGGTGAGTCACTCTGGTGCACACCTAAGGCCTAATTAGTGCAACACAGTATCAATTATAGTCTGTTTAATAGTTCATATTTATATGCTCTACAGGTAGTCGTAAGCCTTTGGAAGGCTTCAAGCTGCACTGCAAAGACTGCTGATTTGGTTTGGAAGCAATGAAAAAAGAAAAGCAAAAGAACGAAATAGTCCCCGCACACTGACTTCCTGCATCCCAGTTCTTCTATAATTCAATATGCACATGGCAGCGTTTCAACCTTCCTCTTTTACGCAGATGATTCCTTCCCAACATCTCCAAAAATATATGGATGTCTTGATGATTGCCAAAAAAAAGAAAAACAAACCACCAAACCAGACCAGAGTCCACATGCAGAAACAGGCCAAGACTAATAGCTTTGTGCTGCCCTCACTCTGCACAGAGATCTAGTCTTTACTTATTAAACATTCATTTATTGTTATCTCAGAAATAAAGACGCAGCAACCACAAAATCGATCAACGTTGTGATAATTCAATCTTTCAGTGTGCTGTGGTTTCATCAGCTTCGTTGTAGTCAATCGAACATGCCTTCAATAGATTAAAACAGCACCTTTAAACCTGCGCGAATATTGCTGATTCAGCAGGAACAGATGTTGATACACCCCGCTGTGTCGAGCTGGTTTTGTTGCAAAGTTGCTTCTTTGTCATTGACAATGCACACATTTTCCAAGGTCATATTACCACAGCGTCTTCTTAAAGGGGATGTTTTCAGTTTGCCATCACCTACATGTGAGAGTATGTATAGAGAGTCAGTGGAGGGAGATTATGATTTAAACAAAGTACTGACTTCAGTCCAATTTCTGATTAAAAATGAAGACTATAATGCAACAGATTAACACAGCAGAGATGCAGATTATAATTCCTTTATTGGTTTTGGCAATAAAAACTTATTCAGATATTTACACAACATCGGACAGTGCTACAGAGGATTTTTTTTCCATTTCATTTAAAAATCAGCAGGCAACGATCTGCAGCTCAGTTAACCTGTAACAACTTAAACATATCTGGCTTTTGTAAATATCTTAAAGTTTAAAAGTGTATCCAAAGATTAGACTGAAAGGGACACATCAGTGCACCGATACTCACTCCAAATGACACATTTCACAGTTGATCGTTTTCATATTTGACCTCAGGAGGTCAATGGACTACAGTTAGTATATTTAGGCGAATCATGCATCTTTAAAACATCTTATTGTTGCGCACAAGCCTGAAAATAAAGTACACAAAATGAAAAAGATGACTGTTCTTCAAAGCTTTTGATTACAGTCACAACCCTGGTCTCATTTGAAAGGCATCTCCTTAAATTTTACAACCAAAAAGCTATGAATATAAATGATCCCGAAGCAAAGTTACAGAGGCTGAAGTGTCGTTTAACAGCAACTCAGAGATTATATAGTTTAACCCAACTATACCCAACAGAAAGGCTTAAAATGATGAAAAGAAGGAAATGTGTCTTCGTCAGATGATACAGAATCAACAGCCTGATTTTCATTCTGTCAGCAGAAAGAAAAAGAAAAAAGTTGATCCGAGGTCAGATGTTCAGTTATGTGTTAAACAGATAAGGCTCGGGATGACGTTGACACAGCAGACAAAGCTAATTTACGGGGGTGTAATGCTCTTTATTGCGTTTTTGAAGTTATATTACTGAGTGAGACTTTTATTGTAATTAGATACGCATATTACGAGGTTTCATATGTAAATATAATAAAGTGCTGAATAGCATACCCGAAAACCGCTCCTATGTGTGAACAGAAGATCTTAATCCATCTGATTTGCGCTGATTAGATTCGCAGAAACAATGTGATGCAATAAAAACGATGTAAAAGACATTGAAAGAAACGTATCAAAGTAGCAGAAATGGGATGTGCACCGCGGTAAGAGACATATCTTGGGGGAAAAACACTCAACAGCAGGGAGAGAGTGAAGGCTAATCTATTTCACAACCCGACCTGGAGCCAAGATGGACTTTGGACAAAGCGCGGAGTCAGAGGTCACTGCGATAGCTGCAGCGTGTGTGGCCGCGGGTGCGCAATAACGCAACCCTCCTCATTTCTGGATAATAAACGACAGGCCGGCGATGATCTCACTCAGAGGAAATGATGTAGTCTAAAATGACTTCTTTAGCTTAGGAAAAAAAAATGCGTCAGTGACAGGAAACATTTGACAAACAGTAAATAGGTTTTTCTCTTTTCGGTGGTTAACCCGTTATGTGCTGCTGGTGCTTCTGAAAATGTTCAAGGACAGTGCAGAAGCTTATAGAGCCAGACTAAACAGACGAGTATGTTAACTGCACTGAAGAGTGGCAATGTAAAGGTGCATGTAAATAATAATAATAATAAATAATATTCGTGGCTTCTTCTGCTTCTCCAGACATTTTTGTTATGGATGCACAAGTTGCACGTTTTTTTTTTTTTTTTTTTTTTTTTTTTTTTGTGTGACAATCTGGTCTAAATTGAGCAGCACAGTGAAGAACAGTCTGCAGCACACTTGCAGTATGGTTTTTCATGCAAAAGGGGATTTCCTTGTCATGGGGTTCCTCCTCTTGACTGCATTACACAGTGGTTGCAGATATTTCAGCCTGACATATGGGAAGTTTAAAAGTGACCTAGTCTGAACACAGAACCTCTACCTCATGACTCCAGTAAGACTGGGAGGGAAGTTCCCACAGATGAAAAACAACATCAGAGGCACATAAGTGAAACAGAAAATATAACCAGCAGAATTGAACTACTGCAGGTTTCAAAATATACAGACAAAGCTTCAGAAGCATCACTGCACTCACTGCACTGTGCTTCCTTAATTTGACACAGTGAAAATGTACAGCAGGTTTGCAAAATAGATGAAAAAATATGTTGCACATCCTTTCACACATCTCAGCTATCTTAGAAATCTTCATCTTATTGTTTTTTTCTTGATATGTACAAATAGATTTAACAGGGAAAATCAATAAGGTACAGTGCTCCATCTCTTCAGTGTGCTTTGCTGAAAAAAAAAAATTGAAAAATACAGGTAACATGTTTCAATACCATAATTAGTGCAGCAAAACTATAAAGAAAATGGTTCGAAAATAACACTCTTCCTTTTGAACTAAGTTTATCTCATATATTGGATATATCTTGTTTTTTTCCCTCCTTCTCATCTTAATATTTGGGTTTTGGTTCTTTGGATCTTTGAACTTGCATATATTGTCACAAAGATTGATTTTGTTTCTGCTTTTCTTCAAGATGACAACAAAAAAGTATTTTAAAAAGAATCCTTTATTTCATCTCCTCATCTTCATCTTCTATGGGATAAGATTGGACTTGAGTGATCATTAAGGGATATTGGCTATTGTGTTATTTCAGCCCTTCAGTGAATGGAAAAAAAAGTCTCCTTTAGCCTACTGTTTGTACATCAGTGTAGTGTAGACAGATACTGACAAGTAGGCAACATCTCATTAATCAAAAGAATCAGAATCAGCTTCATTGGCCAATGACTCTGGTTCCTAGTGGCTCTCAGTGTAGTCACATCAAAGTTCAGGTGAGACACATTATGCACAAGCAAGTAGGAGAAAAAAATAGATACACATAAATAGAAAAAAAATGGACAACAACATGTCTATATACAGGTAAAAACTGTTTGTGTAAATTGTAAACAGGATATGAGTAAGTGTGTAAAAATGTGAGCAGTGCTGAAATAATAATGCAACATGTTACTTTATATACAAACAGTGGGTAGATATAAACTAAATAGGCTGTAATGCTGAATATGGTCAACTACATAAATTTTAAAAAAAAAAGATATCAAACTTTTTTATGTTAAAGATGGGGATTGCAGACGTCCATTATATCTCAGTTTGTCTGTGAGAACCCATCTGAGAGGTCTAAATATCACTGGGTTAAAAATGTACCCAGTTTGGGTCCATTACAACACTGGGTCAACTTGGTTTAACACTCGAAACATACATAAGTTATTAACAATCAATAACAAACCGTGACATGTAAGTTTAAAAAGAAGAGATTATAACAAGCTTTAGTAAAAGAAAAAATAACGCTAAAACAAAGCAACCCCTTGTCTTGAGTGGCTTTCTGGGTAACAATATTGGTGCTGTATTGATCCAAATTGGATTTTTAGTGAACATGGACACAGAACTGCAGAGAGGTTGACTCAAAAGTCTTTCAGGTGCATTCACGTTCACTGTATTTGTAAATGAGCTCTCTTTGGCTCCACCTGTCTTTCTCCTTCCTCGGAAGTGCGCTGAGAGTAGAGCAACACACAGTAGAAAACCACCTGCATATAATACACAATATCCCTCAACATCCTACATTCTGATCCCCACTCATTTGCCTGCTCCTGTTGCAGCTACGCGCCCCGGGCTCCTGCAGCTCCTCCCTCCGCTGCTCCACATCAGCTGATCCGTCACGTGGGCTCGTGTCGTGGGTCACCCTTTGCAAAATGGAGTTGTCCGAGTCTGTGCAGAGAGGGCTTCAGTCTCTAGCAGACCCGTCCGTCTTCGATCAGACCAGCTTCCCCGCGCTGGTGGACGTCTCTTTCCGGAGTCTGCTCTCTTCTCACGGCGACCCCGGCGTCCTCGGTGAGCTGGAGCCTCCTCCCCCGCCGCCTTTTGTCTCCTCCGCTTCTTCCGGTTTCTCTCTCCCGTGTGGATGTGTAGAGGGGTCTCCCCTCGGTGTTTTTGCGGATTCGTACGGAGCTGCTGCTCGCTGCGGATTGCTCTAAACCGGACTGTTTATATTAGGATCTGTAATGAGGCGAGGTGGCTCAGCAGACAGCTGGAGCGATCTGCAGCCTTCTCTGCTGCCTGCTTTGCATTCAGCAGCAGCCACACAATCACACGGCCACTCGGGATGCCTTTTGTCATTTAAACTGAGTCTACACAGCATATAAGAAAGACTATGTTAGACTATTCCAATAAGCATCGGTCCAAACTGACAATGAATACACATCCGATTAGCTATTTTTGCTGTAATCGCGTTTAGCAGATGTTTGGAGCCGTCAGCGCGCTGTGTGTCGCTCATTTTGATTGGCTTTTGGTTTAAGCATTAAAATATAAATTCTGCAAAATTACAAACCTTATCTACTATTTACATCTCGTGCTCTGTAATGGCTGCTTCAGTTATTTCCACACGTCCATGTGTTGTCCAACTTCTGCAGCATTCCAGCTCTTTCTAATGGCAGAATTATTTAGAAAGTGAAAATGTTCACTGTCCAAACAACACAAAGGACCCCCGGCTGATGCAGCCGAGGGGCCCATTCACATGCAAATCATCATTGATTTCCATTCTGAAACGTCAATCCGTGGGTGCGAGTATGGATCGCAAATCTGCATCATTTATATACCAATCAAACGCGTCTGTTGTTGCTAAGAAGAATGAAGTTAGGCTATAAGTGCAGCTATGTTGGCATCTTCCTTCACACCGTGTCTGTCCTCTGGTTGCAGATCAGCCTGAGCTGAAGCAGGTCGACCAGATCCTGCTGAAACAGAGCCACACCGCAGCGATCACCTTCATACTGGAGGCGGTCAAACAAAATGCAGACAAGTCGACTGTAAGGTAAGCGACCTCACAGAGAGGAGGGCTTCCTGTAAAACACGCGTGCTGCTGCTCAAACCCCTACACATGCTTGTGGTGAACTAGCTTACCAAAAACAGCCTGATAAGTTGTCAGCACATGGCTATAAAAACGGTGCTCACATCACACAGTCTGACAGGAAATATTTCGCTCTAAATCATGCAGTTTGCATATTACATGTAGAGACAGTGACCCGCTGATTGGGTCTCCTAATAGATCAAGATTTAGAGCAATACATTTAATTAATATATATGCAAAATATCTTATTTCTACAACTACCGCAAACTATATATAAAAAACCCATTGTGCACAGCTTGCATTGAATGCAGCAAAGCAATGTGATTCATAAGAAGTCAGTGTTTCATTAGATTTTAAAATGTGAGCTGATTGTGTCCCTGCATGTGCACGATAGCAGGAATACACAAGGATGTTGTTAGTTTCAGGGAATGAACGTAACTGAGCAACTTTTGACGTTTCCAGTGCAGCTTGACATCAGTGGCCTGAATTGATCGATGGTATCTTGTTATAAAAATTCAGTTTTTTACAATTGTCCATCTATGTTGCATGAAAATGTTGCTTTTTTTGTCATTGCCATAGGGAGTTAAAATCAGAAGTCAGTGTATTATTCTGATGGTTAATCATCAGAGTTAGATGTTGAGGATAGACAAACTCTTAAAGCTCTGTAGATGTGTGTCAGTGATCAATTCTGCTAAAAAAAAAAAAATTAAAACTTTCTGGAAAGCAGTCATTCTAGTTTTTGTAATCCATTAAAACTCACTTCTATAGGCTGTCCTGCATTTCTTCATATCCTCAAATTTGACATTTGCACTGTGATAATAAGCTTCATTTTCACTCAGACAATGCATGTCAACATTCAGCCATTCATAGGACTGTATTCTCCCTTCACTGTCTGCCTGTAGAAAGTTGTAAATAGATTGACTCTTTTCAGATTTTAAGTTTTTTTTTAATGTGAAATCAGCTGTGTAATAAAAGTGTTGTTTTGTTCCCACAGCTCCTGCCTTGAAGAGCTCACATTCAGTGCAGAGAGAATAGAAATATTCTGTAGCACATATCAGGTGACAGTTCAAATCACGTTGCTCTTATTAAAATGTATTTTTTCCCCTGTGGTCTTGTAGTTGTGGCTGACCTGCCTACACATATTTTTGTTTTATATATTTTTTTTATTTTTTTACAGAAACATAAAAAAGAACTAGAGCGTCTGTTAGCAAGGTAAGATTGCACTGGATTTTTTTAGCTGGAGATGTGTGGTTTATAGAGGTGAAGGTATCATTCTTGAGTTGATAAAGAGCATGAATGTCCCCAAAATGTGTGAACATTATAGAGATTTTTTTTAGTTTTACATTGCAACATTGATAACAGAGCGATTTTGCTCATTAGAGCTTCTTTGATGATTATCAACTGGAGGTCAAAGTTTGTCCAATTTTTCTTCGACTCTACATGGCTGCTAATACATCACATGTGGAGGAAAAACAACGCACTTCTCAACAATTCAATAAATATCCGAGTTCAACTCCTTTGGACACAATCTTAAGCAGTCATATGCGGGGATTTTTTTTAAAATCGGGGGGGAAGAACAACCAGAGAGTGTGAAGCCTGCATGTCAGGACGAAAAGGAGCGTGATTAATTGCAATGTAAATGCTGCTTTATGACGCACCCTAAACAAACACTCGTTGTAGGGATACGTTGTTTGCACTGGTTTAAAACGGTTTGCAGACACATGTGTCGAATAAAAGAGAAGCAGTCTTTGAATCGCATACAAAACGTTTAGCATACGCACAACTTTTGGAACAAGTGGAAAATCCTCAGACATTTATTGAGCACTAAAAAGTTTTGGCGTGGGTTAAAATACTCCCATGAGATAGTTACACCTTCAGAGGCGCATATGTTACACCTCAGATTTTTCTTCATCTCTTTGACCTTCAGGTTGCCACAGAGTGCAGCATGTTTAGCGTGACGCTAATAAATTAAAGGATGAAGGTGGATTTTTTTTCCCCCCTTCAGCATCTTTGCTCAGCTGCTGTTTCATCTCTGCTGAAGCATGATCACAGATGCGTCTCTTCTCTCTCTCTCTTTCAGCATAGGAAAGCAGCCACCTCGGGTTAACGACGTGTCGTGGCGTCTACAGTACCACATGAAGGTACATGAGAGACGCTTCGCAGCACAGTTTGTCTTTTTCTTTTTTCTTTTTTTTTTTTTTTTGTATCATAAATTCTCGTGTCAAACTAAAACTTTGTTTCCCGACAGAACGGACAGCTCGATAAGGTCAACGAGCCTTTCTACTTGATTTCATTGAACACTGAGGTAAAACTCAAAGACATTTTTTTTTATACCTTCACGTTTCATAGATTTTCATGATGTGTCCGTGGTTAAAACATGTTCGTGTTTGCTCCTTTTGCTAGAATAAAGGAACCCCTGAAGATATAAACTTCACCTGCACAGTGGAACAGTTACAGGTAGAGGATTTTGCTTGTTAGTCCTCTTTAAATGACTCTTCATCTGTTATTTTTTTAAAAATTTCAGAGTCAGACCGTCTTGCAGTTGCATCATAACTAAACCATTACGCACCACATTCAGTCTCCTTATCACAAAACAAAATGCAAGAATTCGACTCATAGTGGGAGGATAGTTTCGCTCTTCAGTCTGAGCAGCTTCTTCGTGAATTAGATGTATTGAATTGTATCATATAAGCTGTGAATTCATCATAAAATAAAGAGCTTTCTGGGATTTTCTGCGCATGAATCGGCTTTTCATCACCACAACAGTCCATCTCTTTGGATTTAGGCTTGTAGCTGCAGTCACACATCCTCAAATATGAAATAAGTACGATTGTAGTGATGATATATTATACAGTGAAATGTTATATTATGTATCAGTTGACCATGTGAGCGGCTGTTTCCTTTTTTAACATTGCAAGCATGTAAGGGATGACCCCTGTATAAATAATGTGGGCTGCAAAATATTTGGTGAATTCAACTCGGATGTAGTCCTCAGTTGTAATCCATGGTCAAGTCAGACTGAATCAAAAATTCTGAACGCATGACAATTTTCTCAAATTCTTATTTATAATGAGTATAATGTGTATGGTTATTTTTTCAGTTGATATTTTAGGTTACCTCCGCCGGACAGGTCGCTGCGTTTTTTGTTTTTTTTTTCGTAATGAAAATGGTCAATTGTTGCTTGTTTGCAGGACTTGGTGGGAAAGCTGAAAGACGCTGCCAAGAGTGTGGAGAAAGCCAGTCAGATGTAATACTGGTGTCCAGTTTCCTCGCCACAAAGCACTGAACTTCACCGGTTCCCAGCGGCATTGTTCATCTCTTTATTGCCTCTTTTGTACCTGAGATTGACGACATGATGTATGAGAAAGTTATCATTCCAACTTGTGTGTTAATTAAAACAGAAAAAATAAAACCCCCCTTTTGTTCTTTGAATAATTCCATATGTTCAAACAGAATCGGATATGATGTCTGTGTTTGTGAGAAATCAGTAGGAAAGTATTTTTTTAATAAACATTTGAATGTGGAGCCAGAGAAGTAAGTGGCAGGCATGTGTTTTGTCAACACTTACCAGCCTGAATAGGATTTTTGCCATAGTTGCATGACAGCAGTGTATTTGGTTTCCTGCAGCATTTGTTGCAACAAGAGGCTCAGTCCAGCTGCTCGGGCTGATGGGAGCTATTTATAAAAGGCTACTAATAGAGATGTGTGACTTTGTTGACAAAATTGCTGTATAAGAATTTTATGGAGCCTCTTAAGCTTTCTGCATCCACCTCACTCAAAGTTCAAAGCAGCACAGCGGCTCAGATTCCATAAACATCCGCGATGCCTCGGTTTTCAGCGGCGCTGGCTGAAGGATAAAGGCTCCAATTCATCAAGTGGAAGTTGCAGCGCATTTTTTGCAGATGTCAGGACAGCCTGTGACAAAGGTTTGACACCAAAGCCATTTGTCACATGGACGTATTTTCGCCGAGTGCGTTGTTCTTAAAAGCGACGATCAACAAAGATTAATAAGGCAGCTGCCCGAACTCCAACAGACTCCACGTTACAGCCAATAGTAAGTCGTTTAGGGCATTTTTGACGGTCAAATTGACATGAACGTGTGTGAGTGCGTGTGCTGCAGTTATTTTTAACATCAGAGAGTCGAGGGCACACCATCAGTAGCCTACTTTCTAGACACTCCTAATCACTGTGCCATTTGAATGATTCACGTCAGTGCATAGGTGGTGTCTTTTGGTGGTGGAAAGTGTAAGCTATCAAACGGTATGAATATGCATTATGGATTATTTCAAATCATGCGTCATACATTAGAAAGACCAGAATACACCGACAGTAATTTTTAGGCGCCCTTAAGCAGCTGCCTGCTGTCATTTCAGCTCAAGTTGCTCAAACTCCTGAATGTTTTGTGCTATTTCGCGCTTGAAATGCTATTCTAATGTACATGTGTGTGTGTTTTCTGTGTTATTTTCACATCATGCGTAGTAGATTAGGAGAAACAGCATACACCGACAGTAATTATAGGCACCCTTAAGCAACTAGACCACGTGACCAAAGCGGGGCGGTCGAACTAAGCCATTTTGGGGACGGTGTCAGTTTCCACGGAGCACACACACACTGCTGCATTTTACTGGGGGGTGAAGCGGATATTTTGGAGGCAAAGTTCTCGGTGCCGAAGTGGGAACCTTCCCGAGCCGAAGCCGGAGGACTGGGCTCTTTTGACGCCGCGGATCGGATACGCAAAGAGCGCGCGAGCGGCGAGAAACAGGAGGAGTTTTTATTCGCACATCTGAAATGCGCTCCGGTCCGCCGTGCGCTCTCAGCCACTGACAGCGTCTGCAGCCTGCTTCAAGATGGCGGCTCGGCTCCTATTCATTTTCTGCTGATCGCCTCCCAACTTTCATTGTCTATTCGCCTCAAGACCCACCGATTCCCAGCCGAGCATTCAGGTATGTCTTATTCGATATCGTCTCTAACTAACGGCGGGAGAAGGCGAGGTTTCGGGTTTGTGCTTTTGTGTTTTTCTGCGTACCGATCCAGCGGTGGATGTGGAGCTCTCAACGGTGGCTGCAGCGATCACCGACGTGGAGCTCCGTGTGTGTCTGCGCACCACTTTTTTGTAAAAGATGTTCCTCGCTCGGGCACAAACGCGAGTTAAGGTTCACGCTCAGCCGGTGTTGCATGATCCAGTGTTCAGTAATCTGTCCGTATAAATTGATCGCGGCTGATGTTTGCATTGCGTCGTTTGGATTTGTGTAAAGTGGGGGATCTCAGGCGAACCAGGCTGGACTGGCTGAGATGTTAACAGCAGCAAGTGCTCCAAAGTGTCCTTCTGCGCCCATATTTCCACATAACGTCTTCATTTTATAGAGTTGGGATGCTTAGGGTGTTATGAACTGGGTGTTATGTTGGTTTCGGGCGTATATGATCAAATGTTGGATTTATTAACTTAACTTGGATGGCTCCCATAAACGTGCCAAGGAGGCAAACCGTTTCAATTGTGCATAAATGTTTCATGACGCCTACTTGGTAAACACTGGATCATCGTTAAACATGAACTGTGGCTGTTCGTGTCTCAGTGTGTGATAATCTTGATTAAAGAAGATAATTGGTTTTGTGGGAAATTTAAAAAATATATATATGGACGACACGTCGGCCAGCTCACAAAAGGCTGGTTGTGTCTCATCAAACAGCCATAAGCAACGGCAATTTCACTTGAAATAATGGGGGCTGCTGCCAGCACAGACTGTTTGTTTGTTTGACATTATAAACTCGTTATGGATTTCCATATTTTCACCTTCATGCGACTGAATGCTGGCCCACTGTGTGCCTCTGAATCTGGTGGTACAGAACAGACTGACTTGAGCTTGGGCTGTTTGCTCTTGGAGGGAGGGAGGGAGGGAGGAGGAGGGGGGGGAATTATCATTTTTGCTCATGAATGCTAGTAGGGACCCTGTGTGGGCTTAACAGGTTAAAATGAATGTATATTTTCCCCCCACTCGGGTTTCCAGCCTCACAGGTTTGTGGATACACGTGATACTGTAGCTTAAGCAGACTGCATCATGCTACAGTTTGCACGAGCACAATTCAGTGAAAGCGATTTCTGTTCGCATTGTCTTTAATAAGTTTCAGTCACGTGGTCAGTTATGAATCCCCACTTATTCAATTCCTTATTTTCTAAATTGACTGACAGCGGTTAATATGAGGTCTTTGTTTTTTTTCCCATTGCCGATTTTAATTGGGTTATTTCCAGCTGCTGTTGATTTACGTATAAGAGGAACCTTTACAAGAGGAACTGGTCTCATTTTGGGCATAAATTAGGTGGGCACTGGGAGAAATCTCCCCGTTTGTTGTTGCTTTAATGGCAGAATTAAAGATTAGTAGCCTGTAGCTGTTGTGGATTAACTAATGATATGTTATCAACACCGACTCCATAATTAAACCTTGCTGTCAATTTTAAAAAGGGAGCTACGTGGTATATAAGCTGCATTTTCTATGTACAGTCAATGTCTTTGTGTTCATAACTGAATCCATATTGGAAGTGTTGAATGGACTATATTTCAAGCTGCTGCATGATTCTCGGTTGGTGCTGTAGCCTTGTGATTGTATTCGTTCCCACTATGAACTTATTTTGGTTTGTGGAGTGATTGACTTGAAGTCTTCTAAAGTGAGCCTGCAGCTCCCACAGGACTGAGGCAGAAGCAGTTGTCCAAACACAAGTCAATCGATTAATGGCTCAACAGGCTCCCCCCTGCATAATGTTATCCATCATTATCCATGTGTGATGCATCCTTTTGAACGGAGTCTCTGTCCAAACTTGCCCGCTTTGGTCTGTTAACAGCCGGCCAAGACCGGCCCGGCGGTCGGGCATGTTGCCGGCTGTGACTCCATACATACAGTGACAGTGAGGATACAGAGCTGGACAGAAGAAGGGTCACCTCCTCATGTCCAGTGTGTTGATTTTAATGTCTGGTGTTTTTACAGTAGGCTACTATATGGCAGGAAGGGGCACCCACATAGTCATAGGAGACTTTAATAATATTCACCACCTTTGGATTATTGTTTTTCCAACCATCCAAGATAAAATAGTCTCATATAAGTAGTAGTAGTATATAAGTGGAAGTAGAAAAAAAAACGCTGTTTTGGCATCGGGAGACTTATTTAAAAGCTTTTCCACTTTGTCAGAGGCGCGTTTGTGGGATGAAACAGCCATTGTCATAAAGTGTAGATGTCTAATAAAGGGCGCTATATGTGTTTTTTAGCTGGTAATGGCGCAGAATAATAAGTCTGCTCCAGTGTGCGCTCCAACTTCAGCGCAGTCGCTGCTGCCTGGCCATGTTGTGCTGCACAGTGCTGGTTATCGCGCACACGCCATGAAAACCACGAACCAGAATAACGATGAGATTATTCTCCGAGTTCGGTACATACTCTCCTCCCCGTGGTCCGTAAAGATTTGGGAAGCTGGTGTAAACCCGTCGGATACTGGCTTTATTTGCCCCCTTTCGAAGGAAACCCCGCAGCCCGTTGAACCGATACGGGCTTTTTTTTTTTTTTTTCCTCCACAAAATGGCAGCCGTGCTGTCGGCAGACTGGCAGTCCAGCGGCTGTGTGCGCGGAGGGACGCGGAGCCTCCGGTCCCTCCTTATTCCCGCTCTGAACACCGGCAGCTCGCCGTGCTGTTGTTTTTGGTGAGACATCCTGCCTTGTTCTGGTCACTGGCGACCAGCCATGTGGGCTAAAAAGCAAAAGGAGTTGCCATAGAAACGCTCAGGTTTCCCCACAGCCTATGTGGCACACCTGACGCAGTGAATGGGTGTCTCCTATCATCCCCCTTTTCACCCACAATCACCCCGGGGCGCCAGTCTCCGTGTTGAATATTATTTTCCACCTAAGATTTCAAACTTCGGCTGAATTCCTGCTTTTAAAAAATGAAGCTGTTACTCTGGTAAAAGTGACACATTGAGATACCCAATTCATAAAATCTGTCTCAGATTTATTTTATCAGCGTCACTCATAGATTTGTCTTTTTTTTATTTTTTTTTTTTTAGCTGTCTTATTTAAAACTTTAAAACTAAATTTCAAACCTGGAGTCACTTAGTGCCGCATTACGCATTTAACACCAGACTGTCCGATCTGTAAGATTTTGCAGAATGCGTCCAAATCGGGAGTTGTGAACCCAAAATTTTCCGCGCCGTGCCTCATGTCTGAGCAGAGAAATCTTTTCATGTAAGCTCATTTTTTTTCTGTGTGCTTGTTACATCTGCTCTGTTCTCTGTTGTCGCCAAGTGTTGAACGCTGTAGATTTAAGATGATGGAGAGGAAGGAGCGCATCGATCTCTCAGTGGATATTTATGATTATTCAGTGCGCTTCGGTCAAATGACTCTATGGTGCCTTTGCCTATCAATCTGCCACAAAGAGCCTTCCCCGTAGGTTATTACTGAATTAGCATAAAAGACGATGTTGCTTTAACACAGTCAAACAAACAGCCTTCTCCAAATGGTCTGACCTGCGCTGTAAGAGAAACCTGCAGCTCCCCGATGCTTCTGTGCGCCTGTCATGCATGCATTGTTTTGACTTGTTCTAATTTTCCCCCCCCCCTCCTCCCCTTCCTACGCAGGATTGTTGTTCCTTTTGCTCATCATGCATCGGACAACCAGGATAAAGATCACTGAGCTCAACCCTCACCTAATGTGCGTCCTGTGCGGAGGATATTTCATAGACGCAACCACCATCATCGAATGTCTTCACTCATGTGAGCAAACCGACAAAACTCTTATTTTTTTCCCCGATGTGGTTGGAAAATGTCAACATGGATTTGTGCACGTAAAAAAAAAAAAAAAAAGCTGTGAGAATATGTTTCAGCATCCAGTGTTTTTTTTTTCTTACATATTTCCCTGCACATCCACTTTGGATGTAAACTTTATGCTGAAAAGGAGATTTCTCCTTGGCAGCTTGAGCCACATTCAGCATCAGAATCAGGATATCCTCTCTGGTGCGTCTGATATTGACAGGTTTTCTTCCTCTTTTTCTTTTTGCATGGTTTGCAGTCTGCAAGATGTGCATTGTGCGCTATCTGGAAACCAGCAAATACTGTCCCATCTGTGATGTACAAGTGCATAAAACCAAGCCTCTGCTCAACATAAGGTAAGAGTTACATTTTCCATCATATTCTTTGACTGCATTACAAAGTCCTGAGGCTTGTTCTTTGTTCTTTTCATATTCCTGTATTTATAAATTTAATTCTAAGGCAAATGAATCTTCTCTTTTGGTATTTTGGCTAGAATAGTGTAGCAGAGGAAACTGTCTTTCTACTGGACTGATTCCTCATGTTGTAATAAATAGACTTACCTCAGTATTTTCTTACATTTTCTTCCCAAAATCTATAAATGCATTGTTAATATTAAGCAGTCATTTCAACGGTTTCCTGTTTCCTGGTTTTCCCTTCCCCCCTCCCAATTAAATGACTGAATCAACCTGTTTTTATTTTAAAATATTGAGTCATATGGAGCACTTTCAGACCATTCACATAGTGAGATGTGACACAGAAAATTCCTTAATCAGCTACGGTTGTCTATTAAGCTTTGTGTTTAGGTGCTGTAATGCAATAAATGTGTATTTTAAGAAAGTGTGCCTTCAAAGCAAAGCAGTGACCAAACAAGAAAAAAACATTCATCTAGTCAGTCTGTCTTGTTTATTCTGCTCTCCATAAGCTGTACAGCACAGGAAAAAATAGATGCTTCTGCACAATAATTTCCATTCTCTCAGTGGTCTGACTGAAGTTTGTCTTCTGTTTTTCTAGGTCTGACAAAACTCTGCAGGACATCGTGTATAAACTGGTGCCTGGCCTCTTCAAAAGTAAGAACACAACTGTAGACGGTGCCTCGTGTGTTTCGCACGTGTTTACTTTCATTCTGACTCTGCATTTGCATATATTTTGATGCCTCCCTTTGGTTAAATTGGTTTCATCTTTAGTTTCATATCTAATCAGCCAGAAGTATTAAATGCACTTCAGCCTCCTGAATGCACCAACTGTACTAAGCATTAACTGCTTCTGCAGATGAAAAGAGTAGAAATTGACTCCCAAATACTAATAAATGTATAAAGATACATTATAATATGTAAGGAGCTCAAATGGAAAGACATTTGTTTTAAAAAAAAAAATGCTGTGGTTGCTGAGCAGAGATGATGTCTGCTGTTATTGTCCCCAAATGTTACATTATAGTGCAGTGCTTTTATTTTGTGCTATACTGTATATAGTCTACTACTGATAAATCTGCTCAAATTGGGTCAGACAGCTGTTTCATTTCCAAGTCTTATATATTGCAGTCTTATAAAATATTATAATGAATGAATGTTTTTTGCTACAATAAAACAACACTGAAATAATCCCATCTAATTGAACGGTTTAACTTTGTGAATTGTGACACTCTGCTGATGTAATTTATTCTGGTAAATTCAGTTGTGTTGAGATTTCCTGCTGCAGATCAGTACTGCATGTGTGCACTTACAGTATTTTCCGCTATAAAACGACATTTCCTTTAAAAAGTGCAAATGAACAGACTCGTAATGACTCATCTTCCTTACTGTCTTCAGATGAAATGAAGAGGAGAAGAGACTTTTATGCCGACCACCCTGTAGACGGTGAGTTAGAAAGCATAACTGATTATCAAATTTGCTTTTTTTTTTTTTTTTAACTTTCTGGATACTAATCTGTGTGTCTTTTTCTTATAGCGTCTAATGGATCCAATGAAGATCGTGGCGAGGTGGCAGACGAAGACAAGAGAATTATTACAGATGATGAGATCATCAGCCTCTCTATTGAGTTTTTTGATCAGAGCAGGTAGGTTGGCTTTTGATATGTGTCGTTAAATCCAGGGATGATTTGTTCTATAATAGATTTTATCATCTTCATGAATGCTACATATTTATATGGAAATGATGGACAAGAAAACTTAACATTTAATACAAACATCAGTTAGATGATTACTGGAAAACATCAGGTGTTTTATCAGGTTTAGTTTAGATCTCAGATATGATTCTGCATTGAAATGGATCAGATCCAGCCTTCATGATGGTGTCCTTGTTCTATATTTTGATGCTCTGGCTCAGCTTTGTCCACAATAATAGATGCAGAACATTTTTTTGTATATCACATATATTTTGCCTGCTGGTTCAGCTTCTTCTTTTCATCATTTCATTACATGTTACTTTTACAATGTATCAATTTGTTTCTTGGTTTTCTTGCTATAAAAATATTTTAAGGGCTGCTGACATGAGTAATGAGCCACAACTATGTGTCAAGAGTTGTGCTGTAGTAACATCTGCAGGAGGGAAAAAACAAATAAAGTACAGCAGTGAAGTGTGCTTTTCATTCCAGCAACTGATTCTTTAAATCAGCTGATACCCACACACACACACACACACACACACACAAAAGATTTTTAACTTTTTAAAACATTTTTTGGATTGATTCTCATCATCATTTGTAATTGCATTTAAAATGTTGTTGTTTAAAATGTGTTTGCACTTTAAGAACAGGCAAATATCCGAGCTGGAAAGTTACTAATATGTTTCCCCTTTTTATTCTGTGCAGACTGGGAGGTGGAGCAGAGGAGAAGCAGCCTAAAGATCAGGTACCAGAAGATAATTCGACCGCTTTCTCTTCTCTTTGCTCGCATAGTTTTCTCCTGTTAACCTCCTTTGGGACCAGATAAGAATGACTCCTTCAAGGAAGCAACTAATGAATGTTCACTTTATTGCCTCTGTTGTGAAATCTGGTGACACAGTTGATACAGAGATTGTTGTTTTCCTGGTGATATAAGCTAGTTCTTTTTCCTGCTTTTAAGGCGGACCTTGCAACAGCTTATTCTCACTGTAAATAAATATACTGTAATAATACTTAATGATGTAATATTTCATTGATCTGCAGGTGGCTAACAAAAGGTACCTTCAGTGTCCAGCAGCCATGACAGTCATGCATCTGCGGAAGTTTCTGCGCAGCAAAATGGACATCCCAAACACCTACCAGGTCTGTTTTTAATATTTGTATTCATCTTTGACAAATGTAACTGGACATTTCAAATGTTAAAATATAAATCTGTCTGTCAGAGAGCACTGTGATGTAACAATCTTTTGTTTTAATAAATGCTGAATTGCAGATATATTTGCTGTCTTATGCTATTAAAAATGAAAAATGACTAATTCTTTCCTCTTTAGGTTGAAGTCATGTATGAAGACGAGCCTCTGAAAGATTACTACACGTTAATGGATATAGCATATATCTACACTTGGAGAAGGGTGAGACAACTTTTAATACTTTCTCTGGACAAAGAGAAGAGCTGCTTTTAGTTGGTTTATCCAAATTGTCACTGCAAAATGTCCAAAATTGTCCATTTATCACAGTATATTAAAGAATCAATCATTTTAAGTCATTTAAGTTGTCGAATAAGTTTTGTTCTAATCATGTCAGTCTCCATCAGCTGGAGGATATATTTTAATACCTTGCCATTTATAGTCCAAAATAAATTTAATATGAACAAATTGGTCACTTTGCTTTTAGAAGACAAATTGACACAGAAACTTTAATTTAAGTGTCCTTGAAATTAGATTTTTTTGTTTTGTTTTACCAATCAATTGATTAAAGATCATATATTCTATTTGATTTTAATTACACCAGTTAGCAGTTTTACACTGTGCAAGGTAATCTTGTCTGTTGTGGGTTTCCATGCATCTCAGTCATATCTGCATTGCTGTTTTTACATTTTAAAAATGAAAAATTGAATAAATTATATATATATATAACATATATATATATTTCTGTATGTTAAATACAAACTAACAGGAGGCTGATAGGAAGGAAGGCGTCAGCTCACACATCTTGATGTACAGTTCATAATTAGTTATTTGGCATGTGGGCCTATAAAGGGATTATTCCCTGAGGAATGAAAAAATGCAACTGACCTGAAAATGTATTTAATTCTTGTATTTTTAATAATATGAGGATAATATGATGTGAACTGTTTAAAAAACATTTGTTGACATTATGATATTTTACTCTACTGTCATTCATGCAGGTGTTGGTGTAAAGAAAAGAAACTATTTCCACTCTTTAGTCTTTTCCAAAATCAACACACAATTTGAATCGATGCCATTTCTTTGGAAAAATGCAGTTTGCAGTTAATTCAGTTGTTTACAGGCTTATACAAAAATAAATATGGTCTAGCCTGATGGTTTTATTTGTATGCTTATTCGTTTTATGCATTTGGTTTATTAAACTGTTGTGGGCTATAATATTTAATAATAGTCTTATTTAATATTTATACCTATTCCTATTTATCTATTTCAACTCATTTTAATGCACAAATGGAAGGATGACATTTCACTGTGATTGGATGATCACATGTGACCAATAAATGTGATTGATGATGGTTTTATTCAACCCTCCTCCACAGAACGGCCCGCTGCCGCTGAAGTACCAGGTCCGACCCAACTGTAAGAAGATGAAGGTGAGCCACGCGCAGCAGGAGGGCCAAAACAGCGCGAGCAGATCCGGTCCGGAGAGCGACTCTGCCAGCGACAAAGCCGGAAGTCCCACGGGGGCTCCGTCCACGTCCTCGTCGCTCCCGAGCCCGGGCACGCCGGCTCAGTCCCCTCACCCGCAGCTCCCACCACACGGCCCCAACAACGTGAACGGGACCCCGGCAGTCGCTGCACCACCGGCCCCGGGACGCGCCTTCACCCAGTTCGGCAGCGGCGGCAGCAAACCCCGGAAAGTTTCTCTGAACGGCTCGTCGACCTCCTCTGGATGACGCGGGGCTCCAGACCGGACCGGACCAGCCAACGCCAGACATCCGCTCAGCTAATACTGTCTTCATGCCAACGTAGTTCCATTGTGTAGACCATGTTCTCTCTCTCTCTCTCTCTCTCTCTGTCTCTCTCTCTCTCCCTCCCTCTCTCTCTCTCTCTCTCTCCATTTGTTGTTATAAATATTATGGTATCATATGTAAGTTTAAACGTAGTGGAATCAGAGACATCTCAAAATAAAGAATGAGGAAGTCGGGTGATGTGGGAATTTTATTATGATGTTGGGGGGAAAAAAAGAAAGTTGGGAAGGAGAAGGAAGCATTTATCCCCCTGTTTAAAGCTACATCTTTATTTTACAGAAGTGACTGAAGATAGTCTTTTATATATCTATATTTTTCTTCAAATCAAACGTGTTCATCATGATTGTTTCATGTGTGTTTTGGGATATTTTTGCAGCCATCCGTTTAAACATGCATGCTCATGGTTAACACTTTTTTTTTTTTAATTTAGTGGAAGAGGATTCTGCGTGTTTGCCCCCACAAGTCTCACTTTGGAAGTGTTTCAGGCATCGATCCTGTCTCAATGAAAGGAAAGCCGTGTGCTTGGGAAAAATAAGTTTGTATTAGCGCTGTTGGCTTCACGGGAAAAAATGCCTATAATATGGAGGAAAAATCCACTTTTCTTCGCCTTTTACTGGAAAAAAAAACAAACTTTCTTGTAGCTGCAGTGGAAGTGGATCCTCCACGTCTTTAACACGTATAAGCAGTTTTAGAGAATCCACGTGTAAATAGAGACAAAATGCATATTTAATCAGCGATGATGTTATTCTCTTATTCCCCTTTGTTCTGAGGGAATGACTTGGGCTCCTGTTCAGCTCCATTTCATGCTCAACGACAGATGTTTTGATGTCTCCCGTGTTTTCCGTATTTGTATCGCTCGATTGTATGAACAACTTATTGTATTGTTACTGTTGCACAGTATAAAACATCTAAATAAAAACATTTTACACTTATGGGAGCAGTTTTTTTCCCCTTTTTTTGTGGTGGAAGAAGATCGGCGTGAACTGAGCTGAATAATCAAATGAAGCTAAATTGAAATGAGGCGCAACGAGCCAGATGTCAGTGTGAGTCATCGGTGATGAAGATAACTCAGTTAAGGAGGCCAGCTGTGAGCAGCCAGGACCCGTGATCACGTCATGTTTCTGAATACATTCAGTTCAGATAGAAGGCTTTTTAATCTTTCTTTTGTACTAATGATTTATCACATGACTAATTATATTTCACTGCATTGAAACGCACTGTGTCGATACAAAATACAAACAAAACAAGTAAAAACTTTAATTTGTTTGAGGCAAAAACAGATTATTCATATTTTTATTTCATAAATAAATCTCAGTGTCATTTTCCTTCTCTACTAATGCTGGCATTTGATCTGTAAAACTGTATATTTTTAGACATTTTTATGATTATTTTGGATGTTGAGTAGCCTAAGCTAAATTTTCACAATTACATTTTCATTTTTTAAAAATTTATATTTCAATTTTTTTTTGTAAATTGGATATTTAATTAATTTAGAAAATGAAAAATGCACACATTTTTGATGTTGAAACCACTCATCTAGGCGATTTTTTTATTTCAAATTTAGCTCTCCAGTAAAAGCAGATTCAGCCTGAATTAGTAAATGTTCACACAGAGCTTTAATCTCACTGCAGAGAACAGCTGATAAGGGCTTAATTTTTATTTTACATCAGGGCTTTATAGGCTCAGCTTCATTACCTCACAACACAGAAGCATCAAGTAATACAAGGGAAATATTCCCTTTTCGGATTTGAAACAGATGGGGAACTAATACTGTTCTCCAAGACTTAATTGGATGACAATCAATTAATTTGAATGTGTCAATTATCTCTCCGGTAAAAAAAAAAAAAAAAAAGACAGACAGAAAAGAAATTGACCTAAAACGAAACCAACAACACTCCGCATTTACATTTAGTTAAAAAACAAACATAAAATCTGATTAATGATCCAATTAGAAATTATCTTCGGTTTAACCAAATAACGTTAAAACTATTGATCAGGACAAACAGCTGGAGCACAGTATCAACAAACAACATGATTTTAAAAACACACAAATACGGTTAAAAAAAACCCCAAAAACACTGAATAAAATAAAAATGGAGAAGGTCTGGATTCTTGTGAAATCATAACAATCTAATTGCATTTGGCAAGAAAGACTTTCCGTTTACACAGGAAAGACTTATTTGATGTTGGGATTAATATTTCCTCTCAAGGAGATACATTTTGAATTTCTTTTTCCTGATATAGAAACTTAAATTGTAGCCAATTTAAAAGGCTTTGAGAAATGAAATCAGCAGCCGACTCTTGCACTTAAATTAGTCACCATGGCCAGTCAGCTGTATGGTGACATGATCAAAATGATGTCATGTTATGGCCCTGTGCCGAACTTCACTTATTTTTATTTATACGTTTTTATTGCCATTGGCAGATATAGGCTTTATAATTGCATTGTATTCTCTGTTTGCAGTGGTAGCACAGATGTAGCTGTGTCTTACAATACAGTAGGCTACAAAATGAGAAAAAGGAGATAGGCTGAATGATTGGAACGACCACGTTTCCTTCCTAATAAAGATTATGTGGGCTATCACTCATTTTAAACAGGGCCGAGCTTTGGGAAAACAACAAGAGGAACTAACCCAGGCAGGCAGGCAGGCAGGTCATTTCAGGACAAACTCCTTGAGCAGGCAAAGCAAGCAAAACTAGAAAAAAAAAGGAAAAAATCTTTTTCAGTATGAAGGATGCAGCGCCGCTCAGTGCTGACTGAGATCAAGTTAGTAACTTTATTAGACAAGAAGATGCCCGAGTTCTGCTTTCTTTTGAATCGTGTTGAATAATCATGTTGTGAAAGTCTGGCAAGTTGTCTGTTTTTTTTAGCGGGAACAAAAGACGGCGCGAACTGTTAAAATGAGGAAGCCTACAGAGCTCTCACACTGAACATTTTTCCGGGGACCACGAGCGTCTGCGATGTGCGCGCAAAATCCGAGAGTGAGTCATCTTTAGAGGAGACGATCTTCGGCGAAGCAGGCGCGACAGAGCGTTCTGCTTCCTGTGCGTTGCCACGGCAACACTTAACAACACTAACTACCTAGCTTAACCCAAACCTGGAGACGGCCAGGAGCAACAGTACACTAAATCCTGTCATAACTTCAAACTGTTTTTTTGGGAGGACGAAGATAATTAACGAGGGAAAAATAAATATTCAAGAGTCAATTTTCCAGCAGTGTAACAATGAGTCAACGGCAGATCATTCAAGGTAAGATTCATGAGTTGTTTTGATTCATAAAAAGTAGATTCAGCTTGTTATCCACGCTGTCTTTCTGTCTGTTTGTGCTCTGCAGCTTTTGAGCAGTATCAAAAATCGAGGATGCAGTTCGTGCAAACTGTCGCTGATCTGGCAGCCAGGCCACAAAACATAGAAATCCTTCAAAATGCCGGTAAGAAACCAGACAATAACCATTAACTATGTTATATTAAACTCATATCTCCAGAGTTTATTCCTCTCTCCTCCTCTCCTGCAGGTGTGATGTCCATGCTGCGTCCCTTGATGTTGGATGTTGTTCCCAGCATCCAGCAGACGGCAGCTCTGGCTCTGGGCCGCCTGGCAGACCACAGTGACGACCTGGCCGAGGCTGTGGTGAAGGAGGACATCCTGCCCCAGCTGATCCACTCTCTGGCCTCGCAGAATGTCAGTATCTCATCCTCTGGAAAGTGACTATACTGTCAGTCTTTGGAGGCTGGTGTGTGTGTGTGTGTGTGAGAGAGAGAGAGGGAGGAAAAAGACAGACAGAGGCTGTCACCCTGCAGGACCTCAGGGTCAGCCCCCTGAATGTGAGAGTGTGTTTTGGGCTAACTTGGCAGTTCGCCTGGGGGCTACTTCAGAAGCTAAGAGCCCTTTACCATGAGAGCAACCAGGCCTTTGTTTTCTCTTTTCTTTGGCTCTCTTAGCCCACTCAGAGGCTCAGAATGAAGGGCAGTGGGGTTTGTTATTAGGGGACCTTTCAGTCTCATATCTTAAAGTCCCCCACTACTCAAAAATATATTTTTCTTCTTGTTCCTTCAGTTGGATGTTTGAGCTTCACTGTGCAGAATGATGTATGTGCAGTTTGATACTAGAAGGCTGTTTTCACATTCATCCACTGAAAGTAGAAAGTTGAATGTGAAAATTGAAGTAGAAGGGGCGGGCCTATAAATACGATTTGTGACATCACAACTATTTTGGAAGCAGATCTTGGTCCAATATTCAACTTACATAAGTGTGATTTGGAAACTTGAACCCTCCAGTGCACAAACACTGAAAAATGGGTTTTACAGTGAAGCAGGAGACATCTTGTGTCCAGCAGGAAAACATTAGAAATTAAATATATTTATATATTCATAGATTCTGGATTTTTAATGGAGTAGAAGGAGTAGATGTAATTTTAAGAATTTTTAACTAGGTAATTAAACTTTTTTTTTTGCAGAAAAAATATATCAGACATAAATTATTATCCAAAGCAGAGTATTTTTATATGTCTTAAAACATGTCTGGAGGGCATCTTTAATAATCTGACACTATTCAGTTCAAATTGAATACATTTTTATTTCAAATATGACAAGAATTCAGTGTTTGATGTCCAAATTTATTTTATTTTACTACCACTGAAACCTGTAGACAAAATCACAGTGGCTACTGTTCTATCAACCTGAGATTAATGATTATAACCATGATTGTGACAGTTTTCTGGGCTGTAATGGACCACAAACATGAGTTACATCAACATGCAGGACAGCATATATATTTTTGTCCGTGAATTAAATTTTTGGCATACAGAAGGAATATGCATTTGTATATGTACAGCTTATATACAGAAACATATTTCCTTATTTGGTATAATAACAACACTTCATATTCATTTCTGTGTTTTGTCACTGTTCTTAAATGTGAAACACCAGTTTGTGGAACAATAAGATAAGATAAGATAAGACAGTTATGGCATCAGTAGCTACTTTTCTATTTTCTGGGCTTAATAAGGTCAGAAGAAAAGAAAAATATTTGATTTTACATTCATTATCAATCTAATACACATACAGCATTATGTGGGTGAAACAATCAGAAATTAAAGGCAATGTCAATAAAACATGAGTGTTAAATACATGAGATGTTTAAATAATTAATTTGTTTTAAAAAGAGAAAAGTTTAAGAAAGAAACAAAAAGAAAATCTTGATCATTTCATTGCAGCATTTGCATAGCAGGGTTATCATCAAATAACTAAACAACCTAACTAGTTTATATCTCTCAATGATAAAAACCTGGTTTGAATTTAAGTTGTTATTTCATCTCATTTAATCATATGTATATCTGTGTTTTTGTGTGCAGAGGTTCTATAAGAAGGCAGCAGCGTTTGTGCTTCGTGCAGTGGCCAAACACTCCCCTGAGCTGTCCCAGGCAGTGGTGGCTAGAGGGGGGGTGGACGCCCTGGTTCTCTGCCTGGAGGAGTTTGACCCCGGGGTGAAGGAGGCTGCCGCCTGGGCTCTGGGCTACATCGCACGACACAATGCACGTAAGGAGCACACACTGACATGCTCTGATTTCTGTCATTTAGATTGGAGAGAAATTTAATGGCATGATAAGATTTATAAACATCCATACAGCGCTGTGAATAAAACATTTAAAAGGGCTCACACTTCTCTTTCATTTACACTCTAGCATTTGCATATCTTTTATATATGTGTGTTTCATGTTTTCCACCTCTTCTTGTCACCATGCAGTGTTGTCACAGTCGGTGGTGGATGCAGGCGCCGTCCCCCTGCTGGTGTTGTGTCTTCTGGAGCCTGAGATGGCTCTCAAACGCATCGCAGCTTCCACTCTCAGTGACATTGCCAAACACACACCAGAGCTGGCCCAGACTGTGGTTGAAACCGGTGCCATCGCACATCTGGCACAGATGATCCTCAATCCAGATGCTAAACTCAAGGTAAGGCCAGTCAAAGGACAGCCTGACAGCTGCTGAAATGAAAAAAGCCTGAAAAAATAACTAAGACATGCATCCTAAATATTCATGTAACCTCAGTAAAAAGAATGATTATTGAAGATCAAGGAGGTTTTTAACAATAACAAAACAAATGCTTTTCTTTCAAAATCACATGTATTTATGATTTAATTATCCAAGCATTATATTAACAGCAGATTTGTGGAGCTGTTTCTATTTTTAAAAATTAGATACTGACCAAAAAAAATCTTTTTTTTCCTTCAGGGATTTTACATCAAATTTGGAATCTATCTCTTCTTATTGTTCTGCAGCCATTTATTCTTCCTGCTGAAGTTCCCCCTCATTCAGCTTTTAAACAAGCCTTGTCTGAATTACATGTAATACATTGCAATTTGTGAGTAGTTTGTTGGGAAGAAAACAAATTAAACAAATTAAATTAAAGTTTTATAACATCATTTTTATAACATAATTTTATTGGAAATACACTTAACAGTTGAAAATATTCATGGACATGAACAAGAAAATTTTTCAGTATATGTTTAGACTGTATATATAAGGTGATTTTTTATTTAAGGTAAATTATAAAATGATCAAGTGTAAATTTTCTTTAGTTTTTTTTAGTTAAATTGGGTACAAATTACAAATCTAGTTAAAAATGATAGATTGTGTGTTAGTGTTTTAAGGCACACCAAGATGGTAGAATAGTGATGCATCTAAAATATGCCATTGTGTTGACATTTTTTAGATCCTGCAAGCTACAAAATCTCAAGTTTCCATCAGTCTTCAAAAAACCTTGAAAACTTGTGAAATTTGAAGAAAATGTTGCATCCACCCTTGAAAAAAATTCTTTAAATTTCTTTAAGAAAATGAAGTTTTTTAGCAGGCAGTTTAAATGGTAAATATACACAATGATTACTGGTAGATTTTGTAACTTTAGAAGCATTTACAAAGACAGCAAATTCAATCATATTTAATGATGTACAATCCAAACCCAGCCGGCAAAAGTACCAGCTGTGGTTTAGAAATGTAAAAAACACAATGCAGTCATTTTAGAAATGTTGTTCTCCAATCAGAGGCAGGTGTTCTCGGCCCTCAGCCAGATCAGCAAGCACTCAGTCAGCCTGGCAGAGATGGTGATAGAGGCTGAGATCTTCCCCGCAGCAGTGGCGTGCCTCAGAGACCCGGATGAGTACGTCAGGAAAAACGTCACCACCCTGATGAGGGAGGTGGTCAAACACACACCAGAGGTATACTGCACAGACTCACACTCTGTATGCACAATTATGGATTGTCACACACACACATACACACGCGGTAACATGTCTGTGTGTGTTTCCAGCTGTCCCAAGTGATTGTGAATTGTGGCGGCATGGCAGCAGTGATCGACTATCTGGGTGATTGCCATGGAAACCTGCGCCTGCCGGGGATCATGATGCTGGGATACGTGGCAGCTCACAGTGAGAGCCTTGCCATGGCTGTTATTCTCTCCAAGGTGTGTGTGTATGTGTGCGTGTGTGTGTGTGTGTGCGGTTGTTAACAGCTAAACCCACCACTCCGACCAGAGACATTCCTCCAGGTCCTGTATGTAGGTCACATTAACTCAACCTCCTGATGTGCTGTGTACCCTCCTGTCCTGCAGGGGGTGCCCCAGCTGGGCCTGTGTCTGTCAGAGGAGGCTGAGCATCACATCAAGGCGGCCACAGCCTGGTCCATCGGCCAGATAGGCCATCACACGCCTGAGCACGCCAAGGCTGTGGCCACAGCCAACCTGCTTCCCAAGCTGCTGCAGCTCTACATGGACGCCAGCAGCTCAGAGGACCTGCAGATCAAAGTGAGCTTATGTGCTGAAATACCTTTTGTGTCACAACAGAAATCAAAGCCAAACAAACTCTTTTGAGCCACAGAGATAAAGAGAAAATGTCATTTATTTTAGAAGCATAAAACCAGTGTGTTTCATTCCTCTTGTGTCTTCTTTTCAGAGTAAGAAGGCTCTGAAGAACATCTTGCAGAAGTGTACCTACCTGCCTGCTCTGGAGCCCCTCCTCTATGATGCTCCCAGCAACATCCTCAAACACGTTGTCTGTCAGTTCAGCAAGGTGAGCGACTCTATGACCAGCATCACAATCCTGACGTCTGCTTTTTTTTTTTTTTTTTTTAAAAAAACATGTTAAACATGTTAGTTTTTTCCAGTTTTGATGGTTCAGATCAGGAAAGTTTCTCCCCTCCTCTCCTCTCCAAGGTGCTGCCTCATGACAGCAAGGCTCGCCGTCTGTTTGTGACCAGCGGGGGACTAAAGAAAGTGCAGGAGATCAAGGCTGAGCCCGGCACCCCTCTGCAGGAGTACATCAACTCTATCAACAGCTGTTTCCCTGAAGAGATAGTCAGGTATCCTGCCCACGCAAACACACACGCTTAAACACATGCTTTATTTGACATCTGAACCCTGTGTGTGAGGGACGTAAACAGTAATCAAGGAATGACTGATCACCTCACATGACTGTACAGACAGACATCATTACACAGCTGTGTGCACGTTGGTTTTTCTCTCTCCTATCACTGCCAGCTAAAACCTCTGCTTTTTCGTAGCATTTAATAAAAGAACCCTAAATGAAATTCAGCAAAATGTCCAAGAATACCACAAGATCATTAATAATCAAGGTCACATAAGAATAAAGCCAGCAAACAGAACAATTCAAAAAGCAGAGTTCAGCACTATTTCAAGGCTCTCTTGTCCTTTCCACCATTATCCTTCAGTGGAAGGTATTTACAGTATGTGTGTGTGTGTGTGTGTGTTGTTCCAGGTACTACTCTCCTGGCTACTCAGACATCTTGTTGGAGCGGTTAGAGAACTACCAGCCAGCCTGACACCAGCTCACACCACACACCCTGTTGCAATATTAATATGAAGATGTAACGTATATATATGCTTTGACAGTAAAGTGTTTTTCATCTTTTGTTTGTGTTCAGCTTTTTTTCCACCTTTAAATGCATGTTAGTAGTAATTGCATGTACAGCTTGTATTAGAGCAGAGTAGGATATATACTGCACTGTATATGGCAGTAGGGTCTCTATATGGTGTGTAAAAGATATAATAAAGGACAGGATCTTGATTAAATGTCGCCTGTAAATTATATCCCACCCCTCTGCTGGAGGTGAGGAGAGGAACAACCTTATTATCTAATCAATCTGCACTCTTATGTCACTGAATCTGGTGTCATTAAGAGGTCAAAGGTCAGATTCAGTGACAGAGCAGCAGCTCTGAAGGTGGTAGGCGGTTAGTGTGTTGCTCAGAGACACGTCAGCAGGCTGGATGCTTGCTGACACATGGATTTGAACCTGTGTCCACTTCTTTAAAACCAGCTTCCTTTACCAGAAGACTACACTGTAACTCACAAATAGGCATTTCCAGCCCATACACGTGTCGGAAAACAGACAGCTCCTCTATAAAACGTGATTTGAGATGTTTATTTTATTTTACATCGCTCGGGTTTCCATTTTTATAACGAAGGAAAAAAAACAAATACCTGATGTAATGAATCTCTCTGCCTCAGCTGTGGTTGCAGGGGTCAGAGTGCCCCCTGGCGGCCATGACCCCTCACTGCGGCTCAGCTTTGTGTGTGTGATTGTGTATGTGTGTGTGTGTGTGTGTGTGTGTGTATGTGTGTGAGTGATTGTGTGTGTGTACGTGCGTGCAGCAGCTGCAGCGCACATGGCGAGCCTCTCTTTGTTTATTGTCTGCTGGGTTGTCTCTGCTCGCTGCAGCCTCCGCCTCTCTTACCGCAGGGAGATCTGAACGTGTTGCTGCTGCAGCTGCCGCCAGCTCCTCCTCTCTAAAAATCGGAGTTTATATTCACCATTTTTTTAAATTTTATTTTAGTATAGTTATATTGTGCAGGTTGTACACTTGCAACTTTAAATTTATTCATAGCGAACTAAACAGGTTTTACAAAAACTGGGCGGCTCCTTTTGAAACTCTCCTGACTAATTAAATCAATAAATACAGAGATTGTATCATTATAAACAAATAACCTATATAGCCAATAATTGCTACCTTTATTCAGGTATATAATAAATTAAAAATGACATACATTTAATATTAAACTCATAAACAAAGCAAAACAGGATGGAACATAATCTTATTTTTCCTTATTTGTCTGTGTAAAATAGAGTCTGCTGCAAAACAAGGAAAATGAACTCTATTCTAATGTAGACAATGAGTGAACATTGAATAAAATCCAAATATTAAGACACGCAATGCATTCATTAAATACAAAAATATTATTAGGCTATAGCTTAATAGACTGATAAAAATTGGGATTATTCCAAAATAACTAAAATGTTCAAACAGTGAATTTTCGTGCGTACTGGCGATGAGAAATAATCTAAAAGCAACTCAGACTTTACAGATCAGCTGCTGGTTGAATTTCTCCTGAATGGTGAAAAACATGTTGTACACACAATAGTTTAAACATCATTGAGCTCAAATTGGGGAAAATAATTTGGGGAAATACTGATGTAAAAGTGTAGCCAGAATATTTTAAGAAAAAAAAAATCATTACTTGTCAGCAGTGTTATCCTGAATATAACATTAAAGCATTTTTCTGTTGAACTGAGCTGATGCAGTTTGACTGAATTTGACATTTCCAGTGAGTTTGAGTAATTACAAATTGATGAAAGATGTCTTTACTCGAAATGAGACAAACTAAAGAAAATATTCCAAATATTTGAAAATACTGTCAATGAAGAGTTTCTATGGAGCTTTAATCATTCATATTCATGACATTTGAAGGGACATATGAGCTATTTGGTATTCAGTCACTTTGAGTAGAAAACATGACATTATTCTAACATTTAACGTTTTTCCTTCTCCAAACTCTCCTTCACATTTTAAACTAAACGTGTTTGTTATCCTGATGCAGAAAGAGCATTTTACTGTTCGCCTCCCAATGATCACATTCAATTATCCATCTGGTTGTTATTATCATGTCGCCACATTCTAATTATTATGATCTTTTTTTTTTATTGCAAAATTCCAGTTTGCACATAAAGCAAAGTAAAATGATTCTGGCGATTACAATGGCGGTAACGAATTACGATTTATGCTCCTTTTTTACGCAGCTATAATCCAGTGTGGATGCAAATCTGCATATCTGACTGTGAGCGTGGCTCCTCTTGTGGTGATCATGACTGCTACAGGCCTCGTTTGCACCACTCTTTTTTTGTTCTATCATTATCCATGAGCTCGTCAAATAAGTAAATAAATAAATAAAAAATAAAATACAAAAGAAAAGTAAGGAAAAGACAGAAAGCGTTTTTTTTTTCTCAACACTGACGTATTTCGTTATCGTTCGTCATCTTTCAGGCTTTTTCTGTATTTATTTTTATAAACTTTAATTCAGTTATTAGTTCTAGTGTAGATAAAATTACATTTAATCACAACAGAGGCAACAACAGACTAACTATGAGGATAATAATCTAAAAAAACATAATCCCAGTATCGCTCTAGTTTTCTAAACAGAAACAAAAGAAACTGACAATTAAATTCTGCAAAGTTCCTTTTCTTGAACTGTTCGTGTTGTTGCGTTTTGGATGTCAGTTCTTATCTTCATGAAAGACGTCTGTGCGACATGTCAGCTCAAATATAGAGAAACAGGATTATATATAAAACAAAACGGGTTTTTTTTTTCTTAAAAAAAAAAGAGAAGAAATAAATATGGAACAAAAAAACAAACCATTCAAGGTAGACTTGAGTTAAGCAGAACAAGTGCTTTAATTGGTTTGAGTGAACGCTTATGGAATGGAGTGTATTATTATCATCATCATCATCATCATTAAATGTGAAGAACAATAAACATACAACATCATTTTGGCCTCTGTGCCACTGAAAGGGAACTCTCACCGACCATTGTCGAACAGCAATAAACACACACATTCACACATACACACACAGTAATGCTATAACCACTGCTATAAGTACTCGGGGCTGTTGAGAGACCGAAGCACAATCTGCAAGGTTGTTTTTTTCCTGGCCTTTTATTTTGACATTTGCATGCAAACTCTACAGATTCGATTAGTTTTGACCACTTTCTCCTCAAAGATTTGTTGATTTTAGATCATAAGGCCTAAAAGGAAAAAAAAGGACATTTTCCAAGCTCTGCAGATCTTGCCTGGCCTCTGCTCATTTACATTTGCAATTTAATTTTCCCTTAACACTTGATAAACCACATGAACACAGGGCTGTTTCCCCATAACTTTGGACAAGTTCACATATGAATGATGCACCTCGCTCTCTCCCAGTAAACGTCGAAAAAAACTCAAAAAAACAAAACAAAAAAACAACAAATTGAGTTCAAACAAACAGACACATTATATGATACACAATGTTCTTCAAGCTCATGTGGGGAGGTTTTGACTGCTGAAAGACGCTTTTGGCAAGTTAATGGTGCAGCAGGTTGACTGGTGGATGAAGCAAGGATTAATTTCAAGGTACAGCAGCAGGGCATATGTGTTTAATTTGCATCTGTTTAAGTCTGCCATTACACCTTCCTAACACGACATCCAGAGTTAATATTCCTCAAAACAAAACAAAAAAACAAAACAAAAAACAAAACAAAAAAAAAACTCACTCTCCCAGCATGCACTGCTCTGTTTTCTACACTTGCTTAAGTCTGACTACACGGAAGCCTGCAGGGCCAAACTGAGCAACCTATGTACAGTATGAGCTATATGTGACAACAGAAACAAAACAGCCCATTTATAGAGAAAGAACACAGAAATATCAACGAACCACTGACTCAGGATGAACTATCAGCTGATAACCTCCCTGATAACAAGCAGGCTGATGGGAGAACTTTAAAAGATGTGAAGCACAAGAACAGAAATCTGTGTCAGAAATGAACAGGAGTAAGTGAAATCTTGGACAAACATTAAAAAAAAAAAAACATATTAAAAAAAAAAAAAATCCTGAAATGTGACTGCATCTGTGGTTAGTGGGTAAATGTGATGAAGATGACAGTCTCCTGAGGTGGGGGTCAGTTAGCGAGGACGAACACAACAAAATACAATCACGACACACACATACACACACACACACACTCCACGATTGCACATCCACACACACACATTCTTTAAAAAAAGGCAGGACCAGCGTGACTGAACAAGGGAGTAACATGAGCACAGACGCCGCCCTCGCTCTGAGGAGGAGGAGGGTAAGGGTCGCCCGTACACACTGAATAATCAGAATGATGGATTTGAATCTACAGAATCGGAAGCGATCCACCATCTGGAAATTTAACACAGCTATTCACCTTTTTTTTTTTTATTGGTTAAAACACAATCATTAGAATGGTTTAACATTGAACTGACTGGATAACATGAACGAGTCTAAATACAGAGGCGCTGGAGTGGACGAAGGGTTGAAAATAAAGTCGGGAATAATGCATGTCAAAGTAAACACCCTATTATTAAAATAACCTTTTACCTTTGTTTTAAAAAAAAAAGATTACAAAATATAAAAATTAAATAATTTCGGAGTATAAAGGCACACATCTTGCACAGTGTATACAATGAAAACACTTATTTAAAGCATGGTAGGGACTATTACGCTGAACAGCTCACAAATCTGGTTAAAGTGTGGGGACACAAAGAGAACCTGAACAACACCGACTAGAGAGGGGAAAGGAATTCCTGTGACATGCAAGTTTTTTTGTTTTTTTTTTATGACTTTTGACTTAAGTACACCTATAGTAAGCATTGTATAAATTCAAGCAGTATCATTCTTCATTTACCACAGCACCATCATTCACTCCCAAGGGTGGCTCCTTTTTTTTTTTAAATACAGCTATATCTCATGACTAAAATCCAATGTAAAAATATAAATGTGAATATAATCTATGATATCTACACAAACATATTGTGATGGAAGCTTTTTGCATGGGTAAGAATAGTCAAGGAGGACGACTTTACTTGTTTTAGTTGGTTATCCAGAAGTGATACACAACATCACACGCACAACAACGTTTCGCACTTACATACAAGTATATTGCATTTCCCTTGTTAAGACCGTATCAACTAATTGGGGTCGTATTCGTAACATTTGGTTCCTTTCCTCTTGTGCAAAATATACAAAAAAACCAAAACAACAAAAAAAAAAAATCTCAAACAGAAACAAACAAAAAAAAATATTACCACATCAATTCATAAAACCGCCAGATTCAAACACAGATAAACCACCTTTAAAAAAACAACAACACAAACAACGATGAATAACAGACTCACAGCTGAGGTTAGAGAAGAGAACGATGCTGTTGATGTTACTAAATGACTTACAACATGTATCTTTACATCTGTAGCTACTCTTCCCAACCTCCCTCTTCCCCTTTCCTTTCCCCCTTTTTACAACTTTTGAACACTGACACACACACCCGGCGTTGGGTGTGTGCTGGTACGATGCTGGAGGTAAACTGCCTTCCGTCTGCCCTGAACGCACAAGCACGGCCACGCTGTCGCCTGCTCCTAAAATCCACCACAGCCCCCCTGCCGTGGCGCACTTCTAAAAAGGATTGGAAAAAGGTTAGTTTACGAAAGAAAGCCCTGTAAACAGAACTCGTCTGCTTTCCTGCTCAAATATTGCAGTAAATTCTTCCCATCCAATCCCTGCGGATCTGTAAGAAGTGCTCACAGGTTAAGAACGGTGGAGGAGACGGGATTTAAGATCAGGCATCTAAGATTCAATTCTAAGAGAGCCAAGCTCCTTTTCCTCTTTGTTGCAGCGCATGTAACAGAACAAGAGCTCCTAACCTCGAACGACAAATAAAAGTGCAACATTTTTGATTTTACTCATAAGGTGCTGATGGCAACAGAAACTTAAGGGCTGCTGATGTTTCAATCTAAACAAAGATATAACAAGGAGTGACTTTTACTCTGAATCACTACAGCCGCACAAGACTTTTTGAGGTCATTCCCTGCCACAGGAACAGAAACCAGACTACATAACAATGCCCAAATTATTCAGAATGAATGCAAGTAAATGACACCAAAGAGAAATTGTGCACTTGAATCCCTCTTCTTCTCCTTGCTTCCCTTAATCACTCTTAAATCACTGTGTATCACAACAAAGCACTGAGCGACACAGAGGAGCAACTAGTGCCCCTAAACAAGCGTTATAATTTACCGCAACAAGTGAACTCATCTCAGCTGATGAGAAATGTGTGGCAAGAGGATGACCCAGAAGCTCAAGCCATTCACTGTACATGAAGAACATGGGAAGAAGGGGAATGGTCTGAAGGGTGAGTGATGGAGGAGGAGCCCGAGTGGGAAGATTTGTTTGGCTGAGGACTTGTATAGCATTTGTGTGGGGTGGGGAGGGGGGTGGGGGGTCTGGCTGTTGGCCTATTGGAAGACTGCTTCCTACTCCCTGACATTAAGCAATTGCATTAGGCGAGGCTCAACATAAACTTCCTCTTTGCGTCCCGCTCAGCCGTCCCCTTGACCTCTCACACTTATACCACAACATATCTTCCCCAACCTCCCCCTGAACATCATTAATGAAAGACGTACACAAACATCAACTTGAACAATGCAGGGTGTTGTATGTTGTGTTAGAGGCAATAAAAAAAAGCCATATTTCCACATAAACAACCATACAGACAAAAACAAATCATATTAAAAAAAAAAAAAAAAAAAAAAAAACACAATGAATTGGACACTTGCTTTCAACACCCTTATCATCCAATGTAACACATGAACACAACTCAACAGAGGAGAGGTTAAATGTAAACGAATGATGGTTTTTTTTTTTTTTGTTTTTTGTTTTTAGCTGCAGAGCGTGGCACCCCGCTGAAAGAGAAAGAGGAACAAACAGGGAGGGATGAGGAGAACGCATGAGGGAGAGAGTGATACGAAGCCATCACAGCACCTTTTTAATTCAGCCTCTCGATGTTTTTTTTTTTTTTTTTTTCTTTTTCTCTCCATCACGTATCTTCTCCACCCTACTCCCCGCTTGCCCTCCCTTTCCCATGTGCCTCTGTGCCTCCTGTTGTTCCTGGGGGCTATGACAGGATAGTGGTGATGAAATCGTAAAACCTCTTGGAGTACTGCTCTGGGTTCACTGTGGAGATTTCAGCTCCGGCCTGCGGGGAGAAACAGAGACAACTATGTATTTGCCTTGTGATTCAGTTTTATTCTCATCAGTATTTTTATTTATTCGCATTACTGTTTGAAATATAGCGGCTTCATACCCCGTGTTTGACAGTCTTGGCAGCGTGGGCGGCTTTCTTCTTGGCATCGTAATGCTGCAGGATGTCTATGACGGCCATGAAGTAAACCTCCTTCCTGGGAGCACCTGTAGTTCAAAACCAACGCACTCTTTTTAAAGCAGCAAGTCTGACAAGTACAATAAAAGCCCAGCAGGGGGAGCTCTTAGTACTGCATTTATTATGTAGCTGTTGAATACAACCCTCACAATACAATGGCTGCAGCTGGACACTCACTTTCATTGCTTTTGATGGCGTAGACGTCAATGGTAGGATCAAATTCTCCGGGTGACAGAGGCTTGCTGCTGTCCAGGGTGTTGCTAGGACTGTCAGGGGGGGTCCCAACGCCCCCTCCGTCACTCTCGCCCTCCTCTTCCGCCTCATTGTCCTCGCTCTCTACCTCTTCCTGCTCTGCTCGCTCCACATCGTGGATCCCCACCAGCAGACTGTAGTCCATGAGCTTCAGCTGCGCCAGGAACTGAGAAAGGTGGGAGAAGTTAGGTGAGTAGTAAGAATGGGAGGTGAGCATGGAGATGGGAGAAGCACGAGGGTTTGAGGAGGGAGGGAGGAAAGAGAAGGATGGAGGGAAAACCTACATCTTCATCAAAAGCTACTGACACCACCATGAGTGCACTATGGATTTCTAAACTGTAAATCAACCCCATAAAAAAATATTAATGATGTTAGTGTTGAACTCTTTACGGTGATCAAACATAAAGCCTACATTTTTGATCATATCTTATGTCGAATACATACCTCTACATCTTTCCTAAGCTTCTCCAGGAACATTTTCTTGTTTTCGTCATCAATGTAGATCTTCTGCCCATCATTGATGAAGTCATTGTCCTTGTAGGTGGGCAGCTCCTTGGCCTGCCCATTAGTATTGGAGATTAGCAACCAGATAAACAACAGTCAAAAAGCACAAGACAAGACAGTTCAAACCTGAAAGACGCAGCGGACCTGGGAAAAAATGTGACAGAATTCTGGTGCTTAAATCAAGTGTCACTCTTCCTTTAAGAGGATGAGAGAGTGTACATAAATATCAGTTCAACCACTCACATGTAAAACATTAAAAACACTACATATATATACACATTTCTTATTTCTTTTGAACTAATCGAAATCAGTTTCAATATAGTTATATATAGTTTGGGATATTTGGTATTAGGGTCAAATACTGCAGTAGCAACATAACATTAACTAAAAACAGCAACACCAGCATCAGGGTTCTTCATCCTTTTTCCCCAGAATAATTAAAAACATTAACAATCTAATATACTGTAGATGTAATTAATAGAACTAGTTGTCTTGTTCAACTATCAGAATCAAGGTGTATTTCAAAATGCATGACAGAGATTGATTTCTAATCTTAGAAATTAGTCATCAACAGGCTTTTTAAATGTATCTCCCTGAGAAGACAATCCTGCATGTTGAAACACCCCACAGACATAAATGAGGCTTTGAACCTGTGGTTTGTTAGATAAGCCTGTCTCAGATTCAGCCAAATACTATATAAATATATATATATATATATATATACACACATTACTGCTAAAAGGAGTTGGCAACTGTGTACAGGCAGTCTGTACAAACCAAGGCTTACCTCCTTACCAAGCTATATGATTTGACTGTGTAATACAGTACATGCAGCATGCTGACAGCAGGGTACAGATCCAGTTGATGCATTATTATCAAGCTCACATTTTTTCTGTGTTTTTCTGTACACAGAAGCTTAGACCGTTTTTTTTTTTTAAAAAAAGCATCTGTTAGATCAGTACACTTTGTGTCATGAGAAAGAGGACGTTTAACTCGAAGCCATGAAACGTCCTCGTTGGCACTGGGATGGACTCTGAAAAGCATCGGTTCTCGTCAGTATGATAACAGAGTATATCCCTGCTTGAGGGATTTTAAATCAACTTGTGAGATGCTTTTCAGAACCCAAGTTGTTTTTGCATGTAATATAAACTCTCTAAAGCAAACGCATCTTTGCGACGGATTCCCACTCTTCAGCGTACAAGCATAATGAAGGAGTTTCCTATTTAAGTTTCTGTCAACTGGGATGAATGTTCTTCTAAACCAGGCTGCTGCAAGACTGCCAGCAGCCTGTAGGGGGAAGAAGTGCTATGTGAGGAGAGACGGGGCCTAATTCTGAGTCACTGAGGAAAAAAGAGAGCAGGAAATGAAGTAACAGGGCAGCAGCAGCAGCAGTTTAGCTACTACAGTGTTTCTATGGCAGCAGGAGAAGAGCAGCAACACATAACAGCACTTTGTAGCTGTAGAAATGAGCTCGGACGACACACACTGACACATACATACACATACAGAATACACCTTTACACAGAACACGAATACATCTCACATAATAGGACATTTGAGCACATATACATACAGACATAGACCTCCAATTTGCAATAAATGAGATGTACAACTGGGTCGACTGGATATAGATGCGACAGAAAGGTAAATGTGGACGAAACGTAAAGCTGACTGCAGAGTGGACAACCTGAGAGCATTCTGCAGCTTCGTCAAGCCTTTCAACTTTTACTACACATCCATTTTTATCTGTCTTTATTTCCCTGCCTTCCATTCTCAGTCTTTCAAACCGGTTCATGACATCTTCTGCTTTCTTTCAGGCACGCATAGGATTCAGTTGACCTGTCGTTGAGTTTCTCTATTATACCGACTGCATTGAAATGACTGACTCTTAAGTGGTGCACTACACTGAGGTAGTAAGTAGAAACACAGTAGGATATATTAGAGGCAGGAGGAAAAGGTGGGTTGTTGATGAGCTTTGTGAAGCTGTGTGACAGGTGAATTTCTCCGTTGGTTGGAAAATTAATCTTGGCCTTAGACAACATACAGGTGTCTTGCTCTCTCAGGACAACAATGCCTTTCTGTGGGATCTGTGGTATGCTCACTGATGGTATGCCTACTGATGTTGACAGGTGGGGATAATATCAAATTAGCAGGTTCAACATCAGTGATATGTAATTCATAAAGTATAAGCTGTGGCTGTAACACATCATAGCAGAATTCGTCTGAACTGTTTATTACTATTCATAAAAAAACTGTGATTGTCTCTTAACTTCTTATTTATGTGGAATTGTGATGCAATACTTTGATAAGTTACTAGCAAACTAAGCTGATTCATATCAACCACTTCAACATGCAGGGTGACATGAATCAAGCACTTCATGTGTTTAGTCAGAATTATTAAATGTGAGCACACAGTGTATATTATTTATGGATAATTAACTGTTTGGGTGTGTGAGAGTACGACTTTCTCTTGAAAACAGAAGAGTTCAAGAGTATTACTGGTGAGTGGGCATAAAAAATAAATAAAATGTGATTCAAATAGTTCTTTTTTTTTTCTGTTTCCTTGAACTTGAACATTCAGTTGGCAGTCGTGTGCTGGACAATTTTTCGGAAACAACAGTTAGTATCCCCCAAAATTAGAAACAAACTGAGGCAGAATAATTGCCATACTCACCCGGGGATGCCAACAATACCAACTGCTTACAAAATACTTCTTATCTCAGAAGCTTATGGACATAAAGAATACTAACCAGAGTCACACTGCCTTTGGGCAGACATCCGGCGCATACTGTACAGCTTTAAATAAATAAATTTATAAATAAAGCCTCACAACTGACTCATCGCTTACATGAGCTTTTAACTAAGGCAACTACTCATCGACTGCCAGATAAATGTTATTTCACAAAACAAAGTGTTTTGGCAGCAGTGGGGTGCAGAACACAGAGTCAGGAAATCTCATCTGCACTGTAATGCTTTTAAGTTACAGGTTTTATGCATCATATGCTTGACTAGTTTAGATGACAAATCAAAATGTGTACTCTTCTGTTTTTATTCCTGGCAGTGGTAAGTCTACACAAGTCAGTTAACACTGTTTGCTCATCAATTTGTGAACAGAAACATTGTAAAATTTTGTGTAACTAAGAATATTGTGACTCTGCCTGACAATTTCAGTCTTTAATTGGGAATAAAAATGCAAACAAAGCGAGCTCTCCGTCTAAAATACATCATCTTTCCTGCAATGTAATGTCTTTGTATTTAATTGCTCTTTCAATCACTGTTTACTGCTGTCATTCTGACCACACAGTTGGTCCTTCCCATTCAAGCTGTCGCCTTACTCTTCCACCTCTTGCTCTCCAGTGTTTCAAACACATGTTGGTGCCGTTGAGTGAATGGTGGCAACAAAAATGAACTGTCTGGCAAAACTAAAACTGGACTTGCTGACAAGTTGAGCATACAGTGACTTTAAATGGATGACAAGTGTGCAAAATATGGCCTTTAAATAACAGTGTATCAGCCTGGAGGAGACGAGAAAAAGAAAATGCTTGGCCGTACAAAAAAAATAACAATAAAATAAGATTGGTTAAATAGATCATGCCTGGTATATGAGCCCTGGTTCTCTTACATCTCTTACGTGTTTCATGGCGCAGTAAAAGCGCGTGGCAATCCGCAGTGTTTGCAGCCTTTGCTGAACGTTACCAGATTTGGGCCGCGGGGGCACATCCTCTGGTGGGGGCGGCTGCTAGAAAAGGGGGAGCGAGGGAGGGACGGTAGGGGTGGAGGAAAGGAGAGAAGAAAGGAGAGAGGAAGGGAGGAAGGAAGTTGGAAGTAAAGGCAAAGTGTTTAAAATGTAACAGAACACAATTGGTTTTTCAAATTGGTAGAGGGTTGGAAAGGGCATCAACGCGAAAGATCCTTTTGATCAGTCAAGATGTTTACAGATGTCATGATGGCTGGGCCAAGAAAGTGTACATCAGTGTCCCAACAGCTCCATCCCATGAAGTGTAAGGATTTTTGCAGTAATACTATTTCCATATTATTAGTTTCATTTATTAATTGGATTTTAGAATCTTTCCTTAAAAATGATTCCTAAACATCAAAATTTAAGAGTTATATTTAATATATACATGACTGTTCTGTATGCACTGGTGTTAATTTTGTTGGGCAAGGTTCCTGACACTTACACGTCTGATAAAGAAGGGGAGCAGCCTGGCAGAGCTACTCTGGGACTACGCCGAGCAAGGACTATGAACTAATTTGTATTCTGTGAACCTGCATCCTGCCAACACGGTATTATTTTTAAGGGTTTACCATTACTCTTGTAGGGGCTACCAAACCAATATCAAGGCAGTTCAAACACAGTCATACAGGCACATTAAAGCCATGTGCCCCCAGCGGAGATACCAGTCGGTGCTGGTGTGAAGAGAAAGAGGAGAGTAAACAAAAAACAACAAACAACTGTAGCAGAGCGCTACCGAGCAGAAACCTGGTGCAGACACAAGTGGTACTCCACAAACCAAGGACCAGTAGCTATTTCATAACATACAAACACAACCTCTATATTTTCCAGGCCACTTAGCACAAACTGTGATGGCACGATTCACCCATACCAGTGTTTGATATATTGTGGGTCATGGACCAAATTAACCTAGTTTGGGCTCTGGTTTCAATAATTTGAGGATTAAAAAATTATCTGGTAAACCCACAGACTACCTCCTAGATAAACTGCTGTATGTAAATTGTGTCAGAAAGCCAATTGCTGCTGTGTGACAGCCAAAACCCTGAGACAGCAGCTAAAGGAACCGCAAAATTTATTTTACGTAAAAAGAAAAATACATGTCATATGTGGGTAGAACAGAACATGTCCACAATGTGCAACAGAATGGGGGCTGGTGTTCATACACATTGGAATGTGTTAGAAATAATGTAACTTCAAAAAAGATGCAGAAAAAACATTATATACCATGCAGATGCATGCATGAAAGGGAGACGGTCATGCAGTCAGGAGAGAACCCTGCCATGCTTGTTGTTTGTGTGTGTGTGAAGCAATTTTTTACACACACTGTACCTTCTGAACAAAACACACGATCTTCTTCTTTCACTTGGCATGATGCATCCCTTTTCCTCATTTTCATAGGCAACTGCAGTGTGTGTGAGTGTTCGTACTTTCATGGCTCTGAGTCAAGAGCCATGAAGTCCAGTCTGAGTCTAGACTTAAACTAGTGAAGAATCGTCTGAAGGCAGCGCATTCATTCAAAGCCACGAGCACTTTTAGTGGGTAACTGCAGGTAAGTTAAGCATGTCTTTCTTTTTTGTCTGTTTGTAGGAGGGTGTTTCATGTGGAGAGACCATCATGTCTTTGTCAGATCCTTGTCTTTGATCTGAGCTCTAGTTGTATCTTTGAGATCTGTTGTGAGTTGGGTGTAAACATATATGCACATTCAAAAGTATGTGGAGTACTGTATTCGGCATTCATGTAAGTAAAGTGGCAATTAATGTATAATGCTTATTAGCTACATTTCACTAAAGGTAAAACAATCACAAAATTCCTCAAAGACTTACAGCAATAACTTGTACTACTTTGTGAGTTAAGAGTCAGTAGTAGTCAGTGTAGGACAGTAACATCTTCATTTATGTTAAAAGGTTGTCCTATGGCTTGTTAATCTCTACTGCTAGCCTGTAAATGGTGTTTCACACACAGCTGAGCTACAGACAAAAACAGGTCACAAAGTTGGCTCACGTGTGTGTTAAATCCTCAGCTGCTTTGTTTTTCCACTCATCAGTTTTAACCCCGATGTTTTGTTTCTTCTTCTATTTACACTAGGCTATATTTAGTTCAGGGATTCCCTTAAGTCTTCCGTGCCTCACTGCATGGTGCCCCACGGTTAAGCCTCAGTAAAAGCCGGTGGAAAGTTCACACCCCTCCGCCTCCCAATTGTGACACTCATATATAAAGCGTTTTTACTTTCAGACAAACCTCCAAACACTTATATTTGGACACATGCAAAAAAAAAAAAAAAAAAAAAAAGTCACCGTGGACAAGCAATTCATCCCCTTCCAATGTTGCTGAGCTGACAGGTCAAACCAACAGCACCCCAAAGTCACAGTGTTCAGGGACGCTGTCTGCAGCTTCCATCATTCGAAAGGTCAAAGCCTTGTAGCTAAAAGAGGATATTGTTTACGCCTGGTAAAATATCCATTCTAATTTTAAGCTAATAAAATGTTACACAATGAACCATCAGGGCCTCCACGATTTCAGTTTTTACACGTGACTTTGTCCAAGCAGCCAAGAGCCAAAGACTGAAAACAGCCAGTCTCTCACAACAAACAACAACATTTTCATCAACATCAAAGACACAAAACATCTTGCTCATATACACTGCTCAGACAGACAGACACACACACACACACACACACACATCACCCAGACGGACAAACATGTATATGGAAAACAGGACTATTCAAAATCAACATCTGATTGAATAAAACTTGAAACTAAACACATACCCAGACACACACAACCCTCAATTTTTCACACACAGACAGCAAGCAGGGGAACTGGTGGAACAGCAGAAGCGAGGTTAGAGGGGATGAAGCAAATAAAGAGACATAAATAGCGTGCAGGGGCTGGAAAGGGGATGGGGTGATGGAGTAGGTGCTAATTGAAGGAGATGAATATTTGCTATTGTCATAGTCACCCAAAGGGAAACAAAATAAGACACAAAAGTTGTGTTAGTTGGGCCTTTGGGTGATGACAGTAAGCTTGAAATTGTTTGAAGCTGTGTTGGTTATTGAAACCACTGGAAACACAGATTGTTCTCTCTCTCATTCTCATTGTCCCCATGGCTTTTAATGGAGTTTAAACAGAATCATGAACACATTTTTAAATACAGGACATCAGTGTTTCAATTAAATAAAAGGTAAATTGTTCCACAATTGATTTTTGGTATATTTGTACAAAAATGTTCATGTAAGCTCCATGAAAGGTTATATAGAAAGACATTTTGGCATTGTTTATTGATTTATTTGCTTTATTTCCTCCACAGCATATAGAAAGTGGGATTTTACTTAACTAAGCGCACAAGAGGGGAAAAAATTAAACTTAGAGAATAACAAAGCGGTTTGCATATTGACATGGAAAAATAGGTTGTCAGTGTGGATTGATACATTTATGGCGCATCAGTCGGTCGGTTCTGAGAGACATATGAGGGACGAACGCCTAAAATATTCCAGAAATGCTTTAAAAACATGTTGGAAGTTTAGTTTCGTTTGTAAATTTATCACATTTCTAACTCTTGTTGTGCTGATTTAAAACCTTTGTTTACTTTGCTTTGTAAACACTTTGAGTTTATTCTTTTATTGAAAAGTATTGATGCTTTAAACAGGCAACAACAATAATAATAATATACAGTAAAGGTTAAGAGATCCTGACTGTGCCGAGTTTAAAGGTGTGTGTGGGGGGTGTATAATAGTGAACAATTGCTCATGACAGATGACTGTACCTTCTCCTTGTCGCTGGCCTCTCTTGCCACAGTGGAACCCTAAGAAAAAAAAAAAAGAGAGAAAGAAAATCACTCTCTATAACCCAATTGTTACTAGTAGCACTGGGTTTTGCTTTTCTCTCCCCTCTTACCTTGAGATCATATTTTTTATAGACGGAAAGGCGGTGGGAGAAAACATTGCGTGTAACAATCATGTAAGTTGCATCTCCATCCACGGTGAGCCGGTACATCCCCAGAAACTGAGGCAGCAGAGTGTTGCCATGGCACTCCACAATGAACTACCAAAAGAGAGCAAGGAATTTTAATTAATGCGCCTTTTATACTCACAATGGATGCTTACTGCCTGCATTAGAAGGGAGCCAGAATGTAAGATGTAAGATAGAAGATTTGACTTACTGTTGCTCTGTTATCAAGTGTAGGATAAATGGAAAGGAAGGCCATAAGGGCTACAGTGGTTCTGGATCATATGAGTCCTGACAATTCTTTTAATTTACTGACCAATTAAGAACCAAAAGCTTCAGTGCAAGTTTTTATATGGCATCATTAATGTTGAAATTATGCCACCTGGCACAAATCTGAGAAATGCTTGACTTAGAGGACAAGTTCACAATTTTTTAAGTCTGTCTTAAAATAATAGTCAGGTGTCTATATGAACAGTGAAATAGGTTTTCCTCACTGTAATCATTCCTCCTGTTCATACTGGCTATTAAAAGATCCCCTTCAAATGTGCTTTCAATGTAAGTGATGGAGGCCAAAATCCACAGTGAGTCCATTCAGTTATTCTGTGCAAAAATGCATTGAAAGGTTGATGTGAAGCTTACATGAGGCTTCAGCAGTCTGAGTTAGTCATATCAAGTGGATATCTGCCACATTTGCAATCTTTTTAGTAACAAACTCCCTCTTTGTGTTTCCTCAGACAGTGTTTCCCTGTTGAGCTATAGTGGAAGTATAGTAACAAAAAGAGGGACTTTGGCACTAAAAAGACTGTAACACTGAACATTGATCTACTTGATTTGACTATGACTGAAGCTTCATATTAGCTTCAGAGTAACTTTTAAATAAATTTTTGTACAGAAGGAGGACGGTGGATTTTGGCCCCCATCACACATCGAAAATGCATTATGAAGGGATCTTCTAATGGCCATATGAACAGGAGGAAATGAGTATGGCAAGGAAAATCTTTTTCAATGTTCATTTGGGCTCCAGACTGTTGTTTTTAGACAGACTTGAAAAATTGTGAACTGGTCCTTTAATATTTACCATCAACTCCAACCCTATCCTTTTTAGGTCATGGTGCTAAGTGTTTCAAAGAGATACAGCCACTGTAGATTGACTGAATAATATACAATATTGTGCTTGTGTATGCTGTGTAAGTTTGTGATGCAGGTAGACAGATGAATATTTAAATTATGATTGTGTGTTTATACTGAAGTCCCATTATATAAGAGCACCATCAGAAAAACAAAGAATGAAAATGTTTCTGAAGTTCTCTTTGTTTCAGTTTCAAAATGCTGTTCCTGAGGTATTTTGTTTCTACCAAGGACACACTGTCATGGCTTGCATCTTTATAACGTATATTATGGTAATATCACCTGATGGTACTTCTTTAGAATGTTATGCATCTCTGCCACATCCTCGCTGCTGATGGTCTTGATGACATAGCGTTTGTCATAAGAGGTGTGGAAGCGGGCCCCGCTTCGTCCCTGGGCCTCGCTGTTCAAGGGAGCACTACGTGTCAGAGAGTTCTGCGAAGAGCAAAAATGGAACGGAAAAATACTTATCATCTTCATCAGGATGTACACACTGAGATACAGAAAGTTTGTCTCCTTGGTGTTTTGACAACCATTGCTCATACATTATTTGCACTGCCTTCAGAGATCTAAGATAATATACTTATTACTCATATTTTACTTTCTTGAATGGTCTGTGTCACTAAATACAAAAAACTTTTTAGCAAAGAGCTCATTTAACTATGAGTCACAACCCAAATTGGCCTCTTATGTTAAAATAGCTGGCAGTTAAAAACATTTGGTTGAATGCTCTTTCAGTGTATTTCATGAAGCCCACAATACAGCATCCCCTGCGTGTATCCTCTTGTTGTCTGACCTTCCACTCATCAGTCTAAACATGTGGGGATCTGACCCCACGTCTGCTGCCTGTCCAAACCTACACACAGACACAAACAGCTGCTGTCCAGACTTTGGAGCTCAAAAGTAACATGATCCAACACCCCTGGCTCAATGCCTCATTCTCCAAGAATTCCTGATGTCCTCTGCCCTCACTTCCCTCTCCTCTCTTCAACTCTTAGCATCTTTTGCTTGTATTGCAAAGTGAGGACTACGCTTTGAGGCACATGTAACAACCGCTATGCAGCATTTTTTCTTGTGCTTAGACAGAAAATGAGTTGCAGTTTTGTATGCTGACGTTCCTAAAAAGCACGGACTACCGTATGAGGACAGTGAAGTGGTTTGTATCACAGGCTGAAAATGTTTAAGAGGCCCTTCGCCTGAGGCTGGCAGAGATGAAAAGCTTTCAAAGTGATATCCTAATGTTTTTGTTTGAATTAGTTAGTCATTTTCCCCAATATGCTTTTATCATAATGTGGGGAAAAAAGTTAATCTGTTTGCACTTCAGTTACCCTCCCAAAAACTTAATTCAATGCTGCTAGCATTCCTCATTAAAACTAACGGTTACTGCTGCATGTCATCAAAAGAGCAGGCTTGCAGCTGGTGGTACCAATTGGCTGTAATGAGGAATATTGTGTAATAATGTAATTAGAAATAATGCCAACAGGCTGGTTTAAGAGCAACGGCAAAAAGGAAATATGGACAAACCAATAAACCTTTTTGACCACAGTGTGACTTTTGCCTTATGAAGGAAAGTAGTTTAATGTTGAGAATATCACGACATTCCTTTGCACTGGCCAGTGTCTTAACACCCCCAACTGCCCACTAACTGCAGCCAGCCGAACCCTAATGTAAACATGTGAGAAGGACAGCTGCACTGAGCTGGGACACAATGACCTCCAAATACTGCCAACTCACTGCCTGCACTGGGAATGGGGATTTACTAGGAAAGAGTGGAAAATAAAGGAAGACAAGAAGTGGGCTGAAACAAAAGAGGGAAAGGAAAAAGTGCAATAGAGCAAAAGTTAAGTAGTTAAAAGTATGATCAAATGTGTTTTGGAATAGTTAGAAGTATTAATTTCCGTGTGCTTGAAGCACCAGATAGTTTAGTTTATGAGATGAGATTCTGATGCATTTAATGATAATGTATTGCCTGTAAAAATCAGGTGATTGTCTAGAGGGACTGGCACTCTCTTATGTGGCAACTCACACCAATCTAGTACTAAAAAGATGACAAAAGAAACTTGATATTTGACCCAGAAGTGTTAGTAATGCTGCCAGGCTTGTCTGTCACTTGTGAATGTAAGTTGCTTTTCATACCAAGAACTCCTGGTCATCGATACCAAATCTCTCTCTGAGGTTTCGAAACACGAGAGGGCAGTACTCCTTGAACTTGAAATGGCTGGGCATGTTCTCCCTGAAAACACAAGTGACATGGTTACTGAATGCAATAATTCAAAGAAGTATGAAAATACAATTACAGTGTCATGTTTGTCAAATATAATAATTAACTAATATACTCAAAAAAGACCGTACTTGTTGAAGAGGTGGTTGTCCACTTTAATCTTAGAATAGGCCTTGAAGTCGTCTGGCATGAGCATGATGGGGATCTGAACATGGCTTAACTCATTTATCTGGGAAGAAAAGAAAAACATAGGAAAGTAGGAGAGATAAGTGATGTATCTAGGACCACAAAGCAGTCCAAAACATGTCAGTTAGGCACCTAGAAGATTTTAAAAATACTTTAAAAGAAAAATACTGATCATTACTCCTGACAAACATGATGTTGTGATCAGTGAGATCAACACTGAAATGAATCCCTGCAAATGCAGTGGCAGAGCTTCAAGAGAAAAAAACAGCACATTTATTTCATTTGGTCAACACATTTGGACAAACATCTGACACGAGCCTGGTAGTGGAGCTGTGCATCCATTACTCAGCCATTACTCACTAATGTAGATGTTCAACCATGTGCTAGTTGTGTGCTTCACACCCCAACTCATGTAACCTTTTTCATGATGCAATATTATTCAACCCAATAAAGTTCATCTTTCTACAGACTAGTCTAAAGGTCAGCGCTCACATAACTTCACATGAATGCTCGTATGACTATATTCTTCCTCTGAAAGGACAACCAGTGTAACAGAACGCACACACATGTATATGCTTCTGGCACTGGTAAGAGTGACAACAGTTAGTGTACGTTCAACTGTTCACCACCCTGCTGCACAAAACCTACTCATATCATTAATGTCACATTTCTTAACCATCTGAGATAACTGAGTAAAATAAGGTGTTCCAAATTAAAGCAGCCTGATGACAAGTTACTAAGGCTAATTTATGATTCAGGCCAGAGTTCTGGTCTGCATCGTCCATCAATACCGGTACAGCATACCTGGCAATGTGAGCAGTTTACAGATTAGATTTTCAGGCTGATGTAGCATACAGGTTTTGAAGGACAGCTGTAGGGGAGAGGCAAGTAGAAATGTTGCCAGGACTGCAGAAGCTTCAAGGTGTTTTCGATGTATAAATAAAGACAAGATGGCGGCTTGCAGGTGAGAGAAGAGTATATGTGTGAAAGACAGAGATATATTGTGTCTATGTGTCTCAGAAAGAGAGTGAGAGAGAGATGCCAGAAACACATAACCACATGTGTGTAAAAGCAAGGTTATGTGTTGCTCTTGTTTTGAAAGATAATCTTAGCAATATCCTGCAGTCTGTGATGCTCGGCTATTTTCTAATCTTCTATAGTTTGACTGTGTTCACAAACCGTGATGAAATGTGATTTGAAAATCAGACGACTAAGCCTGACGTTAGATAAAAATAATAAAAAGGGAACACTCATCTTTTCAGTGCTCACATCTTACTCTCTCATGTTGTGGACTATCAGATGAATTAGACCATTAACGCGTAAATGACTTTTAATGATTTGTATTTACAGTCATGATATCTATGCAACAGAATGTAAAATTACAGAGCGCTTCGATAAACCTCGCACACTGAATAAACAGCGGCGGGACTTCAAACACATAAGGTACATTGCAGGAGTTTCCATTAGGAGCCCATCCTGCATCACATTGCTGTAATACATAGACCTGACATTTGTTATGACTCACGCACAGCTTGATGCACATATGATGTGTGTGTTTGTGTGTGTGTGTGTGTGTATGTGTATGCGCATTTGTTGTTGGCTGCAGGACAGGGTACTGGCAGGTTGCTTGAATCTATTAATAACCTGTCATTCCACCAAGCTCACTTGTAGTGTAGGTGTGCTGAATAAACTCAAATACACAAACTGTGATTGACTAAAACATTAATCATAAAGTGTGTAGGCGTGCTGCTCTACAGCACAATCCCAAATGCGCTTTAAGCTTTATACATTGCTCACAGCTAGGATTGTGCAGACAGACAAGAGGTGGTATCAAATCACAATTCCAGCAGCTGTCTTAGAAGAGGTGGCCAATACTTCTATCATTGGGGACTGACTATGATCCTGTAATGCTGCAGAAGTGTTACAGCAGATGGTGCAGAGAATGGCCTCAGCATGACTGACTGACCCATGAAAGCATTTGGCATACTTCAGATGGTCGTTAAGATGTGCGCTTTTTAGACAGTATGCCTTAAACACCTTCATGATATTAATGCTCATGATTTTGTTCTGGACTAATACTGATATATTGCATGGTTATGAAATTAATGTTGATATTTACAGCCATCTTATGCCAACCTACTGATTATAATAGGTTGGTCCACGAGGAGCACCTATTGGAGCCTACAGCCTCTCAACTTAGTATATTTCTGTGGCTCAAGTGCTACATTTAGCCTAGAGCTAGAGTTTTAACATTAAGGATTGCCCAATAGTCCATAAGACATCAACTTATGTGAGTTAACTGTTCAGTCAGAGATCTGGGCCTAGTTCCCCAAACAGCGTCAGATCTAAACTTTCTCCCAGTGGTTGATTTCATAATCTATGACTCTCCACTTCGCCACTGGCCCACACACACTCACATGATTGATTGTGACCAGATAGATATGATGTCAGTTTTACCCTCACTGTGGAGGTGACAGTGTCCTTGTGTTGAATTGCAGGTATACTGTTTGTTGGCAGCTTGCAAGTAAGGCAGATTGAAGTGGCTCATAAACAATTAAACTCAATACCAAAGACAGAGGCTGGCAGCAAGTGGCCAGTATATTGGCAGAAGTGGTTGGCTAAAATCTCCTATCAGACAAACTAAAGATATCCCAGAATCTCCTACTTTAAAGCTTATAAGTAGTAATGCTTACATGCACAGAGATGTTTCCATTCTGTTTGTAACGGTCACTGAAGGTAATGAGTCTGACAAAGAGGACTCTGACCTCCTCATGTGGTTTAATTTTTAGTAAATGTAAAACAATTCTTAATGCTGAACTCTGCAAAAGCTTGTCCAGTGATGTGCAAAGGTTCGACTTTGTACACTGTTTCGACTTTGCCTTTAACCAGCTCAGCAAACATGCATTAATTGAGTACAGTAGCATTTCAAGAACAGGGTTGTTTATTTTGGGTCTATGATGTCTTCTTACCATAGGTTAAGAGTTAAAATTCAAACTTAACATCTCTGCACTTAAAATATTCTCTAGGGTTATTTTAAGCTTCTACAGCAATAGAAGAGAAAAGAGAAGAAGCATGAGAACATTTTTCAGAATTAGTCTGCATAATTAACAAAAAATAAAATAACAGCAGGAGAAAACTTTGGAAGAAAAACCTTTGAGATAAAGACAAAAATATGGAAAAGAGAAGAAAGTGTGAAAAGAGGGCATTAGCAGAGCAAGCAGAGGATTCAAGACCACAGATGCCACATCCGACTATGTTTCAGTGCCCTGCTGTGACAGGCACCAACGTCACAGTGATGCTATAGCACAGATGCATCATGGGTACTCAGAGGGGAGATGTCGCCTAATCAATAAAGCTGTGTTTCACACAAGGGCAGAGACAATGCCCAATCCTACCAAGCACACATACACATCTGTGACAACACTAGTGTACTGAATGTTAAAGACCCTGTATAATTAAAATGTTTTAATCCTGTGTCCCTGTGTTAATTTATCTCATTATATGCCAAATATATATATATAAAAAATCAGTATCAAAGTATTTTCATATCAAAATCCCTGTCTTTTCTCTTCTTGTAAAACAGTTTCAAATGTTTTATGGCTCATCCTGCACTGAGGGGCGTTTAGAAAAGTTCATCCAATCAAATGTGACTTTGGATGAGTAGCTAGCCACACTGGTCGTACAAAACCGCACTTCACTGTTTGTGGGTTGTAGTAGCTAACAGAGCAATATGGATAGAGATAGGAAGAGATGTGTGTTTGGATATCTGTGGGTAAAAACCTTGTTTTCATTTCCAAAGCAATGTGGCAGAGGTCTAATTCATTCATCTCCCCATCTTCTTCCTCCTGATCTAACAACACGTGAGGGAGGTGTGTGTGGAGCCAACAGTCCTCTGTAGCTCCGTTTCTCTCTGCAGCACCATATCGCACTAAACTCTAAGCCCCGTCCACTTTTTTAGCGGTCCAATCGACTGTGAGGGATTTAATTTAAATCCCTCCTGTAACTGTACAAATATTCCATTTCACTGGGAAATATATCATACTACAGAAGCTAAAGGTGCTCTAAATTCCATTTCACTGGGACTTTAATGCAATACTGACACACATTCATGCTAAAATACAAATGAGGGGAAAATATTTGTTTGATCAAAAGTTATAATGGTTCCTTGGAGGAGGCCCAGAAAACTCAGTTTAAAACATATTCCAAACTTTCTATAGTTGTAGTGTCAAATGTTCCTGATCATAAAATTAAATTAATTTAATTTTCTATTCTATCTTGAGGGCACAGCATAGCTCTAATGTAGTTTTGTTTAATCGGTTTCCTCCAGCATATCTGCTCATCTCCCTGCAGCTATCAGACTTGCAGACAAATTTCACACCACAACTTCCTGTTTGTCTCCATGGTGATGAGGACTGGTTTTCCGGCCCAGAGTGAAGCAAGTGTGTGCTGTTGCTCCATTGGACAGGAAGCTGGTGAGGAGAGCGTGCTCTGTCAGCAACATGGCACTGCGTTATCTCTCTGAACAATGACAGATAGCTAGCCCTTAACTGATGACAGCCCACTAATAGTGTTGACAGCAGTGATCATAATTCCTTTCCCTTGGTGAAAAAAATTTGGATACATCAATACATGAATCAGGTAATTCTGTAAGTAAAGATATTAAAAAGGGAATGAGTGGAGAGAAACCTCTCCCAAAGCTAGAAATGAGAAAAGATGACTAAACAGACATGTCATCAGGATATGTAGCCTGGAGGGACACATTTTTACAAAGAACAGGAAAGATTAGGACAGCTATGACTTTTTTTTAATCTATTCTCATTTCTGATAATTCATTTACTGACTTGCAATCTACAGCTAGAATGTGTCTCCAAGGTAAAAAAGTCATTACAATAATGTGGCATTTTTGTTTCTTTTGGTCACAATATCAGCCAAGTTATATCATCATACGCATATGTATGGTGCTGTTTGTATGAATTTTGCCCATTGAAGGTCTGAGGACTGAAACATTGCTCATAAAGTGAGTACAATTGATGGACAGAGTGCAGATTTTTCCTTTCCAATTCTGTTGCTTTTCAATTCACCTTTCTTAGTAATACTTACATTGAGTCTAATCTAATATTTATATCTACAATATTTGATTTATTTTTAGCCATGCTAGCGACATGGGATGTCAATGTCAGTCTGCTGGTCAGTCAGTCCACTACTTTGATCCAGACTGAAACATCTACTACAACTGGATGAATTGCCATGACATTTGGTACAGATATTTATGGTGCCCACAGGATGACTGTGGTGATCCCTGACTTCTCCTCTAGTGCCATCATCAGATACTTCATAATACTTTTATTTATGACTAAATACTTTATTATTGATATTCCCATCAGCCTCAGCTGTACTTTGTTTTTATTGCTATTAAGAAATGTTAGATAGTTAGATTGTGACCATGGTTAACATTATATGTGCTTAACATAAGCCTGTTAGTATTGTCATTGTGAATATGTTAGCATGCTGACGTTAGCTTTTAGCTCAAGGCCTTGCTGTGCTAAAGTTTCTTTTTAATCTACTAATTTTTGCTCTTGTCCTCTACTCTTGCAAGTTTACCTTAAAGGTAGCAGGTGTCAGGAAGTAAGCAAAACAGGGCCAATACCAATTTTGGCCAGTAAGTTAGATAAAAAGATAAAGAGGAGAGCTGGGAAATAACTGTACCAGGTGACAGCTAGGGGGAGGGGGAGAGAAAACAGCAGCATTATACATTTTTCCATTTGACTCATCCTATAGCGTTCCTATTGTGTCAAGTAGTCAAGCTGTCAATTACATGTGAGAAATGAGACAGGTGTTCCAATGAAGAGACTCCTAGACAGTGTTGGGCACTTCCCCTAAGCCTATTTACAAGACATTACAGTGTAAGTGGCACTAATTAAAGTTCCATCAAGACTGACTGATCATGCAATTAAGCAATATGTAGAAGTGTAAATATACTAGGAGGGAGATACACACACACCAAAGCACTTAACATGATCAGTCTTGCACATTTTAGGAAATGGCTAACGAGAAACAAACCACCAGCCTTCATCAACTTGTCAGTATGTGTCTGGTATACTTGCTGTCCACAACATGTATGCATGCGTCTGAAGTTGCAGATGATATTCATACACCACAAAGATAATAATATATAGTACATACACACCCTGCGGGATGGAGATTTGCCCTTTAACTGTCAGATAGTCAGCATCAAAGGTCACATGCAGCTGTAGTAGATTGTACCGAGTGTGGACTTGACATTTCACTGAATACTTAACAAAGCTATTACATCATTACCTGACCTGTTATGAATCCCAGACCCATTAATCATATGGCAATTTAAACAATATCCACAAGAAGAATAACACAGCAAACCCCAAGAGACTACTGAAGCCCTTTTATGAGCTCCAAACACTGTACAACAACAGTATGTGGGTGTGCATATCATAGTTTCATTGGTTAGCCTGTATTAAGAACAAACACAAAATAAGGTAGGGAGAAAAAGAAGATAGGGAGGAGTAAATCTACCATTCTGAGTGAATATATGTATATATTTTTTTAAATAATAAATATTATATTGAAACCACCAAGGTAACAACTGTACAGTTACAGTTCAGATAATCTTGTAACTGAAGTAGCAGTATCTTAATGACTTTAACAACAGTTTTAACTGAAATTCTAAGAAACATGAATACATGTTCTCTTGAAACCACTCTCTATAACCTCAAATTGCAACTAAAAATTTGATGGTGACAATGGCTGTATGTGACCCAATTTTATGAATCACCTTTGACAACTTCAGTGTCAGGGGTTAGTGGTATTACTCCCTCTGCTCGTAACCACAGCCTTCAGGGGTCAGCCATAATGAGGACACACAGATGATAAAAATGGAGCAGTGGTAAAAGGAGTGATGCGTGCGTGCAAGCGTGTGTGAGTGAGAAACAGAGCCTTGTAAGAATGAAACTCACCACCTGAGGAAGACACCAGTAGTGCAATTAAAAGCTTAGAGTAGTCTTCCCTTGAATTGTGAATACCTGCTGTATTTACACCAGACACTAAGAGCTCATTCTCCTGTGTTGAAACACTAAATGACAAATGACTAAGGTAGAAATAATTATCATCAACAGGTATACACACAAACACACACACACACACACACACACATACATACACAGAGACAGCTCAGCATGTCTGTTGTGAAGTCAGTGCTACGAAAGGCCAGCTATTAAAGGATATAGTGGTTTAGACTGACTGAGCAACAAACAGGCTTATGGTATATGGCCTGTTCTGCTCAGTGAATCAAGCTGCTCAGCAACATGTCACATCGCATTTGGGCAAGGAGTGTGCAGTGGCATAGTGACCCTGTGGTGAAGGACACACACAAAAGCAGGCACGTGCATATACGTTTGCATGCACACAGAAGCAAACAGTAATCAAAATGTTGTGTTCGCAGAGTTTTGTAGACACGCACTGGAACAAAACCACAAGCTGCTTCCATAAGGTCCTCTATCTGTCACTGCCTCAGGGTGCCAGGATGTGAAGCTCCAGCTTTTCTGTTTTCCTCACCCATAACCATCACACATATTAGCTGTAGGTCACTCCTGCAGATATTTATAGTATCCTCCTTTTATGCTATCCACAGAACCAGACGCAGCTACTCTGAGTCAGGCGGAGAGACAGGATTCAGCAAAGAAAGGGAGAGAGAGAGAGAGAGAGAGAGAGAGAGAGAGAGAGAGAGAGAGAGAGAGATACAGGGAATGAAAGTGAGCCACATAGACAAGATGACACAAAAAGGCGCCCAGACAAAAATAGTGAATAAACCTGCAGGATGGGTAGAGTTTAATGGAGATGCAGAGAGAAAGGAGTGACACTTAAGGGGAAAAAGTAAATCCTAAGTAAGCCTAAAATGAAAAGGGAAGGAAAACCTTGGGTCACTTACGTAGCACTTTATAACAACAGAGTAAACTGTTACAAACATTTTTACTTTCCCAAGGTCTGTGATAAAATAATAAAAAGCAATGTGGGACATCGACTCAACACAATTATATTCTTTCCTTTAAAAAGACAAGCGCAGGTGACTTGCAACAGCAGGTTATGAGCCGCTGGCTATGATTACACAGTGGGTGCCTTAAACTGCGACAAAGCAGCTCTCCAGACAAAGACAAATCTACTCAAAACCAACACCAGAACTCATTCTAACACGTTTCTATTCCAACAGTGAACCCAGACATCTCAGGATTTACAAAAAGAGCTGACAGACAAGCCAGGACTATAGCCCCTTCTTACAAATTCATGAAATATGTGAAGGAGAGATGCATGGATTGGTCCGATACTGACTCAAATAGCTGGATCAGGTATCAGGGACAACGGGCCGAACTGGTATCAGATACCATTGTTTTAATAAATAGCAATTCAGTAAATATATATCTGTGTATTTATTTGTTACATTTTGTTTTACAAAATTAGGAAAGCAATGTTTAAGTCAAGCCTGATTTTGCCATACACATAAAAGACTGATCCCAGTCTCACACAGTGAGGCATACAGCTTATTAATGAAAACTGGTATCAGATGGGTACTCTGTATCGGCAAATTCCTAAAGCCCAGGTATCAGTATCGGTATCAGTATCAGCACTGAAAAAGTCGGATCAGTGCATCCCTAATATGAAAGTGAGGCAGTAAGTGAGACTGTGATCCATTTCCCGCTGCAGAAACAAAACACCTAACGCAAGGTGTTTGGCACCTTTAAACATTTTTAGAATTAGTTTGTCAAAGCTAACTGGGAAGATTGTGTCTTGACATAAGAGCCATTGTAATTTTCAGTATTTCTGACTATGCTGTAAGGACCTCAAATTCATGCCAATAAATCCTACAATAATAAGTGTTGTTCTTAAGCGAGTTAACAATACTAACATAAACATGGTTAGAAGAAGTAACTACAGCCTGTGAGTCAGTGTTCACAGAGATAGGCCATTAATTCATCCTTACAATGTTTTGTTTTGTTTGTTTTGTTTTTAGTGTTACATACTTTGAGGCCAAAACATGACAAGAGTGTTCATGTATTACAGAGCCAAGATTTAGGGCTTTTTTGTTTTTACATGTATTTGACTGCCGCTACATTCGTGAAGCATATACAGTATATTATAGGCTACAACTACTAACAAATTGGTCACCTTGTTGGCATATCCTACAGGCTATATTTATGCTTAGTCTCTATTCTGTTCATGTCAGCATGAGTGAAATGAGCAGAAGCAGGGTGTCCTGGCTGCATAGCTATGTAAGATGCATAATATGTCATCTCAATGTCCCTGGTTTGATTCAGGTTTGTGACCTTGAAACATGTCATCCTCCTCTCTCTTCCCACGTTGTCACTTACTTTTACCTATTTTCAGTTAAATGCATTACAGAAAGTAATCTTATGACCAAACAGCAGCTGTATGACTAATCTGTTTCAAACCTAGTCTCTCTATTTAGTTTGCATGTGTCAAAAATGCAATGAATTATGATTACCATAATTCACTACAATGCTTTCAGTGCTTGATGACATTTGTTTTTGCAAAATGATATTATGAGAAATGCCAGGTTTAAACACAAGCACAGTGCACCTCAGCACTCAAAAATATCTTCAAACAAAATTTTGCATTCTTGTCCACGTCTAATGTTCAGTGGGGTGTTTAGCATGACAGAATGGATATTTCTCTCACACAGGTATTGAGTTAAGCAGAAGGTTAGTTTCACAAGCATAGAATAAATAGGGGAAAGGCATACATTTACAGAATTCACACAGCCATATTTATGACTTGAGGCAGCTCAATCATAATTTGTAAACTCAGTGCAGCAGAAAATACTGACAAAACCAATTCTTTATTTGTAATGTCATGCAGACTTAAAACCTGGAGATGTTTTTGTAATGATGAGTTTGAAATTGACCTTGTAGAATCTTGTTTGTTTGAACTTTTACACTCACTAAGCTCCAAGGGTTACAACAGAGATTTCCACTGAAAAAACTTTTTAGCTTTGGCCTCAATCCATTTCTGTAAAACAATAAGCTGTGTAGCCTATTTAGAGTCCGAGCAATGCAAGTCAAATATCAAAGTATTAGGATTAAAGTAAAATTGGGGCTACTTGTCAAAGAGGGTTATTTTCAGCAAGCTGCCACATATCTTTTCCTCACATTGAAATTTCAAAACACATATCCCTGGCTTTTCTCAGCTATTACGCAAGAATAATTCTGATGACATACACTGAATTTCCTGGGCCATATAAACATTTCTCATCTTATTTATATGCTTCTTGGTAATCCAGTTATCCTTTTCACATGGCATGTTTCACTGGCCAAATGGAGAGGTAGTTTCTATGACTCATCTGTTTGGTCAACAGTAACTAACTGACCGGTCTCTGCAGTTTCAGTGGTTTCTTTCTTGTGCTCTCATAGCAATAACACTGTAAGAGTCTGGTTTTCAGGAAAAGCCAAAGTGTATGGGTTTGACAGATAGGCCACAGTGGATATGGGAGGTGGGGGGTTACATATTGCAGAATGTGAGTGTGCATGTGTTTGCATGTTGCTGCTGCAGTCTGGTTGCATTCTCAAGCCTCCCCCTCAGTTCATTCCTTCATAGTGTTGTGTTATCTGTGACCCCTTTACACCAGCTTTCAGGTTAAGATTCCTCTCCAAATTGCAACCTTCACATCCTCAGGTAGTAACTCAGAAGCTCAATCTGGTAACCCGGCATGGAAAGTCATTTTTATGTTGCCAACAGTATAAGAAACAGAGTACCTTATCAAGTGATGAGAAAAGCAGCAGTGGAGGTAGCCTAAGGCATAAAAAGGAAATGTGCTGGCGGCAGCCCTGTTCTGTGTTATGAAAGCCAAGTGAACAGTTTGAACATGTATTCTCCAAACTTGTGTAGGTCTTTATGCTTGAGAGACAGCGGCACATTACACAGTTCTACGGCATCTGAATGAAACTGAGAAGTTTATGATATGAGCCTAAATTATTCATTCACTCTACTGGACAGACAGATGATCTAAATGATTCCAATCCAAAAATAAAACGCTGTCAGATTCTCAACAGAGAGTATATAACTGCAGTATATAACTATACTATTATAGGGAAGTATACTGTGTGCTTGCTCGGATGACAGTCTTGTTTATATATGTCTTAAGTTATATTGATAACAAAATCTGTTAGTAAACAGACAATGTATCTACATTCATTTTTCTCAGGCATTTCAAGTGACATTCAAAAAGGTGAATGATTAATTAGTAAAGCATAGTTACATGGAAGTAAACCTCTTGTGCACCTTCTTTAGCCCATCAGGCCTAACACCACAAACAGGTGACTGTAACCCATCTACGGACTACAGCTTAAATACAGAATAACAGCTTTGGATCTTTAGCTGTCTTGGCCTCACATACATCAGGCTATCTAGACGCCACATAATCCACACTAAACTGCCACCCTTAACACCAGGCCAAAAATCAAATGCTACTGTCTAAATTGAGAGAGATAACATGTTTTGTAATGACCCTATCATCATTGTGCCCTCAGTGCTGTGCGTTTGTCACGCAGATACCAGCAAAAATCTCAGGATTCTTCAAACCAATACGCAGATATTGCATTAGATAGTTGCAACACTGTTAAAATAAAAAATAAAAAAAGAGCTGTGGATATGAGTATAACAGTATGAGTTTTCAAAGCAGCATGATAAAACAAACACAGCTCAAGTAAGGTCAAATCATCTGAGCACAAATTGCTGGTGCAATTGAACTGCTATATACTGCCAAAAAACTGCAATCTTGTTTAATACGTCAAAGGAAACACTCTTTGACATAATGAGAAGATATGTCAAACTGCATCAACAAAGAGAAGCAGTGGTCAAAAATTGAAACGGACCAAAAAGAATGCCAGACATAATACATAGGAAGTTGGAAACATCATAAATTGGCATACAGTCTTCATGTGAACCACTTTTGTGATGTTTACAGTGGCCTTTTGGTTATAAAGTTTCACAAAGTGTTTTTTCTATGTCAATGCCCTGTACTTACCAATAATTAGGCTCTTGTAGAGAAATGCCCTAATGGTTTTTCCTACTGAGATGAGGAATTCTGAATTAATTTGCTAAAGCAGCCAATGTTGGCTCCACTTTTTTGTGCTACTTTTTCATCACTACCACATACAAAAAAAACCCAGCAGGACAACCTGAATAAAGAGCAAGAGACTAGAGAAGCACTCTGCATCAAAAGGCCAAAATATGTTTGTTTTTTATATAAACTGTACTATCTTCCTCATTGACACTGTTCGCTGCCACATGGTAATAATTTCTTACTGGATGAATAAGTATAATGAATTAGAGTGCTGCTGCTCACTTACTGCTCGGCTCTCTTGTTTACATTTTGGAAAGCAGTTCTCCTAAATCTAAAACACCAGATAAAAACGTTCAGTAAACAGGCAGGCTTTAGTGCAATAACCATGTTGTGTTTATAAGAAACAAGCTGAGTAAAGGATGAAGGAGAGGCAATTCATATAAAGATTGGAAGAATGAAGGAACTGAAAGAAATGTGGATTATATGCATAAGTCTGCTGACTGAGCACCATCTCTCTGTGTGTTATAATAATGTGTGTAAAACATTAGTAAAGGGTTTAAAACTTGGGATTTGGTGCCAGAAATATTTGTATGTTCTCTGCTGGCCAAGTTTGCTTTCTCTCCAACATATGAGTGTTGACCCAGTGCAAATATTCAGCAAAGGAAGAGAAAGAGAGAGCGGAGAGCAGAGATAAGCTGTCTTGCATGGGAAGATCTGCTCTCTCATGACATAGAGCCCTAGGAGCTTATCCTACATGTGCATAACAGGAAGCCAAAGAGGGGTTAGCTGCTCAAAACACACACTAAACACACACATACACACACGGTTACTTTAGTGCATACATGAAATCCATGCAATAGTAATATCATGTAAATTGTTACTGTACAAACTAAGCTCACTAAAGCACATACAGCTAATGATTTGTTGTTGGACACCAGCACACTTGCAGCCTGTAACACATTCACGTTGACAGCACTATAGCCGACCGCTGCACAACTGTCATCTCGGTTTTTGTCAATCAACTGCAATAACACACAGGTTGATATCTGACAGCAAGTCAGGCTTAATGTGTCACATCATAAGGACATTAGACGGTCTGACTCACCGAATGGTTGACTCCCCACATAACCACGCTGAGCAGAGGGTCGCTGGCACGGAAGAGCTTCACTTTCTGAGCAACGAAGTGTTTTTTCTTGGTCTTCGTTTTGCTCGCAATAGATGCGGCAATACTGCTCGCTGAAGCCATCTTTAAGTAAACTGGGTGGTTATTGCAGTCTGTGCGATAATCTTGACAAGAGTGTTTTCCCTTGAAGCTGGCACAATGGCCACAAGCTCACGACTCAGTTGACACCAATACTATTCATTTAGCCAGCTTGCAAGTCAAAGTGCCCCTATTATTATTTTCTTCATCCAACGTCCCACACAGCTTGACTGACGCGATGGCCCTCCCTCGACAATGACAAATATAAGGAAAATACGATGTGTTTAAAGCTAATACTGCTGCTCTCCTTCGCCTAACAGTCCGCCACTTCCCTCAGCCCACATCATAAGCCACCTCTCTTCCTTCCTTGACTCGTCTGGAGCTCCCCTGCGATGTGAAGTCTCACTGAGCTGGCGTTAGCATACCGTTAGCTAAAGAGCCAGCTTGCTAGCTAGCAAGCAAACATCAACGATATCTTTTCTTTTGTAAAAAATAAAAATAGTAGTAATAGTAAACGCAGTAAAACAGCAAAAGTGGGAAACAACGCGACGAATGAAAACCAAAATGTCACACAGCTTCTCACAACTAATTATTAAAATGACACATTAGTGGTGCTGAATGGCTAACTAACCGCTCGACTACCAGCTAACGCCAGTCCGACCTTCGCAGCTAACTGACGGCACAAAGCAGCGCCGGGCTCCGGTCACCTGCTAGCCACTGTTAGCTTGCGAGCTAACTGACTGTTAACACCAGCGAGCGGCTCAGCCTTCCTCCTACGCGTCTGTGGTCAGTCCCTGGAGATAACAGGGGTGTATCCTGTCATGTTGTTGTCCCGTTTGAAACGCCGAGGAGCAGATATTTGGACGTGGGATGAACGGGTGATCAAATCCGTGTGCGGTATGGAGGTTCATGTCAACTGACAGCTCGACGGAGGGGAGGTGACAGCCAGCCTGCGCTTTGCAGTGTCTGCTCCGCTGATTCGCTGCAACCCCCCTCTTCCCCCCTCCCTCCCTCTATGCTCCTCTTCAGTGCATATATCAGCCTGTTTTTGCAGATTTGATTTTGTAGATTTCAATGTCATATATATAATTAAAAGCTTGTGAATGAAAGAGAAACCCAATTTGATTGTGTGTATGTAGAATTATTTTAATTTTACTTTTTAATGAATCAAATTAATTTTGCTTGCTGACATTTCAAACCCTGAAAGAGGGTTTTAAACAGTATAGAGACTTATTTCAACAACTTCAAAACTAGAGAATCGCTAAATATCATATTTTACATTTCCCTTAATTTTTCACTTAACCTTCGAATCGGAAGCCAACTTAAGCGTCATGCAGCAGCGTGATGATGTTCCGCACACCATCAGAGGTATAATGTCTTTAGAGGTCATTTGGTTTTCTGCTGCATACAGTGCTGTTTCCACTGGCACATTGCTGTGTCAGTGACTCTCTAAGAGCAGGAGATGCTGATGCTTTAGAGCTCATTTGTTTTATGATTCACTCTTCACAGCAGCAGTTACCTCAATACTACCCCTATACACACCGAACACACACACACACACACACACACACACACACACACACACACACACACACAGAGAGAGAGAGAGAGAGAGAGAGAGAGAGAGAGAGAGAGAGAGAGAGAGAGAGAGAGATCACTTTAGAGGACATTACAATGTCTTACATTCATTTCCTGAAGACTTATCCTAACCTATAACCACCACATGTTTAACCCTAAACTAACATTAACTTTGAACCAAGTCTTCACCCTAAAATTAATAAGTGGACTTGCTTTTTGTCCCCATAAGGGAGGCGAGTCCCCACAACATGACTGTGTAAACAGATTGACGTCCCTACAGCATGAGGAATACTTGAGACCACACACACATTGTGGTTTTGTTGTCTTTTGCACAGTCATTTAACAGTTCACGGTACATTTTACTATACACTTGCACCGTGGTGGTGTGCATGTGACGAATACATATTCTTGAATTAACTTTGTTTCAAGTCCTGACTACATTTAGGCTACATCAATCTTGCCCCCCCCCCCCCCCCCCCCCCCCCCAAAAAAAAAATGCATAGCAGCAGTATTGACTTCTTTGTCTAACCCACAATTTAAAGCCAATAATGTCTGATATTGGTTAATTCAATATATTGTAGTTAGCTAACAGGTCAATAACATGGATGTATTATAAGAATTATAATAATATACACATGGTTAAAAGAAGTACATGTTCAACCCCTCCCCATTTAGCCCAACGTGGCACCCGTTGCCTAGCAACGCAATGTCAACCTCCTTTTCCAAAACACCAAACTCACAGTCTGGTTCCTGTGGCTGACAGGTAGCTATGCCCTAATTATGAGTCTTAAACGTGTTCATTATTAGTGTAAAATATCAGTGAGTCAACAGGAGGATTTAAGATGGTTATCTGTAGGTTACGTAAACGTCATTTGTAAACACAGCTAGCTTAACTACCTGCCTCGCCAAACTTAGCTGGTTTAGCTTTGTAGTTATAAGCTCTGTTTATGACTAAGTTTATAAAGCTAGAAACATTGAGCAGCTTTTTAACGTCTATCTGCGATCAATAAACGCTGTTTAGACAGTTTGATAAAATGCAGTTTCTCATCAGGCTACAGAATGGGAAAGAAAGTGAAGAAAGAGAGCGAAACTCCATGCAAGGAGACGGTGAGAGTCATGTAATAAGAGCATTATCATCTACTGTAACACTGTCGTAAAGCGTTGCTAACGTTCAGCGTTTTACATCTCTGTCTCCTCACACTCTCAGTTTGACCCACTGCCTGTTGAAGGTAAAACCCCAGCAACAGTAGTACTTCTGCTGAGCTCTCCAGAGGAGGACATTCTCATCAAAGCTTGTGAAGCGATCCACACATTTGCAGAGAAAGGTACAGTATGCAACCCTCCACTAAGCCTTCAAATGTTCACAAAATTTCTACTTGTCCATTTGTCACATCTTACTTCCTATGTAAAAGTCCTTACACTGCAGTAATAACTGCCTACAGGCACTCTTTTCTGTCTGACACTATGCTGAATTTACTGCTCCTTGTCTCCCCCTGTTGTTAGGAGATGAGAACAAGGTTTCTCTGCTGGGACTTGGGGCATTGGAGCCTCTCTGTCAGCTCATCACTCACAGCAATAAGCTGGTCAGACGCAACGCCTTCATGGCCCTGGGCATCATGGCCACCAACAGTATGCCAAACAAACATACGTCATCAATGCATTGGTTTATTATACGACTTAGGTGACCGACCGGCTTGTTGACAGACCAATGCCTGATTGTCTATCTGCTTGTCAGGCAGTTCACTATGTTAAATGACTTGCTGACTTGCTGCACAATTCACAGTTAGTGACTGGCTGATGGGTTGGCTCGCTGAAATACTGAGTGGTTAACTTTGTCTCTGTTTTTATTAAAAGGTGATGTAAAGACTGCCCTGAAGAAGATAGACGTCATTCCATCAATCATTGACAAACTGTCACTTGAAGGTTAGTAATTTTGTTCGCAAGATGAATAGACTCTCAGAAGTAGTTGTTTACTGTATATTAGCTGCGATAAAACAAAGAACATAAAAGATGCCATTCCTTTTTCCAAGGCACTCTGAAAATACAGTATGTGTTACATGCAATCGTGATAGATCACCTGTCTTAAATGTTATTTTCTCTCCTATTAAAGAAGATATAGTTGTCCATGAGTTTGCGACACTGTGCTTGGCCTCTCTGTCAGTGGATTTCGTCTGTAAGGTCAAGATCTTTGACAACAAAGGCCTGCCACCTCTAATCCAGCTGCTTTCCAGTCCAGACCCAGATGTTGAGAAGAACTCACTAGAGACCATCTTCTACCTGGTTCAGGTGACTCAGAGTTGTCAGCCTAAAGGCGGTTACAAGGCTATACACTTAATAGGCTTTTCAGTCTGTATCTCAAAATATATTACTGTGTTTTTTGTAACATATAGTCTTTGGATGGTTGAAACTTAAATGTTTTCAAAATCCATGTTATCCTCTTGTTTCCTCTGTTGTACTGTGTGTATGAAGGACTACCAAAGTCGCCTGGCAGTGCATGAGTTGGGTGGGATCCCTCCAATTCTGGAACTGTTGAAGTCGGACTTTCTCGTCATTCAGCATTTGGCTTTAAAGACACTGCAGAATATCACCACTGATAAAGATACACGCAACACGTTCAGGGAAGAGCAGGGATTTGAGAAACTCATGGATATCCTCAATAACAAGGTGGCTATGTGTGTGAGAGAACACATGCTCATGTATATCTTCATCTTCCCTTTAGTGTTATTAAGAATGAGAAGAAAAATATGGGGAAGGTTTTTAAAGTAGCATTTGTTCTCAAATTCTAATGCCTTTTCTATCCAATTCAAGTTCTGCAATCTATATTTCTGTTTCAAACAGGACTTCACTGACCTTCATGCTGAGGCCTTACAGGTAGTTGCTAACTGTCTGATTGACAGTGAGAGTTTCCAGCTGATCCACAAGGGTGGAGGACTGACTAGATTGATGGAGTTTGTTCTCACTCCCACTGCTCCTGAAATCCAATCCAACACTGTTAAATGCATCGCCAGAGTTGCTAAGAGCTGTAAGCACAGAAAAAAAACAAGCGATAATTGCATCGTAACTATCAAACTATAGGTTTGTAAAGGAATATATGACACTTTAATCATAGCTGTATGTGTTTTCTGTCTATGTTATGTGTGTGTTTGTATATGCATGTCTGCCTGTGTGTGTAGCCGAGAATCGCAAACTGCTCCATGAGCAGGATGTCGAGAAGGTTCTTGTAGAGCTTCTGTCTGTGCCGAACGACAGCGTGAAAACAGCTACCTGCCAGGCTGTGGCCGCCATGAGCTTCCTCCTTGCCAGCAAAGACAGCTTCAGAGAGCTGGGTACCATCCATACGCATTCACACAACAACCATAACAGCAATACACTTGCCACTATGAAGTGTGAATGAGCTGGATTTCTGTGTGTTTCAGGTGGTATCCCTGCAGTGGTACAGGCGCTGAGCAGTGAGAGTTTGGCGTTGAGAGAGGCAGCATCCCAGGCCCTCTCTAACCTCACACACAGCAACAAGCTCAACGCCTTGTGAGTGACAGATAACCTGACAATCCACCTGACTTCCTACCTCCCTCTGAGTGCATTTATATCCACTCCAATATCCTGTTACTCTTGGAAAATGATACTTAACATACTCATATATGTTTGTTTTCACAGTGTACATACGTCCTGCTTTTATGAGGGCATAACACTATGTTTCTTGCCTTTATTTGTGTGGATAATATTACTGATGATATTAAGAAGCACATCCTTTTCATTGAAATAGTGTGTGCATGTTAGCATGTATAATAAATGTAACAATTTCTGGGCCCTTAGAGTGTGTGTGCAACAGAGTATTTATAATATAAATAACTTTTTGCTGAACATGTAAAACATTAAGTGATACATCTGCAGTCTGTAAAAGCGAGGCTTGGGCGAGGGTGGTATTTTAGAATTGAGTAGTAAGCCTTCCTCTCCACTATTTCATATAAGATTTAATGTTTCTTCTGTCTCCTTGTGGTTCTCCCTCACTGAATATTTATTTCCTCTCAGTTCTCCCTCTTTCTGTTCTATCTTCAACTTTTTTATTCCCCAGACAAATCTTCCCTGCACCCATCACCTCTCACTTCCTGGCTTCATATTTCAATATTACTGTTTCCTTCAGTTTTGGGACACTACTCTGCCTCCCATGCGTTATTTCTTCACTAACCTTACTTTTAATCTTTGTTTTTTCTTAAACTTACATGTCATACACACATTACATAGTATGCCATATGCGCATGTGGCTTTGTGATGCTGTGGTCAGTTTTTATACCAGTGTTAACCATTTCTGTGGTATCTTCCAGTGAAGTATATGAGGCTGGAGGTCATGAGTTCCTTGTTCAGCAGCTCCAGGACAGCAGCTCCAGGACGGTGGCCAATGCTGCTGCCACACTTGGTAACATGGCAGGACAGGAAGTTATCCGCTGCAGCATCTTGTCATATGGAGCCATACGGGCGCTGGTTGAGCCTTTAAAATCCACAGATACACAGGTCCTGGTCAACGCCACACTGTGCCTGGCTGTGCTAGTGTGTGATGTGGATGCTAAGACAGAGGTTGGTGTGTGTCTTGTTCTCATGTTTTTGAATGATGCATGTTTTACATAAAATAAATAGCAGTTCATACAGCCCACAACAAAATCTATTTAAAAAGATTAAAAATAATGCTCATTATAAACAATAGTTTTTTATATGATTTCTACGAGTCCCTAATATTCACTCTCTGTCCGACATAGCTACAAAGTGCTGGAGGTCTTTACCCGCTGGTCAATTTGCTGCGCTCCTATCATAAGGAGGTGTTGCGCAACACATGCTTGGCAATCAATGTCTGTGCCAGTGATGAGCCCAATGCTGTGGAGATGTGCAAATATGGGTAAGACACTGAAATGACAGACAAAAATGACACAATGTCCCAGTAAAGCTAAATTGAACCATTTTCTTCTGCAATGACATGGTAAAAGCTGAATAATACTTCATTCCTCAGACTACATTGTTTCTACACATTTTCAAAATAAAATAATTTGTACAAAATTTTAATGATTTATTACTGATGAATCATGAAAATGCAGAACATAAGGAGCAAAGTAGAAATGTAGAGCATTGGAGCCAACACAAAGTAATGTCTTAAGTAGCCAGTAGATGGCAGTATAGGACAGTATTATGTGTGGCTTAATGAGAACGTATGGGTTATTTTGCTGATATGTGCACATGCATGCTTTATCATTGATGTCTGAATATTTGTATATGCTAGTATTCCTGTTGTGTTTGTGTGTCTCAGAGCCCTGGAAATGCTTCAGGAAATCAACCAGTCTGTGAATCGTAGGAGCAGGTTCAGTGAGCTGGCCATGATCAGTCTGCTTAACTCCAACCTGTCTCTGAAATACAGCCTGACAGGTTGTTTGGCCTCCACCGACATTATTACTGATTGCTTCTATGACACCGGGAAGGTGTGTGTACAGTATGTGTGTACTCTATTGACGTTTATGTGCAAAAGAAAGGAACATAAGCTAAATTTAGAAAAGAAAAAAAAGTCAAACATTCAGATGTGCTCATAATTTATTATTTCGGAACCTTAACTTGCTGTTATTATCTTTTTCACTAATGTGATCTTGACAACAGTTTTCTCCGTTTTGTCTGTTTTTCATGAAAAAGATAACACAGCAGGATAACATTTGATTTTTGGCATAATAGTGCCCTCGCTCTCACTTTTTCTCTGTGTCTCTCTTCCGTAGGCTTGTTCAGGTCAGAGGGTTTTGACTTTAGAGGAGCTGTCCAAGCAGATGGTCAACCGACACCGGCCCATCATTGTTGTCAACACAGCAACAGAGTATGAGTCCAAAATAACAATAGAAGTTCTGATTTTACACACTGACCAACATTTTTGTCACATTTTTTGTTATAAAAAGACATTAAGTTCTGAAAAACTGGAAAAAAAACATTGATTGTTATTTGTACACATCATATTCTAGCTCAGTAAAAATGAACGGACAACAGTGTGGAATTCTGAAAGTATATGCAGGAACTCCCTGAACTATGACAACTAACTGGGTTTATGCAAGCAGGTTCAGACTATTGGCTGAACCTGACAAGATTCCTACACTACCAGTCACATCATGTAGTTAGATAGTGCAGTTTATTGTGGCTGGTAGATTACTATCACCCTCCCCTTGTCTGCTCCAATCCAGTGCTCCACTTTTCTTCCTTTTTCTTCTCTTTTTTTCTCCTCTCTCTTGTTGCTTTCAGTATGCCTCACTAGTGTGGCCTCATCGGGTAAACGATCCCATTTTTTTAAGATGGCAACAAACTCAGAGTAAAAGAGTCTTTGTGTATAGACTAATGGACTTCTGAACTTCCACATGCAACCACACGCACGCACAAGCAAGTGCACATACATATCCATGAGTGTGCAGATACAGATGCCTGCACACAATACACATCCACACTGACTGAGACACAAATACAAACATATACACACTATATGTATTAAAGGCTGTGCATACACACACACACACAAGCACGCAGTCACGCTCCCACAAGCTTTCAGCATTGTGATATATTAACGTTCCCAAAGAGGGCCCTCAGGGTACCTCAGGTCCACCTCATTTCCAACATGCCCCCCCCCTCCCTCCGTCAGCATGCATACACTCACACAACATCTCCAGCATTCTTAAGCAGTCTGTTACATAATCCGATGAATCAAAATGCTTCTTTTGGAATGAATTCAGCATTTTTATTTCTTCTACCTCCTGAGCAAATGCAGAGCCTAACATGTCTTAATTACTTTTATACGTCAGTCTGTGTGCAGGATATCTCAAAAACTTAAGAATGAGGTAGACTGGTAAACCATGGTAGTGAAGTGGCTCTAGAAGTTCTGCAATTAGACAATTACAAGTTTTTGGTCATGATTGTTTTTAACAGAGAAAGAAATGGCAGATAACAATATATTATTACCCTGTTTGCCTATGTGTGTATCTGTGCTGTGCTCTCTTGGATGCTGGCAAACAAAGAAAAATAGAATAGCTCTGACACACAAGCATACAAATTCCAATGTACATACTATGCATGCAAGTACAGACACAGCACACACAGACAATACACAAAAAAACACATACTGAGGTCTCAAGAAAACTATTGTGGGATATATTTATATATATATATATATATATATATATATATATATATATATATATATATATATATATATATATATATATATATACTGATACATCCATACAAGCAAGCTTAATTACACCTGAATATTATACACACACTACAACAACTGAAAACATACTAAAAGAACAGTGAAAAATAGAATAACAGTGCTGTGTTCAGTTATATAAACCATTTTATTCTTGTCCTCCTGTGGCAGCGAGACAGTGGATGTGCCAGAAGACAGTCAGAGCAACACATCAGAAACAGACACCAACAGCAAGGCAGACCGCAGGACACCAAGGTGTGTGTGTCAGTGTATGTCTCGGGGTGGAGGAGCCTTCTGTATTATCCTACTTACAGTGCCATGCTTTTTTTTTTGCCATTGAAAAATTGGTTGGTATTTCAAAATGTAGGATTCTTGGGAAATAAATTGAATAAATTATGGCCTAGTTTATTTTTAGATCTGCGCAATTTATACACAGTTTTAAACAGAAAAAGACACTATATTGCATGTTGAAATGTACAGGCTCTTAAAACTGTCACATATAAGTATTGAATTTGAAGTCTAGGAATCAGTATTGTAAAATTACCATTGATACTCTTCCCTATTTTCAAGACAGGAACTTCTTTTTAATTTACTGTCTCTCTGCACAGGAGGAGGAAGGAGGATGACAAACAGAAAGATGAGGCTCTGCCAGAGTCTCCTACAGAGAAACCATGGAAAATGATGAATGACGTCTCATTGCAGGATCTAGTTAAAGAGGCCAAAGAATCCATCCTTCCTCTGAATGATGAATGGGAGCAGTATGCCGCCTTGGCCAGGTGACTGATTAATGGCATCAGCACGTAACCAACATGCAGAGATGTCACCGGGAAGAGAGTAGAAAATCGTTCATACCATGTTGCATAACTAGCAGTCCTTTCTTGTAAGAAAAAAAAACTTAAAATCATGGAAACAAAATGAAACTGTATATGCTCATCAACTCTTGAAGTGTTAGTAAGGATGGCACAAAACAGCGTTATATAGATTTACAGCTCAGCCTACAACAAACTTGATGTAACCACTGTGAGACTTTGGGATACAAAACAAACAGTTTATGAAGGTTCCTGCAATGTAATTTGTTTTCTGTGCATGTCTTTGGGTGTCAGGCTGGTAAGCAAAGCCATGGGCGGAGCAGTGGAGATGGAAAAGTTACATGAATTCCCATGGGAGCTGCACCTCAGCGAGCTCAAGTTTGAGCTTCAGTCTAATGTTGTTCCTATTGGCATGATCGGCAAGGGGATCTACTGTCACAGGGCACTTCTCTTCAAGGTACCATCAATTAACTACCACTCAACATGGTCATGTGCCAATCTCTTACTTCTTCAACTTGATCTGTTTTCTCATCCTAATCATACCCTCACCTGTATCCTCTCCTCTCTCTACTTCTGCAGTGTCTAGCTGATTGCATTGGAATGAGCTGTACTCTTGTCAGGGGTGAGTACAACAGGGCTTGGAACGAGATACTCCTCTTCAAAGAGAATCCCTCTAGCAATGGGCACTCATCACAGCCGAGCCGCTTCATAGTAGACCTCATGCACCAGCCTGGAAGCCTGCTGAAAGCCAATACCCCTGCTGCTGTGCAGTACCAAACTATATAGACCAACACAGTAGTTATAGATAGTAAATAAGTAATAGTAAATAATAGTAACGCTGTGACCAGACTTTCTACTTACATTGTAGAGAATCTATTTGTATTGTATGCATATTTTCTGTATGGCAGACCCTGAAACCACACTATAAAGTATGATTAAAGCTGTTAGTTAAATGTTATGGTCCAAAAGGAAAATGTTGTTCATGTGTGAATAAGGCTTCTATAATAAACACATGATTTAACCTTGGTTATTCCATAGAGGCTTCACAATATGTTGTAACTACAGAACCAAGTCAGAAGTCAGATGCGACACAAACCCTGTTTACTGTCATAGAAAACTAAAGAAATTAGAAAATGTTCATATTTGAGAAGCTGAAATCAGTTTGTAAATTTTCTTTCTTCTTCTTCCTCTTAAGAAATGACTCAAAACAATTAATTGATTGTCAAAATAGTTAATTTAATAGTTGGCAACTAATCGATTAATTGGTTAATTGTTGCAGCTCTATTCTAAACCTGCAGTTTGTGTCTGAACTGAGGTCAGCAAATTGAAAAAAAAATTGCAGGAGACACACTGTCGCGTCAAATATAAATCCTCTGACGTATCTAATTTTTAATAGCCATCTCACCTGATTCATGACTTCATTATGTAATATTCCTACTGTGAATTTTGAGTTTTTGTTGACACAGTCAACATATCTGTAACACTTTCTTGCCACAAAGCTGCAACACAATTACGGTGTGATGAACTTTGCACATTGCCTAGCAATAAAAACCACTCAACCTAGTCCACTTTGACCTACCGCTGTGTGATTTTTTGACCGGGTCACCCAGCTAACTGCCTGGATCAGCCGAGGGAGGACCAGCGCGAACTCGTTGCAGCGAGTGAGCGCACTTGGCTTCCAGTGAAAGCTGCACTTGACTTTAGACAGCAGATACACACTGCAGCAGCAAACATGTCTCGCTTCGCCGCTCGTCTCTTCTTAGTTGTTTCTCAGCACGCTACAGCCAGATCCGCGGTGTTACCGAGGAGGATCCCAGCATTCATCCGTCCTGTATCCACCAGTCAAGGTATAAGGGGGGAATTTTGATTTCTTTGTCCAACTTTAGGCTTAAGATCCCCGCATGTGCAGCATCCTGTAGCTTTCATTTGGATGGTGGATATTAGGGCATTGTGATCTTTTACAAGGGACGATTTTGTGAAAGGGTTATCTGGTTAATGCTTGATTTCCTCCAACTGGAGGGAAGGGGTCCCCTGAGCTTAGGGCTCTCCAATAAATTGAGAAGTAGTTGAATTTTGGTGTTACCTCAGAAGTTAGGATAAAGCTAGATTTTTGCTTTGTTCAGGAATATCACCCTCTCCTCTGGTACCTACCTGTCCTTCTGCAGTAAACATTTAATGCTTGTTGTCGAAAAGGTTTCTTTGTCTGTGATCTAATGTTGGGGGTTTTGATTTGAATAGTTTCAGGAAACTCTGTTGATGTTGTTTTATCTGCTTTTTAAGTTTTATGTTATGTACTTAATTGATCAGAACCAGTGTGTTTTAGGTCATTCTATATTCCATGTAGCACAAACTCATCTATGACTTCTGCCCTCTGCAGGCCTGCAATCTCTCACCCGTTATAATCAGACTACAAACTGGCAAAAGAAACTCTCCCCAGAGCAGTATGTAGTCACCAGAGAGAAGGGGACTGAGGAGGTGAGTACACCCCCCATCACAACCTCAACACACCAACAAATAATAATAGATATTATTTGTTTCTATAGATTCTATAAGTATTGCACTGTGTGATTAACTGTCACATTCATGTACTGTACCTGCCTTAAATGAAAGTAGGCTATGCTGATTTGTGTCAAACCAACATTGTCTAAGCCTACCAGACTGACACAGATATGATCTCATAAACAACAGTGCAGTTGTAGATGGACTTTGTTCATCGCTGTATTGTTGACCTGTGTCAGGTTCAAACAGCACAGCCACAAACCTTTGGTATATTATGAAGTAAGAGCAGCCTGAGAAACAGAACTTAGCTTGAAACACAGTGATTTCTGCATGTTATTTAGTTGTTCATGTTTTGCAAACTCTACATCACATTTTATTTTTGATTATACTCAGTGCATTTAACAGTTAACGTCTTTTAACATGAGTTGAAAATGTATTATTACATTTCCACAGGAATTATTCAAATCTTTGAAAATAGACGATCATCTATCAACAATGAATTTGCACCACTGGCAAAAGCAAACACTTCTCTTTGATTTGTAGAATTTTGAACTCATAGGAGACTTCTGCTGGAAAAGGACAGTTTACTATATTGCACTTGTAAAGTCTTGAGTGTATGGCAACCAAACTAACATGTTCAAATCATCCTGATACACAACCATTAGTCTTGTGTTTCTGTCCCTAATTCTTGTTGGTGTTTTCAGCCCTTTAGTGGGATCTACCTGAACCACTACGAAATGGGAATGTACCACTGTGTCTGTTGTGACACTCCACTTTTCAGGTAACAGTTTGCTACTTGAGCTTTAAAGCAATACACCGCCCACATTATGATTTTTTTAATCACTTACTTCCTGGTACACTTGAATATCTGATAAGAAAGCTTTTTGGCAGAAAAATACTACAGTAGTCATATACAAAGCCTGTTTTGCCCCTAGTTTACTAACAATACACAGTAGTGAGAGAATATGTGCCATCTGTATCTAAAAACGCAGTTTGACTTGCAATTATTTTGCCCAATAATTTGTTATTGGTTGATAAGAATGAATTCTATTATTCATGCTGTATTGGTAGATACTAATTGAGTTAATGTTTCTCTCTTGATAGTTCAGAGGCTAAGTATGACTCAGGGACAGGCTGGCCAGCTTTCAAAGAGGCTCATGGGACATGGGAGCGGGACGAAAGCCACACCTCCATCATTCGTCGCCCTGACAACAGCCTTGGGAGTGCTGGGACAGAGGTCCTTTGTAAAAATGTGAGTTTTCTGGGTTATGAAGTTCAGTTTTCTTAGTGAAGTTGTGCTTTAATAATATAGCTTTGTGTGCAGTTTTTGTATAAAGCAAAATAGCTTATAATTATAAACTCTGTTTCAACTTTATGTCCTTTTGTGTTTTTGTGTGTTTCATACAGTGTGATTCCCACCTGGGTCATGTGTTTGATGATGGACCAGACCCAACAGGTCAGCGGTTCTGTATCAACAGCGTTGCCCTCACGTTTAAACCCAGAGAAGACAACAATTCTGAAAAGTCTGAAGAAAACTAATGACCTATCTGGGCTTGCTTAGACCACTAAAAGCACAGTCATGTTTCATTTCATGCCAGTCCGTTTAGGAGGCAAATTGAAGGTCCACTTGAATGTCAGGAGCATTGATATAATTTCTTTGATCTATACAAGTTTGAAATAGAGAGGCTTTGTTTGGCAGAAAGTATTTTAATGTTTGAATTTTGGTAGAAATGGACATCCTGAGGTTTATTAAACTGCAAGTAAGTCAAGCCTCTTGTTGAGAAACTATATGCTCACTAGAGAGAAGTCTACAAATCTGCCAAATATACAGAACATAATTCACATAAACCCAAACTGTAGAGCCAATATACCATCAGCTCCTTCAGTCAAGGAGATATTTTTATAATAATTTTCTCATTTTTATTGAGTAGGAATAATGAATGTCAACTGAATAATAACATCAAACCCATTGAAATGACAGAAATGAATGGTCTTTTAACAGTGCTATGATGTTTGGTTTGTCTTCACATGTGTATTTGACTAGATTCTTACGCTGGCCTCAATTGATAAGATGTTTTTGTAGAACCACAAACTGCAAAACACAGGAAGCTCTGTTATGGCACTCCTGCTTCTTGTGTTTTTTTTAGTGCCAAATGCATATATTCAGATGTCTATGTTTGTAATCCTGCAAATTTGTCTGATAATTTGTCAATAAATGCACATTTTGTTTGTTCTCTATGTTTTTTCCAATATATTCATCAGGATTTTAAGCTCATTATTGAAAAATCTCATTATTGAATTTAATGCTGCCCCCCTGTAGTTCAGATGTACACACTGCAGTATGGCCTCATCTATGCCAGTAAAACAAGTTAATATTTAACTTAAAAGGTCATCCTCTGTTTCACATTGTTTATCCCCTGCTATCTTGCTGTTCTCGCATTTCCTCTGTGTGTGTGTGTTTGAGTGTAGTAGACAGGGGATATCAGACAGCAGACAGAGAAAGGGGACAAGACTGACCATCTATAGGACAAGGAGACTGATTCTTGAATGTACTATTGTTAGTGCCAGGATGGCTGGAGTATGGCGTTGCATGTTGGCAGTGGTGGTGTTGATGTGTGTATGTCTGTGGGGGTCCACTGAGGCTGTAGGGGGGGCTAAGAGTCGACCGCGACCCCAAAGACGACCTCGCAAGAAGCCGAAGGTCGACCCTATTGACCTGACCCCACCCACACAGAACATAGACATACAGCAGGTAAGGAACTGAAGGAAGAAGCAGAGTCACAGAGAATATATGTTTAGGTTACTATGTTGTGTAATTCAATGAAGGCTACTGCCAAAACTTTAAAAATGTGTTGTGTATAAGAAACACTGTGGCTCAAAATATGAGCATTTGAAAGTGACATTTTAAGTGCTGATTTTAGTACTCTAAGTTGAACAGTTTTTCTTTTCACCCCATGTTTCTGATTGTTGCCTCTAAATCATGCTGCAGAGCTAAATAGGTAGAGATTAACTGTGACAAGGCTGGAAGAAGATTCATGGAAAAGCTACACTGAAAAGAGAGAAGGTCACATTTTGATAAATCTTATGGAACATTTTCCAGAGAGCACAGTTCACTTGACTGACAGTTTCTCACTTGTTTTTACCTCAAAGTCACAACAGCACAAACGAATAGGATTTCAAAAGAATCAGCAGATACCATAGTAAATGAACTCAATGGAATAACCAAAAAGAGCTTTTTTTGCTTTGAGGACCATTTTGTACCACTGGCCATAAAGTGATGCCACAGGTTTTTTTTCATATCTAAGATAATATTGAATGTTAAAGGTTACTCAAGCTGAGATTTAAGTGCATTTCAATCTTCAATCTGAGCGCCTATTCTGAAAGGAGAAATATTTAAAAAAGCAATTGTTTCTTTAGTGCCTCAAAGATACAAACATGTTACTGGTTATTGATTAGTAGTGTGGCAATGAGAGCACTGTGTAACTGTGTCAATATGGTGTTTGAGGCAATAAGGGGAATTTCCATTTAAACTGAATTTGCGCAGATCAAAAGATGATAGAGCAGGACATTTTGAAACAGATGTGTCCTACTCATTTGTAGAATGGAGGGAGATTTAAATATTTGTGTACTTTAAAATTTAATTAATTTGACCCAGGTAAATCCTAGTTAGAAGTACAGGGTCAGGAAAAAAACAACAACCTCCCTCTGTGGAAGAGAAAGCAGCTTCAAAGAATGCCTCCCAAACTTATTTTCCATTTGCATTTTTTTTGGTCTGAAGCTTATCAAGTAGAAGAACAAACATTGTGGTCAACCAGAGACTGTGTAACTGAGGTTAGAGTCCAAAGGATTTAAAAAAAAGGGGTTGCACACCTAAATGCAGTGGTGAAGAAATGCACAGATGCTTTGGCTATGTCTTCCTTGCTGTGCAATAGTTCAGATTCTGGAGGTCTTTTAACTTTTCACCATCGACGAGTGTCAATCAACTTGCTTAACAACAGATGCATCATGTGGATACCTGTGGTCTGAGGCATCCTCAGACCTGCCTCACTGAAAAACCTTCCCAACATTAAACCCCATAAGTCTACCAACTAAAAACAAAACAATTCGCAAAACTATATGCAAGCAAACTGAGGCTTAGGAGAAATGTGAAAATCCTGCTCTCTCTCTTTCTGTTTGCTTGATGCTGCTCATGTGTTGCAGATGACAGGAATCTGGTATCTGCTCAACACTGCCTCCAAATGTTCTTACCTGATAAAACATGGATCCAAAGTGGAGCCCACAGTCATGAACCTCACATTTTCCGCTGCATCTGACCAAACACTGTCCGTTACCACTAAAACACGTCAGTAAGTACCATCTTTTGTATATAAGCACATATTGTGCACATAGCTCTCAGTGTGACTCCCCTGTACCTTGATTTATCAGCAGAGGACGCAAACAAGCCACAAATCTCTCCACTCTCTCATTCCATGCTGGCTTCATGCTCATACCACATGTGCTTGATTTATTTGTGTATTCTCAAAAACAGGAAGAAGGGGACACACAGAGCATTTAAATCCCCAGCCTTTCCTCATCACTTTAAAAACTTTCAGGTCAACCTGACCCGGCTTCTGCTGAACGACGGAGTTAACAATACAAGGTTTAAATGGGAAAAATATGTCTTGTTTTTGTAGGACATTCATCTAGGACAGGACATTTTGTTGCAATTTGTGGGTTATAAGTCTTATTTGGCAGAGGAATCCCAGGGCATTTTGGGTTTTTTTGTCCTCTTCCCATGCAACAACAAAAGCTATTTTGATCAATCTGAGGCTGAGAGACAGAACGTTAGAATACAGAAAACAGTTTACATGACAAAACTATGAGCCAAACTTAAAATGACATACACAAGCCCAATCTGATTTATCTACTCCTCTTCTCTGTTCTCAGTGGTCACCAGTGTTGGGAGATATTACAGGTCTACCATCTAACCTCAACCCCAGGACGACTAACACTTAAAGGTCAATCCTTTGCTTTAATTTCCTTATTAAGTATATGTGTTAAACTATAGTGTAATTTTGCATCCCTCTGTCTGTTCTTGCTCCATGTTTTTCCCCACCAGGAGTTCGCCCTGAGCTGAACACGGACATAGTGATTGGGGACACAGACTACAGCTCTTATGCAATCATGTTTTATCAGAAACTAGGCAAGATCACCGTGAAACTCTATGGTGGGTTCCACAGTCATGTGATCATTGTTTGGTGTGTTAGCTCATATGTTAGGGGATAGTACTGGTTTATCTTGTTCTGGTAAATTGAGAGAGTACATTGTGAGTTAAAAAAAAAAGCTTTTGTAATGCAAGAATGTTTCATTTTCATTGTTTGTGATCTGTATGCAGGCAGGTCTGTGGACAATCTATCCGAACCGCTGTTGACCAAGTTTGAGCAGCTTGCTGAAAAACAGGGTTTTGGATTAGCATATGTCTTCCCCTTCCCCACCTACAGTATGTACACATCCATTTCTGTTGAAAACAAAATACACTATATTATGATGAGGAATATTATAGGGCTGCAACCGATGATTGTTTTCATTATCGAATTATCTGATTAATCTTGATTATTTTCTCAATTAATCGATTAGTTTTTTTGGTCTATAAAATGTCAGACAATGTTCAGTCCACAACCCAAAGATATTCAGTTTACTGCCATAAAGGTCTAAAGAAACCAGAAAATATTCACATTTAAGCAACTGGAACGAGAGAATTTTTGCATTTTTTCTTAAAAAATGACTCAAAATGAAAATTCACTTCCTCAGCTGCCATAACATAACTGTGTATTTTTTTCCCCCGGTCTAGGTCACTGTGGTCATGTGGACCAGGACCATAAAATCAGTAAGTTAAATGTGAGAAATAATAGTCAAAAACAATCAAACAACACATAAATTAAAATCCATAAGGTTTGATAGAAATTAAACTGAGTCTGCAAGAAAAATAAGAGAGATAGAATGCTCCCTATAGCTTTTTATTTAATGGACATGACATACTGACAAGTATAAAATGTTATTTTCCAACATAATCTGGAAACTTCAGGAAGCATCAAATGATTTGCTGTCTGTGTAGCCTGCAGACTAGACTATACAAAGTATATTGAGTATTTTCACAGGTCATTGCACACAGCGGCACATTGAGAACTGTGTCCATGTGGTGTAGCCTGACCGGAGTGGCTGGTCACTTGGTAGGAGGCAGACACAGGAAACCTTATCCAGGTATCACAAGGTGGTTTATTTACAAAAAAAGTGGCACCATGCTACACATGTAACAAAAACAACAAAAAAAATTATGTACAAAACAAAAAACAACTAAATAGTTAACTTGGCCTAACTGATCAAAACTCAACTCATATCAAATGAACTTATATTAACTTATCATCATGTGCACACAGCCACACACTGATGTACTAACACCCCCCCCCCCCCCCCCCCCCCCCCCCGACAGCCAAAAAGCAACTGCTTAAATAGACCCTTCCATCAGCAGTCCATCAGAGTCAATCTGGGCTGTACCATTGCTGCAGGTGCATCCCATGTCTCTGCTAAAACAGGTCAGAAATAAAGTTATTCAATCTTACCAACCTCCATGGTGAAACACTTTACCATAGCTTACCATATAAGACACTTGCATCCATACATAAACTGATCAAAGTCACAGTAAATAACTCATTTAACATAATTAACTACCACCCCCGCCACATTATCCAACCCAGTGACATCACCAATGATGTCACCCAGTGTAAAAATACAGGCCATTGTTGGGTGCCTCCTCCTTTTGTCTGTGGAGCACATGGTGGGTATGGTAAGTAGCACAGAAAGAATAGGATTGAATTATGAAATACAGACTTAACCCAATAAACAGTAACTAAACTTAACAATACTTGTCGGTGTTTTACTTTAACCAAAAATGTTGCTGGTATGTGAACTGTAACCAAACATAATGCACACCACACACAAACCCGGGACAGTATGTGTCTGCAAGTTACAGATTGATCATAAACATATGGCTAAACAAACAATTACCAAGCATGGTTAAATTTGTAAGCTATGTGGCATTGATGGTGAAAGTAGGGACAAACGGTGTATTCTCACCCACTTTGTCACAGTCCATGCTCCGTAATGCTCCAGACTCATGTCATGCATTTCATTTTGTCCAGTATAACTGTGAGAAGATTCAGTGCATTACATGTCGATGATCATTCCACCTTTACATCTGCAGTTCTGCTGTGTGTCTGTTTATGATCCTTTTTTATTATGCTCTGTAATTATGTGTTATTATTGTGTGTTATCTAAGTTGTGGACATGTTCCTGCAGCAGCGCCGGTGAGAGAGATTACAACACAGTCATTGTATCTGAATTGAGAGATTTTTATCTGACAGGTTAATGGAATTGATAAGATATGATGTGCATGCAATGCACTGGCTATGAGCTTTTGCATTATAAAATTGTATTTGATTATTGATGTAAAAGCTCCTTTGAGGTTTCAACTTTATACAATACAATACATTGTATAAGTAGTAAGTAAGTGTAGTTTATATTTAGTTAGGTTTAGGGAATAAAGAATACAATAAAAGAGGAAGAAAGGAATACAATTCAGATGTGAAAGTTTTTCCGTTTCTACCCACTTTTAATATTTTAATATGTTGTATTCTAATGTATCAAATGTGTATGTAATGCCAACGCACAGCAAAAATACATTTCATTTAGAAATGAAGGAAGTTAGAGCTCCTACTTAGTTACTTATGTGTGAATTTGAATGAAGAAATTCCTTTCAAAACTTTGCTTTTTCCAAAAACTTAATGGATTTAGTGATTAGTGGTACCTTTTAGCTGTGCATTTACAAACAGAACCGTAATATTTATTTAATGAACATGTGTTTGAAGAAGTAGAGTAGATGAAAAGTTAGTTTCATTGTCTGTTATGTCACAGGGAGAAAGAGAGAGATTGGTTGAAAGCAGCTCTTTAAGGAAACCAATGACCTGCTGTTGTGACCTTCCCAAACATTTTTTTTCACATTTGCTCCTGCCAGCTGTGCATGTGTCAGCTTCAACTTGTGTAACAATCAGTTATCTAAACTTTTTCAACAACATGTTATCCAATATCCACCACCTGATGAGTGCATCAGCACAGCCTCTATGTAATTTAAGCTGTCACTCTTTGGTTTACAGACTGTGTCCCCGCATGTTGAAGAAGCTGACAGATCCAGCCATGCAGCGCTTGGCAGCTCTCACATGAACATCTGAAAATCGTGACGTTCAAAAGTGAGAATATCAGCAAGAAAGTGCTGGAAGGGTGCACCGAGGTCATGAAACTACAAAATTGATGACTTTAAACAGTGGCAAATAAATAAAACAAAATCAAGTCATTGTGTCACATTTCTATTCCAAAAAAATCCATCATGTGTCTCATCTGCTGCCAGCTGATCCTATGGTGAGAAGCCAGTATCATGCAGGGGTTACTAGCATGTTAACATCTTTATGTTCTGAGATTTAACATTCAGGGTGGGCATCTGCAGGCGTGCATGTGTGCTTCTGGGGTGTGTATGTGTGTGTGGAAAGGAGGGGGGTAGGGGCTGTAGTTAATGAAGCCCAGATGTGGAGCCCAAAAGGAGTTGAGAGAGTTTGGTTACAAAACTAAGTTACCAAATGACCTTCCTTGTGCTCCTTGCTCCACCCAGCACCTCTGTATGTGTGTTTGAGTGTGTGTGTTACATAATCAGCTGACTGCAAGTCGGTGCCTGTCTTGTCTCCAAACAAAGGCAGCTCTGATTGATCCATCAATATCTATATATTTGAGCAAGTGAAGACCTCACATAGACTCCAACTCACAGAACTTTATACATTACATAATCTACATCAAGCAAACTCTCGTGCAAAGTGATAGATTTAGGATGCATTATTTTCACACAAATGATCCTAAAGCAGAGGTAATTTATGCAGGAATGGATGGCAAACAAGGTGATCCAATTCCTTCAACTCTCCTGCTCACTCAGTTGTTACAAAACTGGAAAAGGAATTAAACATTTCTCCCTTTAATTCCTCGTGTTTTAAAACTTTTATAGAAGTATAAACTCTCAAAATGAACTCATTGTGATCTGAGTGAATGCTTGTAAGCTGCAAAGAACAATCGTATCATTGTGCGCAACACAGGCAAAGCTTTTTTTATGGGAAATAGTAAAGTGAAGTTCTTAAATATCATGGCCTCGACCTTGCTGGCAATGCAATTTCCTGCAAGAGAATATATATATACTGCTATTGTTTTAAATTTATGTCTTATTCCAAATGGAGTTTATTGGAGGTGCAGCTCATGGAGTAAATTTAAGGCGTTTTTTTTAAGGCGATACTCAAGTTTAGCATTTCTGATTGTATGTGTGGTGTGTTTTTGGGAGCTTTCATGTGCCATATGGCAAAGGCATTTGCACTCTTACCAAACAGCTGTTTTGGTAGTCCAGGCATGCCTAAGCATTTGTGATGGAGGAGGGAGGGGTGTTAAAAAGAACCCTATTATGCACCCACTCTGCCCTTTCTTCTCCTCCTCCCCCCACATCCCTCCTCCCCCTTCTCCCCCCTCTTCCATCCACACGTGCCAGTTGTGTAACGGCAGTGATTTGCATGCCAGTGGGTGAAAGCCAAAGAGTTTTTATAATGCAAAAGAGAGCAGTAGCAGGGTGGGAGGGGTGGAGTTGAGGAGGAGACAGAAGGAGGAGGAGGAGGAGGAGGAGGAGGAGGAGGAGGAGGAGGAAGGCATGGGGAGCAGCATATAAGGAGCCTCCACATGCCTTTACTTCCTACTTCACTCACCGCCAGAGAAGCTGAGACAACACACAAAGGAGAAGCCATGAGGAACACACTGCTGAGGATGCTGGCCACACTGATGTGTGTGCTGGCTGCCTGCGCCGAGGTCATGCCTGTTAAAGACTTTGATCTGGGGAAGGTAAGACAAAGAGAGATGTTACAACAAATTGATTTGTCTGTGAAACTCAGGATAACTGCATGCATTCAAGCATTATCAGGATCTGTGGTTGCTTGACATGTTTAATGTTTTTACTCACTTACTTTTAGGAATACAATGTAGATATGAGTGGAGTAATGCATATGCTTCAAAACTCCAAAGGAGAAAATGATATTTATCACCCTTTTATTCCTCCCTTTCTCTCAATCTCTTAGTTTGGAGGCAAGTGGTACATTGTTGGCTTTGCTACCAACGCTCAGTGGTTTGTGGACCACAAGGCAGACATGAAGATAGGCACTGCTGTAATCGTGCCAACTGCCGGAGGAGACCTGGACCTCTCTTATGCCAACCTGAAGTGAGTGATTAATGAAATTATCCTTTCAAATCAATAACATCCTGTTGAATCTCTAGCGGAAATAATGACCTGGTTCTCTCTTTATTAGCCCTGACGGTACCTGCTGGAGAATGACTCACATGGCTATGAAAACAGACACTCCTGGACGCTTCACCTTCCACAGCCAAAGTGAGTAGAGTACACACACACACACACACACACACACACACACACACACACACACACACACATAAGAGGCACACACACACATACATTCAATAGCCTGACCTATCTATTTCTGTATTCATCAGTTTGGAAGAATGACAATGACATGCGCATTGTCGACATTGTGTATGATGACTACGCTCTGGTCCACACCATCAAGACAAAGGACGGAGTGTCTGAGGTCCTCAACAAGCTTTACAGTAAGTCCAGCTCATTCACATCACAGCAGCCTTCTGGGAAAGCATCGCATGTTGGATAGGTGGAAGTTAAAGCGTCTCATGCTGTTGTGTTTGCAGGCCGTGCTCCTGAGTCCAGCGCCACCCTGCAACAGAGGTTCAGACAGTTCTCCATGGAGACTGGCATTCTCCCCGACAACATTGTTATCCTGCCTAAGAATGGTATGTCATTAACACAGAAAAATACACACACACACACTTTTAAATGATTAGAAATGCATTGTGGTTGTTTGTGTAAATCGTTCTGACCTTTGCTCACTGGACTCTTCCTGTGTGTTGTTACAGCTGAGTGTCCTGAGGCCTGAAGAGTCCCCTCCCCCCGCCTCCCCCATCCTTCATCTCTCACTCTCCAAAGTCCCAGGCTTTCATCTCAGAAAAGCATTATTCCTCCTCACTCTGATGTTTGCAGCATCACAAAAGCTGCACCTGAGATAATGAAACTCAAGCATTTTACTCAAAATCCCTGTTGCATACCAAAGACCAATCCTAATCCTGATTAAAAACCTCATTCTCTCCAACTTGCACATTAACTGTGGCTCAGAGTGCAGCAATTAGGGGCTGATTGTGAAACAGAGAGAAGGGATACATGAGACTGTGAAAGCTGCCAGTTTACTTTTTGTACATGCCAATCTTTTGTAACTGCTGATTTCTGTTATAGTGTGTTATCTTTTTGTTGAAATGAACGCCAATAAAAATAATAAATCTGTATTTCAGAGTTCAGAATGGTTCTTTTTTTGATGAAAACCAGCATCAGATATATAAGTCTGAACTTCTGGAAGTCAGATCAATACTGTGTTTGACTTCACATATACTGCCTCTTGTGGCATAAAGATACAGTATATGGATAGAGCACTAGAAATTGTACTTTGCTACAGTACATAATGTTTGTCAGAACGTTAGATAGCTACAAAGATGCACACCTGTGGTTGCAAGGGTAAAATAAGGACTGCATTTAGTGGGTGAACCCAATGACACGTGTTTTTTTTTTTTGTTTTTTTTTTTTTGTTTTTTTTAGACATACAAACTGATATAAATAGTAGGTTGCTTGGTCATAAGCCCTTGTCCAACTTCTACAGTGGAAATGAGAAAATAGTGTTTTATAACAGAGTACAATGAAGCTATATATATATGACTAGATTGTGCAACACGGAAATGTATTTGTTTAAATGTCATAGTATTGGGTTAGCATGCTCATGTCCATAATGCCAAGAAGAGCAGGTTAGCAAACATAGATCAGTACCTTTTATTTAACAATAATAAACAGAAAATAATAACAACCATAACAAATACATTGATATCATTTTTATGGTTTTAGACAGCTCTTGGCTTGTTTTAAGCTGCTATTGAGGTTTTTCATGATGGAATCTTGTACATGAATTTCATAAGAAATGTTAATTATGATTTTATAATCACAGTTGTTTAATTCTGGTTTTGTGGCATATTGTGTGTTATCTGTCTTGCATTGTCTGTTACTCATTGTTATTTCCTATCTTGACCAGGACAATCTTTCCTGGTTAAATACAGATAAAAAAAAAATAGGAAAGTTGGCCAGAATGATAGCAAATGATTGAGTCATTGATTGTATTTGAAATCTTATTGTACATGTTTCCAGCTGTTGCTTTTTTCTAAAATTATATCTAAAAGAAACAGCACTATCCAACCACAAGGGGGCAGACTATGACCTGTCTAAAATGGTGCTTCACATTTTATTGCATTTTTCATCAGAAAGAAATACAAAGTTCTAAGTTAAAGCTGAAAACAAAATAAGCAGCAAATTCTGGATGTTGCTTTTAAACAGCTTTTGAGAGCTTCTCATATTATTGTGTGAATAATGCAGCCAGGGTTGAAATGAATCCAGTCGGTTGAACTAAAACAGTTTTAAAAGTGACCCAGTTAGAGTCTGTGCAGTTATGATTCATTTCCTCTGACTCAGTGTCCTTTTCTCTTACATGAACTCTCTTCCTCTGAACTCATTTTATATTCACTGTTCAGGTCAGCCATGAAAGACACTGAAAATAAAATTCTTACTGCATCTCTGCACTTCATCATTGTCTTCTTATTTCACGGCTTTTCCACTTCGTTGGTGTCAGATGTTGAGTTAGAAGACAGGAGGAGTGTTGACATATAGCTGTGGGTCATAATGTCCCGATGTCATGATTATTATACGGTATAGATGTCCCATGAATGTTGTTTACCCCTCGTGTAGCACGTGTGTGTCAGAAAGTTTCTATATCTAACTTATGTGTCAACATGAAAGTGATGCATAGAAAAAGACTGATTATTAAAGATCAAACACTCTTTATTGAACTCAATAGAACTGAAAGAAAAACAGATGGATTATGGTTTTGTCTGTTGGAGCTAATAATCCATTATCATCAGTTGTTATGTTCAAACCACATATCAAGGGAAAATGTGCGTGTTTATGTATGGTCTGACTGATAAGATTACTTAAAAAAAGGAAAGTAGAGTCACTTGTTTGCCTTCATGGGTTTGATGTGTGGATGGAGAAAGTCTTCTTTGAGTCCCAAGTACAGTAGAAGGCAGGCTGAGTTCACCAGCTGCTCTAATGTCTCTGATATGGTGATCTACAGTTAGCACTCAACCATGAGGTGATGATGATGTACAAAACCATTCATGTAACAAGGTGCCATGGTAGCAGTTTTACCAAACCGATATACAAAAAGCAAATTCGTAACAAAACAACAAATTTGGCAGCTGGTCAGGAAAAAACAACATGGTTAGAAAACAGAAACATGTACATCTTTTGAATGCATGTTGGACGACAGTGGCACTGTTAGCCAGAAGCTTAATTCAGTGTTCACAAATCAGCAGACTTCTCATTCTGAACACGTCGCTCTTGTAATTGAATAAACAACCTTGACCCATGCGCTGCCAAACATGCATGTTTACGTGTGTATGTGCGTCACAGAAGGTAGGCGAACAATTGCTGTGTGTTGTGTAGCTTGCTGCTCTTCTATAAATCATCTAAAACAGCTACGCTTGAGAAAGTCAGGTTTTTCAAGGATTTGAGAGAAATCTGCTAGAAGCGTTTTAACTTCAAAATCAGTGTTTTTATCGGGAAATTGAACACAGCACCATAAAAGCACATGAAAACTGTGATTAATGAGAATTCATGCAGCAGTAGTCAGGTTTTTGTAGTATTTGTTAAGTAGTCCAGGACAAGGCGAAATGGCTCAACACCTTGAAGGCACAATGAATTAATAAGCCAATTATCATCTGAACCTCTTCCCAGATCTTAATCAAATATTTGCTGTCAGTTATTTTTTTTGTTTCATGCTGCTTCCACCACTTAATGGCTGGAGTTTAGTGCAACAATCAATACAACTCATTAAGTATCTCATTCATTACTTCCCTGTGAAAATCTTGACTGTCTTTTCTGGCAATGTGGCAAATGCCATTCATCTGACCTAGTGTTCTGTATATCCACCTCTTTAAACAACTTCACACATATACGCACAGACGTATGCACGCACTGTAACCCTACAGCTCACCGTCAGTGTAAGATGCAAAGATATGCAAAGGAATTCCTTGACTCAAAGTCTAACATTTATAAGGTGAGAATCTGAGCTGGTCGTAGAATGACGTAAGACTCAAGAGTTTGGCAAAGAAACAGACCGACCACTCAAGTGTGAGTGAGTAAAGGCTCACTGTTTCACCCATTCCAAATTAAAGAAAGCTGCCGTGCTGAGCTAAACCAACATAACCATGGAGTGTCATGATTTCCCATTATGCTCTGAGAAACTCTTCTCTGCCTTTCCTCAGAAAGGAATGTCCCATACAATCGAATGTCATAAGATTTTAACATAAAACTCTATATTTAATACACATATAATGTAATGGACAGATGCATGATATTGTAATATAGATCTGAAATTTGTCATTAGTATTTATGTATCGGACTCTGAATAAATCTTTTGAGAAAAAGAGAAAATAACACAAAATATTGTATTTACAAAAACTGAACTTTTGGCATCCATGTTAAACCCTATATTACCACAGTATAAGTGGTGTGTCATTTACGGACAGATATGAGTGTTGACAGGCTGGCGCAGCCTGATAAATTAAAAAAAAAAAGGGTTTGGCATGTTGATTTGATCATTTTTGATAGAATTTTTGTTAAAATATAAAATCAAAACGCAACCGAGACTGGAGATAAACCTGTGCTATCACACGACCCAGTAAGTATAATTATTTGTCATATACAGTATTCAAAGGACTCCTGAAAACTCCCAAGCACGATACAAAGAAGGACAAGCCGGTTAGTATATACATGTACAGTCTCTTATAGCCGTGCTCCACTGAATAACTGTCCCCCTCTTCTCTCTCTAATACTCTGGATATATAAAAAAACAAAAACAAACAAACAAACAAAAAAGATTTGTACACGTCTTTCCCACATCCCTGCCCTCTCTGGGAGATTATTGTCCTGTTGAATGGCCTTTCCTCATCTCTCTTGTGATTGGTCATTGAATGAAACCTCCATCTCTGTGGAAACTCGAGGCCAGACGAATCACTTCCTCCCTCAAAGTCCTGCCATTGGCTGTTAGATGAACCACTCCTTCTTTGATTCGTCGATGGTTTCTGGGTTGTCCGTGCCGATGATGGCCGTGTCTGCCGATTCTCCGGCGGACTCTCCGCTGCTCTTGGCCTCGTTGGTGTGGTAGGTGCCTTTGTGACGGAACATGTAGCGGATCAGGAACACCAGAGTACATAAGATGGTGAAGATCACCACTGCAATGATACCTGCACGGGAGACAGACATCGGTTGTTTTCAATAACTGGTTTACTTTGACAAACCAACCAAAGAACCAACTTTGGAGCATAGTCTCAGTAGTCATAGTGTCGTCTTTAATTGACTGAAACATTGAGAAAACTTGTAAGTAGATGCACTTAGTTTTCCAGTAGTTAGCTGTATATATAGACATCTTTATTCAAATCTAACAAAAACTGCTTTCACAAATACGACATTTTGTACCTCCGATGATAGCTGAGTCCCTGTTGACTCCATCAGGAATTACTCTTTCCTCATTGAAGGGGAACTCTGCATCTGAACAGATAGAAAAAAGAAAGAAAGACAGACCGATAGAAAGAGAAATTTAAACTATACATTTATATTAACAAACTCAAAATCTAAGATATTTTATATTAATTCTACTAATATAACTAACTCATTTTATGTTACCAGAATGGCTGCACCAGACCAATCTGTACACATGGAAATACCATACAGATGGGCAAAGTGCATTTCAAGGTCAGGAAAATACCACCATATGAGAGTGCTGTTTTGCGCCAGCATAAAAATAGAGCCCTTGGTCTTTTTCAGAAATGTCACATGGATTCATGCTTAATTTATGCTGAATTATAACTGAAAGATTTTATTCTTGACACTGAAGCAAGAACACAGCAAACAGTATGAATGGAAGTTTATTCTAGATTGGCTCCATCTTCACTACATAGTACATACAGTACATCAGACAGTCAACTAGATGGATTGGTGACAGGTTAAGATCTCATCCACTATAATTCTCTGTCAGCAGCAATAATCTACATGGCTCTGATTGTCTCTGATTGGACAGAAGTGCAGGGCAAATAAGACAGATGAGGGGTTAAGATGAGCGGAGGAGGTGGTGGGTGATAAAGGATATCGGTTTGCTCTCTTGATCAGTTTCTTAATTCTGTCAGTAATTCCTATTGAGGTGCACAGACATAGACAGAGACTCTACTGCACACACACAATCTGCATATACAGTACACACACACGCAAACTGCATCACCGTGTGATGAGCTGTTCAAGCTATTTCTGCTGCTTACAACATAACCCATAGTTCTCCTGGGAAGTAAAGAGAATGAGTAAGAAGAAGAAGAGGCGGAGGAAGGAGTAAAGTAAGTGAAAATGGGACGAAACAGAGGGCAAGAGAGCAATCAGGAGAGGAGAGGAGAGAAGAGGAGAGGAGAGGAGAGGAGAGGAGAGGAGAGGAGACAAAGCATATTATAAGTGAGGGATGGAAGGTGGGCTGGATGAATTATAGATTAGATCTATTTATAGAAAATGTAAAGCAGAATAAATACTGATCCCTTCAGTGTAAGGATGGTAGAGAGCCGACTGTGAGTTTGGACCTGGAGTTCAGATCAATAGACTGCATCGATCTGAGATAGCTCAACATTCCCAAAGGCACAGTTGGCACCGAGCCTGAGGAAAACAGCTGCAACCAGAATAACGACACTCTGAAATACCAAAAGCTGCTGAGGAATGTAACATTAGACACATCAGTCGTCAGGTCTGAGTGTGTATGTGTGTGTACGTGTGATCATGGACAGGTAAGCGTGTCCAGAGTAGATCTAGTGTGTAGACGTGAGTGGATTGATTACCGTGTGTGTGTACATGTACTTAATAAAACCTTGATCACCTTGAGTTGATTCAAAACAGAAATGCATTACATTTGCAAATGTCAACTGTGTGTAGTAACCATGGGAAGTTATTACTTAATGCTAAATGATATGCATAAAGGTTTCATATTCACTGTATTAGACGGTGCAGCGCTGACACTAACACAGTTAGACAAAATTTGAAAGCTCAGAGTGTGGAATAAACATGCAAATACATATACTGTGTAAAGATCACACTGCGGATTTTGCAAAGCTAATTTGTTTCTCTGTTTGCTGAGTTTGACATTTGTTTTTAGCCACGCTAGCAGTGTGGTTCCCTAAATGACTGTATCGGTCCGTCAGCAACTATTGGATGGATTGCCATAAAATGTAGTACAGCACAGACATTCAGTCTCCACAGGATGAACTGTAATAGTGATTGTCTGACCTTTCGTTGAAGGCCTTCATCAGATCAGATAACATTTGTCCAATAATTTGATTTGTGATCAAATACCTGGTACTCGTAATACAGTAGTTCTGGACTTTTCAAGATACTATAAGTTGACTTTGTAACAGCAAATTTTAGCGTCTTCTTCCAGTGACTGACAGCAAAGTCTTGAGTGTATTTGGGGTTATCCTCACCTGTGTTATCCAGATGCCAGGGATCAGTTGCGGCAGACATTGGTGGGATGGTGAGAGGTGATGCCCCGCAGTTGGACTCTACCAGTTTACCCTGGTAAGACACTGGCAATGTGGCTGCAGGCTGTCTGTCTGGTTGACCGGCTGCTGGTGTACCTTGTGCCTGTGTGGCGGTTCTTAGTGCAGACTTCAGGGGGGCGACTCCGTTGAACTGCACCCGCGAAAGGCACCCGACGAAGCCTGGGGTGTTGTACCGCTCGATGAGCACTGGGTCTATGTGTCCAGTTTCTGAGGAGAGATGCAGAGTTGGAGAGAAGCTGGGATCATTGGATGGTTTTAATGGACTCATCTTGTTATTACTGTATTTAATTAGACTGTCAAACCAGTCCAATTTGATGTTTACTGATGTGGTTTCATGCCGATAAAGTGTATTGATATTCAGAGAAGGAGGGAGACAAAGAGAGAGAGAGCGTAGAGAAACCACAAATCCGAAACACTGGCCTCAGCAGTTTTTAAAGACAAAAACCACATAAATCAGCACTTATTAACCAAAACACACACTCACACAAAACACTTTCTCTGAATGCACAAACTTCTATGTACACCCATTGTTAACACACACTCACAAACCGAACTTACAACTCAAATACTTGTAGGCACAAAGTTTGCTGATGCACCGAAACATTAATGCAATACTCTGCAATTCTAAAACACCCAGTGAGAATATGACTCTACACAAATGAGGAAAGAAGAGAGTGAAGGGAGCAGAGAAGAGGAGGAGGAGGAGGGAGAAAGAAGAGGAACATATACTGATATTGAACTCTAATGTCAAATTGCAGGATGAATAATGAATTAACACCCCCACCTCTCTCACAGTTTCTCTGTTCACTCTCTTATTCATAGAGCAGAGTACGTAGATTTCAAATGTTTCTTAAGCAGAAAGCAGCAATGTGAGTGTCGGTCTCTATGGCACATGGAGAGGAAATCAAGATTAGGTCCCGATGATGTTTATATTCAGGTTTCAATCAACACATGTTGCTAATTTTTCTGCTATGGTCGCGAACTTATTAAAAGTCTTTATCGTGCTTTTATGTGTACAAAAGGATGATTGTGTAGCCCATGCAAGGTCATGGATGTAACCCATATCTAATACCAATATGAAGCTGTGACAAATGCCACAATTTGGAGCGTGGGTGATTTACCGGAGGTTCACTTATTGATCCATGGCAATCCAGACAAATCTCTGCCTCTCTGTCTTCTTTGATTTCTGTCTCTCTTCATGTTTCAAAGAGAATGACTTCAACGCACATGTGTATTCAGTTAAGTAGCACCTGAAAAGCAGCTGGTCCAATGAGCTCAGTCCAGCTTGTCCTTTGTAGGTTACCCACGGCAATATTTCCAGTGTTAATATAATATTGATTTTTTTATTGGCAGGTATTTGGAGCTGAAAAGCATCAACTGGAGAGTTGTTTGCTCTCTCAGAGCAGATGTGGCCCGGGGCATTCATTAAAAATGATCTAAAAGAGTTAGATCCACTCAGTGACATCATTCAGTGTATTCAAACAGTGACTGTCTAGTGTAGGCTCATGGTCATGATCACAACAATCATCAAAATGCTGCTTGATGCTTTTAAACATTAAAACATCTTTGTGTAAATAAAGTCTATATATCATCCTGGCTGGCTTAAATATGGCTGATCATATATCCTGCATAGACACATTCTCACACGCACACACACACACACACACACACACACACACACACACACACACACACACACACACACACACACACACACACACACACACACACACACACACACACACACACACACACACACACACACAACTGCAGAGAAGAGAGAGGAGAAATTGCAGGCAGCAAACAAAATGATAAAACAGCCAAACTCTCTTTAACACTTTCACAGAGCTGCAAAATACTTAAGTTCTTCACATGAACTCTGGCTGTGTGTGAAGACAGAACCAGGTTTCATGTTTTTACATGCATGGCTGCTCTGCTGCTGCATGACTGCACCACACCCAGAAGGAACTGTTGGACAATCCTGCAGCAAAAATATGAACAAGGGAAGACTACTGCTGTGTGTATGTGTGTGTGTGTGTGTGTGTTTACTAAATGAATCATGTTTGATGATGTATCTGGACACAGCCTATAATGTAATTCTCTCTTTTTATTCCATTTTGATGGGACCGATACAAGTGTGAGTGTGTATATGAGAGTGTGTTTGTGTATGATGGTACACTATTGATTGTGCTGCCAGGAATAGGGCTCAGAGCTATCTGAGTTGTCTACGTACTGTATTTATCATCTGACCAGACCTCCTACAGACTCTTGCATTGCGTGTATACACTGTATACCGCATCTGTGTGTGTGTGTGTATGCAAAAAAGCTAAAATGTTGCTCAGCATCACCCGCCTGATGAGGCATTGGTCAACCTTTTTTGTAGGAATGGAGACAAATGTACCTGCTATCAATCACTTCACACCTTGATAACAGTGTGGATGACGTCCATAAGTGTGTATGTGTGTGTGTGAATTTGCATATGTGTGGGGGTGTACAGAAAAGGTAGATGGAGAGCAAGAGAGAGAGAAAGAGGTGCCTCACAGCGTGACAGTAAGCACAGTGAGCAGAATAGTGATAACAATATTCGTATGAATACTGAATATGAATATGAATACAGTTCTTTTCTCTCCTGTATCCCTGAACATGTGTTGATCACTGCAGAGGCCTGGGAGTGAATACTAATAGGCTGTCTGTTGAGAGTATAACAGCCTGCTTTGCATACAATGCTGGTGAGGGGTAAATAGCCAACAAGCCTCCCTTGTTTCAGATTTTTTGGGGCCAGTGATTTCACAAGGGAACGTTCCTTAGAAAGCGGCATGTTTCCAGCTAAAATAACACACTTGTTACTCATAAACATCACCCATTTAATACGGACTGAGAGCTGGGTTGTCACTGATAAGAGGCCTCAGCGGTTTTAATGGGAACATAAAATATCAATTTTGTACTAATGGAGGACAACAAGAGGTGGACACAATTACACAAACGCCTGCACTACCTAATGCAATTCAATACAATATAGTACCTTTCTAAAGTTGTGAATGTTCAGACTGCATTAGAAAAGTGTTGATTCGGCTCTGTGATATTGTACACGCTTACAAAAAGACAGGAAGTAGCATGAAATGTTTGGAATATAATGCAATCAAATATAACTGCACTGCAAACAGTGGACTATAAAATTGCCAAAGAGCTGAATCAACACTTTTTTGCCTTCTCAATAAAAATTATACCCACTATAAGCTTCACATGGTAAGTTCTTGCTTATTTGACAACTTTTAAGAATATTTTCTTCATGCCCAGTACTTAAAAGTCAGACAGGTTTGTAGACACATAAAAATACTCTGCTTATTAATTTGCATCTAATATTGGTTTAATAAAATTCTAAATAACATATAAACATTAACAAGTCATATCGCCTTGTCAGAGCCAGTCATGACATACAGACATGACACATCTTATTGCATGTAATCCTTTCTTTTGGCCTGTCTTTGGCCCTCAAGGGGCTTTCCAGACTAATCAATAAAACATGGGCAAATACACACCCAAACCAACAGGACTCCGCACACTAATCACGATAAGAACTAAACAAAGACTAATCCATCTGGCTTGAGATTGCAATAATGAAATGTACCTTCACATATGATCACAGTGTGGTCCAGCAGTTGTGCTACATACCACATGTGACCCCTCTTTTCCAAGCTCACACACACACACACACACCGTCACAACAGCAACAAGGTCAGCGTGTTGATCAGAGGATTGCACCTTCTGACGGTGTGTCACCAGGGTGACTGATGACACCACATGAATAATTCAATAGGTGTGGAGGCACATAAAGCTGTGAGGAGAGGACTGGTGTGAGGAGAATGGGTAGGTAGGGGGTGAGGGGGTGAATTGTCTGTAGGGGAGACAAAAAGAAGTGGGTCAGGGACAGAGAAAAGAAGGGAAGATGGAAGCAGAGAGGGAGGGGGTAGTAGATGCCTCTCCAAAAAAGGGGACTGGTGGTGGGGGGGGGGAAAGGTGAGAGATGTGATAGGAGAAGAGGAGGAGGAGGAGGAGGAGAAAATACAGAGGAGAGTGTCCCTGGTGTATGTGTGTGTGTGTCTGGGTGAGTGGATGTAAAAAGAAAAAGAAGAGTGGGAACGAAATGGGGTGACAAGAGGGGTGCTCAAATGGAGGGGCAGGGTAGAGGAGATCAAACACTGTTGCCATGGCAACAAATGGAAGCTGATGCAGGGGGAGAGAGAGGGAAAAGAAAGGGAGTGTTAATGAAATGAAATGAAAATATGAGACACACCAAAAGAATATTAATGTTAATCCACCCACCACTCCCTTTGTAATAGCAAAACAAATATTTAGGCAGCAGCAATATCAAAGCAGTAGAAATAAACTGATAAAGAAAAATATAAAAATGAGAGAGAAAGAGCACATTTTGAGTGTAAAAAACATGTTCTTGAAGCTCTGAATATTTTTGAATTGTATATATAACTGTTCCCCCTTGAAAAAGATTGATACTAGTGTGTTTTCTTGTGACTACATTTATGTCTAATGCTAAGTTAAAAATAAAGCAAAAACTACAAATTGACCATTTCTTCTTTGATTTTTGGCTTTTGTGCAGTTTGGTGTGATATTCTCTACAGTGTTGCTAAGACTGTCATAAAAACCGTAATAAATTAAACCAAACTGATATCAATTGTGGTGAATAAAGACACCTGTGCAGCCTGGACAGAATGATAAATAAGGAAAAAGTGAGGAAAGGTGGAGGTGGAGAGAAATGACAGAGAAAAACTGATGAAAGACACGGGAGATAAAAGCTGAAGCAGATACATGACTGTTAGTTTCAGACATGAAAAATACACCTGTGGTTGCAACACCTATATTGACCACAAACACACAGGTGTATGTATCAATGCCACCCATCCTCCTCAACCAGGATGTCAGATTGCACAGATGCCAAGTCAAGAAACACAGACCTAACAAACGCAGCAACAAGCAGACCGATAATATAGTTAATATCGTTATGACGGCTCATTTCTCTCTCTGACTCAGATACATGCCAGGGTTCTGTGTAATTTGCCTGCAATTCAGTTAATCCAGGGGGGTGGATTGGCTTTAAAATTCAAAAGCATCAAGAATTTGGCTCGCTATCACTCTATGAAGAAATCATGAAAAAACAAATGCTTTACTGCAAATTTAACTAACATTTGACATTAGACTGGCTGAATTAGTTAAACCTTGGCACATTTATGCATACACAGTACGACAACACATACAGATGAAGACACAGAGATACACACACATATGCATACAACTGTAGTTACCTATAAGGAGTTTGCGTATACAGTTTGTGAGGCAATCCTCTCCACTCGTTCTTCCTCTCTGCTATGTGGATCTCTTAACACCGTGGCACACTGGCAAGCTCTCTCTCTCTCTCTGTGTCTGTCTGTCTCTACCTCCCTCTATCGCTCTATCTCGCTGCAGTGCAGTCCCACCCCCACTCAGACACAGCAGCTGGAGAAAACCTGGATCCTGGAGCAGCACCAGCATGGATCAGGACTCAGTAGGGTAAAGTAAAACTACTGGTGATAGGCGGGGAGGGTGGCATGATGTCATCCTTACACACACACACAGACACACACACACACACACACACACACACACACACACACACACACACAAAGCGGTGACCACATACACGTACGAGCATCTTGATTTTAGAGATTATAGAATTAGCACACAGATACAATGCCTGGAGAGATAAGAGAGTAAAACTACTCTGTGTTATCATCTGACAGCAGGGTTCATCGGTGCTTTAATCAGTCGGGACGTCTGGCGGCTCTGAACTCAAAGGTCAAAACACAAAAGACAGGCATTGAATCAGCGGCTGCCTGGAAGGGAGAGAATTGATTGAACTTCATCATGGCATGCTTTGAAAAATGGTCAGCAGTATGTAATGTCAAGTATACGTGATGTGTGTTTAATTAGTTCAACTTCATTATGTATGGCTGGCTGCTGAATCCTCAAAAACAGCAACCCTCTCCCAAAAAACTCATCCTCAGCAGGACAGCAGTCCACTTTAATGATTTATGAAGGCACTGATGTTTTCAGCTTTCCTGAGCGTGCAAAGTAGCATCTGTTGCCAGTTTCCAGGATGAAGATGGGTGAAATGTCTATGAATTAATAAGCTGTTTATTTGGTGTGCTGTCCTGCTGATTACTTTTTAAATTACTTAGTTAAAACACGCAAAACTGCTGGTACGGTCCTTTTACTGACTATATGTTGACCATCCATGGTATACTGTTTATTTTTAACATGTTCATGTTCAGAAGTGTCTGTATGCAGATGTGCTCTTAAACATGTTCAGGAATCATTTAAAAAGTGAGTGTTCTTAAATGTTTTTCTTATTTATTACAAATTACACATAATCTATGCAGAAAAAAAATGCTTTTTTGAGAAACTAAAAGGATGTTTTTACCTTTCTAATTTTTTCACAACTTTTACCCATGAAAACACCTTCAGCTCCATTAGTGTAGATAGAAAACTTCATATCAGAAGCAAAGCCTGCATCTGTGCTCAAGTTAAATATGCCAATGTTTAAATAAATATAAAAAAATAATGTATATTAAAACTATCTGTGCTCCTTAAAAAGATATCCCACGCTCCTATGTTTTTTCACAGATTTACACTGAACATGATTTTTCAAGCGACAAAGTTGAATCCATCTTGATCTTCAAGATGGTGTGTTAACAGATGGACTGGCACAGAGGTACAAATTGTACAGTGGACAGATCTGGATATACAGCGATGATATTCATTTCCTATCTGCTGGCTAGACTTCACTTGCACAGGCAGATGGTTGAGAGTTATGGTGATTAAAACAGGGCAAAATCTTCACTGGTTTGTGTTGTTGTGTACGCCCCGTACAGTATGTATGCATCTGTATTTGCAGTTTAGATATAAAATAAGTACTAATCAACTAATAAACTTTTATTTATGGAGCACTTTAAGTTTACAAAGTACTTTACAAAAAGGCAGTTAGTTCATGTCATGCCTGAGGGGAAAAAGACTCCTTGAGGGTCAATGATTGATTTTGTGAACTAAAATGTCGATTCAAAGCAAAAGCACACGAACAAGACAATCCTGAGATGGAAATAACAGCTATTACACCTCAGAGTTCCTCAGAACGAAACTATTACACCTTGAAATGTCAGCATGACACAGCCTGCGTAAAATAATTGGCAGCACCCACAGGGAGTGACATGTTAAAGATGTGTGGACAGAGTTAACAGAATGAGAGAGGCTAGGGGAAAAAAAATGTAGAGAAATCAGAATTTCAGTGTGGCACTGATGTACATGTCCTTTACAACCAACCCTCAGGGCTACAATCATCTATCTCTAATAACACTTTCACGGTGTCACTATTTCTCTCGCTCTCTCTCTGCCTTTGGCTTCAAGTCTATTTCCTTTGATAGACACGCTCACATACAGTCTGCACACACACACACACTCACACAGATTTGTGGCACTGAGGACTGGGTTGGGAGCGTGCCTGCTGTTCTGGCTGATGTATGACTCATCTCACCCCCCATCTATTCTACTGGGATGCAGAGATCTAGGGAGGACAGGCCCATATGCAATACATCAACACACGTACACACACAGGCTGTTGTTAAGGATACAGTTACCTTCACATACACGCTGCATACTGTTACATTAAGCATCAGACTACAGTGGTTTCAGCAGCGTATAGCACGTGCTGAATCATCCCTGTGCTTCATGATCAATAACACTTTAGCACAATTACCCTTGACAGCAAACACTTAAAATCTCATGACCCTGGACCTGAGATATCCACACTGCCAGCTCCAACAAACAGGCTGAATGATGACCATAAAAAATTGTTACATAAACAGTTATTGGTTTTGTTCATTAAAACCATAGTGAAATTCTGCTAAGGCAGTCACTTTTTTTACAAGATATTTTAGTTTATGCAAAAATAAACAGACCTGAGTGTAGATTAGAAGTGCTGGGTAGATATAATAGTAATTATTATGATATGCAGGCTCAGATCTATTTACTGTGGTACTCTATCAGTTTCTTAAAAGCTGAAAAACTTGAAATTTATAATAAAAATCTTAAGTCTTTCACTAACAAACCTTACTAACCTTTAACTTGTGAACAAGTGTAGATAGACAAAGTAAAAGCTGATGGTTTACAATTAAAGGTGCAGTGTGTAGGATTTAGTAGCATCCAGTGGAATGGACTTGGCAGAAGTGGAATATAATATTCATAAGTATGTTTTCATTAGTGTATAATCACCTGAAAATAAGAATTGTTGTGTTTTCATTAGCTCAGAGTGAGCCCTTTATATCTATATAGGGAGTGGGTCCACCATGCACCACCATGTTTCTACTATTGATGGATCAATACTTCAACACTCACAAGCTACTCATTTGGTATTGATTCCTTTAAAGGATATTGATAATACAAAGATATAAATACAAAATGTTGGTGGCTGCATCACTTCCAAACATTTTCAGTACTTTTGTATAATGTTTGTGCCAATAAACAGCCCTGACATACTTAGCTGGCCTGTGTCACATAACTGTGGAAATCTACTGTATGTGACATGAGAACTGAGAGTACACAAGTGGGCAAGCACTTCCGCCTCAAACTTGTGAGAGAATGGCAGAAAGGAAATGTAGTGTGGTGTGGTGCTACTTTTCACCTGTAGATAAAAATACAGCAAACAAGAAAGTAACACAGAGCCGCAACATGAGTAACCTCTTCAAACATTACAAAAAAAACACACCCTAAAGTGTAATAGATATGCATATCCCATAAACTTCAGTCACAAGTGCCAAACACATGTGTAAGGAAAAAAAATACATACAATACATATAAATATATAATACAAAGAAAGACAATAGAAATAGAAAGGACTCTCAGAGCACAATAGAAATACCTCAGGCCAGTAGCCGTGAAACCCTGAAAGTTATAAGGAGGCTGAACAAAAACAAGATGTCCATACATCCAAGTCTCTTGCACCAACTTCTGTTTCTGAACACCGCTGTGAGGAAGCCTAACTAGTCGAATATGTAAGTTGCTTTGGGAAAAATCATGGCCTGTTTAAGAAGACTGAGAAATCTCTGAGAAAGTGCAAAGGTGCTCATGTTTTATGTTGTTGGTATTTTAATTCATTTTATTCATATTTATGTTATAATTATTTATTTATTTATTATTATTTTAATCATAGTATTTCTGTAAAATACTGGAATATTTTTTTGCTTATTAGCGCAAACATTTTTATTTGCTATTTATATTTGCTTTTGTAATAAATTTGTTTTTAATGGCTGGTATGTGTCATGTGATTTAAATTAAAGTGCCCAAATTCAAAATGCCCATTTAAGAAATGATCAGTATCAGTTTTGTTAAAATTGTATGTGTTTTGTTAATATTGTATGTGTTTCTGCAGCAGTCCAGAATGGACAAACCAAACACTGGCTTTAGAGAGGGCCTTGCGTTTTTCACAAGTTTGTTGCACACCGTAGGTTCTCCTACATGCTTGTAAGGGGAAGGGGAGGGGTATTCAGTTGATTGCAGTCTGCAACTTCACTGCTAGATGCCACTAAATCCTACACACGGGACCTTTAAGAATTTCAGTCTAAATTGAGATTTGCAAAAAATCTAGACATTTATTCTCAGAAACATTAACACGGTACTTAAAGATGCAATAAATGACATTCAGCCTCACTGGATGTCAGCAAACAACAATTTGCTATGTAAAGATATAATGGAGTAATTGTGACCTGAGCAGAGAATGAAGTCACGCTCCCTCTGTGTGTGTTGCTATTTGAGCTTCACTGTTCTTTGTTTTGGTAGCTAGTCCGGCTGCGCGTGCATGTTAGTGCATGTGAGTCCCTCCATGTCCTCCTCCTCCGTTTCCAAGATGGCGGCCATGTCACAAACTTTCTCATATTACAGCTAAACAGCACACTAAGATATGTTCCTGAAAGCATTTGAGATGAGAAATAGGCAATGCAGTAACAGAATCTTTATTCATATTTGATTAGCACTGCCTAATTTGACAGTTTGATCTGAGTTTCGTGAGCTGTCGGTTCAAGGGCCGCTCCCCCCCCCAACTTTATTGAGCAAACAACACACACATTTGTTTTGGTTTGAGATGTTGGTGCTATAGTGTGACATCTGGTGGCTGAATGTTGTGTATTGCAACTTTAAAGTTACTTTGTATTGGGCAGTACCACGTCATTATTTAAGCAATTAGTTGACAGAAAAAAACACATCTTAACTGTATATTAATTATTTTAATATTTTTATCATTTATTTTTTATAATTTTAGTAATATTTGGAATGTTATGTGTTTATGTAAAAAAAATAATGTTGGCAAATATATTGTGATTACATTTTTTCACTGCTCAAATTTTGATATTAACCTAAAAAAATCGTGTTGGGCTATTGTTTGGATATTCATCTGTGTATCTATCTGTTCTTTAATGTCTAGCTCCCTTGATTGCTGCCCTCTTTATTCCAGCCAATTTATCCCATCCCACAATCAGCAGGCTGTGAGGTGATAGAGGAGACGTCGCTCTGATCAGTGTGTGTGTTTGTTTGTGCTGCACCAAACACAGAGTCTCTGTCTCCCAGAAATAGAGAATCTGATAGCTCAGCTGTCTGACAGCCTCTCTTGTCTCTGCGGTCCCAGCGCAGAACTGGAACAGATCTGATGAAATGAGCAAAGTCATATGTCTGCTTTTGTTCTGACTGCTTTGTTTCCTCTTCTTCTCTGTCTTTCTGAACACTATATTCCAGCATCCTTCTGTTTTCCTGTCTCTCTTTTGATCTAATTATCTAATTTTTTCCTTACTCTGTCCATTATGTTTTATTCTGTCATGATTTTTACTACAACGTCATAGACTTAACATTTCAGCATATTGAGTCCATTGAAGTGTAAGGCTGTATAGATGAATTAGTAAATACATGCTGTTCTGGCATGTTAGGTGACTTTGTCCTGTGTGTCCTTAAAGCATCTGTGCTGGGCAAAGATGGATGGCTGTGTTTTGTGTGTGTATGTGCATGAGCATATGCTTGTGTGTGTCAGTGCATGGTTTTATATTCCCAGGGATTCTTGTGGTGTGTGTGGCAGTCGATAGTTCTGGCTGGTAAGTGAAGTCGGCCATTACTTCAACCTCACTGACTTTGTCGGCACTTGAGGCAGAGGACAAAGGACATGAGAGGGAAGAAGAGGAGAAGAGAATAGAACAAGCTGCAGCAAAATGCAAATAACGAGATTCAATCCTCCATCAGAGGTACATTATTAGTAATTAAAGAAGCTAATAAACCCAAACAAAATCAAGCCATAAACCATAGTTACCACTTGGGAGAACCTAAATAGGTTAAGGTAATTGAGAATGGATAATCAGGGTAATTAGGGTAATCAATGTCTAAAGTGTTTAGGGCATTGTTAAGATCTCTAAATCCAGTGAGGAAAAAAATAAATGTTGCACAAAATCATGAATTACATTTTAATCAGCGTCAGTGCTACAGTGCCCCTTTGTCCTACAAGTAATGTGTCAAAATAGTAGCGGCTGACAAACCTAAATATCCATATAAAAGAGGAAACTCACGTAAAGGTTTGGGATTCTTTTGTTCTGTCAGTTATCTAAGACAGTCAAGCACCGTGGGAATTCAGAAGAGTCTAATATCAGGGTATCAAACATCAATTGTCAGAGACAGTTTCTGTCATAACATGGTATTTGTTGAGTTGCACAGCCTTATCAGCCACAAATGTGAATGAGCATCAGTGGTGCAAAGTAACTAAGTACATTTACTCAAGTACTTAAATACAATTTTGAGGTACTTGTACTTTACTTGAGTGTTTCCATTTGATGCTACTTTATACTTCCACTCCACTACATTTCAGAGAGAAATATTGTACTTTCTACTCCACTACATTTATTTGACAGCTTCAGTTACTTTTCAGATGAAGATTTGACACAATGGATAATATAACAAGCTTTTAAAATACAACACATTGTTAAAGATGAAACCAGTGGTTTCCAACCTTTTTGGCTTTTGGCATCTTACAAAAAGCAGTGTGTAGTCAAGGTCACATTTCAGATGTCTATGAGTTGTTAACAGCTCCACCAAATAGTAATTTTTCCCTCTAAACTTCTCACATGGTTTCACTTCAATAAATGATTTAAATAAATGATTCAAGATTTCACCAAAAATCAAAGATTAGGGAAAGAAAGAACTGAAAACAGATTTGTGTTTCAGAACTTTGTTTTTTCTTCTTTCCTCTCCCATTAATCATCTCACGACCCCTCAGATTTATCTGCTGACCCTATGGAGGGACCTGATCCCTATGTTGGGAACCACTGGACTAAACTAGCTAACTGTGTATAAAGTAGTTCAAGCTAGCTCCACCTCCAGCAGCTACAACAGTAACACACTGATGCTTATGTATTAATAATCCAATGATGTCATACATAATAATATATCAGTCGGAAGGATGAAATGAGTACTTTTACTTTAATACTTGAAGTACATTTCGCTGCTAATACTTATGCACTTTTACTTAAGTAAGTACTTCTGAGTACTTCTTCCACTACTGATGCATACCATACAGGCAGAGACAGATGCAGATGGAATTACTGTATATGATGCAGCAGCATCCCTCTGCAGTTCTCTGGTGTCCTCTAGTGGACATAATGTGTAAATATAGACTCGTATTTATATTTTAAGGATCACATTGAAAACTAAATGATTTATCTTGGGGTTAGTCTTGCCTTAAATTTGACTAAATAAAATAAATGGAATAGAATATGACATTTTTGTCAGATACACAGTATATATACAGTACATCTAAAAAACTGTTTTCAGTGTGCTTCTGAAAATCTGCTGATGCGCAGTTAGCCCAAAGGGTGGCACGTGTACAATATAATATAGAGTCAGATCTCCCTGACATTTGAAAAGGAAAGGAGAGACCAGCAGATGCTTGCTTCTAAAGAAACAACTGTGATCAGATTTGTCTGGTTTATCTAAAGTTGATTTACTGGGAGCTATAAATTACATTTTGAAAACTACATCTATGTTTATCAGGAACATTTACAGCTTGATATTAAGCAGATTGTTTGATCCATGAGAGGTTGGGGTTGGAGTGGTATGAGTTAATTAAATGAATGAAAACAACTGCAATAAGTGTAGATATTAAAGTTTCACACTGCATGAAAAAGGTTCAAATTTTATAGACATACTTACCGAAGACTTTGCCCAAAAACAGCGTCTTGACCAGGTTGAACTTTGTGTCTGAGGCATCTGGGAGGGTGTAGCTGACTGGAGGGTAATGATCCAACTGAGTCAGAGGGCGAGAGAGATGGAGGGATAATATATCAGTATCTGCATTTTTAATGAGAGTCTGGGTCCAAAAGTACTGACTGCAGCATTTTCAAAGACCTGGTCTAGGACCTGCATCAGCACATTAAGCAGAGTACACAAGATGATGAAGAAGAGATGGTAATTCACTGCTGTCAGGCTGTAAAGTTACAGCACAGCATAATCAAAAGCTCAATGTCTCCCTCTTGTGGTTTTAAAATGTCAGCCCAGTGCAAGGGAACCCACTGTGTTTACATTAAAAAAACCCTCATATTATTCCAATGAATCATGATTAAAGACAGTTCATTAAATATTAATTAACATAACTACATCTAATTCAGCAACCAGACAACCAGGAATAACTCCAGTATTAACTCAAGTCTATTTTTCGCTCCCTTTATTTCAAGGCTTAGGCATTGTCACAGCATGTTTTTGAAACTTATTAAAAATACAATTTGATTTTCCTCTAGAGGGTTGAAGTGGTATGGAAATAATCTACAAATAATAAATGGATATTCTTATCCTCAAAAAAATCAACCTGTATTACATCTTTTATCAACTTTTTCCAATTATATAAACTAGAAGAAATATGCATGGATATCTTCATTATGTGTGGTGTTTATCAACCTCTACCCCTGTTCAGAATACCAATCTATATATCTGTCCTTCAAGTCACACCAGACCAACTTGGGAAAGCTGTTAATTTTGCTTTTCTTTTTTGTTTAGTCAAACTAGTCACGGCTGAACACAAACGATTGAAAAGCAATCCTCCATAATGATCCCGCAAACAAACAGCTCTTCACCAGGACTAGATAAATAATCACACATTAATTAACAATATGCAATAAAATCTGTGGTGGGTTCAAAGCTTTTTATTTTTTTCTTTCCTGGAGATCTTAAATAGAGAGAGAACAAGCAGCGTGTTTACAAAGAAGAGCGTCAGTGGAGATGTGAGAGCAGAGAGGGTGATGAAGGGAGGGAATACACAACTTTAATATCCCTGCAACATAATTAACTTGTTATTGCTGTATCACTGAAGTTTCTAATTAGCTTGAAGGCTGCAGCCAGTGCTATTGACGAGAATCATTTCAACCCCACAAATTGGTTTCTGTGTGTTCCAGAAATAAAAGATCTTCCTCCTTTCTCTCGTGCTCACAGGAGGACTGTATCTCAGCTTACAGCAGTGTGCAGAAATCATACCAGCGGCCCAAGCCAGAAGAGGGGCGGCTGATTGAAAACAATGACTTTTGTTACCGTGTCTTTTACTGGAAATTTGTTCCATTGATGTGCTGAATAGCTGTCTTGGCCTGTTAGCTGGGTGCTGAGCTGGACTGTTGCTAAAGGGTTGAGATTTGTGTGTGTGTGTGTGTGTGTGTGTGTGTAGTTCTTGTTTATTTGAATCAGTAGTCCTCCCATACAGAAAATCTCTCTACCCCCAACCCTGCCAGACTATTTTCTCCTTCTTTCTCTCTTTACACACGCAGCATATCCTAATTTGATTCTTTCCAAAAGTCTGGTCTCAGCGGAGCATTGTGTGGATTTTGTTTTCCATAGTGACTGCAGGGCGGGATAATGGGGCACAATTAAATTGCGCTCAGCTTATTTACTTTTATCTGAGAAAACAAATTGGCTGCACAACCAGGGAAGGAGGTGTGAGTCTCAAAACCCCACAAAAATGTCCACAGAGGGAGACAGCAAGGGGAAAAAAAACTCATTTTACCAAACTTTGTCAATTACAACAACAATTATTGGGATCCTTTCCTTTTACGTTGCACCATTTAGACAACACAATTTTCTCTTTAAGCGCTGTTGGTGCCTCTTAGGTTACATAAAGCTTACATAAGCAAAGTAATCAGGGGTTAGACAAAGATAAAATTAACAATGGGTGAAATCTATTTCCCTAAGTATGTCCTCAAAAAGAATCTAATTTAGCCAATGTGCTGTATATATTCAAACTAATTTACGGTACACTGAGAACTTCTTTTGTGGTAGCTCTATTTCCTTAATGATATCCAAGGGACAGCAAAATCTCCTATCACAGGTAAGTGCAAATAAATGCTAATTTCCTTTTTTTTTCTACTCGAATAAAGTTTAACACCATTATCAAGTGAATTACTGAATTATTGTCCTGTCCCATCACAGCAATAGCCAGTAGCAGTTCACACAGCAGAAACCAACCACAGCAACACATTTTGTAGGATCTTTTATGTTAAGAAATAATTAAAAAATACTGTGAATTGTTGTGTAATAGGCAGGGAAAGAGAGGAAGAGAAGGGAGGAGAGGAGGGGAGAGGAAGAGAGAACAGAGATGAGACGTCTGATACCTGAAGGGACTCCACACCTTCATCTCTAAACCCTCACAGTGTGCAAGAGGTTTAGAGAAAGAGAAAGCAAGAGATGGAGAGACGGGAACTTATCTTGATGCTGCCTTGATACGCCTTTGATAGTGAGCTAACCTGTCAAGACCTCACAGACTTACTTAAAAAGCAAACACTTGCTTCGTTTGCTGCTCTCTGCATGCTTGAGTGTGCATTTCAGCAGGTGTTTGTGTGCACATGCAGATCCACACCTTGAAAGAAGCCTCAGGTCTATGAAGGTGCAAGATAACCTAAATGCATCAAAGTGATCTTTGTTATCATATTTTGTGGGTCTAATTTCTTTATCTAAAGACATTATCTTTTCCTTTCAACCCCCTCCCTCTCTCTCTGACTCTCTGGTCTGTCTTTTTCTTTTGCTCTCCATCTCTCTCCTGCTCCCTTTTTGCTCAGATTCCAATTACCACATACCTACTTGTCTTCCCACTTGTTCTCTCCGCAGTGTCTTTAAACTAAACAGTCGCTTGTCTAAATGCCTTTAAGATTTGCAGCCCTGATAGCAGAGAAGTGAGACTTGTGCAGCCTCAGGTAAACACTCGACTCTCTTTTACCCTGGAAATTGAATTTGATCCACTGGCAGGCCCACCAGCATTACTGACTTTTATTGCATCTAACTCATCTCTGTCTCTCACTCATGCTGTCATGCTGTTTTATGAGATGAAAGCAGCTGCAACAAGGCTTCTGCTGAACAAACTAATGATGGGTTGGTTAAATTTGTAATGCTGGTGGCACAGTACAACAAAACACCAGGCTTTAACACATAATGTAATGTCAAATATTTCAATAAATAGCAGTACACATTTCACCACATGATATTTCAGAGTGAAAAAGCGGCTGCTTTTAAACAACTGCATTTAGGTGAAATTCTGCACCTTTGGTCAGACTCTGTAAGTACTTTTGATGCATGACATTTCTGACAGTATAATTAAAACACACATTAAAGAAAAATTCCTTTACTCTGAGGGCTCAGACATCAACACTGGACAGTATACTTTGATAACAAAGCTTCTTCTATTAGCGAGACAGTGCATTTTGCTCCAGTGGATTAAAGAAGTCCCCAACTGTACTGCAGTGATATGGACATATATAAAGTTGAGAAATGAGAAATAACCCCTCTCAAAGATCACTTATGACCCATTAGAAGTGTGTGGCCTTGCATTTATCTGCAGAGCCTCTGCCTCCTCTGCCCTCTGCCTGCATTTTCGTATTTTCTTATTATTTTGCTGTGTTCGGGATGTTTCTGGGCGTCAGCCTTTGGGTAGAGGGTGTGTAGCCCCCAGCCAATAACAGCACGCAGGATATGAGGTTGGGACTCGTAGCCTAGTGACCAGGTCACATCGCTGTCTCTGTCTCTCTCCTCTGCTTTCTGTCTGTGTCATGGATGTATAAGGAGAATGGGTCTGTGTGTTAGACCGAGGGCGGGGCTGAGCTCCACACACACATGCAGAGCAGAGAGGCCATAGCGGACAGGATGAAGTGTGAGCTTCGTCTGCATTCACACAACATCCAGAAATGCGGCACCTTCCCACAGGGTTGTACGGAGGTGTGGGTGTGATTATTCATGCTTTAGAACATAACTGCTGTGAAACAATCAGAAAATAACATTTTATTTCTCTGATTCACAGCTTTGTCCTTGCTACCACTACTGCCTCTCTTCATTCGCTCTCTAGCTTGCTCCACCACCGCTGCTCTCTCTCTCTTGCTTATGCTCTCAGCTTGTGCTGGTGTTGTTGAGCTGGAGAGGAGGGGCCAACTTTGAATGTTGTGTTTACAAACAGCAACTGACAAATCCTGCATACTGTACCTTTAAAGAGAAATACTAATTTATTTTATGATACCTTGCAATTAGTCTTAGCCCCTCTACTGAGCAAAAGTTTGGACTAAATACTAAAGGGAAACCCAATTATTGCAGCTAGTAATAGTTTTCCTTGTTGATTCATTTGTACATAAGATGTCAAAAGATAGTGTGGAATGCCGGTTGCGATTTTCCTGGGGTGGCATCTTCAGGGGTCTTGTTTTGTCTGACCGGCTGTCTGGAGCCCAAACTGAGTAGAGTAGAAATAGCCAGTGAGTATTTACATTTGGGGGCTACAGCCAGAAATTGTTAGGCAATTCTGTTTTTAAAAATTACTTAGATGATTAGTTGACCCTCAAATAGTTGCAGGTTGGCTTTCTGTCGATTGACTAGTCAACTGATGTTTCAGCTCTAATTTTATTTCTGACTATGTACATCATAACTGACTAATTCTGTTCCACTGTGATGCAATTACATTATTTTTTAATTTTCAAATGAATTTTATTTAATTGTTAGCGCTATATCCAGGTTTGATATTGATGCTGTCATGTATTTCTTTGCTGCATTAACATTTAAAACATTCATAAAAATGACACATAAATACATTTTTAAAAGGTGGATCATGCAGATGTTTTACTGTTTGGGTTTATACATCTTGTAGCAAAACATGCTTTTTCTTCCTGAATCTGCACACAATTAAATGCATCTGTTCATTAGTTCTGCTGTGAGCAGTATATACGGTATATCCTAATTGTGGGAACGTGGCATCTATGGCATTCTCATGCGTATTATGATAACATTTAATGCCACATTCTTACTCCCTCGTCTTACTCAATGCCTCTCCTGCTCTTGTTGCTGCCACCTTCCAAAGCAAAATATGTACTGTTTCATGGAACTCATTAGGGTGAGGTGTAAGCAACCGTCATGGTTGCTACCCTAAAGCAAACACACTATTACTAAAAACCCTTGAGGGTATGTGAGAATTCAGTAGGTGGGAGGCATGGAGAGATGGATGAATTAGATTGAATAATGTTGATTTGGTAGTGCAGCATTGGCCTTTGTAGTGAGTAGACCTGACAAGATCTCACTTGTGCATGCATGTCTGTTGGTATGCATGTCTACATCTGTTTACGCGTCGATATTAAGGGCATGTTTGTACCTTGGCTTGAAAAGAGCCCTGAGGCGGTGAGGCAACATGAAAAAGTTTTACTCATCAAAGTTATCTTCGTTAGCACACCTTCTGGCTTTACTTTTCATGCTCTATCTATAAACTTCATCTATTTTTTCTCTACAACCATCCCTAAAACTGCCCTTGCAGATTTTTTTTCCCCTTAAAAACCAGTTAGCACATCACGCCCACTAGTGTTCCTCTTAATTCTCTTAACATTTTATGTTAAAGAGCTGAACCTATCATTCGGGGACAAAAAGATTCACAAGGTTGTTACTTAGATTATAACCTGAGCCCACAGGGAATAGCAAACTGGGGATATTCGCTTGATAGGTAATAGCTCAGTCACACACTGAACATCGGTATTACTAATCTAGACACAAGTAATCCGCAATCAACCAGTGGCAGACACAGTGTGTGCACATATGTATGTGTGTGTGCGTGATGAGCAAAGAATCTTACAGTTGCTCCAATTCCTTTCTCTGCCAGTAACAAGCGATGTGTTATGTTGAAGTGCTCCCACTGGGGTGATCAGCAGTTGCAGGGTGTGATTTGCTCAGAAAATGAAGGAGATTTCCATTGGATATTTCAGTTTAATTTTCTTGCTGTCAGTATTTTTCACTGAAGTGTGTGAATGTAGGTGATGAGATTCCAGTATTGATGGGGTCATTGCTCCATGTACATGCAATGAGAGAGAGAGATTTGGAGGGCTGAAGACAAATGAAGGAAAGAAGATGCAATAATTATAGGTTTGCAAGAGTATTGTTATTCATTTTGGCCAACATTTTACTTCACCTTAATGAGAGCAACAGTATTATATGTATGCATTATACGTATGCCATTACTGTAAAGTGCTCGAACTTGTTTTCTAAGAGAAAAGCAAGTTGACAAACCAATTCTTTGTAAGTCATAATATACAGTACCAAGAGATTCACGACATTTCAGCTATTTGCCTACATCCTGCACTGTTTATACCAGTCAGAGGTATATGTACGTGTGTGTATGTATAATCATATCTTAAATGTTTCATGTTACATTCATTTTTCTTTGTGTCTATATGTCCACATGTTGTAAATGTATTAATTTAAACATCCTGTAAACATGCTGTAATTTATGTAGAGTATTTCCATCCTGCATATTTATAGCAAATTTACACTTAATTTGTATAAGTTTTGGAATGATTGGTTGCATTACCATACTTCTGCATCATTTTTCATGTCTGTTTCCAATTAGGTGCTACTAAAACAATCTATTTTCTCAGCCAAATCAAATTAAATTCATGGTCTAGTTTGGTGGTGTGAGAGCAAACCTTTTTCTTGACAGTTTTTCCTTAAAAATTGAAATGATGCAGAACCGGAGTCAAATTTTTGCTTCATGTTATTCCACGTGTTTGTTTAATGGGAGGGATTTAATGCATGAGGATACGACGAAAAAGATGATACCACAGATAAGATGAAACATCATAGTTGCCTGCAGGGAAATTAGGTTCTGTCAGTGTAGGAATTATGATTCATAAAGAATAAACAGCGCATGATGTTGGCAAACAGCTGATATATTGGTAACTACAAGTTCAGACAGAATTATTGACATGAAGCTCTTCACACAGCTCCTCACAGCAATTTTTGCTGGAGGTGAGTCAACAGCTCTGGTTAATGCAATTTCCTCTTCTAACTACTAGTGGGGAGCTGGGCTCAATAGTGAGTGAATCACTATCTGGATACATGAGGTTTGCATCTAAGAAATATGAATATCAAACAATCAAAAAATATAACTATCAAATATATAAATCCTATAAACACAGTTATACCTCACAGTTACAAAGCAGAAATGCAAAGCAATCAAGCCCTGCTGTGTGATATACAAGTTGACTTTATATATACTTTACATGGGACAATACATATTGTATTGATTGCTGTATAGATGTCATGTAACTATGACTATATTACTAAAACTATGCACCACACTTGCAATACATTCACTTGACAGATAATAAAAGTAATAAAATACAGCTTGGACACAATGTGTGGGTTTGTGACATGTAAGACTTTAAAAAGACTAAAGAATATGAAAGTGAGTGAATTCAGTTTTGGTTTTGGTTCACTTTTTAGTAAAAGACAATCTCTTTCTTGATAAACCATAAACTGCCCATACGAATACAATTCCAATGTGGATATAACCAGTAACTCGATTTTACAGGCAGTTGCTATCCATTTTGAGTCCTCCTTAAACTGCTGCCTGCAGCCAAATGTGAGCATTTTAGCCCAGAACAAAGTCTGTAATAGTTTAGCTGAATTCTCACTCCATCCTTGACAGCTACTGACTGAGGCTTGGCTGTATTGATCTACACTAAGCTGTTTAGCTGCACAAAATTCAAGAGCACACAGATAAACCCACACACACACAAACATGGACAAACACATGGCCACGCACAAGCACAAACATGCACAGCCTCTCTCTCTCTCTCTCTCTCTCTCTCTCTCTCTCTCTCTCTGTCTCACTCACATGCACACACTTCCTTACAAACACACACACACACACACACGCAGAAATACATGCAGTCGCAATCACACAACAGCGTGCGCTCGCCTCATACAAACACACACAGATCGATGCATTCTCTCTGTTGCTATACTTAGGCTGTCTACTGGAAGTGGATTAACAGTGGCAGGGGACAAGCCGTTTCATCACAGCAGAAGACAGAACAGGACACTGCTCTCCCCTCTGACTTATTGCAAACCATCGAGCTAACACTGGCTGGGCTTGTGTGATTGTGTACTTGTGACTCAGTGTGTGCGTGTGAGTGTTTTGCGTGTGCATGAAGCTGCATGGCAATCCCCTCACTCCTTGGTTGCTTGTAAGTAGCATCTTGAAATTTAATCTCAAGTCTTTCAGATTCTGAGGATCAACTAAAAGTAAAAAAAAAAAAAAATAGCAGTGTGAGTGCTTGGATATATTTGTGTGTGTGCTGTCTGTACCTGAATGGTGATGCTTCTGTCGACACGGGACATATTGATGCTATGTGGCTGTCCGTTGGCCAGGTTACGCTGGTCCACATCTATGGCAAATGGCTCCTTCAGACCTCCCAGGTTATACCGCACCTGCAGTGAACCTGAAGACACACAGGCTGGAGGTTTGAAAACTGGTCTGGTTGTTTAAAACCTCACATTTCTGCCAAAAAACACATTTTCCCTGCTCTAAAATGTTTTAAGCATGAGCTGCCATCAATAAAAAAAAATACCCAAATACACGAAACACATTTTTTTTAAGCAATGGCTGAAAAAACATGATTGCTGACAAGTCCATAAGTAGTTAGTGTGTAACTACATGATGGCAATTAAGACTTGCCATTTTAAAAAAAACAATTTTCTTCAACATAGCAATGTTTCTTTTTCTTAACCAAATGCAGTCTGACTGAACTGAATGCTTAAGGCCAAAATGTAGTTTTCTTTTTGAAGTGATGGTCCAAGCTGGGTGCTGGATAGTGGGGGAACCCCTGAATGATTCAGGGGACCTAGAGCTTGACAGGACCCCGAGAACGTACCAAGGATTATAGATATTTACTGCCTCTAGATCCTTAGTAAGCAGTTTTTATGCAGCACCCCTGGGCAGCGTAAGCACTTTGCAGTTTTGCTTTAGTGACTGTGCACATCCGCTGCTGAAACACTAGATGGCACTGTCAAATTTTTATTAATTCTATTTCGTCAAAGCACTAAGCTGAGTGTCAGCCACTTAGTTGGAAGGATTTTTGAGAATTATATAAGTTTTCTTAACAGTATTGCAAGGACATTTAAGAGACCAGTGTACAAGCTTTAGGGTCCTCTACTGGAAGAAATGGAATGTAATATTCATAAATATGTTTTAATTAGTGTATAATCACCTGAACATAAGAACCATTGTGTTTTTGTTACCTTAAAATGAGCCCTTTATATCTACATAGGGAGTGGGTCCTCTTCCATGGAGACCGTCATGTTGCACTGCAATGTTTCTACAGTAACCCAGAATGGACAAACCAAACACTGGCTCTAGAGAGGGCCTTTCCTGCTTTTCCCAGCCACCATAGGTTCTCCTACACGCTTGAAACGGAGGGGTGAGGGCGAGGAATATTCAGTTTGTTGCAATCTGCAACCTCACTGCCAGATGCCACTAAATCCTACACATTGGTCCTTTAAAAATGTACTATGAAGCATTAGTCCGAGCAGACTCCTCACTATGATTTAACTGGACTCATGCAATGATAAACAAAAATCATTGCATGTGTGTGGTTCTTACCGTTCTGCCTTAACACCACCGCCATATAGTCCTGCGTCCTGGAGCTGACATACATCAGAATAGCTGGAGCATTGGATGTGCTGAAACTAAAGGCCACTTCCTCCTTTGTTAAATTTACATCCTGTGGTGTCAACTGGTGCGTAAGGATCTTTGTGTCCTTACTGGCTCCCGGTGTTGCTTCGGCCATAAAGTTGTACTTGATCAGTGTTCCTGCCTCAAAGAAACCCCCAACATCTGAGAAAGAAAATAATAGAAATACGATAAGAGAAATAAACACACACAGATACGGCTGTGTTCAGGAGGTGTAGCAAAGTGTGTGTTAAATTGCTGTGCTCCAGAATCTGAAACAAAACAATACATTGTTTACCAGTACATCAACAGACTTAATAGCATATTCCAGCTATTCCAGAAGGCTTATTGATTCTCCTAATCAAGTGTTGCGAAGGAGAGACCTTTTTTTTCTAGACTTCTGTTATGCTCTTTTTTGTGTTTATCTGTGTGTATGTGTGTGCATGCATAATGTCCCTGTGTCAGTTACAAAGGAGATAAAGGGCACAATGTGCATGAAATTAAAGAGAATGGTTACAGGGAAAGCACCAAGCCTAAGGTTGTGTGTGTAAATAACATGGAATATGCCTTGCCATGTTTGCCTTCCCTCGGTGGCAGCAGTGAAAATGTATAGCTATACCTCCTATGAGTGCAGAATACTAAGTGAACACATTCAAGCATCTTATTTGAAAGCTTCTCTTCATCCATCACCTCCCACTGGACACAGTACAATAAATACTTCAAGCTACATTACTTAAATTTAATAGGCTTATTACAAGAAAATGGGCAAGTTCCCTGACTTGTATTGGCGTATGGGCAAAACCTCGCTTCCATTCAGCTCCGCTACAATTTTATCCTCTATTCTGCTATGCACTGATATAGTTTCAAGCTTTAGAAGTCTTGAGAGACCCATTTTACCAATTGTTCTGTGTTAATCAGACAGTGAGCTTGTGAAGTTTTTAAATAGCCTGTTTCTCACTGTCTGCCAAGATTCATGCTGCTGGGTATTAACTGTATCAGATTTAAATCAGACAAAGTGCAGCATTTCCATCAGAGCTGTATGCTTGATTGAATTCATATTTACAAAACAATATATGAAAAACAACATAACAAGCCTCAATATTGCTGATCAAGTATGGACACAAGGCAACAAAGAAAAAAAGCCTGTGTCTTCCCTCACAGCTAAATTCACATTTATTTAATGTTGTACTTATAATGTTCAAACACATCTAAAGCAGAGGACACAGCATGGGGTATGCTGTGCATTAGTTCAAATTTCATGCTTGAAGGTTTTGGATTTGGTTGTGCCAGCTATTTGTAATTTCAGAGTTAGTTTGTGCATAAAGTATTTTATACGTTTTTAGTAACTACCAGCTAGTTCCAAACTAGCTTATTTAGATTGCACCATTACAACTTAAAAAAATATTTTCTCAAGGCAACACTTGAGTAAAGCAATCAACTATTTAAACAAATGTTACTATGGCATTAAATACTGTATCTTCCAAAAATTATATTTTTAGGGAATATGTGGGAAATATTAAACCCAGATTCATGGCAGTTCATGAAATAGTCATGAAATTTTATATATATATATATATATGTATATATATATATATATGTATATATATATATATATATATATATATATATATATATATATATATAGCTTACCCTGTTAGCACCTGCTACTGCCAAAGTTACTGAGAAAAATGCATAAAACAGCTTGCAAGCTTATTCCATCTGTATCTATGGAGCTGTGTGAAAGTTAATCAGGGATTCTTTCTAAGAAATGGAACAAAACCAGCTGATGCATCATGGCAGGTGGCTGGAAATAAAGCTGCTAACGTTCGCTAGCCTGATTCACTCAACACTCAACAATTCATTAAAACTTCATAAAAACTCTGCTTTTAATCCTGCTGCTTTGGTTGTTAAACTGTCACATTCAGTCAGTCTGTCAGTCAAATTATCAGGTTTTCTCATGTTCTTCACACAAGTTCTTCACACATCAAGTCAGTGGATCCTCCAGTCCGCCCACCAGACTGACGCGGACCACTGACTGCACTGATAAAATTAAAATGAAGAAAGAAAAACAAGGATAAAATCTTGTGATTAAATGTTGAGTAATGTGGCAGTTATACTTAAAAATGAATAACAAATTATAAAAAAACATTACAGCTTCTGTGCTCCCGCGTCCCGACTGACAGAAAAAAAAACATGGTACAAGCATGAAAGATACTTCCAATTGAAATATATTAGTTTGGAAGTCATGCTGAGTGTCACGAAAAAAATTGAAAATTCATGTCCATGTATACAAACCTATAGATTAAATTTCGTGACTATTTCACAAACCGCTGTGAGACTGGGTTATGTAATTATTGTGTTATTATGGTGAGCTGTAATTTAAAGTCTTCTGAGTTTACATCATTTTTAAACAGCATTTTATCAAGTGTCAGGTCAGATATTCCGAAGGACCTCTTTTACACTCTTTAACATTTCTTATCAGCAAGCTACAGTTAGCTTAGTCTGTTGGCTTGTAGCTTACTTCCAAAACCGACGATATATGAAACTCAAGGTTTTATAAACATAGGTATAACTTTTATAAGTGCATTTATGGAGAAATATTTGTGTTTCACTGTTGTATCATGCAGTTTAGAATGAGAGGGGAATATTTGATTATGCAAAACTTTATTAGGTCATTGTAGTGTTATTTTTGTGAAATGTCATTTATAATCTTACCATTTTACAGCATTATTAAATGGACAGATGTGACCATATTCCATGTGACCTCTTTTACTCCTTACTCTAAACATGTTAGCAAGCTAATGGTACTTTTGTCTGTTAATTCAGTTAATGCTAGCGACACAAGAGGTCGACCTGGAAGTTAGTAGGTGTAAATGTCAAGTAACAACTTATTTCTAATTAATTCAGTGATGCATGCTTAAATCTCTATTTTGTTAACACAGTATAACTAGGCTAAGAGCTGGTGCAACTAGTCCCATTCTTGCAATCTGTTTAGCTTAAATTTAACTTAAAAAGCTAAACCTTTTTGCATTTCCCATTTTATCTTTATGCATACAAACTGTGGATTATGTGGGGTCTAAATGTAACCTGTCTCAGCCTTCTCTGCCCTGCTGAGAAAAAAGAAGAGAGACTCTGACTGGCTGCCCAGAGCCTCAGTACAGACACACACAATGGTCTGGAAGCATAAGAGGGAATGAGAAAAGTCCGCTCCGGGGCAGGGACTCTTTATGTGTGTGTGTGTTTTATGTCAGCGTGTGAGGAAATTTTGGAAAGGGAATTTGTGCAAGCATGCAAACCTCTACAAGTATCTATGCATGTGTGTGTTTTTGTTTGTGCGTGCGTGTGTGTCATGTATATGTATGTACATGTGCACATTGGCTCCCCGTGACCCTCAAGGGCAGAAAAGCAGAAGAATGAGAGTGTATAATAATAATACTGCAGGGTCCCCTGAGCAGTGTGTAAATATGGATACAATGGAAATGCACTTTGCAATTATGGCTGGCTTCATGCATTTTTCACTCGCTGGGAGTACAGGGAGAGAGGGGGAGATTAAAGTGAGAGAAGGGGAGAGACTCAGAAAAGAAAACACGAGAGGGGCAACTGGGAGAGGAATAAAATGGAAGAGGGTGGTAGAAAGAAAGAGGAGGGGGACAAAGATGTGGAAGAAAAGAACATTTATAGAGGACAGAGTAAAAAAAAGGAGGAATAGAAGACGTAGGACAGAGGGAGATAATTGCAAAACAAAGAGGACAAGGACTGGAAGCAGAGTTGAAAGAAAAGGAAGAAAGGAAGAGAAAGAGGAAAGTCATGTCATGCACAAAAACAGACAGACACAAGGGTGTGCTCTCTCCCTTTTTTTTGCCTCTTTCTGACACATACACACACACACACACACATGCGCGCGCACACACACACACGCTAATCTCTATTCTCTAAATCCTGAAATGCCTGATTGGTTATCACAGAATTCAGAGGAGGTTTTTTATGTCTTACACTAGCATATCACCACACGCTGTCACCCTCTTTCCTGCCACACACACACACACACACACGCACGCACAGGCACACTGCTTTTCTGTCATCTTGTCACCCCCCTGCCAAGAGCACGGGGGGAAAAACACTATTCGGCTTTGGGAAACAAATTAATTCACGTGTCGGGGATCAACTCTCTGACTGGGAGCTAGCATAAAGCCTCTGACAGCACTGCCACTCTTCTCCCCAGAGCATTTTATGAAAACTTGTTTTGGGAAGTCGAACTTTAATGCTGCATCCAATTAATCCCTGTGAAACAAACATGACGTTTTAGCTCATGCTACAGTGCAAAAGTGGAGCTACAGTGTGACATTTCTCGTCTCTGAACTTCAAAAATTGCAGAGCTACAACCTCCGCTTAGTGAAGTGACTTGCATTTTGTTTTTTACTTTGATCTCTCAGCTCTGCAGCTGCACAATTTTAGTATTCAGTGAGTGCACTCTAAAGTCAGGGAGAATTCACTCTCAATCAATGCCCTTTATCATAAGCCCAAACACTTTCAACACCGACAGCTCCAAACTGAATAGGAAGTGAGGACAATCAAAGCACGCAGCAAAAATCACAGTGGGTCGTCAGGCAATGAAACTCATTGAAACATAACTACTCCAGCAGTAATCCTGGCACTATTTGACTCTGGCATTGTGAACTAAAGAGGGACTGTGCCAATGATAACGTTCTTTCACAAAGATGCCCATAAAAGTCATTAGAAAAGTATTTGCTGAGAGATAATGACTCAGTATGTCATCCTAAAATTCGGAGCAGAAAGGTAGTTTGTTAGATTTGCGAAGGGGAATAAAGGAAAGAAAGCTATTAAAATATTCAGTCATCTGCTGCTACTATAAGACACTTCAGGGAATTGCAAAAAATCCTGCAGTGCTAGCAAAAGACAAACAAAGTTGGATTTCAAAATAACACTTGAAGGCCTACTGGGGTGATTGATTTGTCTCACAGTTGAAGTTTTGAAGGTGAAGAACAGTGTGACCGATCAAACATCCTTTGAATCAGGGTGTCCAAATTTAGTGGCATTCATAATCCCATGATCTACCTATTCAATTAGAGACTGAAATCGTCTTTTTTTTACTATAATATGCCTCTCACCTCTGGTGCAGAACGGGCCGTCATAGGCGGTGGCGGTGCAGTCACACAAGTACCCGTTGTACCTCTCCACACACTTTCCTCCGTTGCGGCAGTACATCCCATAACTTGTACAGTGACCTTGGCAACCGGGCTTGACCCCGGGTGTGACCTTGGCTCTCTCTTCCAGGTCGAGGGTGATGCCGTTCATCCGTAGGGCCCGGATACAGCCAAGGAACCCCCTCTGGCCACCTGCAGCACCTGAGGAGCGAGGGAGAGGAGTGAAGGTGGCGTCGATATAGTGAGAATATGTAGCATTGGGGAGTAAGTGAGATAGGTAAGAAAACAAATAAAGAGACGAAAGGGAGGACAAAACGGAAGTCAGGGTCACAAAAGTCATTTTGAATGCAAGAGGCTCTGCTTTAATCTCTTTTAGAAACGTTAATATCCTAAGGCCTGGAGGAAGACACTGATGTCACGTTAATTGTTCCGACTGTGACGCCGTTCTTCAAACAACCTTCAACTCATTTGATTTCTTCACTAATTAGAACAGCCTAATGAGCACTATGTCTTAATGAACATCTCACAAGCACATACACACGTAGAAGAATGCAGGCATGAACGTAAACTACATGGCAAACATCACACACAGCCTTCTTGATTTGAACAAGTCAATATAAGCATTAATGCTTAGCCTTGGGGTGTCGATAGCCATTCCTCTAAAGTGCTTCCATTGTCATTCTGGCTTTGCACCATTACAGTCTAACTACCCATTAACTTGGACAGAGTAGGGGCGTTAAATAGATTAATGTGCACCCAAATGACTATAGCAATAAACACACTCATAAACATACACCCACAGGTATAGATTCAAACATTCACGAGCAGAAACACAAAACACAGTTACACTGTACGGATACAGTAAACACACAACAACATGCGCATGCACATGCACCCTATCATTAACGAGAGCCAGGGGGCATTTTAGTTATTAAAATCTCTCAATGGCATCCTTTAGATTACAGAGAAGTGTCCATTCAAGACTTTAACACACACACACACACACACACACACATTCAGAAATACACACAGTGTAGTGTTTCCATTACTTCAGAGGACATTACATTGACTTACATTGATTTCCTGGAGACTTATCCCAACCTTTACCATAACTACTACTTGCCTAACCCTTACCCTAACATGAACATGACCCTAAACTAAACTTACCTTAACTTGAAATCAACCCTAAAATGAATGATTTACGTTAAGAGGACTTGCTTTTTGTCCCCGTAAAGGCGGCAAGTCCCATCAACATGAGGAATACCACACACACACACACAAAAACACACACCTGCTAACTTAGCCACACAGGGATAACACTCATATAATAAGATTACTAATACATGTAATTTGATTTTATCCAGCCAATACATTATTCACATATCAGGATGCAGCTGGGCTTTCGCTTGCTTTCTCCACTTTCCAATCCCACAACGGATTAGACTTTTAGTACACCTGTTAATTAATCTATTTTGTACCGCTGATTGGCTGGAGGTTTCTGCCACCTGTTTACTCAGGTCTAAATCAGTCTCTGATTAAACGGACAGCAGGCTCTGAGGCCTGCGGAGACTGCAGCGGACACGTACACAGGTACACACAGGTGTGTTCAGATTCTGTATTAATCATAAATTATAGGCAACAGAGCCTGACTGATACTGACTGCAATCAATATTAACTTTCACTATATATATTGTTATTGGTGAATATGGTGCCATATATGCAAAAAGAAAATGCTTTATATAATATTTTGAAGGATACATTTTTATTTAAGTTACTGTCTTCTTTGATTATTAAGTTTATTTTTCAATTGTAAAATGTTTTTTGTTGCAATCAAATTTGGGGGCTCAAAAATCTTAATGTTGTATGTTTAGTGGCTTTATAAATGTCAATATCAGTATCAGTCTTAAAAATCAAGAATCGGTCAGGCTCTAGCATGTACACACACACACACACACAAACAAAAAGACACAAAACAGCACAACCGCACATTACTGCATAGAAAAACAAACACACATGCAGCATGTGTAGGCACTCATTTATTTATGTGTGACTCTAGGGTATGTCACCCTGTAATGATGTGCTAATGAGGAAACATGTTATATTCATTAGGATTCAAATAAACACACACACACACACAACATGCAACAGGCAAATTCCCAATTAAAAGAGAGGATCAGTCTACAGTTAAGTGTCAAGCTTTAAAATTGATATAACCTTTTTGACCTTCACCATGTGTGTGGATATGTTGGTATGTAATCTACATTTAAAAAGTCAACAGACACACAGTAAGCATGTATATATGTGTTGCAGATACAATACCCTAATTTTTTTTTTTTTTTTTACTAATATGCTGCACAGCTGTTCAACCATTACCATCATATAACAGAATGATGGTACTATGTCCCATTTGGTCTTTTTGCTGAATAAATCACCACAAGAGTGTGTATTCACTCCATGTTTATATGGGGTGCTCTTAAGGATGCCATTTGTATTGGTTTAAGATGGGTATTTTTGATTCACATGGTCTAAATGCCATTTCAAAAGCCTTTCTAACCCACTGGCATTTTCCAGGGGGGAGATATTATCATAGAAATCCCATTTTACCAGCCCAGTGCTTCATATCTGTTGGTTCACAGCAATGTTATCTCACTTAAAGGGGCATAATGGGCTTACTTCTGATGGATCCTTGCATGAAAAATGTACTTGTGTACTGAAATAAGTCTGAGTCTACAGTAATTGCTCACACCTATGTGTGAATGAGTAGAATGAATCAAAAAAAGGAGCGGTACGAGGACATGAGCGGTTACCTTTCAGAATATTAATCCTGGCTACCGTTAACTCACCGCTGGTGTTGAAGTTGCAACTGAATAAGATGCAACAAAATACACTCTCTATTTGAACCGTAGGTGAGATCTGTGCGTGTGTGTTGGCATGTACTGTGAAAAATGAAGTTGTCGTCTCTGAATCAGTGTCACAGAGACATTTCATTATACTCATTAAATGTTACCTACTGTCTTGGCAGGTGAGCGAGGCTGGTTTCCCTGTGACAGGTGTCGTACACATGCAGTGAGTAGCAACAAGCAAGATGTCGATCCATTTAGACAGAGGCGAGAAAAAAAAAAAGAAAGTAGAAAAAGAAAGACAAAACATCCAACCATAAGAGAATTGAGCAATAACATGCAAAATCATAAAAAAAAGCGTGATAGTGAGCATCAATCGAGAGGGAAATCAAAAGAACAGATGGCGGCATTAAATGAATAAAATGTGGCAAAGATTTATATGCATGTATGAAGTGAATTGGAGAGCTAAAAGTTAACAGTGTGAAGTAAATGACAGCAGGCTGATGGTATAACATTTACTCTCAAGGCCATTAGAGCAAATGAGCCACTGTGCAGTAAACACTAAAGCAATCAAATACTTGATGAGGAGCATATTGATTGAGAAAGCGAGAAGGAGATGATACAGAGACGGATATCAGAATGGTGTGTTTATGTGAAATGATGCCTAGTGTGTTTTCCTTTTTTTCCTCTTCCATCAAATATTGCAAAACAAAGATGGCTGCAGCAGAATTCTAAGTTGTATTTAGTTTAGGTTTTTGATTTGCATTTTTTTTTTCCTAGCAGCCAAATCAATATTAATCAGAGACAACGTGTGAAGTGGCAAAAGACATTCTATTACCCGGAAGAATAGAGACGATGTCAGACAAAATCTTGATGCCAGTTTAGCTGCAGTGCTCTCCTCTCTCTTTCCAAATCTCTGGATCAAACACAAAAAGATCTCTATCTTTTTTTGGATGTCAGAAGCCAAATCTAAACCACTTCCCTTTAGTTGTTGGGTCACTTCCTGTGTGCCACACTGTAACTTCCCAAAAGCAATCCTCAAATGAGGATTAACCAGGGATTAGAGATCAGATATGAGAAATATGAGAAGATTCTGTCCCCTTGGTGGCTGTTGTTACATACAAGTCTTCCCCTGCTTTCTCTCTATCTGACACAGAGCAGGCCTGAGCCTCCTGTTTTCCTTCGACAGGAAAATAAGTCAGGATATAGGCATGCAAATGAGGCGGCCGGGGCCCTATCTAGCAGCCATTACCTTCCCGGTTTCATAGCCGCAAGTCGCACAATGACAAAACCTTTCTCACCCTTTTCCATTTCACTAAATGAAAGTACAAATACACTGAGAGGCAAATTGGGACATGATAAGGTGAGGATGTTTCAGCAGCGTTTGAATCAGCAAAAGTGATGAGACAATGAAATTATATTACAAACGGGGATCGGGGGGGGGGGGGGGGGGGGGGGTTAAGGCTATCACATCGAGATGCCTGATTGGAATTTGGAACAATCTCCTTTGGGCAGAACTTTTTTCTACGAGATAGTAGGAGCTCTGTGATCCGCCTCAGCACTTTTCCCTCCATCCGCAAATCCCTAAAACTATTTTAGCCCGGGAGTTTGGTTTATAGACTATTGACAGCTCAGCACAAAAGATAGTGTGAGACAGAGAAGTGAAAGCATAGGGAGAAAAAAGCCAAGATCTTCTGCCATTTGTACTCCTGATGAGGTTGACAGACATTGTGTGGAGAGGTTGACTGCGCCATAAGGACCACAGCAGAGCTCTTTAACAAAATGTAAGCATAATAAGCATGATAATAAGGCCTAATAGGAGGGGAGTCAGTGGGCTGATATCCTTTTTGTGCAATAATAGTTTTTTAATCTGAAGAAAAATAAATGCTGAGTCAAAGTATTCATGTATCAAAGAAACGACCTCACTAAGTGAATTTAGTGAGTTTTAGTCACACACCCTCACAGCCGGCACAGAGGCTTAGCAAACTACTAATTTAACTTTATTAATACATCCTCTCACTTACCGAGGACGTGCGTGTGTCCACATATGTGCATATTATTAAATGTGAAACTCCTGTGTGAGTGTGTGTGCTGGATTAAATTTAAGTTAATTAGCAGTGGCTGTGGCTAAGCTGGACCGAAGCCTCTTAAGAGAGAACACAGACTGATTTCTACTAAAGGCTGGTACATCTTTAACTTGTGAAACAATCCTATGTCCTCGCGGCAGATGTCTGTATCTGAGGGTGGCGTTACTGGGAATACTGACAGTACAGAAAGATTTTTAATTAACAATTCAATCCAATAACATGGATGATGTGTACTTAGACGCTTGCTTTCCACACATAAGCGCTCATAATTATGGTGTGTTTGCCTTTGAGTGTCCCTTCTACACAAAGCGGATTTAAATGGTCAAATTGCAATCAATGTGTGTATGTGAGTCATTCTTACACATAAGGATTAATTGTTTGTATAGAGTGGAAGGGTGTGTGTCTGTGACTTACCCACATAGAGCTGGCTGAACAGCTCTAGCCGTGTGTGCCCCTGTGCAGGGGCAAGCTGAGATGCCCGATAGGTCTGATCCAACTGAAGGACGGCCTCTTTAACACTCCGCTCGGCCATCACGCGGTGCCACTGGTCATCATTGAGGGGCATGGCCGAATGCACTGTTAACTCCACAGGTCCATTTCCGACATCGAAGGAGAAGGAGACAACTTTAGGAGCTGCAGGGAGAGTGTGAGGGAAAGAGAGAAATCTTAGTCAAAGTCATTTCTAAAACCACATGAAACGCATAACTCCCCGTTCTGTCATAGTCCACTCTACAGGTAAATATGCGTTCAATTTCTAATCTAATGGCTCATTTATTTTGAGTCCATTCATTTGGCTCGTATAGATTTCAGCTTTGCAATACACGACTGCTCACAGCTCTGGACAGGACTAATCTCACAGGCAGTCGATACAAGCCAGGAACTGTTGGTTTTGCATGACATAATATTATATTGCAGCAGCTGCGGCACTCCGGCTGTTTCCGTGTGTTTTTAGTGTTCTTAAACTAGAGTTTTGTTGGAGAGAAGAAGAGGCAAAGAGGTGGAGAGGGAACAGAGAAAGAGTTAAAGATAAATGACAGAGAGAGTGTGTAAATGAGCAGGAGAGAGATGGAAAGGCAGACAGAAAAATGAAACTGTGCCATACGGTCTTGTTTTTCTGCATTATTAATTTGTGTGCATGTGTGTGCATGTGTGTTATGGGGAATTATTAGCATGTTGAAATGCTAATACACTTTAGTGTTTCCCCGTAGTTCAGTTACCTAATATTGCAACAGACCAACAGGGGGCACTGTTATACCTTTTATGACCAGGATAGATTAAACACCAATGTTTCATTGATATTTCTGAATTACTGTGTGTGTGTGTGTGTGTGTGTGTGTGTGTGTGTGTGTGTGTGTGTGTGTGTGTGTGTGTGTGTTTGAGCCTACCACCTGTCCACTCCAGATGTTTTTGCTACTGCAAAGGCGAGGTCACTGTCTGATGCCTTTTAACCTCTCTGTAGGGAACAGTGATCAATCTATGTGTAGGCATGTCATAAAAGAAAAGGAGTTGGCAAAATAGACAGAGAAGGTTTGCATGTGTTATGTGTGTTCAATTATCTCTTACGTTACCTCACCTTGATACAGTCAGATACGTTATCTCCACAAGTCTAAATATGTTACTGTTTAAATGATTAAAAACAAATAAAAGCCGAATGACAGGTCTCTCCTCTGTCTTAAAAGACACTGCTGATTTACATTCATAGTTTTAGTTGTAGTCAATGCCTCTGACTAAACATTGTGTTTGTAAGAGAGATGTTCAATGAATACTTGTTGCTGTAAAATGTCAATGGAATCCTTTTGCCTTGAACTATAAAGGGAATGAAGCAACAGTGAGGAAACAACGAGGAAATGATTTTTCCTGCTGGAAAGATGATTTACAATCGTCAAATTAAAACCCGATTTGACTCTTTTCTCAATGTCTGACCCTACTGCGAGACCGCTGAATAAAAGATGTATATTCTGGGTGGCGCCATATGGAGGTTATTGGCACCAGTGTGCTGCAGTCATAGAAATGATAAATAACCACTCCATTGCGCTATATGTTGCTGGTTCATTATGGCTTCATTAGGCTCAGATATTAGAGTGGATACTTTTATGTAGTAGTCGATGGGGAAATTAACTTTCTTTTTTCCCCTTTTGCCTAATCAATATGCCTGGTCTTTTTCTCCTTTTCATATCGCTTTCATCTAATTATCTTTTTTCATTTCCATTCTTTCACCTCTCGCATCCCTTCTACAGTATCTACAGTACACCCATTGCCTCACTTTCTTTACTAACTTCTCTCATGTTTGAATTCTTTGTTTGCTTGTCCTTTCATTTCTTTCCTCCTTTTATCCACCCACCATCCCTTGAGTCCATTATCCATTTCCTGTGCATTCCTTCCTTTATTCTTCCATTTGTTTCTTCATTTACTGCTTGCTTGCATTCACTCACCCATCCTCTATCAATCAGCTTGTCATTGTGCCCTCCCTCCCATCATTCCTTCCTCCTTTACTTTCTTCCTTGATTCCTTTCTTGTAGACATTATATCATTAGACGAGATGCAAAGACACCAGAAATCTCACGGATGTGCTGAGTGCATTAACCTATAAGATAAATCTAAAAAAGCGCTTAAACATTCAACTACCCACAATACATCACACAGACAAACACAGACACACATAGGATAAGCCCTCTGACAGGCTTTAGTACACTGAATTAATGATGTCTGTATGCAAAGTGCAGGTCTGCAGGGCAGGGAGGAGTGACATCAGTTATTCTAAATGCTGAAAGAAAGCCAAACATATATCAGAGTACTGCACTAGCAACAAAGTTACAGCAATGCTGCTATAGCGGCACTGAACAGTGTGGGTGTGTGCGTTTGATTATTTGTGTGTTGTTTTAGCAGCTCTGTAAAGCAAGACGGATGTCCTACAACTTTCTTTTTTATACTCTGCCCACAGGCAGGAACGAAAACTAAAGCGCCCTCAGAGCACAAAGCTCGCCTCATCTATTTGCATAGCCGTGATGGATGTCATAAGTGTTAATGTGTGTGTGAATGTAATTTTCTGTTTGTGCATATACTTGCAATGTTGGCCCAGAGAAATCCCAGCAGAGCTTTTTATTTTTGTTATTTGTTTTTCTATTAATCTTTTAATATGGAGGCTGAAAGAGCCGAGCTCTAAATTATGTGTCAGCACAGCACCAAAAAAACAATGATAAATAGTGATAGAGATTGTGTATGTCTCTGTGATAGGGATCACTGCATGTGTGGGTGTACATATGTATGCGTGTTTGTCTACAGTGAAGCTCTATTTGGCTGCTCTTCATCTATTTTCGGATGGCTGGCAGTGTATTATCTCTTCGATCCCTTTTCTGTTATACTTGCTAATTCTTTGTTGTCTGTCTCATTCGCTTTGTTAGCCTTTTGCTCTGTGCTTTTCACTCCCTGGACGACTGGAACACAGTCTGGAACCTTTCAGGAGGGAAAGTCTATTTAAGCTCAGCCAAACTCTTGACTGTCACAGCAAACCTGCTGCTGTAGAGGCTGAAACATGATTTAAAGCAACTTCTAAAAAAAGCAAAGCATCTTTGTAACAGAGCAACTCTTCAAATATAACTTTTTTATGCTTATCAGCTAAACTTTCTCAGTGTGTACAGATATAGAGGTAAAGATGAACTTTTGACAGTTTTCTGAAGAAGAGTCTGTATAAAAGTCTTAGTAGTGGCTGGTTGCTTTTTTCTTTAGTAGATAAGCAGATATTGCTTTAACAATTCAGAAACACCTGACAGCATTAAAAAGCTGGAGCTGCATAAATGACTGCTAAACTTCACATGTAAACTTTGTCTGTCTCCTCTTCACACAACAAGGTCAATAACACAGTTTTATAAGCCAGGGTCTCCAGGCAGGAGAGTGAAGTTCTCAGCTGGATCCCTGACTGAAAATATTTTTAACCTTTGGGCAAGACTATCATCTGAAAATGCAGCCTCTTAAGGACTCAAAACATGGTGCATACATACTTTCCACAGAGTCACAGACAGGCCAAAAGTAAAGCATTTCTGTATTTAAGGACTTTTCTATCTGTCCTCAATCCTGTTAGCAGCCCAGTTCACACACGTCTTCAGTGCTGCCTCTCAAATGTGTCTACTTCTTTCTATTAAGATTCAAAGAGGAGTAGCATTCACCCAATGACTTTGAATCTGCTGAGGTCACAGTAATGTGTGTTTTATACAAGGTTGCGGGTGTGTATCTATGAGTGTGTGTATATGCTTTGAGCTCTTGCAATAGCACAGCTACTGTATGCTATTCTGGCCTAATGCTAGTTATTTCATGCCCTGACTGGATTGCAGCAGATATAGTTTTTGCACTAGCGAGAGGGCAGAGATTATGTGTGTGCTTATGTGTGAGCGAGCGTGTAAGTGTGTGTGTGTGTGTGTGTGTGTGCATGCGGGTTGTTTTGCGATTGTGTGTCTAACCGTGTGCTGTGGGGCAAAATGCAAGATGATAGCAAGGCAGAGGAGAGAGGAAATCGATGTGGGGGCATTTTGAAAGCCTCAGGAGACACACACGCACACACACTCCCTATCTCCTCTGCCCTGCTGTGCAGCCGTGACAGAATAGATACTTACTGTATCTTTGTGTGTTTCTGTGGGCACGTTTAGAAGACAAACACCAACCCCCTTTGGCAAACTTCTCACTGTACGTGCGTGTCCAGTATAGTATCAGCGCATTGGGTTTTTTTTTGTTCTTTTTGGCAAAAAATAAGTGTCTGTGAATGTATATGCTTGTTTTTTACTTTGTGCAAAACTATAGTTTAGCTGCAACAAAGACTTTGCAAAGAAAATAAAAATCTTGTGGAGCTTTTAGGTTGCATACCAGCTGACATAATGTCATTCAATGTAATGCTTTAGAAAGCACTTTGGCTCAAAAATCATGTGTCTAGTTTGTCTGTTCACTGGTTGGCATTCTGACACAAAGTGGCAGGTCAGGCATGCCAGCAGGATATGGTCAATGAGTCCCTTTGACACCAAATGTTCAAATCCCTTTGAATTCCACTGGAATGCAATAACCATCTATCAACAACCACGTTGTGCCAAGAACACCCTTCACAATGCAGCTCAGTGATTAAACTGAGGAACATGATTTTGACATTCTTGATCAGAGTGGTTCTACCGCAGCCGCTGGGATGTTAACGTGAGCCACTGGAACATGATCACAGAAACATGCTGCATGACATGTCAATCATAAGTCCAGTACTTAAAGAACGTGAAATGTGGTGGTGCAAAGCTGTCCCGTTGTTTGGTATCCTGTCATTTCTTTCTTCGCTCCTTCAGAGCCATCTCTTCCATTTCCTCCTACTGTTTACCATTTTTTAAATCTAAAACCCTTCAAAGTATGATATTGTATTAGTTGTGTCTGTGTGTTTGTGCTCCTCATCTTGGCACGAGGCTGCATGAGGAAACAAGTGGTTGTCTGCATGGTAAGGTTTACAATTTTTGGAAAATAAGATGAAATTTAAGCTGCACATTGTCACCAGGTGTAATAATTTCAACAAACCAACAATTTACTCATTATACTGACAGCAATAGTGACCCTGTGTGTGTATGTGTGCGTACCTGCGTGTGTGTTGTGGCAGTAAAGGTTATGAAGGAGAACTTTTAAGAAGTTTAAACTCCTCTATTTGCAAGAATGTTTTGTTTTTTCTTTCTTTTTTTTTTCTTTTTTTAGAAAAATAGAGAGAGACGGAGGAAGAGAGACAGAGACTGTGTGTGTGTATGTGTGTGTCTAGGAGCTTGTGTTTTGTCATCCCTGAAAATGGGTGATTTGGTTAAACAGAGGTTCATAATGGACATAATTATCGCACACACCAATTACCTTAAATAAATGATTGCTCTCTCTTGCAATCACACAAAGTAGTGTGCCATAATCAGGAAGGCAAATGACTTGTTGCTGGTGTGTGCATCTGTTTATGTGTGTGTGTGTGTGTGATTCTATGTGTGTGTCTGTGTGTTTGGTGACAGATTGCACCCAGTGCTATCAGACTGACTGCTGGATTAAACCTCACACTAGGCTAGATAAAGAGTCACAGTGAAAGAGAGAAAAGGGGAGAAAAACACAGAGAGAAATGACTCTCATGCACATCCAGATGCATCTTACATTTGAGCTCCAAGCGGATGAAGTCAGTGTTGCCTAGGTTTTCCAGAAAGACGCCATAGGGTGCGCTGGTCTTGAAATAGAAGGAGATGTCGGCGCTGGTCTCACCTTGGAAGGTGGCAAAGTGCAGGTAGGATGACGGAGTGGTGAATGATGCAGCGTTCCAGTAGTTATCTGTGAAAAAAACACAAACAGATTCACAATTCTGAACCAGATAATCCCCATTAGCACTGTGGCAAACATTATAACCCATTCTAATCTGATAAAAAATACATTTATTGCAGTAGGATTTCATTTCAAATGTCTTTGCATCCATTTTCATTTCATTCCAATGAGCTATCAATCATTGATAAAACATTGTTATCTCATGCCCATAGTTTAATGGCTCATTTAATATCTCCTCAGTAAAAATGATTTCTATGCAGAGGTTTTAACGTAGCCTGTAATTTCCTGCAACCTCAATAATATTCAATAGAAAGATGATCATATCAAAATAGCAGAGAGGGCTCATTTCTTTTCTTCAACATGTGGACCTGAGAAGGGGACAAGGGTACGGGGCGAAATCGTTGCAGATTTTTGATAACAACTTTTCTAATGACTTTTGAATGAAGCGAAACCAGCGGCTGCTAATGAAGACAAAGTAGCAGCACGCTAAACAGCTGCTGATGAATTATCAGACTGTGGTTGATGAAGTGAATTCTCTGCTGTCTACTCGCCCCTCGCCATGTCTCTTTCTCGCTCCTATCACTCAACAAAGTCGAAGAGTAGGGGAGAAAAAAAGAGCATGAGGAGGAGCGGTTAAAGACAAAAGAAGTGGAAAGAGGTCAGGCACGGGTGAGAGGATAGAGTATTGAAGAAGTGATGGAAAAGAGGAGAGTAAAGTCATGCAGAAGACAGATGACAGGAGAGGAGGAGGAAGTGGAGGGTGTGTGGACACCAGGAGGAGGAGGAGGAGGAAAGTGAAGGCTAATTCGGTATCAGTGTGAGATGTCTTTGATGCCTCAGTGGATTGGCCTCAGACCATCCACCATAACCCTGGAAAGACAAAGAAACCATGCATATGTGTACAAAATAATCAATTAATCTTTTAGTCTAGAAGATGTCAGAAAACATCGAAAAATACCCATCACAATTTCCAAGAACAGAAGGTGATGTCTCAAATGGCTTGTTTTGTTTAACTAAGTCAAAAACCCAAAGGCAGTCAATTTATAATGATATAAAACAAAGAAAATCAAATTGTCTCATATGAGATGCTGGATCCAGAGAACGTTTGGCATTTTTCTAGATAAATTACTTAAATGATTAATTAACTGATTGTTAAAATGTTGTCACTTAATTTGTTGGAACAATTCATTATTTTAATCTTTTTTTGAGCTTCCCTTTGAGTGTCCATGTGTGAGCTTATCTCTGTTTGTGTGTGCAAATGCACTCACATGTGTTTTTAAGTATATTTGTGTGAGCATGTGCCTGTAAGTGTAGGTATGCACCACTGTCCGTGCATCTCTGTGCGTTTGTGTGTGTCTCCTGGTTCTGTGCGATAAGCGTTCCCCAATGACAGAGCTGAGCTCCTCCCCTCTCCTCTTCCCCTCACATCCTGTCACCAGGGGCAAGGGCAGATAGCGGCCAAGCACACACACACACACGCACACACACACACACACACACACACACACACACACACACACACACGACCACCTACTGATGCTGTCTTTGTGATTAGTGTGTTTGAAGTTGGAATACTGTTCATTTCTCTGCAGGAGGCACAGCCAATTACTGACCGGGGTTAATTCAGGACTAAACAGGAGGATGCCTGCAGAAGCCACAGAAACAAATAATTATGTGTTTACTATGGTGTTCTTTCATAGCAAGAAGGGAAACCAGTGCACTTAGTTGGTAACACTCACATGTACAATCACTGACAGAGGAATTGTTCTGATGATAGCAGCATATGTAGGGGCTTAAAGTTACAATATAACAATGGGATTTTAGAAGAAACAACCAAAAAGCAACAGATGGGGCACAGCTGTAAAGCAAATACACACAGTTCCACAAAGAATTTACTCAGTTTACTTGAAATCCTGAGTGGTTTTGTACACTGCATAAATAATATCTGCCCTACCAGTACAAATATGTGATGTATAACACTACAATTACATAAATTACATTGAAAAAGTCAAATATACTGTAATATGTGTATGCACTGGATGAGACCTTAAAAGCTTCGAGCAAGAGAGGGGAAAAAAAAAACACTGACAAAGACACAGAAGCAAGAAGGACACAAGGATATAGAAATACAGCTGGAGGGCAAGTCACGCTTCAGAAGGAGGCAGTGAGAACAAGAGGAAAAAGGGGGACGTGGGAGGTTATAGAGAAAGGGCTCAAAAGAGATCCATGGTGGGAGAAGCAAAGGAGAACAAAAAATTACAAGTTGACAGAAACTGAGTGTTGGAGAAAACAATATTAGAGGAATAAACATGGAAACATCATAAACGTCTGATTGTCCGCATGCCAGATCAACAGATGTGACTGGTTGGCTTGGCTCTGTGGTACCTTTTATCACTCCCATATCAAAATGTTTATCAAGCAAATGTTTCAGAAACAGCACATAAATGTCTTTTTCAGAGCTGAGACACTGCAATTAATAGACTGTTAACGGTAATGCCCGGTAGCTTGATTCTTTAAGGTAAGACAAATTAAGTTTATTCTTCAGATTTAGTGACTCAAGTTCTACAAAATGAACTTGATGTGAACAAGCACCTGCCACACCATATATGAGGAGTCCAGCTTTGGTAGACATGCAGTTCATTCATGTGTTACAGTAAACTCCTGTGTGCTATTAAGCAAGTTTTTCCTTATTTGAATGTAGCACATTCACAGCATAGAAAGAAGAAACCAGAAAGCCTTTTAGGGACTATGTCAATGGATAGCATTGTGAGCTTCCAAGACAAGCTAGTTTCAAATGGTAACTGAAGTGGTTTTCTTGATAAGCCACTTTTCTTTGTCTAATTGGTTCTCAAGGTGACACCAATGCAGAACTTCTCATCCTGTTGTCATATCTTATGCTGGATGTCCTTGGACTCATTGTGTGGTCCACTACAGTGGACTCATCATCTCAGATCATTTCAGATCTACTTTGAGTTATGGCCTCTGTTGCTGAGATACTCAATTGTTAGACGCCTTACTTACTGGAAGAAAAGGATAATGGTCAAGTGATACGATACAGTAAATATTAATTCATTTTCTTTGATCTTTCAAATTTTAAACCAAATGTTTTATATTCTCAAGAATCTTCTGCTGCTTGGTGGTGACCTCCAATCCCTCCTATTAAATTGTACCTAGAATTATGCCACTATTTGAAATACTTACAGAGCTTCTACTTTTTTAGTCAAAATGAATACAAAGAGACTGAGTGCAGCATACAAAGAATTTATAGTTAGTGTAGAAAGACCACTGATGTCTGAATGACAAGACCACTATGGATTAGCAGAAAGTAATAACACCAAATTGGCATACACATCACAACAGTTCACATTTGTCAACATTAAGCTTTACAGCTTTTATGTACAGGGTTGGTGGTGCAGTGATCACAGTGATTTTAATGCAAGAAAAGCCCAACCTGAACAAGTTTTCAAGAAAGAAAGAATTTCACAGCATGCATTACTATTACTGCTCAGTTAAGCTCAGTTCTGTGACTGGATGATTTTATTTAGTTACTGTTTCCATTAATACAAATTGAGAGTGAAATCAATGTTGCTAAAAACATATTTTTAGCCATGCCTAGAGGTATGGCTCTATGTATGGTGATGTCGGTCTTTCGATCGGTTGGTCAGTCAGCCATTTTAATTCTTGAGACTTAAATATCTCAAGAAATCTTGGGTGGAATGCGTTTAAATTTGGTACAGACATTTATGGTCCCCAGCAGATGAATGCGACTGACCTTGGTGATACTCTGACCCTGCTAGTGCCACCAGCAGGTTGACATTTTGTCTTTTAGTGAAGTCGCTTCACAACTATTAGCTTAAAGGCCCCTCTAAACGGTTTTGGGCTGTCTGAGATGAAAATTGACAATCGTAAGATGAACATGGTAAAATCTTTGGTTGTAATTCCTAGACTCCACTGTGAGACACGTCCACTGACGACCAATTTGGAGTTATGGTGACCAAAGACAGCCTCAGGCCAAATTCTGAATAACGTTTAGGGGGTAACACACTTGTTCTCCTTAATGTGTCCATGGCAAACAAAAACCAAAATGATAGAGGTGAAACAGGTGAAACATCATAGAGTTATGACTCGCCATGCATTCAGTGCACAATCTGACATGCTGTCTGACTGGCAGTCAACAGAATTGTTAGAAAATATACTTTATCAGAGTAATTCCTGTATGTGATCAGTGGTTAGACAGCAAATGATTAGCAGCAGATGATGCATTGTGTGTGAAAGATCAGCTGTTATATGATCTCTGCTTTGCTTTTTACAGTTAGCATTTTAGAAGGTGAACAACACTGTCATTCCAAACATGGTTACATTAAGATAAAGGTGTGATGAAACCTCACTCTGTCTAAATATGTAAACCAATCACAAAAGGACCATAATTTAGCCAGACAACCCATGTTTTACTTCTCTTCAGGGAACAATAAAGAAGATGAATGACTCTAACAAAAAGAAACTAAGCAAGATAAGCAGCTACTCCAACCTCCTCTTAAATCATTATATTTTTTGTACGATATCAGTTGGTTCTCCTTATAGATAGATGTTTGTGAAGATCTCTTAAACCTATCAGTTTATTTGACTGAACAGTGGTTTTGCATACAACACAGCTGCTGATCTCTGGATTAGACCACAGGGACATGTGTTTAAAAAAAAAAAAAAAAAAAAAAAGTCAAGCCCACCGAAGTGTAAAGGCGGACATGATGACAGATACAGTTTGGGGTGACGTTTGGATCTGGAAGCCAACTAGATGATTCATCTGTCTATGCTTGACCAGATGGGTTATGTGCCAGTACCAGCAGATGGTAAGGATGACTGCCTGCACTGTCTCGGGTCATTAACACTAGTGCAGTGCCTGTTCAAAACGTGCCTGTTCAGAACGGGCTGATTGATTATTATTTCTCAAGAACCGCATATGTATATATCAACTGACAAACATATCAATATATATATATATATATATATATATATATATATATATATATCAATTAAAATGATACTGAATTAATAAATTAAATGGTTTAAATCCAGACAGATACTTCACCAGTGAGACTAAACAGAGGTTGAACTGTAGAAGAAGTTTACGGCCTTCCATTGGTTGATTCTGCTGCTAATGAAATGTGGCTGCGCTCCTATTGGCTAGTTCTACTGCCTCCGCCTCTCTTTCTTTCTCCTGTGTTTACTCGTTCTTTTCTCTTGGGCAGTTTAATTGAGTGGGGCACATACCAAGCGACTACCTCCGGGGCTGAAAAATGAGGCCAATGTGGAAGTGCCAAAAACCTGCATTCTATCTAATAGCCATCAGGGGGCGACTCCCCTGGCTGCAAAAAGAAGTCTGGTTGTATGGAAGTCTATGAGAAAATGTTCCTACTTCTCTCTTCATTTATTACATCAGTAAACTGTTTCCTAATGAGTTTATGGTCTCAATTGCTAGTTTCAAGTCTTCTTCAATACAGCATTGTGTTCATATTGTAAATTATGGCCCCATTTAGAGTAAAATAGACGATAAAGCAGCGTATGCTTTAAGGCGTGGCTACATTGTGATTTACAAGTCGCCAAGTCGCATTAGCATTATCATTGTTAACCATGGATTGTAAATGCACTATGGTCATAGACTGTATGGTCATAGACTGGTCAGCTCCACCCTCTCGTTCAAATATGGTCACTTCTGGCTCCAAAAATCAAACATGGTGACAGCAAAATCAAAGATGGTGATGGTCAAATCACTACACTCGAGGCTTCAAAACGGCAGTTTGCAAACCGGTGGGTGACATCACAGTGACTACGTCCATATTTTCATCCAAAGAACTTCACACTCGACGCTGCACTTCCTTGGGTCCCCATCAATACATCCGCCAGGTATGAAGTAGATTGGATGAACAATTCTCGAGATATGTGAAGGACAAACATGCATACAGACAGTCAGAGATTCCTTGCTTTATAGAGAGAGACAGACATTTTCAGGGACACATGAAAACAAACACACGCATGGATACACATTAAATATTTAAATTCATGCACACTGCTGGCTGCCAGCAGAACAGACTACACTTAACAACCTCATCCTCACACATATAACATGTACACAGTGTGAGCTCTAATATCACTGTACGTTTGTGACATTTAGAATCTCAGGCCTGCAAGAGCACTTATTAATCAGTTTGTTGGAGCAAACACATGCTGTGCCATCTAATTTAACATTTCCACTTGCTAGTTATTCTGCTACCGACTTCGGGTGCAAAGTTGGGAGGCTTTCCATCAAAGGACTAAGAATAGTCTCATCTAACAAGAGAGACAGCACCTATCTTGGAAGGTGATGCATCTGACTTAGAAAGTGCCCCTAAGGGCATGTTCTGATATCATTGTTCAAAACATAACATTTGAACCTACACAGTATATAGTTCTGCAGTTTGTTGAACAGTGGCACATCAATTATATAGATCAATTATATTTTCTTCCTCGCTCATTTTCAAATTACTATTGAGACCTGTATTTCATCTCATCTGTATATAATTGAGACATCCGTGGTGTGTAATTTTATGGTCTAGGTACTGTATATTCTCAGTAAATGTAGCATTTGAATCTTCAGGTAATTAAGTTTCTCTCTGTCATTTGAGACCTGTGAAGCCTTTATCAATCTCATTTTGTAATTAAATTGCTTGTTATACATTTTTAGCACTCAATTTTCACAGCTCATAACTATAAATGGAGAGACAACAAGAAATTAAGTTTATCACAGAGAGAGAAATTGGCATCATTACTTCTTTTTTTTTAATAATAGCGTTGAAACTTTCAACTTTCAAGTATATGTATGCTGTCTCTTTCAGGACTGTAAGTATAAAGTGCGGTAAAGCACTGACCAATTGGCACACACATAATCAAGTATTACATCAAAAAGGGTTACTAGTTTTGACTGTTGTTCAATATGCAGCTTTGTCTATTGTTTTTTAATCTCTTTTTCGTTTTTTTGTTTGTTGAATCATTACCTGGTAAGCAGCCACTCATCTATTTGCAATAATATGCATTTACAATATTAATGTAAATGGTCCATTTGCATTTTTTTCACAAATTTTCAAAGAAAAATTACAGATTTTGAAGAGGTATTTTGTGTACCACCCATTCATAATAACTTTGCTGCTGCAAAAAGAGCCCGACCAGTTCACAGTGAACAACGTTCTGTGATGTACAAAGCTCAGAAAATATTCCAATAAAATAAAATGAAAAGAAAAATGAGGAGAAAATACAAATTAATTGCAGAGTCCCTTAAATAAGTACCAAAAAAGCCCAGCAAAAATTAAAAATACAAAGGGCATGTGTTGCAACCAGTATTTAAAATTAAAATTAGTATTAAAATTAGTTTTTCATTCGTCTTTTTTCCTTTTTAAACATAAACAGATGAATTCACAGACTTAATTTTTTTGACAAATAAAAATAATACACAATGAGCCCTGTACAATGAAACAGACTCACAATGCAATAAAAATCATGTTAGAATGACATAATTTACAAAGACATTATATGTGGGCATATGAACAGTGACAAATGGGTACAAAGTAATCAATTAGTTTTGAACTGTCACAGGTGACCCTTGTAAGGTTTCATTTGCGGTCAGTCATGAGGCCATGCATGTCTCATAGTAGGTGCATTACATTATAATAACAGAATATAGGCTGCTTTGCTTCATTTGCTGTCATTTATTTTCATTCCCATCGATTAAAATGTCCAAACCCTTTTAACATCAATAAATGGGACTAATTCCTCTCTGTCTGGCTGTGACTGTATAGGCTGCTATTAAACTAGCCATGGAAATGGGCTTCATTAATGCCAGAGCACGTACACACACAGACACACACACGCAGAAAGTTGCACTCTTACTTGCTCTTGCGCCCACCACAGAAAGATAGAAACACACACACACACACACAGAATTGTGCACATGCAGCTACACACATACACAAGTACCTCCTTACTAAAACTTTCTCTGACTGCCTAAGACATTAGTCATTTGCCTATGAAAACCCATTATATGGCAGCCAATCATCATTGCTCTTACTGAGACAGAGCTCCATGCACAGTATGAGAAGCATCAATCATACACGGAGTACCTATTCACGTGTGAAATTTTTAATATATGTTTAATATGCCTTAATGGGCCAATGTATAATGTATGCTCCATGTTCCAGTGTCTTGGGCAGCACTATGGCAAACATACCTCAAAGTCATCTTCATTTTAAAGTTAGTTTGTTAATGTGGTCACTCAATATAAAAGAGGATAACTCTCTCTTTGTCTCTCACACACATTCAGACACACACAGTGGATAATAGAGTAAGACAAAGAGAATATGGCTCCTTCCAAGTGACAGATGGATCCATCTTTAGTAATTGTGCCTGCCATACTGCTACAAGATAGCCGCACAGACACACACACACACACACACACGTACACACACACAGATGTGATGTCATGGGTCATTAAATCATGGTTTGTTTGTATGTTGGCAGCTCTGTGATGAAGGGACATTAGTGAGAGTGACACCAGCTTGTTGATGAAAGGACCATAATGAGTGCGACACCAGTGAGGAGTGAGGGCAGGTGTTCTGTCATGTTCTTCGCCCTCGACAGAACCAGGCCACTTCTTGAGTCACGATCCTCTGTCTCCCTAACCTGCTGCCATTCCCTGAGTGGCTCTCTCCCTCTTTCTCCTTATGTGTGTGTGTGTGTGTGTGTGTGTGTGTGTGTGTGATTGTCCACAGGTGTGCCGGAGTCAGAACAGAGTCACACCAGCTGCACCTCATCTCAGTAATCAAGCCCTCTACAAATACTTAGCCCTGCCACTTCCACTCAGCCAGATCATAGACTGTGCTACCCATCAGTGTTACTATAATTCAAGCCACTTCTCCTCTTTTCTCGTTATTGCCTGTTTTCCATTGCTTAACCCTGTCTCCTGTCCCCTGTAGTATCGTCTGCTTTGGCTCTGGTCCTTGTCTCCTGTCCCTTGTTTTGTCAGCCCTGCTTCCCTAATCTGGACCCCCACTCTTCCCAGCTTCCAGCCCAAACCTCAGCCCGGGTTCCCAGCTTCCAACCCAAGCCTCAGCTTCAGGTTCCCAGCTACCAGCCTTAGCTCCAGGTTCCCAGCTACCAGCCCCAGCCTCCTAGCTACCTGCCCTAGCCCCAGTTTCCCAGCTACCAGCCTCAGCCCCAGGTTCCCAGCTACTAGCCCAAGCTTTCCCAGGCTTGCATTCCCTTTGTCTCGCCTTACAATAAATACCTTGTTCCTACCATATCCCTGTCTCCTAGCCTGTGTCTGCACTTGGGTTCAACTGCCCCACCCAACGTAACATCTTGTCCACCGGATGGATGGAAATAAGGACAGATGAAAATGGGAATGTAGAACACAGCGGGTGAGGGATGAGTAAACAACATCTACAGTATGATATTCTTAGCAATGGATGCTCCTGTAGTTTTAAATCCAGCACAGTGTCTCTGTGACACAGGCAACGTTCACATATCTGCAGTCACAGTGCACTGAGATTGTATAGTTCCTCTCTATTATTCCCTTTAGTATGAAAAATGAGCAGCCAACAGATAAAATATGACGCGTTATTATCGTAATGATCTCGCTGCCTTGCATTAAAGATTAAATCCATGTTTGCTTTTCCTCTCCACAGGATATTACTTTCCTTTAAGCTAAAGCCAGACATTCTGTTGTCATTAGGTATAAACTCTCAGTTCTTTCAATGGGGAATACATTTGGGAAGTCAGCATCAGATTGTGGTTGCTTTCACACCTGTAGATTGGTTTACTTTTTCCAGACAAAAGATGAAAATGATACATTGTTGCTTTTCACTTCTTGGCCATTTTTCATTCAAGGCACAATCAGGAGGGAAAAAAAGACTCATAGCTGGCCCGAGGCATATTAAGCAAACTAAGCAGTTTTTTCGCTCCTGGCAGTCTCCAGGGACCCCCACAAACAGACTGTACGACAGGCCACAAAAGGACTTAAATACAACACAATAGAGGTTTTGCGGGTCCACTCGGTTATGAGGAACTGAGACTTGATATGCAACCCAAGACGAATGGTACTCAGTCCAATCAGGTCTGGTAGGGTCTCATTCTATGGTCACAGCTCTTGGGTCGATGTGTCAATATGTAACACCTGAGTGGATTCAAATGGATCTGAGCCTCCTCACCATCAGCTCTGATCCAGTGGTATGTCATAATGACTGCAGGACAAAATATTTTAGGGTAATCAGTATTACTTTTTGGAATTTGATATTAAATAGGTTAGAAAACGATTATCTTCTGTCTATTGCCTAGTTGGCAACAGAATGTTTTATTGTTACTGCAGAAGGTGAAAATTTCAGTTATTACTAAAAATCAGTTTTAAAGCATATTAAGAACTTGCTTTTAGAATTGGTTTATATGACTTTATGTTAACACTTAGAATATTATTATATCATTTATTTGACAGTGGTTGTCTATTGACTAATGGCAGTCAGTGTTGGTGTTTTGTCTATTTTAGGGTCTGTTTGGGTTGACCGCATTTTTCATCAGGTGTTATTACCAATGGGCGTATTTGTATTGGATCTAACTATGCTTGGCTCGGATCAGGTCTCCCTTTTAGAAAAAAATGTATTTATGCACAGCAGGTTTTCCACCAGTCCGTTTTGGATCAGATCCAACGTGGACCCATGCAGAGCTCAGCGACAAACACCAGCCGTATAGCATCATGTCATTCAAAATGTGCTGGTAGCACACACCAGACACACCATACAGACAGGAGTAATCAAGGTGCAGAAACCTGGCTGTGCTGATTCCGGGAAGCAAATGTGATAAAATTGCTGCTTTTCTGGAGAGTTGACTTGACAGTGGTGTATCCTGACAGGTCGATAAGCATCAGCCCGCATCATCATCAAGTTGACTTACTGATGTCAAGTCGGCACCAGAGTGTGGGCTGACATAGAAAGCAACGGTTGCAGGTTTTATGACATGCAGCATAGTGTGTGTTACTCTCTAATGCGGCTGTGCAGCTACTGAATGTTTCCTTGTTATGGAAGCTATTCCTTATGGTTGTATGGCTTTACATCATTAGGATAAGATTTCCATTATCCATTTGAATTTTATGAGTTTCTGTGATGCACCTTGAGATTCAGAATGCAAAATGCTTCATTTAGCCAAGTATAACAGATGCATCGGGAATGTGATGCAATTAATCCATGTCAACCTGACAGAAACACAGTACACACAGCAAGTAAGTCCAGGACAAAGTGCAACAGGAGTGGCTCATGAGTTAAGAGGAGAGAGAGGTGGTCATTATGGTAGAGCTGCAGAATCTGTGTATCTTCCAGTTGACCCAAAGTCCCACAGAGAGCAGTGTGTCGACACTGATTAGAAGAGTAGACAGGAAGAGAAACAGCAAGGATTAAACTGCCTTGGTGTGTGTGTGTTTCTACTGATATCTGATGTTTACCTGAAAAACAACCTAAACTACAGGGACTAGATGGAAGAGAATAAAAGGCTGAGAAAATGAGAGTTTAGATGAAAAGTCTCTGAATAGTTTAGATACCTTTATCTGGCCACACATGCATACATAACAAATGCATATGTGTACAGACTCAAAAACCGAGACACACACACACTGAAATGCACACAGTAATTTTCCACAGCAGAAAAACAGCCAAGATAAAGCAACACTTTCTCTGAATGATCTGCATGTGAGTATGAGCAATGTGTTATTTTCACACTCAAGTGCAAACCCAGAATAACAATGTGCTACAATTGTACTCCGCTATGCACGGAGTGTTTTCTCTTGTTCTCTCTCATGATAGTTTTTAATTAAGACCCCATTCAAAGCATCAGCAGCAAGTTCTGATAGTCAAAAGAGGTTTGTTACTTTCCAAAAGTTTGGCTCACAATGTATGAATGTATTGTAGACTCCCAACATATTCTGATAATGTTTCATTTCTTTTTTGGATTAGGGATGAACTTGTGTGAAGATAATGTTGTAAAGATAATATAAAAAGACCCTTAATCTCTGATTTAATTTACCACGTCATTCATTTATTAAGGTAAAATGAAGCAGCCTTTACCACCTTTACAACACAGTGACACTTCTTAGTTTGATTTTTGGTGATAGAATAAACTCTTTAAAGATTTTAATTACTGTCAACACCTCATTGGCCTCTAAAATTTTCTGCTCTGTCTTCATCAACCTTAAAGAAATATAGTTGCTGGTTTTAATTGTGAGTATTTTAGCCAGAAAAAACTGGATGTCCTTGACCGACTCCACAGTATGGTAGGTAGAGTGCAGTAGGCCATGTAATACTGATTGCAAACAGTAGGAATTACTGCTACTGTTTACAAACTAGAGAGACAAGATGAAACCATATCATAAGGTTATGTGCATTTTGTGTAAATTCTTGCTTGTGTGAAGATAATATCGTAAAGATAATATAAAACGTTTTCCCTTCACAGCCCCAGTGAATTGCACATCATGTACCTGTCATTTAGTTCAGATGAGGTTAATGTAGCCTGCCATCATCCTAAGAGGCTGAGCAGTTTGCTTACCAGTATTACATATTATTTCATGAGTAATTTTCACTTAGCACAGAAAAAATGCATTGAGAAAGGTTGAGTAAAGCAGAATGGAGGTAAAATTAAAACACAGGCAAACAACCTGAAAATGTTGTCCTACATCATCTCACTGACTTTCTGAAGGGATGATATCTTTTAGAGCTTCCAGTAACTCTTCAGCACCGAAGGTCATGAGCTGAAAGTTTCAGTTTCCTGACTGGCATGCCTTCAGTACACTTGTTATCAATTAAGAATGCAGAATTCTCAAAGCTAATTTATTCAGTTTTAATTGCATTTTGGAAACATTCCAGTCTGGTTTTTGGCTGCTTCACTGCAGACAGAGACAGCTCTCCTGAGGGTCACAAATGACCTTCTTTGGACAACAGATATAGGAGACTGCAGTTTTATTTATCTTGGATCTTGGTGCATCATTATCCATTATCCATGACACTACTTGACCTGCATCAGCAATGTGTTGGCATTTCAGACATAACACTACCGTGGTTCACTAGACGTCACACAGCAATCTGCTTCTCAATCAGTAACACAACCTTTATCTACTAATATACAGCCTATTGACCTTTGCTGTAAGCACCATCTAGTTTTCTCTATACATTCTTTCACAGAGTAAAATGATAAAAAAAACATGAATTCATTCCATTGTTATACACCCAACTATTTCAAAAGTCTGCTTGAGTGCCATTAACTGTTTGTCCAGGAATTTCCTACAACTTCACATCAAACAGAAACATTCGCTGCCCCGACTAAAAGCTACATGCATTGTCAACAGGGGAATTTTAATAAGAACTGTATTAAAGAGACTGGAGGTGTTCTTTTGATTCAACCTTTAGTGATCCCTTCACAAAAGGTTATGCCGCCATGCCTGTACAACCAGCTGAGAATTATTTGGAAAAAGAAACCACTCCTCTCAGCAGCTGAGGTCATTAGTGCTCATATTTCCTCTCAATTAGGCCATTGCAATTTCAGTACTCCAGCCTCCCTCAAAGGTCCCTTTACACCTGCAGCTAATCCAGAATGCTCACTCCAGTTTTAATCGTCCTGCACAGGCTTCCCTGCGAGGTTTGGAGCTCTTCTGAGATCTCACTGATAATTCCAAAGCATAGAGTGGTTTAGCTCCAAGCTACAATACTGACCTTTTAACTCTCTTTGAATCAGGGCAAACCTTTGTGTCCTCAGGCAGAGACCTCCTGTCCGTTCCACAGTGTAGACTCATGGGGGCCAGGTCTCCATTAGACTTACAATATTGTGGATTATTAAACCAATTCATCAGTCCAGTACAATCTACAAATGTGCTTTTCGGACCAGTTCTTACATAGATTTCTGGACTATGTAGTACTGTTTTGTAATAGCTTTATCATAAATTAATAACTTTTATTATAATCAGCACAGCTGGAACAAGTCTATATCCAAATGCTTGGCTAAAACTAATAAGTCACTGATCACTATCATTTATTAATTACATTTCCAACACCTTGTTCCTTCCTTCAGTCCTTTCTCATTTCCCCCAGGCCCTTACATTTCTTAAGTTGTGTTCCAGCCAAACATGGTGCTATGCAAATTGAGGTGAAGATGTGTCTGTGCCAGTTTTTTTTTTCATGCTTATCCAAGGGCTTTATGAATCTTCTTCATAAATGTACAGAGACAGGAGTAAAATGGAGAGCAGGTGGAGGAAAACTGCAGGTGGAACAGGTTTCTGGTGAGTTCTGAGATCAGTCAGAGGCTGAGCTGTCACACCCAAAAAAACACAGACAAACTCTCCCACACACGGTCTGTTTCTAGCTGGCTTATAGCTAATTTCTATACAGCAGGTATATTGGCTGTTTGGAGCGAATAAACACAGAAAGCACACACAGTCCAGTAGTCAAATCTACGCAAATAAACCAAGGCAAAAATTCACTTTGCTCACACCATTAGGAACTTTCCAGGCTTGTCATTCACCACCTGTTCATCAGATAACCTCGGACTCTCCTGCCTTCCCAGTCACCACACCCCCCCATCCCTACATCAGTGTCAGTGTTGACAAAGTTATCATTGTGTTATAGCTATTCTGATTGTTGCCTGTCTGTGTTTTTGGGCAATTTTATGCCTTTATTAATGATTTGGACAGTAAAAAGATGACAGGAATAGAGGTGAAAAAGATGAGGAATGACATACAACAAAAATTCCCTGTTACCAGTACTCGTGTTTAGACCTGCTGCAAATTTATGAACTGCCTGGATTTATTTGCCTGATTGGACTGATTCCAGTTGTCAACCTGTAACCTGTATTTGACCACTGAATTGAGTAAATTTTGGTCTAATCTACTTGCTCCCCTGTGTTTCAGTGTGCATTTGGGTTGTATTTCCTTTTGCCCTGTATCCTGAAAACTACAAATATACCACTGTTGCCTGTACTCAAGCTCAACATTCATCTTCACAAGTAAGTTTGTTCAGTTTCTGGTCAGTTTCCAATCATCAAATTGGATTCTGATGTAGTTGCATAACATTTGCCAAGTCGCCCATCACTGAAAATACAAGATATTGCAGCTCAGTGTTGCATGAAGAAGTACAACCCCACAATACATATGTATCCATGATCCACAACACTTACTATCTCCCTGGCAGCGAAGCGGTCCAACTGTCAGCTTGGCCTGAGAGCCCGGTCTGTTGGTGTCACCCACGGCAACCTGGCTGACTGGCAGGTGTTCCTTATACACCAAGAGACCAGAATCTTCTCTCCTGTAAGATGAATGAAAAGAAAAATAAGACAGAGCTAAGAGGAGAACCCAAATACAAAATGGCACAACAACAACAGCAGTGAATCACGCTGTCTAGTGTCTTCCTGTGTTGTTTATCTGCCATTTAAGCATCTTTTGCTGTTTAGAAACCTACTTTTTAACTTTATTTTTTTTTGTTTGTGATCATATGCCACACACAGGGGACACATGTAGTGTGTTAATATACACCGTTTATAGTTGACAAACAGAAGTGCAGGCTAAAGTTTGGCTGGATCAAAAATATCCACTTCTAGAGGAGGCAGTGTAAGGATAGAAGAAAATGCATAAAGCATATAGTATTCCTTCCAATAACAGTAATAAATGTAATAATAAAAATGAGAGGGAGGAAAAACAGTCAGTACACACAGTGCAAAAACTTGTAATGGCAAAAGGATGGAATGTATCGTTAATACAATGTGAGATGATATATTTATAAATTGTTACTGTACATGGATGCACGGATGGATGGTTGGGTGGGTGGATAGGTGGTGTGACACTTAATGTACAGATAAGAAGTGTGAAACAGCAAAAATGATCTATTAAAAGATTTAAAATGAATCAATGAAATGACATGAATAATGGAATTCACTATTTTATCTTGAGACCTCATTAACTAGTCCACTGACAACATCATAACAGACAATAGTACAGGCATTAAATATTTAAATCACAGCTTTTAAAGTGGGAATGAGTTTGACATGTTATAAATTCTTCACTCAGCTATTTGATTTTAATTGTTTCACTCCAGTTTGGAAATTTAACACCAAGATCCAATATTTGGCTTTGTGTATTCATGCATGAGTCGATGTGAGCATGTGTGCATACATACGTGTGTGTGCATGTTTCTATGTGCAGCCAAAAATATGGGTAATGATTGGAAATAGTTATATTGGTAATATTTCAAAAACTCACTCAGCCAAACAATGAGACATTAATACATACAATATTAATGGAGAGAACAGGACAGAGTAAGATGCATTTGTAACCTCATCAGTTTTAGAAATGCGGAGGGAGACATGAAAGCAAATGAAATCTCTCCTTCTCACTATCACAGTAATTACTGACAGACAAACATACAGTATGCAGATGCATGCACACACCCACAGACAACGATGTAATTTATTTAATGAGACTATCCATCAGCTGGCTAAAAGAGCTTTGAAACACAAACTGTTGATTGTGGAGGCAAATATTCCTCTTAAATAAATGCATCACTGACGGTGGCATTCATCATTTAGTCACTTCAGTCTTTGAAGTTAGAAACCTCATCACACTGTCCAGCCGATGCAAATTTTGAGATGACGGATTGATGCAAGCATTAGCGTTTGCAGTTATGACAATTTCAGTTTCGCCGCAGTGAAACTGCCCCATCAAAACATCCATATGTGTGACAGATTTCACTTTTATGTTCAATCTTACTGTGGGAGTTATGCAGGGATTCAGAGATTTTTATACAGTGTCAGTCAAAATTAAACTCTCGACAACAGAACATGCACTTGCACAATAATAGCTGCTTAATAGGCACATTGACCTTTACAGATTAATTCTACCCTGAGACTATATTAGAAACATGTCTAAAATACAGTATAAATATTTAAAGTTGTGAAAGTTAAATACAAGTTCAACCAGTTCTTCTGACTAAGTGAAAATCTGTGGGTGGGCTAACTTAATCACAAACTTCTTCTTTTTATGTCCCTGATGACCCTTGAGCGAGGCATTTATCTCCCAACTCAGAGGTTCCCAACTCCAGGTCATGGACTGGCACATAAAGTTTTGGTCTCTATTAAGTTTAGTTTGTATGCTCGCCCACTCTCTCTCTCTCTCTGTACCAAGGCGAACTGGCCTGAGTCAGGAAGATAAATAGGAAGAGATCATGCCTGAAACTTCTTAATGAATTGTGGAGGACAATTACAACCCCAGCCAGCTCTCTAATAAACTGGATTAAAGATAAACTAAGTAAGGTGGTTATCAAGGTGTGTTAAGCTAGTTAGCCAGGCATGCTAACCTTTGCAGTTTAAATTAGAACAGATTAACACACTGTTTAATTCATTCCTTAGACTTTTGCACTTGTGTTTCTGATTTTGGTTTCAGAAAGGCTAAAACAAAGACACCAGCTTCCAAACTCTTTGAACAGGGCTCCATGCATACTGCATCAGACTGTGGAAAAATCCAAAGCTTAACAGAGCTGCTGTGCCTTGTTATGGCTAAGCTATGACTGGAAAAAAGGACTTTAGCGAACGGTCAATTGCTATTGTGTGTCAAGTGTCAAATTTATTTAAAGTAACACTTTTGAAGAAGAAACAAGATAATGACTATTTGCCATTGTCAGGTGAAATACTGGGTCAAATTGATTTCTTTAGACAGTAGGTCTACATGTGCCATAAAACCTCATGGCCAGATGTACTGTAGCGTTGGTGATGGAGAACCCTTGTAAAACTGAAGTGGGATGGATACAGCTGGATACTCAAAGGAGCATTAATCCCAATGCAGAGCAGAATGACGTAAATAAACAGATGTGCGGACTCAGCTGTGTGAATGTGTGACTGGTTGTGCTCTACTTCAGTGGGTGGATTTGGTGTGACTGAAAACCTTTCACTGCCAGCTGTTTCAGCAGGCTTTAACTGAAGTCATTGCCAAACTGAAACTTTGAGGGAGTTAATCAATATATTACAAATTGTTTGTGCTCCTGCTGAACAATAGTCTAACTTACCAGTATGCGCTGTCAGCGTCACAGTTGCAGTCGTATTTGGGGTCAGAGCAGTTCCTGTCGATGCCACAGGCACATTTCTGGATGCCAGGTCCCGAGCCCCCCCAGTAGAAGTGCTTCTCGCTGCCCCGGCCCACCCACCACGTGTAGGGGGTCCCATCTGGGGAGGCAAACACAAAAAACAACAAAGTAAGTTCCTTTCAAGAAAGAAAAAAACAGTTGTGTACCAATTGATTTTTCTGGCTGAATCAGTCTGTCCCTCACAGAGAAGTACAGCAGAGACAAAAACACAAACTTTTCTGAGTGCAATAAAGTTGTGTTGCTAAACTGTTGAAACTTCTTCCTATTACAAGTGATTAATTGTTAAATCGTTAACTGTTTGAGGCTTTTGTTGCATTAATGTGATTTATATTGACAACTAGCAGCTGCACAGTGAATCTAATTAATTTCTTTAATATGTTTTACACAGCTGGATGGTGAATTCCTTTGAGACTGGCAGGCACACTTAGTCACAGATCACGCCTGTGATTTTAGAGATCTCTTAAAACGCTGATTCAGGGCTGTATTTTAACACTCATCTTTTGCATTATTATATGTGAATCTGTGTGTATGCAATGAACAAGTTAGCATTGTTTGGTTGGTTGGTTGGTTGGTTGACAGACAAACGTGTTGTCGTGTGGCAGTGAAAGTGTGTTTGTTTTAATGAGTGGATAAAAGGTGAAGGATTGCTGCTTTTCAATAAAAAATGTAATATTGTTTTCTTTGCCTTGGATAACATGCTCTGGCATGGGACAGTAACTAGGCAGAGATAGGTGTAAATCTTTTGGTGCCTGGCAATATATCACAATAACAGCTGAGAAAATGAAACAATATTACGTTTCACTTCTTATTCCAGGAAAATAAGCAACGTTGTCAATATCGCTTTGTCAAATTCCATTAGAGACAATGAAATCTCCTGAGCCACATTTTTTACAGAAGGGGACTGAAGCAGACTTTTGATGCAGCGCAATTGCATTGAGATGTGTGATATACCGTATTATTATACTTTTGGATTTCAGAAGTAGAGCTAAACTCCAAGAGGAAGCAATAGATGTGTCTGTGTGTGTTTATATATATATATATATATATATATATATATATATATATATATATATATATATATATATATATATATATATATATATATATATATATATTCCGTGTGTGTGTTTGGCCTGGGTGACATGTGGGTTTATTGTCCTCATAAAGAGAATTAGCCTCATCTCTCTTCAGGCCACTGTTCAGACAAGCCATTGTCAATAGGATTAACACTGCCTCCTCAAGGGACTTCCCAATCCGCTCCCTTTGAGTGTTCACGTATGTGTGTGTTTATGTGTGTTTGTGATGTTGCACTTCTATACGAGTGAGAACCAAGTTTGAGTTCAAGACCTTCACAGTTAGGTCAGTGAGGTCCCTAAACACAGCAAACTTGCCTCCTAACCCAATTAGTGCATACGTGATAAAACTGTGCCCATGTCATTGTCCTTGAAGCTGTTCTGCAGCTACTTTGAACAAGCTGAAGTGATAGCATGTGGGCCTAGTTGGAGTCCTTCTAGGTTGAGTATAATTCTGAAGAAAACATGGATTAATGGATTAAAACAAGTCTTATTTTTTTTACAAGAAATAAAAAACACTAAAAATAAAAAAGCAAACTGCAAAACTCCTGCACGGTATTTTCCTAAACTGCCAGTCCATGATCTATAGCTACAATAAATAAATAATCAACTGTCTTGCACACTTGCGCTGTTTTCCTCAAATTATTATTTGCAATATTTTGTGGGAAAGAGAGATTAAATAAGAATAGTGTGGTCAATGTGATCTGTTGCCATTTTCATACAAAAAAAATCCAACTTGATCTTTTTTCATTACTTGTTTCTCAGACAGGAGAGGAGAAGAGAGAAGTGGTGTAGGAGTAACAGCAGGGCATCAGGTGGAATGGGAGTTATGTATTATGCCAGTTTAAGTCTCCTGTGTGATCCGGTTTAAGCTCTGCCAAAACAAACAACTGAGGAGTGGAGAGATGGAGGAGGATGAGGAGGAGGGTGAGGAGGGAGGGGGGGTGATGAGAGAACGACAGCATGGGTGGATAGAGATGTGAGGGAGGAGAGATAGAATCACACTGGCAGAGGGTTCATATGGAGAGCCACGGAGAGAGGGCACTGCCAGTATGAGTGTCAGCGGCACGGCTGTGTGCGTGAGAAGGACAGAAGCACCACTAGAGTATGATTAGTCTTAAGAGCTGTATATGTGTGTGTGGATGCAACGAGAGAAACATCACAAAAACACATGACAGAAGGATTTGAATCTGATAAGGTGCTGGGGTAAGTACTGGAGGGCAAAACATAAAAAAATTGTAAAGAGCAAGAGATTAACTGGTAATAGAAAAAAAAAAAATAGAATGAAAGCGGTGAAAGATACATGCTTTGTTTTGGGAGCACTGCTCAGTGGGACAGATGTGTACACCTGTTTACCACATCAAATGATAATTCCAGTGTATCACAACTTGGGTCTTATTTTATCATTTTAGCTGTCATTATATTAGAAATAATAGACTCAGTTTCGTAAAATCAGTCGGGGTGCTGCAACAATGCCAACCATCAAAATGGTAAACTGTTTGACTAATTGGAAATCCTCCAAAACTCCAGAAATGAAAGAATGAATGAACGAAATTATCAGGACCACTACTTATGTAAAAATGTTGGAGACAATGAATCGAGAGCAAAAGGTGATTGAAATGTGGAATCATTTTTGGTACCATGTCTTCAACTACTGAAAGTGATGCAGTGTTTTAATTGGTGCTTTTATACTCTATCTTTTATACTATATTGTTAAGTTGTCATTTACTTTTGTGAATTTCTTACTATTTATCTCTATTCAAAGTCTAATGAATACTGTAGCTGTTTTTTTTTTTTTTTTTACTACTGCTTTGTAAACTCTTGATCTAAGAAATAAATCCGAGAATAATTCCAAGAAATAATAACTTTAGTTATTTTTTGGAGATCTGGGAATGTGGAAACATTGCTAAGAAGTAAGCTAAGGCCAGAAACATGAGCAGTCAGCTGATCATGCAGATTTTAAACAAAGACTCGGGTTAGCCAAACTATTACCCGCTCTGTCTATTGGAAATGACCAGTACAGTTTACACGCTGACTTCCTCGTTCAACTTTGATCTACTGTACTTACTGTATGCACTGACAGTTCTCTTGTGCAATAAGAGACTATCATCAACATTCTTTGTGTGGTCACTTTCAGTTTTAACCCAAAATAGTGGTTTAATAATCTGGCTAAAGTGGTCGAGTTTCTGTTGCTGAGCGCTGTTGCTGAGTTCTCAGATCCCAGCAATTAATTCGGAAAGTGCAATGTTATCATAAACAATAGATATGAAGACCAGAACTACAAAATAAGATCCAGAACAGAATGATCCTTTAAACCTCAAAGGATATATAGCTGAATTAATAAATAAACCTGCCATATTAGAATTTCTTGTCTGTGTCATCTTTATAGTCTCACTTTTTACATCTATTTTCATCCCTTCCTTTCTGTCTTCACAGCCAAATCCCCCAACAAACATGCTGAATGTTCACAGGAGGGGAGAAAATGACAGATTGATAATGCCTGGAGTTGTGTTCCTTTTGCGTCTTCAGGGACAGCTACACAACACTACTTATTGTGATGGCTTTATCAATCTGTTATTTCAACAACACACACGCAAACACTTTTCACACGCTCCTGCATATAGACACACTCACCTATTTATCTCTTTCTTATCCAGAGAGTTTAATGTTTACATCTTCATCATTTCTGCTGTATTTTGTGCTCGTATACCCCCCCCCCCCTCCTCCCCCCAAGCAAAGACAGATAGAGCAGTAGAGGAAAAGACAAAGACAGAGGAGAGAACAACGAGCAGGAGAGATATAGGCAGGCTGCGTGAGATAAGAAGAATGACATCAAAAAACCAACTTAATAACACCTTAATAATTGAAGATCATGCCTGAAGAAGAAAAAAAAAATCCTCCTGATTTACACATACACACACACACAGACATCAAATGTTGCTGTATGCTGTGCCTTGTTGGCTTTTGGGCATCATTTTACGGAAAATACAAAGATTAAAACATGCAATAAACTTGTAACAGTTCCCAATTCATCAGGTTTTTCATATTTTGTTGGCAAGGTGGCATAGATTTGATGAGCATCTGTGAATGTTTGACACTGAGTGTGTGTGTCACTTTCATATCAAAGCAAAGCAATGAGTCAGTTTTGATTTATTAAGCAATTACATGCTGGTTTATCTTTAAGACTGTTTAAGTGTGCTTCATCAGTCTGGGGAATTTTAGAGGTTTTGTCGGTGTGTGTGTGTGATGGTTGACTCATCTATGCTTGTTGAGAGTTACACCACCAGTGTTACTAGTACCTGAGTCATGATGAACAGGCAGATATAACAGCAGACTAGACCATGTCTCCATCACACTGTTGCACTGAATTCATTTTACATGTTTAAACACTGACTTTGGGTTTGACCCACAAAAAAACATTATCTGTTGGGTGAGGGCCGGGAGATTTCAGGTCTGTACCGTAATGTACAAAGTGAGTGTTGAATGTCAAAGAGGGGAGCGAAGGTTGGTTGCTTCAAGCTTATCACAGATGCAATGAGATTTTCTGAGATTGGTCTGCGGTACACAGTTCTCGTGTCCATAAAACTCATTTTATCTGTTACAAGTGCTCGTACCCAACACAACCCAGCACAAATACCCAGGCCACTGTTAGTTTATATCATGGGATCACACCCCTGCCAGTCAGACCGTGAACTGAAAGGTCAGTGGATCCAAAATGGCACTCGACATGCTCAGTCGCTCATATCCCCTGTCTGGGAGATGATGGCTTTTAAGAAAGGTGGTCAGTTGGCGCTGAAATGCCAGAATGACATTCATAACCCATAGATTTGGCTTTCTCATAACCCAGGTGTCACCTTTTGGTACACACCTTTATTGGAGTCATTACATCTAAAATAGAGGTCATTACAGCCTCCTGTTTACGCTGAATTCCTCCTTTGACCCCGCTGAGTGACAGGTGTCTGTCAGTGGGCAAATGTACAGTAGGTACAAACACACAGGTGTAAGTACGCGCAGAACACTTCATTTGCTCTCTACACTGCTCTCTAGGGAGTGTGAAAGTGAATCAATACTCTTCTTCTCTCTCCTCTAACAAGAACGGCTACTATTTCATTTAGAAAAAAAAAAAGCAAAGGCCAGAGTAAGTTGTACGTATGCTGCCAACCCCTTGTCTTTGCTGTAAAAACACCTATCAGGAGACACATATCCTCCTTAACACAACAAAAACACGCATGCCCATTCACACACTCACATGCCCCCGCTCTCACCCTGAAGGGCTCTGGACAAAGACAAAAGAATTCCCCTGTATACACACGCATGCATACATTTTCTTGTTGTTTTTTTTTTTTTTTTAAACACAAAGTCGTGGATCAATTCGTCTTTGTTGGGTCGGTGCTGGTCTGTTCTTTGTTGTCATCATTTGTTTGCATTTCTGTTTGTTGTGCAGAGAGCCTGGTGTCTCCACTCTGCAACCCCTGGTCTTTGTTAGTCTCCTATCCTCTTAACATCTCTGTTTTTGTAGGGAGACTGTAGGGAGGCATATTAGCCATGCCCTAGGATCTCTCCTGAGAGCTACAGATAATGCAGCGTGAGTTTGTGTGTGTGTATATGAGAAAAAAAGAAAATGGAGAGTTTTCGTATGCCTCTTGTCTTTGTCTCCATCCTTTTGTTTATCTATACAAATGCATGTGTGTCTGTCTAGTCTCCTCTTTGCTTGGCTCCTCTGTCTCTTTCTATTGTCTCAATCTTTCTCCTCTCTCGGACCACCTATCTGTCAATTTACTTTGAGAACCTCCCCTATGTCCTGGCCCTTCAACCATTTTCCCCATCTCTATTGCTCCCACGTATTTAGGCCTCTCTCAACTTCACGCTCCCCACCTTTTTCCTTGCTCTCTCATATCTTTTGGTCTCAGAGGTCTCTTTCTTTTTATCTGTCTTCCTATTATATCTTTCTACTTTCTCTTTGCAACCCCTGGATCTCTTGCTCTACCTACTCTTTCCTCCTCCCTCTCTCGCTCCTATCTGCCTTGCACACCTTTTCCTTGCATTCTCTAATCAGTTGGTCTCAGTGGCCTTTCTCTCTCTCTTTGCCACATATCTGTCCATCTATTCCATGTCTCTGTGACTCTTTCTTGGCATCTAATCTCTTTATGTTCTCATTAGTCCCGCCATAATCTACCCTTTAATCCATGCTAATTGCAAACTCCCCTTGCTCTGATCATGATCTGAAGCTGTATTTGAAACACATCCCGCCCTCCCCTGACTATCCCATATGGTTTGATCTGCAAAGGGCTTCAATGAATACCAAAATATCAAATGCCTGTGATCTGTTAGTCCTTGTAATTCTTTACCCTTGGTTGATTAAATGTCGGTGAAACACTCAGAGCAAACTTAAAGGTACCCTGTGGAGTTTTTGACCAGTGCTATAGAGCAATGTTTTCAAGAGTGGGTTGGTATTTTGTTAGTATCTCGTGCACACTCATGAGTACGCACATGAGTGGGCAGTGCAATACGCAGTCCTGCAGATTGTTTCACACTATTGATGGTGATAATGTGCCAAGAAATGTAGGCATGTGTCAACAAAGTCAAGGAAGAAGGAGACTGCTAGTAAGCAAACATGTGAACAAATACGAACCAAATCAACAATGAACTGATATTGTGTGTGTATCCGAAGCCTGATATATTGAATTCCTCTGTGCCATAGACATCTGTCCAAAAACAACAATCTCTTGACTTTGTGCCACGTTGTACATCGTAAATAACTTTAGTATGAAGTCAAAAGCTTGTGATATGTAGCACAACAAGCTAGTGAAGCACTGTAAACAGAACTGTGTTCCTGTGCATGCACAGTGCCATCGATTGTACAAGGAACAACTCTCCTGAGATTGAAAACGTGATCACTATTATCTTTGGAGCTGTTTCTAAACAAACTGCTCTACTCAGACTCTTCGTGCCGAAGGAACGTGTCACCCAGTGCAGCATTGTGGCTCACTGATGTATTTTTAATAGTTTTTGGTCAACAATGGAGGTTGCTGGCACAGAAGAATACAAAATATCAGGCTTTGGATACACACAAAATACTTGTAAGTAGGATCAGTTCGTTGTTGCTTTGCATGTGAGATTTGTTCACAATAATTAGAAAAATGAAGTAAAATTGCCAGCCATATCCTTTAAATTCTTCCAAAAATCTGCTTTGCAAATGCTTTAAGGAGAAGTAAATGCATTCAACCTGTTTGCTGAGCCTCAAGGATACACATAATGTGTTTTGTGAGAAACAGTGGGTGCAATCATAACTTTGTTTACAAAACATTCCACGGGGCACTTTTAAATATGTCATTCATTCATAATGCTCTGTGCTTGCTGGTATATTTTATTGTAAAATATAACAAACAACCCACTGATCATTAAATCAAGCAATTGCTATATTCATTTCACAGGGACAGTTGTGTCCATTAGACAAAGCTGTCATTATCTTTAGTACTGTATTAGTTACTGCTAATGGATCTGAAATGCACTGCAATAAGCAAGAAATAATGAGTAAACCCCAGATTTCTCTCAAACTACCGCTTATATTTTGTTGCAAAAACACTGATGTAGAATTCTGCAAGCACTTAATTTTAGTGGTGGAGGACTGAGGTTAAAGAGGAACAGAGCAGAAATGAGTTGGCTTTTGCCTGCGGTGCATGCAATGTCAGACGAGACATCTACGTTGTCTACATCAGAACACATAGCAGACAGGACGGGGAAGGATAATGAGTTATTTCAACAGTTTCTACCTGAGAGCACCCATAACGCGATCCACCTCCCTGACAGTTCTGAGGCCAAGCCTCGTTCCCCCGCCCGCTGTTCAGCACAGCGTTATGCTCTACTAAATTCACTCTGCATACCGCTGCACCCATCTACAACTCTTCACAGGTCATCACCGGGTGTATCCGGCCATTAAATGAAAAACACCTCGGAAAGAGGAGAGAGGAGGAGGAAGGGAAAATTAATATCAATGGTTATGCCCCTAATTGGCTTGTCTGCTTGATAAAGGACACAATAACCCGACTGCAGCTATTACCCCCCCCCCCCCCTTCCTGAATCTCTATAGTATGCACTAGAGCTGGCACGTGTGCACATTCATTCACACAAACACGAGCACAAATGACGCAGAATATGTGCACGCACAAAACCCCACACCTCCAGCAGCCATTGTAACTGACAAAAGTGTGGGCTAAAGACCATAAACAACTATAATCATCATTACCGCAGGGTAATCTCAATCAGTGTGTGTGTGTCTATGACTATAAGTCAGATTTAGTACCGTGTCCCCTCAGGTCAAGGCCGATGGACAGATGTGTCATGAAGAAAATGGCTTCTGCTAAGACACACTCGTTTTTCACTCTGCTTTTTTACTCACACCATCCATCTCCCCTGCATATCCATCAGGCTCGTCATATGGACGGGGATACAGTGAACAACACTCATAATTACAGAGGAGGATGAACAGGGCATAAACAACTCCACTGAGGTGGGGGCAAAGAGGAACAGAACAAGAGAGAGAGGAAAAAGTGAATCAGAGAGAGGCAGGTGGAGAGATGAGAGTTTGGAAAATAGGAAGCTAAAAAGGAGAAAAAGACAGAAAAGTCAGTGAGAGAGAAGACAAAAGAGATATTAAAGACTCAAGATGAGGACATCACAAAGCGAGAAAAGACAGGTGACAGTTTCTCAGTGACATTTTGCTCTATTTGAATATGACACGAGAACAGTGGGAGTCTTGAGAAAATTCATAACTAAGTTGTGATTCATGCAGTAGTTAAAGGTAAATTGTCACCACTGAACTTTGACTATATTTTCATTAATTACTGTTTAATCAAGATAGGAAAACAAATATGGCAAAAATAGTGCACACCGAGTCATACGTCAAGCCTTGCTGGCAGAAAAACGCAAGCGCGGCTCCGATAATTACTCAACTTCGTCAAGGATGTCAGGAATGGATATTTTCTCATTTGCTCCTTCAAGTATAAACCTCCTATATTTTTTCTAAAGTCTGCTGAATAAGCGTGGATATACTGTAGCATCTCACCCACAGAGTTTGAGCACAGATTTGGATTTATCCCGCGCTGTCAAAGCAAACAGGATATCAAGCAGATGCAGCCGTAAACATATCCCTCTTTGAGTGTTAATATTTTCTTAGAGGAATAATCATTTTTGAAAATATTCATCAAGCCACACGACAACATGTTCGACACTCGGCGGCTGTGTTTGCTGCTTGGTAAACACAAACTCAAGAAGATTAGGATTATGTAAAGCACAAAGATCAAATGCACAAAAACCTGGCACGGTATGATTAGTTAGAGCCATATTGTTGTTACCAGCCACATTGTAGAAGAGTTTGCATTTGATGTAAATACTCTTCAGAATTAAATTTCTCAGCTGCTTTCCTTTCTAGTCTTCTAAATTTCCAGCTTTTACAACTAAAAGAGGCCTCATAAGTAGTCAGTTGATTGAAAAAATGTCAGTAAATGAATTAATAGCAAACTAATCCTCAGTTACAGCCGTAATTACAAACACCTCACACATCACAGTTTAGGACTGAGGAGCGAATAAGCCATAAACTGTACTATACTTGTGTGCATACACCCACGCACTCAGGCATATACAAGCAGGCACGCACACACCCACAACAACAGTCTAAATTTCTTTCATGTTGCTGTGACACATAACAACAGAAACAAGTCTCTCTAGTGACTATCAATTGTCAAAGAATCCCTTGCTGGATTTTTTGCTTTGTATTACTCATGAAGGGGATGTGCATCCTGCTGACAACTGGGTGTAATGTTCATCATTGCACCACTTTGTTGTCTGAAGCGTGATGGATTTCAAGCTTTTACTCTTTAAGATGTTTTTTTTTCTTAAATTCTGACTCCCCCCTCCACCACCTTTTCCCTTTTATGGTCCAGCTGCGCTCCTATGCAAACAACAGCTACTCCATCTTCTGTTTTTTTTTTTTTTTTGTCATACTCCCACATGGCATGATCAAATAATGCCTATGGAGACAAGAGTAAAATTTATATAAGTGAAGAATGAACACTGGGAAAGAAAGCAGAAGACATGTTGTCCACGAGCATCAAGGTGTGCTGAGGCCTGCCACTCTCTCTTTTGCTTTATTCCTGTCAATACTAATTTAAACACTTGGTGGTGGTATGGATATTTAGCTTAGCTTGTGGTTTAACCTTGGTGACTGTTTCTGAATGAGTCATCCCGTTATTTGTCATTACCGGCTCAAAAACCGTGACGAATAACAGGAGGCGACACAAAACAGTTAAAGCAAAAAAAAAAACAACCCATTAATTTATTTGAAACAACTACAACAAGTGGGGTGCGCTCTTATAGTACTGGGAACACCGGGCCCAGGTGTTCCCAATGAACAACAACCTGACCACACCTGCTTGGCATCTGCAACACAAAACACAAAGACAAGCGGCCAGCCCAATAGCCAAAAGAAGTGGGGTTGTCACACACTAAAATAGCAAAATGTTCTGGCTTTGAAAGGATCCAGTATGTCTAAGTGTGTTATGTTCGCAGGATTTCATCATTGCATCAGCCTTGAGAGTTTCTTGTTTCTACAGTCAAAGACGCTGAGAGCCAGAGTGTTGCGAAGAGAAAAAAAAAAAAAAGGTTGGGCGGCTTTAGAAAGACATTTCAGAGGTATACACGGTGTCTTTCAAAGGAGAACAAAGAATAACCTCTGACACCCCTCTCTCATCCAGCCTGCTACATTCTTCTCCTCTGCTTTATTCCTACTCTGCTCTTTGTTTGCAGTCGATCCGCAGGTGAAGAGGTTGACCTCAGCGGGCCAGACACTAACCCGCTGGGCTTCTCCCTGAGCACACAAAGACCCAGTAACCTTATGTTTCTTATTCTACCTCTCTTACACACTCAATCTCTATTTTCAGCTTTGTCCGCTCTCTGAGCTTCTTTCTTTTTCCTCCTCTGGTATTCCCGCCTCTCCGTTCTCTCTTCCCATCTCTCCTTCACTACCCTGCTGTCTCCATCTTAGCTTGAGTTATTGATTTCTGTAAAGGTTGACTGCAGCTCCCGCCTTCCTTTCTCTTTTCTCTCACTCCCTCTTATTTCCTCTAGATCTTTCACCCTAATCTCCTTTGCCAAGTCTACTACTTTTACTATTTACCTTATTTTTTCCTTTAATTGCTCTACTTCTTTCTTACTCTGTTCCACCCATCTCTGCCTCTCGCGGGGAGGCACAAAACCAGGCAAAAACTTTTGGACTCCGACAGTCTACATAAATATGTCTGGTTCTTTGCGTCCCACTCATTCTCTATTTTGACCTAGCCTGGAAACACTGTGCTCATGTCAGTTATACTACACTGGACATAAAATGATTTGGAAAACAATATTTTTTTTAAGATATGGTGAAGCATCAAATAAGAAGATATAAGTGTAAGAAGATATACAAACAAATCGTAGTCCATTGTTCCTACCAAACATAAAATACATCTTTCAATCAATCAATCAATCAATTTTTGTTTAAAATACATGAAATGTTTAAAATAAATGTAAAATAAATTATGTCAATAAAGCATTCTTTTTAAAAGCCAGCATAAAGAGGTAGGTTTTAAGTTTACGCTTTAAGCTACCAACACTTCCAGCTGCTCTCAGATCCTCAGGCAGACTGCTCCAACAGCGCGTAGCATAAAAACTAAAAGCTGCCTCACCAAAGGTTCCTGTCCTGCACTTTGAAACAAATACAAGACTCATGCCAGAGGACCTGAGGGGCTGTACTGGTTCATACATTGCAAACTATTTTAGAAAAAGTAGCCTGGTGCAAGACAATGAAGTGCTTTATAAGCAAGTAAAATGATTTTAAAATCAGCACAGTCTTTCTGAAATATCTTATAGTACATAAATCCAAGTTTTCTTAAAGACCGTTTACTTGGACCCAATTTCAGGACAGACATGTAACAGAACGCTTGTGTCCAACAGAAAACAATTATTGAAGAAAACACTGCATCCTCTTCAAAGATCATGATTGGCTTCCAACATAATTTTAAATCCTTTTACAAATCTTTAGTCAGAGCAGCAGAGAATTTAAACATATAAAATCAAGCATTTAAGCATTTGGTAAATGAGCAAAAATGTGTATAAAAAAAAAAAACAGTTCAATTTCTTGAGGTAGTTTTTAGAGATGGGAGTCTATCAAGCCTGTTCTGAAGGGATGAGGCTCCACAGGAGAAAGCTCCACCGCCAGCCCATTTCTTACAAATATGGGGAGTGACAAGAAAAACGGCATCCTGTGAGTGCTTGTTGTTTTTTTATGGCGTGTGTAAAATCTGTTTACACTTTACTTTCTAAATAATACATGTATGAGAAGACAGATGTGACTGCAACATGATGATGAATATATACATCTTGTTCAAACTCTAAGTAGGGTAGAGTCTATCCAGGCTAGGGTCATATTTTACATCTAGACTACTCGCTGTCCTCAGGTAAAAAACACAGCAGGATTTATGGTGACAGTGATTTGTGATAGCTGTCCACATGACTGAGCTCATATACATTTACCTTTATCTCTTTATGTCCGTCTGTGTGCAGACACATTCTTATGAACACAGTAACTCAGATTCACGGACTTACTTCGCAAGTTTCCCTATAGATTTTAGAAGACCTTGCTGCATACGTTTGCATATTAATGAGGGAGAAACTGATACTGCTGAAACTGCTGTAATGGTTAATGTTTAAAGACACAGTGTCCATATTAATGCCACCCATGTGTTATGAACAGAAAGTTAAGTTGAGCATAAATATTTATTGGTGAATTAATGGGCATACTGAAGAGAATGAGCAATAGGTTATATGATTATAATAATATAACCTATTTGATATTTAATATGATTAGAATCATATTGAGCTATTTGGGACATAAGGCAGCTGAAGTGTCTCTTGTTTTAAAAGAATTCCATGCCTTTATGCCAGACTACATCCTTTATGAACACTTAAAACACTTAAAACTAAAACACTTTTGATGTGTAAATCACCACTCAACTGTGTACATTTAATAGATTTTTTTTACAAGAGCACCTACTGTAAATGGAACCACTGAAAGCACAAAGTACACCAGCAGACTCACTGTGTGTAATGTGCAAATAATGTGCAGTTTTTGCTCGCTTTAGTAGGTGTCGTCACCAATAATTCCACAGTAAATGAACAATCACACATAATAATACGATAATCACACATTTAGCAAGAAATTAAGAAAGCCATTAACACACCTTCCAGTCAACAGCCATACTGTTTACCTGACTTCTGACACTGAATTGAGTGCAAGACTTTAATCACAGCAGTCATGTCTGATGAATTTCATAAAACGCAAGTTACAAACATACCAAATTGCAAACTTACATAAGTAATTTAAATAAATTTTTGCCCTTCAAAAATGATTTGCACAAAACATTAAGGCAACTGCTGCAACAGCTGCTGTTAAATATATCAAACGTACTGTAGAATAGATCAGAATACAATATACAGAATACAAAGGATACATCATTATATCTGTGCTTTGTATAGCTATTATTTAACAGGCCATGTTGAATTGCCAATTTATTTTCAGACGTGCAAGAATGATACTGTAGCAGTATATTTAAGTGTTGCTCGCCTGCCCATCATTCCCTAATAACCTGTCCATGATGTCCTGAAGAACATGATGACCATATTAGTAATGAGGATGTGGCTGACAGGTGAGGCTGCACCTGGCTTGTGGAAGCTCATTACAGAGTCTTAATGATGCGCTGTGTTCCATAATTAGGAAACTTTTCAGCTCTCTGTCCAATCTCCCTGTTTGGTTGCTGTATTGGCTGGGGGCAGAGCAAGTACTTTTGGTTGGTTTGACAGCTTGAATGCGAAGAGTGTCTGAGAGATCTGTGGAGCACTCATCGGATGTGCCAGTGGAAGGTTCTGCAGGAGTTTACATGAGGATACACACAGGATGATAATGGGATATGAGAAAGAGTGAGTTGGGGGGCCGGAAGTTGGAAAGTTGGAAAACTTAGTTGTGTCTGAATGTGTGTAATGGGCACATAATGTGTATTTTACTTTTTTACCAAGCTATATTTGTTTTTATATTTTGTGTTATGCTAACTGGCCTAGGACTAACTTCCATGAATGATGTAACAGGATATGTGCAACTGTGTGTGTACAGTACAGAATATACTTTATGCAGGCCTGTGTCAGCCAAAGTCTGTATGTTTGTATTTGTTAATGAGAGCCAGAAAGTTGTGTTTCCAAGTCCAAGAGCTTCTCTAATTGGGTGATAAAGACATTGTATTTCAAAATAAATCTGTCCTCTGAGTTTGTGTTCTCCTTTCATAGACTATACACACCTTTACAGGTACTCTTTACATATACTCTGTCATGATCATGTCACTGTCCTGTCACTCCTGTCTTTGTGTTATTTTTTGTGGTCCCTGGTGTCCTGTACTCCTCTCCAGCCTGACTGTCCCTCCACACCTGCCCTGCATCAGCCTCGTCAGCCTTGTCCTGCTCCCAGTCTTTTCCCTCAGCCAATCAGCTCCTTGCCTGTTCTCCTGTCTAGTCACCTGTTCCTTTTTCCCTCGTTAGATCAGTTTGTATTGAAGTCCTGATGTTCTGTTCAGTCGTCGTTGGATCATCTGTTCTGTTTTGCTTTCTCTGCACTCCCGAGTCCTGTTCCTGAATAAATATTCATTCTTCAGTTCCTGTTGCCTGAAGTCTCCTGCTTTTGGGTCCACCTGCTATGCTCCTTGCAACATGCCCTTGTGTGAGTGAATGAGTGCCAGAAACATTGGAATTCATTTATTCAGGAAATTGTTCCAGGTTTATTGGCTAGGGAAGCAGACAGACTAAAATGAAAGGACTACAAATAGCCTTGGACACCACATACACACTACATAACCAATACAGCCACCTACCTTCAGGTCACAGATACAGGTCACTACCATTTAAGACCAAGCAGGCCATGTCAAGCTTTGTGCCATTTGACTCATTAATGCCTGAGCTACCTTGGGTGCTTTACCTTATTTATTACTATTTATCTATAGCCATTTTTAGGCATACTTAACCTATTGGTGGACATCTTGAACTGTATTAAACCTTACTTGTATGCTGTCTAATTTGTGTTTGTCGTTTGTCCTGTTATGTGTTGTGTATGCACCAACGCTTTTACACAAATGAAGTTCCTAACGGATAAATAGTCATTTTGAATTTTGTTTTTTTTTTCTTTGAATTTGAAGACTTTTTTTTCTTTTAGGACTTACCATAAATATGATCTATAACCTAAACAACTTCTTAATTAGAGCCATGGAGTTTTTGGGACTTTGTTTACAATGAAGATAGTCATCAATGCATAAAGTTTAGGTACCTCTAATGCACATCACCTTAATTCATTAGCCAACCATTATGGTTATTTTTGAGTAAGGAAGGACAGTAATGCAGTTTAATGGTTATATATAACCATTATAGAGTATTAATGGCTTTATATGGTGATTGGTAGTCTGAAAATATAAGTACAGTCCATATTTGTCAGTAGATTTAAAAGGTCATTACAGTATGAAAGCATTTGTGCACCTATTACAGGGTTATATTCATTTTAAATTACCAGAAAGTGGCAGGTATGTAGTGCATTAAGTGCCTTGAGTGTGGAGTAAGTGTGTGTGTGTATGTGTGTGTGATGTTGTGCCAGTTAATGAGGGCCAGAATGATTGAGTCAGAGTTTGCACGTCCCGTCTCACTGCGGAGGAGAGCAAATGATGAATAAACTTCAATCATTTCAGGACAGGCCTTCATCATTTGTTGGAGCTGTCAGACAGTTATCAGGGCTCACTGTAGGCAGCTGGAGAGGAGGCCTCGTCCATAATTGAAAATTGAGTTTAGAAATGTCACATGTATCCGTCCATCTAAATTTCAAGCCGGGAAATCCCCATTGGCACACAGCATGTAGAGGTCTGACAGTACCTATCAATCCAAAGTTCAACATTTTAGTCAATAGAGACAATCACCGGTGGGGGAATTGTTCATTTTTAACAAGGGGCATGTGGGGCAGCTTCAGTATGAGAATACGCCGCAGGCAGATCTGAGTACTTTACTAAATATATCATTCTTTTAAAGAAAGATTCTTCCTTTTTTGTCTTTACACACTGTGTACCCAAATCAAAGATTACGCGGCAGGTGGTTGGCACCATCTTGAGATGCTCACATTTGTGTTTGCTCACAAATTTCAAGCTGCTACAGTATCTTTTAGGTCCTGTAATTATTCTTTGACAGCTACTTTAGAAATGCAACAAAAAACAGATGATTTAAAGGGGACCTATTATGCTTTTCCTTATCTTCAGTCATATACAATACATAATGTTACAGTGTTGGATGTTCATATTAAACATGGCCAAAGTGTCAAATACTGAGGTATGCAGCAGTTATCCCTATGAGCAAAAAGCACTGGCTTCAGACTGCTCTGAATACTCGGTTTCCAACATTTTTTTCTACTTTCAGCCCAAGCTGATGTCAGCTTGTGACGGATTTCTTTATATGGTCATCTGCTCCACACACAGTGTGGAAGTTCACTGCTCTGCTCCACTAACATTATGGCATTTTTCCATTGTGAGTGAGTGTTTTTCCATTACACAGCACGGCAAAGTAAAATAAGTTGTTTAACTGTTGCAGGTGTGCTGGTCATCTGCAGCTCTTAATCACACATCTCACTGTGGCTGTTTCTGCTTGTTCCATTCCTCTGTACATTATTTCTAACTGATGAACAAATAGCTCCAAATATGTCCATATCTTGTTGTGTCAACCGGTTTTTAGTGCTGCTAACGAAGCTCTGCTAATTCGGTGAGGAACACGTTTAATTTCCTTTAAATTATTCATGATAAAAGTCTCTCATTATTTAGTCATTTAAAAGCTTTTAATATGCAGCAGTAAAGCAGGAAATGTTAGGTTTGCATCAGCGGTAACATAACATGACTCTGATATGGCTGCCCCTCGGCAGGCTTTCAGAGAGCTGGCCAATAAGGACAAAATGGGTACATTGGGAAGGGGGCCTTAAAGAGACAGGAGCTCAGACTGCGTGTTAGAGACAGTGGCTGAACTGAGGGTTTGCATAAAGGACCAGTGCAAGATAAATAAGGAGTTTTGTGAATGGTGAATCATGCAAACCTACTCTAGTGGAGTCCCAGAATAAATATAGAGAGCCTCAAATGAGCATAACAGGTCCCCTTTAACCTTTAAATCACCAACTGAGTAACATTTATATTTATAGTAACAAGATAGATAGACTTTATTTTGGCAGGGGAAACCAATTGAGAGCAAGTCTCTCATTTCCGATGGTATACACAAAAAATGCAAAATCAACAGTCCTATGCAAAGCATAAATACAACACAAACACAAGACAAATGATGTACAAAATACAAAAAACACAAAGAAAAGGACAGTAAAATAAGTACACTACACAGGGACAAAACAGTCACAATTAAGAAAAACAAGAGCATTCATTATATAAAACAATATTTAAGGGAGTCCTGAAGCTTATTCCACCTATGAGGTACATAGTAGGTGAATGCAGGTTTCCCCAGTTCTGTGTTCATATATGGGATATCCAAGGTAATGCATTCTTGTGAACAAGTGTGGTATCCCATATATCTAAATCTTAAAAGTGATAAATAAAATGGTAGCTTATTTAGGATGGCTTCATGAATAAAAACAATACAGTGTTGTTCCCTTTGATTGGTAAGTGTTATCCACCCTACCTTCTCAAGGATACAATGATGAGTTCTAAAACTGTCATCTGTAATAAATCTAAGAGAACTACGATACACAGCATCACAGGGTTTGAGGACATGCATGTAAATTACATCTGCATAGTCAAGCACTGATAAAAATGTTCCCTCTACAGTTTGCAATCTACTGCTAAAAGAGAGGCACTGCTTGTTTCTAAAAAAGAAACTCAATTTAAATTCAAGCTTTTTAGTCAGTTACTCAACATGGGTTTTAAAAGATAATTTTCATCTAACCAGATACCCAGGTAACTTATAACATGGGACTTTTTCAATTTTAGCTCCAGATAATGTACTAATAGTAAAACTTAGGGACTTTGGGATCTGGTGAAGAGCATGTTATTAGTCTCATTTGGATTTCGTAAAAGCTTTAGTTTAATCTGTGCCTTTTGAAAACACAAAAACTCTGCCTTTAAATTAGACAAAGATTTGTCAATAGAGGGCGCTGATGAGTAAATTACTGTGTCATCAGCATAATAATGAATAGAGCTGTTACTAATCAATCAGCCCAGGTCAATTATGTGTAATGTGAACAGAACAGGACCTAGTATTGAGCCCTGTGGCACCCCTTTTGTAATTTCAAGGAAACCAGATTGATGACCGTCTGCTACTATTGCTTGAGTTCTGCCTGTAAAATAACTGAAACCAGTTTCATGCATTTGTGTCAAACCCAATTGATCTAAATCTATCCAAAAGAAGAATATGATCCACTGTGTCAAATGCTTTGGACAAATCAATTAACAGGTCAATACAACACTCCTTCCTATCCTGATAACAAATTATATAATTTACTGCCTTACATGCTGCTGTCAAAGTGCTATGTCCAGGTCTAAACCCAGACCCATGGGGGTTTAAAATGCAATGTTGATCGTTGATGAGCTTTTCTAAGATTTTAGCAAAACATGACAGTTTGGAGATTGGGCGCAAGTTATTTGGATTGCTGGTGTCACTGCCTTTATGCAGAGGCAGTACATTTGCTGCTTTCTACACTTTAGGAATATTCCCAGATACAAGAGTTAGATTAAAAATATGTGTTAAGGGATAAGCCATTATAGGTGCAGCCAGTAGTATGAGTCTTGTATTCAAGAGGTCTGCTCCAATAGCCTTTTTTGGGTCAGTTGAGGCCAGGGCATCAACAACCTCCTCAACAGTTAAGTGTCTATGAGAAAATCTTTTTCCAAAGTGGTTATTATTATTATAACTGTGCCCATCTTCAACTGATAAGTATAGATAGATTTGTATTTTCAAACAGGTGACCAGAAGAAATAAAATAACTTAAAAATGTCACAGGTTTGTTCGTTCTCTGAGACAAGGACAGAATCTAGAGAAAGATATTTGGGTAGGCAGTAAGCATGACAATGATTTAGTGACTTAATTGTTTTCCAAAATTTTGCTTGATCGGACAGGTTTTCAACAAAATAATGTGACTTAGCATTTCTAACAGCCTGGACACATTTGTTTCCTAACTGTCTAAAAATCTGCCAATCCGTAGAGGATTTTGAGCCTTGTGCTTTTTCCAGTGGTACATCCCTTAACCTGAACACCTCTGAGATTTCAGGTGTGAATCAAAGATTCGATCTACCTTTACCCTGTATTTCTCAAAGGGAGTGTGTTTATTTACTAAGGAGTTAAAAACATCTGTGAAATGGCTTAGGGCTAATTCAGGGTCAGGAATAGCACATAACCTTGTGATATCATTGAGAAATAAATCACAAAGAAAAGTCTGCTCAGCAAAAAGTTTAAAGTCTTTCTTTATAATAATATGTGATGGTATCTGTTTTTGTCTGCAATCTCTAATGCAGAAAATTGGACAATGATCACTTAAGTCTAGTGCAAACACACCACTGGCTGTGAATTTATGTGGTTTGTTAGGATTATATCTATCAGGGTTGACTTTTCTGGATTTCTGGTGTCTGGCCGAGTAGATGAAGAAAAAAGGATAAATCAAAATGCGATCAGGTCTAGGGCTAATCCTTTGACTTTCCTATATGTCTTCTTTTCCCAAATCCACAGTGTGTTACTCTCTAGTATATGTGCTCACCTTAGAATATCTACATCCAAGGTCTAACTCCTCCGTAGTGGTTTCTAAGTGAGGAAAATAGAACGCTAATCTATTCTGGTGTAATCATGCTTTGACCTGGCTAATGGAGGCAGCATACCCCAGGGCAAGATGTAATCAGGAAGACAGTTAATAAAATGAACAAGACTGCTTTACTGATCTTACTAATGTCCCTGACCTTCCCTGAGGAACAACACTTACATACACAAGCTCACACTTATACATACATGCATGTGCCATAACACATATTCATTAGATGCATGACCATACAAGTGGGCTGATTAATGTAAACACATGGATAACAAAAAGAAATCATGTAGCAAACATTAATTCTACAACATCATTATTATCCCATGATCCTTCAACCCAATTCCAATTATCTCTGCACTAAATCACCTCTTTATGCTGGGATAAATAAAAGTCAAGACAAATAATTTTCCCACACCTCACAAAAACTTTCAAACAAGTTCAGAGACAGAGTTTAAAGGCATCGTCTATTTCTGTATGTGTGTTCAGTTTACAGCTCGAGGGGGATTGTATCTTACTGAGGTCACGCATATCAGCTCCAGGGAGCAGAGTCACGACTCCATAAACAACTGTCAGTCAAACACTTTATTGACTGGCAGAGCACACGCACAAGTCACTTAGTACCGGGCTATATTTACATGAATAACACAGTGAGCATATAAGCACAGAGCTACATATGGGTAGAGGTGTGTAAATGTGTACATATAAGACAAACAATCCCTTAAAACCAAAATAAAACTTCTGTGAAAAAAAACCAACAAGACACAAATCAATTCATGTCAAAAAAGCTGTCAGTTTATGATCCTTCATGGAACTTAGACTTAGCCAGGACTGTCTCGACTGCAGTATATGTACTTATTAGTGCATGGCAGTTCAGCTGTAACCTTGCACACTCATGTGTTTCCAATTAACAACTCTGACTTTCTGTTTTACACTTTCTTCTTCAATATCCAGTCTGTCCTTCTTACTCACCACAAAGCTTTCTGCTCCTTATCTTGTTGCTATGTGTTCTTTTGCCTCTTTTTAACTACTTCTCAGTTGCTATTAAAATATACAGTTGTCTTGAAAACACTATTTCACAGTTTCAAGACATAAGGAAAATAACATAATAATCAAAAAATGTAACCATAATCAAATACAAACAATTTCGAAATTCTCGAAGGCATGTACCCTCGAGTAATTTGCTCTGGATGTTGCCTCATTTGAGGGAAGTGTTGAAACAAAAAAAACCCTGCCCTTTGAAGTTTAGTTATCAGCCTTGTATGTTAACATGATGTAATACTGTATAAAGATGCAATATTATTAGGAATATTTTGTAAATAAAAATGAGGCAATGCATTTCCCTGCTTGCATAAGCACCGTGCTTTGACAACAGCAAGCCTGTTTAAAAATTAATAAGACAGATATTGTAGATCGCTACATCTTCTGCTAATAACATTTAATAAAGATAGTGCATCAAATATTAACATAAATGTAATGATTACTGTGAACTGTGAACGAGCACTGCAATTAGGTATTCAAAAACACATGCATGACATGTTGTATTGTCCCTGTATCCATAATACTGAACCTCAATGTAATGAATACCATTCACTCTGCAATCATGGTTTTATGATATTAGCAGTTTAGGTACAACCTCTGTTCTACCCTTGCGTGGGATGTACTTCAGCCACTTGCTGGATTACAGCAATGCATCAAGGTGCTTGCAGCAAAATGAAAATGTAATTCTCCGGGCGCTTGAGAGAAATACAAGATGAGGGGTTGAGAGTGATCGCTTGCTGGAACATGATCACTGGTTGCTGAAAGGAAGTTGTCCCGAAGCTCAAATGGTAAAGCCTGTCATATGAGGGATATCATTCCCAGGAAGATTATGGCTGATGAGCGATAAGTTGCGTTCAGTGTGTAAGAAGTCTCCTTGGGGTATGGAAACAACCTTGTCAGTGCAATATCGCCCCCTGACATCTTTTAATCAAGGCGTACATGCATGAATACATAAACATAGACACCATCATGTTACATCATGAGATGGAAACTGGGGCATATAGTTGACAGTGATAGAGTTAAACACTATTAGGAGGTTATTGACAGAGTGACGGCATCTGTAAAAGCTGGTGATAATGGAGAATGAAGGTGGGGTTAATTAAAAATAATTAGCTGTGTGGGTTTGTCCATGAATCAGACATACACAGTAGAGTTGATAACTGATATCATGAGCCGTCATCAGAGGAAAACAAAATCAGTAAAGGTTTAGTTCACCACTGAGATCCATTTGGACAAAACACATGTTTACTCAATTACACAGCCTAATCTGAGGGGAAACACTCCATCTAAAAACATCTTGAAAACAAGAAAATGTGTCTCCTACACCTTCAAATTCAATAATTTTACGCCTTTTCTACCTTAAAATGGTATTTACAAATGTACAAATAACTTTTGGCTTATCTGATTGTAATAACAAAATATATTAAAACATAGATAGGTGGTTTAAATAATACTTCTCTCCCAGCATGAAATAATAAACTGCCTGCAGGTAATTGTATTCTGCATTGTAATATAGAGCAGGATTGCATGTAATCTTTTGCTTTTCTTTTTTCTTTTTTTCTTTTTTACAGAAACAAAAAAAGAAGCTATAATTGATCAAAATGTTAACATCATGACAATATACAATAGTGGCCATTAACAAATACTGTAACATTTAATAGAAAATGAGAACTATTATATTCCTATAAGGCCATGGAAAGTATGGTAGGGAATTGGATTAGTGAATTGATAGTGAAACAATTAAAATGATTTTTAATTGTTTCATGAATTTCTTGTCACTAATATATTTCTAATATATATAATAATTTGGGATAATTTTCTGTCACTCAGAATTTTATTCAAACCTAATGATTTTATTCCACTAATGACCTTTTCTGTATCTTTTAATTTGCATAGTAGCATATCATTTTTCACAGCAGTTTATTCAGCCATCTCAGTGCGTCCCCTCTAATGGACTCTCCAGGTTGTGATGCACTAGCAAAACTTTAACGCTGCTGCTGGTGTTGCTTTATAACACACACACACACATATGAGAACTGCCATCTCCTGTGTAATGAAAACAAATACCAGTAACGGGTGATTCTGTTATCATCTAAAAGGAAAACCTATTGCACTAGGACCGCAAGTTTATCGTTATGACAGAGGCCATGATGTGTATGCAGCATACATAAAGATGTGCACTTTAACACCCACCCACACACACACACGCACACAAACACGCACACACACACACAAAGTGCAGTAGAATGGTAGCGATATTAATTTACATACACCAGAGAGATGAGTGTGCTGTAAGAGACAGAACAGAAGTAAGCAAAGGTGATGGACTGTCATGACCTTCTTGACTGTTGGCAGTAAATGGTAAACAGAAATCATATCAGGGAGCAAGAGAGAGAGAGAGAGAGAGAATAAGGGAGAGAGCATACAGTAATTGGACTGAGGGGTGATATAAGAAAAGAGAAATACTGATATTAAATCACAGTGGAGGGGTCCGGGGGCTGAGTACGGCAGATGCTGCACTAACAAGGCATGGCAACACACAACTGATGCTCCTCGTTGTTTACTTCCTTCTTTCCATTGAATTCTCATTGTATTTCCAGTCTATGGCAAATTCTCTTATGTAACCACCAAACCAATAAGGCCTTGTGAATTCACTTGTATTGATCTGAGAGTGGAAATAGAAGAAAGTAGAATTTTAAAGGCTCTATGTCAGTCCCTATTTCGTTTATGAGTTCCTCTCCTCCTTCTTAACCTCTGTCTCTTCTTTTTATCTTTGTTCCTCTGCCCTGTTGTTACATCGAGAGCAGAGTGGTGGAGAGGAAGACTAAAACGCCAAACCCAACTACACTTCTCGCTTTCCCTCATAGACTCACACTGTTTCCAGCTTCTTCTTCTCTTCTCTCTCTACTGTACTTCTCTATCTGATTATATTTCTACCTTACACTTAATCTGTCTTTTCTTTACAGCGCTGCATTTTTCTTGTTCTGTTTCCTCTCTCTTTTCCATTTTCTCATCCTCTGCAGTCCATCTGACAGCATGAAACATGACCCCTCACTTTGGCTGAAATCCATGAAATCTTTGTTGTTTTTGTTAGTGAATAGACACGCACACACACACACACACACACAGGCGCACACACGCAGGCACACACAAACACACACACCTGTCACACAAATCCCAAATGCTATTTCCAACTGGTCCGGAGCTGGAGGACGACAGGGGCTTATTGAGATGAAGCATGGGGCCTTGGGGGTGACAATGTGGGCATGATTGTCTGCTCTGCCAGCCTCCTCTTCGCTGAAACTCCACAGAAACTAAACCCCACTAGCGACCACAGCTAACCACCAAGGGAGAGAGAAAGAGAGAGCCGTATTTCAATTCTCTGCCTTTTGCAATTCATCACCACCTTTAACAGAAAACTGTGCAGTTAAGCTATCGCTCCCTGGATGAAAAACAGAGGATTTTTCAATCAAGTTGTCTGAAAAAGTAAGGTGCTGGTCAACCCGACTATATCATTCCTGCAGAATGGCTCCAAATAGATCTGATGGCATTAAGAACATGCTTTTCTGTGCAGAATACATTCAGGCTGCCTTAAAATGAACAGTCAGAGAAACGGGTGCAACCGTTCAAATTCGGTATTGCAAAATCATGGGGAAGGTTATCATTAAAATGTGAAAAGACATTCAAAAACCTGGCTGTGATAAAAGCTAAAAGCCTCATTTTGACACCAGTAAATGCTTCTCCAGTCTTTTTAAAATGTTTTCCAGTGAAACACCTCTGAAAAATGTTACATAAATGCACTTGGCACTCAACAAGCTGCCTGTTTTACATGACTGATCTAATGTCTAATTCATGCATGTGTGGGGTTGATGTGTAAATTTGTTTGTTTATAAGAACAATCAGTTGTAACCTAAAAAACAAAAGGAGACAGAAACAGACATTCAAGACTAATTATACTGAGGCAATAACATGAGAACATAAAATATGTGATTGATGCAAATGTTTTTTACACAGCAAAACAGTACTAAATGCATATAGTATTATCAGTAAAATAGATATTATGTTTTAGTTAAAGAGACTGATATTGTAGTTCCCCATTTGGCCAATTTGTGCTATTTTTTCAATACAAGAACATAAAGCCAAGATACATCATGCACCGTTTTATCAAAATTGGCCCACTGATGTGGCAGTGTTAGCAGCTCCAAGTTAGAAAATTATCCTGTTAACTTCAGTGTACCCATGGCACCACTCACAGTTTATTTCTTAATACTGAAAGATCAGTGATATTTTTCTGGTGGTGTGTAGGACAAATAAGAACTTAATACATTCGATGTTACACAAAAAAATACATAAATGTAATTAATTTGGATTGCTTTAGCTCCTAAATCGGGATTTAGCATAGAGGCACTAGTGGAGAATACGTACGGAAACTGAGAGAGAGAATAATTAATGCAGATTCAACAGACCTCTGCAGTATTTGCAAATTCCCATGATTTCTCTGCATTAAAGGTGCTACTAGGAAGATTTTGACATCAATATATCATTGTAAATTTAATGGCCATACCTTGTGATTAGAATGAACGACAATTGCAACAAGTATTTTGTACAGATATTGTGTGCAACCGGGTCAGATTCACAAGAGTTGTGCTGAAGGCATTATGGCACAAAGTAAGCCTTTCCAAACAAAACTTGCTTTATCAACTAAAATAGCTCCTCATTTACAGTTAGCAAGGCTCTTCAACCTCTCCTCTCATCATAAAAAAAAAACCCATGCCAGTTGACCGTAAAAAACAGCAAAACAGGAAGTGACGGGTTTATGGGAAATGTGGTCTTGTCATGAGAATTAGGCTACCAATTGTCACACTTCCCTGCGTCAGTCTAATCAAAACAACCAACGTGACACATTATCACATCGTGCATTCAGATGAAATTACATGATGACGAAATTGAACCCCTCTCAATTTCAATGCAAAAAAAAGGAACATAAAACTTTACAAATTGCATCTCAATTTTTGAGAAAAGCCACTGCAACGTCAAGCAGTTGATGGCAACAATAACAAAAAAACTGTGAAATCCTGGAGGGACTAGATAGAGAGCCGGGAAAAGAGAGAGAGAAAAAGGAAAGCTTGATGTTGAACGACAAAAAGAAAAAGAGAGACGGTCAGGTGGAAATCGGAACATTTTGAAGCGCCGATACAAGAAGGCTGAACAACAAAGCAAATTCCACTGTTGGTGTTCGCAATAGTCATGCTACGTTATGTGATCCTGTTAGCTTTCCTGAGTTATTGTACTGGAAGCATTGTCGGGCGGCAAGCACTGAGGAGTCAGTAGGCTTCTTAGAGCCACAGGGATAGAAGGCTAAATGACAGATGATACACAGATTTAAACACCACAGGATGGCCCAAGGCAAGCTGGGAGCCACAGACAAGTATCCTTATACAGTAACACAGACGCTGTGCATGCATACTCAAACAGATAAACTCAGAACACTCACTCTCAGACACACTCGCTGTTTCCCATTTCAAGGGAAGTTTCCTTTGAAATCTGCATTTTGAAAACAAACATGTCTAATAATGGGCTGACAAGGCTGTACCTTTTTAAAAGCTCTGCACAATGTGGCCTTATTTTGGCCAACTTCTATCTATGTAGTTTCGGAATCTGCTGTAGAAGTTGATGAAGACAGCTCAAATGCACCATTCGCTATGGTATCAGTGATGAAGAGTGAAGAGGAGCGAGAGGGGTTCATACTACTTGTCTTGACTCCTCTGAAGGCCATACCGTTGTACATCATGTCCTTTGAAGGTGTTGGCCCCCTAAAATGGGACACCACTAACATACTATCTACATTTACACGCACAGAGGTGCCTTGGTATCACGCTGTGCATCTAATCTCAGTTTACAGCCCACCACATGGCGCGAGTCTTCCAGTGCACCCTGAAAATGGATTATGATAATTCCATAACTGCCTTGGAAGGAGCAGTCAGGTGTTGTTGCAGAAACATCAGTAGACTCCCTGTAACCTCCTGCAGAGGTGCGCAGCATGAGACATCATTGGAGAAATCCAATAACACATACCTCTGTACAACCTTTCATTTTCCTCTTCTAGTTTTGTTTCTCTGTTCTGCATTTTATTTAGTGTAATTCCTTCCATGCTCACTGTCTCCTCCTTCCTAGTTTTCCATCTTTCCACTGCTTGTTTCTTTGGTGGAGTCTTTATAAACTCATACAGACACAGCCATGGCACCTTTTGAAATAGGTGAAAGCTTTGTGACAACATCAAGTCCTGTGTTTGGCACCTATTGTAAATGCATAATGTTGCTGACTACAAGGACAATAAAAAACCCATGGTTTCACATTGAGCCAGAACGGATGGAGAGCAACATGGCATCTCAGAGTCTCTGGCTGTAATATTTCTCAGTGTTGTGATGGTGTGCTATTTTCCACTCCACAAGGCACAAAAACTGCCATGTACCAAACAATACATTCCCTCAGTGAGAAGTTGAAGGTCCCTACTCAAATTACAATAAAACTAGAAGTGAAAGAATATAAAGAAAATTACCTCAGCACCATTTTCCTTTGCAGTTGGGAAAAGCTGCATTTGTACAAGGAAAGTGAGACAATGAGACACAAGTGGAAAGGAAAAAATTTTGTGTGACAGGGGGGAAACATAAACAGGAAAAATAAATGAACAAAACGGGGCACAACTTTCTTTGTGCAAATTAACTGACAGCTGTTTTTTCTTTTATGTTTTACAATTACAGTCACAAAATCGTTAGACTTTATTCGAATAGTCTGATGTTTATGAGTGCCAAGTGACCGAATGTATTGTAGATGTTGATTTTACTATGAATTTAGTACTGCATGTCCTGCAGTATTTCCAAATGTGGTCTTAAAGCAGCATTCAATCTGGAACTTTATTATGCTGGTGATCACTTGAGTCTCTTAGTGACAGTGCTTCACAGCAGCTATAAGAAAGTTTACCTGTCTGATTTGCTAGAAATTGGTCAATGACTCAATATTTTTGCTACCAATAAAGTAGGAGGCGTGTGTTTGGATCTTGCAAAATTATATATTTATTTCAAAAAAGAGCATGATTGCAGTCTAATTAATTTACTTCTCTTGATCTAACAACATGGGTCATCTACAGCTCTGTATTTCTATATACAGCTCTATATCACCACTTTTGGGCAATCCAGTCTTTCGGATTTGATTTAAATCCTTTTCATAACTAAACCTCGCCCACACACTCTGTTTCACTTTGGAACATTATCTTCTGTATTATATTACAGAAGGCAAAGTGCTCTACAGTAACTGCTGTTTCACTGGGTATTTGAAGTGCACTGAATATTGAAACTGTGATAAACATTAGGAGGCAAATAATATACAGCGTCTGGATGTGTTTCACCTAAAGAGATGAGGTCATTGTAGAAGGCCTTTTAATTTGTGAGCATGAACAAATTTGTCTGGATTAAGCCTCCTGAATTGCTTATTTTGTGGTCACATCTGGTTGCTTGTTGAACACATTCATGGTTATGAATTCAGCACTTCTATTGTCTGACGTGGATTTATCCTCTGAGGAAGTAATTTGGACATGAGGTGCTGAGCACCCTGATTGGACTCGCAGTTTATGAAATGAGCTGGTGGCCTGGGTTGACATGGACCTGTGTGAGTAAAGGAGCGCTCACAAATGACATCAAACTCTTTGCTCATGTAATTGGATGGGATTAGTCTGGGCTGAGAAAAGCAGCCCTAAACATGGCTGAGCCACAGACACAATTTGCATAATTCAAAACTGTAGGGGGCTGTAAGAAGTGAGTATGAAAAAATGAATAACAAAAGGGATTCATTTAGGTTGGATCCAGGTAATCAACAAGTCAAAGATGAGTACTCGATGTCACAGTCAGGGTGATTTGGCCATTTTAATTTATACTCCAGTGAAAAAGAGTTTTATGAAAAAAAGCATCTCAGCATCAACTAAGTAGTGGCTATTTTAACAAAGAAGATGGTAATCAGTGCAGTATGTCTCTTTGATAGAACAAGGCAAATTTCTGGCTGTTCAATGTGGAGAATCACCTTAGTGTAATATTTCCTTATCTTTAACAGAGCCAGTTGCAACTTACTTACTTACTAGACAGATTTAAAGTGGTGTGAGCCTAGTTTGTTTTGTTTGTCTTTACAAGATGTTTTTTGGATTAGAAATACAGACTACTGAGTAATTATTCCTTTTGATGAAGAATCTATATGCATGCCAGGTCAGTTATGGTCAGTTATAGTCTTTGTGGTTTTTTGAAATGCAGCTTTTAACAGAAGACATGAGGGCATTCAAAGCATTGCGTTTCATGTAAGCAGATGTACTGCCATCAATGACTTGGATGACTAAGAATCCTCCTTGAGGGGGTTGCAAGGGCTCCCCTGCAAAAAGGGGAATCATTTTCACTATAATTCCATCCATAAGTAACACAGTGACAGAATGTATGACTATTTTGGTCACAGGTTTTGTACACTTTCTGTAATAAAACATCTAAAAGCAAAAAACTTATCAGATGGGGGTCCCTGGGACAAAATCTTATCAAATGGGGATCCATGGTCTAATTTGTCAGTTTAGGAGTCCTTGACGTGAAAAAGTGTTGAAACCACTGTCTTAATCGTCCTTCACCTACTGGGGTTTCGTTGCGGTGGCAAAGTCAAGGTTGAGAGAAAAGTGTGTAAGGAGCACCCACTGCAATGCATCACTCTGGGATGAACACAATGAAAACCTAAATTGAAAATGACTCCCACCTTTGTCGGGTCAATGATCTGTGTGTGCGTGTGTGTGTTTGCATGCATGTGTGTGTGTCTTAGAAAGATAGAGAGAGAGATAGAAAGACAAAGCAGAGTGAAACTGCATGTAGAGCACTTTCTTGAGCAATGGAGTGCATCTGCATGAAAGGCAGGTTGAAATCTTGGAATCCTTTTAGTGTGTTAGACATATAAATTGCCTTTCACGGTGCTACATAAATCAGAAAGGACTATGCAAGTGTGGCCTTTCTCTCCCTCTCTTTCCTCTCTCTCCCTCCCAGTCAACCCTTTTTTTCTTAGATAGGCCTAAAAAAAAATACATTGGCCCTTCAACTCTGCTGTTCCTTCTCATCCCTTGGTGATGGGGTGACTGTATGTGCATGTGTGTGCGTGTATGTGTGTGTGCCTGTATGCTGCCTCCTGACAAAAGCTGCTCTCGACAAGCCAAACCTGCCCTCTCTGAACACCCGTCTTATCCACTAACATCGTGATCCATCACGCTGTGGTTCACTGGACCCCGCCCCCCCCAACACCATGATCCCCTGCTCTCATCCTCGCCTCCACCCTTCCAGCTGCCTGTCTGACCCCACTCCTCCCTTTCCTTCCTCTTCCCACTCTCATCTTCCTCTCCTCATCGCGCTCTCCCCTTTTTGCCACTTTCCCTCAATCCCACCCATCTGCGCTCCATTTCCTCCTCCCTCCCGCCCTCCATATCTCCTTTACTCCTCGTCACCCTTCTCCCTCCCCGTTCCCTCTTCGGTTGTTTATGTCGCTGCCCGCGCTCCAGTCATCCAGGCAGTAAGGGGAACGACAGAGAGCTCTCTCCCCCGAGTTGGTGACCCTTGTCAGGGGGACAAACTGCCCACTGTTGCTTGCCTACACAGCTGGAAAATTAAGGACTTGTGGGGGCGAAAAGGTTCAGCGTGTCTGCGCGTGTGTGAGAAAGGTAGAACAAGACAGAGAGGCATTCATAGATCAGTCTGTGTGTGGGAAAGAAAGAGGAACAGATTGTATGTGTGTGAGAGAATTAAGAGTCTGTTCAGTTTTTGTTTGTGTGCCGATATGTGCGTGTGTGAAAGAGATCAGGTTAAACAGTCTTGTTTATAGAGGAAACATGCTACAGCTGGTTGTGGTTGTCCAGCTGTTACTCCATCTAATGGGTTAATGAGTATCACAGCATCCATCAGCGCACTATCTCCTCCTCTGTTTTGTCTCTCTACCTCTCTCTTCCACATTAGCGTGTTGGCACACAACCACATGACTATTTAGCAAACACCCCCCCCCCCAAAAAAACCCAACAAAACATTAAAGTTCCTGCTCCATTTTTGTTCCTGTCCTTGCATTTATGATGCCAAACATCAACTGCTGTTTGTTTTCTATGAAGGTATGAACTACAAAGCTAGTGCCCAGGTTCTGTTATTGTTGCGTAACATTACTGCTGTTCTTTGATCGGAATCCAAATCAGTTGCTCTCTGGGATTATAGCAAACACTAAACAGAGATATTTTATTTACTCGATTTTTTCTCAGGGGGCTTTGACAAAATGCCAAAAAAGGTGTTGTTGAATTAAACTGCAGCATAAAAAAAATACCTCAAACCACATGAACTTCAAAATGTTCCAAAGCTGTCCAAAATTCAGTGAGCTGTGAATCAGTTTTACAAGGCTGAACCATTCAAGCCAAATTTTTTGATGAGATTTACCTTTATGATATCATTTCATTTCATTTCTGAGAGTACGTCCATACAGTATGACATGACTATTGGTCCTTCAGTTTGATTTATATGAAAGATGCAAGAAAAAACACTAAAACAATAAGAAACTTGCATGCTTTAAACAGAGGAGAGAATTAGATACTTCTTGACTTGGCTTTTTAGAGATAAATTTTGCACATGGCAGCAGAATAATAAAGAAATACTTAAAAAGTAAGTAAAAGTATACAACAAATGATCAGATGAATATTTCTATAAGCTCCTCAACAAGCTATACCTTTCATAGAAAACAGTAAGATGTATAATTTTGACAGGAATGCCAGTTGCCAGTGGCTTCTTGTTATTAGAGTGAAAAGCTACATTTGAACATGATGGTAAAAACATGTGAACTGACATTCATGGACTTATGCAAGTGGCTCCAATCTGTGTTTGTGTGTGGAGTCAAGTCAAGTCAAATCTTTCCTGTTGATTTCTCAGGTGTCCTTGCTGATGTTGTTTTTTCTTTTCTTTGCTCAGTGGAGTTTGACTGTGATGATAACTGGTGCTGCAGAGCCTTCAGCTCACAAACTGTTCTGCTGTGTAAATTATCATCTTTTGTCAAAGTGAATTTATTTGCTGTGGAAGGACTTGTTGCTTATTCATTTCATCCAGAAGGTCATTCTATCCAAAATGATCATTTGCAAGATGAAGTTACATTTCCCTCTGATTCTGATGTGTCTGTATTGAACAGGTGCTACACTTCCCTTTATGAAACACACCAACATGGTTGTCTGGAAAGGAATCTGTGAAGTCTTTGCTGAGCTTTTTTTTTTTATTAAGTTCACAACCTCCATGTCCTGGTATGTGGATTCCAAGTACTGCACCTTGTCTGTTTATCTCACTTCAGGACCGGCTGTCTGCTTTTTCTTGATCCAATTCTTTTTCTATCATCTTCAGCCTGGTACTCCATGTAACTCTGTGATGAGCTTCTGTGGAAGAAACTCTCACCAGTAGCCAAATCCCCAAATTTCTTCCAACAAAGAGAAAATACATTGGCTATTTTCTTAAAGCCATTGGTGCTGTACCTCTGTGACTAAGTACAGTACAGCCTCAAAGAGCTGCTAGCATGGCTGTAGACTCTTAGACTGGGGCCTTTTCAGACCTGTGCCTTATAGTCTGGTTAAATTGGAGTCTAGTTTGTTTTCCCCTTTGGTAGGATTTGTTTGAGCAGATCTCAGTCCGCTCCTAAACGAACTCTGGAGCGATACGTTTGTGGTGGGAACGCAACAGGTTTGACCTAAACAGCTCCTGTAGCCAGGTACTTTGTATACTGGGAAATCAATGGAGAATGAATTGGACTAGTCGACTTGGACCAGCACAATGAAGTACATTACATTTTTGATATATAACCAAGGAGAAAATGCCCTTAGTCTTGACCAATACTCCAATATCAGTCACAACAACATTTTCCAACAGATGGGGACACAGGGACTCTACTAGACACAACAAAGAGCACTGGGCAACTACTCAAGCTAACATACAAAACCTCTTTCATTTTGTAATGTCCTGTTTGCACAGTTTTTGTGGGTAATGAGTAAACATCTTTAGTTGTGGACTTAAAAATTGCTCCTCTTGGCTCACTCTCTTAAAGTATGAAATTAATTAAGGGGCCTTCATCTATGACTCAGATATTAGGACTATGTCAAGTTGACCACAAAGCTGCCATTTGTTGAGACCCAGGAGGATGTCATATGCAAGAGCACTCAGGAATCAAAGACAGATGAGAAATATGCACACACACACACACACACACACACACACACAAAAGGGAGCTGAGTAATTACAAGAGAATGCTGCATGGTACATCAACATTCGATAAGAGAAACATCATGAATATTCATTAGTTTGTTTATTCTCCCTATGTGAGAGACAAGACAAAAAATGCTCCACTGAGATGTGTGATTGGCACAAAATAATACACCCCAGGCACAGGCACGAACACACAAACTGACATTCACTGACATCGATATAAACACACTGATATTAACACATCGCAACAGACAGACATTAACAGTTTAAGAAAAACAATGAGATAAAAACAGGCACACACACAAACATGTTAATGCACAGTACTATAGCAGACAGGTACACACTGATTAACACTTTGGTCCATCTTATACACAAAGACACACACATCCACTCCCTCCCCTCGACGTGACAGCTGTAACTCTGTATCTTCCCCAACTTTATCTCTCTAACTTTCCCTGGGTTAGTTTTAAAGCCCCTCAAGGTCAAGACGGATAATCAACTTTCCTCCCTGTGTTGCTTCATTAGCACCGCTGAGTGATATTTCCTCTGTTTTGCTCCTGTTGTTTTTCCAATTGGCCTAATCTCTTTGTGCCCCAATATCCCGCTGTAATCCGAGAGCTGTGTTGAAACTGCCTCCAGTGATCACCGCGTACACACTCAGAGGCGCCAATAAACCATGCGCTTGCTGATGCAGACACACTGCTGCATGCGGAAAAATTAATGACACTGAAAGTACTTTATAATATATACAGTGTGAGTCTGTGTGTGTGTGAGGGAGAGACAGGTAAAAAGTCCATTAGTATATGCATGCGTATGCAAATGGATGGATGCATGTCTTCATTACGGAAGCTCGTGTGATCCATCACCGAAAGTGCTATGTTTGATGATCAGTTTGTGGTCACACACCACACTTTGCCGTGCATCCGTTGTCCCTGGCAACCTTGGGGAGAACAAATGGAGAGCTGAGGATTGTCTTAGAAAGCCTCATAATTGAGATCAACCCTTCAGCTCGTCACAAATGAGAAGACCATATTATAATTACTCCTCAAGCGAGCTGTTTCTATTTTTCCATTTGCCTTTTATCTTTCCGCCAGGCGGTGGCCATATGGTGTATTGTTTATGTGTATGTGCTCATTTGGGTGTGCTGGTGTGTGTGTGTGCACGTGAAAGGGAGCAAGTACAGCTCAGAAAATCCCATTAAGGGGGATATGTATTGGTTTGCTGTGTTATTCAAGGCTTTCTGGGACATTAGTACCGACATATCTTTCAATGTCAGTGCAAGCGGCAGAAAACAAACTAATCTGCTTCTCCTTCTATCCTCCTTCCTCTCTCTCTTCTCCCTCTTTTACTTGTTTTCTTCCCTCTCTGTCACTCTACATCAATCTCTGTCTTACACGCCCCCTTCTCTCTATTTCTTTTTCCCTCTTCTCATCACTATGCTCCCACAAGATGCGACATTTTGCTTCGTACTTTCTGTCCATCCTTCTCTTCTTACCTCTTCACACCATGAAAGTCTGAACTGTTAACCTATCTGTGTATTTGCGGTGTATTTTGGAGTTGGAAACTGGGCCATGATCCACTTTTGCATGATGTCATGCTGTCAATATCAAAACTTTGCAAAAACAGGGAAAAAAACATGTTTCTGGATCAAAATTCCTCCACTACTTTATGTACTCAACAGCAGCGACAAATCAAATCCCAAGTAACACATACATGAAAATACACAAACAAAAACATATTAACATTTCCCAGTCCTCTGAGAAGTACACAATGGATTAAATCCAATTATATAACGTGTAAACTAAAATCCAGGTGCTCACTTTGTTCTCAGTTTGTGAACTGAAAAACAACAAATGCAAGCAAACATGCAGATAAACACACCACACACAATACCACACACAAGTTGAATGTGGCAACAGCTGTAAAAGTATTTCTCTCTTTTTACATTTAGACACTTCTCTGTATTAAGTGTGTGTGGAGTACGCTGAGTATGATAGAATAAAAGGTAAGTTGTTTCATGATTCTAACCTAATTTTGAAAATTAGAGCAATACACACATACTGTGTTATCTACAGAAGAAATTAGCTGCAATTGAAATAACACTTCACAACATGGTACGATGTATGTTGTTTTTAATGTCATGGAATAAACAACTTCTTTATTTCAACTTGAGGAGGTGAGTGAACTCCACAGAGACATGGAGAGGACTCATCCCTGGACCCCTGCACTGACCTCTTTGCTGAGTGGGGGTCTGACAAAATGACACTGACCAAAGTTAAAGACTGTGACAAAATAGAGATTGAACGGACCTCCTGCCATTTCGGACCAATAGCTAAATTACGGCCTGAACTGAAAATGACCTTTGGGGTCATTTGAGCCAGGAGAAAGGACCGATAACTCAACACACATGGACAGAAAACCCCTGTTCTTATCTCCCAGAGTCATAAACCCACATTCCTGAAGGACATTCATTGAGTCCCTGCAAATCTGAGCCAAATCTGAATTTGTGTGACTTAAATGTCTAATTATTATGTAAATCATATCATGTTGTTTGTTATAAAAATTCATAAAGAATGTCATAACTCTGATAACTATGCTATAATCTTCTGAAGAGATATTGATTTTTGATTTTATTACATTTTTACTACATGTGACACTATTGCCCCCTATTGATAGGTTAGCACTTCATATTGGTTTTTAAATGTTAAGAGTTAAAGAATGTTTATATGGTAATTATGCAATTATATTTTAAAAATGACCTAAGTGTCTAACTTTTGTTTAACTTTAATAGTTAAATTAGATAAGTAGTTGTATTGAATGTATGAAGTTTTCTGAAGTAATAGGAATGCAAAGATATAATGTGTGAAGAATTTCAGGTTGAAGTTTTCTTATATTATTAAACTATAGTCATATGAAATAGTTTTATATTATGAAGTAAGGATTATGCTGAATTTATATTTGAATAAATTTCTGAAAGTTTAATCCTGTTTGAGAAAGTTGAATCAATGAAGGCTGAATGTCTAAACATCAGGAGAAGTGTTACTATGAAGGTTAACATTTGGTATGTTGATATAAAGGATTCATTTATTATGAAATGAATGTATAATGCTGAACTGTTTTTCTGAATGGTTTTACAATATATGGTACAAGGTGATACAAAGTACATAGTGACTCTGAAGTGTGAATTTTGCATTTAAAACTAAAAACTTAATTCTCCAGTGTAGAAAAATAATTTATCATCTCAAGTCAAAGTCAACTGCACCTTAAAGTCCTTGAAACAAAGAAATTTGAATATTCATCAGTAATTCGGCATGAAAATGTTTAAAACACATCCAAAACTCTACCTGTTTTGACCAAAAATTATAAATAGAAAAGCTTGACTGAGCTCAGTTGAGCTGGACTCCAGAAACTCTTGAGCCAACAGTGCTTCTATTAAGATGTCTCTTTTATTTGTCTTTGACCAAGTATATGCATATTTTAATCTTTTATTGATCTGTAGATTTAACATTAAGTCTAGTGCTTCCACATATAGTATTTCATTTTGAAGTTTACATTGCTACTGAGTGCAGTTAGGAAAGTTTATTCGGCACTCAACTAAGATTACAAGTAGTCAGCCAAAGCCTGAATCCTCAACTCAAATGTAGCTTTGAAGAAGATAGCGACTCTTACACTGGATCTCAGCCTGGTTTCTGAGAGCATACGGCCAAACTGGGAGTTAAGCCGACATACTCTTTCACAGAGCAGCCTGAAACATGGCTTGACTCCTCTGCACCAGTGGTTCAACACCACTGCACCGAAGAGACTCAACACGGCCTGAGGTGTATAATTACAGTTTGACACCAGCTCAACCAACAACAACGCTGGACCAGCTGAGACGACATCAACTACAACAAAACCAGTGAACAGTAAGGCTTTGTGATCAAGTGACGATGTTGAATAACGTCAAAATTAGAAAAATGAATTTCTTTAGAGAAGCTAAGTTAGCTTTCCTTTAGCATTCCCCGTTGCAGTACATTAGCCTCGAGACACACTTCAAGCCACTATTTCTAAACAATATAAATATTATTTTATTTATATGATCATTTAAGGGACTTATTATTCCCTTTCTTTATTATCTTATGCTTTATCATGTATCCTCAAGATGTTTAGCTATTAATAAATGTCTTAATTTATCCTAAGAAGTTGTTGTTGCGATTTCTTTGAGAACAGCAGATAGAGGTCACTGCTTTGAAAAGAACTTGAAGTTATGAGACTGATTAATTGATCAAACTGAGAATTGAATTCAGAGTTTAATGTTTTGAAGATTACCCTTAAGGAGGTGGTGCCCATTATACAAGGTTATATGTTGATTAATATCAAATATTCCTACAATGTAATGAAATAGCTCTAACTGCAGAAGCAATGGTAAGTAATGTTGAAAGTGTTCTAAAGTGTATGATTATACATGACAGGGTTCATGATCACATTTTGAATCATTGCTGCTGATAAAAAAGCATCTGTGTTGGTGGGGTGACCTTGAGGGAAGGAACCAGGTTACTGTGAAACTGGTTCATCATCTCACCAGATGCAGTGAAGATGCCTTTAGACTGTGCAACAACATACTTGATCACACGTCATGTGGCATGTAGGTTGGTCACTCAAGTGCATTCTCTTTACACGTTATCATAGAAGTGCAAAAGTTTAAAATTGTGGCAACATTAAAGCTAGTGTGATAACAGCCTTCAATTGATAATTCTATTTCATATATTTGAAGGAATTATTAATAAATGAATTCATTATATTTTCATTTTGTTATTCTCTTTACAAATGTGTCTTTCTATATTCCATCTCTCAATTCATTTGTCTACTCATTTACATATTTACAATTCATTTCTCTTCTTATTATTGTTGTTATTGTTATTATTGTTGTCGCTGTGATTCTCTGTCTCTCTCTCCTCTCTCCCCCTCCCTCCCTCCTTTGTCTCTCAACTCAACCGGTCAAGTCAGATGGCCGCCCACCTAGAGCTTGGTTCTGCTCGAGGTTTCCTCTTGTTAAAGGGGAGTTTTTCCTTGCTGCTGTCGCCAAGTGTTTGCTCATGTGGGAATGTTGGATCTCTGTAAATTAAAGAGTACACTCTAGACCTGCTCTATGTGAAAAGTGTCCTGAATTAACTTCTGTCTGTAATTTGGTGCTATATAAATAAAACTGACTTGACAATTGACTTAATTAGTAAATGTGTTTACATACTGTAACATGTTAACATACATGTTAGATAGAACACTGGATGAAATTAACAATAATACATTAAATACTCTGCAGTGTGAATGGCAGCACTCAGCACATGAACCGTTCTCTTACATTTTGAAGACTTTAAAAGGATCAAATTTAAAAACAAACAAGCAAACAAAAAACAGCTAAATAAGGCTGGCAATTTCTTTATATCTTTCTTATCGTCAACAAATCTCATGTGCAGAGCCAAATCAACAATGAACTAATCTTACTTATTAGTATTGTGCGTGTATCCAAAGCCTGATTTATCGTATTCTTCTGTGCAGTAGACCTCCATTGTTGAAAAACTATTAAAAACACATCAATGAGCCACATCATTGCACTGGGTGACGTGTTCCATCACCAGGAAGGAAATGGTTATGGTAGTTTGTTTAGAAACGGTGTTTAAAAGACTAATAACAGCGATCCCGTTTTCAGTCAGAGCTTCACTAGCACCAGTTGTTCTACATGCAACCTCTTGACTTTGTAGTAGCACAATGTCAAGAGGTTGTGATATGAAAGTCAAGAGGTTGTGATATCCCATTATCTTCTCTCCAAAGACAGAGAATGGGATTGCTAACTACTATAAGCATTGCCTGAACATGTCACTTAGTGCAGCGGTGTGGTTCATTGACGAGATTTTAATCATGTTTGGACATCAACAGATATTTACTGCACAGAGGAACAATACATACTGGGCTTTGGATACATACACGATACTTGTAAGTAGATGAATTCATTGTTGGTTTGGCTCTGCACCTGAGATTTGTTGACAATAAAAAAAAAAATAGATAGATATTCACCATATCCATTAAAAGTATCCCCTCCCCAAAATGCTGTTGTTTCTGCCTAATATGTAAGGTGTCAGTTGGTGGGTAATTGGAGATTTAAAAACTCTGCACAGCACATAAATATACTCACTCACCTGGAGAAAGACAAACCTGGCTACATCATTATCATATCTCTAACAGCTTTTTTCTTATCTTAAAGGTCAGGTCTGTGGGTGCAGTAACTCAACAAAATGTATTATTAAAAAAAATGATCCAGGGAGACACATATGAATGTGTGTATATTTTATTCATCTAAAACGTAACTGCACCCACAACCTGATATTCAAAAACTTGGTGTATTCCTTTGAGCAACACACTGAATCTCTAAAGCCATGAAAATTAGAATTTCCCAGCTGAGCTATCATGTTCATTTTATCATCACTCAGTATGCTTACATCAGAAATCTGGCCCACTTGAATGCTATCCATGCGGAGCTTTTTCTCTCAGGAGGATTCAGTTTAATGTTGCTGTCTGACAACAATCTCCATCCAGTAATATCAGGAGTGTGGACATCCACAGGGGACAAACTCACACGGATTATATCCCATACACACATACACACACACACTTTTCCCAGATGTATCAGTATTGAATGGAATGAATACATTCAACTGGAAATGAAACTCAATAAGTTTAGTGCATCAGCTAGATGAAACAAGCACACACACACACACAGACACACACACAGACACACACACACACAGTCCCACACTCATACAAATGCCATCATTGACACACACATATCCGTTTCATCAATGCTGGGTTGGCAATTCTTCTTTAAAGGCATGAAGATAGAGCAATAATACATGTTGTTAGTTAGATTTTTTGGATGCTCTCAGTGCATTAATGTGTGTGTATTTCTGTATGCTGTACTTTTGTCTATGTAATGCTTGGAGCCCACCCTTTAGTACAGATCATTTCAGAGTAGATGAGATAGAAAAGAGGAATAAATATATGGATGATGGAGAAGAAAATAGATAACAAGGAGAAAAGAAAAGAGAGAAGCTAAAGAAGGAAACAGAAAAAATACAGACATAATAAGAGAATAAAGATTAAGGTGTGCTTTGTGTGGATGTTTGTGCACCTGTATGGATGTTGCAATGATTGGTTATTTTTCTGTGTCCTTGCTTGCCTCTTGTGTGTATTTTTTTCAATGACATGTCTGTATTTTTGAATATGTGGGCTTTTGTGGGTTTGAGAGACATAATGGTCAGGAATGTGTAGTATCTACTTTGCTGCTTGTCCTAGAAAGACTCTGATTTTCTGAAAATGTCTCCTCTTTCTTGTAGTTGCAGCCATGTGCAGTTTGTACTCTCAACTAAAATATGAAGTGAAAAACACACCATCGTCTCCCCTGTAATTCACCTGGACTGCCTTTATGTGGATCCTAGAAGACCATTAACAACTTTAATGTCTGATGTTATATTGTAGGCTCTTCATATTGACTGATGTCTAATTTTGGCTGAAATGGGCAAAGGCAGGAAACAATACTTTGTATGCTTAATGTTTAAACCTTTGAAACAAAAGCCTGTAATTACAGGTTTAAAACATCAATATTATGAAAGGCAGGCAACATTCCTTACTTGCATGTTTAATTACATCTTAAAACTCCTATATAAACACAATTTATCCAACAACTGAGAGCAACAGAATGCATATTATTTCTGCAAATATAGTAGCACCAATGAGACAATATCTGCAAATGTAAGTTGAAGTTTAGCCTCTGAAAGCAAAGATGCATGAAATGTAATTAGGCTAAATTATTAATTATGTCCCTAGCCTTTTAGTTAGTTCAAGTTAATTAGGAACAAACATAAGAAATGCCTGATATTAGAAAAAGGATGCTCATACAAACAAATATGGCTCATATTCATCATGTTCTCAGTACAATTATTACTATTTATGTTATTATTATTAACCAGTGAATCACAAAGTTATCATGTCAACTTACCACACAAATAACCACACACAATGTTAGCTCCTGTAACATTATATCACAAACAAGATAGCAAAATGGAGAGACAAAGAGAAACATTAGACAAATAGCAGAGAGGTACAGTATGGTAAGTAGCATTTACTGTACTTACTATAAAGTTGTTTCAAAGTAAAACTAATTTTAAAGATCCCTTCCATACATTTATTAAGACATAGGTATACTTTTCTTAGAACAATGTGTGTCTGATATGTTTTTTTTTTCACAAAAAAGTACAAGTGTTGTATTAAAATCCTTAAAATGACATCTACAGCTTCAGAATCTATATTCATTCAGTTCATTAAGTCTAACTGCTGGACACAATATGTCTCCTACTTCATTCTCAGTGTATGTGCCCTGGAAGCTTCAAGTTTTTACATCACACTTTTCTAAGCTGCATACTGGACCAGGATTGGCTTCCAACTATTTGTGATGTCACAAATCATGCTGATAGGCCCGCCCCTTAAAACCAGATTTTCAGTGAGTACAGAGAAACTTTCCACCTTCAGCAGATGAATGTGAAAACAGCCTTCTAGTGTCAAACTCTGCACATACATCATTCTGCACAGTAAAACTCAAACATCCTATTGTAGGAACAAGAAGATAAACATATTTTTGAGTGGAGGGGGACTTTAACTTCCCTTTTTTTCCAATCCAACAAGCTCTTTTGTGTTGTCTTCACTTACGTGCTACTTCCAGGAAGAAGTCCTCAACATGTACATTTTGAACTTTTGCAAAACATAAGTGCATGATTTTATTTTTTTGAGATGTGATTCTGATATTCTGTATCCATAAATCTATGCTTGTCTTTTCTATAAAATCAGCTCAAAGTGCTCTATTTCTAGTGACCCTGTTTGATTTCTTTGCAGATGATATTATTCACACCTAACAACACTTCCCTTAAAGAGGTTTCGAAAATCATGAACACCATTGAGCCTGCATACTGAGGATGGCATTAGCTGAAATGTTTGAGCATGTAATACTTGTGGCGTGCAAATAAATAAATATATAGTAAATGAGGCCTTTAAAAGACTATTTTTAACTTTGAGTGTGAACCATTTTACCTCTAGCAAAACAAGACTGGGAGCATACCATTTGATCTTTGCCTCTGCCCTGAAACAGAGCACTAATTTCAGCTGCAGCTGCAGGAACTTCAGACAGATTCCTCTCAGCGCGTAAATACATATGAGAGTGTGTGAAGTATTTTTAAGGACAGTTTACATTATTTCTAGGCTTGTAAGATTTTTGTATGACTGGAACACTGATCCAGAATATATCAGATTGTTGAGTTGTTGTGTTGCCGTTTCAAATAAATGTGCAATATATATATTTAACAATTAAAATGTGCTCCACTGCAGAGGTAAATTCCACGATGGTAACAGAATCTGTGAGTATTTGACATGCAGGGAGAATGCTACAGCCAGCGGACAGCAGACATGGGAAGCTCACTCGATGGCAATACCAAAGAGCACACAAGAGATAGAGGCTTTGAAAACCATACAGATAGACACACAATACACACACCAAAAGCTTCACCAGCAGCTGGCGTTGTCTTTACAAACAGTTCAACTACGATCACGCACGCGCCACCCATCCACACAGATAGACATATTGTTACACAAAAGCCATTGCTCCAATGGGAGCCCCCATATGCATACAAAAACTCCAGCACCCATGGGACTCTCATGAGTTTTCGTGACTGAGAGACTGAGGGAGTAAAAAAGACAAGTGCAATGAGAAAGAAGGAAAAAGAAGTATGAAATATAAAAGCGTAACCAAGGAAATAAAATGGGGAAAAAGAGAGAGATGCTGCCCTTGCAAACACCTTATTACTCCAACTTAATGTAGTGTAAAGTGTTATACTCTTTTCCTTCGACACAGGCACCTGTGCAGCTATAAGCAGTAAGTGTTGCACTCAGGTAGACAGACATGGGGCGGGATAAGACACATGACTCTGTCAACACAACATATGACAGCATTATCCCAGGCAATGACGCATTACAGAGCCAAAAGCAAGCAGAGAGCACACATTATGGGATGCAAATGATTTGGGTGCCTCTGTGACAGATCACACTTTGTTGGTCTATTTCTTGACCAACCTCTCTCACTAAACACCACTCTCAGAAAAAAAAAAAAAAAAAAAAAAAGAAAAACTCACCCACCCACAACACACACACACACACAAACACACACACTGCTGCTATTTCCCATTAGCAAACCGTCTACTTCCACCACCGCAGATGTCTTCAAGTGTCTCCTGTTCTAACCTATGTGAGAGGCTGGAGAAAGGTTTCGGGCTAATTCCGTCGTCAATTTGCTGTGCTATATAAAGCCTTACTTTACACGTCAGCCTCGAGTGCCTCTTATCAACTGAGTGAACACCCTCAGCTCCCCTGCCCGTAATGGGTGAGGGCCAAAAAGCTGCCTGCAACCTTGAAGGGAGGCGGATTCTCATCAGTGCATTTAAAGCAGGGGAAGATAGAGAGGATAATTTAACGTTAATTAGCATCTTGTCTACAGGGGGTAAGAAAAGGAAGGAAAAATGAGAGGCGGACACTCGGTTGATGGGGGTGTGGTGAGAGACCCCTGAGGACCCTGGTGATAGTTCTCCTTTCTCTTGTCTTTCGATATATTAGCTCTTGTTCTCTCTCGGCCCCTGACTTGCTTCATGCCTGGAGTGCTTTCACAAATTAATGACAGTGTAACCAGAACATTAGTCGGGTAATGAAAGATGTGTCACAGTAGGGCAGTGTGTGGGAACAATAGGCTAATAAAAAGGGATAATACATGAAATATAAAGGGATATTTAAAATTAATAATGACATTAAACCAAAGGGTTAAAAGCAAACGACACCGTCCCTATTGTGAATATAACTACCAACTAACAAAACACACGCCAACAGGTGCGAGGTGACATAAAGGCCACACAGCAGAGGAGTCAGCTGTACTCGTTGCAGATCAGTTACGGACTGCATTTTTTTTTTCAATAAAACATAATTAGGGGCAGACTTTTGTAGTTCAGCTTAATATCAGCTAGCCTTGTTTACATTTCACAGCAGTGTACCATTTTTGGTACCTGTTATTTCTGCAGAGAGACACGTGAGCTTAGAAGACAAGTGGGGAAAAAAAAGTGATTGTCTGCAGCTTCTGCATTCACAAAGGTTAATGATGAACATCAAAACCCACAAACTAGAGAAAAACAAGTGGTTAACCAGTGCTGCAGAATAAAGTCATTATGGTTTACTGAAAGACCTGTGAGTGTGTGTGTGTGTGGTATATTACTGTGGTTGGCTTGCTATGACTTGTGAGGCAATAATTGAAACCAGAAGTGCCAAAGGAATGGACTGCAACAACACCATGACTACACACAGCCTCATTATCCTGAACCACACTCATATCTCTACTCCCGTTTCTTCCCTCACCTCCCGTCTCTTCCTCTTTCCTTCTTTATCTGTCATAACCTTTCTTACACCAAAAAACAATTTTTGTCCTGCATTTCTGCACACAGATACGAGTCGGACTGTTTTACCCCCAATTTTGATGAACACAGGTCAGGTAGTCTGTTATGTTTAATTTATTTGCCAAAATGTAATATTGAAAAAAAAAAACTACCCTCTGTACCCTGCACATATTCATTAAAACTTCATAAAGTCAATTAACAACTTGTTTACATGTAATCTTGTTATTGTTGTTCTCACAGCTGTGGTCAGCCAATTAATCACACGTTCTAAGTCCGTTCTTTCTCTCTTGAGTGACCTAGATATCATGCGCTTTTCCAACCTTGATATCAAGGTTGTCTATTCCTGGACACAAAACAGTTGTTTTCCAGTGAGGCTCGATCTGTGATTGAAATGTGTTGAAAGCTTGATGCAACAAGAGCACACGAGTATCGCTTGCTCCCTCTGTTTCTCTTTGTCTCTCTTTAGCTTTCTCTGTTTTTCCCCAGTCTCTGTAAATCTCCTTCTATCTCTCTTTAATCAAATCCTTCTATTCTCCTCTTTCCATCTATCTACTGTATCTAGCCGCCTTATTATCTACTTCACCTACTTTTTAGCAGCCTGTAACCTTTTAACAGCCAATACATATGCCAACATAACAAAACTCTGCAATATGATAAAACTCTGAAATAACAAAACTTTATAATGATAGCATTTTTACCAGTAACATAATAACTTTTGACATGATTTGAAAAAAAAAGCTTTATTTAGCAAAGAGAAAGGGGCTATTATAGTTAGCTAGCAAGTTATTATTTAAAAACACTAACATTTACTGTAATTGAATTTTACAGTCAGAGATTGTTTAATTACACGAGATGATGACAGTATTATATTATTCAGACAGCAACTGTTTGAGTCAGTAATATTAAACCCGTCAATAAATTAAATGTTTATGTGTAACATAATCATTGTTATGGTGATTTTTTGAAGTTACTTATTTATCTCATTCCTTAATTACACTTTTATAGCTTAAACTGCACTTGTTTTGTGACATTACTGCCATTAATTTGAGTTAATGTTGACCAATTTCAAAATGGTAAATAGGTATACATTTGTAAGGCAAAAAAGTGTAATGGTATGGCTTTGTCATTCAGATATAGGTGTCTTTTATGTTAAGGTTCCATACAGCTTTATTTAGATGCAGACCAATTACAGAAAGAGCCATCAACGCTTGCATGATAATTGCCACCTGGTGTGCTGGAGAGAGCACAGAACAAGACGCATGTCATCTCTCTCTGTGCATCTTTAACCTTGTGCTGCTGCGGGGTCTTTATATTAATCTGGCAGCAATCAGCTCAGACTCGTGCCGTGTTGATAGTAAATGTAACCAGCACCGAGCTAGTAAGATTGCTGTTGTGACTTTTACGTAAAAGTGACTCAGGTGCTTATTCAGACATGAGACTGACTTGATAAATTGCCATCACATTAAAGCGTTGCATGTCTGAAAGGGGCTTAATCATCATAAGGCGCATGCTATCTTGGCCAATGATTTAGCCAAAGTCTCTTCATATAAGAGGAAAATCAGCTCACATATTAAACATCGACACTGTAATGAAGCACAACTCACTGGATTAATGAGCTCATTTATGTGATGGAAACATTTCTCTCTTCATTAGCCTGGATTCTATAAATGATTCTATCAATTGCTTCAGGCAAGTAAGAGAAATAAATAGAAACAACATGGGTTTTCACAAAAGCTGTGTGTATACATATGTGTCTTTGTGTGATTGAGAAAGAAAGAAAGACAGAGTGGAGTTACAGAAGTTTTGTTTGGTGAGCAAAAGTAGAGATAAGAGATAATATTTCAGTTTCTGCTTCTAAGTGGCTCTACTGAGAGCAAGGCAATTGCAGTTTTGATGATCTAAAACAGGTAATTATTTACTAATGAATTTTTTTCAAGAGAATGTCAATTTATCAGCAGCATTACACTAATTTAATCTCCTCGGGGTCTCTAGTAACTGCATCTATATCGGATGATTCTGTGTCAATGGAGATTAGAGTTTCCGCCATATCACAGATGTTTTAGTTGCCTTATCCTGACCATACCTTCATCTTTTTTTGCCATAATCACAGTCTTTCCCTACCCATATCCATAGCTGCACTAACAGATATTATAAAAATCAAGATATTTTAAAATGTTGACAGTGGACAGAAAAAATAAAGTAATTGGATGTATTTTGGGGTTTCACAGAATCGTCATATATCGGCATTCTTATCTGGCGATAGGGTTGCTCTGATTAGAGGTTGGCACTAAATATGTAGACTTTGTTAAACAAGCTGTTTTAATATATTGACTTCTACTTAAGAGTTGTTGCGAACGGTCACTTCAATTAATATTATCAACTTCTACACACGTGGGTTATGGTCAAGTGCGCAACACCAATTGTACATCACTCAGCTAGATGGATGGAACTCAGGTGAAGTATGATAAACATAATACACATTTCTGAAAGAAGAAAAAGCAAAAGTTACAAGAAAATCGCTCTGTCGTTTTACTGTTCATTGTATGTGCTTGACCTTTCAAGGCAACTGCTCTCTGATCATGTACTCAAAACCTTTAGCATCCGCTACATCCAAACTCCTCTGTGGCTGAGAGTGTGTGTGTCAGAGAGACAGACAGTGTAGGCCTTGTGCCATTGGTTGTTTACAGGTTGTTTACACTGAGAGGAATTATGCTAAATCATTAGTGAAGGGTGCTAATTCTCCTCTAAAAGCTGTGATTCCAACACTAATGGAAACAGTGTTCAATAGAGTGAGTGAGAGGAGAGGGTCAGAGAGATGTGGAGGGGGGAAAAGGGAGATTTAAAAAAGAAGGAAGAAAATAATGTGAGATAAAATTGGGGGTGAAGAATGGGGAAAAATGCAAATATGGAAGCTTGAGATGGCAAATGGGAAGAGGGAGAGGATAAGCAGAGATTGAGGGTTATAAATGTGGAGTAGGAAGTGAAAATAGATGGATATAAATTTATAAATGTGGATGCAAGGGAAGACGGGTAGCGGTGAAGAGAGGAAGAGATGAGACGGAAGAAGAAGAGCGTGGAGGGAGGAGAGGAAAAAGGAAATATTACTTGCGTGTGTGTGTCTGCTCGAGTTATGTCTTTGTGCGTGTGTTTTGCTGCATGCATCAGCAACAAGCTCTCCCATTATTTTATCTACCAATGCTGTGAATGAGCAGACAGAGACAAGCTGTGTGTGTGTGTGTGTGTATAAAGGTGTTGGATGTTGTGAGAAAGGTGATAAAAAGTGATAAAAAAGGACATAATACGTGAAAGAGGTAAGAAAAGGGGTCAGACAATTAGAACAATTACTGCCCAAGATCCAAATTAGGAGTGTCACTGGTGGCAGAATATAATTCCCATTTAACGGTTCGTTTAGCTCCAAAATGCCAGCTCTAGTGTAATAGATCAGATCTGGACAGGGAAAAAAAAAGGGGAAGTGGAAGAGTAGCAAGTGTGCATCTGTGTGCATAGCCGTGTGTGCGTGTGTGTGCCTGTGGTTCGCAGTGGATATGCTGTTGACAGTGTAATTTGATGAAAGCTGACAGCTAATTTATGGAGCATATTTTTGGGTAAATGATTTTTCCCGGTCCTACATTCTCAGTCATTCTAGACTGGTAATTGGATTTCCCTAACTTGCAAGGTAGTGAATTAGATATAAACTAGTTAATGAAGGACTGACTGTCTGTCTGTGTGAGTGTGTGTGTGTTTTCAACAGCATTTTAAACTTGAGTGTAAAAAAAAAGGTATATTAAAAAAGTGTGTGTATTTGTGTCTCTGTGTGCGTACACACTATGTTTGCAGGTGAAAGTGTCATCTCATAGTGCAGTGAAGGTTAATTGCAAAGTTTTGGTCTGCTGCACTAATACCCAACTATTACTAACCTATTGCTTTATTCCTACTCAGTCAATCAAGGACCATGAGCACGCATACACACACACACACACACACAGGCCTGCAACTAACAAACCCGCCATCCTCTCAGTCACTCTAATTGCCAGAAATGTCTTGTCTTTATGAAGCTATTCCCTATGGTGGGTCTTTGTGTGCATGCTTGTAATGCCTGTGTGTATTTGTGTGTATGTGTGTGGGAGAGTTTGTGTTGGCCAGAGGAAAATGGCAAAGAGTGGTTCTGACAATGACAACAAGCTTGTTATTCTCATAGTGAAAATCACACAGCACTGTGAATAATACTATGAGTGCACACGCACACACAAGCGCACACGCTCACACACACACACACACGAAGATGTCTTCCTCAAACAAGATATTAGACTAAATACCAAGCTTTTATACAGACAGAGCAAAACAAGAGTAAAATACCTTTGTCTTTTCTGTCACCAGCTGCACATCTGCACAGCCTCCTCTCTTCTCCTCTCGGCTGCATAAAAACTATTTTAAACCCTGTTTAAACTCTGCTAAACCGAGCCATAACTCAAATCAAACATATCTAATCCAGGGCAAACCTTTCACAACTTAACCGTTTCACGAGCCAGCCTAACTAATCCAAACCAAACTGACACAAAACCCTACCAGGCCTTGCTCAAGTACATTACAGCCAAACTGACTGAGTCCAAACAAATCTAATGCAAATTAATGTAATCCAAGTTAATCTACTCAGAATGAGCCCAGCCAGACAACAACTCATTACCAATGGTCTGTTTCAACACTATCATCTGTGGTTCTAGTGCTGGGTAAAGGCAGGATGAAGGCAACAGTTGAAACATACAGATGGGTGACAAATTAAAGGAAAAATCATGTATGGGGTGTCCAAGTAAACTTAAATACTCGTTGGCATTGATTTGTCAAGCCTCTGAGACTCTACTGAAGGAATGGAGCCCCATATGTTCAAAAGATATTCCTGCTTTTGCTGTTTTTAATGATGGCAGTAGAGAGTGTTGTCTAGCATCTTGGTCCAAAATCTCTCATAGATGTTGACTGGGTTCAGATGTTGGGACTGTGAAGACCATAACATGTGATTCCCATGATTTTCAAACCACTGGCATTCTTGTTTTTCCATTAATTTATTCAGATTTTAACTTTCAACTGCTGCTCATCTGTAGTATCCCCAGACAGGAGGAGATGGGGAGACTCTGTGTTGCGTTTCCAATGTGACAAAAAACAAAACATTCTTTCTGCCTGAGTGCTGTGTGCTTGTGTTTGAGTCAGTGTTGAATAAAGATGCCATCCTCAGCTTTTACCTGGAGTGTTGAGCAGTCTGGACATGCTACATCTGTAGGCGATTCGCTGCTCACAGTATTCCGCACTGGTGGTGATGGCTGTCACCTGGAAACACAAGCACGGATATTTATTTTCATTTTTATTTCGTGTAAGAACAAATTACTGAGCTGCAAAATGAAGCAAAATGTACTGTAATATTGTTTTAATTTATCTCCCCGTGATTTTCAGAAGCTGAAAATGGAACAAGTGATCCGTAGAAATTAGGAGAGAACATAATTACAAGAGGGATGTGCTACTCAAATCCTGTCATTTTGTGGACCACAGCGGTCTGGCACACATTACAGGTAAATACTGCTGTCACTCCTCATTGGAGGGTTAAAACCGGTGAAGTTCACACACAGTTTGCTTTTGACTGAGAGTGACAACTGCAGTCTATAACCACTCACCAGAAAGATTAAGGTATTGACTCATGTGAGAGAGCAGAGTCAGGCAGTCTGAGTTGTATGTTGCAGAACCACAGCAGACAAGTGGTAGCGACATAAGGTGGAACACTCGTTATATTGTATTATCATTGTGCATTTGTAAAATAAAAAAATATAGGTCTGTGAAGTGAAATTATGCTATTTTGTCATTTCTGTCACTCCTATAAGATATATGGTAAGGAAGCACCCTATATGATGCACTATACAGGTGACAAGTTGCTTAAAGAGTACTAGCATGGTAAGAGGAAAGAGGATATGATGCTGCTGAGGCAGGTTTATCATAACTGTGACAGCAAACATATTGGTTTATAGCATTAATGTTACCATGGTAACAGATTTCATTTATTCTGTGTATTTACAGGCATCACAAGATGTGAGAGGAGAAATGACTCACTTTATTATCATCCATAAAAACTGTGGAAAGAATGATAGTCACTTCCAGAAACAATAACAAACGAGGATTTCAGAATATATCAAGAATCCTGACTTCTACACTCAATTATCTCGCTTAGGGAAGAAAACCACAACCTGACCTGGACACATGCCAACTCCTGCTCAGTCTACTTGTATACATGTTTACTGTAGTTGAATTAGAAATTATGGAAACTGGGCAATCATGACTCACTACGTTCTGAAGAGCACTTCATTAGCACTGGGCAAACATTAATTAGATTTAATTTAATTTGATTTTTATTTAATAATTTGATTTAATTTAATGTGCAAACAACTCAAGGCACAGCTCTGCTTTATTAACACGTGGACAAAAAAAAAAAGTTAAATGATCAGTGGTTGACATGATTTAGAATTTGTCTTTGTGCCATGGGAAAAGCAATTTATACAATTAGAATCTACTTCCAGTACTCAGTTTGTTTTCTCTCCACAGGAGGTGTGAATGTGTTCCTGAGAAGTAAGTGTCCTCACATACTCCTGTGCTGATGCTTGCTTAAAGACCACACATTTCATTAAAAAAATAAATATACCACTTCATGGAGTTCAGACATGGTGAGGCTGATTACAAGGCCTGGGATCGTCATAGAGCTCAGATGTTTGATAGGTGTTAGGATATTGAGAGGATATCACCAATCTATATAGTTTTGGGAGAAAAAAAACCTTTGGATTTTGAAAAAATAGCGCTAAAATTAAAATGTACAGGCCAATAATCAGGAGTTCTTGGTAACACCTGCTTCACCTTTTATCGACTGCATTGTGAAATATTCACATATAAATTATACTACTGTCCTTAATGGATCACTGTAAGTGACTATTAATGGGTGATTTAAATGAGAAAAACAAAGCAAACAACCAAGGACGCAGTCTGACATCGTTTAAAATGTTGCTACAGTGTAGCAGGTAGAAATGTAGGAGAATATGGCCACAAACTCAACTAACAAATGTTGGAAACTGGTCTCATTGAGGAGAGTGGAGATACTATACTCCATGTTAAACCTGTTAAACCATGTTAAAGATATCATATTGGCAGAGTTAACTGCCAATATGAAACTATTTTCATCTGCAAAAATGGCAAATATTCCATGAAATATTTATATACTCCACATCCTTTACAAGAGGATGTAGATGAGGAGTCTCTTGGCATGAATCTTTTTATGTTGTATGTACATTAAGAATCACGTTGCTTTTACATGTGGAAAATAGTGACAGGCATAAGTACAGTTTCAGTTTTTTTTATATTTATTTTTTTAGTTGGATAACTTTTAGTTAGATGTATAAAACTTAAAATGCAAATATTGTACTAAGCAACACAATACTTTCTATGCATAATGCATGCTGGTGTGTGTGTGTGTGTGTGTGTGTGTGTGTGTGTGTGTGTGTGTGTGTGTCTACATGTGTGTTACCTGGTCCATAGAGGCACTGTAGTTGACCTGGAGTACCGTGCGTCTCTCTCTACTGGAGCCAGTCACTGTAGTATTGGGTGGTAGGTTGTTCATAACCGTCGTCCACACTTTGTCCTCTACAGATACAAACACACATAAACATGTTAGCATGTTACAGTATATGGAGCAACAGAATTATTCTTCAACTTCACATTTACAAATACAGTAGATCAACCCACATGTTAATATATCCACACACACATACACATGCATGCATGCATGCACACGCATGCACACACACACAGAAAACAGCAGCTGTTGTCATGGCAGTGAAGTTCTTTCTATGTAATCTAAGTTACAGCTATGAGACTCTAGGATTTAATAGACACTTCTGTGCTGTTATAGCATGAGCCAGTCACTCAGACTTCTCCCTGTTCATTCACACTGTCAGTCAGGGGATGTGTGTGTATGGGTATATTGAAGGTCTCTGGGGTGTGTGTATGTGTCGGAGAAAAAGAAACTCTTAACATTTCTGAGGCTTGTGTAAGTGTGCTATTCAGCGTGACTAAGGGGCTAGCCAGTGGAGTGCAGTGACATTTCATTAAAAGTCTCGCCTTTGCTCTGCCTGTGTGCTCTGCTGTTCCAGACTATCTACTTATTCCGCTGTGTGTGTGTGCGTGTGTGTGTGTGTGTGTGTGTGCATGGAGTCAGGCAGGTGCATGTGTTGGTATGCGTATGTGTGTAACAGAAGTGTCACTAAGACTGTTGGAGCACTCTTAGGTTTGCATAACGGGGCTGTTTCATATGTGTTCGTGGTGTGTGAGTGTGTGTGTGTGTGTCTGTGGTGGCTACGCCTTCTGAGTTAAATGTCAGTAGCTGTGACTGTGTTGCCATAGAAACCCTAGGTATTGAGGGTTAAGAGTGCTGCTGTCTGAGGATAAGAATGAGGAGGGTGGGAGAGTTTTCTTCCTTCACAAGTCACCAGGGCTGGACGGGCTATGGAAGAGCACACACACACACATATATATATATATATATATACACCACATCAGAGCCCACACATGGACACAGAACAGTGATCGCAGGCACTCACACACACCTGTCATGTTGCAGTTGACTTTGAAGGGGTCAAGGGGTCCACTGCCGTCAGGGTCGATCCAGTAGGTGTCAGAGGATCTGCCCAAATGCTTATAAGCCTCACATGATGGCTCATAGATAGCTGGGGTTAAGGAAGAGGAAGGAAAAATATGGGGGACAAAGAGCAGTTAGAAGATATTAAGAGAAAATGTCTCAGCCTCAGTCTTTAGTCACTGAGGCTGTAACGCTCATTACATACCAGACAAATAAACTGTCTCTCTCTTTTTTAAAAGTTTTTGTTGCATAAATATGAATAGTTGGGTATCATGTAATACCTAACACTGTAACACAGGTCATTGCTTTTAAATTAAGTTTGAATATTTTATGTGTGATTTGCATGAATTTGCTAAATCAATATAGAGTTGCAAAGTGTGTTGCAAATGTTTTTCTACATTCTGTATTTCCATTTCAAATATTTCTTTAAACAATCTCCTCAGTGTTACTGAACATAGAAATTTAGGACTCTCTTGGATGATGTAATGACCCTATATGTACAGTACCAGTCAAAAGTTTGGACACATCTTCCCATTCCCTTCAATGTCCAAACTTTTGACTGGTACTGAATATATTATGACCACCAGTTTCAATTATTTCACCTTCCTTTCTGAGAAATCACGCTTTGTCTGTGATTTTGGCATGGTGGATGGCCAAGAATACTACAATACCCATGAGCCTCAGCCACCGTTGCTATGGAGAGGAAGCAAGGGCACAAAACAGATCATAATGAATTCAAAACGCTTCGTCGCTGAAGTTGTAGCCGTAGTTGTTAAATTCACTCAAAAGTGACCCAGAAATTAAAAGTAAACTGATTCACTCTGTAGATTGTAAAATCAATTTTTTTCAACACCACAATCTTTAGCTTCTGCTTGCTGTTAGTGGCACATGTGACCAAATTTTAACCTTGTGATTGGCTGTTTCTTTCTGAAATGCACCTTGAGAGTCGTAGTTAACTTCTACCCTGAAATTTTTATGTACATAGTCTTGTACCTTCGACTTTTGACTGAAGAACCAGTCTTCTATTATAGTTTTGGTGATTGTTTGCTGCCACGGCTGTCAATTGGCAACATCAGTATTCTGTGTTTTGATTCATCATGTTTACATCAAAAACAAGGGGGGCGGTAGCGGCAACAGCTCGCTGTCTGAAAGCACCTTAATTATTCATTTATTACTCATTTTGCATTTACTCTTGTGAACTGTGGAAGTGTACAGTTACTAAAGGAATTACTGTGTTGTAGCTTACTTTTTTCTTCTTTTTGTTTTTACATAGTCCTGGCATGAGGGTCAATGTTAAATAATTTGTTTCTTTGTTAATATATTAACCTTTGGTCTCGGTCCAATTGTTTGTAGTATCTAATCTGTTTCTGATTTGTAATCACCATAAATGAGTTTGTTGTCCAATTCTGTTTTAACAATTACACAATTGCTTCTAGTAAAGACTTACACGGTTGACTGTTGTCTTCAACCTATTGAAAGTGTGTTTAGATCACTATACACATTCTGAGGGAAGAAGATTAGGAAAACATCCATACTAATTTGTGACAGGCCTAATGATTTCAAACGGATCACTGAGCACTGTTGTTCAAAAGATGAAAAATGGAGAAACAACATTGCTATTCTTCAATCTTTACCATTAGTGGGGAAAAAATGTAAAATTTGTCCTGATGGTGGCACCAGAGTTAGTGTTATGTTGTTATCTAAAATAAAAAGGATTGATTCTATGGTGAAAATGTACTGTAAGCATTCTCACGTTCTGCCCTGAGGGTGGCGCTAGACAAGAGGTCATAAAAATAAGCTGCTCAAGAGATTTTGGAATATCTTGTGTAGGGGTAGGAATCACAGGATAAGTTGCGATGTTATTTCTTGTGCCGCAGCATGAACACTTTATTTAAAAGATAGCCTGCGTCTGTCTCTCCATGTGTTTCCCTATCTGTATTTCATATCCTCACTTGAATATACGCTTGTTATGTAAGAGGCCAAAGGTTAATTATGTTGCAGAATTGGATCTAATGGATCTAAAACACATAGAGCACATCAATGTCTGAAGTTCTTTCCTTTTTTCTCCTCCTTCCAGAGGGTAATTTCATGTGGTTGCCAGTCTATTCAAGGCCTGTCAAGAAGTGGTGTCTTGTCCCACACACTCTAGCAATCTATCTGACAACATATTGATGTTATGTTTGTGTTGATCTACACACAGACAGAGACAGACAGAGAGAGGAGGGGAGGAAGAACACTTCAAAGAGAAATGTGAGAGTGCAACTTGGAATGAAACTTTCTTGACTGAGGCGAGACTGTTCACAGGCTTAATGCAGGTTTAAAAAGAAAAGAAAATCTCTCCCTTTTGACTCTCTCCTAATTTTCTTCATCTTTCTTCTTTTATTGTTTCAGTTTTTCACATTTCTATTCTATTCTCTTCCTTTCATTTTCTCCTCTGAACTATACTATTTGTCTTTAGTTTTTCTTTGATATCCCTTTCCCTTTGATATCAAGGAGTTTTGTGATGCAGGTGCTTGTTGAGAGTTTCTGTTCTTCAAGGAAACTGGTGTTTGGTAGAGCTGACCCTGCTGAACTATCTCACAATGATCTGGACAAAACTTAACAGAATTTTTAAACCGTCAACTCCTGATTCAAAGCCATGGGTTAAAGGCTGTAATACAATGGAAGTTGAACAACCAGTGTTTCTCTTGAATTTACTTCACTGTGGTGGAACATGACAGAAAGATTAGAAAGCCAACAGAGAAATGTCGAGCAAATACACTACAGGAAATGTGATTAGTATACATATAAGTACTGTGAGTACAAGTAAAAAATCACAAGAAAAACCCAATCAGTTGTTTCAGCATGTGCCCAAAAGCGGCATATGTTCACGTTCAAGTGACACTGCCCTCTAGTGGCCTTAGTAATTATGACAGGACCAAAGAATGATTTCAAGTGACGTTATTATAGAGCGGCAAAATTGTCAAAGCTCTCTAAATCTAATCAATTATTTATCCACTTCATTTGGAAGACTCATTGGCCATAAAATATCCATACAAAGGCAGTTGTAACTACGCTACAATGACACTTACAGAACTGAAGTACAGTCAAAACAGGATTGGACATTGACCTGAGATGAAATTTAAATATTGCAAGATATCAGTGATTTATACAACAGGTAGGATATCAGTAGATAGCTGTAGGTCTGTTAGCACCAGCTGTACTGATTCAGGTGATGTGTGTCAACCTAGGGCTGCTACAACAAACAATTATTTTCATTACTGACTAATCTGTTCATTAATTTTCGATAAATTCATTCATTGTTTAGGCAATGGCATGTGAAAAATGCCTATTGCATTTCCCAGACCCCAGGGTTTGTGTCTACAAATTGGTTGTATTATCCAAACAGTCCAAGTCCAAGCCCAAGCATAAAAAATTACAGTGATAAATAAACATTTAAAAACCGCAAATCTTCACATTTCAGAATTTGGAATCAGTGAATGAGTTTTTTGTCGATTGATTAACCAATTAATAAAGTAATAGTTTCAGCACTTATTTACTATTGCAGTTCCATAAAAGGTAGGGAAATCGCAAGAGACTGATTTTTAAAAAGAGTAGTTACAATTGTTGCAGCAGAGGCCAAAATGTCTTGAGTTTTAGTCCCCAGTATTGGCCAAGCTCCAAAAAAAACCCTACAATACCCATAAATCACACTCTTTTCATTAAATTTTGTCTGCATCTTCAAGCTCAGTGCCTTGCTCAAGAGCATGTTGAGGGAGGGTAAACCATTACTCATCTACTTTCCTATTTTATTGGCCAGTCCCAAACCAGACACCCAAATCTCCAGGTTACTGCTGTGCCTTCAGTTATCTCTTGTTGCTGAATTAATATTGACAAACACATACATAGAGAGAGAGAGAGAAAGAGAGAGAGATCTTTCTGTCCTTCTTTCTATGCTTTATTTCCTCTCTGATGCTATTCAAACTCATGTGTCCCTCTGCAATGCTAAATCCAGAACAATGTCTGTTTCACTCACTCTATTCTTCTATCTAATTTTCTCACACTTCAGTTATATAATATTTGCTTTAGGCTGGACATACACCATATTGCCAAAACGACTCTCTTTCATTGTCTCTTAAAAGAAAATATTATTTGTGGCATATGGAAGGAGCAATGGCATTCTCAAATTTCTAAGCTCTTATCAAAAAGAAGAATTCTTTATGGGTTCACTCTCTCTGTGTGATTCTGTTCTCTTTGTCTGCTGTTGCTTTTTAGTCAGGCTGCCTCCACTCAGACCAGAACAAAACACACAACAGAGTCAGAAAAGCTTGGCTTCTGAGCACTTCAAAAGTTCATCTGTCCCTCTGCTGAGAATTGTGGCTTTGGAAGGAGAAGCAGCCTAATCATGCAGAGGCAAACAGAATAAGGCCAAATCAAACAAACACACAAGGACCGGGATACAGCAGTGTTAAAGTGAGGGGAAAAACACAAATGACCAGGAACACACAACTGCATACACACACTCAAATACTTACAAGTGTGGCAGGTGGCTCCAGTGTATCCTGTTCCATCACAGGTACAGCTGAAACTGTCCCACGTCTGTTTACACCGACCGCCATGTTCACAGTGATTAGGCATACACCTGGAGAGATAGACAGAGAGAACTTTTAAACATTAACAAGACATGCGTTGCCTTATAATGAAGGAAAACAAACTGTAATATGTAAAAGCAGATCATCAGAAAAACACAATACTAAAGTATTTCATCGTTATCCATTCACTCAATACCACCACCAAGCTTCAGAAAAGTGGTTTAACTCTGTTTACTGTATGTTGGAAATGAGAATACTGCACTTACTGTACCAACAACATCCAACAAAATGCCTGGCAAACATCTGTTACATCTGTGTGATATTGGGACATTCTCAGTGACTTAAAGAATACTAGTATATATCTACTTTATGCATCATCCATCATTCTGTTAGTCTGTTTTGTCCACTGTATGTTAGAGGATATTACATGGTGAAACCTACACTTGTGTATGTAAGATTTATGGGGAATATCTTCCTCCAGGGGACAGATTGGATCAGGATCTCACAATATTCCTGGATTTTGCATGAAATGGTAGGATACGGTGTGAACTTGTTTTAAATACTCATGTTAAGCTATTGTGACAGATGAGTAGCGGCTTGCTTATATTAAAAACATCTTTTTATCTCTGTTTTGACCCTTCGTCCACACTAAGATGGCCCTTTTCACATGCAAAAGTGTGTTACAGTGTTAGACAATGCTTTTCAGAGTGGATAAACCTGAAGAAATTGCTCTTGTGTTGAAAAGTGGCAAAAAAAACAACATCTAAATATTGTGACAGATGCAAAAAATGAAAGGTGATAGCTAGTCTTGAAATGCTGGTTAATAGAAAGCAACTATGAGCTGCAAGAAACCTCTTTTATATTTATAGACAACAGAAACACTAAAATATGTCATGGGGAGCAGGAGGTGACACAGCTGAGGTGTAACTTGCTGATTATGACGGCCGTTATGCATAATTTTGTGTTTGGACTTTATCGTTACTATTCAGTATCCACATTTCAAAACAAACCCGTACAAAGTAGTGTAGAAACAAGTAAGTGTTATCAGCATTAAGTACAGAGCAGTTAACACATCACTGTTTCTCTTGTTGCAATATGAGTACAAACTCATATCCTGAAAAGTTACGTGGATTGATCAGCCTGCAGGCCTGATGGGGATGGATCCCATGGCACTGTAGGCTTAGAGCTGGATTTTCCATACAAAAAGACATGCTCACAAATTATGTAATTAAAATATCTGAGTCTGCTGATTTGAATGAATCAAAGTGATGTTAAGAGGAAAACCAGCTGGGGGATAAACAAATATTGACTCATAAGAGCTGCAGGGGTCTTTTAAAATGCTGAGTTGTTCTTAAGACATGTAGGGAGTCGGGCAGTGAAGCAGCACAGAGACGTTCCATCTCTGGAGATGATCATCGTTGTTAGTACACCTACAGTAACTATGAAACTGAAATACAAACACAAGCTTGGCCATGTGATGTGGAGGTCATAGACAGTGGAGTGTCTGGAATTGTGAATGCTTTTTTTACGACACATTAACCATCTCACAAACACTGAGACGCTGCAATGCGAAAAGCAAGATGCAGAGAAAACATAAGGCTGTTGTTACAAAGGTTGTGAACAGTAGGAAAGAAACTTAACACAGTGCAGGTGCATTGGGAAAAAGACGCTTTGGTTAACACTTGTACATATGTATCTGGTTGTCATGTTGACTGTAAGAGCTTGTTGTCATCTGCTTGGCTGTGTACAAACTTGAACGTGCAAGTGCCTAAAAGCTGCAGGAAGCAAAGTTCCTACAGTGGCGCCGCTTTACATAAATAAGAAAAAAGCAACGATGGAAAAAGTAAGGGACGTGATATAAAAGTGTGCACTGAGTCCACACTTTGGTATTCAAATCATAAAGAAATACATATTTTATGACATATAATTGGATTTACTACAAATTAAAAAAAAAAAAAAAACATAAATAAAAAATCAAATACACCTGTGATCCAAGCACCTCTTGAGTGTGTGTATACTTTTTTACACCACTGCATGTGTTGTTGTGGTACCCTTACCAAATGACAGTGACATTGTGGGATATAGGGATTTGCATGTTCACAGCCTAGCCTTGCCCCTGTGTGTGATTTGCATTTGTTTGGGGACGTGTGTGTGTGTTTTCCTTCTTTCACCGACTCAGCCTAAACAGAATCCCACAGTGGAACGGCATTGATCAAAAGCAGGTCAGACAGGGCTATTGAACTGCCTTCAAAGACATTCTGATTAGTTAGATGGTAACACTGCACCCATTCATCTTCCATGGCAGTACAGGGCCCACCACAACTACTGCGGGGCTACACAACATTATGAAGTAATAGAGCTGGGCAATACTGCAAGCAGCAAGGATAGAAAGCTATTGTGGACATATTGGGACCTTCACAAGAGTTAGTTCTGAAAATCTGACCACAGCCAGCCTGCTGTTAGCAACTATCAGCAGTGTTAATGTACCACAATCTGAAATAATAACTCTTTCATACTACATTACCTCACACTAGCATTACAAAGGCAAAACAAATGGTAACAGAAAGCTGCCAGTAATTCCATAAATTAAACACAAACACTTATCCAAAAATGAGGGCTTCATCAAAATGTGAGTTTCAAAAAATCTGGTAACTTCTGTGTAAGGCCATATTCAAAATAAACATTGAAGCTAGCTCTTTTTCATTCTTTTTTACCTTTGAAAACTGAGTCTTTTGAAAAAACTCTCCAGACTGGATACGTTTGAAAACCCTAGTGTCATGCTATAATATGGACTGGGATGAAAAAGCTTTTTGAATTGAAAATGCTGATTGTTAAAAGCAGCTGCAATCAATATTTTATATAAACAATGGATCAAATGACTATGTGTAATGGAAAAGGAGTTGCTTGTAGTGATGAACCCACATAGAATTATTACCAAACAGTTTCCCTCAGCTCAACAGAGCTATATAGTGTGTTTTAGCTTGTTTGGCTTCTCTGGGGCAACTGTTTTGGTGGACTCTTAGTGCTCTCGTAGCACTGTTTTCATTAAAGCAGGCAGCTGTTTTCAGCAGAAAAGCTTTTAAACCCTCTGCATGCTTCCTGCCCAGCACCAAACAGCAGGCAGAAAAAGTTAGCAACTAGCTGCTGAACACAATGGAGGAATTGGCAGCTAAGGATTCAGATACTTCCCTCATCAGTTAGTGAAGACCAAAAACAGAGCAGATTGGACTTACTTTCTCCAGGTGGACAGATACACAACTCCAAATGAACTCCCAAGTGGCCAAAAAATCTCTTATTGCAGGATATAACAATCACATATGGTCAATTAATACCAGTAGTACCCAAAACTTTCTGTGGTTATTTTCTATATAGTCAACTACACCAGTATAAAAGAATGATTTAACTGAAGATTCCATTGCAGTTGCCCATGAATGATAATTCACAGCTTCAGTACTGTATCTGTTACTGTTGTATCTAACATGCCTCTGATCAAATCACTATGTTATACTTAAGAAGTCATCTAAATACAAAAAAACATTTAAATATAGTATATTTGGCCAGATGGAAACACAAAATAAGCAATCAAACAGAGTCAGAGGTGACAAACATGAGCTTTTAATAGTTGTGCCATTTCAAAATGTGAATTTTTAAAATATGATATTAAAATGCTTTTGTGTACAAAAACCCTGTTTGACATGTAAATAGGTTTTCCAAATGTATCTGTCTGCATTAGTGTGGACAAGGCCTAAGTTTTGGTCTGAACTAAAGTATCCCAGTGAGCTGGACCTCTCTGGAAGTGAGGACAAAATTGATTTAAATCAAGCAGTGGCAGTTGGTGTCTACTTCTCTGGGTAAGGATATTGATGTAGGTAAGTGTTATCGACAAAACTGACCTGAAAACAAATCGCTCAGTTCAGGGAAAATGCTGTTCCAATCAGGGCAAGGTCAACTCCTCATTGTTCCTACCCAGCCTTGTTCACCTTAACGGCGCAATCCAGGCAGTTACTAATAATAACTGAAATCTTCCTTTATGTCCAACACCAAGACCCATGAGCCCTTATTTAACATGGGACTTGGTTTAATACCTGAAGGTTAAACCTGTTCACAAAGTTTCGGTTTTGCACACAGGCATCCGATCTCACATTGAGCTCAAGGCATGGATGATTCCATATATGGGAAATCTGTCCCAATGTGTTTGTCTAGTCTATGACAAGGAAATAAATTGAAATGTCAACAAGTTGTAATGAATGATTTCGGTGAGCCAACATTGGGACGTGCTGTGTGAAATCTCCTGCTCTGTTATGCTTGGCAATGGAAGAGAGAAATGCGCGTGGCTCATTTTTGATGTTTGATTAGGATCATACAGTGTTTTTCAAGGATAAACCCTACTCTTTTCTTTCAGTTTTAAATCAAGTAATGCAGTGCATACACATATCCCTTACACTTGGAATCTACCCCATCAATTATATCCATTTATCAGTTTGACAAGCACACAAAACTCACTACACACAAACATATTCTTGTGCAGTTAGACACACACACACACACACACACAACAATCAGAGCAATGAGTCATACATCTCCGGATAAGAATTCAGAGACTCTACAGACCTGTCTTGTATATGTGACTCATCCAATTTAAAAGCATTTGATTTATGACACCACTAGTTTCAGTGCTTCACATGTGTCTGAATGTGAATTTTCATTTATGAATGATTTTGTGGATGTGTGCTCCATGCAAGAAGGATTACTCTTACCTGTCTATGATTGCACACATGTCCAGGCTGACATTCTCGAAAGCTCCCACTGTGCCTTTTTCCACTGCATGCAAATCAGCCGGTTGGTCATCCACCAGGATTGCTTGCATGCAGCCCTGGAAGGAGCGCTGAGAGGGCGGGAACAACGTCTGGAGAAAATATCCTGAAACCGAGAAAAGCCCAAAAGAAAACTTTGAAAAAAATTATATATTTTTCACTATTACAAATCACAGAGTTGTTTTTAGAAATGAATTAACAGAATTGAGAAAGAACAAAAACAAAGGGATGCACGGCAGCTTGTGTTTGAACAAAGCATTGAAAAAAGGGAATATTTAGACAAGAAAGTGAGAAGGAAGAAGACAATAAACAAGGAAAGATGGATACTTTTGATCCAAAATTTAAAACACATCATGAAAAGATGACCTTCTGCAGAAGCGGACATCAAACTTAACAACGACATCATCCTTGGTGAGGAACAACAGACCTGGCTAGTGCCTAGTTGTTGTCACTTTTTACAGCCATGAACCTTCATCGATCCTCTTGTTTTAGAGCTTATCCACAAGGCCCATTAGCCTTAATACGAGTCCTAAGGCTGCAATAGACTAGAGGACATATAGGTTTTACTATATACTGTACCTTTATGAGATACAAGAGTCAATGGGCCGTCCAGAGGTAGCACTGGTCCTTGACTGAAACAGGGACAAGGCTAGGACAAAACTGTATATGGTGTGCGTGTGTGTGCGTGCATGCTAAATCTTTTGCACTAAAAAAATTAATGTCCATGGACATTAATCTAAGCATGTGAGTATTCTGCATGTGGCTTCATGCACGTGTATACAGTATATAAGCATACTGCATATAATATATGTGTGTGTGCACATCTACAGGTGTTATTACAGTGTACATGCACTGTCGGATAAAGAAGATGAGAGCTTGGAATTCAATCTTTGCCACGAGCACACAGGTCACTCATAAAACACTCCCGCTCAATGACATCTCCATCATCATGATGTTATAAGCTGTCACACTCTCCAGCATGCCTATCATCCTCAAGGCCAAAGCATCAAAGAGGCTTATTATAGAGGGCATATGCACTGCGTACGTGCGTGCACTGACATAATTGTAGATTATGTGGCTGGCTGACATGCCAGCAAACAACGCGGCAGTGAAGTGGGCATCCAGCAGGGGACCCCTCTTTCTCCACTTGTTTCCTGTCTGCCTCTGTACTGTCCATATACTGTATGTATATGATGGCAGCAAAGAAAGTACAACGTGTGTGTGCCTGTCTATGTGCTGGATTCATCCACTCTTTCTTATCTCCTGTTTTTTTTATTTCCTCCTCCAAAACTTTCTCCTGTCATCCTTGCCATCTGTCTCTTCTACTGCTACACCTGTCTGCTGTCTTTCCAGAGGAGTGGGAGACAGATAGACAGAGAAAGGAGAGAGGGAGAGATGGAAAGGGAGAGAGAAGATGGGAAACAGAGCAGACTACAGCTGGCTGGCAGCACTTTGTGTCCTGTGGATAGCATATGAATGCAAAGGAAACGCAGCCTTCCTGATGGTTTGGAAGAACAAACAGAGCAATGTGTGGAACGATGGATGGGTGGATGGATGTATGTTGCTAGGCCGTGAAAACTGATAGGTGGTTGGCTGCTCTGTTATTCTATCTACGCCACAGGCTGGGTATTTTCCAAATTTAACTTTACCAAAACATTCAATATCGTTGGGTAGCTTCACTGTTGTCACATGTTTTCAGCTCCAGATACTGCTCACTTTGTATGGAGAGAATTTTTAAGACATGCAACTGAAAATGTTTGTCTGCATTTAAATTCCTACTGAAACTGATATGTTTCACTTAATAAATATGTTTTGGAAGTAAAGTAAAAATAAAAAAAAAAGAATAATGATAATGTTTTATATCTGTACAAATATCTTGGATAAGAAACCAATCCCTTATCTATGTCTATTTAAAAGTACCTTTAAGTAACCACTTCACCTCCTGTGTCCCCAGTGAGAAATTAGCAGCTGTACTTGGCAGCTCCCTTGTGTCAATTTGATTAACACTATAAATGTTCATCTGGGCATTTCATGATACTAATTTGCATATTAAATGAACATTACTGGGCTAAATAACAGTAAAATGTATCCTGACAGTGGTCATGCTTTAAGTTTCAAAGCATTACATTTTCCTTTATTGTCTCTTTAAAACCATGACCAGCGATGACCATATGTGTCATGTCTTTGCTATTTTTTAGTCTTCCCACCTATGGCCATTTTTATTTCCCCATGAAATCTTGAAGCCATTTGTCCTTTTTACTTCTCAAAAATCTAGCATTCATTCAGAATGCTGTATTGCAGCTGTAGTCTCAAACAGTGGAAGATAAAGACCAAGATTAAAGAGGTGGAGTCCCACAGAGACAAACACTTGGCAAACATAGCATAGATGTGGTCATACACCTGTCCAATCTCAAGCTACCCACCACATTTTATTTTTCCTGAGTGCAACTACGCTGTGTGGTTTTAATTTGTAGTATAAACAAAAACTCTATCTCCCATAAGCCTCTAGGATCTGGAACAGCAGCAATTATCCCCTGCAGTCTTGCTGGCACTCTATCACAGCCCCCCTGTTGTGCCCAAAGAGCTTCTCTTACAATACACACTAGAAGACCAGCACCAGCTCTCTACTACCTGGACACCATAACACTGGCACTGCTGGTTCTCAGGCTACACAACACTTGTTTTCACATCCCACCACGTTTAGAGGGGATGTATCCGCTTTCAAGAGAGGTAGGCAGGAAATCTGCCAAAATGCTTAAAGGTAAAAATTAAACAAATATTCTGAAGACGTAAACTCTACAACATATTCAGAAGGGACATAACTTGTTGCCATGCAATATGTAGATTCTCATAAAATCCAAATTCATGCAGCTACCAGAATAAATTGTGCTTATCTATTGACCATCTGTTGTTATTTCTCCCTGGGCTGTTTCCCAAAGCTGTACATTTACCTCTCTTCTGATGGTCTTGGTCCTATAAGCAAGCTTGTAAATGGATGTCGGTAATATGTTTTACATCTAAATAAAAAGAAGACTGAGATAATGGTACTAGGTTTGAAAAACCACAGACAGGAAATGTATTCACACCTAGAATCACTGACTGGTTCATGAATTCATCTCAACCAGGTTAGATTACTGTAATGTTCTCTTTGCTTGATTACCCAAACCAACAATAGGAAGGCTACATTCATTAAGAACACATTTCACACGTACAGGCAAAAACACACAACAACACTTCACTGTAGTTCTTAAATAACGTCACTGGCTGCTGGAGCAAAACAGAACCACCTTCAAAACTCTACTCAAAGGCTGTCTGACATCACTCCCTATTAACTATACAGTGCACTCTATTAACCCGCCATCATTTTACTTGAGTGTCCAAATTCTGAGTAGTGTCCATGGCATGTAGCTTTACCCTACTTTCTGCTAACAATCCCACAATGCATTTTATCGATGCAAAAATGACCATTGTGTGACCCTACAGCTGATGGTGATGCCCCAAAATGATGATGATTAGTAAGTGTCCAAAATCTTGATTTACTGCCTACTATTGAATGTCTATTATATAGTGAGTAGTGAATGAGTGAATAGATTTTCAACACAGTCATAGTCTTTAAAGAAATTCATGGTTTACAATCCAGTACAATCTCAGGTCATCAGGTGGTGGTTTTCTAAGTGTACCCAGAATAAGGTCCAGATCTAGTGAAACTGCTTTTAGCTACTTCGGTCCCGGGACAAACTGCCTGATGCCCTGAGATCTCTCACATCTGTGTCAACATTCAAGAGTAAGCGGAAAACTCTTCTGTTTTCTCAAGCTAATGATTAGTTATTATGTGCATGTGTGTGTGGTTTGTGTCTGTGGGATGGCTGTATGGTTTGTAAGTCACTTGTTGCTGTATACACTTAAATGTAAAGCACAATCCTCATGCAAGAACATTTTTGTATTCTTATCCTAACCATCTCTTACAGTTTTCTTAGAGATTTGCTCATGTTTCAAGTCAGATTCACCAAACTCTCTTAACTGCACAAACTGGCTGTAAATGACTCGTTTCATGAGGAGGTGCGCATCCGTGAGATATGACCATTAGCGTAATTGATGCAACTAAATTGCTATATAAGGCTACCTGTTCTGCTCTGTTTGTGGACAAGTTTCATTCACAAAAAAAAAAAATGTTACCCATGTCGTAAAAAGAAAAAATTCACACTGTGGAGCTTCAACTCCTGCTGTCAGAAATCAGCAGACAAAAGCATAACAGATGTAGCAGGGTCAGAAGCGGAATTAGGGCATCCAAAACAATTTGAAAATATGAATACAGCTGTCAACGGCATGTCATCATAGCAGCACTGAACTGTGATGTGTGTGAAGGAGGAATAGTTTGACGTGAAGGTAGATGCTGTAAAACCTTTTGCTAAAGCACAGCGGCCCTTGACTTTGATGGGAGGCAGTTTAGGGTATGTGACAGTCATGTAAATACATGATGAGAAAATAGTAACCCGCAGGTGATGTTACACTCTCTGGTACAGCAGAGGATGTTTCCCCTGACAGCGACCTGCATAAGGACCCTGAGGCAGCTGTCAGAGTCAGAGAATTGTCCTAACAACTGAACTGTAGCCTGTAAGTCGCCTTGCCACAAAATATACCAATAACACTATAAAATAAATACAAAAACAACAAATTCTCATCCCTTAAGAATTAATCTGTTGGTATGAGTGGTTTGTGCATGAAGCCCATTGAGTTATCTGTGATGAAATGTGCTATATCAATAAAACTGCCTTGCAAAAAACTGCAACGCACATTTACAGTAGAGCACTCTATATAACACCTTCAAAAGGAACATAACATCTATGCATGTCTAACATTACTGCATGCATGTCAAGGACTTTGTGTACCAGCAATGGCAGATGTGCAAACAAGACTGTATGTACACACACCCACACACGAAAGCACACGTGCATAGCAAACACAGCAGGCATTTTTTTTGATAAATGTGGGCATCAGAGTCTCATGTCTAATTCATCATAAGTTTTATGAAGAAGAGGAAGAGGTGGCATGATGTAGAAACCAGACTAGGAGCATGCTATATATTACCATTATTATTCCTACAGTACTGTGGGTATTAATTTACACTACGCGTGTTAGAAAGATTTTTTTACATCCCAGCTAACTGAAAAAAGGTGTGTTTCAGTGGTGCAAGAGTGTGTGAGCAGCATTATTTTTTAAAAGGTTAGGAAGGTTTTGCATCATAGCATACTGTAGATCATAATTGAAAAGCAAAATTTAAGACTGTCGATACGACTGTCATTCATTCATGCACATAAAATAAATGTGAGAAAAAACATTTCCAAAATGATGAAAAAAGCAGAGTTCTAAAATTGGTAAGGAAGTGCAAAACTATTAAAGGAAACATTGCACACCATCAAATAACTGCATGCTTCAGGGTTGATTGTCCTATAATTGAGTACTCTCTCATTAGTATATGCATTTTCCCTGTTCCTGCAGAGAGAAGAGCATGACGTTATGGCCTTGTGTATGTGCATGTGTGTGTTTTTTGTGAGTGTCCGTCAGTCTTCCCTCTTGAGAAATTCAATTTGTGGATGTGTTGTGTCAGTCACTTACTAATTTCTCTAAGCGCAGCGTCAGGAGTGAGAAACTACTCCCCGTAAAATAGGCTTTGGGTTCAGGAGAGTGCTTCTAAAAGCAGACGCTCGGAGGATAGAGGGGTGGAGATGAGGGGAGAAGAAGGGGGATGAGGGGAGGCAAAGGAAGGAGTCGACCCGGTTAAAGAGGATAAGAGGGATGAGAGGAAAGGGTGATGGCCAAAATAGAGTGAGAGAAGATAAATTGGAGAGAACGAAAGAAATGAGGGGAGGGAAAGAAAAGTGGAGGAAAGAAAACAGAGAAAAGAGAAGAATCGAATTAAGAAAGAGGGCAGGGTTGAGGGTAAGATGACAGAAGCTCAGAGCCAAGTCCCTTCCTTCCTATGACATCTAAAGTATAATATCCTGTCACTCTGTGAATTTGGTGTTAGGCAGTGCCACGTGAATTTTAATGCAACAGAATCACAAAAAGAAGGGCAATTATATCTAAGACAACATTCTTGACTGGTCACTTCAGCACCACTTAACTCAAGGAACACTGTTCTCAAGGAATATGTCGTTTCAGTGTGTGAGAGAAATGTATGTTAACCTGACATCCTTGTGGCAGGTTTCCAAGACAAATAAGAAAAGTAAAGAAAGGAAAATGTATTAGCCATGAAAATTTGCATAGCGCCTGAACTCTTTGGGACTGGTGCTTGAGCTGCATAATGTGTTATCATATAGTCATCAATATACATTAAAGATAAAGCAATTTCTTAAGTTAATGAAAGCAATAATTAGCAAATAATTTTAAGTTGGAATGCTTGTCTTGCTTTTACCCTTCTTCAATATGACTAATTAATGCTATCTAAAAGCATTAAGGAGCTGTGTTACGTTTAAAAACTAGTTTTCCTTAATTTAAAAGAAACTGTCTTCAGCAAAGTGCTTAATAAAAACTTAACATCAACAGCAGGAGGGAGGCTGTGGTTTAAGTATTGTGTCATGTATTGCTGACAAGTATGAATGTTTGCAAAAATGACATGATTGTCACTGGTGGGACAAACAGATGCCAACCAAACAGATGCAGTAGCTGGCTTGACTTTAATTTTTTAGAGTGAGCCAGTGAGAGAGCATTGCTAGCCTCTGGCTAACTGTTTTCCATGTTTCACATTTAATGGAGACAGAGTATTTGGCCTAGAGGATACTAAAAGTAATCATGTCCCACTGGTAATATTCTGTCCACTGTAAATGGTATGATTGCACATGCACATATACACGCTTTCTATTTTATTTAACACAGTCTGGTAACTATTCTCAAATAATGCCTCCATGTCAACAACCTTTGTGTGTGTGTGTGTGTGTGTTGCATGTGTTTGTTTGAATCCCTTAATAAGAAAATGACCTGTTACTCAGATGCACTGATCCTTTCTCACTCAAGAAGAGGAAGAGGTGTCATGATGTAGAAAGCCGACTGGAAGCATGCTCTATATTACCATTATTATCACGACAATACTATGGGTATTAATTCACATTTCATGTATTACAAAGATGTTTTTACACCCCAGCTAACTGAAAAAAAATACACATTCTGTAGTGGCCAAATAAAATGATGTGTTTCATTCATGTGAGAGCAGCATTATGACACTTTTAAAAAGGTCAGGAAGGTTTGGCATCACATCATACTGTAGATCACAATTGAAAAGCAAAATTGAAGACTGCTGAATACTCTCATTGATCCTTTCTCAAACTAATCATATTATGAGTGTCAAGCAAAACATGGCGATTCAGACTGTGTGTGTGTGTGTGTGTGTGTGTGTATAAGTGCATGTGCATACTGTATGTACAGTACCAGTCAAAAGTCTGGACACATCTTCCCATTCCCTTGCATGAGAAAGTGTGTCCAAACTTTTGACTGGTACCATATATTCCTGTATGTGTGTGGCAGTCAAGCTTCAACGTAATACTAATTAGTCTTGATTTCGTTTGATGTGGCAATTGGCCACGCTTAATAAACACTTAACCGCAGTGGAAAAAAAAAACATAAATGAAGGATATAGAAACAGACAGATAGTCAGACCCTCTTTCCTCTGACCAAGTAAGATTTGTACAGCGGCAAACACCCAAGACGTCTACATTAGACCAGCTCACTAGCAATTCCCATTTCCTTCATTAATCGTTCATGCAGAGCAAACAGTACAACATTTCCACTAAATGCATAGTATTAAGTAAAGGGAAGACAACCTAAAACAATTTAGAAATGACTCCAATTGAAATCCAGCAGACATACTCCTACTGTCAAAACAAGTGCATTAAGAGCCACATTATTTTAACACTGACTAATTAACTGCATATATCCTTTGTTTATGCAGTCTGGTCCAGTCTGTGGTCACTGATAAACAACTGTTGCCAATGAAAACAGCAGATGCCTTAAGGCCACTAAATGTAAAGCAGATGGCTACCTGGATGTCTAAAACCTCTGCAAATGACTCTCAGACACTATCTGAAGCCTCGTCCTGTATATAAAAGAACATGGATTGTTCATGATACTAAGGGCTTTCTGCTAATTATGGCACACAGAAAGTCACATAGAAAGTGCTGATGGAATAATGTTAGAGAGCTTTAGGACAGCTTAATGCGCTTGGCCTCTCTGACTCATCAAGCTGAGCGATCAGAGAGTGTAATTGAGGGCAAGCCAAAGGATAAACTATCTTTTGTAGACTGACTATATTATTCTGTTACCTCTGTGCCAGGATGGAAATTAGCCCCAAATGTGATGAGGTGGAGTGTTTTGAATAAATGTTCTAGATATTCTATCATAGTTGTTAGTTAAGTCTGTTTCTGTGTGTGTGTGTGTGTGTGCTTGGGAGTTTCACAGCTTTTGGTCAAAAACACCCACATACTCTGTTCAAGTTCACAAACCCACATATACAGATTCCAATAACTTGAGGCCACCATTGTAAATCTATGATAATAGGGAGGCAAGAGATTGAATAACAGAAAAAAAACAAGTCATGAAATCAGAGGACAGCTCAATATGCTGTTTAAATCTAACCTAAAATTACCCAATTACCAGAAAGTTAAGAGAAAAGTAAAACATATTTCTAGGAGCTAAAAACAACCTGCAACTGGTTAAAAGAGTTCTAAAAATGTCTGTGAAGCGGTGGCCTAAATAACACTTTGTACTCCTTGCCATTGTAATAATCAGCAGTTTTGTATCCCCTGCAGCCTTCAAACTTGTGTTTACCACCGGGCTCCCTGCTCCTCAGCATTCATTATGTCATGTAAAATTAACGAGTAAAACCCCAGTCACAGTTGCTGCCAATTCAGCCCACACGCTACCTCCGTCAGCAGGGGGAAAGACGTCTGAAAGAAAACAGTTCTATTTCTCTGGATTGTAGCAATGATTGTACCACGAGTGTATATGTGAGTATGCATATAAGTGGATATAGCACATACAATACCATGCATTGTGTGTTTCTACATGTATGTATATGGAAATTAACATGTGAGATACAATATGTCTTTCAGCGAGATAGAAATGCTCATCATCAACCTGCTATCTTGTATATTTCACTGCCAAAAACCATCTCTCTTCATCTAATACCTTGTCTCTACTTTCTCTACTTCCCTATCTTTTATTGGTCCTATCTTGTGTTTCACTCTTCCTTTCTATGTCTGTATCCGGTGCCTTCTTCAAGATGTACAGACATTGCAGGGATCCTCTCCTCACAGCCACTATTGACTCCCAACTCAGCTTACCAAAATCAATAAATCACCAATTGGATCAAAAGGGAGAGTAGAGGTAGAGAAAGGAAGACGGAGGTGGGGGTGGGGGGGTTGGAGGAAACAGAAAAGACAGACAAAGAAGAAAAACAGGGAGAAAGTTGAGGTAAAAGTATTAAAGTAAAAATATTAATATTTGATGATCCTGCAACACTCTAAATTAAAGAAATCCAGGAATAAAATCCTTACAAAAAGTGAGAGTTAAAAAAATCCTTTAAAAATTAGATAAAACTGAGGATAAAAGGAAAGTATTTTCCTCAAATAAAGCAAAATAAAATAAATGAGTCCTCACGGGCATGAGGTGGAATCACTCAACGGCAGCGAGAAGTAAATTAAGATGGACAACAGAATAAAAAGAATCTGGATGTGTGTGTGAGATGCTCTGATCCTTATTGACTGGCCGGAGGAAATGGGTTGGCTTGATGGAGGAGATTGTGTTCGGTTAGAGAGAGAGGGACAGAGGCCTGATGAAGCTATCAGAGCCCAGACTATCTCTCTCAGTTACTGTAATTCCATACAGGTAACACACACCCAGCACACACACATACACACACAAAGTCACATATGCACACTTAGATACGGACCATCTTCCAACAGACGGACAGCGGTGTCTGGCATCATTAACCTGGCGTCTTCCTAATTCAGACAGATTGTGGCTGCTGCATGTGTGTGTGTGTGTGTGTGTGTGTATGCGTTTACTCTGAGTGGTTGTCTATACCTGATGGTCGAGTTGTGTCTGTGCTCTTGCTAAGTGAGCAACTTTCTAAACTCTAGCCACTGGGATATAGATTTCTAGTAAGAAATGATTTATAGATATATTTAGCTTGCACACACACACACAAATAAGACCTCCACTGTTGGCACAGTATGCATCAGAAGTTTCAGTTTAGGCTCACAATTAAATCTGTGCCGATGATGTTGGGGTGACCCTTACCTCCCAAATGATAGGTTCCTCCCGTGGTGACGGTGAGGGGTGAGGTGGAACGCACAGCAGATGCCTCCTCGCCGTCTATCGTCAACATGGCGAAGTTCTCCTTGGCAACCAAACGTATCGCGTGCCACTGGCCGTCATTAAGGCCCGAGCCTGCAAGAAGAAGGCAGAGACATGTGTAAATTATAAACACTTTGTTGTGATGTATAAAACCTTCTTGGTGAGCACAGGCTTTTAGCTGACGGACTCATTGCAACACAAGAAATTCAAAAATTTGATTAAACTGTTTCAGAAACAAATCTTGACCCACGTCTATTAAAATGCAACACCGCATTCCTTCACTAATTCATGGATGATATGATGAAAAAATGCAACCCACATAATGTCCTGATTTTAGCTGCTGACTTCACTTTAGGTTAAAGTGAAATATCCAAGACTGGTTCCTCTTATTAAGTGGAAAAAAAGAATATAGCGGGGTGTCAAGGACCTGACAGAGATTTAAGGAAAAAGTCCAACGGGTGACTCATTGTGGATGAAAGGTGTGTGGGTGGTGAAACTAGGTAGCAAAGTTTCCATCTATGACCTGTGGCTATCTTGTCATACACCAGTTTTTCTTTGCCACAATGATTGTGCTCTTGTGTTTTTTTCCCTCTCCTATAACCTCCGTCTCCACTGCCTGGTGGATGTTGCTTTCAACAGAGTTAAGAAATGCTCAGCTAAGGCTCATCTACCCACGACTACCACATTATTTCCTCACTTCTACATGTATTCTCATATGTACGTCAATGCTCCCTAATACTTTTCCTCGTCTCTTTTGTTCTCTCACTCCTTCCGTTCTCCCTCATTCCAAGCCGAGTACGGCTCCAAGTCTCAAGGCCCCTGTGTCTCAACTCCATTAACTCTCAGAGAACCCTGTTTGTGTGAGTACCAGAGCACATGTGTGTGTGTGTGTGTGTGTGTGTGTGTGTGTGTGTTCTCTATCTGTGCACGCAAGCTTTGAACATTCAGTTCAAGTGTGTATAAGTCTGTAATGTGCTGTGTTGTCTGCATATGTCCATGTAGTGTGTGTGAGTGTGTTCGTGCATGCAAGTTTTGTACTCTCCTTTTCTCTCTCTTCCCTTGTAGCTGTGCTCCATTAAATATGAGTGATGTTTTGGAAAAGGACATTACTACTGGAGCTGAGAGAGAAGCCAGCTCACTCTCATCACCCTCTCCTCTATACATCACCTCTTACTGACACCAATCTCTATTCATCCATCCTTCCCTCCCTGCCTCCCTCTCTGTCCCTGATTCTTTTTTCCATCTCTGTCTTTATTTTCTTTCCGTCTATTCCTGCATTTCGCTCTTCCTTTTTTCCTTCTGTCTTTATACTACTCTCCTCGTGCGACCATCTGCTGCAGAGTGCGTCTTTTAAAACCGTCTCAGCTCACTGCCTCGCTGACTGTAATACATCGATAGTGAGGACACTGTAGCGAAGTTCAAGGTACGGTCGCGTGCAAATCATTCTCAGCAGATCTGCATGCAAGTCAATACGCATGTACCTTAGCCCTGCTGCGTGTGTCAATACATTTGACCCGTGTGTGTGTGTGTGTGTGTAAGAGAGTGTGTAAGCTTCTGTTAGCACATTTGCTTTGCAGGAGGCATGTGTGCGTCTTCACCGTCTATAAGACAGACTTTTTGTTTATATCTTCCCAGAACGCAATTGGAGACCGTGGCTTCCACGTCAGCAGGGAGCAAATTAATCTTTAGCTGGGTGTGTTTGTGTATGTGAGTATGTGATCATGGCATGACCAAAGAAACTAAAAGCAAACCTGCTGAGGGGTGTGATTGCTATTTAAATACACACAAACACACATGGGCAACACACACAACAGTACAGACAAGTATAAATGCATAAAAATAAAGTTTTCCAGGGAGTAAAATACAATCCTATTGTTAAACATTAACACTTGAAAGGTCATGAACTGACAAGTAATAACAGAGGATGGTGTCTGTTTTGTCTGAATGGCAACTAAAAAGTCAGTTCCGGTAGAAAGCGACCTTGATGTGCCCCTTCACCGACAATCACATTTCTGACTGTATATTGGTTTGGTAATGACTGTCAAGCTCTTTGCTCAATCCCGTCCCTCTCCATAACCTCTTGAATGTAATGGAAAATAGATACTGTGTAACCTTGTGTCCCCTCATCTGTTTTACATCACCTGCAACAGCTTTGAATGTTGAGCTTATCAGTGATAGCAAAGTTATTGAATCTTCACACTCATTGCAGCACACACGCACAAACAGACACAAGTGCCTGCTGAAACATACACTGTATCTTACATACACAAATATGTGGTGCTCTCTCTCTCTCCCTCTCTCTCTTTCTCTCTGTCACACACCAAACATACAGGCTCAAATCATGCACATGGCAGCTGTCTGCTGCAGATAAAAAGCACACAGATAATGAAGGAGAGCAGGAGAAGGATGATGAGAATTGTTTAGATGTGACTAGATAAAGACTATTTCATGGCTTGCTTTGGAGTTGTCATTCATATGAGGAGCTTCATAACAAGGCTGACCAATCGCTTTGCACTGTTTTTGTTTTGAATGCAATAAAAATGAAGAAATCGCATCATGGGTTCACACATGTCATCTCACCCCCTCCTTTTGAATTCTTATTTGAAAGAAAAAAGTGTGACGAGAAACTGAAAAATAATCAATTTAAGAAACTCAAAGTTTGAGTATGATTTCACATAAAAAAATACTGAAATGTGGACCCAATTATATGATTTTTTTAAATTTCAGAATAATATTTGACCCAGATATTCTTTCTAGATATTAACTTGTCCCTTTCTGAAAGGAAAAGCAATTTTTGAGGCCACAAAATCTTTTAGCTCCCGATTCCATCCAAGGCTTCTTTAAAAACATATCTCATAGCTTTATGTCCACATAATGTAATAAACACAACTATGTTAAAAGGTTCTTTTTATGTGATGTGTCTTATTATGTTTATTGTTATATATTGTTGGCGTCATTTTGGGAAAAATCGTTCTTGCATTAACAGCTGTGGACATTGCATCAGACTACCTTCCTAAATATGGTCAGGGACGGCCTTTATTTTTGGCCAACTCTGCACCAGACAAAATGATAAAAGAGAGTCTTCTTTGACCACTGCTGCTCATAACACCTGTGGTCACTGGGAGAGATTTTTACAAAGAGTACACACAAAAATTGATTCCTTTCATTTCTGAGAGGTATTCCTGAAATCTCCAGGTTTTACAATGAGGGGTACTCTGCTGCCGCTGCTGCTGCTGGTGGTGTTGTTCTGTCTGTCTGGGACACGAGGGGCTCAAGGAGAGAGCGGAGGAGCTCACCAAGGTTTACAGACAAGTGGCCAGACTAGCAAGGATATCTGGGATGAGCTGAGAGCTCTGAGAGACATGGTTGTGGAGCAGAGGGTGGAACTGAGGAATACCAAGGCTGAACTGCAAACCCAGAAAGACAAAGTGGTTGGTCTGGAGAAAGTGAACGAAGGTAGTGAGCTGAACATGTGTAATGTTAAGGCTAATGTTTCAAGGATTACGAATGAAAATAATGATTATTTTCATTATGAATTAATATCCTATTTATTTTATTGCTTTGTGGTCTGTAAAATGTCAGAAAATGGTGAAAAATGTCCATCACAGTATCCTAAGCTGACATATTTCAATTGCTTTTGTCTGACCAACTGTCCAAAACCAAAGGATATTCAGTTTATTACTAGAGAATTTTAAGAAAACTAGCAAATATTCATACTTGAGAAGCTGACTGAATTTTTTGCTTAAAAATTACTTAAATGATCAAAATTGTTACAAATTAGATTTCTGTGGATCATTACTTGTGCGACTATCTGTAAATAGAAGATTACTCAGAACTTCATTATATTTATCTTAAAACTATTTAAAGAAATTTTAAGAATATATTCCAATACATCGAAAATCACCACTCAAGCAACAACATATACAATTTCAAAGATTGTCAACAAAAAACTTATGACTCATTTTACTGGCAGCACTGGTTTCCAGAGTGACGACCAGTGAGAGGGACATGGCAGCTCTCAGGGAGGCACTGGATGATACTAAGACTGAACTACTGCTCACCAAGAACAGATTGGATGGCATTGAGAATAAAATTGCAGGTATTTGAATAAGAAACCAGAAACATATAAAGCTGAAAATAATAAAATTCTAAATGTAGAACTGTGTATGATTTTTGATAATTTCCCCTCACATTCTTGTCCCTTTGAGCTGTTTGGACTAATTCTGATACTTAAATGTTTCCATTCTGTGTTTATAGGCTCTCCGAAGGTGGCTTTCTCTGCTGGTTTGACCTCTTCAGGGCGAATTGGACCATTCAATACTGAAACATCACTTGTCTACAGTAGAGTCTTCACAAATATTGGCGGGGCTTACAACCCAACTACAGGTATGCTTGATCCCTAAAATTATAACATTGGTTGAGAGACATTCAGAGCTGATCTTTCTGATTCTCTGCTGTTGCAGGTATTTTCACAGCACCTGTCAAAGGAGTCTACTACTTCAGATTCACTGCCTTCCACAACAAGAACAGAGAATGGATGGCAGTAAATATGTACCATAATAGTAAGAGAATTCTGCACAACTCTGAGGAAGCTAGTGGTCATTCTTTCATTGCAAATGCATTAATTCTAGAGCTGGAACAGGGAAGTGTGGTCTACATGCGTCTCCAAGAACAATGTAGGCTTTATGATGATCTTAGCACCTTGAACAGCTTCAGTGGTTTTCTGATGTTCCCTCTGTGACTTTCAGATATAGTTTGATATCTTCACCAAGGCCTTTAAATACATTGTAAAAAAAAAAAATGTACCCGATGTGTGCAGTTGTAATTTCACTATAGTGTAAAAATAATGTGAATTTATTAAAAGTAGACATATTATGCTTTTTCTGGTTTTCTGTTATTTATGTACTGTTATGATGTCGTATATCTATACTAAACATTCCAAAACTTGAGGTTAACGTATGTAGAAATGCTCCCTGCAAGTCAAAAGCCCACTCTTCAGCCTGCCCTGTGTTTTTTTCTGCCTTGCAGACAAGCTGACTTTGTTTTGTTGCTACATTTGCTCAATGCTGAAATATCAGGCTGTGTGGAAACAAAGTCTATAAATGGAGATATTAACAATGTGCATTATGTTGAGAAAATATCCCAAAAGAAAACTCTAATGAACAAGCTTACTTGGAGTAAAGCAATTAAGGAGTATGTCTCAACAACCCTCCAATGACAGAGTTAATGTTTCATTCTATGGGTTATTTGGATTATTATATTTTGCTGTATACAGTCTATGACCTTAATCCAAGCAACCTAATTACTTTAGGTCAAATTTCAAAAAAGTCTTACTTGCTATATTCTGAAAGACACTAAATTAACATCAAGCATTAATGCATGTAAATGTGGACTGCATGTAAGTGACAGCATACTGATGTCCATTGCCATTTTTCCCAAATGCTGAAATGAATGACTCAAACGAAAATACTACAACAAACTGCAACAAATTAAACTGCAAGATATATCACCTCATCTTTTGTGACTCTGTAAACATCAGGATGAGTGTGGACAATGTCAGGGGGCTTTTTTCCCCCAAATGAAGCAACTACCCCTTAAAAGGTCTGTGCACACGTGTAAAAACACAGGCATTACACACGCACATATTGACACAGTGTGCACATTGCCTTGTTACCATGGTGACACCATATATGCCCTGACACTTGACGTACACACACAGTGAAACCCCAGATGAAGTCCCAAATGTACCAACACAGTAAAGTTTCTGTGACACTTTGGCACAGAACCAGCAGTCGTCTGTGTCTAACTGTGTAAATAACCTGGTTAAAATTTAGACACCAACAGTAGCTGCTGGGGCTTCAATAGTTTACAGTTTGGGTCTTCTAAAGATTTACTTGAGCATCAGAAGTTTTCCATTACTCACACTGGTACTCTCACCGTTGCTGTTGTGTTAGACTTGGACATGGGCTGCGGTAGGGAGCAAAAGTGTTGAAGAAATTCTTGTAAAACAAAAGGTTTGAGCCAATTCACAAACAGATCAGTGGTCAGACCAGCGCCACCACCTTTGACATCTGGGCTGAGCAGACGGAGTGGAGAAACATGGCAGCAGAACACAGGGTGGAGCTGACTGTCACCAAGACTAAACTTCAATGCCAGAAAGACAAAGTGGCTGATGTGAGTACACAGGCAAATAAAATGCTACATCTAAGAGTAGCGCTGTCTTTACAGTGTTTCCTTTACTTGAAAAGGCATCTATGTCATGTTATGTTGGATGAGCTTTGTGTTTAATGACACAGTTAACACAGTGACAAGTTTAAAAGTGGCTTGAACATGCAAAGTCATGCCTTCGTGTGTAGCTCTGCCCTAACTTAGCATCCCTGTGGTAAATAGATGGCATTTGTCATGTTTCTCATAATTACAGTGACAGTAAGCCCTATACTGAAATATATACTAGGTAGGTAGTATGCATTGACAAGATTTAACCTCTGATCCACTTCTTCTTATTGCCATTATCATTTATAATCAGCCTGAGTCAGCTGGTAAAAACCTAAAATCATCATGCTCCAATAAAGAAGAAAATTTGCAATTGGGGTTTTGTCTTGCACTGAGCTGAAATTTGTGTTCCATGATAACTGCTGAGTGTATAGTGTTTCACTAAAGACTTGAATCTTTGCATTCAAGGACCTTATCAACTCCACAATTCTAAAAAGGGTCCCTTCACCAGTGTTTTTTTTTTTTATAGTGCCAGTTAAGTTTACATATAAAAACACCCAATGGTGCTAGCATCAGTATTGAAATAAACCCATCTCCTGGACTTGGATTATTTTTCAATTCATTTATGGCTATTTGTTTCTATAGTTTCTACTTTCAGATCACAGACACTAAGCACAGTGCTTGAGGGTTAAGGTACAAAGGGGATCAATGGTATCACAGTTAGAAAGCCTAGATGCAGAGAGCACACACCCAACATTCAGGACTGTCTTACTCCCAACAAGCCACAACCAAGTGATTTCAAAGAGTTGTTTTAATATTTGTGTTTATCTGTATAAGTGTGCAGGTACGGTATTTTATTTCTCTTGATTTCAGCTACAGAATATTTACCATGGAGACCAATGATGGATAACAGACAGTACTGTAGCATGATCATGATAAATTTTGAATGCAAGGGAGAGCTGAGAGGGAGAGTAAGCTGAGCAAAACACATAAAACTAAAATTTAAAAATGAATCAAAAAGTACTCATTCAGGATGACATGTCAGGGTAAACACTACACATGGGCCAAGGAGGGAAAAACGGAGAAAAGCAATAAAAGGAGAGAAGGTCAAATTGAGTTCATGCTTATTGCCATGACTTTATATGGCAAGAAGGATGAATTGCTAACTTCACAAAAGTGTTGCAGGAACCGAAAAGATCAGAACAACAACAACAACAATGTAATGCACAAGAGTGTGTTGTGTGTGTGTGTGTGTTACTGTACATCCATAATTAATGTATTTCAAGTCGAATAATGCTCTTTTTTGTAAATGCCTAATCCATGTTACTGTCACTGAGAATGGTAAAAACAAGAATAAGAGACAAAGATATGCTTTAAGGGATGTTAAACAAAGCCAGTGAGATGATGATAACTTCATAAACAACTAAATACATCATGAAACAGTAACATAACATGGATTCAGTTAATAGTGAGTCCCTGAGATAATATGGAAAATAGGGGTGGGAGTTATTATAGTTGATAGCAGGTGGCCAGGTGAATACTAATCATATTCCCAGTGGTAGAAACGAATTACTGCTACACAGATATTGGAAAGTAATACACAACAATTATCATATTATCACATTACACATGGGGAATAAACATTATTTATGGCTGTACCTCTGTTTTTTTTCGTGTTTCATCTCCCTGGAGAACATGTTAGGAATATCGCACATCATTGTGATAAATCCTTTTAAGACTGTAGAGACTGTGGATATTATTTCTGTAACATTAAAATTCTTTCTCTCCTTCTCTCCTCCTCCGTTTCCCCCTGTTCCTATTACATATTGATCCTGTATGTACAGTATAAATGAATTTTGTCTACTATAAACGTATGGGTCCCTCTGACATTCATGAATCTATCCTCCTCCGCTCCTAAATATTCGGTCCTCCAAGGTAGTTTGAAGAGCTCCACACGTCTTCACGAATGGCAATATGCCAACCACACAAAGCCTAAGAATATAACATATCATAGACACATTCATACGCAAACACAAATGCTCACAGGCACAGGGACACACACACACACACACTCAGGGGGAATGAAACAATATAACATTATAAATCGGGGGTGGCTGTAGTGTGTTTTTCTCTCCCTTAAATCTGTGCCTCGGGCCTTTCCATTATTGTAATTCCTTTTGCTTCCTATTCAGACTGTGCAAGTTAACCTTGTGTGTGTGTGTGATAGCAATTCTGCATCTCAAAAGAACTGATGTTATAACTTCTGGCTGAGCTGATTGATGTGAACGCATGCATGTAAAAACACACACACGCGCGCACACACACATCCTCCTGGTGATATCAAATTGACTGATTTACAGAAATAATGAATTAACAAATTAATAACGGCAAAAAAGATTGAAAGCAACAGAGAAAAGCAGATGAAACTTATTTTTGCATAATAAATACCTTTTTTTAAAAAGAAGGCATAATACTAAGAGTAGACAAAGATAATTTGTGATAAAAATGTACAAGAAAGATACAAGATATATAATGGTGTTGAAAGGGAATTCAAAAAACTACACTATAACAAAAAAGTGTTGGATATGTTTGTACTATTTTGTGTCAGGACTGAATAATGACAGCAGTATAATGTGTAGGAGTAGAGAATTAGCATTTTATTTTCTTCTTGGAACGTGAACATCTAAATTTGCATTCGTGATTATCTTGCCTCCATGTTACCTGTCACTGTCAAAGAGCACTTCATGTGGTGAAGGATGCAGAGAGCTAAATTATAGTTTCATGTTTTCTTGAAGCTTTACTAACACATCTAATTAATCGAGATTAATTATCACTACTTAAATCTTTTGTCTTCTTTGACAGCCAATCAGGAGTACCAAAACACATATTTCCTCACTTAGTGCATGAAAATCTCTCAGGAAATTAGATTTCTTTGTCTCAAAAGCTCCAGTGTGCAAATGCATACTGGAGACAGTGAGTATTGTTTCCATGGAAACAATGCTCCAGCCCAATTTGATAATTAATCATGATCAGAGGATCACATCTTCAATGCACCTACAGTACTCAAAAACAAATACCAACACACATCAGCTATCTGTATCAAGTACAAAAAGAACTTTTTTCACTGGCTTTGGTTTACTGGATCATTTCATGGTAGGTAATGTGGAAAATAGGGGTTTGATTTATATTCGGGCACATCAAAACATGCTTTGGTCCTGCTGTACAGCCATAAAGGCAACACTTTCCAGCCCTATTTGAACAAAGCCGTTATACAATTCCAACAAATGAGTGATGACAGGGAAAGAGAAGAGAGTTGGAGATTTAATGAGTAAGTAAGTAAAGGGAAAGTGACGGGAAACTGAGATCAGAGTCCCTGCAAGAATCACAACTAAGTACCTTCTATTAACATACACACACATACACACCCTTGAGAAGACACCCACGGTCTAATCGAGAGTGTTCACGCAAAGACGTCATTTTCCCTTTAGTTTCATCATCCGTCTCTCCACTTCTTGAGAGGAGGAAGTGGATGAAATGACAGAGGTTTTCTCAAAGGAGAGAAGATTGTGTTTCTGCAGGTCACAAACAGCCTCAGGGTAAGTCCTTACACACACACACACACACACACACACACACACACAACCACATCTTTAGACACACACACATTTTGAATATGTTATGCATAGGGGGATTACTTTGTGTATATTCTTAGCAGACGAGATCCACTGTACCTGCCGCTCTATCTCCAATCAGGAAAATAAATTAACTTTAATGGCTTGGGACCCACTGTAGCGAGAATGAGATTATGAAGAACTATTCAGGTGATTGGACGTTATCAGAAATACAGAGCTTTTATTCATCACTTCCCTTCCCTCATCCACCTTTTTCTTTCACTGCACCTGCTGATACACTTGGATTTTGCAGAGAAAACTATTCGGGAAATTACAAACTGGTAGTTGGAGGGCAATGCTCATAGTAAAGTCATTCATAAAAAAGGTTGGCTCAGACCTAAATATCCCTCTATTTCAATAATAAACACTAAACATCACACATACTCATTGGCTAGTTACATGTTTGACTCTCTAAATTACACCCTCAGTAATTCTATCACTGCCATTTTTATACATAGATTGAAACTAGAGTACTCATTCTTAGTGGAAACAGCATTACTAGCAACTCCTTTACAAGGAGTCACTTGACTGAATGTTAATATAAAAAAATGAAATATTCTTTCAGTGTAACTTTAAATAATACATCATGCTATGTCAGTTATGTTGATGGTTACATTATGTTATTAGCGTACCATCTTTAAAAAGCTGTTATGGTTTACATTTAGAAAAGGTGAAAGGATTTTAAGCAAAAGTGAGTTGGAAATTGACTTGATTCACCTGTTTTCACATCATATTTACACTGTGGTTAATATATGGGAATGCATGTGATGTGAGAGATGTTGGTTCAGCTAATCAAGTGCTAAAAAACAAAACAGAGGCACAACTTTAGCTCCCAAAATGAATGTTTTTTTGCACATTATGAGAACTAACTCCTCAACCTGATTTATTCTAACATGTTCAACACCAGAGATGTTGTCTGACATTAAACATCTTATCTTTCCTTTTCTTTTTTATTGCGTAGCCTCCTTTGTGTCTTCTCCTATAGAGAAACTAATCTGCACCAGTAAGATACCACTTTCTATAATGTACTATATGCCATAAATGTCAGCTTAAGATGGTTGAAAAGTTAAAGGGGTTAAAAGTTGCAGATGAAAAGATCCGTGGATTAAGTCTGTATGTCTTTACCTTCCAGAAGATGCCTGATTATATGTCTCAATAAGCTGTCGCTAAACAGCTTCATAAACAAATTATCCCCACTGGGAGGAGAAAAAAAATGGATTGTGTAGTCTCTGTAAGAAGCTCTCTTTTCTCCCTCTCTCTCCCCCTCTTAGTGTGTGCACATCTGCACGTCTCTCCCCAGTATATTTGCCATTAAGAGGGACTAAGCATTTCATTACAAGTCTACTGAGCTCCCACTGTGTCATTGAAGCCAGAAGCCAGTGTGGCTTTCTTTCTTAGAGATACTAATAACAGAATCAAAGGAAGCAGTGGATGTTTTTGTGTGTGAGAGTGTGTTTGTGTGTCTGTGTATTCTAGTAATACTGATGTAATCACAGGCTCAAGCCCAATTAGCCTAGGGGGTAACTCTGTAATAATCCCTACCCCTGGGCATAATGGCCTATTAAAGCAGCAGTGGACAGAATAAATGAGTGTGTCTAAGGAAAGACAAAAGAGAGGGAGGAAATAAGAATAAGGGAGGAAGGGAAGGATTAGAGGTGGTAGGATAGGAGTGAATGAATGGTGCCATTAAGAACAGACTTGTTGGGGGGAAAAAAAGTTTAATTTCAACCTTATTCTCTTGGTGTTTATCTAAATAATCAGTGAATAAAACATTTCAGCTTTATGAACAGCAGCTGAACTCAAAAACCCAAACAGAATGTCCCTCCAATAGAGTGACAATTATAGTCCAGTTACGTGTTTAAACATGCTTTGATCAAACAGTTATCATAAACACTTTTAGTTATAAAAGTCTATTTGTTTACTTTGTTGACTGCCATTCATGTCAGAGGAAGCAGAAAAATCGGATCTCATTGCTACAGTTTCAAAGCATTCTTTATGTGCTTTCTTTGTTGGAAACTCCTCCGACTGCTTATTAGCGTGGTTGGGCTCATGACCACATAAATCAACACCATGTCAAGTCAGAGACTGTGGAGAGGCGAGATCGAACGCAGGCCAAGAGGAATACCTTAATTGAGACTATCACCATATTTGTTTTGTTGTGATAATGTAGTCTCTGCACCAATGCTTAAAAGTAAAGACAGCATTGCAGAATTACTTCGAAATGTAAGGTAAATACAAATAAATGTATCACCCACATATGTTAAGAATATAAAAATATATTTGTTTTTTTGACTTCAGAAAAAAAGAGATAATCTGATAATAGTAACACAGTAATGTGTAAATTAGAGTGTAAAATTAGGTCTAGGATGAAAATTAGAGACGCCAGCCTTTCAGCCCATATGAAATACACCTACTGCATGTGTCACTTCTGCAGGACGTTTAAAAATGTGAATTACAACGCTTCACACTTTACCAAACACTCGAAATGAAATAAGATCATTTGTATCCCCCACAGTACATTTGTGGCACTAACATATTTATATTACAACAGTGACAGGTGTCTTAATAATTGTCTTTTCATTATGTAAATAGTTTAATTGTTTTGTTTCCATGCAACTTATTACTGACTTTATTATTAATACTAATGAGTGCAGATTAAAGTTCATCAGTGTTATAGTCAAAATAAAGCAAATAAAGTGTTCAAGCTGTGAAGTGGTTTTGTGATTGTGTCTGTTGACAAACTCACCCGACGATAAGTCTACCCGGTTGTTTCTGGTGGCCGTCGTCACATTGACATGAACTACAACCTTGCCATCTTTGAGTGAGACCTCCAGTGTGCCGTCGCCGATATTACTGAACAGCAGGAGCCCATTTGGGTTCCACGTACGAAACTGGAAGCCCACAGATACTGTGTTGTGATTGGCCCGTCCTGGCAGCTGCAGGAAGCTGGTGGCGTTGAAAAAGACCGGGAAGGAGTGGGTCTCCACACAGGAGAAGGACAGGTTACGCTGTTAAGACACAAATTCAGAGAGAGAAAAAGACCAACAAAAAGAGATAATAGAAAGTCATCAATTGATCTTCAAAGAGAATAGTTAAAAAAAACTTGAATGCGGGCCTGTATGTGAAGTTGCTTGAATATTTCAAATGCCCCAACACTGTAGAAAATCATGTATTTATTCACCGGGCCTTTAGGCTTTGAATCTAGCATCTGTTTGTTTACCTTCAGATGTTCCTGACTAAAGCTAGATTCAAAGACTGATGTTCCTTGTGCACATAGCAAAAAGTCTCCCTTTGACTCACCCTGCGTTTGAAACCAAGGCTGAACAGTAACCTGGTTGATGTGTATGTGCTGGTAGAAAACAAACACTATTGTGGAATTTAAGCATTAATTACCATTGAGCTTCTTCAACCTTGTGCTCTTAATCAAATCATTAGCAAACACACATTATTGAGCTGCCTTACCAACTATAGATGATTCCTGGTTGCATCTGTGTTTGTGTTTGTGTGTGTGTGTCTCTCTGAAATTTGAGAGCGGATCTGTTTTGATTGGAAATGAATGGCTGTGTGAGTCATCAGAGAGAATTAGAGGTGCAGCTTTAATGAACTTGATTAGTGCCTCCATTTGTTCAATCAGTTCAACACAGATCAAAGAAGATACACTGGCTCTTAAGGAGGAACAGGAGATGGGGAGAGACGAGGGCTCTGAGACTTGAGAGTCTATCAAAGGCTGTTCAGTAACTAATTTTAAGGATGGCAAAACACTTAATGTGCTGAAGTTACATCCAGCAGTCATCCACAGAGCTGTGTATTTGATGAGGAGAAGCAAGACATTTAATATACTTCTTATTCTGTTGAGATAGATTGAAAACACAGTGGTTGCACTGAAATTTTGTCTTTGTAGGTTGCAGCAAAATAGTAAAATGGCAGCCATGATATCAAGAGGGAGGAAAGACAGGAGGCAAATACATGGAGGGGCCACTGATGGGTCAGTTGTATCTGATTAATTATGAATCTGTTAAACTTTTTTGGTGCAGTGAATAATTTGCCTCCTGACTCAGGTCAGATGCAGAGTTAGTGTGACAATAATGAGTATGTTTAATATTCAGCTGCTTTTACAAGCGTGTTATTTCAAACTGTTTAGATTTATATGTTTGCATCTCAATATATACAGTATATACTTACTCATTCAAGTCAAGGGAAGGTGTGTCCAAATTTTGGCTAGTACTGTATATATACATAAGCGTGTATGTGTGTGCGTGTGTGTATGCACATTTCCCTTACAAAGCTGGAGGTGTCTAGCTTCTTTCGGCGAGCCAGGTCTGTAATGTTGTCTCCATTGTAGTTGATGCTCTCCATGCAGCCTTTAAAGTTTTTTCTCCCTCCTCCCACTGGCTTCCCACTGTATGGCATCCCCCCAAAACTCAACTAGAGAGACAGAGGGCAGAAAGGTAAAAACAGACAGAGAGTGGAAAGAAGACGAATTAATTAACTTCCTCTGCATTTGATTAGTTTACTGCTTCTGCCTCTTAATTCTAAAAATCTACATAAAGTTGACGTGAAATGAAAAAAAACAAACAATTTCCCTTAACAAAATGTGTTCCAAATACAGTAGCTACACATATCTAATAAGAGCAAAGAGCTAAAATGGGGGGCATCTTTATGTCTTTATTAGCATCAACAATAGAGAGATGGGGGATTATGTGCAACAAGTCAAGTCAATTTAATTTAAATGGCCCAGTATCATAAATTTGCCTCAAGAGGCTTTACAGCAAAGGTCCCTGGATAGAGACAATCTGGGGCGTCCCCCAATTTTCAATTCTACACATGTTTTAATATCATTTTAATTTAATTGAACAGGTGGGTTACTTGTATACTGTATGGTAAAAAACAGTCTTGCAATTGGCAAGTAAAAGGCAAGCTTTCTGCCAAACAACACTAAAAAAGTATCAAATGGACAACATAACAAAACATAATAGACACAGATGGATGTGGTATTAAGAGTAATTGTTAAAATGGGCATGTTTTATTTGCTTTGTTGGTAAGGGTTTGGATAATGTTCGCCTTTTGTGTTTAGAGGAATGTCCTGAAGGTACATGAAGGTCTACAAACACTCAACTGTTATGATGAAAAAACCCTCTTATGATGACAATATAAGGGCAATTTGAGACTGATCAAATCTATTGTATAGACTTTTTGAAAATGTGATGGCATCAGAATGCCCTTATGACAAATATTACAGTGCCACCTTTAGGCCAGTTGTGTGAATTAGTACACAGATAGATGGACTCTGACTTTATATATACACAACAATCAGTGTCAATCCCATATTAAATCTCAAGGCAGCATGGGTAGAGCTACAGTATCTGATCTGCATTTCAACCATGACAATACTGACTGATCAAATATCTTCTTTTTACCAAATACCTTGATATTGGTATATTATTGATATATACATCATATACCATACACATTTATATAATGTGACTGCAGGAGCAGCGGGAGATAGCACTAAAGGAAGGAGACAGGGGATTGTGTGGAACAGGTGCAATGAGAGGAGAACTGAGGCGAGGAGATGGAGTCTAATAAACAGACATCTGGTGGGAAGCACTGAAGGACACAGAAATGACGTAAACGTAAATTGTGTTTCGTAATTTACGTATTACAGTTGTACACGTGTTCAGTTTTTTTCTTTCAGCCCTGAGGGAAGACAAGATGATGGAGAGTGGTGTGCAATTACCAGTAGATATGCGTCTGTCTATCTGTATGTGTGTGTGTGTGCATGTGTGTTTGAGTCTGTGGTGATGCTCCAGTAGTCTTAGTAATTACAGCCAAGGGTAGACACAAATGCACCCGGATATTTAGTCTACAGGCTTAAATGGGAGCAAAAGATGCACAGACTTGCACACATACACACACATACACACACACACACACATACACAAGATGGAGTGTGTGGACTAGATGGAGTACAGAGGTAGGCTACACTTTGAGTAAAAGCTGGTCACAATTTCGCTATCTGTAAGAGGGACTCTCAGGCAATAACACTGCCACGATCCATTCAGGGTTCACCACAGACATACACCACACACACACACACACACACACACACACACACACACACACAACCTTCTGGTTCACCCTGTTGTATAGATTTCCCTGAAGATCCTTTAATTCAACAGCTTCAGTTTAATTGGACTGTGGTTTGTCCTGCCCCATTTCTCAGTATCCTACTTAACACCGGAATAGATCAGCCATATCAGCAATACTTGGTAAAGGTCACACACAAACATATCAATACACACACACACAAACACAGGCATTTACCCATGTATAGATTCACATGCACACAATGTACACAGCACACACTCACATTACACACAAGTGCATTTCATACCCATTATGCATTCAAAAATCAATTTCCTCTTTTAAGTATTATTAGCTGAACTTGTTGTATTCTATTACTGACTGACATTAATTATGTGAGTTTTATAGATTAGCATTATAGCACAGTGTAAAACCAATATCTAATTTCCTGTGTGGTATCAATGTACTGCATAGACAGTGGAGGACAAGCTACCACCTGTGATGAGCAGTTGTTGAAAATACAATTTCAAAGTCAGTAAAGCCCATTAGGACAGGTAACGCACTCCAAACACAACAATAACCAGAATCTGTAGGAATAAACATCATCAGAAAGAGACAACTAATAACTATAATAAGACCGTGTTCTCACAGGTTTGAAATGATTGAACAGCGCTGTTGAGACTCCCAATCAGTTTGAGAGGGTTCAGATTTTACGTGGGAACTGCTCGCATTAACAGATAAAGTATTCTGTGCTGAACATCAGTAGTACCCAAAGCTCCTAAACCAGAATTCTCATGAACTGAACTTCCTGCGATCTGAGTCCACTCCCAGCTTCATTGAATTACCCGCCCTAAAGCTTCAAGCATCAAATTGTCATGTGTTAAAGTCCATCTGAAATCATAATTACTCATCGCTTTTTGTAGTCACAAATAATGTCACTTATTTTACATGTATTGTCAATGCAAAGATTTGATTGGCTGTATGGAAACAACTAACCTTATACTTTTCTCAAACAAAAGATACTTTATTTACAGAGCTGATATGTATGCTATATCAGAAATACATGCAATTTAATTTCAGTTGGACTTTAAGGTTTTGGGAAGTTTATCCTAGAGTTTGGGTTGATCAGGGTAAAATGCTGGGTGTAAAGCCTTCTTCTATTTTTCCTGAAACTGGGCTCAAACACATGCAAGTGGTACAAATGCATGTGAGCATGGTCAACAACTGTTTGCAGTTTTGGTGACCATAGAGAGGTGCCTCATTGTATGAATTCACTGCCCGTTATAGATTCTGCCTTAATCTCTTCGAAAGTTGTATAATTCAGCATATAAATCCACAGAAAAAATATGCAGTAAATTGGAAGGAGCAAAACACAACATGCATGACAGGTGTTTTGTCATTTTGGAGAGCTCTGTGCGCACACACCTCTGCTAGCTCAAACCACCAAAATTGCTTTGCATTTGCAATAAGAGGTGGTCTGAGCTGGAGGAAATGTAAACACAATTTCAAGCCAAAAGTAGCCCCGAAATTGCACCGCACCACCTCTCCCATCTTGCTGCAAGTTTGTTCAAAGTCTGGAAATTACCAAATAGACTGCCAGAGGAAAACTGCATAAAGACTGGGTTTGTGCTACCTGTATTTGATCTAGGTCTAAACAAATAAACATGACTTAAATGTTTGCTACTGTTAAGTTAAATGAAAATTTGCTAAACCAAGTACACATTGTGACAAACTGCTAAACAAGCCGGTTACTTTGAAAGATGCTGTTACAATGTAGGTTGAGAAATTAAGTGTTCTTTTGTTAAACTAGAAGGAATATGTTTGTTCTTTACACAGTAGCCAGGCACATATATAGGCACCTACTGTGGACTGACATAGATCATACACATACAAGCATCACTGTCCCTTCCTGTGTCTGAATTTGGACTTGTGAATGTTATTAGGTTTCTGACGGCAGTTCTCTCTTTTTGTATACTCATTATACTTTGCTTCTCACCTCATAGTCCAAATCAAGGTGGTCAAATTCTCCATTGGTCCTGAAGTGCTGAGTGTGTCTGTCCAAGGTGAAATTAACATTACGACGGTAGCGTTCAATCACCACAGAGTGCCAGTGATTGTCATCCAAGAGGCTGCCGGTGGTCACAGAGGTATGACCCAGAATAGAACCATACTGGTTACTGCCTGTAATTAACATGTAATAATAATGTTAGTTATAAAAACACAGGCATTGTACACTGTTAATGAAGTAGCATGTACTGACATGCCACAATTAATAGACATTTGTGGATTGGTTTCTCATGTTTGCACATCAAGTTATTCTTTCACACATTATAAAGCAAATAAAAGTAATTATGTCACAGTTTCCTGCCCATAATAACACACCTGATATGTCTTTAACAGCTCATTATACAGTAATAGACTTTGTATAGTTGTAACAATGGGTACAAGAATTCATTACCAAAGCTGTTGTTTCTGTGCTGCAGGAAGGTATCCTTAAAGGTTATACCAATTCTGTCAGCAACACAGCTGGTCGACAGTGAGTGATGTTCCACACATATGGATTGTTGTTTACAGCGTAAAAGGTAAAAAGCTGTGCCTTGGCACTTTATTTTTGCTCCAAGATAGTGTTATCTTGACAGACAATCTATACATTTTGATTACACAAGTTTAGAATTATAGTTTCTTTGCTCTGCTTTACTTTGTCTAAATACATGACATGGCATGTGTTTCCCACCTAGGTTTATCTGCAGCAGCAGCTTGGCCTTGCGAAGCTCCAGGGTGATGTAGTCTCCCTGCTGGCCCTCCCCGTGGAGAATCACACCCTCGCTGTCTGATGTCTTGAACCTCAGTGCGATCACATCCTTAATGATCTTCATCTTCTTCACCTGAACAAATGTGAACACCATGAACTCCAAAGGGTTGTTTAATGCAACAGATGGCTCATTTTCAATTATAAATATGGAAAAAAATCATGAAAAACAACAGTCTTGTCTTTACAAACTTTAGAAGTACTAACAATGATGCCTGAACTGTCCCATGTCTCACATCTGAATGCTCAGGCCCAGTAAACAGTTTGTCTCACTTACATTCCCTCCTCAACCAGTAGGGACAGATACAAAGAAAAAGGTTTATATTGATTATGGCAATAATGCCTGCAAGGAAAAGAAAGAACGACCAAGTTTTTCATCACTGCATATCATTCTCAAAGCATGATTTAACATGCTTGAACCCCTGCCGTTACCTAAAACGCACAAGCAATACTAGGCTGTTGTAAATAACAACACCAATTTGTGTGCCTTGGTACACATCAAACGTTGATTATGGTAATCCACACAGCTATCGTGTTTATGGAATGAAAATCAGCAGTGTAAAAGAATAAACATAAAAAGGTATGTTCTGAACCTTTAAAATCTGCAAACATGAAAATATTTTGTCATCTTATACCAGTATGTTAATCATTAACCTCAAAATTAAAGGACTGAAAATTAAAGCAATACCCTGAAACTTGGAAACAACATCAAATTACTTATTTTCCCATCATATTACATTGATATTGGTCAGTTTCTATGATCTCACATATACGTACTAGAATGATCTCAAAGGGTTTAATTCATTTCATTTGCATATTGAATATAATAAAACCTCAAGGTAGTAAATCCATTACCTTAAAACGATAGGAGATTACACCCTGTCCATCAAAGTTGATCACATCCGCCCCTAAATCAGACAAACAGTAGACAGATAGAAACCATAGAGACAGAAATAATAAAACGGGAAACACGAGAGAAAGAAAGGAAGACAGTGACAGTAAGAGACAAAGAGAAAAGGCAAGATTGAAAGAGATTAGTGATAAATTGCGATTTCTGACATAGAAGTCATGCACAGGTTGTCTAGCAAGGCAAAGAGTGTGGAAAATCAACAAATGTAACCCTTTAGCTCCAGAGCATACTGTGGCCTGCACACACTTCTATGACTGTGTCAAAAAAGTTTAATTACAAAATCATTACAATAAATAAATAAAACATCTTGTGTGAAATATGTATTTCAAGGTTATATCAAACAATGCACCCAAAATAGCAACAGTATTGTCAGCAAGCTCAGTCAGCAGCCTTTCACAAAAGTGCAATGATATAATATAGTAATAATAAAATCTATGATGGGTGAATTCCATTTTGTTGCTTCAGTTTCAGGGTACTGGTATTGTGCATGCGGACTCACTGTCCACAGGGCTTACTGGGACACTTGAGGACAACATTTTTAATGTTATTAGTAATACCTGTGCTTCTCCTACTATGTAAAAAATCTCCTTTGTGATAAAAGCCTTTTGCAAGTCATGTATTAAAGTTTCCCGTTAAATTCTGTGGGAAATACTAATGATACATTCACACAGGTGTTTTTTTTTTTTTTTACCTATTTTGGCGGATTAGCTGTTTGGCAGGGCTACAACTCAATCCAACATCAACCTGAGTAGAGGTCTAATCAGCCAGGAATTGGAAACACTTGTGCAAGCCTGTTAAACAATACTGATCTACAGGTATACATTACACATATTCTTACACACATACAGCTGCTGGACTTACAATACAATTCTCTCTACAGTACCACTGAAATACAAGATCATTAACTCCGAGCTATTTGCAGTATGTTGCATGTAAGAATCATAATTCACATCTAAAAAGGGGGAAAAAAGAGGGCAGAAAGGAGTGAGGCAACATGGTGGAGGTGATTTTCAGGAGATCTTCAGAAGAGAAATCAAGTGCAGTGCATGAGGCACTCTTCAATCCTCATATATCACAATCTTCTATCATTACCCCAACTGTTCAAGTGGTTAGTTAAAAGTGCATGCATGTGTGTCTGTGTGGTGTGATTGGTCGGGGAGGTTGGGGACGAGAGTACAGGATATGATGGGATAACAGAGCTTGGGAAAGATTGGATCACCTTATATACAGAAGCACTCACAGCCACACTGTCCCTCAATCTCACATGCTCTCTTGGCTTCTCATTTAAGACACACACACTCAAACACAATGCATGGTCTGGGGGCTGGGAGGGGGGATTGGAAGAAATTACATCCGTTCCCTTTGGTCTAACTTCAGTGCCTCCGAAATGATCCCATGCTGCCTCTCACTGGGTAGAAACGCATGTCTTTCGCTGCTTTACATTTGTCTCTTATTCTCGCACCTGTTCTTCCTCTCTCTTTCTCCGCTACTCCACTCACTGATCCACTTATTTCTTTCACTTTCCACTTCAGTTTTTCCTCTTCCATTACTTCATTTGCTTTACCCTTCTTAGTTTCTAGCTCTCTCTCCCCGCCCCTCTCATCATGTTCCTCTGTCACGTTTATGGTGCAAACGGTGGTAGTTGACAGTTTCCCAATTGTTTTATGAGATATTGCAGACCTGGGTCTGCTGCTCAGAAAAGGGTTGCCAGCTCAGTTGTGTGCCTGATGTCAGGAAGGAGACAGTATGGAGGATGAAGGACTTTTCTACCACCTACAGACCCCTGTGTGATGGATAGAATGAGAAAGACAGAGAGAGAGAGGTTGACCCACTCTCATGCAGAGTAACAAGGGGACGATTGTGTGATTGTGATTGAACTGATAAGTACACAAACAGTACGCAAAATATAAAGTGTTTATACTTAGTTGTCCTTGAGACTAAGACAAAATATATGAAAGCCTCCTTTAAATGTCTATATTTAAAGAACTTGTAACAACCTGTTATATAACAGCAAGGAGATGAATGGCCAGCTGACTGAGCACCTCTGTGTTTTTTGTGAAACCATGCTGGTCCTCTGTAAAGAAACACTATAGAGATGCCAATAGCATCATGCCAAAGCCAGTCAAAGGTCCCCTTTATTGCCATGTAGTAGTTACGTTTAATTATCCTTGGCAATGTGTGGCATCAGGCAAACTGCAAATTAGGTGGCTGTGAAGACTTGCAGTCACCTGATCAGTCACTTGCAGTATGATGTGCCTGTATAATCAGATTGGTTGTATATTTGTATTTTTTGACTGTTGCTAAGGCACAGTTATAACATTTAAGATGTATCTTTATGCTCTGGTATACATTTTGTCATTGTTTTTGATATTTCACATACTAAATGATAAAAACTAAACACAAAATAATCAATTGATTTATCCACAATCAAAATAATTGTTTGTTGCAGCAATGTACTTTAATAATTATTTACTCCCCTGTATTTTTCATACCACATCACCGACTGTGAATGTTACACTGATGCTGTTTCAGCTGTTTATGCGTTGGGCCTCGGTCCTGCTCCAGGAATAGATGCTATCCATAAACACAATCTACATAAGTACATTTCTTAGACTCGACAGATGATGATGGTGATGCATCATCTTGACAACAGATTTAAAGTACTAGTGGCATAAATAGGCCACAGGTGAAAGATAGATATGATATGATTGAAATTCTACTTGTGTGAGAGTGATTGCATTTGTATAGAAAATTTAATTTGTACTCTGTTTCTGTCTGACTCCCCTTTCTCTCATATACTGGCTGTACTGTTTCCTGACTCATCTATGAAATAATTGATTTTCTGTTGATCCTATGTTAATCAAAATGGAAATGAGCATGTAAATTCCACAGCATGGTGGATCACGACTCCTTTATAGCCTCTAGCTCTGGCACACGCGCATACACACACAGCTTTTTATTGTACAGTCCTAGATGAGTCATAATATGCTATTGCATTTAATTATCATACATTTTCAAAAACCCAGAATTACCATCTACAACCAACATATTTGGTGATTATGCTGGGAACATAACATCTATATTTATCTGCCCCCTTCTCCTCCTACTACTTCTCTTTTTTTGTGCTTCCTTCTTTCATCCTATTTTCTTTGTCATTGCCCAACGCTGTCCTTCTCCTCTCTTTTATCTTTGGATTGGGAAGCAGGAAAACATTTAGGCTGATTCTAGGAGAGCTGGAGAGTTGAGGGAGGAGTTGAAGGATGGGTAGATGAACAGACAAATGTATGAGTTCTCATTTTTTGACTGAATGCTGAAGATAGGAGCAGTGACAGCGTAATCATGAGAAAGCACCGCAGGCTTCAAAACACAGCTGACAGGCAACTCTGAAAGATGATGCACCAGATGAGTGGGGAGTGTGTGTATGTGTACATGTGTAGGCGTGTGTGCACGTAAATGTCTCTCTCTCCCTGTGTCATCCCTGATATCTGAGTTGTAAGCATGTATTTACCTGATTGTGTATTTATTATGTGTTTCATCTGACAGATGTCAAGGTGTGGTGGACAAAATTCATATCTGTCACAAACACAAACTCTCAGAGCCTATTCGCACTTGAAACTGATATTTTCTTTTAATAGTATTGTTGTTTACCCAGGGCACTATATAGCAAATTATCTGTCTGTCTGTCTGTCTTGTTGAATGACAGGATACCAGGGCATTTGCAAGATACGTATGCAAGAGTATGTGCATGTGTCTTATTTTAATCTAAAACAGGATGTTTGGAAAGAGCCCGCATGATCTGTTGTTTCATCATGATTTATTTCACACAGCTGAAATGCATTTACATCTGGGAGTTAACTATAATCACAGTGTTTTCCTACTGGCTCTAGAACAGCACTGCAGGAGCAGGTGCCAGTTAAAGTCACATCAATGATAGTTGTTGTTGAAGCAGGAAAAGACTTCTCATCTTTTCCCTTCTTTTCCCTAAACCTCAGAATGACTTTACTGTTGTTTATGTTGTAGGATTTTGGAGCTCGGATTCTCTATTTTATCTATTATTATATGGTATGATTGACTGAAGGGGAATTTTTGATGGAGAAAAAGTTCATATTTATATATTCTGCAAACACTTCGAAAACAAAGGGGACCCTTTTTTTATTTCTTGAGCTACAACAGTGTGACAGTGAGCCAGCATGCACAATACCACAACCCTGAAACTGAAGCAGCTAAATGGACTTCATTCAACACTGATTTTGATTATTTACACCTGTGCTTTTCCTGCTGTGACATGTCAAAAATGTCTCCTGTGAACAAGGCCTGTTGGATGGTGCAGCATGTCAAACATATATGGAAGGAGAACAGAAATAGGAGCCTAAAGAGATGACATTTTTCATTTACAAGCCTCCTATGCATTTAGATGGTGATTACAGCCAGTAGGTATTAAATTTCAACAGGGCCTTTGCAGAAACATTCATAATACTACATAAATACCTGACACACTGCTGTGAGACTACTGACAAGCCAGTGGAGGAGCTGCAGAATAAATAAAACCAAATCAAATCAAATCTACATAAAATCTAATCTTTAGTCAGTCTAGTCAGTCTAAGTATACTTTCACATTTAGCAAGCGAGTGATGCCAGTGGTGAGCCAGCCAACTTGCATCAATTTATCATCTTTTTTTATTTATTGAAAAACAAAAATGGTCAACACTTCAGAAAATACTGTGCTTGTATAGATTGTTTCAGGTATGTTACTGCCATTTTTTGTTTACAACTCACAAAACCGCCAGTGCTTGACAGCCAGCTCCGCTGTTGTGTAAGCTATTGATTGTTCCAGCATTTCTTTCTGTAAAGTTGAGAAATATATCTTGTTGAGTCTGACTTGAACAGCATGTTTTATATTTGGAAAACTATAAGTAAATATCTCTCATAAATTATGAAGTGATCTGAGCAGACCCTGTGTTGCTACCCGCTTCTGTGTTTCTGCATATGATTGAGGCTATTCATAGTTTACAGTCTGTAAAAAAAATGTCTTTACTGCCTGCTGTATTTTCTTGTGGAGAAGCAAAGCATAGCTGAATTATCATGGCAAACCTGGCAAATGCAGTGGCTTAAAATATAATGTGCCTTTAAGAAATTCTAACAAATAATAATGCAAATTTTCCCAAATCAAATTCAGGTTTCAGGGTTTTTTAGCCCAGATTAAGACTTCTGAGATCACTGTTTGGGAATGTAGGGATACAAGCAATTTTACTTAAAAATAGCAGCAGAAACTACTTGACTTTATCTAAGCACAAAAGCAGTCAGATGTATTAGTGGTGAAGTTTTCATCCGCCCGATGAAGTTGTTTGTGAGTGAAGTGGTGGGTGTGTATGAGGGATGTAAACTTAAAGTGGACTGGATGGCTGCACTTTTGTTGTTCTGTGCGTCTGTGTATACATACAGTATGTGTGCATCAGTGTGTGTGTGTTTGTGTATGTGTGTATATGTGTGTCTATGTGTACCACATCTTGTCATCCTTATCACTACTGACTTGTTTTTCTTTTAACATGGGAAGGAAATGAAACAAGGGAAATATAATGAAAAAGGCTGAGGACTGACTGGAATGCAGTACATGCCCTTGTATTCACACACACACACACACACACGCTGACATATCCACGCATGGTGCAATCGCATCTCCAGAATGAAAGATGTACGTGTGTCACTTATAACAGTAATTTATGCAGAGCCTTAATTGAAAATTGTTATCAAAATCAATTTGGCAGCCTTTAATAGGATGAGAGCAAAGAGGCTGCAAGAGAGTCAGTTCCCTGGATGATACATTTGTTAGAAAGCTGTGTGAGTGTGTGCATCTGCATGTGTCTGCCAGTCTGTAACTCTGCTCTGCATATTTTTGCACATTAAGTTTTTTTTGCGTGTGTGTGTGTGTGCGTGTGTCTATCCAAACAGGTTTGCACACTGGGTTTGTGTTTCATTCTTATACAGAATTAGCTCATAATGAAGGAACACTTATTGTGACTTGATTGGAGCTGACAGAGTATGATTAGGGTCTCCCCATGGATCCATAAATATAAATGTTAATAATACTTTCTGCAGCATGAACAGGTTCACAGTGTGTTTGTATGGTCTCTGGAAATACAAAAGTAAAGTGCAATTAATTGTGTGAAGATTACAGGTGTTACAGGTGAGAAAAAGTGTGAAGAGAAGAATAGAATATATAGTGTGCTAGTCTACTGTACAGTATGTGAACTCACAGTATGAGCAGCCATAGACTTCTATGCGCAGACCGATCCGTCCCTCCTCGCTCCAGTCCAGTGGGACGAGCTTCAGGAAGCGAGCCACGATTCCCTGCTGCAGCTCATGGCGAACGGAGCTCTCCGAGTTTGAGTTTCCAGAGAAGGCCTGTGAACACAAATAGTCACACACACACACACACACAATGAAATTAAATACATCAAAGCCACAAGCCTGCAGTCAAACAAGCAGCTTCGGGACTTGGAGCAAGAGTATTTGTTCCACTCACCACATCCTGCCCTAAAGGTACACACATTCACAAAACATACAAAATAATTATGAGTCTACATATCTAATATGCCTGCCATAAGACAATCTGACTGCAGGGGATTTGAAGAGGAAATTGCACATTGTATTCAACTCATAGTGCATGTGAGAAACTCCCTGTTCTCGTCGTTTCATATTTAGTCCCAAAGATTCAGAGGAGCTTGGAACTAGTGAGGTTTACAGCTCCTTGTCATATTATCACTGTGCTCTAAACATTCAGCCAGTACTGTGTCTGAAATCTCAGCCTCTGGAAAACAACATATTGTCTACAAACAAAACAAATATGTACAAAGCCCACAACGAAGAGAACGAAACAGGGGATCAGGCGTATGATTAAGCCTTTTCTGGGTCTGGTGTAAAATTAGATCAAAACAATGCATTTTCCTTGCATGCACCTTTAAAAAAAAAAAGTTACTTTTCAAAACAATTCATCATGTGGTGATGACTCCAACAGAGTGTGACATCAGCTGCTAATCAAAATGCAGCGACAAATATAGCGATATAAATTTGGGGATGCAAGCGACATTATTTCTCAGAAATGTTATGTAATTTAGCCAATTTAAAAGCTTTCAGTGAATGTGGGTATCATTTTGCTTCATTTTTGTTGTTTTGATTTGACTCTGGCTTTTGCTCGACTTTTGTGTCGCAACTGCATTAGTAAATCTTGTTGCTGACGGATAGCTCAATTTGGAAAATGTCTTCAACACCTACTAGATGTCCTAATGCAGAATCACAGAATAGTATAGAAACTTGGCTTAGTCCATAAAAAGACACTGGTTACTATAACATGTCATCTTCTTTTGACTCCTCTCTTCTCCTTTCTTGCCTCTTTCCTCCTCTCTCCTGCTCAGTATCTTCTCTTTTACTTGACCTCGCACATGATGGAGAAAACCTCTAACCACCCACTAATCCACCTCACCTCAGTCCCTGAACTATTTTCACTTCCGCGCTTTCTTCTCCTCTGTGAAATAAACATACACACCATCACCCTGTTCCCCATGCTTTTCTTCTACACAGATATGCACAGAGCATTTGGCGTGAACCATCAGGGAGAAGCATCATTAAAGGCCTAGCAGGTAACTAGATGAGAGCAAGACACTACACAGCCATGTGCTATTCTAGATAAGACATGAAATGGGCAGGGCAGTGGATGAGAGTGGAGAAAAAAAAAAGCTTTACTCAGACAGTCTGCTTTGAGCTGACTCCTCAGTGACCCAAGTGTGTACCCCTGAAGATACACTATCTCCAAAGGAGAAGATGGTCAAGAGTTCACTCTAAGCTCAGAGCTACTGAACATCCACTGTAGTGAGGGAGTGGACACAAGGTGAACGGTGCTTCTATCTCCTCAGCGTCTTTCCCTCACTTTCATTTTTAATCTTTCTTTATACAGGAAAGGTTAACTGAGCGCACAAATACACACACGCTTTTTTTTTATTAGCATCCTGCTTCAAATTCACACAGCTCCACATGACTCATTGGGGAGTCGTTCGGTATACTTTGACTGCAGTTTCGGCTCTCTGCAGGTGCACAGGTCTTGAAGATCTGGGTTAAGTGAGTTGTTCAAGGGGAGTTACAGTATGCTGTTTTTGAGGGAGATGGTTCACCGAGTATTATATGTCACCAGCCATAAACATTATATCACTAGTTAGTTAAAGTTTCTGGTGGCTTTGTGGGAAATTTGACATTCTCTGCATACTCAAAGTAAGATAAACTCAAGCATTATTTTCTTACTTGTGACACTAAACTAAATGACACTAAAACTTTAAACATTAAAATTAAAAAATAAATGACATCATCTAATTCACCTCCTGTTTATAACTGTATTTATGTGTATTTTTGAAATATGTTTCTCAACAAAAAATCTTAAAACAACACAAGGCAAACGGTCTTCGGAGTTGCAGAAATCATATTTCCTGTGCATGAGTTGAACTATAAGCTAACCTTCTAGTTTAACATACCTTCACATTACATGCCAATGCATAAAAACAAGCATCTGAAAGACGGAAAAATGGATAAAAAATGAAATATTTCTTTAATCACTGGGGCTAGCAGCTGGAGTTGTTTGTACATTTCTCTGTTTCTCTCTCTCAAACTCTTCTCATCCTTCTCTTTTCCTGTCAAATCTTCTCAATCCTCCTTCACATCCTGTGCTCTCTATTGCATGTTTATCCTTCACCATTCTGTTTCCAAAATGCCTGTGGTCCTGGCTCAGGATTCGAAGCACAAAAAGCACAAATGTACCCATTTACATGCACACATGCAAGTATATATGCACACACACAACCGCCCGCTCACCACCTTGCCATTTAAACCTTTTTGCAACGTTAAAACCTGATATCACCCCTAAGCTTATTTCAGTTGAAAATAAAATAATTTTTAAAAAGTCTGCAATCTGTAATCCTCTACTGAGGATTTGGCTGACTGTGTGCCAATGACTTTACTTCTTTTTGTCCATCCGACACTTTCCTCTCCTTGCCCTTGTCAAAGTATAAGAGAGAGGAAGGGAGAGAAAGGAAGATAGAGAGAGAGAACAAAACCATTTTTCGTCTCCATCCAAAAGCTGCACCACACCTCCCAACCCCCACATCACCGTTTTCCAGCTTCCTTCTTTTATTTCTCTTTTGTGTTCATCCCACTGTTCAGCACTTATCTGTGCTTGGCTGAATGAACAGCTCAATTCAAAGGCATTACTATGCAGAGCGGAGGGCAGAAGGTAGGGTAGGAAAGAGAGGAGGATGAGGAGGAGGAGGAGGAGGCTGAAGGTGAAGAAAAAGTTGCGGATGCCGAACCCCTCGGAAAAGTCTGCTAAGTCAACCATTTAATTCCCTCTCCTACAAAGTAAAATCATTAACCAGCAAACCAACGAGTAATTTGTGTGTGTATGTATGTGTGTGTAAGGGTTAGACAACTTAAGAGCTTAGACACTTTGACGTTTTGTTTAATCAAGAACTGAGGTAATTTACGGCAACAAAGGCCTAAAAGTGCCTGAAGCAACTTTCAGTTTTTCCCAGAGTATGTACGTGTGTGTGTGTGTGTGTGTGTGTGTGTGTGTGTGTGTGTGTGTGTGTGTGTGTGTGTACACGCCCTTATGGGTTTGTGAGTGTTTAAGCCTGAACTATTTAAAATTTATATGTATTAATTCTATGTACGTCAAACTACTGAGTTAAAAATATATTGCAGTATCACATCAAAAATAAATGTTGGTGCATTTGGGAATCCTTAGTAGATTCAAACTGAAAAAATATTTACTCCTATATTTTCATATTCCTGTGAGGATGTGTGTAAACTTTAAGAATATTACAAACCAAACATGCTGTATTTTAAAAGTTTAAATAAGCAAAGTTGGTAAAGAAAACCTCAGATGAGAGTCAAAAAACAGCACAGAGCTGAGGCATGATTTTAGCGATCCATGAGATCAGTGGAGGAAAAGCAATGAGAGGAAACTTGACTTGGAAAACAAAAATAATGAGGGAAGCTGAGAGCCAGCGAGTCTACTTGTTGGGCATTTGGAACACTGAGGCTGCTGTCACTCAAGACTGAACAAGCCAATCACTTTTCTACAGCTGGTCAACAAATACCCCCCTGGACTGCTATGTCTTGCACACACACACGCACACACAAACACACATCAGTGGCCATGTAAACAAGATGTTGGCATGACTTCCACCCATACACACATCCTGACATTCAAACACACGCACTTATACAACCATTTACTCAGCAGCTCTCCCTCGTTCCTACTCCTTGCTCACTTGCTTATTCTCCCTGTCCGCATGTTTTTCATTTCCTGAATGTGCATCTGTTGTTTCTGTGTGTTTGTGTGTTAGTGAATATCTATCCATATGTGTGTGAGTGCATGCCTGTGTTTGTGTTTGTGTGTCTCTGTTTTGACAGCCAGAGACAGGCCTTTCCAGAGAACAGATCTCAAGATACTGAGAAACAACAAGTGAAAGCTTCTGGCGTTTGCTAGTTGCTGCTGGACCCTTTGTTAGACCAACCCAGAGTCCAGGGCCATTGTGCGTGCGCGGGTGTGTGGATTTGTGTGTGTGTGTGTGTCTTTCAAACCGAGGCTGGGGAAATCAGTCCGGACTGGTCTGCTCTTTTGTTTTTATCGACAAGTATACGGGACAAAAAAGAAGGACCATAGAGAAATTTGTGTTTCTGTGAAGCCCTGTGGGTGGTTGTGTTTGTCTGGGTATGTGCCTTCACTCTGCCAAGAAAACAGGACAGACTGTAGTAGTACTGAATTTAAGTCATGAATCTTTAAACAGTTTTACAGATTCAGAGAATTATAGAGAATTGCGGACAGTGAGCGTTACAGCGTAAAAAAATACTACACATTTTATTTCGAGAATAGAATAAAATGTTTTCATCAATAAGTGTACGGGACTCCTGTTACAAGCTCATTGTGGGAAAATAGTACATGGTACATGGCTTTTACAAGAGGCACTGGCACGTTCTGCAATTACATGGTGTTTTCAGAAGGAAGGCTAATGTAACCTTTAAATATACCTAACCTCAGAGACTGCTGTGATCAATTCAAGCCTGCCACTACAAAACACAAAGCTTTTGACAAGGTAGAATCTATGTGTGGCTCAGTCAACCCTTTTCCCCACACACTCGCATAGGTTATAAATCCCAAAAGTGAAAAAGCTCTCACTTAAATATCTCGTTACTTGAGCCTCCCAATAGATGATTCATATTATTCAGTTATTGTGCCCAAAACTATATGTCTGTAAAATATAGTGGGCCTGGAGAGCAGGTCCTACTGAACACAAAATGTTGCCTCAGTGGGAGAGATTCTTCATCTTCTCTGCTAACCACTTCTTCTTGACACTCGCTGACAGAATTTAAAATTTGAGTCACAGTCAATCAAGCTTCCCACTAGGATTGGAGACCAAAACCAAGTTCTGCTGCAGGCAGAAGCTAAATGGATTTCTGATCTGGGTCTACAGCTCCAGACAGGCATTACATTTTCTTGTTTCTTTTAATTACTATTGTAGGTAATGTTTATTACATTTATGTTTCTGGTGATCTCTCTTAGTTACGTATATATTATATCTAATGGCTTTTGATATCATGTGGTCTGTCCCTGGTGACATCATGCCTCCTGCTTCTTTTTTCCTTATTTCTAGCGTCCACCTTCACTACCTTCTTACACAACCTGAGGAAGTGTGTTGTGCTTAAAAAACATTGTATATCTGCATATTAGAACCATTTACTGCATGTCCAGCTTTTGCTCTGTGCACTTTTATTGATTTCTGTGCATTAAAGCCATGCAATCAATAAATATTTCCATTTGTGCAAGCAAGGTACTTCTGACATTCTTTGTGTTATTTTATTTGAACAAGTCCATTATCAGATCTGTTACAGCTGTTTGCCGGAGCATTCCTCCTCTCATTAACTGCTCTCACCCACTAAAAGGAGCTCCCTAAGAGCTGGCGTCAAAGGGAACGGGAATATTTTTCTTTGCTTAACACACAATATTTGGAGAAAAAAAAGAGAAACACTTCCAGAATATTTCATGCTAATAATGACCTCATTTATTACTATAGCGCAAACCAAAAAAAAGACGGTGCTCTGTAAAAATTCCAAAACATTTTGACATCACATCATCATCAGTAGTTCCCCCTCTAACTTCACTTAATTATCATTAGTGTGCAAAATATTGCCCTGCATTGAATTAAATTTTACAGAGAGCCTGGCAAGGACAGACAGACAGACAGACACACACACATGGAAAGAATAGAGTTTTAAGAGCCCATTACTCAGACTGTGAACATTTGGCACCTTTTCTCCCCTCTGCTCACCAGGGGACTAACACTGATGGAGTGAAGACAGCCTCCCTGGCTCTGCTATAAAACCTCACAGGTACACCAGTGGAGCTAAGTCGCTATGTTTGTGTGTGTACATTCGTCTGTACCTGCAAACGCCTCATGACCTCATTATATGTCAGTGTATGTGTGTTTTGACATGATGTTTGTAGCAGCCAGCATATTCACACTTGTGAATGTCTGACTCCTCTTCTCTTCCCTCCTTCTTCCTTCCCTGCCTATTCCCTCAAAGCTTTGACATTAATTTCAAGACCCACAAGAACCATTTGGAAAGAAGCAAGTTCTGTTCAGCAAAATTAGTCAGACAGATGCGTCAGCCAATCATCACCAACAGTCATGTGGACATTCTTAAAGGACAAATCTGGTTTATTTCAACTTGATGTAGTCCCCATAAATGTGGCTATTGTGGTTCTATGGGTCATGCTAATTTTGCATTCACCAGCTCGGTTATAAAGATTTGGGGAAACAAGGACTCACTCAAAACGACGTATACCGAGGCAAGCTGCGCAAGCCTCCTACAGCTTAATCCCTCACGTAGCATTTTATGTGTTGTATACACATTTCTTCTTACCATATGAAGAGCTGACCATTTGGCCGGCGTCGCTTCCAGTTGATTTTTGAGGTGAAACAGTCATGCAGCAGACACACCACATTTGGCATCAACAGGTCCCACTGTGTAGCAAAAGTTTTCCTCTTCACCGGGCAGGAGAATAATGATTACAGGAACACCACTGGTTGCTTTTCTGCATGTGCCTCCATTGTTTATTTTTCCTCTTCTATTTGTTTTGGCTCCTCTCTGTGTACCCCACTTCGAACAAGTGTGGTTGGCCATCAAAGTGAAATGACTCGCAATCGTCTTCATAGTAGTCCATGAAATAGTCCATCATTGCATTTAGTTTTTAGAACAAAGGCTAAAGTCAACCTTATACATGTAAACAAACCAGCCCGGAGGTAGATCCCTATGCAATTAGCCATAATGGCTGTTCCAGGTGGCTGGTTTCAGTCTGACTCAGAGACGAATGTTTGAAATAATTTATGTATAAATCCTATTTATTTGGAATTCTGGAGGACAAGCTTGCCCCGGTAAACATCAGTACATAAGCTTGAAATCAGAATTACCCTTTAAGTGGTTAATAAGACAGTTAATAAGAGTATGAAATAGCTACAACAAACCTTTTGACAACACTGTCATGAAACACAGACGCAAAGGTGTGATTTCACTGGACTCTTTAGTGTCATGTGTTGTCATACAAGTATAATAGTCATGTTCTTGACGGTATTATTCAAATTTCATAGTAACCACTTAAGTTGTACCACATGAGACTTCCATGACCCACTGGGAAGTGTCCTCTCTATCTATTTGAATTCATCATCCTCGTTATTCACACTCAGCAATTTTTAATTTCCGTACAAGTCTTATCTGGAATGGAGTGAAGTGACATTAAAGAAGCTGACGTTCAAGTCCTGTGAAGTCACTGCAGCGGATCAAGATACTGAGCTGAAAGTCAGACGAGACTTTATATCAATGTAGATGAAAAAAGCCATAAAAAGTCATATCCATGACTGCAAGCAATGCGTTCCTCTGTGGTCTGATTGCTTGAATTCAAATATTTTGGACTTTAATGTTTGATGTAATAATTCATTTGCAATGGCCAATGGCAATTAGTAAGCAGTAGTCGCTGTGAGTGAAGTGGTGTGTGCATGTACATGTGCTCATTCATATGGGTGCCTGATCACCTTGTTTTGCAGTTTATGTGCTGGGTCAATAGGATCAGTCTGGGTCAGGATCATAAAAGGGGTTGTATCTATGAATACACACATCAAACCCAATACTAAACCTCTTAAAGATCTTACATTAATATACAATGAGTGCACCCCATTTCATCTAACGTAAATGGATCTCCATTGATCCCCTCCCCAGTCTGTCTTATCAGCTGGCACCAGTTGCTGTTTTGGTAGTAGCAATGGATCTTCACCATCTGTGACTTGACTCATTACATGATGTCTTGGAAAGCATGGGCTTTGGTTCAACAATGCTCAGTTGACTGTATTCATCTTTACATAATATTTTTTGTAATGAATGATTATCTCCATAACAACCAATAATCAGTGAGAAAGTAGGTGCTCTAATACTTCGATTAAACAACAATCGTCTTTTGTTTCTCTTGTATTACAGGCAAAGAGCAATCACTTGAATAAAATGTTTTTCCCCATAGTGGCCTATTGTCGTGACAGCAAGAACAGTGTCACTGATGTGAAGCACCATTTAGATAGAACCAATAATGTTATGCATGTGTTCATCTTCACAGTTATTTTTAGATGAGGTAATGAAAGGCTATCATTGTTCAAACATTGGAGGGTTTTCTTAAGAACAATGTTGTACTTGATGTGGTTGTTGGCTACATTGCACAGCTATAATTAGAGCAAAGAAATAAGTCAAATATTTCTCTTTACATAATAATTCCTTTTCTCCTACTTGTGATCACAGTGAAGCCAACATTTCACTTGCTCTCCTACTCATACAAACATGCTTTTTATTCAGAAACTTCATTTTGATTTAGTTAGTCTGAATCATCATAAGTGAAGCTTTTAGAGTATTATTGCAATATGACACACACACACACACACACATATATAAGCATAGTAAATAAAAAGATAAACTCTAGCAGCACTCCTGCAGAGATGTGGACCATCCCTCCTGATTGCTCAATTACAAGATGACATTTAGCAGGCTTCAGATTCACCAGGTAAACATGAAATTATTTTGTGTGTAATATATGCTAAAATCACACAAAAATAAGCTGTTGGAGTGATCAGTAGCCTAGCAGTTGAGAAGCATACCATGTAACCACAATGTCCCAAAATGTGCCTTGTTCAATTTTGCATGTCATAAAGGCAAAAATGCAAAGAAGAACCACCCCTGCAGCTAGATGACATCATTTGTCTGTCCCTTCTAAAACCGACAAATAAATCAGTTTTATCATGTGATGATAGTATGGTTAAGTTTTGGTTAGGTTTAGGCATAGAAGCAACTCGGCTAGGGTTAGAGTTAGGGCAAGATCATGGTTAGGGTTGGGTTAACATTACAAAAACACCTTGATTTGGGTTAAAATTGCAACCCCTTCAAGGTTAGGGATCAACTGTGGTCATGGTTAAAAGAAACCAATGATGACTATGACTATCGGTAGGAAACAAGAAACAGTGGTCTTCCATATTAAAGTCCCACTTTTTGCAAACTCAGCCATCCACTGCAATCTCCTCCTTCTGCAGGTTTTTTGACTCTATAACAACATCACACTAATTCCTCTGCTCCCAATACACAACTGTCATAACTACTATGGCTTTGTTACTTAAAACCTACATCCTTTGGGGCATTTGCTGAAATGACCCTTCCTGACATTTCCCATGGTAGGACAGTCTAGACTGAAACCAGTTTGTTGTTCTAATACAATATGTATGCACATAAACATATTAAAAGTATATAATTCACCATAATATTTTTATCATATTTATTATTATTATTATTATTATTATTATTATTATTATTATTATTATTATATTGCTCTGCAAGAGTACCTAAATACCGCAGCCCTACCGCAGACTTTAATTCCAGACCATTTTCTTGCATCTTCATATGGACCCCTCCTTTATGAGCACTGTAATACACATGCAAGAATTGTTGCTTTTTTTGTCCTTGAGACATTTTATTAATTTTCCTTGCTTTGGTGCTGCCCTTTACTTTAGTGCTGTCTTTCTGGTCCTTTGCACTAATGTGCACTTACTTTCCTCTTTTTTCTCCAAATGTAACCCCCTCTAAAAGTGTCAGCCAAATGTCTAAAATGTACATGTAAATTTATGAGGCACTTGATGTCTGTATTTAATAAGATGCAAAAACATGGAGAATTTATATCTTACAGCTGGGAAAATCACTCATGTTAAAAAAGTCAGAAATCTTTTTTTTTTCTTTCCTTTTTTCACAGTGTTTCCCCTATATTCCTCCTGCATTGGTGCACCACCGCTGCAAAATTACAAGCGCTGCTCCTAAAATTTCACACAATCATCAATATCAATGGGCTACTAATGATTTTCACTCGCACACTGTGCAAGCATGATAACACCTTACATTAGCGTGGAATTGTTCTGAGTCATCCACTAGTGGAAGGCACCGTTATAAGAGTAGTGTAGCTCCGTTAAGGAATAGGGCAGTGCGTAATGTGTGTGTGCATAGCAAGTGTGTGGTTGAGCAAGTGGCAGTAAAGTGACAGTGAATGTGAGTGGAATAATGGAAAAGGTTAGCAGTAAGTTATCAGTCTGGCAGTAAATGTACAGTACAGGCTACAGTGTGTTATTTAATAAATGCTGCAGCTTCTCAAGACAAAGAAAAGTCTCGTCTGATGTTTCTCCATTGGCTTGAAAAGTGAAGGGGGTTAACCCCAAAATTAGTGACAATGTGTTAGCCTAACCTGACCAGGTTCACTCATGGTGGACTGACCTTTAAGTCGGACCAGCTATTCTCATTTTAGTGTCAATCTCAGCCGCTATGAAACAGAGAGCAGAGAAATGTCTGGCTGCGGCCCCCCCATCGCCCCAAAGCAGTCAACCTAGGGGAAATACTATAACATGTAATCCCTTGAGGAAATTTCACGTATATTTTACTCAGCAATACCCAGACAAAGAATTTGAAATAAATATCAGACTGACATGAAGAGAAAAGTAGACAGACAGACAGACAGAGAGAGAGAGAAAGAGAGAGAGAGAGAGAGAGAGAGAGAGAGAGAGAGAGAGAGAGAGAGAGAGAGAGAGAGAGAGAGAGAGAGAGAGAGAGAGAGAGAGAGAACACAGTCCAGTGGTGCATAAATCCAGGTGCATGATTTATCAGTGCATGCTCCGCAGCTTCTGAAACTGAATTAGTCCTTACCACTGAGACATGGAGACTTCACCATTCATTTACCTGACGAAGCACAGTCTAGCAATCCTGCCCTCTTGACAACACACCCACACACGTTCACACTTACACACAGGCAAGCAAATAAGCACAGTAGTGCACAAACACTCGCACCTGCACACAAGCTTGCACATGCACATTTCAGCACCATTAGGTTCAGTTTATATACAGCCTGTAGCGCAGGGAGTGAAGCAAATCATGCACAAGCCCTGTTGGTGAGAGATGAGCATTACATTACACCCAAAGTGTTACTTCATCACACTTATTCTCCCCTTTTTATCACAGCTCTAACATAATTTCATCTGTAAATACCTGAGCACTGTAACTGCTAAAATACCACAGCATAGAGACTTACACATGAATAACATAATTAAGTTGTTCATTATACTTCAAACAATCACAGGGATGTTAGAGGCCGCTTTCATACCAGTTTTGTTCACCAGGTCCAGACCAAAACATAAAACCAATTATACATTGTTGCCTCTCAGTTCTAGTCTGTTTTGTGATCAAATTGAAAACAAGCAAGGGCTGTACACATGAAGGCACACAGACTGACAGGTAACTTCAAAAACACAAAATCTCAATGCTATGGCCTCAGTTTACAATTTTATTTCTCCTGCTGGTGCAAACAAGCCTTCATCTGAGCCTCTTTTTCTTGTTGAAACAGAACAGAAAAGCGAGTAGAAAATAGCACACATGCTATACAGTGGCAACACACTGCCAGTTTAAAAGTTTTAACCAAGATCCTTAAAGTTTGGCTTTTCCTGTTTTCTTCTTCTACAGCAACCTTCCCAAGTGGTTGCTTGTCCACAGCATGAAGTAGACCCAAGCAGCAACCTCTGGGGCTGAAAAAATGAAGCCACACAAGTGCCAAAAACTGAAGTTCCTCAAATGGCCACTTGAGGCTGGCTCCAAAAGTGTGTCAGTCCCCATAGCCCCCAATGTTAAAATGCCCGATTTTACAGCAGAAATAAAGATGTATCATAACCCCAGATTCACAGAGTATAGGCATAGCCATAGCCATTGCTATATCAGTGTGTTTTCAGATCATGAAAGTTAATTGTAACATTTTGGTTGTCTAAAAAAGTCTTGTTCAGCATTTGGTTGTTCTCTAAGGACTGGGATGTTCACTTTTAGCAGCTAGCAGCTAATGTTAGGGTCAGCTCCACCCTCTCATCCAAATATGGCCACTTCTGGCTCCAAAAAGCCAAGATGGCCAATGTCAAAATGCAAACTCAAGGCTTCAAAACGGGAGTCCACAAACCAATGGGTGATGTCTCTGTGCCAACGTCCATTGTTTTTTACAGTCTATGACTAGACCACATTGTGATGCAGTGGATGGTAAGCACACGACTGCAGAGGAGGATATGTGTGGGTCACCGCATGGACCATGCTGAGTGCTTTATAGATAACTGTTGTTCACTTGCCTTATGCTATGGTGTTTTTAAGCTTGGGCCAGAAGGGCAGTAATGTGTTGCCAAGTGCAGACACTTGAAATGTTATTTGGGTCCTATGCCTCATCTCACCATTATAATTATTTCACTCCATAGAATATCATCATATACAGTACACAGGTATAGCCTCCTTGCTTGCAGTATTATTTAAGCCGTGCACTGTTTCTCCTATCTGCTATGATTTATGCAGGTATCTAAACCAGGTTTTCTGTAAAACTGGTTATTCATGAGCTGTCCATGGCACTCAAGCAACAATGGCTGTAGGCTATAATGAATGCATGAGGGAGGGATATGTTACATGAGCGATTTCTGTCCAATTTAACACCTTCTCTGCTGTCTAGGTTTATGTTTTTCGTTGCCACTTTCATTGCAGTAAAATTGTTAATTAACAATGGCGTGCACTGTAGAGCTGATGTGCAGCCAGACTTCCTGGTGCAAATATTTTAGGCTGGATAGGCTATAAAAGACCCCTCTTTGTCTATACTGTCATGTACAGCCTTTATAGTCTGATGCTCTGTTGGTTAAGCATGTTGGATACACAGTGTTACTGTTATGGCCTTTGTGATGCACAACATTGCATAGTAAAATTGTTGCTGTTTTTTCAGTTCGTCTGTTTGTTCTTTGTTCTTCTTCTAACTTTTCATAAGTCAGTTCTTCTGGGAAAAGATGGCCCAACCATTTTTGTATTGCACCGCCCAAAATACAATTTCTGCCTACGCCACTGTATCCAAGCCCTGACCCCACATGCAGTATTTGAATGCAATGTAACACTGTGCTGTCTACACACCTAATATCAGGTAATGGTAATTATTGTGAAGTGTTCATTTCTGAATGCTTCACAATAAGACCTTAAGGAAATGAAACCGGTCGTACTGTAGGGAGGCAGTTTTGGGTGACAGGAACTTGCTTAAGAATTGCTCTCAGACCAAAAAACATAAGACTTTTTCCATTGGTACAGTGAGAAGCCATTATAAACATATGTGAAATATACAGACAGATGACAAATTAAAGGAAAAACAACATAAAGTGTCTTAGTAAGATGTTGGGCCACCACGTGCTGCCAGAACAGCTTCAATGTGCCTTGGCATTGATTCTACAAGTCTCTGGAACACTACTGGAGGCATGAACACCATTCATCCAAGAGGTATGCCCTCCTTTGGTGTTTTGATGAAGGTGGGAGAGCACGTTGGTCCAAAATCTCTCATAGGTGTTCAATTGGGTTGAGATGGTGACTGCGAAGGCCATTGCATATGATTCACATCATTTTCATACTCATCAAACCATTCGGCGACTCCTTGTGCCCTATAGATGGGGGCATTATCATACTGGGAGAGACCACTCCCATCAGGATAGAAATGTTTCATCATAGCATAAAGGTGATCACTCAGAACAACTTTGTATTGATTTGCAGTGACCCTTCCCTCTAAGGGGTGTGACGACCCCTGGTGTCATCTTTTGTTTGGCCTTGTGATTTACCTGTCTGCTCTGTCTCTGCAGGTGTTTGTTAGGGCAACTGGCAACACCTGAAGGGCCACAGGGTTGCCAGGTTGTTAAAGTCCAGGCTGCAGCTGCGACAGTCTCTCTCACTCTCCTCTGACTGCTTGCAGCTGCTCCTGCTGGTTGCAGCCCTCTGCTCCAGATACCTGTGCTGGTTCAGTTTAATTATGTTGCCTTAATTATTTCTCTGGCTTTTATGCACCTTCCAACACCTATACACACACAAACTCTCCACTCACGCATTACGCACCTCGCACTGATTCTACTGACATTCAGTTAATTTGTTCATTTGATTTAATAAATAATTTTTTGTTAAACATTCTTGATGGTGTATCTCCCTTTTGTTGTGGCCACTTCAGCCAGGTCATAACAGGGTACAAGTGGACCCAAATCATGCCAGAAAAATATCCCCCACAACATAACAGACCCACTGGATCCCCTCACTGTGGGGGTCAAGCATTCAGGCCTGTACCAGTCTTTCCTTTAATTTGTCACCCATCTGTATACTACTGTCAACTGACCTGATGTACTTGTAGCTTCAAGCTTCTCATCCACATGAATAAACAATCTGACAATGTGAGAGAGGGCCTGCTGGCATTATCCAAATAAAAACTATAGTAAACAACCATGTGAAAGGAAAATGTGACTTAAAATGTTTGTTAATTCAGTTTCAATGTGCAATCAGACAGTTTTTTTTTCTCTGCGCTTTCACAGAATTCAATGCACACCACATTAAGCTTTTTATGTTCCCACAAAGACATGCATTAAAGTGCAGAAAGGATGATGTTGCAACTGTGGATTCAAACCCTGACTCTTAAACTGACAAAAGACATTAAGTCATTATGATCACTTGAAAAGTTTTCAATACATACATTCTGATGACAATTTTTTTACCTGTGATTAAGTGACTGAATACTCTAAATGTCTAAAACACTAATTTTTGCAAATGCCACTATTTTATGAGTGAGGGTTTTCAGAGGGTATGAGAAATGAGAAAATATCATTTAAATTTCTTGACATAATTTCCAGAGAGCAATTTGGCAAACAAACAAATAATGTCAGTTTTGTTTGCATCCAGCATTACTCACCAAATCACATTACATGTATCCTTGAGGTCTTACAAAACATTAAACGCATTTTGCACCTCAGATAACTGTAAAATGTTTTTTGAAAGATTGAAACAGTCATTCTTTACATGTGCTTGTATGGACCTGGTCATTGACATTTTGCTCTATAGCTCTTTAATGACAAAAGCTCTGCAGGGTAGTACTGTTCGCTCCTCTGGTAGAGCAATTGGGATTTTAATTATCACAGTAATGTATCACTGACATCGTGACTCCTCAGTAGTGCATTAGTGAGGTATTAAAAACATTATCTGTCACAAAACCAATTCTGCAGTTGCCAGGTCTTTACCAATTATCTTCCCCCGTGAATCACACCGCCACAACAGTTACGCTGACATCAACAATCTTGTGTTGACTGGTTGTCCTCTGAGTTTGGCAGTGAAGGAGTTAAGTCATCAGTGTGGAGTAACGACAGGCTGTGATTAGTGGCAAAATTAGAATCAGAATCAGATTTATTGGCCAAGTATGTTAACACGCACCAGGAATTTGGTTCTGGCTGTTGGTGTCTCTCAAGCAATATAGACAATAGACAGAAAATGTACATATTATTTACAGACAATACATAATATCGAAGAAATATACAGATTATATATAAGACAAACAATATACATACAGTGCAAGTGTGTGTAGTAGTGCAAACAACAATAATGTGCATCACGTTATGGGAATGAAATTGTGATGTTGAGTATTTGTACACTACAGTATTTGGAGATATGAAGCAGGGTGTAATGACTATCTGAAGAACAAGGGTAGCTATGGTATAGCAGATGATACTGGTCAGCTATTTATGAGTGTGATGGCATGAGGAAAGAAACTGCTCCTGTGTCTGGTAGTTTTGGTATACATGGTTCTGTAGCACCTGCTGGAGGGGAGGAGTTGAAAAAGGTTATGTCCAGGGTATGAGAAATCTGTAATTATTTTCCCTGCCCATCCACTGGTTCTTGAAGAGAACAAGTCCTGGAGGGTGGGCAGGGAAGCACTGATGATTTTTTGCTGCGGATTCAATGATTGCGGTGTAGAACTGGCTCAACAGCTCCTGTGGCAGACCATACTTCCACAGTAGCCACAGAAAGTACATCCTCTGCTGGGCCTTATTGAGAATGGAGTTGATGTTGGTCTCCCACTTCAGATCTTGGGAAATGGGAGTTCCCAGAAACTTGAAGGTCTCCACGGTTGATACAGGGCTGTTGGATATTGTGAGGGGGAGCAGTGCTGAGGGGTGTCTCCTAAAGTCCACTGTCACAGTTTTGAGTGTGTTCAGCTCCAAGTTGTTCTGACTGCACCAGAACAACAGCCATTCAACCTCCTGCCGATACACAGACTCTTCACCATCTTGGATGAGTCCAATGACCATAGTGTCATCTGCAAACTTCAGGAGTTTAACAGCTGGGTCTTTGGAGGTGTATTTGTTGGTGTAGAGGGAGAAGAGCAGTGGGGAGAGGACACATTTCTGGGGAGTAGCAGTGCTGAATGTCCATATACCAGAAGTGACTTCCCCCAGCTTCAACTGTTGTTTCCTGCCTGTCAGGAAGCTGGTGATCCACTGACAGATGGTGGGGGATACAGTGAGCTGGGAGAGTTTGGAGGAGAGGATTTCTGTAATGATAGTGTTGAAAGCCAAGCTTAAGTCCACAAACAGCATCCCTGCATATGTCAAGGTGTTGCAGGATGTAGTGCAGTCTCATGTTGACTGCGTCATCCACTGACTTGTTTGCCCGGTAGGCAAATTGTAGGGGGTCCAGCAGGTGTCCTGTGACACTCTTCAAAGGACTTCATGACCGCAGACGTCAGAGTAACAGCCCTTCAGTCCTGTGATGGAGGGCTTCTTGGGGACCAGGATGATGGATTTTCATGAAGATTGGAGCTAGTTGTTCAGCATAGGCTTTAAGACAGGAGGGGCAGACACCGTCTGGACCCAGCGCTTTCCTGGTCGCCTGTCTCCGGAAGAGCCGGCTCACATCCTCTTCACATTCACAAGTTTCCTAAATAGAACCTTCATTCACAAGAGTCCAGGATAAGTGGTTTACTCTCTGGGGATCACTCTGTGCACCTCGTACAGTGGTGAATGGGACTGAGCTGAATGTGAAACAGGGTCTGATGGAAGCAGTGTGTATGTGTGTGAAACATTAAATTGGCTTAAGCACACTACCATCACCAGTCGTCCCTTTGAGTAATGGCACTGATAGCTCCAATATTATTATCACACACATACACGCAGAAAAAATGTCTTAACTTGTGCAGAGGCACATGAGAAGTGAAGAGGGTGGACTCATACAAATACCTTGGCAAAGCAAAATGCAAAGAAGCTACAAATTCTAAAATAGGGACATGACAGTGATGTTGATCTTTGACCATTTGGATATAAAATGTCATCATTTCATCATTTTATCCTATTGGACATTTGTGTGAAATTTTGTCATAATTAGCATATTGAGTTATAGCTAAAATGTGTTTTGTGAGGTCATAGTGACCTTGACTTTTTACCTTTGACCACCAAATTCTACTCAGTTCATCTTTTAGTCCAAGTGGATGTTTGTGCCAGATGTAATGAAATTCCCTCCAGGCATTCCTGAGATATCACATTCAAGAGAATGGGACCAATGTGAGGTCACAGTGACCTTTGACCACTGAAGTCTAATCAGTTCATCCTTGAGTCAAAATGGAAGTTTGTGCCAAATTTGAAGAAATTCCCTCAAGGCGTTCCTGAGATATCACATTCACAAGAATGGGATGGACGGACAGATGTATGGATGGATGGACGGACAACCCGAAAACATAATGCCTCTAGCCACGTCTGTTGCCAGCATGGAGGCATAAAAAGTTGGCTAGAGTCACCAAACACCCAAGAGATAAATGTGTTTTGGAGTATTTGTAGAAATATTAGAGGCAATGAATCAGGGTTAATGGCAAAAGGAAAACACTTCTGAATAAATAATAATCTGCAAACAATTATGATGCAGCACACAAAAACAACAGCTTAATTTACTTTCAACAGTAAAAAGATCCATATCTGTCACTGCAACCATTCCTAATAGTCCTAAAAGAGAGAGTAACGAGTATGAAGCTGTTTGGGGCTGAATGCAGAGCTTAATACCCAGAGACAAAAATGCACACATGCAAAAAAACAAATAGTGTGCACATTAGTGTATATGAAAACACACCCTGACAAGAGCTTTTATCTCCCAGTTACTAAACAAGATTATCCAACTCTACATGTCGGATCTTCTTATACTCAAAGTTTGATGGTGTCTAAAAGGTCCTACACCTTTGAAGGAGAGGACATGCTTTTTACCATTTGATATGAAAAGTTGGTCATAAGTAATCAAAGTGATCAAAGTGCTTTCTTGCCCAGTCAGCAGAGGCAAGCAGGAGTGAAATTTGAGGAGTTAAATAAGTTAAAGAATATTCTGCTTCTGAATTCTGACTGTCAGAAGCACCAACTACCCTTGTGTTATATCCCAGCTGAAATGCTTATGTTGATATATTAGGCTACATGGTGTTGATGCTAAGATGATGCCATTCTTGAGGTTAGGGTGTGTAAGGTAATGAGCTTAGAAAAAGGTCTAAGCTCAGAGAGCTTAGAGAAAGGTCAGGTCAGTAATTGCCTAAGCATGGGGCTCTGACTCTATTTAATACAACTGTTTTGGTCACACTAATTTAGTATAACTTAAATAAGTTTTTGCTTGTACTTTTTGTCACTCTTTCTTCCTTGTTTACAACAGACTAAAAGTCAGAGGCTAGCAAAAATTAATAAAGTTTTTATGGGAGAACTGTTAAGCTCATTTACTAGAGCAGCTTTGCATGATTCACAGCTCAAAAACACCCCTTATTTATCTTATGCAGGCCCTCAGTTAAGCCTTTGTCTCTTAACAGGCAATCTTAGCTCCTGTCTCTTTAAGGCCCCCCTACCAATGAACCCACTCTGTTTTGACTGGCCAGCTTTTCAGAAGCTGCTGAGGGGCAACTGTATCAGAGTCATATGAAGTTACTGCCGATTCAAACACAACATTTCCTGCTTTACTGCTTCAAATTAAAGGCTTTTAAATAGCTAAATAACAGGAGACTTTTATTGTGAAGAATTTACAGGAAATGAAACATGTTCCTTACCGAATCAGCAGAGCTTCGTTAGCGCTAAGGAGCTACACTGCTAAAAACCTTAAGCCGCTTTAGTGCTAAAAAACGGTCAACGCAACAACATATGGACATATTTGGAGCTCTTTTTTCAGCGGAACAGTCAGAAATAATGCAGGGAGGAACAGTACAAGCAGAAACAGCCACAGTGATGATGATGTTTGATGAAGAGCTGCAGACGACCAGCACACCTCCAACAGGTAAACAACTTTACTTTGCCCTGCTGTGTAATGGAAGAACACTCATAGCCTACCAGCTTGTCTTGAGTCAAGGCTTGGCGAGACTACCCCCAAAACAATGAAAAAATGCCATTATGTGAGCAGAGCAGAGCAGTGAACTTGTGCACTGTGTGTGGAACAGATGACCATATAAAGAAATCTGTCACAAGCTGACATCAGCTCGGGCTGAAAGTAGAAAAAAACATTGGAAACTGAGGGCAGTCTGAAGCTGGTGCTTTTTGGTCACTTTTTGCTTTTTGTTACTTCTACGTACATTTACGTCATTATTTTGACACTTTGGCCACATTTAATATAAACATCCCACATTGTAACATTATATATATGACTGAGAATAAGGAAAAGTATAATAAGTCCCCTGTAATATATATTTTTAAAGGCAAAAATTTGTTGTGTGTGACAACCAAATGTAATGCATTTATCACAGCAATTGTAGCATTAAATGTCAAACTTTAAAAAAAAACAAAAACTAAAAACTAAGGAATGGGGTGTAAAAAAAGCTATGACTAAATACTAGTCAATAACTGAATAGCCTTGAAATTCTAATTTGTCAGCTAATCAGGTGGATTAGTAAAAATGTATCTTTTGCATGGAGCATACTGTATGTGCTGAATTTTCAGAAACAGGATTCAATAAGATCAATTTCAGTATATTGCAGTTGTTTCATTTAGCAATGTCTTCAGTGTAACAAAACAAGGCTTTTTCATCATTTCAGGGTTTAATTCATTCATTTGATTTGTTTTTTAACAAACAACTGTCTTGCATTACAGCATTCTGATTAATCTAGTGGGTGATATATTAAAGGTACATGAATGATATTGCTTATTATACTGTATGTACTATCTATTCTGTAATGTTTTTTTTTATAAGGTTTCTTATTAATTTATAGTGTGTTCTCATGAGCTTTGATGTTGCTTTGTATGCCTTTGTATACATTGTCCCTTTTAGCCTTCTGGCTATATCTATTGCATCATATTGATGTTAATGTGTTCTATACCTAATAAGTAAATTAATCAAGTATAGTAAAATAACATATGTAGACCTATTGTTTTGTTTTTTTTTTTTACAGGTGATGATACTGTAAATCCCATAGTGGGAGAGTTCAGCAATACCTATGACCAATCAGATGGACCAGGAAAAAAACATATCCTATCTTACTCAACTGATGGAGTTCCCTTTCACTTCCAGGTTTTAGATTTCTGCTGACTAGCTTTGTGTATTAATGTTATTCGTGACAGGGTAATTCTCCTCTCCTCTTGCTGAAAGCACATCTGTAATCACCTAGCCCTCCATCATACAACAATGGTGAATAGTGAGGGCCATTAACCCATTAGCTAATGATCACGGATTGTCAGATGCCCCACTCAAGTGCTTGCTAACAGTTTGGTGATGGAGGTCTGTTGGTTTGGAATAAGAGAGGTACACAATATATGTATTATAGTCAGAGAGAGATCACATCAATACATTGTCAAGGAACATAGTGCTAATGGCTCATTTCCACATGTTATTCTAACACTGTGTTTTCTATCCAGAGCCAATCAGTGCATGATTTAGGTTTGTGTCTGAGATGTTACCTTTGGTAAAAACTGAGCTAATTAATAGGCGAATATTTATGTGCACCACACTGCAACACTAGACTGGAGTTTTTCCTCCCACACAAGGTTTTCTGCTCCGAGTTTATGTGAAGGTGAAAAGAAAGCCTTCACATTTTAATAATAATGACAAGAAAAAATATTTGTTTTGTAATCACAGAGCAGTGTCATTTAATTTCCTCTCCTATCATCATAAAAATATTTCCCTTGTGACCAGTTCTTTTAACACAGACATCTTTGGTCATACATTCATTTTCATTCTAAAGAATAATTAACCAAGGAAGTAGAGAAAATGTTAGAGAACCAGCAATCTTGCTGAACATTGCAAGAAAATTGTTTGAGATAATCCTCTATCATCAACCAACATGAATAAAAACAAGCCATAAGTGGAGCTCTCTCTTTGATGGTCACGCTGTTTTTATCTCCCAGCCTGTGGCAATGACGTGCACACACACACACACACACACACACACACACACACACACACACCAAAGATTTCTTGTTCACTCACCCAAATGTTGCCATCCTGGTGATACGGTTTCCAGTTCCTTCCTGTGTCACTGTAGAGAAGACGGTACCGTGTCGTCCAATCAGAGCTGCTGTAGCGACCCTGCGTTGCTATGGCACTAATCTGCTTTCTGGAACCCAGGTCCACCTGTAGCCACTGGTAATGGTCACTGTCCAGAGGAGACCATCCACCAGCACCTGCAGAGTCACATAAGTGAAAGGTTGTCTGTTGTAAGTCCTTTTAATTTTATATAATTTTATAAATCAGACAGTAAGCATAAAAGAAAAACAGAATCTAATCTGTAATTTATTCTTAATGAGTGAAATTGGTTGAGCCTGGTATAAATAAATAGCAACAAAAAGAAATGTTTTTTTTTCTTTAGTATATCTTATTAGCATGATCTGTCTGTTGTACACATAAGCAGAGTTGCCACTATTCAGGGCAGACTGGCTCTCGAGTCCAAGATAGGCAGAAAAGCAGCATGGTATCCACATAATGAGATTTTACAAAAGGAATGTGTAGTTACAAGGTTATAGTCCGTCCTATTATTAAAGGTCAGTGTCCAGCAGAGAGCGGCCCAGAAATTTGCTTCAAGACAGGCACTGGAAGTAATGTTTTATTAATAGGTTTGCATGCAGGGTTAGAGCTTGCCGACTATAAAGATGTTTCACAAGAATGACGAGAACACTCTTCTTCAGTATCATAATTATTCATGGCACACACCTCAACTTCTAGAGGAATAGCTATGTATGACATTTCAGGATGGATTCTTTTTTAATATTGGTATGCAAGACATCATATGGCATTTTGTAAATGCTGGGAAGTCCACTGTAATCAACATAATTCAGTTTCAGCTCAGAGATACTGGCCAAGGAGAACACCATGATAAGAATATGAGCACAACATTACAGTTTTGTTAATTTTGATAATATCTGTTTATTACAAAGTGCTATAACAGCCTGCACACAGATTGAAACAGGATGTGAGACTTCCCTTGATATGTAAAAATAAAGTCTAAATTCACACTTTCAACCAGAGATACCTACTTCATACTGACAGATACATACAGTTATCTCCACTTATTTCCAGCTAAACGTTGGTTCAATGTTCGCATCCTTGAGTGCACATCAAAGTGATATTTCACTCTGGTGGAACATGCATTTTATTTTTCATTGCACGCATCTTTGTTAGAATTGGCTTTTGCAGTAATTCTCAAAATGGACAAGAAACACAGGGGAAATTACTTGTTTAAATGTTGAGAGTCAATTTTTTTTTTATCTTCTCTTAAGATTTTGCATACAGTATAACTTAGAAGGTTGTGCAATATATTCAAATAAAAAAAGTTGGAAAACATTATACCTAGGTGAAAAATTGCTTTGATGAAAATTACTATCTGTGAAAGCATTAAAGGTGAGCATTTCAGTGCCATTTTCCTGTGGTTACAGTGTTGACTGCTGGAATATATGACTGTGTTTGTTTCGTTATCCAGTCAGTCGCAGTCGCGTCCTTGTGCTAGCCTAAAACCTCATGACTTTACCTTCAGTGCCAGACAAACACTCATGTGTCCTCCAAAAGCTGTCCCCCTTCACACCTCCATATGACAACCTGAGGCAGGGCCAAACTCCCCTGGACCTTGCAGGTTAAATGAGCCTCAGGTTAAATGGTGCAGAAACACAAGAGCAAGGCAACTGCTAGACAGAAGGGAAAGAGAAATGCTGGACAGGATCCCAATGACCTGATTTCATCTGCCATTTTAAAATAAGAGAAAAAAAAATAATGAGGCGTAATGCCAAGATTGTATGTAGGCTACCGTGAGAGCAGTCAAACCAGTGTAAGAAATACAAGAAAATGCACTCAGTAGTGCACAAAACAGGTGTACAGACAAATGCACACTTATGCATTTTTCACGCACACACACGTGCACACAGCACTGAAGATGTATTAATGCAGCCAACAGCCAAGCCTATGACAGAATGCGACTGTGAAATGATTATTGGGAAGAGTGGGTGGTGGATGGACTGCGAACTGGCCGTGTCACGGCCGTCTTCTTTGATTCTCTGTGATGGATTTTTTCTAAAGGACACAAATACAGATAAGAAAGTGATGGGTTGAAAGCACAAGTGAAGGAGAATGACTGATTTAAAAATGACAGAGACAGAAAACAGGAGCGTAGGGACAAAGTGAGAGAAAGGGAGATACTAAGAGCAAGAAAGTACAAGAGCTGTTAGAAGAGCATCAAGCACAGTGGAGGAGGCATGAGAGATGATAGTCATATGATAAAAAAGAGGGTGAGGCAGTTTGCGATGTATCCCCCCACCCCTTTGACAAAAATCCTATATCTTATCCAATTACAGAGCCATTACACTCCAGCCCTGGCCTTGACAGATAACCAGGCCCATATCAGTGGAAACGTCAATACCTCAAAAACCCGTTGCAGCAAAACCATTCCCAAGGGAGGCTAAACCATTATCAAAAAGGGGGGTGGGGGTGGGGGGTGGCGGAATTGGGTTTGGGAGGGGGGTGGTGACAGTGATAAGTAAACAGACAGCAGAAAATAAAGATTAAGAAAGCAAGCAGAGCGGACAATGACCGAGGCAGTGTGACGCATTGAACATGATCAGATGATGGGGTGACGGAAAGAATGACGAGAAGGTGTGTGGTGGTGGTGGTTGGTGGCGGTGGTGGTGGGAGTGACAAGAGAGGGGAGGAGGCAGAAAATGGTAATGAGAAAAAGTAGGAGTCGAAGAGAGAAGTATGTTAAATAAGGTGATAGATGATGCCACAAGTGAAGGGGCGGGGTACAGAGCAGAGGGAAAAGGATGAGAAACTTGGGAGAAATAGAGATAAAGTGAACCCATTCAACAGTGATGAGGGGGTGGGGGTACCATCAACTGAAAGTTAGACTGCAGGTGGGTTCAAATGACATGGAACCGGAAGCAAAGATTGGAAAAGTTTAGGGTATAGAGTTCAGGACAGTAGAAGAGACAGAGAAAAGTGAGAAAGGAGCGGTTAGAATATAGTATGTGCAATATATAGAGTCATTACTGCACATTCTTCAATAACAGTGGTGCACTGAGATCTCAGCTGCTACAGGATTTTAGTGTCAGTTCACTGAAAGTTGAGCCAGGATTGTGGCTCTATTTCTGCACATATCTTAAAACACACCACTGATATACCTATACATCATTATGACATGGCACCTTCCTCAAAGGGTTTTATTAGTTTTGTTACTTGTTATGACAGTAAGGAATCTTGAGACATTTTGATATGTCATACTAGATAAAACTGTCTGGTATTTCCTCAAAAGTGAAGGCTGACCTGGCATGCTTTTCATTCGATCTTGTTCTTTCAGGAGCTGCTAAAGTGAAAACAACAATTTGTCCTTGAGTGAGGAGCACAGGGTGAGCAGTTGGGACATTTTTCACACATTGTCCAAGGGCACTTAAATGGTAGTTTCTGACTGCTGGGAACCAAACTTCAGATTTCCAATATTCTCTACCCTGCAGTGCTACTACCACAGTGACCACACTCACACCATTGGTGCCTGGTAAGAGGACATTCAAAGCAAAAATTGCACTGCAATAAAAAACGCAAGAGGGTGTGTTCATGTGGGTGTGTTCCTAGAGGTATGATGAGAAAATGACCCAGTCCCGTCCAGTGGGGGTCTACTAAACCTACTAGTAGGTTCTGGAGGCTGTTATCACCCATTTATTTCAGTGAGACACTGTTAGTGGAGCCCAGTAGTCACAGAAGCCCTTTTATCAGTTGCATGTTCTTTGAATCATTGTCTTTGCGTTGTGTAGTTATCTGAGCTGTTCTGTTATTTGTGTTATTTTATGTAACTGTTTCTGTAAACAGATTTTAAAATTTCAATTTAATTTTACTATTACTTTGTTTATTTGAAATACTGACCTTTGAACCTTGATCTCAGTGCATGTTTGAAGGCTTATAATTCAGCAACAAATGGGGCTGAATTATAAGCCTGTTATAATTCAGCCCCTGGGACCGACTGTTATAGAGAACTGTTGACCTCAGCTATCGTGTGAGTATAGTCAACAACTGGGAGCGCTGTCAGATATGGGTAAAATATGGTTAAAATTAATTTTCACCTGTTTAACAATTAGATGTTTAAAATCTAACTACACAAATGTCTTTACCATTCCCTTAAACTCTTCAGTGTACTCTCAGTTCAGTATTTACAACTTCAAATTCTAGGAAAAACACTTTAAAAAGAAAAAAAAAAATACAATTCCCTAGAGTGGCGCCATGCAGTTTGATACAAATCTACAATATACATGTAGTTCTTCCAGTTCGCAAAGTAGGGTTGTAAAATAGGGTTGTAAAAAGATATATCCGCTGAATATATCAAATATCTAGTACAGCAGAACTAGTAATTACACTGCATCTAGATGATCTATGTTAAGAAAAAAGAAAGATGTTGGTTTATTTCAGATATTTTAGCTGGTATTTCTGGTTCCAAAAAAAACCTTTATTTCACAGAATCGAAGGAGAAATAATCAAAATTAATGGTCTTAATATTAATCTATCATATTGTTGAGCTATCAAGGAGTGCAGGGATTAAATGAGGGATGTGAAATGTAAAGTCCGATTTGATAATACTGTCTTCATCCCATTTATATGGCCATGGTACAAGATTTGATCCTCACACATGCATGTACACACACACACACACACACACACACACACAATATTGGAGTGCTTTAATGGATGAAGTAGCTCAATATTAATTGAGGAAGACTATGTTTCAATACAAATGGTTTCATATTAAAAATCCTCAGCCACATATTCTTTGAAATCTCTCTACTAAAGGAAGGAATCTCTGTATGTCTGTATGTATGTCCTTCGTGTATCTCAAGAACTGTTCATCTGATTGACTCCACACTTGGCGGAAAGCCAAGCATGTCAGGGAGAGACCAGAGACGAGTCAGGGAAAAGTGCTCTAAAAAGAGAAAAATAGACATTGAAAACAGAGCTTTTAAATCAAGAATGGACAGTCTTACCCCATGTCTAGAAAGAAAGAATAGCATTAGAAGCACATTTAGCAGATAAGCAGCAGCGAGTGACTACACAGGTACATTGTTGAGTGTAGGTCATCCACATTTTTAAAGCACTTAGAGCCCAATACATAATGACTGTAGTTACGCACGTAAAATGAAGGAAAAACTTTTCACGGGCAGTTCAAAACCAGTTTCTCTCATATGCTCCGAGACCATGGCGATTGTGAAGCACCACTACAGCAAAAGCATAGATCTTTGGAGCAAACATATCCACTCAAATCCAAACTGAATGCACAGAAAATAGGAATGATCAAAGAGCCCGATATGATTGATCCACTTTATTTAAGGATGCACATTACACAGAGGAAAAAAAGAACCACAGAGGCCAGGCAATTGTCTCGTTCCAAACGGACATATTTTGAACAGGCACTGCACTAGTATAAAATTAAATGAGCAACATTTTATACAATCACAGGCTATAAAATGCCTTTTCTTTTGGATTTCAAATTGAATTAATCCCTGGGGTGCTCTAAAATCTATGTCATTTATTGAAAGAACATCATCAGCTAAGATAACTACGCAAACCAAAGACAACAATTCAAACAACATGCAACTACCTGGTTTCAGCGATAGCAGAGTCCATAGCAACCACCATAGCAACGATAGAAAGCCTGAAAGAATCTCCATAATAACTAACAAATTAAACATTATATACATTCTATATTATGAAAATAAAATGCATTCTCACTAGAAACGTTATCAAAATGCATTATTATGTCTTATCTTAAAATATTGCATTTTCCACTGAGAATGACAGGAATGTCAGCCATTTTGTTTGTTTTCCAGAGAAACTTGACAGTCACATGACAGCATATGCCTGATAACAGGCCCACTGGGCTCCACCAACATTGGCTCACTGAAATAAATGAGTGATAACAGCCTCCCGAACCTACTAGTAGGTTTAGTAGGCCCCTACTAGCCCTTATATTTGGGACAGTTGCGTGATGATAACACCATATTCAATAGGCTGATAACAGTCAAATCAGATGGCATTGCTGAATGATGTTGCACTGTGTTGCGTCAAAAGTTGAGCCCGGTTCAACTTTTTTGACGGACAACTTTGCATTTCTTTGCCAGAGTCCAACGTGGCAGTTGCGCTGAAATGAATGAGGAGACTGCGTTTTTGATGAAGTGCTTTCATCAGTCTGAACATGGCTCAAAGGCGTGAATGAAAGGACAGGGTGATGGTTAGGGAAAAGGGGTTGAAGAGGAAGTGGAGATGGAGTAGAGGCATGTTAGGGTTATGGGGTTACCAGAAGGAACAGATGGAGATGAGAGAGACAGATAGATTGAGAAGTCCGGAGAGACATAAAGGTCAAAAAGATCGTGAAAGTGATGGCAAGCAAAGCGTTTGGGAAAGAGGGACTAAAAAAAGCAATGAGAGAAGACAGCTGTGGGCTAAAGAGCTGGATGTTGGAGGTCAGGGAAAGGTAGAAGGGACATGAATAAAGGATGTGGGGGAGCAAAGAAATCGGGGGGACTACAGAAGTGAGATGGTGAGATGCTGTATATGAGAAGAGAGGGCTGGAAAAAGAAGAACAGCTGAGAGGTGAGAGGGGAGGAGGGTAAGCTTGACAGAGGTTAGGAGGGGGGTGGTGAAGAGTAATATATATATATAAAAAAAAAAAAGAAGAACAGAGGTACAGTGAAAGGTGAAAGCCGGAGGGAGAATGGGGAGAAGCAAGAAGAGGTTGACAGAATAAAGTGGAGATGGGGGAGGCTGGCAGTGGGGGAATGGAAGGTGTGAGAGTGAGCGAACAGGAACATCAGCGAAAGAAAAAGTTAATGGTAAATGGACTGCATTTATATAGCGTTTTTCTAGTCTACCGACCACTCAAAGCGCTTTACAACACATGCCAACATTTACCCATTCACACACACATTCATACACTGATGGCAGAGGCTGCCATGCAAGGTGCCTCATCAATACAGCGCTTTTTATCCAAAATAGTACAATGCCTCTAATGCTCATTCACAAACTCACAATTAGAGGTTCAGTGTCTTGTCCAAGTACACTTTGACATTAGGGCTGGAGGAGCCAGGGATTGAACCACCAACCTTCTGATTAGTGGCCAACTTGCTCTACCTCCTGAGCCACAGCTGCTCCATTAAAAAAGGAGGGAAAAAAATGGGAGGAGAAACAGGAGGGGAGGAGCGTCGGGGGACAATTGCCGTTCTCTCGCCTGTCACACACACAGATGTTTGGGGAGGAGAGGAGGAGCAGGAGGAAGACATGAGAGAGAACAGGGGAGCAGAGAAGGACAAAAAAAAAAAAACACCTCTGCGGAGGAGATGAGGAAAAGGAGAAAACCAACAGAGAAAAAGATCAGGAGATAGATCTCAGAAAAAAAAAAATTGAGAATAAGTATAATCCAAGGGGAAGACACGGAGAATAAAGCAACAGTCTTAAAAAGGGCTTCTGATGCCAAGTTCCTTCCACTGTATAATCTACACTTCATCAAAATTGTATCAAAATTGATACACAGTATCAATTTGTGGTTTTGGACAAAAGAAAACCTCTTTTTAAGTGTACACCGAAGCATACTTAAATAATGAAACAATAAATGAGTCAGATAGTGCCGAAACAGTCAATTAGTCCGCAACATTTTTGATATGTGATTTATAATTTAAGTCATCATCAGCTGTTGGAGAAGTATTGGACTGTTGGTTGACAAAGAAGCAAGTTGAACATGCACCATGGCTTCTGGGAAGTGGTCATGAGCATTTTTAGACTAGAACATTTTATAGACTAAACTATTAATGGATTAATACAAAATAACAAATTACTCAATTAAAATAATTATCAGCCACAGCCCCAGTCAGCCAGATCGAACACCCTTTAATGAACACAAAAAAGGCAGAAAATACAATCAGATTTTTTTCACACTAGGGAAATTCACTGGTATTGATAATATAGCTGAGCTATTTATCAGCCCATTCTTCAATGGCTTAAAATCTGTCTGTAGGGAACATCTTTATCCCATATGTCTATTCCACAGTATTGCCTTATAATGCACTTGAGTCACACTTAAATCGAACCGACGCCAATGCCGGCATTTCAGTTTGGCATTGCAGAAATTCATCAGAATCAGATTCATCTGCTACATGAAAGCTATACCTTAGTGAAAATGTCCCTGTGTGGTGCCCATCACAAGTCTGCACTGGCCAAATGGAATTCACACAGAGAGGCTCCTTCTGAGATAAAAGGGGGCAACTGAGGCCTGAAAAGCATGGCTGGAGATTCTCCAAGCTTGCAAAACAAGGTTTGAGCTATCTGTGATGACTCAGATAACCCAGGGTTGTAGCAGCGGTAGCACAGGCGGAGCGTACGTTATAGTGGAATCATACTGATATCAGTTCTGATTATGACCACAAACACTCTCACACATAAACGTGTATGTGTACACTTAGTGCAGTATCTGCAGGTTTTCAGACAAAGTGGCTATACACTGCTAGTTATTGCCCATTTCTCACAAAAACCAATAACAATTATCATTCAGTAAAACTCACTAAAAAGTAATCTTGGGAATGTGGAGAGCATACCTAGATGTGCTAATGGCAACATGCTGACTAAGGAAAGGCAGGGAAACATAATGGAGAGGAAATCAAACCAGGAGGTGCCTGTGGGGATCGATTTCCAAAAATGGCTGCCTTTTGAAACTGTCAACTAATGCAATGTGTGGATATTTTTTCTTGTATCGTATCTCACACATCTCAGTTCACACTGTTCAAGAAACCCTCGGCTATGTGTCATTAGACCAGACCACAAGCAAAGATATGAAAGCTCCTTTTGGTTGCTTTGAACTCGAATCAAACAGTATTCCACTGCCTCAGCAAGTCTCACCACCGTCTTTTCTCTCCTCTGTTCATCTCTTGTTAGACTGTCAAGCTGACTCCCTCCTCTGTTGTTTCTTTTGAGATACAGATGATCAGAGCTCACCTAACCTGACAAGTCACAGGGTTATCCGTCACTCCCGGGGAGTGAATGTGAAAACATACATATGTATGTACTGTATAATCTATAACAGGTTTAAATGTGAACTGTGAACTTAAGTGAGAACACAAATGTGTGAACGTGTTTATAATGGTGACAAATATGATTTTAGCTCCTACAGCACAGCAGGGAAATAAAAAGATGTGGGTTTAATTCGATTGCCTGACTGCGTCAATGGCTGTTATTCACTGTACTGATGCTAGAAAATGAGCTGGACTCAGAGGAGAGGAAAAGAGCAAATAGCGGAGAGAGGCAAAAAGGGTTAAGAGACCAATACAGGAAAAAAAGAGGGATTTAACAAGTGAAAGTATGTGAGAGAGAGCAAAATGAGAGATAAAGGTTTCTAACAGCTTCTTTACATAAGAGGCGTCTCAGCCATGTTCTTCAGTCATCCATCTCGCTCATGTCTAAAGGAACATACACTTCTATTTTAATCAATACAGCCACACAGGCCGTGTAACACCTTGCACTATACGCACATAACTGTGACCTGAAACATATTTTTACACTTCTGTTTAATTCTATTTTGCACGTGTAGCAGTAAGTAATGCGGGTGAGCTACACTCAGTGCTGTGCTTGAACGCTTCCTGTGTAGACACAGATGGAGGACTCAAGCTGCTTGCAGCTATGCCGCTGTGTAGACATTGTGTAAGAAAAAACAGAAAGGGACAGATTTTCAAGTAAAAGACTTAAGTTCTGAGTGTGAGTAATGGAGACACAGTGTGATTTTGGACGAGTGACGAGCGGCCGGTGACAGGCGTGACAAACAAACAAAAGTGACAGTGGCAACGCAGGGCATCAAACAAGAGAACATCTCTTCTCTGTCTTACTGTCAGTGTGGGAGTGTGTGTGGGTGGCCGCGTACACACATAATTTGTTATTGCGCATGCGCGTTTAAACACTTTCATGCCTGTGTGTGTGCGCCTTTATGTATGTGTTCCAGCACTCGAGAGAACATGTAAGAGTGTGTTTATCAAAGTTACCACTTTTCATACCAAAACCACATTAACACAAAGTATAACATTTTAATTAATTAAGATGCTAGGCCGCCGGAAAAAGGCAGCAGAGAGAAAACAGCTGGTTAGCCCTCTGCTAGTACTTCATCTTTCTGTCATGGAGCAAAGGGAGCGGATGGAGACAGAGTAATTTAATTAGGAGAGGACCGCCATTATCGATGGATGACTGCAACGGCTAGAGACATCAAACAACTTTGCAAGATGACAGAGAGTGAAAAGCGATGCATAAAAAAAGGGAGAGGGGAATCTGGCTAATTGTACAGCAAGTCACAGCACAGTTGTACTGCAGTTGTGATGTCCTTCGTTTGAATAAGGAGGGATACAGTGAAACTTTTTAAAAGTTTTAGGAAAACTTGGAAAAGTATGTATCAGGGTGAAAATGTGAGAGAGAAGAGGGAAAAAAATAGATAATGAGGTCTGGGAAGAAAGAAAGGGGACAGGCTGAGAAAATGGAGTGTGGGATTGAGAATGTAACTGTAGAAAATAGAAAGTGTATGGAGGGAAAATGAGATGGAGAGGGAGAAAAGGGGAGACAAGGATGTGATCGAGGGCAGAGAGAGACAAGACAGAGCAGAGGAGAGGAGAAGAAGAGGGATAAGGAGTGAGAGAGGAGGAGAAAAGAAAATGGAATGTAAGGATCAGTGGCCACGTGTTTGTGATTAGCAGCCCAATCTCATGCTTGGCCACGTCTGCACTGTGCAGCAACGTGGGCACATGCATGCTCACATGCACGCATGCCTATAGGGATATTCAAACACAGTCACACACAACCATTCCTATGCCATTTTCCTCACACACAGAAGGCTTTCATTGTTTTCTCTGTGTGCTTGGCTCTGTCCAAATCACTTTTTGACATGTTTTTTTCTGACTGAAGGCTATGTCAAAACAGCCCATTATCACAAGCACTTTCCATGGTGGCAGAGATAATAAGATTCACCTGCATGGACATTTGATTGATGCTTTTTCGTGATTACACAGGACTGAAAAATCCCAGATCCCTCTATAAAATTTACAGCAAAATTTTACACAATTTTGATGCACATTGTCAATAATATACAGCTCATAATTCATCACTTTAACGTTTGTTTTTTTTTTCTGCTGTCTGTCCTTCGATCTTTGAATCATTATGCCCATTTTAGTCTGTACTCACCTGTCTGCGAGCCTTTCTTTCACTCTCTATATCTTCCATTCCTCTCTCACCTCCACTCTCCACTTTTTCACACCTCTCCCTTCCTCCCCTCTCTTTTGCCTTCGCCCTCTCCATGCTTCTTCTTTTTTAACCTGTATTCACAGGGCATCTGTCTTCAGCTGGCAGTGCTGAACACAGGCTTGTGTGAGGTATGGATCACAGCTCATGTGGTTGCTATATGTCGATTGAAAACTTGTTTGAAGCTTATCATTCTTTTGTATTCTTTTTCCTCAAACATTGTCTGGCACACAGTGGAGCTTTGAGGGGCATCTGAAAGACTATATACCAGTCTGGGGGAGTTTAATACAAGATGCAATCAAGTTGCATTGTAGGAAGTGTGGGATCTAGCATTTAGGAGCTTGATCCATACCAGGGATTTAAAGTCAGGAAATCTCTGTTAAGCTGTCAAGCTTTACAGAGCTCAAACTGGATTACATAAGAAATATATACAGTATATCAAACTTGTGTTGAAGAGATGTGAAGAACATATCCTTCTCTACATTTCATTTGCTGTCATCCCATCTCTTACTCTCTCTCTGTCCAAATAGTCAAAGGGTTTTGGCTGCGAGTGAGTGGGCTCATCTTTCGCTCTATCTGACAACCCCTGAGATGTACAAGGTCTCTAATATTAGCCAGCACTAAGGAGAGACAGTTAGAGGTGGGAGAATGTACATTTGTAAGAGAGTAAAGGAGAAAGGTTATGGCGAGAGTTAGGAGAGTCATGATCACAAACGAGTGAGGGAGAGTGAGAGAAAAGAGTGAGCAGCGGTCACAGTACAGTAGCAAGGAGGAGTGATCAGTTGGGACGAGAGAATGAAAAAGAAAGGAAAGGATGGATGGAGGGAAGTAGATATGAAAAAGGAAGGGATGGAGAAGAAAAAAAGGAAGAGGAAAAAAGGAAAAAAAGAGATTGAGAACGATAGTGAAATTGAGAGGGTAAAAGAGAAAATGAGTGGGAAGGGGCACCGAGACCAGCAAAAACTCTTTAACAGTCTATTCTGTCTTCAAACCCCAGAGGCAGAAATTGTCCCCGCTTGACTACGAACTAATGAAAAAAAAAAAAAAAAAAAAAAAAAAAAAAAAAAATCTAAGCACACTGCACACTTAATGTAATAATCAGCAATCAGCAACTGACAATCACACAGAACTGGTCTTAAATAATATGCCATGATGCAATTTTATGAATTATATAAAGTAACAGCTTGGGAGTGATTGTGTTTTCCAAATCAAGACAAAGGCATTTATTTAGCATTATGATAATGAATATGTTGGTAACAAATGTGTTTAGGTTTCAGGAGCCAGACACAGGGCATTAAGCGTGCTCCCTCTTTCAAATAGATACATAAATAAAAGAATGTGCACAATCCTATTCTTGTTTAGACATTAATGCACACTAATATTCTCCCTTAAAAACACATTTTCTTGTCACTCACACACTCACATTTACATACACACACATCGATGGAGAACATTGTGTATGTGTGTGTGTGTGTGTGTGTGTGTGTGCATGTGACAGCAGATGAGCAAGGAGGGTAGAGGCCAGGGGCCTGGCTGGCACACAAGCAGACGGCTGCCTGCTGGAAAACCATTATGAAAATCATTATGGAGCCCCCCTCCCTGCACACACACATGGGAATGTGCCCTCAGAAATAGATACACATAGGCACACAGACCCTCACACGCACGCCTATAGCCTAAAACTAATAGCTGTCAGCATCCACAGCACAAGCTTAATATGAGTGGTGTGTCCCATTGATTTTGTGCCTACCCTGTTCCATAGCACGGGGAGATTGGAGCGGATTGGCTTATCAGCGCACACTCATGCCACTGACGGCACATTTGGCTGCCAAATGCAGCTGCTTGGAGGGACCCCTTCTTATAATAAGTCTTTGTGGGCATGTGGTTGTGATCCTTCAATCTGTGTTTCTGTGAATTTATTTATGTGTGTGTAGCAAGTGCAAGTGGATCTCTTCTGCTGGTTTTGTTAATTTAAGCTTTTTGTGATGCTTGTGCTCCTGTGAAAATGTGTGTTTAATGTGTCTTTTTCATATGCAAGCTGTTCACTTGTACTCTCACTCAGTGTTTCTGTGTGTTTATTTGAATGTGTATACGGGATCGTGTGTGCACTTGTGCCTGTTTTCTATTGGTGTGTCTATATATACTCACACAATAAGCTTCTGACTATATAAACTTTTTCTATTAGACACGGACGTCCAAGAAAAGTAACATCTACACTTCTTTTTCTGTTCAAACTACTTCATCAGCACATCATACTGTAAAGCTTGAAAATATATCATCTCCTGAACTTCACTACTGGTTTTCATCCAACAAATTCTATGATAGAAACTCACAAGAAGATAACAAAACTGATTTCAATTTTGTGGGGAATCTTTCTTAACAGCAGAAAAGCATGATTTTAAGAAGAGAAAAGTTGATTTCATGACACACGCCTTTCCCTCGTGGAGAACTTTTTCTTAAGTAACCTTAACGTCCCTTCTTCCAGAACTTATGCCTTTTTTTCCCCCTCTAATTTTATATTCCACCCCATCATATGCTGTATGCTAACGAGCTGACGACCTCATCATCCAAACACAGTGTCATTCTCTGAAGGACACAAAGACACAGAGGTTGAGATGAAACTTTATATCCTTTTCCTTAATCTCCTCCGCTACTCTGACATTTTTCTCCAAATGTAGCTTATCCATTTTGAGACATTTAACATTAAAAGTCTCAGGCTGGATATCACCACTGATCTCTTGATTTGATTTTGATTTGATTTTTGAGAAAGTCCATAATTGATTAATTTCGATTCAATTTGATTCGATTCTTGATTCAGTTACATACTAACATTGCATAAAGTGCTTCTCAGTTTGTCCTGTGAACTTATATTTCTTCTATATTAAACAAGTGAGCAACAACATTTTTGTTTCCTTGAACATTATAGGCTGAATTGTCCACACATTTGCCACTTATAACTATGGACTAAAGATTTTTTTCTTGGGCAAATGCAGAGAGACTTAAACATGACACACCTATATTTTTTTAGGCCTACATGTGCAAAACAGTCCAGCAAAAATAATAAAAGACCTGCAACATGTGCAAGGGCTTCATCATAATGCATATTTAAAGAAATACATGCTTAACTTCATCACTTTGATTACAGACAGAGCAGAAACTGAAAGTCTACTCATTGATTCATCTGCATTGTTTGTATTTGCATTTGTGTTGACAAGACATCAGTCTGATATCTGCAGATAGCACCTAGCTAGCATTAGCTACCTGGCAGGTACAGACAGAATACAGTAGAATCTACACACTGTAAAGTTCACTTCCACAGCGTCACATCTTGTAACCAGAGATAATATCTTGTTAACAAACCTAAACTGAGAGGTCAGATCAGTCTTTTTTCAGTCTCTTTCTCTCGTAGATATGATCTCTAGATCAGCTTCGAGATAGCCACAGTCACCTAACCATCCTGAATCACGACAGTCCTGTACACTACAGCGGGTCCATAGAGAAACTATTCATGTCACAGTTATTGTTGTGACTCAAGACAGCTGATATGCAGGTGTGCAAACTCATCAGGGGTGGAAAAAGGTGACAAAGATTTTACAGCTTTGAAATGTGGATTTACAGTCAATTTTAGCATGAGGATATAGGGACAAACTCACCCTAAAATTAATGTAATCTTATCACTACAAAAGTAATGTAAAGGGGACATCAGTTAGGACACTTAAAAAAAACAGTCAAGAGAGTGCAGAGCCAGATACAAAATTGTATTAAGGTGTACTGCATCCACTATACAATAAAATTAATCAAACAAAACATAAAACATTACACTCACCAGCCACTTCATTAGGAGCACCTGTGCAATCTAATGCAATCCAATGCAACATTTCTGCCATAAATTATACTTTTACGAAGCTTATACATTTTCAGTTTTTGTTGACATTGTCAGAAAGGTGATAATTCCTCTTTATGTTTATTATTGAGGTCGTACTGGGTGGTGTTGTACTGTAGTGCATTATATTCAAACGTGTTATTTTGCCCCCCTCATATATGTTAATGGAGTGTACAAAACATTAGGAACACCATTCAATATAATGTACTCCAGTATACCATCAGAGCTGTTGTATTGGATTGCATAAGATTTCATAGGTGTTCTTAATGAAGTGGCCGGTGAGTGTATATGCACAACTGAGAAATCAAATGGAAAACACAGCTTATGTTATATTTTAGGAGAGAGAGAGAGAGAGAGAAGCAGGGATTAAAGCAAAAAATATGTATTTTGACTTTTTTTTTCAAGCCACAGCCAAGTCATATTCTCCATCTGCAATTTGTAAAACATGTTACAGGTTACGTTACTTGACTCCTGCTAAACATATAACACAATATGTAAGATTATGAGATTTCAGCACCACTCCACATATAACCATTTTCCCTAATGCACCCATCAAGTTTAAATACTCTAGATCAATAGTATTTTAAGGGAAGATGATGCTTTTGATGCTTTTTAATGATTCATTGGTAATAGGTTAATTGCTGTTAGTAATTCAACCAATTAAAAATATAGTAACCGATAATTCAGAAGACAAGGGAAATGTCAGAAAACTGTCAGAAAATGTTCTGTAGATTTGCTGTAGTACGCGGTTACACCATCAGGTGGAGCCTCTTACTTTTTTATGAGATTGAGTTACAGGTGTGTTTGGTGACCGCCCATAAGGGCAGCAAAAACTATAAAACACACGCACCTCCCTGCCTTCGGAGGAAGATAAAGGTCACAGCATGATTCGATCTGCTCAGACAGTGTGTTAATGAACTCAGAAGCATTAAGTTGTGAAAATTCCAGAGTTGTTGTCTGGCGGCTGCGTGGTTTAGCTATCTAAGGCTTGCTAAGGTCTTGCTAACGCCTAACTAGCATCTTGAACAGAAGCAGCTGCTCAGTTAATGCAGGTTGAAAGCTGAGTGTCAGACAGCAGGACTCTAATTACACATGCTTCCAAAAAAATCAACACAAAAGTGATGAACTGTATAAGCAACATTCCCCTGCTCTGAATATAAATGCATTTTAGCGGTGGCAGTAAATGGGCTGATAAAGTTGGAGCGACAATATTTGTGCGTCTGTTCAGCTGAGCAGCTGTTTCCAGCAGCTGGACAAACATTAGCTACAGTGAACAACACACATTACTCCATCAAGTAGATCAGCTCTGCAGATTATTCTATATTAAACCAGTCAGACTGAAGTCTGTTATGGGGAGACTGGTTTAACCTGTTTTACATTTACATTGTAACACTATAATACCAACTGTACCAACAAATTACATATATTTATTTATCTAAAATACAACTTACGATACATCTCACTCACTACTGTATATCGAACAGGCTGTAAGTTATATACTGTACATATCCACTGACAGTGGTAATGTAGGTGACTGCCTATTCATACACCCACCCGGTGCATGGGCTAACAGTTAAGCCTACAGTCTGCGGGACACAATTAAACATCTATCTGAATGTTATTACATTATTACGTTATAATAATAACATAACGTGTTCAGGCTAAAAATGAACTTGCCAAGCACAAAGCTAATGTTAGCTAGCCACCTACCACCTGTAGCAAACCATTATTTATCTGTCCATCGTTTATTTTAACTAGTTTTTACTGATTGAACATTCAACAATAATACTAATCTTATGTGTAAGTTCGATGTTTGATCTCACACTCAGAACTATGAGCTAAAGTTGAGCGATGCTCTGTGTTTATATATTCTGCGCTAGTCTGTGTCACCCACACGCAATCTCAATTTGTGAAGACTGTTTTTTTACACCATCGAATCAAGAAGTTATCTCTCTCTCTCATCTCTTTGTGGGAGATGTGGGAGAAAACCTAGGTCTCACTGGAGCATGTTGGGCACCAAAATTGACAGGTAGTGAAGAACGGAGAGAGACAGCAGTGTAGTTTTTTTGTGTGTTATTACTCACTGCTAAATACAGAAACAGCACAATGTCTATGGATATATTCCAGCCAACGGGTTTAACCATTGTATTTTAAGATTTAGTATGTTAACCACTTTAACAAGTCATTTAGTCTGGGTAATAATTCCTGAATTGTAATGGTGAGAAAAAAATATATATATTAAAAAAAAAATTTCAGTCTAAACTGATGAGAAAAATTTCCTTGAATTGAGTGACATCATCTACATATCAGCAGATAGATCTAAGCTTATCCACCTACTTCCTTTTTATTTGTTTCCGTCTTTCCCTCCATCTCTCTCTCTGCCTCGTTGGTGGGTGTATTTATTAAAAGGTGGAGCAGGCCTGTCCTCTCCCAGCAATAATTCAATTGGTATGATTAAACACACCAGATTACCAGATTACTTTGCCTTTATTTGCCAGCTCTGAGCTCTGTTGCCTCAGCTGTAGTGTTACTATATTAGATAGAAAAGTATGAATTATTAATTGTATAAACATAGAGGGGTGTAATTGTCTGGCCCTATCTCTCTCTGCTGTGGACTGATGTGGAAATGAGCTTCAGTCTGAGTCACTGAGATAATGACTGGAACTGAGAGAGGGAGAGAAGGAGGGGAGAAAAAACAGAGAGAAGTAGTAAGGGGGAAATAGTGAGGAAGGAGAAAGAGGAGGAGGAGGAGGTTGAGAGCAGCTGTGCAGCTCTGTGAAGCGTGTCCCTTTATGAAGGCTTGGACATTTACCTCTCAGTGTGTCATCTGTAAAATCATTTATGAGGATGTATGTACATGTACCTGAATTATATATTTACTTTTGTCTGTGTCTACAGTATGCGTGTATGTCCACCATACACTCTGTGGAGAGCATTCATGTATGTGTGTGTGTTTTTGTTTGTCTGTCTGTGTGTGTGTGTGTGTGTGTGTGAGTACCTCCTCTCCTGTTGAGCTTGGCATATCCAGGTGCGTATCCATTGGAGAAGACAGATGAGCTCGTGAAGGCTGTGTGAGGCAGAGGAGAGGCAAGAGCTTCATCACACTTCTCTGTGGAGGACGAAAGAGTAGGAAGACCCGGGGAGGGAGAGATGAGAGACATGGAACAACAGGATAGAAGAGAAAGTAGGAAAGAGGGAAAAGGTGACAAAAAGACAGAAAAGAATAAAGGGGAGGAGGGAAGAGAGAGAGAAAAGTGGTGACTATTAGTATGTATTATTATAAGAGGATATGCATCAATGCAGAACATATTTAACTACACAATGGGAAGTCCATGAAGTAGTTTCCAGCAACACTGTTAATTAAATGTTAAATCCATTTATTCTAGTATAAGATCTCCTCTAATCAACTCAAGCACTCTCAGCTGAGCATATTCCTCACATGGTTTCACACTGTGAGACTTGCTCACAAGACTAGAAAGATGGGCATAGCTGGAGGTTGAGGGAACAGTTTGTGGGTCAAGAACTAAGTCAGGTCATTCGGACGCAAACCACAATGGCATTCAAAACACTTGAGTTCACTGGCAACCTTAAAGCATGCATTTCAAAAATATCCCCCATAACAAGCAGCCTCTGATTTAAAAAAGAAGAAAAAAAACCCTGAATTTCTGCAGTCCCATCAGATCAGATTTAAGATTCTTTTCTGACATACTGTCAAATTATTTCTTAAATTCCTGCAAAAGTGAAACTGAATGTATCTGTTTCACAACTCTCAAGAAAGAATTTGATAATTTTTGTGCTTACAGATTTTTAAAAGCTATAAATATTTTCTCCCACAACAAAATAACAGCAGGTGAATGGTGTATATTATCCCTCTATGGCACTAAGTTGTCTTTTCACTGATGTTTGGGACATATTTGTGCACATACCGCATTTACTGTGGGCATGTCTGATGTGACACCAAGGCACTTTCTATTTCAGTATCCCCTTTTCAGCTCCTGTAGTACCTTCATAGATGCTAGATGTTAAATGCCAGGGCAACTGGGGAGATGGCAGATGGCAGATGGGACTAATAACTTCCTGTCTCTGAAGAGGTTCTATTGTGTTGTTCTAAGTCAGCTGCTCCTTTATGCAAATCATTCATCAATTTGAAAAAAAGAAATATTTTACTGCAAATAACAACAGCTTTTTATGACTTTTTCTGCAGCTCATAACCTTGAATGTAATCATGCAGATGTGACTGCAGATACACATTTCCACCTGTCTAGCTGGATGAATTGTAGACTCAATGTCCTGGAGTAGCCATGAGGAAAATAGAAGGACCAGTGCTGCTCAATCCAAACTGACCTTGGTACCAACTCACAACTCCTTGCACTCTCAAAAGAAATCTAAGGAAAAGACTACAGCAGCATATGTATGAGACACACACAGGTAGCAAAAACATTCACATAAGACAAACACACAAATATATATTCCTGACACACACACACAGTCACAAAGTCTCTTTCCTTTTTCTCTCTCAATTTGCCCCTTTCACTCACTCATACGCACAAACGCAAACACACTCACCTCTTCCAGTACATTAGGTCTCACGCAGAGAGAAATTGTGAATGGTCTGTCAGGCCAGGTAGACGATGTCAATAGCTCTCTGTCATGCCCCATCGTGTAAGTGTGTTTGTGTGTATGAATGTGTGCGTGAGGGAGAGTCAGATTTAGAAAAGGGAGGATTGTCTGTATTCTGTGCATGTGTGTGTACAATAAGGTATGGGTGAAAGCCACAGCCATGTTAGCTTCTTGGGCTGTTGGCTTGTTAGACATATTACTCTGTCACAGGTGCACACAGAGTAAAAAATAACATCATCAAAGCTCGATAATGAATGTGTGTGAGTGTGTGAGTGTGTGTGTGTGTGTGTTTCTGTATGGGAAATGGTCTGCAGTCTCCTTACTGGTGTCTAAGTGAGGTCCATATTTTCCATCACTGACTGGGGGATACACACAGAGACACACTGGTTCTCCTTTATAAACACACAAAAAGTAATGAAGTCTCTGGCACATTGACCTTGCACTGGCATAGAGGTAAAGTCCAGTAGCAAGTTGTGGGTAACTGGCTGACTGTTAAGAAATGGGAAGTAATGTACACTTAGTGGGGAGTGTCAACAGGTGGTATGGATGGGCATGAGTACTCGAGTACTCCATTTGGACGTCAATATTCGTTCAACATATAGTGTAATCACATTTTTTCCTTTTGCTTTGTAGAAAAAACACACATATATATAATAAATATAACTGTATAATGATCCTGTTCTATATTAAAAATTTAGATTTTTTGGACAGGAGCCAATGATGTAACTGCTATCTATGAATATCTGCACAGATCCATATAGCCAAAATGATCTGTGTAGCTGCAGATGACTTTTTTTAAGTAAAAAGAATATTCAGCGTTTTCAGTCATCACTGGATCTAACATTACAGGCAGAATGGCGACAAGGCGTAACAGTGATGTTTGGAAGTATTTCGACAAAATAAACAAAATGAATGTGCAGTGCAAGCTACGTAATGTTAAACTTGCATATCATAGAACAACTAGTTCGATGATTAAGCACTTGCACATTAAGCATTAGGAGAAAACAGCGGAGACAGATAACAGGCAATCTCACATCACCTCATTTGCTAGCAGTGTTAGCATGTGCAGTTGTGATGCCACCAGGTCAGAGAAGACTAGCCAACTCATCACAAAAATGGTGCCTGGAGATATGCTCTGTTAAACTTTGTGGAAAGAGAAGGCTTTTGTGAGCCAATGGTGTTTGTTGAGCCAGAGTGCAAGCTACCAATATGTATGAGGAAAGCGCAGTGAAATTGAGGTCTGATCTGCAAAGTACTGACAAGTGGCTATTACTACAGACTCATGGACAGATCTTACTATGGAGTCATATGTAACCGATACTTGCCATTTCATTCAGAACTGGGGATGTTCGCTTGGATGTTCATTTTAGATCCTATTCTTACTCTTTTTTTTTTTTTTGTTAGTACTTGAGTACTCTTTAATAATTTAATGCAAATACTCAAATACTAAAATACTTAAAATGCCATCCCTAATAGGTGTATAATATATTTTTATTACAATTATACTTTGCACCTCCTTGTGAAGAGAACAGTTTTGAAGAGAGCAGAAGAGTAGCACATAAACTAGATACACATGTACTCAGAACAGTGATGGTGACACCTATGACACATGCTCTATAAGTATTAATAACTATTTGGCACAAAAAATCTTTACAAGAGTACTCCACTGATTTAGCATTGCACTCTTATAACATTGTAAGACTCAAAATGGACTGTTAAAAACAAAAAAAAGATCAAAATCCCAGCAGAACCAAAGACATTGTCTTTTTTATTCCATGTATTAATCTTTACCCACAATGCCACTTGACCGCCAAAGCAAAAACAAAAAGCTTTCATTGCTTCTGCTTACAGAAAACCAATAAAAACATCTTCATCAGGGTCATAACAACAAAGGATTTATTCTGCTTTAATGCTGACAACATGATGACAAGGATTTACATCCCTGCAGAGAAATTCATTCATGAAATAAACCCAACAGCAACATAATTTGCCCCCAGTGGCATATTTGGGCATACAAGGTGTTATATACTCACACCTTCAATATAATACAACTGCTACTTGCAGAAAGGGACATCTGCTTGGACTCTCCTCTCCATTATAAAAATGTCTGTATGCCATGCAAAGGAATGTGATGCTTTTAAAAGGAATCAGATGAGCTGATGTGATAAGACATGACTAATGCCAGCACACCTAGTGATCTATTCCTCATTTTGCAACTGTGCCACAGGTGCACCTCTTATGCAGGAGCAGCATCTGGTCATGAAATTACAAGAAATCTTTGGGTCATGCTCAAGTGTCTCAGAAATTATGCTTGTGCCTTAATTTGTGAAAATAAGACCATCTATCTTCTACACACACATACATGCGCATTAAGATTTTTTCACACACATGCATCCATACATTAACCCTCTCACACTGATCCGCAGTGATACAAAACTTTCAGAAAAACAGATGCAGTCATACACAGGCTGACTCTTATTCATTCACACATATGCGCATACAATGCATTTCCTGCAGCTCCAGAATCAAGAATGTCTCGATAGGTTTCTCAGCACTCACTTATTGCACCTGTACATGGTCATGCATTTTCAGTGTCACACAAACACACACACACATACAGAGCTGAACAGAATAAGGACTGGGAGTGAGGAAATGAATGGAATGGGAGAGGGGGAGTTAATGGCGAGAAAGTGGATTTGAGAGGGATTGAGGTGTGGAGAAAAATATAGTTCATTTCTGCAGTGCCTCGAGTTATTTCCTCAGGGCCCTCTTAACTCTCTGGTGGGGTAAAACTGCTTTCTGAAAGGATTTTAGTGATTGGAAGAGAAAAAAAACTGATTACTGTAATCAACCTGCTAATGCTCCCTTACAACATACAAATCCTTAAAAAAAATAAATAAATAACACAGCACATCAGCTGGATTATGTGTGATAACACATTCGGATGAAAATGTGTCCTGCCTGTGAATTCAGTAACCCGAATATACCAACCCAGTCATTATCACATAAACCTCTTGAAACTAAGGATTAACAGTCTCTAATTGTGATAATAGCAATGCCTCCTGAGTTAGTGTGACCATATTACTGGCTTTGTTTACCTGCTCTGGTTTCTTAATAATCACACATATGATGACATCCCTTGCCTTGTGCATTATACAGTATGTATTCAATAATGTAATGCTATGTTTCCTGGTTTCTGTACTATACAGTATTGCCCCCAAGGACAACCAATTCAAATCCCAGTTCAATACTTAGCATACTGCTTGGAATCATGTTGTGTTGGTACCAATGGAAAACAGAGCTACAATACTGTTGAATCACGACGTATGAGTCATAAATATAAGCTGGTTTATAACCCATTAACTTTTATTTGTCTTTGACTAAATACAAATGCAATCAAAACCTTCAAAACTCTAAGTCCAAGTACACAGATATAGTTAGAATATATACAGCTATATAAAAGCGAGATTGTAGCTTTTGTCTTTGATGTACAATAGCTAATTATAATTCAGATTTTCATATTACAAAGATGAGGTCAGGATTTCAGTATTTTTTTCCACAATGAATTAAACTGATTTGTTTCAAATTACTGCTGTATTACTGATTATTATGAGCAATATAGTTTTGTATTGTGCGGCTTTGTGTGATGTATTAAGAGTTAAAGACAACACTGAATTGATTTTAACTGTGGGTTAGAACCACACAATATCTTATAAACATTTCATTTTTAATCTATAATATGAATGCTGGTCTAGTCACGATGATGACAGGAGTACAAAGAACAAGGACACTGTCTGGGAAGAAGAATAAGGCCTTTTTGTGCCTTTAGTGCTCTTTGTACATGGTAGTCTGCATTTCTGCAATATTTGCCATTATGCTTGAATAAAACCTGTAAAATCTAATTCAATAATGTAACAAATGTGTTAACTGTATGGGGTGTATTTGTATCCTTATGGTCTAGATATCAAGTTCCATTAAATTAGATTGCTGTTAATTTCAGGGCAACAGATAATGCACCGCAATCTTAATAGTGGAGGACTGCCTTTAAATTACATCTGACTGACTTGGTCATTCATAATATAATACGTCAACCTGTGGAAATTTGAAATTAAACACCAAAACTACCTGCATCAGGACTCCCTGGGCTGGTTCCCTACTAAAAGTTAGAACTTTTAGAGCTGAGTTGGGAATTTGGGTTAGGTGACAGCCCTGAAATTACTGGCAATAAATCCCAGCATTGTCTTTAACATTGTTTTCCAACTTTTCAGCATCCTATAGGAATGCATTTTACCAATAGTAACACACCTCAGTGATTTATTGCTTAGAGATGATTAAACAGCAGTGCAGGGTTTCCCACACAGGTAAACTGTATGTGTGTGAGTGAAAGGGTAGCTTCTGTGTTTTTCCTTATTGTTAATTAATCTTTGAAAGAGATCTAGGATACATCATAACCATCAATAATTCACCAAGATGGCATTCATAATGCCACCTGCTACAGCACAAATACTGTAGCCCTGTAACAGGAGGGTATAAAGTAAGTAATGAAATGAATATCACACCTACACAATGCACTCATTAAGTGCATCTTGCACATGCATCATACTGAAAGTTTGCTCAGTATCACATGTGATCAGCACCTGGTTTGTGAAAAAAGGTAGCAACATTCATGAATACAGACCGCATAGGCATACGCACACAAGTATTAGACCGCAGCTGGTGATATTTGCCCATGTCTCAAGTGCAAAGTAGGGTTCTGTATGTTCAGGTACTTTAAGGCAAGCAAATGACTACAATATCCAAGTGCAAATGTCAGCCTATTCCCCAGAGAGCGACAGACAGAGAATTTTTACGCACAATAGCATGATAAGAGAAGGGATACAGGTAAGGGCAGTGAAGAAGGTTGGGAGAGACAGACAGATAAGATGAAAGAAGAGAGACAGAAGGTGAGAGGCAAGGGAAAGTGGCTGCCTACCAAAGCCGTCTTAGTGACATTTCCAGCTAGGTAAATAACTAGGATGTGGGGAAAAAAAGCAACCAGGAGATGTGTCAGCTGGCTGCCACCATTTGGGACTAGAGCCATGGATAGAAAGAGTTTGGCCAGGTTGTTCGAGGGGCTTTACATCTCTGCCATATCTCTGGAGCTAAAGGGAGTTGGATACAAATAGAGCATAACCAGGATATGTCTTCCTGAAGATCAGCTGGCACAAAATAACAGATTGCAACCACAAAATGAGATTTTGGCATTCAGAATGTAGCATAATAACGCTGAAAAGTGCCACGTCCAAACTCCTTTAATTAACTCTTGTACCTGCCACATGGGCCATTCAGACATATAGCACTGACACTACATGCAGGCATTTAACAGAGTAGGTTCATAGCTTCACATTGCACAAAGGCCTAATGCAATGCATGTTTAAATATCACTTAGAAAAAGAATGGATGGACTTGTCAGCGAATTTATCTAACCTTTTGCATGCATGTTTTAACTATGGGGACAGTCAGTCAGCCGGTAAAGAACATTCAGTGTTCTTTGCCAGACTGCTGAGCAGACCTGCAAAACACTACACAAAACTCTGCTATCTTTATTTAATGACTGTGAAACCCATGTGTGTGGAGTTTTGGTATGGTGCTGTCACATCTGTCCTCTCGACAACACTGAAGTTTTGGGACTGGGGCTGTTATTTCTGGACTCAAGTCATGAACACAGTGGAAGCTGTCAAAAGTGCCAACTGCTGCATGGAGATGCAGCCTGACTCTCCAAATGGCCAGTGAGTGTGAGAGTCTCTGTCTGTGCATGCCTTTGGTCTCTGGGTCTGGGCCTCTGCTCCCTGTTTTCCATTTTTGTCCACATTCATGTTTCAGTTTGACAAAGTCCATCTGGAGCAGATTGAGAGGTGGCCTTTTACTAAATTGTGTTTTGATGCTATAGGAGCCTCCTCCAGTGACCGAATTTACTCTCCAATATGTATAAACTCAATATAGTCCATCTAAGTTATTTTTGTCTGATGATCTTCATCAGTCTAAGAGAAGTTTTCTTCAGCAGGGATGAACTGCTGTAGCTGATTCAGCTGCCAGAAGCCAGTGTTGAGAGTTAGCATGAAGAAGCTGCTTCTGCTTTGCCAAAGCAGACACAAGCCCTCTTGAGTTACTATGGTATTAATATAACCATATGCAGTACCTGTAATGGGATTTACCTACTTAAAAACTCAAGCCAGGTTTTTACAAAGATGTTTACTTGAAACTAGTAATTTCTCTACTCTTATATATCTACCATCATATCTACTGTACAAAGTGCAAGAATAATGCTTTACATGACTACATAACATACATTTAACATTTTGTATGTTTCTCTCAACCACAATGAGAAAGCCTATTTTACCATAGAGCCAACAAAAAATGTTGTAAACAGCAGAGAATATTAGAAAATATTACTTGTGTATAAACAAAGGCATTAGAAAACTGACACCTTTCTGACTGACACAGGGTAAACCGATTCTCTGTCTGTGCTAAATGACCATTCCTGTCTTGTATAGCTGCCTTGTAAAACACAAGCGAGTAAGTTTAACCAGATCAAATTCTATGCACAGTTGTCAAACCTGGCAATTAAAGCAACTCAAAAAGTAGTTGAAGTTGCTCTTCTTCTTCATAGGGTCAAAGAGAAAGAGTTTAAAAAGCGGTCAAATGGCCATTCGCTAATTAGCAAGCAGCTACATACGCATTTTGTCCTGTACACCTGGAATTGCAAGACAGCAACTCCCTAGTGGGCTTCACAAAGAGGTATAGATGAGGTAGGACACAAATTAACAGATGTTCCACTGCATAGAAAAGGCTTCTCTAATTGGCATTACAGATGGTTGCTTCTATCAATTGCCACTGTCTTCACTCTCAAATAAAAATTGTGACATAAACTCAAGAATTGAAGAATTGTAGCCTCTCATTAAATCACTGTGGATCTGCTGGAAACGACTCCAGTGTAAGTCAATCAGGGATATCTACTAAGCATTTTCAGTCTTTTTTTTTTTTAGGTGCCAAACAGTGAAACTGCATTTGTTGTTATTAAGGAGAACAGCAAGGTTTTGTGCCGGTAAAAATTGTATGTTTCATGCAATATGGGTCAATATGTGATGTCATTGAACCAGATAGTGGTAACTGTGTGTAGACTGCAGCCACCAGGCCCACAGTGTTTCAGTTTGGCTAATGTTTGAAAAATGATGAATCACTGACAGTGTGGTTACTCTGTAGTGCAGATAGGCAATAATGTTGTTGATGGAAGACTCAGACTGTTGCCTGTGTTGTTGAGCCGAGTAAAATAAATGGAGAGACCCTCTGAAGATATATGTGTCTTTGTTTTTGTCTTTAGTTTTGTATAATTGAAAGTTCTTAAGAGAGAGGGAAATAAGACTTTTCAGTTGCCTCTCAACTGTTAGGGTCTTGGCTGTCTTCCAGTTCAGCACCGCGGACAGCGCCACTGTGTTGCTGTCCCAGTGGCGCACTGAAACAGAGATGAAATGGAACCTGTTGCACAGAAACCCTCATTTAGAAAAGGCATTTTGCTTATTCAAAGAAATAAATCTTTAAACGAGATATTTGCTTGCCACAAACCTTCATTCCTTGTGAACTAACAAGGAATAAAATTAATAAAATTTGTTAGTGAAATATCCTTCAAAAAGTGAAAACTAATAGCTTTCTCTTAAGACTTATGTCTTATGTTACATTTGAAAAATCTTGTCAATCAATCCCACAGAGAAAATGTAATGCCTGTCCAGAAATTTGTTTCTCCCACCAGGTCTGTCCTGTATTACTGTAAATTCAGAACAATGTTACATTATGCACCTTTGTTCACACGGCTCCCACAGCCTTGTGGCATGAAATAGTGAAGTGGATCGAATAACAATCATTATCTACACCCCATGGTGGGAGCCTATTCAATTTCAATTCTCACAATACCCCAGTGGGAATTAAAATGATCATTTAACTCTATGAGAAGGTGCCAAATTTTCTAAATGTGAAATTTGTTCTGTGAAAAAAAGTAGAGCAAAGAGTTATCATATTTTACAAGAAATGTTGGTGATTTCCATTGTTAAAATACATTTATTCTAAATTGGATGATAATAAATGTTTTCACTGAGGAAAACTGGCTTTTTCATTTGAAAAAATCTAATGAAATCTCTCTTCTCAACCCTACTTTTGGACTGCTTCCTCCAACTCTCCCTTTATTTAAAAATGTTTACAGTGTGTATGTGGAATCTGTCTCACTTTGCCTCGGGGTGAGGTACCTTGTTATATTCTCTATCTATTCATCTCTCTCACCCCTCTTTATCTTTCCTCACATTTTCTTTTCCTCCATGTCTGTTCTGTGAGTTTGTATGTGAGAAGGTGAATTTTAAGAGGCAATTAGTTATTTTTTCGTATTTCCTTCTTGGAAGATGTTTGATTGAAAAACAAAATTCCATGTCATGCTCCTCATTCATTCTACACACTTTCACTCTGGCTTATTTCTCTTTCAACCCTCCCCTCTCCTGCCTTTCTCGGCCACCCTCCAACTGCCCACCACCACCCCCAGGCTTGCCAACTCTTTGCTTGAGCCGTTGATCTAATTTTTTTGGTCCAGATTCATTTTTCATGTCTTGGAACCCTCACCAAACAATTTTTGTCAACAGATCTGGTGCCCTGTGCCAATGTGAGCACAGACCAAGCGCATAATGCAATGTTTTGGATGAAGCAACCACACATAAAGACACACATGCACACTCACACACACGCACCTTTCTTTTCCTGCTTGCCTCTACATTCACATCAAACTTTTAAGTGAACTTTGAACTAACTTTGGAAATGTTGCAAAAACAAAATTGTTTTCAATGTTTAGACTTAGACCAAATTTAGGTTGTAGTTTCACTGAAGTACACAACAAAACCAGAAAAATGGAAACAATCAACAATGCTGCACAGGCTGATATTGTGCTTCGGTGTGAGCCAATATTTGCCATATTTCAACCGGTCTGAAAACATAAACTAAGAAATTCTTTTGGCAGCATTCAAATGCACAAACTAATACAACTGTCAATGCTTACATTATGAGATGTTGTGTTGGATAGATTTTTAGAGCCAGAATTTGGCCTCAATAGACATTTGAGAATGTCAAAAACCACTTTTCACCAGTGTGACGACTGGCAATTTGACAGTTTACAACTTAGATACAAATACTTAAGTGGAAACCGAGCTCCCAGTCTGTCCCTGTGCCCCTTATCTATTACTCCTCTCCATCAAAAAGGCCTGAAATCATCTGGCAACAGTTCCCACTCTCCTAATCAACAACTTGTAGTTAGTTCATTGCACATGACATTGGCCAGCACTTCTTCAGTATGTCCAATAATGTATCCTTGGACCTTCTGCAGTCTAACGTTCAGTAAGCCTGGCCAACTCAATAAACCCTTGTGGGTCTGCTGTATAGATTCATCTATTATTTATCCCAGTAATTAAAGGGCTGCTCAGGATGACTGATTCTCTGTCATTGGTAATCCATGGAGCCTCGAGCTGGTTTATGGGAGGTCTGTGGTGACAGGACTGCCCCCCTGGTTGGAGTCCTCTGGTGTTTCTGATGCAGTTTTGGAAAAGCACATTGGGCAAAGAGACGGATTAATAAATGTAGGTTTAGTTGAGAGGGTTATATGGAAAAGAAGAGAAGCACATATTGAGGAGAAGGCAAGTTATATAAAAGGGGGGAAATGGAAAGTGGGAGACAAAGATGGGATCTATTTCAATTTACAGTTTAAAGCCAAGACCAGTTCAAAGTGACAGCTCATGTGTGCATGGACAATAAGGGGGTATTTTTGCTCATAAAATACATTATATGCTAAATTGTTAGGTGACATGGAGCATGCATCGCACGGATGTGATGAATAATTATCAACCAACCTCATTTCCTTTCTCAAAATTTTTAAACAGCTTAGCCAATCATAATGATGTATGCCGAAATTACTCAAAAACAAAATGAGAGTACAGACTAGATTACATAAATAACACTTGTCAAAAGCATTGAATTAATATGCTGGTTACCTTGACTGATGTGTAGTAAGGTAGCATCTCATATAGATTTGGTCACATGTGGACGCAACAAGAACCGCACTAGTGCCAAAACTGTGAGAGAGGTGACAGTTGTGGGAGCTGTTATGGTTGTATAAACTGACAATTCCCCATAACTGTTTCCATGTGACAGATGAAAATTGGAAATTGGTGTCTGTAAATCAATGAGTTTTGAGAGTCAGAAAACAAATGAGTAAAGAAATAAATGATTTTGAGCACTTTCAGGTAATTTTTGTAAAGACAAGAAAAAAAATGGTTTTGCTTCACTAAAAGAGACAGAAAGAGTAGAAACAAAATGCACATTTCTCTAATCAGTTGCAAAATTTCAATTTGAATATTGATTTGGTAATAGTAGACAGTACAGCATTTAAGATACTAAACTAAACTACTTTTCAAGATGCTATTCTCTTTCACTCTCCAAACAACTTCATCAACACCTCTCCACTCTGCATTTTTGTCTCTCTCTCAACCTGTGGTGATATGCCTGCTGTTTGACCTGTCAACCGGGCTCCAGGTCAGATCAGTTGCCTGATTCAGTGAACTCTCTACCAGGATTGATCTGCTCAGAGCTGCATGAAGCATAACCCTCTGTCTCACACTGATGCACTCCACCTGCGAAATAGTGTGGGTCAGTGCGTGCACATGGTGTGTGTGTGTTTGAGGGCGAGCATCAAAGAATGGCAAGCAGGTTGGAAGTCCAGAGAGCTCGGCCAAGAGAGAGAGAATGAGTGTGTTTGTGTGCATTCATGTGTATGCATGGCACAAGGGAGGGCAGTTGAGAAACACATAAAAAGAGAAAGAGATGACAGGAAGGAAAGTGTGTGTGTTTCATGTTTATTTTGGGTGGCCCGAAGCATGGCTGATAGCTACAATGTGACTAGCTTAAGTGTCTCCCATAATAAATGGGGTGGGTGCGGTGAGGGCTACATCCATACATGAAATTGCAGGGCAAATTTGCGTCACGGCTTTCATTCAATTTGCACTCAATCTGCATGCAATTAGCACCTGATTTACTACGGCAGCAGCTCATTACGCAATCAATGACTGGGACTGCCTTCCAGTCGCAATCTTCGAGTGAAGGGGAGTTCAAAAGATCAGCAAGATGCTGTCAAGATTCAAGCATATTTGCTTACTAAATGAAGGCAGTAGAATCATTTGACAATCTTCAAAGAAAATGAAAAAGGGAAGGAGTGAGACCCACAAAACAAAATATTTTGTATCTTTTGCATCCAGCAGTGGAACACGGCAGACTCAGTCGAGCAACTGATCCAGCAAAAGCACAGATTTGAACAGGTAAAGGAGTGGTAAGGAGTGTAGATGGTGTACGGTAGACAAGGATAATAATCCACCAGAACTCCAAGGTAACAGCAACGTAATGCACACTGAGATCTTGGTAACGAACTATTGCTTTTTCATGCTGATATCGCTGAGGAGAAAGAAGACTGCAGTGGCCAATTGTACTTTTCTCACTGACGTTGTATAATGCTCATAACAACAGAGGATTATTAATTATTTCCCATGGTTCCTCAGGTGGGAATGACTTTCATTTCAGAGGCCATTAAAATACCATCATGCACAGACCATAGTGAGATTGTGGAATTTGGCTTATTGGTTAGTGAGTATGTTAGTATCAAAGGAGCTCAAACAGAAATACGAATGCAAAGAACGGTATGTTTCAAGAACACTACTGCTACAAGGAAGGTCAGCAGGCATAATCCAACATTTGTATTAATATTGTATAACCAATGTAGTTTCAGGAAAGTCTTAGTATATTATAATTATATTACAATGTGACACCAAAAGTACACGTATATAAATGCAAAATTCCCTCTTATAACAGTGAACGATGCATCCTGTTCTGCCCTAAAAAATATATAAATTTTGTCTATAGGGCTGTCACAGGAGAAGAAACAAATGGTCTGGTAATCAGATAATTGAGAGAGTGAGATATGTGTCACAGTAATGCAAATTATGCAGTTTACAGTATTTGGAAAATTAACTGACCGCAGTGTCTATTCATGCACAATAGCTGCAGAGTTGAGGAATTATTTGGCTGCCACTCTATGCCCGTTGTAATTAGGTTGATAAGCATAGTCCATCATGCCCAGAAAGTGAAATGGATAGATAATCTATACCTGCATATACCCTCAATTACACTACTGGATTCCAATTAAAAACTGTTCTTGAACGAGTGATTTCATTTAGTCCATAGAAGCCCCATGATCACTTTTACACTTACTGTTTAAATCACACATTTAATACCATTACTGTGACTCAAGTATTATATATGTAAGAACAATAATATGATTGAAAACATTTATATACATGTCTACAGTCAGAGTATCTTTAAAATGAATCACTGGAATTTTCCAGTATGCTGGTTATTATTATTGGAGTATTTCCGTTTTCTCCAAATTGAACATTTCCAGTCTCCGATACCATGGTGCACAAACACTCACACATGCACAGAAGCCATGCAGAGATACTAACGTGCAGTCACACAAACATGCACACACACACACACACACACACACACACACACACACACACACACACACACACACACACACACACACACACACACACACACACACACACACACACACACACACACACACACACTCACCTTCTGCCATATCACCGCAATGAGAAATTGTAGCATGAGATCCCATGTGTGAAATTGTTTCTGGTACATCATAAATAGGGAAGAACTACACCGATCAAATTTAACACAACACAAATATGTTTGTATTTGCCTGTGTGTATGTGTGTGAAGATGCACAAATGAACAAATATGCTGTATATTTGCGCAGTAGGTGCTCATTATTTCCCAAGCTGTAAATGTATAAACTGCATGTATACAAGTATATTTAAAAGGTTCTTGTACATAATTGTACATGTAAATATACGTGACCAGTATTTCATATGTATCACAGCTTTTAATAATCTGAAAAATACACTGAAATACTGAATAATAAAACATTCCCAGTGTGTTTCCACTTTCCACACTGTGACCACCTGCACAGTGGGTCAATATCAGAGCCATCAGTGAATAGCTGGTTGATTATGTGGTCTGGATGGGCCTCAGTCATTTCCTCTACAGAAGTCAGGGAGAAATCGTGAGCCTCCCTTTGCCCTCCTGCGTGCTCATAAAGATGATTTGCTGCCAATCTGGCAACTGAAGCCCATAATATCATTCCCTCCACTGCCTTCCACCCCTTTGTCAGCCCTAAACTCTACCATGCTGAGAAACAATATGTTCTGACTGGCAGTAAAAGATGAACACAGAGAAAGAGGATGAGGGAGAAAGGGTGAAAGAAAGTAGTGAGAGACAAAAAAAAAAAAAAAATTGTGTGGCGTATGTGTTAAAATCACACATGCACATACTTGCATGCACAGACCTCGTTTAAAAATAGTCCCATGCTGATGCCCAATGTGGCCAGTTTGCCTTACAGAGTGAGGGTGTGGAGGAGAGCTTGGTTGGGTGCAACACACAGGAAAGTTTGAAAGCATTTTAAAGAAACTAAATCCAATATCAGATCAGTATCAAATCTGAATCATTTTGTATTGCTTATCAAATCTATTAAGATTTACTGTAGGTTTTAACATTTCTAAGTAACAAAAGTTATAATAAACTAAAACAATAATTGAGATTTTTTCAGCTGAGAAGACAGAAAATAGAGTCTTCAGTGGTGGTCTTAACTGGAAAAGGTAAACGTTTCTGAAGAATATTTATATGTGTTCACTGCTGAAATTTTGCTGTTGAAACATCTGTAACAGCTGAAATACTGGAACAGTTGAAGTTGGGGGTTAAAGAGACAGTCGTTATACAAATACTGAATAATCAAATAGCAGTTTCAATGGAGGTGCTTAAAGAAGTTTCAGTCTGAGTATAAGTGCTGTCTTGAGAGCATTTGAATAGCCATTTGAAGAGTAAGATGAAAGCAGTTGAATTGAAGAGCTGCAACGATTAGTCAAGCAAGCTTTTGAGTCATTTTTTAAGAAAAAATACAAAATATTTCAGCTTCTTAATGTGAATATTTTCTGGTTTCTTAGCCCTCTGACAGTAAACTGAATATCTTTGGGTTATGGACTGTTGATCGAGACAAGACAAGACCTTTGAGGTTGCACCTTGGGCTTTGGGAAATAGTGACTGACATTTTTCACCATGTTCTCACATTTTATAGACCAACTAGAACAACTAATTAATGAATTGAGAAAATAACGGACAGATTGATCAATAATGAAAGTAATTATTAGTTGCAGCCCTAAATTGAAGGATAAAAGATGAAAGAAGTTGAAATGTCACTTAATGTGTAATCACTGAAAGCAGTTGAGTTGTTGTTTGAAGAGCCAGTGATGAAAGCAGTTGAAATTTAAGTTGATGTGTGAGTGGGAAAAAGCCATTGAAAGTTTAGTTGAATAAAAATCAGTTCAAGCTTCAAATGAGATCAACAGGTGAAAGCAGTTTGTGTGGAAGAGAAAGTGTCAGTGATGAAAGCACTTGAAATTTCATTTTAAGTAAGTTAATGGGACAGGTGAATCTCCTGTGAAGCTGAGGCCTGGTGAGTGTGGTTTGAACACTCCATTCAATACACAACAATGTAAAAATCTGACAATGTCTGAAGAGAGCATAAAACGTCAACTGTATGCGATTACACAAAAAGTATGAAAGCTATGAAAAAGCTGAACTGATGTGATAAAGTACAAAAGGGACTTGACTGGTTTTACATTTTAAGTAGGTTTGTAGGTGAATGTATGAATGAGTATGAAGTAGGAGTGTAACGGTTCGTTTATTTGTCCTGAACCATTCGGTACAAGATGTTCAGTTCAGTACCTGACTTCCCTCTGTTCGGTATGCTCCCTGACCCTCTCTATGACAGTCGCCATTGAATGAAGCCGTTCAGAACAACATGATTGGACTACACGTTGTAAGAACCAGTTCTGAGTGACAATAAATCAGCTTAAAACAGCTGTCAGCAGGTGTCCTGACTCTTTGCAGGAAACACAAGGATTGTTTTCCTTTTCCAATGCAGCACAACTAAACTGTTTCAGTAATAGTTTTGGCCAATGAGCCATTGTTGGATGTTTACATTTTTTTAAATAAATGACCAAAATATTATTTTCTTCCTTTCTTTTTTTCCTGCTGTACCAAATTCATACCGAACCATGACCCCACAACTGAGGTACATACTAAAGCGTGAATTTTTTGTACACCCCTAGTATGAAGATGATTAAGAGGAGTTGAAAAGCTCCAACAATGGGTGGAATCCTGTTCAAAATTTTGTCCTTTCACTTCAATGGGGGAAATATGATCGAAAAATTTGAATGTTTTAAGAAAGATATCAAAAATCTGAATGGGTGCACTAAAACCTGAATTTAGTTACTGAACATTTGAAAGTTTGGGTGTTGTATAATATAAATAAGAGTGCACGAGTGTGCATTGCTGAGAGTGAGCACACTATTTAGCCAGACATAATATGTTTCAAGCCATGGTTGTCATTTCAATCAGTGAATGTGACAATCAGAGCCTGTCAAAAATGGGAAAGACAACCAGTATGTGTTCTACATTGTTCTTTGCTAATTAGGAGGGATTACAGGAGATTTGTTAACATGGGAGTTTAGCAAATCCAGGTATTTTGTCAAAATGGAGCCAAATCTAAAATGGGATTTGCTATCATAACCCAACTCTGGTGTGGTACAAATTTTTTCCCCAATTACGGATTCTCATCCAATAGTGGGGAGCCATAGACTATAGATCAATTCTTAAAGTTGACAGCATAGTGCTCCACTAGTAAAGACACTGTCCTTCAAAGTGAGGATCAGACTGAAGCCTCCCTGTCATCAAGTATCTGTCCCGCTTAAGTGTCCTTGAACAGAATATTGAAACCCAACAAGGGTTTTAGGATGCCGCTCTATTGTCGACACTGACTCATAGCTGGCTGCCCTCAGACTAAATGTCTAATAACAAATAACTATGAATTGGTGATGGGTGTTAAGAATCTCAATTGACACCACAGGAACCCTACTGGCTTGAGTTATTTTAGTATATTTTTTATCTTTGACTCAGGACTGGCAGGAGAGAGAACAAGGAGGGCACAGAGAATTGTACAAGTTTGATAGTTTATATAATCCTATAATCAATAAGTTCTTTTTTCACCAGATGTGCTGCACTCCAACCAGAGAGAGAGAGGAATGAAGAAAGGAAGTGATGCAAAAAGAGCAACTCGATGTGAGAAATATAACATGTAAAGGCACAGAAACAGAAAGACTAAGACTGGAAGATGACAGTATTCATAAAGGTAATTTTCACTATCATATTATGGGATGTGTATTGTATGATTATAAATTGGGGATAGACTGAGTTCAGTCTAAAGTACTATAAGTGCTTTATAGACATGAATGCAGCAACAGTACACATTCAAAAACACATGCAAGTACATCCATATATTTTTGTGTTTGATGTTGCATGTGTGTTCACACTAATGCACTTACATATGGAGCAGGCATGCACACACACAGACATATGCACACTCATGCTGAGGGAAGTGCAGCAGTAATTAGAGGTGAACTCTATTTGCTAACGACCTTCAGCTCCAAGACCCACGGCAGGCTGACAAATTAGGGTTCTCTCTCCCAGCCACGCAGGGGCTCCCACAGGTTAATGGGAATCAGGAGGCTGTGTGTGTGTGTGTGTGTGTGTGTGTGTGTACATGTGAGACAATGTATTTGCTTGTGTGCGTGCATGTGTGTGTACATCTATACTGCCAGGCTAATGGAAACCCAAGCTGTGCTAAGCCCCCGCAGTGGCTGGGGTACGCTAACGGGGATTTAGCATTGTTCTCTGTGTCAGTAATACCTGGCAGCGTTAACAGGAATTAGCACTGCTCATGGCCAAGCAATACAAAACAAGGTTTATGGCGGTTAGCTTTGTTTGTGCTGTGGCAATAAAGCGCTAACTGTGTTTGCTTATCATGTATTAACTGATGTTTCTGGAGCAAGGGATGTTAACAATATCCGCTGTTCTCAGATCAGATTAATACTTTTTGCTGCTAATGGAGAGGATTAGAAAATGGCTAAATTTGTTTCTGAAACACAACACAGTTGAGGCATTGTGGGAAAGCTCTGCAGGTTTTCACACTCATACTCCTCTGTGCTTTTCCCTCTTTAATTCTCATATCTTCCCATCCCTTTGAATCTTATCGATATCTATCCTTTTTCCATTTTTGTGTTTTTCTCTGACGTGATGCCTTTTTGAATTTTCTCACACTCTTTCACTTGCACTGTCATCCTGCCTGCCATCAATGTCCATCTTCTCCCACTCCATCTCTCTCTCTCTCTCTGCATCTTCCATCTTAGGGTAATTATTTTTCAGAGGAATGGTGGAAATGGATTAGTTCTGAAGGCTGCTGAAGAGGAAGGAAAAAAGAAGAAATGCTCAGAGGAGGAGAGGGAGAGTGCGAGGGACGGAGGAGGCAGAAGTGTGTGGAAGATGGTCAATAATGAACGGCATCAGCAATAAAAGAAAAAAGCTATGATAAATATGAAATAAGACAGAGAGAAAATCATGAGAGAGAAAGAGAGGAAGAGCGTAACAAGAAAATATTACAGGAGATTAAGAGAAATATCAAAGGGAGGTGAGAGGGGCGAGGATGTTCCAATTAAAATGTTGATTCCAAAAAACAACTAATTAGCAATGAGTAACTGATGCACTCAAATGAAGAACAGCTCCAGCTGCTTGTCTGTTTTAGGTCCATTTTCTCACCATAGAGTTAGAGCTTCCATACGGGTGAAAAACCTGGTATACCTGCGCTGTAAGCAAACGTTATCAGATCCCATGATGCGGACACGGCATGAGTCATTTTCCACATGACAGGACGGCACAGCAGAAGGTGTTGTTTACTTTAATGACATGTGTGAGGTTTGACATTTGCCCAAACTGCAGTAAGCATCTGTCACCAGCATCTCTTTATGTAATAGTTCACTGTGGCTTGTTACTTTTTTACCACTCTTCCTTGATCTTCTAATAAAAAAGTGACACAAAATGTCCTTTTTTAAAACAAGGTCGCTAAGCTCAGCAACTAACTCAACATTTTCTGTAGCTGCTTCACAATAAAAATCTTCCAGTGGTTTTTGTGGAAGGCTTTTATAAAAAAAACAGCTGCTGGAAGTATTTGGTTTCAATTGATTTCCTACAGTAGCTTAACAGCTGTAGACTTCATTATAGCTTGAGTGACACAAACAAAGGAAAGTGGATTAGAAAACAGAAATTTTGCTAGCCATACGTTAGATGATAGTAAAACTCCAAACCAAAACGTTACTACAAAAATTACTGAAACCTTAATTCAAAATTCAAGAGACTTTGTTGCCCCTTTATTTGCACAGGCACAAGGTACATGCACATTGGAAATCTTGTGTAGTTCACTCTGATATGAATGGAATCTGGTAAGCCTTTAAAAACCTATGCTGTCTTTATAGTTGCCTGTTTGATCACACTCGATGAGCCGGTTTACAGTAACCACACAGCTCGACTGAGCGTGGAGAGGGTCACAGTTTGGCCCTGTTCCCAGGCAGGAGCATAATATTGCGGTTCAGTGCAGTTATCTCCTGCTGTGAGGGCGCAGCGGGAATGCACGCATGCACGACCACTTCAAGGCAGTCACTAAAGTGTGTGCCAGGCCTATGGCAAAGGGACATAAGGGAAGGCGGCCAGAAGTAGTATTTATTAGAGCGGGGTTGTGTGCACATAAAATAAAAATAAAAAAACATTATAGAAACAAGAGTAATTCCAGAGATACACAGTGAAATGAATACTAAGTAATTCCAAGGTTGACAGACAGATGTCAAAGAATGACCATGACAACAACATCTGGGATGTTTTCTCTTAGATTATCTTAAAAACTACAGAGAAAAACCAGCAAAGATAATGGACGAGAGACTCACAAAGCAGCCAAACAAAGCTAAAATATTAACACTGCATGAACGTCACCCTGTAAGCTTGTGGGGAGACATCCATTTTTTAAGAGAAATATTACCTTGTTATGTTCCAACTTTTTGGTAATTAAAGATGATTAATTCTAAAATACAACTCTGAGGGGGAACAAATGTGAAGAGTAGTTTGTCTCAGTGCTCATTAGCAGTGCAACCGTGCAATCTCCAAAACACACACCATAAAATGGAACAAGGCGCTTAAGTTTGAAGCTTTGAAAAATTGCACTAAATTATTAAAAGGAAGCAAATTACAGTAAGTCTCGCTAGTTCTTTATGATTAAAGACAGTAACTTTTGAACAGTATTATATTTTACTTTATGTAAAGAAAGGATCTATTTTGACGGTGTAGTGTAATTGCTAATGTGTTGCTGCACAGTCATTCTCTAGCTGAGACACGGTGAAAATTTTTAATTACCATTATGTCATATCATTAGCTGGCAATATTATCCTGAGATATTTTGCCTTTCATGTGAAATTAGTCCCACTACAAAAGAAAACTGCAATTTCGCTCTGCCATTTTCCACATGGAAAAGGCATGAAATGAAGGCTTTTGTGATGCTAGTAGGGGTCTGGATTAATGATCTCAACATCCACCAAATGAAAGTTGTTTATTTCACCCGAACCATGCTCTGAACCAATTTCATTGTGGATACACAAATGTAATGAATGTCTTTTTGTGGATTTACTTAAAGCCTTCTCAGTGTTTGAGTAACTGCTGTATGGGAATCTCAAGAATATTTTAATCTGTATTTTAAATACTATGAACTGCAATACACTATTAGATTTTCTGTTATAATGCATACTTTATTGCTCAAGTGGATTTAATAGTACTTGTCAAAGACAAAAAGCAAACATATTCAAATCTCAAGTCTCACCAATTTGAAATATCTACCTTTTAATGCAATTGGGCAGACAATAAACAAATGGTATGTATGTGTGTTTGTGTGTTGAAAAGACACAGACACTCACTTGTGTGCACACATAAAACACACACACAGACACATATGCATGCATAAAAAGATATGTGCACACCCTTTCTCTCCTCTACTTTTCTTAATTGGGAAATTCCACTCAGGCACAGAGATCTATAGAGATAACTCTAGATTTAAATAATGTTAACACATTTGAAAATAATTAATTCCCTACTGGGCCTCTTTCAGCTTTATGAATTAACAGAGTGCTGTTTGTGTGCGTGTGTGCGTGCATGCACGTGTGCGTGCGTGTAACTGACGCACACTTCTCCCTGTGTGTCTATCACAGAGCCATCTTTGTCTTCACTCGATAAGCTCTGAATTGCTCAGTGCGTGCGCGCATGTGTATGTGCGTGATTGATGGAGCTGCAGTGGTACTGCAGAGAGTGAGAGACAGAGGCTGGGTCAGATCACAATAGTAGTAATGCTGAGTAGCAGGCATTAAGGAAAGGAGACAGAGGGTATTACAGAGGAGAGGAAAGGAGAGGAGGACAGGGTTAGCAAAGGACAACAGGCAACTTGTACATTAAAGCTCCTGAAAGCAAGATAGATAGGACCCAGAACACATCTGTTGTAGCTCATAAAAAGTACATAGCCAATTTGGTGATGCATCAAATAAGGCACATAGCCAGAACAGCAAACTTAGTTCACTAACGAATGCAACTGATGTGAATCAACCTGCATCATATGTAAAGGAAATAACAGCACACACCGCACACTTGTGATCTTATTGGTTCCTTAAAACCCCTTCAGATTTCAAAAGCTCCTTTTTAAAACTTAATCTCAAAAAGTGATTAATTTCACTTGTCACAAATGGAGTCAGATTTAAGTGTTCAGTGGCGAAACCAAGAAGAGGTGAGCAGCAATGGATTTTTCAAATGTCAGGATATATTGGCAACTCCTCTAAGTCTGTCTTGTAAACAAATGATTAACTTGCAAGGTTAACCTTAACTTTAAATGGTTGACAACGTGAGATAATATGGTGATAGAAAGCCACAGTGCAACTGATGAAATATGCAGCAGGTTCAATGTTCAATTTGATACAGCAAACAATAAAAATAACATTTCTCAGAATATAGATTATTTATCTCATGGTGAACAGACATTCACAGTTGCTTTTGCTGCTGCTGCTATGTTCTGTCTGTTGGCATATACTGTAGTATTTTCAAGATCCAAAGTGAAGTTTTTTTCTACTCCCTCTTTTTTGGCATTCTTGTCCTTCACCCTACCCCATCCATTTGCTATTCACAACATGATGTAGCAGTAACAGTGGAAGAGGAAGGCAGGAGAGAAAATGGAGCAAGCATGTTTTAGCAATGAAAGAGGGGAATGACAAAGGTGCAGTACAGTATGTAGACTCTTGGGAGCCTTTGGGAACTCACAGTTCTCTGATACAATGTACAGACAATGTACAGACTCCTTAAAAGAGAGCTGGAGCACAGATTTAACAGTGGGTTTTCTTTTCCTTTTAAGTCCAGAAACGGTGTCATGCTTCTGAGCTGCAAAGTTGTTTTCATTTTCCCTCCACTTCTTCCTTTGTCTAATCAAAGGGGACTCTGGGTACTGAGCAAGAAGGGCATGGGCATTTTATAAAAGGAAACCTAAAAATGTGTCAAAAATTGGTGTGAAAATGGAAGAGAAATGTACCCTGAGTCTACACAAATCTAAACTAGAATATGCTTACTTGACAGCTGGTTGATTTTTGCTGTCCTTTTTGTGTAAATTTAATTTCCCAAAATCTGCCTATCTTCCTTGGCATTGCTGCATAATGATAAGCATCCTATTATAAATCCCTACAGGCCTGCATGCTGGAAACGGGGGTGTCAGCTGGTTTGGAAAAACATAACAGTGAATTATCTCCTTTGGAATGTCACTCACTTTGTCCGCTGTGGGTGTGTATATGATGTTTGTTAGTGCTTCAGTGTATGTGTGTGTGTGTGTGTGCACGTGTGTGTAGTAATATGTGGATCACATCCTTGTCATAAACATCCATCACAGGAATATAGCGGGTGGTGAGAGTTTTAGGACCGTCATTCTCCAGATTGGGAAATAGGGAGGACATTCTGAACGTGCACTGGTTTCACATTAGGCTAGAAGGTGGAAATCTGCATAGTATGCATGTGGAGTACAGTATATGCAATCCAGCAGAAACATATTCTAATTAACTAATTCTATTAAAAAATAAATAAAACCAAGTCAGAGGTGTATGTGGGGAATATTTCAACCGGAAAAGCTAATGCAGGTTTTTTAAAAAGCAGAACTTGTTGATTGACCTCAGCTGCTCCTTCCACAAATGACCCAGGAAAGCTACAAGACATTGTGATATAAAAAAAGGGAGCACTGAATCTGAATCAGTTGATCAGATACCCAGCTGTGAAGAACAGGTGTTCAGTGAAAGAGAAAAAAAAATAGTCCATTGAGTGAAGGAGAAACATTTTGTTCTCTTGTTGTTTGATAGAGAGAAAAAAACGATCAATGACAATCTAAGAGGTGACATCAGGACTCCTTTCACTTCTAATAAACTAAACATGATAACACGGATCCAGTCAGTGTTGGCTGGATAGTTTCCCTGCTCGGGGAGTTCGTTTAATAAGATACCTAATTAGTGGAGACAGTGAGGTACTGATATGTCTAAGGCGGAGATAAACAAAAATAATTATCCAAAGGCAATTTTAAAGTTAAAGCCTATAAAGAGATTATCTTGGGACCAGAAAAAAAGCTGTCATTTATTTTAACCTCACTATGGTGGAAATTGAAGAAAGATAAGGACAAGTGTCTTGAAAGCCAAACACAGTATTTAGAATGTGAGACAACACAACCTCCTAGGGCTGGGCGATATCACCTAAAATCAACATCACGATTAATTGTCACTTTTACATCAGATTAATGGATTAATCAAATGATATTTTATTAAATACACCTGCACAAGATTCTCCATCTTCACAGTGGAGCTGGTGTTAGTTATTTGTATTGAAAAATAAACTGGATTATGACTTAGTCATATTTATTTACCATAACCAGTTAAGAACACTAAAATATTTGTTTGCTCAAATGGGAAATTCAAAGTGAAATATGGCTCCATTTATCATATTGTACAAATGTCAAAATAAGTAACATAAAGAGATTTGAATAACATTTTTATGGCTTCTGTGATTTCATTATCTTATTGTATTAGCTGGATCTTATAGAGCGGCATTATTTTAACAACCTGCCCCAGCCTCCAGACAGTAGTCAGGAAGCACTGGGGAGAAAGCGTTGCAGATTCAGGGCTAAGCTGTATCTTATTTTGGGTTAACCTCGCCAATATACTCAGCTGCTGGTGAAAAAAAAAAAAAACTAGCGAACTTGGCTTGGCTGTTGAAGAGCTGTAGCATTTATTTTCTGACAGACTGTAGCTCATACTGAACATTCTCTGTTACATTTACAGTTGACTGCTAACCTGACTCTGCTCTGATGTCCAGCATACCTGCCTGTCTGTCTTGAGTGCAGCTTCACCTCGTCTCTTTCTCTCCTGCACACTCGCCTCACACAGACCGCTACTCCACTATTTTCAGACTTGATTTCCGTTAAGCTTTGTTTTGCCCTGGATCGCGTTGAAGTGTGCCCATATGACGAGCAAAACATCTTTTTTTCTGTACCAGCTGGTGGTTATCTGTATTCATCCCAAGCTGAATTTCTCCAAGACTTGAGTCGTTTTGTCTCAACTTCACTGGACACACATGGTTAATTACATTGCTTTGAACTGTAGATCGCCATTCTGTATGAAGGAATCAATTTATTGAACATATGACTAAAAATAAGTTGGTTAGAGGATCATGATGTCAGTTTTGATTACTTTTCTATTAATTGCCCAAACCTACAACCTACATGCCATAAGAGAATCTCCCCCTAAAGGTGCAGATTGTATGCTACCATTCCTTTGTGAAATGGGCAGCCAAAGAAAATAAAGTCAAGAAGTCTGGGGAAAAAGAGGCCCAGATATATTTCCTCCAAAGATGGTGAACCAAACCAGGGCTGAAAGGTGAACATCGGACTTTCAATAGCAAGAGAGAAAACTCCAAAAGGAAATTTAAGTAGGCAATTGCTTGCTAAAACTTTAGCGACATGAGTCTCTTGTGGAGTATTTCTGCCCCCTAGATGTCAACAATCATTTGCAGCTTTGACATGATCTGAATTGAAAAATGTCATGAATGAAAATGTTTAAACAGTTTTAAGAAGTTCAAGCTTTAAGGTTTTATTTGATCACCATAACCTACCATGACACCCTGTAGCTTCAGCCTCATCTAAACTTGCTAATTAACATTCTTCTTTTATGACAGCTTTGTTTTTTCCTCATTTTCTTTGTTATTTCTTCAATTACTAATACCTAGATACTAGGAGGAATTTTACAACTTGACAGATGGCACAGGGTGCAAATGGCTGCTCTGGAGTTCATCCCTTTGAGATGGAGAAACAGGGAGATGTTAGAAAGGAGACAACAGCTGCAGCTTTGAGGGGTCTCCACAGCTGGGAAACAACTCCTCTGATACAGGGAATGTTTTCTACACCAGACCCTTCAAATTATATTCGCCATCAGGGACAAGCATCATATGTTGAATTAGTAATGTATGAGAAATGCTAAATACAAAAACAAGCTGAGATTTTTGGTTGTTGCTCTCAAAGGTTCCTTTCTCACACTAAATTGATATTCCAGGCTAAAGAAATATGACAGTGCACTGAACAAAACATATACCTAATAATGAACTTGTATATTATGTAGGATGGTTTGTGTTTCTGCACACAGGTGCCTGTTGTGTGAATAATGACAATGTTGGCATTTGTGCAAACACATTTGTTACATGTGTGAAGTTTAGTGCAACTTTAGAAGTCCTCAGCATGCAGATACTGATCAAATATAGTATGAGTAAGTTCAAGGGCGTAGATTTGGTTTTAACTTTGGTGGGGACATTTTTTGTCCATGGATGTGTACTTGCTCTCTACCACTCTTTTCTCTTTTATAGGCACATATGCGTGCGCACGCACCCACACACATAAAGAGCCTGACTCTGCAAAATGTTTACTTTACTGCATATGCATTTGCTGACTTGCCTGAAACCAGACTTGGATCATGATTTTTTTCTCAGATTTTTACATTTTATTTTATTGATAGACTACTTAACTATAATTCTGATACCAAAGTTAATATTTAAAAATAGCATATCATAGACTGTCAATAAATGTTACAATAAACCTCTAGGTAACCTCTAGGTAATGTTCTGCTCTGTAAGTAGCTGCTGGAAGGTTTTCAAACCTCACCTGAGATTCTGTCCTTAAAGTTTGTGGATTTAGGCGACACAACTCAAGAGTTTCATGACAGAGTCACAGTGATGCTCAAACCTATCTTTAAATCATCTCAAAAACTGTATTATTTTTCATTTAACATCTGAACTTATGGCTAGATCTTTCACCATGAGCTGAGTGGCTGCAGCTCACCTGTCTGTGTGTCTCTGTGCTGCTGGGGCTTTTCTGACAGGATTTTCATAATAAAATGTTGCCTGACAGACACAAATAAATCAGTTGGACGAGCTGTAGCTAATTTAGCTTATAAAGAATGTTCATGTCTTAAAGGTAGAGTCAGCAATTTTAATCCTATTTTACACTTTCTGTAAAATTCAGTGAATATCCCCTCACAGTCCTGTTTTCATACACAGTCCTGGCTCTGTAAATGGGCATGTAAACACAGTGGCTCGGAGTGAGCCACACAACATTACTCCAGCCAATCAGCAGCAGGGGGCGTTTGTGCTCGTGCACAGGACAGGGGGAAGTCATCAGAACAGCTGTCTGTGTGAGGACATGACAGTCTCCCGTCTCCAGCACCTATTGAATGGTGAACTGGAGAGAGAGAGGCTATGGCCATTTCACATAGAAAGAGTTTTCTGCATAATCTGAGCAGGCATCTGTTTAAATCACACAAATATCCCACTGTATATCTGTTTTCAACTTATTAATTGTATCCATGAATTGGCAAATACAATTACTGTCAATTTCTTCCAGTGGAGCCGTCATGCAATCTATTTTGGTTCAGTAAATTTCTGCTGTCAGTCAGCCTGGTGAATGCAGTTCACCCTGCTGCTGTCCTCTCAGCTCTCCAGGAGCTACAGCTGACAGACGGCTGCTTCCGTGGACAGAGACGTTGAACGCAGGTTGAATGAGAAGTGGGGAGGCTGCAGAGAGGTGGACAGTGTGGATGGACTGTTGGCAAGCCTAACAGTTCAAATATATGTGATTTTTAACGCATAAACAACACGTAAACAACACAAACAACACAGTGACTCTACAGCTGACATATCACTCTGGATTTCAACATATTTGTCTTTTGGTCGTTGCCTTGCCAATGTGTGTCCATGAATTTGTGGGGCAGAGCTTCTGAAGGAGCACAAAGGTAGGGTTGTATTTGTTTTTGTATTTAGTTCAAATATCAACAGTCTTTCTCTTGAATGACTGACTCTACCTTTAATGACACATATGCAATATAACTCTGCTCTATATCCACTCATGGAAAAGGGGACAGATGGCATTAAATATTAAATATTTCTCCCACTAATTTTAAAGATTAATGTTTGGACTGATTACAGAACATTCTTATTAACGAAGCTCAACTGTTGTAAAAGGACCAGATGTCTTAATTTGCTTTTGGGAGGAATTTTCACCAACAGTAATAAAGTTGTTTAATTAAACAGCATGTCTGAGCAACAATCACAAATAAATAAAATATAATATCGAATGATCTTAGTTTTGTTCAGTGAAGTCATTTTCAATTCTGTAATGTTTAGAATGTTTAAACTATAGATACTAACCACTTCAGATTCTCCACCTCACTGACTCCACGACTGCTGCTGCTGCTGCTGCCGGGCTGCTGCTAGTCAACAATGCGTACAGCTTGAAGTTGAAGGTTGCCAGTTCATCAGGTCGAGTCGAGTATCCCCCATATCCTGCTCTATCACTCTTTATCATAATAGCACACTTTTTTTGCAGAAAAGAGACAAAACTGGCAACTCTGCAGAGATCTTACTGTTAACATTACATGGAGTTACACCCATCAATATTCAATGTGCACCCAAAAAGGTGAAGAGGAATGCAGATGGTCTGATCAGATCTAGTTATGTATATAGTATCCACATTTGAAGGGCGGAAAGTTGTTTTGAAATGAAGCAGGAAAGTGGTAATATTTTTCTGAAATCTAACTGATGAATGTTTAATGCCATCTGATTATAGCTCTTGATATTGAGGTCTGTTTATTCATTTTATTTAATATTGAAATATGCAAAAATATTTGGGTCTCAAAAGCAGCACTATTAATGGAGTAAAGTTATTACATGAGCAGGGAGTTATCAGAAAATGTACATCATTATATCTCAGATTATATATTAAACATTAGATTCCACTAATTTAGGTATAAATAATACTATAGATAATATGGATAATAAAGTTAAATTTTAAATGGATCACATAACCACTCACAAAACGGTAATGAAAAATGTGTTGCTTGCTCTTACCTGTAGCAGCATGCTCTAACATCATTATCTTTCTATTATTCATTCATTCTATCTAACATTACACAGCTGAGTGGAGGAGGAGTGATTCACAATGGAGTAAAGGCTGGAAACTGAATTTTTCAAAGGCAGGAATGTCTGTGGATAGTAAAGCAATTGCTGAGTCACTAGTATTGATCAACAAACCTATCAAAACCCTGCAGATATAATATAGCTTATTATCATAATAGCTCATTTTGAGCTGCGGGAGAGAAAAATGTTTGTGTGTATTGACCTAAAAAAAAGAAAAAAGAAAACAAAAAAAATTAGAGAGACGCGGCGCATGGACCTGTGCAGTGAACCCACTGAACAACACATTTTTATCAGTCAGGTGGAGCTTAGAGTCAGGTAGCAAACCATTCTTTACTGGATATCTGTAACCCTGTGTCTGTGCCCATGAGATTTTGATATTTGTTCCATCAGACCAAGTGGAAAACTTGATCTTATGGTGGCACTCGAGATAAGGCCAGAAGGTCATTACAATACATGATTCATTCTCCGGGGACCAGAAAATCTACAGTGACTTACATGTGAATCGAGCTGTTAGTTTTCATGACACATACATTGCCATGAATCAAAAGGTTGTTCAAGAGATCACTTTTCGTGATGGAGTGCTTGACAAAAGGTCAAGAAGCCACCATAATATTTTGGAATCATCCTCTGGGAAACATGAATTGTCAAGGAATCTGGATGTGTTGGACAAACTGTAATATTTTGTCCACTCTAGTAACATACATGAGGGGGGCAAAATAATGACACTTTTCAATATAATGCACCCCAGTACAACACCACCACCCACTACAACCTCAATAACAAACAAAGTAGAATTATAACCTTTCTGATAATGTCAACAAAAACTGAAAATGTATAAGCTTCATAAAAATAGAATTTATGGCAGAGCTGTTGTATTGGATTGCATTAGATTGCACAGGTGTCCCTAATGAAGTGGTCGATGAGTGTATATTGTTGCTGTAATGCAGTGATTAAATTTATGTAATGAGTAAACTACATGTGTCCTGATACATTAGTGTAAGGATATATGAGCTAATGGGCTGAAGTCTATTTCTACCACACATTACAGCAATCTCACTTGAAAAAAAACCCAACACATTTCCTACAGGAACACTTTCTCTGCCTGCCAGTTTTCACAGTGTGGCATAACATCCATTTCAGCTTCAGTGTCATAGCTCAACACCTCCCAGAGCCACGGGTCAGTGTCACTCCAAGTCCGTACCAACCTGTTGTCGCATAACTATCACAATGTCATAAGGGAGGGATATCCATTGCTCATTTTGATCTCAGTGCATTAGGATAGGTTGGTCTATTTAGAGAGTGTGGGGCTGGTTGTAGCCTATAGAGCACCCAATTCTCCCACGCTTGCTGTTTAACTGACGCTGGAGCAGATTGTTTATGACAGCTTCGCGGCTGCAAACACCAGACTGTGTGCTGCAGGACAGCTTCTATTACTGCACCACACATCAGCCAGAGCAAGGACACACACACACACATACATACACACATGGGAACATATAAGCAGGCTCACAAATAAAAAATAATTACAGAAAATTCTGAGATCAAAGCAAATGTTTGCACACATTTTCACCCACACAAGTTCACATGTACATATATTGTAGGATTGAATACAAATACCTTATCACTTCCACACATTCTCACTGATGTATTCATCAGAGACATCCATCTGTTTACATCAAGCATTACTGCCTGTTCTGCCCCAGAGAGGTATAGATTGGACAATTTTAAAATTCTGCTCTTTGATTGTTGTCAAAAACAGGTTCTGTAGCAAAGATAATAAACTTTATTTAAATAGCACCTTTCAAAAAACAGCTACAAAGTGCTTTACAATAAAAACAGAACACATTTAAAACACAAAGAGTAAAATGAACTAAAATGCCATAAAATTAATTCACCACAAAGCAATTTTAAAAAAGTGGGTTTTTAAAAGTGATTTAAAAGCCAAGACAGAGTTTGCAGCCCTGATCTCCTCAGGCAGGTCATTCTAAAGTCTAGGACCCCTGACCGTGAAGGCTCTATCACCTTTGTGTATCAAGGAACAATGCATCTGGGGATCTCAAGGACATAGGGCAATAAGAGATCTGATAAATAACTTGGGCAAAGGCCTCCCTGGACTTTGTAAGTAATCAATAATATCTTGAAATTAGTTCTAAAAGCAACAAGTAGACAGTGTAGAGAAGCCAGGATTGGTGAAATGTGATCATGTTTCCTAGTCCAAGTTGTCCAAGTAGTCCTGGCAGCAGAGTTTTGAATGAGCTGGAGGTGGGAGAGGGATTTTTTACTGATGCCAGAGAGCAAAGAATTACAGTAGTCCAATTAACTGATTATGAAAGTGTGGATGACAGTTTCCAGATTTTTGGTAGAAAGAAATGGTCTAATCCTTGAAATGTTTCTTAAATGATGAAAGCAGGATTAAACCATTGATTTAACATGTTTGTCTAAGATGAGGGTTAGATCAAAAATGACACCAAGATTTCTGCAATACTGAGTTATTGAATGGGACAATAAACCCAAACTGTTTGATATTTGGGTATTTGCACTATCTTGACCTATTATCAATATCTCTGTCTTATCAGCATTTAGCTGCAAGAAATTTCGTGACATCCACTTGTGAATGTCATGAAGGCAGTTTAGTGGGTTAACGATGTTTTGATAGTTGTTTGCAGGGTCACAACTTAGACAGATCTGAGTATCATCAGCATGAAAATGGAAATTTATATTATGTCTACGTATAAGGTAGACAAGCTAGCAGTTGATCTGCTACAACCTTTTCTAAAACCTTAGCTAAAAATGGGAGTTTAGAAATAGGCCTAAAATGGTTAACAACAGAAGAATCGAGAGACGGCTTTTTAAGATTTACCAAGAGCAGTTTTAAAAAATTCAGGAATGGAACCTGCTGAGGGAGAGTAAAATTAAAAAATTAGCAAAATAGGGGGGATTACTGTGTTAAAAATGTCCTTCAGAAATTTTACAGTAAGAATATCTAAAGGACAGGTTGAGGGTTTCATTTTCTCTACCACATCAGTCAGTGTAGATGGAGAAATTGGATTAAATGAGCAAAAGGGAAACTGCTCAGGGCTTTTCAACAGTAATTGGAGAATCTGGGGGAGAAATTCAATTTCTAATAATCAAGATCTTCTGAGTAAAGTGGGAAAGAAATTTGTTGCATTTCTCAGGGGTGGCATCTAATATCTGGCCCAGGGGAGGATAAATGACATGGCTCATGATACTGAACAACATTCTTGCGTTGGCCTGATTGTTTTTGATTAGAGTAGCAAAATATGAAGATCTAGAATTTTTAACCTCTGCGTTAAAAATCTTAAATAGAGACCTGAGAAGTTCCAGGTGAACTGTGAGTTTTTCCACAAATACTCCACCTTGCAACATTTTCACCTCAGCATCTGAACATTTTAATTTATCCAGGGCGCAGAGGCAGCTAGATTTTTTGGTCTTGAAGGGAGCGATTTCATCTAAGGTGGAACACGTTTTATTAAAATATTCAACAGCTCACTTACAGAAACAGGCAAGCCAGAGAAACTAGTGGGGATGTTGAAGGCAGCACTGAATTTAGCAGCAGAGGAAGTTAAAAGTTCTAGATCTAGTTTTGGGGACTGGGGTACAGGTAACACAAGGCAACACCTTGTTAAACATAAGGCATTGGTGGTCAGAATTACAGGCATCTACACATTCAACATTAGAAATCATTATACCATAGCATAAGACTAGATCAAGAGTGTGACCTTTTGAGAGAGTAGGTCAGAGCACGTCATAAGTTAAAAGACTCTATAAGGTTTAAGAATTCCAGGCCCAGGGGGTCATCAGGGCAGCAGACATGGATATTAATGTCTCCAAGGTTCAGAAACTTATCAAATCTAGGCAGAGTTAAGGGCAGCAGTTCAGCAAATTCACTGATAAAACTGTGATACTAACTGTCATATCTAGGTGGTCTACATATTATCAAGCACAGACAAGGAGAATATCCTTTAATGAGGAACGGAAGGGCTTCAAAAGTGCTAAACAGCCCCAGATCATTGCTGGAGTGTTTGTGTTCATATAAAAGGGCAACCCCACCACCAATGCCTGGGTGGTTTAAACTGAAACTGATGGCAAAACACGCATCTAAAGCCACTGATTAAAACCTTCACAAGCTTTTCTCAGAGTTGGAATGGGCCCAGACATTACACATTGCTTACCCAGACTGTCAACAGTTATGGCAAGAAGTTCAATATCATGTTGGAGTTTGATTGATTGTTTATACCTGACGTCATTTGTACCCACATGGACAAGACTGTACGAGCCAATGGATGGAGCTCAATGACTGAAGGTATGTACTGGGCTATATCCAAGATTTTTGCACCAGAGAAACAGTATGTTAAGCCCCCTAGGGAGTTCCACAAAGCTAACAGTTGAGTCTCCCACCATCAGAGACTCCAGATCTGAGACGTTTCCTCCATACATGGCAAGGTTTGAGGGAGGGGTTGCTAAAGTTGATAAAAGGAGCAGGATTTTTACCCCCTGCCGCAATAGTGTCAGCAATTGTAAAAATGTAATTTCTTGAAGCTGTTAAGTTGTTTGTTTTCATCTATTTTTTTTTAAATAATAAGCAAGACTTGACAAAATAACTATTTAAAATTCAGTTTATGGGGTTCAAAAATGTCAAATATATTTTAAAGTTCATCAATAAACTGTAGGCTACAACAAACAAACAACAAAAGTAACACATTTAAATAATTTAATTATGGTAGAAGAAATAAACAAATTTTGGAGCGCTTGCGGAGTGCACGTTCTCCCTCTCTCTCTCTCACACACACACACACACACACACAGTGCTTCTGTTAACGCTCTTCATCTGTTCTCCCATGGATCATTCATGTTTTGCAGTAGTGCTAAATTATCTGTGCGCATAAAAATAACTGCTGATAAGTAGGGTTGGGAGATATGACAATATATACATTGGGACGAAATAAACCTGAGCTGAACATGGTTTTCAGTTTCCATTCTCACCTGTTATTGCAGCAGCAATAGACAGCAAACTTGAACACCAATATGTAAGTCAAAGCTGCCACAGCAGCTACACAGTTAAGAACACTGAAGTCATGCATGAAAAATGCAAGGAGATGATGAGGGAATGTATCTGGAAAATTCCCAGATAAGCTCTTGGTAAATGCAGCAATAGACTAAGAGGCATACCCTTGCATGCTTACCCTTTCGACAAGAAAGATACAGCACACAAACACACACACACACACACACAGTACTCACAATCAGTACACACGCTGTAGACTTTCATGGTGCACTGTCTACACACTTCATGTAGGCACTTTATGCACATTTTTGGGTTTTTTTGTGCACTTGCGTTTTGCACCATGGTTCTTCCTCTATCAAATCTAGTTAGCTTTACGTTAGCTTGTGATATGGTGGCCTGCTGCTGCTGGACATGGCACAAATGTTGAGCGTGGCATTATACAGCGGTTTCTATGAGGGGTAAAAATGACCCCTCAGCAGTTTGAGGTATAAATGATCACAATTTTTTTCTCTTTATCCTACACCCCCCATAATTCACTAGATGATTAATAAACCCATTTTAGATAAAGTCATGAACTGAGAGATGTAAGGGTTTTATTTTAAAAGAGTTGCATGTATTTGAAGTGCCAGGGGGGTAAAAATGACCCCTTGGCGGTTCTAGTGTTGAAAGAACCACTAGGAAAGCTGCCACTATGTATTCCTTCTAACTTAAAAGACATTCTGGTGCATAAAAAGCAGCTCATTTGCATTTTTTTCCCATTTTTTTCTCTTCACTGTCTTTGGAAATCAAAGAAACTGCTAATAATCTTACAGTTTTAATGTAAGGATGTATTTTTGTAATGATGCCTAACAGGTCACACTGCACAGGTTTTAGTTATAACAATCAACAAGTGTCCATGTTGGTTTCAGGACCCTATAAATGGTCACTCATTATGCAGCCAGGGTGACATGAGATTTTTAAGACTCATATCTTTATAATTGAATGATATGCCCCCAATGAAAAAAGGTTTGCTAAAAAGAAAATAAAGCATTACATAATTTGCACAAACAAAGGATCCACCTTACATTATGTATGTACATCAGTGACTCCATCTGCCAACCTTTCAATCACTTTCTCTGGACACTTCTAATCTTAAGGGTACCCTATCTTCTCTCTGTCAACATACTACTTCAGGCCACCATCATTCCTTGTCTCCTTATCTGAAAGTATTGCACATCAGGGGAGCTGAAATATGACAGATCTCAGGTTGAGAAAAAAATCCCTTTCAGACAGGAGAAAGGTGGAGAAAAAGTAGAAATGAATAGTAGAAAGCAAAGGAAGTCAGATGTACACCCCTGCACTTAGCTTCAGCTTCAGCTTCAGTTCCAGTTTTCTTTGTTTCCCTCTGTTTCTTTTTGTTTCAGTTTCATTTCCCTCTCTGTTTCTGTACCTCTCCCCTGTTCCCTCGATCTCTCTGGCTTTGTACTTCTTGCTGCATTTCTCTTGTTGTGTCAGTGTGACAGAAGATGCAAGGCTGTTCCCGTCGGCAGTGTGGATAAAACAGTTGACTCTGCGCTTGCGGGCACAGTGAGAGTACTGGGTGAAAACAAGACCATTTCCTTTGCATGTGTGTGTGCGAGTGTGAGGTGTGTATTTTGTACATCTTTGAGCGTGTGTACGAGTGCTGTGCACAGTATGCACAGTGTAAAATCTAAAGGTCTCCCTATACAACATTCCTCCCTGTGACATCCCGCAACGAGACTATAGTGTCAGTGTCTGTGCCTGCTGTTGGATGAGACACTGTTTGGAGGTATTTTGTTTATGTGCTGTTTTCTTTTCCAGGTTTGTGTGCATTTATGTTGTGTTGTCTGTGTTAACGGAAGCAGGAGTTGAGCAAACAAGTTGGTCTGCCATGTGTACAGAGAAGTCTCCGAACGGTTTCAGGCAAGAGCTGGGACGACCTATAGTAGGAGTTATAAAACTACGCTAACCTAACTGCCGTTGATTCCCAACACCAGATGTATTGCCCAAGAGTTCTTTCAGTTTTTATTTTGTGCAGTATCAAAATCTGATATTTCCAAGTTCCAAGTTATAAGTTCCAAACACAGTGGTGCCACAGGATACATGCCAATATCTAACTGTGGCAATGCACACATCAGTGAATATAGATGTGCTGCCTTATGATCGTTAACCCCACTGTCCTATTTTCCAGTGACCATTCCCCAGAAAAGTAACATTTTTCAGTCTTGCTCTACATGTTGAGTTAGAAAAATGTCTGGACCTTTACAAACCACAGTGCTGGAGTTATTAAAGGGGATGTATCATGCACATTTCAAGGTCTATATTTATATTCTGGGGCTCTACTGGAATATCTTTGCATGATTTACAGTTCAAAAAATCTCTTTTTTTATACTGGCCCTTAATGCAGCCCCTTAGTTCAGCCTCTGTCTGAAGCAGGCTGTTTTAGCTCTTGTCGCTTGAAGGCCCACCTCCCGATGAGCCCACTCCATTATGATTGGTTAGATTCCACTGCATCACAGCAGATTTCCAACAGTTCTGGGGACTATGTAACAAACAGTCGTATTTCAATTCTTTTTCTCGTTCTTTCCTCAAAATTGAAATTTGTCAAATATGTGAGTGGACAACGTGAACAACCCATGGAAAAACCTTAGCAACAAAGGCTACAGGACAGTATAAAAATAACAGGAAATGACCTTGTCCCCTTTAAGATAATATTCATAAAAGGACGTGGGCTGGAAATGGGGAAAATGGCTCTTCAGGTGATTAAAGTATCAAGTAAAATAATATATAAAGTCCAGCTAAATCCAGCACTCGGGATATACTTTATGTACTGTATATGCTATGCTTAGCAAGCTGTGTGGTCTTAATGAGGTTTGTGTGGGAGCTTTGCTTCCCAGTGAGAGTCTAAGGTCAGGGATAATGTTCACCCTCTGGATGTTGTGAAGCCCTTGTAAAGACTATAACAGTGATTAATGGCCTATAAAAATAGACCCAACTTGTAATTTAATGATGCAGTTTAACTTTTTTCGTTCATTTTTTCTTTGTTATTCTTTTTTAATGAGTGTTTTTCTTTTATTGGTGCAAAGTGACATCACATAGAGACAGAACATAGAGACAGTAAAGACATAAAAGACACGGACAGAAGAAAAAGGTTTACAAACAACAGATACCATAATGTGTACATTTAGATTTTTATTGTGTATATGTCATTCAGTTTTAATGTATTTGTTCAGATGGCTGTTTAATGCTGACTGTTTTTTGGGGCTGTTTTTCCTGACTTATCTATGCCTTTATAACTGTATTGTCATAGTTCTGCACATTTCAACTAACATGCTGTCTTTGTGTTACTCAACATTTATAGACATTAAAAAGCTCAAGGTTGTTTGACTCACTCCTAAACTACAGTCACTGACTGATATTTGCTGTACTGACAGTTTAGAATTTGAGTTTACTTCCACATTAGAATGTATGCTTCATCAGAGAAAATTACTCTCTCTAAAGTGTGGATATTTGTTCCATAAATTAGAATTTACTTACGGAGGAACATTAGAATTCTAGTTGTTTGCAGTCAAATTAAATTCTTAGCACTGAATTCTTACGGCAAATAAATGGAAGAGGGAACCAGAAGGACACTTTCTGTTTGAAAACCTCTGTAGTAATTGAGTAAAGTGTTACTGAATGAGTTGCATTTTAGTGTTAGAGGACACTGAGAAAATGTTACCTCAGATTTGTTTCCGGGAATGGATATCTGTGGTAATATCAAGGTTTTTTTTCCCCCAGTCATGGATGGGAAGGGATAGACTGTCTGATCTTAACAAAAGCTTGTAGATTTAAAAAAAAACAAAAACATTTATGATAGATTAATTGTTTGAGTTGATCAATCAGTGGAGGTGGTTGAAGAGTACTGTTTGATGGGCTGATTTTACTTTTTAGACAGTATTTCAGTAAAAACATTCCAAGTGTGTAATATTTTTTTTTCCCACAAACTGAATGTTAATGGTTTATTTTTCATATGAAAGTCTGGATTGGGCCACATATAAGAAGAATGTTTTCTTCAACCATAGTTGCTTATATTATTTAATAACAACATAATGCAATGGAAATAGAGAAATGGGCAACATTTTAGGAATATTTTCAGTTTTATATCTTGAAGGGTATGGATAGGCTTTCCAACATATCAGTGCTCCACAGACACACAAACAAACATACAGACAAATATATTAAACACACAGATACTCTAATGTGATAACCTCACATGTGAAATCCTTTTGCAATGGTTGGTCACACTGGCTGATAAGAGAAATGCCTTCCTATGCCTCAGTGACATATTATGCCATTCAATCCATGTCAGGTTTTGATTTAATTGGTTTTTCAAACAAGCTGCTAGTCTACAATGCTTTCATTGAGACAGCTGTAGATTCTGATTCCCAAGTACATCTTACTGGCCTGAGTCACAGGATGTTAGATCAGGATGTTTTGAGAATGCAAAAGACATAGAGGATTGACGCAGACTAGAACTCATGGGTTGTTAGCTTAAGAGGAATGTTGTGTTTTGTTTTGTTCTAAAACTTTTATGATTGAATTGAATGGACTTTGGTTTTTACCTTGGTTGCAGAACTTTATGTTTTCTGGTAAAATGTCTCAAATATAGATAAAGAAAGTTGGCCAAGGACACCCAGCCGCAATCTGACTTGAAGATGCTATACTGTACATGCTGCAAGCGTGGATATGAATCAATGATGAATGCATATTTTACAATGTACTGTATGGCAGAACCCCTTTTATCTCTTGCATCTATTTTAAAGGCTGATTAGGGCACAAGGCTGTGTGCATCAGGGCCATAAAACAGACTGTGATGTTCAAAAGTTAGTAGGAAGGATTTTTTTGTTTGTTTGTTTTTTGTGTGAACTGTGTATCAGCCAAACACACAATAAGTTCACTGTGAAAGAACAAAGGCAAAAACAACAGCTTGTGATCAATTGCTGACATTCTGTACTTTTACCTCATAGTCTATTTGATCAGAAATACAAATTAGTGAGTGCAAGCTAACAAAAAAACTATTTTATGTCTGCTTTTCAACACATATGCAAATGACTACAGAGATTTGACAGTTATTTGGCAGACATTAGGGCTTGTTTTTGCAATTATATTTGCTCATTATTGCTTAATTTGATGTTGCACAGTAGAGAACATGAATAAGAACAGATTGGAAAACACGAGTTGCGAGTCGAGTTACATGTAAACAAAACACATGAGCACCTTGCTGCAACATGAAACACCAAACTATTGGACTTTCAGAAAATAGATGGTACCTAAGAATGAATTCACTTTTTGAGATGCTATACTCACATACAGTACATTAACAGTTTGTGCTAATGTAAGTTATTGTAGTGTAAAACAGATAGTGGGTGGCCTTTGTCTTCTGAATTTAGAAATGTAATTACATTGTACTATAAATAAAGGAATATTTGTCCTGGAATTAACATACATTAGACAAATAATATAAAAAGAAACTTGCATCTGATGTTAAATATGCATTATATTGTGGACCTTATTCTATATTATGTGTATCTGAGAAGTGTGAGATTGTAGCTGCAGCAGTATTGTTCAGTGAAGTTAGTAAATGGTGGTATAATGGTCACTGTATCACTGTGAGGTTGAATTAAATAAATGACATATGTGCAGATTAGTCTCAGTAAACTGAAGTGTCATGTATTGAATTCTACTGGTAAAGGCTCATGACTTATTTTATGAATAGCACATTTGTTAATTAAAGTCAGACTGATACTGGTGTGTTTTCTTGTATAGCCATGTACAAGATTGCTGCAGGGAAAATACTTTGAGGGCACAGATTAATAGAACAAACGCAGAGCTGTACAGTCAAATCATTTTATTTGGGTTCATTTTAAAATAATGTTAGTGTGCTGTACAGAGAATTACTATAGATCTAGATAACTGAAATTAGAGTGAGTACAGAAATGCACGTACATGGGCGCCTGGTTATGTTTTAAAATGGGGGAGCAGACTTGGAAAGATATGTAAATGGCGGGTTTGTAATTGTAATTTAAAACAAATTTCCTGCATTTCTACACCACCTAACCTCTTGGATTAAGTCAAGAAATAGACACCTGCACTAGTCTGGATTAACTGGATTGAGGGTGCTATGAAAACCAAGAGTAGATCAAGAACAGTATAATTGGGTAGATCAGGACAGGAAATGATTATTAGAAGAATGAAAGGGGAATTATGCAGCATACTAACCTAAAAAACCTATCACTGTATTGGGAATTGCAAGAAAGAGGCTGTTTACACTCGGTTTTTAAAGTGTGTTACACTTAAAAGAGCCGATTCTGATTGGGTTCCTTTGCGAATGTCCCATCTCCACAGTCGAATAATGTCCAGTCAGCAAGCTAACCTTAGGTGGGCGTGCTGCCAAAGTTAGCTAACGTTGACTCGCAAATCAGTCTGTCATTTCAACATCAGTACAATCTTACTTTTAGCTAATTTAAAGTTTGGCTGGAGTCAGTGGGCAAAGCAGGTTCATTGAACATACGCTAGCTTATCTTTTCCGATGTTCTATTTTTAGTCAAGGATCGCAATTAAGCTAAATGGCATGTTTCACCTTTGTATTCCTGTGTGGATTGACAGACTGTGTGACTGACAGCCAAAGCATGCTGTGTCAGACGATCAGCGACGGATTCGACAGAACCAACTCAAATGTGTGATTTTTTTTTACTTGTTTTTGTCAGTTGCTGAAAATAGTAAAATGATCATTGATATAGGCTGCTTTAAATATAATCACCTGATTGCAGGGACTGTATGATAAATTTATTTTTAAAAAGACAAAAAAATGAGGTAGCAAAACCATAACTTTGCTGTCCCTAACTGAATAATGGGGATGCATTTGTTCCACTAACTCCATTGCTCAGGCGTCTATGTGCACATATAAAATACAAAGGGCACAGACAGAAAAAGAAAAAAGAAAAGAGAACAAGAACTCTCATAGTGTCCCAATAACCTTTATGCAGATTGAAAAACCTAAGTAAAAAGATCAGAAAACTTTCAAAATGGAAGAGGAAGATATAACAGAGACAGGTAAACTATTCCACAGAGCCAGCTACAATAGAAAAGGCACAATCATGCTTGGATTTTATCTGAGACTGTGGAAAGGACAAAATTAATTGGACAGAAGATCAAAGGGGTCTGGAGGTGGAATAGGGGAAAAGTAAAATGGAACCCTGTGATGCTTCATAAAGGAAGGGCATAGAGGAAGAGGAAAAGTTCCCACTTCCTATTTTGTTCTGTCTTTTAGGGAGGCGAACCACTGCATACATTAGCATGACCATGAATGCCAATCACACACTTGATGAAATAAGATTCAAAGTGATCAGTAGTGGAGTAGGTAGAGACTTACATATAAAGACCATATTCACCAATTGTGTCACTTATACTGTGTGAAGCCACACACAGTGTTGCCAATGATCCAAGATGTCCAGTGTTTATACAGTAATGCTGATTAAACAGCAAACGTTCTTTTCTCTGAGCTTCAATTTGAAAATGTGGTGAAAGCGCAAACTCTCACGTAAGCTTTGAACGAACTGTCACTGCATTGCTGACTAATAAGGCTTTTTGTTTGGGGCTTGGAGCGAATGGTTTTAGTGCTTTTTAAACTGGGTGCTTTGTATGTTGTACTTGCATGACTGATCTGAAATTTGGACGTTTGTATGCAAAATGAGCAGTTTCAGAGTTGTCGGTAGCTGCAGGCAATCCAGAGCACCGGTGAATATTTGGGTTTAGTCAGGTTTAATCTGTCCCTCACATAATCAAACACGAATTACTAAACAAAACACGCTTCAACAAAACAACCTCACCACTATCCATCTGCGGCCGTTCTGTATTTCTACTAGTGGAAGTTGGCAACCCTACACACACATTTAGCAAGAAAAAATCCGTCAGAAGTTGTTGTATGCGGCCGGGATGGGGAGAGGCTGCATAGAAAGCTACCAGAGCAGGGGGAAAACAGAGCTGATGCCTGCTGCAGGGACAGCTAGCGGCAGCATACATGGCCCTGGTAGAACCTAGGAGTCAACGGGGAGTGTCATCTCTTGCTGCATTCACTTGCACTCAGACATCAGAGTTTTTGCTCTTGTAAATTTTTTGACCAGCCACAACTTTTCATATATATATTTTCAAATCAGATTGTCCAAAACTAGGGTGGCAGCTGGGGTGGCACACAGCCCATGCCACCCCCATTAGATCCGACCCCGCTACCAGGGCCATGACACATGCATTCCTACATGGACAACATAATTAATATCAGTTACTGGTAACACCTGTGTTTAATGAGTAAAATTGTCTGCCATGAGAAAAGTTTATTGATAAATACTGCATAATGCACCAGTTTTACAAGACTCCGTTCACAGAATATTAAAATGTAATTACAAAAAAGTAGAAAATAAGTAGGATAATCACAGGCCACTGTTAAGTAGTGTTTTGTGATTATCACAGCAAAAATTTCAGCAGCTTTTCTGAAAGGATTTGATACAACATTTATGATAATGCAATATTTGTAATAATATTTGTGAGGATGTGGGGAAAAAATGGTGTGTCTTGACTGACTGCAGATAATAAAGGGATATGAATATGTGTAAAATTCAGAAAAACAAACACCTAAATGTAGTGGCTTATTTTAAACATTAAAACCAGAGCTTCAAAAACAGCCTTGTTTTCTCTGCTGTTTGAATAACATCTTAGTCACATTTTATTTCATATTAAAGTACCATCAATTTTTTTGCATGTATTTGTTGGATTTAAAGTTTGTCAGTATACCTTACATTCACAGGGTCATAAAGATTACAGATTGGGCCTTTAAAGTAGCTCCTATCATGATGTAACCTTCAAGTGTAGTTTCACAAAGGAAGTGGAAAGAATGTACATGAATCTCTAAAAGCTGCATAACAGCAGTTAAAGTGCAACAGATGTGTTGACATGTTTGTCTCAGTCAATTACACCATTTAAGCTCTTTTACAGCTCCAATTAATTTTATTTCCACAACACAGCATTTACTGTATGGACATATCAGCCCTTCCTGATGTTGTCAGGGTTACTGACGGGACACATGTATGTGCACCACTGTAAAGTCTTACTAACATAAACTAAACATAAACTAACATAATGATAACACGGACGGTTGCCAGGTGAGACATTATATTAATAGGCCATTTTTACCACGTCTTAATGTTAGATTATTGTAAATAGCAATAGTAATATCCACCGAGAGAGCACTGGCATAAATCTAACAAAGACACAGCCGGCTATGTTTTTATTCTTTTACTGTATTTGTCAAAAGATTGAGTTACTATTGCTGTTTTGTTTAGTAATATTTATCCAAGAGGGGATTTCCATTTTTTTTCAGAATTCGTAAATCACATTTTTATTGCATATAGACTAAATTATACGATTCTTACAGAATTATAAGATTATGTAAATAGTGCCCATTCAGAATGACTATTAGATATGTTCATCCTTTATTAACCAATAACTGTATAAAAGTGAGTGTCATCCCCAACACTGGGGTCAACTATTGCCTCCAAATGTAGATTTGTAGAAACAAAATGGAATTGTAGGAAATCACTGATATTTGTGTCCGTTCTTGGCTCAGGAATCAATAATCTCTTCCTCTAAATCACTCCCATAAAACAAGGCATTATTGGGAATCATTAACATACTTCAAACGTGCCCTCGACCAGTGAGGTTCCTTGATCAAAACTACCCGCTATACAATTTCTCCTCATGACTGCCTCTCTATCGCTTAGCTCAGCAATTAACGCACATAACTGTTCAGTGAAACCTAACCCTCAGGCGAAGGTCTGCAGAAACACACACACCGCTCTTTATTTTTATTTATATTACATGCTGACTCCGCATCCTCTGCCTCCCTTTCCATCTGCCACTCTTTATTGACAGCAAAGGCTCATCTCTCTCTCCTGATTGCCATTGTCTTTTTATCTCTCCCCACCATCAGAAAAAGGTGACTCACGTTGTAATTCAGATATTGACGTTGTGATTTTTAATAGAAGAAGTTGAACGGGGACAGTCATTGTGTAAACACAGTGTCGGTTGTAGTACATTCACTTGTGTTTATTTTGTTACAGTGTCTCCCACTCTTCCCCCACCGCCATAACTGGTTTAGTACAATCCTTTTCACTAAAGCCAAACCCTCTGGCATGTTCTGGAGCAACTTCGAAAAGAAACACACTTAGCTTTTCTCGCCCACCCCCCCCCTTTTTCATGCTGAGCCTAAATTCTCTGTGTAGTACTCCACCTGCCTGTTAGCTTCTATATCTGAAATTGCTCAGTTTTCTCTCTGCCTCTATTCTAACAGTGTCACAATATAAGTCTCTTCTCTCCACTTGAGTTTTCTGATATCTTTGCTCCCCTGTTGTTTCTGTCACAAGTATCACCACTAACATAGGTATAATCTTTCTATGGAAACATTGCTTTTAAGTCATGGCAGGCACTGCTGTGGTCACGTCTGAAATATTGTTGTTTTTGTACAGTATACAGCTACCATTTCATATAATCTGTGTGTAGATACAATGTTCTCACCTTTACAGTATCATAAAAATATTTGAAAAATATCTGAATTAGCCAAATGACAGCAGTGACAACAAAACTTGATACTGATGAATACTCAAATGAAAATCAAGAGTGATTTATTGTTTTACTGGTCAAAGTTGTTCAAGAACATTTAAATTCACTTTCATTCCAAGTTACATATCTGCTCCTGCCACTAAGTATTATTCAATCAATTTGCATTTTTGTTCTGTTAACTGGTTCTGTCCTCTGGCACACACTCAAACACTTAAAATTTAATTTCTAATTATAATAAAGCACAAGCTTAAGTTTGCTCACGTACATTGAAATAGATCTTTTTCAGCACTCATATCTCCCCCAAAATATGCACCTCTTGCTTTAGATAATGTATTGTTTGGTCGAGCTGTGCATTATGTTAATATCACAAAAGTGCCCTGAGGAAGATATGCTTTTTATTCTACTGATGTGCAAGGAGAGCAAAGGCTAAAGTCCTTATGTCAGTTGTTATGTTTATTATGTGAGTGTATGTATATCCATGACTTCCTGCTCATGCATGCAAGCAAACATGCACAAGATGAAGACAAATATGGCTGTAGACAATCACCTGACACTATAGAACAGAAAGCTAACATGTTCTGCACTGAGTCTGGACAGCTTGTAATTGATTTTGTCTGTCATTACAAGACATCAAACGAGAGGGAGTCTGAAGTCAAAACTAAATTTACTGGAGTACAGAATTGACCACAAGCATCTGTCTACCTCATCATCTGTCTACCCCCCCCACCCCTCCATCCACAGCCTGCGGTGCACTCTATCATCCCACTGCAATAACAACTCCAGTTGGTGCCAACTTAAGATTCCTCAATCTTTTTAAAGTTTTTTTCAGTGGCTGATAAGTGCTGTGAGGGTAACTCAGTTTATACATTAGTGTAAAGTATTAGTAGAGTTTATAAATTACAGTACTGTACATGTACTTTAAGTGTGTGTGTGGGTTTGTGTGTGTGCATGCATTTGTGGCATACCCATGGTAAAGCAAAAATGTGTCCCCACTCAAATGTGTTTGTTTGCATCTGCACCTAGTGTGTATGCATAATATATTCACATACACATAGACAAGTGTGAATATGTACATACACACATATGTAGCTTTTTCTTGGTTGTAAGCTAATTATGTGTGTGTGTTCCCAGCCTCCTGCTGTTCTCCAGTAATGGATAACATGTGGTAATAACAGTGATCTATCACAGTGATGGCTTGGCACTGCCAACCACGGTGAGAGCAGAAGCTGCAACAGCATGCGACAGCAGAGAGACAGTAGGGACAACAATAGAAAACTATGAGCTGAGAACAAGAGGAAGGACTTCTTCCTCCTCTCTACTTTCTCAAGACAATAAAACCACACTCACCACGTTTACAAATACTAATAGATAAATGCATTTCTTGAAATGTAGAAACAGCAGCCTCTTGGGTATGATGTAATAATAATCATAAAAATTTATCAACCAAGTGGAAATGTTGTGGGTCACTTAGTGGGAAAGAAACGTATGCACACATGCACCTATAGTTGACATTTTGGATCAAACAACACATACGTCTGGATTTTAGGCTTTCAGAGATATGAGCTGAGCAAATGTTTGCGGCAGCTCGGCTTGCAGCTGTTCAGTTTGCATCTGCTCCCTGAACAGCATTAGCAAAACATTGATTTTTAACGAGAAACTGTTTTATTCAGTGTTATACTGGTTTTAATCATTGGATTTGTTCATTTTGGAGTGGAGGAGTCCTCTGGGACAATTCAGCTCCTGGCAGTGGTCTAGCGTAACTTATCTCGGTCGTGTATTGTACACTTGAGTGACTGAGTCTATGTGGTATAGAGGCAGAGACACAGAGAAACCATACGTCTGTGGGATTGGGATTATTACACCAAATACGGTGTAACACTGGCATGCCGCCACTTATCTCTCCGCCTGGCTGTGTGAGCTGTCTCTGTCTTAGCCAGAAAATCGTCAAACTGGAACAAAGAATGTTCACCTCTCATCAGATTAAAGAAGGTGAACAGCTTCTCAAATCCCTGGTTAGCATTGGCCCTGCTAATACTATTGAAGCTGGAGGGCAACTAAACTTGATTGTGCTAGAACGAAGGCTCCAGTTCGCTCTACCCCCAGCAAATGGAGCCCTGGACCACTGTTCATAAGAGCAAACACAGCAAAAAGAGTCCCTGTTCCATCATGCCATCCCAGGACATCCAGCTGGACAATAAGTTTAACGTACTGGATGAACAGGCAGTGACTCCAGCTCCACAAAGGAACCCCAGGGTGCTGGTTACTCTCCTGTGCCTCATCATACTCATCCATCCTCACCCTTGCCATCCCTTGGCATAGTAGCCAGTTCCAGCACAGCCCGCATGCCATCCCACTTCATAGTCCAGAATATCAGGATGAAGATAACGAAAACGTACTGTTTTCTTGGTCCAAGGGTCCAAGAAATAGCCAGCAGAATCCCAGAGATTATACTGGACCATCAAAGTTGGAGTGGACTGTAGTCCCTTTGGGAGCAAATGACATACCAAATCAACAGTTGGACCAACTTAAACTGGACTTCATCCACTTGTTGAAGGTCCTGGAGACGCAGAACTGCCATACTTACATCTTTGACCAATCCCCACTCTTGGCCGTGGGGTGGGTTGCTTCAGTTGTCTGCTGAGCCTACACACCTGGTCTGTCATTAGCTTGCAGTGATTATGATGTGGCTTTCATTGACAATTTTAACTTGTGGACAGCTTTACTGGAGGATGGGCTCCACCTAAATAGAGCTGACTCTCGCATGCTAACAGCAAACTTATCTTACGGTTTACAGCACTCACATTCACCACCGCTCCCTAACCATTCACATGCACCTGCCCACTTCCGGTTAAGCCCTTGCTCTCTTCAAGTGACCGGTTCCACAGTACTTGATGTCCTCTGGGTCTGAGCCACTGCCAGATCAGTTCTGCTAATAATTTAATTAGTGCATATAACAGGCATGGACTATTATATTCCTCTCATTCTATTTGTTTATGTAACACTTTCCCAATTTCTGTTATTTTCCATCACAACAAAAAGGAGAAAGTCACATCTGTGCATCTTTATTACAGGAATCCACAGAATCCTGTGAAAATTGTCTTGACTCAATCAATTCCTGTTCTCCCCCAAATCCAAACTGATAAAGTTTGCACTTTTGAATATCAGATCTGTCTCTAGTAAGTTTTTATATTAATGATTTTATCTCTCAACATGGTCTTAGTTTTTTTATTTTTTACCAAATGTTGGTTTTCCTCAACTGCCTCTGCCATATTATTAGAATCATCTCCAAATTTTTCCTGTACTCATACAGACAAGATAAAAGAGGAGGAGGAGTTGCCAGTATCTTCTCTAATAACTTCACTTGCTCCAAGTGTTGTTTTGGAGACTTTTTAAGCTTTGAATGCTTAGCTTTGGTTATTAAAGCTCAGCAGTCTATACGAACTGTGACTATCTATTGACCCCGTGAGCACAACACCAACTTTTTATCTGAGTTTTCTGATTACATGTAGATTGTTCTTACCAGTTATGATAGGATTATTTTACTTGTCAATTTTAACTTTCATGTCATGAAACTGCTGATTCAAAGGCCTTCAAAGGTCTTGTGCAACATGTAAAGAGAGACACCCACAACCACAGGAATACATTAGATTTGGTCATTACAAGGGGTATTGAAATACATATCTCCGATATCACTGATGTTCCCGTTTCTGATCATTTGTGGGGGGGGGGGGGGGGTTTATTGCCACTATGTCTGCATCAAAACAGTGTAATGAGATAAATTATTATTGTAAAACAAATCCTTGATGGCAATGCTACCACTACATTTTTAGATATAATGAATACTTCATACTTCCTCCCACGCTCATGCTCAGTTGATGATCTAGTGCATGGTTTTAATAATAAATTGAGGCCTTCTTTTGACAATGTTGCTCCTAAATAATTTTAAAAAAGACAGGTAGACCACAAATTACCTTGGAGAACTGCTGCTATTTGTCAGCTAAAAAGAAACTGTCGCAGGGCCAAGAGACAGTGGAGGAAGAGTAAATTAAATGTCTACTTTGACACCTCAGATTTTACAATAATGCTGACAGAATAGAAAGAACAAGCTCATTTCTCAAAAATCATTCTTCAAAACAAACACAACCCTAAAGTCCTCCTCTCCATGATCAACACTCTTTTGAACCCATCTCCAGCTTTCAGTTTAAATGATGAAGCCTCAGTTCTTAAGTGCCATGAATTTGCATAAGTTTTTAAACAAAAAATTGATACCATTAGATCCAGTATTATAGATACAGATTCATCAATTGTTTAGGATCTACTGGTGGGTGAGCCTCCACCTATGACATCCTTTAGTCTGACAACAGATGATAAAACTGGTGTCACAATCAACAAAATGAAGTCATCCACATGTGCAATAGACCCCGCTCCTACCAAACTGTTTAAATCCAGCTTCCAGTGCCTCCCTCTCTAAGCAAGAATAATCAACACATCTCTGCAATTAAGTACTTGCCCCTCTGCTTTTAAAACCGCTTTGGTAAAACCTGTGCTTAATAAGCCTAATCTGGACATAAGTGACCTTGCTAATTAGAGGCCTATCTCAAATCTTCCTTTTCTTAGTGAACTTCTTGAGAAGATTGTATTTGACCAGCTACATGATCATCTGAATACTAATAATATATTAGATAAATTCAAGTCCGGCTATCAGACCAACCATAGCAATGAAACTGCCTTATTAGAAGGTAGTACAATACAACTGATCATGGCATATTAATCACTCAACTTGAGAAATGGGTAGGTCTCTCTGGCAGAGCGCTTGACTGGTTTTGCTCGTACTTTTCAGAAAGAAAAAAACAATGTTAGTTTAGGCAACTTTGTGTCACAGACATTTGACACTGAATATGGTGTTCCTCAAGGAAGCATTCTAGGTCCTATTCTTTCTTCTTTATACATGCTCCCTCTGGGCAATATAATTAATCACCATAATGTCAAATATCACGGTTATGCTAATGATACACAGCTGTATATTGCTGTTTCTCACTGATAAACATTTGGAGTAATTTTTAAAAAAAAGAAATGAGCAGAAAACAGAAATTCTACTCATAGTTTCAAAAGCAGAAAGGCAGACACTAGACTCAGTGTTTGCCAGGCTGTCCAAGCAAATGAACACACATGTTACAAGATCTAGAAGTGATTTTCGACTCTGATCTTAATTTTATTAGCCATTTTAACAAGGTCACAAAAACATATTTTTTTCATCTGGGGAACATTGCCAAAATTAGACCATTTTTAACTCAGAATGATGCTGAAATGGTGATACATGCTTTTATTACAAGCCACTTAGATTATTGCAACTAAAATAAAAAGTTAAGACAATTACAGTTAATTCAGAGCGCTGCAGCCAGGATTTTGACCAATACAAAAAAAAAAGAAAAAGAAAAAAAAGAGCTCCCTCTGCTCGCATCACTGCACTGGTTACCTGTATCTTTTAGAATTGGATTTAAAGTCCTTTTACTTCTACAAAGCCTCTTATAATCCAGCACCTTCATATATCAGCAACTGCCTTTCATTTTATGTCCCAACAAGAACAAGAGATCTTCCACTGCCGATCTTTTAGAAGTTCCTAAAGTACCCCACAAGTAGTCTGGTGAGGCTGGCTCTAAACTGTGGAACACCCTCCCCTTGGATCTTAGAATAGCAAATCCCATTGGAATTTTTAAAAGTAAATTAAAGACCTATCTTTTTAATTTGGTTGTTAATTTGGGTTAACTTTACTTGTATCATTGTTAATGTTTTATTGTGTTGTGATCTCTTATCATTTGTTTTGCTTGTTTGTTTGTTTTTCTCTTGTTTTGTTAAGCACTTTGGGCTATGTATTTGCATGAAAGGTGCTATATAAATAAACATACATAACTAAACACCATTATGGTGTACTGTACTGAATAAAGAATTCCTTTATTCTGCTTATTCTATCAGTCAGCAGTTACTATTCCTTAAGTCTTTATTTATTCTTAAAACATCAAAATGTCAGCTTTGATTATATGTTAGCAAGAGCAGCAGAATATACACTTACCGGCAGTCTAATGCAATCCAACACAACAGCTCTGCTAATATTTTGCTCCCCTAATGTACAATAATGCAGTGGACAAAATATTAGGAACACTTTTCAATATAATGCACTCTAGTACACCACCACCTCCCACTATGACCTCAATAATAAACATAAAGTAGAATTATAACATTTCTGATAATGTCAACAAAAAACGAAAATGTATAAGCTTCATAAAAGTAGTATTTATGACAGAGTTGTTGTATTGGATTACATCAGATTGCACAGGTGTACCTACTGAAGTGACCAGTGAGTCTATGTCAATAGCTGTAATATTTTGCTGCTTTCTAAAATCTAATGGTCTAAATCACATCAGTCGTCCTTTTGGTTAACTGGAATGGACAAAATCCATTCTTCAGTTACATAATAAGGGAATAGATTTTCTGACTTCCTCACTTTTTTTTTTGTGGTCACACCACCCATTTGACTGAATGCATTCAAATGGAAGGTGGTCTGCCTAAGTGTTTTATTTTTTTTTGCAACTGAAGCCACAATGCTTCAAAAAAGGAGAACAAGCAACACAGGGACAAATCACTGCTGAAGAGCAAGAGTAAACTGACAGTTTAACTGCATGCTGTGAAAAACATTCCATTGAATATAATCGAATGTGCCATTTAATGTACAGCAGATAGCTACTGCTGTACAACTACTACTGATAAGCTACAGGCTTAGCATTGTTTAGCTAGCTTTTAACAGAGGTTAATGTTAATCTTTTTTTGTTTGTTTGTGGAGAATTAGATCTTAGGATCTGATCCAAGAAGAAGGATCTGATTTGTCACCAATGTTACACCACTAAAGTTAGAAAAAATACAAGCTACCAATAAGGAGGGAATGACTCAAGTGCTTTTAAAATATCCCAGTGACTACAGCTGGAGGTGTGAAGCATGAGAAATTTATATAGTGCAGTGAGTAGAGAGAATATGATTAAACGTAGAAAGGGTGTAGTGAGGTTATTCATATTTATTAAAACTGGAGGTTGTGTACAGTATATAACTGAAGGAAACCTGAGAGAAAATACATTTTTATTTGAAGTGTTTGACAAAAAAAACTGGTTATTTTAGCTCATTGGGCCAGATTACATAATTAAAAAAAACAAAAAACGTAGGTGGTTTATGCAGTGGGAGGAGGTCAAGATGAAAATAACGTTAGTTTCTATGAGAAAAATTGAAACCCGTTTACAAAAATCTTAAAAGCTCTCTCAGCCCATTTGCATGCACTTCTAAGATGGTCCCTAACTTTGGCTTAAAAATATGAATATTACTGTAGACACTCTGATATTTTTTTTTGTATCTGTTCAGAACGCTTTATCTGTGCACCCCTAGCAGGGAGTGACACTGCATTTCTGACTGGAGTGGGAAGGTCATTTTCCTCTTTGGGGAGCCAAGAGGCAGATGAGACGAAACCAGAGAGATAACCTGATGCTGCATTGAGCAGAGATAATGGTGGCAGATCACCCAACAAATGTGTCGGCATCCTTACTATGATGTGCTATCAGTTCTTATAATGGTAAGGCAGGATGTTAAATTTTGTTCGACTGTGAGTAGTTTTCTTGTAAGATATGCATATAAACCTTTTTCATTGTGTTGTAATCTGACCAGCCTGCTAGTCTGTAAATGAACATTTTCTGAACAATCTATTGGCACGTCTCTACTCCCCAGGCTTTACACAGGGACTAATGGAGGTGGATCAGTGATGGCAGGCTCATAAAACTTCCAGCTAACTATAACTTTATATCCACCAAAACCAGGCTCTCAGGTCCAGAAGGCTCATTAAAACTAAAACTTTTTTGTTCATTATTGAAAAGAGCTGTAAATAATGAATTCCACATCTTCACTCTGCTGTCCTGTGATTGGAAATGAAGACGAGCAACATAAATATTTAAATGTTATACTGTGTTATATTTCATTTCCCACAGAACATTTAACCAGACACAGATGTGTGGATTTTGTTTTAACCGAGGAAATAGACGTTTTTCCCGGTAGACATTTTGATGTGTAACAACAAGGAAAACACAGGTGTAACTAATAACATTAACAATGGCTCAATTCCATATGAGTGTGCCAATAACCAATGGCACTAAGGCAGCATACACAATAGCAGGGCCCTAGCACAGGAGCACCTGAATGGAATGAATCCATCGTGTTAATGTTATTAATTAAACCTGAAAATTTTCTTTCTGCTGTGAAAAAGGTCCATACAAACCTCAGACAGCTTCCAAATGCATTCAATCTTGAGCAGTATTTTCAGTATTTCAGGTATGCAACCATTACAACCATGCTTTGAACTGCAAAGTTATTTGCAGATTCAACCTTCAGGTTGACCCTGTGTACATTTTTGTCATGTAGATTTCTATGTAGATCAAACACAGGCAGGTTAATTGTGCAGGTTTAATGCTTGCATTTCCTTGGCCCCATTCAACTCTGTTGTAGAACCGTTTCTATCAGAGCACTCATTAGAGTCTACAGTTGCAGTGGTAAATACAATGTTAAACTGTTTTCAAACCTAAGCTTATTTTGCTATACAACTTCACATGTAAAGCATGCATTTCACATGAATTCAATCTACTAACAGTAAGCTTGTTTTAAAGGAAAACAGAAATAACCGTGAGAGAGTTTACTTTAATTGGTTGGACACCTGAGCCTCAAAATTTGTTTTGAAAGTAAATAACACAGCCATGGCACAATCAGTGCCACAGCCACTCTGAGTTTTAAGTGCTTACTTTGCCATCTCACCCCCTGTGTAGAAATGCCTCCCTAAGACTGAATCTGGGAGAAATAATCAAACACAACATCCCCTGGCTAGAAACAAATAATGAGAACACCAGGATGTGATGTAAATTGTGCCATACATATCACAGCATGAAAAAGAAACTATCACAAAGCCACAAACAATTTCAGTCACAGTCTTTAATAGCACAATAGGACTTTGTAGTTTGGGAAGCTGAAAACAAAAATGTGACTTGTGTGCTCGACAGATGACAGCACAAATTATGAATGAACCTCAAACAGCAATAGTTGTAATAGTGTCTGCTGCTGGACAGTCTAATTATTTTGAAAGCAATTATTTTGTGTTATGATTTTTTAATTAACACATTCATAATAAAATTTACATCTGCTTCTGTTTGAGGTTTTCAAGGTTTGGGTAAATTTCCCGGGATGACAATCCTCATATCCTCAACCACAATAAACATCCGTTTTGTAGCAGTGGTTACATTTTAGGGACAATTCTACTTTCACTTGCAATTTTGCATGTGCAGTATGCACTACAAAACACATTGTATATCCTCTTGTGATTAATTCCCTATGTTGATACAAAGAGTTGATCTCTGCAGTAGAAGGTAGGTTAAAATTGCATATCTGGATGGGAGGAAATAGGGGAAAAGAAGTAGAAATGAACTACATCAAGGACCAATCATATCACAAAATGAGTGATTCAACAGGTGATAAGGAGTTGAGCTGTGATAGTCAGGGTGATGACAGTCAGCGGAGGAGGTTGCAGGGATGTGAGAGAAAGAAACGGCAGAAAATGAGAAATATCTAACTGTGAGACAGGGGCAAAAAATAAAACGAGAGAGCGTGGAGACAGATGATAGAGAAATTAAATGAGAGACAGAGCATGTGGGAGAATAGGAAGGCAGCTCAGACACACATTGGGAAACAGAAAATGAAACAAGAGTGAGTTTGTGCTGTGAGAGATGGAGAGCGGTTCTGTCTTTTGCTTTTCCAAACCTGTATAAGAAGACCCCAGGGACATAATGGATAAAAGTGTGTTTTCTTTGTCAGAGGGGTGTTGTTAGATGGAAGTGTATGTGTTCCTTTAATGGATTTGTCTTGAATTGAGCCACATATAGGTGTTCAGATAAACCATAAAAGGTGTCCTTCTGCTTTGCTATCCGCATAAATACTTTTATACCCACCTTTTGAGATTGAATTGATCTCTCCATCATTTACTCTCTTAGTTCTGTTCATTTTGAAAGGAGAGGTCGGGTCAAGGGAGCAGTGGAGGAACATAATGCATTTGTCTCTGATGAAAAAGGTCATTCATTCTGAACAAGATGAGCTGTCACTGCTGTCCTTATCTTGCAGCAGTATTGTGTTGTGATGCAGGTGTTGTGTTGATGCAATAAATTTATTCTACTTACACATTAATAACGCTTCCAGAAACTAAACGCAATATATAGTTTGACCTTGTGTTTTGCTTTCATCGGTGAATCAAAACTGCAATGAAAATTTATGTTGTAATACCATAATAATAAAGCATGCTTTATCAGATTTAGTTAAGGTGGTGGTTTAGGGAGCTTGCCAAATAAACAAAATTACATTATCAAATTAGACAATAAACAGGCCAATTGTGTTAAATTCTTGGTTATTCTCATGCTTTATGTAATTGTTATTATAGGGATCTATATCCAGGCGTGCAACAAACACAAACACGAAAACATCCTTTGCTGTGTGTTCGCTTTTGTTCATGTATAGCAGGTAGATCAGAAGCTTTATAGATATTGTTATTGTTTGTGGGAAGGCGCTTGCAGATGGCTTTTTGTTGCAGTAAAACGAATGGCGTTGTATTTACATGTAGTTGATTATGTCTGAGATACAAATGTATTGTGAGGTGGACCATCTCTGCAAATGGTCTGGCAGAATTCAAGATTTTTGCTGGCTGCAATGTATTTTTCTTTGGCTAGATAAGATATCCAGATACAGACCACAGAATGGTGATAACCAACATTCACATAATATGCTTAAAATAGTAACATTTTGCCCACTATTTATAACGTATACGGCCTATAATTTCATATATCATGAATCATCATGCCAAATAAGATCTCTGATGCTTATGCTATCAATGTGTTTTTGTGGGCACTGACCACAAAGTTAACTTGCAATAAAACACCACAGACACAAAAACAGATGTTTTTTTTTTTGTTCTTATAGAAGGGAAAAGCTTATGAAACAGAAGTGTTTTTACCACAGTAAAAATCTGGCCTCTGACTGGCCTCTCACAGTGAAAGCTCCACTGCTGAAAGTTGAAAAATCCCCACAGAGACACATTAGCTTGTGTGAATGTATTGAGGCAGACTATGGGATATAGTTTCAATTGAAAGGGAGAAAATAACCTTGTCACTGATGTACTAAAATTAGATGGATGGGAAGAGCTACTGTAGGTAAAAGAAGTAAACCTTTTCACAGCACAGTCTTTGTTTACCAACAGCACATTCATTTTTGCATGAGCGGTTCCAATGTACAGCAGTGTCAGTGCCGTTGAGCAATGTAGAAGAAAATTAGTTTTAAAAAGACACCCTTTATATATCATTGCCTTCATTGCTTTTAGCCACATTCCCAGTCTTGATTTTGAGAGGTTAGAGGTGTTTGGAGGTGTAAAAACTCAAGAATAATCCAATTAAGGAGTTTTTATCTGAAATGTCAAACGTCAGGGTTAACTTTTCTTGATAAATGAATATTCAACCTCAGGACACAAAACAGAATTGTAACCTTTTGTCTGCCTTTTTCAGTTATTTTCTGTCTTTCTTGCTCTCATGTCTGTTAATTCAGGCAAGAAACAGGCATTGGGGATGAACACACTCCGTCATTGTCCATTCCTCTCCTCTCACCTGTCTCTAACTTTATCTCTCACTTTCGCTCTGTCGCTTTCCCCGTCTCTTGCGCTCTTCAAACTCTCTGTAAATTGCTAATGATGGCAACAGCCTTGAACAGACTTCCCAATGACAGAACTAATGAGAAGACTGCTGCAATGATAGCACGTGTCAGTGGTGGTGCAGTTGTATTTGAATTATACATTATGTACTCATGTTTGCTTGCCAATGGTCTTTTTGCACCACTTGTGTGTCCTCTGCTGGAGCATGTTTAGCCTTTTCCAACCTTTTCCCTCTCAATGCCTCTACATTCCCCTCCTCCCTTCTTCTGTCCTTCATTCTCCAACAAGGTGATTCGTCTAATGAAGGACGGGTTTTGCCCAAGGAGCGTGATGACCATCACCAGCTGTACACCTTGTCTCTCTTACTTTCGATAGCTCTGGCTGCCTTTCACCTTCTTGTGCCACACTGTACTAAGCTCTTCTCTCCAGCCATCTCTCTCTTCCTCCCCCTCCTTCATTCTTTCAGTCTGTCATTCCCTCTCACCTCCTCATCCCTAATTCCACCTTCCACCAGCTGTTGGTGTCTCCTAATAGCTGTCATGTTGATGTGGACGGACTAGGAACCTTTCGTCTCACACCTTGCAAATGCGTCTCATTAAAGTGGAGGGTGGGCTGGGTGGTGGGGAAGGTGACAGAATTCGGCATCAAGCTGCTCCATTTGCCCACGTTCTCACTAATGAGTTGCTGACAAGCCGATGCCCGGAACGTCCCTACAAGGTGGTCATAAATGTATAATGGCATTAAGAAGCACTTGATTGCGACAAGCTCAAGGTGTTTCACGGTACATGGTGGACATAAGTTGAGACAAGGCGATGAATACGATTAATAACTTGGGGAAGTTGAGTCAAAGCCAAAGGTTCATATGTGCAAAAAATAGAGCAGACACATGCTTTCAAGTTGAATACAGTTTGCAGACACAGCTGGCACATTCACTTTTAGAGATAGACAGAAACGTGTGCAAGATGTTGCAATATGCACAGATGTGACGAGTACACACAAAAGCACAAACACTCTTACACACACATCTGCCATTACAAAAAAGAAAAAAAAAACAATTTTAGGCCATCTGCTTCATTCTCCTTTCTGTCAAATGGAAACAAAACTTTGAAACACCTGAGACAGACAATGGAGCACAGACAAGGGGAATCACACACATATATTCAGACACACAAAGGCCAATCCAGATCCTGAAAATGCAATTTAACACCAGTTTGTCCATCGCTTATGAAGACTATAAAATTTATGGTTGAAAGTTCACAGTACACAGGGCTCAGGCAGAGTTGCACCAATACAACATCCGTAACAGTGTTGCAAATTGCAATGAACAATAAGTTGAGAGCAAGAGAACAAAGAGAAAAACAAACACGAAAAGGAAGAAGACATAGAAGGAAGATGAGAAATGAGAGAGTCTGTTGATGTTTGTGTATTCATCTCACAACTGAACCATGGGAAAAAATAACCAGAAATACACACACACACAGGCAGCATGTGCATGGACACTTGATATTATTGGCAGGGAGCCCCTCAGCAGACAAAATCAAGTTAAAGCAATCAAAATCTTATTCAATGTGGATTTAACTTCAGCTTGTCAGAAGAAATCATACTGATGTAATGAGCTTATTTAGCCTGAAATGCCAAAATAATATATGACTTTAATTTCCTAAGAAGGATAATCAAGCCACTATATCAGAAACATTATTGTTTGCCCTTGTCAAAAGTTGACAGGAGCTGAGAGTTTGGTGTGTTGATAAAAACATATTTGAGATAATTAAGAAGGTACAATTGCACAACAAGAGACAGAAAAAAAACTAAGACGAGACAGGAGGGCACAGGCACACCCACACGCCGTTTTACAATCAACAAGAGTGACTTACCTGTGGATGTCAGTGGAGTTGTTTGTCAACAGGGAGCATGCAGAAGAAAAGAGAAATTTCTTTTAGGACAAAGTGTCACAAACACAAACTATCACATTAATCTAAACACATGACACATCATGATCCATGATCATAATTAATTATTCTGGCACTTAATTACTGTAATTCCATATGTCATGAATATTCACGTCCACATTCATCTTGAATGCTTTGACACAAATTGCGGGAACGTAGTTCATCATCACATTTGTTTTCCCTATTGATGTATTGTAGTAAGGACTGGAATAATGTAAAATTATTTTAAAATATAGAGTCTCTTCAGAAAAACAGCCAACTTAATATTCACTGTCAAGGTCACACAGGAACATTTTCCAAGTGTCAGATTTTTTTTTAACCCTTATTTATTTAGCAATGTTTCACTGAGAGGAAGCCTCTCTTTTGCAAGAACGGTCTGATCACATTCACAGTTACACACATTCACACCCGGAAGCTGCCCAGTACAACCACAGTCTGATCTACTGGTCACTGAAGCAGCGCCACTGGAGCAGTTGGGATTAAGGGCCTTGCTCACAGGCACCTCAGTGGTGGTAACGAGGAAGGGGCAAGAGCTGCTTATTCACTTTCCCCACCCAGGATTATCCTGCTGGTCCGGGGATTGAAGCGATGACCTTCTGGTCACGAGCTCGCTTCTCTAACTTTTAGGCCACCACTGCCCATATATATATATATACTGACCCTATTTAACCCTGTTAATGTTCATAAAGCACACTTTGAGACACATGCTGTAGATGCTGAGCACTCATTTTAATCTGCCATTAAAAGGCAATCGCCATCTCCATATACATTAAAGTCATTATCACTCCGAACACAGTGTTATATCTTTGCTCTCTATGACCGTATGACCAAATTTCAGTTTTTATTTGTCATATCAAAGCAGGTAAACAGTTCGGGAGGTGAAAAATAATCTTTATTGGTGAAAATTGGTGCATTTCTTGAGCAACTTTCCAATTAACCTGAATAATTATATAACTGCCTACTATTTTTAGACCCTCTGGCCACTTTACATCTAAAACAAACTGTACTGGATGTTTTTAAACCTAAATAAATAATAATGCAAACCAGGGTAAATCTGTGTGCTGTGCACATTAACACTTTTCACTGTGTTTATCTGGATTTTTTCTTATTCAGATCAAGCATATTCATACCGATCGTTTTAACTCCAGATTTAAGCAGAATTTCGCTGCCAAAGTCAGATATGCAAAAGGGTCTCAGTTAACATGCTGACTCGTTAAAAGTTTTCACACAATGCTTTTTCTGGCACCCAATCCTTTTGTGTCCTGGCTTGTCTTGATTTATGCATTTTTTTCATTTTGTTTAATGAGTTTCTTTGTTTGTTTGCAAAATAGAAATTTTCCTCACTGCTGTAGGAGTAAACATGACATGTCTCCCTTAACCTTGATGATACATTTCATGAGATGTTTACGCCATATTTATCAAAATAATACAAAATGCTAAAATATCATTGTCAATAGTTGGGTCAAATTTGGATGTGGTCGCCCCTGATTGTTATTGAGGCTCTTTCTGCAGAACAGCAATAAAGGTAGTGTGTTGCCATGGCAATGTGCTCATTAACAGCTGCTAAGCTTCATTACTTCCTGGTCATCAGCCCAGTGACACTGATCCCACACAGGGACACAAGTACAGTATGCATTCACACATTCCCTCTCTCTCTCTCACACACACACAAACACGCACACACACACACATACACACACACAAGTCATCTTGAAAACTGACACATGGCAACTGGTCTTCAGCTCGCATCTCACATTGTCAAAGAGTGTTGGTATTTGGGTGTGTGTGTGTGTGTGTGTGTGGTGGGCAACCCAGTATAGACTCATTAGCACAGCCCTCTTAAGGTGGAGTATCTGATTAGCCAAACACAAAGCACTATCTAGCTCCACCATCCATTAATGAGATATATAACTCACTCTCACACACAGAAAAAATACATGTGCAGTACACAAACTCAAGAAAATCAGGCAACTGTGAGAAATCAGGTTATTAGTTGTTACCTGGTTACCAAAACCTGTGATGGTCTACCATCCAGTTTTTCCTACTATCATATGTGTCAAACCAAAGCTGGCATATCACAAGTCTTTTTGAGGTTTTTTCTGGATCTTTTTGTGTTGATATTTCAGTGTAATTTTTTGACAGATTTTGACAGATTTATTATTTTGGTAACACTTAATTAGTCATTCTTTCAGTGCAGCTGCTGCCACAATGACACTTTCATGTTTGAGGTTTTTGTCATTTGTAAAAACCCAGTTAGAAATCTAGGTGCATATGTACTGCTGGTTGATATAAAGTTTTTCCATCACAAATCTTCTCTTAGAGGACCAATGTGTAAGATTTAGTAGCATCTTGCAGTGGAGTTGCAGATTGCAGCCAACTAAATAATCTCCTCTCACCCTCCCTGTCCAAGTGTCTAGGAGAACCTACAGTGGCTGCGAAACTAACAAAAAACGTGAAAGGCCCTCTCTAAAGCCAGTTTTTAGTTTGTCCGTTATGAGCTACTGTAGAAACATGGCAGCCTCTGTGGAAGGGGACTCGCTCCCTATGTAGATGTAAAGGGCTCATTCTAAGGTAATGAAAATACAGTTCTTATGTTCCTGGGATTATACACTAATCAAAACATACCTATGAATATTATATTCCATTTCTGTCAAGTACATTCCGCTAGATGCCACTAAATTCTACACACTAGTCCTTTAATCCCTTATTTAAGGAAACAATTTCTTGTCTACACTATGTTAAAGAAATCAGTTCATTGCAGAGAGTTAATAACCAGTTTATCTTAAAGCATGCAAACACAGTGAATTAACATCACACAGTCCCAGGATTTGAATCACTCTCACAGCTCTCTGAGCCATCTGCTAGTCCTCTCAGATTTAGATGATGAACCCCAAAATAGGAATAAACACAATGATACACGTGTGTTGTCAGTGCCCATGCACACACTATCCTTTTTTCTTTTTGCCAAGAAATCCATTTTCTCTTCATTTCTCTCTCTCTTTCTCTCTCTCACACACACACACAAGTGAAGCACTGGAGACCTACTAAACATGGACAGGGACTACTCTAATCAAACTGACTACCTTGACTTTCTTTCCTGAGGCAAAGTCAGACTCTTTACAGTAGTTATCTTTATGGTAGACCATATTCTTTTTTTCTTTCAGCAACAATTACTTTCAAATCTGGCAACATGCTGTAGCCTTTAGTAGTGCTCTTGCAACATCATAAATACATTAATTACTTTATTACACTTCAGCCTAAAGACTGAATATACTTTAAATTAAAATAAGGACTCTACTGTGGCTCACGATAGTGATTTCTCTCAGGATGTATCCTCTCAAAGTTATTTTTGCTGACCAATGTGTCCTCAGGCTCTGAGAAGTCTGGCAAAGTTCGTGTCTCCTGGCAAAATGCCCAGGTGTATGAAGGGCAACAATGTCAGCTTCTCCCGGTCTACCAGTCAGAAAAATGCTGCAGCATCTCCATATGAAGAACAGACAGATCAGCTATTGCCAGTTGGACAGCTGGGTTGTACATCTACTTGTACCAATACAAAGACTGAATCCACCTCTATTCTGCAGCAGACTATCAAAGAGCAAAGCCTGCACCTTGTCACAGACAAATGACCTGCCAGACTACGGAACTCACAAGCAGCAGGTCAACCAATCATACTGGAGGACACACTTCCTCTCCTTCCTGGGAGAGCAATTACAGTAGAGAGGCAACACCCTCCCACTAAGCGTTTTTAAAAATAAAAACTTCAGACCAGCTATAGAACCACGATGAGTATAATTACTGCTAATCATACTGGAACACATTTTTAGTACTTTAGAAACATTTTGAGATAATTTAATTTAGTGTGAAAGTCTATATGACAGAGTTTGTTTTGTTTTTGTTCCATATTATCTCTCCATACTTGCATCGTATATAAACAGGTTCTAAATTTTTGGTGAGAAAGAAAAAGAAGAGGACAGGGAGAAGTGAAACAAGAAGCAGTCAAAGGTCATGGTAGGAGTGTTCTGTTTAACGGATGAGTTTAAAAAACTGCACAGTAACACCCCAGCTCTCCTTTTCTGTGCCATCCCTCCCTCTTTGCCCTTGGCAGGAGAAACTGAGTTTGACAGGCGATAGATGGATAGTATAGACAGATGGATGGAAAGAGGGAAAGGGATAGGAGGATAAGCAGAAGGCTGGCTACATATTCCCAATGCTGTGTCAGCTCGCCATCAACTCATCAAAACCGCTGACACACTGCTGACATCCCTCTCTTTTTTACCTCTGACAATACATCTATAGTCCCTTATGTCCATCCATGTCATCTGTCTGGTTGCCTTTATCTGGTGCCATCCATCCACCCATCCATCCATCCATCCATCCATCCATCCATCCATTCTACATCAGAGAAAAGACGATGGAGTATTGCATCATATGAAAGAAATCGGATATAAGATAGATTTAGGTTCAGAAACATGGGTGAGAAGATAAGACAGGTGAAAGGCAGAGTGAATCTTTCCACTGACATTTAGTGCATAGCTAGGAGAGTCAATTGAAAGCACTCAGCATCAGAGACCACGCACACACACACACACACAGCACATGCTACATTATGGCTCTGTCCTTTTCCCAAGAGATGGATTATTCTACCACTTCATTCTGTGAGACAGAGGGAGGGGTTTGGCCTGTGGGTACAGGCAGGAGGGCAGACAGACTAGCAGGTAGACAAATGGCTTTATATTCATGCACCAAGAGAACGAGGAGAGTCTGAGCCTCAAACTGCAAACGAGAAACACACAGAACATTTAGTGCTGGTAGGGAAAAACACACTCCAAATGACAACTTTAAGTGCTATATAAAGTGCTTCAGAAAAACAAGAGCATGGTGAAATGAGTCACTGCAGAAAGTAGCTTTCCGCCAGAGAGAGCGTCAAAGTTGCTTCCAAGGTAAAACAAGCAAGGCAAAAAATAGGGAAAAAGACAAACGCACAGCACTCAACTATAGGGATGTTCTGACTTAGATAAAAAAAAAAAAAAAAAAAATCTCACTTTTTGTCTGTCATCTCTAACATATGCCTCACTGCTTTCCTGTACATCTTTGTGCAGGTTGGTTGCAACCTGTCACCTCCCTTTTCCTTATTTAGCCCTCCATTGCATACATGCCAGTCTGTATCTGTCAACAAACCTGTCTGTCTTGTATGTGTTAAAGTTTTCAGGTCTAAGTGTTGGTTTGAAACTTGATACAGCCAGAAATAGCAGCTACCAAAACACCTGAATGTGGACCACATCGTTTTAATCCTGTATGAATGCACCCTCCCTATACACACAGATTTTCAAGTTTAGTTACCCTTGAACAGCACTCAGCAGTTCGTAATATCATTTATATCTGTGTGTTGCTTTTAATTAGTCTATGTGTGTGACAAGATAGCTCTGTAAGATCACTAATTATGTGGTTCATTATAAAATAACACTGTTGACTGACGAAATAAGTGGGGAATTGCTTACAGGAAGGGGGTATTGTGTGAGCATGTGTGTGTATAAAAGTGTAGGTTTCTATTCACGCAAATGCACACACTGAAAATACATATTCTACTGTCAAACATTCAGAGTTTTTTGAAGAATTCCATTACTTTCATGCAATATTTAATGTCATAAAATGTCGTGTTTCACAGGCGTTTTGACATTTGAGGTTTCAGCAGATGTTCAAAACCTGTGTAAATATAATGGTAAATGCCGTACATAGTACCAAATCATTTTTGTGAAATGAGCACCTATACATTTTTTTTTAATTTTCTGTTTAAAATGGATTTCAAATGGTTTTTAAGTTTTACACACTCAAAATATCATATTCAATAGCAAAACAATGTCCTCCTGGCTCTGGGTGCAAAGGGGAAAAAAGAATGATTGCAGGCCCTTTGCCCTGTCTAAATGTTAAGAATCCTGGCAGTACTATTTCTACAGATGGGCATTTGTTGGCAGCCTATGTATGTAACAGACTATGAATACAACAACTGTCTACAGTAGCTGTAGTACAATTAGAGAAAAGCACAAAAAGCATGCCATTAATCAAACAGGTAACACCAAAAATAAACCCAAGAAATAGACTATGGACACCAAAATGCTCCACTCAGTCTGGATAATCCGCAGAACACATTGTCAACAGTTTTCATGGGACTATTTATTCATTTAAAAAGTAGTTCCAACGACACTGAGGACTGTGGATTATCCAGGGTAACTGCAACAAGGTAACTGGAAAGACAGATTGCTGTTGAATTTTTGATGTTATAAATGTTGTAAATGTTATTTTTTCAACGTTGTGAGCACCACACATGAATCCATGTGTGGTGCTTACATCCATCCATGTTCCACCTACCTCCAATGTAGTGTCATGGAGGCAGAAATCTGAAAAACAGATACCTCAAAAAGGTAAAATAAATCCAAAACTAAAGGTATGAGATGAAATCTATTTTTATGTAATTTGGGTGGACCAACCCTTTAAATATTATAGTTGGAAACAGGTAAATGCTCCAGTTGAATATATCATTATTGTAACAGCAATGAATTGCTAAAGCCCTACCATATTTAGATGTTTTGTACTCCTTTGGTTTAATGCTAAACTAAACAATCTTACCGTACTCAGACTTATACGCGAAGTTCCTATGAACCATGACAAGTTTGGCTGACGTCCTGCTGGCGAACTCATCAGATTTTAAACCACTCTCTAGCCCTTGGGATGTAAACCAGCAACCTTTAGGTCAATGCATTGTCTCACACTCTTGGTGCAGCAGTGCGCCTGGCCAGCAATGGTTAGAAGCAGACTCATCAGACTGGCAGCTGCTCAAGGCCTCACCTCAGGCAGGGAGCATCATCCAGGTGCAAAGACGCCAGTAGCATAAACATAGCAACACATACTGTATGTCTTAAGAGTAACCACACACATAGAAAATGTATGTGGACCCAGCAGAGGCACGCATGAATGCACAGACATAACCCACATACAGTATGTACCCAGAACCTTGAATACCTCGTATTGTTTTTTCTCTGTCACATAGAAACACAAAAAGATACACACACCCCTGGGCAGATGCAGACATGCACATGCATATGCATGCTTGTCTGTAAACCCCCTAACACACACGCGCACACACACCCAACACAGGCACGGATGCCTGTTTAGCAGTCAGTCCAAACTGTGCTGGGAGTCTCTTACTTTCCATATGACCTTTTGTCACTTTGCCAGTGACATTTTAAATATGCTCTCTCTCACCTTTGTCAGCAGCCTTGTCTGCTGGGTGCTAAACAAAGCAAAGCTGCTGAGGGAAATACAAAGACAGAAAGCATGAGAAAGACATGAGGATGGAGAAACTGAGGGAGATAAATAAAATGGACTCAAATGAGAGGCAGAGGTCACAGCTGAGAGCAACCACAGATAAAGAAAGCTGGAAAGGTTTAGCAGACGAGAAAGAGCAAGCTGAGGTGGAGTAAGAGGAGGCAGAAACAAACAGAGACAGTTCAGGAGGAGAGTGACTACAAGAAGATAACTATTAAGTGAGACTTAAATGTGAGAAAGAAGGGCTGAAAAAAAAGTGATGAATCGTAACAAAAGAGCAAAATGGCAAAAGGTGGGGAAGAAATGAAAAGAAAGACGGAAAAAGGCAGGAGGGACTAATATGAAGTAGCCGAGAGCGAAAACTCAGAAAAGGGCAAGGGTGGGAAGAGAAAAGAAGTGGAGTAAGTGAGTGAGGGAAAAAAAAGAGTAAGAGGGTGAAAATAAAAGAGCGAGGGATGGGGTGTGTCGCTCTGGAAATTACGGCCGTCTGTGGTGGAAATGTCACAGATATGCGAGGGCCCCTTTCGGAGCTGTGATAATATGTGAGAGCCATTCATCTCCAGCCAGAGGGTCTAGTAGGATCAATAGAGTCTTAGTATTAATAGGGACCCCTCTGCTGCATTAATAAGACAAACTAGCGCCAGCAGCGCTCACTGACATAAAAGACATTTCCACTCTTTTCTATATTCGCATGCCTGAAAGATCACCATGTTGACAGCAGGGTAGAGGACATTGTCCTTTATCCTAAAGGCCTGGGATGAAATCAACTTATCGGATTGCTGTTGTGTAGCTGATCCTGCACTGTGTGAAGGCAAGTTTTTCTATCTGGAGATCAATAAAGAATCTCAAAAAAAAGTGCCAAAATAGAGAATGTGTACTAGCTTACAGTTTATATGAACCAAATAGCATTAAAGCAGTGTATTAACAGAGTCTCCTGCACTACCAATGATTGTCCAATCGTCAAGGGCATGCACATCCTTTCTCCATGAGCTCATTAGACACAGGTGGAAAGAGGTTTTGAGAAAAAGAAATGGTAGTTACTTGGATGTAACTCCAGTTCTATGACTGCATGTGGAGCCCTCTAACAGGCTGAGAAATATCTTTACACTCAACCCCCAATCAGGGAGTAGCACAGCACCCTCCTGCTACAAAACCCCATGACGCAATGCCCCTAGTGGAGTGTACCCTCAGTCCTGCTAGGGGAGGGCGTCTCAGCGTCTCATAACTTCTGTGGATCACATCACAAATCTAGTGAGCAAGCTGTTGCAGACAGAGGGGCCCCCTAAACCCAACCGCTGTGGCAGAAGAATAACTGATTGGACTTCCTGAAAGCATGTGGAGGGGGGAAAAGGCCTTCTTAGGCAAGAAGGACGGATTCGGACACAGTTCCACCAACCGTCTATCGTCACTGATGGATATACAAGAGGGATGCACAGACAAGGCACACAGGTGTCCAGCAACTCTTGGCTGACACCCAGGCTAAGAAGTGCCATCTTAAGTGACAATACCTCCAGGTCTGCCTGCCTGACCCAGAGGCTCAAAAGGTGGACCCGCTAGGTTGTCCAGCATTGTTTTGAGGTCTCACTGAGGAACAAAGCATTGAGTAGGGGGCCTCAGCCTACGGGCCCTTCACCAGTGGGTGGCTCCTGGCCGTGAAGTGGTCCAAACTTGTTGAACTAGATCCAAGGATCACCTGGCACCCAGACTCTCTGGTGCCATGACTAGTATGGATAGGTGCTGCATCCGAATGCTGTGAAACTGCTGCATCACCCGCAGGGGCAGAAAAGCATAGAACAGGCCGGGGGTCCAAACTGGGTGGCTAAGATGTACACCCCCAATGAGGGGGTGCCAGTTGCTCTCAGGGAGAACGTGAGGGGGCACCGGGCATTCTCCTTGCTCGCTAACAGGTCAGCCACCGGTTGTCCAAACCGTCACCAGATCTGTGCAGCTATGTCCAGGGAGATGCACCACTTTTCCTCGAGTGGACCCCCTCTGGACATCCTGTCTGCCCCCACGTTGAGGGAACCTGGAACATGGCGGGCTTTCAGGGAGCAGAGGTGAAAATCTGCCCAGGTCAAGATGGATGCTGCAATCCTGTGCAGGGCTGAGGATTTGATGCCCCCGTCTGTTCAGGTAGGCCACCACCATGGTGTTGCTTAACCTCACCAGGTAGCTGGTGAGTTGCCCACAGGCAAGTTGACATTTTGATAAAATGTTCAAAAGGCAATTAACACATCAGGGGAGAGATATGCAAAGTTGCTCTTGCTTTCTTCATCACCAGTTTTAGGCTAAAGTGTGTCTCCAGAGGTACGAATGTGTTACTGTGTGATGGCAGGTCAACTGTAATTCTATTTTTTATGAGAACTTCTTTTGCTTTTTCACAAAAGTAATCTTGAAGGGTTTAAGTGATACACTCCCACATCTACGGAGAGCTTCAAAAAAACTCTTATGGTTCCTTGGCTATTCTGTGCAATTCATTTCATTCTTATTTCAGTTTCAGTGATAAGATGCTCAGATTAAACATTTGGAAATGAAAAACAATTTGGCAGACACATTTTCTCTATTTTCCAGACATCTCACTTTTTGCTTTTTAAAAAAATATTTCTGTAAAGATTTTCCTTATCTTGAAAAAAATAAATCAGTTAAGCCCAGGGATGCTCAGAACCACCTTTCAGCACCAGCTCATCCTGGGGGATGAGTGAGTGCATTCAGGCATGCTGAGAATTGTAGTCCCTTCCACATGTCCTGAATCTGCCCAAGGGTCCTCCCACTTGGCACTGCCTGTTACACCTCCCGAAGGAGTGTATAAAGGACAACACTGACCTCCTCTTGGACTGCTGAACTTTTGTGTCACAAACACTGAGTTTATATGCACTTGAGTAATCAAATTAATCCCACCTTTTGGCAGTAACCTGATTTCGGAAATGTCACTAGAAGATTCCCACTTGTATGTACTGTATTGGACAAGGAAAAGAAAGGAACTGATTTTGAAATTCGATGATAAGCATATAAAGTGGGATCAAAAACAGATTTGTCTACATTTCAACTGGCATTTGAATCAAGTTCCTCCAATGTTCAGACAGTTCCTGTAGACGACCAAACCTTTATCAAAACTTTACATGAGTTCTGTTCACAAAAGGATCAGAAACTTTGATCAGTTTGCTGTAAAACTGTCATATCAGCTTCAAGACTCTCACTGTTCTATGAATCAAAATAGCAGCTTAAGTCCCCTGTGTCCATCTTTAAAACTACAATCCATGAAATTAAATGCAAAACCAAAATCCAAGAGATAAGACACATCTATACATGTACCTTCATTACCATATGCACAGTCATGATCCACACAAATTCACTTGGGCACACAGATCAGGCAGTGATATTCATACAGTCAAACAGGTTAATTATCAACAGCATAAGTAACTAACTCTGTAAAGTTAAGCTTCATTTGCCCTCATGAGGCAACACAGCAGGAGATTTTCTTCTGACAGCATGTTGAATGCACACAGTCACAAAACACACACTTGTAAATGTACAGATGCACACATATACACATTGTGTAGCTTGCATATATGCACACACAATTCACAATTTTGCACACATATACACACTGCTATAGCGTAGGAAAAGACCTCAGGCAGTCTGGGGGGGAGCCGGTAATGAGAGAGGGAGCAGGGGGACAGAAGTTTGGAGTGTGTGAAGCAAGGAAAGTTGGATCTCACTTCTGAGGCTGCAAAGCCCACATGGGGAAAGGGGCCGTGTCATGAACAGTGAAGCTCTGAAGGAAATGTCAAATCACTGGTGTTTGAAGATGGGGATGTATGCATAGCTATGAGTACAAATAAGTGTGTGTGCACGCGTGCATGTCTGATAGTGATATAGTTAAATAGATAGAAATCCCAGCATTGCATGCACAACTGCGTGTGTGTGTGTGCTTGTGTGTTTACGTGTGATTTGGGCCTACAGTGCACACTTGAGAGTGTAAGTGGGTGATCTGAGGGCATGACTTGATCAAAGGCACTTTGATCATGTGGAGACTCAGTCCAGTACCAAGGACTGTATATGAGCTTGCTTCATGGACACACACACACACTAACACACATGTACACACACACTAAAGCAATGGGATAATGGAAGAGTAATAACACTGGGGGCCCCATGTAATGGCAGCTAAATTTAATCCCATGACAGCTCCGAACTTGAGTGGAGAAAATCAATCAATGCAAATGGAGGCTCAAATTGCCACAGTCAAATGTTAAATGACTGGCAGAATGACGCGGCGATGTGCACAATGCCAGTTTTACTCTTTTTTCTATCTTATTCTGTACTTTTTTGCCTCTTTTACTCACGCAGGTAGCATATCAAATATTCAATCCCAAATTATTACATTCATCTTGTAAAACAGTAACCAAATTGTTGTATTTCCTCTGAAGTGTTAAATCTGCAAAGCTGTTGTATTGACTTAACTAGTAAGCCACTGAGTTTTTATCCATGATTTTTACAAGCTGACAAGTTTGTTCACATATTAATTTTACTATGTCGTCATCTTCCCTTACAATATTAGTAAATGTTTATTCTCAGTGAACATGCAGTATGCACAAGAGGTGTCGAGGTGAAATGTTCACCTTAACACCTCTTTCCTCAACAATAGTTTTTCATTCCTGTTTTGTCACCTACTGCATTTATATTGCCACCACACGCATCTCAGACTTTATCTCGCTTCCCCTCTTTTTCTTCCTGCCCTGTAGAAACACAACGTGGACTATCTTCTCCATCTTCCCGCTCACAGCAGCACTGTTTCTTCTCTGTTCTCTTTTTAGTTTCAGCTCCATTGATAATTCTTGTAACAGTCTTACTGCTTTTACCTATGAATGTGACATGTTACAATAGCATACAGTGCATTACGGTGCTGTGATTACAAAGTGAAAAGGAGCTGTGATCTGTCACTTGCTGGGGGAGAATAACAATAATCAAACACTTCAAAAACACACGTGTCAGTAATAAAATATTTGCCACTCTTTTCAGTAACTACTCTCATTTACCTGGATGATGTTTCAGCCATTATTAGATAACAAGAAGTGGATATTGTGTGGGAAAACATGAGGCCCCTCTTCACCAGTGGCTTTATTAGATTATTGAATTTATTGAATTGGGTTAAATTTATTTAACATCTATTATTTGGAAAGATGCTGTATTCGCAAATACTTCTGAATGCTTTCAGTTAAAGGAGGACCGCAGCACATTTCTGAAATGGTCAGATACTCATAACAGACAAATAGTGATTATAAAATTCTGCCAAAATCAGATAAAAAACAAAGTGCTATGTTTTATACTTCTCCTTCCTCCTCTTCCTACATTTTCCAAAACACTGATGTCTAGTTGGTGCTCCAGTTCACATACAGATAAAGCTGACAGCAGATAGGAGTGAGCGTGACTTTGTGGTACCAGAGGTTCAACATGCTTTTATGGTGTGTGGAAGAGTCAGTACAGAGGACAAGTGCAATGGCTTTCATCTGGAAAAGTGAGTGCACCAGCAAGACTACAGCAGGCTGGGGATCCATGCAGAAAAATGCCCACAAAAACACACATACACACTCACAGTATTACTTATGCTGTGTTTTCTCCACATTGAATGCACAGACAAGCGCACGCAGAAAAACACACACAAAAAAAACTAAATGCATACACACTCATCCACATTTGAATTGATATATTATTCATAAACCGATGTATTCTTCATTCATTCAGCCATGATGAATATTCTACGAGCAGATAAAAGAGGGGAGGTCCCTACTCCACTTTGATGATGTAATTCACCAACACCACACTGGCCCAATGAACACTACATACCAACACGCACTACCAACATGCCTCTATGTTTAGGATCTGTGAATGTACTTGCCTCTCTCATCCTCACTTTGTCTTGCACCTGGATGTAAACCTTCAGATTAAGTGCATCCTGGTGAGCCAAAACAAGAGCATTTGCATTGCCTGCTGTATATTATTATGTATATATCTGCAAACTCAACGTATCCTCTGAGTGGGCTTCGGAATAAAAGCACTCAAAGCAATTTAAATGGTTTGTCTATGGAAACATGGTACAAGGCTGACAAGCCATTTGAGGATTTGTTGAGGCTTGGTGAGTCACATATACTATAAATGGTGTTGCAATTATTCAGAAGATGTCTGCATCAAAGCACTTGCATCCTTCCTTTCACTTATAATCATATAACCCTGCCCTTTTTGTCAAGATAAGTTTGTGTGTGTGTGCTGCTGTTTGCATACTGTAAGTATATGCCTACACATATTCCTTTAAACATATTTGAATAGAGAAAGTATGTGTCTTGGAGGCTTTGAGAATATAGAAATATTCATGCCAGACCTTTAAACTTTTAAAATTGAGATGGAACTTGAGGGAGAAAGAAGGCAGGGACAAATAACATGTACATAAGAGCCTTGAAAACTAGTAAGAATAAAAATGAAAGTAGGGGGATTCACAGATAAATGAACCAAACATCTTAATTAACACAAGCTTGGTTACTTCCAGCATTGGTTGAAAAAACAAGAGAAAAATACAAAACAAACAAACAGAGCTCTTGTTTCTCCTGCTGCCCTCTGTTTTCTTCTCCTTTCGGCATTTGCACACAGGCAAAATGGGTATGCGACAAAAATAATTGCCACATTTGGCTTCGATCACTGCTATACAAACTAGTTAAAATGTTTGAACTACCTCATTCACTCCCCAGATAGGGTACAATCAGTGCATCTGGTCAAAAATGTTTTATGACAAGACACAAGGCACATATTTCTAATTCCATATAGATTACTTTTTGTTTTGAAGAACTTGTAAGTTGTGTCTGCTGCCACCTTGACTCATTTACTAATTTCACTGGAACACCAACAGATCTGATTTTGCAGTGAGTGTGCTGGAATTTGTCCACAGTAATATTTGACAGCAGTCTGAGAGGATGCCAAAGTTGATTTGTTTTGGCTTTTCTCTCCATCTCCCACACATTTCACAAACACCCTCTCCCAACAAATTTAATCTGCCTGTTTCTTTTACACACACACGCCTCACCTCACACAAAAACCTTTTTTACTTTGCGTGCTCTTCATGTTCATGCATCTTGAAATGGCAAAATAAATTCTGAAATGGCTGCTAATCAACGTAGCTGCTTAACCCACCCGTTCTGCTTCCCTCCACCACAGCACAGACAAAAGTCTTCTCTCATAAGTGTGTGAGTGCCTCACAGAGTGAGAGGAAGAGAAGAACTACAATGATTTTTCAAGTATGATCTGTGCACTGAGAGGGCCAGGAAAGGAATATAAAAAAAAGATACAAAGGAAAAAATGGTTGAAAAGAGGAGGCCATTCATATGTTTCCAGTGTGAGGTGTTAACAAAGACTTTGTGTAAAAACTAATGGAAAGTGTCAGCACACAAACACTATAGACGAGACATACTGCACCATAAACCAGTGTGGAGCACCAAGGGCAGATTACTCGCATCAGAGTATATGTGGCTATTTCCTCTCTCATTGATCCTCAATTGCGTGCTTAACAGAGGTATTGATTACAAATTGAGGCTTGTTCTGCCTGAGCTGTGCATATCTACCTCATATCAGTACAGGTCAAGATGCCACTCTATCATTCATATTATGTTTCAGTCAATGGAAGAAGGGCCACTGCCTTTGATTTACTCACCACCTTTGTCGTTAACCGTTATACACACACCAGGGCTCTAAATCTCACTGTGTTAAAACATTGACAGACTTGAGCTCTGAAACTGCAAAACTGCTACCAGGAGAGGTTTCTCATCATTGGACAGTGAGGAAAGTTGTGATGATGCCTTCTATTGATGGAAAAAAATTAAAAAGAAACAAGATTAAGAATCATGCTAGCGGCTCTGTATACTTCGGCAGAGCATCAGCATACAAACATGACATTGCTAATATGCTGACACAGTATTGAGCAATTCACCATAATGTTGACCATATTAACATCTTAGGGTGTTGTCATCATGCTAACAATTGCTAATTAGCACTAAACACAAAGGACAGCTGAGGCTGATGGGAATGCAAATAGTGTTGCAGGTATAAACCAAGTTAGACAAATTGAAATTTTCATCTGATGATGGCCCTAAATTAAAAAGACACAGATCACAAGTTATTACACTGTATTCTGTGTGGGACATGAATGTCTGTGCCACATTTCATGGTAATCCATCCATAACTGTCAAGACTTTCACCCAAAGCCATAAATGCCAACCTCATGATGGTGTTTGAAGAAACATGAAGGGATCATCAAATACTTAACATCAAAAAAATCCAAAATTAGGATTCATCCATTGTGGAACACCAATCCCTGTACAACCTTCCATGGCAATCCATCTGATATTTTGAGAGATACTTCAATATGGACTTTAAGTGGTGGACGAATGGACCGACTGAAAAGAGAGACTTAAAAAGGTAAGTATCGGATAGCTATAATTACAGTGCATTCAGAAAGTATTCAGACCCCTTCACTTTTTTCACATTTTGTTATGTTGCAGCCTTATGCTAAAATCATTAAAATTAATTTTTTCCATCAATCTACACTCAAAAACCTATAATGACAAAGTGAAAACGGAATTTTAGAAATTTTTGCATATTTATTAAAAAGGAAAAACTGAAATATCACACTGGCATAGCTATTCGGAGCCTTTGCTATGACACTTGAAATTTAGCTCAGGTGCCTTCCATTCTGTTGATCATCTTTGAGATGTTTCTACACCTTGATTGGAGTCAACCTGTGATAAATTCATTGATTGGGCATGATTTGGAAAGACACACCCCTGTCTATATAAAGGTTCTGTTTCATTCTGTTCCATTGAAGGTTCCCATGAGACACAGTGGACTCTATAATTCTTAAATGAAAGAGGACTGGAACAACCAGGGCTCTTCCTAGAGCTGGCCACCCACCCAAATTGAGCAATCAGGGGAGAAGGGCCTTGGTAAGAGAGGTGACCAAGAATCCGGTGGTCACTCTGGCTGAGTGCCAGAGATCCTATGTGGAGATGGGAGAAACTTCCAAAAGGACAACCATCATTCCACCAGCACTCCAACCAATCTGGGCTTTGTGGCAGAGTGGCCAGATAGAAGCCTCTCCTCAGTGGAAGACACAGGAAAGCCTGCTTGGAGTTTCAAAAAAAGCACCTAAAGGACTCTCAGACTGTGAGAAACAAGATTCTCTGGTCTGATGAAACCAATATTGAACTGTTTGGACTCAATTCTAAGTTATGTCTGGAGGAAACCAGGCAGCGCTTATCACCTGCCCAATACCATCCCAACAGTGAAGCATGGTGGTGGCAGCATGATGCTGTGGGGGTGTTTTTCAGCAGCAGGGACTGGTGGGGGTTGATGGAAAGCTGAACAGAGCAAAATATAGAGATATCCTTAATGAAAACCTGGTCCAGAGCACTCAAGACCTCAGACTGGGCCGAAGGTTCACCCTCCAACAGGACAATGACACTAAGCACACAGCCAAGACAATGCAGGATTGGCTTCGGGACAACTCTGTGTATGTCCTTGAGCAGCCCAGCCAGAGCCCTGACTTGAACCCAATCAAACATCTCTGGAAAGACCTGAAAATGGCTGTCCATCGACAGTCCTCATCCAACCTGACAGAGCTTGAGAGGATCTGCAGAGAAGAATGGCAGAAAATCCCCAAATCCAGGTTCGCAAAGCTTGTCGCGTCATATCCAAGACGACTCAAGGCTGTAATTGCTTCCAAAGGTGCTTCAACTAAGTACTGAGTAAAGGGTCTGAATACTTATATCAATGTGATTTTTTTTTTCTTTTTAATAAATCCTCTCTAAAATCCTTTTGCTTTGTCATTATGTGGTATTAAGTGTAGATTGATGAGGGAAAAAATAAATTGCTTATATGTTGTGCTGTACTTTTGAAGAAGATCCAAATTATAGCAACAATTCTACCACCTCTTAGGAGGTTAGGTGTTAAAAAGTTATAATATAGTATGGTTTTAATGCTAGATCTGCTACATCCAAAAAAACGTTGCACTACTATAAACATTGCACGTCTGTGCTGCTCAGTGGTTGAGTAAACCACTGAATATTTACATGGCTTCTTGCCCATATACTGAGGATGAATGGGTCCACTGTCCTGCTGCAAGACTCTCCCCTCCCTCTGCAATCCAAGTAGGTAATTGAGTGCTAATCGAGTGTTTCCTCAGAGAAGAAAAACAACATGAACACACAAAACAAAACATTGTGCGCCTGCTCAACATTCAACAGATTCCACACTTGTCGGCGAACAACTGTCAGTGTCCATCATCAGGTTTTGTACGTCACTCTGGACAAAGCAGATATGACAAGCTAAATGTGTGCTGCTATCATTCACTCTCCCTCTCTTTCGCTTCCAGTTCTTTGCTTTTCTGTAGACCTCTCTGTACTATCCTTTACTATGTATCTTTCTATTATCAATCTATTATCCTTCTTTGTAATCTTCTGCCTCAATTTTTCCTGTTTCAATTATTCTACCTCAAATTCCCTCCGTTACCTGATTCTCTCAGCTTCTGTTGTTCATATTCTTGTTGCTATCATCTGTCTCTTTCCTTCTCCCCCTCCACTCATTTCTGTATGCAGGTCACCGTGGCTGTGGGTGAAGAAGCACAACAGTGCGAAAGAGCAAAAAATAAAAGGGACATAATGAATAGTAATTTATTGGAGGAGGAAGAGGAAGAAATAGCTTTTTTCCATCTCTTTCTCTCTCCTTGTATTGCTCTCATTGCTCAGCAGGATTACATGTAATGTATGCACACCCACAGAGTTGCTCTGAGACAAAAGGCCAGAGAGACAGACAGAGAAAGAGACAGATGGAAAGAGAGACATAGAGGGGGTGAGAGAAAAAGAGAGAAAAAGGGAGACAAAAAAGACAGACAAGTCAGGGTTCAGTTCACTCATACAGTCCCTCCAAAGTTAGTTTGCGTAAGAGGAAAATTCTCTTCTCCTGCATTACTTCTGCTACTTTTTAGAGAATTCTATTCTCTTCTGCTCCATCCATCCTATTCACACATATACTACACACACAGAGTCCTCTTATCAACATTAAAGTACAATAACAATTTTCATGGGAATACACCAGTGGGATTCAATTTGCCCCTTTATAGATGCACCCCTAGATTGACCTGCCATGCAAAAATTATAGCCTACTCATGCGGGAGGCAGCACAACGTGAAGAACGAGATCCTGACCCAAACCAGTTTGACTGAGATAACGCACTAGTCAAAGCACAAGGGACCACCTTTGTGGTATGATGGATATTTTCTCCCACAAGAAAATCAAACTGCATACTCATTGAAGAGTTCATATGGTGTATCCTAGTGGTTCAGACAGTTATATTAATACACTGTCTTGCTGACAAATCCTACTCTTTGATCTGCAGAAAAAAAAGAAAAAAAAACAGATCGGCAGTAGTCTCCCCAGAGCTGAAAGTGTTATCAATCTTCTTATTGCACAAGAGTGAGGTGATCAAAGAGCTTAACTGTGTTTCTCTCAGGATCAATCTATGAGATGGGGAGAGACTGTTTGAGTTTGAGTTTTGACCTGGGTCAAAACTATGATTTTCTCTACCATTGTCTCTCTCTTACTGTGCTTTCCTGTAAAAAAAAAAAAAAAAAAAAAAAAAAGCCCCAAAAGCGTAATCTCTGTCTAAAGTTGATATAAGTTCAGAGAAAGGAACTTAAATAGACACTGTATGCAGACCAACTAAAACTGTCATTTCATAAGTACTGCAGTGTTAAAATTGGTTTTCTTTGTCATATGATGCATCTAATATTCCATGGGGGATTGTGCTCCCTTGGGAAGGGAATGAAATTATTATTTCCAGGTAGTCCCACTGGCATGTTCAGTCTGTTACTATGATTGTGTTGGTTTAATTAAGTGTTAATATTGCTTTCATCTTTATAGACTTAAAACATAATTGGCTGACAGCACTGATCAATCTCAGTAACCCTCCTCCCCCATTTGCCTGCATCAAATGGTTACCAAAAACAACAGCCAATCAGAGAAGGGAAATTAAGCATTTTGAACTGGCAAAATTTTATAAATGGTATTGAACTGGAAAAGCCCAGTAGATTGATAAATTGATCATATTTCACCTCAACAGAACACTAAAATGTGTGTGAAAATAAACTTACCAAAACAGTACAACAGCTACATTTAAGAACTGTTCATTAGAGTCTGTGTGTGCCAAAAAAAGATAAGACTTGCAAGCACACGTACACACACACACACAGAGTACACAGCAGCTGCTGTCACAAACAGCAGGACCAGACTGATAAATATCATATGAAAAACTTTTAACCTAGTTGAAAAAAATAATCAAAATTCTGAAACTGCATGACTTATTTCTCACCTTACATATTCAGAAACATATGTTAGTGAACTATTTAGGTGAAATACAAAAATAAAAAAAGTTTCTGTTTCAGCTGAAGTCTTTTTCCAGGCTCAATCAGCTGACTGACTGAGTACCCATCTAGGCTGCCTAAGATTCAGATGGCTCTAGAAAACAAATATCATGATGTCAAGACATGATGAAAGTGAACTATATTTATGAGATAATTATAGATTGAACTAATTTGTTAACATTTTACACATTTTAATGAGGTTTAAAACCAAGATGCCCATTTTCATGACTGAAAAAAGACTAGACTAGACTAAAAAAGATCTAGATATATTGTGCAATATTTTATCATCTGCATGTTTCCCGTTATTCAGCATGGTGGTATCTCTGAAAAGATTTGGATTTTTATTAATATTTAAAATGAAGTTCATATGAAATGTCATATCCACCAGAGTCTCCACGAGGTTAGATGAAGAAAAAGTGACATTATAGAAAATAAACATTTGAAAGGTATCAGAACATCTCAGACTTATTTTCAGAGATACACTCGATATGTAGTGCAGACTGACCTCTCTTCTTGTAACATTTTAAAAACTGTTTATGTAAATGTTAGAACTTGCTTGTGCTGCCACAGAAGCAATACTGACAAGGTTACAGCTATATATGGTATTCAGTGCCTGGTTCCACACTGGCCTGGAGAGATAAAGCACGTACGGTGCATAAAAACAAACACTCGCACACAGACACACAATCTTTGAATCTTCAGAATAACAGGCTCGCAGTGAAACAGTGTCGACATAATCAGAATGGAAAGCCAGGTTGAGAGCCCTCTATCCAACTGTCTGGTAGAAATGATAATAACACAACGGTATTTGGGTCGAGAGGAAGACTCAGTCAGACTCGGGGTGAAGAGGGCACTCCTACTTTATGAAGACTATTCTTCAAAGTTTGACAGCTGCTGCCTACTTCAGACTAGGACTTCATATGAGTTTAAATGTCTCCTTATTTTTCATACTCATTCAATACAAAATCAATGGTATTCCCCAGCAGTATGTAGTGGCAGTATATGTGCATAAAAATGTGTATGCACATCATCCTGAGCATTCATGTGTGGGTGATACAAGATGTGCGGCGCTAGACTTATGCTTGAGAACATCCTCTTATGAGTATACGTGTATGCGTGAACACATAAGTATGCGTGTGCACGTGTGTGTGTGTGTGTGTGTGTGTCTTTGTACCGCCCTCAACCCGCAGGCTTACAGTCAATCCCACTTTGGCAGAGTAATGGCCCAGGTCTCCATTGAAGTTACCCTTCATTAGCAGGAGAACAACGTTGAAGCTGGGATAGTTTGGATGAAAGTATTATGCTGTAATTCAGAGGGGCTGAGTTCTTTATCAAGTCCTATATGAGACGGAAAGGGCCTAATGGTTCGAATTGCCAGAAAATTACAGCTGCGATTCACACTTCAAAAGACTTTGATTTTCCCCTGGCCTTTCTGCTTAGATGTGCTGAACTCACTTTAGATCGAGGCTGTACATCCCAGATACACTTTCCAACCCTAATTTCAGCCCTCTGCCAACCTCAAATCCCTCTCTCATCTTGACCTCTCTGCTCTTGGAGGAATCAAAAACACACAAAATTTGCTTGATTTTATGGATGCAGAAGGTGCCTCAACAACATCCTGTAAAGGCCATGAAAGGTTTTGTAAGGTTTTATGAATGCATGTATGTCATATTTTATCACATAATGTTGCCTTTTATCACACCACTGACAAGCCCTGAACCTAATTTTGCAGGGAGTGTCAAAATATGCAAGTGCAGCGATTTCTGAGAGCAAGGTGACACATTAATATGGGAGATATTCAACTGGAGGGCAACGGAAACAATCTTCCCAGGTGTCCTTGAGCAAGTCACAGCGGGGTTGTATTCATAGCTGACCTGGTGCTCTGGAATCCTTGTAGAAAGGGACAAGAAGAAGACACATTTGAACAGAACCAATAAAGTTTCACAAGATATCCAATTACTGCAGGATGTTCCAAACAGTTCTAGTCGGTAACTGGAGCAACAGAGTCACTGGGGCTCCTGCCAAATCTGTATTTTTTGACTTTTTAAGTTGTACAGAGTTGTTGTAAAGAAGAGTTGTCAGCAACAGTCTGCTTCAAGTTTATGTAACTACACACACAATGTGGAGCAATTAGCACCAAGGTAGTTACTAGTTTTTGAGCAACAGGAGAACGGCATTTCCACAACAAGAATCCTAACCAAACCTCATACTTTGGACTTAACTCCCCCACTGGGACATAAAATCTTGGAAAACTACAGGCACTCAATCTACAACTACAGTCGACTGATTAGCTAAAAGCTACTTTCAGATGAATCTACTGACAAGGTTTCAAAGTCTTAACTGTGCCAATTAGATGTGCTCTTCCTTCCAGAGCTCACGCACCTTTAAGGCCAGTGGGTGCTCATCAAGGCTTCCCCCTGCTGTGAATGTGGTACTGCAAAGATCTTGGGTTACAGGAAGCAAAGAATGATGCAAGCCCCCTGCAAATGGATAGTTAAAATCCCCAATGGTTTCTGTTGAAGAAGGGGGGTGTGCGTATGTACCTGTAAGTATGTGTAAGAAGGTGTGTAGGTGTATTGAAGGGTGCAGAGGGGATCAGTGGGGGTAGGGACGAGTATGGTGGAAGATTGGGGAAAGCGTGTGACAGAGACATGACAAAAAAAGAGTCAGAAGTAGGGCTGTGATGGCCACCGCATTACCACAGTAACATGGCCTTCCACAGGGTTGAGCTAATTACCATCATCACCACATTTAAAAAAAAAATGTCAACCACAAATGGACAGCGAAAGAGGTGCGCAAGGACACGACAGCATGGCATGCGAGCTGGCATCCAAGCTAGGCTAAAGGCTAACCCGAGTTGGCCAGCTCTCCTGTCAGTCTACCTTGCCAACATCCACTCCAATACACTACACTACCCAAGACTGCTTCTGACCTCCCGGAGAGAAATGACAAACTGCTGTGCCCACATCTTCACCGAGACATGGCTGCACGATAGTAACCCCAACTCCGCTATCCAGCTAGCCAGGCTAACCGCTCTCCGGTCAGACAGGATTGCTTCACTGTGTGTTTATATTAACAGAGACTGGTGTACGAACATGCACAGTTAGTAAACCACCAAACCACTGGAATACATTGCTTTTTCATTGCGGTAAGAAAAAATCCATTCTGTCACAGCCCTAGACGGTAGCAAACAAGTATGTCAGCAGGTAAACTGGAGGGTTAAAGTAGAGAACAGCGTCAGGTTTCAACGTGGTGTTCTTAAACAGCTTGTTTGGTTTTACCCTCAAAGGACTTCCTTCTAAACTCATAACTTTCCTTCCACCTTTATCTCCATCATCTTTCAATCTCCAGGCCTTTCTCTCTGTCTCTTATTCAATCTCTCCATCTGTCGATCTCTATCTCTTTATCTCCCTCTACGTCTACATCTTAATGTCTCTCCCTTTCATCTTTTGGGGTGTCTTTCTCCATCTCTGTGTTTCAATCCTCACATCTGTTCTCTTCCCTAAACCAATTAAATGTGGTCTGCAATTACCCTCTTCACTTCGCATCTCATGGTCTCAGAGAGCTTTGTGCACGTGTGTGTGTGTGTGTGTGTGTGTGTGTGTGTGTGTGTGTGTGTGTGTGTGTGTGTGGCCCACTTGGGAAAAAAATGTGCTTTCATTTTTTTTTTTGCCAGAATTCAGATGTTTTCTTTTGCACTCTAATAATTCTTGTAATCATCGCCCTCTGCACACAGACATACACACATACAGTTACAATCACATATACTATGCCTGTACACACACTCACTGAGGGGGACAGTTTGTGGTGCAGTCAAAGGAAGACCTTTATCAATTTTCAAGGCTTTTTCCCTCCCCAGAACATTTTATTGTTCTTGAATGCAGAGGTGAAAGCAGCAGCCTTCACTGTGGATATAAATAATAAACATGTCTCCTGCTGTAACAAAGCTCAGAATACCCACATTCTCAATGGTCCTATAGAGAGATAGGTATAGGTCAGGTAATATTAACCTTCTGTGTGGTGTGTTCTAAATCATTGAAATTACTCCAGCTTTTGTGGCATTCCACTACATCACAACACCTCAGCCTGTCTCAAGAAACTTCACAGCACAAACAAAATACCAAAAATTGTCTGTGATGTTGATCGTTGCCACATATCCAGGCTATTGCGTTGTGTATTTTAATTGGACACCACTGTAACTACTTCAGTGTCTTTGTCGTGCTGCTTTCGAATGCTGTGCCACCTCTCACAGCCCCTTTGGGAAGGATGGGAGATGTGGAAAATGGAGGAGAGAGGGAGAAAAATGAATGAAGATGGAGCGGAGGCGTGAGAATGTAATTACGAGAGAAAAGTGTGACAGAGGCGGAATAAGAGAGGGGCTGAATGAACAATCAAGGAGCTCTCCATGGTGCTGAACTCACAAATGACTTATGCGGTAAGGACCAGAACTGTCCATGGTCCTGTACTGTATGTTCCCTTATAGTCTATAACAACATTTGCAGCTGCTCAGACAACAAGAGATTCAACAATAGTACTAGCTTTGTTAGCAGTTGAAATAGTAGGGGGAAAAAACAAACAAACTTGGGTTCTGTGACAATAGTGTTTAACAGTACAAGAAGATTCACCATGAGACAAATATAACAAAAGTTGACATCTAGCAACTCTGACACTGTTGTAGAAATCTGAGCAGCACTGCTACAGCATTGTTACTAAGTGTATTTCTTGTGGTATCATCTAATCTGTATGTTGTATAGTGTCTTCAGATCACAACACTCCAAACATGGCTGTCATGGTGATTTTATTGATAGGTGATTATACAAAAGATGAAGAGAGAGATCCAGTGATGGATCTCTGGATCTGACAGTTTCCCTTCGTCTCTCCCCCTCTTCATTCCTTTGGTTTTCATAATGTCTCATCCACTCTCAGTCTCTTTTCTGATCTCTGTCTTTTTTCATCTCTCTCACATATTCTACCCTGTTTATGTTTCGCTGTCTATGTTTTCACTTTTTGATAATTATTTTCACACTCACTCCCAAGCAGAACATATCCACTAAAAAGTGATGAAGTCTAGACAGTAGTAATGAGATCTGTGCCTCATTTAATCTAAATAGGGCACCTCCTGAGATCCCTCTGCCTCTGTGTGTACAAGCCCACATCTGCATGCTGGTGTGAGTTTATCTGCATAAATGTGCGTATTCATCTGAATGGCAGTGTGAAGCTGATGTGCATACTGTATATTTGCACAGGTTTTTGTGTGGGTGTGTGTGTGTACTGTACGTGAGTGCATGTGCGAGTGTGCTGTAGATAGTGTGTTGGTTTAACTGAGGAGTCCCTGGGAGAGCCGAAGAGGGTATCCAAGCAGCAAATTAAAATCGGTCTTTTTCACTTCCAACTGTCCATCACCAAGGACAGATTTAGAAAACCTCAAGCATTTGAAGAACAGGAGGGAAATGGACACACCCAAGTGTATGACGTCACACACTTTAGAAACTAGAAAACGCCCTCCCCCACCCGCAATCACAATTTCTCACACATCATTAGGTACAGAGCATTATCAATACCCAATCTCAGCCCCACGTAATTAGTCTCTATAGCTTTTTTATTGAACACAATCAGTCGGCAATAACTCAAAAACTGACATCAGCAATAAAGTCATTTCTACTGATCAAATGTCTGCTGATGTGAACCACTGTAGACAGTGGCAGTTTTCTAAAGATGGGTAAGCAATATACAGTTTCTGGCAGATCTCCTAAATAAGTTCAAGTTGCATTGGTAAGGGGGAAATCTGCTTGATGCTTACAAAACAACCTGCAATTAGCCTGACTACTGTATTTAAATTTTGAGTATATTCACAAACAACTTTGACTTACAGATGGTGTTTTCTGGAAGTTTCATAACTCTTTATATAATAATAAAAACTATTAACACACATCATGTATCCAACCAACCAAAGCCAATAGTGGGATAAAGGGTACCATACTGCAAATTCATCACAGATTGTAATTTTGAAGGAAAATGGTTTTCAGATACTCACTCAGGAGTTTTCATTGTATAAAGAAGTACAAGTGTGCCTAAATTAAGCTGGCTTCACAACACAAGCTCTCACCCATATGCTTTTACTTTACCCGACAGCACACTGAGTCTGACAGTTAGTAGACAAGGCCAAGTAAAGTTTAAACTCATATGTCACTATTGATTGGATAGGCTGCATTACAATGACAACCTCCAGCAATTTAACCCAAATATCCAACCATTAAACTTCATCATAGAGGGTCAGAATCTGGGTTTTAACAACAAAAAAAACAAAACATGCAGAGCCATGTGACATCAACATTCACTAAATGTGTTCAATGTTTTAAATTAGAGTGTCGCTTTAAGAATAGAACTTCAGTTTTGTTTTGTTTCTTTGCCATTTAGTTTTTCATTACAAAGTTGTATTGTATTTCTCATCTGTATTCAGCAGCTGCGTCTCAGTAACCAGAAAACATATTAGGTATTTCTTTCTTATACTTTGCAGGATCTTGTATGTATCATCATTCTATGTCAGTAAAGCTTGCTGTAGATATGAGACGATGACAGTGCAATCTCTCCAGTGAATACCGAGTCCTCTCCACCAATCATCATGCCTTAGCTTCAGGCAGTACAAATTAATCTTGCAGAGTTCATCATAATAATAATTTACTTCCTCTTTCCTAACTGCGTGTTGAGCAATTGTAACAAAGCAATTTCCCTGCGGGCAGGGGTGTACTGGGAGGAAAGAAATTCAGCCCTGTGGGTGCTCGGTTGTGACACACAGAGAGGGCCGGTAAAGAGACAGACACAGCCGGTAAAAATGGATTTTTTGACCGTCCACTGGCCTAAAAACAGATTTTTTGACCGTCCCCCAGCCCGCTGGGATTTATCCTGGTAGGCCCAATGGCCAGTACACCACGTCCTGCGGGGAATAAAGTTTTTCTGATTCTGATTCTGATAATAGTGAAAATAAATTACCCTCTTACAAAAAAAAGCCACCAGGAATAAAAGAAATTGACAGCCACGATGGGAAAAAAACAGCAGTTTAAAAAGTCTCGGCACCCGCCTCACTCCTAAAGATTGCAATGGCCTAAACACCACAATAGTCTTACTGCTGTACAACACCACTGTATTGTGCAGCTACATGTCATTGCCATTGACTGCTAGCACAATGTTAATTAACAGGACAATGTTAAAGCATGCATAAAGTGATATGTAGCCTAGTATTAAATAACACATATATAAACACAAAACTTGTGGGAAACAAAGTTGAAACTTCAGTTCTGCTGCATCCTTATGTTGATTCCCACCACTTATCTTGAGTTAAAGAGCTGCTGCTGAAGCAGAAGTTTCCAGTCGGCGTGTGCTTGCTTTTCATTCAGGGTATTACTTCTTTTATAATGAGGCACACAGTTGGAAGAGATAGCTTGACAGAGGGGGGCAAATGCAGTCTCCCATGAGCGTTACGCCTCAGTCCTAAGTTTATCCGTGCTCTGAAGGAGACAGTCTTGACAAAAACCCACTGCTCTTTTCTCTTGCACATCTCCAAACCTTTTAGAATTAATGATCTTATTATTACCGGTCACTGTTCTGCCAGGTACTGTTCAATAACAATATTTTGAGTCCACCAAACTGAGATCAAATTTGCACTTTCAGCAACAATATACTATTAAATAGCCCATCTCCTATATTATGCTTAAGTGCACTGATAGGCTACGACTCACACGCTCCCTCCCCTCTTTCCTCCCCACTCATCATTCTATACCACTGGTAGCGGCTCAATTATGTAGTGACCACAATAGACCATGAATACCAATTTATGGGGAGATAGGGGGTAGAGGGAGGGAGGAGGGGGGGGATCAGAATTCCTGCTAGCCAGCAAAATCGAGAGCGACAGAAGCTTGGCCTGGTTTCCCCTCTCCGGTGCCGCTGTAATTCACCTTGCGTCACCTCTATCTCATCCTACACTACGCGTGGCACGTAGTGGCAGATTGAAGTGCAGCGCTGCACTTCAATCTGCAACTATGCCTCTCCCTCATCTTCCACCCCTCTCTTTCTCACTATGTCTTTCTCACCCTCCCTTTCTCCCCTTCTGCCTCCTTCCTCCACCCCAAATCTCTTATTAGTCATTCATATGTAAATGATGCTTAAAATAATTATCTGATCTGGTGCCATCAGGTTGGATGAGGATGCTGGCAGATTCTGGAACGCCTCTATGTGTGTGTGTGTGTGTGTGTGTGTGTGTGTGTTCTAATCTAAATTCCCAGCAAGGCTATGGTTTGTGTTGTGTGTTTTCTGTGTTTATGTATAAGGCCTCTCAAGACACCAGCATTTCTCTATCCCTCTCTCTGTTTCACTCTCCCTCACACACACACACACACTTAGTTGGTTGCTCCACTTTCTCTCCTTCCTCCCCCATCAGCTCTCTCTCTCACTATCCCTCTATCTGTGGGAGGGATGAGGTGACCATCTGTTGTTCAGAGAGAGCTTGAAAGGGATTGAGGGGGAGAGAGAGAGTCAGACAGAGTGCGGGAGAGCGAGCTGTGCTGTGATATTGTAATTGCAGTCAAAGTAGAATTGAACTGAGGGGAACAGAGAGGAGATATGCGCACTGATAATGTCACTGCAGTCGAAGGTAGAGAGGGAATAACGGGGATTGAAAGAAGGACTGAGAAAGAAAAACAGAGGGGGGGAGAGGTGGTATGATATTGTCATTGCAGTAAAGCAGGCAGTGGCAGGCCCTTAAGACTTTGATTTATGTCTCCTCTGCAGTGTGTTTGTGTGAGTGTGCGTATGTGTATGTGTGATTTATCGTTCGTTAACGCTGAGGAATTAAACCTTGTATCCCACTGAGCTGCGCACATCAATTACCAACCCAACAAACGGCCGGGCTTCGCCTCAGTTCACCTTTAATGAGGAGAGGTGGCAATTGACACACACACACCATCACACATACACACACACATTGAAGACCCAATGCACGCTCACAGTTTTATACATACTCTAAAGAGTAATTCAGGGCACCTATTACCACCACTTAATTAAATGCATGGTTGCAAGATAAAAATTATAATTTAATGATTTAGATAAAAATTTGAAGTTGCAAAGATTATTTTAATGAGTTGTGCTGACATAATAATGTTGGTAATTACATCAACTTAATATTGTGTGTAATTTAAACTCAAATTTCTGTATTCATTGATTTAAAAAAAATTCAAACCGTGGTAACTTAATGAAATTGGCTTGATTAACTATTTTTGTTATGTACCTTGAATGCAGGATTTCAAGTCCACTCCGCTACCTACTTAACATGCCTGGACAAATTCAGACATTTAAGACTGTTTGTTGGAGGACCTGTGGGTTGAACAAATACTGCACGGAGATACATAGGACATTTTCAAGGTGAGTATCATTTAATTTACAAACAGATTCTAAAGAATGTCTTTGGACATATTCTCAATTGTGATATGACCAATAGTGGACACATGTACAGAGGTTTGGCTACACCTGCTAACACACAACTTGATGGAATCTGTTGTACTGCTGCACATAGCTACTGCTAGTTATATTTAGTTGTGCAATCTGGCCATCCTACTCTTCACAGTGCATAGGAATGATGACGTTTAGAGAGGGCTTTTCATTTGTACCGTGGGGAGGAAAAGCATATTTCAAATTCTGCTTATTCATTCACCACCAAGCGTAGTTTTGAAGATTGTCTGTGCTTGCAATTTCAGTATTACATACATATATTAACATATACTGACAAATATGTAACTGCAAAAAATAAGATAAACATTGACTGTGATGGATTATCTATCTGCAGCAAGTTTTAAGTCTTTGCAAGTTTAAAGTAAATAAAACAAACCAATACCTTCCTGGAAGGTATGAGGTACAGTATTTGTACTTACGAAACTAGATAAAATTGACATGTTGCTTTAAAGAAAATCTTTGTGAAGCCTGACATTTGCTTGTAACAATTGTTACAGTTTAATTAAGCAGGGTACTTAACTGGCCCATTGACCGGACTTTGGTTCTAGGAAAAACTGTTGACCTCTATGGGGAGTGACTTAACTTGGCATGAAATACCAGTCAATAATTATGGGTCATTTCAGTGCACTGGTTTTCTACCAGTATATGTCACAGATCTAGGGGTTGTTCCTCTTTAACTACTGTGTTGTCTTTAACGATTTTTCTGTTTGTGTGCCCTACTTGACCATTGCACCCTGAAACTAATGGCAAATGGACGTGGACTCATCAAGGGGAAGAGCTACAGGAGTGATAATCAGGCAGATCAAGGACATACTTCTTCATGTATTATTTAGACTTATCTTTGAAATGCATGTTGTTGGCAGTCACCCATGCAGATTATATTTATTTAGGAATTTTCTCTTGATCCTTTTTCTTAAATAGCAAAAACCAATTGAAGTATGCAAAGAAGCAGCCCCCTGCTGCCTTGGCGTGTACCTTGAAGAGAAGGAAGAGGACCTTTTCAAGGAGTTTGGAATAATAAATGCAACATCTCAAAAAAAGTTGAATCCACACTGGGCACAGTGTCAACACACAAGGCAGAAACATGCTCCCTGTGGGTTCAAATTCTTAAGCATATTGCACTTATGGCCACATCCCAATCAGTGATATCATAGCAATCGTCCATTCAGTATGGATGGGTGTTGACAGCAATGGCAAGGGAAAAGGTTCACTTAACCAGTTCACTTACATAGGTTTTTTGTATGAATACTGCAAAAAGATGAGATAAATACCCAGAGACAAACTGAACGTCAATTAAAGTCAAATGTAAAAAAAAAATTGCTCAATTTGGGCAGGGTAGATCACAACCCTGGTATCAGCTTGCAATGTAATGAGCACTTTCGTTTTCTTAAGAAACTGAAAATGTGTTTGTTAGTATATTATTAAAGGGTGATTTCTAGTTAATCACAACTTGGGTTAGATGAACCTCTTTTAGTTTGGATATAAAACAGAAACTGAGTGCACCTGAAATCCTAGCTATAAAACTACGGTACATAACTACGCTAAGTATGGTATATCAAGCTGATAATTATTAATAATAATTAAAACTATATTTTACTGTTTGCCTTAGTTTTCTCTTACAAATAAGTTTTTTGATTCACTTTGGTTTACTGATGTTTGGTAAACTGCCATCATTGGTGACCAGGATCTGGACAATTTACATTTGTGTTTTTCTTTTTTAAAGAATGTTGTCACATTTTCAAATACACTGTGGTACAAAATAAAAGTTAATTGCCGAACAATTTTTGTGGAATTAATTATTTTTAAAGCTCCTACATGACAAAAAAACCCCAAACAACAGAAATGTTGTTTGAAACCCCCAACTACTGAATGAAAATGAAAAATCTAATTGGACCAACTTGATTTTTTTTTTTTTACTGGTTGTCATTTAAAAACTTGTGTTCATAATTATGGTGATTAAGTACACGATACTTAAAAATTCCTTTTACATATTGTGGAAAAACTAGTTGGAACAACTAAATTTTTAGTACTCACCATAAAAACGTGTTTATGCTGCCAATTATTAAGCACATGGTAATTGAAAATACCTTTGATTGTAGAGGAAATGCTGATTCCTCTAACTCAATGAAGTGTGTTGGTTCAGTATAATTTCATCAGAAGTTGTCATACCTCAAAAAGCTTGATGCAAACTGTTACGTTAATGGTTTTTGTTGAGCCAAAATATGTGCAAACTTGCACACAGGTGTAAGCACATTGTTGTCTTAGCTACATGTAAAATGTGTGACAACTGAACTTTAACTGAAATGAACTCCAGACTGTGCATGTTGCCTGTGTACACACATACATATATGTTGGTGTTTATGAATGAAAAGGCGGTTGTGTGCTTCTCGACCTCCAGGTGAACTTCACGCAGTGTCTCTCACTCTAAGTAAGCGCAATTAAATTATCCAAAATCCAATATCATCCAATAAGACACTGCTGATTTCAAATAGGGCAGGTTAAGGGTTTATGTGAGCGCCAATTAAATATAACAGGGTAATCTAATCTGAACCATGCATAACGCTATTATCTCATTTGCATCAATAATAGCGCCACAGGTTTTAGACAGTTTCCTGAGCATATGCAAAAGCATCCAGACCACAAATCATCAGAGATATAATTTGTGCTTTGAATCTCTGTCAATTAGATTTGACTTCAGGGATAATTTATTAGTGAATGAAGTAAATGGTGGAGAAGAATTTTATTGGAGGTGTTTCTGAAAGCAAGGTGAACAGAAAACCACAAAGTCAATGAAAAAGAAAGAGGATGCAGGTACCATCTCTGAAAGACTTTAGAAAAATTTCATCTCCCAAACTGGAAAGCTGCTCTCCAGTATGGGAGATGAAATGTTTGCCTTTCTAATAAAAAGAAAATATTTCTGGCCAAGCCAGATGTGTTTGCCCTACACCTCGGGGAAAGAGTGATGCTTTGCTACAGTGTCTGCCACTGTGCAAGAAAAGTCATACTTACTCACAATCCAGGCAACATGTAAGTACTACTCTGTGGGGGTTGAAGTGAGAGTGCTCATTAGAGAGGATATACAGGGCAAAAGTGTATAAAAGCATTCTTTCCCCTTTATTTTCTATTTTAAATGCACAACAGTTGAAAAATAGATTTGTGTTGATGGTCTTGTTAGAAATATATGCAAAATTGTTGTTTTTTAATGAAAAATGTTTGGGGTCTTTTTTTCATTTTTGGGAAGAGGAGGGATTTTCTACTCCAATTTGTTAGGGGAAGAGTGTGCTTTGAATTAATGTCAGACTAAAGACCTCTAATGCTGTTGTTCGTTATTATTACTTTTTTCTTTTTTCTAATGTTTTTAGTCAGTGTTTGTCTGAGGACAGCTTTTAGCATGCCCCTTTTTAAGCAGAATGACCTGAGATTACCATGGTTACCAAGAGATTATGTGACACATCATTCAAAGGTGTTATACTGTTTGATACAAATGACGCAACAATCCCTCCTCTCTTCCTCTAAATCCTTTCCAACCCTACTCTCAACATTTATTTTTCTTTATAAGTGTCTGCGTGCATGTGTGTGTTCGGCCAGATGTATCCTAGATAACTGGGCAGGGCAGTAGGGATATAGGCCACTAAGCTTAGAAAATACTACATTACAGACATGCTGTGAAGGAAAGTGAAAATGAGAGGGAGAAAGAGCGGATTTATGTAGTAGAGAAAGAAGGCAGAAGGAGTGATTAGAGGTTGTGTTTGGAAAGAGGAAAAGATGGGAAAGGAAACCTAAAGGATGGGTGTTGAGAAGGAGGAATAGATGAAGGAAGGAGTGGAAAGTGATGAGAATTTTCTCTCTCAGACCTCTACAGGACTGTTAATTACATGTATCACTTTTCAGACTAAATTTGGGAAAAACTGTGCATCTGTGCAAGTGTCAAAAGCTCACTGGCACTTTTGCTCATTTTTTGTTCTTCACAAATATGGATAGCAGACACAGAGAGAACACTGAGAATGCATTCACACCTCCCTTTCCACCAACATCCACTAACGAAGACTGAACTTTTGCGCTGTTGATGAGGAGACAGAGAAAGAGAGAGTGCATGAAACAAAGAGAAAGTGAAGTGAAGAAAGAAATAAATAAACAAAAAAAAAAGTCTGGAGAAACCAGTGTAGTGGAAAATAAAAAGAATTTGACGGTGGAATTTATGGCCAAATGAGTCACAGTCACGACAGCCTATAAAATTTGAATGAAATGGTGTAAAAGTGGGATTTATAATGATACGATCAGGAAAAATAATAAATCAGAATTTTTGCCTGTTCAATTGTGGATGGAATGAGGTCTGAAATTGCCAGAGCTGGGATGAAACACAAGGGTATAATAATTCAATATATGAATCTATTCCATTTGTGTTGTGGTAGTTCTGCTCTGTGTGTTTGTTTGTGTGTGTATGTGCTCTTGTGCTTCTATCTTTGCAAGGAACAATTTGAGTTTTAGCTGTAAAGGACATTTTGGCCAGTCTTCTTATAAAAGGGGTGTTTGAGGGTTAAGACTTGGTTTTAGGATTAAGGTTGGAATTAGGTTTGGGTTTAGGCTTGTTGTTGTGATTGTAAAAGTTCATTTTGACCTTGGAAATAGTTTTAAATAACCTCCTATAATTGTTTTTTTTTTAATGTTTATTCCTGTAACGTTGACTAAAATAAATTTAGCGTGCCTCTTTCAAGCATGTTTTCTCTACTGTAATCTAAATGTTGGTGCTGAGCAGCCCCTAAACTGAGGTTTAGCTGCCTTGCTGAAAGGCACATTGACATAAGACACTGAAGTACTGCAGAGGAAATGTCATTCTCTTTCACTTTCTTTCCTATTTGTGAATTTATGACCTGCCACAGATCTGCTTTCAAACCATCCTCTACCACCCCGTTCACTGTCCGTCCCCAAGAATGGCCCACCCAAGCTTTTATAATGTGCTAGCACAGCCCTTAAATTAGGTGAAACCAAGTGTAGAGAGTAGTCCAGCTACATGAGACAAAGTTAACCTGGATTTAGTTTGTCTACAGTCTATGCTACAGTGCAAGGTTGCTGTACATGTGCTCATGGTTCAAATGACCTAAAATTGTTTATTGCGCATTAATTACATCACCCAGTTAGAAAACTTGGATTATATTATGTTTTCAACCCTCTGTATTCCCATGAAAGCATGAATGGGCTCTGATTAAATATGGCCATGATCCCATACGATCTTTTTCAACATAAGTTAATCTGAATCATTTGATCAGGTCAGGTGCACATTCTCCTTAATGTAGCAATGCATTGGAAGCCTCAAGTTCGACATGTCTCTTTTTAAGTTATGTCTTATCCCACCATCAGCCAAAAAACAAATTAGCAGTGTCTGGGGGAAAGTAGGACAACCATACTTCTTCAGCTGCAAATTGAGCAATTAGTAAAATTGTGCATGTGTATTTCTACATTTATTTTCCATTTTGTGGTTATCTAGCAAACACTTCACGATGCAACTCACTTGGACCCTTTGAACTCTTGTTTATCATTACTATTAATTCTCTCAGCTGTGGTTTCTGTTTGAGCATTACGAAAAAAAAGTGTCCTACTTGATCATGGCCAAAGCCTTTAAAGTTGTTGATATATAGTTAATATATTCTCACGGGTGCTTAAGGCATTTTAGCTGCATGTTCAAATAGAATGCAAAGCAAATTTTAGAGGAGTCAATGGAGTCAATGGAATTGCAGCATTATGGTGCAGACACACAGACTCCAGAGAGGACGCATCTCTTGCTCTCCATAGAGAATGAATAGAATCCGTCCACTTGAAATCCATCAACGGATCCAGTGTGTCTCCACCATTAGACATGAATTTATGCTGAGCAGCGTGACTGGATGCGAAGACACATTAGCATGAGTTCAAAATGTTTGAAATTCAGTGAAACACTTTTGGTTATCCCTGGGTTTTATAAATGTGCTTCATACAAGTACAGAGATGATAAGGAAAATGAGAAAGACTAAAGGGAAATAATAGAAAAAAAAAACGTTTCTGATGAGTTCTCAGTTAAGTCAGAGGCTGAGCTGAACACAAACACACAAGTACACTCCCACAGACATGGTTGGTGTATTTCATGCTAGCTAGCTTGCAGTTAACGTCTGTACAATCTGTACACTGGCTGTTTGGGGCAAATTGACACAGACCACACAAACAGTCCAACAGTCAAGTTCACTCAAATGATGCAAGGCCAAAATGCAAAAAACATGCATACACCATTTCCCATACAAAGAGTAGGCTTAAAACTCTCCTTTTTGATAAAACTTATAGTTAGGGCTGGCTCAGGCTTGCCTTGGACCAGCCCCTAGTTATGCTGCTATAGCCCTAGACTCCCAGGGGACGTCCCATGATGAACTGAGCTCCTCTATCCTCCTCCGCCTCTCCATCTGTACACATTCATGTACCATTAATGCCTGTTACTAACTTGGCTTCTTCCCCAGGGTTTTTGTCCTTTCTCCTCTCACAAGTTCCTCTGGATCATGGTCCAGGACCCCCTAGTTGTGGATTGCCGGCTTTCATGGACCGTGGCTGCGAGGACCCCATGCTGACGTGTTTCTGCTTTACGCCCACACTCGCTATTATTATTATTAGTCAGATTTCTACTATTATTATCATTGTTATTGGTGTTATTGTGCTTCTCTGTCTCTCTCTCTCTCATCTCTCCCCCTCCCTTCCTCTCTCAACCTAACCGGTCAAGGCAGATGGCCGCCCACCTAGAGCCCAGTTCTGCTTGAGGTTTCTTCCTATTAAAGGGGAGTTTTTCCTTGCTCATGGGGGAATGTTGGGTCTCTGTAAAATAAAGGGTACGGTCTAGACCTGCTCTACGTGAAAAGTGCCCTGAGATAACTTCTGTTGTGATTTGGCGCTATATAAATAAAACTGAATTGAAAAATTTAACAAACTGGTATTTATACACACAATGTGTGATGAGAATGTGTGCACATCACACATAGTTTAGGATACACATGTTTTTCTAAAGCGATCTGAGAGTGATGTGATGAGGTGGAGATGAAATATAAGATGAGAGATGGAATCGCTCAGTAAAACATTGTTTAGGTTAATAAGCAATAGCACTAATTGGGTTATTTTTATGTGTTTACACAACAATCTGTAAAATAACAATTAAAGGCATATTTATAAACTTAATACTAATAAATTACTTCACCATTCTTTTAATTTACATTGGAGGTGTCATTTTATTTCACTGTTAGTTATTTTTATTTTATCCTTAATTGTGACACACCCCATAACATCAATTTTGATATGAGCACTACAAACTAATCATTGATTACATTTCTCAGATATCACTGCCGATGATGGTTTACAGGTCCATGTGATGAATTAATGATATGGATGGTATAAATAGCCGCACAGCCGTGTGTAATGGTAATGACGGCTGTTCTGGTGCTGCAACACAATCGGTGAAACTGCACTTCTTTGCCATTTGTTTCATTGACAGGTGTAAAGACTGTTGGCAATGAAAAAGGCTGGTTAAGGGCATGTCTTCATCCATTTATAGATGATTGTGGGAATGAAAATGAGGTTTGTGCGCCTAATTCTGCAATGTCTGAGACTTATAAAACAGAACCATGCGTAGCACAGCTTTATAAATCTGATGAAAAGTATGCATATTTCTGCCTTTGTGCATACAATTAATTTTAGTCATGAATATACACAGAGTTTTATTCATCTCAGGCCTCTGGTATTCCAAGGTCTATATACTGTACTGTTCCCAAGGCTACTTCCAGTGTGCTAGTGCGGGGAAATTTAAACAGAATGCCATGCCAACGGCTGTCATGTCAAATTCTATTGAAATTCCAGACACAGGTTGGAGTTTGACACCTAACACTAAGCACACATAAATCTGCTGTGAGGCAGATGGGAGGAATGCACACAAACTTGGCAAAGATACCAGTACCTAAACATGGCACAGACTGCCCAGATGCATACATACACTCGCAGACAGATGCACACAAAAACGCATACGCCAACCTGTCAAATCACACAAACACAAAAAGTTAGAGATCATCTTGATAAGTTCAAGAATGTTGGAAATTCTCCTGGCAACAATTCAAATGGTCAGTTACAGATTAAGAACCAATAAAAGAATTTCTAAAATTTTCACAGCAGAGCTCACAGCTAACCACAGCTACGAGTAGGCAGTTCATGTCCACATATATCTGTGAGTAGGTTTAAGTATTTGTTTTTTCTTTGAATGTATTTTGTCATCATAAATGTTTGTACATGCGTTTGCTCTGCAGTGTGCTTTGCCTGAGGCAGGAGGTGAAGATAGAACTGGTTGGTTCCTGTGGGGCCTCCTACTCTCCCTCCCCCACATATACTGTATGTACATGGCAGAGAGGTAGCTTCACTTTGACATCCCTACTACAAGGTTATACTGTCTGTCAGTCAAACCGGTGCACATCGCACACAGATAGGCTATCCAAGCAACAAAAAAAAAAAGCTCATGAATACTGTATCACTGTTGGTCTTCAGCTGACATGAGACAGTGAGGAGGTTGCAATGGATACAGGCCATTTCAGCACTTGGGAGATGCTACTAACCTTCCAGCAGTCACTTTATATAACAGCAGCATAAGCACCTACATTATCGTCATGGGTCTAGAATCAATCTCCTGATACTGATAGTGTTGCATCTCCAGAACCATGGCTGCTATACAAAGACACTATCAGCTCTTATCAATGTAAAGCATCTGACAGGCTGAAAAATTAAAGAATAGATGTACTGAAGTTTGGATATATAAATGTGGTTTGGTTCTACTTACATCCTTTTAGTATATTTTTCCACTTAAACTCTACCTTTCTGTGTATTTAGAGCAACATTTCAAATGAATGAAGGCATATTCTCTTTAATTTCAATAGGCATCAGTGAGTGGAATTTCAAAAGAGACAGAAAAAGTGAAGGCAGAGTCCTAAGAGACTAAAACACTAGCATTCCTTGGACTGATAATCACATAAATATAGGCCTGCCTCCCCTGTTTTAGTTTGAACTGCTGCTAAACTATTTGAATTAGGCTGTATTGTATCTTTTATCAGAGCACCTAAAGATATATTTTAATAATAAGGGGATATCATTTCCCTTGTCACGAAATGGGAACACCTAATCTTCGTAATAAATTGAGGGAAAACTCTTTTTCATTTTCATCAAACCTGCTCTTGAATTTGAATACATTCACCTCCTCACAATTTAGATGTCAATACTGGAAATAGCTTTGGTGCTTAAAGGCCATTTCAAATCCATTTAAAAGTGTTTACTGAAATTTTGAGCCTCGATATTTGTCCCATCTTTATGTCGAGACTGAATCTAATTTGTGACATTTAAGAAAAGGTCTTTCATTATCACCCATTGATCACAATCATATTTTGTATGCCAGCGCGTATGTCTGTGTGCATGTGTGCTGTGTAAGGATGAATGGATGAATGCGTGAAAGCGAAGGTGCGTGCACATGTTAATGAGCACAAGACTTTATCATATAGACATTATCCATCCACACTTCTCACTATTTTCCATACCTGCTTATCTTAGCTCCAGATTATCACAGCTCCTGTAGGCACGTTTTTCTTTTTTCACTGTCGACCCAGATGGAATCAAACCCATAGCCACAGCAGTGTACATCACCAAATGAGCTGTATATCGGCATATTTGTGAATGCTAATTCACTTGAAATCTGAAACCTCCCTGACATGTTTTTTCCATACTTGAAAAACCATCTTTAGATTCTGAAGGGTGAGACTGTTAGAGGAAAAGAACATGGGATGAATTACTAATAAGACCAATAACAGCATGAAAGCCAATTAAACTAGGTCTTGTTTTTTTTTTTTTTTTTTTTTTTTGATTGGCATTACTGGTTTACTGAGCTGCTACAGTATGGCTTTGATTACCACACAAAATCACACACACACACGACAACTGCTTTCACACATACTCTGACCACAACTTTGACACACACATACACACATACACTCACAGTGCTTCAAACTCTTAAGAATACCTTGAGAATAACTGATTGCTTCAGAGCTTGCCATACATGTAGCGACACATGGACACATTGCTAGACATCATTACCTTTCACAGATCACAAGATAAGGCCCACCATGTAAAAGTACCATAACTATAAATCAATCTAGACAAGATGAGAAGTGTATTGATTGATGTTGCTTGCCTGTCAGATGGTTAGATATAGGGACAGTGTGAGGGAGTGCATGTCAAATCTGAAAAAGGAATCAGAGGAGGAAAGGCTACATAGAGCTCAAGCAGAAGAGACACTGCTACCAATTAATAAGATGAAAAAAACATTATTGAGAGAAGTTTTGGCACACACTCCATTGGCTAGTGCAGCACTCTGTAGGAGGGCATCTGAGTGCACCTCAGTGGGGAATCTTGAGTCATTAAGACTCCTCACTGGGGCAGGTGGAGCTGGGGTGATGGTGTGTGAGATGAGCAACACAGAGAATGAGGAAAAGGGCATGTTTATGAATGAGAAGAGGGTATGAGAGTGAAACTCAGGCCATGATTGGATAGATGAGATGAAGTGGGAGGTAGGAAGAGAGAGGACAGCCTGGACTGAAGTGAACAGCATGATAGTAGACTTGGCTCAGTGATTTTTGGCCTGAAAAAACAAATTAGCAGAGAATTGAAAAACATGTTTCTGTATGGGCAAAAAATGAAAATAAGGATAAAACAGCAAAGAGAAATTGTAAAACCAGAGATAAAAAGCCATGTCTTTTAGCTCATTTAACTTGCAAAAACAAGTAAAAAGATGAATTTGGAAAACAGATTCAGAAACAAACACACACAGAGAAAGAAAGAAACACATCAAAATCCCAGAATCCCAGAGATACTGTAATCTAGGCCAGTTGTTTTCTGTTTGGGGCTGCATTTTGGTCACCGCTGTAGCCTGTTGGCACAAATGAGAAGTGCTGCACTTTGCCAAATTGGAAAAGGATGCTTTACTTTTACTGTATTAGGTTTTTTTCTGATTGTTTTGTTGGAGAAACCCAACAAAATTGTCTGATTTATGAACCTGTTTTCTTTGGTTTCAGTTTACTGGATAGTATGGGTAATCATTCTTGTTTGTATGATGAATATGCTCTGAGGTATACTGTATGATCCTGTAAATTATCTTGTATGATCATTATGTGAAGAGGAGACTATTCAAATGTGACGTTATTCAATTTGTTGAAATTTCAAGACATTAAAATGTAATTGCCTTGAAGGGGATCTGTCTTATTTACTGCGGTTTCATTCCTAAACACTGCTGAACTCTCAGTGCCCCAAACCTAATCAGGATTCATTGTATTCAGTAAAAAGAGGGCATGCCATGCCAGCTGTGTATTTTGGACATACTGTAGGCTTTCAGTGACACCTTGACATTGGGAATTTGGGACCAAACTGTGCACAGACTGCAGTATCACCATACAGATGTATAAGGTTACAGAGCTTTGCTTACAGTTACCATAACCCCATGGTAACCATAAGACTAAGCAATGCATAAACAAGCCAAGCAACCAGAGAAAATGTGAAATTTTATAAAATGCATTTTCCAACTTTACAAATACCAAACCCTAACCAAAGTTGTATTACTTGCCTTAAGTTGACCAGTAGATATGTTTAGTAGGACAAACAGATAAATCTAATCTACTGTCTCTAGTCTAATTTGTGCTTTTGTCACATACTCCAATTTATGATAGAGAAAAACAATCTTTACAGAACATACAGTAATTTGTGTCCACAACATTTCCCACCGTCAGCCTGTGTGCTCATTTAAAAAACTGTCATGAGGTCACATTTCTGTAAAATCAAAAACAACAAACAAAAATAATTCATGTTTCTCATACATCCTCGCTATGTTGTTGACCCTAAACCGACTCTTACACACAAACACACACACACAGCTAGCCAAGCTACCAACCATAAGTGGCCGGGCTAATCCATTCAACCGATCAACAAATGGCGGGCAATTAACTGGCTGGCTGACTCAGAGCTGAAAGTGTAACATTTCTTTTTAATTATGACTAGTTTTGCTTGAAAATAAATGGTCTTCACAGTCATTCAGGATGATATCCAGAATTTGTTCTCCAGATTTTGTTCATCATTAAAGACAATATAAAATAAAAAAAAAAAATCAGATAAAATGACTTGTCACAGTCATCATGAATAGAACAAGCTCTCTGATAAACAATTACATTAGATATAATTTATAATAAAAACAAAATGATGCAAAATACTGTATTTTCTTTTGCATTTTTAGGGCTTTTTGGACATCAGCCAAGGCCTTGGTCTGTGGTAATTCAGTAGGGAATGCTGGCTATAATGAGGAAATTTTCTCGCTTGCAACCTTAATTTATTCCAACTTGGCTAAGAGGAGCAAAGTGTTAAAGTTCAGAGAGTTTATTTCTCTAAATAACAGCCACATTAGGGAAAGTACAAAGAGCTAATAGCCTTTGGTCTTGTGATAAAAGCAGCCAATCACCTTTGCCCTGCCTGATAAAAGTTGTCAATCCCATGAGATCCATGGTGTGAGTGAAGTTAAAGGATGAGAAGAGGAAAAACAGAAGCAAATTTATAAAATATATGGGAGATGAAGAAAAAAAAAATCATTAGGCAGTGAGACCTTTTTATGATAAAACAAGCAGCTATTGAGAAAGATAGATTTGTCTTAATTTACACTGTACTATGATTCAAAAAGCCAAAGTAGGGATAGCCTCTGTAATTGCCTCGGTGGAATCTGCTTCTGGTTCTCCAGCACTACCACACTAATTAATGTGGGGCTGATAAGAAATTAATAACCTGTAACTGAAACTCGTGTTTTCATTTTATTTGAAACCTGGGATGACCTCTAAGAGCCAAACAGGTTTCATAATCCTATAGTCACAGTGAATTCTCACAAAATTGCACAGTAAGTTCAAAAGTACACCAACATATTTTCCCAAAGCACAATGTATTCATTTGACAGCAATTGAACGGTCTTTTCAACATTTTTTCTTTACCCTATTATACATCTTTGTTTGAATGTCTATATCGACATCAAAAAAACTGTTTTCACTTAAACATTTTTAAAAAGGTTCAAGAATAAAAGAAAAGTTCTTGCAAATACTTGCCTCTATGTTCTTTATTAGGGTTTATTGAATGCCATCACTGTAGTGCACAAAAAACATTCCATGGGTATGTATAACTACACTGTCACATAGATCAACCCTCACAGACCACACAAACACACACACACACACACAGACACACACACACACATACACACAGGTACTGTACATTAATCAGCACTGTGGTGTTAATATTGTTCCTGAGGACAGGCTGGTTATCACTCAGCAAAAGCCAGGCTCTGTGTGTATTTCAGTCTAAATGCATTCTTGCTTTTGCCAAAGTCAGTGTTTTGCCAAAAATTCAATTAAGTCTGAAATCAATGAACATTTAGAAGTAGGGTAAGGGGAAAGTGTAACAGTGTGTGTCAGCCCTATCAGCCAAATCAAAGCCATAGTGGTTTGAAAAGCAACATTAGTCTCTCCAATGGTTGTTCTGTTTTTCCTTAAAATTATTATTATGCACAAACTAGTTCACTGGAATTAACTAGGTCCCTACATTTTTTTTAAGGATTTTTATTTTTATTTTTTTACGTGTAAAAAAGTTTCATGGAGAAGAAAAAAATCTCGGCAGGTTTGGTTTATGTAATTCACAAATAGAAAACTGAATGTGTCTGTGTCTCGTAGAAGTAAAAAAAACAGAAAAAACAAAGTTAGGACTTCTAACAACCATTGTTTACATTGCCTTGGCTTGGAAAGGCATGATGAGACAAAGAAAAAGTATATATAGCAGCAAAGAAAAGACTGTCTAAAAGTAACCCCCCACCCCCAAACACATACACACAGAAAGCAATCACGAGGGACCAAAGTCAAAAACACTGTGTGGATTCAAAGAGCAGACTTCTGCACTGAGCATCTATACCTCTCGCTTTCACTTAAAAGTAGCTCTCCCTTGTCCTCTCCTAAGTACAGATCTCACCTGTTTTTCAACCCCTACTCCACTTCTGTATGGCCTTTCACCAAGCCCCCACCCACCCCTTTCTCTATCCAAATCTGTCTCTCTCCTTCTGTCTCTCCTTCCCCTTGGCTCTCTCGTTCCCTCTCTCTTTAAATTGCTTTTTGCTCATTGTGCCCTCTAAACAAAGCATCACCTCTCTCTGCTCTATTCCTCACCCACAAGGCTCACACTGTGGTGATCCCTTCCCACAGACTCCGCCATCAGAGCTTAAATTGGGCTGCTGATGATAGCTATTCACTAAATTCCACTCTTCAGTGTTCATGCTGGGATCACGACAGAATGCAGCAGACCTTTCAAGGATTTTACCTTTTTAAAAGTTATTAAGGACTTCTTGTGTTCTAATCACAACTATCTCATCTGATTATGTATGACTCATGCTGCTAATACTTCAATACTACTAGAGGCAGATATGTTTATGAAAAGTATGGATATATTGCTAGGAAATAATGCAAGTAAAAATCAAAGTCATCCATCAATAATAATAACTATTTTTTATACTTAAGTATAAAAAAGAACTGTGCTTAATCTCAAACAGAAATAACATACAACAAACCATTAAAACCAATGTTAACACAATTATTTTCTTTAACCTTGAAGTGATGGATTCTCTCCTCTGTATATTTGTTTTTCTTTTCATTAATTCTTTTGTGTGTTTCACCTTCTTAAATTATATTTTTACGCTCTCTTTTAAATAACACATACTCTCGTAAACACAAAATGATGTAAAAATCTATTCGAGATGAAAAACTTGATTTACAAGAGCACAAAATGAGCTTAACATATTTTCAGCTGCTATGGTTGTTGATTAATACCAATGCTTCAGTTCAACACTTGGGTGGGTGCTGACATGTCTGGTTTTGAGAGGTCATGCTGTATAAAACTCCCCATCCAGTCACCACCCTACATACACTTCCTCAGATGACATACAGGCAAGCTACTGTCAATAAAGCTAAAGAGGCAGTATTATTAAAATTGCACTGCAAGTTTATATTTTTTGCTAAACCTTAACATCTTTATCTATGTGACATCATTAATTTCTCACAATTCCATGCCACCAGAAGAGCACTGTCAACAAGCTGTAACATCTTTATGCTCACTGTAAAGGTAAACTACTAGTGCTTCTGTAAACACGACTATGAAGTTCTTCTAGGGTATTAAGTTAGTAAAACACCTGCCTGGGATGCCTTAGGTTGTGTATTTGGCTGTTTCTAACAGCACAATACTGACAGCAGCCTACCAACAGCAAAACATTCTCTGTAATTTGAGTCAGATGTTACCTCCCAAAGGCTTCTCACCATTCTTCATTGCACTCTAAAAATAAACCTGAGGCATTACAACACAGACACAAGATCAGTGTCAGAGTCCTAAGCAGTGCTGTGTTCGATGCTCCTAGAGGCAAAAATCATGTTTATCAATGAAAGCTATGTGACAAGTTGCTCCAAACTTTACTATGAAAAACAAAGTGGGGAAAAAGAAGCTTCTGATGCTCCTGAACAGCTGCGATTTTGTCATATTTAAGGCCCAAGTGTGTTCATTCATCTCTCCCTCCTTTGCTTTCCTGTTTCCTCTCCTCTTTCTTCTGCTGTCTACTCTCCAACCCTAAAGCTTTTGTGCTTTGCAAAGCTGGCAGAACCTATTCAGTCACAAGTGAAAACTATTGAAGACAGCTCAAGCTAATAAGTGCCAAGATGCAATCATTTAGTTGCTGCAATTCAAGAAACAGAGTTTAGACAATTCTATTTATCTATCACACTACGTTAGACTGTGCTTGTACACATACCTGTATGTAACATATGTGCTGCCATCAAACCGATGTCAAACATCTGCTCCAATAAGCATTTAACTCAGTGTTCAACTCTTTCAGAGGCTGACATTTAGCAGACTGAATGAACATACACAACCATACACACATACAGGGACATGTACAGTCAACATTCACAGTCATACCAGCTCACTCATACTCACACAAGCGCACACACACACACACAGATACAGTATGGGAGTATATAGCGCTTGGCTGCTGGAGCAAATAAACACTAAGAACGAAAGAGAACTGAAGAAAAACCAGAGGAGAGAGGGAGGGGAGGAGGAGGAGGAGGAGGTGAGGAAATAGGTAGACCCTGGGGAACGTGAGACTAAAACTGTAGCCACAAAGACAAAAATGTTGAAATATCATAAAAGAAAAGACTTGTAAAGGTTAGAGAAGGACAGTACGACAAAGAGGCAATCAAGCTGCTTTTTCAGCTGTGTTGGAAAAAAGTAGATTATTTTTGGACACGTTGATGTATCAGTGTTTTGGTTGCCATATCGAGCAGCAGAGTACAACAAGAACATACATCTCGCTCTGACTGACAATACAAGAGTCTTGAAGTGACAGTCGCATTGTGCTTCAATCTAGGGAAAGTGAAAGAAATCTTCTCTCCATCTACATCCAGCTTTACATCTTTTCATCTTATCCAGCTTTCTTTCTTGGTTTCTCCTTCTCTTTTTTTTTTCTTTCTGTGCTGTGCTATTCTTTCTACCTTTTCTCTTCACTTCCTCTTGTCTCCATCACACACACACACACACACACACACACACCAAGAATGCATCTGCCAATTTTCCAATACACAGTTTGCCACATATAAGCTGAGTCAGCAGGGCTCTCCATTTGAATGGCTTTCTGATTTCTGCTACAGTGACAATCACTCCTATGAGAATCCAGCGTATATGTGTGTGTATGCTCACAGCCAGCCTTGTGTGTGTAAGTGGTTAGAGATAAAGCCATGAGTCATACTAAATAAGACCCTCGAAAATCACCATCCTTTCTTCTCCTTGTTGCCGAGTTTGGAAGCACAAAGAACCCTGCACAGGAGCAACCCAGAGGGGAGGAGAAAAAAGAGAAAAATTACAGTAATTTTTCAGAGTTCCTTGAATAGGGGACCATATCAAATTAAACAGATGTTGCCCCATGCATGCAGTGGTAAAGAGGACATTTTCAGCAGCATATAAGGAACAATGGGGTGAAGGAAATAGTGTCACTGTGATAAAACTTACAGCTTTTAAGCAAGGTTTGCAGGTTTCATCCTGGCTATGGATATGATAAATCTTTCCATAGAAAACACCTCAGAGCTTGGGTAAGAAAACAGTTGATTCAAATGTAACATGAATAGGAATAAATTAATACAATTACATACTGAAACTAGAGGACAGTTATCAGTAGGATGAAGAAGAAGCAACAGTAAAAATTGAGTGTTTTTTGTTCCAATTTATTGGGATTACTGTGTTAGATTGTGATAATACAAAGAGTTACAATCATTTCTGATTGTATGTGTTTTTTCATTGTTTTGCAACCATTTTCTTGATTGTATATGGTGAAAAGGCTTCACAGGCCCAACGCGTCATATGACCTGCAATGCAACTATGGCCACTATACTGAAACTGATGCGCAGCCCAGTGTGCACCAATGTGCCAACACACACACTATATGCACATACAACTTAAAATGATGTAACGCCTAATTTCTTTTTCATATCAGTGCATCATTTGTATGTCTGCCTAAAGAGCAAATATATGTATATCCACATTGACATCCACAGCAACACTAAGACACATCAGAGAAAACTACACAGTGAAGTTTGCTATGTGCTATGTTTTTGAAAAATCAAACATTTACACAATGTTTAATCAGCATTATTTAATTTGGAAAAACTGTCCACTTAATCTGGATCCAGTTATCACTGATAGATGCAGATAGATGCAGAGCAAAAAGGGGGAACAAAGACAAACACATAAGAGAATGCGTGCAAATATGCTGTGTAAAGTCACATTTTCAGTATGCAGTACTAATACAAATAATGTGCCATTCAGATACAAGTAAGGCAGAGTGAGGAAAAATAAGAGTAGAGTGCATGCTGTACGTATGAAAGAGCTGGAGAGAGGTATAAATGTAGAGAAAAAGAAATACAGAATACAGAAAGAGATATGAGGTGACTGCAGTAGTTGACAAAGCTGTGTTCTCCTAAGCCAAGATCTAAAATCATCCCCACATAAACACATCCAAGTTGGGGGGATTTATTTGAGATGTATTTCTTTCATACATATATATATTTACTGTTCATATATATTCCTCCTCAATCCTTTGCACTGTTGTGTTTTTCTCACTTTCTGTCTGTCTGTTGTCTCACTCCCTAAACACCCACACAGTCTCCTTACTTCCCTCTATTTCTCTGTCTCCGTCGCTCTGTGTTATTGTCATTGCAGAGTGCAATCAAATGAGATGATACAGTTTAGCTTCCCTTAAGCCAGGTTCCAACTGCGGCAGAGGCAGAGACTCAACAGCTTCAGTTTTATGCGACGGTACGTGCAGATAATGTATCCAGGTTTCTAGAGGGAATTAATTCATAGGTCATTTCCTTGAGCCTCAACCACTAGTTAATTCCTCAACTCTCCTGTCTCCTTCTCGCTGGCTTCATCCTTCTGTCTGTCTGTCTCAGTCTTTTCCTTTGGTATTTGATGTAATTTAGTCATTAATCGTTATCTGAGGAGCATTTGACATTGCCAATTTTAAGGCAATATCAGATGCCAATTTTGTCTCCAGCAATTATTACCTGAAGTGTTTTTCCACCACACTCTTGCTTCTCACAGACACTCTGTTTCCTGCATTGACATATGCTGCAAAACTGAATATCATATGCTTCCTTTTTACTCATTTCTCCTTTCCTAATACTTTCTTTTCTACTTTCTTTTTGTATTCTTCTCCTGTCTCAATACGCTGATAACACTTTTGCAAAAACAGGTTAAAGGATGGCTCCATCTGCGTTTTTTTCCAGGTTGTTCTAATAGAAATGCCCACTCAGCCATTAGCAAAAAGTAGTGATGTGGGTTAGAGCACTGATGACAACCCCCTCCTTACCCCCACCCCACCCCCCACTGTCAGTTCAGTGACAGTGTCCAGATATACCGCCAGCGATGTCGTAGCACTGAGTCTGAGTGTGTGAGATGTTTCTAAATGCACTGAACTGCTGAGTGTCGGGAGCTCTGGAGGAGAGAGCTGGGAGCAGAGCCGGAGCTTCGGAACAAATAACACCCGCGAGTCACACTGGATTCTGCTCTGATCCGGAGCCGTTTACTGGCGGGAGAAGAACTCAGTTTTATTTTTTTAAACTTTGAGCAGCAGCACTAGTGAATGCTCAGTCCGTCTCTGTGGCTACTAGCTAGGTGGGCTAGGGGGTTTATATCAGTTTATATGTAGCAACGTCATCATGCAGAAACTTATGTCAGGTCACATGAGAAAATGTTTTTAGAAGGGCTTGGGAAAATGGCATTTTGACACTAAAACATACGTACCTTGACCAAAATTTGAATTTTTGAATAAGAATATATATGGAACACTAATGAGAAGCTACAGAATGATATAAAAACCTCAAAATAACATAATGGACCCACCTTTTAAGACAGCAGTTGCATAAAGTGAGTGATTTAACAAATGAAGGAACAAGTGTGTAACTGTTGACATTAAATTTTTTTAAAACCACTGTCTGGGGATAGAGCAAAAGTAAACTAAGCAAACATAGTCAAACTTATGTTGACTGCAGTATTGTGTTTGTGTGTGCACACCGGCTTGCAGAACAGAATGCCATTTGGAGTATAAAATAAATAAATACAATCACACAATTCACCTACATTCACATAAACATATTTACAGCCAAGTACAAACATGCCCACAAGATGTTCAGTGACAGCAACAAAGCACCTCCCGCGCAGTGAGACTGCCCCAGTTCACTGCAAATCTCAGTGCTGAAGTGTTTACAGATGAAGATCAGAGTTAATGTCTAATCCGGCTCCAAGGCACCGCTGCTAATATTTAACATGTTGACATGATGCCACAAACATCTATCCCTCCTCCCTCCTCCTCATGCTGTTCTCCATGTGCTCCATGTGTCCACCCCCTGTCTGTTTCCATATCTCTATAATCATATCAAAGTTGGCTCGCAAGCTTGACTCACAGCGGCAGAATCAGTTGAGTTGGACTGACAAAAAAGGTAAGGCTAAATATAATGATGTGTCTAGGCTGCCTCTGTAACCGCTATAAGGCTATAAACTACTCCGTTCTGTAGCTTAAACACTCTGCTCATTATTATTTGTATTATGTACAATATGGAAATTTAATGCACACAGAGAATTATAAACATTTAATGTGAACTAGAAGATCCAATGTCTAATGCACCACGAGCTCTTAGGTACCAGACCACAAACTAATGAGCTGACAGTGCTATTTTTTAAATAGCCTGGTCCTCCTGGTTTAACCTTGCTGATTTGTTAGTGGATGTAGCAGTATAGATGAGTTTCTCTTTTCTTTCTGATGAATTGTCAGCAATTATTGTCAAAGCCAGAAGGTGTTTTTCTTCCACCCACAGGTAACACTACACACTTTATTTCAAACTGAACTTTACGATCTGTATTATGACAGCCCACCTGATATGACCGCCAGTCACCAAGTGTTGCCAAGTCCGCCGAAGCAGACGATATTCAGGATTACCGCAATCTCATTTCATTTTCTTTACTTTTTCTTCTCTCACTCTCATGTGTATTTACCCCCTCTCAAGAAAAATGTTCACCTTTTTGATCTCTTTGACCCCACTTTCTACTTGCTATCTAATTTTCTCTCCAAATTCTACTTCTCTTTTACATTCAGCACATTTCCAAACAGCACATTTTCCTTTCTGGGGGTGATAACCTTGTGGCCTTTTGCTCACTAGCCTCTGAGGTTCAAAGCTGCTAGTCTAGACTGTTGAAATTTAAACTCTGAACTCTGACACTGTATAGCTTGGACTCGACTCAGGTCAAATGGGTCATTTCAACGCTTGCCTTGACCAATTAAACATTTTGTCGGGCTTTATGCAGACGCACTCAAAATTTTCAGACTGGCATTGAAAATTCAGAGCTCATGCACACTGATGGCCCTGCACACATGGGGATGTGTGCATGCATTCACACACACACTTACACACTCCCTCTTCTGTGTAGTGTACATTAGTTTGTCTCCTCCAGTTTTCATTATAATGGTGATTAATTCTCCACCACACAGTTTGTGGGCTTCATTTCCATGCAGGTTTTGTGCACCGGTGTGGACTATGCGTGCATGTACATTATGTATTTGTGTGTGGGTGTGAGAGGGAGATCATACATTATCCTTGTTGTTAACGCATGCACTCAGGCCCTGAAGGTATAGTACAGACGGTTTTATCGATCTGTACATCACAACCTTCTGACTGCCTTCTTCACCTGTACAAGTCTGCCCACACAAACAGAGACAAAAGTCAAATCAGTACAAAGTAAAGCAAGAGTATTATATGATAATGATAATATTTGCCACACACCTCTGAGGAAGAAAAAGAAAGACCAATACCCTTCCATACTCAAGTTTGTGTAACTCTTATTTCAGTCATTCTGTCTTTCTGTTAATACGGTTGTTTTGTTTTGCTATGATTCTCAGCATGCAAGACAAAAATAACTAACATTTTCTGAAGATACAAACTGACACATATAATAACACAAAGCAAATTCACAGGAAAATGGTTCAGATGGCATTTGACTTCCTTTGAGGCAACTGAAGAAACAAACTAAAGGCTGAACATAATAACAAAACCTTCCAGGAAAGAAAACTCAAATACTATCTGTGAGCCGCCATATACATTCATTCTTTCCATCTCAGTGGACTGTAGAATCCCTATCCTCAATTTCACTGCAGTGCAGTTACACCATGTCAAGGAATACATAATACACCATCTATAATTTAAAACAGATCCTCTTGGGGATAAAATGGCAGCACAGCAGTGGTAAAGCAAGCGTGTAAGACATGGAACTATGTGTTAGTATTATTCTAGACAATAAGGTACTTTTACTATTTTAAAGTATCCATGAAACTACATCATCACAAGCAGAGTGATCGTTTAAGGTAAAATCCTGTGTAAGAGGCAATACTTTATAATCAGTTTGCTGTAGATCACAACCGTTAACTGATAACATTATGTGTGTCATTGTCTAAATTGCTTTGATCAGGATTCTGGCTAGTAAAGTGGAACAGGAGGCTACAAATTACACCACACAGTTGGACAGCAACAGTGGCACCTGTGTTCTCAACGGGGCGTGTAGACGAGTATGTTGTTTCCATGTAATTTGCATTTGTGAATATACCAGTACGTCAGTGAGAAAAGAACTTAAAAGGTAGACACAAATATTGTAGTAATAAATAAAACAAGACAGAGTCAATGTAGTCTGAACAACATCACGTGAAACATGATAACTCAGGGCTGCTTATCGACCAGCGTGATTCACTTCCTGTAACAGATCCAACAGCATGAGACACATCGGCGTAAGAGCAAGAGACTTCCAAACACAGGGAGCAAGGAGTGCTGACTCAGGTCATGTGGCCTCACATATAGACAGATAGAGACAGAGAGATGGAGGGGGAGAAAGGAAGAGAGTAGTGTGCTCATATGAGGAGATAGAGAGACAGAGGGAGGGGTGGAGGATGAAACAAGAAAAGAGTAATGGAGACAAAGGGGAGGGACAGAAAAAGAGAAAAAGGGAAACAGACTATGTAATCCTCATCAATCGTACTCAAATACCCAGAGAATAAATAGCTCTGTGCATTGGTGAGCTGATGCAAGGACCAGAAGTATATATTCTGCCTTCTGCTTTCTGTCATGTTTAAAAATTTTCTCCTCAGAGAAAACAGAACAAATCAGCACTCACCATGTAAACAAATGTATAAAGAAAAAGAGCCAGATGTTAAATGCAGTTGGGCTTTCTCAAAGCAAATCCACAATCCCCATCAACACATGCATGCACATGTACAGACAAAGAGACTTATTGCTCTCTTTAACTACTTGTTTGTGCTTGTCTATTCCCAACTTTATAGTTTCACTTTCAGGATGGTTAATAAAATCTAAGAGAAACATCGGTTTAAACATCCCTTTGTGTGGGCTTCTCTGTAAAGGGAGATATTTCCTAGCATCCCTTCATTTGCTAATGGTACAGATCAATGCCGTTCATTGCTGGTAGAGAGGACTGGGCCCTCCATCATCATGAGATTAAAGGAAAATGTCTCGGGGCAGTTGGTAGAGTGTAAATAGGGGGCAATGTCACTATGGAACAAAAGCAACAGCAGCCTTTTACTGTTATTAAGAGAGACTTAACAGGTAGGTAGGTTTGATTCTAGTTCAATGACTAACATGACACTGTAGCAGATGGATCAGATCACATCAGTCACTGTTGGTTTTAAGTCACTGTTTAGGGATTTTTGTTGTATTTTAAGGAGGAAATACACTGTACAAAAGAGTAGTTTTAAAAACAAATTGTCATGCTCTTCAAATTGTCAGCTGGATGCTCGTGCATAGATGATAACCATCATGGATGACAAGGAAACCATCAGAATATGGATGATACACTCAAGGTGATCACTGAAGCATTCATACTCTGTTTTTTTCAAAATGCACCACAAAACATGCACTTTTTAGTGAAATGTTAAACAAAGGCATCACTCATCTCTTATATTCTGAATGGCAATTGGTGTTTACAGTGTGACTGCAACACCAGAGATGATTCACCACCTCTGCCTCTCAGAAATAGGAAATGTGGGAGAAGATATAACAGTAACAAGTATAATAAATATATCCTAAATAGTACATGTCGCCCATGATCAAAGGGTGTCCTAAAGATGCTTTTGGAAAAATACAAGTGATATTTTAGCCAAGAGACAGGGTATACAATAAATAAATGTTTCACCGCCTCAATAGCACAACAAATGACTGCTTGAAACTCAGCACAGACACTCTGGGAAGTGATAATCTATTGTTCAAACAACCTCTTTGTTTCATCAGGATGTTTTGAGGTGAGAGAACTAAAATGTCAGAAACATTATGAACTTAGAACATGACAATGTTCTTGTATAATTTCTGTGTCTGTTTTGATTAACTCCCTTTCTCTCATCATCTTTCTGGCCGACAACACCATTCAGAACCATTATTCAAAATCTGCCATCCCAAATTTCACTGAGTTTACACAACCTCAAACCCTACAAGATATTGTGCTCACTTGAGAGTTTTGTTGCTTTTCTTTTGTTGCTTTACTGTTTTTATACCGGATTTTTTCTTTTCACAGACCAACACCAGGCTTCTAATTTTTAGGTTGACAAGTGGTTATTTTTGCTGGCTGAGATGACAACAATCATTGGCATATGTCATCAGTTACACCCTCATGGCAGAAAATACATTTAATTTGATTACTCAGATATTTACAAAAGGAAAACCTTGACTGTCACTCTGCGTGCCAGAATTGCTACCATTAAGGCTCAAGTATCTCAGTTTGATGGGTCACACTTTGATTGTCAGCACGTCAAGTTTGTCTAAGCTTAGGCTGTGGTGTTTTTTTTTTAGTTTTTTTTAAAAAATTTTTTATTCCACACAACAGATTTTAGGCAAAATGAGTCTTTCAAACCTTAGTTTTAAACCTTCAGCTCTTAGTTTTTAGCTTTGGCATCTTAGTTTTGACATGACAACTGTCACACTACACTATTCCTTCTCCTCATCTTTGCTCCTCTGTCTCATCTTATCTCCAGGCTTGCGTCTCATCCGGCTCCTTCAGTCTGTACCCCCAGAGGGCTGAAGGAGATGTTTTTGTCCTTCGTCTGACACATTCTGCTCCAGTGATTTATACCTCTGCACCTTTACCTCTCTTTTTCTCTCCCCCTGTGTCTTTCTGTCTCATTCACTTCTACCTCCTTGTAGCTCTTGCTCATTGTCCATTTCTTTCTTGTGCACCTCCATCGGCGCCTGAGCAACGGAGCAAGTGGAGCAAATGCATCCCAATTATTCAATTAGGGGGAGCAAAGTTATAGTTTTGCCACATCACTTTTTGTCTTTAAAAATAAACGTATCATTATACAGTCCTCACAATCAGGTGATTGTATTTAAGCAGCCTATATCAATGATCATTTTACTATTTTCAGTAACTGACAAAAACAAGTAATAAAAAAAAAAATCACATTTTTGAACTACCCTTTGAGTTGGTTAAGTTGAACTCATTGCTGTCAATCACAGTTTGTCAATCCACCCAGGACTGTTTACAAAGGTGATAAACATACTATTTAGCTTGACTGCGATCACTGACTGAAAATAGAACATAGGAAAAGATAAACTAGCATATGTTGAATGAACTTGTTTGGCCAACTGACTCCAGCCAAGCTTTAAATTCGCTAAAAGTAGGATTGTAATTTTGCCAAAATGCTGAACCAATTTGTGAGTCAACATTAGCTAACTTTGGCAGCCCATCCACCTAACGTTAGCTTGCTGATCAGACAGGAGTGGCTTTGGAGATGGGACATTCGTGAAGGAGCTGAATCAGAGTCGACTCTTTTAAGTGTAATGTGGCTATTAACATGGCTGCCAACTCTCACACATTGACCGTGAGAATCACACAATTGACACTTTTTACACCCCCTCACGCCACACGTCCATTTTCTCATGTGGTGAAAAACAAATTCATAACTGATAACATCACGGCACGAAAAGAGGACACTGACGGCGCACGGACAAACAAGACAGAGCAGCACAGCAGCACCGTGTAGCACGTTATTCAGACCATCAGGAGGAAAGCAAGAAATATACACAAATCTGTTTTATTGTAATTTATGTATGTAGTTTATCACCATGCATGCTGCTCAGAGTAATCTCAGTCAGTGGCTCTTCTGGTAGCAGCACAGCATTTCCCCATCTCCTCTCGTGCCATAAATATGAAATAGCCATTCTTCTAATAATCATTTCCTGTGCTGATCCACCCAATTATATGCTGTTCTTAATGCATTCTTGGTTTTCATAGCACCCTCAATTTTACTAATCTAGACTAGTGCAGGTGGCTGTTTCTTGACTTAATCCAAGAGGTTAGGTGGTGTAGAAATGCAGGAAATTCATTTTAAATTACAATTTTTTTTTTTTTTTTTGGAGGACCTCCAGACCCCACCGTCAACTATGTATCTTTCCAAGTTTGCTCCCCCATTTTAAAATATAACCAGGCGCCCATGTGCACCTCCACCCACACACACACGCACACACACACAACTGCAAATACACTGGCACAAGGACATGCACACACACACTCAGAGAAATAGCCCCGATCCTCGCTTAGTGTAGAGGAGAGGTCTCTAATCCGGTCCCAGGGAGAGTGGGCCTGCTGGGGGATTAGAGTAGGGCTGTGGGTGGCTCAGAAGATGGAGGGCATAGAAGGGTGGACAGCTAGAGAGAGGGTGTGAGAATGAGTAATAACCCTTTCTGATGGACACAGTGATGCGGCTAAAACCTGCGGTGGCGGTTGATCTGAATGAGTCAATGTGCGTCATCCAGACTGGTTGCTTGATCTTCTTCCTGACCTGGGTGGAACATATAGGTTATTGAGTACTTAGCTTTTGCGACGAGACATTTCTGTTGGGGATGTAAAATTTATTTAATATCTCTGAGGATTAAATGTTAATTTACTGACTCTCAGACTCATCTGGAGAGACATAGAAAGCGAGACAGAGAGAATGCACAAGTGGGCAAGTGAGATTGAGCGAGCATGAAGAGGGAAGTGAAACAAACTTAACTTTCTTTGCTACTTATTTAATGTAGCAAAGAAAGTCTCTGTGTTGTTTGGTTACAGACCAGAAGTCCCTGTGCCACTGTGCTGCTGTGTATCTGTGTTTCTGTGTTTCTTGGCTTTTCAACAGTGTTTTCCCTCAAAACAAATGATTTTGGATTTCGGACCTCGGATTTTCTGGATTTGGATATATTTTGGCTTTGACCAACACCTGGACTGTAATGACGATTCAAGAACATGGACCTGAGCAAACGATGCCACCAAAAAAAAAAAAAAAAGACTTATGCAATTACAGACGAGGAAGACAAAGACATAGAGAAATTGCTCAAGTTTATGTCAGAAGAGATTGCAACTAATCTCTAAACAACAAACTGATAATGGTCCTGATGGGAAAGATCAAGGAACTGAAAAGACAAAATGTCAAGAAGGATAAGAGGATTGCCCTCTTGGGGTGCTGAGAGACCTGGAGCAGTACTCCCACATGAATGACTTAATTGTCAGCAGGTTGGAGACCAGGCCCCGGTTACATGCGAGGGCTGCAGCGGCAGCGGAGGTTGGAGAGCCTACCGTGCCTGAACTGGACTCCCTTGAGTGACAGGTGATTGCTTTCTTTAACAACAAAGGTATATCTGTGGACAGTAACAATAAAACAAAAGTGAGAAACCTGCCATAATAGTTCACTTTGCGAACAGAAAACAAAGGGAGACAAGGGAGAAAGCTGAAGCGATCTGATGTGTACATGAACAAGCACCTAACAAAGAAAAATGCTGACATTGCCAGAAGGGCGCACTTCCTGAGAAAACAGAACAAGATCCAATCAACGTAGACAGCAAACTGCAAGGTATTCATAAAACTGAATGGGTCGTCAGAGCAGGCAAAAGTGCTGGTCATCAGGGAGAGTGCAGAATTGGACAAGTTCCAGTGATGACAACTACTGGGAGAGCAGCACGAACATAACTCATTCAAAATGGGTGGTACTTGAACTCAGGACAGCTCACTAATGGAGAGTGAGGACGATACTGACTGTTACCAATTTGAGTGAGTTGCTACTCGAACTTGAACTTAGGTCAACTCGCAAAGAGCATAGAGCGTGACTGACATCAACTACAACTTATGACAAGCTTCGACAGATGTCATTTATCTCCACCTGGAGATAATGATCGGCAACCAAACCTGGAAATCTGGAGTATGAAAACCTGGGATTAAAAACATTTGATTACACAGAACATAAACTACAAGATATGGAAAAAGATAATGATTCTGAATATAATTTTTACAATAACATGCATAAAAACTGTAAATAAAATTGTTCTGTTTGTTTTGCTCTGATTGTTTTGTCTTGATTGTTTTGTTTTTGCTTTTATTGTTTTTCGTTGTTGTTTAAAGTTACCTTTTGAGAACAAAGGCATTATAATAGGCATTATAAATTGCTGCTTCAGCCTACACCTTTTTCAGACTGCAGCAAAAAAAACCTTTAAGTTGAGTTCTTGTGCTGTTTTAAGCTCTATTTTAGTATCTGTCTCTTTTTTCGTGTGTTTATGCATGTATAAAAAATGTATATGCAGACCTGAAAATAAATTCTAAATTCTAAGAAAAAAAAAATGTAATTCAGTTGTGACTGTAGACCAAGTCCAAGTGTGGTTACCACTGACAAGAACACCTCACTGGACTGTTCATTCCTTCTGTTCCACTGTTTCATTGTTTCTTAGCTTTCTATTCTAATTCTCTATTTGCTAATGCCGAGATACAGAGCATTGGCTGTGCATAACGGTTATTTCTCTTCATTATTGCATGACTTTCAAATAGGATTTGGATGGAAATGACCAAGTGTACACATTTTAGGAGAGCGTTTGTGTACAGAGAAAGCAATCATGCAACACTAATCCCACTCGCCATTCTCCAGCAGGTTCACAGCACAGTAGAGTAGCCCGGTGGTGACTGGGGTACAAGTCCCTCCACCCTACATCTCCTTGTATTTGTGGAGACGGAGGTAGATTGCAACAAACATTAAAAGTACTAATGATATTCTTCCCTATTTTTAAACTTTTTTTTTTTTTTACATATGCACAGTGCGTGGAAACACAGACCCATCATTTCAATAAATCATTCTACTTATGGTGTTTCCATATTGCTGCCATGCAATCTGGCTTCTTTCCAAGTAAATAAAACAAAATGTTTTAGTTTTCTGCTTTTCACCCTGCTTCCTCCTGTTGGCATGTCTCCCACACCAGCACTACTTTGTGACAGGAAACAGCATGCGCCAGCCTTCCTTTTGATATGGAACATCAGGAGCAGTTTCACCGCACCGCCAAACACAGTAGTGTCTGAACAACATTCAAAGGAAGGCCACTGTCATATGCCTGCTGCTTTGCTTACATGACTGTTACACATTCAGATACCCATGCCATATACACACATATGCTAAGACACAAACATACACACATGCATACACACATGCATACACATTGTCAGGGTATGACTACACAGTACATCTGAAAACAGAGGTGGAATGAAAACTTCCATGGTTTCTCTCAGAACTATCCACATACATGCTGATGTACACAGCATCATGAGAATGAGAATGAGCTCCCTGGAGCTGCTTCGTATGATTGAGATGTCTCGCACAAACTTGCACTTTGCATGTGTCATACCCCCAATTACGGCTCCCAATGACAACAGTCGGCCTCATTTAAAAAAGGTTCTTGTGCGCAGATTTTATGCTCGGGGCCAAATTCTAGCCAAAGTTGAGGCTTATGAAAAATTGATCATGATGCCAGAAAGAGTGGTGTGGATTTATTTTCCACAACCTTGTGTGAGGCATCAAGAGAAATGAACATCAAGCTATCATTGCCCAGGGTATGAAAGCTATAACAATGCTTTATTATTCATAAACATGTTTATACACTGGAATCAAGAATAACAGCACTAAACTGTTTTAGGAACCAGTGTACTATTCTTTTTCCTTTTGGCAATATAACCATTATTTATGTTATGGTGCAGATATCAAATTCTAATTTAAATTGAACCTCAGAGCTCTGTTTCAGAAAAAAAAAATATATGAGTAGGTCATACTGTCATGCCATTCAGGTATAAAGAAAGTGATTAAAATTCTTACATAACTTGTTTTAACATATTAAGTACACAAAGGCTAATTTAATCATACTGCCAGCTGCAGTTTTTGGGCACATATTGTGATTTTAATCCCAACAACTAACTTTTCTGTAATTCATTTAGGCTAATTTGCATTGTAAAACTACAGTATCACTTCAATTTTGTGACATGATACCTTAGCCACAACTAACCTTTTGACACATGTGCATTATGCTAAAATACAATCCAAATGACCACTCATGAGCAGTGATTTTAACACAGCTTAACCCTGTCTATCCCTTTTGATTTTGTGGCTTCAAATAACATGTGGGGGAGGGGGTGACAGCTGGCTCAGTGTGTGTATATCTGTGTGTTTACTCGAGAGGACTTAAACCCAAGCCGAATGCAGATGATGGGCTTAATCCGTTCGTTCAGTAGGTCATGCTGCAGATAGCTGTGGTTTAAAGCTGTCACACAATCTCACATCATCATATCTATCCATCTTGGCAGTGTCTCAAAGAATTAAAATGAAATGTCTTAATTGGCAACAACACTCATGTTTGCGATATTTAGACTAGGCTGCCAGACAGAAAATGACACACATACAGAAAAAGAGCAAAAACAAGAGAGATAGCGCCAGCACAGTTAGAAAAAACAGAAGCAGGAAGAGAGGGAGCAAAAGACAGTGAGAAGGTAAGAGTGGTCTGCTCTGTGTCTGACCCCTGTTACGTGAGCCTCCCAACAACACTAGAAACCTGTTAACAACAGGAGTCCATTTAGCTTGGAGTGACTACAGTGGTTCGAAACTGGACTCCACACCACCCTTTCCATTAGTCACAAAGGGATGTTCACACAGTATGTAGAGAAGCACACAAGCACACGGGAATAAACACACATACACACAAAATACTTTCACAGAAAAAAACGAATATGCCCCCCTTTTTCTCAGAGGTCATGAATGTTCACCCTCTCATCCACTTAGTCTTCTTTTGCTGCTGAGTGCCTATCGCAAAGTTCACAAGAAGAGAATACTAAATGGAGAGGCATGCAGGAGGGGAGGACTTGTATCCTCCAAGGAAATCAGTTGTAAGCCCAGGAAACAACACTGGAGAGGAGAGGAGGGCAATATGGGAGAAAGAGGGGAGGAAGAGAAGAAAGATGAGAGGAAAGGTTAGAAAAATAGAATGAAATGTTTCAAAATGTTAAAATTTAAAATGTCAGAGTTAGGACAACATTACTGACAGTGCGTACCCCTGCATACAATGTTCACAAGAATATCATAATAGGGGCATTTCACATCTTTCCATATGGAATGCAACATACAATATATTGCATGTTGATTTTTATGTTCAAATTTAAAGAAGTGTTTTAAGATGTATATAAAATACTCTACCTTAAATAATAATTTGTGTCTAATGTGGTTTTTTCTTCCACAAGTTCAATTGTCTCATTGAAATCCTTAAAATGGCATCAAATCCTCCATCATTAAAAATTCCAGAATCGATGAATATGTAAATATTGTTTATTTTAAAAGTTGAACTGCTGGACACAAGAGACCTCTTACATCAATGAAAAATCCATTATCAGTGTATGTGAACTGGATGCTCGGAGTTTCCACACTAATGCAAGTTGCATACTGGCCTACGATTGGCTCCAAACTGGTTATGATGTCAAATCATGATCGTAGGTACACGCCTTCAAGTCTGAACTTTCCTCCTTCAGCAGATGAATGTGAAAACGGCCCTCTAGTGTCAAATTCTGCACATACATCAGTGAAGCTCAAACATCCAAGTGAAGTAACAATAAGCAGGACACATTTCAGTGAAGGGGAACTTTAAGAATACAGCACATGCTGAATTCATGGCAAACCCTTAATTATGAATATTTTGTAGGTGATAAAATACAGGTGGGCAAAGCTGATATGTAACACTTTCTTCTTTCAGTAATACTGCTCTGGTGCTGAGATTGGCACATCTGGGGCACTGCCATTGAGCCTTTTTGAGGTGTTATTGGCCTTATTCTACACACACACACACAAACACACACAGAGTACTCTCAAAGATAGACTAGGTCATTGGTGACTGATGCTTTTGTTTGGTACTTATTTACGTGGATGCATATCATCAGTCTAAGAGGACTACAGAGGTTATTATGGTTATGGTTATTACCAATCTAAAAATATGTGGTATTAGAGCGGGGAACTGTAGATTTATTTTCTTTTATCTGTGTGCATCTATGCACTGATGTCGGTAGTCATATCTCCAACAAAGAGCTAAAGAGAAATAACTATGATGAAAAATGAGAACCAAGAAATATGAGACTCAGTTAGCCTCAATTCCAAAAATGAATGGAGCGACAGCTCTGCTAATATCAGGGTGAGCATTCAGAGGAGACACGAACCACCGAAGCTACTGGCAATAACTCTGCATTTGCGTTCAATTTGTCACAAGCAAAAGAAAATAATTGCTCATACTTCGAGCCCCATACACACAGTTAGCCAGACAGACGCACCCAGCCACAGACTCAGACATACACAGACTCACAGAGGCTCTTGAAAACCTCTGAACATAATCAGAGGTTTTTCCTAGCAGCTTATGTAGTCTCTAACATTCTCAGTGATTGATGGAGGTTTACAGTTTGTGTGTGCTTATTTGCATCTATGCATGTTTCTACAGTATGTTCTTTCGTGAAAAGCATTCTACCTCTAGGGCCTTGGTCCAGTTAGCTGACAGAATAGCTACATGTTATAGAGTACTTTGGATAACAAAGGATTCACAATTGGAGTATTTAATGATTTGTCAAAAGTTTTTGACACTATAGATCATAATATATTATTAAATAAGCTACAAGCTCATGGTGTTATTGGTACTGAACTTAACTGGTTTAAAAGCTGTCTGCTAACAATGTGTCATTTGGAAAGGAACTAACTCATCATACAGCCATATACAGTTTGGTTTTCCACAAGGTTCCATACTAGGTCCTCTTTTATTTTTTATATACATCAAGGATTTGCATTTGGTATCAAAACAAGTGCTCTTCATTTGGTTGGTTTTGAACTGCCAATGGAAAGTATTCCCTTCAATTTACACATGTAACTACAGTCATTGTGTATTGGGCTCTGAGTGCTTCCAAAACGTGGGTGACCTACACTCAACAATGTACTTGAACACCTCCTGTGGCTAAACGTGCTGCTAATGCTACACTTTTTGTCAGGGTACAAGTTTCTATGGGGTAAGAATGTACACTCTTGATTCTGTTTTCGCTATCTACTTTTCTCTTTTTAGAGCACTTTTCTCTGACTCATGTCATGCCTCGTCTCTGAACTCTCCCTGACATTCTGGAGTCAGTCGGCAGAGCCTTGAAGCTCCACCCTGCCACTTAACAGAGTGGAGCGGCTCGTTGATCACTGGTTTATTCAGAGTTTATTAATATTACACATATCGCGTGTCCAAATTGCACTAAATTCAACATTGCACTCTCTTGGGTCCCCAGCCATACACCCACCAAGTGAGGAGTCAATCGGATGAACGCTTCAAGAGATTCATGAAGGACATACAAAGAGAGGGTCCTTCCTTTAGTAGACAGATATGCACAAAATAAATTTTAAAAAATACATAGAAGCTGCATTTTCCATATCTATCTTTGCTATGTGTGCTTTTCTTTAAAAACGTCCACGAGCAAAAGGAAACATGTGAGAAAAGTGTATTTTGAGAGACAGGAAAAGCACAAATACAGCACAATGATGGAAAAGGAGAGCTCAAAACAGTGAGAAAGCAGGCGAGTCGGACAAATAGAGAGAGAGAAACAGAGACAGGGTCTAAGTGATGAGACAGATGAGACCACCAATGAGTGACAGAATGCCAAGGAGAGTGAAGGAGACAGAGACAGAGAAAAGAAAGATTTGCCTTAATGTTATTCCGAGTTTCAATCAGCGCTCACCCTGCTCTGCTCTCAACCAATCATCTTAGCAGCACACTCACTCACATACACACACGTACAACTATCTTTTTGCCCATCAACCTTGGCCTGACAGTCTGAGTGCCATGGTAACGGTTCACACAGGTTTAAACAGAGCACCCTGAGAAAAGAGAAAAGAGAAATGAAGCTTTACGAAATAGATAAATGCATAAATTGATATATTGACTAAGAAACACACAGACACACACAGAAACACAAAGAAAATAATTGGTTGACAGACAGAAAACTGATAGAGGGGGAAAAAGTGTGTTTAAAGTGAGAAGACACAGGCAGACCAGGGCTGAAGGAATGACGGGAAAAGGGATAGACAGACATGAAGAGAAAGTGATAAAGCCTGGGTTTAGACAGGCCTTTATGGGTTCACAGACACAGACACCCTTTGAAGTCATGAAGAGATTTTGGGCTTACAACTCTGACAACAGTGACTGGAGAAAGACAGAAATTTGATTAAAGTTATGAACACAGACATGATGAGACACCAGAAATCAAGGAAATAAGATCACATCAAAGATGGATTATGGAAAAGGGAAAAAGAGATGGGCTACAAAGAGCTGCACACATGTTCCATCATTTCATAATCTGAATAATGCAAACAAATTTTTGAAAGTCATCAGTGAAAGCTTCACAACGCAGGCTTTGACATTATTAACACCATCTGTTTGTAGTTGGAATTGGTGAACTGCTTTCCCTTCTGACATGGACATGACTTTAAGGTCACCTCTGTGTAGGTTAGAGACACAATCATACAGTGAAAAACATTAAATAATACCAGCACAGCTATAGCATTTATTTGTTCTAGAGAGTAAATAACAGTGTGCATTAAACAGCATTTGTAAGATTTTCGTAAATGACTCCTTACTGAAACATCTGTAACAATATTTATGGAATATAACAGTCTTCCCCTTTGTATGTGGCACAAATCACTATCGTGATGCTGTTTGAACTGTGGTTTTCATCCATTGAGACCGGAAGTGAGTTTGGAAATTTTGGGTAATGTTGCGAATTAGGTAGGTACAGGCTGGTCCAGCTTATTTAGCATTGAGAGTGGTTCTGGGACTCTGCAAACTACTGATGAGCCAGCTGGAGCCATCATGCGTTTCCCCTAGGATTCTATGGAATCTAGGAGCGGCTGTGGCTCAGGAGGTAGAGCGGGTCATCCACTAATTGGAAGATTGGCGGTTTGATTCCCGGCTGCTCTAGTCTGCGTGTCGAAGTGGGCAAGATACTGAACCCCAAATTGCCCCCGATGGCTGTTCCGTTGGTGTGGGAATGACTAGACTCCTCCTGATGAGCAGGTTGGCACCTTGCATGGCATCAGAATATGAATAGGTGAATGTGGCTTGTAGTGTAAAAGCACTTGGAGTTGTCGAAAAGGCGCTAGAAAGACACTAAATAAATGCAGTCCACTTACCATTCCCCTGCTACTGCTCATCCATCCAATTAAAATAATTAATTCAGTCTTATACAATATAATAACACATAACATAAAAGCTGAAGTTGTAGGAGCATGTCTTCCATTAACAGCAACCAAAATTATCTTACTGCAATACTTAACAGTTTTGAGGAATGGTGTGAATGCCACAGGTACAAATGAACAAACCTGCCAAATGCAGCGCAAAAAGAGAGTAATCAGACAAAACATAATTAGCAGACATGGCTTGTTATCAAAACAACAGTGTGGTCCAAAATCCTGCAGCAGGAAAAATAATAAAATCAGTTCTAATAGTTTACATGCTACAGTACGCTATGTTCAAACAAAATAATTCACTTCTGGGAATTATGAACTTTCAATTATGCTTTATATCAGTTATTGCTCCCTAATAATTTGTAGCATTTGCTGTTCACAACAACTGGAGAACAACTGGGACAAGCCAACTACAGTATAACCTAATAAGAATCAACAAACTTGATGTTATTGGGTATATTATAAGTATTTGGAATCCAACAGAGTGCATCTTATGAGCTACTGTTCAACCTTTAGTAGCCTTTTTTTATTTAAAGCTCATGTTTTCACATAACATGGCAGAGATGCTACTGTTAGGCACATAATACAAATGCCATGGAGGATATCTATGTAATCAGCTTCCACCGTATGGCACCCTAAATGGTTTGTCCCCTCTATTCTTTGGCCTAAGGAAACTGTCTCCAAAACACACAAAACCTCTTTCTCTCTGCTTATGTGCTCTGTTTCATTATTTCCAAGCCCTTCAGGCGTGAATTTGGCTCACAGCAACCTCGGGCTTTATTTGAATAAAATCGATCCTCTTGATTACGCCGCTGAAAATTGTGTCCACGCATGACAGCGTCACACCCTCAATTTGTTCTAACAAGCAATAAGATAAGAATACAACCCTAAACCCCAACACTGGTTGCAAATAAATGTACAATCACATGATGCAACACCACACACACACACATATGAATGCACCCAGACACAAACAGGAAGACGCACACTGATGCGGAAAGATGTGGGCAGATAAACACATAAATCCCTGAAAGGCACTTCAAACACAGGCTCATTAGAAAGCCAGCAGAGAAAAGAGAGAGGGAACATTTAATAGCTTTAGGCTTCAAAACATAGAACATGCTGCATTGTTGAAAATACATGAATGCTTTATTCATGATATCAGTGTGTTTTCTTTCACAGCCACGATGATCCATGAACATGAGACAATGATGTAATTTTGGCCAATCCCTCTTCCAACAAGAGGCAAGTTGACAGGTCAGATTTCAGCTACACTTCAATGTAAGGTCCTTAAAAGTCTATACAGTGAGTATATGTTATATTTCACTTTATATTACTGGATTTTTTCCAACCTGTGCTCAACACAAGAGGACATTGTCTGCTGTAAACTATGATCAGCATCTTCTTGCTGCAAGAAATACAACATTTTTGGGTGCATAGGGACATAAAGTCTGAATAAAAGTATTTTAATTGATCTTCTCCCTTTAAAAGTGCTAATATTTTTCAGTAAAATAAAATACAAAATTAGTCTGAGCTTTATGTTCAATATTTATTGTCCTTGAAGTGAAGTTTGGAAGCGCAAGGGGAAAACAGAGCGAAGACATCCAATGTACTGTAACCCTGTCGGGATCCAGGTAGTTACATTCACCACTTAAATGTATTTCTCCCTTCTGTCTTATATCTGACTCACTGTTTCTGCAAGGATCTGTTCCTCTCTGCAACCATTTCTCTTCTCACTGTTTGCCAATCTGTCCTTCTTGTCTTGCTCTTCTTCCACCCCGACTCACATTTCCATCAACTCTTTCTACCTCTCTTTGTCGAAACAGTTTCATATTTGCTATGAGGTATCTTAAAGTATTAAAACTTGCCCAATAAATAATGGAAAAGGGGGCTTGGAAGTGCAAAGATGGACAATTCAAGGTCTTTGTTCTGCATGCTTGTGCATATTTGTGAGCTGTCACTCACTTTCCAGTAGGTATTCAGAACTGTCTCCACTCCAGTTGAATATTTTCTGTTATTTTTCTCACCTATATCCTCTCCTGTAATCCTTTGTTACCAGCTGGTGCGTGCCTGTCTGTGGGAGGGCAGGTGTGTGTGTGTGTGCATGAGCATGTGAGAGATTGTGAGCAAATGTTTTTAAGCGTGTTTTGTTCTGCTCACTGTGGCAGGTGACAAAGAAAAAGAGAGGAGGTTGAAAGAAGACGAACAGAGCGGATGAATCAAGGAGAAATTAGAGAAAAGAAAAGAGTGCGTGTGGTGAGGGTAGAGAGAAGAGAGGCTGCATTGCGCAGCAGTGAGTGGGTTGCTTTCACAAAAGAAAAGTTTGAAGAGGATTTAAAGAAGAAAAAGTCAAAGGGACTCTGAGGAATATGAATGTTTTGAACTCGGTAACAAAGCCAAGTGATAAAATAATAGTTGCAAAGATAATGGTGATGACAATGATGCAATCAAAATCTTACATCAAAAACTGTAACTATAAAGCTTTTGACACTGTCTCAGGTGGCTATCATAGGCACAGTACTCATGATTTAGCTGGAGAGGAACTGTTATGAATGAGTACTAAAGAGAGTGAAACCAGGACAGAGAGCAAAAGAAGGGGGAGGGAGTGTCAGAAAAAAAGAGAGATGATGAAAGATGTAAAATGAGAGGGAAAAAGAGAGGTGATGGGCGGAGGGCATTTTAATCACTGTAAGGTTAAAGAAAGTGAGGGGAACAACGAGGAGGGGTGATATATTATTCACAATTAGCCGACTTGCTACATTATTTAACATACACAACCTCAGTGGAAAGGTGCCACCTGCAGCCACCCCGTCTGCTATCAATGGGAGTCTGAAAGAACTGCCTCTACTAGTTTATACACCACAACAACACATCACACAAAGATGCACTCTCACACATACAAACCGCACACACTGCATTCTGCATACAACAAAGAAAGTCTCATCACACAGCGAAAGCTCTGCGGGACTTCAAACACCCTTGATCATTCCTTTGCGTTATCCTCCTCCTTCAGTACAGCCGGTTCCAGCTGTCTTAGTATCCTGTGCCGTTCTCAGGGCATCAATATTTACAGCCATATAAAAATTTGTTCACAGCTCTCACAGGGATGGGGAGAAGGCCCGGGGCATACTTGGCTCTGGACGAAACATAACTTTAAGAGTAGAAAACTAAATTAGACAGTGTAGTTGTTACGACCCCTACCGCTCAAACCGCATGTGCTCACTGGCCAAGGATTGATTCATCTCTCCTGTGTCTCTTCTGCTCATCAGCACAACCTTCTCGATAAAGGAAAAATCTCCAAGGAATGTGGATTGCATGTGCTTCTTTTAAAGAAAACTACAGTATTTAAATCTGAGGGCAGTTTTTTTTAGTTTGTTTTGTTTGTTAAAGGTTTTATATTTACCTTGACATAAAAAAATTGGTGAAAAGATTTGTTTTTTGATGCTGTAGAGGTACTAAGATTTTAGTGGATTTGTCTAGAAGGCCATACTTTCAGGGTTGTCAAGAGGGGCGCTCTTTTGTAAAGAGGCAGACCTACTGCTGTTACAGCACATCCTCATAATTAAACAACAACATAGGGTCATTGTGACTGCACTCCACAATGACCCATAGGAGCATTCCAAAACCAAATCACTGTTAAAAAATAATTATGTTTTATGGTGTGACAATGCTGTGGTTAAGGTCTGGTTGGGTTTAGGCACAAAACCCACTTGGTTTGGGTTAGGGAAAGATCAAGGTTTGGGTTAAAATGATCATTTGAAATATGGTTTCTACTCGTCGTCATGGAAATAGTAAACACTCTGACAATCGATGTTACAGTCTTTAAAAAAATTTTCCGACTTGCAGTTGTAAACATGACACCACGGTTGGAAACATGAAGCGAAAAGAGGTCTCCTGCAGCTGAGTACACTTTTTGCCATCTAACTATCTAGCCATCTACCCAACCCACCTCCTCCTAATAAGGAAAATTGTTACATTACATTGACATCATCTGAACTGCATCACATAATCACATAATGTCATCATAATTACTACAGCTGCTTGATGGTGTAAACGTAACCATAGGTTGTTTTTGCCAGCTGAATTTTAGATCTATACTGTCTTTTTCTTGTGAGGACAAGCTGTTATGCTGCACTTGAAATGCTAGGTAGTTATTTAAACAGCTTGAACAAAGACAATTCATGCATGTGTGTTGGCATAAGCCATTGTTTTTATGACTCATGTTTCTAAGTCAGTTGTTTGGTAGCACTTAACCACAGAGATCAGTGCTGTGTAACAGCTTGGTAATAAAGAGCATATCTTATAGGGGTGTACCCGAATACAAATACATTATTCGGCAAAGCACAAATAGTGAGTTTTATATGAATATTGGTTTCACACAAATATTTTAAAAATTATATGTTGAGGGTATTCTCCAGAGATAAAGCTGAGCTACTGACACATGCGAAGTGCTCCAAAGGGACTCTCCATAACCTGTTGTTCCCTTTCTCCTTTCCACAAAGTTAGGTTGTAAAAAATAGGCAATAAATGAAAAGTGCAAAGCAATAATTTCCTTTGAAATTCCTCTCAACATGTTGCACAGTGTGCTGTCTCTGTGTTATGGGTGTATAAATAGGTAGAGGTCTGTCTGCAAGGAGGCGATGAGTAAAGTTTTAGCTCAGTAGTCAGCGCAGTCTGGGATTCTCCAGTTTGAGACTCAGTGTGGGGCCCTGTTTTGTAAGGTAGTTTATTCATGAACACTTATTGTAACTCTTTAATTTCAACAAATACAGATACAAATACAAATACTGGGATCTCTGAACATCCCCAATATCTTAGTAATATTAGGGTTTTGTTTTTGTAATATGGTAATAAAGGGGCCAACATTTGAATGCAATATGGGTAATAGTGTAAATGTAATAATGGTTAAGTTATAATTGGGAAATAAGCAACAATGAGGTAATATTAAGTTCATATCGTTACTCCCTATCTTCAAAATCACAAGAAAATTCTAGTCAGTCCGTGTGGGTAATTAGCAGAAAATAAAACATTCCCTCCTCTGTTTAAATGTAATACTATCAAAAGTTTTGACAGTTTTACTTCAAACACTGTAATTTCTTACCTAGAAACACAGATGCCACCTTTGTTGTAAGAACTCAAACTCAAAACGGATCTTGACTGGGAACATTTTAAACTCAAACTGAAACAGCTTTTAAAGAGGAATCAGTCGTGCAGTCATGAGTGATCTGCTGCTTGTTGTTTTATGAAACTTTTATGGTATGTTTGTTTGTGAGTTCTTTGTGTTTTGTGCTGTTTTGTAGGTACTTTGTTGTTGAGTTTCATGTTGTAATGTGTGCATATGTATTGTTGAGTTATGGGTTTTGTGCTTAAACGTATGTATATGTATTGTTGAGTGTTGTGCAGTTTCATATGTATTTTACAATTGAGGTTTATGTATTTTAAAAGCCATTTATGGACCAGCAGCAAACTAGCTTAGGCTATAAATGCTGTGGTATGTGGCATGGGTACATGCTATATACTTGTCCCAATACAAATGAACATTAAATAAACCATAAATCACTATTCGCAAATGCAAAACCACATTATATTTTAGGGTTGTACTCTGTATTACTTTAAACTGAATACTAAAGGCCAAAGTTGTTACTTGGAAACACAAATGGTGGCTTCAGTGTGAAAACCAAGAATCAGGGTTGGAAATTATATGTTCAGAGACCTGAACTAGCTACATTGTGCATTCAATAATATTATTGAATATCCTATTCAAGTGGATTGGCAGTTATCCTCAAACAGTCATGAATCTGCAGTCTTGCTAACATCTGTCTAGCCGCATTGTTTGACTGTTTCCAATAATAATACTAGCTGATTCTCTAGAGATGAAGATTACAAGTACTTGACAGAGCTTGACAAGTATGTCACAGCTTCAGACTCAAGCATAGCAAACTTAATACTTCTCTTCTAGTCCCTGGTGCAAGGCAAATTGTAGCCAGCTATAAGACCCTTATTAGAGCATAGCTTACAGCTTACACCAGAGGGAATACAGCAAGGGTTACCACAGTGCAAACATGCCTAGACAATAATAAGTTTACTCCCTCTCAATTGATAAAACTGTATAATATGTTGTTAAACAGAAACATACACCCAAAATTTAATAGTGTACCTTGTTTTCAGATAAATGTAATATCTTTGTTGTGTCTGCAGTGAATTTCGAAAATGCATGCAGGTGAATTCTAAGGGAAAAGGAATTACTCAGCACCATTTGCACTTAATACACAGAATAAATAATGATCGTGGTTCAGTATAACAATAACCAACACAGCGGTGGTTTGAAGTCTTTCATTCACTCCATAATGTAAGATGCAAACTGGATTCAAGCCACACACCACTATGCAAAGATGGAGATACATGTAATTTCAAGCCTTGTTAATACGGGTCCCAGAAACAAATTGCATTGATGTTCCATTGCAGAAAAAAGCTATACTACTGAGAACCACACTAACCTCAGATACTGCAGCGCATATTGATTGTTTTTTTTAGCTCATGTTTTGCAATACAAGCTGTATTCCCACTACAACAAAACAAAAACAAAAAAGAAAAGTTTATATGGTATCAACTCATGCTTCTATCACTTAAGGCCTCAAAAGACAGGTGTTTGGAGGGGGAAAAAAAGCAGTATTGGACATATCGAAGTCAGTGTACAGCATTTCTTGTTGGATCAGCACAAAAACGTTTGTTGTTAGTTGTGCCAACAGACACATTAGAAGCAATATCCAAACATCCAAGACAACAGTGCTCTGGGATTCTGAGCTCATGCTAGTAAAAGTTCTTATTTGTGTATTTAATTCACTTATGTATTTATGTATTCATATCTAAAAGGCATATATAACTTTTCCAACAAATCAAATGATTATAAAAGTAACAGTTAACTTGGATAAACTCAGACTTTGGAGAAGTTCTGCACCCAGCTGACTGCTTTCTTTTTTAACGCATTGCAAGATGATAAAAAGGAAAGAAGGAAAGTACATCCCCACGCTGTGTACTGTAGTGTTGGCACACTGTTGGCTACTGCACTGTATTTCATTTATCACTACTGTACAGTACAGTACACATTAAGACATCCCTCCTGGGTGTTCTCTAAATATGTCTTTAAGTACATCACAATCACAAGCATTTGTGTTGGCATTATGTAGTTCCTGTGATTTGCTCTTTAGTAGCATATGTTTAAAACGTGTTTTGGTGCTGAATCAAATACAGTAATTCCCACTGTGGCCCCCAGCCAAAGCAAAAACAAGTCCGTAGGAAGATTCTCACAATTAAATGACAGTTCTGTGCTGGCATTAGTGGTGGAAGAAATACTCAATTATTAAACAAGCAACATCTTATCGTAAATAGTTAAGGTGGCACTTTGTATGACTGCTTTGCAGTTTAATGCTATCAAGTATAAACTTCATATCTCCATTTTGAGTTTTTTGTGTTTTCAATTCAATTGAAGGATAACATTTTCTTCAAAAGGAGCATTGTAATCCTCTAAAAACTCTCTCAAACTATTTAGATAATGACTAACAGACATTGTATTATCGAGCTGTAACAAGACTCAAGAATTTATGAAAATGTGACATTTTGCAGATACAATACTTTTATTTAACAGCAATAATTTGAGAGCCTATAATTAAAGAAAATCTGAAAAGCCCCCCCCCCCCAAAAAAAGTAGCTTTAGAAGCATGCAGATTGGCCATTAAAACCCCAGTACAAACAAGTGGTAGTGAGTGATGGATTGAGATGACATTTTCCTAGGCCATTACTCAACAGGGAAGAGTATTAAGGCCAGACAAGAATATTACATTCAACCTTTTCAATGTGTAATTAAAACAGCTCAAAAACACTATTTCTATGAAGGTAATGTGATTTCTTACACTGTTGAATGATTACACCACACTTTATATGACATTTATAAACAAGTTGAAATGTGGACAGTCACGCATTTGTATGGCTTTTGTGTTTAATGCCAAACCACCAAATACAGTTGAAAAATATTGGTATATTTATATTTTAACAAAAATTACAATTGCATTACAGCGAAAGACTGCCAATGTGGTTGCTACAATGAGTGACAGAAATTAAAACGTGTTACATTTTATTGTAATGCTCCAACCATGCATGGTAGGTTAATACGGTAATCTAGAGGAGCAGTTACAGGAGTTCAGAGTGTAACATCCATACATTTGACCGCTGCCCAGTACAATCAGTCTGCTGGCTACTGAGCTGATCCACTGGATGACATAGAGGTTAAGTGCCTTGCTGAAGAGCACTATGAGAGATGTAGCTAGCAAAGGGAAGTGCACTTGAAACTATTCTCCTGCTCTCTGTAGCAATTTCTTTGCCTGTCACTTCATTTATCGCCTCATCTTCCTGTGATTACGGCACACTTGTAAGTCATTCTGGATAAAAGCATCAGATAAGTGTCAGTAGACAGACTGAATCTTAAACGTTGAATTTAACTAGAACACATATGGATGTTTTGAGAGCAAACCATGTGGATATGATACAATCAATCTAAAACCATACAACTGCCTGTATGATAAATTAATATTAGATAGTTCTTTCACATGACTGTCAAACCGGCCAGATTAGAGCTTAAATGAAAGCAAGACAAGGACAAAGAGATGGAAAGGAAACAAGAAGAGCAAAGGAAGTAGAGTGGGAGGCTGGGAGACAGGGAGAGGAGTGAAGAAAGAAGATAGAAGAGGATAGAGAGATACTGGCAGATTTAGGCATGATTGTTTTTTAATCCAACAAATGTAATTTGAATCTGTTGACTCATTATCAAAATACCTCACATGCAACAGCAAACCAGTTTCCTGGTACCAGACCATGGTGCAACACCAGCATTCGTTTAGGAAATCAGGTTACTGCAGTAAGCCAACAACGACCAGGTTACACACTGAACATAGTGAAACAGTCTTGTTCAACACTGTTTTAGTCTCTATCGTCAACTATTTTTACAGGTGCGTGAACCCAAAGGTTAGTATAAAAAAAGAACTAGCACTCTGATAATAATGCATATACATTTACAGTACATCCAGTATGTCAAGATAAGAAACATGTACGTCTTTACTTTACATATAAATGCTTATATTCAAAAGCAGAAGTGTTCAAATGAAAGGTTATCAGAACATCATTATTATCTTGCTAAAAATAAACAGAGGAGGTCATATTGATCTCAGGTGTTACAGGTTTTGTTGGTCCAGACATGATGTTCTGATATACTACCTTATTCAAGATGCATTTACCACAATCCATCTACAGTTGATACTTCATATTCTTCTAAATACTGTATATATACACACAGCATATACAAATTACACAGCAAAATAACTCAATATACTGTATAAATGTTTACAGGACGTTCATTCTCAGTCATTATTATCACCCCACATTCATATCGATGTCTCTACATATTTTTAGGCTGACCAATACAATCTTGTTATAGTTTTCAGGTGCAAAAATCAACTGTTATTCTATTTGCAGTGATTTATTGCAAATCACTTCTTTGGGAAGTAAGGGGATTAATCACACATACAAACAAGCCCAGATGCACCACAAGCAGACACAGAGGTAAATAACTTTCCTTACTCATGCACAGAAACACACAAGCGCCCACTTGACATCGGGATAGTTTCACAGGATCACCCATTACCACCCTTTGAAGTGTGTGAGTTGCTAATGGTTTTGGAACCCATTCAGAGAGAGTGTGTGGCCTGTCTGTCCATTAGCAAGTTGACACACTCTGCTGACTAAACACAACACTTCTACTGCCCTTGTCCTCGGTTCCTCTCTCCCATGCCCCCCCCTTCTGGAGATCAAAATAGATGAGTTTGTGTGTTTCTGTGTCTGTGTGTGTCTGCATACATAGAGTACAGAGTACATAGAGTGATTGAGTTACTCACACACATTAGGCAGACAACAGATGACAAGAGATGGGAGCAGGGAGGGCAGAGGACCCAAATAAACTTTTAGTTTGGTTTAACTGTTAGATGAGGAGAGTTCGATTCTTTTTGAATGGCTGACTGAATAAAAAAAAAAAAGTGTAGTTCAATTGTGAATCTCTAAAACTTGAGTGGTGATCGTTCAGTGCCTGAGAGCAATGTGAAGAAATTTGTGTAACGAAATAATTCAGTCTGATTCTTTACTCAATAGTAACCATTGGACCAACAATCCTACCATACTCCAGTACAATAAGGTAAGATGAAGCATGAATAGGGTCCTTTTTGAGAAAAAGATTTTAGTTTATTCATTTATGTTTACAAAACACGACAAAACTGTTACATAAAACTGTATTTCTTACAACGAGAAATCAAACTGAACAGAATGAATAACTGATACTAGTACTAATAAGAAAACTAAACTAAAGCCCACTTAAATCAAGCAGCCATCAAGTTTTAGAGCAAAAATGTCCTTCAAATTGGGAAACTTGCAAAAGTCCCAACAAGTTTGTGGGAGGTCTGACTGTGCAACCACTCTTCCAGTCTGCTACACAATATTGAAATGAGTTGTCCATCTGATTCACATTTATAGGCAATTTGAGGTTCTTTGCTGTTCCAACTAATGTTCATATTCATATGGACTTACATACAGATTCAGTTTGATGGCACACTGGCGTCTGCCCCTTCAGAAACCGCAGTTAGCTTATCTTTGTATTTGTCTTGTGTAAAACAGTAAATACAACCTGACCTAACTATTTTGGCTAACTAAACTGTTCTAATTTGAGTGATTATTGACTGACCATTACTTACCCAATACACACCCGATGAACTACTCAAATACTCAAACATGCTGTTCACATTTGAACAGGTCTGGAAAGTTTGGTGTTGGTGTGTTGGATGTCATGATAACAATGAATTATTAAACAGGTTTTAAACTTTGGTGAGTTTATTAAGCTCTTTTTAGTGAGGAGTATATGTAAATATATATAAATTAACTCTTTTACACTAATAATAGCAACAGAACACAGAAAATAAAAAATCTGTGCTGTACTGGATTCTGCCATCTGCCACCAAAGCAGACTGCCTATGCCATTGATCGCCAGGGACTATAAAGACTTGACTACACACCTCGATGCACAGACTGGTCTAGCTTCACAAGCAGCCAAAGAATCAGACCCCACACTGAGCTTTTAGGGCAGCACTTTGCACTGTGTCCTTCAAAGAATGCCAAAGAGCATTCACCTCTCTCACAGTCAATCGATAGCACACTTTTCTGCCTTCTTAGTAAAAAGCAAAGAAGACTTTTGCTGCACTATGTGTGTGTGCGTGTGTGTTTGTGTGTGTTAGTGCATGTCGTGTGATTGCTCATTCCCCTACAACCACACTGAGAAACAGGCAGAGACGAACACACGGTGAGCACATACACACAAACTCACTAACCCATTCATACTCAGACCTGCACACTAGCGGGAGTCACAATGCTTACATATTCTTTCCATTACACAAGCTGCTGAAACACAGAGAGCATGGTGAGGTACTGGCTGAGTAGATACATTTATAAATCAGATTTGATGTTTCCTGTCTGCCTGCAGTCTATTTGTGTGTGTGTGTGTGTGTGTGTTTCTACGCTATGTACTCAGTCAGCATATCTGTTAGTCCCAGACGCAGATTAAAGAGCTGAAACTGATCTGTGATCAGCCATACTGTAATCCCCTCCATGTTGGCCATCATCATTTCATCTCTAAACAACTCATGCCAGCAGTGAGGATGAGCATTTATTAAGTAATGATATTAAAACTAATTCCCAAATATTTCTATTTGGGCTCACAATTCGGAAATATGAAGCATACTGTGAATTTCAATGGTTGGCACCCATTAAGCAACAGTTTATTGGGGAATTAATTAAAATCCATATTAATCAACTGAGCTGCTTCAAACAAGAAGGCAATCCAAATATAAGAAAATGTAACAGCGAGGAAGGAGATATTAAAAAGCCTTTATTGTAGTGGCTAAATCATTAAAAAGCCAACATGTTTCGACCATTGTAGGTCTACGTCAGGGCTTTAAAACAGACAATACAGGTGTGGCCTCACCTATATATCACTCACACATCAATCACATGACCCAGAGAATAACATAACTGGTGAAACAAATTGAAAATAATAAAACAAGGAAAAAAGAATGAGATGAAATTACACAAATATATACATGTACATCATAAATAGGTACCCATATATAGGTCTGCTGTAAGAAGAAAGGAGAGCCTATACAAAACATATGAAGTCTATATCCTCATTGAGACCAGGATGCTTTAACATATCCAGTCTATGGATCCAAAAAGTTTCCCTTTGGTTAAGTTTCTGTATTCTGTTACCCCACCTGACCAAAGGTTTAATGTGCTCAATGCCTCTGTGCGCAATAAATAATCATATGCATTGTGAAATTGTGTCTAGCCATGGGGTAATCGCGATTCCTAATTCTGCTGGTATATTTATGCTCGCCAAGGCAATCCCTCAGGCCTCTTTTTGTACAGCCTGTGTGGAAAAAGCCATCTCTCTCTCTCTGTGTTTTTTTCCCCTGTTTTTCAAGAGCCCCTGACACACTTTCTTGATTTACGTTTGATTATGTGGAGCAACCAGTCATCTCTTTTCCTAATCAACTGAACAGCTAAAGGATTGACCTGACTCAATCTACTGCTCGGCTGCCATCTTTAATATTGTCTTTGTGGTACTTTCAGCAGCTGTAAATTGAGCTCATTGTTAATAAATGCTCACAGCACGTATTAATTAATGATTTGACCTCTTTCCACCAAGGTCAGGATTAACCAGAATAATTGCTGAAGAGTATATTAACAGACTCTACAGTGTGTGGGAGGAGAGGTGCAGAGAGATGAGTGATGAGACTTAAGACAAAAGGGAAAGAAAAAGATGGAAAATTTACAGATTTAAGTAGAGAAATTATGATTAGTCTGTATTTCAGAGGTGGATAGTAAAAATGCAAATGGAAAATTATACCAATACATAACAGGAAAAAAGATATTACAATTCAGTAATATTTCTCAATAACCTAAAACCTTTCAAGAAATGAGGTTATTCTAAATACAACCAGGTGGCTGATAAAGACCAAAAGGCACTAGCAAGAGGAATCAAGACAGAGACATAACTATCTATATTATTGACCAACCAATTGCCCTGACAACAAGATTCACACAATCATGATATTAAGACGTTACATTTATTGACAGAGGAAGACCGCAAACTTCAGATAAACTTCAGAGAACCTCCAGCCACAGACCAGCCCTATAACCCTGCATGTCTGTCTGTCACTGACTCACTGAGTGATGAAGTTTGGTTGGCCGGCCCAGTATTGGAGTTTCCCCCTCGGCCGTTGCTCTTTCAAAATGAATCGGCGCAAAGAGTTTCATTGCAGCTCACTCTCAGTGGGACTAGAACAGCAGTCCCGAAATAAGTTTTAAAAACACACATTTACCAACCGAAGCATCTCACACAGAGGCTCCGACACTGACAGGAGCACCAACCCATGGATACAAAGAGGTGTGACATTTTACACAGCAGCTAGCAGCTAGTTAGATTGGCTAGCATCGTTAGTGTAGCTGTGTCATGCTGTGAGTATTCCATAGACTGTATAAAAATAAGGTGTAGATGTGGTGTTTCTAATTTAACAGCATCATGCTGGCCAGATGACGTGCATTTACAGTGTTTGTGTGCTCTGAAAGACGTCATAGCATAGATATATAGTCACACAGCTGATGGACTGTTAGCCTAGCATGCTAATCCTATGTAAATATATGGATGAGACTATATTTTTTACAGACATCCACCAAGTGAAACAGATGAAAGGGGGAGTTGGGGGGGAGTTAACAGATAATTAGAATAGTTATGATTAAAATTAAAATAAGTTCTCTTTCAAATCAAACATCCCAAGACATGAGTGGAAAGTATTGTTATTGCAACTGTATGTATTGCCTTTTTTTGACTCAAACGTAGCTTAACCATGTCATGTGATGCTACTTCAGTACACTTTAACAACAAATATTACTGGGACCACTACAGAAAATTGTACATTTATTATCCAGGAAATCACATTATAGACACTACCACTGACTATCCCTGTGACAAATTGGCCACAATTTTGCTCAATGAGCATACATAGTCCAGCCATTTACTAGGTTTTAACCTAGTCTTGTTCTGGCTTTTCTGGGCAGAAACCTATATTTCTCACTGAGATATTTCACTCCTCCTTTAAGAACATATCCCACTGTATACAAGTTCAGGATTTCTGTGAAGGCATTCTAAGCGGGACTACAGCTATTATGAACAAAAATGCTGACCCTATTTTCTGGTATGTCTGTGATTTTATCTTTTTGCTGCAACTGACATGAAACTGATGTGAAACAGCTCCACATGCATACGTGGAGTCCAGCATCAGTGCCATGGTCACCAAAGCACAGCTTGCTGCTTTTGTCAAGTAAAAGTAATTGTTGTGTCAGTGTTGTCTACGCCTGATAATCTAGACAGCTTGAGGGAGAGGTGAAACTTACATAAAGAGTAGATGGGCACAGAGAGTAAGATAAGGAGAGACAAAATTATTAAGAAAAGTCAGATGACCAAGATATGAATGAGGGAGCAATGTGAAAAAGACAGAAATGAGAATTAAATAGAGGCAAAGAAGAAGCGGGTAAGAAGTTTGTGGTATGAAAGAAATAAATTAGGAGGGAGATTAAGACATACACAAAGAAAGATAGGGGACTGAGAGAGAGGGAGAAGAAGACAAAGAAAGCCACAGTGAAAAAAATATATAGCAGAAGGCAGAGAGACAGCAGGTGAAAGAAAGGTATAAAGAGGATGCAGTGACCCCTGTCTGACTAATGTTAGCTCACACAGTTACAGCACTTTTAACCAGAGCTAATGGACTAGACTATATCTACTGTTGCTTCAACTCTATCTTTTGCTCTATCATGGGCATACACACAAAGTTATTTTTTACCATACAGACGTCAACACCTATACAAACACACACACACTAAACTTTTCTATACACAGACATACACATTGACGCATGCATGCTCAAGTATATGGTCACCTGAATATAACCTTTGCCACCCCCACATACACGCACTCAAGGATCTGTTAAAGCAAAGGAAGGTGGTTTGCAGTACAAACCGGCTTTCTGCACAAGAAGTGAAAATACATGTACTGTACATGCGCATATGAAAAGATGCACACAGGACACTTTGCATGAACAAACAAACATGCACACACACACACACTCAATCCTGCTGGAAGTTGTTCCAAGACTCTGCAAGAGATCAGGCCTGCCTGACATTGCAATTACTGTGCACTTGAACCACTGTTTCCTCCTGGATGGGCCTATCCACACACACACACTCCACAAGAACATGCATGCACAATGCATGCAAACACATAAAGAAACACACATCAACATCTATTTGCACACTCAAATCCATTTCCTCTCACACACATTCATTTAATCACACAGAGGGAACACAATGAACATTTGTCCATTTAAAGCACAGACCAACAGATCCAAACGTACACACACACACACACACACACACACACACAGAGGAATCCAAGTCTATTGGAAGCAGTGGTGGGATTTTAGCAGAAATGTTGTTCTCATTAAAGAAGGCACACAAGTCCCATTTGCCTTCCTTGTTACATTTCTTCACCTCTTTATTTTCTGTCCTCTTTAATTCCACAAACACTCACCACAGAATAAGTCATGCACATACATATACATAGCTTCACTACACTGAGAGATACGTACACAGGAACACACAGGTTATGTTTTCCAATTGACTGGCTGGCTACAGTATGTTCCCACTGTGCCTCTGTGCTTTTCCTCTGAGTCTAAAGAGGAAAGAGAGGTGTGTTTCTTCAATGAAAGTAGCCCAAAGATTAATTCACTTAATCTTGGCCTGTAAATGGGGTATTCAAGCGGCTTAAAAAACAAATTGAATGCAAAGGCTGAGAGTAATAACAACATTTGTCTTAGCAGCGGCACAATGCCCTTTTCCTCAGCACTCTTCCACATGAGCTGGTGGCTAGATTTCCAACATCCATTATGACAGAAGTGGACGTACATGTACGTACGCGCACGGGCTGACAAACACACAAACTCGCTCTCTCACACACATTTTGACAATGCTACCTAGTGTATGTGTGGAATGACTAAAAGATGGAGAGAGAAAGACAAAGGAGACTTAATATCAATGAAGAGGGTATGCCTGTGTGTGTGTGTGTGTGTGTGTATATATATATATATATATATATGTGTGTGTGTGTGTGTGTGTGTGTGTGTGTGTGTGTGTGTGTGTGTGCATGAGTGAAACAGTTGAACAGATGTTGTGCTGTGGTTTTTAATGTGTAATCCCCAGCTTCATCATGTTACCCATCAGCCATGTGCAGATCAAGGGGTTAATGTTGCAGAATATAGGTTAAACTCAAAGAACGAGACAAGCAAAAAGCAACAGTTTAATTCTTCAATGACAACGAACTCAATGCAACTACATAATTCAAGATTTACAGCTTTTTATGGCTACAACATTCGGCTAATGACTTAGTAATGTGTGCTGATTATTTTTACATGAGCAGTAACTAATTAGTTAATGTAATAAGCTCATAGTCTTATTAAATCACTGTACTCACGATGTAATGTACTCACTATTACTAAATTATGTATGTATGATTAATCAGTGTTTTCCATGCCATATATTAAAAACTAATTTAGACTATCATTGGTGTCCCGCAAAAAATAAATCTTGCCTTCCGCTATGTTGATATGTGTAATACCTTGATGCTATGATATGTAATACATATTCATGGCACAGGCATAAGCCAAAAGTTTTTCCGAGTTACTAAAACTTTAACTTTTTAAGATACATGTCCACAATGACACATTTGCAAGACATTTTTAATTTTCACTTGATTTTTATGAGTAGGCTAACTTATTTTTCATGACTTATAAAGTTTGGGGAACCCTGGTTTTTCATGCAATTTTCCTTTAAAGGGGACATAACATGCTGTTTGTGATTTTCAGTTATATACTGTTGTGATGTCAGTTGTCTATGTTAAAAATAGTCAAAGTTCAAAGTTCCAGAACATTTTTTTTCAGCTTGTTTTGATTGCGTTGCCTACTCACATATTTCGGATCAGACTTGGGCTCGAACATGTCTGATGTATTTGAGAAGTTGATATTTTGCATAAAGGACAAGAAAAAGTGAAATCGTATGACTGTTTACGTAGCCTCCGGAGCGAACAGAAGTCTGCTGAGAGGAAGCTAACCAGTAAGATCGCAGTGGGCTCATTGGAAGGGGAGCGTTAAAGAGACAGGAGCTAAAACAGCCTGTTTCAGACAGAGCCTGAACTGAGGGGCTGCATAAATCATGCAAAGATATTCCAGTAGAGCCCATTCTCACTCCCAACTCTTCACATATCAAAGCTCGGTCAGGACCCCGTGGCATCACTTTTGAACGCACTGGGTACCCCTTTAGCGTCATTTTCTAACATGCAGGGTAGTCCGATAGACCTCTGCTGAGCTCCCACAATGTCTGAAATAGACGCTATGAGACCGATGACGTCTAAATAAGGTGACAAATTTCAGCCTGGTTGCCAGAATAAAATGTTGGCATTGTATCTTTCTGCAAACCACAGATACGATGAATATGTACATTTCAACACCTGTAATACAGAGCATATTAACATTTCAACAATACGTATCATATCGACATTTCTGAAGTGACGTACCTCACATGACATCTATATAAGCTGACTTTTTTGTTAGGAGGTGGAGGGGTTGGTGGGTGGCTTGTAATGTTGTTGGCTGAAAGTTAGAAATCAGCACAGAGCACGGTTCAAGACCACCTTGCCGTTTTCATTTTATTTTTTATTTTAACCCAAGCCATGATCTTTCCCTAACCAAGTGGTTTTTGTGCCTAAACCTAACCAGACCTTAAACACTGTGTTGTCACGCCATAAAATATAATTATTTTTTAACAGTGACTATCGTGATACTGCGCGTTGAAAAATGACACTAAAGGGGTACCCCGTGCGTTAAAAAGTGACACCAGGGGGTCCCTACCAAGCTTTGATATGTGACGAGTTGGGAGTGAGACCGTGTTGCCCCAGAATATGTATATATGTAGGTATTTGCATAAGGATCACTCTTGCTTTCCCAGTCAGGGAACTCAGTCATGCAAGATTATCTCAAAGTTAATATAATTATGAAAAACTTCTATTTCTTATAACAGTAGTTCACATGTTAATTAGCAGTAGGACTTTGCCTGGGGATTAGTCTACTTGGATTTAAAGCAAACACAACTGAACAGACCACTGAGGAGTTCACTTCCTTTACATGGCAGCGAAATCTTCTGAAGGTCAACTAAAGCTATACTGTATAGCCAGACATGAACCAGGATGTTTGAGTTTAAAAGAAATCAATGGCTGATGACAAGCTGCCAATGCTTCACAGTAATTTCAAAACACCTATGCTACAGTGCAATGTGTAACAGAGTGGTAAAATGTCAATAACAACTAAAACTAACAATAATACACTGATGTTGCCAAGCTATATAGTGCATCCAGTACTAGTATGGATTTTCAGTCACACAAATGTGTTCATTTATTAGCTATTTTACAACATTTTTGAATGTGGCTTAGATAATGAAAACAGAAGACCAGTAGCACCTGAGTAGAAATACTTGCCTACAGGGACAATCACTTGCATTCAGGCCCTGGCTGCAGCTTGGCCACCTACACTGAACATGCTTGGCAGTATTTGTGGGTGGGAAGCCAGTGAGGGATCATGTCATTGTTGTAGCAACACCTTTTTTGTCATTGGACATGTGACATTGGACACTCTTTTACACTGATGCTCAGCCAACATTAGATGTAGTACAAGAGGTATAACACTGCTGTAGTCAGTGTGTTTAAACATCCTCCCTGCTGCTGACAAGTGAAAGCTCAGTTTTACTTTGTGCTCCTTGTGACACTGATGATTTGGGTTCGGTTCATTAACACTTCTTTTAACTTTCTAACACATCCTGGGCCCCGATGCAGCTCAATTCTGGCACTCCCCCAAGATTAATCTTAGGTCTACTGCTGTTTTTTATCTATTAGCGCATAAGTGATTTCACTGAATAAAAATTCAAAATAAAGTTAAAATGGTGATGATGATGTACAATAAGTGGTTTCAAAGTGGATATCCAAATCATCTGAAAAAGCAATTATGAAGGCTGTTACATGATCAATCAATTTGTAAAACAGTTAGATATCACCAAAAGGAATTTCAGTATTAGGTGACATAGCCTGGTCCATTCATTGACTAATACAGCGGCTGCGCTCTGATGTAGCTACAGATTATAATAACAACAGTAATACTGAATGACAAGGTGTCAGAGAAAATCCTCGCCTCCTGACCATCTTTCCTCGAGCTGTCTCTCTTCATCCTTCTCTCTTTTCTGATAAATGCCGCCTCCTCTCTTTCCCTCCTCTCTTCCTCCTTCTATCCTGCCATCCCACTCTCCATCTCGGAGACCCTTGTCTAACGAAGTGGACAGATTCTGACGGGTTCTAATAAGAACACATTCCACTAGAATAACTTTCAGATCCTGCATTTTCACACATGCATGCGCGCACACACACACCCACATACACGCTCTACAGATGCAGAGTAAAACATTTATGCACCTGAGCTACAATCCCTATTATTAAGTTCTAAATTAATGAGTATGAAGTCAATAATACTCAATGATCTGAACAGGTTGTGTGTCTGACGAGGGCAGCGGAGGACAGAGCGAGTGAAAATGAGAGGTAGTCCGTGTGAGCTGCGTGGTGTGTGCCTCTGTATGTGGGATTGTGTGTGCATGTTACGTTACCGACATTGTTAAGGGAATTATGCTGCATGACTTGTCAGTGTGCGTTTGCATCACTGTGGCCTTGCTCCCATGCTGTAACATAGATAGCATTCAATTCCCAGAGAGAAATTTCAATTCTTCAAGGAGACCGACACAGCAGCCCAAGTATAAAGCTGAAAGTGAAGTCAAAAAAAAAAAAGAAGTCATGGTGTTCTGGCCCTGACAGTGCATTACTTACTATGAGATGTTTGCAATGCTTGTCATGTTGTGATGTACATGTTTGTTTATATCATTTGAAACACCCCAGAGTGAGGGCTTTTCAGTCAATTTGTGCACCATGCTATCATCATGAGTCTTGACTTTTTAAGATATTCTTGTCAACTCAAATTCATATCGATTAGCTGCTGTGAAATGAAGTGGTTCTGATTCTTTGTGCTATGGAAAGTGCTTTTTTGAAAGCAGTGACTTATACAGTAGGTCAGTAGTATTTTTGTCTCAAAAGCACTGTCATGAATTCAAGTTTTAGTAGAGTAAAATATTAATACACTGATGGGGCAAGAAAAAATTGAAGAGCTGTATGATACTGAAAGAGAATGCAGTGTGGCTGTGTGTTTGGCTGCGATCCATGTCCATCTGTTTAAGGTGTGGGGTGTGCGCACGCACATACACACACAGTGTAGGTGCTGCTTTGAGAGTTTGCACAAGTAGACGCATCGCATTACATCCCTGAAAAGAAGGGACTTTTTTTTTTTTTTTTTAATCAGACATATTTATAATCAGTGGAGAGAGGAGGGGACATATTGTGAAGAGAGAGACTAGGTGGATGAATAAAGAAGAGGAGAAAAGACAAAGAGGGAGGAAAGTGATTATGGCCAGATGATAAAACCACTGAGGTGAGCCAAATAAGGATAGAAAGAATTAGGGATACTTAGGGACAAGAAAAAAGCAAGAGACAAGAGGTACAAAAACAGGATAAAATGAAAAACTGAGGAATCAATCGACAATGCGCGGGAGGAGGAAGAGGGGGAGAAGAATCATCAGGGGTAGTTAGGGATGAATCAGATGAAAGACAAGGAGCAAGTAATTTTTTTTGTTAATTTGATTTTTTCAAACAAACGAGAATACAAGAGAAGAACAAGGAGAACACAAAGGTAGAATTAGGGAAAGGAGATTTATTGACAATGGAGGGAGTGCAAAGGAGCAATAGATTTTTTAAAAAGGAGGAAGGGAGCAATTTAGACAGAGGAAGACAGGGTGGAAGAGAGAAATGGCAGCGCAATTAACAACTAGACCTTGTTCCCTAGCCCTGACTCACTTGTCTTGATGTGTGATAAATCTACCACGCACTCACACCCAAAACACAGGCAGGTGCACACATACGTAAATACACAGGGACCAAACATAGCTAAACAAGTATTGAGCTGATCTAATCTGAGGCAAACCAGTCTGCTTCCTCCAGACTTAATCCTATTATTACCACCTCTTAATGGTAGCCATCGCATTCCGCACACACACGCAGACAAGACTCTGGACTGGCATCAGCTTTACCTTGGAGAAAGGAAATGGCAACTATAATGTGTGTATGTGTCTTTTTTTTTTTTTTTAGCAAATTATAACTCACTGACATCTTTCCAGCACTGCCTGATGATATGATAATAAGCATAGTGAATCATTTGTTGACTGTAGAAATGAACAATACTGCATTTACCAGTGTTACTAAAGCACTATGGTAGAACTGTGAGGACATGTCATGTTGTTCTCTTGTCAACCAGCATATTCTTAAAATTATCCACCTTAATACAGAAAGCTACAGCTACATGGGGCTCAGTGAAATATTGGGAATGCTTCAAACTCAACTAAAAACATTTGTGTTGGCAACAGGATGCAACACAAGTATTTCATTCTGTTTGACAGGGTATAAAATGAATTATATTGAAGATCAGGAAACCCTGACTTGCCCTTTGTGGGCCTGGAGGTGCAACCAGACTGATGTCTATGTCAAATGGGCTGGCATGCTTAATGAGATGAGAAAAGGCTAATCTGATTCTAGATCAGACAGACTCTAGGGGCATCCCACTTAGCCACCTACAGTGTCACTAACACACTAACTTAAAGGTACATCCTTTACTTTTCCTACACTGGTGATGTTAAAAATGCAAACCCTGTCCTTTACACGGGGAGCGATGAACAGCGACGAAATACAAAGCAAAGCAGGACTTTTCAAGGTTGATTATAAGGGAAGACTTGTTGTTTAGAACAATGAGGTAAGAGTAAATTGTTAACTCTAAAGAAAACTGTGCCAGATATCTGTGCATATGTAATATAAATCGTATATACAAAGTACACTATGCATTGAGCTGCTATTTCTATCAGAACCATCTTAATCAGAAAAAGGTGTTGATTTGAATTGCAAATGGAAAAATTAATGTCCCAATGATTATGAGACATCATAGTAGGTGGTATGAGACCTTGCCTCAGACACACTACAATAACAACACATTAACATACTGTACAGTGACAACTCATTAGAGCGTACAGCTGAGGTACAAGGTTAAACGCAATCCACTTTTCTTCAGCTGTGTGGGCGTCTGTGGTGTTGTATGCACCTGTGTTAATGGAAGTTTGTATTTCTGAGTGATCCTATATGCATGTGTGTGTTCATTAAATTTTGTTGGAGCGTAACAGATCTTCAGCAATTCATATTGTGTTAGCCAATTAAGTGATACTGGAATGCAACATAAAACTGACAAGATGCTTCAGGCCAAGCCCGCGTAGGAGAAAATCCCCGGATTACAGCTCAACATGCAATCATTTTATGGAACCATACATGTGTGAACATATACTGTACATTAACATGCAAATGCAAACAAACAAATATACAAAAGGTGCAAAACACACATACATAAGTCTTTGTTTTTACTGCTCTCCCTTTCTCTTAAATTGGTACGCATACCTCATAGATGCATCTTCAGTGTGCAGATGCAACACAGTCAGTGGGTCGACTGGCCCATTGACTTTTAGTGTATGAATGTGTTTGCCCCACTAGGATGGGAATGTTAATCTTTTTTAGTCCACACCTCAGACCACCGGTCACAATGACATTGTCTGTTCCCCCAAGTGTTTCACATCTTAGGTCCCGAGGAGGGATAAAGTCAGCATGCAGATCTAAGCTCAGGGGCAGAACTGCTGGTCCAATTCAACATTTTGTTTGTATGACTATCTCACTTGCTCTCCCTCTGTCTTTCTCGCTCTCTTTTTCTCACACACACACAGACACATTTTCTTGCTTCTTGCAAATGCTTTCCCGATCTTTCTTCACACTTAGTTATTCCTGTTGTGCCGTTTTGCTGTCTTATATATTGTAATGCAGCAACTATCAATATTAATTACATTTTTTGTCTCTTGTGCCATCATTTTAATGAACTTATCATGCTTATAATTTTGTACTAGAAAAATTTTAACATGGCATAAATTTTTATGCTACAAGGTAATTCAAATAGACTTTCTAGTTTGATAGATTCAACAGGTCAATGCATTTTGAACTTCATTCATTACAAGCAGCAGGTGATTTGTTAATTATTAACAGGGGAGATGGCTCAATGGGAGGGTTAAGGTTAGGACTGCAGGATTATCATATAGGCCTAGCCTAATTCTCGATTATAATTGCAATTATAATTTCGGTTTAATAGAATTGCTATTAGTCTAAATATCTATTTTGTGCCTATTCTTTTACTGGATGTGGACATCAAGTATATTAATAATTCTTATTTTTCAAAACACACCATAGTTTTGACAGTATAAACTTTACCTTGAATTATGTAACTGTAGCAGCTGAGCGCGGTGCAGTCAGTGCATGTTAATTTCTTCAGTCACATTACTTGCTCCACTCCCAGGTTACACCAAACATCTACAGTAAAAACTATATCTATAGTCATGTCTCCTCTAAAATATTGTGTTACAGAGGTGGCTTGGTATGGGGGTGTATTTTCAGCAGCACAGACGCTACTGTATGATCATAGAAATATTATAGGAATATTATGGGAATACTACAGGCAGCGGTGTGTCTCTATGATCCTCTCGCTCCCCCAGGGGTCCTTGAGGGGATTCCAGGAGGTCCTCAGAAAAATGGGGAATATTTAAATTTCACTATAACTTCATTGACGAGAAGTTAGCCTAATGAAAGAATGTATAAGAATGACTATTCTGAGACTACATCTTATCAAATAGGGGGTCTGTGGCCTGATATGTATCAATTTGGCGATCCTTAACACCAAAAAACTTGAGAACCACTGGTTTACAGACTATTATAGATCCAAGACGAAACTGACAGAAGGGTGGGACTGAGAGAAAAAGGCGCTATTACAAATCTGTCTGCTACTTCAGCACCACGGACAGCGCCATGGATTTATCAATAGCACAGTTGGGCTGCTGATATTTCAGAGCCACGGTCGGGGCCATAGATTCTAACTTGCACAAACCTCAGTCAGATAAAGGATCAATAGACAAACATATTCAACTAAGCAACCCTTCTGCCCCTGCAGTCTCTGCTACTAGGGGGTGGAGAAGCGGGATGGCAGGTTAACAAGAGGGATGCACTTTGATCATTTTACTAACAAGGGGGATGGCATCCCCCCTCAAATCGCCTACTGATTACAAGTCTGTATACCACCCTTGTTCAAGCATCCAGCTGAAGTGACGCTGAACACGATACTGAATCTCTACTTGCTCCAGGGACACTGAGGTTGACCCAGTCAGACCTGTCAATGGATGGGAGCGAGAGGACTAAGGATTTCCATGAAGTGATCGATAAAGTTTTATAGAGAAAGTGTTTCTGCTCTGACACTTATTCGCAGTGAGGTCACTCAAACCATCCTCACTCCCTCTCTTATTTTCTCCTCTGTGGCTCACGCAGACGTTGCTGCACGCGCACACAACGCACAAGCGGCTTGCAATGGCGTCACTCGGTTGTTGTCTGTCGGATGGGATGATTAATGAGCCGCGTCCCCGGACACATTCATCCGGGACCGAGAAGCCATGGAATCTGTCACACTGAACCCTCAGAATACCGGCTCAGTCACCGTCAGAAACATCGGAATGACACCAGAACAAGTCATGGAAGGTTACAGTAAAATATTAAACCAAGCATAACTGGTCCTTGTAAGATGGATGGGACCAATAAACAGCACATTAAAACTTTAAATCACGCAGCTGGTATGCGTGATTGTACCACGGGAAAGAAATAAGTACGGTTAAGCCTGTACAGTATGAAAAACATCCCCTGAACGAGAATATTACAGTACAGCGCCTGGCCATGTGAAAACAAACTCTTAAAATCATAATCAAAGAATGGCAATCAAGGATACGTCGTCTACAAATTTGGAATTATGTCTGACGAAACGCCAAAATGGTTTATTCATAAGAATGCATTCTCTGCATTTTAAGCATGCATCATCACCCGAAACAGCCTTAAAGTAGCCTGAAAGTTTTCCCTTGCTTATCCTGTTCACACATTTTGGCTAAAAGGCCCTGGCAACAGAGGAGAGACTAATCCAAATTCACACTGTAGCATATAGATAAAAACTAAAAAGCTCAAAATCAGAAATCTTAAATGTGCCTATTAGCCACTGATAAAACTCTACAATGCGTCTAAAAAGTCCATTAGACCATAATCCCCTCCTCAAAATTTTGAGATCCAAAAAAAAACCCTGTATTGGGATTTCTTTTGGGCAAATACGGTGCAATGGGCTGAAAACAAATCCAATGTTCTTATATAACGTTAATCCAAAAATCCTGAAAGGGCTGAGAAAATAACGTGAAATGATTTCAGTCTCTCAAATGCACTCTGCCTCAGGATTGAAACTACACACACACACAAAAAAAAAAAAAACAGCAAACCACAACTGACACGTTATAATGTAAATCAGTAATCCATCCCTTTATGGAAGCGCTGAAATCGTCAAAATCACCAAAGCTACTCTCAAATCTATGGAGCGAAGATGCTGAAGAGTTAACTCGTGTAAGTCTAAACTCAGAAGGTAAATCCCGCTCCTCTCTCTCTCTCTCTCTCTCTCTCTCTCTCTCTGTATCTTCCCTTTCTACCGTGCAACCTGGCTCTCCGTCTCCCGAGAGCCCCAGCTGGCACCACCGTCGGGATACCTGCAGTCTCGCCGTTAAAAACGCACCGCTCCTGCCTCACCTGTTCTGCTGCAGAGACAGGCTCAGTCTCCCTCCCATCAATATTCAGTCTCAACTGATCAGCGCTTGGAGACACATCCAAAAAAAATAAAACAAACTCAAAATAACAACTTACGGGTTGTTGGCAAAGCTCCATGCACACCGTTGACATGGCAGAAAATCCACATAGAGACCGGCCATAACAACGTCAATCCCTGGGCAGGACGGTGCCGGTGCATCTTCACGGCCGGTGTGGACGCAGCAGACGAGAGAGGGAGAGGAAACACTCAGAAAAAAAAACAGCCGGGTGGTGGTAACGCCGGTCGGGTCCGTCACACTCGCTTCGCAGTTGAGGACTGGCGGAGAGGAGCCTGGCTGCACGGACTCTCTCTCTCTCTCTCTCTCTCCCGGTCTCTCCCTCACTCTCTTACTCTACCTTTCTCTCTCTCTTTCTGTGTATCTCTCTCTCTCTCTCTCTGTATCTCTCTACGTATGTCTCTCTCTCTCCAACAGAGACGATAAGGATCGCGCCGACAATCAGGCTGGCATGGGCTTGCAAGCGCAACGCACTTCTCTCTGCAGCTATCTCGCTCCCTTATTTTTGCGATTCCCGACTAAAACAAAACAACAACAAACGTATCTCCACCTGCACAGTACGAGAGCGACTGTATTGTACAGTATAGGCTCCAGGAGTTCACGGAGGCATGACAGTGCGCAGCTCAAATCCACTGAACCGATTTCTCCTCTCCAGCGCTCTGGTTCGCTGTCCGCGGTGCTGAACTTATCTCAGTCTTTCTGTCTCCCTCCCTCCCTCCCTCCCTGCCTCCCCCCTCCCTCTCGAAATGTCTTTCCGTTTCTCATAGCCAGACAGTGCCCCCCTCCTTCTCTAGGTGGTGGTAGCCTTGTAGTCTGTGTATCCTTCACACCAAAAGTCCTGACTAAAACTACAAACACTGACTTACAGTCACTGTCTTGATCTTATCGATTGCCCCCTTTCACAGAAGAATCAATTCTGGGTCAATGTACCGTAGAAGGAGGATTCATTAACAAATAAGCAGACCTGAACATTTGTGATATGCAGTTGCTTTTCTCTAAATTAGTTTTGTTAGAGAATATATGTGTCAGAGATGGACTAACTGACACATAGGTATGAGTAAGTTTCCAAAATGTTAAATTGCTTTGGTCACAGTTCATTTAGAAATCATCTCAATGTGTTCTGGCATGTTAAAGAATGATTACATTTAGATTTTTTGTATAAGTTACACACAATACCTAATAAGCATACCGTGAAAATGTTTTTCCAGGCACTTGTATACATTTACTAAAATAGTCTATCTCAAGTAAAGAACATCCATCAGTGATTACACTCTGCCTTTTTACTCTTGTTGGATTTTCCTGTGTTAACTTGGCACATCTCAGTTTTATTGCTTCCAGACTGCACTAGCTTGGACCACCTGTAGCTGTTAGATGAGCAGATCAAGGTTCAGGGTTGGATTTGGCTCAGGCAGTCAATGACCTTTGCATTCTCGATACAAAGACATTACACCTCTATTATGTAGCTATTGCGCTCAAAACTGCAGAAAGGGTGGACTGTACAAGATGTCTTTATAACTGTGGGCAGTGGACAAGCATAGAAACTTGCAAAGAGGCAGAAGTACTTTGAAGGTTATGTAGCACAGAAATCTAAATGTCCTTTTAGCACAGACTGGCTTGTACATCCAGGTGCCCCGGAAGCTTTATATGAGCTGATTTGGTTGAGTCTTTACAGTATGCGTCGAAGAAGGCATGCTTGTGCTGAAACGTCAGCTTATGAAATCAAGTCTGCACTGCATAACCGTCAAAGTGCTGCTGCCTCTTGGCAAGTTTTTATGCTTGTTCGCTGCCTGAGAGCACCTACTGAGAGCTGTCCGGCAAAAATTCCTTCCAGCCAAACTAAGGACGCAGACTGAACTTTTTGTGCACAGCAACTTTGCTGGTTCTCTATTCTTTTTGCTCAGTTTGGATGTATGACCAGCTCTAAATGACTTTGGTCCAAATGTTTGGTTCCTTCTACTGAAAACATTCTTAAGTACTGTATGCATTTATTTATTACTTTCCACTCTAATGATTGTGGTTCATTTGTGGTGATGGTGACATTGCTATGAAGAAAGAAATCTTTCAGAGACTAGTGAAAGAACATGTTTTCATAAAGACAAATTGCCTTCTATATCCGGCTGTCAACATGTGTCACTATTACTTCTCAGTCATGTCTCAGTCACTGTCATCTGTCTAGAACATAATGTGTGATTATCATTACTGCTGGGAGCATTTTTCTAAATGCAGAAAATGGTGAATGAAAACCTAAAATTCAAACCAGACAGCTCCATCAGTGTTAATGTCTCATTTATTTCTGCAAATGGATTGACTATGACAGTCAGCATGTCATTATCATGGATGCTGGCCCATGGGTCAAAAACATTTCATTGGATTATTAGTCACTACAAACAGAAGCTTTAGCATCTTTCATCATAGGTAGAACAGTATACAGTATTGACTACTATTTAATTTGCTATTGATATATACAAAAATTAGTTTGAAATGTAAAAGATACAGGCACATAATGCTGTTGATTAGGTGTAATCCCTTTGAGCATATACTTTTACATACTGCAAAAGGAACTGCATGTTGTTCAAGATATTTAAAGGACCACAGAGGCTATATTTTTACAGGTAAATATGAATACAGCCACTAGCAGCTCTGTGAGGCTGTACTTTGAGCTTATTGCTAACATTAGCACTCAACCACGCTCACAACAACATTGCTAGCGTGCTCACGTGAGTCACAGCATTAGTTAAAGGTTTGAACTCCTTGTGAAGTCTGATGAAAAGTCAGGAGATCACCAATGTTAGTAGGATTGATCCTCATGGGACCATGAATGTCTGGACAAAATAAATTTCATGGCAATCTGTCCAATAGTTGAAATATTTCAGTTTGGACAAAAGTGGAGGACCAACAGACCTGACATTGCCACCCATAGAGCCACAATATCAAGTATGACTTCATGTCTGTGGTCAGAGCTATCCCAAAGAAAAAACAAAAGAGAAAGAAAAGAAAAAATGCATCTTTATCTTTTTCCTCTCCTCCTTGTCCTCTTTTTTATTGATTGTTTCTATCAATTTTCCTGAGTCTCCCACTCTCTTCTCTGCCGGTTGATCACTCCATCCACCCCTCCACTATGCCTTTTGCTGTATGACAGTGCTCTTTCTCCACAAGGACCGCAAATGGGTTTGTCAATATGTCATGCATGGTAATTTACAGCCATCATTCCTTTCATAAAAAAAAGACAGCGATGACTGATGGCTCGTGGATTCTGAACAAAAAAGTTGATGAAAGCTGTGATGATTCTCCTGAGGAAGGCTGTTCTGTTAAGTAAAACGCTTATGAAAAAGGAGCGATTTTCACAGACAACAGCTACCCTGGATGCCTTGTTGCTGTTATTTACACACCATAGGACAGAGAAAATAAGACTTTAGGGTGATGTAACATAGTGTTTGTGGCATTGTCATGGCAATTTTGCAATTCCACTCTAACAAAGAGGAACGAGACAAAAAGCCCTTATAGTATTGTCACACTTTATTAATGCTCAGAACATGGTACACAGCACAAAATTAGTTTGTAGTATGCACACAGATGAAAAACTGTTCACACCTTTTATACCTTGGAACTCTTCCCAAGGCTGCTTCTTCCAGTAAACATCCGTATCTGGTTTTCTTCCAATCTAAGGTACTGTGGCAATTTTGCTATCCTCTGATGCAACATTTTAGCCTGGGCCTTTCTAAACAGTTGACAGTTAGCAAATTCTCTGCTTACACTCTCAAAGAACCAAGATATCTTTGGTCGTAGACATTCCATGAGCCCTTCTGTTACATTGTTAGCACTTTAGTATGTAATCAAGCTTAAGTTCTCTCAGTTAAAGGTTACATGGTAAGACGTGCAGTAACTGTACTCAAATGTGTGCAATAAAGATATTAAGACTTGATTATACGTGTAGTATGTGTAATTTCCCTCACAGGCATCATTAGAGGAGATGCCACGTTTATCTCACAAACAATATATGAATAAATGTCTGTTGTGCTAAATAGTTCTCTTAAGTAAAGTTTTTCTAGAGAGACTTTACCGTGGACTGTATTTAATATACACTGGAGAGCAAATGATTGGATAAACAATGTAAGTGGTCGAAATCTGGAGAGGGAATTCACTGTTGAAATTGTTGGAGGGTTGGAGAATGATGTGACCAAATTGCTACCCGAGGGAGGAATTCAGGGGCAATCTATAGAGTGATTCAATGCTGGGGAAAAGGTAAAAGAAAGGAACACAAAAATCCCTCCACCACAATTCCATCAGGAACTCCTATTATTGAGTTATTGTGTGTATTGAGTAGAATAAAACTACACATTTTATTTTGTGTACAAGCTTCATTTGCTTTGGGGGCATTGAGTACTTTAGGAAACCATCCTACTGACCATAAAATGGGAAGTTTCTTATGTGTGACATGAGGCTTTTCTTTTCTGAAGTGGATGCAGTGGAGTGAATGTTTTTAGCTAAATGACCAACTCTAGGTCAAGTACAAAACCATGCTGAAATCAGAGTCAAGTCAAGTGAAAGCCCCTCTTCAGATCAGCGAAATCTCACACAGAAATCTGAATAAATCTAACTATCAGTGTCTTCAAGAATCAAGAGCGAGCAGAAGAAGTAACCCCAATACTACAATCGTGGTTCAGGGTTTGATCAATCATGATTTTGCTTACAATTTTTCATTTAGCAGAATCTTTTATCCAAAGCGACGTACATCTGAGAGCTGATATTTGAATCTGAAATTTTGACTACCACTACACTGTATGTGTTTGTTGGATAGGATCACAACTCTGTTTATATACTATATGTTAAGTCAGACACATTGACATTGTTTCATTAATACCGTACTTCATGATTTAAATGACTACTTTAATGTCAAACACGCTCGCTATCTCATATGCAATTCTTAAACATAACTCACATTATTTCCAATACATACAAAGCCCTTTTATCGAGTCCCACAAGCAACAAATTTAAAAAATTATGATGAATCAAAAGTGTGGTGAAATACATACTTAAAAGAGTTTAAAGTAATTTACATGCATTGATGGGAAGAAAAAAGGCTTTTTTTGTCTTTATCGCTAAACTGTAATAAATTATAACTGAATCTATTATGCACTCTCACTTACAATTATAACTGAATCTATTACACACTCACACTTAAACATCAACACACCAGGCTCAACATGCACACTGCTGCAGTGGTGCCATAATGTGATGTGGTGATATTTTGAAATTGGTGAGAATAGCAAAGTTTTGACTTTCTATGAAACTGTACATTTTCCTGAGCTTGTTCCCTGCTGGCTAACCATGTCCTTACCTGATTAGATAAGTTTTGCCGGTCAGACGATGTAAAGCTGCTGCCTTGATGGACTCACTGTAGACAATGTAGCTGTTGATTGGACGTCTTCAGACTTTACAGCGGTAGTAGCGTTCCTTGACCTGCACATATAGTTAGCAATAATTTTTACAGGTATGCCTGAACTCAGAACGTCTTTTTACAAATTTATTTGTCAATATTTATCATTATTGACTTTCTGTAATTCAAATCGCAAACTACATATCTATTTTCCCCTTAACACTACACAACTCCTAAAATAAGTGTCCATATTTTGAGGATAGTTAACATAGCCACATCATCCTCTGATAAATAGTTGAAACTAATAAAGCAGAGTATAACTTTTTCCAAACGTCTCTACATAAAACACTTGCAATCCTGTCAAACTAACATGTCGTGTAATTTGTGGTTAAACAGATGTCATCCATCAATAAATCACACAAAAGTAAATGCGACCTGCTAATATGTCCCTGTAGCTACAGTACACAACTTCACTTCAGTTCACAACTTATAAAGGGGGTTGCCTGTGAAAGTGCCGGAGCCTGAACAAACAATGGAAAAGCCTGGAGCCAGAGTTTCGAGAAGAGGTACAGGAATGAGAGTAGGCAGAGAAGGAGAAAAGAAGGGTGAGCGAAGTGGAGTCCTGAGAGAAGTGGAAGGATGACATGAGAAGGTAGATGTGAGGAAGAAAGAGGAGAAGGTTTAATGAAAAAAGGCCAGAGGAGAGGGTGAAGTCTCTCAAGTGAGTGGAACAAAAATGTCTAACACTGAGAAGAGCTGGACAGAGTTCAGCCTAATGTGGGCAACCCTAAAGCGACTTTTCTCCAGAAAAGTGTTTGAAAAATGTTTTTGTGTGCAAAAAGTGTAGTCATTCTCCTTTTCAATAAAGTGTTGGTGTGACAGCTGACAACAAACAGTGTTAGTAATTTTCGTTTTAGTCAACATACAAACATTTCAATAATGACATGACGCATACTGTAGTCTTTTGTTTTCATACAGCACACACTTTTTTGACAGTTTGTTTGCTAATTTGAGTGCATTTTAGTCAACATTCTGTCATTAACTAACTTATTTATTTTAAATTATGTTCTACCTTTGTTTTTTTGTCATGGATCCATATCGAGTCCTCCCCCGCCCAAAAGATGCAGCAACAGTTAAGATGGCCTCTTATACTGTGACACACAGGAAGTGGGAGAGACCAACTAGGTGTGCCAGAGGGGAGTCTGCCTTTTGGGATCCAGTTAAATCTACTCATTCGTTATTTTTGATCATTTAGACAGTTGGATTGTTATTTTTTTTGTTTTGTTTTGTTTTAAAGTTGCTATTTTTATTTTACAATATAACATCAGTCATACAACAGATGACATATTTGATGTATTCTACTTCAAACCAACTCAAACTCCCCATTCCCACCCCAACCCAACATGGAAACAAGTAGGGTCATCCTACATAAAGCCAATGACAATGACAATACAAATAATAATAATAATAATAACTTGATCGATTTAAATCTTTGTTGTTATTAAGGTGGATTTGTAACTGATTGATAAAGTCAATTGTTTGTTCCTGCCCCCATGTGTATCTGTGCAGGCTAGCCTTTATGTATATAAATCTTCCCACAATCTAAGTCAAGGGCCCTAGTTTTTGAAATAATTTTCTCTGAGTTTCCTATTTTTATATTTTGAATAATTACTTTGTTAATTTCAAATTACATTGTAAATAAACCAGAGCCTGTACCTTACTAGAATAGGTGTCCGATGTTTTACCAGTTTCACCAAAAGTGTTCTTTTTCTTGAATATCTAATCTTATAGATGGCATGTACACTTGTGATAACACTCTATGTTTGACATACTGCAAGTACAGCTATAAAATGAAATTAAAATAACTTACATGTAGCACACTTACATGCTGTCACAGTACAGTAGATGGTGTCTTGACCTGCAAGAAATCAATCATATATGCATATTAGTACACTGTCAATCCATTAAGTCTACATGCTACTGTACTAATATAAAGCAATTACCACTGTGAAAATACAAATCAATTTCACTGATATACGTTATATATAACCTCCAGTAATTATAAACATACAATGTAATATAAATGGCCGAGTCAGGTGGTTTCACATACTACCTACATGAAGCTGTGTAGATGTAAGGATTACTATACCTACTTTTACAAACACCTAATTACATTAACAACAGTATGAGAACTCCATCCTGCAATAAAACTGCATAGCCTAGTTTGTTTGCTCCTCACCTGTCTATTCAACTTTATCCAACATCTTGACTGTCAGGAATACTTTGCTAGTAGGAGAAAAAACTTCAGGCTGTCTTAGGCAGAGCAAGACAATAAATTGTGGTAAAAGCCCTTCATTCAATCTAGCATATATAAATCAAAGCAGCTGTATCTCACTCAGGCTACCGAGACAATTCATCGCTGTCAGCTATTTAGCTGACTGGGGTTGCCAGAAAATTTTACTTCATCTCCCAAATAATTTGTGGAGATATTGTGACACATTTAGCTTTTACACTTTAGCTGTAACATCTGGCTGAACTGTCAAATACTAGCTCCTCATTTGTAGGAAACATTTCTAGACAGTCACAACCTGTCATATCAGGACAAAGCACTAATTAAGTTAACAAATAGCATTGATGATGATGATGGAGTTTTCCACAATACCAAAGCCCTGCAACTGGCACACCAGACTGCAACTATAGCGTAATTCATTTGATAAGTCTGACAAGACAAAATGTCATGAGAAAGGCAGTGCGTTAGACCTGTTAGCATTATCAATGCCATGTACTAACTCAGTGAAACATTGTGTTAGCTACCAGGCTATGTTTAGCTCTATAAAAAACATAAATACACCTCGGCGATAAACCTCAAATTACCTGAAATTTCTAGTTAGACAGTTCAAAGCTGTAACTGAAGTCTGAAAAGATATTTTAGCTCTAGACTAACATTACAGCTAATGAGAGGTTTTAGCAGATGTGTCAGCTAACCTAACATTAACCTCTATAAATTGAAACAAATTGCGACAGTGGATGTATATTATGCTTTCTTCCTCTTTGCACAGCACCTGACAGGCTGGACAATAATGATATAGACCAACAAACAGGCAGGATGTTCCTGCAATGCATTTTTAAATGGTTTAATGCACACCCCTACATTTGCTGGTGTGTAGAAGGGCACCGATACAAAGTTTACATGCTAAATATGTTTTTTTCTTTTTTGTTATTTAGTTAATATACTGTATTTGTAACGTACTAACAAGATTAAGCTATAGTCTAATTATTTTATATTGGCACGTTCTCCACATGATGGCATTTTGCATCTCATTAGCTCTAAGCTCATTAGCTGTGCCAGATGACTGCTTGGCCCAAGGCTTACATGTAGTTTTCGATTTTTTGTTTTTTTTTCCAAAAATGTGTCATGTTAATAACACATTATACATTTGTGTCAGAGAATTTAAAATGCTATGGTTTTATATTTTTAAATAATCAAAGTGTTAACCAGGAATTCTGACATGAAAAAATAAAAGAAATAATAAATTAAAGGACCAGACATGATCTTGAAATGTCAGCAACACTTTAGGTGGTCTGTTCTGCTGTATGACTGTTGCAAGCCCTATAATAAATGTGACATTCAGACCAATTACTTCACAGCTTGAATTTAAGTAGTACAGTATGAGCTCCCTGCAATTCCTACATATAGGTTCACTGTGTGTTTTCCTACATTTCCAGAATAACTATACAATCCCCAGAGAAGCAACTGACTGACTGCATTCATAAGTGTGTTATGGCCTACATACTGTATGTAGAAAAAACTGCCATAGGACGATGAAAGAAGGAGCATATTGTGAACAAGGCAATGTGACTTTTTCCATGTTGTGAAAAACAATGGAAACCCAAAGACCAAAGACATATTGTGGCTGTCTTGTATCCTCATGCTGATCCTTGCTGATTCTTGAGGCTACTGTTGGCTCGTGAAATAAGCATCCCTGCCTTTTCTACAGAAGATCTCTCGTGTTCAACACTGGTACAAATTAATGAGTCTAGAAAGGGAATGTGATGCTGACATGTGTCGACACCTCATCTATGCATAAAACACCAAACAACAAAACTGACACAGAGATGCAAGACCTGATATGGTGTACCCTGCCCCCAGCCCACATGTGCTGTGAAAGGCTCCTGCCCACAATGACCCTGAATGAGATAAAGAGTTTAGAATATGAATGGATGAATTGACTTTTATCAATAAGCAAACTGGCGGTCAAATACCTTGCAGCCCATGTAATTAATATACTAATTGTTATTTATAATTACAAATACAGTGAATCATTTCATCCCTTTCACTCTCATCTTATTGCACTTGCTGTATACTGCACACGTCTGCCTTTCATTCACACTGTACATGTACTCAGAGTGAAGGCAGAATGCTGCTACATTTCACTCTCAAAAGAAGCACAGTGGAATTGACTTATGTTAATTAACGACCTTTGGTGTCAATCGTTCCAGGGATTATTAGCATATTCTCAAAATAGCGCTAGACGTAGGAAAATCAACATCTGCACTTCCGTGAAACTCTCCTTGTTTCTCTCCCTTCATACATATCACAGCATTGCAATACAAATCATTATGCATGTTGTACAAATCGCTGTAACTTATGCAGTATGTTGATTAGCAGAAAATTCCCTTAGTCATCCCTGTTGTGGTATATTTTCCTCTGTGCAGCAAAAATAAGGATGATCATGTTTTGATGTTTTAGGAATTTAGAGTTCCCAGATACCAAGAGAAACTGTCTCTCTGCATGCATAACCTACTGTTATCATGAGGGTTAGGTATAGTTTTAGCAGCCATGCAACAGCATTGCATAGAGGAACTTAGCCTTTGATAGATACGCTTACTGTTGCAGCAATCAAACTGTGCCATTGTAGCTGAAGGACAATATCACACTCTTTCATAAGACAAATAAAGTCAATATTTACTCAAGGAAAAGACATTGGGTTGTTGTGTGCGAAAAACATGAATTTATTTCAAACCATCTGAGTGATATTATGTGGACGAAAAAAATGTACCATGATAAAACCAGAATAAAAACCTAACTGTCCACATTCATAATAATATTAAGAATGGGTCACCCTTTCAGTCTCAGCAGTGCTTGGAGGAATTCTAAAAAGATATCCAGCTACTTGTTTCAAGGTGCCATATTTGCTCCAAATTAAGACGAGATCCTATCAGTGCCTGTGCATTTTCTGTTATCTGATGTCAGACCCTTCTTATCCCTAATAGAAAATCCAGTTGCAAAGAATGTCGAGGTCTGTCATTGCCTTGTAAGAGTTTCTCAACTAATGTAGAAATAAAAGAAAACCCATGAGTGAACTGAAGAAGAATATAGATAAAGGAAACTGAAAGTTGCTGATGTTGCATTAGACTTTATAAATGCAAACCCTATTTCAATGGCCGCTTAGGTCAGACAAGTTTCCTTTCTCTTGGAAGACAAGAGACAGACACAATCTGCACTTACAAGGAAGGGTGGTCTTTTAATAATGTCACAGCATAATTGGTTTCTGAAACATTTCATGGCCTTAATGAACTAAATGAGCCTAAAGGAATCAGTGAGGGGCAGGGAAAGAGAGGAAGATGGGAAAAGAGAGAGGGAGAGCAAGGAGTAATACAACCGATAGAGATCAGATACCTTATCTCTTCAGTTCACAAGTCTGCTATTCATTCCCAGTCCTCCTCTCCACCCTTCACCCACGCTCTCAATAGGTTTCCTTTTCTCAACTCAAATTAATCTACTTCACATTCACAGGCTGTCTCCAACACACACGACGCTGACTGTGGGGTGCATTTTTTTCTGTATTTGAGCAAAATAACTGCTTTTAACATATTTCACTGTAGCGTTAGTGCTACAATGTAAAATGTGGAAATGATAGCATTTTTCAGGTGCGTTTTTCTATCTCAAGGGCGGAATTGTGTTAGTCTAAATTAACCCGGTCTCCTACAAATTATGCTTATATGCAGCTGTTCTGCATTACTAAGTGCATGAGGAAAACATATCAACACGTACTTATGCAGGAAATGGTGTAATGTTCATACAGTAAAATGAAAAATAATAGAGTAGAAACTGATGGGTCTTTGCCTTCAATAGTAACATCTTTTGCTCATATGGGCGTTCTGAAATTGTTCCCTTTCCAGAAAAAGAACACTGAGATGAATCTGCGGACAGCAAAAGATAGACTGCACCAATTCTCACCAGGACGGTCTAATTTTTCTTTACATATATAAAACTTACCGTTAGAATCATTCGAAAGAACACAAGAAATCAAACACACGCTGAGTCCTGTTAGTCGCTCAGGCAGGCGTAACCACATTTGATTTTCCATGCACAGATATTTAAGGAGTAGCCAGCTAAAAACCACTGAAAGCATTTTTGGGTTTTTTTCCTAGAAAATAATTATCAACATAAAATAGTTGCACATGAATAGGATTGTTAGGAGATTTTTCTGTTTTAATGATATAAGGAAGATTTGTTTTCTTTAAGCTTCTTATTTACTGACTAATGTTTCTACCCCTAGATCTATGCGTACTGTATCTCTAAGTGATGTGGGCAAAGCAAGTACATTAAATAAACCAAGAAAAACAGGATTAGACTGGGCTCTATGCTGGCAGAAAGAATGGCATTTTGGTCCAATAAAGTTGATGTTTTATCTCATTATGGGAATGATTATGTTGATGTGCAGGCTGCATCTTCTCTTGTGGTTATACTGTATGCTGTAGACTCCACAGTGCAGCTAATGAAAATGTTACACAGTAGATGCTGTTGTACAGTTTTGGAATAGTGCTGATGCCTATGATGGGTTTTTGTTAACACATCAGCATTGCTGGAAGCTATACAGCGCTTATGTATTAGCTAAACAACATGATTACTTGCAAGTTACTTACAACTTAGAGGAAATTGAGATTAAATACGTTCTTATGAAACCTTTTGTGTTTGATCTAGAAAACAGATTTTAAAGAAAATATTTTCTTCATGTATTCATCCCCCAACATGATAATATTTTTTAAACAATTTTAAACTTAAAATCTTAAAAGCTACATCCTTACACAGATGCCCCTGTAATTCATGTTAATACATTTGATATGATCAGCTACTGGCTTGTAGCACTAGAGTTTTTGTCTGTTTTTTGAGGGCAAAAATTCATGAGCATGAAACAAACCAGACACAATGAAATAAAATGGATTTTTTTTGAGAGTTGCAAGGAAAAAAAGGAATACACTATTACTTTATGTGATGCTGCAAGATTACAGATGGACAAAGTGATTAGTTTACCATGTCACATTACTGTCATGTGTCAGTACAAATACATCATATACAATATCAAAGATTAGTCTAACATCTAAACCTTGTAAGTTCTCAATGTTTGCAACAATAGAGTATTGTGTGAGTGTGATGTATTGTAGTTGCTGTATTTTTTTCCCATGAAAGTGTGTTGAGTAATCAATCCATCATTCAGAAGTATTGTGTGTGTAGGGGGGGAAACCCTATTGATTACTACGCTTGCTGAACAGAAAGAGATCTCAGTTTGTTCTCACGTATTTGGGCCAAGTCTGAAAATACCCTTAGTGTTTGAACAGGATGACTGTGGTCACAGCTCTCATCTAATACTCCCCTAATCTGCGAATTAAAGGAAAAAAGAGAAAACAAACCTAACTAACCTTCCCCCTGAATGTTACGCAAAGTAATATTGCTTTTTTAAACTAGCATGGAGTTTTCTGATGCAATATGTAAAGAAGTAACAATGTTTCTTTAAGGCCTCCATCTTTGCACAAGTCAAGCTTATTGAAGTGTATCATTTTTCCTTGTGACAGACATGCTGTGATTTAAAGACAGTGACCTCAGACCAGCTGTGTGGTCACAGTCATTTTCTGCTCAGTGCTGAACTGAGTTTGCACCTATAAAAATCTCACAGTTGCTGAGGAACATGATGGTGTGCTGAGGATGAAAATTTTTGTTTTAACCACAGGAACTCCAGTTTTGTGGCTGGTAGTTGCATTGTTTGACAGGAATGTGCACAGTGGTGAATGTGTCTAGCTAGCAAAAGTAGCATAAGAACAAAAACAAAGACCAAAAAAAAGAAAAAACCCTGGATGTGCACCCTTCAGGCAAGATCAGGGCTGAATAGGCTGGGAGAGTAGTAAATGAACTTTATATTCTCTTTTACAGGCGCAGACAGTCCCACAAAATGCAAAAAGGCTCTCTGATAAAAAGGCAAACAAGAGAAGAAAAAAACAGGCATCAACAGGTAGAGTCATGGCCTTGAGGTCGTCACACTGCGGGCAACTGGCTTCGTACAGGTGTGTAAATCTCATGAGACATTCCCAACTTTTGCCCTCTGTCAATTATATGTCAGCACTTTCCAATTTTCATATTCTGAGCTGACAATGACTGATTGCACTGAGCATAAATTGTGGCTGAATCAACCGAACAAATACATAATGCAGACATAACAAAACAAGAGAACGTTATAGCTGTGTTTTGGAAAATTAGACATCTACTTCGGATGGCGTTCTTGAAAGCAAGGTAAACTTCTGAAAACAGACAAACTCAGGAAGCTGCACTCACCAGATGCAGAAGGTTTCATTCAGCATTATGTCATTCTTTTAGTTCAGCACAGCTTGAAGCAATTGTTTTGGATTTCTTACAGTTTAACATTACAGCGAAACGCTTTTTTTTTCCCAGTGTAAAAGCAGTCATCCAATTATGTTTATGAAGTGAAATTTTTGGACATTAGTATGGTCTCGCTTTATGACTGAGTGGAGAAGAAGGGCCTGGAAAATTGAAAACACTAATTGCATTTTCAGCGTGTGATAAAAAGGACAACTGCTTTAGCCAGAGACCTGTAAAGAACATTAAAGTCTGCAAAGAAGCTGGAATAATAAAAAGCTGTTAAGCTCATTAATTTTGACTCTTTTTCTTACCTTCTTTTGGTTTTCTTTTCTTCTTATCTCTTCTTACTCTACTTCCTTTCAACTTTCCACCTCCATAACTCTGCGTGTATCACCTTGTTTTACTCACTTCGCCCACTCTTGCTATGAGACGATTATAAAGCATGCTTCATCTCAGTTGCCTACTGTTAAATGCTAATGACTGATCACATTAGCCATATCCTTTATCATCTCAAGTGCCATAGCGACCCCAAACCCAGCCAATCCCATCACCTTGTAATTAATGAGCGTTCCGTTAACGATCTTATGCACATGCTCTACTGACTGATGGAATGTTTTGGGAATGTGTTGCCGGGTCACTGTGGTTATTGGGCATCTCGTTAATGATGGAATGTTCTCCCCCTAACGAGGGGGCGGCGTGGTGGCGCATGTCCGAGCAGGTGTGGTCGAGGCACTAAGAGATGGCTAATCAAAATGGAATTAGAGGGCTGATTTCCATCACATTTGAACACTGATGCACCTCATTCACTGTGCTTCCTCAAATCATGGAGTGAAGAGAAAGGAAATTCATAAGGTGAGGTCAACTGTAGGATAACTATAAGATGGAATGAGTTTCATACTGGGGGAGTTAACCAAAGAGAGTTGTCAGCTTTGGATGGCAGTGTGACCCTATACATGTTTAGTCATATTAGCGGCATGACTCTAGGGACTGAAATATCTCAACCAATTTTGTAGAAACATTCTTGTTCCCCAGAGGATGAATCCTACTGACTTTTCTTCGACAGTGGCACCACCAGCAGGTGACAAATTTCTCTTATCCAGTAAAATATCTTAATGTACAGTATACGTGAGGGATTAGCACAAAGTTTTATGGTTTTGAGTGAAATGCCTCAACAACTATTTGATAGATAACCATATTTGGTAAAGAAATGTATTTCCCTATCAAGGTAATTGTAATAACTTTGTGATCTCGTCTGTTCCTGTAGAGCCATGATCCTAGTCACAGTTTTAGTTTGTGCAGTTCCTTGGTTTATGATCAAAGAACTGCACAAATTAAAAGGCAAAGCAAATGGCATCCCAATCATCCTCAGCTGTACTTTATATTTAGTGCTAATTAGCAAATGTCAGCACGTGTAACTGCTAAACAGAGACGGTAAGCATACCTGTTAATCATCAGCATGGCAACATTGTCACTGTGAGCATGCTGACTTTAGCATTTAGCACCAAGCTCTGCTGTGCCTAAGTATAGCTTTTCAGAGCTGCCAGCCTGGCTGTAGATATATGTTCATGGTTTTCTCTGTCTTGATATGAGGATTAGGTGGTACAAAACATGCAGAGAGGCTATGGTATGCCCCCTCCCATCCCCTATCCAACTGGGTTGCCCAAATAGGTGTAGGGAAATTCATGCATAGTTTATAGACTTTTGTATTTGTATTTATCTATTTATTTATTTATTTTATTTTTCGTCCTTGAACCACCCCCCCCCCCCCCCCCCCCCTTTTCATTGTTCCATTCTTTATCACTCTCCCGCAAAGTCCATAACTGACTCTCCTGCTCCTTCTAACTCTCAGCGTTTGTCATTTTGCTGTGAAGGCATTTTCTCTGTTTGTGGTGGCCATTCGTCCATAAGCTGGATTTATAGTAGCAAATCCAAGAGTTCTTTTACCAGCTTGTCTTTACTCTTATCTAATGTGTATGTCTGTGCGTGTGTGTTTGTGTGTGTGTGTGTGTGCACATATGCAGTATCTGTACCGGGATTTTACTTCTTGTGGGAGGCTGAAGGTCGTGATGCCTCCTAATCCATGATGATTGGCTGGCTGCTGGCTACCTCCAAATATGGACAACTGCCCTTTTGCCCTTGAGATGCAGCAGTCCTCAAGTCTAAAATCCCTTATCCTGCTCCCACTTCTTTCTGTACCAATCCCCCTACACACATACACACACACACATACATACACACCACACATCTCTCTTTCCATTCTCCTGCCAAATCTCTCCTATGCAGACAATAAATTTGAATACAATGCATGAAGTACTTACAATATTGTTCCAATTTTAGGCATTTTATTGACCCTTCTAGACAATTTCTACAACAAGTTGGATGAATAATTAAAATAAAATAATTTAGACTCCTAAAAAAACAGCAGATTGAGCCATTTCAATAAGTGCCCAAAATGATATGACAAGTGACAATAATTATGACAAAAGCAAAGGAGGTAATCAGGACTTTAACTCAGTAAACCGCTATTCATTTCTTGTTTCTAACCGTTTTTTGTAATTAGGACGACAAAGGCCACTTAATCTTATTTTAAGCCAAACCATGATCTTTCCCTAAACCTAACCAAGTCATTTACATGTCTCAGCCTCATTCATTCATTTATGTATCTTACCTTGATTGAGGTAAATAAAACTGATACAGTATCAAGAGATACTGCCTCTGTCTTGCAATTTAAGGAACTTGAAGTTCACAAAAAGTAAAAGGCATTGCACATTCTGCAAAATCATCTGAATCTACCTGTGTAGTTTTGTAGTATAATAACTTTCTCTTTTCAGAAATATTATAGTACTCAGTCCCTTGAACTTACACCTAAACCCTTTGAGAGAGTGTAACTTTCACAATTACATTTAATAATGGGTACATTACTCAATAGCATAAAAAGTTAATGGCCAACCAAGTCTCAATATTACAGCAATATTTTCCTTAGAGAATTAGCGAAGCCATCTCACATTTTAAAATATGCATAGATTTTGGAGATAGGAATTCATAAGGGCTACCTTTCACATTTATGTATTCACATCCCCAACCCAAAAAATATTAATTCACCTAACACCCTCATTATTTCAACCATGAACTGAAACTCACCTCACACCCTACCTTTCAATATCATTATCACCCCTGTCACCAGCACCTTACCTACATACCATTTTATTATTAAAACTATGACGATGTAATATTTCAAGCAATGATGGTAATGTCTTGTCCCAGGTAATTGTAGTTGGGAAGCCTGACGACTAATTTCAGTGCAGAGTGTGGGGCTAATGGGAAAGTGACCAGGGCTGAAGAAAGATAGAGACCTTTTCAATTACTTTGGAGGTGAGAGGACGACCCATTCCACCATATATATATGATTGGCAATAACACCATAATAATAAGGAAGCTGGGAGACCAGAATAATTCCACAGTCATGTTCTACTATTTTTATTAATATAAATGCCAGGGGCGTTCTTCCACTATCAGGTGAAAGTGGATGGATTGGATCTACACTATATGTGCCAGTATGATTGGGAAATGTAATGTTATATCAACAATATTTTGCCTTAGCTTCCTGTACTAATAAATGTCTCATCATTGCCTTCTACCATTTGTCCACATTCTGTTGTAGAAAATCATGTATTTGTAAAAGTTTATTCGAAAACTTGATTTGTAAAGGCATATTAAAAAAGTCATTACCCAATGGTCTTCACTCAGTAACATCTGCTTTACAAATGTTATTCTGTCTACAGGGGACCAGCAGTGGATAGTGTTCATTAACAAAAAAAAAAAAACACCATTTTGTTTTCATTTTATACCATCAATTACTGTGCAAGGTGCTGCTTTTTCAGGCTGTTGACTTCTCATTTTAGAACAGATTTTCTCATTTACCCAGTTTGGATTCAGTGTAGGTGGTAACTCAATGTTGCGTACTGCTATATGATGCTGTGCAGATACCAAACCCACTTTTCAACTCCAGATGTGCCTGCAGATGTCACTTGCTAGCAATTTAATGGCAGGTAGTAATGTTTTTTATGGCAACTGCACTGGGCTGATGAACCAATGTGCCATCATTATCCCCCATGAGAATAAATACCATTATCTGAGTACAGAGATTGGCATTAGTGATTAGAACAGAGAACTATTATAAGATGAACGCCCAAAATGCAGCAATTAGCTTTTTTAAAAGCTCAACATCATCCTGGTTTATTTCCTGGAATATCTGTTTTTCTATTGTTGATGACAGAGTAGCACTGCTGGTGCAATGAGAGCAAAGTGACTTACTCAAGGAATTCCAGATGACAGATGATAATGATAAAATAGATATAAGAAACACACCAAAATGTAATGTAACTGAACTGAATTCCTATGCTATGTGAGTTTAATGGAGAATAAATAGCACAGTCCAAATTTCTGATAAATTAGGTGCACCAATGGGAAAATGCCAACAAACAAAGGTGTTATCTTGGGTCAGATAGCTCTGTTTCTGTCTGAGCCTGCTTGTCCCAAAATGGCTCCATTAGCAAATACAATTTCAGCCGTTACAGACGACTGAAAACCCTATCAGAGGGAAGCACACACTGCAAGCAAACTGAGACACACACACACACGCACTACCCAGGGGCAGGTGCGCGTGTTTATGCACGACACACACCTAGAGACACACGCGTATGCACACACACACACACTCACATACAGGTAGACAGCAGTATTGTTTTCCTCTTACGTAAACAACTTGATCTGGTGCCAGATCTTAAAAGCAGCCTATTGAACACAAGAGAAAAAGGCCAAGGATACATTACATAAAGATCCTGCAGAGAAATATCAGGAAAGAGAAATATTCTCTAACAGCTCACCTGCTTACTTGTCCTGTAGCTGAGCTGTCTTTGTGATTGTGAAGCACAAATGCGTGGAGAAAATGGAAATAAGGGAAACCGGTAGTGGGGAGAAAAAGCACATATGAAGAGAAATGTGAAAATCAAAAGGTGAAAATACATGAGAGAAAATAGGAAAGGATAGAAAGAGAGACAGAGAGACGGATAAAGAGGGAGAGATTATGTACTGTTGGCGGATCTTGTTCCTCTAACGGGTTGTCGGGGTGAAATGTGTTGTGTTTGCTAAAAATTGGTCCTGGCTAAGCAGAAAAGTATTTGTCTCGGTTGCTGGCAGAGGATTTGTGGTACTGTGTGGCAGAGGCTTAAAGAAACATTTGCCATCATTATTGTGTATGTTATTTAAATCTGAGATTTTGGCTGAATTGATAAGAACAACCTGTAGTTGACTTTGGCAAACAAAATGTTACTTTTCTGTTCACAGATAAACAGTTACCAATGCAATATCCAAACAAGGCTACTACTGGTTAGGATAGTTGTCATTTGCACTATAACTGCATCAGATCAAAGTACATTACTGACCACAAACTTAGCGTTAAATTACTGAGACACTTTAAGAACTGTTTATTTTATTTTACAGTTTATTTTAGTTTATGCATTTTTCACAATCACAGCAGATTATGAACACAGTGTGGCATAGTAAGTCAGGTTGTGGCCTAGTCAATGCTAGATGCCAATGGCAAAGTCTAATGATCTAATAAGCTAATGATCCAGCTATAGCAGCCAGCAGCGTTGCTAGCAAATGCTGCTGGCTCAATGACCACATTTACATGCACAAAAAATTCTGTTTTTTGTCCTTATTCCAAAAAAGACAGTATTCCTACTAAGCTGTTTACATGGCTAATGAAAATGAATATTTCACTAATATTCCCGTTTACATGCAGAGGCTTTTCAGGGTTTTCCTCTGCTCCAGTGGGAACGGGAATCACAAGATCTCCGCAGGCAGTGAAGTAAACCGGCAAGGTGAAAAACATTAGTGAGCTGCTGCCTGATATTTATAAGTGATATTGATATGACTGATATTATAAATGTAGTAGTTACAGGCACATCTAGTACCTAGATTGTCCCATGATGTTTACTACACTGCTGAGTGTTTTTGGTGCATCGCCCCATGTCATCATCGTCAGTCCATGGCTGCATGTCAGGATAATAACCAATCCCCTCTGTCCCTGTCATGGAGAAGGCGCTCTCTATTTTTTTTTTCCATCCTGCCCCGAACAGCACTCCACTCTCCTCTCATTCCTCTCCTCTGTGTGCCTTCCTGCTCCAGCATATGTCATTTTGTCTGCCCAGGGGTGTGTTACACAACCAGTCTGTCATGCATCTCTATCCCAGACTTGCAAACTGTTGGCTAGTTGGTTTGTTTACAACACACAGAGCTGACTGTAAACAAGCAAAATTGAGACACGCTGTATACATAACCAAAGAATGCTCCTAAAACCTGAATAATATCGGCATATCCCACATGTCTTGATCAGAAAATGATACATTTGGAATAAGGCCTATTTCAGAAAATCCAATCAGAATATGCTGTTTACATGACCTGTATCAAATTCAGAATATTGTCATATTCGGAGTAATAGTGGAATATTAGTGTGCATGTCAACATAGTCAATGATATAATGAAACAACCAATGCCAACAGAAACAAGGGAGCACTTGACTTCTGACTAGTATAGATAAACACTTGAGTACTAACCTCGGTTAGTCTTCTGAATCTCTCCAAACCACGGATTAGTGTGTGCAACATGTATCTAAAGCAACACAGTGTGCCAACTATATCAAATTCGTGACACTTCTCTCATTAATTTAATATTTTTAGTCCTACTGCTGCAATAAAAAAAACATTATCTCCATGCTGAGTTAAATGGATAGATGCGCAGATGTCATTATTTATTTAAATTGTTATTAGCTGTTACCAAGACAGAACTAATATTGATTGGATGGGCAGATCCAGGGAGTGAAATTTTCATCAGGCATAAAAGTCACAAAGGGAAAGCATTAAAGAAAGTGACACAGAGAAGAACTCTATTTTTTCTCCTTGTGTGCCCTTGAAGCTGTTTCCTCTACCTGCGGTGTTCTCCCAAATTAACTTCTCTAGAGGCTTTATACATGCGGTATAATAGAGTGATTCTGGTGGATTTGTATAGCTTATTCATATATACACTCATTCAGGTCAGCATGGCAATGTTACAAAATGAAGTCAGTCTCTCCTTACAGTGACGAAAAGAGCATTTTCAGATAGTTTTGTGTGTGTCTGTGTGTGTGCGTGTGCACGGATGTTTTCTTGTTATTAATAATTGTGTTTGACAGCCTGTATTTTCCTCATATTCTCCTCAACTGGAGACATCTGTTTTTCATTTAAACCTCACAGCCACAGGGAATCTCTCTCAAGACACATGCACATCTGCTCTCTCTCTCTCTCTCTCTCTCTCTCTCTCACACACACACACACACATACATGCACAGTGTAGTGTTTCCATCACTTCAGAGGACATCACATTGACTTACATTCATTTTATCCTATCCTTAAACTTACCTTAAACTAAGTCTTTACCCTAAATGTTAATGGTTTAAATTTGTTTTTCAACTTTCCAATTACAAAATAAATTAAAAATTGTTATAAATTATAAAGTAGAAAGGAAAGTAGAAGGTTTCATTATACTATATATGTCAAATTTGGAAAATAAAAATGACAAAATAATTAAAAACTTTTTTTTTCACTCTGTTTCTGCTTAACTATACGACAACTTTATCTTATCTTCATGTCGAAGGGGACAACAGAAATCCAATATTTTTTGAACGATGCAATGTTTAAATTTTAAACACTTTAAGCCATTATAACTGGTCCGAAACCATGTCTCTCCTATATCATTCTGATCCAGAGAGCTCAGCACTGATTTGTGAAAATGGACAGGTTTACCTTTGGGGTAGCCTCAAGAAAGCCAGGACAAACAAAGACAAATGTCAAGGGACTGAAACCTGAAACTGCTCCATTAACACTGACTCACAGACCAACACTGCGTAAATAGTGGAAGTTGCTGAAACGATTTGACGTGGAGCTTGTTTAAAAATCACTTCATGTCAAAACTAAAAAAAAAAACATTCTATCCACAACAAACTACATTCCTGGGTGACTTCCATTTCACTCTTGCTCATTTAGGTGTGTTTCCCCAGATGTTTATATGGTTCAAATCCCACCTACAGTAAAATCTATCCTGCTCCAATTTGCTGACATTAATGTCCTGGCCTGTTCCCAAATAATTATAAACTAGTCATTGGCTCAATTTGGTCAGTACATAGCCAAATTAAAATCAGGAATAGCTTCATAGCTACAGCATTTTATCTGTTTTAAGGGAAGTGTGACTGCAGAGAATACAAAAGCCCCTCATAACTGATAACAGATGTCCACCTTCTCACTAGCATATAAACCAACATATATCTGTTATATAAGAGGGCAGGTTCCTCTGCTCCCCTGAGAGTTAGCAAGCACATGGAAGAAATGCTACCAGAGACAGCCAGATAATATCTGTGTGTATTGACTACATGTTTATTGAAAAATTGCTCACAGCCTCAATACCAGGTTTTGTTAGTATTTTTGGTTTCTATGTTTTCTGAGACCCACAGTTTTGATTGGACACTGTTGGAATGATATATTCTTATACATAATGGCAGGTGCTCACATTGCTCACAGTATCACATCAGTGGAGCATATTGTATATTTAAATATCATATATATTAATAATATAAATAACTATATATTTATATACAAATCACATATATCTTACATTAACAGCTACAACATTCCAAAGAAAACAATACATTTATAAATTGATTTCTCTTCCCCCGGGCAGCCACTGGCTTTAGTTCAGAGTATTAAAATAAACCTACAGATAGCTGAGTGAACAGTGAAAAATATTACACCTTAATTTATTTATTTCAATTATGTTTGTTGAAGATATGCGGTGTTTCCCCTATATTCATTCTGCAGCAGCGGTGTACTGCTGCAGAATTATGAGCACTGCTGCTAAAATTTCATACGATCATTAATATCAATGGGCTACTGATGATTTTCACTCGCACACTATGCAAGCACAATAACATCCATGTTATTGTGGAGTTGTTTTGAGTCATCGACTAGTGCATGAAATCCCAGAATCCTCCCTCACCTTATTCTTCAAAGGACATCTACGTAAAAGGTATTGTTATAAGAGTAGTGTAGCTCCTTTAGGGCAGTGTGTTATGTGTGTGCGTATCCAGTGTGGGGTTGAGCGAGTACAGCGAGCAGCAGAAAAGTGACGTGAATGTGAGCGGAGCAGAGGAAAAGGTTAGCAGTAAGTTGTCAGTCTGGCAGTAAATGTAAAGTACAGGCTACAGTGTGTCAGTTAATAAATGGTGCAGTTTCTCAAGACCAAGAAAAGTCTCATCTGTTGTTTCCCCAACTGCTGGAAAATGGAAGGGGGTTAGCCTAACCTGACCAGGCTCACTTAAAGTGAACTGACCTTTAAGGTGGACCAGCTATTCTCATTTTAGTGTCAATCTTAGCTGCTCCTACTGTAGACAGAAAATGGAGAAATGTTTGGCTGGCTGGCAGAGTCTCTCCCGAGTTTGGCTCAGCTTCCCCCACCGCCGCCGCCGCCACCACCGCCGCCGCCACCGTGCCAAAGCAGTCAACCACTGATAAACATTGATATGGTATTGTCATATGGCAATGCTGATTTGGAAAGGTGACATTCGTAAACACTCAAAACAGTTGCTGCTCAGCAGCCAATTCTCCAATTTCAGATGCCAGAGTGTCATTAAATGAGATCTGAAATGGTCCCTGCTCGCAACGGGTGTACCACATGTTCATAATGGCTCGTCGACTTAACAGGCACATTCCCAGGAAGGGGCTCCACAAGGGGCCTCAAGCAGACTTTCTACAGACTTCCAGACAGGGTGTTTGGGATGCAGACTTCATCAGACTTCACTTGGAAGATTACCCATAGCCCATATCAGTATGGACGTGACAATGTCAAGGAAAGGAATAATACTAATGATAATAATACATATATACACATGATATGAACAGACTGAATAATTTGGATTTGTTTGTTATAATATAAAAATTAGACAGGTAAATGTCGGCTTTCATCAGTATTTAGTACATCAAGGGATTTTTTTCCTGCCCATACTAACCCTATCTGTTAAACTAAAGGCTTGTCTGTACAAGTCATAGCATGCAGACTAGCTGCCAATATCAATGCAAGAACCTTTGAGAAAAATACTTTGAAATGAATAAAAGGATCAGGAATTTCAATTAATCTCCATGGAAACACGTTAGGTATCATCCCCTCATTGCCCTGCGCCCTCGCAGACTTGACTTGATGACAGTGAACATCAAGTCAAGTCTGCAAAGGTACACACAGACGGGTGACAAATTAAAAGAAAAACTGGTACAGGTCTGAATGGATGACCCCTACAGTAAGGGGATCCGGTGGCTCTGTTATGCTGTAGAGGGTATTTTGCTGGCATGGTTTGGGTCCACTGCAAATCAATACAAAGTTGTTCTGAGTGATCACCTTTATTTTATGATGAAATATTTCTATCATGATGGGAGTGGTCTCTTCCAGGATGACAATGCCCCAATTCGCAGGGCACAAGGGGTCACTGAATACTTCGATGAGTATGAAAATGTGAATCATATGCTATCCCAGCAAGCAGGGAACATTCCCACAACATTGACTAATGTTAACTAATAATGTTTTAATCTAATGTTCAAAAAATGTTTAAGGATGTTTATCAATTCAGATAATGTTCTTATAAGGTTAAATGCTAATTAAGACATAATGTTTTATCTGCAACATTCTGAGGATGTTTGGGGGATGTTGTTGAGATAACAGATTATAAAATGTTTTTTTTTATAAAATATTCACATAATGTTATATGATAACAAAAGAAAAATATCCTCAAAGTAACATTCTAAAAACGTTTTGAGGATGTTATTGAGGCCAGAGATGACAGAACATTTTTCATAAAATCTTCCTGTAATGTAATACGTTAACAAGGTCATAGTCAAGGTCAAATTTATTTATAGAGTGCTTTAAAAAACAAACCAGGTTTGTGCCAGAGTGCTGTACAACAAACAGAATTGAGCAGAAGTTATCATAAAACATAGGTTCTTAGATACATAGAAAAATTGCATTGATCAGATTAGATCAGATGTGTGTCCTCGTCTTATATACTGTATAGGGGTGGGTTTGTGCGCGATCTCTTTGAGACCTGACGAAGATTCCTTTTGTTTGCACAATAAAAGTGTGTTTTTTTCATGGTTTCTCAATTACTTTCTCTCAGCCTAGCACCTCTCTTACTGGATGTACATTTGATTACCTTCACCCACTGGGTTAGGTCTCCCATATTTCCTGTGTTCTCCTGTTTTTTGACTTCCTTGTGTGTGGGTTTGTCCCCAGTTTGTCTCTGTGTTTGTGTGTGTGTATGCTGGGTGTGGCAACCTGTTTTCCCTCTCCCACTCTTCAACCAGTGTACCTATAGCTGATCATCTAATCAACTCAACAAGCCACTGCAGCATAAAACCCCAGCTCATCCATCAAGACTCTGCCAGATCTTTCAGTCTACCATGCAGTTCACACTCCAGTCTGTCTCAGTTGCCAGCCACGAACAGCTTCATCTCCATCACCTGTCTCTGGTTTGGACCCTCAACTCATCACTTGCCCTGCTCTGCTGAAAACCCCATTCTCCAACCTGCTTTTACTGCTCCATCTGCCACTCTCTGCCCTGCACTGCCCTGTTCCTATATTGGACTCTGGTGATTTCAACCACACTGTTTGCAATAAACCCTTTACTAAACTGCTTCTGTCTGAATCTGTGTCCTGCATTTTGGGTCCTAAATGAAGTAATTATAACAGTTTGGGCATAATGTTCTAACAATGTTGTCACCAAACATTTTTAGGATGTACTTAGAGAAGGTTATCCTAGAATGTTCCAGGAACCAAGAGAAAACTTCCCACTGAAAACGTTTCAAGGAATGTTTGGACATATTGTTCTAAAAATGTTATCAATTAACATTTTAAGAAGGTTGTCACCAAACATTTTTAGAATGCTTATAGAGAACATTGTCCTAAAACATTCTGAGAACCAAAACAAAACTTCCTGCTTAAAACATTTTAAGGAACATTTGGGTATAATGTTCTAACAATATTATCAATAAATATCTTTAGCATGTTTTTTATAGAAGAATGTTCTATAGAATGTTTTTATCCTAGAACATTCTGGGAACCAAAAGAAAAAAACATTATTAGAACATTACATGTAACATTCTCAGACCATTTTTAGAACAAGCAACTTCTAGCTGAGATGGCCTTCGCAGTCACCAGATCTCAACCCAATTGAACACCTATGGGAGATTTTGGACCGACCGACATGTTAGACAGCGCTCTCCACCACCATCATCATCAAAACACCAAATGAGGGAATATCTTTTTGAAGAATGGTGTTCATCCATCCAATAGAGTTCAGAGACTTGTAGAATCAATGCCAAGACGCATTGAAGCTGTTCTGGCAGCACATGGTGGCACAACACCTTACTAAGACACTCTATGTTGGTTTTTCCTTTAATATGTGACCCATATGTATGACCGAGGTCCACTTGGGCTCAGTCCCCAAATATGGAGGGTGGACATTTGGTTTTAGCCAATGTTAATTTGACAAGTTTCAAGTATTTACAAGTCTTTATAGTTAATTCGCTAAAAAAATATGATCCTTTATTGCATTGCTTTGTTGATGAGTATGGTGCTCAATAAATCTTTCACAGCTAGTTCTTCATTGGGTTAACTTAGTCACTGCCCCATGGTGAAAAGTATGTCCATTTTCAATATTCACATAGTAGTTTTTTGCAACGTCTTACAAACAATTCAGGAGGGAAACAAAAAAAAGTGTGTGTGCTTGGAATAAAAATATTCAATACTACAGTTGGATTATAGGCATAGCCAAAGTTGGTGAATACTCATACCAGGAGTCCAACATGTCTGGAATTTGTCACACCTCCATTCTTCCACTTATCTCATGTTGCAGACAAACAGAAGAGCAAAACCAACAAATGTACTGCAACACATTTTTGTTTTCCTTTCATATGTTACGCTACAATATTCCATCTGCTTTTATCATGTCTTTACAAACCAACAGTAAACAGCAGAGAAAATCTGTGAGAGTGCATGTGACAATATGGCAGATATCATTTTTTGCTGGAAATTTGGGAAATTGTGTGTGAATAATAGTCAATGATAAACATCAAAAATATGTCTTATTATATTCAGAGAAGAAGAAAAGGCTGTTTTGTCTTCAATGCTTTATTTTGAATGTGCTTCAATCGAACCTTCACTGAGTTTTTTTTTAGTGCACTTAGAGATGTTCCGCTTTTTGGTTTTCATCTCAGCATGTAGCGACAGGGACAATGTGGGTGCATGTGTGTGTGTGTGTGTGTGTGTGTGTGTGTGTGTGTGCATGTCAGAGTTTGGAACTCAACACTTCTGGCTGCTGAGGGGCTGAGTCAGCACTTCAGTATTTTGGGGCCTTTCTTCAGGCTTTCCCTCTCTCTTCCCTCTACACACACTCTACTTGGCATCTCTTTTAACATCCTTACACACCTCTGTTCTCCTGTGTACCTCTACTCTTAACTCTTCTCTCTAATATTCAAATTCAATGTCTTGTTCCAACTCTACAGCTCTTCTTGTTTCCTTTATTACTTTAATAATCCCTCCCTTCTCTTCCTCTTTTCTGCCAGTACAGAAACATAGCCTCAATGGGTCCAAGTTTTCCATGTTCTCAAAGAAAAAAAGGGAAAGAATTTGATTTAGTGATCATTCAAGCTTGCTGTACATGATCCCCACTGACTTTCATCATCCTGATTGATAAAAACACAAAGAAACTACAACACTGCATGGCTCTTGAGTTCGCAAAACTGCACAATGCTTATACTTTATTGATTTTCCAACAATATAGTGAATTAATGCAATTCTGTTTTAACTGTCTTGAAAGTCCTGGAATATTGGACATACCAGCACATGAATGAATCTTATTCGTACAAAACAAAGCCTGCAGTTTCAGATGCAGATCACCTGTATCTAACCAACAAAATGAGTCCAGCAAATTTAGTTAGATATGTTTATATCTTCTGGATATAAGCTTTTCTACCACTGCAATTCTAAAAACAATTTCCAACAGCATTAAGTGAACTAATCTTAAGTCTGGGACAGTGACTTTTTCACAACTAGTAACAAGAGTGTCTCAATAAATGAACAATGCAATACAATTTCTAACATAATGTATTACAAAATACTGTAAAATGTTTGCATATACAATACAATTCTCTTTAGGCTACACCTTAATAGAAAAAATGACGATACAGAGAGATGAATATTGTTAAATTCGATTTAGAACAAGAAGAAGTAGAATATTTTAAAACTTTTTTTCTACTTGAGGGTAAAATTACCAGATATAACCACAACAGAGTAAAATAATCTGACTAAACTAAAAGCATATTTTATTTTATAATAAATTAGGAAAAAGGGTCAAATTTACTGTATTACTGTCATAAGCCTCCCATTTCTGCATTTCGGTAAAAAAAAGGTACAAAGAGGTTACGTCAGATTTGACACTAATGTGGACGAATGGTTACTAGCAGGGATGTGAATATGCATTTCAAACTGTCCACATTTAGCAGTTCAAAGCACTGTCTGTAAGACAGATCTTTCAGTTTCAGTGGAATGAATGAACATGCACAGACACACTTACACACTCACACACACTCTAATGATCCTTGACTTGTGAAAGGGTGGAAGTCGTGCATATAGAGTGATATTTTTTCCCCTATTACAGATCAGCTGAAATCAGGTTAGAGGAAATTACTGTTGCTCACCAAAAGTACTCATATGCCTGCTCAACTGCAATAAAGCAGAATAACAGTGAGCGTGACAGTTTCAACACAGATGATGGTTATAATTAGATTTATTTGCAATAACTCTGAAAATGTCAATGCAAATTTTGTTTAAAAGATAAATAAGAGTATTTCATTTCACGCCAAGTTAACTTTTTGAGTAAAAAGAAAAAAAAATCTTTATGTTGACCAGATTAATTTGACCACGTGCACCAAATAGCATATTCTTTATTACATATCTTAAAGCTCTATATAGTTGACAACCTCTCATGAATTCTGGGGACTTCTGGAAGCAATTTGAAGCAAAATTTTAGCTTTAAAACAGGACCTTATGACTGCTCCTATTTGGGAGTTTCTTTGGTCTTTGAAGTTGGTTATCTTCTCAGCGGCATTTGCAGCTGTTGTAGCTACTGTGCTTAAGTTTAATCCATAGATTAATAATGTCAGAGTTCTGTCTCTCTGTCTCTTTCTCTGAGATGCAACATTAAAGGAGAGGAAATGTTTTAATCCATGCATAAATGATTAGAGAGTTTTGTTACCGAAGGATTATCATTTCTATCCCTTCTGCACAAGTACCTTTGATCCTGTCACACACCCACGCTCAGTGACATGTACACATACAGACACACACCTACATTTATTTATGACCAGCAGTAGCCCCTGTCTTGACACCTAAGCTGAGTTATGTAGATCAATGCACACTCAAATATGTGAATGTCTGTGCATGTGTGCATGTGCCTCTGTGTCTATGCTTCGGTGTATGTGACACGATCAAACGTACTTGTGCAGGAGGGATAGAAATGATAATCCTTTTGTAACAAAACTCTCTAATCATTTATGCATGGATTGATACTTTGCCTCGCTGAAACAGAGCACACCAGGGACAGAAAGGAAAAGAGACAGAGAGAGAGAGAGAGAGAGAGAGAGAGAGAAGAGGGTAGCAGAGAATAACAGGAGCTGATAAGGACTGGAATGTTTGGAGGTTAGCAAATATTAAAGTTCCCCTCCACTCAAAAATTTATTTTCACTTAAATGTTTGAGCTACAGAGTTTGACACAGGAAAGCTCATCTCACAGAAATCTACTGAAGGTAGAAAGTTTCTCTGTTCTCTATTCTGCTCACCTTGCATCCAAGTTAAGACTTGTACGTTTGCGCATGATTTGTGACATAGAAGCCAGCCAATCGTGTTCTAGTATTCAACTCACAGAAGAGTGATGTGGAAATTCCAGAGCACATACACTAAGACTTTTCAGTGAAATGTTCATGCAGAACACAATTGTTTTTAAAAGAAACTACAGTGGGGCAGCATAGCATTTTGTGCTAAAAGCGCCAAATTTGGTACTTATATAGCTTAATATATTTAGAAGAAATCTGGATATTGGGCCATTGCACAGCAGTCTGATGACCATGGCAGCCATTTTGGAAAATGGCTGCCAGCGGTTATTGATACAGAACAATTTTGCCACCGCCAAGCTGCTGTTTCCATGTTTTTAACACCACAAATATTATTTACATACAAGTTAAAGTGAAAAAATTATAAGTGAAAAATATGTCTCATCACAATGTAAGGCAATAATAAATGTAAGGCAATAATAAATGAAAGAAATGAAAGATGAAGAGAAATTAATGCAACAAAATGGTGAGATTGTCTTTACATGTTCTAATGATAATTGGATTGAACTGTAGCAGTAGCAAGTACAGTTACATATTAACATATGCCAATGTAACAATGTTCAGTGAATGTACTCAAGTACCATTAACTATGCTACTTAAGTTATTTGAAAAGACAAGTGTAATTGCTGTATATTTGAATTATTCTATGAACACATTTTGATCATGTTAATTGTTCATCATGGCAAGACAAATTGCCATGGACCGTGGCATGGCACTTTAATGTTTGGGTAAGTGAGAGATCTAGGAGTCAGCTGGCAAATTCTCCCTCACAGAAGCAGAGGCCTGTGCACTGAAGTGCAGCCTTCTTGAACCTGCAGCGCTTTCTGCAACCACTCTTGCAACCAGAGATCAGCTTGGGGCAGGATTTTGATTCTTGTGGCACTGTCATCCAGTTGGGCTTATACATTCCTTCTGTCTTCACCCACCCCCTGTCAGTTGGTGATGGCAGCACAGAGTCTGGTGGTGGTCGTGCTATGCAGTGTGTGATACATGCAGCAACATACAAATATCAGCATGGGGCCAGGGCATGGAGATCCTGCAGTAGCTGTATGCTGAGTAGCCCCTTCCTATCAGTGAGGACAACTTCCTTGACTTCCTCACAGAATGCCTGAAGGAGGACCTTGGACAGGAAACTGAATAGTTCTGTCTTTTTAGTAGTGTATTCAATAATACACTTTAGATATTCAAAATGTGTAATGGTCAATCTCAGGCCATTTTATTTATTTTTACAAGTTTTCTTAATGACAAATACTTCATATGGGTGACAGGACTGAAAGTAACAGGACTGAATTTTTAGCATAGCATTAGCAAATACATGAAATGTAGCCACATGGCATCAATGCTAATAGCATAAGAACATTGAGCACCTACAAGTGGTTTACCGAAACTATCATTAACAAAAACAAAAGCATAATGACATCTAAGGTATAATTTAGGTAACAGGACTGAACATTGAGCTTGACATTCTCAGTCATTCTTATGATATGAACAAAAATACAGAAAACAGAGTGAGAGAACTTACTTTTGGTTTTCCCATGGCTTTCAGAAGACTCAAATGATGTTACTTCCTGTTGATCATGTGAATGTGAAATGTCCCAAATTTTCAGAGGGGGAACGTGTCAGCGTAACAGGACTGAGTGAAAACTTGGGGACACAAATAAAACGTGTATTTTAACTAACATATTATGAATTTCTGATGAATAAATGTATTTTATGTCTAAACGGGAAATAGAGTCATACAATAATAATAAAAAAAGGAAAGCGAAAAAAAGGATTCTAATCATTATATTTCATTGTGAATTGTAGTGTTAGATAGTGGGGACAAGCTAAAATCCCTTTTTTCAGTGTTCTAGGTAGTTTTCATTAAGGTTTTACATGATGTATCTTCAAATTGCAATTAGGACAAAGTGCAGGACACTTTACTTAATAACATAATGTATTATATGGATATTTTTCATGCATATTTATGCATGTAATTTCCTGCAGATGGAAAAGGCACCAATTTGGCGGAATGGCCCATATAATGAAATGACCAATTACTTTGTAAAAGTCCATAGAATTGTGAGTATTTTATTTGGTTCTCAGGGTTACTAGGATCTAGATTATGTCCGTTATTGCATATGGGTCCAATGGGATAGGAAAGTTTGACCAACTTTGAAAAATGGCTGCCACTGCCACAAGGGTGCGAGTTTGTGATGGCCCAATATCCAGTTTCGTTCCCAATATATCTACCAACACATCTGCCAAATTTGGTGCTTTTATCGCAAAATGAACAATTGTTATGATATGTTTAGCTATGCCACCCCACTGCTAAGATTTCAGTATTTGACTTTTTCAGTTGTGAGAGAAAACCATTATCTTGTTGTTAATTAACCAAAATAAATTGGGCCCCTAATGGTACAAATTTAGCACATTATTTCTGACAGTGATAGGTGCATCTGATTGCTATAATTTGTATCCTTTTTTTCCTCAGCTGCACGTCTTCTTTTCTTTCTCAGCAAGCAAACCACTGTAAAATATCCTTAATGGTCGACCTGATCATTTTGGGAAGGAGGAAGGATGTACAAATGAGAGAGAGGTCCAGCCGGTAGTAACTGCCGAAAAGCCAGTTTGCTTAATGCAGTCTAGAACCATCAGGAAAGTATGGAAAAAATATCATGATACCTTGTTTACCCAGATTTCATGTTATTATGCTGTTAGTATAATTTTTTATTAGTTTTTTTCCAAAAGAAGCACATACATACTTTGCCCCAGAAAATTGTTTAGTGGAGGTGATAAGCCACCCACATCCTGAAGCATCTCTTCAATCAATTTATTTAGTAGATAAAAGCCTTAAAAAATAGCTAAAATAATATAGAGAACTCTATGTCAACTGTTAAAGTTGGAAAATGCAACAAAGAAGTCAGTAGTTTGCCATAATATAATATTTTTTCAAAATGGTAAATAAACATTCACTGCATTTATTTTTCAGATAGGTGAGATTCTGCACATTTCTCCCTTTGAGAGTTGTTAAGAGCTCCACAGCATTTGAGTTTGTGAGTTTTTGGTTGTTACCGGTGTTACCAGAAACTCATTCTTCTTTTTTACTATTTAGAAACAGATTCATCACTTTGAGGTACAGCCACAATTACACATTTTATTTCTCGCAGGGTAACAAGTCCGGTTTGAATCAGTTCATCTGGAACCACACAGTCAACAAAACAAGTACAGAGATTCTGATAAATGGCAACATTTCACCCAGTCCTTCTATAAATCATCTGTTAAAATGAATGAATTTTGCATTCAGCTTCTGCGGCACTTCTTCTACCGTATATCTCCTAGCAACAGCAGATTGAATTTTGGTCTTTCTTGGAACTAAGAATAACTTCTTGATAATTGCCTCCACAGTGAACAACTTCGGTGTGCAGATTGTGAAGTGCTCAGCAAAGAGCGGGAAAGGATAATTATGGGTCAATTTATGCCTTTTAATAATGCTCCAAATGAGCTCAACCATGGGTTTCAGTTCTTATTGGCATGCTAATAAAAGCTATTTTACAGTCCCCACCCCCTCCCCCACTGGTAGTCTGAATAAGCTCCATTGCTTCCACTGCTGAAGCCACTGTTCTGCTATTATTATGTGATTGTGTCTGTCAGCAGCCTTTTCACTGTTTATTAGCTGCTGGACAATGGGAAGCTCAGAAACATATATATGAGTCCATGATTGGAATGAAAAGAACACCAAAATTATTTTTAGCATGATGAGCTTCAAGATCAAATGCTATTGTAGCACACCAGTTCCATTGTGCACTTAATTAGAGCTGCATTGATTGTATGCAAAATATCATACTGCAAAAGTATGCAAATAAAAGCTTTCTTTGTTCAAACATGTAAAGTATTTTTTGTTTATTGTAACAACAGCGATAAAGAAAAAATGAGACAACTTTGGATTTTTGGGAAGTAAGTAGATGTCAATATGTCCAATCTAACGCCCCTGTGTATGTTTTTAAGTGTGTGTTTGTGTTCAGTTCGTTTAAGGCAGCAGCTTGCTCAGTGCTGTCATGTGTCTGCTTGCGTTGAAATGAAAAACATTCTTCTGCAGTCAATATCTAATTTTCCTGTTTTGCCAGGTAGAACAAACAAGAGAAAATACTCTCCCAGTCTTCATCACAACCTGTTACAGGAAACTGCATTTCTTCCTTCCTCTGTCTCTCTCCAATCTTCTTCTCTTTCTTGCTCTTTCCCCTCTCTCCCTTTCTCTCACGCACATACACACACACGCTTGTATTCCATTCTTTGACTGACAGACCTCTCTTCTTTACCATATTACATGCAGCTGGGAGCTAACAATAAATCCATTTGGTTTCAAATTGATTAATTGTCCTGCTCTGACTAATCTTGTGCACTTACTGTACTTTGCTGAGACTTAAGCAGGTCACATTGGACTGGGGTTTAATAGCATGCAAATGCTATTAAACAAACAGCACACGCACACACTTGCAAACACATAATTTCTAAATCGAGGTGTAACGGTGTGTCTCTCCCTTGTGCTCTTGGCATTTACTTTACCAAAACAAAACCTGAAAATGACAAAAAAAAAAACCCACATTAAGTAGTATTCCCTCTATCTGTGTATGTGTGTGCAGTCGTGCTTGCCTGTGTCTACATTGGTGTGTATGTACATTCACAGAATGTGTGCACAAGATGTGTGGGGATGACATGTCCACTTATAAATTATAGAGAGCGAAAGAAAATATGTATTGAGGTAGAATGGATCAGTGAGGCGAAACATTAGTATTTTTGCCCTACTTTCCCTCCAGCTTGTTAAAAGCAATTGTCTGGACAATCTGTCACCCAGCCTGTAACGGTTCCCCCAATGAGGCCTGAGATGGACACACAAACAAACACACACACCACTGACCACTGAGCCTCCATCAAAAAATTCACTGAACAGATGATAAACAAAGTGGAGCGGATTCAAATAAAGACCAAAGGAAGGCAGAAAAAACATATGCCGTGTGTGTACATTTGTGTTTGTGCATGTGTTAAGGTTGCTCACATAATGTATGCAGCAGGTGTGCGCAGTGTCTCTTGTTGTCATAATCCAAACATCATGATATAAAATCAAACAAGAATCAAAAATTGATGTTCTTTTTCTGCCAGACAAAAAATTCTATCAGACAGCAAACTCCTGAAGACTTTCTCGGTCTTTCCTTCACCTTTTAAAGAAAAATCCCACAGACAACAGATCCAGAGTAGAAATAAAGCCTCTTACAGAGTCCCCTTTAGCCGTCAACTGCACTGACAGGATCAGGTTTAACACCACACTTGATTTTCTCAGCCCTCTAAGAAAAGTAAGAAATTACTGTCTAGCATTTCTCTGCCACCCCTTTGTCTCACTGGAGATCAAAAGCAAACTAGTCAGATACTGTGTAGTTAAAAGACATATAAAGGGCTCAGTGCTGGTAGCTACTGCTGTTCTCAAGAACAATGTGGAAAGAAAGCAGGGAGCCAGGCTGTATGTGGCTCTGTCCTGCCACTTGAGCTCTATGTTATTTCTCAACTAGATGGTAGAGATAGAGAAGAAGAGCAGAGAGCAGAAGCTTGGCTTCCTTAATACCCCGTAGGAAGTCATTTCTGTTGTTTTCTGATCTGGTCTTGCTTTGTAAGACAAAGTTTGCACTTTCAACAGCTTTTATCTGATTATTTTAACATCACATAATGTCAAAACTATATATCTGACACATGGTTATTTTATTTGTCTTTGTTTGACACAAGATGTTATGCTCAGCACTGACTTTTTTTGAGATCATAACCCACAATTTTTTTCATCTACAGTGATACTGAAACAGTTGGCCAATTAATTGACTATAATCAACTGAAAATTATCAACAGCAATTTAGTCATTTATTGAACTGATAATTACTGCTGGTTCCAGCTTCTAAAATGTAAAGATTTACTGTTTTACTGTGGGAATTTGAACTGGAGGTCGATCAAAACAAGCAATTTAAAGATGTCATCTTGGCTTACAAGACATTCTATAAACTTACAGAGTTTAATTTACAGTTCTTCTCATTTGTCCATTCAGAAGTTACATTTTCAAAACAGTTCACACACAAACCTAAAAATAAAGTCACTGGCCAAAAATGACACATTTTGTTTGCAAAATGCTTTAACATTCACAAAAACATTAAAAACATCAAACAAAAGCAAATATTTCCATCAAACAAAACAACTTGTGGTCAAATTATTATATTATCTCAATCAATCATTACACAATGGACAATCAGTATGAACCTGCTATATGCCTGTGCTATGTGTTGATAAAAAGGCAAGCAAACATATTACAGCATAAATTGTATTCTTTTCTCTAAAGGTGCTTTAAGCACCTACAAATCCAGACATTCATTATGGTACAGCTTTTATACTGCATTCTTTCCCTCCCAAAGAACCAATAAAGAATTTCACCCAAAATCAGAAATACTCAGAAACACACATTTTTATTGTACTGCATCAGAATTTTTCCATGTCATTCTTTTTTCCATATTTTTCAAACTAAGAAATGCTGAATACTGTAAATAAAAATTAAATAAACATGAAAGCAACCAAAGGAAACTTATGGGTGGAAATATCCAAAAAACAAAATAAAGAGTTGAAATACTCAGAACTTCACATTTAGTCCATTCGTTCCTGATGATTAGGCCACAGGTTCTCATCAACATCACACTGGATGTTTTCCCTTGCAATGCACAGAGGGAAAAACCTTGCATGATGTATCCATCCCAGGCAGTTATCTGCACCTATTGCCAGGAAACCACCATTCATTGCCGCCAGGGGGGACATCCAGTCATATAGCGGATGATCATATACCTTCCATCTCCAACCAGAGAAGAATTCCTCAATTAGATTCAGAAAAACAGCATCATCATACAGGGCTGTGCTGCAAACCACTCATTCACAAGGCGAGAGCAGTGGAAGGGAACATTGTCCAAAAGTAGAATGAGAGGCAGAGACTTCAAATATCAGGCTCCTCTCCTGAGGAACCATCTTCCAGTTTGGGTCTGGGAGGCAGACACCCTCTCTTCGTTTAAGAGTAGGCTTAAAACTTTCCTTTTTGATAAAGTTTATAGTTGGGCCTGGCTCAGGCTTGCCTTGGACCAGCCCATAGTTATGCTGCTATATATCTGCCGGGATACTTCCCATGATGCACTGAGCTCTTCTCTCCTCCTTTCCCTCTCCATCTGTACGCATTCATGTCCCATTAAAGCATGTTACTAACTTGGCATCTTCCCTGGAGTTTTGTGCTTTCTCGTCTCGCAGGTGACCTTCAGTTGCAGACTGGCTGCCGCCTGTGGCTCCAGACCGCCTGCTGTCTCCTTGGTCCAGCTTGATGCCCACTGCTACTACTATTATTATAAGTCATATTTGCCCAACTATTAGTCATATTTCTATTGCTATTATTAGCTGTCGCCAAGTGCTTGCTCATGGGGGGATGCTGGGTCTCTGTAAATTAATGAGTATGGTCTAGACTGGCTCTGTGTGAAAAGTGCCCTGAGATAACTTCTATTGTGATTTGGCGCTATATAAATAAAATTGACTTGAGCTGGCTTGACCAGTCTTTCATTCAGTGCATCAAGAAATGTGATGAGGAGTTCTGTATTGTATGGGCCGATAGTTGGTATGTGGCAAAGGACACCATCATTGGAGATGACAGCATATATGGTGATATTAGCGCCCCTCTGCCCAATGATGTTCCTCCCGCATCTCCTCACTTCCACATAAATGAATATGTGATGGCCCCTTCAGCTTCATGCTCCATTATTCACTAAGAAAAAAGCAAATTCATAAAGCAAATTAATCTAGTTGCATGTAACTGTATGGTATGACAAGGCATTAAAATAACAAATCCTTACCTGCATATACTGGAGTCTTGCCTCCTTCACGATGTCAGAGTTTCTTTTGAATGGAACTCCAGCTGCTTCGTTCCAACATGGTTCCATGTAGGACTCGATCAATTGTAGCCAAACTCACACTGTTGCCACACTGTTGATATTTCTAAATCAGTGGCGGCTGGTGACTTAAAAAATTGGGGAGGACAGGAGGAAAACCAACCCAAGGCATCATGTTATTTTACACTAGTTGGCTACTTATCTCTACTTTCTTATGTTCAAGTTATGTTATGTTCTTCTGTTCAAATGCAGGGCTGTGCAGAGACCTTTAGAGGGGCAGGTGCTCAAAGTTAAAAAGGGGCACATGGAACAAGAACAACAAACACCAACATAATTTCTGGCATAACCTGTTGAATTATAGCAACCCTTATTCAAACAGAAGGTACCATGGAATCTTACAACAAACCACATTATACTATATCATTGTCCCCCACCTGATGAAATCAGATGGTGGTTGCCAAACTAAAACTAAGAGGAGACTTAGCAGCCAGGTAGCTCTCCATTCTCTGTTTAAGAGCAGCTGAGATTGACACTAAAATGAGAATAGCTGGTCCACCTTAAAAGTCAGTCCACCTTAAGTGAGCTTGGTCAGGTTAGGCTAACCCATTGGCTAATCCCCTTCACTTTTCCAGCAGTTGGGGAAACAAGAGACAAGACTTTTCTTGGTCTTGAGAAGCTGCAGCATTTATTAAATGACACACTGTAGCCTGTACTGTACATTTACTGCCATATTGATAACTTACTGCTAAACATTTCCTCCACTCACATTCACATCACTTTTCTGCTGCTTGCTCAACCACACACTCACTTCGCACACATAACACACTGCCCTATTCCTTAAAGTAGCTACGCTATTGCTACAACAGTACCTTTCATGTAGATGTCCTTTGAAGAATGAGGAGAGAGAGGATGCCTCAAAATAATTCTACAATGCTGGCACAGGGTGTGAGTGAAAATCATTAGTGGCTCATTGATATTAATGATTGTGTGAAATTTTAGCAGCAGCGCTAAAATTTTGCAGCAGCATTGTGTCACTGCAGAATGAATATAGGGGAAACACTGATTTTCTTAGTATAAAGAAATACAGTACCACAAAGCTTATAATCTGAAAAAGGTACAGATCAGTGCTGAATATTAGAAAGATTGAATACTAAAGATCTAAAAGTGTAGGTTCACATCAGAAAGTATTAATGCATGTATCAAATACATGACTTACACACTCTTATCTATATGCATGACGTAAAAAAAATAGCCTACAGAGCTGACATGTCATAACATCCCACTGCATTTGTTGCTGTTTGTCATTTTGTTGGTTTGTTAACAGAACTTTGTCACTGCTGGTTAACCAGTCTGATATCATTAGCAACAATTACAAACTAACTCAAGCTAACAAGCTAACTCTCATGGTTATTTCATTTAAATTATGTTCTTAACTTTCTATTGTTAATGAGAGGAGTTCACTTTTGAGCATCAGCACTTCGGTCCGCCGCACGCCATCGTTGTCCTGCCGTGTGTCCAGCCCGAACAGATGAAATCTTTTCTCGCCGTTAACAACAGTCCTTCAGGGCTGCTACAACAAGCTAACTATTGTGTTGGATGAGTAGCTATCTACTGCTCGATAAAAAAGGGAAACGTAAATCTGAAAACAGGAAATTTGGACTCTGTTGAAAAGGGCTAAATAAAATGTAATTTTTTAGTGACATGTTTAAAAGTAGCTCACAATTTGCACATTATAATTTCTTTCGTAATATGCTACTGTATATCTATTGCTTTATTGCATACAGTGGTAGAGATTTGAAGATGAAATTTGGAAACTGTCACTGGACCAATACGATGTCAATATTGTATTATGGTTGCTGATTGGTTAGAGAGGACGCACATTAAACTTATATAAGAGATCCCACCCTAAGGAGGACGGTCCTCCTCTGCTCTCCTCTCACTCCTTCACACACTGTCCTTTCCCCTCCTGCCTGCCCTGCAGGTGTCGCTGTTGAAGCATTATAATCAGAATTTCAATAATGGATTTTTTCCATAGAAGAGAGAAAAATTATTTAATAAATGATACTGAGATTTGGTAATGGTTTCTTACCAAACCTCCTCTGCCTCTATGGACGAGCCTCCTCTGTTCTAAATGCTCCCTGATCTGTAATTACTACTGTCTGGATTTCACACAGTCTGATCGCATTGTTTGCCACAACCATATCTACAATGGCAGCCTCCTGTTTAGCACTAAAGATCTTTCCTCTGCCACCAGTGTGTGGCAGTCTGTTGATTCTATAAAGTCAATGCAAAAAGCATGTCAAAATTTACATTATGACAAAATGGGACTGATGAAACAACTGCATTACTGAAGACAGTTTGTTCTGCCAACAGGGCAATACAGTAAAGCTGAAATACACAGTGGTAGACACTAACATTGTGACTTACCTATTCTCAGTCTGAAAAAGTCTGACAGTAGATGCCACAGTGCTCCAACTCAGAATTGGCTGAACCCTTTGTTCAGTCTCTCTAAAGGACAAGCCATGATTGATGTCTGAATTTCATTTGAAACTTGAGCTCTATTTTCTCCTCTTGCTGAGGCTCCTCCACCACGCAACTCCTCTTCCTCGGGCCCTTCCGCCATGGCCTCTTACTCTTCTTACATGCCTTTAGTGTCTTTGATCCATGCTTGGAAATAGCAACACAGAAGTGTCATTTTTTATAGATGTATAAGGACTGATTGCTGATTGAAGAGTTGGGCAAAGGAGTTTCACACAGGTGCATTAGAAATTCATAATTATGCAAGTAATTCTATCAGCTGTGAATAGATGTTTTCCTTTTGTTTAACACAGTTAATCCCGTAGAGTTTTAGGTCTCTCTATGAGATCTGTGTTAACTGTTTTGAAAAAAGGGTGTGAAAAATGTGTGAAACTAATAAAAAAAGTGTTAACACATTTGCAAGGAAGACTTCTGCTGTGTTGAGAAGGTAATGACGAGATAAAGGGGATCCCAGTTTCATTAAGTGTGTCTTAGCAATCAATAAAAACTGTAATGAAAAATAATCAGTAGATGCAGTGTGATGGGACTGTATCTAAAATTTGCATGTTTGACTGATTTTCTCCTCTGCTGCTATATGTCACATGCAATAGCTAGTTAATGTATAAAAGTGTAAAAAGGCTGTTTTGCAACATCCACAACTTCAGGTACTGACCTTATAACTAACATCAGTTTGATGCTGCTTACACTGTGTTCAGTCTGGTTTTCCCACTGATGCTCAAGACAGAGAAATGTTCAGTCTATCATCATGTCATGTTAGCTTGCTCAACTGAGTCTATGATGCTAGACATGGATAACAACCCTTCACCCTTACGCCCCAACAGCAAGCAAGGTCAAACTAATGAGTGTTCTTATAGGCCTGAGGTGATGGGTGGAGGTGGAAGATGAGGGGGTGGCAGCGGCTGATTATTGAGCTTCTTTGATAAAAAAAAAAAAAAAAAAAAAATACAGCCTCTGGAAAGCAGAGCTGAACAAACCAGGGAATGGTGGGATAAAAAATGGAGATGGAAAAAGCAGGGAATGAGTGTCAATAACATTAAAGGCCTCTTCTGGTCCACTGATAAAAGACTTATCATGATAAATGCTTCTTAAGTCCTGTTCATTTTGTACCGGTAGACACACACACACACACATACACACTCATGCACAGACAGACATACAAACATACTTCAGCTATTTTTGAATAAACCGAGTCAGGCTTAAAATATGAAAAAACATGGGCAAGAGAGGAATGGAAAGTGAAAAGTAGTTTTGAAAGATGGCACCATTGGGCGGTTCTTATTCCACCCTTATAAATATAAATGATTTATAATACAGCACATCACTGATGGCTACATGTGAATATAATGAAATACATGCATCAAAACAGAGGTTACAGCGAATACGGGGACATACATCTCTATGTTACATACTGCAAGATGTTGTTTATGTTGCTATTTTTCTCCTGTAACGGTATATCATTGGAGAACAGATTTGAATATGAAAGCGAATGCAAATGATTGTTGGCATTTGTTGACATTTGCAGAGATTTAACCATCTCTATTTTTATTTTTGAAAAAACTGAATTTAGAACGTTGAAGTGTGCACAAGAGCAGATGTATTTCGTGGGCATATGTAGTGTCTGTTGCTTTGCGCGCAGATGAATAGAGTCGTGATACGAGAATTCCTACTCCTCACATCACTCACGGTGCATCTCATCGTTGACAGCGCCATTGTTCTGCGCTGCATCACAGCATAAACAAAACACAGCTTATAGCGTTTAAGGTTTGAGTCATGGATTCAAATTACTGATGCAAACACACTGATGCGGGCGTAAAGTCATTCTCTGTTTCTCCTTAGTGCACTAACACACACACAGGCCAAGGAACATTTACACACACTTGTATGCACACACACACACACACTCCCCACTCCCTTATGCACCAGTGCCTTTACATTTTGCGCATTCAGCTGAGTGAGAGTGTTGGATTCTCTCCCCATCTCTCCTTGTCTCTGCTGTAGTTAATGACTTCTGCCTAATGTCTCCATAAGCTCTATTGAGAGGAATGAATGCCAGGTAAGACTGCAGGCCACATCACATTTCTGCCTCTCTCTGCTAAACTAAACAGTCTGCCTACAGTAATTATCTCAACACAGGGAAGAAATTCAGCCCGTATGTATGCGTGGGGCATTAGCTCGGGGGCCTGTATGTATGAGACAGTGAGATTATTCAAATTTCTGCACTGTGTGTGTGTGTATACAGTATTTGTGTATACTGTATGATTGAGCTAGTTCAGATTCAGCCAATATATAAGGAAAAAAAAAAAACACTCGCTAGAAGGTGAGAATTAAAATCTGACACATTACTGAAAGGGGTCATTTTTATTCTGCATCTCAAGTGCGACTCCTGAAGTAGAGAACATTTATATGTATTGCCAAATGAATTGATTTTAGAATTTTAACACATTATGCTGCTATTAAGCTCCAGGGTTTAACCGATTTTCCTGTTGAACATGGAAAATACTTAAAAATAAAGGCTGAATCGAAAAGCCTCATTTGTGCCATGCATTTTTATTGTGTTTTTTTTTTTCTTTTCCATATTTTCCTCTAAATTATTTATGGCTTTTCACAGCCTCTGGGAATTGTGATAAATGGGCCAATTCTGAACAAATAAGCAGGTCAAACAATTTTAAATACTGCGGTGTCAATTTGACTGATGGCAGAGCAGACAAGGTATTATCAGCTCAGGGCTGGCTGTTGTCCTGGTTTTGCTGTTGTTAAGCTGTTACAGCCCTCACACACAAAGTTGAAAGTTGGCTCCTGTGTTTAAGGCCATCGTTATTGACAAACCATCGGATAAGTTTTTGCAGTGTGTCTGGCACTGTTGGAACTAATTGGATCTCATTGGCCCTTATCAACCGATTGAGCCTGTAGAATCAGTAGCGAAGGCGGTTGGTGATCGAGCTCTCTGCCTGACTGATCAGTCAAGCAAATCACTGATTCAATGTTTAGTTTTAGCCCAGATTTTCTTTTTTTTTTTTTGACTTTATCTTGCTCTTAAATAAACAAAAGACCACGAGCTGACAACACAAGTTCAAGGCAATGCAAAACTTTGGAATGCCAGTTTATCACATATACTCTCAATTCATATTCCAAGCATTCAACAAGAATGTTCACATATTCACAGCAGCAGGAAAACGGCTGTCTTTCTACAGTGTTTTTTGGATTGTAATACACACAATTGACTAGTTATTCAGTCTTACAGGCACAGAAATAAGTGCAGCAGTTAGCTGGTTGTCAACTGTAGTCTTTGCTATGTATTAAAGAACAACTTTTAATATATTAAAAAAAAGCAAAGTGTTTGACAGTCAGCCAGTGCTACTTCTTTGTGGTCGACTTAGTAAAGGCCCTTATGAGGGAAGCCAGGGAGAGAGGAGAGGAGCTGTAATGTATGCAGAAGACAGGCTTTCAGACAGAATTTGTTGTGTATTTCTAAGTGTACACATGTTTGCCTGTGTGTATGCGACAGAGAGAAAGCAGGATTTGTATCAAATCACATTTAACCTCTCCATTCATGTATCCATCCACCCGCCCACTGATCCAGAGAAACAGGGGGAGAGAGAGAGCACAAAAGTGAGTGAGTGTGGGTTATTCGCACATGATTTACCACTCATATTAAAACAGGAATATATTATATCTCAAATTCAATTTGAGAAGACGGCAGTGTCAGCATTTTGCCTGTCATCTCCAGCGATGGAAAGAGACTGGGATGGATGTGAATGCCTACTCTTATTTAACTCTGTCTGATTCTCCTGTGGCAACAACACACAGCCACACACACACAGAAGCAAATACATACTTTTGACTTTTGATGCTGACAGAGGGTTCTTAACCTAATCCTGGTTAACATTTTTGGGAAATAAGCTGACCTGCAGCCTTTACTGTGGAGTGAAACAATTACGTGAAGTGTAGGACAAACATGTTTCTCATCTGACAAGACAGCACTTCAAATTTCAGATTTCCAAACAACACCATTTTCATGAGTTATCCTTCAATCATTGTGCTGCTATATGCAGAGATTTGACTGACATAATATCATGTGCATAAATATGCATAATATATACATACTACATCATACTGACAACATGTACTTTCTGTGCAGAAAGTCCTACATATTCTATGCAGATGGAGCAGTCATAAAATAATATAAAAAATGCTTGTTATAGGAGATCCTCTTCTATCTGACACATCACGTGACTCCTCAGTGTGCATGAGCATAAGCTTGCCACTTACAAATTCACAAACACCATCCACAGAGCACAAGAGAGGTGTTGGTACATGGTGTGTGTGTATCTGTGTGTCTGTGTTGTGTGGACAAGGATGGTGGCTGCATGAGGTCACACCTGAAATGACATTTCAAGCTTATTGCAAGCCCTGTCACTGACAGCAACTCAGCAAAGCAAATATAGCAGGGACAGTACTGACGGAGTTTAGAAGCACAAAAATAGTGTGGTAATGGAAATAGGTCAAAGGGCCACAAGTACTGACAATACTGTGGCTTGGCATTAGAAACAGGATAAAAAAAAAAAAAAACAGTTAAACATAGTTTCGGGTTTATTTTAGCTCAGTTTTAGCTGTAAGTGTAAATGGAAAAAAAAGAAAAAGTAAAGGGAGGGCTGGACAAAGTCTGGGGTGAGTTGTAGCCTGAAGTTTTCATTATACAATAGATGATAAGGAGTGATTCTGCTGTCCTGCAGCTGACAGGAGGATCATTTCACCGCTGAGGACCCAGGAGGAAGAATAGTCCAGACAGTGCACAGTGATAGCCGGGTCGCCACAGGGAGGAGAACGCTGAGTGCCTATTAACTACAGAGTGCAAAGCTGGAATATAAGGTTGAACCATTGCCTGGGGGTAGGGGGTAAAGTTCCTGTCGGATCCTTTATATTGTCATCAGCACTAAGGTGACTTGGAGGAATTTAGAGAGGTGGACTGCAGCGTGCTGGGTGAATTCTATGGCACAGAAAGAAGCGCACAGGGAGTTGAGCTGACAGGGGGTCTAGTCACAAAATCACTGGGGCTTGGACAAGGACTTGAGCAGAATCCCTGGTGAGAAAAGGCTGAATTTGACAGATGTTGTAAATCTTCTGAATCGCAAAGTGAGGTTTAAAATGTCACTGGTGGTCACAATGGGGTCCTCGACAGTGAGGGACTGGGGTCAGGGGAGTGTTATTACTGAGGTTGTAGAGGGATAGCAGGGGCCGCAGAATAAAAGAGCATAATTTTTCAAAGGTGCTTGAACTGTAGAGCAGAAAGGGGATGTCAATCCACAGTTACAAACAAGTGATCTACATGTATGAGAAAGAATTTCAGAGCAGGAGACCAGAAGCAAAAGGGCAGTAGGAAAACTGAGAGACATACAGAGGGACCCCTCGCCTTAAAGAATGTTGCAAGCTAAAAGGAAGGCAATTACAATATGAAGGCTGGCTGTCTGGATGCCTGGGTAACATGTGTCATTATGATATCAAAGGGTAAAGGCAGGCATAGGTTATAAAACAGCTTGCCTTCATACATACTATACCATTGGGTATTCACTATGAATACATTTCCATTAGTGCAATACTTATGAAGGTGACGGAGTCCTTGTCCTGAAAGAGTGAATTTAAGTTTGGATTTAGGGTGCAGCAATATGTTGTCATTGTTTTTAAGTGTTTAAGTGATGAGTGTCTGTTTGCTGTACAAAGCTGATGATGCATCTGCCTCCACCAGATTTCTGTGTGAACAGAAAACTTTGAAGAGATTAAACTTTTTGGAATTACCGAATATGTTTTAGAGTTTCCATCATCCCTTTAGTCCACAGGATCAAGGCATTTCTTACATTAAATGTGTTCCAAAACAAAGCAAGAGGACAGCAACACTGAGACTTAAGTGCTGTATATTTTTCCCGCAGTCTAAAACACCCTGAAATATATGAATATATGTTTATGTTTCAAGTTATATATGTTCATCTTTTCAATCACTGGTAAATATTTTATAATCAATACAATTCTGTGATGAAGACTGTGTACAATCGAAGACTCCTGACAGCAGCTGACCAATCGTTAAACCAACATATATAAGAAGTCCTTACAGGGGGTACAATTGATACTTTTATTTCAACACTGGATCAAATGACCAGGTGTAATGTGAAAGCTCAGCTCTATGGAGTGTTTTAGCATCTTTCAGCTCATTGTTTTGATTTTCCAGCCCATAACTGTACTGTCATTGTCAAAACTTGGTTTCCAACAGCAGTTGGCACTTGTTTTCAGGAAAAACGCTTTAAAACCCCATTTTATACAACCAATCCAGCACTATAAAGCAGACAAACAAACTTAGCATCTAGCTGGTGAACATTGTGAAGACTTAAGTTGCTTAAGATCCAGACATTTGTCTTAGGAGTTGGTGGAAACCAAAAACAGAGCTAAAAGGCAAATGAATATTGGACTTACATTCATCAGGTTGACACAAGCACTATTTCAAATGAATATTAGTTTCTGTCTGTGTCTGCTGGTTGTGTAAATAAACTACTGTTTGCTAACAAGTTAACCTTAAGTTTAACTTAAAAGGTGATGGCATGTCACTGTGAGCAGTTTGTTTCCACAGTGGCCAACAAAATCAGTTATCGCAGGTACAATGTGGTCAGAAAAATGGAAATTTGAACATCTACAATACCATGAAAACCAGGCAAATTCTATATGCTAAGGAAGATAATGTGATACATTGAAAGCTCCAGTAGAGCTAGTAAATGGCAACATTGAGTTGAGATTGTTTTGTCAGTTATGTAGGTAATTTAATATTGCATGTTTTGTTCATTAAGTACATCACTCTAAAACATATGAGACCCCACACCTAATTTGAACATAACATACATAAACTGAAAAATCTATTGACAACAAGCATGATCCTTCCTATCTAAACTTTGCCAGCAAACTTCTTCAGCACTCCACTTCACCTCCTGATTTTAGATTTGAAGCGTGCCAATTGCCATTCATTGAAGCGAGTCATAACTCTGCCTAAGAGCACTCATTGACAGCTGAGGCAAGGAAATGGGCTCATATATATGCAAAAGTTAAAGCTGTGAATAGCATGTAAATGACCAAACGCACCAGATTTTGCCCTTGTAAACATGGCAAACACAGGTGATTGCTAATAGAGAAAGTCTGTGGTCAACGCTGAGGGGGGGCGAGGGGGCAAGGAGGCGACTTGCAGCTGAGCAGGTGCTAATCACAGCTCGGGTCATGTTATCTGGCCCTGATTAGAAACACTTAGAATTCATTATTGCTGGGATGGCTGCAAAAATAACCCTTTGATATTTACGGGTAATCTAATGCGCATATGAGGTTGTGCATGAGCATATGGTATGTGACATCAAGATATGGCTGTGCATCCCACACATACTCTGTAATTGACCCCAATACAGTAACTGCTGCAGTTCCTGTCTCTGCTGCTTTGAAATTCAAACTCTACTTTAAATTATGACAGTTTGGAGGAAAACTCACTTTCATAAATTTAATTTTCATAAATTAAAACCTGATGACGCATGATTAGTTTAATATAGATCTGGACTGCATTAGTTAGTTGTATCTTCACAAGAATTTTGTCCACCTCTGTGATGCCACCCCCACTTTCACTAATCCCTTTCTCAGTGAAAAGCTTCAGAGATAGCTGTGCTGTATGTAAACTTTCATTTCTTATCGCTTCCAATTCCCACTCTGACTCTTTCTTAATACTTTTTAATACCCTGCCATTTCCTAGTGGAGGGCTACATGCTGTCTCAGCAGTGGACAGACAAAAGCAGCAAGGGACATCGAGAGAGATTCAGGGGCTTAGTGTCTATGCGAGGGTGACCCCATATTGTTCCAAATGCATAAGAGACCAAAAAGAAAACCCGTGGATGAGGAGCCTTGGCTTAGTGCGTAATGCATAAAATGAATTTCTTACACACATCTCCTTCCCTCAAATCGTTTGCCACTTATTCACTCTAATTCCTCCCATCCCGCCTCCTTCCCTCCCTCCATATCTTGCTTCTTCTTCACTTTGCTTTCGGTTGCACAGCTCATAAAATTGATGTCATAGCAGGATCGTGGGTATGTGTGCGTATGGAGAAAGTCACGAGAAATAAGAAATTGTGTGTGAATCTGATTGCGAGTAAGAAGGAGTCAAAGAGCAAGAAGAACAAATGTATAAGTGCTCGTGTGCGAGAAAGTAAGTGTGTGCGTTGAGGTCTTTGTGTGTGGGAGAAAGAGATGGTGTCCCAGGTTTTAAAGGCAGGTATGGTTGCAGAACGCTGAGCGCAGTTAGCTTTTCTCTCGGTAATTGCTCCTCGCCGTAAATGCTAATTTGGTGTCATGACTGCTTGACTGAGTCCCAGATGGGATTTTAAAAGTACCCAGACTCTGTCTAATTTCATTCTGTTTAACCCACCCATCCACAGGCTCTTTGTGCATGCGTTTTTTATGTGCATGTGTGTATGTGGTTGTCTGTGAGCTTCAACTTAAACCATCCATTCTGTTTGCAATTTAACGGTTTGTAAAATGCCTGTGGTCCCCCTCAGTTTCCTCTGTGTTTAAATTAATCTGTCTGTAACTCCCCAGAGAGTTTAATCTGTGAGGCAAAATGGGAAAATCAATGCATATGAATCATGAACCATGTAGGACATATTCTAAAGATGTAGAGGGCATAAAAAATTATATGCATCACTACTGTAGGTATAAGCAAATTGTTACATATTCATTTGCCGTTCTTGCAAAGGGTGTGAAACCCTGTGTGATTGATCCACCCCATCCTCCCACAAAAAACAATAGTATAGGTCATAAATTCAGTAGCCAAAAACAACCTATAGTTGATATAATGACCCAGAGAAGTGACAGTTCAGATGACATCTATGTTAGGTGACAAATTACCATATTCGGAGGTAGTGGGTTGGGTGTATGGCCAGATAGATAGATCACGAAAGTGGTCTGCAGGAGACTGCCGTTCGCTTCCCACTTCCAACCATGAGTGTCACATTTCCAGCCGTGAGTCGGGGCAGTTTTTTTAAAAAACTACAATTGTCATGGTGTTTACTCTTACCATGACAACAAAGGTTGCCTAACTTTAAGGAAGTAGTAGATTTAACCAACACCACGTTTCAAGTGATCATTTTAATGCAAACCATGATCTTCCCCTAACCCTAACCATGTGGTTTGTGTGCCTAAACCTAACCAAACCTTAACCACCGCACTGTCACACCATAAAACATCATTATTTTTTAACAGTGATTTGTAACAGTTTTGGAAGGCTGCCGACAGAGGCAGCATATTAGAAAACACTCCTATGGGTCGTTCTGGAGTACATGACCTATTTTTGGTCATTTAATTATGAGGATGTGTTGGATTGATGCCATGTTGCTGTAGTGTCATTGAATGCCCCTGAACAAAGCAATTTAAATGACTTTTAAGCTTGACTTGAAGAGAGAAATTGTTTTTTTGCTATTACAGTGGATTTAAAGTGAGCAACTTTGCATCTGCAAAACACTGTTATCACCAGTTTAACCTACAAATCATGGGCTATAATGTTTGTTTGTATAATGTTTTAGAGGGATTGTGTTTGCGTGTGCATGAGCATATGTGCACAGATTTGTGTGTGTGTCGTGGGGTTATTTTGACAAAGCCGTTTTCACAGTAGGTCCTCGTCTCTTTGTTGTCAGCCTGATGATTACTCTGCTGGCTTTGCGAGTGCCCTCAATGTGTGCGTGTTAGAGAGAGCGAGAAGGAATTTATGGGTGTTTCTGGTTAAAGGTGTGGACTCTTTATGTGTGTGCCCATGGATTTGCATAGACTCTCTCCTAATGTGAGCGTACTTCGCTGGCTGGGTTGTCACCTCAGGGGGCATCCTGAGAGGAGCCATATTGTTCTGCAAATACATGCCTTTGTAGTGTCTGAGATATAAGGCTTTAAGCCTGGAATTCTCCATATGGATTAGCCTGTAACAAACCGAGTCTCTAACGCGCCTCTGGCTCTTAAACATCCTCTTCTTACATCTGTTGACTTCAGAAACGGGGTTATTAAGGACTACATGGTAGCTCGTCTCTGTCCGCATGCCATTTTTTATTGCAGGATTTTTTAAAGTCTCTCTGGTGGAGCCGCAGTGCAAAACATATTTAAGAAAAGATTCCCCCCGAACTGAAATTTGACAACCATTTCATGAAATATACATACTGTATGTTTGGTTGAAACTAAGTAACTGAAAGCATGTATTTCATAGGCTTGCTTTTAAGGATGCAAGATGTGCTCTCCCATAAAAATATGATCCAGTATGCTTTAAAATGGTAATACTGGTAGGATACTTGTTTATTGCATATTCATATTTGACTGCAGAAAACATCACAAAACATACTCCTTTTTCACTGATCAGGTAAATCCAGGTGAAAGCTGTGATCCCCATTTAATTTAAACTGTTAAATCCACCTCAATCAGTGTAGATGAAGGTGGAGAGATAACTTATATGAGGATTTTAAAGGCTTCAGAACCCCCCAAGACTCAGGACTGTGTGAGAGAATGAGCAAAATAAGATTTTTATGCCTTTGAACAGGGTATTACAGCAGGCACCAGGTTGTTTTGAGTGTGCAAAGGGAACCTCAGCACTGCCAGGTCTTTGAAGCTCAGCACTGTCCTGTGTGTATCTAGATTGGTCCAGCCCCCAAAGGACATGAAGCTAACAGCAGGATTGTGGTCAAAAATGGCTCATTAATGAAAGAGGTCAAAGGAGGCTGACACAAACTGAGCTGAGTAACAGACAGTCTACAGTTAGTTATTTGAACATCCAGTACAATAATTGCCCTGAAAAAGATTGTTGTTGCTCTTTGACACATATAGGGTATGGCAGCTGACAAGAGTTCAAGATCTTACAGAAACAAAAATACTATCTCAGTAGACTATGGAATGAAAATTTTTGGCTCTGGAGGATTGGAAAAACAGTGTGTGTGGATTGATGAAGCACAGTTCCTGCAGTATCACTGAGATGGATGGATTATGGTTTAGGGGGAAAAAATGCCATGTGTCAGCATTGCAGGCAATAGCCTAAATATGTTTGTTTTCATGGCACATATTTGGCTTCTTCATTAAAATGTGGAACCATTTCAGTGCCACAGGCTATCTGAACACTACTGCCAATCAGGTGCACCTCTTCTGGACTGGACTTCACTGCTGTAAATTATATTGTGGTGCTGATGCATCTATGATCCATACATGATAACTCTACAATCATAATAGAGAGTTAAACGCTACTAAAACCAATATAAATGATCTATCTATCTATCTATCTATCTATCTATCTATCTATCTATCTATCTATCTATTAAGGATGTGCAGAGAGCCCAGTATTTGTATTTGTATTTGTATCTTTATTTTTTGAGGCAGCAAAATTATTTGTATTTGTATTTGTATTAGAATAAAAGTGGAAAGAGGCTTAAAAATCCTGTTTTTGTATTTATTACGCTTTTAATTTTAGAGTGTTACAATAAGTGTTCATGAATAAACTCTCTTATGAAGGAGGTCCCCACACCAGGTCTCAAACTGGAGTCTCCCAAGTCATAGACGACTGTGCTGATTACTGAGCTAAAACTTTACTCATCGACTCATTGCAGGCAGACCTCTACCTATTTATAAACACATAACACGGAGACAACACACCATGTAACATGCAGAAGAACTTCAAAGGCGATTCTTGCTTTGCACTTTTCATTTATTGCCTATTTTTTACAACATAACTTTTTGGAAAGGAGAAGGGTAACAACAGGTTATGGAGAGTCCCTTGGAACTTTCCCCTGATAGATGTAACAATGTAACCGACCTGCGACCTGGTTTGACATGTTTTTTTTTCTTCCCAAAAACAAATAATTTTTAAAATATTTATATGAAACAAATATGCGTATAAAACCCACTATTTGTGCTTTGCTGAATAATGTATTTGTATTCGGGCACACCAATACTATCTATCTGTCTGTCTGTCTGTCTATCTATCTATACTCCATGTTGTTGAAACCTTTCAGGGGTTTAGGTTCTTCAACTGACACAAAAATCCTTCAGACTTTCTTTTGCAGTCAGGGGCACTGGTTCATATATATGGCATTCTCCAGGATGGGATATCTCATTAAGATTGGCATTAGAGGTTTCCTGTGACATGATTTGTTTCCAGGGTGAAGGAACTGTGCACTCCGAAGGAGACTTCCTACATCAGCCAATACCATTATCCCTGGGATCACATACACACGGTCTACTGAATAACACCGAATCAAGTCTTGTCGTCTGAGTTTCCCTCCCTTGCTTATTTTTCCGTCTGTACTTTCTTTCACTTCTCTCTTTTACATCTGATAAATGCAAATCTGGCACCTGTTATCTCCTGAGCACTCTCAATATGCCAAGCATGTGTTATAGGGCCAATTCCCAGATATGTGAGTGAAATCTTTCAGTGTGTGTGAAAAAAAAAAAAAAAACTTGTGAAGTTCTGGAGAGAGGGGCATTAATAACTAATGTCAATATGATATATTCTTATGTATTTATTCCTCTCAGCACATACCTAATTGTAGCATGATATGAGTATAGCACTTCCTGACAGTGGCAATGCTTCATGCCTTGAACCCTGCAAATAATACTTGCATATTGCATATTTTCCCTCTATACTTGCATATTGCATATTTTCCCTCTATACTTGCATATTGCATATTTTCTCTACACATTCTCATTTCTCTTCTATACATTCTCTATATGTTGAGTCAGAAGAGAGCAATCATTCTGTGTTTTTATCTTTCATCCTCTCAATATTCTAATGATCTTCCTCTGCTTTCCCTCTTGGGAGATGGTGATGATGCATATCAAGTTTAGAGCCTTGCAGAGATGCAAAAACCTCAAGTAAATTATAAGGCACTGTAGAAATGATCATTTTGCGTGTAAGTCTGTGGGGAGTCAATATCTCGGCAGTATGAGCAAACTGTACAATTGCAGAGCAACCAAACTGATGTAGCTTCACATGCAGTGATATTGCTCTTTTGAATTGAATCCCTGGAATCTCACTCTTGTGAACTCACAGTCTCTTTCTTCTGTATAATCCCCCCCCCCTCTCTGCGCTGTTGTGTGTGCGAACCAGAACAAACATAAACATTCGCTCTCTTTCACTTACTGGTATTAGCCTGTGCTGCTGCCGTGCTCCTTAACTGGAAAGAATCAATAAATGGGGTAGCTGGCAGGCAGACTTACAGGCAGGCTAGCTGAACAATTCTGGATGATAAGGCTAAAATGGTCCACTCCAGAAGCCTTTAAATATTCTTTATTGACCACATGAGAGCAAGACAGCAATGACTTGGCATAGTCACTCTGCCAAACCTCTCACGTCATTCCTCTCCTTTTCTCCAAAAAGAGAATTTTAAAATGGCCTTTTTTACAAGGTAAGTTTCCGGAATTGCTGACATGTTGATCGAAACCCTTCCACAGGAGGGAGAGGTTGTGTAAAATATCTGGCCCTTGGCATCCAGGTCTGAGGAAAAACTGATTTTTAGACTTCCACATTTGATCAATATGTTCCCAGTACTGATGAACTATCTGTTTGTCACTGCAACTGTCTCTGACTGTAAGTTAGCCAGAGAGCAAACCAGCCAGTCAATCATCTGGCCGCCTTGGCAGTTGGCCAAACATTGTGCATCCAATAAACAAATTCTATTATACTTTTTACATCATGCGCTTGACCCACTTCAAAAGCAGGTCAATTGACTCTGTTGAAGAGTTGACCCGCGTGCACTGACTTATCCACTTCAATGTCAGATAAAGAGACCTTGGAAAAAGGGTCAGTGCCAGACAGGCTGACAAATACAATGAATGGTGTGTTCTCCACTGGTCACTGTCACAATCTTCCACCGCTAACTGGCAAACATGACCATGGCCTCCATTTCATCCAAAAGCCACAGCAGCTGCAATGGAAGTAATTGCTCACCTTCTTTCGTAAACACTGTACTGGCAATGACATCTGACCCTCTCTAGCATCTCATCCAAGACGCTGGCAATTTATTTTCAAATTTACAACACTGCAAAAAGGTGAAAAGGGGACCTTAAAGAAACTTTAGAGATTTTTCAAAATGTGTTTTCATATTGCATGACAGCGTGTGCCACATAACAAGGTGAACAATTTGGCAACTAAATCAATGTTAAGAACATTCCTTATTAACTCGAATGACTATGAGCTTATAGTATTAAACATTTATTGCAGCTAAAGCACCAGCTGCCCTCTGACAGATCAAACACATCAACCAGAGCCCCTCAGTACAGCAGTGATTCAATCAGAAATTTCCATTTGCAAGTCAAAAACACAGGAGTATGTGTATGATGAAAACATGTATGGACTGGCTTAAAACATTGTCTGGTCTTATTCTCAATTCACACAGCCTGCTTCATCGTGATTATGCTATCTTTGCATACTTTAAAAAAGTGCTTTTAGCTTGAGAACTGATGCTCCATGGCGGATCAAACAATGAACTGTAATTGTCTCTACCAGACAAAGATCCTCGGAAGACCCAGAGATGACTCAGGAAACCAAAAATAATAATAATTATTCTTCATAATTGCTTGGCTTTTTGACTGAAATATCTTGTAAAGAAGATTGCTGGCTGCGTGTCTTTGTTCCTTCATTGTTGAGCAAGAGGAAGTGAGTTTTGCACTGAGAGCACAGGCTGCAAAGTGGGTTATGGAACCCAGAAATCTCCAACCAGCATCCGATAATCATTGGTTCAATTATGTATTGTGCAAGAGCTGTTAATCCCCTAAATTACAGCACATTATATGACTGTTTTGTATAATGTTGTACAAAGAAGTCTAGTTAGTTTGCTGGTTATTGTCCCTCTTAAATTATTCAATGCAATACATATAAATATCACCCTATGTCTAACATAGACTACAATAGAAACCCTAGAAAGTACCTCTTGGTGAAAGAAGCCCTTTGTTGGCACAGTGGTGGTAGCATCACTGCTGTGAGTGTTAAGTTTTCAGTCTGATCCCTGCAAAGTGCTGTTATTCTTTGCTTTCAGATTGCATCACAATTTTCCCATGCTGCCTCTTCTCTGTAAACATCTCTCATAACGCCTAACATGTATTTTGTTTAATTAATGTTAGAAGTACATGGCTCGAGAGAAAGCAATCCATACTTGTGGAAATACTCTAACAGCTGCTTTTTATTTACACGTCCTCAATAGCTATTGATTTTTTTTTCCTGGTACAGAGCATTGTAATTCTTTAGCTGCTGGTGCATCACCTCAGCAGTCAGCCAGTCAGCAATACGAGCAAGTCCGTCAATCAAGAAAGCCAATCTGCCAGCCAACAAAGCATCCCACCTGCAAGCCAGACAGTCAGCAGCAACCTTATGAATTAGCAAAACAAACAGCCAGCCATCCTCCAACTCAGTCAGTCAGTCAAACATTTTCTTGCATCATTGTTTTCCTAATTAATCAGAGACATAAACAAAAAGCATCTGGTGTACCACTGGAGAGAAAACAGTGTGATTTTTTTTTTCTTTTTTTAATGTGTGTGTATGATGCTGTTCCAAATACCTTCAGGGCAAAATCATCAAACAAGTATTGAACTGTTATTGAACATACAGAAGCAAGTAATTGTAATGCAGCATAGTTTCATATTTAACCACTGACTTGCCAAGTTTTCAATCTCTGTTTTCTTATGAACACAGAGGAAGCAAGAGGAACACTTAGTACCTTCTTTAAAGACAATTATAGACAAGTAATGTGCTCTTTGACACAGGGGAGCCCATGTCTTGCTAAATGATGCTCACTGGGTATAGTTCAGTGTTCCAGTTTACTGATTCTCACAGAAAAAAATACACCGATTTTTCAAAAGTGACTTACACCCACGTTTCCTAAAACTTCTAATAAAGCTGTATTTCCAGTTCCAAGAAGACACTGCCTACCACACTGATAGTAAACTTTGGCTTGGTGAGAACAGCTCTCAATGTGCTTCCATCAATAGGAGGTGAAAAAAAGGAAGAAAGCACCAACAAGTTGCTTTTTATACACCAGAGTCCTTCAAAGTACTGGTAGTAAAACACAAATAATAGTTAAACTATGTATGTATTGTATTTTTATAAAATTTTCATCACAATTTTGGTGTTATCAAATTCGAGTTTTATCCACTTTTCACTTTTTTATCGAATAGTCAAAATAAACACGAGAAAAACTATCTGGATTTCTAAAAAATTTTTTAAATAATTTTAAAAAATCATAACTAACTTCTCAAATTCCACCGGCCAATCAAATAGCTGAAAACACAAAACTGATGCAGTTCAAAGGCAGATTTTTGGTTAATCCAAATGGCTTTTACTGATTTCTTCAACTTTGTTGCAAAAAGACTTTTGGATTTGAGTTAAATTAGATATTCTTTGACTTTCCTCCTAATCTGCAATGCAAAAGATGAGAAAGAACATGAAAATATCAGAATATAATACATGAACCTTGAGGTTTTATTTCACCAAAATTCACTGTGCCTCTGAGAGAGAAGTTGGGTGCATATGCAAAAAAGTCTAACCTGAGCAGAGTGAATGTGTGTGTAAGTGTGTGTTTTTGCATTTGCAAGATAGAAAGCATACAAGAGAAAAAAAAGAAAAGATAGGAGAACAGAGCCTGTGTCTGGTATGTTGTGCTGAGAGATAAAAGAGCTGCCCCAAGAGACTGCAAAGCAGAGTGCGACACACACACATATGGACAGACACTCTCCAGGAGATTGCTTGTAGGTTAAATCTAGCCCCAACTGCTATTGCAGGGTAATCTATATCTGACAAAAGAAATCTGTTTTCCTTCCTTCTTCTCTTTCTTTGTCCCTTCCTTAATTTCTTCTTTCCTTCCTGTGCGGTTGTCCCTTCCCTCCTCCTTCCCTCCATCAGATTCATTCTTCCTAAAATAAGCTCTAATTCAGAATCTAATTAAAACAAAAATGAAACATTCTCGATATAAAAGAGATGACTATAATACAGAAAACCTTGAGGATATCAGCTCTAAGAAAAGATCACAGTGACTGTAACACTACTTAAACAGGCCTAATCTCCCTGGCCCGTTCATTTCAAAGCCTCCAGGCACTGATGCAAAATTGTTATCAGCCGTAATCTCCAGTGTATGATTTGGACAATATAAACTCCCGCTCTCCCCCTTCCCCACTTCTTTCCTTCGGGTTTTATTTGCTTCTCAACACACAATTATGAAACAAAAACTAGATTGTGGACAGTACAAAAGTCCATGACAAAAAACATGAATGTTGGGTGAACTTTTATTCAGGCGATTACATCATGGCAGTTTTATAAGTGTCATGTTGTTGACTTTGTGAAAAGGGGGTAAATCTGCACTTGAATTCAATGAAAGATCTTGTCTGTTTTCTTTCTACTTCCCACATCCTCCCCCCGATCTCTGTTTGCCTCTCTGCCATCCCTGTTGCCTGCCTGATTCAACAGACTTACTAACTTCTTACTAAGTTTTCTAACTCCAATTTCTTACCCCAGCTTACATCAAAGCGCCTAGACTCTAACTAAATGGAATTAATTTACTAAAATCCGTCAATAAAAACACACAAGACAGTAAATCAATAGTAAGTCCCGGCAACTGCGACTCAGATTATTAATTAGAATTAAGTTGCTAAATTTTGACAGAAATTCTATATTCACTTGGGGGGGGTTGAGTCTTCTCTAAATGAGGAGCGACAGTATGATGCAAAAGGCAGATTACTTTCCAAATTTAAACAAAGATTTTCTTTCTTTCTCCTGCACACACACCTGTTCTTTCCTTCCTGATTCACCTGCTCATTATCGACACATTTGACATGGAACTCCGACCAGAACCAGAAACAAATTACAACAAATCAAAGTTAAGTTTCAGTTGCTTCCCCCTACTGATGATGATGATAGAGAAACTCTCGAGGTGAGCATACACACTGAATACACATCAGGAACACATATTTAATAAATCTAAATAACCCTTCACTTTTTGAACAGAAAGCTCCATCTTGTTCCCTTTCGCTTCCCAATTATTCTCTTAAAAGTACATCTTTGATGCACTTTGTAAACATCTTTACTGACAATGTAATTGAGGGAGAAAAAGGAATTATTCAAAATATTCTGCATGTATGTCAAAGCCTCTGTGAATGTGTGTGTGAATGACCGAGACACACACAAAGTTATTTAATGAGCGGCATACTTGCTGAACTCTAACTAAAATGTGTTGATGTCTGATAAAACACATGCATTCTCTTTACTCTTCATCATAAACAAATTATGCAGACAATGTTTAGCTGGAAAAAAACACACTTTGAAAAAAGCTGTTCCTTGTCTGCATCTTAAGCACCTTGTTCTGAATGACAACAACAGACTTCAGGCACAAAAAGTATCTCTTTTGCCCTTTTTTTTAGTTTGCAGTGAAGCCAAATTCAATAAATTATTAGTTTATTATTTTTCCAGACAGAGTTGGAGAGCGAGTAAACAGCAAATTGGAAGGGACGCGGGTTTAAAGAAGCTGAGATTCACACCCACATAATCACAGACGCCTCCTAAACTAAGCTAAAAAGTCTCCAACTCATACTTTGCTGAGTTTAAAGCTCAATGAGTGAGCACTTACTGATCGAAGATTTAAGCCATGGCCCGAGGACATATTTTATTAAGAGAAGTTATTACATTGCTGTTCTGTCACAAGTTCTGCCTGGTGCTGAGGCGAGAGGATTTCACATGTCCCCGCTCTGTACTGCAACTGATACTTTTTCCGCATAAATTTGGGCAACACTAACCAGAAGATTAGAGACCTGAGCTCAGGACTAGAAGATTACCAGTTCGAATCTGTGGACAAGCTGTGAAAATGTGGATGGGGGAAAGAGGAGAAGCACTTCTTTATCCTTCCTAAAAAAAAGTGTCATTTAAGAGTGGCCTTGGGCAAAGCACTTGACCCTCATCTTCTCCACTCAGTTTCCAATAGTAAAAGTCCTGAACTGTATTTGGACTTAGCAGCTTCTTGGTATGACGGAAAGGAAGTGTGAGTGTGAAGCAGGGCAGAGCTGAAAAGATGTACACACTCTCTGAAGACCTTATATAAGGTTATAAATGGCTTCAAAAAGTAGGATTTTCCGAGTTTCGGCTAACAGACTTACTGACATCTGTCCGTCTCATTTTCTGAAATATAATCCAGATGTGGCTCCATTTGAAAATTTTTCAATTACTTTTACTAAAGGCATCCAGGAGTGCAATAGAGACTGGGGATTTGGACTTAGGAAAATGAAAATGATTAAATCATACCAAAGAACATCAGTTGGCCTTTGTGAAGGAACCCAGCTATCACTATATGAATAACATGTGCTCACACACTCACACACACACACACACACAGATAACCCCCCCCCCCCAAAAAAAAACATCTCCTGAGATTACACTGCTCCATTTCATGTAACAAAAAAAGACGAACAAGTGTCTTTTATGTTCTCTTCACCCATGAAAGAAAGCAGAGATGGTAAGAAAAACATGAGAATCACAAATAGCCCTCCCTGGGGAACATCAGCGAGGTGTCAGGAGTGTTGTTGCTGAGTTTTGTTTGCTTTGTGCTTTTAAATTGTTGATAATGCAGGAACCAATGTAACCCAATCCTGGGTGATTACACATCACTCAAGGTTTGAAGGAACTAAGAAATTTACTGTAATAATCATAAACAGATAGGAAAAATCTAGTAACTTCAGTCAAACTTTAGTATGTATATAAGCACCACAGTTACAGCTGCTTTGTTCTGAATAAAATTATTTAAAAAAAAAAAAAATAGACTTTTTGAAACAATAATAATGTATTCGGAATTTTGGAAGTTTATGAATTATTGATCACTTTAAATGTTGTATAATCTTCTGTTGAGTTTCCTCCACAGTCAGTAAAACTTTAATTCCCAGTTCTACAGATTTTTACTCCTTAAATCAATGTAAGAGCGATTGTACTAACACCAGTATGCCAATTACAGGTTGTTGGGCCTCTACCAAGCATGGCAATAATATATGACTCATTCGCAACTCAGCCCAATATCAGAGAATTATCAGAGAACTACAGAGAATTATAACCCGACTCTGCAGCTCCTCTCGGCTTTATAGAGGTTTATAGCTAGTTTCAAATTATTGTCTAGCTGTCTGGTCTGTACCTTAACTGTTTTGGTTCAATCTCACCACTCTCACAGTGTTGTTTTTGGCCACAGCAGTCAGTGTTTTCAGCAAAAAAAGCTAAAAAACCCATTGTACACTATACCTGCTCAGCATTAAACAGCAAATAGACACAATTAATGACTAGCTGGTGAACATAGTGGAGCATTTAGCAGCCAGATATTTCCCTCAGGAGTTGAAGGATGGTGAATATTAGACTTACATTCAGCAGGTGGACAGAAACATGACTCCAAATGAATGATGTGTAAACAAGCAAGTCTTTTCTAACAAGTTTGCTATAAAAGGTTTATGTCAGTGTTGTGTTCATAAACTGTTTCCATTGTCCCCAAGTGGACAAAAACTCAGTTAATGTGGAAGTAATTCTTTGAACTTTGTTGATGTGATTACTCAGCTTTCAGCACTCAAGAGTACAAAGGTAACATCACGCTGTCTGAAGCTGGAAGGTGCACCTTCAATTAGGAGTGGGATTTGGCTAAACTGGAGATTCTGGGCAGCTTATCTGTCTAATCAGAGAAAAAAGCATATTTAGAATGAGTCCATTTTTATTTAACACCAGTGAAGGAGAGAGAGGGGGGCAATCGGAGTGAGAAATTTGATTTGGTTGAGGTCATTTTAGGGCAGCAGGGTTCACAAGAGAAGGTGAAAATCCAAGTAGAAATAGAAAAGAAAGACAAAACATTAGAGTAGACGGGTTCTGCAAATAGTCCTTCAGAGGAATAGCAGTGGAAAGTCAGAAGACACTTCATGCATTAAACTGATTGATTCATTGTCAGAGTTTCTGTTGGTCTGTGTGTTTAGAGAACACAGAACCCAAGAGACCAGGCAGGCAAGGGAGAGAAAGATCAATGGTGTTTTAAAAGAAGGGAAGAAGAAGAATGAAGTAGAGGTCTATGGTAGCAGGAAGAGAGAAAGAGAGAGAGCAAAGTGAGATAGAGTAAGTGTGTCAGGGAGATGGTTTGGGGGCATACATTTGAATTGATGGCTTTTGATGAAATATACAAGACGGTGAAAAGAATAAACAACACATCAACTCTCAAACACACATTCAAATACTGCACCAAGATAAATCAATATGTCTTTGATCACATATCCATTTAATATGGATTTTTATGATATGAGATGATGTTCCTGATCTTTTGCTGATTATGATTTTTTTTAGTCAGCCACAGTATCCTGCTTCCCAAGTTTAGTTCAAAATGAAAGCACAGATACTCAAAAGATAATTTCAATATCATACAATATCTCAATTAAATGTGAAGTATGGAGTCAAAACTATGTATATTTATACAATTGATTTGATCAATATTTTCCAGCTCTGACTTACCCTGTCACACACGCACACCAAAAGCAACAAAACTGAGAGGACATCACAAATCCATATTGTCAGCAGAAGCCCATAATCATCTCTGACAATGAAATGCAAACAGTCTGACCTCTTCTTCCCAGTATATATACAGTATATATTGCATTTCACAGGCCTCTAGATATTGCCACCATGACAATATCATTTCAAGAGAAAAAAATAATTACATTTTCTTCACCTTAAAGGGTGCTGAGATCATCTCTTTCAGCACTGCCCAGGACCTAACCACTCATCTTATCTTTATCCTGTGTATCAACCAAGAAGCTAACTTGGCCTCAAAACAGAGAACTCAATAACACGCTTTGGTCTTTTTCCATACAGTACATATGCATGATGATGCCTACCCAAAGTTTCTCTCCAGCCTTCACACTGAGCCCTGTGCCAGTCAAAACATATGTAGCCTGTAGGCAGTAAAATTACACAATGAAACTATCAAACATTTTCAGGTTATTTCCAGAAATAAAAGCCATCTGCAGGTCTCTTAACCAATAAAGGAGTACCAGCACCCTCCTGCCACTATTTCTTTACAGGTATTCAATGTTCTTACAGGTATAAACATTGCGTAAGCATCTGATCAACATCAAAGTGTTTGCTGGACTGTCTTCCTGACCTTATCACATGCTGTGTACAAGCCCTGTCTCTGTGTCCATCTAAAATAACCCATGCACATACAGTAGCGCTGAGAGTGTGTCTCCATTCCACTCGCCAAACCCCAGTTTATACTAGTATCTGCACTACAGGGAGCTTAGAAATCTCCTCCCTGGTGGCATCACAAGGCACCATCTGCATCTTCCCTCACAGCGCCTGGCAGGGCCCACAGCAGCTCCCCCATAAACCCCTCCAGCAGTTTCTGGGAGGTCAGTCTAGTCTAGATCTTCTTTCTCTAGCCCAAGGTGACAGAGGATGTGCTCCAACTTTTTTGATCTTCACAGAAATCTGCCTGAGGGTTGTAACACTCACTAGTGGAAATATTCATTTTTTGGATGACTTTCTCCTCCCTCACCCCCATTCATACAGTACGCCCTAAATCCTACATTACACCATCTACTAACGTCAATCTCAATGGGTGCCAAGCCCTCAGGACAGATATGTAGAACCGGAGGCTTGAGTGATTAATAACCCATAGCGCTCATTTTTGGCTTCATGAGAAAATATGACTGTCCAGCACTGAGCTGTCAGCCCCAGTCCTCTCTCTTAGAGCACATCTGTTGGCCTCCTCAAAAGATATGAGTTTATAGCTGCTGGAATGGTGCCACCTCACACTCAAGGTCGGTCTTTATCCATGCTTCTGGACAGGCAGGTGAGGGACACCAGCTCTCAGGCAATGATATTGTGACCAAAAAAGAATTCCACCAGTTGGACGCTGGACATATGACAGGAAGCTTCTGGTGGGGATTAAGTACAGCGAGGTAATGCCACAGGGAAGAAGCTGCCAAGTTGTTGATAATTACCACCCTGCCCATGTATTGGAGTTAAAAGAGTGGCCACCTCCACTTCGAAATCCCGGATCCAGTCAACTGTAATATGCTCTCCTTGTTCTTAGTAACCCATTACACAGAGCTCAGGTACACCTAGAGTAATTTAAGTCCTGTCTCTTTCCACTGTTGGCCATTTGTTAGCTGCGAGAGAGAAATCCCCCTCTAAGCGGCACATTGCACTGTATTGTTTTTACCCAAGTTGACCATGGCAGGAGACTCTACTTCAAAAACAAGTGAAAAAGAGGATGTACTCCATCGCCCTTATGTCTTGTTCATTCCTAACTGAAATGGGTCATCATCATTGGCAGATAAAAAAGAAAAATGACCTACTTAGCCCTGATTTTGCTGTAAATACCCCCTGCAAACAGACCAAACTGAGTACAGCTGCAAAGATCCTCTGAGTAACCTATTCTATTCAAGCTGCTCTCTACCTGTGTCAAAACATAACCATAAAAACCATAAACTGACATGAAATCTTGTACGAATACAAAACTCAAGACAGAAAAAAGCAGACACGGAGCTGAAAGCAAAGGAAGAGCAGAAAAGGGGGCTGGGAGATTAAAAAAATGGCAGCAGGGAGATGAGGTTAAGACAGATAAAAATAATTAAAGGACAGACAAAGAGGAGGTGCATTAGTGAGAGAGAAAAAGAACAGGTGAAAGAGAAATTACAGAAAGGTGATGATAGGGAGGATTAAAGGTAAAGAGAGTGCATATGAGGGAAAGAGAGTCTGAATTCGCATGTCAGTTAGTGTCTCTCTTTTTTGTTTTATTATCTGTCATGATAACAGGTGTATTCTGCCATGGGTGAGCGGGGTAATATTGTGACCCATTTATCCACTTATAGAGGATATTAAATTGAACAGAAGACAAACACACTTTGCTGTGATGTGACCTTGAAGAGAAAATGTCCACAGCATTAGTTCCACGCAAGATATTCTGAAAGAAGGCGGTATTAGGAAGAAATGACCCAGCCTGGTTGTCTTCACTTTAGTAACACCGGTGCTCGTGACCTAATGTCACCTCACCATTTCAGGCAGGTGAGAAACTGGCAACAACCCTCCTGATTCTGATGTGCCAAATAATGAAGGTAATTAGTTACACAAGATAGATAGCCAAAACATAGAGACAAACCTCAATGTTCTGCAAAGAGATAATTAAAAAGCAATTGGCAAGAGATTTTGATACACTTCTTTTATTACCTTGCACACTAAAAAAAAAAAAAAGGAAGAAAGACAGCAAATGAATGCCTGGCTGAGATTCACTTTTTGGGAATGGGTTTTTTTCTATGGTTCCACCATCTGCCAGCTGTGAGAATTTTCATGCTTTTCATTAAATGTGACTCAGTTGTCTTTTTATTCCAGTTTGAAGGACTTTGTGACATGAGTCGGTCTTGCACAGAAATCATGGGGAGAAATGTAAAAGACACATTTTAAGTTATATATTAACTAATTAACTTTTTCACAGTGATGCTCTTTTTCTACAGCTATTGCGCGATGATCTCAAAATTATTTGATTTTGACATCTTATTCCTCTGTGACTGATCATTGTTATAGAATTTTCCATCTTTAGGGGTTACATATTGGGTTACACCGGGTCAAGTCTGGGCCTTGAGGTCACACTGTAATTCCTAAGCAGGAAGGGGACATATTCTCCTCTCTTTAAGACTCCAGCTGTCTGTGATGTTTTGAGGAAAGCAGAAACCTCTCTGATAGAGGGTAAATCAGCATTGCCATGGTCACCAAGGTCGGAGGAGGCTTTCCTAGACAACACAGATAGGTGGATGCATAGATTCTATTGACACAGTCAGACATTCAAACCAAAACTGCTGAGGCTCCATGCAATGTGACCTAAACTGACATGGGTAAAATGCAGTTCCTTGTTTAGAAACTAGTGAACCAATTAGACTAATTTTTCATATTGTAGGCTGATCTGCTTGGGTTAAAGACTAAGACTCAGACCTTCAGAGGACAGAACGGAAAGAGACAGCATCCGAGTTGCAGATGACTTTGATGTTCGCTATTTCAGTTCTCCTTGATCAAGTACTTCAATGAACTTTTTCAGCTTTAAGACATCAAAGGCTCGTGCCCACTTTTCTCCACTGAGGTGCTGACCATTGCTCAAAATATCCATAACAATCATGTCATACACATAGACTGTGCTAAAAAGAAGAAGGGACACCTTTTTAGTATGTGGCTACTCCACCTACGCACCTGTCACAAAGACTACACAGATGTGCAAGAGATTTTGATGATACACATAGACTTTAAAAAATAATGGACGTAGCCACCGTGACGAACACCCATTGGTTTGTGGACTGTTTGCAACACTGCCTGCCTGTCACTCAAAGCGGTCACACCCTTAATGATGCATAACTTTAAGCCATAATAAAATTTAAATGGGTGACTTGTATAAAAATTAATTTTTATAGTAAATAGTAATGGAAATATCGTAGATGTCTTGTGCATCATTTTATACACATTCCCCCAGAATTTAGCCTGAAGTATGTGGTATCTTCAGTAACCTTTAGAATTTAATTCTGTGAGTTTTAACCATGTTTGGCTGCTCAAAAAGAGTTCAGTGTAATGTGTAATGACTGACTACAGAAACGGTGGAAGTGAGGTTTAAGGGGTTAAACATTCCACATGTTCATCAATCTTCTGTTTAATGTTAGGCTATGTAAGAAGCTTCCTTCCTTCCATAAGATTGCTGCATCTGCATTGTATTTTTTACCTAGTCCCTTTCTTTACTACTACAGCCACTGACCCACTTTTTCTTGCTAACCACTGATCTGCCTTCAAATAGTCAAGACAAAAATATCATATTTGGGAGTTCCAAACAGAAGACGTGAGAGGAAGAGAGCTGATCAGCTCTCTGAGAGAAAGACAAGACAAATGTTCTAAGAAAGAAAGGTGTGAAAAGAGAAAGAAAGGAAAGCGAAAAGGGTAAATATTAGAAAGAGTGATGGACAGTGAAGGTTGCGCTTGCTGAATAGATCCAGAGAGAAAGAGAGGGAGAGATCTGATCAAACATTCAGCTGGTGTGGCCTTGTAAAAAAATCCCTGCCAATGAAGAATGCACTCAGCCTGGAATTTATTCATAGATGTATTTATAATGCATGCCCAAAGAATGAATGACTTCTCATGCATAGCACGTATGCGCATGCGTGTTTGGCCTTTACATGTCTGTGCTAAACTGTGCATTGAGAGTGTGTGTGTGCGTATGTGTGTGTGATTTCCTGTCTGGGAGACAGGACAAGTGCTGATTGATGAGGGAACGTTTATTTTAACGAGCCTCTAGGGTGGATTCACCTTGAGAGTGATTTGGTTTCTCACTTTACACTACTTCTAGCACTGTCTGAAGATATCTGAAGCATACACCATCAATTTACACACACACACACACACGCACACACAAACACACACACACACACACACAGGTAAACAGACAATAGACTGTTTACCTGTGTGTGTAAACAGTGTGTCCTCAGTAGAGGCAACAGCCTGGTTTGAAGGAACTCACTGCCAATGATTGGATTTCAACCCTGTTGTTATCATCCCACCTTTATGTGACAGTGAATATTGGGATGATTATCCTTGTTTTACATGCTGTATGTAGGCCTACAGTATATAACTTGATTGCAATTGGCCAGTGAGCCCAGTCTAGGAACACGCACGCTCTCTTGTGCACCCCGAATGACAGGCACACAGAGAGGACCAGTAAAGAGACAGACAGGGCTGGTAAAAACTTTATGGCTTTTTTGATGGTCCATCGGCCCACCGGTATGCCCGATGGCCAGTACACCACTGGAAGTATCTAATTGTCTGACTGTTAATGCTCCATTTAACTACATCAGAATTAAACCTGAAAATAGCCTCCTTCAGTAAAAAAGCTCCGTCACATATGAGTCAGTGGTGTTAATGCACATCTGTTTTGGGTGTTCTTGACATTTTAAGGGTTTTAAAGTTCACATGTAGCCCCAAATATAACCACATTAGACCTGCATGGCCTGCTTTATAATCCTTTTCAGTCCGAATATTGGGAGAATATTGTTGTTTTGTTGATTTAATATTAAATTGGACATCTGCTCACAATGTAATGGGGCAGATAATGATGGTTACAGTGAAGAGCGAACGCGGTGGTTGAAATAGTCTCTTATTGTGATAATTTCCAATGAATGAAATTTATAGTGAGATTAAACTATCTCTCAATTTGCAGGAGAGTCTCCTTAAAAACCTCTGGGACTCCTTTTGAGAATCTCATCATCAGAGCAATACACAAGAAGATGTTTTTCCACTTTTGGCCTCTAGATGTCCCCATAAGAATCTCCGGCCACCTCTTCCAGGTAGCTCCTCTTTGCGCGCTCTTTGACTGTTTGGCCGGCATTAATGCGGGAAGTCGCTTCATTCTGTAAGTTTTTATTGAATATTTATTAAGCAGAGCAATGACAGCTTTAAACTGTGAAGTCGGTTAATTGTTACTGAAACGCTGTGTTGGTTTGTGTGTTGGTTTCTTTTGAATGACGCGGTTTTATCGCAGTTAGTTAGGAGCTGCGTGCTGGAGGGAGACAGGCTTCACATTTACACACCGCTGCGGGGGAAATGCTTTAAATGTTGTGCAGTTAAAATACGAACTGCAAGTGAGGACGTCAAATCATATTTTCAAAGGAGAGTGCCTATTATGTGTCTCGACACAGTCAACGGGGCCGGTTTCTGTTAAAGAAGCTTAAAAACGTGTGGTTAACGGAGCGGTCTTTGGGGCAAAGCATCATGAGCTGCATTCATCCTGCCTCAGGCAATGTGTCACCTGCGCAGGCAAAACTCTACTACCTGTGTGTTTAAACCATTATTGTTGGGTGAAAGTGAAAAATGTATCTAATTTGAAAGCCTTTTACTTTCACTTTGAACAAATTGTATTTTATACTTTGATTGTATTGTGGAGAAATGTAATATTATCTCTCACCTTGGGATCCGTTTGTGTTTCACAGCGGTTGCAAATTAAAGGACTGGTTCACAGTTTTTGTCTTAAAACAGCAGCCAGGTGCCCAAATGAACATTGAAATAGGTTTTTCATGCCGTAATCATTCCTCCTGTTCATACCGGTCATTAGAAGATCACTTCATGATGCATTTACAATGTAAGTGATGGGGGACAAAATCCACAGTCCTCCTCCTCTGCAAAAATGTATTTAAAAGTTTATCTGATGCTAATATGAAGCTCCAGACACCCAAATTAGTCAAATCAAGTAGATATCTTTCAATGGTATGTTTTTAGTGCCAAAGTCCCTCGTCTAATTATCTGATTCCAGCTTCTCAAATGTGAATATTTTTAGTTTCTTTAGTCCTCTATGACAGTAAACTGAATATCTTTGGGTTGTGGACTGTTGGTCGGGACAAAACTAAACATTTGAGGGCGTCACCTTGGGCTTTTGGAAATAGTTATCGACATTTTCTGACATTTTATGGACAATAAATTGATTAACTGAGAAAATAATCCTTACAGATTAATCAATAATGAAAATGATAATGAAAATAACTGTTAGTCGCAGCCCTGATGGACAGGTTTTCCAAGAACTGTTGTGTACAATTTGAGGATTATGTAATCCCATTTTATGGCAGCTAAAGTTTAGTCAATTTCCTCGATGAATACAGTCCAGTGGAATAATACTTTAATCAATAATTAATATAGTCCAGTTGTCTTGGAAAACATTTTTTGGCTGTGGCATTTGTAAGTCTGTGTGTGGGAAGGGGAAGGATTGTTATCCTTTTGTTATTGGATGGCGTTTAAAGGTTAACCTGGTGTTAAAAGGTTAGCAGAGGTTGACTTATTTATAATATTGTGAGCAGTAGGCTATCTATCCACACACTGCTCTACTCTGCAGGCTGGGTTGTAAGAAGAAAATTGTGCGAGGTGCGTTACTTCTGCTTCATGTTTTTGTTGTTCATGTATGAAAGTAGTTGTAAAAGTGTTAAAGAGCAACACATTGTCATACATGCATAGCATTAACCAAAGGGTCTTTGGTTGAGAGCAGAAGAGAGTAGTATCAGAAGCTTTTGGTGAGTTAAATTTACTTACAAAATCTTTTGTTAGAAAGTTTTTAAAAAGGGGTTGTTAACATATTATTTTCACATGAGATTTTTTTGTTGTTTATCCTTCATTTTACAAGAATGGTGAAACTGTTGTGTATTCTGGCATTTAGCCTTTTGACAGGCTTTTCGACATTTGTTTTTGCATTATGGGTGTTAAAAGTGTTCAGACGCCTTACACTTTCTTGTTTCATCTCAGTTATCTATAGATGTTTGCTGAAACAGAAAGAGATTATGCAGTAAATGATCACATGATTTGAAGATGGTGAAATATGCACATTATACCCTACGTTCTTAAAGCCCAGAGTGACGTCTTAAATTTGCTTGCTGTGTCTGAACAACAGTCCAAGACCCGAAGATATTCAAGTTACTATTATATGACAATGAAAAGCAGCAATTATGTACATTTGAGAAGCTGGAACTAGCAAATATTTGGCATTTATCAAAAATTTTGCCATTTAATTGTCTGTCAATTTACTAATTGATTAGTTGAGTAATTGTTTCAGCTCTAATCATTCTTAAAACAAATGTTGCTGCTTTACAAGTTTGTTTCCTCTTCAGTTTCACAGATAACGTGATGATTTGCACTAAAATGTCTGTGTTTATCCTGTCATTATAAAGAATTGTGTTAATATTGTTACCCTGTGATCCGTCCGTAGTATCATCATACGCATAGAAGAAATTTGGCGGTAAACTGGGATGAGTTTGAAAATTAACTGACTGTCTTTGTTCACTAAGAAAAAGAAACGAACAAAACAAAAGCAAGAAAGAGAAACAACAGTGTCCGTCCTCCTTTTTCCTCTGTTCCAGGTGAGTCGGCTGATTGAAGACAGGCTCTTGTGAATCCTTGCCATGGATGAAGAGTTGACGCCTTTGGACTGCCTGCTGCCCTCAGGTACCGCCTTTCAAACACACATGCACACAATCAATCAAATACACCAGTGCGCACTGCCTCCGTGTGTGGGACACCGGAACACAGATGATACGTATGCATCTGATCAAAAAAAAAACACTTGTCACACTTGTCTTCCTCTCTTTGCTTCGCCCACTCACTCTGACACACACACATACACACACACACACATAAACAGTCTTGAGGGAATTAAAACTCCAAAACAAATCACTGGCACTTGCATGACAGCATCGCGTATATGTATGAGATGCACTTCCATGTGTCCTTTTTTTTTTTTTTTTTTTTGTTTTGTTTTGTTTTGCAGTGTACATAATGAATTTTTACTGGAAGAAGGCGTGATGTGTTTGCTTGTAATGTTTGCCGTTGGAGGAAAAACAGGCTTTGAAGAGGCATTTTGATTATTGAATCTAGCTCCTGAATAAAATCCCTGTCATCATAGAAATTCACTTTGTTCCACCACAACACTGGAAAAAAAATCTGACATTTGACTAAAAATCCCATTTATTGTCTCTTCTACAAGGGCCTGTTTATGTTGCAAGATTTCCCAAAAGATGATCCAATATATTCTGTATCTGTTGATGCTTTAAGAGATTTTTTTTTAAAGAAAAAGGAAAATTACAAACTGGTCTCCAGATGGTCCGCACTGACTGGCCCACAGGCCTGTGAGGGAAGCTGGTTATATCTGCCTTTAGCCACTGCTCTCAGGTCAAGGTTTGTGTGAGCTCCCTGGTGGTGTATGTGTGTGTGTGTGTGTGTGTGGAGGAAGGAAAGCTTATGAGCCTATGGGGCAGGTTTTACCCAGAGCTGTAAAGGTCAAGGGGATCGTACAGCAGTTGGGCCTGTAGCGCAGACAGCAGGCAGATGTAGTCCTCTGTGTCTGTCATTATTTCTTTATTTCTTCATTTCTACATTATTTATGTAATTTTGAGAGCTATTTTAAGAAGAGCTCATTTATGACTTACAGGACAAAATATTCGTGCCTCACCAGCTTGTACAGAATAATGAGGGGGCTGCTATTGGTTGAGAAACAATAGATGCACTGTTAGTCCAAATTGAATTTCACTGTGGGGTTTTGACATCGGCTAGAAATATTGTCCCCACAGAATAAAGAGCTCAACCACATTCCCAAAACCACTTTGTGTCCCCAGAAAGCTCAGCAGTGTCACAGCTTTTGCCTCCCTCATCCTTTTTGGATTCTCTGGTAGAAAATCAATCACATATGAGCTGGCTTTATAAACATACAGTATGGATACTGTGTGCATTTTAGCGATGAGAAAAATCCACTCTCTCACTAATAGTATCTCTCTCTCTTTGATGTTGCATTCCAGGAGATATCTTATTAAGAACTATTGTAGTTTGGTTTGCACACTTTGCTTCAACCTGAGCTGTACAATAGTCGCACAGGAAATATCTTGTCTCGAATCTCTTGTCGTCTACATTTGGCCATTCACTGGGTGGAATGTGAAAAATACACCACCGAACAAGAAGATAGGCTGAGGGATGAAAGGCACAATGCCAGCAGTCTCGAGGTGATTTATTATGAGCATGAAACTCTGAAAAACTAAATGATATAAATGAAGGTAAGTTAGTTTGATAATTAAAACGAAAAAGGCACTATTGATTTAAAAAAGTTGTTCATCACATCTCTGCTCACTGTTTATCGGGCTGGCTGGTGTGTCATGTCAAAACAACATGCCCATGATCCTCTAGTGATCTGCATTTGACTCTTAATAAAAAAACAATATAAACATATATATAATATATATATATATATATATATATAATCTGCTGGGTTTTTTTTGATGCTCTTAAACATAATGTGTGCTGATCTAATCAGATAGTGTGTATCATTGGAGAGACATAGCCGAGGCTATTACTGCTGCACATGTGCAGTATATTTGTATACAAATAATACACTGTACGTTTCATTGTGGTCCATTGCTCTCTTCTTGCTAGCCTTCCCTTTACCTACCCCCCATTATGTCTCCATTGATTGTTGTTGAAGTTAACAAATCACTAAAATGATCTTGTTAGTCTAAAGAGGCTGCTTTAATTGTGCTTGTGCATGTGCACACATTTGTATATACTTGACATTCTTGCACGGGTGTGATTTGCACAGATCTGCTGTTGATTTTCTATGCCTCTACACAGGGTGGGAAATTAACTTTTTAAAATGTGAACATCTACCAGCCACTGACAGATAAATGTTCAAATTCACCAGCCACTCAATCGTAAATCGTTATTTTGTGTCTGAAATCTACCAGCCACTTTCATATTTTACCAGCATTTGGCTGGTGGCTGGTGTTAATTTCCCCACCCTGCCTGCACAGCTTGACAATCAGTAATGCACAAAGGCCAACATCAGTCAAGAGACACTCACTTCTGATTGGAAGCTATCAGCAGTTTTGAAGCATCCATTGAAACAAACGTTTACTCAAATGTGTTAGCTAAGCATTACATGCCACACTCTTGAGTTTGCTCTCTGTACAAATCCAAGATTTATTCTAAAGATTTCACAGGGTGTGCAAATAATCCCCTGAACAGCTGCAGAACAGAAGAAATCTGAGCACACACACATCCTTCTGATGATGTAATTTTGTTGATAAATCTGTCACTTGCTATCAAAGGTAAAATATGAAGACACATTTAAGATTCCCTGAATCATACACTTTCAATTTTTTTCCCCAACCGCACAGTATAGTGAAACACTTTTTCCCTTATTAGATAAGTTTAGACTATATTTCTATGGCTAATCTCTTGCAGGATATGCTTATCTAGACTCTCGGCAGATAATATAAAAACAGCCCCTGGATGTCTGCATTTTAAAATCCCCAGTGTGCACAGTTAGCCTTTTAAATTTCACCATTTTAATTATAAATGCCTATTCCTGGAATATCTAGGTGCTAGGTTATGTGCTCGGATTTTTGCATATGTGTGTATTTATATGTGTTTGTTGTATTTATGCTGTCTGGCACTTTTAAAAGAATTCCAAGGTGATGTTTCTCTGAACGCAGTACACAAAAGGCAGCGCACCTCCTTGTGTATGTGTGTGCATGCGGGGAGGTGAGTGTTTGTGCGACGAAGGGTTATCTGAAAAGTCACGGCTGGTTGAGTTTGTCTTTTGTTCTCCGTACACCTCCAGCCAATTAAGAGACAAGACAGACAAATCTACTCCTCCTCTTTCTCCTCCCCACCTACCTCTCCTCGTGTCCTCCTTTATTTTCCTCCTCTTTTGTGCTCCTCTTTATCTGCTCTTCCCTTCCTCTTTTTACCATACTCTGCTGGGGTTGACCCTTTCTCAGCCAAGCCGAAATTCACTCTTGATTTCATGAAACCTAAACTATATTCTTTGTCTATCTTCCTCGCTGTTGCTGCTTCTGGCCTTCCACTGCATTCATGGTGTATCAGGGAAGGTGTACTGGGAAAGATACAAAGTTTTCATTAGATATGCTATGTCATGCTGTTCCAAAACTGGGATCCAATGGAGATGAATTTGCATAAATATAGTTTAGAAGAGAGGGGAGAGGGCATTGTAATCATGAAATGTTGCTTAAGCTAGCATGTGGCATTTTTGCTTTGCTGCAAAAGGCAACAAATTTAATAATGGATGAGAAATCATTCATGAGGGCAGACATGAGACGGAAAGATAAATGAGCAAGCAATGAAATGGTTAAGTGTGAAGGCAAAGGGAAGAGAGGTTATGCTTTAGTCTTTGGTCCATTAAGGCTTTTCATACTGCTCTGTTTTATACTTTGTCATTGAATGTAGAATTTCCTATTTTTTTTTCTCTTCTCCTGCAGATGGAAAAATGACTTCTAAAGTATTAGTCAGGGGATCTGCATTAGCAGTAGAGCAAAAGAAAAACTAAAAGCAAGATGGATGGGTGGGAGAGCGAAATAGATTTGTGAAATGATGCACCCTGAGACAGAGACTTTGACAATGAATCATGGAGGTACACTGACAGGAAAAAAATAAGCTATAGGATGACATTTTTTTTGTTTGCATTGCTTTTAAAGGTCCTTCCTCTGTTGTCATGTAGTAACAGATGACATGTCACCAAGGTCAGGCTATTCAAATGAGCATCAGTGAGATGTGTGTGAGTCTAGAGGACATATCTCCCTTTGTTAGACAGCAGGGACATGGACATTAATTGTGTCACCCAGTCAAGGAGAGTTGAGGTACTCTAGCTGGAATGAAATTGTTGCATCTCTTGGATAGACATCTATGCTATGGTTAGGTGTTGTTATCTTCTGATGTTGCAAACAAATCACTTGCAACTTAATTGGATTGAGTAGGAAATGTTTTGAACCTTAATGATACCGAAATTCAACATCGTGACATGTTTGAATTTTGCCTTACAGAGACTTAGTTGTCAGAAGAGATACCAGACCACACCATCATACTCTCGTGGTTCTCTGTGTTTCAAGCGTACAGGTCGAGAGAACTCTCTGGGAAGGGCAAGGGAAGGCATATATGGTTCATGGTCAACAATGCTTGGTTTGACCTTCATTCCCTCAAGTCTTTCTGCTCCCCAGACCTGGAATATCTCACGCTCCTGTGTCGGCCATTCTGGCTGCCTAGGGAGTTCACGGCTATTGTTGCGACAGCTACGTACATCATGCCACAAGCCGACATGGACTAGCAACTCAAGGAACTGTATGGAACAATCAGCAACACCATCACCGCCAACATGACCAACGCTCTGGTCGTCGCTGAGGCCAACGTGCAAGTCATTCTAGCGCGTCAAAATCCACAAAGCGGTCCCCTCCTGTCATCCACCATTGTTCCAATGCTAGAAAAAAACAAGGTAACATGCTTAAATGATTGGAGTCCTGTTGCCCTCACTCCCATGGTGAGAAAATGCTTTGAGAAGCCTGTTAAGGACCTAATCTGTAGCATGTTACCACCCACCCTGGATCCTCACCAATTTGCTTACCAACAAAACAGATCCACGCATGACAACATAGCCAAAACACTCTACACCACCCTCACCCACCTGGAGAAGAGGAATTCTTACATGAAGACGCTGTTTGTAGACTATAGTTCAACATTCAACACCATAGTCCCCACCAGACTCAACACCAAGCTCAGGGACCTAGGACTCCACCCTAGCCTGTGCAGGTGGATCCTGGACTTCCTGTCGGGTTGACGCCAGGTGGTGAGGACGGGCTCCAACACCTCTGCCCCTTTGACTCATAGTACAATAGCCCCCAGGGCTGTGTCCTGAGCCCCCTCCTCTATTCCCTGTACACTCATGACTGCATGGCCACACACAGCTCAAACTTGGTAATTAAGTTCGCCGATGACACAGCAGTGATAAGCCTGGTTACTGACAATGAAGAGACGGTCTACAGGAGAGAGGTCAATAACCTGAAACAGTGGTGCCAGGAGACCAATCACTCAATCAGTGTCGATAAGACCAAGGAACTAATTGTGAACTAAAGGAGAGAGGCTGACCCCATCGCCATCAACAGGTCTGTTATATAGAGAGTCAGCATTTTCAAGCTCCTCAGGGTTCACAGGGACCTCACCTGGCACAAGATGTGTGGCCCAAGATCCTACAGGTCTTCTACAGAGGCAAAAATGGGAACATCGTGGTGGGGTGCATCACTGCCTGGTATGTGAACTGCACTGCCCTCAACTGCCCCAGCGCTCCAGAGGGAGGACAGCCCAGATCATCAGCGGATGCAAGCTTCCCTCCATCCAGGATATACACAATGCACATTGTATCAGTAAAGCCTGTAGGATCATTAAAGACCCTAGCCACCCCAACCACGGACTGTTTCAGCTGCTGCCGTCTGGCAAGCGCTACCGCAGCCTCAAGGCCCGGACCAGCAGACTCCAGGACAGTTTTTTCCACAAAGCAACCAGGCTTATGAATAATGGACACTAACGGCCTGTTGCCTGTCTGTCTGTGACACACACACACACACACACACACACACACACACACACACACACACACACACACACACACACACACACACACACACACACAGGTGTAGCTGTGCATACACAAACGCACACAAACATGCAAACAACTTCATACACATATGCACATTTATTAAGGCAGGACCCACACACACAAACACACAACACTTTAAACACACTATACATTATTCATATTATTAAAATTATTATTGTATTGTATTTTTAGTACTATTTTACTGCTATTGCTATTCTTTTATTGGTATTGTTGCTGCAATTTTGAGGAGCAGAAACCCAAGAATTTGACTCTCTTATATTGTATAATGGGATGTAACAATAAAGGAGTCTTGAATCTTTGTCTCTGTGTGGAGCATGATAATAACCTCATTAACACGGCTTTTTGCTCTTTATTTAGCACATTCAGTATCACAAACAAACAACCTCCAATCTGTATTTAAGTCTTTTTTGAACATGCAAATGGCGATGTGTTCTGTTTTTGTTCTTTGGCCGTGATGCTCCATCATCTGTCTGTGTCTCTGTCTGATTTTTTTATGATTCATAGAATTTCCTTTTTTCCCCTCTTTCCTCCTCTGCAGGCACACAGAGGATCTGTTTGATCATTCTGAACCAGCCTCTGGATAAGGACTACCTGCACATTCTCTGGAGTAAAGGTAGATATCTCACCTATAACCAACACAGACCAAACAAGCCCCTTCATATCATTTAGATCCCATCTGCATCGCTTTACGCTGAGCATGTATCCCCCTGTTGTTTTTGTCTAACCGTGCTCTCTAGCCTTTGTAGCTTCCGCTGTGCAAAATCTTAATTGCTGCCATGTCATTGAAAATGCCCCCTCCCTGCCCTCTGCCCACATTTCCTGTGAGATGTGTTTTAATGAAGTTAAAGATGACATCTTTTTTTCCTTTTTTTTTTATGGAAAATAATTTCCCTTTCTGCATGGGTAACTTTTTTATTACTCCTGTGGCTGCATGACCTGATTATATTGAAAACAAAGATAATTTTATACAATCAATTGCATTCACAGTCTGAATATGCAGCATGATTTTGTAGCCCTGAGACACTGACTTTTTTGCATTGTGGTTTGATGGAATAATGATTTCTGAATCTGGAATTTCTGTTGAATGTTTGGCATAGACATCAACAAATAAACATCTGTGAAGAACAGATGCCACAGAGAATTGCAAAATAATACTTAAAAAAATCAGAATAAAAAGAAAAAGCCTTGTTCAATATCCAGGATCATTTCACTTTTCATATGAAACCAATTTTGTGCATTTCATTCATTATTTTCATATTGTGGGTATTGAAGTTTAATGTCCTGTTTTTAAAAAAGGCATTCTTTGCTAGTGAGGGTAATTTTAAGGTCTTCAGGTAGTAATGATGGTGATCTATACGCATTCATTAAATTCATGATAGACAGTTGGTTGGTAAATATTATGTACACAGGCAGTGACGGAAAGTCATAACAAATTCACCCTCAGCACTGACAGATGTGACAACTGAGACGTTGCCCACATCTGTGAGGCCTCTCGCAGTCTTTCATCAATGAGGGAAAGTGGTCTGGAAAGTCCAGGGTATGGAAAGATTAAAAAAAAAAAAAAAAAAAAGTACGGTCCTGCACTGCAAGCACATTTGAGTCTCAACCTAAAGATTTTTTCATTGTTGCACAGTCCTTGCTTAATCATGGAAATTTTTCTGTGACCAAGTGCAGAAAAGCACAAGCAGGAGAGAGGCTGTGCATTCATAATCAGACCTACAGTTCAACACAGTACAAGCTCACCGGATGGCTCCACTGTACCACTTTTAGAGTCATGTCCAAGGGCGTTTCGATGATTATTGTCAAAGATGGGAAGAACTGTGCTCAGTCACTTTCAAATCAGCATCCTGCTGGTTAGAACCCTGCAGGCAATTTATGAACCTAGGGAGTCCCCTACATCCAACCATTATTTTGTTGTTGGTAAAGCTTCATTAGAGAATATAAAGATTTGATTTGCCTCTGCTTCATGAGTACTCCAAGGCCATTTATTAGAGTAAAAAACAAACAAGAAAACTCAAAAAAAAACATTCAGAAAAGGCTCATTGTTAAAAGAGGAAAAATAAGGTTTGAAGGGAAGTAGAGCTCCAGGCTCCCTGAGGTGTCGCTTGTAAGATGTGTTGATGCATAGAAGTGGTGCTATCACATGCCTGTGATGTATTTAATATGCAAATCTGACTTTGAGCCTCTAAACCAGACAGTGTCATCTCAACCTGTATCCTATAACGTAGTTTTTCTTTTAAATCCGGTGAATGGATCAGAAACATGCAGAGTCTAAGAATAAGAAGAATAACTTGAACCAATCTGTGCTGCGTTTGTTAAGCATGCAGTTGTTTTTATCAAGGACAGAATGGTAAGAAGTGGCCTGGATCACTGGCTCTCAACAGCAACACACACACATACACACACACACACAAAAAAACTGTTGGCACACTAATTTATTAAAATGTAATGGACACACTTATGCAATCATGGAAGAAGGTTAGTAAACAAATTAACTTTGAAGGGAAAATTGTGATTAAAACCAAAACAGATTGAATTTTAATGAACACAGCTTTGATATTCTTATCAACTTAGCAAAAACCCAAGAGGCACCTGAGCTCTTTTCCATCGTATTGCAGTCACACATTTAGATAGACGCTGCTCTCTAGATTTTTGCATTTACACTCAAGGTCCTCTGGAAAATGTTTAATGACAACGGAGAAAGCAATTTCCCCATCTGATTTCACACTATAGGTTGTCTGCCACCTCAAGATAAAGATTCTTTGGGTCGTCTGTCAAGGGAGAAGAATAAAAAATATGTAATTTAAAGAAAGAAAAACATACAAAACAGTCATGAAAATGAATGTTTAATACCTGTTACATGCACAGGTAATGGCTTAATTGATACTAAATCTCATCAGTGTCTTATGCTGTAAAACCAAGGTAAAGGGAAAAGGCAAGTTCCCTCTAGACCTGCACAACAATGCCACACATCACAAATTAGCAATTGTTGTACGATTTGAAATACATTTGAACACCCATTTGTAATTTCGCAGGGCAAACAATATCTAAATTGAAGATGGTTTTTCAATATGCAGCTGAGATTTTCTCTTCACTAGCAGCATGGGAAGATATTAGACTGGTAATAAATTCTTTACGCCTGGTTGATTGTAACTGACCCTAAACAGAGTTTACAGATTGCCATTTTTAGCATAATATCCTTATTTAAAAATCCAAACCGTGACCAGACAAGCAATTTAACTGATGGTGGAAATAAATATCCCCTGAATTTATTGCGATATTGCATCTATTTTAGCTGGTTGTATGCACCCATTTTTTCGCTTTCACATACAACATCTGCTGTTAATACAGGGAAAAGTATTACAAGGCAAGCATTGCATCAAATCATCAAACCAACCAACTGCACCGTTTGGGGACCACTGCGAGATGGACATATCAGATGTACTTTGACATGAATGATGCAGCTTGATAGAGTGATGTGGGAGATTTGGGCATTTGCTCCTGCTTAGATAAGGCTACTTTTCAAATAAAGTTTCAGAGAGAATTTGGGTGGTTTCTGAAGTGCCACAAGCAATGCTGCAGTGTGGATGTCAGAAATTGGGAAGCTTTCTTGATCAGTCTTGCTCTTGGCAGCAGTGCATATGGGACTTGAAGAAGTTTTGACAGGATGATGATGGTGCAGGAATGGCAGATCTCTCACAGTTTGATGGTGAACGCTCCTGTAGCAAGTTTATCATTCCTCACTTGATATGCCATGTATTTTTAATATTGTTTATTGGATAAGCAGATGTCAGCGTGCGCATGAGCGCGTCTCAATGTGTGTCACTCTCCAGATGGTTATTCACCTGGAGGAATCCTAGCCAGGTCTCCACCCTTACAGACACACACACAGCACTCTCAGGTCCTCTGATGTGAAGCCCCTGGGCCCCCTCATCACCTCTGGGAAAGGTAGAGCAGCAGGGAGCGAAGGAGCGATGGAGGGTGGAAGAGCGCATCGCTGATCAAAGGGAAACTCATTTACAGGTGCACAGTGTGATGTTGTGAAGTGGGAACAAGCTGCTTATGTCACTCAAGCACCCTCTCACTCATCTAGTCCAATAGTCACCCACTTGTTCATCTAGTTAGTCACCCACTCACTCGTTCACTTAGTCAATCAGTAACACTCATTTACTTACTTACAGATCCTTCACTCACTCACTGTGTAACCACACAAACAAGCAAATCAATAAAGCAATCAGTGAAGGTGACTCTCTCGACAAGACAAAAAAAGGGCCTGTGTTTACAACAAGTGTCTCATTTCATCATTTGTTGATGTGGAGCAGCTTGCTGAAGTTGAAGTTTGTGAACACAGCCCCATCAGCCAGTGGAGTATCAGCCTTGCAATCAAGACCGGTCTGGTGTTCACATAAACACACTTAATACACTCCTGCCTTTAAGCAAATGTGTTGGAGAGAGTAAATAGATGTGGGGAGAATTCGAAGGGAGAAGCTGTTAGCGAGGATTGATAGATAGATAGATAGAGATCTAAAGAAAGCAAAAAGAAATTCCTGAGAGATTGTCAATGCTAGGGGAAAAGAGAATGAGCAGAAAAGCTGGTGAAATTGTGCCACCTAGAATAACAAAGGGAAGGATAGAGTGAGGGAGAATAAGGAACAACAGTGTTGAGCTAGAGAGAAAGAAAATAAGCTGTTTGTGCGGGAAATCAATCAAATTCGAGCCAAGGTGTGGAGAGCAGGGTGGATCTGCAGACAGGATGACAGATGGAGGAGAAGGGGGGGGGGGAGTTGGTACTGATAGATGAAGGGAGGGCGTCAAGGCATCATAATAAGGATAATAATCTTTTCACTGCTCTCTGTGACCGTTTGCCCTCTCCTGTACTGCGCTAAAGCCCCAACCTGACAGGTATTAATCCTCTCCACTAACCTCATCAATACGGGCCTGCTATAGAATATCCCACACGGCCGTGTATGTGCGCGCGTTTCTGCATGAACGTGTGCATGCACCTTTTCTTCAGCGACATAGATGATTAAAAAGCACTGAAACGACGGTACTGTGCGTGGAAGTGCATTATCTCCTGCCCACCATATTTATTTATCATACAGCAGTGTGAGTGACAGGAGGAGTTGGCACTGAAGCCTGCAGGGAGGGATTATGATGCCTAGTTTATTTACAAGGTCATCTCCTCTGACTGCTGTCTCCACACAGCTCACATCATATCGCCGTCAGGATTCACAAGGCATCTATATGTGTGTCTCTGGTTTTCTGTTTGAGCTTGTTTGTTAAACCCAAGCGCTCCGAGGAGAAGGAGAAGATGAAGGAGTTGGTTAGACTGTTGCGTTCACAATTGTGGCGTACTTCAAAACCGTCAGTTCATTGTTTTTAGTGGGAGATTGACAGTAATTGTATCTTCACCGCCTGTGGATGGAGTGCAGATGGAGAGATAATCTTTCTCAAGTTCAGCGTAACCACTTTTTGCCGTTTACTGTGATGAAGACAAATTGGATGTTGAAAGAAAAGACAAACACCCTCCCACAGGCATTTGTGAAAGTTTTTTCTTATAATGAAGATAGTGTTTTGAATAAGCCTGACCTGTTTCAAGTGCATTTTCAGAGTCATAGAAAAGTTTGTCACAAGCATCAAACTTAAAATGACGACAGGCGCAAACAAGACCAGGACCATTAAAACTACAAAACATAAAGCGAAAGACACTTCCCAATAAATACAAAGCAGGAAAAATAGCGCTATGGAGTAATGTTTTTATGAGTAGGTCCCCTTTTTTGTTTGTATGTGTATCAAAACAGTAAAATGCCCCAAAAGTTGGGTGAGCATTCCTATTGAAGGGCAGTATTCATGTTAAATGATGTTTTGACCTATCAAGAGGCCCCGTAGTGGGTATCAGGCTGTGCTGTCATAAATCTACTTGGCCCCATGACAGGCGACACAATTCTCTATCCCTGACCCAATTTACCTTTAAGCTGCCTTTCAATCCTACTCTCACTCAAGCAAAGAGCACAAACTTGGCAGCTTAACCTAGCCTTATACTGTATCTACATTGTATTTGCTTAGGGTAAACTGCCGTGGCTGACCGCTGGCTTGACAGGCTGTATCATCTTAATGCCACGTCTTGCTCAGTGGTCGAGCCATCATCCCAAAGTTATATCAGAAAACTTAACCCAGACTTTATATCTGCATTGCATCTGCTCAGGCTAAACTACAGTGGCTGGTTCAACTGGTTTGACAGGCGATTTCAGCTGAATGCCATGGCCCACTCAGTTGTCCAACCACCATCATTATATAACTGGTTCCACTAGTCTGAATATAATTAAAAAATGGGCAGTTTAAAATTATTTTCAAAGAGATAAATGACGACTATCCAATCAAATTGTTACCTAAACAGAATATTGAACATCACGACTCAGTGATATATATGAGATCAGGACTAAACCAAAACAAAGAGAAGCCTCCCACAATCCCTTTTTTTTTTTTAAACTCTGTAATGTAAATTCACCCCAAGATTACAGGATGGATATAAGGCAAATGGTCATGCATATAATGGTAAATTAAATGATAAAAATGCAAGTAGATCATTTTAAAAGATTGTTACTATGTTGGTACTTGAGAGATACACTTTGTAGAATCGCATTAAGCCATTGAGATTTACTGTAGTTCTCTCTGCGTGTGTTTGTATGTGTATTAATATGGCATGCCTGCAAACAGAGCTGAACAAATGATTGACAGAAGTAACTGTTCTAGAACTGTAAGTCTGAAAATTATTCAGTGTGTGTGTGTGTGTGTGTGTGTGTGATGGTGTTTACGCACATACTGATACACATATTATGACTGATAGCTTTACAGTCTGTCACCACCAGTTTAAAGGAAGAGTTTCTCTGTTTTTCAAGTTGTCATTTGAAAAGTTTCTCAGCCTTTGCACTCTGTCAGAGATAATGAGTTATTTACATTCCAAGCATTTCTTAACGTGAAACATTGACAGCAGGTGGTGGGGGTTATAAATAAAAGCACTACCTTGAGTGTAAGTGTCTCATTTACATCAGTGCAAACGCATCTGTATTATCTCACTTTTTAAGCGCTCAAGGTGAGGAATCGAGAAATAGAGTCTTAATTTAGTGCATGCGGGAGACTGTGTGTGCATGTGAATTTACAGTATGTAGATGTGACTCACTGCTTTGTACTGCTGCATGCTAAACATATTTTGGAGGTCTCAGTGGTAATAATGTGTTAGATGTTGTGCATCTACATTGTTGTTACAGTTCATTCCCTGGAGAACAGAAGTCCAAACTTTGATATTTAATTCATATCTATGTGGTGCGCAAATCCATTAACAAATAGAAAGACTAAATGTTTCTTTTATTCTGAAGTGTGAGGTTGGAAGTCGCAAGGGTACATGTTATCAGTGTTGTTTCATTTATAATTAAACACCTTCAAATACAAGGTGGGATCCATGCAGTAAGCACCAATTTGGTTAGGTTCATGATCTTTTTCTATTTGTTGCGTTGATTAAGCTAAATGTTAATATTTGCAGATACTGTATTATTGTGTATTTGTGCATTCTAAAGGCCACTAGGGCTGCAACTAACAATTATTTTAATTATTAGTTAATCTACTGATTATTTTTTCGATTAATCGTTTTGTCTATAAAATATCAGAAAACTGTAAAAAACCAGCAAAGGTGATGTTATCAAATGTCTTGTTTTGTCCCACAAACAGACCCAAAGATATTTAATGCACTACAGTGTTAAGAAAAGAATAAGCAGGATATTATCTCATTTAAAAAGTTGAAAACATCAAACTACCATTTTTGCTTGAATACGGACTTAAATTATTAATTGATCATCAAAATAGTTGCGATTCATTTTCTTGATCTTCTGTTGATTGACTAATCTTTGCAGCTCTAAAATCAACCCAGGGTCCTATCTTGTACAGCAGAAGCATTTTATTCATTATTTTCATTTCATGGTGAAAACACACTTTTGACTTGAAGTACACTTTCCCACATCGCTTGCCAGGACTTGTATGAGCGTCGACATGCAATAACCCAGTCCACATGTGTAAGTTATAAGCAGTTGTGATTTCAGCTTATTTTTCACTACAGTATATCCTGCTGTATTACTTTTTGGCATGGCATCCACACAAATACTTGTAGACGCGAGAATGGGTTTGGGGATTGGACACAGTCGGAGAAAGAAATCCGATGAGGCAGAAAACTCGTGTACCAGTGTTGCCCGTCTCTTTGGTGCAGTCTCTAGTTCCTTTTAAACTAGGTGCAAGTAGAAAACCACAGCTGATTGTTTGAAGTCTCTCCCCTGTGTGCACCATAACAGCCCCAAACAGAAAGGGGCTCTTAAAAAAATAGGCTGCCTGTTCAATTTGAATAGAATAGAGGCCATGAAAGAGCATACATTTGCAAATAGTTTGCATCTGATTTAGGAGAACTTGCATACCATTTTTTTTTTTTGTCTGTTTTTAAAATCAGAAAAGGTAAGTGCTCTTTTACTCACTTTGCTTTTTGAGGTCAAATAAATTTTATAATTGTGTCTGTGTAATGGGTTACTTTTTATGTTTTCTGTTGCAGAGGTGGTTTCTTTCTAACGATTTTAGACCTTTTTCAAAGTGTATTCATTTTTGCAGGAATAGAAATAAATAAAGTTATTAAAGAAAAACCTTGGTTTTGGTATAGTCCAAACTAGTGCTTTGTTTAAATCACACATTGTTAATGTTCCTTTTTCGATAAATTTGTTCTTATGCACTCTTAACGTCTGATATATAAAGCTGCAGCATAATAGAATCTGCCCTTGAACATTCATCTTTGTGTATCAGCATGTAATAACATTACCTTTTATTACTGTATACAGCTCATCTAAACAATGCCAAAGTGCCTCATAAAATAAGTCAGTGAAGAACCTTGTTTGCCTTAAAGAATCAAGCCAGCAAGATAAAGAAGACACCTTTTGAAGTGAAACAGTACCACAAGATAAAGCACGCAGTATATTTATCAGGATTAACACTGGAAGGAAGTGTGAAATGGCTCCTACAAGCAGCACATCTCCGGATATGAGACCTTATCTGACAGCAAGTTCTTTGAAAAATCCTTGTTATAACTTGCACTCATAAATGGCAGGTCACATTGCCTAATTCCTTGCTTCACAAAGTATGTCATATCCAGTGCTTAGTATTATTAGCATGTGGCATTCTTGTTTGTGTCCTACTCCTGTGGAACTAATCATAAGTGGTGTTTCATGTCTACAGTGAGGCTTTCTGAATGTGATGGGTTTTTGGGGAAAATCATGTTAGTGAAGTGTGTCGAGAAAATTAAACATTTATGCCACAAGTTGGACCAGACTCAGGTGGTGCATATAGATAGGAACATACAAACTGACTCAACAATTGACATATCCTGAAGCGAAGTGGACACACCTGACCTAAATATACCTTTGCATAAACAACTGGCATATGGTGACACTACACATCATTAAAACCAGTTTGAACTGGGCTGTATATAACAGCAAATAGGTCATATAGTGAAAGAAGGGGGGTCCCATTCACTTAAATTCAAAAGTAATTGCTCTGTCTTTCTGTCTTTCTCATGTCCATCTCTCTTCATCTCTGTCTCTTTGCAGCTCTCTTGAGGGCATGTGCTGATGGAGCTGCCAATCACCTTTATAACATCACTGCTGGTGATAGAGACAGGTGAGTCTATCTTGCACATTTGTATTTGTTAATTTGTGTTTTAACCTCTATGAAGTCTGTGTGGATGGCATCGTATATGCATACAAAGAGAGTATATGGAGAAGGTGTGTACTATTTATTTAATGGCATTGTGTTTTTTTCTGATTATGCATTCAGCAACCCTGTGTTTGGATGTGTGTGAGTGTGTTCCCAGGTAACAAAATGCACCTTGTTTATTTTTTAGCATTGTGTGTGTTTCTTACAAAAAAATGAAAAACCATGATGACACCACTGCTGTTGAGGGCACATTCAGCAACCATATTTTTGTGTGTGTTATGTTTGTGTGTGGCTAATGGAGGACTGCTGTCAGGACAGAGATGGATTCGGGGTTCACTGGGTCCCTGAAGTGTTGAGGCTTTCACATTAACACCCCGAGTGTGAACATGAGTGTGTATTTTTGTCAGGTTGTGAATGTGATGTGTGTATGTTCTTGGACTTCTATATTTTTAACAACCATTTTGAGTTGGAGATGTCTGAGGTGAGGACATTTTTCAAAGTGACATCATTTGGGCTCATTCACACTGCGTCGTTGGGCAAGTTTATTTTAGTCCTTGAGATTAGGTCTTAAGTTTGAATGAATTCCATAATGTTCCATAAATGATATATCATTGTATGATTCTGTATGGTACATTTACTGAGGTTTTATTCACCCTACATACTGTGCTGGGTTTGTTGTGTCCAACTGATAAAGTCAAAACAATTTACTGTTACCACTTCAGAACATTATATATTGGGGTACACTTTATCTGATTAGTTGAAATTGCAGTGCAGACCGATGATAGTAATCTAAATCAATGACACAAAAGCAGCATGAGATGCTGGATTGACTTTTAAGAGTGTGAAAGTTAAGTTTGATAAAAATCTTGATTGAAGGTCCACTTACAATTATTTTCCAGAACTCTCAACCACAGAAGGTTGATAAAAATTAAGCAGAAAACAAAAGTAGAAAGTTAAGGATGGCTGCTTTGTTGCCCTTTCCCAGTTAGCCCAATGAGGATAACTTTGTATTAGCTCAATGCAGATATATCTGTATTGGTGTAAAATACCAGTTAAAAGTTTGGACACACTTTCTCATTCAAGGCAATGAGAAAGTGTGTCCAAACTTTTGACTGGTACTGTATATGTCAGCTGATACATAACAAGAAATTGCATTTCAGAAGAAACAGAAACATACTGTTTAGAAACAGTACAGTGTCAAAAATCTGCCTCAAAAAGCTAGTTTTGGCCAGGCTTTAATTGTAACAATAAATTTATTAAAATTGCTGACAAGAATTTCATGTTTGACCACAGTGGGAATTATAAAATGATGATTACTAAAGTTTGGTATCATAAATTGTTTGGAGGATAGTCTGTCTCAGCCAGTCAAGAACTTAATCTGAAAGAGATCACTGCAGTGATGACTCTGCTTAGGAATTTACCACAGATTGACACAATAGTGTAAATGCTTAAAGGTGCAATATACAGCATTCAGCCCCACTAGATGTCAGCACAAACAACTGTTTGCTATGTAAAGATATAGTGGCGTAATGGCGTCCTGAGCAGAGAATGAAGTCACACTCCCTCTGTATGTGTTGTAATCCGAGCCTCTCTGTTCTTTGTTTCGATAGCTGGTCCGGCCGCACATGCACGTTAGTTCTTGTGAGTGTTCACATTAGTGCATGTGAGTCCCTCCGTGTCCTCCTGTGACCGTTTTCAACATGGTGGCCGGGTCACCATGTTGAAACACATGGGGCTGCACAGTTAAGATTAGAATTAGGTTTGAGCTCAGTGACGGTTACAGTTTTTGTTAGAGATGAGGGAATGAATGTAAAGTTCCACCAGCACAATTGGACAAACTTGTATGTGTTTTGTTTGTTTGCAAATACACATATTTGTATTGTCACTGTATTTTCAAAATAAGTAAAGCCATGTATCTCTGTCTCAGAGTATGAGTTCGAGGATGTTAGGCATGCTTGCAGAGGCATCGCTCATACTTCTCTGTTTGTATGACAGAGCAGATTCATCTTCTGACCCTCCAGTCCAAGCTTTGTCAGCAGCCTACACAGTGGAGCTGACAGCCAGACCTCCCTTATTACCCAGCCGCTTCCAACCCAAACAGCATCTGTCCCAAAAAGTTATACATTACAGAAAGATGGTGGGAGGGTGAAGAGAGGAAGAAGAGGAGGAGAGAAGGGAGGGGATGTTTACGGGTGGGGATTTGTAAATCAATCACCAGCAAGTTAAGATGTATTTAACCCAACATTACCATAACTAATGGGCTACAGAGAGGGAGAGGAAGGGAGGAAGAGAGAGGGAGATGCAAGCAATCAATCAAAGCCAAGTTTTATGAGATCTTAACAGTACTGGCAACAGCACCATTCCCATGTATCCCACATAATCAGATAGAGGGGGATGCACAGGAAGAAAAACAAACACAAAAAAAGATGAGGTAAAAAGACAGATTGCTTAATAAATATCATTTTGAAACCAAGATAAAGATGTAATACTGTAGATAGCTGAGCAGAGTTGTATATGTATGCGTTTCTGTGTGTGTTTTTTTCAGTTTCTCTGTATGTGTGTGGCTGTACATCTTAGGGCTTTTAATTGTGTGCGAGTGAAATCATTACCAGGACAATTTTTACAGCCCAGATATCAGAGTTACAAACTTAAGTTGAAAATATCAAAAATAGGTTTTCTGTTTGTCAGATACATGCAGAGCAGCGCCTGCTGAGAGGACCCACATCTAAACTGTAGTTAACACCTAAACAACATCATGAAAGGATCAACCCCCCAAACTCCTACAAGTAATGCTGACAAATTGTGCCGCCTCACTGCAGGGGAACACATCGGCTTTTTAAATAGGAAGCCAGCAAAAGTGCTCTGCGCGCTGTCACCACTTTGACCACATTCCACTGCAGTTGTGCAGGTGAAGATTAAGTTATGTCAGATTTGTTGAGAGAACCAAGGTATTTCATTTGCCTGAAGGGAGACCACGTCTGAGGTGGCATTATGAAGGGTGAACCAAAATTGAAATTTATAGTGTCACGGTTATTTAACGTACTCTTTGAAATGTAAATGATGGCAAACCTTTCTGAAAAAGAGATGGCCTTAATGTATGAGGTGACATTAGCGTGTATTTGTGTGCTTACTAGTCTGCCTGTGAGTGTATGTTTCCATTGAAAAATAATGAGAATATTAAAGTTTCTGGTCAGTCTCCAGTGTCTTCTGCTTTGCATCAAGAACAGAGTGGGTGGACTGCCTCCAACAGTTTAAAGAAAGGTGCCATGTAATTTTCTGTCAAAACAGCCTTAATGGTAGTCATTAGGGATGAAGAGAGGCGGGGCGCATCAGGCTAAGGCTTTTTGCTTCTCACGAGGAGTCAAGTGACAATTATTCCACTTCACTATATGGGGTGCTAGAAGACAAGCAGTACATTTTTGTATTTTCACTCAAGATCCAATGGAATTTGTATCCATATAAACTGTCTCTCACAGCTTATGTAGAAGTGATTTGCTAAGTGGTGGAAATATACTATATACAATATACAGTTAAAACCATAAAGTACAACTTAGCAAATTTTAGACATACTAAAAACTGTTTCTCTTTGGACGCAGCCAAGATATTAATGCATGCTATGATTTTTTCCCATGTCTTATTGCATCACATGTTGGGGACAGGCTGGTCCTCATACAAACAAACTCTAAAAACCCTGGACAAAAGCCAATGCATTTCCATCACTGTAGGGTACTGGAGAAATACAATTTACTGAGCTTTGAGAATTTTAGATTATTCTCAAATTTGTGCCTAGAGTATAAAATTTTAAGTGGTTTGGCCCCTCCTCCACTATGTGACTTTGTGTACACTCGCTCAGTAAGTTCTATTAGATCCTCCAGAATATCCTCTATACAAGATTGTACCATACCATTTTGTCGCACTGCATTTGGGCAGTCAGCTTTCTCTGTGAAAGCCAAAACTGAGTGGAATGCCTTACCTGATGATATGAAGAACTGTAGTTCAATCAATACATTCAAGGCCAAATTAAAAATATCAACTTAAGACCAATCAGCTCTGTGACCACTCCATCTATGGTCTTCTCATTAGTGCAGGTAGTCTTGCTTTTAATTTGACAAGTTTACATTATTAATTTGTAATTGACATCGTGGGTGTATGTGATGTGCTGTTGTGTGTAGCTTTGTATTTTGTATATTGTGTTCTGTGTGTTGTTTTTTTTTGTTGCTTTGTACTGTTTGTTGTTGTGCTGTTGTATGTTTTGATTGTGGGGGACTACGGATGCAAATTAGCTTCGAGCTAACTCCGGCACAGTTCTGTTGACACTCATGCATTTTCCCACCTTCACTGTCAGACAGATGGTTTTTAAAAATTTCAATATATTCAGATTATTCTGTTCTTTGATTATTATATATACTGTATTACATTATATTATATTTATTGATTATTATATACACTGTACATGGCTCACGTATATGCACTTTGTCACTCTCTTCAAGCAGGTACTCAGTTCTTAGAAATCTGGGTCACTTATTATTATTCTTTTCCTGGTACAAAATCTCAAGTGGTCTTATTATATATTTGCATGACATTGCTCAAAGTCCTGGAATTGTCTGTTTAAGTGTTGCTCATCCAATCACACTTTTTTTCTGTATAGATTTGACTCTTATGCTGTCTTTCCCTCTTATCTCATTACTCAGAATCTGCTTCTTACTATGTTAACACCAGGCAAGAAACGGATAGTTTCATTAATGACATACATACATATATTCTCAGTAATGTATATGCCTTTTTAAGCCATTGGCTCCATCTATTCTGAATCTGCCACTGTGAGTCAAGTCTGTGTGTGTACACATTTAGTACTGTGTGTTCAGTTTTCAGACATGATTGATAAATGAGAATACATCATGGTTTCAGTTTCTCCTTTTTTTTCTTCATAACTCTCTTTACAAGGACACTGGTCTACTCGCATACAGTTGTAGACAGCTACCCTATAGTGTGCATTATTAGGACACTTTCTTTCATTCTATCAACTGAACTCTCATCAGTCAAAGAAATGCACATAACAGCTCACACTCAAAAAATTAACACACTGATATTTTAAACATTTTAAGCTTAACAACAAGACAACTGACCAACAGTCAACAATATAAAGCCTTTGCCTTACAATTTTTAAATAGTATAGTATACCTGCAATAATAATATTTAAATAGTATAGTATTATATACCTGCACTAAAACTGTTTTCGTAGGGGCTCAGGTGTGCGGAGCTGACAACCCCCGGCTCCCCTGTAAATCTAACCCTGTGTGTATCTGCTCCGTTTCTAATTGAAAATTGCATTTCGTCTAATTTGTGCGTCTAATCAAATCCTCTGAGAAGATAAAAAGTTAAGAGACTGATGAAAAAGGGGGAGGGAGTGGGGGGGCAAGGCCGAATGTGGGAGGAGGTAATTGTACAGAAGCAGAGTTTATAAAATTTGCAGCTGTGTGTGCGTGTGTAGAGTTACAGGAAGATGCAGATGTGTGCATGTGCCAGTTTTTGACAAAGCTTGTGTGTATGTGGAAGAGCACGGTTGTGTCAGCATATGATTGTGTATGCATTTTGGTTTGTAGAAGATAATGCTGTCAGCCTCAGTAAATTAAGCTGTCAAGAGCCAGACTGCTTTATTTTATAAGACTTAGTGGCAAAGAGATATCTCTGACACACTCTCTGTTTGTCATTTTACCTTTTCTCTATTCTGTTCACATCTCACACTTTTTATTATTAATGCTCACTAGTGCTTGGTATCGGTACTCGATACCTTTAAGGTATTGACCAAAATTACCCAATACCTAGTATTATTGAAACTTCTCCAGTCAAACACTACCTGCATTCGATCCTTTTTGTACTCAAATCTAGAAAAAAATTACTGTTTGTGTGGTTTTGCTTGCAGCCAATCACTACAAGCGTTCTTCGATTTAATGCGATGTGTGATTGGCCCTCTACCACAGCAGCTACAACCCATACAGTCTGTGGTGGTGAAGTCAAGTACGGTGTATTTGATAGAGTCGGTAGTTCAGCATGCCGAGATGCCACCAAAATGTTTGAAAGTATGGCTTTACTACACGCCTGTCAAATCAAGTAGAAAAAAAAGGTATTGAATGAAGTACTCTATTGGTATTGGTATCACTTTAAGGGTACTGGTATTGCAATTTTATAAATGACACCCAGCCTTAATGCTCAACAGTGTGGTCTGTGTCTATGTGTGATTATTATAAAATTTTAATTAAGTCAGTGTCTCTTGGGGTCGGGACCCCATGATAAGGTGACTGCTGGGTCTGGCGAAGATTTCTAAGGTTGATTAGTTGATATTAGTTTCAAATGTTTTTAAAAGACCTTCAATCTGTTTGAAATATATTGTAATCATTATATGATCCCTTTGAGGTTCCCTTCAAATATGCTGTAATAAAATTCGCACAGCTTGGGAACTGTGTAATTGCTGGGGTATCAAGAATTGTGTGTCCTAAAGACGGAGTCATAGGCCAGCAATTAAGAGGATTACATTGCGAATTAAACCGAGCAGGGGGTTTGAGAGACTCATAGACCCGCTGATGACTGGTAAGTTATGGTTTCTTCCTCCTAATTGCTTTTTGTGTAGTCTGAAATTTGCTTTTCTTTTTTAATTTCAAACTCTTCACAAGTCCATTCCACTGGCTCATTTTACAACAGAGTTGTGTTGTGGTGAGTGAGTATATTCTTTGTTTGGTTTGTAATGTTACTGCAATACTGTCTGTTCAGTTAGGAGTAACTTTAATCTTTAAACTACAGTAATAAGCTGCTATTTTATTGTATTTTTCATTATTATATCATCTTTAGACAAGAAACTCATATTCAGACTATTCCAGTTATTCTCTCACTACACTTGCTATGCTGCTACACTGAGTTTGTGTATTGTAGACTGATTGAAAATGCCCCTCTGTGTTTATTGTTCCATGTTGGAAGTTGACATGCTGAGTTGAGATGATGAGCGTGGGGAACTGGGCCATGTTATGTGTTATGCTATTTTCACTACCTGTCCATCCTTTTGTTCTAGCCTGAAATATTTCACTCACTTTTGTGATCCCTTGACTTTTCCTGTAGCACCACAAGCAGGTCACATCTACTGTATGAATTGGCTGAAAATTCTCTTTGACTTTAGCTTTAGCGCCACTGTGACGCTCACATTTGTGGCTTTTAGTGATATGTTTCAACAACTGTTGGATGAATTGCCACGTAATTTCAGTTCAGACTACCCCTCCCCTCCAGGATGATTTGTAATTATAATCCTTGGTGATACCTTAACCTTTCAGGTAGTGCCATTATCAGGTGAAATATAACCAGTAATTTGGTTTATAATCAGATAGCTGCATAAGCTGTACTTTGTGTTTAGTGCTCATAAGCAAATGTTAACATACTAACATACTATATTACATACATGTTAAACATGGTGAACATTATACCTGCTTAACATCAGCATGTTAGCATTATCATTGTGAGTATGTTAGGATGCTCATGTTAGCATTTAGCTCAAAAACACTCTTGTGCCTGTGCACAGCCTCAGAAAGTCTAGCATGGCTGTAGAATTGTAGCAATTAAGGTTAATTAAAATTACAATTATCTCTCATTCCCCCCCCGCTCTCTCTCTTATACCTAGCTAGCCCTAAGAGTAATATTGAGAGATAATAACGTTTTGTGTGTGTGTTTTGGGTGTAAGTGTTGCGTGGAATTATGACTGACTATTTATGACTCATTTGAAACTAATTATGACTATGTCTGGTTATTAGCTTCACAGCCTACAGGAGTTTAGCTGATTAACTTTGGGATTAGAAACTTTCTGACACACATCAACAAATGTAGGTACAGACATACACACATACATGGCAGCACAATCATATATCCAACCATGTGCTAACAGGTGTTTTTTTTTTTTTTTTTTTTTTTTAATTATTTCAATACAGATGAAAAAAGCTTGTTGAAGACACATGTACATCAGCACTCGAACAAGCTCACTCTCATGTACCTTGAGGTCTTGCTCATTAGAATCTTTGTCGCAGTGGGATAATAAGATTTCCGTCAGACCTGTGTGGCCGTTTTTCATGCCCATCTTTGCAGTATTGCTTTATTATGGAACCAGGTACATCAAAACCACAAAGAAATACAAATCACAACAACAGACCAACAACTAACTCATATAAAAATAATACATATCGTTTTCTGAAATGTTAAGATTTGGTTAACTTTAGGAAACTAAGACTACTTGGTTAAGTTTATGTAAAAGGTACCAACACTGACTGTTTGTAGGAGACAGGATGCAAACTGTGGCCTCTGTTGCCAAATCAGACACCATCTACCACCTCACACTACAACATTGTCATGTTGGCCCACACCTGCCTTTTGCATCTGTGAGTGGATAGTCATCATTCGCGTGACCACAAGAGATATCATTTGAACAAGCAATTATGTTGTTTTTTTGATGAGGACAGACTCTCACAAGTGATTTCACTTGCTGTGTGTCCAAAGTTTGTGTGTGTGTGTGCGTGTGTCTGTGTACAGCTGATGTCAATGTTCATATGAGTCAGAGAGCTCAATGCGCGTCTCTTTGGCTTGTTTATGTGTATGGGTGGTTAATGATGTGATCCAAAAAAAATCCTCCACCCCTCCACTGGCTCTCTTTCTCTGATTGGGAGATGGGAGGGATGAGAGGAGTAATCAGAGTTGTATCTCCTCAAGTGACGAGTAGACGGGGAAGGGGATTTAGCAGATGATGAAAGATATGGAAGAGCGAGAGAACATAAACAAAACAACAGTTTGTTGTAATTAAGTGGTCATATGGAAGGGTGATGTCTTGCTAAGTAACAGAAACAGACATGAAGAAGGTATGAAAATATATGGAGGAGAATGTCTCTTTTTCTTAATGAAGTGGTTAGATGGGGGGGATGTTGCTTTAATTACTTAGAAAAGTGAGCATTGCAGAGTGGAAATGAGACGAGATCAGAGGAGGATGTAAAGGAGAAGGCAGCATGGGAAGGACAGGTGTGGGTGGTGGGGGGGGCATGGAGAGGAGAAAAAAAGCAGGTAAAGAGGATGCACAGAGAGAGACGCACAGGCAGGCTGATAGACAAACACATACACACTTATACACACACAGACACACGCACACACACACAAACACAGGCAAAGGTCACACAGCCATCCCCGCCACCCGGTACTCAGACAAACTGGCAGTAAAATGCTCTATTTCCCATCCAAATTAAAGTGTCAGTTAATATTAATGTGGAAGTGAAGACTGTCAGACACACAAACACACACAAACAGCATTTACACTCACGCACGCAGACACAAATACAGAATTTAGAATCTCGCCTGGTCAATTACTATCAGCCGATGGAGTCATGCACAAAGGTCACAAAGGAATGTGTGTGTGTGTGTGTGTGTGTGTGTGTGTGTGTGTGTGTGTTTGTGTGTTTGTGTGTGTAAAGCTCTGATAAGGCCCAGTGTCACGTCCCGTCCCATCTGTCACATGAAGGTTATTTCTGAATGGAGATGTGTCCCGTGGCTTCCTGTATTAAAAGAAGAGAGAAGAGTGCATGTGCTTGTGTGTACATGCATACGTGCAGTTTGTGCATACTGTGTGTGTGCACATGGGCTCAGTTGCAAAAAAAAAAAAAAAGTTTTTGCCCAAGCCATATTTTTTTGGGGCCAGTTTAGGTAGGGTTGTGCTCAATTGTCTTTATGTGTGTTTGTATGTGCGTGTGTGCGTGTAGCAGCAGATAGCATACAATTGCTGTTCTGTTTGTCTTGCTGTATCTTGTTGGTGTAAATGGGAACGCTGAGGAGGGAGGGAGGGAATAATCCTTCTGTATCTCTTTCTTCAACCGACCGGAACATCGCTCTCGCCGCTTGCTGTGGAGCACACAAACACGTGCACGCACACAAACAAAACACACTACCCAACCAACCATGAAATCATAATGTCAGACCTGTTAATGCCTCTAGATAGCAGCAACCGCATCCCTGCGTGGTCTTACTCCTTACACGTAAACACACACACACACACACACACACATACACATACACACACACACACACACATATACAAATGGAATAAATAGGTTGGTAGATTTTAGCTGTTTTGGCTGATAGCTGCAACAGACCTTGTTAATTCCTACACCATGGGAATGCACGTTGTCTCAAAACACTTTGTTTTTGGATGAATGAAATATATTGTGAAATGTGTATTCAGAATGCAAAGCCTCTATGCACATATACTCCCAAACCTCCTGCCCAGTGTAATTTGCAGCTGTAATCCTCTTTATTGCATGTATTAACATTGTTTTTCTGACAGGTTTATGTAGTTAACTAATAATTCTCTGTATTACTTGAATTTATAATCATTGTGCTGGTTTTCAGAGAGGCAAATCCAGGTTATGATAGTCAAAAACCTTGCGAAAAGAAGGCTGGGTAAATTAATTTTTATGCAAATAAATAGCATTTTGATTTTTTATACCAGAGTAGTCTTACTAAGGCAAATTGGCAATAGCAGTTCAGGTTCATTTCCATCTGCTGGCACACATGTTCCTGTAAACATCAAAGGTAACATATATTAATTTGATGCATACTATACTAGAGCTGTCAAGATTAATACATGCGTATACTTGAGGCTTATTACTTTTAAGCTTTTCCTTAAAAAATTGAGAATTTATTTTCTCTTAATAATTTAAAAATAGCTGAAAATTCGATCTTAACACAAAGTTTTGCTTTTTTTAAAAACATTTTTTTACTTTTAAACCTGCAGTGTGGAACTGTTACATACATATAAATAAACATCAGATACATTCAAGCCCTTGCCAAACGAGTTTACGCAATGCTGATTAAGCCTATCCCGGCCAGATAAATTTCTTTGTATTTCACATTATACAGAGTTTTTAAATTTCATGTCAGGCAGGACATTCCCGCTCGAGCTGTTTGAATGTGCACCCAGAGACCTCCGTCGGCCAAGGCTAACTTCCATTTAGCCCTCTGCTAATTTGAATGTGGATAAAATAATTTAATTGTGCCTCTAGACTTTCCAAATTTTATCGGACCAAATGGATCAAATTCTGATAGTGAAACAAGTGATTTCATGGGGGGTCGTGTGGCGCTCACAACAATTCATCCACCGTTTTGCAGCCACAACCGTAGCAACGGAGTAGGCTAAGGCAGAGGCTATGACGTAAGCATGTGTTGACAGTGTTTTTGTAATTACTCTCACTGCCAGAAGGGGGAGACAAAAGTCCCACACTCCTGCTTTAAAGCACACAGGTTGTATTTTCTCTTCATTTCCCTCCTCACTTCCTATTAATGGAAGCATGTTTTGAGCTTTGAATATGTAAACTATCAGCAAGAAACACAATGTGTTTTGGAAGCACAGGACATAAAATTAACTTTTTTTAGATAATTTTTTTTTTTTGGTGTTTTTTGCCTTTATTGGACAGTTAATGGCGAAGAATTTAACAGGAAACAAGGGCAGAGAGATGGGTGCGACATGCAACAAAGGTCCCTCGCTGGACTTGAACCAGGGACATTGTGGTTTCGTAACATGCGCAGTAACCATTCGGGTACCGGTGTGCTCCATAAAATTAGTTTTAACCCATTTAACAATGTATGATCCTGTGTGAATGTATTGTTAAAACCAGAAACAATTTGACTTATGTAACCTTTATGATGTTAGCTTATAGTATCAGAATTTGCTTGTCAATGTTGTTTGATTGACAGTGACCATGTTATTCAAAAAGTTTAGTGCACTGCAGCACACAAGTCTCAGTTGTTTTTACTTTGTCCTCTAACACATATCAGTAGTCCACATAAATAAACTCATTCCTAAAATATGCATGAGTTATTATCTAATTTCACCTTTTACTCTTACAGCATATTGTATTGCTTGAGCACAAAACATCAAATAGCACTATGACCTGTAGTAATCAAACCAACACTCAACTCTATAATGGAGAATCTTGTCAGTGTAATAGGACGGGTCAATATCTGAGGAACTTGAGGTACATCATACTCTGTTTGTGTGTGTGTGTGTGTTTGTGTGTGATCTATGCTCATGAGTTCTGTTATCACTCAATTGTGTTTATGAGTTTGAGTTTATTTATATGTATGTAACTATCAGAGCATAAACATAGATTTTTTCTTGCTGCCATGCACATTTCGTGTGTGTGCGCTTTCACATCAATCTATGTATCTCAGCAGTCAGCCGTGTGTGTGTGTGTGTGTGTGTGTGTGTGTGTGTGTGTGTGTGTGTGTGTGTGTGTGTGTGTGTGTGTGTGTGTGTGTGTGTGTGAGTGTGTGTGAGAGAGAGAGAGAAACAGAGCTAGGCTCAGTGCCACAGAGAATCACCCTGTCAGTCTCCATGTCTCTTCGTCTTCCCCCGGCGCCATCACTCCTCTCCCTCGCTGCACAGATCAAAGAGTTGACACATGTCCCAATGTCCTCCCTTTCCTCCTCTCTTCTGTCTCTGCCTCATATTCTCTGTCTCCCTGTCTTTCTTGCAATCTTAACCCTCTCCCTCTGTCACTCACCCTCTCTTTCTATTCTTGCATCCAGTTTTCTTCCAGACTATATCAGTGGGGATTTTGATTCCATTACTGCCGAGGTCAAAGCTTTCTATGCAGACAAGGTGAGTGGAAACACAGCTTGCACACACTCTCAGACCTACAGGTGCTCGCTCACACACACACACACACACACACACAAAAAGTGCTTTAGGCAGACATAATTTTCAAGTTTGGACAAAAGATGAGTATACTATCTTAAGTCTGAAACTTACAACTGGACTCCTTAGCCTGCTTGACATACAGGAAATTTTACTAAGACATTGAGTTGTGTTAGATCATACTCCATATGTGTTTTTCTTTCCTTTGCTCATTTGTAAGATAGATGTTTCTAGTATGCTACTGCCCTAAAGGACCAGTGTGTAGGATTTAGTGCCATCTAGTGGTTGCCCTCTCTAGAGCCAGTGTTGTTTGGTTTGTCCTTTCTGGGCTACTGTAGAAACATGGCGGTGCAACATGGTGGGCTCCATGGAAGAGGACCCGCTCCCTTTGTAGATATAAAGGGCTCATTCTAAGGTAACGAAAACATGATTCTTATTTTCAGGTGATTATATACTAATGAAAACATACTTATGAATATGATTCCATTTCTGGACACTTCTGGACATTCACAATTAATGAATGAACTAATAAAAGATGAACAGTGAAATCTGAAATTATTATTATTATTGATACATGTTCTCCCAAAATGACCCTTGACACTGTCACTGCATTTATCAAACTAAACTCTCAGCAACTCGACATGAGATCAACTATCAACTCAGCTTGAGTTTGAGAAAACATCTTGCTTTCAGAGCATGAGTGGTGTGTCAGGGTTACAGAGCTGAGATCAAGCTGCCTGAGTGGATAAGTGACTATCCAAAGTTGACTGGGGTTAATGCTCGAGACTCTCCAGGAGCTCCACCTGCAGTGACAAGAACATGCAGACTGAATCATAAAAACGGGCACAAGTGTGTAGTGTGACACGGCTTCAACTGTCAGTGCACTCAAGGTGGATTTAGATCCAATCACCACAAAGCACTTCTGGAGATAGTCAGAGTCACATACTGTGTATTGCAGGTATAGTTTCTATACTTTCTGCTCACCCAGAGTCAGGCAAACTTATTGCAGTTGAGCCTGTCAGACTGCTAAAAGCCTAAACCTCATTCACAACTCTAAACCAAAGACCCTTTCACACATGCAGTCTATCCCTGAAATGTTGAGAACATTTCCTGCATGGGGCCATGTGTGAATGAGAGCAAGATCGATATTCAGGGGAATCTGTACTGCCAATTTCCCACCTCAAGACCTTGTAACATTTCAGAGAAAATACCAGTACAGCTGTGATGTGAATGAAAGCAGTAAAATATCAGGGACAAGCACGTAAAGGCGTTACGTCCGTGTGACGAAAGACGATTTCACGTGGAGTGAGCGAACCAATCACAAGACTCCGCTGATGATGTATTTGAATCCGCAACTTGTTTACGGTTGCCTTGCCAATGCTTACACGGGTGATTTGATAACCAACAAGCAATACAAGTTCTTTTGTTGCAAACAAGCTCCTTTTTTCAAGAATGGCTAGAAACCGGACAGATTCAGAAATAAGGGAGCTCCTCTCAGTCCACCGCATACACATATCTGGCCTTGCCCTAACTTCATCTGATTGTGTTGAGTTTTATGGTGGTTGGCATCAATAAGTTCTGCATTACCGCCATCTGCTGGACTGTCTCTTGCCCTGTCTAATTCTGGCATTGCCATGGCATGTGTGAAAAGGTGCAAGACGGAAATGTTCCTGAATGTAGCTGCATGTGGGAATAGTGAAAGTCACCAGCTGTGCTTGTAAGATTATCCCTGTAGTTTACCAGGAACTATGTGTGAAAGAGGCTTAAATTATATATAAACACAGTACTGCTCCAGAGTCTTATGATGACATCATAGTCTTGGCTCCCTGTGTGCCTAGCTGTGTAAGAGAATTATTAATTTAGACAAATTTAGGCTAAACTATCCAAGGTCATAAAAATAAAATGCAAATTCTTCTGCAAAGTGGACTTTGTGTTGTTTATAACAAGCAAAATGTCAAACTGGAACACTTGAGGAGAGGTGAGGCTTTGTTCAATAAATAATAAATACAGTGTAAGGTGTCACATACACATGCACAAACACTTTAGAGAAAAGAAAGTGCCGTTCCTGTGTGATCTACAGTAGGTGTTGTACCACTCTGTGTGTTACTGTGATCAGACCCCCAGTGATACACACTGCGCTTACAGTTTGAAATGCAGATCCACTACTTCACCAGGGATGCAACCTTCGACACACACACATACACTGACACGTGATTGTACACTTGCACACAGAGATATGGGATGCCTTCAGCTGTGACACTCTCCTCTTTTCCTTTCACCCTTTCTCCCTCCCTCTGTAGCTTTCTGTAATATTAGTCCATTTTCAGCAGGTTGCCTTTAAAAATGAGCAGTACCTTTTTCCATGAGAGAGAACAGAGTGTTATGGTAATGCTTTAGGAGCAGAACAATGGGAAAGTTTGAGGCGTTCCTTCAGAGATTTGTCGGAAACGGTGAATAATTCTGCATAAATGGAAGGGAGAGAACAGAAGAGCATCCACAAGGGAGGGAGAGAGACAAGGGGAGGTGGGGATGGAGGGATGAAGGGAGGGGAGGGAGGGAGGATGGATGGGATCAAACAGAGCACAGCGAACAAGTTTGTGTGAACTGACTGCACTGTGTGTGTGTGCAATTGGGAAGTTGGTGTGTTTTAGAAGGAAAGTGACAGTGTGTGGAGAGAGAAAGAGACAGAGGGAGAGAAACCCAGAGCATGGTTGTTTACCTGGATGCTGTAGTTTAGGGCCACTGACTGGAACCTTTTACATTATTCAGCAACAGAGCCCGTAGACAGCCAGACAAGACTAAAACACTGATTTATACCTCTCTCCATCTCTCTATCTCTTTCTGTTTTTCTGCACTCTGTAATCCCACCATCCCTTATCTCTGCCTGCATTTTTGTTTCACTATCTGTGTATGCGTACATCTATCTGACTGTGTTTTGTTGCCTGTTAGAATGTGTTTCCATTTTCTTTATGTGTGTGCAGGGGTGCAGGCTGATAGAAACAACTGACCAAGATCTAACAGACTTCACCAAGTGTCTAGCCATCATGGTGAAGGAGATTCAGAGACGACAGTTACAGGTAACAGTCTCATTCTCACATGATTTTGATTCATGCCTGTAATTTTTAATATTTAAGGAATAGTTCAACATTTTGAGAAAGAGTTAGGTGAGAAGAACAACACAACATTCATCTGTCTCATCTAAAACAACCTAAAGTCATTTCAAAATTAGTTTTACTTTTCTGTAAGAGTTTTTAAAAAATGTTTGATCTCTGCAAACAAAACTGAGACAATTATTCTTGCAATTATTTACAATAAATCATTCATGCCATTACAGCACAAGTTTTTGCTCATGTTTGTATTTATTTCAGGCTAGCAGTTTCCCCCTGTCTCCAGTCTTTATTCTAAGCTAAGCTAAGTTTTTTCCTGGCTCCAGCTTTATATCAGACGGACAGGAACTAGAGTGGTATCATTCTTGTCATCTACCTCAAGAGACCGAATAGGCTTGTTTCCTAGAATGTTGAGTTATTCCTGTTATGCAGTTGATTTTAATTAGCATATGAGTGTCAGAAACATTGTTACTGTTCTTCGCTTGTTATTATTCCGCCTACGTTTTATTCTTTTTCTGCATTCTGTACGTTTTTTGGACCTTTTCAACTGCTGCATACTTTGTGCCAGAAAAACCATTCAAATGTCAAACTGTGCAGCTCATTCAGCAAATGTGTGCTGATTATTTCCAGTTTTCTAGCATATTCCAGTGATGGTATATACATTTTTAACCCCTTAAAGGTCCAACGGTTCGACTATGGGCAGGTACAATCAATGCCTCTGTCAGACTACCAACAAACACAAACAATTACAAAATTCACGCAACTCATCAATGAAGGCTCATATTAATCCACTGAGTGATCAAACTCTGACAAAAATGGTCTAAATATTCACGAATGGCTGTTGCATCATTTCAAATTAGCCCGCTGATGTCCTGTCCACAGCCTACAATAGTCAGCAAGTCTGCATTGAAAGGAAGTGCCTGCCTTCTTTTGTGTAATGACCGAGCCAATAGGAACAGATTCTGCTGATGACTGGCGCTTTGTATAGCTAATGAATATCCGAAAATGACCGTATGCAGCTTTAGTGGTTTCTATAAAGCCACAACATGGAAATTGTGTAAATTTAAATAGTTTGCTGTGTTACTTTTTATATGAACTGCTTTTCCATCATAGAACTTGTTTTGACTCTTTTATATGCACAAAGTTTAGTTTCAAGAAGGGAACAAAGCACTATAATGTGTTTATGCTTCAGTGACTCTGAAGCAGGGGTCATTCGGTGTCTGTAAATGGCCTTTTTTTGGAAGACACCTAGAAATAACCCCAGAAAAACATGTGTAAAATATTCATTTTCTGTGGTATTTGTTATTAAATTTGAACTTGGACTAGGTAAGGCTAAATGCTGTAGTCCCATTGTGTTTTCCATCTGTAGGCATCTGTTTGCAAAAACATATTTAGGCAGAAATAAAAACCTTCTACTTCATTGTGTTCAAACTTGTTACTCAATGCCAGTAGCACAAACAGTGATTCTGACTGTTGGGGAAAAAAACTTCAGAGTGTTACCTTTCAAAAGAGACCAAAACTATGCATGTACTCCTGGTTCATGAACAGCCTTGGTTAGGCGTTTTAGGCTAATTTTACAGAAAAGGATTGTTTAAACATCATAATGGCAGTCAATGGGAGGAATGTCCCAACTCAGTTGGAACCTTTGTCAATTTGAAACTCAACTGCTCAGACATCCCTTATCCTACAGACCCCATTCAAACTTTAAAGCATTCACAAAACTTCAAATTTGTGTTCTGTGTTGTGATATCTTTTGTAGCGATTTAAGTCCAAAGTGAGAGCTTTTACTTACAGATTCCCTCTTCCTTTAAACACTATGTAAACATATTATGCATCCTCATGCTCAGCTAGTCCTGCTGCCACTAATAATGTTCAAATCTCTGAGCTAGAAGCTTCATTTTAGGAAAATAAATTACTCCTCAACAAAATTTGAATTTGTGCTTTATGTTTCAGGTATCTTTACTGGCTCAGTGGTTAAGCACTGTTCATGGTCAGTTTCCCTGTTAGATTACAAGGTTCTGAGTTTGATACCTAATCAGGGCAGCGTTCCTCATAACATTGCTCTTCTGAATGAAATTGCTTTATATGTTTATTATGTACATCATGCAATGCGACTGCGGCACCCTATAGTATTATAAGAATGTCAAAATATGAAAATCTGATCTTGCTTAAAATTTGCTGTGTCATATGTTCGTGCAGTGCATAGCATTGCTGTCTTACAAACAATGGGTTGTAGGTTTGATCCCTCCTGCAGGCAATGTTAGACTTGATAGAATTTCAGTGCAATTCATCCTCCAGCAATGCAGTGCAATCAATTTCAGCTCTTTGCAATCACATGCAATTTCTTCTGAAATTGCATTTTCTAGCTAGTATTTAAAGGGCTAGCAGTATGAGGCAAGAACAGTGACAGTTCAATTTTGGCATTGAAAATAAAATTTGGCATTGAAAACAAAACCTGAACTGAAAAAGGAAATATTGGTATTGATATACTTGTATTAGAAAAGATTGTATTGGCACTGAAACATTCATTAAAAAAATTACAATCTTATTTTATTTTTATATTTTTTGCATTATGATGTGTTTTTCAGTCAGTCTTCAGACTTTTTTTTTTTCATCATTGGTTCTCAGTTTCAACTTTCTCTCCGTTTTGTCATGGAGAGGAGGGCTCTTGCTGGGCCTACATTACCCAGTGTGGCTTGCGGTCTGACGAAGATATCTGAGGGCGATGGCATCATGTCACTTCATCAAGATTGAATGTTCTTTCAGTGGAGAAAGTAACCATGTAGATTCCCAATATGTCCCAGGATGACGACGCAGGAGTTGGGTTGCTGCTGCGAGATGATGCTTGTCTCACCCAGAGAGTGGCTCCAAAACATTGTAACAGATTTACAAACAGGTGTTATTCAGATAAACTAACCACATTTTGGGAATCCACATGGTTACTTTGTTGCCTGAAAAAATATTAAATCTTAACAAAATTAACAGTCCTACAGCGAAAATTAGAACTGTCTGGCTCAAAATCTCCGCCATGATGCCTTTCCCTCAGATATCTTCATCAAACCACATGGCATACTGGGTAATGTAGGCCCAGCAAGGGCCCTCCTCTCTACGCCAAAATAGGAAATGGAAAGTTGAAACAGAAAACCAGTGGCAATGAAAAAAAAACTGACAGCGTAAAAAAAACCTGTTACTGAAAAAAGCAGACATGAAGGAAAAATCTGAAGATTGACATTGAAAAATTCAAAAAATATCACAATAAAATAAGATAATAAGGTTGTAAAATTGTAATTTTATATGTATTTTTATACATTTATTTATATATAGAATTATATGTATATTTTATGTCTGTGTTTTATTTTTCAGTGGAACTTTTTTCAGTGCCAATACAACTTTCCAGTACAAGTGTTTCAATGCCAGTGTTTCCTTTTTTCAGTTCAGGTTTTGTTTTCAATGCCAAATTTGATTTTCGATGCCAAAATTTAGCTGTCACTGTTCTAGCCCCATACAGCAGTAAATGTAGCACTTGGTAAAACGAATAACTAAAGGTCTCCTCTCCCTCAGCCAGCGAAAGTTTAGTGCCTTAAGCAAGGCATTCAGTCCTCAGCTGCTTAAGATAAGCTGATCAGAGGTCAATAGTGTTGGACTGTGGTTGACTGCGAGCAGATCCCAGGTGTGTGTTTGTGTGGGTGTATGAATATGAAAACATTGTGCTGCTGGAAAAGAACATGCATGCTCACACAACATTCCCTGAAGAAATGAAGAAGTGTTGAAAATATCTTTGGGACATTATCCACATTTTCAGCCACACATAAAATGCTATAATGTAATTCTGATTTGCCTGTTTTTTAAAATGAAATATTTCATTTTTGTTTTGATCTTAAAAGTGTGAAGCATTTCCTAACAACCTAATATCCAAAACTGAGAAATGAGCTGCCAGCTAGAGCAAAGCTCTGTGCCCAGCCAGCTGCTGCAGAGCCAGTCACACACAGTGATCTGATCCAGAGATTGACTCCATTTCTATTCTGACTCAGAACATGTCAGCTGAATTGCACAGAATGTACATCATTTGAGAAAAAAAATATGTAATTTAATAAACAGTGTCATTTTAATTTAAAAAAATATCAAGTGTCATGGGGAATAGTTATGTCTATCTATGTATCTTTGTCTAGTTATCCATCTGTTTTCTGTGTGTCTGTCTCTTCACCTCTTTCTTTCACTTTCTCTATCTTTCTATTGTTTCCATTATTAGAATTTTTAAGCTGCATGCTGAGTGTAGCTCCAATCAGTGCCGAGTGCCCCAATCACTTCACATCTCTAAGCTGATGAAAGACCATGGAGAAGATGCTTGCAGACACACAAACATACACGTCATCTCATATGCATACAGGTTGCCACATTGTGCACTTTCCCTCTGTTTTTAGGTGCTAAGAGAAGATACACTTTGTCTTTCCTTCTATGGGCCCTTTTTCCCATCTTGGCCAATATTTACTCTGAATGTTTGTCTGTCTGTCTGCTTTGGAGAGATAGGAGCCTTGCAATCAGTTTTTGAAACTCTATAAGAGTTGCTGATGATGACTTTTTGTTTGTTTGCCAGGATTTTTCCACTTTTCTTTACCCACTATGACTCTTATTTGAACTTTTGTTCCCTTCAGCACTTTGGGAATGGGCGAAGGTTATATGAAAGCGGAACTTTTCTAATGATTTAATATCATGCCTTGGCGTTTTTCCTGTTGCTCACCTTCACTAATTTCCATCCACTTAGCCTGTATAAATGAATTAAATACATAGATGAAATAATAACTGGGTGATTTGCAGGTTACTGAGCATTGTGCTTGCGTTTGGGCTGTTTAAGATTCACCATATTAGCCCCTGAATGTTTTCCTCCACACAGCTTAGCGCTCGATTTAGAGAATTTATCTCATATTGTGTTGGGTGAAATCCCAAAGAATAGTATCAGAGGATTATGGTGGGTGGATGTGTTTGTGTGGATATACATATATATATATTTATATATGTGTGTTTGTGTATACACGTCTGAGTGTGTGTGGATAGAAAAGTGTCTATGTATACTTGCCTATCTATATCATGCATGAATTTGGTAAAGGCTGGCTTGTGTGTGTGTGTGTGCAAACAGTACCTGTTTACATCTGTTTTTCTGGGTACTTGTTGATATGTGTGTGTTTGTCTGCTTGTCTTCTCGCTGCTCTGTCCTAGTTAGCTTCCCTCTCCTTTGTTCACTGTTGCAGTTATAATGAGCACCACTGTTTTCATTTTCTTCTCTCCTTCTCTGGTTATCTGTTCATCATCCCCAATAACTGTATGTGAGTTTTTGTGTTGATCTGCGTGCTTGTGTCCCTCACTCTGGTTCCCTTAGCCAATAAGGAGGGAGATCTGTTGAGCCAGCTTGTTAAGTATTCCTCATTCAGTCAGAGATTCTCCTTGCCCTGCTAGTTTTTTTTTTGTATTTTTTTTAGGAAACAAATATGAAATAGGCACAAATAGGAACAGTTATTTAGGGTTTTGTTATGCATGGCGGACACAACAGAAGTGTTGATGGAAGGTGGAAGATTCAGCAACCCTAAACCCTTTTTTCTAGTCATTGGTCCTTGTTCTGTCGCAGCATCCTTTATTTTCTTTGATCTTTTCTCTCCTGGTTTTGGTGACTTGCTGTGAATTTTGAACTGACTGATACTCTGCACTGATTCCGTTCACTGCTGATTTGATTCCACCCTTCTCTTATTTCTCTCTCTGGTAGCAGCTTTGGTCCTTTCAGGGAATCCTTGTGGATAAGAATTTTTTCTTGGGGAAGTATTAATGAAGGCAGGAAGGACAACAGAAATTAAAATGTTCGATGTTTGGATGGATTGACAAAATGGCCAATCCTACATAAGACTAGGTTTAGGTAGGAAATATTTAGAAAGACATTTCTGTGTTTGCTTCCACCTGTTTGCAGTAATATACGAATGGAGCTCTTTGTGTCAGTGAGTGCATATTCCCACTTTTTATTAAATCACAGAAAAGTATTTGACTGTAAGATGTTCATTTTTTTTCTTCATACCCTCTCTCTCTTTCTTTCTCACCCTCTCTCTTGCAAAGGTTTTTTTTTTTATTTTTTATACCAAGTGTTGTTTACAGTTTAGGCAATGCCTCTGCGTGTGCATGTGGGGGCGTCAGCCAGATGTTGAAATAACCTCAGTCTCTGCACTCAGTTTTGTTTTAACTCTATCCCCTGAGGGAGGAAGATAGTTATGATGCGCTCTCTTTGGTAAATAGTCCTTTCCTGTCATGTAAAGCAGCTCTAGTACATGGCTGATCTGAGCTCTTTTACCTGCTGGGAATTTTTGAATATATTGAAGTGATAGCTGGTTATTGAAGTAATAAAGGTTAAATGAGAATGCATTGGAGCAAGTATTACTACACTTGGAAATTAAAGAATCGTTAAGATAGGGGCACCACCTCCATTGATAGATTAATTAATTAATTAATTAATAATTAAAAGCAGAAAAATTGCCCCAGACAAAGAGTTGTAAAACTTCATATAGTTGGGTTTTGGAAGAAATAGGATGCTTGGCGCTCTTTTGAGGGACCTCATTAATTATTAATTAATTCCTTTGTGTGGAGAGAAAAACTGACCCTAAAATAAAAGGGAGATCATTTTAGTCCTATAGAATATTTGAAGACTATATGTGCTTGCAAATTGAGTACTCACTCATTCTGTTGTCAATGCTGACACATCATTAGAACCAGTGAGAAAACACTTAGAAGTTGCAATATTGATTGACCACAAAATACAGAATAAAATCAATAAACCATTAATTCCCAATCTGTAATTAACAAAGGCAGGAAGGACAACAGAAATTAAAACAGTTGATGTTTGGATGGATTGACAAAATTGCCAGACCTTGTGAAGAAAAAAATTCCTACTTCAGACCAGGTTTAGGATAATACTTTCTTAAACCTATCAAGAAAGCATTATCCTAGCAATCGAACCATAGCTAAATAATACACTTGCACTGGTTAATATCAAATAAATCAAATGCAATATGTGTGACTCATAATTAACACATTTTCAAACATCAAACTAATTTATAGTTCTAAAATACAGTAAAAGTTAACATTGGTTAGACAAGTAAAGAGTTTGCACATTTATTAGCATTTTCAGACCAATTCAGACACTTACTGTGCTTTAAAAAACTTAAGAGATGGTAAGCTAGCAGAAGAAGGGAGGGTGGTTTATCCAGGTTCCCGGGGGGTCTTTTCCCTACAGCTACTGTATGTGACCTGCTGGAGTTTTCTGTGCTGTAATTTAAATGTGTCGATGCATGCTTATACATACACAGCTGTTGTTGTAGGCAATATGATCTGGCTGATTAGTAGCTGTTGTGGTAAGAGTAGTAAATTCTAGTTAGAGTCATTTTACCTCTTATATATTGTCTAATTACTTATTTGTGACGTGTTGTTGTAGTGAAAACATTGAAGTGAAGTGTGTATGATTGATTATATTTGGGTTCATTTCCTGTGCTGTTGTGACTGTCAGTCGTCAGCCTCTGACAGCGCCTCTGCTACTAGACTCTGTTGGGCTTTAAGGCTGTCAACGCTGGTGCTTGACTGCTAGGGGACTTCCTATAAGTGCTGAGAGCTGTAAATATTGTACTTGAATCAATTGCTGGCTCCAAGTTAAGAAGAACCTTATCTTAGCTCTAAGGTTGCAGAAAATAGTATTAGTTGAAGTAATTCACTTAGCTTACTTGATTTGCTATTAACATGTTCACCTCTTAATTTAAAAGTCAGATTTTTTACCATTATTGTAATGGCCCAAATTCAGTCTTTCATCCACCACAGATTTTTTATCTGTTCTCCATCTCAGTTCTTTCTCTAAGCGCTGTGTCCTTGTTCTTTTTTTTTTTTTTTAATACTTGAATGAAGCTAAATGGCTTGTGTTGTTGTGCTTTCCTGTTTGTTTTTTTAATTTGTGTCTTTGTTAACACAGTAAGGTTATAGTCTCATTTAACAGATTTTTAAAAAATTTTTTTTAGTAAAATTTAATGATGATTACAATGTGTTTTTGATGCATCTAGCATCACCATTGTAAAGCCTCCATCATAATGTGTTTACATTTTCACTTATAAATATTGCTCATAACATATATACATAGAAATTTCAACCAATTCCCACCAAAAGCAATTCATTTGGGTTTTTACATGCTATACCCAAACTCACAAAAACTCATTGTGCAACTGCAACCAAATTTACAGTATGTGAGAGATACACACACTTCATCTGGGCGATGTTGCAAAATTTTATGGCATTTCACCTATAGATGGTCATAGAAGTACAATAAATTTAGTCATTACTAAGTTGTCATGAGTGATGTTTTTTCTCCAAAAAAGGGGCCATCATCAGCATATTTCGTCCATCACCATGTGTATGATGCAGTTTTTTGATGCACAAACATTTTTTTTTAAATTTTGTTTCCTTATTTTCTTTCTCTTTCTGCAGCCACCTTTGTCACCTCGCCATAAACTGAAACTGTTACTTTCCTTCAGTGAAACAATCAAGAGCATCCTGCCAGAGAACCAGCCCAGTATGTCAAACCATGATAGTTTTCTGTGTCTTATTAAACTCTGTCTATCCAGGTGGACGCCATAGTGACACTGGGCGGTCTGGGGGGCAGATTTGACCAGACCATGGCATCTGTTGAGACCCTCCACCATGCCCTGTCCATGACACAACTCCCCCTGTTGATCATCCAGGGGACCAGCCTGGCATATCTACTAAGACCTGTGAGTGCATTGTAAACACAAACTTCTAAGCCTTCACATGTATGTGTAGACATACGAGGTTTCCTACTGTGCAGCTAACCTGTTTCTGTCCTGTCATTTGTGTTCTGTTTAATTTCATTACACATCTGATTAAACTGGTTGCAGCAACAAATGTCAGTCCACTGGTAGTTAACTTTGGGTTAAGTTGAAGGTGGGCTATATCCATATTTTCAAGACTATATAAAAGCTAAACACAAACACACAAGCCCACAGTTAATTTTCACCACACTAGACTAAAGTCCTGCTCTCCTGCCTTAACCTCTTCCACCCCACCCCTCCCTACCATAAACCCATTTTTGTCTTTTTTAGGGGTGGGTGGACAGGGGATCTTTAGGGTGAGATAGCAGGTCAGCAGTACATGTCACATATGTAGAAGTGGTATAGGCTACATCATCTGAAAGCTGGGAACCTGAAGATTAATATGAGATGCAGCTCAGCACTGTGTGTTAAGTTTTTTGAGTCATAAATCTGTAATAAACATTGTGTTTTGGTTAGGCACCTATTCAAATTTTGATAGTTTAGAGTGTATAAGGGCTTAGAACATTATGATAGAAGTATATGATGACCATTCCCATGCTCAATTATGTCTCATAAGTTGTTGTAGCACTTTCTGGATTAATGCCGTTAGTTAGACAGATTTGGTGTAAAATTTAACCATTTTTGGCCACTTGAGAATTGATTAAAAATGATCAAAAATCCAAAATACCACATTGAGACACCAACCCCTTGAGGATCACCATAGAATCATAAAATGCTGTGATTTGGTATCAAAAACTTTTGACATATGGAGATTTCTGTAAGAAATGCTTTTTTCGGTGATTGGATGGCGAGCACTTCTGTTCTGGAAATTGCTCAGAAACCCCCTTATTGTCAATATACCTAGGAAAAGCCACACATCCCCTGAATGTCCTAGGCCTCTAGTTTGTGGTTGTAAAGTTTCATGAGTTATCATAGAGGTCACAATAGGTCATTTTATACAGTGAGGCCAAGTTTCATTTTTTCACTACATTGAAATTAATACTGTGGGGACTAACATCATCACACATGAATACCATTGGGCTCACTGAATCCACAAGAGTCTCATCTTTCCAGTCATACCAAATTTATGCAACTCCAAGACTGTTTAGAGACCCCAGTATGCAGAAATATTCAAATACACCATTTTTAGAATAGAAAATAGAAAATAACACATTTATACTGCATGCAAAAAACTGCATGATTTTTGCTCAAAACTGCATGGGATTAGCATAAAGTGGGCATGTCAGTAAAGGGGAAATACGTGGGTACCCATAGAATACATTTTCATTGAGATGTCTTGAGCTGAGAGGTCAAGGGACCCCTTTGAAAATGGCCATGCCAGTTTTTTCCTCAACAAAATTTAGCTTAACTTTGGAGCGTTATTTAGTCCCCTTGCCAACAAGCTAGCATGACACGGTTGATACCAATGGATATCTTTGGTCATCTAGTTTCATATGATAATAGAATCTTCACTCTGGGTTTAAAAGCCCGCCACAGCCTCTGAAAGACATAAATGTCGGCGGAGGACCCCAGCATCCTTATGGAGTTTAAGAGGTTAAAATCTCCCACCCTTTCTAATCATCCCTCTCCTGGTCCTTCTCTTCATTTTCTGTACTCTCTAAAAGATGTTCTTTTCCTTGCTCTGCTTCCACCTTGATTGGAATGTCGAACACTTTGTTTCTGCGTTAAGTAATCAAGAACACACACACACACACATACATAGGCACACATACTTCTCTGCTCTTATGGTGCCCCAATTTGCTGTTCTGCATGAGGGAGAGTGAGTCTCTTTTGATGCTCCCAAATTGTTTTTCCTCAATGCCAGCCACTTTCTCATGCTCCACAGTTGATTGAGTTTACAAGTGGGGCCGAGGAGCTGCCATTTGGGACACACACTGCTCTTTTTTTTTTTTTTTTCCCCCTGTGTTGTTTATTTGCGAGATCTTCAGGACAAACTGTCACACTTCCTGATGACACCTTGTAATACGTTAAGTAAACCTCTCTCTCAAGCACTCCCTCCCTAGTTCTTGTCATTATTCCAAAGGCGCGTTGTCATTTGCTGCTTCATACCTCGACACCTCCAATTAATCTTACTTCAGTGAGGGTAAATTAAGCTTGTTTGTCAACGCAGCTCCAATTCGCCAGCGGCTGATGAACACAGACGCCTGTACATGAAGGTGAACGTAACCTTCGAAAGGCCCAGTGCTATTTGTTCAAGTTACATCTGTAATTGAAGTGTTTACAACTTTTGCCAAATATACTCACCACCCGTATCCCATGCAATCACGGCTTTGTTACGTGCTTAGCTTTCCGGATTTCGGTGGTACAATCAAAACATACAGACTCGTTCGTGTTCTGTAAGCAATCTGACACATACACACGCAACAAAGTAAGACCGGAGCTAAATTAACAGTTTTGTCCATTTTGCTAATCTGACACCTGGAACATTTCACCTGGAAATATATCCAATATATAGTGTTAAAGCTAAATTCAATATTTAATGAAACCTCCATATTTTAAAAAATCAGCTTAGAGTCAAACATGCGTGTTTATCTCACAGTGTCACAGACATGCAGTGATTAACTCAGGGTTGTGCCTGTTTGCTTTAGCTTTTGTGTCCCAGACGAGGTGTCAAAGCATCATTATGCTATCTTTGGGAAATATGCAAAGGTCTTGTCTTTTCTATAGCTGGCTCAGGGCGTTGCATAATTCTCATCTCTTTTATTAAATTATGGGTGGGGACACTGCAAGAGCTTCAGGCTTGTTTATTTTGTCCTTACACAACAAGAAGATGTTTTAATCAGTCTAGGTCCCAAGGTGACGCTAAATTTACTCAATATAGATCTAACAAAAAAAGAAACTTCTGCTGAGTTCATCTGTTTTGTTTGTTTTTCTCTTTCTGCCTGCTCTACCGAGTCTTGATCATGTGGCAAAGCAAAGCTACACTTAGTCTAGTTAGTATCCCAGCCTCTGCGAAAGCCTTCTCTGTGTTGCGATAGACGATCCACAGCACTGTGTCAGCCCAATCTGTGCTATAAATCATTCTATAAGCACACACACTTCAGGTCAAATGTACAAGCTTGTTTACCTGATGCCCTTTTGAGGAGTGAAACTTGTCAGTGCAAGAGCTGATTTAAATGATTAAGTGTAGCACCTGAGGTATGTTAACTCACCCCAACTTCTGCTGCATTGGAGGAAGTTGGAAAAGATGTGGCATTCAAACATAAAATAAATATGAAGCAAAGAACCAAAACAGGATGGTCTCTTGTGTACTGAAATTAATAATTAAGTGTAAAAACAGCGAGGAGAAAGTATCAACTTTGTTTCTAGAAATCATATAGAAAAAAATAGTAAAATTATTTCCGGAATGACTTTAATACCCTTTCTTATTCGCTTCAAACATAATAATTAGTTGTTTTCTTGTCTCCTCTTCTCAGAGGGTCAGGTTCAGATGTTCAGCAGCATGCTTGTTGCACTTAGAAACCCAAAGACACGCTGAAAAGTATCTCAGCAGATGGTATTTTCACAGAGACTGGACCATAGATGATTATGGTAATTATTCTAATTCCAGATCGCATACACATGCAACATTTTTAGGAAAACACATGTCATATACAGATACTCTTAATTATGTTATGAAATATTTTATATGTCTCTCACTAAAATAAACAAAGATGGTGAACATCGTAAACACCTGCTTAGCATCAGCATGTTAGCACTGTCATTGGGAGCATGTTAGTATGCTGACGTTAGCATTTAGCATGGCTGTAGACTTGTTTTATGTTTATTATTCCTAGTTCTCCATTATTACCATGCACTTAAGCCTGTTTTCATATCACACCACCTACAAACTTATTTACTTTGATTGGTAGCATCAATAATCTATCTGCCCTTTGTCTTTTTAAATGCAAAATTTTACAATTTAAAAAAAAAAAAAAAAAAAAAAAAAAAAATTAACTGTACCTCAGTCCACAACCAAATTGTCGTAGACTTAACACAAATGAAATATGACTACATTTAAACAAATTATAACACATGTGTTAACATTATATGCATGGTTTTCTCTGCCTCATACTTCTGTAGCTTTGAGCAGATTCAAAAAGTCCTCAGGCCACTTCTAGAGCTCCATCTTTATCCCTCTTCTTCTCTATGTTTCAGCTAAAATGTTCCTACCACAGCCAAGCTACCAGCTAGCTCTACGACCAAAGGAATGTATATTCTTACACTAAGTTGAGCCTCTCATCAGCTCCCGGCCTGATGTGGCCTGCGTGTTTTAATGTGTAGGGGGACATACATTTGTTTTCCCTTCTCTCTGTTCCTCATACACACACTCACTCTGACACACTTTCACAAAGAGACTGGTGTTTATGTGTAGAAAACAACCTGAGGGATGTTACCTGAACACCAAAAGCTCCAAAGCTTAAAATTTTCCTTCCCCGTTGGCTCCACAACTTCAGGAAGCCAAGCAAATGAAACTCTTAAGTGAGTGTGCCAATGTTTGCTGTCTCTGTCTGTGTGTGTATGATCCATTTAGATGATTGATCTAAATTCTAGCTGTCAGTGATTTTTGTCTTTGCTTAGGTATATAGCAGATTGACTCAAAGTGTTGATGATACATAATTATCAAATTTCATGTTTTCCTGCAGATGCATTGCTTCTCTACAAAATAAATATATACACTGTGAATGAAAGAAACTTTGTTTTGACCTTTTTATGTTCCAGCATCAGCCTTTATTATATCCAGTGTATTCAGAGCAAAGTCATTATTCAGCCTGAAGAGTCTGACACTGCCTTGGACCTACACTGTATGATGCTCTTGCCTTTTTTCTCCCAGCACAAGTTTCTCAAAGGGATACTGTGACATTTTGAAATTTTGTTCATGTTTATTTTCTTTCTAGAACACTTTAGAAAAATACTTAACTGTACCTCAGAAACATTTCTTCATATGTCCCTCAGACGCTATTGAAGAAGATTTCGTAATGCTGTTCTTTCTAAAGTAATGAAAATTTTAGTTTACATTGTCCATTGACCTCAAGTGAGGTATTCATAACAATTAGTTTATTCAGTAACAACTTGCTTTTCATGTGAAAAGCAGTAGTTAGAACTGTTCTGGTGTGTCAGTGCAAAGCTCTTTTGACTCCTTATGACACTCAGTAAAAATAGACTATAATTCAGAATGGCAAGGTTTCCTTTTTAACTGAGGGTAGGAACTGAAAATGGGTTGCAGCTTTGACAAGAGCAATAATTTATTTTAATGAGCCGTGGTCCCTGGGCGGAGAGGCCAAGTTCCTCATTTGGGGCTTAAAAACTTTAAGAAGTCTTGCCTCTGCATTTATGTTCTCTTTTAATTTTTCCTATCTTGTTGTTTCCAGCCGTCACTGACTCAGGTGTACGCACGAACACATTCATATTCACACTCATGCTGTGTGTCTGCAGGGTAGCCACAGACTGGGGGTAAACACTGGTCTGGAGGGTGACTGGTGCAGCCTCATTCCAGTGGGTGGACCCTGCCAAACAATCACCACTGGACTCAAATGGAACCTGAGTGAGTCATTTTTTTTCATTTTTAGCATTTGAATGATGCTCCACAGCCAATAATTAGACTCTAACTTTCCTCGTTACTAAACTTTGTATCAGCTCAGTAGAGCAGATCCTTTGTCATCTATTCCTCAAATACAAACAATATAAACAAATTGAGCATGGAAGTTCATTTCTGAACTTGGAAACAAGTTAAAGAATCTACTTTTTTTGTCAAACGTACATAAAATATATATGAGAAAATGTTGTAAGTAAGGTTTAAACGGTGGATGTAACCCCTAATATAAAGAAAATATTAACATAAATTGATTTGTTTTTTGCTTGTGAAACCAACCAAAATCTAAAATAACCAAGATACATGTTTGTAAGAGTAATGGCAATATGTAGCTGGAAGATAAGGGTTTCATGCATATAGTAGGGGAGGAAAAGTTCTCAATATCCAGAGACTCGCCGGTATCACATAGCAAATTTAACATGGAGTGCTGAGAAAAGAGCAGCTCCCTTCCATACAAATAATAACAGTTAGCTGCCAATACTGCAAACCCAACTTTAGATTAATGTTCACCAACAACTTCCACTGACTTTTCAACAATAGGTAACAAGATACAATAAAGTACAGATGCTTAATTTGCTCAGTCATAATGAAGCTGAAGTTTAAGCAGGTTTCATATATTGAAAACACTTACATACCACAATGAGCTTTTCATATTCTTGAACATTGTGTGAAAATCTAATCAGACACTCGTCTGTGGACCCCTGTGGTCTCACACCACTCAAAGCCTTATGGCCAGCTGTGTTCTTAATGAGTTGGCACAGACCAAACTGCCACCAGTACGAGGGAAACCTGGACCTTCTGTCAGTGGGGTTGCATAAAGTGTCTGCTTCTCGGTAGGTGTCCATTCTCAGTGTCTGTGAGTGTGTGTGCATGTGTATGTTTCTCTGGGAGTCTGTACACTTGAGCGAGCACGCTTTTGTGCCCGTGCTTGTTTAAACATGTCCGTATGCATGTGTGCGCTCCCAGTCTTGTTTATTAACTTGTTGTTTGTGTGTGTGTTTTTTGATCAGCTACAGTGTATTGTATATTTACTCAGCACACCTGTGAGGTGGCCTTGAATGGTAATGAGAGGGACTTTATGCATGAGAGTCCTATGCAGATTAGCCAGTGATAACAAGACGCATAATTAATGACATGCATATTTAGAAGGCTGGAAGTAATGATTTCCCTCTGGGGTCGGGACGAAGGACAAGAATATGAAACAAAAATTAGAGATATCACTTCTTTTCATGTTTTGACTGCTGCATGTATGACTACTTATAGAGACGGTACATCTTGTAATCTTCACTGACGCCTTTGTTTTTACTGCACAACTATATTTCTGTGTAACGGTTTTCAATGCAACTTACTTGAGGAAGCCCAGATCTGCTCTTTGCCACTTGCGCGTGACACTGAGACTCTTTAGAAGTCCATTGAAATGATGCTCCTCACTTGTGTTCAAAGCCTGTCTGTGATGAAAAATATATGATCTTTCTATAAAGCAAGAGTTTTGGGCTGTCAGCTATTACAGCCTCGCTGGCCCAAAGGAGACTCTTTGCTGGCATCCAGAGCTTGTTTAAATCTTGCTTTAAAGAATAAAATTCTGCAAAGATTTGTGTTGTTTTTATCCAAAGTGTAAATTTGGGATGAGTAGTCAGTTATTAAGCAAACTTTTTTTTTTTTTTTTTTCTGGTCGTTGTCCTCAGGGAGTGTGTTGGATGAGCTGAAATACCCTTGACACAGGTTAATTATATTGTGTGTTCACTTTTTTATGTTAGTTCATCAATTATTTATGTTGTTGTGAAATTAGATAAGATGTAGTACACATGTATGTTCACTGAGCTAAGCTTGAGTTTTCAGGGAGAGGATAAAGTTTTTGTCTTATCAAGTTGTTGTCAAAGTTGGCCTTGAGTTACTGTTATTAAGATTTTCTCTGGAACAGTGTGGAACGCATAGCTAATGAAGTGGCAAAGATGTGAGAGAGAGAAAAAGCCCAATAAAAGTTTAAACCTGTGCATGAGAAAGTAGTTCTTGGCTTCAAATTATGGTATCATTCAAATACAGTCGGTCAGGAGAGAGCAAAATTACCAAAATAAACAACATGAAAATATCTTAATACTAATACTGTATTTGGCCATAATCACTGAATCAAATTTACATGAAATCTAATTTCTCATCACTTTCACTCAACTAGTTAAAGTCAAAAATGTTTAAAATAAACATTACATGTACAAATTCTTTGGTATTTATAATCTCATACTGTAATGCATTTCAGTGAGATTAACCATGTTTTAATTTATTTCTGTTTTAGAATGGTTTCATTGGGAACTAAGAAAAAACACCTCCTTCACAAAGAAAATTCTATTCACCACCATTGTATGATTTTGTCTGAAACTAATAAGCCTATCTGGCTGGACAGTTGCTTAGAAAGAACACTTGGATTAGGCCTTTGAAAAGAAACTAAGTATGAGGTGATGCTGGGTGAATTCTTAGAGCCACGTACTTGCCAAAAGAGCAGTTATCGACAGTGGGTGCAACTAATTGACCTAATTTTTCATGTCAGTATAGATACAGACAGTTGGGGTAACAACCTGGCTTAGTATGTTAATAAAAGCCTCTCTAGCTGCTTCCCAGGGCTGTGCCTATAAAAAAAAGTACATGGGAAGAGTTAGATGAGAATATTGATACTATTCTCATGTCTGTAAGGTAAATGTGTATCTTTACCCAACAGCCAATTAGCTTAGCTTAGCATAAATGTCTGGAAACAAGGGGAAACAGCTCGCCTGGCTCTGTGCAAAGGAAACAAAACCCACCCACCCTCACCTTTAAAGCTCACTAATTATCATGTTATATCTCACTTGTTTAATCAGTACAAAAACTGTAGTGGGCAGTGAGGAAGAGAGGAGAAGAAGAGCCATCTGCAACATCACTGAGACAGTGGAGAGAGCCCATAGATGGCCGTGGCTCAAGAGAGTCTTTGTTGAGACTGCTGTCTAATGAAAGGACTGCACTGCGGTAATGATACTAAAGGAGGGGAGTGTACCACTAAATAATGAAATGACTGCAGTGTAGCAAAGGTAACAATGTAGGAGGCAAGTCTACAATTTTATAATGAAGTGACTGCAATGTGCTAATAGTAATACAGGAGGGTTTATGTGTATAATGATGTGAATGTAATGTGATTGCTAGAAAAATGTCTGGACTTCTGAGTATTTGTAACATTGCTGTCACTCACATACCTAGCTGTGGTAATTCACACTCTCTCTCATTCCTACTGTCCTTTTCCACTCTGTTCTTTCTTCACCTTCTAATTTGCTGTCATTGTCATCCTTTCTTACTCTCTCTCTCTCTCACTCCTGCTATCTCTTTCCTCTCATTATTAGTTGCCGTGACAGCTGAGTTAATTATCACCTTCTACATGTTACATTAATACTCACTCATCAATTGTAAATCCCCCCCTTAGGAAACTGTCAGTAAATACTGTCATCGTGTGTGTGCACTTACTGTGTCTTGTTGTGCTGATGCTTGTGTCTATGTGTCCATATGTGTCTGAGTTGGCATATGTGTATTTTACAGCCCATCCTCACAAGAATATTCAAGGTCAAGGTAAACTTTATTATCTCAGATAGTGAAATCCAGGTGGTCAAGGTGCAGAAGTATACAAAGCAGTCAAAAAACAGATATATTTAATATATATATATCATATATATAATACAACTATACAATATGCAGTCCCCCCTTCCTTCTCCCTACCACACACACACACACACACACACACACACACACACACACACACACACACACACACACAGAGCATTTCCAAGCACCCTCACTCTAGTAGACACTGACATACACACTAACGTAGAGACAGATAAATACTACATGATCCCTGCGAAACAAACTCTGCATCAGGATTAGAACCAACTAATAAGATAAAATAAAATATATCACACCATACAAGTGTTGCACAAGGACTACCGTTGCATATAACCCTGGCCAAAACATCATTAAATCCTATGTTTTGTACTGTCCCTCTCATTTAACAGTCCTGAAGGAACAAAGGACTTGCAAAACCTGGTTGTTCTTATTTTCCTTTGCAGAATCTTTCCTTTGCTCCGATGGTTTAGTTGGAACCTGTTGTGTACAGGGTGAGTAGGGTCACTGAGGATGTGCTGAACCTTACTCATAATGAGGTCTTTACAAAACTAAGCAACTGACATCTGGTCACACCCAGTGACTCTTCTTGCCATCTTGATTATGCACTGCTTATTTTAGTCTTGGCTGTGCATGTTACCAAACACACAAATCAGGCCAAAGGACAAGATGCTCTGAAGTGTAAAACAGATGCAGGAAATACGGATCAACATTAAAACTGTACAATGTTTGCAAGAAGAATATTCACTATTTCAGTTTTTTGACCTTCACAGTAGCACATTCATGGAATATCAACTGGTCATCAATTTCCATCCCTAAGTATTTATGTAAGTACAAACTCTTTCAATGGGTACATTGTTGACATTGGGGAGTGGGACTTCTCCTCAACATCTATAATCTATTACCATTTCCTTTGTTTTAATTATGTTACCCTCAAAGAAATTGTCAGAACACCATTTAATAAAGTTCCCAACCTCTTCCTCAAAACCACCCAAAGATGAGTTGTCAGGCTTTAGGAACCCCACGAAGGCTGTGCCATCTGCATGCTTAAAAAAGGTGTGGGTGGAGACTGAAGCTCTACACTCATTGGTGTACAGTGAATACAGTAAAGGAGACAAAGCTCCCTGTGGGGACCCTGTATTTATAGACTTAGGGGAGGAAATAGCTGTGTTGAATCTGACCTGCTGGGTACGATTCAGGAGAAAATCATTAATCCATAGAATGAGCCTTGGATTTACCCCAAGATCCATCAGATTGCCTACCAGCAGGTGGGGTTGGATGGTGTTAAACACACTGCTAAAATCAACGAACACAATTTTCACAAGACTGTGAGGTTGTTCCAAGTGTTCGTATATATTGTTGGTAATTGTCAGCAGTGCATCCTCGACCCCCCACTCTGCCTGGTATGCAAACCGATAATGAGCCAAGAATGGTGAGACTTCAGGGAGGAGATGTTTTAACACTTCTCAAAACACTTCATAGGTACTGAGGTTAGAGCAACTAGCCACAGGTCCTTCATCTCTTTGGGCCTACTGTTTTTGGGTACCAGTACAATGAGAGAGTGTTTCCACTGGTCAGGGAGTGCCCCTGTGTCCAGTCAGCACTGAAACAGCCTTTGGAAAGGAGATGCAAGTGAATCAGCCCATCACTGCAGCCCAGACCTTACAGCCAATGCCATCTGGACCCTGAGATTTGCCAGTGTTAACATGTAAAAACTGTTTCTTAACCTCATCCAGGGTAATTCTGATGTCACTAACTGGTAAACTTCTGACTTTATCAACTGCCTCAGTCAACAGTGTCAAATCTACAATAAAAACAGTTCAGGTCATTGGCAAAGACAGAAATCATTAGCAACATTCATAGTGTGCATTTTAGGTTTATAGCCTGTAATAATTTGTAGTTCCTGCCAAGCTTTTTAGCATCATGGTTAAAAAGTGACTGCATTTCATCTTTACAGGCAGCCTTGCACTGTTATTTTCTTCTCAATTCTATTCTGTACAGCTTTCACTTCCCCTTTACTGCCCCCTGATTTGAATAAGCTCTTTTTTTGGTTAAGCAGTTCTTTCAGTTCTGGGTTGACCCAAGGGTTGTTATTTGGGTAAAGTTGTACCATCTTCATCGTTCTGGAGTGCATTAATACGGCCGCTAGATGGCATAAACATAACTATAGGTTGTTTTTTGTCGGCTGAATTTTAGACCTATATTGTCATTCAATTATGAGGATGTGTTGGTATTTTAAGGTGGGCTGTGGAATTTGCACAATATAGCTCATGGCATTTTTTAATTATATCATTTCCCATTAATGATTTTTTAAATTCATGTTAACATGATACACTCCACCCTTCCAGTTATATATGATAAGGAGACACAGGGATGTCTCTAGAATATCTGCAGGTCCATGTCATCTAGCCAGAGAAACACACAGTATGTTAAGACAGAAACACCCTCATGAAAACACAAGCCCAAAGAAACTGAATGCAGCCTCTTTGTCTCATCTTTGGTGACTAATATATAGTCTTAAATGTTTTTACATGGTCATAATGTTTCTTCTAAGGAAGCATTTTACATGGTTGAATTCATGTGCATTGTGAGGAAAAGTAATTTATGGCCAATTGATCCCTCATCCTTTTTCCCCATAGCACTAATTCCATCAGCACAGCAAATGAGTCATATCATATTTCCTTTTTTTACTGAAAAACTGTTCACTCTCTATGTACTTCTTAGTTCTTTCATCAGTGTTAACCTATTCAACCGACTCAAAACTTCCTGCACCTGTTTAACATTAAAAACCTGCCAGAAATGGTGAGGGTGAAAGCCTGCTTCTGTTTGTTCTTGTTTCTGTGCAGTTGACGTAAAAAATAACTATTTAAGAATTTACTGTACTGTATGTGTAAATACTGTATATACATACAACAGTTTAAATTACCATCTGCCTACTCCTGTGACAGTGAATTGTGTCAGGATGTGTTCTAAAGTCAGAAAACTTGACAGGTGCTGAATCTGATTCTGTAGGCCATGTGAGCAAAAACGATGCCTTGCTTGTTTTTGTTTATATAAGTGCAGAAGCGATAAATGCTTGAGTGAGGTAAAATGTTATGAAGATGTGGTAGAGGGAGATGAAGGTACTGTACAGGTTGACAGGTTGAGTCAGAAAAAGGAAAGCGAAGGAGGGAAAGAAGGGCTTTGGAGAAAGAAGTTAGAATGTTATGATGAGATGACATGAGAAAGAGACAAGGCAGGCATCGCGTTCATTTGATGTACGAGGATGCTGACACACATCAGGAAATGGGGGATTACGGAAAATGTTGGAAAAGTGTGTTGGAGGTTTTAGCAGGAGCTTGTATACACCTACACACACACACATACAGTACAGCCACATACAGTACAAACTCAGGTGTAATGTAGCCAGTTTGCGATAAAGTATTCTTTCCTTTTCTTTTTTGTACAAGAAGTTATTGTACCCTGATCCCTCATCTAATCCTCCCCTTCTGTTCTTACTACTTTTATTGTTCCAATTATTTGATATCAGATTACAGAAGATACCACTGGCGAGGTGTTGTTACAGTAGAGTGAATTTGTACAGCAGACAGGCTTGGAGGAATGAAGTTACTTTCTCCAGGACTCTTCAGCGTGGCAGATGCTTGCCAAGATGTTGGCAAAAAAACTTGCTTCATCTAGTTTATTTATTTTTCCTATTTCATTTCTCCCAACCTTGTACTATTTATTATATACCCACTTCCTGTTGAGACCTCTGACACACTTCTCACTGACTGATGCATGTAAACCTGTCTTTTGTTGTAATGGGTAGATTTGAGCAATCCAACTTGGATTTGCAGTCCTGTTTTTGACCTGGGTACAATGGGTGTAGCACTGCGTGGCTTTGATATGATGGAGTGAACACAGATTTCTCCAATAACAAAAAGATTAGTATTGTAACCCTAGAGTAGGTAATAGCGCCGTCTTATTGCTCTTGCAACCATGAAATTTTCTTCTTCAATCTCTGAGACATTTAAATATGATTGCAGAGTATATTTTCCATTAAGTCTCTGTAGTTTTGCCAAACAATAAAAGGAAATTCTATGAAGTTATCCTTGTTCCCCTGCTTGTTGACAGTTTTCTATATTTATAGCATTTGTTCTGTAACCAGACATCCACCTTCTTTCAAACAACACCACTAAGACTGACGTGATTACCTGTGCTCAAGGATAGTTTCTCTTTCATGCTGCAAACCCCCCCACCGCCGCCCCCGCCCCATCGTCTAACTGTGGCAGCAGTTTTCTTGTGGCCTGTCACATCTTTCTGGACACACTCCAGGCTTCTGCTTCTGGCTCCACTTAATCTGTGACATTTTGGAGCTCTGAAAAAGTCAACCTAGAGGTGGGATGTGAGATGATCTCTATTATCCAGTGATTGTTGTTTCCTGATGTGTTTTTAAACCAGAAATGTAAAAATAATAGTACAGACTGGAGAGCATTAACTGGCAATTCATAGTTGAGAGTCTTACACAGCAATACAGCCGTTAGCCTCCACTTCTCTCCTAGTCAACCTGACTGGTGGCTTGATAACTGCCGGCCATTCAGGGAGTATGTGTCTTGATTATGATATGTAAGTTCAACTTTAAAACTTTTAAATTTGGAGAAAGCAAACAATATTCCAATGATAACTTTTGTCAAATTTCTTATTCTTGCTTTTGTATTCATCCTAATCCATCAACCTCTGCTCATATTACTCTCTCTACTCAGGGGAGGCCAATCCTTCTTTTCCAACTACTTCTCAGTAGTTACATGCTCATTATAAACTTATTCTTTTGCCTTTGTTCTTTTTAGCTCTACTGATCTGTTGCTCCCAGCAGTGCTGCACATTTTCTAGCTTTGCGAAATTGTCCTGATTCAAAATGTCAAGCAGTGCATCTGTTTCTTACTTGAACCATCTGTGGAAGCCATCCTGATGTTTGTTTTTAGGTTCATGTGCCTGTTCTACCTGCATAGAATTCATGTTTGGCAATCTTTAAGTTTAACACTGTAAATGCAAATCATAAACGGTACCGGGGTTTTTCAATTTCACACGACGCATTTCAATCAGATCTCAAAATGAAACATGGCGTGAGTCGGCGTGAGAGAGACCTGACTGTTCACACATGCATACTTTGGAGGTTCGGCCACTGGCTGTTTTTTTGATATACATGCAAAAATGGAAGTGCAGTGTCACTCAGTCCAGCGCTTTAGTACACTGTATCCTGCAAGACGGAATAACAGATAAAATCTCAAGGAAAACAGAGTCTGTAATGGTGAGCAAAATATTGTATACCATGTTAAATATGGTCATTTAGTTCCAAATTACATATTGCACTTTGTTGCAAGCTTAAATAGCAGACTCAAACCGTGTCGCTGATACCAACAATTGTGCAAAATAAGGATGCACTCTTGATTGGTCATGCCCGGGTACATAAACCCAAACCAAGCTTTTGTTGGCCAAGCTCCGATTGTTGATTGGTGGTGCCTACAGTAACACCTTAAGACCCTTGCCAATTTCTTTGCATAAAGTAGCCCTAACTAATACTTTCCCCCTGCTCATTTTCTTTGCAGTTGTGCATCCCATTGCCCTTGCTCTACCCCGCAATGAAAGGGAGGCAGTGGACCGCCCACAGCAAATATCCACTGTAACATTAATCTGACATAAAGGGATGTCATTGAGTCTCCACAGCCATGACAGTAGCAGAGGAGGAACCCAGTGGAAACCACTGACATGCATAAGTTCTGCACAGCGACCCTCTTATCATACTGTGCTAATGCATGTGTGAATGTGTGAATGTTCGACCATCATAATGCCTACAGTTATTTGGAGGTCGGGGTATGCTCTGCATTCCCTCTAGTATTATGGATTTATTTACACTGATTATAATGTTAAGCAGTGTTTGGCATTAAATCTTGCAGAGTCTGAATCATATTCAGCTCTGCAAGCTTCACACACACACACTGATATCTCATACTGAAGCCACTAAGCACTGTAGTTGGGATGTTAATGACCTGTATTATTTTCTGCAATTTTCATCCCCGTTTAGTCACCGTTTAAAAGAACTGTTGCTAACCCATGAATCCAAGGTCATTATGCTGCTTAACGCACACCTACACATTGCTGCAGTATTTTTTTCCCTTGAAGCCTGTACATTAGGAAGACCAAACAGCAGCATCCATAGGTGCAATAAGTATGCAGCAAAGATCCCCTATTACCTTCTGCAAACAATTAATGACAGCATATCCCTATAACAAATACACACAGATCCAAGATAAAGTATAATGAGAAGCACATTCAAAGCTTGGAAGTATGGAAATTTAACCCACTAAGGCCCACTGTTATTGACATTATAACTTTTTGAACAGCTTATGAATCCCTGTATCAACTCACTAACAGCATAATATATCAGTTAGAGGTTGAACTAATTAGCCTATAGTATGTAGAGTATGTACGCACAGTGTAAACTGCCCTAGCATTGATATTCACTGCTTGAAATTTTAAGGTAACATTATCCCTTGACTTAAAAAGAAACCAAGGCGTCATGCTGAGGTTGGATTTTAGGGGAAGACAACAGGAAGAAGCTGGTTACAGGAGGTCAAAAATTGGAGGACACACTCTCTCATTCAAGTGAATGGGAAGGTGTCCAAACTTTTGACTGGTACTGTATATGTAGAAAATATAGGATGATTTGCTTGCACTTGCTGTGTCAGTGAGATACATATAACTTTTTCGGGTGAGTTGGACTTTTAAATTCTCAACTATTTTTAAAAGCCAGAACCTGTTAGAAGGTTCTGTCTTGGCTTAATTTTTAATTTTCTCCTTTGCTTTTATAGTTATTGCTTTTTGTAGAATTGTTCAGTACTTTAACATTAGTGATATGAAGGCTACTTTTAAGAGATAAAACCGTCCATGGCAGTCATTAAAAGGATTTGTAAAAACCTTATTCCTTCATTTACAAAAGAACTCAAGCTAAACAGACACATGCACTGTGAATTGCGGTTATGACAAAGACTGCCTGGCTTTAAGAAGATGACTGAATGTTTTAAATCAAGCACATTGTACTCAGTTTAAATGGGAGACACATTAAATCTGTTGCCTCTGGCTTTGAATGATGGTTTAAGATGGCAATCTTCCATAGCTTTAATGAATGGCTTGTGTATGTTTAGAGTGAAAATTACATTGTTCAAGTCATAAACATCAGAAATCTTCTTATGATCTTTGACAATATAATGATATTTTATGATTTTATGAGTTTGGATTTTACATCCAAATAATGTTGTATCACAGTCCTATCTGAAGGTGTGACAATATTTAGTTTGATCAATGTAGTGTATCATGTAGTGTGGTTCTTTTTATGGTGTTAAAGAGACTTTGTGCTAATGTTTACAATTAACTTTCTAATATTTTAGGAATAGCACATGTGCAATGTCTTATTTTTCATTTTGTCACGTTGGAAGCCAGAGAATTTTGAGACTTTGAATTGAGAACTTCAACTAAACACACACACACACACACGCATCTCTCCAGCACTTTTGAAATACAATGTGGAGCTCAGTCAAAACCGCTGCAGTTTAAACGGCCAACACACGCCTCGGGCTTTTCGTTGTGTCTTTAAACACTCATTTCACATTATGCTTCTCATATGCCGCCATCTATTGGGTTCCAAAGAAGTAAATGGGGGTCAAGAGCTATTGTCAGCAGATGAAAATCCTCCAAGTGTGCATTTCGAGGACTTTTAAATCTTTTAACCGAAAAACTGTATTCCAACAAATAAAAAGCAAGACCCTTATGGACGATTACAGTTATGAAGGTCAGTCACACAATAGTTCTCCGTCGGTGGCCGACAGAACTCTGCTATCAAATGTGTGTGTCCAAGTGTGCGTTATGTGCTGGCGTGCGGAAAACCTCCTTAGTCATTTCTTTGTGACTCAGCCCTCTCCCATCTGACAGCTTAATATTAAAAACCCTTCATCCTGCAGCAACACACTCTGAGTTATGGCTTCTGGCTGGCATGTGTGTGTACGTGTGTGTGTGATTGTGTGCGTTAAAACCTGCTTCGTCATGATGTTTTCGGCTTAGCGTGGATCATAATGAATAGCTGTCATTCCCAAACCAAGTCTTCCTCACATAGCGTGTGTGTGGGTGGGCGAGTATGAATGTATCTTTTCTTTTATGTGCTTGTGTTTTGTTTTAGTGGGAGTGCGTGTGTGTGTGTGTGTGTGTGTGTGTGTGTGCACTTGTTTCCATTGTTCATTGTGCTCTTGTTTGTGTTTCACTGCTTGTTTCCTTTTATGTGTGGGTACACACACACACACACACAAATACATATATATATATATATATAAACATGTGTGTTAGGCATGTGAGAAACTTCTATAGACCATGAACAATCACTGTCAGAGGCTTTCCCCTGTAAGGTTTCCATTCAGCTTGATATGCAAATAAGCTGCTAGTACTCTACAACACTGGTTCCTACCCTGTCCCGTATGACTTCAGCATCATCAGGCTCATACATCCATTCACCACCAAGCACCAAGACACTCATACACACACAGCACACACTGAAACAAACACATGTTGACTGGACAATAAATCAATTGATATTGATATTATGACATAAGATTCAATATAGTTATGTAGTTATCAGGATATTGTTTGTCTTAAATGTTTGTGAAAATGTCTTTCCAGGTCTTAAAACCCACATTAAATGATGAACACAACACCGTCATATCATAACCTTTTAAGTTGATATGGCGAACCAGTTAGCAAACAGTTGGTTATTTACACGCAAAGCAACATTGTCATTCATTTGAAGTCATGTTTCTGTCCACCTAATGAATGTAACTCCAACATTCACTCTCCTTTAGCTCTTTTTTGTGCTCTATCAACTCTTGAGGGAAATATCTAGCTAAATGCTCCACTATGTTCACCAGCTAATCTACAGCTAATTGTGTCTGTTTGCCGCTTGGTGCTGAGCAGGTAGTATATAGGGTTTTTTTTTTTTTATAGCTTTTGCTATAGAAACAGCTGCCTGCTGCAGTCAAAACGACACTATGAAAGCAGTGAGAGCGAAAAAAACAAGTAGTTAAGTTGTAGCCAGACAACTAAACAATGAGCTGAGACTCACTATAAAGCTCCATAAAGCTGAGAAGAGCTGCACAGTCAGGTGGTAATTCTCTGCAAGTTCATCACTACAAGCGACGCCTTTTACATTGCACATTGTTATTGGATACATTGTTATTATAAAAAAAATATCAATTATAGCCACTTTAAAGTTACAATCCTTAACATTTCACTCCTGGTTGATTTGGCCACAGCTGTGGTTACTGGTGGTAACTGCGGGTTGTGGGTTTCTGCTCACCCGAGATCACTCAAACAAACTGAACTCTTGATCTAATTTTCCGCAATCTCTGCATTCCGTTAAGTGTTGCATGTACGCAATTTGAATCCAAGTAGAACAGGAACCATGAAATCTACGATATAATTTGGCAATTACAGAATGCAAATGCATTGAATGGCTATTGCTGGAAAATGCCCACCATAAATAATGTCAAAAATGAAGTCTGATATAATTAAAATCTAAAGAAAGGCTGTGTTAGAATTTTCTGAGCTTATTTTAGACCTAATTAAGTAAATGAACAGTAAATCCACTTGTTCTGTCACCATAGTTCCATTATAAATTACAGTATAGCATTCCATAGTGATATCAAGGTGTTTATTAAGGTGTTTGTCATTATCACCCAATGCAAATTCTCTTCTGATTAAATGTACTTTATCATGTTATACGCAGTACAGTGTCTATCATAATCTAACACTACATAAATTATGATAGAAGACTTGAGATTTATTGGCTACCTCTAATACATAAAATCTGACGTGTTCATTTGAGTCAGGTGTACAGAAAGACACACATTCCATCAATACATTTTACATATTCACAAGCATCTCTTCCCTCTCACTGTCTCTCTCTTTCTCCAACCCTTCCAAATACACAAATAAAGCCTCACCTACACACACACACAAACACTCACACACACATACATACAAGCTATTCCAAACACAGTGAAGCAGTGTATTTAAAATGTCATCAGAATGGTAAAGGACCTTCAAATGACCCACCAGATGGGGTTTGTAAACTCATTCTCCCAGCACTGCACAAAGAAACACACACACACACACACACACACACTTAAAGACAAACGCAACATTTCAAGGCACCGGCGCCTCTGAACGCACGCATAAACACACAAACTGGTGCAGCGTGAGACGAATGGACACACACGTGCACAAATCCAACACAGGCAGGTGCTGAGTTTGATAAAAGGCAAACATGTGAACACAGATGGATTTTGGCGGCAAAGTCTCTCAGCAAGCCGAAGCAATTGAGAAATCGTAATTAAAAGTAAACTTTGGGCAAGATTAGAAAGCTTGCCCTCACTGTTAATGAGAGCACGCTTTCTATGAAATGTAAGCCTTCACAAACACCTCGGCATGCAAATGAGACAGTGTTTTAATAAGGAATCTACATGTTCCATATTTTTGGTTACACTCTGAACATAAAGAATCACAGGGAAAATTTATAGTGATGCAGTATTTGGACAGTTTTGAGTCAAAGAGTAGTCTGAGTAGCATGTGGCCTAATTAGATAATATCCATTGTTGGAACAGACTAGAACAGTACTTTTCTGTAACTGCCCCTTAAGGGTGTCAGGATTTCAGTTCTTAATCAAAAATCGATCGAATTGAGCGTTTGATTTCGACCTTTGAAAAAGTAGGATCGGTGATTCTCCCTGTATTTTTTTTCTTCCACCCCTGCCTACTTGCGCGTGTCCAAAACATTTCAAAGATGACACAGTGTAGCTTACCAGTAGTCTGCAGCTGCGCTACTTTTCGAGACACCATGGCTACTGCCGGAGTCGGAGACGATGGAGAAACAACTTCCCTGAAGTCACCAGCATGGAAACATTTTGCCTTCACCGTGAGTTGTGTAAACAAAGAACACGACGTTGACAGAAAAATTACAGTTTGTAGGTTATGCTACACACTTACATGGAAAAGTTGGAAATATATTGACAGATTCAAACTTCCTGGATCAACAACTGTTAAAACACAAACAAAGCCTCTCTCCTAATGTAGTAAGGTAGACAATGAGCTACAACCTAATTTTTGCTTTTTACAGCTGTTGTTGTAAAGTACCCTTCTGCCATCTAGTGGCTCTTCTTTTGTTCCCAATTGACCACTGAAATAAGTTATTGTTATTACATTTTAAATAAATTACTTAAATTTGACCATTACACCTTGGTGTGGTACATACCAAAAAAAAAAAATGGCGGTTATATCACACATGATACCATGTAGCCTATCTTTTTAAAGAAGAATTTGAAAATGTAAATGGAAGTTGGCATAAAACCAATGATCTGTTGATCTTTACAAATTAAAACTTGATAGTCTAACAGACTTGATAGACAGCGTAGCCGTCAGTGCTGGAAAAAAAAAAAAAAAATTGAAAATCGAATCGAATTGTGACCTTAAAATCAAAAGTCAAATTGAATCGAGGATTTGGAGAATCATGACACCCCTACTGTCCCTGACCTTTGACGTACATGTGAAGGTGGCGATGAAAATAGATGCAGACAGCCATCCTACTGGCCCCTTTTGCTACAAGAGGAAGCTCATGCTTTATCAATAAATACTCGTTTGACTAAAGCAGCAGGGGTTTTCCTTGTATTGAAATTTTAGGTGAGGTTTTGTGCTGTGAACCTTATTAGAAAAGTAGGATCCCATTCTCTAAATGTGAAACAGTTAGGCAACAAAAAAAAAACATTTTCAAATAAATCAGAATCAATAGATCTAACAATATGTTGACAGCTCTGCCTTTAGAGTTTTTCTCTGCTGCTGAGATGAAGCGCTGGAGCTTACGCCTTAAGCAGTGTGTGCAGCCTGAGATTTCAGTATTCAGGAAGCACTCTAAAGATTGTTTTCAAAGGAGGGTAAAGCAATGTACTTTATCTTGTAGTCAAACAGATAGATGTGTCTGACAAACTTGGTTCAATGAGGTCTTACCCAGTGTCCCTGCCAGAGGCAGACATCTCTACTGTAAGATCTCTCCTTTTCCTTCTTTTTTTTCTAGATGCAAACACGCACTCTGACATTCTCCTATTCTTTTCATATCTCTTTTGGTTTTTTTTTTCCCCACTTATGTTTTTCTATCTGTTCTCTCACCTAGTGTTTTTGTCTCATTCTTGCAGGGATTCAGTCTAAAGAAATTAATCTATTCTTCTTTTATCTCTCTGTCTTGCTTTTTCCTTCATATCCCCTTTCTACACATGTTCTCTCTCCACTCTCTTCCTCTGCTACACCTTTCTACATAATGCCGCCGCCTCTCGCTGCCCTCTCCACCCCCACCCTCATCTCCTCTCTCCTAACTCTCTCTCTCTCTCTCTCTCTCCCGCCCGCCCCTCTCATTTCCTCCCTCTCTCCTTTGCTCCAGCTCCAGCGGTGCGGCGTGGCAGCGGGAGGGAAAACTGCTGTTTTATGGTTTTATTTACGGATTTGTAGATTTCTGACGCTGTGCACATCACACATGGGGGGGGGGGAGGGCAGAGGGGGTGTGAAGAGCGACCTGATGTGAGCCGCTGCTCGTACCTCCAGTGGAGCTGCAGACTAGCAAGGAGGCAGAGGAGAGGAGTGCACACACGCATGTATGGAAATGCATACACTCGAGTATTCATGACATGATATTAATTTGCACAAACACATCAGCCTCTCAACCCTTCCATCAAGCAAAACACAAGAACATTGACTTCTCCCCCACAATCAACCTCTGATATCAAAATATATAATTTGCCGCCGTGTCTCTTTGCACTTTTGTTTCTCGACTGACTGATAGCGCATTCCCCAGCAGAAAGCAGTTTCCTTATCTGAAGGTCAACTTAAGCCAGAACAATGTTTGTCACCTCGCACTCTTAGACAAACCCAGCAGCGCCATCATAAACATTTAATGGAAGCGACTATCGTTGCACAGCAGATGGTGCTAACAGTGCTAGCGCATGCCTTGGCTTATGTCGTCGCCAATAAATAGCTTTAAATGTAAGGAGAATGTCAGGTGGAGAGAAGGACACTGCTGAAATCACAGGATGATATGAAGCACTCTGCTATAATGTTTCTTAGCTAATTTTACCACGGCAAAGATTGGAAGCATTTGTACATTTTAGATAATATCAGTATAGTGTTCTTTGGAGGGGGGTTGGGGTTTTTCATGGAGTGATGTTGTATTGGTTGCACTCCAAAGGATTCGATTCAACAGCACAAACACGTTATTTTGCATCTGAATGGTTCAACCAGCAAAAAAAGTTGTCCAGAAAAAGGAAGAAACACCCATCAGGATTTTCTTCATGTCCTGTTCTCCAAACCGCAGACAATTGTGAGCTTACAATTTATTCATTTCATGGTTTTGAAAGATATATAGTTCTTTCTAAAGATAACAGTGTATTCTCCAGGATGGTGTGGTAGATCTAAGATGAAACAGGTCTTAGATCAGACTTGACCCCATTAAATATCTTTCTTATTACTTTTTTCCAGTTTCACTTTAAACAAGTATAGATTCTTTACAGTCTAGTTATTATCATTACATGCAGTGTCTCTCTGAAGATGGTGAGCCAGCTGCAGACTTTGGTGCGAAACACAGTCGTACATTCACCTCATTTTAGTAATTGGACAGCTCAGTATTGAACAAACATGATTTATAGAAAATGATTTTCTCGCCCGAACTGTGAAGCGTGATGAAATTTGATAGCACACTGGTCTAAAGGAGAGAAGCATCTAACGCCCTGACTGAATGAGTTCAATTTGCCTCTGGATGACAAGTCGTGTTAAAAGGGGACACGCGTTCCTCGCTAAACACATTCAGATATGATGGGAAAATAATCTGTTTCGGTTTGTACTGGGAGCGCAGCGACTTGCTAGATGATATTTTAAAGGTGCAATGGGTTCCTTTCAATTAACAGTTACATCCTGTGAGTGATTAGTAAAATTAGCATTAATAAACAGGATCACTGATGACAAGACTGAAAGCTGGATAGAGAAATGTTTTCAACCTGTACAGTAAATAGAAGTAAAACAAATGCACACATTTTAAATATGTGTGTACACTGGCTTTAAATAGAGACTACCACTTACCCTGCCTGTGGTCCTGTTGGTGATTACAGTATACTGATGCATCACAGATAATTTGGCACTATTTTTTGAGCACCTTTAACATGTTTTTACAAAAAAAAACCCCATTGAGAGACAAGAATAGAGCAGCAACCGTCCTCTCTCCCTTTTTTTAAAAAAAAAAAAAAAGGCCCCAAACACCCATAATTCCTCTACCTCTCTACCTGCCCACTCAGTGCGAGTGTCTGCGAGTCTCTCCCCTCCTCGCCCACCCTCTCTCCTGGGTAATTTGTTGTGTAAATACGGTCTACTTACAGCTGACGGGCCCTTTCGGCTGTGGCGCTGGAAATGCAATTACAGGCAGCAAACATCTCCATTGTTATCACTGGAGGGTGCAACGCTCATTTCGGTCCCCTACTGCAATGGGGGCCGTTATTGATCGGTATCAGCTTTGAGGAGGGGATTACTAATGAAGCCGTCTGAAAAGCCTTTTGTGCTTGGTAAAGACTTTGCACGTGTGTGTGTGTGTTTGTTCGTAAATGTATGTGTGTATGAGAGGCTGACTTAGATAATGCGTGTTACTAAATGTGGGTTCCATCCTGTTGAACAAGACTCCAAACACTTGTTACTGTGCTGTAGTGCTCTGCTGCCTCTGGTGTTAGTTTTGATCATTACATTTACCACTGCTATTTCACCCCCTGGCTACATCTTTTTTTAGCATTTACTTTCCTCTTTCACATTAATATCACACTAATAAAAATAAAATCATTTTTATTAAGTGCTATGGAGGGTTTTTGCAGCCTGGTGCAGCGTGTTAGCAGCACGCTGGTGAATTGGTGTCTTCTTAGAAGCTAGTTGCAAAATACTGCATTATGCTTTCTAATTATACTGTTAAGTTTTATTATTAATAAATTATGGGAACCCTAATCCAAATGTTACACAAAGACTACTAACCTAAAATTCTCATCTTTTTTTTATGAGAATCCACACAGAGATTTTTGTTTATGTTCATTTGAATGCATAAGGACTTTTTGATGCTCCCAAAAAGAGCAATAAAAGTTCATGCGCCCACTCACACATACGGCAAAATGCTACAATATCTGCATTGACTTCTCTCTGCTCTCAGACGACCCTTTTGGCTCCGCTGGTATGAACTTTGTGGAAACGGAGACAACTTCAGGCTAGACATAATTCTCATCCACCCAAAGCATAGTGACTCTGGCTCAATGCTCACTCGGTTATTAAGTACCATAACTTCACATACAACTTATTTTCCTTGCCTGTTCTGAGTCAAGCTGGTCTTAATACCATGCTTGTTTGGCAGTCTTTGAAGCAGAATAGGCTCTTTTTGTCCCTGTTTGATGTGCGTGCAGGCGCCTGTGGACAAATGATTTGCTTCATTCTCTCCTGTCTTTGTTCCTTTGTGTTCATTTTTGCCTTTGCTTGAAGTGATTGCACCAAAACTGCTTTTGCATATTCATAAAATTCTTATTTTCTAATGCGCTTCATGTTTTGTCTCTTCTAGAAGGCTGTTGAAACAATGCAATTATCAAGTGTTGGGTCGGGTTAATAGTATGCAATATTCTGATGTTTGAGGCGTAGCATTTGCTAAATCAGGTTGTATGATTAATTAGTCTCTTTATTCTTCACAAGAGAATAGATATTTCAGCTGTATGTCTCAAGAATTGTTCATTATTCCTGTATTGGCACACTTAAAACGATGGAACACTTTTATAAAATTGACAGACCAAGAATTCATGTGTCTCGGTGGAGAGTGTTACATTTTTATTTTATCAAAATTTACAAAACCCACGAAATACTTTGGACTAATGTAAGATATTTTGCACTAATGATGTACCACAGTTGTCTTGGCACCAAATTTTCTGAGATTGGAGGAAAATTGGCCCTTTGAACAGCACCAAACTTACAGCTTAATGATTACTTTACTTTTGCTAAAGTGATGCTTTTGAGAAATGTCTTCAGTCAAGTTCTGAAAATTTACTCTTACTAATCTAACACAATTTTATGTTGTTACACATTTCAATTATACATGTTTTGTACATAGAGAATGTTATTTTACACAGTTTCCCATACACTATAAGGATGTTGTACTGTACTATATTCACATGTAAAACAACTCTTTCAAGTTACCTAGCCAGTCAAAAGGATTTTCTTTTATCTGTATAGCAACAATAATCAGGCACACTGTTTTCAGTGGAGCTGATAATAATATTAGTCTCACAAATTCTAATAAAATAGAGCCATTAATGGGGTGTAAACTAGTTACAACTGTGGTTTGTGCCACTCAGAGCACTAATCCTTCAACTCACTTTCAAATTCTGCTCAAAGCCCGCTGACACCAAGCAGGCAAACCAGATAATTAGATCAAAATGGCTGAAAAAATCAAGTCAGTGCTAATAACAGCCACTGCTCGAGTGCTTTAGACACAAAAAGAAAACAAGCTACTGCGCATCTTGGTTTGTTAAGTTGCTGAGACACAAACACATGAAAGCCTTACAAAAAAACTTGCTTGAATCAGAGACAACAGTTACAGAAGAACTTTTTTGGATTCTCCATGAATTGATAAAAAGAAAATCTGAACACAACTAAAGCAAAATTCGGCAGATTTGCTGAGCCTGGATGGTTAGAAAATCTGTTAGCAATGTTGTACTATTTAATTCACTGTAGATGGTAAGACCATACCAAAATAGTCAGAGATAAAAGTGAATTAATATGGTTGCAACAGAAAGCCTCAGGTGAATATCTTCTGTGGCAGGTTTGCCCTTTTCACATTAGACACGATGCAACAGCTCCACTCCCAGGGTGCTTGTCAGCTCAGCTTGTTCAGAGCAAATGATGCGTGCATAAATGTAACAGTTAATGTGAAAAATGGCACTCAAATTCATATTTCTACTAATGATTTGTACTTTTGCTTAAAGGCTCATTATTTTGCATGACTAAATTCCTCACAAAAACAGTTGTGAAGTTGTTTCAAAGTTAACTCAAAGCTTTGAAGGTTCTTTCAACTGCGGTCCTTTGACTGATCTTACAAATCACAGAGACTCACACTGGTAGAATCAGATGCCCCTGTTTATAGATATTACTGAGCTTCCTGGTTTGACCACTGGAGGTCAGTGTTGGTCAGGTGTTCCTCCAGGTCTGAATCAATCAGTTCACCCTCAGTTCAACTTTTGGAACATCCAGGTTGTTCTATGCAGCTTTATAAAAGCTAAATAACACTGAATGTCCTGTTAACAAATTCTCTTCTACTGACCATGTCTCATTGTGTGGACATAGGCACTGAGAAAAACATGTTCCCCCTTGATCATTGAAAAATATATGAAATAAAAGAAATATTTAAATCTTTTAAAATTTCATCTATGATCATCATATGGGTGAAAAATTACTCTAAAAGTGTATCTGCTCCTTTTTTTGTAGGCCACTGTCTCCTTCAATCACTGCTTGTCATTATAAAGGATGCCAAATAAAAAGAAGCCTCATGTGGCTCGCACACCTCAGTGGTCATCTTTCCTGTTAGTGGCAGCTGAAGGATTCGCTTTGAGAGGATTTGTTAGCACTTCAGTAACCACAAAGTGAGAGTATGCTCAGTGGCCTTAGCATAATAGCCTTTGAGTTTCTGTGTGTGTGTGTGTGTGTAGTTTGGCTGTGAACCTTGTGTGGCCTCAGACTGCCTCGCTAGGTCCAAATTTCTGTGCTCAAACACAAAGCAAAGTCATGTGGACCACCTCGTCTCAGCTACACAGGGATACAAACTTTTCTAGACCACATCCTCTCTAATGAGGCCTTGACACACAGTTGCTACCAAAGGCTATGTGAATCTACAACATAACTAATTACATTGGAAACTAATTACCTTATTTAACTCACTAAATCGTTTAACAATTTAAAGTGTCGGTAATGTGATGCTACATTATCACTCAGCAGGCGGTCATCACTGCTGCATTAATGGCTATTATGTCTCTGTCTCTTTTGTCCAGATAACCAGGTCCTGCAGTTTGGGAAGCTGGTGAGCACCTCCAACACTTACGAGCCAGTTGCCCCTGGAAACCCCAGAAAGCCTGTAACTGTGACCACAGACCAGCCTCTGCTTTGGAGCATGGGCATCCAGAACGATAGTGAATGACACAGAAGAGGATCCTTCTAATGAGTCAATATTTGACTTGTTAGAACATGTAATGCTGTTCTACAGTTGTGCTATGATAAAACTTCTTTAAAGAAATGTTATCATAGTCATGACTTGGTAAGCACTGGTGCAAATTTTAAAACTGACCAAGGAGCCTTTTTTATTTTATTATATTGTCCACCTATGTCAAAGATGTCTATTTTTACTGTATTCAAGTAACACTTGGGGTTTTTTTTTTTTTATAGAACTTTGACATCCTGTGATTCTTCATTTTCTCAAGGTTACACTCAAAATTCACTGTATAGAATTTAATCCCTGCAAATGAATATGCACCTCATACTGACCAGAGAACACCAGGCCTTACTTCATACCAACATCTGGTTTCTTTAATTAAAACTGCATAATTTAATATCAGATAAGATAATTACAGGAAAGATTGATCACCATACCTATATACAGATCATCTTAAGCTCTGATGTCTTCCTTTCAATATTTGTGGGAGCCTGCAGATCATAACTTATGTGCCTTGGACTATAGTCCTCCTCAATCTGTTCCAATCAGTTTCAAACTATTTGTGCCTTTATATGAGGGGTAAATATTGTACTTCTGAGAGTCAAAAATGAATAAAAACCAACCATTGCAGACATATTTCTATGGCAGCAAGGGTATTGGAATAGACAGGACAAATCAGTCTGTGGGTTTCCATTGTTTTATTTACACAGCGAAATATAAATGTTGTGCACAGAATGTAAAAATGCCATCCCTTCAGTCCCCTATCACACCAGCCCCATAAACACTTTTCACCATCGTCTCCTGTCCCCGGGTTTTGCAGTTTGTGTTCTTGTTTGACCAGGATTTAACCACCACTGGAAGAAAACAGAAGGGCAGTGTTAGTATAAAATGTTGCATCATACCATAATTTTCTTTGGAAAACAGACAATCAACTCCAAACGCACTTTGTGATACTGGATAATCTGGTTATTATAATAACCTAAATGCATGGAATTTGAAGTTATCTCTTGCTGTGCACACAAGTAAAATCATGAATTTAAACAGTGTGTTTGCTCTGAAAATGACTTCATCATTGTATTAATGCCTACTGTATAATGTGCCAAACATTCATGGTTTTTGTTTTGATAAGTTTCATTTGATCATTTATGTACAAAAAATAGTGCAAAAGATAAACCTGATATAAAAACAATGGTTTGTGCTCATGTTAATTAAAAACAAAAGTGGATTATCTTCAGAGTCATTAAATTGCTATAATTTTTAATTATCACTGCTGGTAGTTTTGTCAATAAGAGGCTAAAAAGTAAAAAATAAAAAACAGTGACTACATTTTTGTCAAAATTGAGTTATGACAGAAATTGGACTTTTAAATATCAGTTTTATCTTGTTACAAATTGTCTAATTTAATTCTTGCTCTATCTTATGTAAAAACTGCAGTAACTACAAAATTCAACCAAAAACCAGGCTGTGCTTTGCAACAGCTGTCTAAACTGTTAATGAATGCCCTTTTCAGGACAATCCAAACAACAACAGAATCTTCGTGTTCTCTGCTAGGAACTCTTACTTTATCCATATATTATCAGCTAACCTGATCATAGTACAGAGTAATAATAGTTTGGTTATATAGATAATGAAGCCATTTTTCTCCATTTCATTGTTAGCGTAGTTACTGCAGTTTGCTTTTGTGGAACAGTATAAACATTTTAAATTTACTGTATTTTGTGGTCTGTAAAGCGTTGGGGCAAGAGGTTTAACACTATACAAAATTTAAGGTTCATAAAATGCTGCCATTATGGAGTCACACTTTGGTGGGTTTTCCTATTGAAAATAAAACAGTATCTAAATGATTCCAGAGACCTATTCAGATAAATACATGGTTTTTAAAATATTAAAATCTTAATTTTTCAGACCAGTATCAGACTACACATATAACAGAATACATGGATTTTTATATAGTGTGTAAAATACTGATGAATAAACTTGCCACATTGCTCCACAGATGGATAAACATAAAATATATTCAATTCCTGCATATCCAATTTGATTGTTGTGTATCTTTGCAGTCAGTTGGTACAGACATTTACCCACTCCCAGAGAAGAGGGAGCAGGTAGGATAGTTAATGACATAAATTAGTAAATCGCTCTGTCTGAGGAATCACCACTAATATCAGTGAGGTGCTGGGGGTTAGAAGTTTAGATAAAAGCCTTCCTGGACAGAGCAGTGATCTAATCAAGACAAACCCCTGTCTCTTCTAGGGCCACCTCGTCACTGTTTCTCTTGAATACATCATCATTAACACTACCTATTTCACCATTTTTAACAAATTAACTCTGAAAATAACATCAGACAGCAACTGTGGGATAAAATTCACCTTGTAAATAATATGTGTGTTACTTCTATTACTTACACAATGATGTTGTTGATGGGGATGTGAATGAGTTTGACGAAGAAGCCGATGAAGCCCATGATGGCAAACCCAATCGCTGTGGCCATGGCAATTTTCTGGAATTCTGACAAGGGCAGAAACAATCAATATTAAACTACAACAAAAATCAAATCACCCCTCATGGAGACAATTACTCATCATGCTCTTTGGATCTTAAATGTGTTAGCCGAGCAGCTAGGACTTGACAGTGAGTAGTTAGACTGAACAAAGACTGGGCCAAAGTATGAACCTACCTTTTCTGTCGGGTTTTGTGCATCTTTTTACGAGCCTTATTGAGTCTTTGACGAACTGCCGGCTGGGCTCAACAAACTGCATTACCTGATCCATGGTGTTTAGGCTGCAAGCAATAAGAAAAACAAAACAAAGTCAGTGTTAAAGCTCAAGCTTGGAGTGCTCTCAGTGCTGACGTTGAGCTTTTTTATGACTCCCACAACCTTATAATCGCAAATATACCGTGAATTTTCTCTTTTCCCAACAAATATTAAACAGTATATAAAAAAGAAACGTGCTCTTATCATTGGTAATCATGATTTGAAGATAGTTAGGATAGCATCTCTTTCCTTCCTAGTTGCTATTGTAAGAAAAGCTATCATGTCGACGTAACGTTAGGGTTAGCTGGACAACCAACCAACAAAACCAATGAAAGCCAACGTCTAACACCAATTTGTGGGTTATACTTTTATTTAAAAATACAACAATATTTAATTGAGTGGCACTTACCGAGTCTGAGGTCGTGTTTGACGAGAAGACAGTCCGAGGAGTGAGGGCCACGTAGCTCTGAGAAGACGGTTAATGGAGAAGAGCTGACGTATACTTTACACGCGCATGCGCAGGATCGTCTCTGTCTTATTTCTTTGAGCTTGAATAATTGTCCACACTGACACCTACAGACTGGGAGGTTACTAACAGACACATGCTTCTTGGTATGGTCTAACTAATTTTACTCTGTTCTGACACAGGAGTTGTCAATTTAAAAGTTACATTTATTGCTCTTTATCCCACCCAATGGAGAATTAAGTGGATTAAACGTTGCCTACCTATTATTTCACATGGCAATGAATTACCCAATACCAAAATCCCTGGCTTCTATAAATATCTTGTGTAATGAATAGAAAACTATTTCACCATTAGTTTGTACAATCAAAATGCCTTCCCTCTACACGTTTTTGGGATGCACATGTATATTATATAGGTTCTTATCTAAATAGAAAATTTAGAGGACCATCTTCTGTCTCTATGAAGGGCTCGTAGCATCTCATGTTATGTAAATATTAGGGTCAGTTGTCATCAGTGGCAGCTGGTGACTCAAAAAAGTGGGGAGGACAGGAGGAAAACCAACATGGAATCTTACAATAAACCGCATCAAACTATATCATTGTACCCCACCTGATGAAATCGGAGGCGTAGGGGGCAATTTTATATGCCAATAAATCAATTTGCTTTCAAAAACAAAAACCCCTGAGGTTGCTTGTTTAAAGACATTTATACATATTGTTTCTAAACAAAGAAGTGCTCATTTTAGCTGGTGGAGTGGTTCAGAACGTGTCATTTTACCAACAAAGTGAAATTCAAATTTATAGTATTGTTCTATTGTTACAACAAATTTATGTTCTCATCAAAAACAGACAACATATCACATGATTTACACATATTTCCTATGTATTTTCTTAGTATACAGAAATATATGAAGTGTAGGTTCACATCAGAAAGTATTAATGCATGTATCAAATACATGACTTACACACTCTTATCTATGTGGACGACATACAAAATATAGTCTACAAAGCTGACATGTTAACACTAGGGGTGCAACGGATCACAAAACTCACGGTTCAGATCGTATCACGGATTTGAGCCACGGATCAGATCATTCTAAGGATCAGCAAAAAAAAAGGGGGTAGACAAATAAAATGTTGTTTTCCATTTATTCTGTAACAGACTTACAGCAAGGGACAGCAAGGAACTCTTGCCCATGGTCTTGAAATGAAAATGACATTTAAGATGTCCAATGTTTAAATAAAATCTTAAATTATATAAAATATCAATGCTCAATTATTGTTAAATTAAATTGCAATATGAAGCATGATACCTTCCTCTTGTAAACACGGTAGTGAATGAAACAGCCTCTGTCCACATCATCAAAACTTGATGATAACTTAGAAACATGAACACGCGTGTTGTCCTGCAGCTTGTTGACCGAGCCACAAAACTAACATTCAGCGGGAAAAGTGCACCGCTAACGTCAATTAGCAGCTAACGTTACGTAGCTAATTAGCTGCTCAGCTGCAGCACATTAAACAGCAGGTAAACGTACCTGCAGATGTCACCTCGGACCCGTTAGATGCTGGTTTGATCGTCGCTCTTAAAAATCCCTGTTAGCGACACGCTGTCTGTCCATGACTTGTACTTACAGCAGTTATTTTTCTTTGTCTTAAATGAGACATTAAATTTTGCAATTAATCCACAGTTCACATGGGTGCCGAACCGTGTGGGGCCATCGTACGGATCACGGATCAACTACGATCCGTTACACCACTAGTTAACACTTGTTATTCTAGTTACTTTACTCAATACTCAATATACGACTCAGCTTAAAAACGAACTGATAAAAATTGTCTCAACAAGGAGCCAGACCTCTTGCACACTCATTCACAAATCACACAACACCAACAGGTGACTGAACAACCACTCAATTAAAAACTGGATCAATTCCAAATGAATGAGTGAGTCCAGACAGCTCACTGTAACTTCAACAAGCAAACTACCCACAACACATCATCAGAGATGAAATTAGCGACCAAAGGGACACACAGAGAGAAGCTGTATCTGACTCACGTAATCTGATGTCTTCTTCTTTCTGTCATGGAGATTAAGTAACCATGTCATAACGTCCATTTGTAGCTGTTGGTCATCTTGTTTGTTAGTTAACAGAACTTTATGGCTGCTGCTTAACCAGTCTGATATCATTAGCAACAACGACAAACAAGCTAACTCTCCTGGTTGTTTCTCCGGTTGTTTCTCTCTTCAGCCTCCCAGGCGACGTCCTCCCGCTGCTGCACTACACAGTCCAAATCCATCCTTCTGTTAGCTTAACAACAGTCCTTAACAGTCCTTCCATGGATGTATGAAGACTCCTTCAGGCTGCTACAACAAGCTAACTGTTGCATTGACTAACACAAGGTGCTATCCACTGCTCATTATCTACTGCTGCTACTCTACCTTACAGTGGAGAGAATTGAAGATGAAATCTGGAAACTATCATTGGACTAACGCGATGTCAATATTACAATCTGGTTGGTGATTGGTTAGGAGTATCTTGGCCAATCATAGATTAGCATGAAAAAAAATGAAGTACATTAAATCCATGTAAGAGATCCCGCCCTGCGGAGGACAGCAGGAGCCCATCCTCCTCTGTCCCCCACTCCCCCAACGCCACCCTCCCACTCTCCCCCACCACCACTTCACACACACTGCCCTTTCTCCTCCTGCCCTGCAGGTGTCGCTGTTGAAGCATTTTAAACAGAATTTCAATAATGGATTTTTTCCAAAGAAGAGAGAAAAAATATTTTATAAATAATACTGACATTAGGTAATGGTTTATTTTAATCAAATATCATTTTTTATATTTTGATCTCCCTGTTGCCTCCACTGGTTGTCATAATAAGTATATGACATTTACACTTATAAGTCAGCCAATGCACTTGTGCAGAGTATATAATACAATTCTATGTAATAAAGCAATATTTTTATTGTCAGTTCGTTAACTGTCATGTAACAGATTTCAAATCTGCTTCTGAAAATAGAGTACATTTCACTGAACAAAAGACTGATGACTGATCGGGTAGTTATTTGTGATCAATTAGGCCTTAGTCTTAATCCCACACTGTGAGGGAGCATTGGTCACACTCCTGTAGCCACTCCACTTGCTCATGCCACATTCCTTTGGTCTTACATACTCCCTCATGTGATTTAGATTAAGATATGGTTTCTAATTAGATGATTTCTCTTTATCTTTGTTCCACAAAATAAATACTCAAAAGTGCCAAATTAGTACAAAAAAGTCCATGTGGTGCAGTCCACTGCATTCTTCATACTGTTTACCATTCATTAATGAGGCATCCATCTATTAGACCAGTGAATAAAACCTAACATTGCTTTGCATACATAACACAAGTCTCCAAACTCTTTTTTTCTTTTCTTTTCTTTTCTTTTCTTTTTTTACTTTTGTCACTTTAATGAATTGATCATATGGAGCAAGTCACATTACAATTCAGTCATTTGTTTGGGTGGTACTGGCTAAGACTTTAAGACCCCTATTCTCTAAATATTAATACACTAAGCTTACCTAATCTCTTCACCCTCAAAGGTGAAATGCATCCCATAATCACATGTTACTGCTTCTGGAAATGTCAACCCAAGAACATGGAAAATGGTAACATCACATAAACATACTCAGAATCCACATACAGTATATAGTAACTCTTAAAAGTAACAAAAAAAGCAGAACTTTGCTGTATGATTGATTGTTTACACTATGTACAAATTGTAGACAGTATACAGTGGTGGAAAGTAACTACGTACATTTACTCAAGTACTGTACTTAAGTACATTTTTGAGGTACTTGCAATTTACTAGAGTATTTTCATTTTATGCTGCTTCATACTTCCACACCACTACATTTCAGAGGGAAATACTGTACTCTCTACTCCACTACATTTATCTGACAGCTTCAGTTACTTTTCAAATGAAGATTTGACACAATGGATAATATAACAAGCATTTAAAATACAACACATCGATAAAGATTAAACCCGTGGTTTCCAACCTTTTTGGCATCATCAAACTGTAATTTTTCCCTCTAAACTTCTCACATGGTTTCATTTAAATAAATATTCAAATGATCCAATATTTCACCAAAATCAAAGATTAGAGAAAAAGTCCAAAAACTGAAAACAGATTTGTGTATCAGAACTTTGTTTTTTCTTCTTTCCTCTCCCATTAATCATCTCATAACCCCTCTGATTTATCTGGTGACCCTTTGGAGGGACCCAACCTCTATGTTAGGAACCACTGGACTAAACTAGCGAACTGTATATAAAGTAGTTCAAACTAGATCTACCTCCAGCAGCTACAACAGTAACATGCTGCTTACAAACTGATACTTCAGTATTAATAACCTCATGATGTCATATGTAATAATATATCAGTCAGAGAGACCAAACCACTACTTTTACTTTAATACTTTTTAACTATATTTTGCTGCTAATACATATGTACTTTTACTTAAGTGGGATTTTTCTTGCAGGTCTTTTACTTGTAATGGAGTATTTTGACGTTGCTGTGTTGGTACTTTTACCTAAGTAAAGGATCTGAGTACTTCTTCCACCACTGTATATAGAAGATATGTCACATTAACATATTCAGCTGTGCTGAAAACTCCAACATGCTGACACATATCACCTCAATACAGCCACATCATAGAGAATGTTGTTAGTCTGAAGCTTCCTCAGCTGAAACTGCATATTGCATAACACAAAACTGTCCAACAAAAGCACATTAATTCATTCATTTTTAGTAATCAATAAATCTACATTAAGATTTTCTAAGTGCTATTCTAAAAGCAGAAATGTACTCACTTCCTATTACATGTCTCAATTGTCAATCACAATACTGCACGTGTGCCATATTGCACAGTATTTCATTCAGTTATTTCTTTGATAAAGTAATTTTGGAGACAGTTTGAAGCCACACTGTTCTCTTCAATGTCAAAAACTATCCCACTGTCACACTTGAGCTAAACTGACTGCAGACATAAAGTGAGCCTATCAAGCTAACATCTTTAAAAGATAGACAATATCTGCACTCAAGATACAAAACCAACTAAACTAAGAATGCCCACTTCAGATAGTGAAAGTCAGTAAAAATACAGTTCAAAATTGTTTAAACATTTTTCAAATTCTGCAAAAAATACTGCCAGTGAATTCTAACAGTTTGTCATGAGGGTCAAAAATCTTTTGGACTATTCTGTACTTAAAGACATAAAATACTGTGCATCCTTTCCACAACAGTAACAGTAACATTAATGTCTCTATAAAAGTGCTTAACAGTGCTGTTTGAATGATGATGTGTATACATACAGTAGCATACAATATGCTTCCCTGTACAGTTCATTTGCAGCTATTCACTGCCAGGTGATGCCAAGCATGTTGCAACTGATGTCCCACAGTTTCTGAGCCAAATCATCATCAGAAGCAGTTCTTGAGCAGCTTGCGGGAGCACAGTCACTGAACACACATAAGGACAGAGAATGGCCATTACTCACTGTGTGCTCCATTGTGTTTGTTAAATAAGAATAAAATTGTTAACTCTCAACTACATACAGTACAGCGTGACCTTTTGTTTGTCAGCAGGTAGAAATACTGAGCAGCATGAAGCCAGCACACTTAAAGCACTTGTATAAACAATTGTCGGTTAGCTGAAATTCACTTTGTACCTGAAGTACCCTCCACTCTGACTCTCCAGGCCTGGCTGTACTGCACAGTAGATGGTGGTCTGCGCTCCCTCCACTGTTGTCTTGGTGAAAACCCTGAAGATCTTCACTGCCACCTGGATACACTGGTGCTGGTGCCTCCACAGGTCAGACTGCACCACACCCGGGTGCAGAGAGAACACGCTCACCCCTGTACCTGCAACACGCATACAAGTTAAGTATGTGCATAACCACCTACACACATATTCATGTCAACACATGCAAACAAGTTTTAGTTCACATCTGCATGTTCTTCTATAATTTTACATACAATTTACACATATTTCTGTGCAAAACATGCCTCTTGTTGAAACAGTAGCTGTTTCAGTGACTGAGCATACACCATTATATTTGTAAATTAAAATAGAATAGCCATATTAACTTTTTTACATTTTACCTTTAATGTCTTCTTCATCTGTTTGTTTCTGAGTTAAAATCATAATGGACTCAGTTTTGGAAATTCCAGGTCTAGAGAATGAACTGACTCACTGCTGAGTTGTCATATTAAAGCAATTTCTTTCATTTCTTGGCCATTAAGCTAAAATAACAAAACAAAAGAACAATGGATTGAACAAAATGGCTCAGTCGTTTCCAGTGAAAATCAGATTCATATGTAATTGTTGTGCAACCTCAGAACAAGAAAAAAAACGATTTAACATGCACAAACACTTATGTGTGTTTGTGTGTTAAGTCGTTTATGCCTACATTGTGGCTAGAAGACAAATTAGTGAATCAAACTTAAAACAAAAATCTGTAGTTAATTATTTACTTCTTTGTGACATGTACATAAGCGATTATTCCTTGAAAACTTCTCACCTTGTAATTGTTTCGCTAGTGAGCGTGCAAAAAGGACGTTCGCCAGCTTGCTCTGTCCGTAGGCCTTCATGGTATCGTAACTCCTATCACTGTTGATGTCGTCCAGGTGAAGCCCAGTCCAGGTGTGTGCCACCGATGCCACAACAACAATACGGGCCGGGGCTGACCGCTTTATGAGGTCCAGCAGCAGGTAAGTCAACAGGAAGTGACCTTAGAAAAGTCAGGAGATATTTTAAGGTTATTGTCTCACACTCTCATACAGTGAGGTGACTACACCACCCTGTGATCAATTTATACACCGCAGGAGGTGTGATAATCCAATCTGGAGTATATCTGGAGTACAAGCATAAACAGATATGACTGGGTGATTCACCCACTGAACACAAAATAATTTGATACATTTCCTGTACTGAGAAGTTGTGCAAAGAGGAAAAGAAGGAGGCTTTTAGTAGTTGATATTTTCACAACCAAATACATCCTCTGTTGGCATTTTTTCCTATTCAAATGTGAGAGGAGACATATACTAGTGTGTCCTACTACCAGCCAAACACCAGAAACTGAAAAAAACACACCACATCATGTAATTTTTCATCAAAAAGACAAAATTACAGAGAGCTCCTATAAAGTGCACATTATGCACAGCTTTAATTTGCTTCTTACAGTTGTTTTGATTGTTATACTGTAGTTGTGTAGCTATTCCTGAAACATGCAGGGTCAAAGTTGTCTGATCTCTCTGTAACAGTTTTTGTAGTGGTCTCCTCTGATCTCTCGCCACGACCAGCGTTCTCACTCTCTATGCAGGGTAAAAGGTATACATCATGATAATATTGCTGTATCTTTAGTTTGTGGTGTACTTTTGACTCCGTGTGATTCTATGATGCTGATAAGATGGTCATAATGACCACACACGCACAGATGGAGTTGGCAAGCTGACTGAAAACAACTATTTGAAGTCTAACACAGAGAACATGTCATTCTTATCTTGATGTCCTGCATGTACAATTGGTGCAACTGCTTAATCTCTTTGCCTACTGTTTCTCACAAAACAATTCCTGTTTGCCAAACATTCAGCCTCATTACCCATAGAGCTGGCTAGAATTGTCATCAACAACTCACTCTATCTAACAATTTATTCCTACTGATAGGATAAGTACAGTATCACAGTATGTCATTTCATACACCGACTAACTTGAGATAAAATGAAGCAATGGAAAATATTTGCAAAGACTGACTTTGTGTAGGATTCACAGTGCCACGACCTGCACATATGGAGGGACACTTTAGGGTTTGGTTTAAGTGTTTTTGCTCTCCCCACTATTGTTCTCTGTTTCCTGTTTTACTGTTGACTTAAGCCGAGTTTATCCTCATTGAAAGTACATATATACACGTTAAGGAAGTTCGTGGCTGTACACATATATATGTGTATGTGTATGTATTTGTGTGTGTGTGTGCGCATATGTGTGTGGGTGACCATGCTGAAGCACAGCGTGTTCTTGTCTCTGTCAGCCTGTGACAAAAATACCACCGAGGAAAAGATCATTTGGAAGAATGCCATGGTCCAATACATGGGAAATACTGACAGCTTGAAGAAAACAGTAACTCTGGTTCATTTTCCTGGCTGATATGTTGGTCAGCTTGGTTGTACATGTTCTGTGCAGCTTGTTAATACCACAAAATATGTCAAATAAAAATCATTTTAGCTTCTTTAATGGGACAATCTATTATTATCAAAACACTCAAAGATAGACTGTAAAATAATTTAACTTCCAAAATGACTTACCCAAATGATTGACTCCTAACTGCATTTCAAACCCATCAGCAGTCTTGGAGTAGGGACACATCATGATGCCTGCATTGTTTATCAGGATATTCACTTGTTTCTCCTCTAAAAAGAACATTGCAATATAGTGAAGAGTTAGTAAAAATATTTCCCAGAAACATCAACGTATGTGCAGTACAGTAATGACCATACAAGAGCTGATATCCTCCCTCTCTGAATCTGCCCCGCATGAGTCTAAAAAATACTTTTTGAGTTGTGAAGCAAGCAAATCTGCCAACCAAATTATCATTGACATTAATCATCAAAAAAATAATGATATCAATGGTCTGTTAGCTACCTTTGTTGATGATTTCAGCAAAGGCTCTAATAGACCTGGTGTCAGACAGATCCAGTTTCCTGATAACCACGTTCTCATTTCCTGTGTCTTCCAAAATGTCCGACCTGGCCTCCTCTGCCCTCTCCAGGTCCCTGCACGCCATGATGATACGTGCACCTGAGAAACAAGGGAGAATGGTTGAGATAATATATTTCAAGTTGCATCCACAGTACAGTGCTAGTTGCAAGTGTCCATAATAGACTGGGGACCTAAGAACCACTAAGCATAAGCAAGTATACAGAAGATGGACAGCTGGACATGTGAGCTCTGTTATTGTTTTAGTTGAGGCTTTAAATTTGTGCTGCAATTCAATCATGACAAATCACAGTACAAAGATAACAGATATTTTTACAGCTTTTCCGTTATACCATTCATATGAACTCATATATTAAGGTAAATATTCTTTTAATCCTTCACAGCTTATTACCTCAATAGTACTAAAGCTTTCCTCATTTGCAGGCATCCAGAGCTACACATGTTAATTAAAGTGGAAGTACCTAAATCTCTCAGTGTACTTCTGATCATCCTCTAATGTTTTCTGAACTCACTCAGCATCTCATTTAGCCAACCGCTCCGCTCACATGAGCACAAGTCCCTCTCAACTCTCCCATTCTCATTCGCCTCTGACGCAAATTACGATGCATTCTCCTTAATGAGCCCAGAAAGGGGCCTTTGAGGAGACACACACACACACTCACTCCCTCTCTCACCCACAGACACACAAAAACACGCATGCATACCCACACAAACTCACAAATAGACAGACAACTCCCCCCCACCCCCACCACCTCAACACCACACACTCACACACACACACACACATACAAAATAGCAGCAGTGCACAGCAATTATGGAGGAGGAGAGCCATTAATCAGTTGGAGCATAGCGTCTGTATCCCATCACAGTGTCTTTGTTTCTCTCCTGCTGTTCCCATGTGGGAAAACCCAATTGTTCCCACATTTCTGCGGTAGCCAAGTTCACTCAGTCAAATAAAACAGTAAACAAACTGCGAGAACGGAGGGTTACACTGAGTCAAGTTAAAGATCATCCATCAGATGATTACACAGTGTCATGCATGTATAAATAATGTCAGTGTGCAAATAGGGGCAAAATGCAAATAATGACATGAGTCATGCCTGCACATATTGTGAAAATTCAAACATTTATTAATATGTAATTATGATAGCACCCTCTCATTTCAATAATCAAACATCAACTTTTTTCATGGATGAGTAATATGCATATTTCATTTTCAGTAATATGCATATTTCACTTGGTCAACATGGTAAATGCACCTAAAAAACAAAGGTTGAGATTCAGTTTGATATCCCTGGTAGGATGCTGTGCCCGAGGGCAACCGACTTTTCTCACAAATCTCTAAGCAAATCTAATTATGTTGTCATCAGTGTATTACATAATCCCATTTACTGAAAGGTGATGCCGTAATTTGACAGAGAATTCTCCAGAAACAAGAACCACAGTGTTATTACTTTCCTCTGGCAGTGATCATTCTTTCTGTCATATCTTTGGGGGGTTTTTTGTTTTTTTTACTTTTCATATCTCTCATGTTGTTCTGTATCAATATTAATTTTATTTCATGTTTTATTTGTTGGTCACATATGACAAAACATGATCCCTGCTTGCCCTCAAAGCAAATTTTTGAACATGTATGTAAAAAACACACACACACACACACACACACACACACACACACACACACACACACACACACACACACACACAAATGCATGGTGGTTGTTTTCCAAAAGAGGAGGTAGATGCCATGCTGAGCCTCTCGAGTGCAGCCGAATGAACAAACTGAATCATGTATGCAGAACCAGTTTTCATATCACACACGCTGCATGTGTGTGTGTGTGTGTGTGTGTGTGCGTGTGTGCACTGCTGGGTGCACCCTCCCATCTCTCTTTTGTTGCCTGTCTGGCTCGGGAGGGGAGCAGACCCTCACAATGCTCCCTCTGTCCCCTTGATGCCTCGTCTGTCTTCCCTCACTGCTATTTGTCTTTCACTCAGTTGGTGAAGTGTTAAGCAACACGCTGCTCATGCTTTTGGTCAACACAAATTCCTATCTGCCTCTGGTATTAGTTGTGGGATGGATGCATTCTTGAAAATTAATAAAATATATGTAAAAGGTTACATTAGCTATAAGGAAGTTATAAAATCGCTTGACGATAGAGAATAAACAAGGAGACTCATATAGGTTAAGTTATAAACAGCTTGATTTTCCCACTAAAAGCTGCATATATAATCACATTGAATAAGTGCACAAGTAAGCAGGATTCTATGGTGGAGGTCTGAGGACAGAGGGCCCAGTTAAAGATCATGCTTTATAGCTTTAAACCACTCAAGCATTAGGAGCTCTTAATTCCATGGAAAGGAGTGGAATGTGTAAGTCAGAGTTTGTGAAACAGGAAGAAAAAAAAAGTGGAAAGAAAAAACCCAACAAAGACACAAGAACAAGTCAATAAGACTGAGCCAGAAATAGAGTGAGACAGATGGGAGACAGATAGCCAATTAAACACACAGCTGGACAGACAAGTGTGTGCAGTACCTCTTCCTGCCAGGTCTCTGGCTGTCTCTTTGCCAATACCAGTATTGGCTCCGGTGATGATGACTGTTTTCCCATCTAACCTGTCCTCAGATGACCAGCGGTTACAACAACACACACTCCTGGAAAAACACACACAACTAGTCAAACATCAGAAAATAAAATCCCCCACGTTGTAAAGAAAAACACATATTCATAACTGTATCATTTTGTCCATGTTTCTAATCATTACTGGCACTGCTGCTCATGATTTACTTGCATAAAACGTGTCACAGCACTGTTTTGATCTTTAGTGAGATTTTCCACAAAAGTGAAGAAATTTTTGGAACCACTGTGACAAAAGCATGCTGAAAATTCATCCATAGTTACAGTGAGTCTTTCACAAAAACTACTGAAGGGATTCAAAATACATTTTGTGTTTGATTAAAGCACGTATTAGTGTTTGCTATTTCCTGTACATACAATATTCATGTTGCCTGATTATGAACTGGGTGCGTTAAATACCTGGATATTTTCCTGCAAGAATATGAGGATCAATCACACATGCAGTAGAGTGGTTACAGGTTTTTAATTAGTTCGCATAACAATGTTTTATCAGCACAGAAAAAAAAACCTGGTTCGACTAATAGTAAGATTTTTACACACATCTAATCTAGTGCCAAATCTGGTGGCACGGTGTGGTGTAATCTACTTAAAATTCCTGTTATTAATAGAGCAAACCACCCAACCTTTGCTTTTTGTTACCGCTCCTATTTTTTTTTTCCTTTTCCTACCTGCAGTACATCCTTCCTCAAAGAGCAACAACAAATTTCCACCTCAGGACCAGTGAGACACTTCAGCAGAGAGAAATGCACAATGTGGCTCTTTCAGTCTTCACAACAGTTCATCAATTGGTGTCGTGCTTGTCATCTCTCTCCCCCGCCCCGCCGCGTTTGTCATTACAATATCGTTGCTGGGCCAATCAGGAGCGAGCTGCAACTTCCAGGCTGGGGAAACAGGAGGCTCTCCTACTGCCTCCTGCTGTCGGAGAAACACAAGTTATGAGCTGAGCTGCCCCAAGAGAGTAGTACAAAATCTCAAGCATGCCAAACATATCTGCATGTTTGGAAAGTATAGATATAAAAACAATACAAAACCATAAGATGATATAAATAAATGCTTAATTTACTATTACTAGAAGAATATGTCGAAATCCAGCAACAGTAGTAGCAGTTGACTATGGTGTATTGCAATATTGCTTTATGGCCACTTGAGGTCCTCCCAGGTCAGATGGACCATGCTACTAAATGCCTAATCCAGTCATGAGGATTTCCAAAATTAGCTGTGCTGTAAAAATTAATAAATAAATAAATGAAAAATAATTATAATATGTTGCAAATATACCGAATGACTCATTTAGACATCTGACAGACATCTGAGTTAAAGAATAAAACATGAGAATAATCATCAGTTTGGGATATCAGTGGTATTTTTTTATTATTAGAATCAGCATTCATTTCCATTACTCATCTATTAGCATCTCAGCCTTTTCCGACTTTTACCGTTTCAGCTCCAAATAAGGTCTGTTTTTGATATTCTGTGTGCCTGCTTACACAGTTCATGTCCATCACCTACATAACATTCTCAGCATTGAGTAAAACTTAGAAGCATGCGTTTTATAATTTGTAGTATTAAGGGTATCACTGTACACACACATGCACATGCATATATTGCTTCATAACATGCAGAGGAGCGTATTTAAGTCCGTGAGTTCATCTCCAGCGGATGCCGAGCAGGTGGCAGCTCACAGCCCACAGTTTTAAGGCAGTGCCGTCATCCTGAGCTGCCCTGGAGCTTTCTGTAATGGCACAGTCCCTGAAAGGAAAAAGGAAAGGAAAGGAAAGATTGAGTCATTACCTCATATGCATGGTATAAATTTGAGTTTAAAGTGCTTCTCTTTATCTAATCCTTCTCCATTGTGATTGGTACAGAATAAATAAGGGAGATCAATGATGAAGAATCCTACTAAGTGCCAACAAAACACTTTTTGCATCTGACATCTTTTCAAGAAGGCTATTATTGTCATTACTTAAAGTACACTGGCATTATTGTTCCAATGTGTGTTGCGATGCTGCTTCTTCTGTTTTCACATCCTAAGTGGCTTTGGGCAGCTGATTTGACTCATCTGAGAATTTGCTGCTTGTGTAATAACACCACAGACTCACTTGTAGTATCCTCCTGTGAGCAGCTGGTTCTCAGGAGTTACGGTGCAGTAGATGATGCTGTAGGCTCCCTCTGCCGAAGTCTTTAGCAGAAAACCGAAGGTTTTGAATATGTCGACAAGGGGCTGCCTTATGTGCCTTGTTATTTCAGTGTTCACCATGCCAGGGTCCACCGAGTAAGCCATCACACCTACAACTGGAAGCAATGGGATGAACTGAGCACAGAGCTGAGACCACGAACTGAATTTCTTTCAGATGGGTCGATGTGGACGCCAACTTCTCAAAACCTTGAATGCTTTTCTATCTTATTATATTGTTAATATTGTTTTTTTCAAAAGAAAACCCCAGACAACAACCTAACAATTATCAAACACTGATTATATAATGCAGCAAATTTAAACAACAAAAGGATTTAGCTTATTATCAGAACCCCTGATACAATAATTACATATGAATAAAATCCACACGTTGGTAAGTTGATGATAACAAATGACAATAAAACAAAATAATTTACTCGTACTGTTATTACCTCTGTGGAAATTGATAGTAAGATTAATAGTGAGACACACAGACAAGGTGTGATAAGTAGAGCAATAATTATTTCTTTAAAGACTGGTTTTTTTTTCTATAAGCATGTTGTTCCTTGCTCTGTTTCTTGCTCACAGCGATTGTGGTTGAGGCATGAGACTCTCACACGGGCTTAAGATGCAGATCCATTTTTTTATGTAGCGAGAGAGACAGAGAGGCATAGAAAGAGACATAAAGACAAGCATAGATAGTGCATAATCTCACTCTCTCTCTCTCACACACACACACACCCTATGTACCCTCAGTCCTTTTGGCCAGCTCTCTGGTAAACAGTACGTTGGCCAGCTTGCTCTGTGCATAGGCCCTGACAGGGTGGTAGTCCTTCTCACCACTCAGGTCATCAAACTGGATCTTGCCCATGAAGTGAGCTGATGACGACACGTTGATGACCCGGGATGGGGCAGAGTGCTTGAGCAAGTCAAGTAGCAGGAAAGTCAGGAAGAAATGACCTGGAGAGGGTGAGAGTGTGTGAGAAGATTAGAAGAATATGATCATTTGTTCTAGTGCTGCAGGGTAAAAAGTAATGAGGGCAGTTGGCAGAGACCCAAAAAACTCTGTAGTTATTTTAATCAAAAACAGGCCCCAAATTTCCTTGCCAAACCTGCTGTATTTCTTCAACATTTTCATCTCGTACCCAAGTGATTGACTCCAAACTGCATCTCATATCCATCCACTGTCATGGCGTGAGGACAAATCGCCACTCCTGCATTGTTAATCAGGTAGTGAAGAGCCTTCTCAGCTGGAAAACAAAATCCATGTTTTTTAATCTTTAAAAGATGGATTACAATCATGTATTTGTGTGTGTGTGTGTGTGTGTGTGTGTGCATGTGCCACCCACTGTTGTAAATATTCTCAGCAAACAGGCAGATCGATTTGGTGTCAGACAGATCCAGTTGCCTGGCGACAACCTTGGCTCCCTTCACCTCCCTCATGATGTCTCGAGCCGCTTGCTCTCCTTTTGCCATGTCTCTGCATGCCAAAATCACCCGTGCCCCTAGAGAGATTATTACCTCTTAATAGGGGAAGTGTGTGTTTGCATGTACATGCATGCTGAAATTTGAACAAGGTAAGGTGGTGATCTTACTTTTTAAACATTTATTTTCGTCTCAGTGTTTACAAGTGGCGGTATTCTCTGGTCTCATATGTATTTAACTATCTTTTATTAAAACCAGCAATGGTTATGCTTCTGAACATTATTCATTTCAATACATTCAACAGTTTATTGCTTAAGCCACTTCATCATATGAGTTATCCTTGCAGGAATTAGGCTTAAAATATTTCCACACAGGTAATCTGAGTCACACTGAAAGAAGAATTTGTCAGAAATAATAAGAGCCTCAGCATTCATTTTTTCTGTCTTTCTTGCCTCTGCTAGCCAGGTCTTTAGCTGTTTCTTTGCCTATTCCTGTGTTGGCACCCGTTACTATAGCTGTCTTCCCCTCCAGATGCACATCTGAAGACCACTTGGGGATAATCAGAGACCTGAGGGGTTAGAAGCGATTAGAAGAGAGTTAAGGGGAATGTTGACACCAAACACAATGTTGAAACCCAATTTTACCTACTAAAAAAGTAAGTAAGCATCACTGTTTATGCAACATGTTGGTATAAACATACAGCAACGAAATTACAAGGTGGGTGAGGTTTACCACATAATACAAAACTGTGAATGTCAGAATCCACAGTCATCATATTATAAGACCTTAAAGGTCATAGGTTTTGAATTGACTTGGCAACTTAAGTTATATTTCAGTTTCTGTCTGAACTGACTTGAAGTAGCAATTTCCTTCAGCTAGTACTCAAAGCGGCATGAATAAAAAGCTTTTGTTTGTTTGTTTTTCCAGATTCTTTTTGCTTTATATGTGGCATTTAGTTCTAAAACAACATTGTATTCCTAAAACACTTCAACAAATCTTTGAAATTCAAAGTTCTGTTAGAGGTAGAATGTTACTAATTATCTTCTTTATTTCTGGTGGTGATGTCTTAAATGAGAAGACTCTTACCTGACTGCTTGCATTTCGGTAGTTGATGACACAAAATGATCCTCCACAAATTTGTGAGGCCCCTTATTTCCTAAATGCTGCTTCAAGACCGAGGTCTGGAGATGTGGCAGAGAGGAAGACACAGAAATCAAAGAGAGAAGAACGACAGCCTCACTGTATTGGACCTTATAATGGTTATATGTCAGGAAGTCAGTATTAGACACAAATCCTCCTCTGTTAAAAGTCTGTAATTGTAACTAATCAGTTAAGGCAGAATTTCAAAAAGGGCTCTTAGTAAATAACAGAGAACTATTCATGTTTTTAGTGCCAACTTTTTGAAGCTGACTCTGACTGAGTAGAATAATTGTTATGCAAAAGATTCATGTGATTGCATGTATCTTTTTCTCTCATCTGTATTCTGCCTCAAAAGTTGCAAGTTTCCATGGTGTCTGCAAGTGGCAAAGGTATGTGTATATGAGGTATATAACAGGTTTTGCTCATTCTAATAATTTCTCCTTTTCATACTGACCATTACAAGACCCCCTCCAAATGTGCTTACAATGGAAGTGATGGGGGGACAAGACATCCTCATTTTGAGCAAAACTGTGTTGACAATATGAACTTTATCCATCTGAGTTAGTCAAATAAAGTGGATATTTTCCACAGTAACAGTCTTTTCAGTATAAAAATCCCCTCTTTGTTTTCTGCTCAGTTGCAGTTGACTAATTTGGACGGCTGAAGCCTCATTTTAGCTTCAAATAAACTTTTAAATGCATGTTTGCACAGAATGAGAACTGCAGATTTTGTCCGCCATCACTCACATTGAAAGCACATTATGAAAGGCTCTCCTCATGGTCAGTATGAACAGGAGGAATGATTACAGCAAAAAAAAAATCATGTGTCAATGGTCATTTGGGTACCTGACTATTGTTTTAGGACAGACTTGACTGTCCTTTAACCTATAAACAGTATTATAAGATTGCAACTGCTGATCGAGGTGTTGCTAAGTCAAATTACTTCATATACCTTTTTGTAGTTTGATCTAAAGCAATTAATCAGATTTATTAACTCATCATATATCTTACTTGCAAGATTTGCAGAAGGAGGAATCACCGTTAGTGAAAACTACCTAATCATATTTAACCGTCTGTGCAGGCGAAATTCAAAACCCGGATCCACAGGTGAGACGACTGTAATTTCAGAATTTCGCCATCGTGGATTTTCTGGTGCTTTCCACAGGAGGGTTTAAGTGATCGCATAGCTATGTTGTGAGACTAATTGGTGATTGGGATGACACTGGCAGTTTATTTGATCCTGTAAAGTGCTGCAATAGAAAAGCTGAACTTGGATCATTACTCAAGAGTGGGGTTCCCCTTCTTTGAGGATCTTTATTCCTTTTATTTGTATAATTTATTTGTGTAATTATGATTCGTTTTTGCATGTGTATGTTTTAAAGAGACCATAAACTAAATTTGGTCAACTTAGGATAGAAAACGTGACCAGCAGTGCCTCACCTGGTCTTGCACTCGTTTTTAAAGAATTTTCCACTTGAAATGTTTCTTATCCTAACATGCAGTTACCACTAGGGTGGACTGTAGCACCACACTGTGGTTTAGGACTTTCTACATGTCTACCGTCAAATGAGAAAATGTTTTCTCACATGAGGAGGCTGAAATCATTTCAATCTACAGTAAGGTCCTGTGTTGGCCAGCTCGCCAGGTCTCATGTAAACCATGTGAAAGCCAGTCATAACTTCCTGTTTTCACAAACAACTTACACACCAATGCGCACACATACACACATTTATAAACATACTGCTGCTGACCCAAACCAGGCCTAAATGAGTGCTGCCAGCTCCTCTCATGTGGTCTCTCTGTGACGCTAGCTCGTCTGACTGCTAGATTCGTTTCTCCTCACAGCTGCTCGCCATCCCTAAGCCTGATGAAAGGCTGCCTGTCTGTCAACACTGGGACAAAGACAGAGAGGGCTGGCCACATGTGTAATTAGCTCGGCTTCACAAAGATTATAGATCATCTTGAGAAGATAAACGGCTCTTTCATTGTAATTTGTCGATCCCAGAATAGCAAAGTTGACAAGAGAGAAACCACAGAATGCACAATGGCGACCATCTTTGAAAGGATTAGATGCAAAACATTTTTAATTTCAATCAAAATATTCTTTCAGTCATTCATCGCGATAGATTTGATTGATATGTACATAATCATTGTAAGGCTGCATACATTTGGTGAGGTTGTAAATGAACAGTCCCTTTAAACTCCTACAGCGTGCATTTTGCCTGCTGTCAATGGCTCCATTTAACATATCCACACCTCAAATCAAATGAAAGGAAGCACAAAAGGAATATTCATTCTCGCTTCACAAATACATTATGCTTTCTTGTCTTTTGAAATATACTGTATACAAACATTGATCACATATGCAAATTCTGAAATAATACATAAAAAATCTACTATGTAAAATTATTTAAAACAAATTATTATAAACAGTCGGACATTTTACTTTTCTTCATTAAGGCTTGCATGTTAAAACATACTGAAATAAGATCAAACCAGTAACAAAATAGCTTATCAAATGCATAGCATTTTTCTTAGACACAAACTGCACACATGGTGCAGTAGGAAGAGAATTTTTAAAAAGTCTACATACACATAAGCATCGTACCAAAACTGGATGTGTCACTTTGTTGTAACAAAGCTTTCTTTAGACCCTGCACACCAAAAAAAAAAGGGAAAATTCACTCAGAGAAATGCCAGATATTCATCATTATTTTTGAATAAACTTTGATTCTGCCTCACAAGATTAGCTAGATTAGATAGATTACATTTTCTACCATAAAAATATTTACTTTAATGATATGATTTTTGTGAGGGGAAGCACATTATTTCCACATGGTGGATATTTAGTTTTGTGAGGAAACTCTTCAAATCATCCAAATGTCAAACTCAGAAAGGCAAAAAAACTGGTTGGCCGGGTGTTTTCATACAGGGGAGTGTACAAGTTTTAACCTATCCTATTTAATGATAAAATGTGGGAATGAAAAATGTAGTAACTTCTTTGTATGAGAACCCAGCTGCAATTTCCATGCAAACAGTAAAAACATGACGTTCCTCCAGTCTGAACTCTAGTTCCACATCCAGCTCCCAACAAAATTCCCCATCATTGTCTGGAAAGGAGGGAGTTTCCATTAAAAAATGCCTGCAGCTTTCCACTGGAAAATGAAAAAAGGCACATAGAGATGCTAGAGGCAAGGATCAGTGACTTATGTGGGAAATGGGATGTCTTTGAAGATAAATCAATAATTTCATAAAGAGCTACCAGGTACAGTATAGGGCAACAGAAATCATCAAAGGCCAGTTTTTCAGTGTCTAACTGATGGTTGGGGACTATGGAGATGATCACTGTACTGACATAAAACACAGCCACTGGTTTCACTTTCCATGTGGCCGTTCCTCCATCACTTCTCGGACCAGCAGTGTCTCTTCTTGCAAGGTTCTGTGGGTAATGGAGTCCCCTGGTGACCTCAGGCTACTCTCGAAAAACTGAGCTGTCTCACTGGCTTCTTCCTGGACAGGGCTGCCGAAGGCATCGTCCAGCTCTGCCCCATCGCTGCCGAAAGATGTCTGGCTGACATAGACAACGATAACATCGCTGCTGAAGTTCATCACCTGGCCACTGGAGATGAAGGTGGTGTTGTGGTTCCCAGACACCTGACCTGAACAGAAAGATGTGGGAGGGAGAATGAGAAGAAGATCGTGAGAAATAAGAGGAAAAAAAAAACAAGATGGAGGCACAAGTGAAGCAGCAAGATTTATGGACAATGTGCGATAAATGTGGTAGCGTGACAAAACCATTGGTTTGTAGGGGTAATTTATGACAAATTAATATTTCCCTTTGTAGATGCTGTAAGAAATGGCAGTGCAATGACACCTTATTGGGTAATATATAGAAATATGTATGTATATATATGTATATAGTATGGTTGTGTAAGACACCTTCACATACATAGGCAGATAGAGCTTCCCCTATTCATGACGCAAGTGAAGAAGGGGCTAAATCTTGGCTAACCTCGGATGACAAATGGACAGTGGGTGTAATGACCATGCAGGATGACCACAGAGAGGCCATGGCGACATGGACCGCCATATCATATCCTTTTTGCCCTTGTTTCAGAGTGCCTAGCACTTTTTAGCGTGAGAAAATCAAGACTTCTGAAAACAAGCCATTTGTTAAAGGTTCAGGGTTTACACACATGGCAGAATAAATGCAGACAAAGTGCTGTTCAACTCTTTATAACTCTGTCCAACAACATGTTTATCCAAAGAGAATTTTCCATGACTTATTTCAGCTTCATTTATACCTCTACATTGTGAACCTGCATTCAAAAAACATTTGTATTGATTGACTCATTGTTTTCTTACTGTTAACATAAGGATCAAAGCGAACCAGGTGAGTTAGGAAATCAGTTGTGTGTATCTGTTTATAACCCATCTTTCACCATATTAAGCCTCTGGTTCCTTTTTTATCCAGCCTCCTGTCTGACTTTCCAGCCTACAGAATGAGCAGACCCTCCGTGACTCACAGCTCATGCCTCATCTGTTCACACATACATGCGCACACAAACACACACAGCAGCGAAATGTAAGTAAACACACTCTAGCAGACACTTTTACACATGCACACACACACACACACACTAACATAGCCCCATAAAGTTGCAGAAACAGACTCACACATTCACACACTCAGAGAGTGTGTCTCTGTGTTCCCCATCTGAGAGCCTTTCCCGGAATACCAGTCTGAGAGGTCTGGCTTGAAAATATGTCATTTCACCACAACTTTGAAAACAAAGCTCTATGGAATCTGCTTGGGTTCCTCTGTTTATCCTTTCTTAATACCAAGCTGATTTTTCTGGATGCCCAACAACAGCAGCAATATCATCTACTGACAGGGGTTTTAAACCAAGGACTAAAATTGAACTCTTGTGGAACATCTCTCCTGTTTAATCTCAAAGACAAACCACACATTTATACAGATCTGCCTAAAATCTTGCTTATTTTATCTGGATGACTGCCAGAACTTGAATACCAGAATAGGTCTGAGTAATTAGCACTCTTTAGGTGCCCCTGACCAAAGGCAGTTAACCCTAAAAACTGCTCTAGCGAGTGACCAACAGGTAAGACTTATGTTTTATCATGTTTTAATTTCCAGGTGGAAAGGAAGCGTTTAAAAACTATGTACACAGGTGAGACCTCTGACCTTTAAATATCATGTGTGGGAAATCCATTTAATCATCTGTCATTACTGCATGATGGGAAATGGTGTTCATTTCATGCCAGCAAGCGTGTAATTAAAGTACCCAGTCATCAGTGAGAGTCCAAAAAAGTCTTCACAAGTTTGTGTGTGTGTGTGTTTTTGTTGGGTGGGCAGGGTTATAAAAGTATTACTCAAGCTGCACACATCTTGCTTCAATTAAAGCTGTGGTCACTTTGCGCAACCCTATGGAACTCTGGGTAAACAGGAGCATTGTACATGGCATAGTTCACACTGACACACACACAACAGTGTATGTTAGAGTGTGGTTCTAGTGGTTCACTAACTCATCAAACACACACATATCCTATTCCTGCTCTCTGTGTGGTCCCCCCCAAATTTGGGGTCCAACTATCAATACTGGCGTTCATAAAACATATTTCTTGGTACACTGGCGTTGATAAAACATATTTCCTGGAAACAATCACACAAACCTCTTATTCTTATGCTGAAACCAATCCTCTTGTCTTGTCTTCAGTATGTTCACCTAATAATACCCCAGACTGAGCTAACCACTGTCCTGCGCAGACTGCTCTAATAATACAGCTTTTAAACTAACCATAACCACTCGGTGTTTGAGGCACAATGCATAAATATGTTTCTCTGAGATTTTTCTCTTTGGCAGCATTGTAAAGGCCTCAGTGAGAACAATACAAGTTCAACCATGTGACAGTAAAACTTTCCATTAAAACCGACTAAAATTTCATTCTGTTATTCTTGGTGGATTGTTCCACTTATTCTGCGGGAACAGAACACTGCTAGTGTATCAAATCATGTATGGGTATGATTCTGTGGCAATAAAGTGGTGACTGCCTACTCAAACACAGAATAAAGAATCCACCTGGCAAACACAACTGTGGTCCCACAGTCTTTGTAATGAGCTATTATCCCCAAAGCACACAACCACTGTGCATACAGTTTTCATTGACAATAAAATGAGTAGTCATAGCAAAAATATCCAGCTCCATAGCATCTTTGTACTGCCCCAGGAGAGCTAAAAATAGCTTGTGTTTCTGGGAAGCTACGAGATGTATGGAAGCCCATTTCTGCCATGGAAAAAATGGATAAGAAGTTTGGTAATAATAAAAGTAAAAACATGAATGGTAATAGTCAGTGAAAATGAGATACAAAGTCAGAATAACAAGGTTGACTATCCAATTCAAAAATATGTAATTATAAGTAAAACTTGATTTTTAAGTGAAAATAATTAAATAGTAAGTCATTTAGACTTTGTAAGTCACAATTACTAACTTAGAATTATTAGAAAATAAATAAAAACGGACTTTTAAGTCCAAATTATGACATATGAAGTCATGATTTTGAGATGGTAAGTAAGAATTATAAGATACTAAGTTAAAAGTATTACTTACTAAAATTATAAGAAAGTAAGTCGTAATTGTTAGATTACAAGTCAAGTATTAACTCACTTATTTTGACCCGCTAACTCAGAATTTTGACTTACTCTAATAATTCTAGTGAAAGATTTTTACAAAGAATCTCTGTCTTTTGATGTAACAAGTCATAATTTTAAATTTGCATATATAATTTTGACTTGAGTAATCACGAGTATTTCTATTTTTGTCATTCCTAATATATCATTAATATTTGTCCTTTTTTGGCAGAAATGGGCTTCCATACCGGGCTACATGGGTTTTGAAGTTTTTACATTTTCACCTACCTGAGGTAAGAGTTGGTTCTGCCAGCTGGCTCTGGAGGCTCTCAGGTGAGCACTCCAGCTCTGAGTCCCCTGATGAGAGCTTGTTTCCTCTGCTGTCTCCCCAGGAAAGTCCCTGGCCTTGCTCCTGGCTGGAGGCCTCAGGGGGCTTGTCCAGGTAGAGATCTCCGACAGATGAGGATGTCATCAAAGGGCTAACTGAGGTCATCGTGGAGGCTGCACTGGGGCTGCTATTCTCTGTGGAGGTGGAGTCTGTGCTTGCCAGTCTATATAATTCCTCCTGTTTTACCAGTGACCTGTCTTTCAGGTGAGGTTTGAACTCTGGCCTCGCCTGAGCTTGGGACAACGGCAGGCAGAGTTCAGGATGTGGGCTGGCTGGTGGGATTACAGAGGTGGTGTGGAGGAAAGGAGGAGACAGAGAGACCAGAGATGCAGCGCTTGTCTCACTCTTGAACAGAATAACCTTTTCTTGGTCCCTGCCACGCGTTTTTCCACTGTTGTCTGCCCTTTCACTCTCACTTTTTTCCTCTTTCCCCCTCTCATCTCCATCCAGCCCTCCACAGAAGCAGATTCTGGGAGTCCCATGGCTGACAGCCTGACTACAGTCCTCATTCTCTCCTACTTCCAGTGGCTCACGTACCGGAATGACACACAGACAAGAACCTGCCAACAGCGGAGACACACTCACAACTTCCTCTTCTTCAGACACCTCCTCAGGTTCCCCGGACCCTTCGCTGTGTTCCTCCATCACTGTCTTTCCTTTTGTCCCTTCTTCTTTCACTGTTAGGGGCAGTGACACCTTCACATCGGTAACAGTGGTGGGGTAGGTGCATGGGGGCTCATCAGCAGGGTTTTGGGGGGCTTGACAGATGAGTTTGGTTGTCTCACATGGTGTGCATTTGGTATTTCCTGGGCCTCCTCCTATTCCTCCTGCCACTCCGCTGTGGTAAAGAGGGGCCAAGGTCTCCTAAAGTATTAAAAAAGCATTGTAAGCAGGTGTTACTTGCATGAATGCATGAATAGTAAAAAATATATGATTATTACAATCCATGTAGTAAGAGACACAAGTGCTTTATTTGTTTCTAATTCTTCCATTTGGTCATATATTTCATAAGCAATCTAATATGTAGGTGAGATTATGTGCAAAATTTCTGTGTGTCCATGGCTTTTCAACTGAAATTTCATCTTACCTGCTGTATCCTTGTCCTCTTCAGATTCTGAACACAGGAGCGCAGATTTACTGGACAAAAAAACAACATTTTGTACCTTAATACTGGTTAAAATGCAGGAGCAGCAATCTTAATCAGAACAATAATGAAAAATCAAAGCTAAGGGAGAACTTTAAGATTAGTACAGGGCTGTAACCTACCAGAGAGTAACTTCAGTTTATCCTTGTAGCAGAAGAGGAGCAGGATGAGGAGGCAGAGAACAGTGATGACTGACAGCAATGAAACTAGAACCCAGGAGGGTGCTGCACCTGAAAGACAGACAAGTTCAGAGCTTGCTTTTCTATTCTGCATCTACTGTCAGTCATAAAAGTCTGCCAAAGATATACTACATCTGTCAGGTATTCTCATGTAGTTGTTATATACAGTATGCATTAAATTGGCATGATCATGATATTCTGTAATAAATGCATCCATGTCTTACCAGAGACAGGTGGTCCACACACTGCATCAGCCTGAGCGCTGCCTGGCCGTGTCTCACTCCTGCCCTCAGCCTTACAACTGGGAGAGAAGATGAAATACACACAAAATTAGGTAATCCTAATTAATATAAAAAGAAAGAATTTACAATATGCTACAGGTTTAAATTTCAAATAGAAAAGAATGAAATGAGATGTACAAAATATTAACAAGGAGTAGAACAGTATATGCAGTGTGCAATAATAATAATAATAATAGTAATAATAATAATAATAATAATAATAATAATAATAATAATAATAATAATAATAATAATAATAATAATAATAATAATAATAATAATACAAGTTGCATTAATGTAACGTGCCATATTAGATCAGAGGTTAGAGATGTGCAAGTATAAGATTATGGGGTTTTTACATCAACATAACATGTAATGTCAATGGGTGGGATAGAGTCTGTGTCAGTGGGGGTCCCGGGCCTTGTTGATGACGCTGGCTGCAGATGGGAAGAAACTGTTCTCTTGGCATAAGGTTTTGGTCTTAACAGACCTCAGCTTCTTGTTTGTTTGATTGTTTCAACAAGTTTATGTCCAGGGTGGGAGGGGTCGGCCATGATCTTTCCTGCTTGCCTCCATGTCCTGGAGGCGTGCAGGTCTTGGAGGGATGGCAGATTGCAACTGATCACCTTTTCGGCTGAGCGAATGATATACTGCAGTCTACCCTTGTCCTTGGCAGTTGCAGCAGCGTACCAGATGGTGATGGAGGAGGTGAGGATGGATTCAATGAAGGTGGTGTAGAAGTGCACCATCATTGACTTTAGCAGGTTGAACTTTTTCAGCTGCCGCAGGAAGTACATCAACCACTGAGTCTTCTTGGTGAGGCCGCTGATGTTCTGCTCCCACTTTAGGTCCTGGCTGATGATGGTTCCCAGGAAGCGGAAGGACTCCATGGTGTCAACTGGGGAGTCACACAGGGTGATGGAGGGCGGGTGGGGCTGTGGTCCTTCTGATATTCACAACCACCTCCACTGTCTTTAGAGTGTTGAGTTCCAAGTTTTGTCCGCAACAAGTCACCGGATGGTCAGTTTCCCACCTGAAGGCGGTTTCATCACCACCAGAGATGAGCCCAATGAGGCCAGTAAAGAGGAATACTTGTACATGTGGGTTTTTTTTCCCTCATGTGTGGTAATGGTGGAGAGAAAGAGAAGGACGGATGGGGAAGAAAACAAAATCCTCCCTCTGTCTCTCCACCGTCATTCGTCATTACAGACCTAGCCAGCAGTGAAAACTGGTGTCTGGTCCAGGGTTCCAGGGAAGTGGTGTGCACATTACTCATAACAGCTGGCAGGTGGTGAGTACACCTACCCCACTGCATTTTCCCCTCACAATGTCAAAATATTCCAGGCGAAAAAGTGTGTGTATGAGCATGTGTGTGCACTTACTTAGTCCACTGTTTGCATTGTTCAGCACTGCTGTCAGCAGAGAAGAAGCCTTTCTTACATGGAACACAAATCTTCCTTCCGTTAGTTGACTCTGGAATTAAAAAGATAGATTGTGTCATGTCTCTGTAATTGCTTGATTTATGTCTGTTATTAGAGATACAGATTAATGTCTTACCAGGGTCCAACTCAAGTCCAAATCCAGCACTGCAGGAGGGTATCTTCTCACAGTACTCGCAGTTGATGGGATGGCACTGAAAGTTAGGTTTGCAGCGACATGGCTCCTCTGCCTCAAGGTTTTCAGGCCTTGGCATGAAGCCCTTACCTGGAGGGCAAATAAGGTAGTATTTTAGTGAAAATTATGACAGGCTTCTTTTTTGGCTGTACTGGCCACAGACCAGCCCCATAACCCCCACCAGCCCTAGCCTGTCACTGACTGACTCATTGAGTGATGAGGTTACACCATTGGTCAGCCGGCCCAGTGTTGAAAATGAATTGGCACAAACAGTTTTAATTACATCCTCAGGGGCCATTTACAGTGGAGCCCCAACCGCAACCCAGAAATAAGTTTTAAAAACACACATTTACTGACCAAAGTGTTACAGTACAGCCCCATTGTACGTGACACATCCACGACACATACTGAGGCTCCGACACTGACAGGAGCACCAATCCACTGATATCAATTTTACCAATCTGCACGGCGGCTAGCAGCTAGTTAGCATGGCTAGCATTGTTAACATAGCCATGTCGTGCTGTGTGTAGCCCATAGACTGTATAGTAATAAGGTGTTTCTGATTTAATAGCTGTGCTCAGATATAAAGTCACAAAGCTGACTGATAACCTAGCATGCTAATGCATATGGATGAGACCATATGTTTACATGCATCCACAGATAGAAACGGATGAAAGAGCATGGGGAGTTAACAGATAATTAGTTATTAGTTAAATAGTTATAATTAAATAAGCTCTCTTTCAAATCAAACATCCCGGGATATGAGTGGAAAGTATTGTTATTGCAACTGCATTCATAACCTTTTTTTTGTCAATGTCAGCCATTCATAACATTGCTTAACCATGTCATGTGATATGCTACTTCAGTACACTTTAACAACAAATATTACTGGGACCACTACAAAAAATTACAGATGAACATTTAATATCCAGGATTTCGCATTATAGACACTACCAATGACTATCCCCATGACAAACTGGCCACAGTTTTGCACATTGACCATACACAGTCCAGCCATATACAAGGTTTTGACCAAGTCTTGTATTATGTCACAGTTTGTGGGATTGACTTTGTTACAAGGATTTAGAGATAACTGATAATAACACACATTGATGCAATTTCACTTTCACAAGTCCATTCAGAGGACACTTTCCTAGGTAAAAATTGATTTTGAGCTCACCTCATCAAAATCATTTACAGAAACAACTGCATTTTTCCTGCAGATCAATACAAAAAGTGAACATTATAGCCATTTCTGAGGTTGTAGTTTATTGCTGTACTGGTATTTAATGGGTGCACTGGGACATTTGTATAGTAAAGGCACATGTAGCAAAGCCCTTTAATGGTCTTTCAAGATTTTGACATCCTTGTGCCAGCTGCAGATACTAACCTGGATCACAGAACTTCTGCTGAAGACAGCGCATCTCTTGAGTCAAGCCAGGCTGGTATTCACCAGGGAGACATTTAACACACTGAGTTTGGTTGGAACCATTGCAGTCAGAATACACACGGAAGCCTAAGAAAAAAACAAAAAAAGACACAGAGGGAGGGTAGAGAATAAAGATGGATTTAACAACCCGTATATCACAGTAGCCACTAAAAACCTAACTGAAGAAGAGAAAAGAGGAAGGAAATAGAGGCTTTTTACTCTTTCAAAGTGGTGGCTCATTCTAGTGGGTCAAATGTTACTGCAGATTGTGTGTGCAGAAAATGTTCCATTTATGAACATCCTTCCTCTTTTAATTAAGGATCTTTGTGAATGGAAATCTATTTCTATGCTATGCTGAATCCATATTGAGTAAACTAGACATTCAATATTCTCACACTACTTTCTTGTGTCATACTTAAATTCCTGTGTATGTATGTGTGTGTGTTATTACCTGGTTTACACCTATTGCAGCATCTGGAGCCTTTTAAGTACTGTTTCTCGTCACATTGGACAGATCTGGAGACTCCGTTCTAAAAGATATTAAGACACAACATTAGTTAAGCTTTGTATATGACAGGGAAACAGGAAGAATTTTTTTCTTATATCCTTATACAACATATATACAACATATATATATATATATATAACAACATATATTTAAAGAAAATATGAGTTAAAAAACAAGATCTGTCATATTTTCTAAAGTTGATGAAATCATCATGATTTGCTTAATCAGAAACATCAATTTTCCTGTCAGTGCTTCATGGTTTCCTCAGTGTAGGCCATACTTTACAGTGCCCATCTTTCTCCTTCTTCAGATCATCTTTTAAATCTACACATGATATTTTGAGATGGTGGTGAGTAATGAGAGGAAGAGGATGGTTAAAACATTTCCAAGACATGCCCAGGAATTCTTTCCACACTCTCAGAAGCACCTGACCACAGCGCTGTGCACCCTCCAAACCAGCAAACCAAACTCTAATAGTATCCAGTTACATAAGGAGAACCAACTGGAATTAAATGCAATCAAATCCAGTTGGCTTCGACTTAACAAACACGTCTTGGCTGCAAATGGTCTCCTGATCCCCACTCTTGTGCCATTTAAAGATAATTACTAGCTTTTGGAAAGATGACCTGTTGGTTAACCTGCCCATTAAACTAAGTGATGAGAAAAAAAGTCCTGTGGCAGCCGTTAAGCTAAATAGTAATGTTATTCTTAAAAGGTCAGGCTTAACTATATGTTTCCTATTGTCATTCAACAGTGTGTGCTATTGCATTAGCAGGGAGGGAGCTCTTGTTACAAGAGACAGGGAAGTGAACAGTGTTAGATCAATCCATGTTTTAAACAATAAATGGAAATTCAAGAAAGGGGCCACAAAGGTAAAACATGTGGACAGACACATACTGTACACACCCTCCAGCCACCCTAACTTAGGGGCTTGCCACATTGCTGAATTAGAGAATCTGGCTGTTATGACAAAAACGATGCCAAAGCCACAGCATCTATATATAAATGTAAAAAAATACAACCTATAGGCCTGACTGCACTCTGACCTTGGACCAACCTCCTTCTTTTACTTCTTCAGCCCTTCTGCAAGCTCCTTCTTCCAATGAGTTTACACACTTAATCACTCATATCCTATAATTTGTATTGTATAGAAATACTGGCTCTGGAGAGTTCTAGTCCTGTACAAAGCCAGTCAAGTGAAGACTGACAAATCCATCCTCCTGCCTTGCCCACAGGCAACAGTAAGAAATAAATTCTGTATAGAGTTCAGAGCTTCCAAATTGAGTACAGTCTCTTCATCTTGCAGTTCGATATCATTTACTTTGGGCATTATACCCATGCAGTCCATTGTTGTAAATATGATATGTTACATAATTGATTCCTCATTTAAAGACTTATGTATCCCCAGGTTTTCCTGCCACTGAATGGGCTTCACTGTCATATAAAGCTGCCAACCCTGTTAAAACAATTGCTTCTTGATCACAGCTGAGCAAACTGTGCTTTGGAAGACCGTGAGATACCACTGAAAGCACTGGAACAAGCTTGTTTTCATCAAATTCCATTCTTACCATAGTTGAAGTTTTAGTTTAGTTAAAACCTCGATACATAATTGCTTCCAGGAGGCACTTGTTTTTCATAGCACCAAATTGAACATTTAAAAATACACCAATATTATCAATTTCGATCAAAAATAATGGTGGTAAAGAACATTGGCTTTACATAACAACATCTCCTCCTCTCCCTCTTGTTATTTCTCTACCTCTCTTTCTTATACCTCCGTTTTAAACTCTGTTTAGTCTCAGTGTCTGTCCTGCCTCAGGCAACAACAGCACAACATGAACACTGGCGTGTTTAATTACCTCGACTCAACTTCTCACACATCAGCCAGTCTTTGTTTTATAATCTAACCGAAGGGATAATGATGCACAGTGCTCATAGCTCGCACCGCAGCACTAATGAGGACCATGTGCTGCAGGAGACAGAAGTGACAGAAGTAGGAAAGGTTCCCATGCTAAGAGGCCCGTGTCTTTAGATAGATAGATAGATAGATAGATAGATAGATAGATAGATAGATAGATAGATACATACATACATACATACATACATACATACATACATACAGATGTGGAGGCACAGCTATAAGAGTGGTGGTCAATCTCCACAAGTAGGACAGAGGGCACAGGAAGCCAAAAGAATGCTGGGAATTGTATTTTTGTTACCGCCACATCTAAACATTGGCTTTGAGTTATGCGAGGTAGTACGTTTTGACTCACTAAATATATATGTAAGACGAAAAGAGCTGATCCACCCTATATGATTATAGGTTATCATAAAGTTCAAGATAGAACATCCAACCTCAAAGCTAACTAAGCTAAGTTATGTATATGAATATGTGTGTGTGTATGTGGGTGTGTCATTTTGTGGGGACTCTCCTCCCTTATGGGGACAAAAAGTAAGTCCCCTTAACGTAAATCATTAATTTTAGGGTGAAGACTTGGTTTGAAGTTAATGTAGGTTTAGGGTTATGTTAAGGTTAGGGTTAGGGTTAGGCATGCGGCGGTCATGGTTAAGGTTAGGGTTAGGGTTAGGTTTAGTCTCCAGGAAATGAATGTGAGTCAACGTAACATCCTCTGAAGTGATGGAAACAACTCTGTGTGTGTGTGTGTGTGTGTGTGTGTGTGTGTGTGTGTGTGTGTGTGTGTGTGTGTGTGTATGTGTGTGTGTGTGTGTGTGTGTGTGTGTGTGTGTGTGTGTATGTGTGCCCAACAGAAACTGTAAAAATATATTTTGGCTCTTTTGTTTATCTTTTTAAAAACCTTTAGCAGTTATGTGATCCTATCAAACAGGAGTGAGACGCAGTGCATTCCATCTACTGTCAGGGTACCAGAGAATTTGCATAACGGTAATTGGCTCCAAGCCAAGAGAAGCACAGTGTGGCTTTTTGGCCTCTAGGGGTTTCAGGGATCCATGATAAGGTGCTGTAAAAGCATATTGCACAACAATTGAATCTTTGTATAATGTTTGCACCTGTGATTGTTTTTTTTTTGAAAGCCATAAAAACAAATCCTTTGAAGTGCTACCTGCACAAATCATGGTTTTTACTTGTGTTAAATGATTTTTTTTTTTCCCATAATCTCATACCCCTGATAAATAATTTCAGAACCTTTGAACAATATGAGCCTCAAAAACACTGCTTTTGTTTGCAGTTTCTTACAAACTGGCTGTAATTTCTTGCTACCTTGTTAATAAAAATGAGTATCAAGTAACTGTTACTGTAGTTTTTCCTGGGAAAAATCCTCTGGTGCACAAGAACTAGAATATTTCGTAATTGCATTAGGAAGGTGACTTCCTTGGAATATAAAAAAAGAGCTGGACAGTTACACAGAACAATGATACTGACCAGGAGAGATCACACACTTTGAATAAAAAGTTCAAGTCAACCATAATCAGTGTTAATAGTCTTAATGGAACTAGACAGAGCTTAATCTGATGATGTTAGAGGCATATTAAAAGTATTAAGGCAATTATAAATTATCCTCCTTTCCGAACACAAAGCTCTATTGTCATTACAAGGGATGCAACATCTATCAAGTGAATGTCTGTTGTCTGCACCATTAAATCAAGTTTGGATCTGCAGGCCTGAGGCAATACAGTGTTATTGCTCAAGCTGAGTTAGACATAACACTGATTACCGATGCTGTGGTGGGTGGATGGACTGACGGATGGATGGAGCTACAGGAGGAAGAGCATGAAGAAGATGACGGATGTGAAGGAGGCTAATTGGTTCAGATGAATAGGCTAGAGGTAGTATGCTTTATAGTTGAATGAGTGTGTACATACAGGGATGAATACATGGATGGATAAAGAAGCTGGTTGATAAAAACAGGAGGCACATGGATAAGCAAGTAAATTAATCCAACAAAGCTCAGCTCACACATGATATATTGACTTTTAAATCTCTCAACATCTTGAAGTAATCTTGTGTTGCTCAATTTCAAACAGACAGTTTGAAATAAATTTCGAATGATTTGGACGAAGTGGTTGAAAACCAAGAAAATGAAGGGGAATTCTTCAGGGATACTGTGAGTCAGTAATGGCAAGAGCATGGTGAGAACAAACCAAAGCCAAAGGTTTGCAGTGTCACCTTAAAACGTAGATGAAAAATATCTCTTCATCTCCACACACTGACTAGTTTTCCGGGCATCGTTTCTTTGTTTGCTCACTCTTGTTGCCACTATTTGGAAAAAAAAGTAACTTGTTGGACAGCATGGGCAAGATGCAGTGCCCTCCCAAGCATTATCTCTTGCAACACTATTTTGGTGAAGCAGAGAAAGAAAAACAAAGAGAGCGTCTGTTCCAGTCAAGTCATAACGATGCTGTCTTACAGTAATGCAGGCAAACAGGCAGTGATAGATCACTGGTGCCCAGAAGTCCCACCACTACAACCACATCTTATAAACTACTCCACCTGGACAGAGTTAGCTCCTTGGACTAAACAACAACATGGACAACAACATATCATGGGCCATTCACTTATTTCTCCCTCAAATTTAACTGTGGCAGAGGATCAGCTGAGACATTACATAGAATCAGGACTAAATGGGAACCCTAAAAATCCCAAGCATAACAAAATCACAGAGCTATAACATTAAAAAAAAATTTTTTTTAAATTTAAATGATAGAGCTCTGTATGCTACATACAACATGATTAATACACCTATACAATCAAATGCCTGCAGCATTTAAAGGTATAAAACCTTTACACCCTGCCCCCTTTCTTTTTAGTGGCCCCTGCACTTCATTTTGAAAACCTCTCCTCTGGCAGAGCTAATGAGGTTCCTGATGAGCCATTTGGCCCGCGCCGATCCCCTCTGGACCGGGAGAGAATGCTTGGTGGAGGGAGAAGAACATCCAGCCGCCAGCGGCGTTTTTGCGGTTAGAACAGGAGAGGTGGACTTGATCCAAACACAACTGTTTCCAGTCAGTGTCCGTGCGTAAAAATCCAACCCCTCCTCCCCCCCGCTTCTCACTCTATCCAGTTTATACAAATAATCAGATCTGATGACACATATTCTGGTTTGTTGTTACATATCTCCTTGCCCATCATCTCAAGAAAAACAAATCGTCATCTGTATTTTTGCGTTGCCTCTCTCATTCTAACTAAATATGACAGCGTTTTAAAAGTAGCGCAGAGGAGACAGAGCATACAATAAAGTAATTATCAATTCTTTTGGTTGTTATATACACTCAATAATTGTGTTATTAGTGCAAAACTCTTAACTTTAACAGCAGAAACATCTTTTTTTACCTGTGCGTAAAAGGTGACAAGGACGCATGTTATCCAGCCTCGGAATATCCAACTCGTGGAAAAGTTCAGTCTCATCTTTGCTGGTTAATGAAGACCACCTCTTCGACAAAGTTTTCTTTCACGGTCAAAAAAGCAAATATCCGATTTCCCAGATTCCTCTTGAAACCTCCTCAGTGAATCACTTCTTTTTCTTGTGTGCGTAAATGTGGCCGAGCCTCCACATCGATTCACAGGGCATTCTTGCGCCTTTATACCCGGTAAGGCAGCTGCGGTTTCCACCTCTCCTCTCCTCTCCTCTCTTCCTTCTGCTGTCCCCCACGCTTTGTGGAAGGTGCTGCGTGCAACAGCTTGTAAAAACTGACTGACTGGCTTAAGGGAGGGAGGGAACTCCTCCCACATTGTCATATGTAAAGACAAAAGTTCATCCCTTTCTCTCCCTCCTGGTTCTATGCACTAATCTGCTATGATGCACAGTAAGATTATTCCGGTAATATGAGCTATATACACTGGAATTATAAATGTGCTGTCATTACATGTTTCTGTGATAGTCTGTTCAAAACACAGATGTGCCTGCACATCCATTCTGAGTTCAGTTTGCCAACAAGATATGTGACCTCATACTCAATTTATAATAAAATTCAGGTATTACCCTATAAACTGTAGGCAAAACATGTGGTCACTTTCATAGATTTCACTTCCTACATTTGCCATTCATCATGGGAGTGAGTAGGCCAGTTCCAGCATAGTTCCTGGAGCGTGGGCTCTGCTGGAACAGCCATGACCATATCTACAGTCTACAGAAGTCATTTATCTAAAAGCATTAGTGACTGCCTCCAGGAAATAGTTGTTCTCTGCTCTTAGGGAAGGGTGTGAGAAAAACAAAACAAAACACTGGTTATATGTCCCTCTGAATTTGCATGAAAGATTGGGCCCAGCCTACTCTGGCGAGCCAAGAGAGGGAAGGTTTGACAGAGTGGAGAATATGTTCTCTTCAAGGTGACAGTTATGCAAATATTAAATTGCATGGGAATGGATAAGGCTAAGGGGTGTTTCGGCACAAGAGAGGCGAAGAGGGAAAAAAAGATGCAAAGAAATTTGATCCTTGAAAAGAGATAAACACATCTACTTTAAAACAATTATTCAGATATTTGTTTTAGTGGTGAGCACACATTGTTACAGTTTCTGAAGTAATGACATTCCAGATGTTTTCAGAAACATGAGCATACAAATTATCCTGCAAATGCATAACAATGTATGACCGAGATTCAACTCATCCTCTGATCATCACCACAATGAATGGAAGTGGATAAATACAAGACTCTTAATAAGCTGTTTAACAGAGGGGAAAGAGGAAGTAAAACAAGGATTTTAAGCTGAGCCAGTGAAGGTAATGGGTTTTGTCCTCCCTCTCCCCTTCTTCCCGTAAAAACATGCTGAGAGAAGCTGTTTTGTGGTGGGGCCTCTGCTGCTTGCACAGTAGCAATTAAAGAGTCAGATTGGACTCTTTTACTGTAGCAATCAGAAACCTCAGCTTGACTCTGAATATTCACACCAAGGTCACTCCCTAACAACCAAACTAAAGTGCACACATAAAGACATCCCTGTTAGACCCCCACTTCAAACACAGAAGTTATGATGCAGCTTGTTTTGATGTATAAAAATGTAAATCTACTGCAGGCGGACACCACGCTGGTTTACAAGCATCACACTTCAAATAACCTGGTTCCGAGCAAAGACCGTGTACCTCTGTAATCATGTGGGTCGTGCTGCTTAGCATCACTTACAAGTCAAAGTTCACCAAGGAAGAGTACTCCAAACAGCTCATATACACAAAAATGCACACATACACAGGATATAGGCCTGCTGAATGGTTCCCATTAATGTAAGACACACTCATTCCACAGAAGAAAACAGCCACAGTCTGTTGTGGTACTATAATTTTGGAAGGAAGCTTCGAGGGTTAGGCACCGTCTCTCTTGAACACACTGAAAAAGACACAGGGTAGAAAAACATGCACTTGGCCCTCGCATACACGCAGAACGGAGTGGAATAATAACATTAAATCTTAGCCACCATGTTCCGGTGGTTTTAGGATTGGATCTGCATTGCTTCTGCTTTCTTTGGAAACAGATGTGATCTGTGAGTCACCCAAGTCCCTCTTGTGAGTAAGAGCTGCCGGCTGACGCCATTTCTACACTAATAAAAAGCCAAACGAGCGTTCTTGAACACACACATGCAAATAAACACACAGAAAATACTGGATCACACATTCAGATGTGCATGCAGGTACACATATTTGCATGGCCACACACAGGCTTGGATAGCAGAGGGCTGTTTGGACACAAAGAACGAGTATCCACTTTCAACGCAAATCACGTACGAGGCATGTGGCTCTGCACACATATCTACACACACACGGACCCACGCAGGCACACCCACAAAGAAACGAGACACAAACACACGCACACAATGCTGCCATGCCACCCAGTTACGCCCCTGCTGCGTATCAATTATTTGTCCACCTGCAGAGTTATCAGTGATGATGGTTGAATATTAGCCTGAATATGCAAATTATGTTCTTTATCAAGGGTGTTAGTTAACTCATGTAATGTTCAACCATAAAATGAGCATGACTCCACAGGCCTGCTTAACCTATTTCTATTTTAAACACAAATCAATGTACTAGATTCCACTACAGGTCAATCAGAACTGTGCAAAATGTGCAAAATACTGAAGTTTTAACCACATTTTCTGTTTATTTACTTGCTTTTTCTTGTCACTAAAAGATAGATTGTGCTGTTAAAATCTAACTTCTTTGGCAGAGAATCCTTGTCTCGTTTTGATGATTTAAATCGATTGAGAAACAGTGTAATGTTGATGACACATCTGAGCTTTTATTTCTAGATTTATTTGGGGTAAGTTGTTGGGAATGTCCCATACCATGGACTTTGGTTTGTTGTGTTAAGCAGACAATAGCTCACATCAAAGACTTGGACGTGAGGGGCAGGGACAGCAGAGGCATGTGTTTGTCTGTGAAATGACTTTGTTTTACTACCTCCAACACCTGTCGACACTTAACCATAATCAGAACTCTGGATGCTTTCCATTCATCGCATACACATACACCAAGAAATGTTCAATGAGGCGTCCAGAGAAGTACATTTAATTACACAACTGATCTCCATCTTTTATTACACCATGACACCAAATTCAAATATACATAATGAGTACCATCCTCTTCAGTTCAGTGTATGATACAGTTATTTACTGTTTGTCTTAGAGCATATCCAAAAAAAACAAAAAAAAACAAAACGAGAACCAAATACCCACTTTAGAAATTAAAAAAACAGTACAATTATCAGAGACACTGCAACACAGAGAGACAAGATGCAACGGACAAGAGAGGGAATAATTATGATCAGTGTTCTCTTCAACTTCACATTGCCAAAATGAATAAACAAAAAAGAAATTCATAAACAGTAGTGATAATGTTCAATGTGTATAAGACTGAATTAAAACAAAAACAAACAAATAGTAAAGTGAAGTGCAAATTTCTTTGGAAGTTGGAATAAAGTATGTTTCTTCTTCATTAAGACATAAATAAGTTATAAAATAGAAGCTATCAAAACAGAAACCAGACAGACCTTGAAGAAATAAAGGCAAGACATTTTTTTTTTTTTATAGCTTCAAGTAGGCGATACTTCTGAGCCATACAGACACACTGTACAGAGGCATTCTGAGAGCTGTTTTGTGGTTCAAACCTTCAGTATAATTTCACTCAGACATGCAAGTTAATGCAAACTTTCCTAGAACCCTTTGCTCCAAAATGACGCCCATTAAAAATCCTAAATGAAATCCAGCAGGCCGTGCTCAGAGTTTTCTTTCCAAGACACGAGTGAAGCTCTTCTCTCAAACGTGTTTTGCACTTAAAATTAAATGAAATTCGGTGAAACTTTGAAGTCCAGAAATGTCCAGGAAACGCGTCCCTTTTAAATCACTTTGGGTGAATCTCAATACTGTTCGGTTTCTTCCTCTTGCTCTCTCTCCTCTTTCTGAAATGAAACGTTAACGACACTGATTCATAAAAGCAAATCCCTAGTCCTCGACGAGGCTTTCGTCACGATTAAGAATTAAGGAGAGGGTATGAGCAGAGTGGAAAACCTCAGCTTTCACTGCAAAAAACATTGCTGCTCTTTAAATAGCAGGTGGTCCCGCTGTATTGGATGTTTGATATCAAGTCATGACAAAACTGTCAGCAAACCTTCATTCTCTTTAACATGAATTAACAATACACTCGATTTTCATCTATGTTAAGCTGAATCAATGCTTTTTCCAGTAAAAATGAAATGCTCCCAAAGACGGCGCGGGGTCGTCAGTTACTGTAGATGTACAGCGGTCGATCGAGTCAGTGTGTTGCAGCATCACTTCTTTCTCTGGAAGACGTTGGCCAGCATGGCGCCCGAGGTGGTTAGCTGACCCATCTTGCTCAGGAACTTGGTCTTGGCATCCTCACCCACCAAACTGGATGCAATGGACATGGATCTATAGAAAAAACACGACAAAAACAGGCTGAATTTAAAGAAGCAACAAGGTTAACATCTACGGAGTGAAGGACAGCCATAAATAAAAGCACCATAGTATGAAAAAAGATCCTAAATAAGGGGGAATATATTAAGATTTAGGTTATTTTAGCCAACAATCTCTCTGTCGCCCACTTCTTATCACCCATTATCTGTTGACAAGCTTCAGACAGCCTTTACTCCACTTCAGAAGGGAAATGCTGTTTGCCCTCCTGATTTTTACAGTCTAACGGCTCCATCAGTTCCTCTTTTGAGATAGCGAGGAGTCAGACTGAGACAACGGAGCCGTTACTGCCTTCTGCCAAGCTGCTGTATTGCTCAACAGAAGGACAAACAACATGTCTCAGCGCAGGCGGCAATCTAAAATCAATGAATTTCGGAAGTTCAGACTCCGTGTGCATGATCACATGTCTCCTAGATCATTTCTAGCGTGCGAGAGCCGCTGAGGAATTTGTTAGAAGAATGTTTAATGGCACGAAGGAGGCGGAAGGGAGGGAGGAAACCTTTTCCGAAGAGATGTGTATGAGCATTAAAAAGTGAGATTTAAAAGACTGGAGCACAAGTTATGTGACGCAAGTTCAAAAGGTCATTAAGTTGATGTTGAGCAAAAAATATCAGGGTTTGGGTAATATTTCATACCAGGAAGTATCTAACCAATTAAATGAGGCTTGAAACTTTGGGGGGAAAAAAAAATCTACATTCCTCAAGGTCAAAACTTCTTAAAAGATACACGCTATAAAAATAAAGATCCAACTCATCCATTATAGTGAGAGAAGCTGAGGAAAGACTTGACAGACCAAAATGAAAGAGGAACAAAAAAATCTCTCGGCACAAACACAGAGATTTTAACCTCGAGAGTTTAATGGAGGGTTTTGGGGAACACACCCACAATCTGAGCTTATGTGCACACACAAATGCGGAAACACACACACACACACACACACACACACACACACATACACACACACTTACATCTCTTTTTTAATGAACCCCAAACACATGTTAACAAGATGAGAGAAACGTCTTCTAAAAAGACACCCACAGTGTGGCTGGTGTTCCAGCTCTCTTAGCTTTACCAAAACAACTCCTCTCATTTTTCTGCTCTCTCTTTTTCTGTGAAGATACCCACATAATGAGCGCGGTTACAATACTCCTACATTCTCCTCTCCTCCGGGGAATAAAGCCACAATATAGGCCCACTCCCAGTACTGTTAAAATGACCCCTCTCCTCACAGTAGGACAACTTCTTCCCCCCATCTTGATTCTTTTTTTCTTCTTAACTACCACTTTCAAGCCATCACTTGTTCCTGTCACTGCCTCCCATGCAATAAAAAAAAACAAAAAAAAAAAACAATGCTTTGCAAATCATTTCAGAAGCTGTGATGGTGGGAATGGGACTGTGTGTTTGTTCTCACCCTTGTGCATCTGCGATTCCTCTGTTTTCCACCTTGATCTCGCACTCTTTGATCATAGAACTCAGAATCACCTGCAGAGGGAAAGAAAGAGACAGATTTAGCTGAAACATTAGCCTCACAAAGCACAAAATGCAATGCTGTTTGTATGACACTTATATAACTGTCTTTAACTACAGGATTGGTACAAAGCATGTGAGGTTAGCCTAGCTCAGTCCCCACATGACAAAATAAGGACAGTATTTGTATGTGTTAATGCATGTCAACTCCTGAATGAGACGGTTCGCTCAGTTTGGAAAAAGAATTCTCGTATTTGAATGAAGTATGTTGACTTAACAGACAGAATGGATTTGCAGAGAGGAAAACAGTCAGCTGATCGTTAGTCACCTCGGGAAACTGCTCACATGAAATAGATTCTGAGACGCAAATAAATCAAGTAGAGGTGTGTGTATGAGTGTGTCTGAGAATGAGGTGAAGAGTCAGACTGTCTGTCTTTGCTATTACTATGTGAGATCCCCTAGGAGTTAGAGACGCAAAAAAGGAGACAGTCTGGCCGAAGAACGCTGGTGAGATACTGTACTATGTGAGTGAGTGAGTGAGTGAGTTTGCCCGTCTGTTGATATCATCAGCGTCTGAATATATGCATGAAATTCCCCGTGTACGCGTTGAGCGTGGACGCATGTCTGCGTCTGCTGACCTCATGCTCTGGTGAGAGTTGCTCCATGTCGGCCCGGAGACACCTGAGGCCAGGTAGGAAGTGGTTGACCATCACCTCCTCGGAAATGACTGTAAAGGAAGTCAAGGTTGGATGAAAACCTCTCGAACTAAAGCACCTTGCAGCATCACAAATGAACGCATTACTGAATGCACGCGGCGAGAAAAGACGTTAACTCGTCACCATCCAGGCTGCCACGCAGGTTTCAGAAAGTGAAATGTGGAGTTAATTTTAAAAACTTTATTTTATGATTCCTGACATGTATTCATTTACATTAAAATCATTTAAGTCCCTGTATTGCTATATGGCAAACTCCACCAAAGGAGGTTGACACAAACTTTCCAGCTCAACGCTCTTCCTTTAACTAGGACTGCATGTGTTCTGCCACCTGTCACAGCCAGTGAAGCTGTATGGGACACAGAGCGAATGCATCTATATTTTTAGATATGGGAATGTACAATTTCAGAGCTTGTCGCACTGATTACAAGAGAAAAGAGTGCACTGGGAGGTAAAGCCTCTGAGGTTAGGCCTATACCTCCTGGATACTGCTGCACTGTGAAATCACAGCCTGACAAAGATCCACAGAAATGAACCTCAGACCAGCTGTCCTCTGTGTGTGTGTGTGTGTGTGTGTGTGTGTGTGTGTTGGAAGTGGGTGGGGTAGCAGATGAGAGATGGAGTAGAGAGAGGAAAAAGTGTGAGAAAGGAGAAATAGTAAGAGGAGAAAGAAGGCAGAGGCAGAGGCAGAGGTAATGTAAACGTGAGATCCATCCTGGGAACTGTAACCAAGGATTGACGTTGATGTTCAGTTCCTTTCCTCCGCTCTCTCTCTTTCTTTCTCATCCTTTCCTTTGCTTAACCAACCCTGTAATTACTTCTAGCCCCGAAATGGAGGCAGCTTATTTTCCCTTTCTCCTCCTGCCAAATGACAGACAAACTCTGCCAACACACACACTGAACCACACACACTCAGGCACCGGGGCCACGCTGATACACACCATACAGATACACAGGCATGATCAGGAGTACATCTGACCCGTGCAGCTAGCATCTGAACAGTTATTTTAACAGCCTTCCCTTTGACTCACAGTTATGACAGCTAACCATGAACCCTAGCCAACCCTTGATGTTGATTTCTGGTAAATCATTTGGAAATACATGCAGCAGATACAAAAAGCATGAGTGAGCTGACCTCTCCATAAGGTCAAACTGCTACCAGTATATGGACAACAAATAACAGTCCTCCCATTAAAAGGAAATCCAGGCTGATTAATATCCTGTATGCTAATTCCTATGGACCTTATTAATCATAACCTATAGAAGGATACAGCAGCAGGAGAGGGCGCTGTAGGCCTCGAACAGCTGGGTGGCGATATCAATCCTCTTACTCTCCGTCGCCTGGCTGTTGTTAGCCAGAGCCAGCTTGTGAAGATGTGGCAGCACGACTGGAGAAAGAATTAAAGAGTTTAGACATGGTTTTATTGCGGAGATTTAAAAAAAAATAAATGTCTGTCTTCTACATACACTCATCTCTAAAGCGGGGCTCAGCATTAGGTCCGACCCTTCCAAACGTCCTGATGATCTCCATGTGTAAAGAGTGCTGATCTTGATACTGAGGGTCTTCCAGGAAGGATGCCAGCTGCATTTTGACACGCTCCAGCAGCTACACACACACACACACATGCACAGACATTTGACAGTAGTTAAAAACGTATTTTTAGATTATTTGATTAAAACACATGAGTCATGTGAACGGTCTGACATGTAGTTTCCTACCTCTTTTTGTGTGACAGTCTCCATGATGGTACCGAAGGCAGGAATAGTGGATATCCTCACAGAGCTAAAAACAGCAGGAGAGCAAGATAATGGTTTCACCATTCATAGCCACTGTGTCTTTTTTGTTGTTTTTTTTTACTAGTTTCTCCATGAGTGCGTCTTTGGCAAAGAATCCGAATGAGTCAAATATTCTCTGTAAAAATTTATCAGGTTCATTTCTACATGTTTGAATCACCAGATGGCCTCATGTTAAGACATCGTTAGGGAGGTACTCATCAGGTTTTCTGATATCATTTTCAGATGTTTTTTTTTTTTAATAATGCTGGTAACTGTTTTAAATATTGATTGAAGCTATGCATTTTACGCAAACTCTCGATTATAATGGCACATCAAGTTCCCAGTAAGCAGTTATACTGAAACCACAATGAAATAGGTCTACTTAGGTTAACACATTGTTCAAGGTTTTGTCCAAACAGTGATTACATAGTGATGACATGGCAGTAACCACAGTAATGACTGAAACACGTGTATTGTGCTGCCAAGTTTAAGCTCTGACTTGCTTAAATTATTCCATAAATTTACAATACAAAGAGAGCACCTACACACTGCAGACACAGCTCCTTTTGATTTTATTAAAGACATTTCGACCAACTACAGGTCTTCGTCAGGCCAAACTAACATTATTACATGACCAGAGGCTGTGAAATTCAAAGAAAATATCAAAAATGAACTATAGATGCCAGCTGCATAAAATGACAAGTTCAATTATATTTGCCAACAGCCGCAAGTTGGGAAGACTGTGAGAGTTGACTTTGCTTTTTAACTGGTAGGCTCGGTATTTATTGTCCTAGTGTCTGATTCCATGATGAGCAAGCAAAAATAGCAAAAATTTGCAATAGATATTTGACCAAGATATATATCTGTCTGCCTTTTCTTCTACTTTATAACTTAATCTATTCATTAACAGTTGAGTACTGTATAACTCTTGACAATCCCCAAAAATAAAAGAGACTACTTACTATTCAAAGGGATCATTTACTTTTCAAATTCATGATCGTCAAGGCACAGCAAATCAAAAATAATGCAAAACACGATGATGCGTATTAGAAATATCTGACTGGTATGAACTGCGGTAAGCAAGGTTAATGGGTGATGTTAGATAATCGTTCCACTGTCAGTAGGAGCAGGAAAGATCGAAAGATACACATGGGCCATCTTGGAATTTGGAGATTAAAAATCAATTTCTCATTCTAACTCTGAGCATTCATTCTTACTCCACAGATTGTGGTCCTCATGCTAAAATTAATCAAGGCAACCCCCCCCCCCCCTCCCCCTCCTCCCCTCCTCCCCCCAGAACACATGTTAAGATTTAAAAATCAATATAAGTTGAGTCTACAAGTGTGTGCCCATTAGCATGTGTATTTCAATACAGAGACTGATGAGGTGAAAAGGGCTGCATTCCAACAGTGTTGCTGCTACTTTCATCATCTTGTCTTATAACAGACATGAGGGCTGGATATACACTAGCAGATCAAAGAGGTTTTCTCTGAATAACTGTCAAAGCATGGCTACGAGTCTGTCCCCTGTTCACACTGCAATGAAAAGCATAAAATGTGTGACACGAGGAAAGATTTAAGTACTCATCCAATTTCAAATGTTTAGCCAATCATTATGGCTCACTAGCTCCAGATGAGTGGATATTGAAGACAGGATACAGGAAGAGACACGAATGACTACAGGCTCTTACTTCCCCTTCCACTGGATTTTTGTGGTTGTTGAGGAAGCTGCCACATCAGCTAGATATTCACACAAGGTTTTTTTTTTTTATACCCATTCTAGCTCAGTGAGGTAGACGCTGCTGGACACTGTAAGGATGCAGCCCACAAAATGACAATGTTCACAGAAAAGGTTTTCTTGTGTTGATTGACTCACAATTCAGGCCCACTGCACAGAGTTATAAGGGCCGGAGCCGCCCGGCGATCTACTAATGCTTCACTCATGCCTCGGAGAACCAACTGCAAACCCACCACACAGCAGGATGAGAGAGAGGGAGAGGCAGGGTGGGAGGAGGTATAGACAGACAAGAGACAGGAGGAGAGCGGGAAAGAGAGAGGAGAAAGATCGAGGAAAAGACAGAAAGATAGAGAGAGGGGGGATGATGTAGAAGAGAGAGAGAGTGAGAGGAAAAAAAATAGAGTGACAGGAAAAACGGAGAAAGTCAGGGTGAAAACCAACCGCTGGTTGACGGGTTGGTGAGGAGGAGGAGGAGGAGGAGGAGGGGCCCTGCTTCAACGGAGTGGGGTGGGGAGGAAGAGGAGGAGGGGGACGGGTTACGGATGAGCATGCTGGGGGTTGTGTTATTGCCGCATGCAGGCAATGTGCACGCACAGATTTGGCAGAAGACGCAACATGAGTGAATACCGGTTAGTGTTGCAGACTGATGATGAGGCGACGAGAGCTGGCATGAATTATTGTTGCAGATTGATGATGCAGACATGCATATTGTTAGTGTTAACAGTGGTTACGCTGATGAACCACCTCACGGCCAAGCCAGATCCTATACAGGAGCAACTTCCACACAACCACTGACAACTAAGCCTTTTGTTTATGACTGTAATAAAGGTAGAGAACAAAATGAAGCATAAAGCAATCTTAGAAATTTAACCGGAGAATCTGAAGAACATAAAATTGTAAATTTAAATCATTATCACGATATTACTATACATTATTTTAGAGTTACGTTGAATTTGCTCCTGGCAGTCACAGACTTGTTCCAGTGTGATAGTTCTCAGGCGGCAAAGAGAAGGGGGGAGAGAGACGCGGCGCAGTTTATTGTTGGTGTTCCACTTACATTTCGGGGTCGGAAGACAGTGTGATGAGAGCCGGCACCACTCTCTGAGCTACCAGCGTCTCATTCACCCCCTTCACCAGCAGCTGATCGGATTGGACAGAGCCAGCCGTGATGTCACAGAGGTGGGCGGGGCATTGGGACAAGAGCGAGCAACACCGCCAATAGATAGAGAGAAAAGAAAGAAAGAAAGAAAAAAAAAAAAGCAAAACAGAAAGGGGAGGGAAAAAGAAAAAAAACAAACACAAAAAAAGATAGGAAGAAAGTGATATACAATGACAAGAACTATAGCTGCAAGGCACGGAACGGCACTGCATGTATCAAGCGTGTGTACACACACATTCACGCACACACATAACACACACACACATACAAACACACACACACACGCACACACACACATGCACACGCAGGTATGCAGAAGAAATGGCAAAGCCAACAATGCTAAAAACTGCACAAATACCGTTACAGTAAGGTGAGCATAAAGCTGTGGGCTCTTTCCACAGACTCCAGGTCAGATTATGATTTCATCCACTTTAAAAATCAATAAAATAACTGATAATATGCTAATCTGATCTGGGAACTGTGGTAGAAGACCACATTTAAACCCACAGTTTTGACAATGGTGGACAGCTAAACACTATGGAATGGTGACAGTGAGGTGTGTGGGGAAAGTACTTCACAGTAAAGGAACAAGGGGGAAACATGGATACAGCCTACCACTCCTCCTCCCCCAAAGTTTAGGTCATTCATAGGCCTGGTTCCACTGTTACACATATATTCTCATCTCAACGTTTGACTTGAACGTGTTCACAGATCTCAAAGGACAGGGAGGTGTGATTTATTGTGGTTGTTTCCCATGGCTTAGGCCAGGAATTTTACCTTGGGAAACTGGTTTAAAAGGGGATGCAATCAGTGGAACAAAATAGGGAGAAAACAGGGAAATGGCAGTCTCCCTTTAAAAACACTGTTAGTATTATATTTCCACAAGACCTGAAAAACTGAAAAAACGAAAAAAAAAAACGTTCATGAGAAAACATTTCTGATTCAATTACACTTTCCAACAACACTGAAAAGGATCAGACCTTGAACTCTTTTGACTACACTTTCAGGTTGCTGACTTTGGCCTTTCTCTGACATGCTGCAGATATTTATGTAGTCGGTTTTGAGACCAGCGCACAGTGAAATGTCTGGTGTAAACACTAGGAGGGTCTAGTCGTACAGTTGGAACCAGGGCGCTGATTAGTGCTACAGGGGTTCTAGGAGTCTTTACTCACACTTGTAGAACAGAGCAGCTAAACATTAAATGCATGTTAAACAGCAGCAATAGCAAGCAGAGCTGGCACATGTACAGCAAAAAGGTTAATATGATGAATCTATAATATACTGCAAAATTATGTATGATTGCACAAGACAAGTTTAACTCATAATAAGGCCATGATTAAATAATTACAAATAATCAAAATACAGAAAAAATTAATTGGATCACTATTTCATCTATATTTGTGCAGCCATGTTATTTATTCTTATGTCTTAACACAATTTTTAAAAAGAACAATTTTGTCAACAATGGCACATTTTAGGTAGCATTAACGTAAATTATGTCTGATCAAAAATCTAAGAATCTGTGATTAGGTCAACACAGTGTCTGAGTGAGTGTGTGTGTGTGTGTTTTTTTTATACCTCAAACATCCTTGCTGCAGTACACCGCACCAGCGCAGAGGTATGAACTACACCGTACCACAGAACAGTCAGCAACAATTCGTGGTACACTGGGTTGGCACTGAAAAGAGAGAGAGGGAAAAAAAAAAAAAAGTCAAAAAAAAAAAAAAAGAGTCTGCAAAATTTTGGGGACTGATAGCTGATTTTCTAATCGTGATTCAATTTTGTGACAGACAAACCTGTCAACATACAGTGAGTCATATTTTTAAGAGGTGAATTCTTTGTGTCACAAGCCATAAGGGGGTCAATTTGTGTGTGTGTGTGTGTGTGTGTGTGTCTCACCCGAGCTCCACAAAGGAGGCCTTTAGGCTGTCCAAAGGTGCATGAGACAGAGACAGCGTTGTCATAACATCCTCCAGGAAACCCACCAACAACTTTCGATCCTCCTCCTGCGACAGACGGATGTGTACATCAGTAACATCATGTGGACAAAATATATAGTGAAAAGGTTAAAAATTAAATCTGGCATTTGAATATGTAAACGTGTGTGTTATTTTCTACAAATCAGTCGGGCTGCAGTTGAAACAAGTGAGTAATCAGGCTGTCCTAAATATCTTATATTGACATTTTGCGTTGAAGGTTAACACAGCGCTCCTGCGCTCCACTTTGTTTTGCAAGTGTCACATCATTTTGTGAACCTACATTAAAAACAAAAACATGTGGCTGCTTGGTGTGTTTTGTGTTTCACACTTGACTAAACTCTGTAACCACTGACTTCACACTTTATCTCATGATCTTCTACGCATATAATCTTGCTTTCAATTTGACAAGCATACATTAGCTGAATGTGTCGCATTGTATTTTCTATTATGTGTCCTTTGTGGGGTTTTTTTTTGCTTTGTACTGTTTGTTATTGTGCTGCTATATGTTTTAATTGTGACCTGCTGAGCTATAAGCTAACTCTGCTACAGTACATCAAATGGTAACATTTATGTTTAACACTGTTCATGGTTCCAATAAGTAAATAAATAAATACTATAACACAAGAGAGAACAAGGGTAATTTCTAAGTATATAAAAAAAACAATCAACTATACAGAGGAAATAACTTAAATGACTTATCGATATAGATCTTATCGGACAAGGCACTTGACAAGTTACCTGGTTATAACATGTCAGCACTCCAGTCGCATAGATGGGGACTGTGGCTTTGGTGAGAATACCGTTCCCTGCTGAGGCATCTGACACGGATGAAAACAACACCAAGTAGGTCAAAAGAAATGTTACATCGAAAATCCAGCTGCAAACATTAACATGTTGCTGTGTCAAGCCATGACCTTTCTTTCTTGCGGTTGCATTGTATTATAGTGTTTTGATGCTGCTGATTAATTGCAGCAACACATATTGTCATCTTCACCTTTTCTGAGATTGACATTTTCCTCTATGCACAACTATGAGTCAAGATGCTACACTCACACTCTTCTCACTCTGTGTTTATCCTATTAATATCATGTGAATTATCATCAATTTTCATCAATAATTAAAATATGACAAGATACAATAGAACATAACAGGATACAGTTTATCAAACTGTGCTCAGCATTTGATAACATGACTCTGTCTGCAACAATGTGTCAACCGCATTCATTAAATCATTGCGGTTTTACAAAAAATCTACTGGATAGGACGATTGCAATGTAAGGTCACAATGACCTAAACACAGACTGGACCTCAACACTAAACACATTTCATAAATGACCACAATACCAAAGCTAAATCACTTGGCAGCCAGCTGAGACCAAGCATGTCCTATAACTACAGAAACATGTCCGGAATGAAAAGAAAAAAAGAGGGGAACACCCATAACTGACTCCAAATAACTTGTTTACATCAACAGCGTCTTTGTCTGAATTCCACCTTCCAACACTCTCTTCAGAGAGCTGAGAAAATCTTGCAACACATGCACATATTTGTGTAGTTTTGATCTGCACTCACCAACATTCTCTTCAGATAGTCTGAGAATCTCTTGGAACTGTGGTTTAACCTGAAAGGTCAAGAGGATAAACAAAATTATTTATAAATGCCTTTGACATTCACTGTAAGGTGCTATTTTAAGCATCTAATACTTCAGATGGGTTTTTGATGAGAGCCTTAACAAGGTCACAGAGAGAAAATGTGGTTACAACCACTGCTCTTGGACTCAACAATTAATGCCTGATAAACACAAAGTCCACTCTGTGTTCTACTGTTGAGAATAAAGTAGCAACAGCTGTGTGGGGGCGTAGTATCGCAAAACTTAATTTACATATTTGTCATCTCAGGAGCAAAAGGTCGAGCAATGCTTTGTGAGACTTTTGGTGATATTTTTTGTTCTATTGTGGGACTTTTTCAGGGCACTACATAATGTATACATTTAACATAAATTTCAAAGACTGAAATTGGAGCAAAAGGAATATGGTGCACTTGTAAACAGGGATTAAATGTTTGGATATTCGGGTGGAGGGGTGGGGCTGAGATTAACTGAAGTGAGAGAGACTACTCCAACTCTAAGAACACATGTCTATCTAAGAACCAAAGTTGCTGGTTTTGGCTTTACCTTAGTGTTGGTGAAGATCTTGCCGAAGGTGCGACAGAACCTCCAGAAGAAGCGAGAGAACTCATGGACGCAGGTTGATGATGTCACGTTGATGCGACCTACGATCTCTATGAGCTGCGGAAGCCTGGAGACAGATTATACATGTCGAAATCAGCTTATGTGCATGTTTGTTTACATTTTTTTTTTTTTACTATGTACAAAGCTTTTCGCTATGTGTTTGAATTGTGCATACATGTGTGCATCTTTTTCCATGCATATTGTAACTGTTTATTTATGGGTGTGTGTTTTCTCACAGTTGGTTGACAACCCATAACAGGCTGTCCCAGCCGGTGGTTCCTTCATGCTCTAGCTGGTGGTCGTAGAGTAGCAGGAGGGCACTCAGCATCTCCCTGCTGCCTATGATGGTCGCCACATCCTGGAGGGGAGAAGCTGGCCTGGGGAACCGGGTCACTGCGGGGACAAAGACACATCATCAGAATGAGTGAATCTCTTCTAATGGTGACCTTTGTGTGTATGTAGTTGTCTTACCTTCTATTGCCGGTATGTCTCCATGGAGTTTGGCTCTGCTGGTGAAGGGTGCGTTCTGCAGCACCACAGCAAATAGAGGAGGGATGAGAGACTGCAGGGCTGACAGGAACACGTGAAGCTTGTGTTCATCCAGACCATGTTCTCCTTGCTACAAAAAGGTAGGAACAGAGGAGAAAGCGATGATGACAACAGAAGTGAAGTACTCCAAGATACGGGCCCGGAAATGACGGGCATGCGCACGTACATGTATGTAAAGAGAACGAACACTTACCAGAAGTAGCTTCTCTATGCGTGCCAAAAGAGAAGGGATTAGTGCAGTGTGCAGGGTGCCCAACTCTGTGGTCCAGGCAGCAAAGGCAGGGATGAAGACCTGATGGACTGCGCTGACCACCCGCTCTGATGGGTCCCCAAGTGACAACAGCATCAGCTCAAAACCCTGACACACACATGCACAAAAGAAAGGTGTAAAGACTTACCCGCGAGCTTGTAGAGAAACAGCGATATTAAACCCACGGTTATTTAACTGTAATTTCCACATGGTTGTTGCAACACGGTTTCACAAGCGAGAGCGATTCTTGCAAAATGCTGCAGCAATAATAACACCTACATGCAAGCTGGTAGCTGTTTGTGGCACATTTACTTGAAAAGTAAGAGTGAAAGTAGTGTTAGCGTTAGCAAATTCTGACACATTTTCTACTCTAAAAATACATACCTGGGAGTATTTGTCAGGGTCATCTATGTAACCCATAATAATACCCAGACTCTTGACCACAGCCTCTCTGACCATGTCAGCCTTATCCTCAGCTAGCATCTGCTGCAACATGGACAAAACCAAGGAGCTACGAATCTCCTTCTGTAGAGACAGAATGGAAGAAATAGAGGCAAAGACTTAATCTATATATTATTCATCTATACACACACATGCACAGCCCTTTTTAATTCTGTATACACATCCTCTTACAGGCAGGTATGGTGCTAAGGCTCCACAGGATTCCGCCACCAACAATCTCCTCTCTGGATATTTGTGGTTAATCTGCAGAGAAATACAACACAATTTAAGAGGAAGAAATGTTGAAAGAAAGAGAGGAACATAAATTGAAAGGAGGACAGAGACAGACAGGAGGGCAGCCACCATGGAATGGAAACAACTCGAGTATCATCAACATGCTGACCCTGTGGAAACCGCTATTTGTCTTTCTAGACAGATTCTCAGCCTCTAAACTGCTGGCAGCTGTTGTTGCCATGGCAGCGGATTTTGTTTATCAAAAAATGTGTTGCATAAGGTGACACAGGTGGCAATGAAAACAAAACCGCTATCACATAAGTCAGGGACACAGTGAAAGTGTCGACAGTGATTTTCAGAATCAGAACATGTGATTACAACAACACTCGATGGTACGCTCACTAAAAGCAAGAGGCACCTGCATTTCTAATATCATGCACCATAAAGTAGAAATACAGTGTCACAGAAAGATTTGGTAAGTGACATAATCACATCGTATCTTTCTTGCCATGAAAATTACTGCAATCAGAGATTGCATTTGAATTGTACTCATTAAATCTGAATTTGTCATGCTGATACTTAAATAAAAGAGCATGAATTAATAAATGTACAAGCTGAATTTGTAATTATGTGATTAAATATTAATATACAGCACTGTCTTGTTCTCTTGTGATACACTATCTACTGATTGATAATGTGTCTCAATTGAAAAGCAATCATTAACTTTTGTCTGAGATGTTGGAGATAGTCGGCAGAGCGAAATTATTGTAGCACATAGGTTGGTCAACGACTGATTTTTTCATTTTGGTGCAGGTGTGGGTGAAGCAATGCAGAAATATTCAATAACTCAGGCCATCTGCGGTGTATGTACTGTACCTGTTCCCAGCACTGAGGAAGTAGTTCAGCCTCGACACGTGTGGGACCCACATGCCTCGCAAACGCAACACACCCCGTCAAGATCATTTGTCTTTGGAAACACACACACACACACACACACACACACACACACAGAGAAACATATGAGAACAAAGTGCTGCATAAACTCATAGTTTCACTCTGTATCTTTGATGTCTCGGTTAAAAGGTCGACCAGTCAGCATAGTTAATTATATGCATGTTAAACAGTCTACACACACCTCTGCTCATCATCTGGTCTCTTGATTAGGTTAAAGAGGATGTGGAGGAGCTGGTCTCTCTCTTTAGGCTCTGGGTGAAGGCAGGCAGTACACAGGATGAGAGGAATCAACTCCTGACCGAGAAAAAGAGACAGATAGACAAGTTGCATCAGTTCAGATGATTTTGCAAAAGTAACGTGAGGTTACAACACACAGGGAAAGGATGGTCGTAGCAGTCAAGCAGGCCAGGAAGTCTATGGAGTAGCGGGGACGGCAGTGGGGGGAGAGGGCTTTTATTAGGAGAGAGAAAATGGGAAAAAAAACACAGCGGGTCAACACTGAAACCAACAGGAGTCCGTCAACACCGGTGAAAACATGCTTACCTTTTAATACCTTGTTGGTGTTATTCCTTGACTTATTTGGTTCTAGTCACATACACACAATTAGAGCCACATACTTAAATTAAAATAGAAATTAAAATCATGCATGTGCACGCCCAGACACACCAGGGCACAGCTGCATATAGACAGACACACATGTACATAATGCACTAGTCCCCTTGCAAAAACACAGCTCTATCCCAGAGTTCAGACAGAGTTCATGGACCTTCCAGCCAGAGGGGAGAGCGCTCAGCTGCCCTTGATACAGGGCTTCCATGGCCAAATTGTGGTCAGCCCTACATTCCCGCCACACACACCCAAATTAGAGAGTGCATACAGAGTTAAAAATATGTTTTTTTTTTCCAAACTCTATTTTTTTCCAGGAAGATATGATATTTTCCTGTCAAGTGCTGGACGAACAAGCAAAACCCCAACACTGGATGGACAGATGGACCTGACAGAGAGACTTTGGGTAAAGATAGGCTGTAATGAGTCACTCGTTCAACACTGGCCCAATCCTCTGAAGTAAGTGCCATGGTTATTTTTTAAAAAGTAAAAATATCACATTTAAGTATCAGATGGTCATTTTAAGTGGTTACATGACTAGTTCACTTTGGGTGAAGTCAGTTCAAGCGTCAAAAAAGCAGCAAAAACCTGAAAATTAACTAAGCTCAGCCAAATGTAACTGTCACATTCAATAATCATCTACCCTGACCTCTGAAAATGCTAAACATCTTCAAAAGAGACATTTCTGGAAACTCAACAGTACTGGCCTGATAAAACAAATAAATGAATTCATAGAGAGCACACATCTAAAAGGCCAGAACCCACGCTGACCGTGTTCTATTTCTGTGTGAACTTCTGATGTGAAGACTTCTTCAGGAGGTTAAGCATCTGACCAGTGCTGGGTAAACATTGTGGGCAGGTAGAGTGGACAGCTCGACGCCAGGACCCAGAGGCCCGGGGTCCTGATGCTTTATTTCAAAGAGCAGAGCTCCTGCACTTTTCTGCCCAAGGGTCACCATGTGAAAGTGTCTGCATCCATATCAAGAACTATTTTGTTGATTTTGATGTCCTACATTGAAATTCCACCATATGAATATTTAATAATTCATTTATTATGAACATTTTGTTTGTTAGTAAAAGTTATAAAACTTTGTTTTCTGTTTTGACACACAGATAATCAAATGGAATGCATAAGTCCCCCGTGGGTGTCTATTTTTTCAGTCTTTTTCCTAGTATTTGTTATCCACACTGACTTTCTATTGCATTGTTAGAGAAACCAGAGCCCAAGTACAAAACATTCACAACAGAATATAAAGCTATGTGGACATTTTGTTTTTTTCTTCTTCAAATTACCAGGGAGAAACAAATGTGTTACATTCAAGGATCTGGGCTTTTAAAATACTTTAAAGCATTCTTATCTTCTTATTATTTATCTCTGAAAGGTTTGTGTCTAATTGACTCATTCAAATTTAAACTTTTCAAAACATAAAAAAAAAAAGTTTATCTGACCAGTAGAAAAAGGAAGTCAGTCATTACGGCTTATATTTACTCTCTTTATAGTTATACCACTTCCAAAGCCTAAACACCCCCCCTCCCTCTTTACTGTATATTGACTGTAATTAAGAACAAAATTATGTATGAAATGACCACAAATAAAGCTTTTTTCACCAAAAGAAAAGAAAAATACAAACAAAGCAGAGCTATACAAACAATACACTTCACATTGAGCAACAGTGCAGCAGGGTACTGAAGAAATAGTCTAATGATTTACAGTGTCTGATAATACAGCCAGGTGGCAGGCAGAGCTTCAATACATCATTCCGCCGTTTCAAGTCAAACACCTTTTGTTCTTAAGTGGGTGGCACAATCAAACAACTGAAGGTGTGTCTCCAGGCTTGCGGTGGTTAGAGAACTTGCAAGATGAAAATGGGAGCAGCTGCGCGTATTTATGTACTGTATGTCATGGCTAGTGGATATAACGGACATTGTACAAAGTCCACACCACTCAAGTAGGACCCCGAGGGCTCAATACTCTGCTGTTTTTTTTCTTATTTTTTTTTTGCCACTCTTGCCTTCAGTTTGTTTTTCTTGATTTTGCAAAGAGATTAAGTTCTCCATAACTGTTTGTGGTTGATCAGAACACCATAACCATGGCGATATGCAAAGCAGCCAGGCTGAGAACTACCCCAACCAGACTAACCTCTTTCAATACACTTTTTTTCTTGATTTCTTATCAAGTTTAAACACTGGGTGCAAAATTCAAGTGCACAGTATTTGTATACACACGGACACACATAGACACAAATTGCATGCGGTCAGTTATGTGTAAACAGAGCACCAGGTGTCTCTGCATAATAGCTGGTAATATTTTGTTATTGCCTAATATACTCTCTAATCTGCTTCCTTCATTCCTAAGAAGAAATTTACATTCAACTTACATTAAAACATACACAAACATCCCCCACATATCAAATACTTAAAATACAAATTTGTTTGGTTTAATAATTAAAATACAGCATGAAGCTACTTGTAAATACGTTGCTAAAAATGTTATCAGATTAATTAAAATCACTCCAAACTTGCAGCCATTAAGGCAATGATTAGAGCTGCAGCCACTGAAACAGATGGGGAACCAATTAGAAAAAGGACAGAGTAAGGATACACTGGGTTTAAGAGACATACAGTACATAACCCACCTAAGGCTAAAACTGCATATCTTAGGTCTTTGTTTCTCAGTGCTCCGTTAGCTAGGAATGAATTTCCATATTTTCTTTCATGACAATGCTAGATAACATAACAATAGTTAGACAGAGCTATTGCTCTTTAAAAAAATTAATAACTCTGGTGAGTCAGTGCCTAAGTTACAGCAGTTGTAACCAACAGGAGCTGGGCATTAGTTACATATCATTGGTCTGGTTACGTGAGAACCATGCAGATGAGTGCGTGAAAGACTCACCTGGCAAAGATGCGCAACCATTCTCTAGAGGAGAGGCATGCATGAGAGTGAGAGAATGAGTGAGACTAAAAGAGAAGAATAAAAATAAAACCAGTGAAGGCAAAAGGACAGCAAACGTGAGTGGGGTGGGGGGTGGGGGGGGGCAAAACACTAGAGGAGATGATGACACCGGTGGAAACAAACGCCATCATGAAAGAAGGTGAAATTTTCAATCAATAGATAGACACAAGTCAGCTGGGTATTTGCAGGTTACAAAAGCCCCATGTTTACTCTTGTTAGCGCTGCAAATCTCTTAATCAGCTCTCAGCTGGCAGAAGATGCAGTCAAATCTGCAAAGGGCCACAAGATAAAGGTGATAAGTGTTGCATTAGCAATTGAAGTTTGAGGCATTAGCATGATTATCATAAACAAACCAGCTATCACACACATTAGGGCACTGCCGAGAATACTGACAGCCTCTACAATGTGTGGAACACTACATTGCAATTTAGTTGAATTTTGGGAATGTCTTGTGGCACAAACCAAGATGAGGGTGGCGTTCTTTCAAAGCAAACAGAACCAAATCTTTCTCACAATAGTAGATGGTGTGAATCATCAGCAGAAAAATTACTTCAATATGTTTATGCTGCTCAGAAAAGCTACTAAGAAAACTTCTGCCTGAAGCTACAGCATCCAGTGTTTTATGAGATTTGTGAAAAATGAAGAATCTGGCACTAAACTGAAACATGAATGACATAATATATCTTAACCATTACCTAATTTTTAAGGCGTCACTGATAAAAATGCTACACATAACACCTTAAGAATTTCCGCCCTGCTTAGCCTTGCTGCTGTGTGTGTATCTATTGGACAGTAAGAGGAACCTGTGATAATGACAATAATGAAAGGGGGTACATAGAGGAGAAGAAGATGAGCAAGAGAAGCAGCTGAACAGGATTTACCTCTCGTTTAGCGAGGAGGACATTGGGGACGATGTGAGGGAGGCAGCGGCCCAGCATTAACATCACGCTCTCCTCGCTGTCTGCTATACGAGACACCTGAAAACGAGAGGGGCGTTACACTGCGTATGTTGTCATAAGTGTACTGTTTGTATGTCTGCATTAAAGTGTGTAAAGTGTGTGTTTGTGTGTGTGCTGACCTCTGCTCCCAGGCGGCTATCAGAGCACATTCTGCAGAAGGACAGCAGGGCTTGCTGGAAGGCTGGGGATAACTTCCTGGGATAGGGCAAATAACCAAAAACAGTTAGTGGAGTCTGCACCACTTGATCTGTGCTCCGCAAGAACTCTGGAGATTTCGCTGACCACTGAATGATGTGAGGATTGGACTGGACCACCCTTCCAGAGAGCTTAGTGCTACCACTCTCCCATGTCAAGACTGTGTATGTCAGTGGGAAAAAAAAAAAAAAATCTATAGATAGATAAAGTTTAGCCACAAGACATTACAGCGGCACTTAAATCTGAGTGATATATGTGAGGATATGAATGAAACACAGTATTCCTTTGACCAGATGATTCACCAGTTGATGCACTACAGCATGGTGGGATAGTGGTAAAAAAATGTTTATTCATGACCAAAAGTCCAAAGTTCAATTCCCACTAGAACTGCTGTGTGCTCTAGGGAAATAAAGCCAGTGCCAAATCCTACATTTTTACTCAAGAGGACATGTCTTAGACTTGTCTAACATGTGCCGTTGTATACTGTGGTTCATTGTGGCTATGTAGACTGATAACTGCCTCCATCTTGTGGATAAATTTTGTAACTACACTGGACAACATAGAGGTGGTTTGCCCACAGGAAATAAATATACTGAATGTAATTTTCTGTACCACACAGCAAAATCTGTGAGAACAGATATTAAGGTATAACGGAAGCATTGCCATTTTCAAGTGTATATTTCTTATTTATAGAATGTTCAGGATAGTTAGACATCATAAATGTTTCTGAATATTTACATTGGTTTTTCATTATCATTTTTCATTTCCCATTTTCAAAGTTTTTCCTGTGTGTGAATGTCTACTCACCTGTTTGGTTGGTCAAACTGGACGGGGGGCCGACTCTTAAGCTTGCTGTGGGACTGTGGGTGGGTCTGTGATGTGTTCTGAGTGGAGGGAGGGTTTGGGTCAGTTTCAGGTTCTGAAACACCCCGGATGTCCAGATACTGTCCGTTATCTGTAGGGGGCTGAGGGTTGGACTAGATCTAGTTAGTGAAACTACATCAAGAAATGTGCAAACATTCTGTTTATTACTGGCATAAATTAGCTCTGGGCATTTCACATTCAAATCTGACCACATACCCCAGAGAGAGGATCAGTGGAGGGGGGGATGGTGGAAGAGCAGGAGGGGTTGGATGTATTCTGGGAGCCCAGATCCAGAGTGGCCGGAGGTGAGGAGGAGACAGTCAGCTTCAGTGTCTGAATCTCACTGTGGGGTAGATGGAAGGAGACAGCCTGTCAGAAAACACTGGATGACTCCTATTCATAAAATAGTTGGCCAGGAACAACTTTGGATTGTGGTAGAGCAAATTTGTCTGAATCTTGATGGTGGCATTTCAAGATTCCACATGGAAGAAGAATAAACCTAATGCTTGAACTCTTCAAGTTCCTCTCATGTATCAGAGCAGGGCTTCTTTTGTAATTTCATGCAGCAGTGGTGCTTCGGGGATATTTCCATACTGGCTCCACCTCATGACTTCTTTTGGTCACAGTTATGGTAATAATGTGGACTGCAGTGCTGAAAACATTTTTAGATTTGTATGGATGCTTCTCATTTTATCCTAGCAACAGTGGTGAAAGCTTTTTTTGTAATGGAATGCAACTGTTGCATAATTGGAGGAAATCATAGCAGCATCAGAGAATACTGACATATAGTATATGACACATAGAACAACTTTAGGCACTGTCACACCAAGTCATATATAGTGACTGATTGACTTATATATATATATATATAGATATAGATATATATATATATATATACACACACACTTGTATAACACGCACCTCTGCAGTTTCTTGATCTGCTCAGCTAGGCTCTGCTTCTCATTGTTGAGGAGACTGATCTGGTACTCCAACTCTTGGACGACTTCTGTCTGTTGCTATAGAGGAGAAAAAAAAAAAGAAAAAAAATCACAGACACTTGACAACCTTGGTTCAAGAGCAGGTGCTATAGTAGCTCAAAACGCTTTGTGTGCTGGTGATATTAAAAGAAGTTCCAGTCTTTTTACTGAAACAATGTGAATTCAGAAGTGGCAATTAATTTTTTCAATATCACCATTGTGGTTCTGTGGACAACCTTCGTTATTCTACTGCGATGCGTCAAAGCAGTTGACCTTCTGAGCAAATTGGCACTGCCTCTGTGTGTAAATGTACTAGTTTCAGCCAGATTCTGCCAGCTGCATAACTTTAAATCATGCAAATACAAAAAGTCAAGAGTGGGAGAAAAATAGCGGCGTGATAGAGGTTACCCATCTCTACTTTGAGCCCAAACATGGCTAAAAGTTTCAGCTGATGAACAACAGTACATTGATAAATTAAATTACACCCACACATGCACACACACACGCACACCTGTTGTGAAAGGTCAGGCTTCTTTGGGAGATCTTGGGAAATGCAGTTTCCTGGAAGATCACCCAAATCCACCCCCACTGCCACATCAGCTGTGTCCCGAGGTGAAGGGAGGGGAGTGCCACAGTTCCTGTAAAGCTGCAGTAGGTCGGGGGGTTTGGGGATGTTGAGGCCCACGTCGTCCCACAACTCAAAGTCCTGGAAACAAATAAAAAAAACTAAATGAGTAAGTTAAGTTGTGTGCATAGAAAAAGGAGGAGAAGATTAAAGCTCAAAACAGGATGGCTGATCCAAGTTGCTGAACTTATTTATGGTCACATGACCCTCACACAAACAAGTCTGATACCTTCTATTTTGCTTTATTAACTTAATTACTGTGTATTTAAAAGCAGGCAGAAATAAATGATAAAAAATGTCACTCCCTTCAGACATTTGACGTTCTGTCTTTAAAACAAGTGGCAGCCGGAAAAAGCTTTACCTGATCATCATTTTCATCAGAGAAGGTGATGGATGAGAGTTTGTATTCGTTTTTTAATAAATATTCATTCACAAGGAAGTTTAAGGCTCTTTTCTCCAGTGGGCGTACAGGCTCCTGAGGTAGAGAGGAAAGCAGCTGTAAAATGATTCACTCAGCATAGCAGTGATACCCTCACAGGGTTTAAAGTAACACATTTTTATCTCTTGATTCATTTGAACAGAGGAGGTAAATTCAATAATCTTTCTAACACTTAAAAGACTCCCCACCTGAATTTCGGGACTTGACTTGAAGTTCTTTCTCTCCTGAGAGGGCACTTCGCTCTCTGAGAAAACGGAGAAGATATTAGATGAGTTCGAAAAGGATGTTGACCTTTATTCATCAAGAGGAATTCTCTTAGAAGAAAAAAAAAAAAAAAAAAAAGAGAGAAAGCTGTAACAAAAGAGGGTTCAGGTGGAGAAGAAGTTAAAAGTACGCCACACCTGCTGCCTGAGTCAAGTTGGCGCGCAGAGCCTGAATGGTCTCCTTTGCTTTCCGTAGCTCAAACTCCAGCACTGGACAGGAAGTGACGACACACACACACAGGAAGTGCATCCAACCAAAGACAGGGAACAAACAAATAAAACAAAGATGGGCATGAAAAACAAAACTAACTACACAAAAGATCGTAAGAGTCATAAAACAACAAAACAAAAAAAAGGATGCATGCAAATCATGGGGTCTAAGGAACGCATGCAGCAGAGGATCATGGTAAAGCCAGCTGGATGACAATCTGTTTGACGAGTGTGTGTAATGCATCGAGACACATCTTAATAGTAGGATTTCCTGCCCTTGTTTTCCTCCCATTAATAGCACTGACTTAATTTGGAATCCAGTTATCTCAGTTGTTTTATTAGCATAACAAATGCAATGTAGCTGAGGTGAGAAAATCTATTAAAGCTACTGAATTGTAGCCTTGATTATCTAGGAGCTGTCTGACAAAGGATTTTTCCAGGCAAATGCCTTACTAAAAAGCAATTAAATAATTTGGGTTCAAGCCACTCAAAGGACAGCACTGCTCAGGTTTTGTATTTCTTATTAGACTAGACCATCATACTATGAACAACACAATCTAAACTATGAAGCTATGAGGAGTCAAAATGTTATTTAGGCGAAAACATGAATCACAATAATGTGAGCAAGCGGTTTCTGATGTCTTACATAATCAGAAGCAGCAAACATGTAGATGAAAATTGTTAATTTGTTCGTTGTGACTAATTCACGTTAGTTTTTCAAATTTGAGAGTCTAAGCTAACACTGAATAAAGAAAAAGAACACACAAGATCTTAGACACCTTAGATAAAAAAATAAATAAATAAAAAAACACACGCAAAAAGTAAGAAGCGATGGAGCAGGAAAACTATGTTGCATAGCTGTGCACTGAGAATCTGCCATATGTTGTGACCCTGTATATCAGCCCAGAGGTGTAATCTAATGTCTACCATTGTGGTTTAACGGGTGCTGTGGTAGGTCTCATTTCTATTTAAGGACTCAACACACCAAGGCTGTATTTTACAATTTCCTTTAAAGTCACTATTAAGTTTCAGTTTCCACAGCTTAAGATTACTGCGAGAAGAAATGTCATCAACATGCTAGTTGGACTTTTCTGACAAAAATCCACCCACTTTGACTCCATCATCCCTATCCTTACTCGCAGATCAATAGTGCACAGGATGCAAGCGTAAACAAAATGGAAAAACAAAAACTCAATAACTGGGAGAGGAGAGAAAAAAAAAAAAAAAAAAAAAAGAAAGAAGCAAAAAAGCTAGTCTGGATGGAGTGACTTGTCCAGTATTGTTCACTGGGGTTTGATCAACGTCAGGAGAAAGCCAGAAAACCCAGAGTCAGACAGCTGGGGGCAGGCAATCTTGGCAAGAGGAAGAGGTCGGGGTGGGGTGGGGTGGGGTGGGGAGGGGTGAGAGTGGAGGGGGTGGGTGAAGAGGGAACAAAGGAGGGGGAAGGTGCCAATTTGGGAAAGTGGGCAGTGTTTGAATGACAGTCATTTTAAAAAGATGCAGAATTTGTAGTTGGGAGCATGGAACCAAAATCTCTGCTGCATGGTTTTAACTGCGCCCTTCAAATATTAATGTATAGTTTTCACCAACTGATAAAAGCCCCAAACCACCAGCAAGCTAGTGTTACTTACAACTACTTAAGTATTACTCTTTCCACTTTCATAATGCAATACACATTAAATCTAATGACATTTACAATTCATAAAAATGTAAACAATCAATGTAGGAAGAACTCTAATTCTCTCAAATGATTTACTGTCAAAGAAAGAAAAAACATAAAACACAAAATATGCTATCATTTTAAAAAACGTCTGTGCACAATTCCATAAATCTATATTGCAGTTATGGATTGGGGCTTTTCAGGATTTAATGACTAACACTTACCGACCAAATGGGTGGATGACTACAGAAAGGTGGTAATGGATAATGTTAACTGTTCTATGTCATAGTGTGCAGAGCTCAAAAGTAATGCTTATATGTTGGCAATCATAAAATAGAGATAAAAACAAGAGGCAGACAACTTAACATATTATAGCTCCTGCATGGCTGTAAAGTATATTCTGCATAGATGTTAAAGAAAAAGGCTTATTAATGTGTTTATTTTCCTTTAGTCAACAGCATAAAAAAAAAAACATAATCATCACACAACATCTGCAACCCAGCAAGCTGCTTGTAACTGAGCAGCTGCTCTTAAAACCAGTGTTCTGTGATGAGGTGACATCAGCGCCAGACTCAACCGTTAATGTTTTTTGGCTAAAACCGTCTACTGGTGTGTCACGACGGAACCACAGGGGAAAAGGAGTGTGATTTCAAACAATGCTGAGACAGGTCCTGTACTAAAAATACCACAGACTGACTCAACAGTGTGACAACTGACAGGAGGAGGCGAGGACACCTCTACCGAGTTAAAGAAAGAAATGTCTGAAGCGGGAATATGTTGACAAAGACAGTATTGATTCATTATGATATAAAACATTATGATACTGGTGAAAACACAAATGAGGTTGAGAACCGCTATGACATTAGTGTAGGCACCGAATACTAAAGCATCTGTTACATAGCAGTGTCACCGTGACAACATCAGGATATAATTAATCTTTTTTGACATCTTAGATTAAACTAACATGAATATTGCATCAATTGATGCGGCTGTCAGGTGTTTCTTTCTTTCCATGCCACCCTCTCACGCTCTGCTTCGTTCCTGATTTTTGTCCATCTTTTATCCCCCCCCCCCCCGAGGCAAGCCGGGTCTCTTGCTTCAAGCCATGACAGTATGGTTCATCTTACCTGCCACCCGCTCGTCTGACTCTCGGTTGCCGTCATCTGAGTAACGGGCAAAGTCCAGAGAGTCCAAGGTGCTGATGCTGCCTGCGCGATCTGAATAAAAGACAGTGAGAGACAGCATTTAGTTAGATGAGTCCACTGTCAAGCAGATATCAGATCCTAGTAACGTGACAATGTACTGATCCTAGAGAAATGTTGCTTCATATGTGCTTCCCTCTGAAGGGAGGTCAGAGGTCAGGGTCACCTACACACTGCGGTAGGGATTCAAAATGTTTTGGTAAAGGACACTTAACCAGGCTGGAAGCTTGAGTCAAAAGAATGGTGACTAACAATTTATCACCTTTCCACAAAACACATGGAAACTCTATGAAATGTAGTTAAAAGCTGAGCCCAGAAAAAAACTGTGTGGGAAGGTTATGCTTTAGCCAAGAAACATCTGAGTCACTGCGCTTGGGGGAAAACAAATCCATCATAACATGTTAAGACTTTGCTGAGACCTTTTCTCCAAGCTAACACCTCTAACACCGACCTTACATATGAGTGTATGAACGCTGAGAGTATTGTTCACTCAAACAACACACAATGCTGATACGTAAGTTAACTCCTATTTCACTGTGCTAGGCTGTCCTGGTAGTTTAGCCGATGGTGTTAGCTTTCCTTCCACTGCAATGCAAGTGCAAGATTGGCCTATTTGTTCTCTGATATCAAGATACAGTAGAAGGTCAAGCCAAATGTAGCATGTAGTTTAGTTAGCCTTAAAAACAATGGCTTGTCTGCCTAGTTTAGCAAGGCTTTGAAGCAGTGACTGAAGATCAGGCAAAAAAAAAAACAACTCGCAGTTCAAGACCTGTGGCTTTTAGATCACATTAAAGGGAAATCAAACAAAAAAAGAACCACTGTGTCTATCCTAATTAGATGACACCTATTACTGATCTCAGTTCTTTCTGGGTTTGACCTGAAAAAATACTGCATTTTGTCTCAAAGAAATCCTGTATAAGAGTTTTATGATGTTTCTAATCACCTTTTGCTGGCCTCAGAAGCAGATACTATCTATATGTTCCCCTCTTTTTTGAAAGTATCCTTTTAGTAGATTACTTTTTTTTTCAAATGACCAAGACCTTTCACACAGGCAAAAATGTAATGCTTGACAGACACAAATATATTCCCTTTGCTAAACATTAGATTTTAGCAACCACAAACTTGAGATTTATAGTTTCTTTTCTTGATTATTTAGGATATTCTCCAACCTTCTAACTGATTATATCTTTGAAGTTGCAGCGTGTGCGTCACATGTTCAAACGTATGGTCATGCAGCCTCACACACACACACACACACACACACACACACACACACACACACACACACACACACACACACACACACACACACACACACACACACACACACACACACACACACACACACACACACACACACACACACACACACACACACTCAGTCCTGTGACTGTAAAGTGAGTGTTTCTACACTGGCTGTCAGTGTGTATGGCATTGTTCTGTCCTGCTGACGTCAATTTAACCCATTTTCCTGAGGAGAACACTTACAACTGTCCTCACTCCCTGATGATGTGTGAGGATATTGTCTATAAGTGGTTACAATCCATTTGCTGAATCAGTGGATAATAGTGTGTTTGTATGTTTGCACATGATGTGAGAGAAAAACAACCTGTAATTCCACATTGTGCTGGAGCGTGCACAGATTTCTTTTGTTGGCGTGTGTGTGTGTGTGTGCCTGATTTACAAAAAAACAAGTATTTCTTCCCGGCTGACCTTTCAGTTCTGTGCCTGTAGCGTGTATTGTCTGGACTGTGATAAATCTGACACTTCAGACTGTCATCTCTTCACTGCACTCCTGCCAGCCAGGCAGGTTCTGGTACACACACACACACACACACACACACACACACACACACACACACACACACACACAAATCCATGCACAGTCACTCCCTGTGCTTTTGAATACATGAGTGTCGCCATTTCACATTCAGTCACTCGTTATAAATAAACCTTTATTAATAAGCTAAATGAAGGAAGCCTCTTCAACTTTATACTAGTTTGTGATTTTAAAAAAAAACCTCACAATAACAATTAGGTGGTCGATGAGATGATTTTAGAGAAAGCACAAACATGACAAAGGATATTTTTTCTGTTTTAGCAAGTAGAAAAACAAAGCAGATAAAACTCGATACAGAGAAAGTGCAAGAGTTAAGACTGAGGACAAAGAGATCTACATTTAAAAAGAGCTGATACAAATACAGACAGGGAGACAAAAGAGGATGAATGGTCAGCAGACAGCCAACAAGCTTTTTTTTTATTTGAGGCAAAACTATTAGCTACAGACAGATGACAAATTAAAGGAAAAACCAACATAAGGTGTCTAAGTAAGGTGTTGGGTCACCACGTGCTGCCAGAACAGCTTCCACGTGCCTTGGCATTGATTTCTACAAGTCTCTGGAACTTTATTGGAGGCATGAACACCATTCATCCAAGAGTTATTCCGTCATTTGGTGTTTTGATGATGGTTGTGGAGAGTGCTGTCAAAATCTCCCATTAGGTGTTCAATTGGGTTGAGATCTGGTGACTGCGAAGGCCATAGTATATGATTCACATCATTTTCATACTCATCAAACCGTTCAGTGACCCCTCGTGCCCTATGGATGGGGGCATTATCATCCTAGAAGAGACCATTCCCATCAGGATAGAAATGTCTCATCATAGGATAAAGGTCAGTGTTTCGCCAGGCCAAAAAAACTTTTTTTTTTTTAACGCCAAAAAAATGGCAAATACCCATTCATTCAGAAATCAATGGCATTTGGGAGCCTCTGAGCAGCGCTGTTTCGAAACGTGAGTCAACATCTGTGTCGTTGCCTGGGAAACTAGCGTATCTCCTTTTAAGGAATAGGGCAGTGTGTAAGCAAGTGAGTGGTTAAGTGAGAGAGCAAATGGCTGAAAAGTGACAGTGAATGCAAGCGGAGCAGAGGAAAAGGTTAGCAGTAAGTTGTCATTCTGGCAGTGAATGTACAGTACAGGCTACAGTGTGTCAGTTAATAAATGTTGCGGCTTCTCAAGACCAAGAAAAGTCTCATCTGTTGTTTCCCCAACTGCTGGAAAAGTGAAGGGGGTTAGCCAAAAAGTTAGCAACAATAGGTTAGCCTAACCTGATGACGCTAAACAGACGAATAGAGAACAGAGAAATGTGTGGCTGCTGAGCCAAACGTTTCTGCTGACACAGTCTGATCACATCCTGCACTGACATTCTCAGTCACCTGAGGATAAGTTGCTCTTCTGTTTTTCCTTAGATATTGCTCCAGTGCACGACTATCACGGTCATCAAATGTGCACTGTTGACAACAATTTCCGACCCTATTTACTGATGTCTTTCCCACAGATCTAAATGCAAATGTCACTTGAGTCACTGCTCTTATTGAAACAGCGGCCAGTTGAGCAGTCTTTGTGACTGAAGCTCCTGTTTTCAAAGTCACTTAGATCTTTTCCTCTTGCCATCTTGATATAAAATTAGAATCAACTGGGCCTGCTGAGCATTTTTATATGCTACAGAGCATGATTGGATGTTAATTGCTAAACTGTACCGTGCAGTGCACCTGTGTGGAAGCATCTGCATTTGTTATGTTTCTCCACTCATTTATTCAGGTTTTTCCTTTAACAGAACAGTGTGCAGAATTAAGTGGCATCTAGCACTAATGTTGCAGATTGCAACCAAATGAATACCCCTGCCCTTGCAAGCATGTAGGCAAACCTAGGATGGCTGCAAAACTTGTGAAAAACACATAAGGCCCTCTCTAGAGCCAGTGTTCGGTTTGTCTGTCCTGGGCTACTGTAGATACTTGGCAGCCTCTGTGGAAGGAGACCTGCTCCCTATGTAGATATAAAAGGCTCGTTCTAAGGTAAGAAAAACACAACAATTCTGATTTTCATGGAATTATACACTAATTAAAACATACTTATATTATATTCCATTTCTGCCAAGTCCATTCCACTAGATGCCACAAAATTCTATTCACTGCACCTTTAATTTGTCACCCGTCTGAATATATTCCATGAAATGTAACAACAAACAAGCCTATGTATAAACAATTTCATGCATGTAGATAATAGCAAAGTTGGTGTGACTACACAGTAACACAACACTATGGAAAATATTTAGTATAATGCTAATTGTGAAACATTACCACTATTACTGCATTTAATAGTACCAGTCAAACACTAACACACAAAAACAAACCTGTGTTGTGACTTGCTACACCGGTAAGAAACATGCACTTCCACATAAAACACACACATGCACAGAACCACCTGCATGTACTCACAGACACACACACACACATGCAGCTGAGCGAAAGGCAGAGAATTACGAACAGGCAGCCAGTCGGAGGAGGTCCAGAGCTACATGGAGCGTGGCCAGCAGCACTTCAACAATATCATTAATCACCTTCTCGCACAGTACCAACAGAGGCAGGGATGGAAAGACATTATAAAGTGACCAAAAATTGAGAAAAAAGAGAGGGAGCAAGTAAGAGAGGTTGGCCTTATGTAAGTAGTGCTACTAGGGTCTACAAGGGTCTTTGATTGAACACATTTTAGCAGTGTTATAAACCTTGCAGAGTGTGGGTGCTCTGTGGTTGACCTGGATTGCTGTTGTTCTACTGATTTGTAACAGCTGAGAACATTAACACTGGTTACAAACAACCTAACCTAGAACATATCATCTGAAGCTACTATTTGGCCGACTTGAACTAGAAGATGAGAGATGACGGTAACTACAAATTAACTTTTAAATTATTGTCCTGGGATTATATTGTATGGACACTTTCTGGTATCCCATATTATGTCTTGCATGGCAGACACATACTTCTTAAATGTAGCAGTTTACTGTCAACCTTTCAGTAACTTGCATGCTAATATTAAAGCTCTTCACATCATTCGGTATGAGCAAACAACTGCCTGACTAGCCAATGAGGAGTGGAGAGGGTATCATTCATGCTTCCTTGCTGGTAATTAGCAAGGTGGTGAGAGAAGGCTTGATGTGTCACGTGGTGTATGTAGAGCAACAGCTGCAGATATGATGCGGCCTGTAACACGGTCATTATCAACACACATGGACGGTGCAATTCAACCGCTTACAGCTGACTGTCGGTGGTTATCATGATACGATCAATGACAACTATGGTTGGTCAGCTGAATGCTGTATGCTATATTTTGCAGCAATTGTAAAAGGTGCAGAAAAAGATGACAGACGGATGCTTGAAGATTATCAGAAGCAGAACTCAACCATCTGAATTAAAGCACTCTTTACAGTAGAGCTGCAACAATTAGTTGATTAATAGATAAGTTGCCAACTACTAAATCAAACGCCAACTATTTTGATAATCGATCAAACCAAATTTATTTCCACACAGTAAGTAAATTAAAAGTTAGAGATGTTTCTTTTGTAGGGCTATAATACCGTACAATCCTTAGAAATCACACAGTCAAAGGCAAGGTACTAAATGTGTTGCTAATGTGAAAAATCACATGGGAAACTGGCTGCCTAAACCTGTCCTTCAAACATGAGGAAAAACATCATTCCAATGATCACATGAGGTCCTGGCTATCAGATTATGGTAGAAAGAAGAGTGACCTAGTCTTGGGCTGAGTCTAGTGCTTTTCCCCTCCTCAACTCCCATCAGCTGCTTCGTTTGTTCTTTCTTCATATGGTAGATTTGACGTTTGAGCTTCCTCAAGGATTTCAGGTTTATATGAACCTTTGCTCTCATCAATAGCTGAGACTGAGATTACAATTTTTCCACGACCTTCCTGTCAGTTTCAGAACAGGGGAGCTGTCAAGTCCTGTCATGCTTTTGGAAGACACCATCATAAAACATTTATTCTGTTACAGTGCTCTGAGCCTTTTGGGGGTTTGTATGATAATGCAACCACCAGACCTTAGCAACCACAACACGCAACTCACAGTCCTTTGCTGCTGTGGTCTCCAAAACGTATATGGTATATGGAAAGTCAGTCTACCTAAGTATTTCATTCTACAGGGTGGTGTCATGCTGACAGACAATGGATGCTGCAGTGAATCTGACTTGGCTGCCATCTGCTATATACCGGTGCTAGCCTCAGGCCAGTTGCCAAGAGCCACACTCAAGAATATATTGCAGTCTCCTGAGATATCAGGTCATTGTCCATTCTACTGCATCTAAATTAAGGAAAATAAATCTTCCTCCGGTTATAAAACCACTCAACTTTTTTCTTCCGTGTGTGTTTATACGCTGTGTTTCCCACACCTGGAAAATTGCCGAATGTAAATAAATACAATGAAAATTCATCATCTGGCCTTGTTGCTAAGCTTGCACCAAAAAAGTAAAAATTACTAGTGTGGTACCATACTGTAAATACCCATTCTTAAACTGAACACCTATTTGAATCCTGGAATTGCTGGGGAGGAAAGCTTCAAATGAATAACCAAAATTATCACATGCACATCTACTATATTATCTACTGTAAACACTGCATTTCCTCTTCACTCTGCTTTGATTCTGTCAGCAATTTACTGCAGCCAATTTTGACAGGGAGTGAAAGAAATATTTACTTTGTTTACTTGAAGCTACTTCTGATTGGTGTGATATCCCACTTGGATAAACCAACAAAATGCAAAGAGTATCTACTTTTGCTGAAACTTATTAATACAAATAAATAATAGATACCCTATTTTTTAGTGGTAGGGTAAGGGCGGAAGCCCCTGTAAACATCTGTTCCTTTGTGCTGAATCAGGGTACTGAGCAAGGAAGGTAGGTTTAAGTCCTTTCACAGCCTACAGTCCTTCCTGCTTATGTGTATTAGATCGTTTAAAAGATAGGGTGGGTGTGTAACCACTCATGTGGGTCAGTGACATCATGAGTATCCTTTCTCTCCTGGATCTAAGATAAATATACTCTGACAAGCCAAGTCCAATCACCACTGAGAAGAATATCAAGCTCAGTCATTTCCATGAAAAGCTAATGCTCATTAAGAGGATCCCCTTTAAAAATATGCAGACAAGGGCATTTTATATCACTCTCAATTCACAATTCCCTAACTCTTCATTCACTTATACAAGGCTTTCAGAAGCCCAGTCCTCCATGGTAAGCCAAGACCACTGAGAGCTCAAATGTATTAACACTGAACGTTTGGTGTGAATACATTTGCTCCACTCATCACAGTGAAATGGGACTACAAGAGATGGTTTTGTCACTCACTCTGTTTCCTTTTAAATGTCCAGCTCCCTGTCACGCTTTGCCACAGTTGAGTTAAAGTTTATGGTAATACTACTCCTGCTCCACTGTGGCGGGCTTTATTTGTGACCGCCACCATCGTTACCATTTGCATGGCGTGTTTGCTTATGGGCCCGGACTCTTTTCGGCTATACTACAGGTTACACAATGCTGCAGGTTATTCCATAAAGGAAGTACTGTAAATGGATGAGAGTGCTTAAGGTATATGCCCATGTCTTGAGCTGTAAAACGTTACAGTATTTTATCTCCCTGGTCTGGGAGTGACACAAGCAACAAAAGCACTGAAGGCAGATGATGTAAGTTCAAACCCAGTTGATGATGTATAATTCCCAGTTGAGTCCTCTTTAACAACACACTAAATTTCCTAAAGTTTTTCTTTAATGGCAAGACCATAGTTAAATACAGTAATGTCTGACCTCTGACCTCCCTGTGGCCTGAGGAAAAAGATAAGCGTGTATTTTCCTACAGGGCTCAATTAGGCTACATATTACATCAGGGTGGTCACTCACTGTAGAGCTTCCACACTTCATCTTTTTCCCAGCAACTAAACAGTGAGGAACAGCCTAATTACATTTCTGTGATGCTCTTTCATCTGTGTGTCAGCCAACACAATTGACCCACAAAAAAACCCGGCTTGTTGGCTGTGGGCCCTGGTCCGGGAGAGCAGGTGCAAGCAAGCGGATACCTCATGATATGCAGATAGCTAGTGGGTTAACTTTGTATAATGCAATATTAAACGCAGAGCTAGCTGGCAGCTACGTGACTAGCACCGGGGTGCAGCTAGCTACTTACTCAGCGGTCCGCCAGGTCCGAGTACCTGGTCTTTTGCGGGTGGAGTGCCGCTCTGTCGCTCGAAGTTGCCCGGGTTGGAGAAATAATCCCTCAGCCTCGGAAGCTCTCTGCCTGCTTCCAACAGCTCGGTGTGAAACTCCAGGGCCGTGAGGACGTACTGGTCCCGTAATAGCTGAGCAGCAATGACATCCACTGATACCCGTATATCGGCGCTGCCTGCCATAGCTGAGGTGGCCGCGGCCGACACCGAGATGCCCTCGCCACTGGGGCTTGTCCGGTTGCTAGACAGCAGCAGCGTCGGAGGCTCGGCGTCCGCGGGCGGGGAGAAAGGATTGCCTGGCGGCGGCCCTGGAGCCCCGTCACTCGGGCTTCGCTCTGTGTCAACTGTTTCATTTGGGCGCCGTTCAGCCTCTTCCTCAGAATCACTTAGATTAAACGGGTTGACCGACGCCATTTTTTGCACTATAAAGATTTTTTGTAGCAATCTTAAGCTAGGCTGCTGCTGCTTCCTGAATGGATATTAAGCTAGCAAAGGTTTGGTAGGTGGCTTTGACAAGGAGAAAGAATACAAGGCTGTGATTGGTCATAGTTATCCTAAAGACCGCCTCTTTAATAGAATACTACAAAACGATTGGATACTGGACAGACATTTGACAGCTGTGTTGTGAAAGAACCGTAATCTATGAAAATAACAATTTCCAGTGAAACCGTACTGTAATACAAGTAAATTTGTAATGAAATACAATGCCATTTCTTTTTTTAATCAACAAACGTATTTAAGAGGAATGCATTGTTGGAAAGAAAGCTTGCTGGGAAACAAACATCTGAACTACAGTACCCACAATTCAGTTGCACAGCACAAACGTCAACGTCAAACGTCAAAGTCACAACAAGGAAGTGGATGCTCAGCGCCTGAATTTCTTGTACTAATCTTCTTAGAAAGAGGGACCGCTGTTTTTTATAAAAGCACGCTTTTAAAGATTAGGTCAATCTTGTTTCGTGTAAGAAAGCCTTGATCTGTCGGGTTGTCTGGATGTATGTTTGGTCATCTCCGAAGATAAAACGTAAACTAAATCAGTGTATCTGAACAGGTGAATGGGTGAAGTGGTAGTTGATAGTTTTGCTCGCCCATTCATTCATTTTTATGGTCGGGTTCCGTTGACGTTACATACAGGTAAGACTTTTGGAAGGGCTCAAAAATGCAACAACTCTTTTTCTTTGTCACTCTCGTGTAAACAAACGTGAAACAGAAATGCTTACCATTGAAATATAACTAACTATGAAAGCCATTATTTCAGCTCATTTGCAATGACATATGGTGACAGAGGGATAACTCCTAAGCGGTCTTTACATGGTCTGTGCTTTGGCTTAGCCAGACTGTATTATACTGTACCTGTCCCTATTTGAACTAACCCTTTAACACTGAATGCAAGGTTAGACTGACTGTATACGTGTTTGTCCAGTGTTTCCTCAATCATACTTATTCTGTCTTTGTGTCTCTCTTCTTGTTTCCAACCTGTTTTCTATTCACTTGAAATCCCTCTTTTCTCCCTCCTGCTTGTGTTACAGACCCAGCGTGGTGTTGACACTCATCGCTCAAAATGAGGATGATCACTTTTTTCCTGGTTGGACTGACAGTCCATGTGGTCTTCTTCCTCTCCATCTTTGACATCTATTTCACCTCTCCCCTGGTCCATGGCATGACACCCCAGACAACGCCGCTGACACCCCCTGCCTCCAGACTGGTGTTAGTGGTGGCCGATGGACTTCGAGCAGACAGCTTCTTCACCCTGTTCCCCAATGGCTCATCCAGGGCCCCATACTTGAGGTTGGGAAACTGATACAGAGCACTGATGTGGCTTGTACGTGTATATGTGGCTATTAATTTAGTACAGAAAAGAGTATATATGGCTGAGATTAGGTTGTTTTTGTATGTTGTTTTTTTCTCATGGTATGTTTAGAATTGCAAAGTAATAGGTCTTTATATACAGTGTAAGACCTGTGTGTTTATGTGTGTGTTTTCCAATACCAGGAGCATCATAGAAGAGACAGGTACCTGGGGTGTGTCACACACACGTGTCCCCACTGAGTCTCGCCCCGGTCATGTTGCTCTCATCGCTGGCTTCTATGAGGATGTTAGTGCTGTTGCTAAAGGTAGGTGTGTGTGTGTGTGTGTGTGTGTGTGTGTGTGTGTGTGTGTATGGTTGTGTTGACAAGCTGAACACAGAAAATAACAATGCAAAAAAATTAATGTATTGGATACGTTTGTGTTTGTGTCATTGTGAAAGTGTATGTTGATGACTACTTTCATGTTTGTGTATTTGTGACTGCAAGTGTTTTGACCTCTGGTGTGTGTGTGTGTGTGTGTGTGTGTGTGTGTGTGTGTGTGCTCAGGATGGAAGGAGAATCCTGTAGAGTTTGACTCTGTGTTTAATGAGAGCAGACACACCTGGTGCTGGGGCAGCCCTGATATTCTGCCTATGTTTGCCAAAGGTACACAAGCACACATATACACCTACACAAGTCAAATCAATATAAGGAAATTCCCAGAGAAAGTCTGTGTCTGAATCAGACTTCACACTAAGTGATACATTTATGTACTTAAAGGACGAGTGTGTAAGATTTAGTGGCATCTAGCGGAACAGTTATGGTAGAAATGGAATATAATATTCATAATTATGTTTTAATTAGTGTATAATCACCTGAAAATAAGAATCACTGTGCTTTTGTTACCTTAGAATGAGCCCTTTATATCTACATAGGGAGCAGGTCCTCCTCCACGGAGCCCGCCATTTTGCACCGCCGTTTCTACAGTAGTACAGAATGGACAAACCAAACACTGGCTCTAGAGAGGGCCTTCTGTGTTTTTCACGAGTTTTGCAGCCACAGTAGGTTCTCCTACACGCTTGGAAGGAGAGGTGGAGGGGAGGGGTATTCAGTTGGTTGCAATCTGCAACCTCACCACTAGATGCCACTAAATCTTACACTCTGGTCCTTTGTCTGGCTGTCTGGTCCTAATGTGAGCATGAACACAATGCACTTTAATCATGACACTTTATTTTACACTATTGCTGAGATATTTTAATAACCTTAAAACTTAAAAAAATCATTTAAATAAAGGTAATTTCCTGCTGTGTTACCTCCAGGTGCTACTGGAGACCATGTGTACACCCACACATATCCAGCTGTGGAGGAGGACTTTGCCTCCACAGATGCATCCAGGCTGGACAGCTGGGTGTTCACTCAAGTCAAAGTATGATAGTGGAAATGCTAAAGATAACCATGAATTTTGCAGTTATAATGTTATAATGAATTGATTAAATCATAACTGATTTTTGTACATTGTGTGTTTATAAATCATATTTAGAAGGCTTGCATTGGTAGTGGACTAGACATTTTTGTCTTTAAGAAAAATGTTTTGAAAAATAATTCCAGGAGCTTTTAACAATAGCTCACATTTCCCACTTTTTGTTACAATTTAATGTGTGTTTTATTTATGATCAAATAATGCATTTTCTGGCAGAACTGTAGATTATAGTATAACTGCTACAAGTTTTATCAGGAAATAGAGGGTTAATATACAATATTACCAGACTCTCTTGTTACTATCATTTCCACATTTCTTTCTTGATTAAATCCAACTATGTTTCATTTTCTCTGTTTAGTCATTCTTTCAAGCAGCAAAGTCAAACTCTACTCTGAGGGCCAGTCTACTCGAGGACAAGAATGTTCTCTTCTTGCATCTGCTGGGCATCGATACGAACGGACATGCTCACAGACCAATGTCACAGTGAGTAGAATTTCTTGTTTTGCCGTTGATATTATATGTGATCATTGTGTGATACACTCTACATAATATACTATAGTTCTTAAAATAAAATTATCATATTCTTCCAAAGCAGCATTGACTGCAATAGTGGTGTCTTTATCTACAAAAAACGAATGTGATATCTGAATCTCAAATACTCTTAGTTTTGAGGCTCTTTTAAGATGTTGCTATTTGTCTTTTGTCCAGGGAGTACCTAGACAATATTGGTCTAGTAGATACTGGTGTATCTGAGCTGGTGTCTATGGTAGAAGACTTCTTTGGCTATGATGGCAGAACGGCCTATGTGTTTACCTCTGACCATGGCATGACCGATTGGGGTAAGACTCTTGTTTATGTGTTTATTTGTACCGTCTGATGGTTAAACATTTAAAAAAATGATCTGTTCATTAGCATATGAATTCAGTTTGTGCATGTTTGTGTGCATGTGTCTCCAGGCTCCCACGGTGCAGGCCATCCCTCTGAGACTCTTACCCCTTTAGTGGTATGGGGAGCCGGTGTTCATAATGCCCAGAGAGTCACTGAACCTCAACTGTACAAGGATGGGTACTTACAAGGTACTAAACTCATGTACTGTTCTCACAGCTGTTTACTTAAATGTCCCTCAACAAGATGCTTTAGCTTGAGCCTAAGTTTACCTACAACCACAAAAGGCTATTATTTTTCAGCAGAATATTAGGCAGAGTGAAATTTTGTATTTTATTTAAAAAATAGTTTTAGAATTTTTACACTTTACAGGTTCATTGCTTCCCTGATCTGTATTTCTTTTGTTTCGCTCAGATTGGAAACTGGAGCACCTCCAAAGGGTTGATGTTAATCAGGTAAGACCTATTCGCTTGGCGCTTTTTAATGCTGTTACAATCATCAATTCCTGCCACTAAATTTACTGTGTATGAAACCATTAATATACAGTAGCTAAAAGACCAACAGGCATTTGTAGTTCAATAAAATAGAATTTATTGTTCTATTTTTGTTTTCCGCAGGCTGATATTGCTCCCCTCATGGCATCTCTCATTGGTGTACCCATTCCTGTCAACTCTGTTGTAAGTTAAGACACTCAGTTAAAGGAGAAAGAATTAATACAGAATACTGTAGTCAAATGTCATGCAAACTGTATAATCCATTATATGCATGTAAGTGTTCAGTGTATTACCAAGTTACCAAAAATGGATTCTGCAAGTACAGCATAACTCTTCAATGGTTGTGAAAATCAGTAAACGAACAGAAAAATGTTTTTGAACATGTTCACTGTACAGAGTTTTCTGTAAGTATTATGATACCATTTTTACTATTTTATAATCATCACTGTGTGTATTTATGTCTCTACAGGGTGTGTTACCTCTTCTCTACCTCAACAACAGTGACCAGTTCAAGGCAGAGAGCATGTACACTAATGCTATTCAAGTACTGGAGCAGTTCAAGGTGTGACAGCATGCAGCTCTGCTATTATTGACATGCTTTTGTCATTCGTATGTTATGAAACCAGTAAAACCAGCATGCATAAAGAAAAAGAACACTGTTGTTGGAAGTGACAAATGTGTAATTATTAATTGTAATAGATGAGTGACAGTATTAGCTGATTTATAGCTTTCAATGCCAAGCGATTTTTAAGTTCTAACTTGTTGAAAGCATATTACTGCATATGTTGTGTAATTCAGTTATATAAATCTATGATAACTGAACTATCTATTTTTCTTAGATGAAAATGACCCAAAAAAAGGAGACAACTTTGTCTTTTCTGTTTACCCCATACCAGTAAGTACAATAAGTCAGTTAATGAGTCATAATAACCTTGAGTTTGTGTGAGTTTTTCTTTTTATCACTACCTATCACTTTTGAGAAAACATGCTTATTAAGGAACCATATTGTGCTCAATTCATGTCATCTACAAAGTTTGAAAGTGTTGGAGATACATTTTATTAAGAACATTAAACAGGCAATAAATGCTGAGAAACATAGGAAAAATATCATATTACAAAGTTGCCTATTGCTGGCCTATGAAAATTTAAGCAAGCAATGCATTGTTTATATTAGCTTTTGTGGTTTTGAAAGTGTGAAGGCAAACAAAGCATCCGTTAACCTATTTAAAACCACATTTAAATACAATTTTACACACTCTGTATTTATTGCTTTGTCTCTCTGTCCTCTCAGACTACTTACTGAGTCAAAACAAGCAGAATTCATTCACAAGGCCAGAATACTGATGCGTCTGGAGAAATATGAGGATGCTGTGAGTATCGTGTTAGAATAATCTGCAGTCTGTAGGTGAATTAACAGCTATCCAAGTGATTTTAAGTCAAGTTTTAGAATTATTTTTGGGTACTTTGATGCATTAAGCTGGTGCTCAAACCTTTGTTTCCAAGTAAAACATGTATCATTGAGACCTGTGATGATGCAGCAAACTGGAGCATAATAATACTACTCAGCTGATGTTGCAGTAAAAAGTTAGCCCCAACTAGCTTAACTGTGGTAAATGCTCTCTACAGCAAACCTGTGTTCTTTGTTAGGATTTAAATTTACACTTTCCTCCCAAGTTTCTTTTTGTGTCCCCTTACATTCATTACTTATTAATCCTCTTTCCATTTTATCTATGCCAAACCCTCTTGCCGAAGCACTCCCTTTGATTTCCCCTTGTCTGCCTCTGTCTAGATCTCTCTGTGCCAGTCTCTGATCTCCCATGCTCTGGAGGGCCTGGTTTACTACCACACCTACGACAGGTTTTTCTTGGGTTGCAGTGTGGTGCTGGGATTTGTAGGCTGGACCTCATACGTTATCCTTATCATACTGAAGACTCATGCCAGCCTCAACAGACATCCCAGTGTCCTCAAACAGGTCAGATCATGTAGTGTGATCCCTCTTTGTCTTTGCCTCTAAAGATTCCTGCTACCAGAACAAGTTTATGAAACTTGATTGTCTCGCTAAGTTACATTTTTGGTATTACCCCTGTGTGTGCAGATTCCCAGCCGTTCCCTGGTGAGGCTGTGTATGTGTGTCACAATGGTGATCAGCATATTCCTGCTTATCCAAAGAAGTCCCATCACCTACTATATTTACTGCCTGCTGCCTGTACCTGTATGGTACTCTGTTCTTAAAGAGTGAGTATCACACAGAGTCAAGGAAATTTTGAATAGATTAATACATGAAATATATATCTGGACATATACAGTTCAGTCTAATCAAACAAATGTGTATAGTTCCTCTGTGTTCTCAGAGTGGTGGAGTGAACACCACACAGGAGTAAATACCAAACCAGATCAATGGGAGATCACTCATTCAGAGAATGTAGCTGTTTTTCAGCAGATCAAATTCACCTCACATAATTGTTGATGCATGTCTGACAAAGCCCCACTGAGGCATTAATTAGATCATTTTGAAGTGGTATTGTACACACTCATGTTTCTCATTGATAAAAGGGTGATGTATGCAATTTTTGTTCTTTTTTCCCTTTCATTGCAACAAAGAATAATCTCATTAATTATCTATTTTAGATCTGGAACTCTAACAGATTTGATTCGCTCAGCTCCTTCTCTGCCACTGTGGAAATGTTTTGGCTATTTTGTGCTGGTGGCGTTTGGGATTGAGTTACTGGTAGGTGTCTTTAAGTCAGTAATGTCTTCTAATTTACAGCTAGAGGCATATTTGTGCTTCAGTACACTCATAAGTCTTTAGCTGACCTCCACATACATGCTACACATTTTTCTCAATGTTTAAGTCCCCTCATGTACACTATGGGGTTACTGTACTGTGGATGACGCATTACCTTTGCTGCCCCCAGGTGGTGAGTTTCTTCCATCGTGCCATGCTGACTGTGGGTCTGGTGGTCCTCTCTCTCTGGCCCATGCTGTCTGGACTTTTTGGCAAGGCTAAGGTAAACATGTTACAGATTATGGCTTCTACAGTCACAGTGCACCAGGAAAAATCATTGATATTTGTATTTGTATATTCATATCCCACACTAAAAATGATGTGTGTCCAGAAAGTTATGAGGATTTTCCTTTAATGGAAAATAGCAAAATTTCCATATAACAGAAGTCTTGAATGATTTTTAGCTACTCCATGGATGGTTTGTTAAGAAATAAAACTCATTTATATTGGAATTTGACACAATCTGACTACATATTACACAAATGTGTAATAGCCTTAATTAATCTTAATGAATAGAAAATGGAATAAAAAAATGAAATAGATTATTTTTTTGTTATTTCTATATTTCTTTATTATTGCCTTTTAGATTTTTTAACATCTTGCTCTTCTTAGATGATCTGACATAAAACAAATAGCCATAAACAGTCCTTTGCTGTGGTAGTTTTTGAGCCCTAAAATTGTTTTTCTTGTTCCATTTGTCTTTTGTAACATTTAAGGTGTATCAGGAGTTTTGCTGGAACTTTTGTTAACATCGAGAAACATGGCACAAAAGACAGATCACTAAAATAATATAAAGAAAATTATTCAACTGAACATTGATGCACAAAAATGAATTAAACAAAGTGGTTTGTGGTGGAACAAGTACATTTCACCTAGGTGGCAGTTAATTGCCCTTAAATGTAGGACATTTTGCAAAATTTAGTTCATGCTTGTGTTTTGACCTCGCTTGCACTTTATCATCAGCCTACTGTCAGACAAACACCTGGTTTGTTAAGTTATGAACTCAAATACAATATCTTAACTAAATGAACTCATTGACCCTGTACCTGTCTAGTTCCGTTCATTGAGCTGGTTTCTGAGCTGTCTGTGTTTGGCTGCTTTCCCCCTGATGCCGGTTGTGGGACGAGAGCCTAATATACATCTGGTGTGAGTGCTTCCTCTATTTGCCTTCATTTATCAGAAAGTTTACCACAGTCACGTCACAAAAAAAAAAAAACTCAGATTCAGGTCAGTCATTTTCAAAGAAGTAATTTGTTTCTCTATACTTAGGAAATAATTAACTTCGTCATGGAGTGGAGTGGAAAATTAGTTTTCTAGTTATCAGGTAGGGTTCCCATTTCTACAGCATGTGATAAAAATCAATTTCAATATTAAGATTTTTTTCCCATATCAACATAAAGTACATGTATGAAAATATAGCAAATGTATGCAAAATCAGCTTTAAGTACAATGGAATTCTTCTGTGTTGGACTGTTTTGCAATACATTATAAAACAAGGCTCACACAGCTAAATCAAAAACTTAAATCATTCATTTTGTTAGTTTTAAATTATAGTTTGTTTGGAATCATTCTACATTTTGTAAAGCTTTCTGGTACAGCCACTACTTGGGAACATCGGTACTTTGAGTTAAATGCTAACACCACCATGGTAACAGACACTAACATGCTGATGTTTAGCAGGTGTATTGTTTACCATGTTCACTGTCTTATTTTTGCGTGTTACTGTAGCTTGCTAAAAGTTTCTAATGAGCACAAACCAAAAAGTACAGCTGAGGCTGATGGGTGTCATTAGCTATGCAGGTATAAGTATTGGACAAATTGAAAATTTGACCTGATTATTGCACTTTATGTGAAGTCAGTTGAACACCAGTGTGATTACGATTCATCCTTAGGGGAAAACATGAATATCTTCTATGATATTCTACAAAATTGCATGTTAATCCATCCAGTGATCGATGAGCTATTTCAGTCAACTAACTGGTCAAAAACTTCATGATACTGTATAAAAATTGATCAGTGGAGGAATCTGAGAATCAAACTGAAATAAACTGTTAATTAACATCAGTATCTTTAATCAACATGAATGTGCAAAATGTATCTGTACACTATGGACATGTCTAAAATAATATGGTAATATAACATGATGTTTGTTTGCTCAGGACCTGTGCAGGTCTCCTCACTCTCTTCACTTCAGCCTGTTACCTCTGGTCATCACGACACAGAACACCACTGCACCTTAGTGACAGGCAACAATTTGTCACCCAGGTAACTGCAGTACATGCCATGTTGCGTGTGTATGTGATTGTGTTTGTGTTATTGCATTTTCTAAAATTAAATTATTACGGGTCAAACTCAACAGATGCTCCATGTGGCAGTGTGTGCGTATGTGCCTTCCCTCACACACTCCAGCCTGCAGCAGAAACAGGGCCTGCCACTTCTTAATCAGATCATCAGTTGGATCACATTAGGTAGGTGGGTGTGAGAGAGCACAAGCTCTTTGGGCATTTCCAGGGGAGATTACAATCACATTTATCCCTCATTAATGTTAAGTTTCAAGATTAAAGATTTAATTATTTTGGGCCCTGTCTAAAATGACACATCTTGGACTAGATTCCCTTCAAGCTCTAAGACCCAAAAAACTTTTCTTGTCTCTGCTCTTTCCTCAGCATCTTCTATGCTGGTTCCATTGTTGAGCTCTACACGTCTTTTCCATCGACTTCTCAGCATATTTCTGTCTCTCACAGCCACATACCTACTGCTCAGCACTGGGTAAGACATGATATATGACCATACTATGTCTCACGTGGAGCTTTATCATCAAGGCAAAACTGCACCCTTATCAAATGTGTGTTTTCTCCTGCCCAGGTCAGAGGCCTTGTTCCCCCCTGTGTTATCTTGGTTGATGTTTGTGTGGATCAACATTGAACAGGAAGCTATGATCGCTCAGGGTGTCTCTGGAAGGCAAGAGGTACAACTATTGTGTCTCTATTCCCAGACTCGGTAGAGCAGTATAAACTACATGAGAAAACATTTTGTCGATTTATTATAAGCTAGTATGAAATTTAGATGGCATCTGTTGCTTTTTTGAACACCAACTGGCTTCTCGTCTCTACAACAGCTAATGATTCTGGTTGGTCACATAGAGGCATATTAAGATTGTATCTAAATATATATTTCTGGAGTCTATTTATCTGGTCTGAATTGTTCTGGTTAAATTCTATTTACCATCCATCCCTTTAATACCAAATGATTTTATTAAACAAATAAGGAAATCCCCTCTCATGCTCTACATAATGAACATCACACCTCAGTATTGACTGATCATTATTATGTGTATGCACTTTGCGTGTGTCTTTGCATGTGTGTGGATGGGCGTGCGTGTGTGTGTGTGTGTGTTTTTTTTTTTGTTTGTTTTTTCTTATCTTCCAGCTCTCCACTATCGATTTCTCCGCAAACATCGACATCACCAAGATCCGACAGCTGAAGTTGGATGACATCAGAAGATCTTATTTTTTTGTATCCTCGTTGATGTTGTTAACTCGATGTTGTGTTTAACTGCCACCTAAGAGGGCAGAAAGACAATGTGAATAGTATCTGCATCAGTAGGTGTTGCTTACGCACTCAACCGTGTGCAAGTGTCGCTTCAGACCTTTCCTTGACTATATATTTCCTTTAGGTATTCTTTATAATAACAGCTTTCTTCGGTACAGGGAACATAGCTTCCATTAACAGGTGTGTATGTCTTTATGTATATCCATATATATATATATGGATATACAAACAGACACAAATATGTCTGTTTGTGTGTGGTAAATGGCAGTTCTGTGTGTGTGTGTGTGGGGGGGGGGGGGGGGGGGGGGGTAAAGGGTGGGTAAAGTCAGTGTGGGTTAAGTCAGTGAGGGTAAAGTCAGTGTCTGGTATGAGACTCGTTGAGGTTGGTTTCATTATTAGCAATGCATCATTTGAACACAGGAAGGAAATATGTCCTGTGTAAAACAGTACTGACTCATTTATGTCTGCATTATTTGCATTGTTTGGACCAGCATATCTATTGTGTAGTCTGCTGACTGAGCCTCTCTACTGGATGTGAGGCTGTTTACATTGCACCACATACAGTATGTCAGTCTGCACTATAAAACACTTGGAGGTTGTCAAGAAATTTACACACAAGTATCCCCAAGCTAGATTTTTACACTGAATAACCAAATATTTAGTCCATTTTTCCCTCTGTCTACAGTCACTTTGTCCTCCTCTTTCTCCTTTTCTCTAGCTTTGACCCAGCGTCTGTTTATTGTTTCCTCACTGTCTTCAACCCCTTCATCATGGGAGCACTGATGATGTGGAAGGTACTGTATTTTCAACTTTTTCTTTCTATGGTGTACACTGCGTATCTGTATACCTTCCCCATTAAGCAAAGTTTCCAGAAAAGGGAAGTAGTCTTGCACTTTTGCACACTTGAACATTTTTGAAATATTCTGAAATGTTCCCCTTCTCTTATATTGCTTCTCTGTAGCCACCAACTTTCACCTTGCTGACCTACTCAGTGGCCTGTTTAGCACAAATTAGCAACATTAGCAGCAGCATTGTCAACAAATTATATTTCTCTGGACTTATTCATGAAATATTCAATGTCTTGTCCTTTGTTCTTCCAGGTTATCATCCCGTTCATAATAGTAATGTGTACGTTTGAGACCATCCAAGTTGCAACACAGCTCTCATCAAGAAGGTAACTCCTCGCTGCAGCCTTCGAAAAAAAAAGATAACAGAGCAAATCTCAGACTTATCTACTGTGAGATCGGTTCAGTCACAAACCTTGTGTCCTCCTTTTATCAATATGATTTGCTCTGGTGGTTGTTGGGCTCATGCACTTTAAGTTCAGTGCATGTAAACACAGTAATCTGCTCTTGTTGGCAGATCTGTGATTGCCTCATAGAGGAGGAGGATGTTTTTTTGGTTTTCGTCACACTATTCAGTTTTATACAGTCATATGCTTTTTAGAGTGAATTTGTGTCAGACGTGAATCTAAATAATAATTATCCAGTATCAACATGTGTCTCTTTTCTGCACTATTTCTGATTCGTTGTGTATGAAGAGTGTGTAAATCTACAGTCCGTGCTGCACATGAAGTAAATGTGTTGTTGTGGATGTTTCAATATTAAAGATCTTTTTTGTAATGCTTTCTTTCCTTTGTTTTTTTGTCTTTTAATCTTCTTTTCCAGTTTGTTCCTCATTGTCCTGGTCATCTCTGATGTGATGGCTCTGGTAAGACATTTCCTATCAGGTTGAAAACTTGGATTAAAGGTGCATTGCGATATACTTCCTGAAAATAATTTGCTCTTCTGTCTTTTCCTGTTACAGCAAGTAGATCTGATGTGTACCTCACACAATTTTTTTTTTTGTTTTACTCATTCTTCCTCTCCTCAGCACTTCTTCTTCCTGGTGCAAGACTACGGCAGCTGGTTGGACATTGGTACAAGGTAATGTAACAAGGATATAGTATCTGTGATGCATAAACTCACACATAAATTTGTATTAAACATGTTTCTTTCTATCTTGCAGCATTAGCCACTATGTGATAGTCATGTCAATGACCATCTTCCTGATGCTGCTCAGTGTGGTCACACACATCCTCACCTCACGAAGATTCACTCTGTGGAGAAGACCCAAGATGCACTTTCCCTAAATAAACACCTGCACACACATATATACTGGTTAAACCAAATGTTTAGTATTTATTTTACTCTTTTAGATACTTTTCATTTAGAATATGCCTTATGAAACCAGAGTTTGTTATATAAAATTTGAGATATTGTTTTAGGATCCAATATAGTACTTTGCAGAAGTCTTACACTGCTTGGCTGAAGTTCTAATTAAGTATAGTACAGTTAATAGACAAAGTAAATATTAAGGCGTTAAGGAACTCTCCCTTCACTTATCAGTCAGATGCTTTAAATTCTTTTCTCAGGACAGCTTAAAGACTTTACCACGAAAATGGACAAGTACTTCTCATTATAAAATACCGCATTCTTCTTGTGAACACTTGTGTTCCTCATATGGTTTGTGTTAACCTCAATTTTACAATGTAACGAAGACTTCCTTTGTTACTTATGCTAATGGATTTAATAAGAAATTTTAAAAGTGGCGCAAGACTTTTGCACGGAACTGTTTGCACTGTATTGTTTTGTGCAAGAACGTTGGCACTCTGAGGCACATTGTTTTTGTATTAATAATTGATCAGTTGACTAATGCTACTTGAATGTTTGACTGTGAATTATGCCTTTGCCAAGGGTGCTGATTTATGATCCACCAAAGAAGGGTAACTTTATAACTTTTTGAATATGTAACATTATTTCCAGTAAAGCAGCCTAAAATGTATCTTTGTTCAGAAGGAAAAGGGATGTAAATGATTGTGACTAGGTGTGTACCACTAAAACAGAAAGACTGGAATGGAAACAGGAAATGGTCATAAAGGGTTAGTTGTACTTATGCCAAATTAAAGTAGGTGCTAGTGTAGTTGTGCTCTGTGTTTGTACATCAGAGTAACTGCAGCCATGGACTGGATTTAGAAAAACAAAAAGCTGGCGATTAGTATGTTTTCTTTGAACAGAGAATAAAGAAACTGTTGCTCTAACGTGTGACAATTCTTTTTCCAAAAGATCAACCCATAGGACATCACTACAGATAATATAGTGGTCTAATGTTTGTTGAATTTACTGACCAGCCTGATATACGAATTTCAAACCTATTACTCACAGATTTAAATAAATATTGTCACCTTGCTCTGTAGTCAAGGTGTTTCCTAAGACAATGAATCCTCTCATATGAGCATGAACTGGAGTTGCAGTATGTCCACATAAGTTCATGCTTGCTGAGATGTTCATAGGAGCTTAACATAGCCTCTCTGTCAACATCACAGCTAGCAACACCACATCCTTTCTCACTTCTTCTCTTTTGAGTTAGCCAATACTTTGACTAGATAGTGTGACTATTGTCTATTGGCTGTCTACTTTTATGTGTCAGTTTCAAAATTGTGAAGCTAGTGAGAGACGTTTCTAACAACTCCAAAAAAAAGGTGACAAAATAGATTTTGAAAATTAACCTGAAGGTAATAGGCTAAACTTCGTATTTAGATTCCAAGCTAAAATGCGAAAGAAGCTGCTGGCCTTGGCAATGCATCTGCATCTATCAAGTCTGTATTTTATTTTCTTGTGATGTAAATGATGTGATGGTATAAAGTGTACTGAACTTAAATAAAATGTGCTTCTTCTATTTAAACAGTATACTGCATATTTGAGTCCTTATCATGGGTGAGATGTATTGGTAAGAGTTCGCCTCATGAGCTTAGAGACTCATTCTCTCTTAAGTAATTTACCACATTGCATTCCATTGTTTTTTGAGAGTTTGGATTTTAGTGTACATGTATATTTTAGATGTTTTTTTTAGATGTCTGAGACTAAGCAAATCAACAAAATAATGGGTGTATGTAGAGAGAGGTGACAAGAAGAAGGAAGCAACCAGCTCTGTGGTTGTGTTGTGTGTGCAATCACCTCCTGTTTCTGACAGAACACAGACACACACACACACACACACACACACAGGGCACACACAATATGCAAAACTGGACTGTGGTTTTTCACAACACAGTCACAGTTTACTTTCTTAACCTTAACTTCTCGAAAGTTGGCACACATTCGCACTTGAGGACACACACACAAGCACATGCATACATTTATCCAAGCAGCAACGGAGGCACACACACGCAAAGATTCTCGGTCTCTCCGTAAACTTAACTAGAGCCTAACCATTGTTGTGTTGGAGTTAATGTGATGTAATGTAGAGGACGTTCACAACGTTTAAAGCTTTATTTGCACACACAAGAAAACTCGGCAACTAGCTGTTCTTTGGCCAAAAGGTACGTACAGTAAATCTACTAGTAAACCCTCTGTCTTTGACATGTTCAGTCATATTTCAACTTCTATTGCTGCATTGCTCTCTTGGTAATGATTAAACTGTGAACAATATCTCTTTTTTTTAAACTTCAAAATATTTAAATGCTGTATTAAATATTTAATGCTGTATTTTTCATTTTAGTTAGAGTATCTGAGGTGTTTGGTCTTATGTAGCTGTTTTAGTCCTGTTTCCTGTTAAACTGATAATATGTAAATTTGAAGCTATTTGAAAATATGCAAAACATTGTGTCAGATTAAGATTACACTCTGATTTAAGGTTTCTTGCTGTAATCATTCCTCCTGTTCATACTGACCATAAGAAAATCCCCTCCAAATGTGCTTACAATGTTAGTGAAGGGGGAGGAAATCCACAGTTTTGAGCAAAAAAGTGTTCAAAAGTTTATCTGAAGATAATATGAGGTTTCAGCCATCTGAGTTCATCAGATAAAGTGGATATCATTCTCAGTTACAGTCTCACTCTTTACGTCTCGATAGACAGTGCTCTGTTCAGTTTCAGTTGAAGGATTGTAACAAAAAGAGGGAATATGGTGCTAAAAAGACAGTAACTTAGAAGGATATTCATCCTCAGATAAACTTTTGAATATAGTTTTGCGTGGAAGGAGGGCTGTGGATTTTGTCCCCCATCACTTACATTGAAAACACATTATGAAGGGAACCGCCCCGGAACCGACAGCTCATGAAACTCAGATCAAGATTGCATCTTTAATGGCTGGTATACAAAGGAGAAATGATTACAGCAAGAAAAGCAGGTGTCAATGTCTATTTGGTCACCTGACTATTGTTTTAGGACAGATTTGTAAAACTGTGAACCTAGTATCAGTAAAGTATGTCTATAATGTAGTGTGTTAGAGTAAAAAATAAGCCAGTTTTTACTGACATGTATTACTTTTTTATGTCTTTCTACATTTCTTTTCCTTTTATTTCTGTTACTCACATGTTTACTATACAATTTCTTGATCTACTTCTATTTCTTAACTTTTTTCTGTCCATTACTCAATTACTCACATTAATTCACATGTTCCTCTCTCTCATCCCCCCCCCCTTTTTTTTTTAGTTAAGATGAATTCCACGACAACCCTGTGCACGACCACGGCCAATTCCACAACAACCAACTCCTCCAATAATAGTACCATCCACGAACAGTACCACCCAGTCCTCCTAGCTATCTACTCTGTGGTTCTGCTCATCGGTACCATTAGCCTGAGCCTTATGATGCACATCATGAAGTCCAGCACGACTTCCTTCACCTCCATCGCTGTGCTCAACCTCATTTTCACCCACTTCATCTTCCTTCTCACTGTGCCCTTCAGGATTTACTATTATGCATTAAATAGATGGGGGCTGAACCCTTGGTTCTGTAAATTTATCAGTGCTATGATCCACGTCCACATGTACATGTCCTTTATCTTCTACGTGATCATCCTCATCACGCGCCTGATGACGTTCTACTGCAAAGCAGAGCAGGTGGCCTCCATGCAGAAGGTTCATGCACTACTTGGCAGTGCTGTGGTGTGGATAGTGGTGCTGGTCACAACCCCTTGCGTAATAGAGTTTTACTACGGCAAAGATAAGAAAGGTGACACAAATGGAGAAAAATGCTTCCACTTTGGCAAAAACATAGATGATCCCATCCAGGTGTTAAACCACATCATAAGCACATTGATAATAGTAGTGGCCATTCTGTTGACAGCCCTCCAAGCCAATGTCCTGCGGGTTTTATACCGGAAGCATCGCAAGGGATGCACCTCACAGCAGGACTTTGGGGCTCAGCTGAAGAGCCTGTGCTTTGCCCTCATCATGGTGATCTGCTTCATTCCCTACCAGATGTTCCGGTATTATTACGTAAAAGACATTGAGAATATGCAGAATCTCAATGAGGTGTTTCTGAGTCTGACCACTTTTAACTGCTTGGACATGCTGACCTTCTTGGGGAGGAGAACTTGCTCCAGGTGCTTCCCAGGAAAGATTGTTTGAAAATCATGGGTGGGAGTTTGTGTTAGGGGGTCAGAGACTTAATTTGCTTTAGTTTTTAAGCCTTACTTTACAGTTCCTTATTGCCTTGTCAGAGTTTATGATAGGAAAATTGCTTTGGTGCAGCTCCATAAAAGCAGACAGGTTATAACAGCAACAATTAAAAAGTTCAAATGAACAATCATTCAGAAAAAGACATAAAAGCATATAATGAAAAAATGATTGTTGAAACATGCAGTGTAAAATGCACAGATGAGCCTACAGAGCTTAGTTCAACCGCATCAGGATTCAGGATTCATTTAGCTTTCAGTTTCCAAAATCAACCACTATTTCTTTGAAAGTTTATCTGAGAGTGTGAAGGTCATTCTTGACCTAAGGAAGAGTAGTGAAACAAAATAATCTTTAATCACTGGCTACTTAGTAGCCATTGTTGGAGCTGTTGTCATCATCATTTATTTTTGTTTGTTATCTTCAAAACCAGGTAGACAAGCCAAAGCTCCCATCTAAACTCTGTCAGATCCCATGCTCTGCTATATCAATCCTATAACCGTTAAGTCAACTGAAATTTATGTATGCTCTGAATGATAAAACCGTATTGTACTCTATGAAAATATTGAAAGATTTTGACTTGAGGAAACTGTTATTTGCTTTTGACTCAAAATGAATGAACTATTGCCATCTGCTGGTCCTTGTGTAAACTACACAGGATTCAAGTTTGCTATTTGTAATATTATATGGTGGAATTGGCTTGAAAGTTAAGACTCATTTTTCAATTGTATGTGGCTGGAAATGAAAATATATATATATTTATTTCACTGTATTTGCTAACACTTAACCTCTGTGTACATAGCTGAAGTGTTCAGCTCCAAAGCTGAGAAGAGAAATAAATGTCTAAAATTGTTACTTTTCTACCATTATTTTGTGAAACATTACCTCAAACCTCTTGGATCTCTTACCTTCTGCCCTCTGAAGCAGAGGCCCTAGCTGACTTACACACACGCACACAAACACCCACACCTGGTGATCCTTTTCCTTTTGGTTTTTATGGCACTGGGTTACTGTTTAACATCCCCACCCTACTTTGAGTTTGTTTAGTAAATCGATCTAATGACAGGGCTATGGTGGCGCCATCCAATGTGTCGCTCCATGAATTATAGGCCGCTCAGCTCTCCAACCTTCGCTTTTAATGTTGTCGAACACCTTTACCTTTTTAACATTCTCAGTGTCACCTAGACTAATGTCACACTGAGGTCTGCTCACTGCCGGAATACAACGGTACACCTGGATAAATGCACATCCCACACCGAAACAGAAACACAGGTAAGTCAAACTTCTGAGAATTATATTGTCATTGAAATGCAAAATATTAACAGTGGCTGTAAGAATTTGTGGAGGAAATAAAGCTTACCTTAAGTAGTTCCTCAAGGAAGTTTAGCATAGTGATATGTTCTGCTAAATCACGTGGTTTTGTATTTTGGTGGTAATATGGTGGTACTCCCCATTCACATACAATTCGATTGCTGCTAAATGTCCTGTAACCAGAGGTGGTGTACTTTTGAATGGCAGGATACAGTATGTGGTATTTGCATTTTGTCGAGTGTGTTTAATAAGATAGTGTTCTCACCTCTGTCCGCAGACATTTTGTGAAAGCAGATAAGATAGACTCACTTTGTCACGCATGCTGCGCCGTAAAGATCATGTGATAACCCATTTTATATTCTGTACAAGGACTTAGTCTGTAACAAGAGCACTGTTTCGGAGCAACAAATCGCTAAGCAGGAAGATGGTGTAGACCTTTTTCACAGCAGACATTTTGACATGTCACAGCAGAAACAGCTCAATCAATGGCATTAATAACAACAGTATTCCATTTAGATTAGCCACTTTAAGGGCCCTGCTGTTGTGCATGCTGGCACACTGGAGTTGCTCACTGGGACACTTAATGGAAGAGATCCATTGTTAATGTTCCACCTGCACTTTCCTACTATGACAAGTCAAAATGTCTGCTGTGAAAAAGATCCATTACAGTTGCATTGTTTTTCTCCCCTGATGCACTACCACTGCTACCACTGAATGCACATTAAAATAACTTAACCAGTCATACAATTAATGTCACTTCTCTGATTAGTGTAATTGGCAATTAACACCCCCACTTTGTGACAGTGAAACATGAGTTTTGATATTGTATACTACAGACTGTGTAAAAAAAAAACATTGGATATACAAGCTGTGGACATAATAACACCCGTCCCATACAATGCAATCCAAAACAATGGCCCTACAATAAACTCTACCTTTGTGAAAATTGCAATGGTGAAGTTTTGTTGAGTGTGCCAGAGAGTTGATTTTTGAGGCTTAAGTGTGAGTTGATGTATACAGTCTAATTCAGCTGGACAAATCATTTGTAAAACATAAGCTCTGTTATCAAAGACGAATGTCATTAACCAAACTTCAGACTTTGCAATAGATGGAAAATGAAAATATGGAAAAATAAATGAGTATGACACACATTAAAATACTAGTAATGCCAGTAGGGATTATGGATTTATAGAAAAGATGTTTTTTTTTGTTTGTTTGTTTGTTGCCAGGTCTGCATGTAACTCTAAAATTTAAGGAAACTTCCTTCTGTTGAGTGTTGTAGAAGTTAAACTGATGATGAATTTCACATATTTCTATTCATTTGCACCAAATCAATATGCAAGTAATGATGATCTTTGACTAGTTAAAATGAAGATAAACTTTTGGAGTTTTAGGAGTGAATAATATTCTGCTGAACTGTATATTTTTTAACAGTTGCTCAGGTTTTAGGAAGTGACGGTTTACTAGAGTCAGTTGGGTGGCTGATCATCATCTTGTGACTATTAAAAACTCAAGTCTAAATAGTGGTGACAGTATTATGGCCAGTTCACACAGAGATAGCCTCTTAACTCTGGGTTTTATGACTGCAAAGAGCTTTTGGTTGCTAGGCGGAAGCAAGGTTTCTCAGTCATGTCCTGCTTAGCTTTCAATTGAATAAGTCATAACACCTTTTATACTAAATTTTTGTGTTTCTATGAATGTGTAATTCATATGGATTTTTTTTAAATATATTTTTATGTTTAACTGTAAAAGCAGTGGTCTTCTACAGTATGTGTTTGCCAGTAGATGCAATGAAATAGGAGCTGGAGTTTCCTTATACCCAGCTGGTGAACTTACCTGAATGCAGGTTTACATCATTGCACCAAAGCATGGTTGAAAGATGTGTTTTCAATGTATTAGTGAGGTGAACAAAGTAAACAAACCAAGTGAACATGGGCTTGCTTTCTAAACATCTTATCAGCTTCAGTGTTTGGAATACTGTGTCACTATCCAAATAAATCAAGAGGAGGGTATGATTTGTCAAGTATTCAAAAATGTGGAAAGAAAATGATCAGTGCAGACTTAAATTACTCAGCTTGTTGTCCTTGCACTTAAAAGGGGGATTCATTGCACTTTTCAATGAATACTGTATTTTTCTGCAATTGTGCATGCCTAGACCAAAAGCACCAAAACATACAGTTTTGCTTTCTTTTTGTATGTTAAACCAAACAGTATCTCTCATGAGTAGCCTCTCATAAAATGACCTACTTACATACAATATTATATACAAGCACTACCCCAGCTATCTTTAATTAACCTTTATCTATTTGTCTTTATAATCTTCTCTACAATGTTCTGCATCAGTCATTTTGTGTTTAAGTGTTTGTGAACATGAGAGTCATTTCTTCTTCACTCTATACAAACCTGATGAGTCAGGAGGCCTGACCTCACGGCATGGTTAAAATATAATCTCTCTATCACTTCTCTCTTTCCCTTCCTCCCTCTCCTTTATATCTTTCAACCCCTTTATCTCAGCCTCCTGAATTAACTATCTATGGCTGGAAATGAATAGTCTAGTAGGTAATTAGAAATAATCTGCATTCTGATATACTGTACCTACAGTGACGATATATAACCCACATGCCTGCTCATACTCTGTAGGTGCTTTTCTCATTGGCTCTCTCGTTACTGATGTAGGGCATCTCCCATATTACTGCCTCTTATCATTTACAACCTTCTCCAACACAATGCCCCAAACTGATTGCCTTTAAGCCACACAATAAGATTTAGTGCAATGAAACCCCTGATGTAAAATGGGTGGGTTGGGACATTTTAACTGGTTTATGGTTAGAGTGTGTTCACAGCATTCTTGCCTCGAAGGAGGAGGCAGCTCGGGGATGAACTTGTATTTTTGACTTCCACTTTTGATGTCCTAATTTCTAAAGAAATCTATTTGGGTGTTTGTACAGTGACAGAAAAGTGTGAGAAGTATAAAAATGTGTTATCTTGACATGAGCTGCTTCTTAGGCGGCGTTAGTATCTCTCGTATTTTTACACAGCAGACTGTCTCATTATTCAACAAAGACTAAAATAAATATATCACCCTGTCTGAGAATTCTCATTCATCATAAGCCATAGCACTAATCGCAATCAATGAAAATGTAATACATTTCTTAGTTTGATGGATTAAAAAAATGACACTCTGCGCAATTTAAACATTCCAAAAATACAAGCAAAAACACAAGATGTGAGGCTTCAACTGGACTGCAGTCAGTGAGGTTAATCTCCTTTGATATATTTACAGTATAAGGTTAAAATTAGAAATAGAGTTAAGTTTTATGAACAGAGGGTTGGATGTAAACCCAAGGAGTGTGTTTGTGGAAGAGTTATTGGTGTTTTCCACTTCACTTTATGTCTTTATAGATTATATCTGCTGAGTTGGTGGTGCTATTACTCCTCTATTGATTAGATTAGGAGGCCTGGGAAGGACACACACACACAAATACACACAACACACACACACACACACATTCATAAATGTGTGTGTATCATCATGCCTGCAGAGTCTGTCTCAGGTAAAAAAAAAAAAAAAAAAAAAAAGTAGAGAGAGGGAGAAGGGAAATATCTCCTTCACCTCTATCTATCCATCCTGTGATAAGTGTGAGGGAGAAGGACAGATAAGTAATGTACAATAAGGTGAGAAGTCTTAGTCACAGCTCCTCCCCTCTCCTTGTTTTCCTGGCCCAATCAGATGGGATTATATATCTTTTATGCCAGGGATCTCCCATGTCATGTCTGTAAGAATTAGATGAAGCAGAGACTAGCAGATAAAGAAAAAGAGAGAAAGAGAGACTTTAGAGCGAAGAGACTGAAAGAGAAGACACGAGAAGACAAGAGAAGACAAGACAAGAGGAGAAGAGAGAAGAGAAGATTGGGTTAAAAGAGGAATGAAGTATCCTCCTGCTCTTCAGAGTAAATCTCTCTTAGATATGGAAGTAGCCAATTACTGTGAAGGCCTGGACCCCTCATACAATACGCTGGGCTTTGAGAATGCAGAGGTACTCTATGGAGGAGGAGGTAAGCGTGTGTGCATACAGACACATAAACATGTGCAAACAGACACCCATATGCAAACACATACAAGACATGTTCAACAGACATGAACTGAAGTACAAAATGTCTGTTTTTCAAAATGAATGTTAAGTTGGATATGCTCTCATGCATGTTATAAGGACTCCTATCTTTTAAACCCATTGTCACCTTTATCTTCATATTAACCTACTGCACATAGCAGGACCTATTCTATTTAACAAATAACTTTTAAACAATTAACAATTAACTTTTAAACAATTAACAATTAACTTTTAAACAATTAAAATTGTTGAGCGAATACAAACATTTTCCACAATCAAAATGGCATAAATGGACAGAGAAATGAGAGGAGTCTGTAACCTTACTGATTAATATGTAATCTTTTTGGGAGAAGTTGGTGCGGTTATCTGCCTCAGAACTGTGTGAGAAGGTATATAGTATATAAGTTTGTAAGACAGAGGTTTGCTGATGAAGAGAAGTGAGACCAGCTGAAAGCAAATGAGTTGCTATTTAAAGAACGGGAAAGCAGTAAGGCCTAGTTTTTACATAACACACTCCACATGTCTAAATTAAATGCTGGGGAAACTTCTGACATTTTGATGTTGGCCAATAGTGCGTGTATTCAGTTCTCTGTTAACACTGATTGTGGAAAATTATTTCCACTTGTCTATTTCCTGTACTGTATGCAAGAGGATACCTGTAGCTGTGGTTAGAGAAAAGAAAAGGGTAAGGCGGAGGTTGTAAAAATTCAAAATGTTATAAACCTATTTAGGCAGGAATTGCTGGTATGTGTCATAAAGAAGTTTTATTGAGGGGCAAGCACGCATCTTACTGATATACTGATGTCACCTCAGCATGTGAACAGAAAGTTAGTCGAACACTGACTCATCTTCCCGTGGCACTACCTGGTGTGGGGGCTGAGAGAGAAGTGTGTGTGTGTGTGTGCGCGTGTGGAGGGATGTGTTGATGTCTCTTGAATTTTTACATGTTATGATGTCATGTTCATGTTGTGTTCTATTTGGTAGGCTGTAATAGAGCAGTAAATATGCAGACAATGATGATGATTATAGTTTTGATTATGGTGATGAAGCTTCTGCTGATGATCATGATAACGATTATGATGATTATGATGATGAAAGACATCAGCAATAATATTTAATATGGTTGGTGAGCGATCGAACTGCCATGTTTCTTTTTCCCGATTTAGGTTTTGCAGATGCATATACTATAATGTTCAAATCCAACATCACACAAGTGATTTTGCAGTTATACAAACCCCAACAAACCTCTGCAGTTATAGTATGGACTATACATAGAATACATAGAATGCTATTATTAGAAATAGTGTTCTTTCTACTAAACTTTTCCCTCGATAATGATTATAATGGTCAACTCATTAAACAACATTTACTTCATAAAAGAGGCAATTGCTAGAATTAGTTTACTTTTTTATGTTCTGAGCAACTCTGACCTGGTATGGCAGCAACTGCTAACAGCTGCTCTTGCCAATTTGTCAACACATAAAAATATGGCAATAGGTACAACTTTTGGAAAAAAATCAATGGTAAAAATTGTGACAGACTGCAATGCAGCACTCTACAGATCTGACCCATATAGACTGAGATGAATAGGCTGAAGGCAACACACTTTCCACAAAAAAAAACTTTTTTGTGAAAAGAGGGACGCATTCAAAAATATATCTTTCACTTGATTTAAATGTTCATCTGTCACAGAACGTTTTTGCCCATCAGGCCTTTATCAGTGTGCGACATACACCAGGTGGTTAGAGCGCAAACAGAATTAGCACAAAAAACCTTTTACCATCAGAATCATTTTAAAGATGCTATCATCACATAGAAATTCTACAAAAGTGTCTGCAATTAGATAAAACAGTGCAGTGAACAGTTTGCATTGTGGTTCCAGGCTAGCAAATAATTGAATTATTATAGTGGACGATTTTTGGATGTATACTGCAACGCATTGCTTCCATTTTGTTTTTGTATTTGTGTCTATTCCAGTCTATGTATTACATAGATGTATGAGTATGCACTTGAGTGTGTGAACATACAGGTACTGTATATTTACCTGGGTGAGTGTTTTTGTATGTTTCAGACAACATGCCAACAGAGCCGAGCCTACCTGGTGCAGACGGGGTCAGCAGTAACTGTGCCATCTGTGGAGACAAAGCCACCGGGAAACACTATGGAGCCTCCAGCTGTGATGGCTGTAAAGGTTTCTTCAGACGCTCCATACGCAAGAGCCATGTCTACACTTGCAGGTACAGAGAACAAGAACATACTACGTGAGCACCCATAAACACATGGAAAGACAGCACACCTAAAAACATGCAAAGACATCACACCTACAGACATCTATAGACACTTCATGCACTTAAATACAAAATAATGCCCAAGTGTTCATTATTGATGAACATAAATAGAGAGATGCTGTACTCATGGCATAAAATTACATTACTAACATATGAAAGTTGTAAGACACATAGTATACATGATGTGCAAGCACATAAACGTCCTCTTGTACATATACTCCCTAAATACTCTTAAACGACTGATAAGTACCTTTTCAGTCCAGTCATCATGATATAGAATGTCACATTACATTATGTTACATTACAGTACACTGTATTGTTATATGTCTTGCTCTGTAAAACTATCAAATTGTATGTTCTTCATATGCAGGTTTAACAGACAGTGCATTGTAGATAAAGATAAGAGGAACCAGTGTCGTTTCTGCAGACTCAACAAATGTTTCAGAGCTGGCATGAAAAAAGAAGGTAGGGAACCCTCTCTCCTGTCACCCAGGAAAAACTGTTACACGACATGACAAACTGACCATATTGAAGCTGCACTAAAATGTAGAGACTAGAGCTGCAACGAGTAGTCAATTAATTAATCTACAGAAAATGAATTGCCAACTATTTTCATAACAGATTCATTGTTTTGAGTCATTTCTTAAGAAAAAATGCCCAAATTCTCTTGTTCCAGCTTCCTGGATGTGAATATTTTCTGTTTTTTTTAGTCCTATATGATAGTAAACTAAATATATTTGGGTTGTGGACTTTTTAGGTTGCAGCTTGGGCTTTGAGAAACAATGATCGTTATTTTTTACCATTTTCTGACATTTTAAAGACCAAAAGACTGTCGATAAATCTAGAAAATGATCAACAGATTAATCAATAATGAAAATAATTGTTAGTTTACGTTGTGTTAGTTTTATGTGCAAAAAAGAAAAAAAATAGAAAGAAAAAAATATTGTCAGTAAACTTTACATTTATATATTTTAGAGATAACATTTTACAGGTATGAGCCTAAAACTAGTGACATTGAAGGAAAGGCTGTCATCAGAGAATCTGAAAGCTGCTTCAAAATGGTTGAAATTGGCTCGGCCATAAAGTAGTTGATTACTTAGTGTGCCTGTGTGTGTGTGTGTATTTATGAGGGGTATAACCTTGGCACAGAGTTTTATGACACGTAATCATGTGTTATTCAAACATGTTGTTCTGGATTGGAACTGGTTAACGTTTGACTCCGCTTGCTGATGCCAGCCTGTATGACTATTTTCCTAAATATTAACTGCCCTGGTATCCACTGTCATAGTTTGCATGGAGGATTTCCCCTCCAACACTTACCACTCATAAATAACAACTTGGGGTAATTTCTTTAAAATGCTGAACCAGGAAATAGATTTTAATATTATTAGGATTCATTAGGAGTCATCTCCCTCTTCTTTTTTTAAATTTCTCTTTTTGTTTCACACACAGTTACTTTAGCTGTCTGTTATATTTTAGCTGTACAGAATGAGAGAGATCGGATCAGCTCAAGAAGAAGTATTCCTGACTCCCAAGACGTGCCACCCATCACTATTTTGGCCCAAGCAGAATCACTGTCCCAACAGGTGACAATCCTCCTTGTGAATTTCCTATTTTCCTACTGTTTGTATATGTGAGCTGGTTGAATTAACAAATGGTGAGCCAGGAAGTCATTATATTCTGTCTCCCTCCAGATCACTGCTACAGTTGGAATAGCAGACGTAACGGAGCAGAAATCAGCCACTGTTGGAGATGTATGCGATTCTATGAGACAACAGTTACTGGTGTTGGTGGAATGGGCCAAATACATTCCTGCCTTTGGAGAACTACCACTGGATGACCAGGTAATAGAGCTGCGGTGCATTATGGGTGATCTCTGATTATGTTATTGCTTGCATACAGTCATTCTCTTGCATATTTTGATTTCATGCTTGCTAAAAGCATCTCTCCGACTCAAGCACTTCTGTTTAATACAGTTTTGAAGTGCTGTCTTTCCATATTGGTTGTGTTTAGCTTATATGGGTCTGAGTGTGTTTGGTGCTCTAACAAAGCATTTTTTTGGTCAAGTTGGGATGGAAGAAAGTACCTTCTTAATTAACCAAAAGCAGACATAGGTCATAGAACATTTGAAGCAATGATTAACTTGAGTTTTAGAGATGTTGTTTTAAATTAGCATACAGAGACTGCTTAATATACTATAATACACTCTAAACATGGCCGCTGTGTGTTGTATGTAAGGGCAAAAGGGATGCATTGTTGCATTGTTTGTGTTCTTTGTTTAACTGTGTGTGCGTGCATGCCTGCGTGTGTTTGTCTCCAGGTGAGCTTGCTCAGGGCTCATGCAGGTGAACACCTTTTGCTTGGGGTTGCCAAAAGGTCAATGCCATTCAAGGACTTCCTGCTTTTAGGTATGAACTGACCAGTAGAATGGCATCTTATTTATATGTGGTGCAATAAGGTGGTTCAGCACTCAAGTGTGAAGACTGATCAAATGTTGTATTAGCTGAGAATGATTAACTAAAGGTTTCTTTTTCTTTGTGACTTCAAAAGTGTCTCTAATAAATTGCATTACTCATTACTGGGGTATGTCTCAACATTGTACTGTAGGCAGATCTGTCATCTACTCACACCCGAGTACACAGAAACACACATTTTGCAGGGACCTTCCTCACGTGCCTTTACCTTAACCTTGACTGAAATCCTTAAATAGGCCTAACAAAAGTCCACAACATTCAACTTATCATTCTCTCAAGGCTAAAAGTACTATTCCTGTCACCCTTCTACACAAGCATACTCCCACACTCCACCCCATACACACTCACATACCTTTTCCTCCTTGTCGACTCCCTTCAACACAGCCACTCATTGATACTCTCTTTGTCTGCAGGTAATGGCTGTGTGATCCACAAGAACAGTACTGAATCAGAGATCTGCCGGGTAGCCAACCGAGTGTTGGATGAGCTGGTCCAGCCCTTCCAGGATATTCAAATAGATGACAACGAGTATGCAGCGCTCAAAGCCATCATCTTCTTTGACCCGGGTAACAATTAAACATAATATTTAGTAGTAGTTTATTACCCCACCAGCCCTCAGGGGATTTGTGACTTGTATACTTGAAAACTAACCTTATTGGTGTTAAGTAGTCACTAATTTACTCTTCTTGGGCATGTGTGGTTACCCTGTTTTCTGGCTCACTCTTGCCTCTCTATTCAGGGATTATTATCTGTATGTGTAATTAGAAATTTTATCTGGTTCTCTGGTTGGTGTAGTACGTGAGTAAGCTTAGGTAAGGTATTTTTAGGCACGTGTGAGGAAATTACATCTACTTCTTGGTACTTCTTAGAACAGGATTTTGGAAATTAGTATCAGTGATAACCTTGGCTCAGAGTTTTATGACCTAATTGCGTGTTATGATATGCTGATTGGGGTTGGTGTTGCATAATGGCACACACATTTATCAAAGTTATCAGTTCAAAAAATGTTCAATTAATTGAATAAATAATTGCAACTAAATAAATGACATACGTGTGACCATGTTATATTTAAAAATAGAGCATAAAAACAAAAACAAAGAGACTTAAAACTTATAAAAAGGTAAAAGATTGATCAGGAAAAAGACAAACAATGTGAACATTTCAGCAATTGACTGTAAAAGATTAAAAATTGCAAACTTTGTCCGAAACCCTCACAATTTCTGCCCAGGTCCCTTTTTCCAACATATCCTGCATCTGGTTACACTTCAAGTTAAATCACAAACCTTCCATCCTTCCTTAGCCCAATGTAACCAGAATCCCAGCTTCCATTTCCTTTTACCTGCCCCCCTTTTTCTCTCCCCTTCACTAAATCCCCTCATTTTGCCTTCATGCCCCAGTTTGACCATAATCATTCCATCAATTCCACTCATATCCTCAATTCCATCCTTGATCTTTCTGTTTTTTTCCTCACCCTCTTGCCCTTCAATCCCTCCCCCAATTCCACACTTGGCCTCCCAATCTGCAGATGCAAAATCTTTGCGGGACCCTTCGAAGATCAAGGCCATGCGTCTGCAGGTAGGTAGAACATTTGACCCTTGTAACTTCTTTTCTAGTCTGGTCATTTATACTGTCATTGGTTATTATACTTAACAGTATATTATGTATTTTACACATTTTTCACTGATATATCAGTCAATGTACAAGGACAACTGTGCAGTTTGCTTACACTAATGGAGACTTGGCCTTGTGTATGGTGTGTGTGTGTGTGTGTGTGTGTGTGTGTGTGTGTGTGTGTAGGTCCAGATGAGTCTGGAAGACTACATTAATGACCGTCAGTATGACTCCAGGGGTCGTTTTGGAGAGTTGTTACTCCTGCTGCCCACCCTGCAGAGCATCACCTGGCAGATGATCGAACAGCTCCAGTTCATTAAGCTCTGTGGCCTGGCCAAGATAGACAACCTGCTGCATGAAATGCTGCTGGGAGGTAAGACTGGGCCCATGTCTGCGCTTATAAACCTGAAAGATGAAAAATAGGATGACCTTCAACTAGGTTGCCAATGCAACAGTGGAGCTCGTTAGTGGTGAATGTGGGAACCGTATGTGCATAAAGCAATGCCGAAAAACAAAAGTATACATACTCTGGAAAGTTTTCCAGGATATGTGCAGAGGGGAGAAAGCTAGATTTTACAAAGACATGGAATACATTTGTAAAATCAACCTATATATTAGGAAAAGCCAAAATAGACAACTTGCTACATGAGATGCCGCTAGAAAACATCTGAAACATAACGTCTGCAATAATATCTATGAATAGGGAAGTCTAAAGTTAAAGCAAGTATGCATAAAATATTCTAAGAATGGCCATGATAGAACTAAACTAAACTAAACAACTAAAGCATAAGATGAGGTGTGGAAATAAGTTATCTCCAAAAATGTCTTCCATTTATTCACTGTGCACTAAAAACAACTCCTGAATATGATAACCTGACTTGAGGGAAAAGAGAGAGTTGCATTTGTCTTATTTTTCAACACTCTATAGAGATGTGGAACTAACACAACAACAGTCTTGCTGTTCTATTTACAAATGTGCATGTGCAACTGATAAAGTACAAAAATGCAACATACAGTAATGTCAAATATACTTATAAACTTACGATACGATACGATACGATACACTTTATTTTCCCCATAGAGACATTTCTCTTGAACTCAAATTCTGCACATATGACATATTCTCTTATCATATAACTTCCTCCATAGAAGTAAAAATAAAAAAAATTAACAACATATAAGCGAAGTAACGCATACTGTAGCACATCACAATCACAGATTGCACATATTACACAACCAGTGATAAGAACAAGCAACACATTGCACAACCCCTTGCATTATATCAAATATCTATTACACAACCCCTCGCATCATACCATGAAGCTACTGAACAACCCTACAGCCTCAAGCAACATTATTTAAAAAATTAATTGATGTAGGCACAAATGAGTTTTTAAAATGGCTGAGTTTGCAATGGGGTATGCTATATCATCTTCCTGAAGGTAAGAGCTCATACTCAGCATGGTGAATATGAGATGGATTAGACTCTATTCTCTGTGCTTGCCTGAGAACCGACTGCTCATATATTGACTGGGGGGACTGGTGTTCTTTCCTCCCCATAACCTTAACCAGATGAGCAAGCTTAGATTTTGACTGTACAGAGAGATTGCCATAACATGCTGACATCCCATACGTGACTATACTCTCTAATACAGCCTGATAGAATAAAAACACAATACTCTGATCTATCCCATGCACTCTGAGTCTGCGTAAAAAGTATAATCTCTGCTGTAAACAAGAACACAAACTTTCAACATGGGCCTTCCAGCTGAAGGTGTTGTCCAAGTGATTGCCAAGGTAGTTGTAGGAGCGGACCTGATTGGTTCATCATGTAATGCCACTGGACTATGATCTCCCACTGACCTACGGTCTAGATGGATGGCATCACACCATTGCACAAAACTCTGTTTCAGTGCAATAGGCTGAAGGACTTATGTCTTGTGCAGTAGGCTGAGGATAGCAGTGTCATTTGAAAATTTTAGAATGTGATTCATAGGGTGGCTGCTTGTACACTCATTTGTGTATAATGTACCTGATCTGGGTTCTGAAAGGGTATTGTTGACCCTGTCATGCTGGATTCAATTGGTCAAAAAGGAAAAATACCACTTGGTTATAAAAGGATTGATACTCATCTGTTTCAGTTTCGGGATTAGCAGATTAGCAGGGCCGAAGCGTAGTAAAAGCAGAGCTAAAATCAACAAATAGCAGGTGTGCATAGGCCTCGGGGTCTTCCAAGTGCTTAATAGTCAAAAGGGTGATACTGTTAACGTCATCATCCTTGCCCAGCCTCGCCTGTAAGCTAATTGGAATGGATCTAGTACAGAATTGACCTCTGCTTTGAGTACAGACACCATGTATTTTTTAAAGCATTTCATCACAATCAAAGTTGGAGACACAGGTCTATAATCATTATTTTCAATTGGACAAGGTTTTTTTGGAGCTGGAATAATCATGGATTTTTTCTAGCGGGCAGGGACAGTGTGTGAGTACACAGACTGCTAGAAGACAGCTGGGGTGAGTTCTTCGGCACAGGTCTTTAAGAGAAGAGCAGAGATGCCATCTGGGCCTGTGGATTTCTATGTGCATACATGTCTAAAAAGTGACTGAATCTTGTGTGGGTCAACCACTATCCTGAAGCTCAAATCATTAGTTGAGGTGGTCTCAAGTACATTATTACATTCCAAAGAAAAGTCCTGCATTTTGAACCTAATATAAAAATCATTCAGTTCATTGGCTTTTTGCAGATCATTATTAGATCTAGTGAAAAAAATATGCAAAGTGAACTACAATAGTTCTCTGGTCTGATAAGGGCTTGTTAGGTGAGATGCTACCATGTGCAAGGTGAAATCTGTGTTTTGGAAAATTTTATTGTGTGTGAGTCCTTAAATGTCACCTGATCAAATAACAGATTTATTGTTGAGATACAGGAAAAACAACTTGCACAATCTGTTGAAGTTCACAGTTCAATTAACGTGAGGCTGTGTTTTGTGTCCAGGCTTAACATCAGAGCCCTCACACCTGCACCATCCAGCACACACCCAGCTGGCCCAGGACCCTGTGACTGGACACACACTGGTCATCAGCACCATGCCTGTTGCACACACTCCACAGATAGGTAAGACCCACATACTCAACAACCTGAGAAACAACAACACACATACATACTAGTTAGTGTCTAACCTTCTGACACACACAAGAAATATTAAAGTTCATGTACAATTCGTCTCTTTTCATGAAATGTCACATTAGTGTGTGCTAGTTGCATTTCAAGATGGAGAGAAAGATGCATTTCCATTAACTTGAAACTAATAAATAGGCATCCTGTACGTGAAAAATCCATTAAAAAGTAACATTTACAAGAATTGATAAGTATTGGCCATATTGTACACTTTCATTTGAAAATAAAAAATGCACTCGGCAATATTACACCACCTAATGGACACATAAGATTGATGGGAATTGTATGTATATGACCAACTGCAGATCCTGATAACATTACTAGAGGGTCATGTTGGAAACATTTTACAGACAAATGATTATATTGCTTTTTTTTTAAACAAAATTTGCAAAAACTAATATAAAACGTCTCTCTGTCCCTGCCTCTTTTCCTTCAGCTTCTCCAGACACTCCCATCCCATCGCCCCCGCAAGGTCCTGCTCCAGAGATGTACAAACACTTTTCCCAGCCTCTTTGTCCTCCAGCAAGCCCCTCTTCCTCCACACAGACAGACCCCTGACTGCTCCCTGTACTAAAAAAGCAGCTTTCGTGGGATCAGCTTCCTCAGCCCCATATTCATCATCATGGTCACAACATAAAAATTATGAAAGCTGTTCAGTGTCTGTGGTTAGACTTTACCCTGCTTCTTTCCCCTGTGACTCCTGGTGGTGTTGCAACAGTAACTTAGACATAATTAAGGTGGCTACATGCAGCAATTCCAAACTTCAGAATGTCGTTTTCAAATTAAGTGGACAAATGAAACACCACACAAGGGTTTAAAAAAACATGCTGAGCATTTTTGCGGTCACCTAAAACTAATAGATTGGTTTTCAACTTTGTATCCTTTCACTCTCAGTTTTTTTTAAAAAAAAAAACATCCCAAACCTTTGCCTTGTAATGAATTGTATATTTTATTCTAATGCTGTTAGAAAGCTGTTAGCAGTTAGGGCCCCCGGTCCTTATGGATCATTGTGTACAGTTTATAAGTGGTGCATACCAAGTGAGTAGTTGTGATAGTGTGTAAATATATAAAGTACTATTTAATCATATGAGTAAGCTGCAGAAGCAACAGCGATGGAAAACTTTGAGGCTCACTATCAAAACATCACGGCTGGCCATCAAATTAAAATTCAAGTGTCTGTTTATTTATATACTGTAGTATGCATTACAAGAACTAAATGTATATGCAAATTGGTCTGAGATAACATGGTAGATATATATTCTTAATATAGGCTACATGAAGTTAAACTTTAACAGAATAGGGGTACAGTAGTTGGTGACCAAGATCAACATGATAATAATAATAATAATAATAATAATAATAATAATAATAATAATATAATTTATAAGTAGTTTATACAGTGTAAATACTTCATGTTAAATGCTAATGTGGATAATTTGTAATATTTTAAAAGTTTCTGTATATAGTTAAATGGATCATTCAGGTTTGGATCATCAATTAAGATGATCTTGCTTTATGGAATTTCTTGAATCAGCTTTGCATTTTTATTTTGGTTTGTGTTGACAGTAAATGTTTCTTCAGAACCAATGTTTTTTTAAAAATTTATATACTGATTAAAATGCAATTTTGAATATCTTTTGCGTATTTTATTTAAAAGAATTGATTACTGTGAATGAATTTAAGTCTCAGTATGGTGTGGTACATTAGCACCCTCTTGCAGTCAAGAGAGGAAATACAACATGGTACCAAATATAAATGAACTACTTACTGTATATGTTGTATATGCATCACTACACTGAATGAAATGAGTATTCATTCATTTTCCTGTGTTTATAAAATAGGGAAAAGTAAACAAAGTGTGAGATGGAAAAAGAGAAATTCCTTTCCAATCAAGCATTTATCTGTTGCTACACAGCCACAACAAATCATTTCTGTTGATATTGCTAAAAAGAATGGAAATTGACTTTTTTTTCATATTTGATCCTGAAAGGAACACAATATAGACAGGCAGATAATGATAAATTGACAAAAAATGTATTTCAATATGGTTTCTCCACATGCAATAACACTGAGTAGTTTGTCCATTACTTCCTTCATGGAAGTCATCATGCTCCCACACAGTTCCATTGGTCAGGGATATACAGTTTCTATCCAAAGCTTTATTGGCAAGCTATTGAGACCGCACTGCCGGATGCTGCTGCTCATCTAAAATCAAACTAGTTTTCCTTCACCATCCATCTGAGAAAACACACTTTGAGACAAACACTAAAGCCAAGCAGGAATGTAAAACGGTAATTTAAGCTGAAACTGAGGTGTACTGGGGCAAACTGTACTTTTAAATTTTTTTTTTTTATGTCCATCCACACACAATCATTTTGTTGGGGTTTGTGTGTGTGTTTGTGTGTGTGTGTGTGTGTGTGTGTGAGCATTTATGTGCAGCGGATGAGACCAGGGGATAAAGCTGAGAGCTCTTATTCTCTGTATATTGTTGTGTGACTCAGAGAAAACACTCAGGTTATTTATGGCAGAGGAGATGATGCTGTCTAGAATCAACATGGCCAAATCCTCCTATCAACTCCATAATGGACAAGCTACCTGGCTTAGGTCAAAACAACACCACCCACAACGGGGGGATGTGTGTGTGTGTGTGTACTGTATGTGTGTGTATGCTCCTACCTGCAATTTATTTATAACGTGTGCCGGTGCATGTGTGTACACTTCTATATATGTGTTTTTGGAAGTGTGTGTGTGTGTGTGTACCCAGGGAGCTTTAATCAAAGGCCTATAGAGAGGAGACGTGGGGGCCCTGTCTCTCTCTTTTTCCTCAGATAAAACTGTGTGTTAGCATGCCAGTCACATATCTCATCTGAGACGCACCGTTCTCCTCCCCGCACCTCGCCGCGGCCCACACTGACAGCACGCTATTACACACCAGTGTGACGCTCGCTCCACCTGAGGAGGACGACGAGGGGGAGAAATAGAGGGATGAAGAGATAGAGGGATGGAGGAGCAAAGGATGGACAAGCATATGAAATTGTTTTTTTTGTGCCTTTGTTTTACTTGTTAATTAAAGCTGTATTTTCCAATAATATACAATTTTCTACTGAAGCTGTGTGGTGCTTTTGTGTATTGTTTTCTCACATTTTGGTTAATTTTGAAACTGGTGCAAATGAGTTGAAAGTAATATAATGATGAATAAATTCTCAGGATATCATGAGGCTTTAATGTACTCTCAACTAATCTGCTTAATGAAATTACATTGTTGAAGACATTCACTCACTTCCTAAAGTAAGTTTACTCATATTATCGAGCTATCAGGGTATTGATTAACTTCCATTTTGCATGAATTATTTACTCATGATAAAAAGTGAGCAAAATGTGCAAAATTGGACCTGGATAGTAAAAATGTATTTCAACCTTTGGGGTCATTCTCCACCTGTTTTAAAGTAACTGATCAATCCATCCATCCATCCATCCATCCATCCATCCATTCATTCATTCATTCATCCATCCATCCGCACATCCTCTTTCTCTCATATCATAATTATAATAACCACTAGATGGCAGTACAAGTCTGTGGATTCACAATAGACAAATTGCCCTTTAATGGCTGTTATCAATGTACTTTGCCCTTCCTCTGCCATTCTAAGTCATTTTTTAAAAAAATTAAATATAACTAAAACACCTTTAATCATATTTGGATGCCTTGAGCATCTCCTAAGTGCTTACTTGCAACATTTACGGTAAGATGTCAGTGTGTGTCTTTTCTTTTTTCTTCAAATCTTTTCAGCATAAGTAAGAAACATTCTGACGTACAGTTAATGGTTCATGTTTTTAAGATATAGGATATGACTACATGCATGTGCAGTTCATCGCACATATTAAGGAAGTTGCACTGAGATTAGCCAAACAACAAAGAGGATTATAATGGTAATGAGCGTGTTTCAGTCATTTTTAATCTAAGTTTACATTTTCGTTTCCAGTCATTTTGGGTAAAGTGTTTGGATAGATTTTTGGGTCAAAAATAGGCAGAAAGATTGCAAAGTCACACATATAGACTCTGCACCATGCGGGGGAATATTGGTACAGTCTGAAATGAATGGCATGTGTCAGCGATCCCATATTAGAGCCGGACATTGCAGACTATCATTCCTCACTAGTGCATTTACTCATAATTCCCCTCTGTCTCCAACATATCCGATGATTCCTCCTCTAGGAGACAAGGTGAGGTTGTATGAATCTCTGCCTCCAACTCTGGAATGAATTTAAAACCTCTCCTGAGTGATTTTCTTTGTCTCCGTCCTGTGACTGTGTGTGTGTGTGTGTGTGTGTGTGAGTGTGTGTGTGCGTGTCGCATGCGTGTGCGGTTTCTGATTATACCACAGCATGGGTGAAGGGAAGGAAAATACAGTGACAGCTTCATTTCCAAAGCTGAGTTCACATAAATGAGGGATTAAAGCAAGCAAGAGGGTTAGGGCTCACCTCGGCCTTCAATGACAGCTTTCCCTCCTCAAAATCACTCTCTTCCTCTCTCTGTCTGTCGGCGTGGCTCTTTCTGTCTCCATCTTTATTTTTGCCTCACTCATTCATTTTGCCCTTTTTTTTCTCATTCTCTGTTTAGGTTATCTGCTCCTCTTTATACTGATTTTGCCTGCAGAGATATACACACACAGATAGCACATTTTAAAAGGCATAGAGGAGTATACACACATACACACACAGTGGCTAACACAGTTGCAGGGAGCCAGGGTGTGTGCTCTACATTATGATGATGGGGACCAGGTTAGGGGAATGAAATTAGGGGTTAGGGCCAGGCAAGGGTGCGTGTGTTGATGTGTGTGTGCGCGTATTTGGTGGGGTACATTAGGGAAATGAAAAGGGGTGGTCCACTGATGGCTTCTGAGATGCAGACTTGTTAGGAATAGGAATATAAAAAAGACAGGAGACAGAGGAGATGACAGGTTGGATGATCAGATGAGTAGTGCCGTAATGAAAACGGTCCTGTGTACCCCGAGATTACACGGGGAAGGAGATTGGAGGGAGAGAGAAAGAGAGAGGGAGAGAGAGAGAGAGAGAGAAAGGGGCATACTGTAGAGGGGGAAATGGGGGAGCTGGGAGTATGAAAGGGAGTGAAACACTGGAGAAAGATGGGGACTCATGTATGATGAAGAGAAAAGAGAAGAGAAGAGAAGAGAAGAGAAGAGAAGAGAAGAGAAGAGAAGAGAAGAGAAGAGAAGAGAAGAGAAGAGAAGAGAAGAGAAGAGAAGAGAAGAGAAGAGGTATTACAACTCAGGACGAAGCAGCCCCACTCTGAATGATAAGTGTCTCACGCGCTGCGGGTTATGGGAAGTTCACACAAACAAATGACTCCCATTTGCCAGAGGCGAGGGACACAATTGAGAAAGAAGGGGCGAGAGAGAAAAGGAGAAGAAGAGGAGAGATGGAGGAAGAAGAAGGAGAAGGGGAGGGAGAAGGACTGAATACTAGAGCCATGATTTCAGATAACGCCATCTGCATTGAGGAAATGCTTACCATTTAACCCCTCTAATGTTTTTGCTGGTTTGCAGTGTAAACTAAAGCACCTTTCAATCCAAAGGATATTAGGAACCCTGTAGTGAAGCGCAGTAAAAGTCCGTGCTTGGTATTTTAAATTATAGGGCGCCTATGGACCTTGGTCAATAACAGTAAATGTATTGCAAATTGTTGCGTGTAGGTGGGCTGTGTTTTGCACCATACGAGGTGATATTAAACAGTAATAAGGGTGCATGAATACTGCCCTTATTTATACACTAAGCAGCATGGAATCAAAGCAAAGTATGCCCAAATACCTCTCTCTGAAAATGCCTTCGCTACAGTTGTTTTTCACCATGTGACATGCAGGCCAAAGAGTCTGCAGGCTTTCAGTCTAACCAAACAAGCAGCTGATTTTGCTTCTTACTCCCAATTTTTCGTTGTGTTTTTCAGTCAAATAAGATGGTGTAATGTTTCATTCAGACAACCTTCACACTCAAAGTGACCCACTGCTTATGAGCATTTAGTAGCAGACCCAACAGCCTGTATTTAACAGGATTGGACAAACTGGATAATGCAGGAGTCCATCCTGTGACCTTCAGTTAGCATTTCATGTTTTAGTTAAGCTCTGTGAGTTAGAAAAATGCTAACGTCAGCATGCTAATATGCTCATGGTGACAATACTAACATGTCGATGTTTAGCAGGTATAATGTTTACATCATGTTCACCATCATAGTTAAGCATGTTAGCATGCTAACATTCGCAAATTAGTAAAGCTGAGGCTGATAGGAAAACCATAAATTTTGCAGGTATTTAGTCATACAGCAAAGTAATGGATAACTGATATTTTGACATGATGGTGCTAGATTTAGGAAGGGAACACAAATGTCTGTGCCAAATATCATAATAGTTGTCATGATGTCTCACACAAAACCTAATGGTGGATTACCAAAGTCATTAATCTGTGTACCAAATTTCACAGCAATCTGTTCCATAGTTGGTGAGATATTTCAGTCTTGACCAAGATGGTGGACTATCTGACTGACTGACAAACCAATATTGCCACCCACAGAGCTAGCATGGCAAAAAAAGACATATTATCTATAAATGTGGGAATTAAACAGAACCCTATATCTTTCATTGGTCTATGGGTGAAGTTTGATTAGTGCTATGTAATTTATTCTTGCAGATAAAAAACAAACAACATGATAATATGTTTCCAGCACAGATACAATGGAGTTAAAAAACTGAAAAATCTAAAACATCATCTTCAAATATTAGATATCTGTTGTCAGGCCCTGAGAATCAAAAAGGAAGGGCTTCTCTCCAGATTGAGCGTTCTCATGTTCAGCAATCAGAGAGAAATCCATCACAGAAGAGGCAGAGGTGGCAATTTCTCCTGTGACAGTCGCATCAATAGTCCATAATGTGATAATGCAGTCACAAGACATGTTGTGTCTTGAGTAATTGGTGACCCTCACTTTTTCTCAACTGGAAAAGCTTGTTCTCTTGCTCTTTCCATCTTCATTGCTCCCTCCACCCACACACAAGACCCAGCAGCTAGATGCAACAAATCCAAGCACATTCTCTGTTGGTTTTTAAATGGCATTTTGGGAAATGTACAAAGTCGATAAAAGACATTGGTTAAGCAGGTTATAAAAAAGAAAATGTATAAATGTATAAAAATGCTTTAGATTATCTTGGGGTGAACTTTTTGCTTCAGCAGAGGCAGCTACTGATAAACATTAGGATGTTGTGGAACTATCAGGGTGAATAAGGGATTTTCTGAGTAAATGAAGTTTAATCAAGTGAAGAAAAAAAGATGTAAATGCACCTGAGGAAGATCAGTAGAATTAGACAATAGCCACTTTTATCTCCAGTTCACACAACTGTTGGGTCTCCCATTTTGAAATTTATCATCAGAAACAAACCAAGTGTAAATAATTTGCCTTTCATAGCGGAGGCAAGGCGTTTCATTTCCAAAACAGCTCCGGATCTAATTATTTTACCCCGAAATTAGAACTGAGCTCACTTTAAAAGGTACAAAGGAATTCACTGTAAGCGTGTAATTAATTTTATATTACTATTTACCTTTACGTCAGTTAATTATGATCTCTATAGACGTGTGCGCTACATACAGACACACACACACTGCCTACACTATGTATAGAGAGACAGCAGTGGTTAAAAAAAGTGTGAATTTTACACACATGACTTCCTGTCCTAATCAAGGGCTTTCTCAACTCCTATCTGAAAGACACACATGACTGACTCCTTCAGCAGGATACCTACACACCGTGGATGTGTGTGATGAAACAGTGAGTGCATGTGTGTATGTGTGCTCGCAGAAGCTCACCAACCCAGCAGTGGAGTGGTAAAGGATATTAGGCCGCAATTGCAAAAAGATTGCAAAAAGTGACATCCTTAATAGAGAAAGATTACTGTGTGCAACATCACTTTGATTTGAGCTGCATACATTTTCCTCACACAGACAGCCTTCTGGACAGTTCTGCACTGTGAGCTCTCCAGAGTGGCCTTTTTGTATGTGTGTGTGCAAATGCAAATGCACGTTAACATAAATGGATATATTTTTGAAAGCATGAGAGTGAGACACAAATGTCCTTTTTCAGCAATCATTTTTGACTGAGGCATTTGTTACACCTGTCAGCTTTTAGACAATCCACTCAAATTATTTTGTTTTTTCATGTTAGGTTAGAAAAAGCTAATTTGGAAATATAAACTGTCTGCTAATCTACACTCACTGAACATGTAAATAAGTGAGATGAGTTGATTAAAAAGAAAGGACAAAATGAAAAGAGTAATAGTGAGACCTGGCTGATGTTTTAACTACTGTTGGTTCAGCCGTAAACATGTCAACCATGTTATTATTCATATAATGCATGAAATGATACTTAAGTAGCTGTTTTGGCAATTATGAAACTTTTTTACTCCTTGCAGACCTTGCTGCAAGGTGGAAAGACTATATGTGCTATAAATATGTCCACTTTCAGGTGAGGTATATTTGGAAATATTTTGATACCAAAAGAATTTCTGATCATGTAAAAATAATAAATAAACGATTCCCCATAGTCTATTATATCAAATCAAACCATGTTGAAATGACATTCTCATTAACAGTAAGTCAAAAGTTTGAGCTACTCTCATAAAGAACCCAATGATTTCAGATTTTCTTTGATGCCCTAAGATAAATACTGTTATCAGTCTTGTGCAGTACACAATGTATAATTTGTCAGTAGCCAGTCCTGTAGGCCAAATCATTTGGTTAATTAGAAAACACTTCCAAAAAGGTTTACCTCTCATTTCCACCTCATTAAAATAACAATCCCCATCATAACAGCTTTCAGTACAGCTGGTGTCAAGTAGACTATCAAATCTGAGATTTTGCCAGGGGAGGAGATGTCAAAATGAAAGTCCCCCGCCTCAGGTCAAAATATTCTCAAATCCCTGTGGTGGACTATCAGTATCAATCAGAAATAAAGTTTGTTAGTGCAGAGCCTGGAATCTGAGCAGGACAAAAGCACCAGGGAGGTCCTTTATTTAGCTAATTCTCCTCTATTTGAGATGTACATATTTCTACAGTGCTTTGATAAGGCCTTGGGGACATGCATGTTTTAATTAGACCTGAGCAGCCTGAGCAGCCTGGTTGAACAGTTCATAGGAAACTTTGAACATTTTTGCTGAAAGCCTCTCTCTCTTTGTGACAGGCAATGTGTAATTAGCGGCATATGTGCATTTGCATATATGCACTCTGTGACATGTTGCATCTTATTTGAATAAGTAGACATGTCTCAATGTGATATCCCTGAAGTGAATACATGAATATGAGCCGCTAATTATACCAGTCTTGCAAATGATCTATTTAAATATTAATTTCTTTTCACTTTGCATTGTTTGCTGGGAGCTTTTTTAGTCAGTGAGCTGTGCGTGTTTGTTTGTGTCAGTTTCACCTAGGCTGCGGTGGGTATTATCCTCTTTGCGTAGTGAGTGTACGTGCATATGTCGTTTTATGTGTGGATGCATGTACTGTGTGGATGCATGTACATGGTCTCCAGCGGAGACAGACAATGTGTGAATTGTCATTTTTACACACGCAATAAAAGCCAATCATTGAGGCCTCTGTGTATGACAAGTTATGGAACAGGAAAATGATCATTTTGCGATTCAAGCTCAAACCATGGACATGCAGCTTTCACCTGACAAACAAGCTGCCATGTTTTCTTGTGGAAACTAAATTATTGTCATGATTATGAGATGTTGCCTTGCTTCTCAAGCTTTTCTCATTATTTTACATTCCTTTTTCTTCCACTTAGCATAAATGAAAATGCACATTTTTGGCATGGTGCAAAAAATGAATTAAGCATTCCCATTGAAAAATTTCAGCATATTTAACATGGTTAGGGATGCTCAACATTCACTGCTATTCAGAATGAATAGCAGTTGATTAGGATTGCCAGTTTGGTCTGATTGACAATGTAAACAGCGTCTAACTTGAGCATTTCAGTAAGTTCAATCACAATACCTGGTCAGCCAATTATATTTTCACTGCACATCACCAAACTACAAAAATGCAGCACTGTGAGGAATTAACTTCAGCTTATATTCACAAATAAGAGACCGCAAAGAGGAATCATGGTCCTTTTTAAGTAAAAAAGAAAAAACAGATCACATAATTCAAAGAAAATTCTTAAATATTATAAAGAATGTTCTCATTCCCATTTGAATCATGGATCTGTAAATACCTGCAGTATATTTCTATATCAAACACAGATAAAGACACTACCTATAAACAGTACGTTTTTAACATACATATCAGGACAAGTGATTATCAAATATAATTTTTTTTATAATAACTTCACAGAGGTGACGATAGTTATGACTCAACAGTGCAACAGTACAACACTGGGGCATGTAACTGTCTGAAGCATCACTTTTGGGCACAAACATGAGTGGTGAGACTCTCTATGAAATTATTGAGTTTGTGACTCATTTTCAAAACTTGTAAAAAAACAAAATAATGTAGTGTCTCTGTGATTGAATGTTTGGATGTAGTTTATGCTGAACATTGGTTTTTAACAGTTAGCCACAGTGATGATTCAATTACAGTAATACACCTCCATTGCATTCAACTGTTCAAACCAATTCAGTCATATTATAAACACAGTTTTATTATATCATAGAAGTTTATTTTTTGTAGTAGCTCACATTGATATTTTTTCTCATGTTTCATGTCTTTAAGGTCAAGCCAATAGTGACAAAAACATGGCAAAATGTATGTCAAAGTCTTTTTTTAATCAGGAGTTAAAGGTTGCTTCTTTTTTTTTTACAGGACACTGACAATATGTAATTGCACTCATCTTTTGATTCTCTACAGTGATGTTTGCTGCTAAGTGTGCTGGACAATGAAAAGCCTCTGGACAAAGCAAAGCAAGGCTGATGAACACTACTCAGCCTTAATTGCATGCTAGTTTTGATGTAAGGCAATCATGAGGTCATCTGTTTGAAGTGGATAGATTTGTTTGATCCATCTTTGTGTGGCTTCTGTGCATGTGGGTGTTTGAATGTCTTATCATCAGCTACCTGATGCGATTAAGTCAGGCATAAGGAATCAGGGAGAGCAGAATGTGTTCTTGTGTGTGCATGTGTAAACAGGCGTAAGTGTGTACGCCTACATACACATACTGAGGTTTAATAGAGGTCTGTCTAAGCCTGCTCTGTATGGCTGCGGCAGTCAATCAATCAGCAGCACCAACTACAGGACACTACTGCCTTCAAACTCATTAAAATGAGCATGGTGTAACAGAGAAACATACCCTTCGCAAATTAAGTTGTGTGTCCTAATTGTTTTCGTGTTTGTGGGCCTTTCGACAACTTCAGAAGGCATTTGTTGTTGCTTGATGTATGCTTGCTGCGCCTCAGGCAATGTTTTTTATGACCATTATTATTCAAATGAGCTAGAAATGTGTTTTGAAAGTCCTAAATCACTGAGCATGAATGGCTACCCTTGGCGTTTATAAATGACTTTCCACACAAGCAAACCTCCGCCTGCATGGCTTACTCCACTGAGCTCATTTGGGTATTTGAGTTCTGTCAACAGAATTTGTGTCAGTTGTCCATTGGCATGACAAGTTGCATTAGAAAGTTTGACAAGATTTTTCACTAAGGTTTTGGACTTTTTGAGTGATAAACAGTGTTGTACTGGTAAATAGAAAAACGAGTGAAAAATGGGTTCCAGTTGATGATCAGCAGATGAAAAACTGAATAACATCTAAAAATTTAGATGAAATTTTATTAATGCAGTGGCTCTGTGTGAGTTTAGAATCTATAGAAAAACACTTATGTATACAATATAACTGCAGATTACCTGATATGCACAAGGTTATAACAACTTGAAACAACTATAACATATGTAATCTATATATTTTTACTTTTATTTTGTACGTGCAAGGTTTTGGGCATTCACATTTTTGCACAATACATCAGTTCAATAGAGAACTGCAATGTATATGGTGAATGTACAATAGTACATATACTGCTACAACCATTAAACTCACATTACACAGATTAAAAAGCAGCTTGACTAGAATACAGCTCCAGTGGCAGTAAAAGTCAAAACATTTTTTAAAGATTATAACCCTCCTCCATCACAGAAGCTAAAACAGAACTAACTTCTATCTCTGTTGATAAGATTTAGTTTGTAGATATTTTTTCATATCAGCGTAACTGCCCAGAATCAATGTAAAACATTCTGCTTGTACTAAGACAGAAGCTACACACAGAAACGCACACACGCACACAGACAAATGCATATGTACAAGCTCGCACTCCATGTCCAGACACACTCATACACATCCACGTACACACACTCACACAGACGCAGACCACATCTTGATTAGGTTTTCATAAAGTCTGGGACTATGCTGAGTCTGTAATTGACTTTGACAGCAGAAGCCTCCATGTCCTATGGCTATGTTAAACGAACAATTTACATCTTCATTTCAAATTCTACATGGATAAAAAGCTATTAATTACATTAGTCTGCGGAAGAGTCATTCCAGCTGTGTAGAATATGTGTGTGTATCTCCGTCTGTGTGTCTCCCATCCTTACAAATATACACTTTTGCTCATTTGTATATTAATTCTGTCTTGCGGCCAAACAATGCCCAGTAAGTGCTTCTCGGGAGATGAGTTTATGAGTGTGGAAAGGAGTTTTACTCACGTGTATTGCTTTGCAAAGCAAACACACCGGCTACTCCTATACGAATATTTTATGGATGGGGAACATTTATTGCAGTAAATCTTGGCGCTGGTTGTTGAGGCGTTGACCCTTACACTATGTCCTATTCATTGCTTGTAATGCTATTGGTTAGGAGTTTTTAGAATATTTTACTGTGGCTTGTAAAATACAAACGTCATATAAAGTCATTTCAACCGCAACTAGTTTAGAGGCTCAAAGAAACATTTGGAGGAAAAAGACAGACAAGCAGACAGACAGACAGACAGACAGACAGACAGACAGATAGACAGATAGATAGATAGATAGATAGATAGATAGATAGATAGATAGATAGATAGATAGATAGATAGATAGATAGATAGATAGATAGATAGATAGACAAAGATCAGCTCAATCAAAGAGGGATAAAAACACTCATAACTAGAAAGCGGGGAGGAAAGTGTTTTTGCATGACGATCAAGCAACTTTTCTCTCTTAGAGTGCTTCCTGTCAGCTTCAAAGAGCGCTTTAAGAGGCCGGGAAAGTGGCTCTCTGAACAGCAGCGAGAACAGAAGCATCTCAGCCATCATCTCCGAGCCATCTGCGTGATGGGGGGAACAACACAGACCCCTGTGTTTGCTTTGGAGATAGAACGATCAAAGAACAACACTAACCATATAATGAAGGGACAGATGGACCTTACATGAAGTGGAGAGAGAGAGTGAGAGAGAAATACAGTGAAATGGAGAGAGAGAGAGGTGTAGACAAAATCAAACTGTAAATGCAACAATCTTTTTTGAAGAGAGGGGGAGAGAGAGAGAGAGAGAGAGAGAGAGAGAGAGAGAGAGAGAGAGGTGTGTGCAGGGGGGATATGATGTGGTGAAAAAGTGCGAGCCATCTCGTCGCATGCAGACTGCCTGCGCTGAATGAGAAAGCTAAAAGGTAATTTCACGGATAAAGAGGAGGCCTAATGCATAGAGGTAATGTAGCAGGGGATGGAACAAAGGCAAACTTTCATCTCTTTAAGCTTGGATGGAGAGAGAGTGAGAGAAAGCGAGAGAGAAAGCTTTGATGCTTTGAAAATGATAATAACAATCTCAAAGTCAGCCTCAGAAGAGAATGTGCCCCCCTCACTGTGCCCCATCCCCTTCTCTTCTGCCCCCTACCACTTAATACAACTGCACAATGACTGTCTAGGACAAGGTGGGCTGCGTGTGTGTGTGTGTGTGTGGAGGTGGGGTGGGGGGGTTGCAAATTGTGACACTTAGGGCCCCCCAAATTACTCATGGAACAAACACAAAGATGATAAGAATAAAGAGACTCATTATAACTGAGATTAGAGGACTTTTGTGGACACATTAAGGGATGCATTTACGTAAAGATGATATTTCACATAGGTGGTATATAATGCTATATTGAAATATAAATGTTGATAACAGATTCATGGATTGCAGCTTCTCATTCTCTTTCAATCTGTCCCTGCTCTATATTAAAATGAAGAACTGGAGCTGTTTTAGTCACAAAGGTTTTTTTTTTCTCCTTTTTTTTCAGCTCTGTTGTCTCTACAGAAAAAGAAAGCCCATATTGTTTTCAGAGCTCATATCTCTCTCTTCCTTAATGCACATTGCCAGCGAAAATGATGGGCATTACATCCCATCTGCCTTCAAAATGATGTAGGTGCATGAAATGCGGCGCTATCACTGAAGTGGGAGTACCTATTGTCTTTCAAGTCAAAGAAAGTACAGTGTATAATGGTGCTTAGGCAATTGAAATGGCATGTTCACAATGCACAACAACAATTTACTATAGGTTAATTAAATAAAATCATGCCAGCCTAAAAAAACAATGCAAATCATATGGTTGAAGGTGTATTTTTGAAGTATAAGTAGATACATATTTTTTTGGTATTTTCAGCTCTCCCTGACAGGCTAAATGTTGTTGTTTTTTTCAAACAAATAACAGGATGGTTTTCTTATTTAGGATTTATAAATCAAGCTGTATATTCTGAAAAATTCTGATTGTCTTTTATTGTCTTTAAATTGAACAGATGATGCATTTAACTGCGTCAAACCGCCTGAGTGCTTGAGCTCATGATCTTTGACCCTCTGGTGCTGGGGGATAACCCATTAGCTGACTATGTCCAGCCTTTGTGTGTGTGTGTGTGTGTGTGTGTGTGTGTGTGTGTGTGTGTGTGTGTGTGTGTATGTCCATCAACTGGATCACCTCCCCCACTTTTCTTTCATGGACAACACAATTTAACACTCAATCTTCAATTATTCAAACCATTTGCTTCGAATGCAATCTGACCCACAAATGTTATCACTTCATCTAATGTGAAGATCTTAAGTTTAACTTGCTAAAGGTAGAATATTTATACACTATCATTTACTTAATAAGTGCATGATGTACTTTTTAATTGAACAAATGCACGTGATTTTTAAGATTGTGAGCAGCCATCACTTGATCATACTGCAATTGAATTGTCCATATCATTTCTGCTTTGTTCCATGGTGCGGCTTCCTCCTGTTGATGGAGAGAATTTGAGCTCTGATCACAGAATGATTTCCAGCATGAAATGTCCTTGTGTCTTACCTCATTGGTTATTCTGTCCTGGTTAGCGCCAATTGCACACAGAGAAAAGACCTTTTTTATCCTTCCTCCCTCATTTCGTTTTTCTCTCCTGACCCCTCAGAGTATCACCAGACCTCAAAATTGCATTGAATATATAAATGCTAATGCTAATAACTGCTAGCAGGAGCAGATAATGTCCTTGACTGGTACAAGAAAAGATCCTTTTCTCTTACATGACTCACTGCCTCTGAATAACATTAGGAGAGTTCACATCCCAAGCTCTTATTTCTCTCCTATTCTTTCTCATTCTCTTTTCTTTTTTCTTAATTTACTTGACTCCCCCCTCAACTCTAGCCTTCTTGTAGCAGAAAAAAAAATCCAGCTGAAGTGTAAAATATTAATTCATTTATCTGCACGATAAGATCTTGCTGCCTCGCTCGAAATTCGAATGACATCCATTTGCCATTAAGTCAACGCAACACACAAGCAATGAGGCCTCTGGAGCTTGTCTGTCTTTGCTCACCCCCTCCATATCGTGGCTCCGTTTTTATGCCTCTGGAAGCTTTTCATGGTAGGAATTAAACTATAATACTTGTTTCAGTGGCAGGCATGTTAATGGCTGCAGCAAAGCTGTCATTTAAGAGACACGAGGAAACAGCTGCAGTGAACAAAATGGCCTCTCGTGGAAACACCCAGGATGTCTTTGGGACTTTTTATTGTCTCTCTAAAGATGGAGATCATCCCGATACCAAAATCCCTGCAGTTCTGGAATGAGTGTTCAACTTGTTATTGTGCATTCTGATTGGTCTATGTTTAAGGGTGTCCAGTGGGGTCCAAAAAGCCTCTTAGGCCTTCCCAGTAGGGCCTGTCAGTAACAATAGAGGAATTAAAGGACCCTGCACTGGCAAAAAGCCCCAAGACATGAATAAGAAGCCAAATATTCCATTGTTTCATATAGGAACTTGGTTCTCTTTGAAGATGGATGTGAAGAGAGCTGCTTGGCAGAATTTGCCCTTGCCTCAGTTTCTTAAAAATGAATTATTTCTCGTCTGGCAGGCAGCTCTCCGGAGGTGAGAGGCTGCCTCTTAACATGAGCAGGTATCAGTCTTAAAACCGCTCAAAGTAATTGTAGCTTTGAAGTCACACACATCACAGATGGCACAGTCAATATTGCACCAACTTGTCGGGGTACTTTCCTTCCAACTCTGCTATACTTTTGCTCCTTTTTCTTGTGACGAAAAATACATTATTTGTCACAAACTTTTTTATTAAAAGAGGCCAACCATCAATCAATCCTGCAATCACTCATGCAATCACATTAATCATTCCTCTCTGCCTTATTTGCATCATTTGGTATAAGAATGTTCAGACCCCCCAAGTGAAATGTACTTCACAGCTACATCTGGTTCAACATATTCTTTTGACAGCATACTATTCAAATCATGTCAGTAATATTCAGTAAGAGCAATAGTCACTGATAACTGCCATTAGATTTCTCAAAGTTTCAAACAAAGTGACTTTTCAAAGCTATTTTTCTCTTTATTCCATCTATTTTACTGAGGCTGACGATGAGGTTTCTTTGTGAATAAAAGCGAGGAAAAGTAGATGGGGTCTTGCATTGAGCTTAAGCCCAAAGGTTTTCTGTCTGATATTTTAATATATATAAATTATAACCAAATTAATTTTAAAACATTCCTATAATCAGCATGTACAAATGAAACTACTGATGAGAGGAGTGACAGTCTCCAGCAGCCTTTAGTCTGAATCTATGTGTCACTGGTAAGATTTTATAGAAAATCTACTAGAAACATCCTTTTAACATCAGTGTTGGCACTGATCACCTTCTTTTAAGTAAAAATAGTAACATAACAGACACAAAGCAATGAAAGGATAGGGGAGTTGTTAAAGTAGTTCATTGTTTAAGTAAGCAAGGGTTTATGGAAAACATGATTTTTTCCACATACAACCAGCATTACACAAACGACCACAACTCATTGTAAAATACCACAAAAAAAAAAAGCTTGATAAGCACCAAATAGTAAAATAGCCACAGGTAGCCACAAATGCTTAATCAAAACCAACCACAAAATACTGCAAATGAGCACAACTTAGCTCAGAATACCACAAACAACAAGGTTTTAAGGGAAGAGGAATAGGGCATCAATCCATCTGTGGCCATGTAATGAGACGATGAAACAGATGAATCATGGAGACACAGGAGTTCTTGAGTCTCCGCAGGTATAATGTTGTAAATCATTACCACCTTTCAGGGTCCTTGCTTGAAGAGGTATTGTTTTGAAATGCCTACACTGCTATCTGATCTTCTCAGAGACAAAATTTATCAGCAGAGCATGCGAGAGAGAGACAGTAAGTTTGGCATTGCCAGCACAATGAGAGAAACGAGGGAAAAAGGCAGACAACACAAACAGAGAAAGAGCATTGAGACGGGGAAGCAGACATCACAGGGAAGACAGCAAGCAAAGTCTTTAGGCCAAGCTTGAGAGGTTACACACGTTTCCTGCCTTGATTAATAAAGTCTGGCTGGGGCTCAGGTCAGCTCACTGCTCATCTAGCACAGCTCAAGTCTCACACAAACTCTCAAAAACACACTCACACACGTTCGCTGCTGTCTGCCAGCATTCTTGTGTAGACTGACATGGCCTAACCCCTTTTAATTGTCCTTGAGCAGAAGCTGTTCCAAAGGCCGAATCAGTTAAAAATACAGAATCAGTAGTTATACATCTGTAAATGTGTCTGCATATACGTGCACTGCCGAATTTTATACATTTGATTTGCTTGCGTGAGGCATTTTTCTGTTAGTCGGCGGGTGAAAGTGTGTGTGCCTGTGTGTGTCTGCTAGCCATGAAGCCCAACCAATGATAATACAATAATGAGGTCATATCAGTATTCATCTCACAGGCCGGAACAGGGTGCAGTGTTGATAGAAATTATATTAGGCCATCCAAGATTAAGCACATTTACTCAAATACATACTCAGGTACTTTAAGCCTAACCCTTCATAATGGGTCCATTCCCCAACTGCATAATAGGGCTCCTGTTACAAACTGCATTTAAAAGAATCAAATAAAACATGTAATTTTTATCAAAAAGTAAGAAACACTCACCAAAATGCATCATTAGGGCAGCCCTTGCCCACAGTTTAAGACATTAAGGGCGTTTAGCCATAAGGAGTGGTGAACATAATGGGCTGGGTGTGGGTTCATCGGGTTGTCTGCTAACATTTTTATTGCCTTTTTGCTCCATACTTTACCCATTAAAGAGTTGGAAATGTACAAAAATTGTGTGCCAATTTGTCAGTTATTTGCCCGCTAAATGTCGAAGCACTTTGCTGTCATTTGGGGTGATCAATGCTTAATGAATTAGTCTGTTTTTCACCTCCGTTAAAGGCAGATGTGCTTAGCACCTTCCCAATCCCTTTGAGACCCTGTCTGATGGAAGCCTTCCACCCCTAATTCATAAAAAGTGAGGAGCTAAGCAGTTCATATGTCTAGAAGTGCTAGCTTTTTGGTAAATTGCTTTTTGTGAATTCACTTGAGTCCAAAACGGAACTCAACCTCAACTTTCATTAAACGGCGGATGAAAGAATGTCTTGAGAAGTGGTGGAAATAAAGGGGAAACAGAGACAGAGAGACCAGAAGATAAATGGCAAGAGCTCAAAAGCAATGTTTACATGATGGGAATGAGCGTCCTAATGCAGTGATGATTGCAGAGTGTTTCCAGTGATTCCATTTAGCCTATTGAATTAGCCAGAGCTGGAGTCAGCGCGCTGGCCCCGGCGCTCCAGAAACAGACACCCAGGCATCAAAATCCAATTAAATACATTTGTTAAATAATGTAATGATTGCCTAAGCATACTTTTCAGTTGGACTCCATTCATTTTGAGCCATAAAAATGCCATTGTTTTCTGAGCTTTGGGAAAGGTTATGCAGATTGATAGAATTAATTGTCTGGCAGGCGAAAAATGTCATTAGAACACTTAGATGGCCATGATGGCCCATTTATATCCCCAGCCTGTTAGCGGCCGGGCATTTTAATTTGTAACTTGACATGATAATGTGGCTGGTCCCCAGCTCACAGACGCAAATATTACTCACATTGATTAAAAGGGACCATTCCTTCCTCCTCCCCAATAGCTGGACATGCAGAATCCATACACTGTTAACTTTATCTGGCTAACATTTAGTTTGCCCTGACTTTAATTGCTCCCATCTTAATGTAGAAGGTAATATGAATCTGCAATATGTAGATTTAAAGTCATGCAGCTATGTGCAAGAGGACATTAGTATTAATAATCAAATTATTTGTCTTCTCAAATACATGAATCAAACTTGAGAGAAACCATTTTTGAACAATGTGTTTATCACATTTAAGCCGATGTTTCAGCAGTGACACAGTATGCCAACACATTGACTTGAAATGCTCAGTTTTAGAATTTTCCAGAGTCGCTGGTTATACCCTAAAATAATTAACCTTTAAATATTCAAGTGGGTAAAACATTTTATAGAAAAATAACATAACAGACATAAAAAAAACAGTTATTTTGAAGATGTTTTTTTAATCATATAATAAATGCTTTGAAAGTCTTTTCAGCTTCAGCCTTATGGGAGAACATTGTTTTGCATGGGGTATCTTTGCAGAGGTCCCTGACGATTATATTAACTGCAGTATTTAACCTGAAGAAATCCTAACATCAGCTTCTGGAAGACAAACAGTACATCTGTGGATATACTGATCAGAATGCAAACATCTCTTCAGAGGTCACCGACTTGGCTTGAGACTGAATTAGACACTGATGGAGAACTCTCCTGCATTATGAGTGGGGGAAAAGGCTATGTTTCCACAGTAACATATTCCTGGGTGTGAGAGGATTGGATCATTAAACCTGACTGGAGATTTCAAGGTCAAAGGTCAGAGGCGCAGCAGTCCAGCGGGAGCAGCTTGTGAATCTATCATTACACTGTGCTCATAAACATACAGCACACAACACACATGTGTGATGGAGTATATGGAGATATAGGTGCAGATGCAGACACACGCACGCACACACACACACACACACACGCACACACACCTCTTGATTCCTGACAATTAAAGAAAAGATTGACATCCTGCCCCCCTCTCTGTCCACTGCTCTCCATCCATTCTGTCATCACGGGTGAAATTTTCTCCACCAACCACTCCCCCCCATTCACGCTCATTCGTGGAGACTAAATTGTGAGGAACATTATGAGAAAATCAGCGGCGATTTTTTGCTTTCAAGGCATTAAGGTGTCTGATATCATGGAAAAAATATTGTTGATATGGACATGTCTAATAATTTTTGTGTATTTTTTTTGGTTTTAGCCTGCACAGCACAGAAAATACAGAAAGCCTTGTTGTCTTGCCCTTGAGGTTGCTGCAAATTTCATGATCTGTTTAGAAAGCATAACAGCAGTTATTTTACCCTCCTCATGTGATGATCTGGTAAATCACCTAACTACCAAACTTTTCAACTATTCAGCTATTCAACTATTGTCAACTATTGACACTGTTGCCCCTGTCAAACAAAAAAAAGGCCAACCCCAAACAGAGAGTCCCCTGGAAAAATGACAAAATTACTAAATTAAAGAGAAATTCTTGTGCAGCAGAAAGAAAATTGAGAAAGTCTAAATTACATGTCCACCATGACGTTTTCCAGGAGCATCTTGATGTGTACAATCAGAAATGCTAGACAAGCTCATTTCTCCAAACTGATCAGTGATAATCAGAATAATCCAGAAATCCTCTTCTCAACAACTGACCGTCTGATTAACCCTAGCCCCTTAGACTCTGGTGATCTTTCATCCACATCCAGATGTGAAGAATTTGCAGCATACTTCAGGGATAAGATAACCACTATCAGGTCTGGTATTACTCAGCTAAGGAATGATACCCCAGAATCCCATACCTCACTATGTGAGATAACCCTAGAGTCTTTTGCCCAGGTTGACGCTGAAATGCTCCTGAAGGTAGTATCACAGCTTAAGCCTTCCACTTGCCCTCTTGATCCCATCCCCAACACCTTTTTTAAAACAATTTTTAACTGTTTATCAGATGAGATCCAAGCTATTATTAACTATTCCTTACAGACAGGTGTTTTTCCATCCACACTTAGGACTGCTATGGTGAAACCCCTCCAGAAGAAAAATAACCTTGACTCATCTTTTGTCGGCAGTTTTAGACCAATTTCTAATGTTCTGTTTAGTCAAAATTTTTAAGAGAAATTAGTTTTTAAGCAGCTATATGATGTTCTTACCTTGAAATACATTTTTGAAAAATTTCAATCAAGTTTTCAGGCCCATCACAGCACAGAAACAGCCTTTGTAAAGATTGTGAATGACCTTAGAATTAACCTAGATGCAAAAAAACTCCGTCCATGTTCTCCTTGACCTGAGTGCAGCATTTGATACAGTCGACCATAGACAGTACCTCATAGACAGACTTCATAAATGTGTAGGCCTCTCTGGCACTGTTCTTAAGTGGTTTACATCTTACGTAATTTGATGAACACGCCTCTAAGAAATATGTTATCAACTGTAGCATATCATAAGGCTTGATCATAGGTCTGGTCCTTTTCAGTCTTTATAAGCTGCCCCTTGGCAGTGTCATCAGGAGACATGGCATCAATTTTCCCAGTTATGCTGATGATACTCAACTCTATATTGCTGTGTCTCCTGATGACACAAGCCCTATAGATGCTCTCCACAAGTGTATTTTAGACATTAATGCTTGGATGGCTCAGAGCTTCCTTCAACTCAGCCGGGATAAAACAGAGTACCTCTAAACTGAAGTCACTGGCACTTAGTCCCGGGCACCAGACTAAAAAGTTAAGTGTCATCCTAGACTTCAATTTGACCTTCGGTGTCCACATCTGGAATGTGACCAAATCTGCCTTTTATCACTTGAAAAATATTGCCAGAGTGGATCTGTTTCTCTCCCAGGCCAATACTGAGAAACTAGTGCATGCTTTTATCACTAGTAGACTGGATTATTGTAATGCTCTCCTTTCTGGTCCACCAAAAAAGACCATACATACCATAGATCAACTTCATCTTATACAAACCAGGACCAGAAGGAGAGCACATTACACCTGTTTTAAAATAGCTGCACTGGCTACCTTTTAGTTTTAGAATTGATTTTAAGATTCTTTTATTGATCTAAAAATCACTAAATAGTCTCACTCCTGACTACTTGTTTGACATTGTTTTAAGATATGTACCCACTAGATCCCTCAGGTCCTCTGGTAGTTGTCTCTTGGTTTTTCCTATGGTGCAGTCAAAGATCCATAGCGAGGCCGCTTTTAGCCACCATGGCCCCAGCCTGTGGAGACCTGCCAGAAGACCTGAGGGGGGTAGAGAGTGTGTTTACTGTACTCTTATCTCTTATTTTTTTAATTACATTATACTTTACTCATTTAAATGTTTTTTATTTAAATGAATGTTCTTTTTAACTCTTTTTATGTTCAGCACTTAGAGTTACATTTGATGTATGAATTGCATATATACAAATAATATAAAATAATATAAAATATAAATAAAGTTTGATTGATTGATTGATCACCATTTTTCTCCTCTTGAGCATCTCAGTTTGGTCTCTCTCTGAACATGATTTCCTCTCCTCATTTCCATCTCTCACAAATCAACCTATAATGAACACATTACAGTTAAGCACATTATGGAACATTTGCCCAGCCAATGGCTGTGCATCAGTTTAAGTGACAGTCGTAATGTGAAATGATGAGGACTTGGGTTGTAGTGGTCACATATTCTTTTCTCATAATGTCACAGACCAATTGGAGTATTCTTGAGCAGCGATTTTGTGTCCCTCCTGCAAGCAGTTTGCTTTCATTCTGATAATAGAATTTAATAATTTGATAGAACATAAGTATGTGGTATATATTAATGTACATGTGCATTGTAAGAGAACACTAAAACTGTCAATTTGTCACATACAGAGTCAACAAATGCAAAATTTCTTGTGTTACACTTCCTTCAATAATTTATGGAAAATAAAAATATATATATTGTTGAGGTTTAAATCTGCATAGCTGCAGCTCAAAGACATCTTTCTTACTTAGTGAAAGCACACAAAAACTTACCTGACAGAAGTCAACATTTACAAATTGTATTCACCTACTTAAAGCATTGGACCAGCTGGAATAAACCACCAGCAAAGCACAGACTGAGAACACAAACAGACAGACAAACAACATTGAACACCTTCATCAGAGCTCTATCTTTTCTCTCCCAGGTGTCACAATTGCCTAGCTCCTGTGACACGTTTTTGCAATATTGTCTTTGAAACTGATAAAGCTGAATGATCAAAATGCTTGGAGACAAATGGAGAGCCTCTGGTTTGGAGTTTGTGAGACTGGAAGCTGCTACACAAAGAACAAATGATGACAGTTTCTACTGTAGTTCTCTATATCATCATCAACCCATATCAACTTTTTTTTCAAAGCAACCAGATGTGTTACATGTCCCCACTTTGTACTGGGTATCTTACACCAAAAGGAAAAGAGATCTTGTGTCTTGTAATATGATGTATGCATGAAGACAGTTAAAATTGGGACCTCAGCTTCACTAATAAACACTGAGTGTACAAAATATTAGGAATGGCATTTTAATAATGACTTCCATACGGTTTTTCACAATCCATGTGTCAATTTGCAAATCCTTTTTTAACCCGTGTCTTTCTCATAATCAGAATCTCATCCCCAAGAGAGAAGCAGTTTAAAAAGGTGAAATCAATAAAGAATCGAAGCTTTCAAGTGGAATCCCTTGATCAGTCTGTCTCTGGGAAAAAGCACACATTCCCAATATTTTGCACACTTGGTTTCGACTGAATTTTGGCAGGGCAGAGAGCAAAAAGCCTGTTTTAAAGACTATCTTGAAACATGACTATCAGTGACACAAAAATCAGTACATCTAATACACTATTAAATATGCTCAGGCCTAGATCAACTGTATCATGTGTCATAAACAACTATGCATCAGCTACTTCTGGATTCTTTTTGACCTCTACACAAGTCTGCGCAAAACAAAATCTACAAATAATGATTTTGGAGGTGCAAAACAGGGTTTTGAGCAGTAATGGAGCACAAAATTATTTTATTTCTACTTGTAAAGCCAAAGCAGGCCAAAATACAAACAGCCTGCACAGCAAATTTTCATGTATCAACTGGAATGTGTTGATTTGTATTAGTCTTGTAACACCAGACAACTGCTTTGCTTCTCACACAGTGATTCAAGATTCAAGAGATTTTATTGGTCACATATGCATACAAGTACGTGTAATGAAATGTGATGATGTGATGATATATTTTTGTTGAGCAACCTGGGAGTTAGTACCCCTCAGGGTTCACATGGGTATTGATATCATGAAGAAATAGCAAACTTGTAATATTTAAAGAAAAAAAGAAAAAAGTAATTATATTATAAGAAAAAAAAATCATAATGTAACTAGATTTTCATTCTCCATTGCAGTAGGGGGAACCAGAGGTGACATAGCAGCACTGCAGTCCAACCACAAGTTTTTTACAAGTAAAAATAATAATGGTATGCTACAGTATGGACTGTCAGGAAAAGCTAAAACATGCACATGTGATCCATTCAAACTATTTAAGCATAACATAAGACCATTTTGCTCTGAAAGCAATCTACTTGATTCTATTATGACTTTTTTTCTAGAAAATTTGTGACTTTATTCCAACAAAATGACGCTGTTATTATTGAAATATTATGACTTCCCAAAAAAAATCACTTTTTTTCCCTTAACAGCCCTTACAACCATTAAAATATAACACATCATATTTAGAATTATCCTGTTATTCAGCAAACTTCCTCTTCTATCACTTCCTCTGTTCAATACTCTCATCATCTCACCATCAACATCCTCCAAAAAGCAGTACCTCATACCTCACAGTTTGTACTTGTTTATTGTGGTGCTACCACAGAATGACATGTATGAAATAAAGAGACCAAACCTATGAGAACTGATCAATGTTATAATGAATCATGATGTGGTTGTGTTTATTCCCATAACTAACAGGTGCAATATTTTGGTTGTAATTGATTCTCATGGGGAGAGTGACACTGAGGTGTGTAAGAGCGAGAACTCTTCCAAGTGTGAAATTGTGACTCTAGCTGAACATGAGAACTTTATCTGGTTATAGTTAGAATGTGTTGCCAAGAATGTTTCTCATATTCATCATTTTATATATTTTTTTCCATGTTATGATAATCTACTCTGAGATAAAATTAATATGAATATTTTCTAACATACAGTAACTGCTAAGAATGTCTATACTATTTGTTTTATATAGATTATAAAAATCTAACAAGCAGTGTATTGATGCAAGACACCAGCTCCTGTCTCATCAGTGTTTTAAATGCACCAGTGCTAAAATCAATTGTACAGTAGGTTTCTTATTCACAGTTATTACTCATCTGGAGTTGCTATTGAATGCAAAATATCTCAAGTCGTAGTGAAAAATATAACACTCTCACCACTGCCAGAAATGGAAAGCTGTGGAAAGTAAACTGAACAAACTGAGACAAATTTCAAAGACTGATTGGAGTTTTACCTATGTGGTTGGTGCTAAATCAGTTGTCAGACTTATAAATTTACACGTTTGTAGCAATGCGTGAACAGCCAAATCCAACAAGCAAAACCTGGCATTTTCTTTCGTAGAGGTTGTTGCCAAGAGGGGGTTTTATTTGACTGTCTTAAAAGTGGAATAAAAGGGTGCCACAAACACTTTGGCAAGCAACTGTGTTATTCCTAAGCAGCTGAGACAAGGACTCCAACATGTTTCTATCAAAATTAAAAATATATTAATGTGGAAATATATTAATAAAGCCTTTTTTTCACTCAAACTACATTAAAACTCAAACTACATCTCTCAGGTACCATATTAAACTTACAATGGAAAGATATTGTAATTTATAATGATTATATGTTTCCCGAGCAGGCAAATTGGTCTTTAATGTAGCGCTATAGCAAAGATTGCTAAATAGGTGGTAAAATCCACAAGATCAAATCTGATTATACAACTGCTTACAGTAATGAACGTGCCACTAGCCTGTCCTGTTGAGATTAAGACATTAAAAGTTGAGCATCCTTACAAATGTGACTGAAACAGACAATCTATGATTAACAGTTCACTCTTACATGCTGTCGTCATTGTTGTTAAACAATCTAACATGTTGGTCATGGATCAATGGTCATTGATCAATAGCACTATATTGTATACCTCTGGTAGCAGTAGTGCAGCCTGGTGGTCAGAGAGATTACAGTAGAATATTCTTCATATAGTGAGACATTGACCGTCTAATGTGTACCATGCAAACAAAGGATGATCACAAGCTGGCAATCGGCTGCTTTATTTGAAGTTTGTATGAGAAATCTATGTCAGAATGAAAGTAAGTTGAGCAAAAAGTAATTCCAGCTCCCTGTTCCTTACTTACATTTCTGGTGGCACCTGCATATGGCTGTGCTGAACCTCAGACACAGAAAGGGGTGTAGAATGAACCCCCGTCACAGCTGAGGGTGACTGGATAACAAGTGTGAGGTAGTGAGGGAGAGGTGGAGAAAATAACCTCAATTTACACTCATTTTCACTTTTCTTTGACAAATGTTGCAACATATTGGGTTTTTGCCGTGGCGGAGCCTGCTTTCTGTCCGGCGTGTGCGTACGTGTGTTTGTGTGTGGCATGTGTGGACAATGGGCAGACTCTCCTGGTCTCCTAGTTGTCCTAACCCCCTGTGGTGAGAATGAATAACACACCTCATCCTGGGCTTCTTTTCTCTCGCTCACTCATTTTCACACTCCCCTTTTCTCTACTTCCAAAAGGCTGAGACAAAAGCAGGCCTGTGTTATTGCCGTTTTGTTTGTGTGTGTGTGTGTGTGTGCGTGTGTATGTAGAAGTCCTGTCTCGCTCCTTCAGGAAATGGTGCATCAATGGGCATTATGTAGATGTTTGAATAGCTGCCACCCAGGGTCTGTCTATATATCTAGGTCTCTATAATTCTGTCTGCATCTCAATCATCTTAACAACTAAACATAAAAAAAACAATGATTGATCTATATGTTGTTTTTACAGGGTTTAAAGGAGCACTATGTAATTTTAAAATGTATTTCCCTTGATCGTTCTTTCTCCCACTTAAAGAAAGAGAGAGAAATTCCTTTTTTTGACTATACTGTCCCCTATCAGATTACTTAAATGATACATTTGTCAATTATGAATGATTCATTTATTTATTTAACTTGTTGAACAAAAAATAGCCAAGTTCATTGTCACTCAAAAGTCCTTTGTCCATCCTCAGAACCCACAAAGCCAACACATACCACATGTTCACCCTCATTTTCCTTCACTGGTGTATCTTTTCTCTTTTTTTGGCCTAATTGTTTCTCCCGTTGCGTCTGCCAGTAAAGTATAATGATGATGGTCCATACTTGACTCCCTAGCCAGCCAAAACTGCACTGAACACACAAGAGACCATTGTAAACAGTAGCAGCTTTATCCTGTAAGGACAAAGATCCTCATCCTCTGCAAGTTAACTAGTGGAGAATGTGGCAGCTTTCACCACAGAATGACCTGCAATGTGCTGCATACAAGAACCTACAAATAATGTTCATTCTTAATCACTGAATGTGTGGGGTTTTTTTTTTACATTTCAGTGAATAAATATATTTTTTCCATAAACGTATCCTTAGTTGGTTTAACAAATCGCTTATCTTTTAACGTGGATGATCAAAGCCAACTCATGATCTACATAACTGCACGTCAGTCTGTCTTTCTGTCATATTACCTCACAGATTTTATATCTATATGCACTTATTACTTATGATTACTTGCCAATAAGAGGCAAATCATCATGGAATTTTTGATCTAAATTTGCCTCTGCATGCTACTATTAATCCTTCACTTCCACCAATCTTTCCAATCTTGATGCCTGTCTCCCAGTGCCATTTTATGTCCGTTTCAATATTCCACAGGACTTTGTGATGAACTACAATATTAAACCAGGTAGAATGCTCATTTTCTACTCATCAACAGGCTCAGCGTGTGAGTGTGAGTTTCCTGTGGAGTAGTAGAGGGAAACGGATCACTGAGCCTCCCTAAGGTCCTGCAGAGTGATTAGGTTTTAGATAGGAGATCATCAATTCATACTGGGATCCATACCCACCATAATGATGGGGGAGTGTGTGTGTGTGTGTGTGTGTGTGTGTGTGTGTATGTACAGTACATGTGTGTGTTTGTGTACGTGGGGAGAGCGCGTGGGATAGAGTCAATTAAAATGTGAGGCAGGCTAAAGAGAGTGATTATGTGCTGACCTTTCCAGCAGTTTTAGACACCCTAACCGTGAAAGGGTTATAAGGGAGTCCAAATGGAAACAGACACACACAAACACATACACGCATATGTAAAAGCAGACTTTCCATACACGGCATTGCCCTATGGATTGAAATTAATTAAACTTCTAGTTGATATAGTGCAGGCTGATTGGAAGCTAATGTCCCTCTGACTGTTTACCTGCCCAGAGCTGAAACAACATACACCATATCTAATGGGTTGAGGAGGAGGAGGAAGAAAGTGCAGCCATACACACACACACAGCAAATCTCCCACACACTACTGGGCAATTAAAGTCCTATTTCCTTGGCTGATATTGTGGATGTTGTAACAGCTTGCTAATTCTGTGTGAGTGAGCAACAGAGTGAGTGGTGTAAAAAGCTTTAAGCATGGTTATGTGTGTAGTTTGATGTGCATACAGTATAACCAAAACAACTATTTGTCCAACATTTTGACAAAGTCTTCATTCTGGACCATTGGGCCGTTTAAGAGAAACTGAATTTCCAGGGGGACTATAATACTTTTCTGTAAGAGGGTTGCCAGAGGCATTTAATAATGTTCACAAAAAGATTTTTAAATACATTTGAGTGAAACTTAAAAGTGGGTCATTGCAACAGCTAATAGGATACACTACTGTTAAAGCAGAAGCAAATTGTATTACAAGTAAGCTAAAATCCAGTACAGTAAGTGGACCTTGAGTGGTGATTGTTTTGTCAAATGCTGTTTTCAAAGTCAAAATGAACAGTCAAATTCAATGAGCAAATATGTAAAAAAAAAAAAATTACAATAAAATCAAACATAGTAGCAAACATAGCAACATTAAGTTGACTAATTGATAAATGGCCTAACAGCATTCTCTGATTCCAGTTCTATGTCTGAAGGTCAATCCCATTTTATGTGTTCAAGTACTGGTATAAAGCTCAGACAGCCAAAAAGTCATTCTAATCACAAGCTTGTTTTTATGGATGGATAATCAAATCCAGAAAATAAACAAAAAGCACACACTGGGTTTCAGAAAAACAACACTGTGAAGTTAGCAAGCTTTTCTAATAAAGAAACAGCTGTTCAGCTGACTGTCAAGCTTTGGAAGGTGCTTCCCACCACAAGGTAATGTCCTGCTGTACAACAGCAATGTGAGGTATGCAGTCTTTTAGAAAACACAGACAATGCCTCCACTGACAATGTCAAAAGATCATAAACAAATATAACCTACTGCTATGTGAGTGATGGGTGGAGACACCAAACAAAGGTGGGAAAGTATGCCAAAAATGTAACAGAATTCACTGAACCGGAAAATGAGTCAATTAATGAAGAAGTTCATGGGCAGAAATTAGTCGACAGCAGTTTTGATAGTCGATTAATCCTTTAAGCTTTTTATTGAGCACAAATGCCATACATTTCCTGATTCCAGCCTCTAAAATGTGGGGATGGCATTTCTCTGTTTAACATAATTGTAAATGTAATATATTTGTATTTTGAAGTGTTGGTTGTGTCAAAACGAGCAATCTGATGATGTCACCTTGGGCTCTGGGAGGTTGCGATGGGAATTTTCCACTATTTTCTGACATTTTAAATGATTGCGAAATAAATTGCCAAACTAATCAATAACATAAACCATTGGCTTCAGCCCTATATCAAACATCTTAAAGGAATATCTAACAGTTAAAGAGTATCTGGCTGGATTTTTCTTTAAAACACCTCCTGTTCCCGAATATGCCATGATGACAAGTCAGCTCGCCTGATCTCAGCCAATACGCCAATGTTCATTTCCACAAATGACATTATCACAAGTCCTACAGCAGCCACCTTAAGTCATGACCATTCGAGAAAGTTGATTTGAAAGTACTCTGCAGTCTCTCTAATTCTGCCAGGGACACGTTACATCAGGCATAGACAAAGATAGAAAAAGACACAAGATAGCGATAAATAGAAGAACAGAGAGACGGGGGACAGCGATAAAGGGAAGAATAGCCGCCGACAGTGAAGGTGGACTTCCTGTATGGGAGACAATCAGCGTGCAGGTTGGCTGTCCTTTACGACTCTCAGGGCTCATAATAACCCGGCTAAACGTTTATATTAACACAGCATATCAGCCTTGCCATCAGAGCAAGTCAATGATAGAGAAAAAAAAGCACACATAATTATACCCGGGCCTCGAAATGAACTGTCGTTAGTTTCATACACATACAGAGGAGGGAGGGATGGGAAACGTGAGAGAAAGAGAGAGAGAGAAGCAAAATCTAATTTACCCCTTCAAATCACATTCATAGGCTGGGACTGTCAGGTACCTCCTGAGAGTAAAAGATGACAGAGAGAGAGAGAGAGAGAGAGAGAGAGAGAGAGAGAGAGAGAGAGAGAGAGAGAGGGAGAGAGACTTAGGAGGCTGAAAAGGTCAAGGGACCTCAGCTTAGAGGAGATAGCCAAATATTATGTTAATATGGACTCCATTTTACATACAGAGCTAATCAGCGTGGCCCAGAATTAAAGGGGCAGATAATTAATTCTAGAGTAAGGGGTTATCCTGCTCGCCTATTGTCTTGGCAGGATAGAGGAGGGAAAGGAGAGAGGGAGGACAGAGAAAGGGAGAGGAGTCCCACAGTCTGTGTTCAACATGCAGTGATAAGGGACGAGCCGGGACACGGAGGGAAGCGAGAAGTGACAGAAAAGAAGAACAGAGGAGGGACTGAAAGGAGAAAGTGCAAAAGTATGTTGGATGGAAGTCACACACAAAGGCAAATCATAAAAAAAGGTCTCAGTGTGGGAATGATGTCTGCGCTGTAATTTTTTTTTACACCCTCTTCCCATCTGCTTTCTCATTTCTATCAGTGAAAAAAAAAAAACATCTGCTGTGGTGATGTGGTGAGGGATGAATTGGCTGGTTTGGGCAAGTTAGGTAACCATCAATGCATCCGAAGGTGTGATAATGGTATTTTATAAGTCCACTTGATATATATCCTGTCTGCAACATTGGGAAGTAGGGTAAAGGTGTTGGACTCGGAGGTTGTGTGTCTTAACTTATAATCTAAGTCAGTGAATCATATAGAGCCTTTGTGTCACATTTTCTCACACAAAAAAGTGAAAATAAATTGAATCAACTCAAATGAAAATAAACGACAGAGGGATGAGATCATATGATTTGTTTCTGATCCGGTTACTCAGATTACTTCTCTTGATCCAGGATTGTGTTTCTTGTTGACTTGATCTGTGATGGTACTACATTGGACAGATTAGCTGTATCTTGCCATATTTTGTCCCCTAAAAACTACATTCATATACAATTAACTTTCACTTTTTTAAATGCACTTTGTAAGAAACATGCTGTTTCTATTTACATTTTTTTATCACCATACTGAGCAAACATTTATATGTATCTCCAAAATGTTTCATTCAAAATGGTCATATGGAACATATCTGCAAAACATTCACTATAATTTCATTTGTTTTCCCTACAATATCTTCAACTGACGCATAATTAGTTTTTTGTGGTTATGACTAAGGTTAATGAAAGATTGTGGTATTGTTTAAATATTGAAAAAATCATCCTGAAGAGTGACATGGCTTTTTCAATATTCTATCAAACCACTCTCCTTCCTAACCTCAAGTACTAGGTTTTTTAAAGCCAAAAAAAAAAAAAAAAAAAAAACCCCGGAAATGAAGCACTTTCTCCAAGTCAAAGTCCTGTGGTTTGTACACCAAACCATCTTAATGGACCTCCTTCCTTTACAGTATATCCAGTTTGAGTTGTTGTTTTTATTTGTTGTTGTGTTGTTTTTATGCCCCATGTACTCCAACACAGGCTATAAACAGTCTGTAAAAAGAATCCATGCAAAGATATAAAAATGCATCTTTTTTTACCACAGGGTTTTCCTCGCAGTAAAATGTGGTAAACTGTTCCGCAGTTGAAGGCTCAGTCCCTCTGTGTTTCTGTGCCTCCAGAAACTAAACTGATTCTCTCTCTCTCTGTCTCCATCTCTCCATACTCATGTTTAAACCATAAGGGAGAGAGCCTCATTACATTTGACTCCCTCACCTGCCATCGCGGAGGCAATATGACATGCAAACACACACTCACGCATACAGCACTCGTACATACACACAAAATGTCCACCGCAGCATGACATAATTTTACAACTGCACACACTGACATAAACCTACACCACACAACAGTTTATAATTACATTAATATGCCATTGCACATACACACAAACAAGATATATGTGCCAACACACACACATCACACTACACACCCAGCTTAGGTAGAGTATGCCCTGTTTACATGGACTAATGTCTGTTAGCAGGTACTTACTTTGAAGTATCATCCCACCATGCCTGTAGTGCAAGCCCAGATTATGTTGAAGCTGTCACTAAAGGGTATAAACACAGGCCTACACATACACACACACATGCACAGTCAAAACCACACACTCGCACGCATACACACAGAGAGCTTACATTGTATCAGTCTCTCTAAGCAGTCTAAACACATCGTCTAGCCGGCCTCGGAAGGTGTGCATCACTGTTCTGATTTACATACATGAAGTGCAGCAAATGCAGCCTGATGTTTTCACCTCTGCAAAAAAGATTACACCGGCTGGTGCTTTGCAACATGAAACGTTCCAGCTAAAATGTAATTTTCACCCCCATTGTTGGGGGATGAAACCAGGCAAACGACAAAAGATGGGATATGACAGAAAAGATATGGTGGAGGGGGAGAAGAATAAAGGGCTGGAAGGAGAGAGGGAAGGAAGGATGAAAGAGGGAAGATCCAAGGCTTTGATACTCCTGGAAGAGAGTCTCACCAGGGGAGAAAACATACTAGTTGGGAAAGTGAGATTATGCAAACCTGACCTGTGATAGGAAAACAACAAAAAAAACAAAGGCTTCTCAAGTTTCATCTGCGCCCCCCTCCTCGCTTTCCCTCTGTGTTCTCTTTATTCAAACTTTAACATTTAGCACTGTTAATCAATTGACCTCCATTGTGGGCTAATCCTTAACTGTGCCTAATTCATTGAGCTGAAAGTGTCATTCGACTTAGCTCCGTTCACTATCTTTTCAATGACACTTACCCAAATGGGACTAATATGGCCTCAATAGATTCACTTAATTTCCATCTGCTCATTTTGGCGAAGGATGAGTATTAATATGGGGCAAGAGAGACTCGATTCAACCTTGTTTCTCTTGTCTTTGAAACTGCCAGCTGGAGATTTGTGTCTTAGAAATGCATATTAAAGCAGTCACTGCAGCAGAGAAGTTGAAGACACGAACATGTGTGGTTTGTTTAAATGAGAAGAGAGGTTTTGAGTTTTTAGGATCTTGAAGTGTAAGAAAAGTGAAGTCCAGCACTCCTAAAGTAGTTAAAACAAGAGAAAATATTTTCAAAAATATTGATTTACTTTGCTCAGGTCTGGAGTGTTAGTGTCTTTATGAATTTCAGCCAACGTATTTCATGGAAGCAGTGTTTTGCTGGTCGAATCTGAGCCTCGTTCAATGGTAATGCAATCATCCAAGTTTTACTCCATTTTCTGTCTCTTCTAGCTGAAAGACCGGCTCAGACGGGAGCACGTGCATGTCAGATTACTCTCATACACACATATACTGAACGTGCACACATGTGTTTTCATATATATATATACTGCAGTAAAGCCTTCCTTTGTCTCACTATCAATCCTTCCTTTCCCTGTCTTATTGAAACATGTTTCTTATCCTGTCAACCCTCGCTCCAGAGGAGGGGAGGTGTTTGAGAGGCAGAGATAGAAAGAGGAAGGAAGAGAAAGAGGGAACGGAGTAGAAGAAAGAGAGTTAGAGGAAGAGGAAAAGAAAGGGAAAAAAAAGAAGGAGAGGTGAGAAAGAGGGAGACATGCAGACTCAAGGGGGGAAAGGACAGAAAAAGGACAGAGATAAAGAAGGAGAAAGAGTGACAGGCAGCCATAACACGTTGTCATTATCATCAGTGCCAGCAGAAAACACCTATATGGATACTTCATCTGATTTTATGGTTACTCTGGAATCTAATGAACATAATACAGTTCGATCATGGCACCAAACATTACATGATGCCTTTACTTGCTTTTACCCTTTTTGGGAATTACATCATTATAATTAAATCTAAATAACAGCAAATGATACACAGATAGAACATTTTGCCTGCTGAACTAGTCTAAAGATCATTTGTGCATTTGGAATTATCATGCTATCATTAGTGTGTTAGTTTGATGTCATTAGGATGGCATGTTAGCAGTATAAACAATACACTACGGTGTATAGTGTTGTTTGTCAGGGGAATATTATCTGCAATTTGCCTTTGTATTGCATATCTCTTCATCTCAACTAGGTACTGTAGGTTCATTGGTTCTGATGAATCAGGATTGGAGAAACATTTACTAGGAAACATAGCTTTGGTTGTTGGCAATAACAAAGTTCTGGCTCAAATGAATTCCAACTATGTAATTGTAAGGGATTTTTTGTTGTTATTGAGAAGCGTTTTTGTACTATTATTCCCATTTCCACTGTCAGATATATAAGCCATTGGAAGGAGCAGACTGTGCGATGGTTATCATAACCCAGAAATGCATTAAAAAATAACTACGCTGCAGCTGTCAAAGACAATTGCGTTCACACACACGCACATATTCACACATGAGCGAGCACCTCGGCGCGCATACACACAGATGCAAACGCGCTCAGGCATACATGCGCGTAAATTTAAGTGCACACACACGGGGAGAGAAGGTGTTCCCACAGATAGTGGAGTCGATGTTCTTAATCCGAAGCAGACCCCATCTGTCTCCCATTATAAAGACTCTGCCTTAGCCCCAAGAATGTCTACATTTCATAAATATTATCTGGGCCTGGCAAAGCCGGCCGGACAAAAGCCAGAGCACAGAGCATTTCTCAGGGCCGCATCAGAGCATAATTAGCAATCATAACATCATCCCTACATGCCATACTGCCTTATTTTCTGGAAGCCACTTAATTGCCTTGAGGTACAAAAGAAGAAGAAAAAAAAGAAATACATACTTCCTTACCCTAGAAAACATAATTAGATAGAAGTAATAACAGCTTAAAAGTGGGTCAAGTAATTCTCAATAAACAAAAAAAAAAGTTTAATGAAGTTACTGCACTGGACATGAGGGCAAGTTCTATTTCTCTGCTTGAAATCCCTGTTGTTGCACACACTGTAAGAGCCCCTCAGGGAAATAAGGTCTTGGGTCAAATATGTTCCACTGTATATAAATGTTGACCTTAAAAACCAGACAATATAAGGAAACAGATAAACTGTTCACCTTTCTTTTTTTTTTTTTTTAAATTTCTACAGCTTGGGTTTTTGAAACATCCCATAATACCTGCAGGAGAGAGGAAACAGCAGATGACATACTGTATATGGTGGGGAGCAGAAAAAAAAAAAGATGTAAGCTCATTACTGAGACAAGTTTAAAAACCAGAGAGTGAGAAAGAAGAAAAGTAAAAGTTAAGCATTTCCTGAAACTTCGGATTCCTTTCTATCTATCTTTCTTGAAGAGTTTACCCCCTCCCTGCCATCATCACCACCACTACCACCTGCACCCCATCTCCCCCCCCCCCCTCTCTCTCTCTTACTCATTCTCTCTCTTCACTCTCTTTGAGTTAAGGAGGGTAAGGTAATCGTAATGAAATGACCCCGCGAGGCACGATGGCAGCCCTCGCCTGATAAGTTATTCCTGACTGGCTTTTAAGCTGCTGTCAAGCAATTTCCCTTGAAACCTCGCTTTGTTTTTTAGAGATGGTGTGTGTGTGTAGTTGTGGTGGTGGTGTTGGTGGTGTGTGTGTGGTGGTGATGGTGGTGGTGAGGGAGGGGGGGGGGGGGTTGCTTTGACACCCCTGCTTCTCTCCCATGAGGGGTACAGATGACAACCTCAAGGTATAGGTATGTGTGGTATGTGTGTGTATGTGTGTGTGTGTGTGTGTATGTGCGCACACGTGGGTGTGTCTATGTGTGGGTGCAGCGGGAGACATCTCATAGATGACAATCCTGCTAATTGAAATGACAGATTATTCTAATGTGCAGAAAGTCATTAAAAACCCAGCCGCCGTTTTTCTTCCTTTTTTTCTGTTTCCCCTCACTGAGAGTATTTCTGCCTCTAAGTCTGAGATGGAGGATCTGCACTTAAAGGAGATGTTAGCTTTCCTTCCTTCAAGCTCATGATTATTATCAGGATCACCTGCCACATAGTTAACATCCATGAGATACTTTTCTAACTTCCACTCAAATGAATACTGCTGCTAAGTGATAAAGTTTGAGGGGATGGACACTAGATTTTTCAGTTTTCATGTGGCTAATGTTCAGTAAATACTCAGAATGGATTGATAATTCACAGTATTAGTGATTATCCAGGATAACTACTGTATGTAGAGCAGGATTATTTCAGCTTACCAGTTCTCTGAAAGCTAAGACACATACCCAGCACTGCTTGTGTTATCTTACTAAAATATAACACACATTGTGTATTGCATTCTTATCAGTTCTCTACATGTGACAGCATTGAAGAAAGCCAGAGAGTCCAGCTAAAACAAGCCATAAACTAAGACAAATCTGAGATTGGTGACATCAAACATGCCTGTCAGAACCTTGGAAGTTAAGGTCAAGTGTCAAATGTCTATTTGTGTCACTCCTCCCTGCAGTTTTTTTTTTACTGTGGTTTCAAGACTATCCTTAGCAGCTGCAAACAAAATACAGCTCTGCAGATGTGGGATGTAAAAATAAAAAACACAAACTATGTAGAAAACCTATGGTTAGCAGTGAAATCATGCAATACATGGCTTATTCCCAACCCACAACAGTCATGCTTGCTTAGTGTTGATAACTTTTGCCCAGGATCTCTGCAGGGGACCTACAGCACTGTTCATTTCTGAGTCAGAGACTTGTCAGTACATTGAAGTCTGACACAATACACAAGGTTTGAAGATCATGAACACAAGGCAGACAGGCACAGTAAATTTCTACGCATCCAAATATTTTCTCTTTCTTGTCTGACTCACAAATACTCAACTATTTTTCAATTTCCAATTCTCACCATCTTTTTTTTTCCCACTCAAGCAAGCAGACTACATTGATATGGCATCACGATATCCTAAAACATTCCGCTGGCTGATATGGAATTTCTCCCAGACTGCCTTGCAACAGATCCAGACAGCTAAAACACCAACCGGGGACACATTTTTCCATTTCTCTCCACTCCTCCTCTCCACCTACTCCTCCTCCATTGACATTCAGCAGAGGTAAATATTTAACAGCATGCTATTGAGTGCCGTGTGCAGTGTGGCACAGGCCAGGCTGTGGTAGAGATATGTATATAGACAAGACTGTTTTATTAAGAGTCGCTGCAGACATATTAAGGTAAAGTATGCCTGACACCTAGGGAGGAAATTGCCAGTATATGACACTATTCCTCAATACTGTGGCAGCTCGCCTCAGTGCAATTTTGCACAAGGCGAGTGACAGAGAGTGACATGCAGAGAGGGAGGGAGAGGGAATGAGAGAGAGATGAAATAGTGAGAAAGAGTGCGGGGTGGTTCAAGACTAAGGGGTGTGTCTCTGAGTGTGTGCATAGATGTGTGTGTGTGTGTGTGTGTAAGTGGCATGGTGGGGTGACATGCAGAGTTTGTAATTGCCTTACCCCATGTGAGGGATTGGCCTCGAGATAGCTGTTTACCTGTGGCCTGCTATGTTTGCTGTTTGTGGGTGTGATGGAGGTAGAGAGGCTGCACTGAATGATTAAGTTGGTAGCAGATGTGTGTAAGTTGTAAGCAAACCCACAAAGGTATACAGACAAACAGATGAAGGTAAGGAAAAACGCCCACACATGAATAGACACAAAACGTGTGAGGACCTTCTGTTGAACACATACTGTATGTTACTCTTAAACCCCAATCTTTACCTTACAAACATGCCTACATGATAGGAATTGTGAGATTCTTTTTAGAAAGACTGGGTATTTCAAAACAAATCATAAAATGTCACTTTTTTATTAATTCATTTAAGGCTACTCATGTCAAGTTTTAACCATTTATTGCAACAATATGTAAGTACAGAGAGAATCTGTGGAGGTGGAGGGAGTTCTGCGTTTGAAAGAGGACAGTAGTGTGGCAGCGAGGACGCAGAGCTCAGCGCTGTTGTGTACAGCTTGAATGAGCACAAAATGTTTATGTCAACTGCCTATTGTGAGAGATAGATCATGGACATACATGATTGGAGGGTGTATGGAACATCTGTGCCTGCCTGAACTACCACAAGGCTCCATTTTTCTCATTTTTGTCTCTTTATATTATGGTCTAAATGTTGTTTTAAAGTGTTTTCTACACTGCCTGATGTTTACACTTAAAATATTAGAATCAATCATAAAAGAATAACGGGTAATATAGTAAGAAGTCAAAATCCTGTGATTAAATCCACCAGTCCCAAACATATTACCAAGGTGTTCTCAATAGCAGTTACAAACCTGCCTAAACTTAACCTAAATTGAATTCTTAGTTTAACTTTAACCCTAAAATCAAATTCTGATGATCAACTAACCCTAATATTTCCAAAACCTAATTTGACCCTTAAGCTTAAACCCTGAAACCTCATCTTACCTGCCATCCCTTCTCTCTCTCTCTCACTCTCTCTCTCTCCCTCTCACATGCACGCATGCACACACGCATGCATGCACACACATACACACACACGCGCGCGCTGGCTGAATTCAACTTCCATCAAACAAATCCAGAATAGTTCTAAGATGGATTTAAGACGGTGCAAGAGCCAAACTATTTCTAAAGCAAAATGGAAATTTTGTCTTTTTGGTTCTGTGGGAAGACCGCTCTGCAAACACAAGCACACTTTACACAAAGGTTATTGTCATTACAAAACATCCAACATCAATTTTTAGCAGAGAAAATTCTGTTCCCTCACATTTTAAGTATATCCAAGTAAAATGCCTTGAAAATAGATTTTCTTATTATTATGAGTGTTGTGATTCACTGTTCAATGATTTTGTTAGATCTTTTTTTCATATTGACACAAAAAAAACACACTTTATTAAAGGACACGAACACCCACATGCTCACAAAACCATCTTACCAACACTAAAAAAGGCCAGTTTCAGCACACAGTAACATTAATGTGGTTCCCTTTTTAACATCTAGAGGGCACTGTTGCCTACAGTCTAAGCCACATTAAAAGTCTGCACCGCCTATACTGCCTGCATTTCCCCTTGAAAAGACACCAATTCACACAATTACATTCTAATTAAAAAGAACAACCTAATTAACCTAGGGAATGTATTCCATAATTCGGTAATATTAACATGATCATCCTTGTGCTTGTAAATGATTGGTGATAAAAGCAAAAGCAGAAATTAATGCCACTTACTAATTAAAACGGGGAGATAAACATGGGCTTATGAAAATGGGGGAATTGGGAGAGACTTTATAGTTTTAAGTAGTTTTATTATTACCATGTCAAATATGAATTTGAGTCATCGTATTTTCTTTGAAGACTCAAAGCTGTGATTGGGATGAGCAGAGCATCACACAGCATGCTTTGCTCCCTGCCAACTCCCCAAAGAGACAGATACTCAAGTGCTGCACTATATCTTAAACATGCAGAACAAGAGCCGAGCTGAAAGTGATACACCAGATCAAATTGCTATCATAAATTCTTCATAATTCAATAAAAACACAGCACAGACTTTGTGTAACTAATACATTTTCACTGTCTTCTATTAGTATTCTGAGACACGCCGTTGTGCGGCGGAATGGCAGCACTTGACTGCTCCTGACTTGTGATTTGAAAATTGAACCAAAGGACAAAGAGGTGAAGTGACGATGAGGTGGAGAGACACAAGGAGAGAATGAAAGCTTGGAATAGTAGTACACTTCTGTGGCTCATCATCACCACCTATTCCCGCTTGGCAATATATCTGTCAAAACCCTCATCACCATCACAAGGTAGAGTCTTCTACTGATAATGACCCATTTAAAGTAAATAGCTCTGATCATCAGCATAGTAACCATTATCATAGATATATAGCCAAGCATGTGACTACTGAGGTGTCACCAGCATACTAAATGTTTGCAATATGTCTGTGCGTGTGTGTGTGTGTGTGTGTGTGTGCTACTAAACATTCAGTTAAGCAGTATTAAATAGCATATAGGTATAGCATTTGACTTGATAAACTGATACTGATACTTTCGAAGTTGTTGCTCCTGTTCAGATATAGATTCCTGTTATTTGCATCTATTTAAATGATTGATTCAAATGCAGCAATATAAATATGGCTAAATATCATTGCTAAAAAAAAAATCTTGCTGGAGGTGATTGAAGCCATGAAATATTAAAGATCACTACACATGAAAAAATTGCATATTGAAATGCTTGATTGATTTGAACCGCAAGGAATCATCCACAAAAAACTTGAAATCTCTCTGTGCAGTGCAAGAAGTTTAAAGGGTTCCAATAATTCTTGAGTATATTTTTGCATCGCTGCATATTCTGATAAAATGGTTCCTTCTTAAACCACAGAATTCACTTGGACAGTTCACTGAATTTGGATTGATGAAGTTCCTCTGTGTATGTGTTACTTTTTACACTAGTCCTTCATTTTAATATGTTTTCAATCTCGCTGATGAAAAGTAATCAGGAAGGTGCTGAGTCTGCTTTTATTGTGAATCTTTCGATATCAGTCTACACCAATAATAAAAATACACATATATGCCCATATGCAGATATATATGAATGCAAGTGTTGTGCATTAGCATAATTCCATGCATATTGCATACTCAAGTATTGCATCTTTTAGTGCTGGTCACATTCAATTGAGGGACAGCATAAAATGGAGCATTTGTTTTGATAAATTATTCTGTTGCAACACCACCAGAGAGCTGTTTCAAATGTGTAATAGCTGAATGTAATGTCCAGGAATTAGCTGGAACATGATGTGTGGAGTGTGCATATTTCCCTGTCCTTCATTAGAAATGTAATAAATTATACGAATGTAGCATTTGAATGATTACTATTTAATAAAGCAGCATAATTAAAATTCAAGCTTTGGAGATGTGTTTTGTATTGACACATGTAGTATAGGCTGTAAGTCTGCAGAATCACACACAAAGTCATGCGCACACACACACACACACACACACACACACACACGCCAGCGGACACAAACAAGCAGAGGCAGCACTGGCGGTGTGTGGCACAGCCTGAGGCTATCTGTCTACCGTAGTGACTCCTGACGCCCTCTGTCTTCCGTCAGACCGTCAGTCACAATAAAGCTGTTTTTTTAAAAATATGTCTCAGGACAAAAAAAAATGTCAGGGGCTTGTTTCATCTGGGTCCCCAAATGAGAAGACTTCTACTTTGTTTTAATGACCCAGGGTCCAAGGGTGAGTATATATGTCTTCTTGTTCATGGTTTAAAAAAGTTACAAAGCCCCTGCTTTATAAAACCGAATAATAAAAAAAATGAAATAAAATCAACTTTAGGAATATCTGCAATCAGAGCGGATGTTAGAATTGTCAAAGCAGCAGTTTTGACCACATAGAGAATCCTCACTAATATGTGGTAAATAATAAATGAATGTTTATGTTTGATTCTATCCAACACTCATATACTAATATGAACCTGCAGTGTTATAAAACCAGATTTCAAACTTCATCTGTCTTTAATTACAGTTACAGCACGAGAGGCTGCAGGCGGTTTGAAAAAGGTTTTCTGTCTCACACACAGAAGTCACCAGTGTATACACATGTGAAACTACATGAATCACACACCATCACGAGCCTTATCATCCCTTTTTTATACTTCTCGTTTTTCCTTTGGTCCAGTAACTCCACCAGGACCGAGTTTCTTATAAAGCTCACGTAATTTTATACAGTAGCTCTAAGATGTAAGTCCCAGGTAGCTTCATTATTAATGTACAAAATTACCAGACTATAACTTTACATTGCTGTGCATATTCTCTTCATTACGCTTGTTCCTTCAACCATTCAGTCTGTACAGTCTGAATGGAGGTTTGGATAATGAAGATTTACAGTATATTATGCAGATAGGGACACACTTTCCTTCAAAACAGCCAATATAAACTCAGGATACACTCAGAAAATGAATGTAATAAAAACACACATACGTCCTTATAAAGGTTAATGAATATAAATATAAACAGTGGGACATGGGCATAATTTCATGTATATTGCGAAAGGGGCTTAGGTAGTTTGTCTGGCCTGCGCTGGCAGCAGCGAGTGCTGGAGAGGAGGTAGTTAGGGCCTGGTGCTCTGCCAAGCCAAACTCCTGAAGCATGCAGAGGGCTAATGCTCTGCTTCTGAAGTGTGGCACTGAAAAACCACAGGGCCGCTCGCAGGGTCCACTAAAACTCCATCACTCACTCACACCACGGCAGAGACGGGGAGAGAGCGAGGCGCACCGAGGGAGGAGGCAGGGAGAGAGAGAGGGAGAGATAGAAGTGAAGAGAGAGAAAGAGGAAAGAGGTGGTGGAGGGAAGCGGTGTGCAGTCACAGCATTACAACCACATGATTGAGGAATGGCTGCATATGAGAAGAAAAAAGGGGAAAACCAAAGCGGAAAAATAGAGTGACTGTAGTCAAGGTGTCTTAATGCATATTCCATTCATCTTTTCTCCTCTACAATTTCTCATTCCTCAGTGGTGTGAGTAAATCAGATAGCCTGTATCAGATGGAAACCAATGGGAGATTCTGGAGTAGATCAAAGGTGTGGCTGCGGTTTAGATAAGTCTACCCGCCATCCAGACACAGTTCATCTGTCTTAAATGGCTGCTCATTTCTCTTGTCAGATAGGGGAAAGGCTATATATAGCTGTGATTAAGATGTCTGGAGCAACTCTCTTAGTCTTTAGTCAATAGGAGACTTCCAAGGCCTCTCCTGACATTGTAACACTGCCTATTAAGGGTATTTGTTTTAAATTAGCTGTTGTTTCAGGGTCCTGCATTCTTATATGAGTGCATGTCTTTGACTCTGTGATACTGCTTTCATACTTTGGCACACATCAGCTGAGTTGATCTCATGAAAGTATAAATATTGGCTGGCTGGAGGTACCCATAATGATTTAACTGTTTCATAACAAAAATGAAGCCGAGAAAAGTGCAAACTTTGACACTTTATGCAAAATACTGCGATGATGTACTTCAGAAAAAGTTTGTAAGGTGTGCTTGTAATTATAGAAAGCAAGAGTCATAAATGAACCTTTCTAAATGTTAATGGTGACATCAAACTGATCATGCACTCACGCAACAGGTTTAAGGTACATGTATTCAAAAGATTAACATGTCTCCTATTCTTTGTCTCCTATTCAAGAAATTCCTTTTGTTTATTCATGTTGACTTACACAGCAGGGGGGAATTCACATATCTGACATTTAATCAGAGTGTACATTATGCACATTTTGTTACAAATATTGGTGTATTTATTTTCAAATCTAGAAAAATGTTATTATTATTATATATGATTCTTATGAAGCACTTTCAGGTAGATAAGGTCTGATAAAATGAGGTGGAATTTCACAGTTTTTTTAACTCTTGCCCTCTTCATCTAATGAGTCTTTTCTGAATGTTTGCATTAATTAAAGAAAGTAGTAAATAGTGTAATTCAAATGCAGCTTTCTTATGTTCTAAAACTTTTTCAGTGCATACAACCTCACCATGGGTTACAATACTTCATGTCTCTGTATTAATGCAGTATAAAGGACCAACATGTACCCTTTTCAATAGTTGGCCTCTTTAGTGGCCTTCTAGATCAGAGGCCACCAATGACAGCAGTTGAGGAAACCTTTCCTTTTCCCTGTTCTGTTCAGTATCAGTCTGTAAAGCCCACAGTGTGTTCTTGCACTCTCTAGGGTCCCTTCACCAGTTTAGTAGGGCACAAATAGGACTCACACACATACACACTAGAGGCATGGAGTCTCTTGCTACTGCTGCATGATGTCACTGGCAAACACTCAATGTGGGGAACACACGGCCAAACAGCGAAACAATTTGTTTAATCATAAAGTGCATTTACATAAGGCAACGGCTGCATAAATGAATGCATAATTGAACAGGTTAATGCATAATGTAGTGCTCCCCCGGGACAATAAATAAAGTGCCTTTTGAAAACGTGTGAGACAGAAAAAGATAGAGAGAGAGAGAGAGAGAGACAACACTAACCGCCAAGCGTCAGACAAAACATGAAACGCTCAACGAGACAATGCCGAGGCCACCGAGGTAGAGAGGGGAAGAGAGAAAGAAAGAAAGGAATATGGCAGGAAATAAATAAATAAAAAGGTGAAGTCTTGCTAAGAGGATTTCAGGACATGCTTCGTTTCTTTCCATAATCTGTCTATTAGCACCAAAGTATTTCCAGCTCTCATAACCATGGCAGGGACACTATTAGTGACAAGCTCACACACCAATACAACTTAACACTGCCTCCTGGGAATTCATCCTTCACTCTCTGTTTGTCCTCTCTGTTTCTTTCCCCTCTTGTTTCCTATTTCTCTCCCTTTCCATGGCTACCACTCTTTATAACATTTTTTTCTTTTGCTTTTTGTTCCTTTCCTCCATTCTCTTCCATCCTCTTATACAGACACTCTCCCTCTTATTCTCTAAACCCAATACGAGTTACTTTGTTGGTTTGTCAAGCAAGCACAAATATTAATATGTGTACAATTTCTAATAAAGAACAGAGTAGGAGGCCATCAACTGATCAACACACTCATTGTTATTGTCCTGCTACAGGAAGAAAAGCTAAAACATGACAGGATTTATAAATGAAAATCATTGTTTCTATGAAGGTCGAAAGATTAATTTAATTCTTGCTTGACTTACTATAAAATGCTGATGCATTTGATCAGTTCAGAAGTACAGTTTACACAGATAGTATTGTCAGACTGGGTGAGTTGTGTATTATTCTGCTTAAAGTCTTCTGCTGGTCATAACTTCCCAAACTAAATGTGGCGCATGGCTGTGCTGTGCTGTGCTGTCAATTGCAGATACAACTAGTAGAGAAATGAAACTTTTCACATACTCACTTCATTGCTGATTGCAGAACTAAAACGCTATGACCAATTGACAGCATGCAGAGTTCTCTAAAAGTGTTCAATGTTACCTGCATTTTGTGTAAAAGCACCCTTTTCAAAAACTGATACTGCAAGTGATATCATATGGAAAGATGTTAGGACAGAATGGTACACACCACATTATCCTCTTGGTCAGTATGTATAGCGAGCCCATTCTATCTCACTACTCCTTCTACTCCTTCTACTTCTCCTCTGGATTCTATAGGTAATACTCTCCTCCAACCACACGCACGAAATTGCCCACTGAAATTTATATGCACGTAGGCAGCAAATCAGGACGCACCTACCGACTCCGTGTGTCTCAAACAGTATGTAAGGCAGCACCTCACTGCAACTCTCAGCCCTTTCTCTTTAGCGATGGTGAAATTAGCTCATTGATCTTACCTCTCCATTAATGGAGTCACTGCTCCAAGCTCGTTCCTGCCCGTCATGCCCTGGTCTCATTGCCGATGCTGTCGGTGGGCATCTCCTCTGTTTCGAATGCCTCGGACAGGACCATGCAGAGAGAACCAGTTCCGTCCAGATCGAGTACCAGTTTGTGAAACAGGCTGTCTCGATTGTTTCCACTCATGACAGACAGAAGAGGTTTTACTCCGCGTACTTTCTGGTTCCCAAGAAGACGTTTTGGATCTCCGCATTCTGAACCAATGCATTGCCAGAAAGATGTTCCACATGGTAACCATCAGCAGATTGCTGGAACTGGTTCAACCAGGCAACTGGTTCACCACCATCGACCTGAAATATACTTATTTCACCTCAGGTGGCGCTGAAACACAGGAAGTTCCACATTTCGCCTTCCAGGGGATAGCCTACAAGTACAACAGGCTCCATGCATGTTCAGCAAATGTGTGGACACGGCATTGCAGCCACTGCTTGACCAGGGCATGAGGGTCGTCTTTTACTTAGACAACCTCATTGTCATGGCCAGGTCCAGAGAATGTGCCATTTTCCACACAGCCAGGTTGGTGCTTCACCTAACCTGGTTAGGTTTTGCCATCAACTGGAAGAAGAACACCCCCCAGCCATGCCAGTAGGTGGAGTACCTGGGAGTCATCCTTGACTCAGGCTGCAGGCTGCTCTGTCTGAACCCAGATAGATAGCAGGTGGTTCTCAGACTGTGGTGGGGAGTGGCAATGACAGCTTGACTGTCATGCAGGCATTGGGGCTATTGGTGGCAGGCCATCCAGTCATTCTACTGGGGCTCCTGCACATGCACTGCCTGCAATGGTGGTTCGCCAGTCTGCACTTGGATCCCAAGAGGCACAAGCACCGCTTGGTGAATGTTCCCCCATCAGTGCAGGAGGACCTGCATTACTAGGGTTCCCCACAACATCTGTTGTCAGGAACACCGTTGGGTCGAGTGACCTCCTACACAGATGCGTACCTGACGGGGTGGGTTGGCACCTGTCTGGGGAGAGCAATAGGTGGTGTGTGGCCTTAAGGGGAAAAATGACACATCAACTTCCTTGAACGTCAGGCAGTGCTCCTGGTTCTCCAACACTTCCTGACTCTGGTTCAGGGGAGACACATGTTGGTGAGAGCAGACAACCGCACCACCTACATCAACAGGCAGGGAGGAGTCCGATCCGCAGCCCTGTTGAAGATAGCGGAGAACCTGTTGGTGTGGGCCTGAGAACACTTCCTGTCTCTGAGAGCCCTCCACATTCCGGGTCCAAGGAACAGGGGCGCCAATCTCATGTCAAGAGGTGGCCCTCTGGTAGATGAATGGATGCTGCACCCCAAGGTTGTGCAACAGATTTGGAACCAGTTTGGGAGGATGGAGGTGGACTTGTTCGCCAGTCAAAACAACACCCACTGCTCATTTTGATTCTCCCTGACAACACAAGGCAATCCACCTCTGGGAGTGGACACATTTGCACACGGGCCATGGCCAAGGAGGCTGCTTTACCCCTTTCCCCCTCTTCATCTCATTCCCCCTTTGCTGGAGAGAGTGAGACATCCTGATAGCCCCAGACTGCCACTCAGCACTGTGGTATGCAGAGGTGACCTAGATGATGCCCAGCCCTGGTCCATTGTCCCAAGTGTGGGGGGCTCTGTTCCAGGTGGCTGGCTCAATGGGCACACTGCCCACATCGGGCCAACCTCTCCAGGCTTGGCTCCTGAGAGGGACAGGCTGATGCAGGTGGGATTGGCTAGTTGGTTTTGTGAGTTCATCCCCCAAGCTTACAGGCAGATGGGTAAGGACCCCCCCAGTGTCGTCCAAGCGCATTCAACACATGGTGTGGCAGTGTCTATTCAGTGGGATGAGTGTGAAAGGACATATGCACAACAGCATCTTGGTCTACGCCTTGTCCGTTCATAAGGTTCTATCTCTTCTACATGACAGGTGCAACTCAGGACTTGGGAAAAGGGTGGTGTGTGTGTGTGTGTCTTTCTCAGTTTTTGTTATTAACGAGGTGCAATTGTGATTTAATGTTTTGACGTTATAATCTTTGTGAACTCGTGATCACCTCTTGGAATAGTGTTGTGGAGATGTAAGTTAAAGTTATTTTTCTGTACAGCCTATAAAGGTATTTATAGGTTAAAAAGAGATTTGTACCTTGTTTGTTTAAAAAAAAAATTTTTAAAAGCTAGCAGAGAATATGTCACAGTCGGCCATTTGGCTGGCAGCCTGCATTTGTGCACTCTGACAAATACCTTGGTGGATTTTGGGAGACAAAACATTATTTTTCGTCTGCTGAGGCACTGTCCATGGTGTTGAAAGGTGTGCTCCGTAGTTGTGCTAAGTGCTGAAGTAATTGTCCCCAATCCTGATGAAAACACCTATGGTGCGTGCATTAGCGCATACATGTATGCATGAATGAAAATGCGGACACTTAAGGGTTGTGGTTTGGGGGTTTGAAAATACACCCTTGCTCTGTAACTGGTATCACTTATGACTTTTCTCCACTTGTGCTGCTGTTACACTACATTTTACCATTTCATTTTATTCCGTAATTGTCACCTGTGGCTACAGTGGTTGTTATTCAGCAAAGGTTACATAGCTTAGCTTTAATGTTTCAAGTTTGCTTAGCTAAAGTGGCAAGAGTCACCAGACAGAAGAAGAAATTACAGTAACATATTTTTTGTCAGCCATTTTTTATAATTTCATGATGATGTGATGCTTCTGCAGTTCAATCAAGAGAAGCAACTTGTTATAAAAATCTGTCTACATGCATACTGTATATTCAAGATAAGATCTATGTAGATATTGTAATCATATTGTGTGTAACTAACCTGTTTTACCTACAGTAGCCTAAACGTCACTATGTACCTTAAAGCATGTTCCTTGGCAAAGAGAAAAGTAACATGCATTAAATAAATGTGTATTTGATAAAAGACAGATATACTGTCAGTTGCTGAACACAAAAGATGTCCTAACTATAAAGATCTTGATGCAAATGATGTTCAGTAAACTGATTAGAAGCAGTTTTTTGACCATCAGTCTACCAAGCAGATTCTTCAGTGATACTTAAAGATGGAAAATGACTACCTGACAGACTAAAAAGAAATCAGAAATTCAACAACTGGGAAAAAACCCAGACAAAACAAACTGTATTGTATTCATTAAAGCTGCTGTTATGTACATCTCTGAATATACTCAGCTACCTGTCAATGTCTGTTTCTGTCGCGGTGGTCCACAACGCAAACATCGCATGTGTGTGAGTGTGTACGTCTCTGTCAGGTGAGATTGGAGCATTTACGCTGTGATGTGTCACACCTGATTATTTATGGATACATGTTTCCTTCTTTCTCCCTCATGCACTGCAAATATGTGTGATGCATACATGAGTCTGTGTGTGTGTGCGTGTGACAGGCAGACATCAGCGGAGGTTTGGCGGTTGATGACAGCGCCGCGACCTCTGATGACGCCCTCCATTTTGTCACCGGCGACTCGCGCAGATTACCCCCAGCGCCATCTTCTTACTCTGTATGCTAATGAAACAGAGAGAGGGAGTAATGAGAAATGAGTGACAGATGAAAAAAAAAGAGGGAGAAGAAAAGAGAGAAATTGAAGGAAAGGCACAGGAAATGGTGTATGAAAGAGTATGTGAGCGAAAGGGACATGAAACAAAGTGTTTGAAAATGTGTGACTGAGAGGAAGCGTGACAAAAAATATAAGAAAGAGAACAAAAAACAAAAAGAGGACATGTCTGTGAACACATACACTGAGAGAGAGATGAAAAATGAATACAGTAGGTAAGACGTGAAAGAGAAAGAAAGGGGAGACTGATGAAGGTCATCAGCAGCCATATTGGGGTTCCCTTGGATAGAAATTTAGGGAGTGAGGTAGGGGAGGCTCCGGCGAGTATGATGAATATGATTATAGGTGCGACAGTGTGTGTGTGTGTGTGTGACAGTAATGAATTCAGGGTGTGGGATAGAAAAGGGATGTAGGTCTCTGAGAGTGTTGAATTTCAAACAGGGACAGTGACTGGTCGCCGCTGTGCCACTGATCGCTCTGGACGAGTGTGTGTTTTCCTTGTGTCCAGGCATAGATGTGTGTGTGTGTGTGTGTGTGCCTGTGTGGATGGCTTTGTGCCGAGGCAGCGAGGGAGAGACGCAGTCCGGCCTGCTGTAATTCATGTGAAAACTAACAGAGCTGTCCCAAGACGTCATTAGCTAAAAGGCAAATTTCATTATTTCTCTAATATGGAGTATGATGACTCTTTTTGATGTCTCCCTCCCCTTCTCTTCTTTCTCCCCGCTCCCTCCCTTTTCTACCATATCCACGCCTCCCGCCGCCTTTTTGTCTATTTACCCCTCCCCCCCCCCCCTCCACCTCCTCTTCCTCCGTACCCCCATTCAGAGGATCTCCTTATTCAGAGCAGCTTTCCCTTTCAAGGTTGAAGAAAATGGCCATGTGTCTGTGTATATGGGGAAAGTGAGAGTGATTTTCATTCGTGGTCCTGCTGAAGGAGGTGATGGTGACTCACCTTCATCCCACAACCGCACACACATACACACACACACACACCTTGCACTCCTCCCTCCCAGCCTTTGATGTGTGTTTGAGTCGATGGCTAATCAGGTAGCATCAGGCCTAGTCCTCATTTCCCCTTCACACCGGCCCCATTAGGGAGCAGGCTTTCTGGAGCAGGCCGATAAGGACAATATGCTCCTCTTTGGCACTCTCTCTTCCATATATACCCTAAATCTCCCACAACTCTCTCATTCCTTCTTTCTCTCATTCTGTTCTTTTCCCATCTTTCCCCACTCTCTCTCGCTAAATCTCCAGCGTCTCTCCCTCACTCCTCCACCCCCCCCCCCCCCCCCCACCCCACCCCGTCGCATTCTCCTCTCACCTTTCACTTTTCTTTCCATCTCACCACCTTTCCTTAAATGTCCCATTACTCTCTGCCTCTTTTCTCTCCTCCTTTTCCCATCTTAACCTCTCTACTCTCTAAATCACACACTACACCACCTTCCCTTCATTCTTTTGTCGGTCTCCCCTCTGCATCTGTCTCTCACTTTGCTATTTCCCCCTCATTCCCAAAGTTATTCCCTAAATCCCCAACAACGTTCTTTCAGTCTCTTCCCCCACTGCATCCCTCTTTCATTGCTTCACTACTTCCTCTTTCCCTGTAGTCCCCAACTCTTCTACTACATTTTTTTCTTTTTCTTTCTCTCAAATTGTCTTGTAAACTCTTCTTCCATCTAGGTTTCCTACTGTCCTTAACTGTACCATTTTCCCATTTCGTCTTACCTCCTCATCTACTCCTTGAGGGAACACACCATGTTTTTTGAGAGATTGGCCTGATGGTCAACTTATCCATTAGAGTACAATGTGTTGATCTTTATCAGTCACCCCTGTACTTTGTGAGTGGAAAATAGGACAGTGTGTTCCTCTCTTGTTTCACTCTGATTGCATGGCAATACATTTATGATCCTGTTCATTTATGAGCTAAAAGTGGGATTTTTTAAGACCCATTTCCCCCGGCAATGAAAGTGAAAACAGAGTTGGAAAAAAACACTAATTCTCATTTCTCACTCACAGAGCACAACATCTGACAGTAATAATCAAAAATATTCATTTCATTTTCATTTTTAAAAGAATGTTTTTTGGCCTTGTCTTTTTAAGGCACAGCTTAACGTCTGATGTTTAATTAACCAACATTATTTGTACTTACATCATGGGCAATAGCTGTAAAACTCAGGGTTAAACCAAAGTTCAATATATCTATTTTGTGTTAATTTTACAAACATCTTATTTACAACTACTCCCCATTTACTATAGATTTGGTTTGGCTGTGCTAATTCTCATTTGTGATAATGCTATATTACCCACTAACACTGGCTCAAAGTAGACACATAATGTGTGTGATTTTGTTTACTCTGATTTTGTGTATGTGCATATTCTTAAAATGCTGTCATCAGTCTGACAGCACATTGAATTGCATATGAAACTGTGCTCTCCGAACAAACTTATGAACCTCTTATATCAACTGTTCTCATTACTTAACATGTTTGTTGACCAACTGGCCAGTATCCTGCCAAACCTTTTGCTTTTGTATTGTTTTAAGTGTCAGCAAGCTCATGCTCCTTTATCGATAGAGTAGGCTTTTTTTTTTTTTTTTTTGCCGACCCTGCAGTCTCACCTCCCCACAGGGATCAGAGGGGTATCACAGATTGTTAGTTTCCAACTATCTCACACTGGCGCTGTCCATCCATCACTCCAAGTGCCTCTGGGTAAAGTCTCTGCATTTTATGTGTGAACTCTTTCAGATTTATTGTTGTCCTTTCCTTTCTCATTTCATGACTCGCCCACTGTGTTCCCTCACCTCCAATCAGCTCAAAAGCTTTTCTATACTTTTTCCCTATGTTGCTTCATGTTTCATGTGTGTCTGAGCTACAAACCCAACACTACTAAACCCAACAAAATGAAAAAAAAAAAGATTCACTGTATCTGCACTGTTGCCTGCCAAATACAGTTGGATATTGCAACTATATAAAAAGTCAGTAAATTGATTACTACATACAGAGAATAGCCTTATCCTGCCAATTAAGAGGACAGATCCAATCAGTCAGCCAGTTAAACAGCCAGGCAGTGTAATGCAGAGGCATTGTGTTCTTGTTTTCCAGCCAATCAGAGTTAGACTCCAGTAGGCGGTGTACCCGCATCCTATTTCACAACAACAGAACTGACAATTACACCACAGTGAACCTCAAGACTTCCTAATGGCTAATATATGAGAGTTTCTCTTTACAAATGAGAAAAATATCTCTTCACTTTTGTTTTATTTTTCTTACAACTCTGTAATGGCCATGGGAGTTAAATAAGTAGTATTGGTTATGGCTGCTTCAAGTCCTCCACTGGGATATTTGAGTTTATGTTGTGGTCTTGTGTTGTTTAATGTAATATACATAAGCATGGCATTGGCAATGCAAAAGGTTCAATTCCCATTAGGCCAGCACATGCTGCAAATTAAATCATTACTGTATGCAACCATGTAAACTGAGGATGTTAAAAACACTTTTAATGAACTACACACTTCTATACTGAATTGGGCTTTATTTATAATCACATTATTGTAACTGTTGAATACAAATAATGCACTGGTGGTTAGTCAAGTTTTTATTCTTCATAACATTAATGCATCTTACTTTTGCCACACCGTAAATGCTGCCACCTGTTTGTGTCTTTATAGAATATAATGGGTGGATATTTTGTACATGAATGTAATTGTGACATGGAAGCAGCAGCTGAATGAATAACTGAGGTGTAGCTAAAAGTGCAAAAACATTGGAATTTATTGGACTTATTTTCCCATCTTTAAAGTGGAGCAGGACTTAAGAAAATTTTAGAAAATGTTAAAATTAAGCCCAGGATTAATGCTACTTATTGTTAACTTTATAAATATGTTTACAGATGAAAATTTTAGATAATAGTTGGGGAACTGATGACTTCTGCAGGGACATTTTGTCATTGTGAAAACAAATCTCTAGCTACAGTTTAAATTCAACTGCACCAACAGAATGTCAGCATTTTCTGTAGCCGTACAGTCTATAAAAAGTAACCACATAACAAAAACCCACCTTTTTACAGTGAAACATTGTGTGAATAACTGTCTCCTTTTTCTTTTTGCCCATTTTTTGAGTGACCAAACTTTTAGAGGAGATATGTTGCCAGCACTCCTGTCACTTTTATTTCTTTCTCACCCTCACTGGCTGTTCTGTCATTTTCTGCTCATGGTGTGACAGAAACGCCCCTCCCATTAAAAGTCCTTTTAACAGTGGCAGAATACTGGGCTAGTCCCAGCTAAACCATTTTTCACATGACTAAAGGGCTGTTCCAGGTGTTGGATATATAGGTTGTCATGATATGACAATTTTAAAAATGGCTATTTATATTAACAATATATATCAAATTCCTTAAGTGAAAGTTTTTGTTGTAGGGTCTTTTTCCCAAGGAATAATTCTCAGATGCACAGGAACTGATGGATTTTATGTCAACACAATGTACCATCAGTTTGTATAAAGTAGTAAATATTATTCTTATAGACTGGAGGTCCTGGACAACTGTTTTGCCAAACCATTTACCACTTATCAAGATTTTGGTGTTTAAAAATCAAGAAAAACAAGATTTTTGCTTTGATTTCAAGCACACCGAATACAGACAGAGAACGAGTTTCTGCAAGAATCTTACAGCTGATAACAAGTTCAGCAAATTATAGGGATGTGATACAACAAATAAACATAAAATAACTTTTTATTAGTGAGTTTATTATCAGTGCACCCATCTGGTGGAGATAGACTGCACTCCAAGTTAGTTAAAAACAAACATTAAGAATCACTTTCACATTCACTGTTTGTTGCAGAGCTGCTTACGACACAGGCTATGAACGCAAGCTTTTTGTGTGATTATTAGCATGGGCAACCACACAGAGACCTACAGGGAAGCCAGGACTCGAGCGGATAACACACACACACACACACACATACACAAACACACATCATGGGCACAAGCACCCCAATCATTTGTATCTTGAAATAGGGATCAAATAATGCCTCGTAAACACTGTAATGAGTGTTGTGATGATCAACAGCTACTCCGTCTCTCTCTCTCTCTCCATCTCTCTCGTGGTTGGGGGCCCACACTGTTCACAAACAGCCCAACGCTAATTTGGGATAAAAAGAAAATACTGACTTGCAATATTTTGCTGGTTTACCGCAGATTTCCAAGGGACCACACATACTGCAGCAAAGTACCACACACGCTTATTTGATGAAATTAGGTTAGGAAGGAGTCTGTTCTGTGCTTTTCCTTCTTTGTGAGAGAAGAGCTCACGGTGTGGAAATTAAGAGCCTGCATGTGCTCGTGTGTGCGAATGTGTGCATTTGTGTTTGTGTGTGTGAGAGGCTGACTAATCCCTCCACAGACCTGAAACGAGTTAAAAACACATCAAAGGGAAGCTTAACCTCTGTGAAACCTCACCGGGTTTTCAAGAACAACAAATGATCATTCTCCTCATTGTTTCCAGGGGGACTCTTTTCACCGCTGCGCCGCTGACTTTTCCCTCAGTCCTGGGAGTTTTCAAAAAGCCTGTGGTTTCATTTTTAATGACTGTGCCGTTTGTGTAAGTGTGTGTGTTTGCAAAAGAATATAAATGCGTGTGGATGTGTGAGTGGGTGCATGCATGTGTGTTTGCACATAAAAGAAGGGTATTTCTGAGTGTGACATGGCAAATGAGGAAAACTAAGCTAACAAGGACATGCAGTTCTGCTCAAAATCATTAAAATATAGCCTACGACATCATGACCAGCTATATAACAGTTATGTATATACAGAACCAATGAAAGATAAAAAGCAAGACAGGTGGGGGAGTGTGTGTGTGTGTGTGGGGAGGGGGGGTGATGGCAAGATGAGGAAGCCAATTGTGGTCTGAGACCTGCTTTCCCCACAGTTCTCATTATCACAGTATAATGGTGCCTTTTCTGTTTAAGTTCAGATATTTGCATGCATCTTTTCCTTGTCTTTGCTTGTGTAAATTTGCAGGTGTGAATGCTCTTGTGTATAAAGAAAGGCATGAATCACCTGTAGATGCACGTGGGAAGACAGCAGGTCAATATGTGTTCTGTCATCCCTGCTTCAAGCACACATTTAGATTATTTATTCAAAAGGTTTTGCTGCCTAGCAATGTTGTTACTTGTGTCAACATCTTTCTCTGTCTCAGCAGTCATGTAAAATTGTAAAAATTCCTAAATATGGCATGCAAACAAGCAGAAAGAGAAGCAGGTAGCATTGTTAGCTTGCTGTTACAGGCATCCAACTGGCAGAAATTATTGACAGATGGAATAAAAATTGGAAGAAATGTTCAACCGCTTACAAATGTATCTGTTTTTATTTTTCTGTCATTACAACACATGGGCTCAAACATAGCAACAGGGAAACATCAATAAATAGTTTTTAAAAAGTATAAAACAAAATATAAAACATCTACAATATTAAACACCTAATGCACTCAGTCGCACGAGCACACAATAGCCCGCAGGCACGTAGAGAGAGACAGAAGCACGCAGACACGTAATGTACTCACACATAAAGACACACGGCCACATTTACCACAGTAGACGCGGGACACATGGCGCACAGCTGCAGCGTAATCAGAGACTGTGTTACAGCCATTCAGATCAACATCTGAGGTATGGCTGTGGATACTGATGATGTGCCGTCCCTCATTTATCCACAGTGAGACTCATCTCCAGTGTAAGACACATTCATCAACACTAAAGAATCCTCAGTTAGTCACTTCCTCTGTTTAGTTCATTTGCCTATTTATATTGATTATACTTCATCGGAGCTGTCTCCATTTTCAAGTAAGTTTCAGTGTTTAGTGCTAGAGTTTTGTCGTTAAAAAAGTAAATGCTAATGTTTTCAGGTACCGTTGCTCAGAGCATTGAGGATGCAATCGATGGATTTTTCAAGTAAAAAGTATTAGATTTTAAATCTAAAAGTCTTCATGACATAGTAGTAGAGTAAGATACATAAGAATAGAGTAAGAATATAGAATAAGGTGATTTTTTTGAAAGATTTGAGGGAATTCCATTATTCTCTGGTTCTGGAGCTCCCCTCAGGCAAAAGGCACCCTGGGACTTGACTTTGACCTGCAGGACATTAACCTTATACTGAGTACATTCCCTGGTGAGGAGATGGGGGTCAAAAAGTCATGACAGGTCAAAGTCTTCTGGGGGCTTTATTTGGTCAGATCCCTGCTTGTCCTCCCAGACCAACCATCTTCCAGAGAGGCTGAGACAGAGCGCTCTGCAGTCGGCCTCGTCCAGAACGCTTTACCCAAAGCCTGGGACTCACCTGGTCTCTCTACCCCAGTTCGGCTCAGCTTAGTTTGGGTTAGAATCCCTTCAGTGTCCCCGGTTGCTCGGTCCAGGCTCAGTGGATGAGGGAGGCGGAGGGATGAGGGAAAGGAGGTGGAGAGAGGAGGTGGGTGGGCACTTGGGGAATGGGGGAGGTGAATGGAGGAAGAGTGCTGGGAGGTGGGAGGAGGAGGGAGCAGTCGGTCCACTTGTCTACGCATGGACCTCTCCTCCTCCAGCTGCCTACGCAACCGCTTATTCTCTCTGCTGAGGGCGTTTAGCTGGAGAGGGAAAGAAAGAGACATTGAGAGAGATACGGAAACAGAGAGAGACTTTTACGGACAAAGAGAATAATAATATTTATGAAACAGAACCTTCATGGGTGATCATGAAACAGATTGAAGGAGGGGGGAAGAGGGACTATATTTGGGGAAGTTTCAAGTAAGAAAATCGGCGAGTTTAAATATCACAATTAAGTTAAATCAACCAAAGTACAAAACTCAATTGGAAGTTACCAATAAATATCAATCATCAAAAGTCAACAGCTATCATGTTGATGAAGTAGCCGACATCCCATTATGTGCTTAATTCATCTTTCACAGTTGCTTTCATGCCTGTTGAAACAGAAATGCAAATGGAAAATTGCAAAGGGGTTTTCAGGAGAGTATTCTGTTCACAGTTTGAAATGTTTGCAAGTGGGAGTCATGCGACGGTGTAAATTTCTACATGAAAACAACCAATTTGAGCGATCATTAGAGGTCGATTTGACATAAAATCATCCGTGACACAAAACAAATCGCACATCGTCAGAACATGATTGGACTCCCTGAAACACAATTACAGACTAGCTAAATTGAGGGTGTTTTATTTTTTGACAAGGACATTTGGGTAAAGGCAGGGGAGGAGTGTGAGTTAAAAAGTGGCTTTAAATGCAAAAGAAATAAAAGCATTTGCATTTGTTGTAAAGCGTGGTAATTATATGCAAAATGTGCCAGTCTAAAAATTGTAATAAGGCAGATAAAAGAGTATAAAAGATTTGAAATAATGTATTTTTAGCTGTGATGAAGAGTAAAATAAGTTAAAGGATGGAGAGACAAAGAGACATGTCGGGTAATGACAGTTGCACTCATCCACATCTGTTTTTTAGTGCGTGTGTGTGCGTCTGTGTGAAAGCTGCGGTTCAAGAATGATGTCACATCGACATGTCTGGCCATGTGTATGCATACGTCTGTGTGTGTGTGAGTGTGTGTGCTTGTGTGTTTGTGTGTGTTTGAGGGAGAGGGAAAAACACAAACGGAGATGAGACAGACACATTTCCGGATGGTTCCGCTAACATTACCCTTCCAGACACCATGCACACACACACACACACACACACACACACACACACACAAACACACACACACACACACGCTCAATAAATCTGAGCAAATGTATTACATCTGATGACTAGAAATAGCTGGGTCTTAGGCTTAACCCTCGAAGAGCCAATGACATGTCGATGTGTCAAAACTATCCTAAGACGCTTAAAGAGTATTTACTATCTTCAACAGGCAAACATATGAAAACGTGTTCATTTTATATTATGCCAAAAGCAATAGAATTTCTAGATGAAAAACATTGAGGTTGACATTTATAATTAACTGTATATTCAAGGGGACCTGTTTAATTTTCCTCGTCTTTGGTGGCTCTGGATGCTTTCCTAATTGCAAAGGAGGGGGGTGAAATTAAAAATCACAGCTTGTCTCCTCAACCTTCACATACTGTGGGTGAACTGGTGTGCGTATGTTTGGATGAAAAGGATGTGTATAAGTGTGTGGGGGGGGGGGTAGAAGGGGGTGGGGTGGAAGAGAAAGACAGAAAGGCACAGAGGGGGTGTTTTAATGCTAGGGAATGAGTGTGTTTGCACTTTTTCATTTGTATAGCTGGGTTTCCATTCAAGTATTTTAATACAAATTATGAAAATTACTGAGCTAGAAAAGCTTAATAAGAAAAAAGGAAATTTCCCCACGTTGGCAAAAAAGTTTTTCAATTCAGTTATTTTTGAGTTTTGGCTCAGTTGGCGTAGGACGATCTGCCCACCAAATTGTTTGAAATCCATTATGCTGTACTGTATGTAAGGAGCACCTGAAATTTGGAATACCTGTCTCGTTCTGTCCGTTGCTTAATCCATTCCTTTTTCATCTTTGCATGAAAACATGAAAGAATCTGGACATTAGCAGACGCTAAAGAACAATAACAGTTTCTCTAATGCTAATCAAGTCCTGAAAGAATCATTTTTTCCCCCTCTGATGCTCATCTTCATCCCAGTTGATGGAAATTCACTTAATTTGCATTTAATTTTGCGTGACATTCTCAAAGTTTGCATGAAATTTGCTTGACAGTTGGACGGAAATGTGGCTCATGTGTGTGCGTACGTTGTATACGGAGCGTTAATATAGCATGCGCCTGTGGGTGAACACTAAACCAGTTTGCGACTATGAGTAAATGAAACTGATCCAAAGCAGAGACACAGACCAGATTTATAACCCGACGCCTTTCTCATAGATAAACTGAGACATTCCATTCAGCTTCTTTACTGATATCTGTACGTGTGTGTGTGTGTGTGTGAGTGCGTACGTGAGTGTGTGTCCAGTGAACAGTGAAGGGAATAGCCTTGTGTAAATGAACTGTCTATATCCTATCCTTTCCGACTCCGCTTGTGTGTGCGTAGACTGTCCATGTTGGATCGATGTGTGTAATGATTCACACTAGAGATTAAGAGGTGCTATTACACACCCGACCTGTTAAACAACACGTCTCTTCTTCCTGTTCGTCTTCCTGCTCTTTCTTTCTCCACTGCACCACCTTCCTCTGTCTCTCTCTCTCTCACACACACACACACATACAAACACATATAGCTGATGCCGTTTGCTTTTCACTGAAACAACACTATATTCAAACTTCAACAAGTACCAGCTTTCGTCGTACCCTGTCAATCAGCGGGCTATTTCACAAACTAACAAAAGTCGGGTGAGCTGTTCCCCAGGCCCAGGAGTTTTGGAGAACTGAGGGGGCTGAAGAGTACTTTTGATTCTTTTCTCCTTTGGTGATTTGTTGACTCTTGTGAAGTTCAACACAGTAAAAAATGTCAGCTTTTCCTCAGAATATTCCTCTGTGTTTTTTCCCCCCACATTGTTTTATCACAGCGGGCCATTTCCCTACGCTGTCATGGAGAGATCAGCACGGCTGTATTGATATACATCCCTCTCTTAGTCTCATGAAAGGGAAATCATTTACCAGTGGAAAGAAACGTCACTGCTTTTTCCCGATACAATTTGTCCCCCCCTCCCCTCCCCGCCCCCTCCCCTCCCCTCCCCCACACCACACACACACCCCCACCCCGCTGCCGCCTTTTCACTTTTATCGTAGGAAGAGGAAATGGATGTCTGTGTGCGCCTGTGTGTAAGTGCGCGTGTGTGTTTTGAAGTTGGACGCATGAAAGCTTCCTCTTCTGTGTGAGCTCAACAGCAGGTGGGCCGGTGTGTGGGTGTGTGTTTGTATCTGTCGGGTAAAAGGACTGTCAGGACCCGGTGTGTGTCTATATACACGCGTGCGCGCGCGCTCTTACTTGTTGATTTAGCATTCCGATGGCCTCCAGGTTGCTTCGCAGTCTGGTCTGCATGTCCTCGATTTTGCTAAGATTTAGAGCCACACAACCCTGCTTTTCCACGCTGGAACACAAGCACACACAAAAAAAACCATGTATGAGATATTAACTTTGACATCTTTAAATCCCGCAGTAGTTTAAGAAAGCAGAATGATAAAAACTAAAGACTAAGAGAAACTGGTTCATGTGCAGTTTAATACATAAAAGTATATTAAGTATACACTTGCTTGCATCAAGGTAAACTTTTAAACTCTACTATAATGATATGTATTTGCCTTGCAAAACAGTTTCAATCAAATGTCCTCAAAATCTGGGGCATAAAGACGTTGGCGTACATCATCTTCATTATAACCATCTTCATAATAACTTATTACTAAACTCAAAGATGGGTGAGCAAATGGGTTCCAGAAATCATTAAATTATATATGAAAGCGTATACAAAAACAAAACGAACACAACCGCAGCCAGGGAACATTAAGAGTACAAGAAGCCATTTAAGATTTTAACTGTTTATTAAAAACGTTTTGGGAAATGACAAACAAATGTTAGGGTCTGCTATCTTCAGACCCAGGGCTGACTAAGGAATGTCTATTAAATTAATGACGGTGGATAATGGTGCTCTGTACGGGCTGAAGAGCTTGCTGCCCCCGCTTTACGCTCTTTCTTTCACGCCCCAGTGAACCTGTCCAGTTAGCATTCGGAAAAACCTTCTAAATACTTTATTGAAGACTTCTTAGCCCATTAAAGTACCACTGTACCTCCCCAATGTTAATTTTCTTGTAAAAAAGCAAGCTGGGATTTTCTATCAGAGCAGCGGATGGAAAGACGGTCCCGTTTTGCTTCAGTTGAGAAGACGCACACGCTCATCGAAACGCTAATAAATGGCATCATTGTTCCTGTAGATGTGTGTGAGCTGAGATGTGCGCGCACGCATGCACACACGCACACACACACACACACACTTTTGGCCCTATTAGCCACAACTTAAAACATTTAAGATCCGAGGAGACACTTGAAGGAAATGCTAATATATGAACTGACATTTTTGTCTGAAAAGTTTATGAGAATCATTTTAGTGAAACTATTCAGCTTCCATGTATTTGTAACCACTGATGGTAAACCTCAACCAAGAGACAACAAGAAAATAAGCAACAGTGGCAGTAACACTACTTCCTACAAACGCTATCCAGTCAACTATCCCAACCAGCTCTACACAGTTATTTCTCTTTTGATTTGGGAGCAGATCAATCATACTGATGCATTTAAATTTTTGAGATACTGATATGGAAAAAGATGCAACTTTGAGTGACAGCACTTTAAAAAAACTTTTTTCTTCTAAACAACCAAAGAAGAAGAACAAAACCAGTAGTGAAGCACTGATGTGCAGCCCTCATAGTTCATATTCAGTAAAAAAGTCTTTCAAGGAATGAATATGATCCAGTGATTTGTCTGAGTTGTCAAATGTGTCACTTAACACACAGTTATTTTCATAAAGCACTATCTGACAAATACAAAGATATTTATATTTCTTATCTTTTTCCACATGCAGTATCAGATTCAAGTTTGGACACACTTTCTCATTGAAGGGAATGTGAAGGTATGACCAAACTTTTGACTGTATGTACAAATAGAAAATGGACCACATTATTCATTTAAAAAAAATCCATACATACACCATCTGACAGACCATAATCTGAATCACTGCCCATTACACAACTAACTCATTTAGCCCGGCCAATGTAAGCATTTTTTTTTTTTTTTTTTAAAGAAACCTAATTTCCTGAAAATGACATTCATAAACTGAACATAATTGCAACTGACCCTTCCAGATCTTTTAATTTCACACCATAATGATGATACAAAGAACATTAATAAGTAGAAATTCTGGAATTTCCTTTGATCATTTAAATTGTAAATGCCTTTTAAAATATGTGTTCCACGAGTTTCTACTGCTACAGCGAAGAAAAAAACAAGACGCATAAACTTAAAAGCACGAGCCAACTACATAAAGATCCCTCGCATGATTTAAACGCTTTCGTAGATGGTAATGTGGTCTTCAGCAGATCATGAAACATCACCACCACTGAGACAACTGTGTGAGATTTATGCGCCCAATGTGAGAAGGCATGCAGCGATGCGCTGAGCACTTGGCATGACGCCTGTGTAAACATGTGTTCCTGTGTTTACACGCAAACATGGATGTGTGTAATTAGTGGCTTAACCCAATCAGTGTGTGTATAATTACAGTCATTAGTGTCAAAGCCAAGCTGCCATGCTCTCTAAACCAGGCAATAAACTACATGGTTCCTCTCTTCCTCCAATCTCGCTCTCATCTTTCTTATTTACTGCTCTCATATTGCTGTAAATTTTATGCAAGACTTGACTCTCCCCTTACACGGTCTCTTTCTTATCTCCTCTTTCTGTTTCTCTGTCTCTTCAGTTCTCTGTGTTTGTACAAATCCTCTGCTGTGATCACTGGGTGCTCTTAATTGGAAGCACATCGTTAGTGGTGCGACTGATGATGCCTGATGCTTTATGAGCACTTCCCCCAGATGGCTTGTGTCACACAGTCACTGAGTCAGTGGTGCCGGCAGCGAAAATCATCAATCTCTGCTTCCACCACTGCTTGAATTTCAATTTGCACTGGTATTTTAGCATTTTGAGATATTATTTGAGATACTTTGAGGTGAAACGAGAAATATTTTGATAGCAAATCATTTAATTAGTTTGAGACTGCAGTATAATTGCCATTTGGATTTCGGAGCAATCCTTGTATATTGCTTTACAGCACAAACATTGCTCCGTGATACAAAACAGGATCCATTTTTTCATTGTAAGGGCTGTTTGTCTGAGTTAATCCTTCTTCTTGCTATTCATATTAAACACTTCTGGAGGGAAGACAAGGAGTGAAAACACACCATGCTACACATAGCACCTTAGAGAAGGATTTTACAGGCACATTGAGCAACATGAACATGATCTGAGAGGTTTTGATGGGGTTGTTGATCACCAGATAGTGCCTTCATTGTGCATTTATTGCCATGTATTTTTAGATATTAAAGCTACAAAGTATTGTTCTCAAGCAAAATATCACATTATTTTGCTCTGTGATATACAAGCCAATCCCGACAAATGTTCTTGTATTTTTTTTATAACAAATGCATCACAACTGTCCTCTTAGTATTACTATCAAAGGAAGCTTGTGGTGAGAGTCTTTACCTAACCGCTGTTTCCAAGATCACCTCGTTCTTTTATCAATCTAAATTTCTCCTCAGCTTTCTGTGGGTTTTATTAGTACAAAATGCCATCCGCAATGTGAAGCCATGAAGCTCCAGCTGCTATGGAACAGTAGGCCATGTAATCATAATAAATTTCTTTAATAAAGGCATATCTAATGACAAAACCTTCACACCGTGTTGATTGCTGTCAGTGATAGTGACACTGTGAAGATATCCCCTTTGCCACCAGTAATGAGATTTACACACTGAATGTATATGGCTGCCATGCAAATATCATGACATATCTGTTGCCTTATAGATGTATGATTTTCATACATATGGCATTTTGGGTGTGTGTGTGTGTATATGTGTGTGTGTGTGTGTTGGGGGGTGGGGGGGTACAATAATGAAATGAAATAAATTAAGACTCCTCCTAATAAAGAAAAAGAAGAAGAGAGAATGGATGAGGAGACACTATGGAAGAGGCTTTCATTCACTGTTTTTATCTCATTCCATGTTATTATATTCGGCTCAATCAAAACCCCTCTTATGCATACATCTATATGAACTGCCTCTCTCACTCCGTCCCTCTCTCTCGCTCATTCGCATATGAGGGAAAGACAAAGAAAAGCGATTCATCTTTCTGTCGCGGCCCCTTAATGATATCATTAAAATGACTGACAGCTTTGAATAGCATTGGAAAACCTACCCCAGTCAAAACAAATCTGATCCGTTTTGGAAACAGAGCCTGGTGGTTCGTTAGGGGAGGGGCGCAACACGAGTGTGCGTATGCGTGTAAAACGGGGGTGAGGTGTGGAGGGGGGGGGGTTGTTAATGAGGGAGACCTTAGGGGGTCACATTGGGGGTATGGGAAGTACTGCTGCAGGCAGGTGCCCCCACAAACACCCTCTCTCTCTCTCTCTCTCTCTCACGCACACACACACACACACACCCTCCTTTCTCACCTCCATCCTACACCCAATCCCATCTGTGCCACATTCATTTTCATTGCCTTAATGAACATAATAAATATATCTCCTCTCTATTGATGAATGCTATTTGACAGCCATGGGGGTGGCAAGCAGGAGAGGATGGGCCCTTGATTGGAGTGTAATCATTGTTAAAGGCACAGCATGAATAACGCATTCAGATTGAAGAAGAGACATAACACGCACACACGCGCACACACACAAACAGGCACACACAGGTGGCTAGGCCCAGGGGGTGTTTCATTCACAACTTGGCACTCCTGCTGTTATTATCATCATCAGCTTTGTTTGGGCTAGATTGTGTGTGAAAGAGCGAAACATGGTGGGTAACGCTTTTGTTGGATGTGAATGCTAAACTCTGATCAGCTGGTGGATGCACACAAATGTATGTACTTATATGTACAGTCACACACGCTCACACACACACACACACACACATACACACACAGATGACTCACATTCTCTCGTCTTGCCATGTGCCCTGGTCTCGGATCTGGGCCTGCAAACAATTATAAAATGAAAAACAAACCTGTTTGTGATCGACTCTCTTTTTGTCTCTCCCTATTTGTACTTCATTGCTTTTCCCCTCTGCACTTGTTCACCTTGAAGCGTCCCATCTCTCTCTCCTTCTCATCCGCCACTTCTTTCAGTCTCTTTACCTCCACTTTAAGTGTGTCATTAGCCTCCTGAAGATGTCTGACAAAGCGAGGGAGATGCAGAGACAGAGTTAAACAGGGAAATATACATAGTGAGGCAGACACACAGAGAAAGACAAGACACTATTATCATCAAGAGACTCTTGTTAACATGGCAGACAAAATATTCCGCCACACAACGGCAATGGTGCTTATGTCTCTCAGTGTTGAGAAGAGCCTTTAACTAGCAATTCAGGCATTATCAGCAGTTCAGACACACAAACACATGTACACATATCATGGTCCATTATAATGAAATGCTATATTTCTGGTGCTATTTATCACCTACCTTTGTGGCTATTTGTTTTACTTATTTATTATGCCACCAATTTTCAGACTCCAGAACTACTAAAAAGAAGTTGTTATTTACATGTTTAGTGTACTATTAAATTGCAGATCTGAAGCATGAAGTTGTTTTACAATATCGGAGCAGACACAGAAATATCACATTGCATGCATATTCAGGGAAGGTGCTGTGCACAAGAGGAGGAAATGTTCAATGAGATATAACTGCATGTAACCTTTGTGTTCCAGGTGTATAAAGTCTGTTACTATTGCCACAGGTTACCATAGCAAAAACACACACACACATATACACACACACACACTAAAATCAGCTTTTTCTCAATTGGGGGACACAGCTTTTGTCTCCAATTGGACAAGCCATTCCCAATTAACTGGTCTTTAGTCTGAAATGTATCCCCGAAAATAGCCTATGAAAGACCCCCCCCCCCCCCCCCCCCCCACACACACACACACACACACACACGCACACACACGCACACACACACACACAACGAAAGTTTCAAGAGAAAGGAAAAAGCAGACACACAGACAGTTGTGGTGCTGCTGGGCGGGCCTCAGGGAGGTATGGCACCACAGGGGGGTGGGATGACAGAAGACGGCTAGACCACTTTGATCTCTAGAAAGAGGAATATGGCACGCCCATGTCTGTGTGTATTGTGTGTGTGCCTGTGTGAGTCATGATGATGCACACATGCAGAAAAGACTGTCAGGTGCAAGTATGTTAAAGAGTCCACTTGAATCACACCAACACATGCACAGACACACATGCTGTACATAAACACACACACACACACACACACACACACACACAGTCATGTTTCCATCATTTCAGAGGACATTACATTGACTTACATTCATTTCCTAGAGTCTTATCCTAACTCTAACCATAACCACTACTTGCCTAACCCTAACCCTTACCCTAACCTTAACATAACCATAAATTAATCTTAATTTTAAACCAAGTCTTGACCCTAAAATCAATGATTTATGTTAAGGGGACTTTCCTTTTATCCTCATAGGGGAGTCGAGTCCCCACAACATGACTGTTTAAACAGATTTATGTCCCCACAACATGAGGAACACTTGGTACACACACACATACAAACTTCTGCTAAGAAAGGTGACCTATTGCAGGTGTAATGGTTAGCTGAGATGTTTTTTTTTTCCACATCTTTAGTCATCTGTAGTAAACAAATATACTGCACAGGGTTGAGACATACATGTACACACAGATGTCCAATTATACAAACAAAAATTAACCAATTAAGAGTGTATATAAAAAATCTCACTCTTTCTCTTCAGTGATGATGAGCAGCATCTTGTTTTGGGCCTTCATCTGGGCAGTGAGGCTCTCATTGGAAGCCCTGAAAGAGAAAAACTTCACTAGGTAACATTTTTAAGAAGATATACTGTATACTCCTGCCAGTTACTATACAGTATTTTGCAGCATTAATTAATGAACACTAAAATTCATTAACAGTAGTTGTTTTTGACGTCAAAATGCACAAAAAAAAGATGAAAAAATGCATAATAGAACCGATGCAAACATACGCAATATTGCAACTTGCTTTTTATAACACATCACGTGGTGAGTATGTTCATACTTTCGTTCAGTGATCCAACAGTTGACATTAGCCATGACCAGCTGGCTCTCATGGCGAAGGTTTGCATTGTCTGACCACATCACCTCGAGCTCAGACCTGAGTGTGTCCACCTGCAACATAGAGCCAGCAATATGCCAACAATGTAAAATGCAGCGCATAGCTTTTTCAGGTTTCCCCTCTATTTAATTATTTTCCTAAATTTAAAAACCATTTGTCTATTCTGAGTGTTTTTGTGGAGCACAGAATCTGCAAGACCAACTCTCACCCTATTCATATTTAATATGTACTCTTAAGGTTTGCAGTATAAAAATACATATATAGGAAAATATTAACATCTAACACTGGCTTTCTTCATTTAGAAGGGATTTAGGTCTTCCTCTCTCTCTCTCTCTCTACACACACACACACACACACTATATATATATAAATGTGGGGTGGAGGAAGCCAAAGGTGTGAAATAAAGGAAGGTAAAAAAGGGGGATAAGTGAGGCTCTAATAGATGGGAAGGAAATAAAGGGCAAAAATAAATGTCAAAAATAGAGCATAATAGCAATACAAGAGAAAAATTAGTTAAATGGGGAATAATGGGGGATGAAGCAGATGGCATTTGCAGATGCAGGTATAAATAGCAGGGTGAGGTATTAAGCAGGTGCAAAGGAGGAAAGATGGTGGATGGCGGGGGTGGGGGGTGAAGACTGAAGACAAGATTGCAGAGAGGAGAAGACTGGTGTGGGGTGAAAAACAGGGACGGGATGGCACTGGACAAACTGCTGACTTTTTCATTCTGCTTATCAGTCAGGACCTTTCCAGGCCTAAACTCTGGGGACCCTGACACATTACCCTTATCGACATGGAAACACCTTGATATACCATACCATCTACCCACAAAGACTTGGGCAAACATGAAAAAAAAAAAAAGTTTCCAATATGTGGGCCATGATTTAAGTATCCAAAAATGTCATATGATTAACCTGAAATGTCAGAAAATCAACCGCTTTGTGAGATGAATTCTGTGCATGTGTGTGTATGTCTGCATGTGTATTTTGAATACCATGTATACAAAATATTTCTCTGTTGATATGCATCTAGAAGAGTTAAATATAAGACAGAGATAAAGAGACAGCAGACTTTGCCGATGCAGGGCTGAATGAAAAAAACAGATGTAAACTGGAGTATTGTTGTTACTGATGACTTTTTTTTTTAGAGAAAAAGAGTGTATGACAAGACCCTTATCCTTCATTTTATCATCAAATGCCTTCAGTGAACAGGACAACACAGAGAATTATGAAATGTTTGTAGTATTTATAAAGTGTCTGTTGATCTGGTGATTGTTTGTGATTAAACAGAACATCCGAAATACGGCGTGTCAATATGTTAGCCGCAATGGGCTACAGGAGCGCTCCCTCTGCATCCCCCTATATGACAGCTTTTAGTTGCCTGAGGTAAAAAAAGAGGCCCGTAGCTAAATGCCAGGCTGGAGAGATGTAAGCTTTTAAGTTATTTACAACTTAACCTAAGATGAGTCAGTCTAAACTTGTACCACATCAGCCCTGGGCTACAGAGAGGACAGCCAGTTCAAAAGTTGAACGGTGCAAAAGTTGAACATCATTTGTGTCACATGATCTAGGTGTGGGACACAAGGGGTTTTGCCTATGTTTTTTGAAGCATAATGTACAGTGTAATACTAACATTGGCTGCAAATGTTTAAGGCGTGCACACTAAATGAGCAAATACTGCTAAATGAGCAAATACTGTACCTGTTTTCTAATACCTGATATCAGATAAATGGACACATTGCAGAGAGAAATACAAAAGAAACAGAACTTCCGGTGCAAATCAGCATGCTGACATGCAGGAGTATAAGGCGCAGTGAGGAGGTGACTCTCAGTAAAGACAGATTTGGACAAAACAAAAACCGTGAGGTCCGACTTTGTCCAATATTTACAAAGTCTGTGAGATGTAGCATGCGACTCGGGGAAACTCTCAGTTGTCACAGTAAAGTGAAATAGTGTGAGTGCATTTCAAGAGGAGAATTACTCTTCATCAACACAAATGAATAGGCAGTCTTAGATGTGAAAGGAAGTTGTGAAGATGAAAGTGGCACATAATCAATAATTCAAATTGCATAACATGATGAAGAATTACGCTTTTAATTACATTTGGATTAAAGAAGCACTGCGTTTCAACAAATAAAGCAATGAAGAAAAAGTGTGGGAAGAATGAAATTAGATCAAGCAAATCATTGAATTTTGAGGAATAAACTGAGTCAGGGCATCAATCGTAATTACATTTATCAATGGTGAAATAAATATTGTGAATCCCCTGTTGTTTAGGATTTCATTCCTGTTTTGTCTCATGCATCGACACACCGTCACGTGAAGCAACTTCTGCTGTGAACTTATTGGCCAAAACCAAACAATAATACACCATTATTAATTATATACACAAAACCATAAAACTGTACAATTCAAAAGCTCAAACACACCCATACTCACAATACATCTGTACACACACACACACACAGACACACACACACTGGCAGGATCTGTGGCGTGTTGTAATGACAGTAATTACCTGTGGTCTCACATTAACATCTCCCTCCTGACTGTCTGACTGGCTCTGCTGGTGGAGGGATGTAAATCGCAGCGCAAGTCTGATGTTGTGATTAGGACTAAATTACACACCATCACTCTGTTTCCACCAGAGTCTAGGGAGGTAGTGAAAGGGTGTGTGAAAAAGAGGGGGGAGAGTGTGTGTGTGTGTGAGAGAGAGACAGAGAGGGAGGGACATTTAGAGAAAAAGGGAAAAGGACAAGGAGGTGCGATTCGAAGCAGGGGGAGGAGTAAAGTAGCAAACCTGCTTAACATTTAGATTGGTTTTGTTGCACAAATATTTTAGCAGATGATGGGGGCTAAAAGGGGCAACAAAATGCATTTGGGACACACTTACAACCAAGTTTAGTGATACCACTGGTCCTTTCTGTTATATGCTAGAAAATACGAGTTGACTATGCGGTGCTGGTGAAGGATTTGGAATCTTTACAGCTGCTGGAACAGTATTTATCATTTTGATAGTTTATTCTATCAAAGAAGGCAGAGTTGTCTAGTCCACACTCCACATTTTTCATTGACAAAAGATGGAAGATGGACTTTGTGGACTCACACAATCTTTCTGAACTTATACATCTGAATGAACTTTTCATGACAATCCTCAAAGCCTACCTGCAGACAGAAAAAAAATGATTGTGGGGACTTTAGCAGTTAATGGATTTTCCATCTTTTCTGTTCTCCATGGAGCTGTGGACTAGTATCACATTGCACATTAGCTGCACAGGACAGAAGTGCATTTTCACTAAAACAGACCAACCTGCTCAAGGTCACGGGATAAACATAATTCAAAGTAAACTTCACTGGGTAAAGAGAGGAAGATGAAAATGAGGACAAAATCAGAAACAGATTGCCTGGTTGTTGCCACCATCATCATCAAACTGCCAGAGCTGAATATGAGCCATTACTCTGTTCCACTCAGCTCATCAGAGCACATCCTCTCATCAAATTAATGAACACATTTATTGTTAAACACGTTTTTATAAAACATTCATTCATTCTGTCTAATTAAAAGACCCAACAGGCCTGACATCACTTAAATATGCATACTTATCACTCACAGGGTCTGAATTAAAGATCTACAAGCGTGTGTGTGTGTGTGTGTGTGTGTGTGTGTGTGTGTGTGTGTGTACTGTATGTGTGCATGTACGATGGCACTAGAGAATGAGGTTTCCTAAGCAGGTCTTCTCACTCTAGACTTAATGGTGATAATCATGGCGTGACCCAACATTAAGACCGTGAGTGTGTGTGTTTATGTGTGTCCCACTCTCCCTAATGGTGACGATGATGACATGTTCTCCATTAGACTAGTCAGTGGGCCACAGCAGATCTAGCATATTAATGATGCTGATGATGGCTTCTTTAATTACCTTCGTCTGCTGCTGCATGGCCCGACTCCTTTTCCCTGAGTCCTTTCATCACACACTCTCCTACGCATGCTGCCGAGTTGTTTATCAGCGGCTGCCATTATTGAAGTCCCCTATCTTGCATCTAGCCTGCATGAGCACAACTACATTAACTACAGCCTTGGAACAAGATTCTCCACCACTTCCCAGGTACATGAAGTTCCCTCATCTAATAGGTATCATTTTAATACTGTATATACAGAAGACTTCAAAACCATTTTGTAACAACCCATCAGAAATTTGTTCATAGCCCAGAGTATGAAAAACCATCAGGCACCAAAAGCTACCGTTGAATACTTGATAAGATTTGTACTTTTTTACTTTCTTTGACACTGTATTTGCTGTATACTGTATATTAATTGAGCGACGTTTTTGTATTGCTGCTTGTTTTCAGAGAACATTTTAAGTTGCATAGTTATCATAAAATTGTTATATAACTATTAATTTAATTTTTAAAAAAAGCTTTGTAAATGGAAAAAAAGTCAAAAATAAATAAATTTGGTTTTGGTATTGTATCAAACCGTAGGTATCGTATTAGCAAATTCAATACAAATCCCACTCTTAGAAGTGACTGGATTTCATTGTGTTAGTCCATTAGCTCTTCATTCTTTTTTACTTAAATCTTGTGGTTAAAGAAGTGCACCAGAATTGGCAAAACATGCAACCCGTGTAATGCTGCTTCTAAGACTGCTACAATTGTTAATGTATAAACCTCTCTCCCACAGTAAAACCCCATAAATATGTCCTGGATGTGAAGGATTCCCATTTGGCAGACTAACTGATGTTTAGGTGACTGGTTTGCAACAGAGCACAGCAGACAGCAGCTACACAAAAGAACATTTTACAATTTTAGATTTCCATTGTTGCTGTATTGTTTAGTGATCAGCTTATACAGCAGGAGTTTGGGAAATGCTGTCAACGCTGTGTTCATTGCTTTCTCTACTTGATTTCTTTTTTTTTTTTTAGCACTTCAGTAAAATGCAAAGGAAAAACATCATGTGGTGGTGGCAGGTATTTAACTATAATTATTTCTTTTCTCAGTCATGTATGTTGATTTATAGGACACAGTTTCTGTAAAGATGTGTTGAGGCTCTCACCTCGCTTAAATATTATGTCTTATCTGTTCCTGTACAGAACAGTAAAGCAGACCACATATCAGCAATGTTGGGTCAACACTGAGCATCGCTCTATTCACTTATGTATTATGTTCCATGTTCTCTTGAATAGAAGCATTCATTAGAGATGTGAGCCACACAAGGAAAAATGGATGTTGCTGTGAAAAAAAGCTAAAATGAAAAAAATGAACCCACGCTTTTAGAATTTTTCGAAGCTATTAATCATATCACTTTTAGGTTTTAGATAGATAGATAGATAGATAGATAGATAGATAGATAGATAGATAGATAGATAGATAGATAGATAGATAGATAGAGCAGCAGGTATTGCAGGGGAACAGTAAATACACAGTAAATATACATATCAGCACTAGAAGAGAGACATATACAGTATCTATAGAAAAATAAGCATAGCAAATAGATAAAATAAAATAGCTCATTACAAGAATATAAGAAAAAAAAGTATGCACTATAAATATAATAGAATATAAAATATAAACATAGGGTAACATATTATATACATTAGACAAGTGTGCTTAGTTGTCGAAATTTTAAAAATGAGGTAGCGTAGGAGTATAAAGATGTGCAAATTCATCACATGCAAAGTTATTGAAGGAGTAAAAAGAAACTATCCAGCTGAGAGTTCTGAGAGTTCTCTGTTAGACAGAGGTGAAGTGTTGTAGAGGTGTTGGAGAAAGTTATTGCTTTGGGCAGGAAAGATTATTCTCTTTCAAAAGGAAGAATTTTCAATCGGGAGATATTACACAGTTCTTTTGGAATTGGTTAAGATGATTTTTAGTAGAGTAAAACCTGCAGCCAAAGTGAGATGATTAAAGGTTAACCTTGAATAATTATAATACGGTGATAGCATTCTCACTTACTTTTATAAATTAGACACTCCTCAAAGAATGTCAGGTGTGACTCGTTTCCTCAAGTGTTGTAAACTTTCACCGCAGTCACACAGTCACACTCAACACACAGTATAAATGTATAAATGTGAAGAGTTAGAACTTTGCCTGATATGAGTTTCTTATCTATTCATCAGCATCTTTCCAAAACTAACAAGGTAAATAGAAATTTATGAGCATTTGGAGAACAAAAGGTTTTGGTAATTCATCCCTTTATCCGTAAAACAAAACTAAGCATGACCTGAGAATGAGAGAGAAACCGCCTTTAACTATCTGTGTGGTGAGTTTCATTCTTTTTTTTCCCCCTCTTCCTCTTCCATCTTTTGCTACTTTAATTTTAAACACAGACAAATACAAAGCCCCTCCCATGAGCCTTTGCACGCTGGATTCTTTCAAAGTCTTGTCCTGACTTCCTGAAGTAGATCTGACTAATTGATTGAAGCGCACCTCTTGCTCTGACATATGTTTCCACACACTAAAAATATACATAGTGACAGAAAACACTTGCATCTACATCCACACACAGAAAACAAAGAAGTGTGTCCTTTGGTTAAGGAAAATTGTGCGTGACAGCTAAGAGGGAGACAGAAAGTTATATAGAAAGCACGACAGGAGAAAGACAGAGATCAGTTTGCCTGCTCGACTGTCCATCCCATCTCTCAAATGAATTACGGGACTGTAACTTAATGAGCTGTGTGGGACGGTGATGGGACACACATGTATGCACATACACGTGCACACACATTGAACAAATACCATTCCACGGTTAAACAGTCAGACAATTGGACCACTTCTCTTTATTCATCAACTAAACAAATGAGCTTCATTTGTCTGCTCTCATTTCTCCATCATCAAACCTGTGTGTGTGTGTGTGTGTAAGTGTAAAAACGGTGATCTAGTGTGGGTCATTCTAAGCTAATTAGGCCAGGCTTGGGGCTTCTATCAGGTATAATGAGTGAGATCAATGAACAGATAAGACCGTTCCAGAGACCAACTTTCCCTCGCATCACCGAAATGAAAACACATCACGCTCATGTTTGCGGAGGGCACCCACACAGCTGTGTTTCTGTGTGTGCACACGCAACTAAAAACAAACGCAGAAACTAACCCTACAAGTAAAGATGTAAATACGTGTATCCTACCCAAAAATAATTACATTAGGCAGCTTAACCACTGTCTATCACAGCTGGAGTGGTCAAGAAAATTGAGGAAACATTTATACTTTGCCCACCTCCATGTCTAACTACTATACAGAATAAAACAGTCTATTGGAGTTTTTTGTTATTCAGGGCTCAAGGATACCAGGCTTGTCTCTCTAATCGCTAGGCTGGCACCCTACTGACACAGAGTGATTAAAAGCTACTGTCTAATTGTATTTCTATAGGATGACATCAATAGTTGTAAAGTTTTTGGGGAACTAAGAAGAGTTTATGAGTATGAAAACATGCTCATAAACTTTTGCTTTCTGAAAACTTCTCTGCAAATACTCATTAAAGCTGTTTGAAATCTTTTACTCCATGCTAAAAGAAGTTGAGGTAAACACATTAATGACTATGATTGTGTGTGCGTGTGTGTGTGTGTGTGTGTGTGGCAGACAGAGAGAGAGAGAGAGAGTGAGGGAGAGAGAAGATCTGATCGGTTATGGTGTGTGTTTGAAGCAGTAGTCACAAAAACATGCCTCATGTTTACGATGACTTGTATTTGAACTGGACTCATGCAGAGGGACAGGACTGAGTGATGTGTGTGTCTGCGTGTGTGCTGAACGGGACACACGCAGGCACAAAATTGACTAGCATGACTAACATGCGCATCCTTTTCTTCGTATTAAAAGATAGAGAAGAAGAAGAGACTAAACAGACCCAAAAAAACACAAACATAACTATACGTGTCACACATGTACCTCAAACACACACACACACACACACACACACACTCATACACGCTGTGCATACAAAGATGTACACATACAGAAAGACAGAGCTATCTGAGGTTTAGCTACTGTGCACCGAGGCAATTTGTAATATAGATTTCCTCTATAGGCCACTGTAGTGTACCATTTACCATTTCAAACCCTTTGATTTTTTTCACCAGCGGATAATTCATCTTCTGCTGGTCAATAACAGAGATTGGGACCTAATGAAGGAGTCATAGTCAGAGCGGCCATCACACTGGTTTTTAAACACTGTTTGGAGTCAAATTCATTGAAAAGTTCATCTGTTGTTGAGATGATGGAAGACCGCAAGAATTCAAAGGGGAGATGCAAAGGATTGTGTACGAGTGCAGGAGCCAGCCAGCGAATACACAGATACACAGACACACGCAGAGAAGTACATGCACAGATTTCAAAAACAACAAACAAATACAGACCCAAAAGTACAAGATGTATGAGATTGATTGATTTAAGATTATACCAACTTTAAAAAGACCAACTATCAAATGGACCTCATTCTGAAAACAGTGTTCATCCAGTTTTCAGAACTCAAAAATTAACTGAAGCTTCTCTTAAATCGTAATAAGCAAAACAAAATGACAGTGGTGAGTTGCTAAATTAATGTAGGTTGTACCATCATCAGTGACTAGATGCTGCTGCTGTTGTTAAAGCATCCGTTTGTGGTATAACTGCCTTAAAGGAGTAGTCTGACTTTTTTTGGAAATACGCTTATTAACTTTCTTGCCGAGAGTTATGTGAAGATTTATACTACTCTAATATTTGTCTGTTAAATATGAAGCTATAGCCAGAAGCCGGTTAGCTTAGCTTAGCATAAAGAGTGGAAATGGGAAACGTGATCTGGAGATTGCCTGCAAATAGTGAAAACAGGCTATTTTTAAGGCAAGTCTGGGCAATTTTTCAATATTATAGTTTGATTGTATTGTGATGATACAATCGTATCATGTTATCTTTTTAAAAAATCTGTAACCCAAATTAATTACTGAAAGCAAGACGTAATTAAAAACTAAATTAGTTCTTAATGTTATTGTGTTACATGCCTGAAGACTTTTGCCTGATGTAATTCATAACAGTGGAACACAGTTCAATGAAAATAACATCAAGTTGATTATTTTAATATTAGATTTTGCCATATTGCAATATATATCAATATCAGAAAAACATTGTCATTAATATTGTGACATTGATTGCAATCAAATCAACAATTCAGCCCAAGGAAACGGTTGCTTCCATTAAAAGCAACAGTTCTATGCTTTATGCTTGATAATTCATACACTATAGCCATTACCACGTTCTCTCCATGCAAGACTTTGACTTGACAGACCCCTGACTGGCTCTGACATGTCGTGCAATATGTTTGATCAGAAAATGTACAGCAAAAGAAAAGAGGGCCAGTCGCACAGCGAAGGCAAAGATTAAAGGTTTTTCAACAGTCGAGAAAAAGATGGAGAATTCCTTTTGCTTGGCCACTGACTGACCAATCAACTGACCCAAGTCAGTGTCTTACTGGCCCTGGGCAATGACTATTGTCAAACCCTGGTGCACTAATGCTGAGAGAAAAAAGAAGAACCACGCTACATAGGCTGCATTATTCACGAGGACAGAATGAGGAAAAAGAGTAAGGTGAGAGAGAGAGAGAGATAGGAAGACTGGGAAACACATATAAAAGAAATACTGAGAAAGAGAGGAAGAGGAAAAAAGGAGAGCAGGGAAATAGAGACAGAAAGACAGAAACAGAGGCAAGCAGGAGGACAGAAAATTAGAAAGTTTAAGACAAGGCAAAGCAAAGCAATGCAAAATCAAGATCCAAGAGAACAGCACAGTGCACAGAATCTTAAGACAGAATTCAAAGTTTGTCGAATCTAAATGAACATCACTTCCCGTCCTGGCTTTACCCTTAATTATCCATTCTGCCTTTGTACAGCGGCAGCTCAGCTCTGACAACCGCTCTCCCCTGAGATTTCCCCCCCACTCCCAGCCAGAACATTAGGGAATATCAGGGAATATTACACCCAGGAATTAACGCTCCAAATCACCTTGCCAGGTTTAGGTCCCGCATACACCCCTCCCTCTCTTGGACAAGATAATCCGGGCTCTAGCACCGGATATATGCCACTAATCATCAAAAAGGTAGAGGAGGTGCAGGGAGAGAGAAGAGGAAGGAAGGAGAGGTGTGGTAGACCTTGAGGGAGACCTTGGCATGGGAGAGGAGAGGAGAGGAGAGGAGAGGAGAGGAGAGGAGAGGAGAGGAGAGGAGAGGAGAGGAGAGGATCAGCAAGGGTTTAGTTCACCAACATCACCTTAACATATATGTATGAGTATTTATGTTCGTATATGCAGTACAGACCCGGTTCGCAAAGCAATGGCACATATTTAAACCAACTTGAGAATAAAATGAGTATGGTCAGCTACAAAAATCAATAGGCTGACAATTACATTTAAATGTTATGAGGAGGCGAAACTGATACAGTTTTCTGTGAGTATAACAATATCCCTGACAGTATCTGAATGGTTCAGATGGCAAACACCCCACCCGTGCTGCGCTCCAAGCCGGTTTAAACAAACACTCTGAAGTATTTGCCGAGGCTATGTCACTCAGGCCCGGTGTGTATTTATTTACCTGGTCCTGTGCATCCTGTTTCTCTCTCTCAGCCTTGAGTTTCTGATCGACAGCCTGCTGGAGGTTCTTCCTGAGCTCTGCCATCTCCGTCTCCAGCCTCACAACCATTGACCTGCACACAAACAAACCAATGGCATTATTATCACTATAAATAAAGTTAACATTTATTGAAAATCAGTAATTCGATTTCAGTCATCCTGATATTTAGATGCATTTTTTTAAATCAGTCTATTTTATATTCATTATTACCTTAAAGATTTAAAATATTTAATTCCAGTATTCCAGTATCAAGTTTTTAGCAAATCCAGATCGGTTAACATCGGGCTCAGAAAGTGTGAGTATGTGTGTGGGTGTGTGTGTGTGTGTGTGGAAGTACTGTATGTGTGAGTGTGTGTGGCAGCCGAGCTAAGGGAATGTGAAGGGGATCAATACGAAGGGGTCTATTCCTGCCACGCAACTGTGCGTCTGTGTGTATGTGAGTCAGTTAGTGTCTGCGAGTGTGCGTGTACATGTGTGTGAGGGAGTTTGTGTGTGCCGGCTGCCCTGGCTACAGCGGGATCAATACGACAAATGATTACCATTTCCACAAACCTCCCTCCACAGCCTCGCTTCGGCCGCTCAGTGAGCCTCAACACCCCCACCAACCCCCATCACACACACACACACACACACACACACACACACACGCATACACACACACACATACACAGACCAAAACAAACAACCCCCACTCTTGACCCAAACCCTTAAAAGCAAATATAAAAATGAGAAATTACAAGTTTATGAATAGAAAAATATTTGGGCCTTGTACAGACAAAAGTTTTGGAACAGTGAGCTGAAGTTATTATATTATAGATTTTACAGTTAAAACTAATAACTACTCAGAAAAAGACCACAAAGTCAGTATTTGAACATTAGTTTTTATAGGCATTTCTGTTAAATTGACGAATACAAAAAAAAATCCCAGAAAATAAATGCACAGTCCAATATTTATATATAATATATATATATATAATTTGCTTATTTTTTAGTTACCTGTTCAGTTTATTAAATGTAAAAACAGACCTACTGTAGTACAAGATATTGGATCCTACATTTTTTTAGTGCTGCAACTATTGATTATGTTCATTACTGATTAATCTGCCGATTATATCCTCAATTGTTTCATCTAAAAAGTGTCAAAAATTGTGAAAAATAAATATCCATCAAAATTTCCCAGAGCACAAAGTCACACCTTCAAAATGCTTGTTTTGTATGGTATTTTGTAAGGTATTCAAATTTACTATCAGAGCAAATGAAGAAAACTACCAAGTATTAATATTTTTACTTTTAAAAATGATGCTCAATTTTTATTTTTTAGTATTTTTGGGGCATCTTTTGCCTGTATTAGATAGTGAACAGTAGAAGCTTGAAAGGAAATGAGCAGTGTGAAAGATGACATGCAACAAAGATCCCCAGCTGGACTTGGAATGGGGGACGTTGCAATTTTATTGTTCAGCATCTTAAACGCTGAGGCCACTAGTACACCCACCTCCATGATGCTACATCTTTTGTTTTACTCAAAAACTCAAGATATTCACCAAAAAAAAAAAACATGAGAAAAAGTATTACAAGTTGTGTAGGCAGTTTAAAAAGAAAGAACAAATCCATTAATTCTAAATATTTTATCCCAAAAAAATTACAGCTGACTTATTTTGTGTGCCTCAACACATCAACTAAATGTTTCAGCAGTGAACTTGTAGATACTAATCGAATAACTTGTTGGTAGTAAAAGCTGAAGCAGAAGCAGAACAGCCAAAACAAAAAAGAAAGAAAATGCCTGATAGATTGGTCCATGGAGAGAACACATGATAGGATGAACAGAGTAGGAGAGAGAAAGGAAAGAAAGAGAGGAGGCATCCTGTGGAGAAAGGAGGGGATTTCCCACAGCACAGATGGAAGCCATTAGTATGGTGTTGTTGCTTAAAAACCTTTCATGTCTTTGCAGTTATTAGATAATACTGGGTTAACAGTAAACAGCATGATTCTGCAAATGGATATAATATGCAGACACAGCGATTGTTTTACCATTCAGTACCTAAAATTGGTTTAAATGTAATAAAATGTAATAATTCAGAATGTAACCTATAAAGTCTCCATGCCGAGTTTTAAATTGTCGGTTGACGATGAAAATGTTCCATGGCTCAACTTAACCGAGAAACTCCCTGAGACGGAGACCATTGCAGTGAGGTCATGTCGAAGCCAAAGCCACAACCACAACTATGCATGCACAAACAGACACACAAACACACACTCTTACTGGGTGATACATGCTTGCTGATGTCATCACCGCAGCTCTGGTGACACACAGGGGTCAACCAGGGGTCTCACCTCTGAACTCTGAACTCCACGACCTAACATCTGCTAACCTACCGTGTCCCATCGATACACATTCGGATATTTCTGTTCAGTAATAAACTACATAGAAATTACTGGTCGTTATTGACATCATCTGATATTCAAATCTTCCAAAAATGATCATTTAATGTTTGACAGAGTAAAAAGTTACGCATTTTGCTTTGTACACCCTCTTGAACAATGTAAGTATTTCAAGCTTAAGGCTGCTCTGTTCAACACATGTTCAGTTAAACAGCCTACTGTACACTGCACGTAAAAAATCTAAATGTTTTTGATTACTGAGCTTACACAGGGGACGATGGGAAATGGGATAAGAGAGGAAGCCTCTTTCCCTCTCTCCCTTCTTACCTTATTTTCTCCTCTGCTAGCTTTCCCTCATTCAGGCACCCCGCCATCCGCCTCGCCTCCTCTGCACAGGCTGCCAACTCCTCCACTGAGCAGGAGAGAGAGAGGAGAGACAGAAAAAGAAAAGTGTGAGATAAAGAGCAACAGTTCACTTCAGACATTCTTGGTTAAGATTCATTAGAGAGTAGGCCTAATTCAAATGGCCAGAAGGCAAGAAAGAAAAGAAAATTTCCAGTTGAGATATTAATAAAATAGTGTCAGCTCTTGTGTCCGAGTTGATTTTGTTTTTTAACTGTATTTAAAGGAAATCTATCTAAAACATTTACATAATACCTCACATCATCCATCAGACTGAAGTTAATAGAATAATTTACACAACATGTATACACAGAGGTGATTATTGATTCTCGTCAAGTTCAGCATGAGTGGGAAAATATGAACTGTGAGTCACCTTCAAAGCGAAATCAAGAACTCCACAGAGGAGGCACTGAATGCCTTTCAGGGGCAGAGAAAGAGGGAGTGAACGTATTGCACTGCTTACACTTAGACGGGGCAACAGTCCTTTTGTTGAGAGAAAAAAAAAAAAAGAAGCGCTCCCCAACTTTGTCAATAGATGGCACTCTTTACCTTGAGCAGGCCATTCGAGCTCATATTCCTGACTGCAGCCCTTCAATCACATTCACTTTTCAGCCTTCTCCTCCGTCTACATGCAATAAAACCCCATTGTCCTACACTTACTAGTTTAGCACATTGAGCGGGTGCATAATAAACCACTAGTCAGGTTCCTTGGTTAGGTTTGCTTTGCAGACCCTTTTCAGTTTGAATTTAAAATTTAGGATTTGCTTCCTTCCCCCCTTTTTTTGTTATGTATGCTGTTTTGTGAGTCAATGTTTCTTCATAGCTCTTAAAACCTTTTCACTAAATTCAGTATTCATTGAATATAACATAAACTGTCAGCCATCGGTGGCCAAGGCTAGTGAATATTGAGAAGGTGTGTGCACTGAATATGTAGAGGTGTGGGCGCTCCTGAGTGTGTGTGTATGTGTGTGTGTGTGTGTGTGTGTGTGTGGCTCTGTTGAATATTTACAGGACGGACCTTGACTTTGTGAGCGTGCATGTGTATTTGAGTGTGTGAAATAGAAGTAGAGAAATGTTTAGGGCATTGCTGTAATGCTTTTAGGGCCACGCACCACGTTGTTATAGTAGTGGCGGGACAGATTGAATGGTGGGGAAGCTAAAACCAATACCAGAAAGGAAGAAATACAGAAAAGAAAATCTACATTTAATAAAACTATGATTAATTTATGGTTTTGCAGCATCCAAACTGTTTAAACTGAAGCCCTAGGAAAATTGAAGCTGTAACTGAAATTGCTAAATATTTAACGATGCACAAACACTTTTATTTGTGTGTGAATGTGTGTGTGTGTGTGTGTGTATGTATGCATCCTACATTGGCTATTTTACTGAACCTCAAGGTGAAAGTTTGCTATGAATCTCAATAATCAATAAAGCAGAGATGTGAAAACTTGAGGTGGGGATCAAATTCACATTCAAGGCATTAGTTTGAGGTGACCTCAGTGACACCTCCCACCACTGAGAGAGCAATTAGCTGCATAGACTGACCGATTACGCAAACACTTCTATTTGCGCCCAAACACACATAGTCAGAGGAACAGACACGCACAACTGAAACACACACACAAAAAAATTAAGTGGAAAAGCAGACAGCTTGCTCTAAAACTTAAAATTTCTGGAGGTATAAAAAAAAATGATAGACACACAAAAGCAGAGAGCAAACAGCAGCACTTACACATGCACAGACCAGATGTTTACTTTAGAAAAATAGATAAGATGGGGGGTATGTTTAGCTTAGAAGGGATTGATGACCAAATACTGCAACAATTTTCCACATTAAATGAGGATCCGCAGAAGATTCTGGATTTCTCAACACTTCATAGCAGCTTAAGGTAGAACGGTAGTCCATATTCTAAGGTCTGGGGTCTTTTACAACCTGTTTTTAGTGGCTTCATGAGTTAAGTTATGACATTAGTCCACAATCTAAGATCTTGGGTCCCTTACTCTCTCACTTTCTTGACCCTTTTATACTGGCTTCACAACTTAAGGTATGACATTAGTCCATAATCTAACTTTCTGTCAATCTCTCCCTCTCAACGCCTTCATATGAGCTTCAAAGCCCATCATACAGCATCAGCCTGTAATCACAGATCTGCAGTCAGATTACCCTGCTCTCACAGCTAACCTTTAACATGAGAAGGATGAAAACCCGGCTAACCCAGAATCAGAAGTTGGGGCTAGGCTGGGCCCTGCCTGGCCCTCATAAAAGCTTCATAAGGCTTCATAGGGGCTTCCTTTGGCTTTGTTGCGGGATTCGTAGCGGGCTAAGGTGCTCCCAAGAGACGTCCCAAAGCCTCCCAAGACTCTTTCTCTCTCTTTCTGAAGTTTCATGGGCTTGCAACACTGCTTTTGGGTATAAGCCAAAAGGTGTAGGCACACAGCCGCACAACGTTATGCACACAAATACACCACAAGAAAAAAAAAATATGCACACAACAGTGAACACTCACAAAGACTAACACACACACACACACACACATAGAATCTAAAACTCACACACGCATACACCCCAACACACTCCCCTCTGCTCTCTCCTCTCCGCTTTATTTACAATCCTCTGGCAGCGGTACAAGGGCCCGGGGCTATAACACACGGCACCTAATGCTCAAACTGCCAGGTAATCTCATGTCTGACATCCCCCTTTGATAGAAACTGATCAATAGACTCTTGTAAAGGAGTCATTTTCTCTGATGTTTCTACCAACCACTTCTCTCTATCTCTATCTCTCTCCCCTTCTCTCTCTCCTTTCCCCCTTCTCTTTTATTAGCCATACATTTATAATTCATATTTCAGCGGGGCTGAGTTTGCTCTGAGACAAAGGGGGGCTTCTTTGTGTAATAAAGAACAATGGTGTAGAAATGATGGGGAGAAATGCCAGTGTTTGCTGCTGGTTCCGGTGAACAACAGTTTTGGGGATCGATAGAGTGTGAAATGGGATTATAGCTAGTAATAGAGGTGAATTGGAGGAGAGAGGCCTGTGCACGTGTGCGTCCAGGGATCCAGATTGGATAGAAGTACACACACACACACACACACATATACATGCGCGCACACACATGCACACGATAATGATTTCATCATCTTTAGGCAGATGCACATCAGCAGCACAGAGGGGTGGTAATATCATATTTCTGTTTTAGTGGAAGTGTGGAAATATGGATATTGTGTTTTTGTTTATGCGGTTATTTCATTTGTTGTCACACAGTATCACATTTATTTCACATTACAGCCAACCTTACAACACGTCTTATTTAAGATGTAAGATGACACTATCAGCCATATCATTTGAATATTTTAAACATGATGTCACAGGTAGGTGCTAAGGACACTTTTTTTTCTAAAACAATTAACCAGCCATTAAGAATCTACCACGTACGTTTTTATATAATACAGATTATGAACACAGTTTATTTATCTACACTTCTCTATTTATTTTCTGCACAGCTGCTCTTAAGTTTAAAAAATCATGTCACAAATGATCCGTTCTCTTTTGAATTCAGCATGTCTGTTGCAATGTACATCAAGTATTTATTTCTAATTACCCACATGCTGTATACTGCACTGTATACGCTACATTGTCTACAGTATATGCAGTGGTATACTTTTAGCATCATATATACAGCAGCTTATTAAGTGTTGCATGATTTACTTTCTAGACTCTACTGTATTTTGTAAGAAACAGGATATCTACTGAACTGAGAATCATGCAAAAAATGTCTGCTGTCAAATAGTGATGATAAATTTGACACATACAGTCATGCGCAATGTTTAAGGACTTTTTTTTTTACTTCTTTTTAATCACCCCCTTCTTTCCCGTCTCCTCATCCTCTCTTGACACAGTTTGATTGAATCCAGCTGCCTTCAGATGCTTCAATCTCATCCTTGTGACACTTCCCTGGTTCCCTACTCATCCTCCTATCCTCTGTTTCTTTCCTTCTCTGACAATTTTTCTCTATCTGGCCAAAGCAACCTTTTAATATAATATCCATCACATCCCAACGACAGTTATGTAAAAACACCCAGTTAACTGAAGGGTTCAGGTAACATGTTGCCAGTTTTCTTGTTACCTGACAAGTCGCCTTACAAGTAGGAATGCTGTGACAGAGATCACGAAGATGCCAATTTCTTAATCAGCAGTAAAAATAATAAGGGAATGGAACCATGATTTTTTAAGCTGATATTTGCTGTTACCATGCTAATATTTCATTGCTACTCTATTTACCAGATGAATAATTCTGTAATTTTACAGGATGCCAAAAGCGGATAGATGAATGACTGGATACCCACTTTATATGACATAATAACAAGTTAACAAAGTGCATAAATAAATACAATTATGCAGTAGGGTCTTAAATGGTTTTGATACTGTAGCTATATACTTTGGTGATAAGTGTCTACTCCTCCGCATGTTTTCTTTTTCTAATCATTTTATACCTCTTTGTGTCTGTCCATACTGTTCTAACAGGCTGAATTCTAACCTGTTCATTTTCAAAATCTACTACTTCAATACTACAACTGGAGCAGATCTGCTGTTATCAAGCAACAAAAAGAATCATCACCACTCAAGGCGATGTTTTCATAATACAGAAAAACCTCGACAAGGGCTTCATGTTAATAAAAAGGCCTTTTGTTCATGACAGTAATTTCTCAAGCTGACTCCTCACCCAGTCTATTCAGGCCACTGCTATATCCAGGTAAACAATGCCCCCTTTGTTATAATAATGCATCTTTATTCTTCTTAAGTCATTACAATAGGCTCTACATTGCTGGATTGTATTTGCTGAAGGTAAAAGCTGAATAATATGTGGTTTTGTGTGGAGCATAGAGTTGGGGGAATGCGTTTTGATCACAGACAAAGGCCAAGCTACACAGCGTTGTCCTTCTGTCTCTATCTTGTTAATGAGCAGTGTTCACCGAGCGAGCCAGCCACTGTCTGCCACAGAGAGAGACCTCAGATTCATCTCTCTGCGGACAATAGGTGATTGTGTGTGTGTGTGTGTGTGTGTGTGTGTGTATTTGTACCTCGGAGAGCAAGTGTGTATGTGCTAATTAAAGCAGTGGGAGTTGGGAGAAATGGCTGTGTGCGTGTGTATGTGAGGTGTTTGCCTGGCGTGACCGTAGATGTGTACGTTAATTCTTAATGAGACATTTCTGTGCCCAGAGAGACCCAGCCATCACCATTCCTGCACTGACACACTACTACAAAGGCCACCACCGTGCACGCGCACACACATAAACCAGATCATTACCATACAGCTAAAGCAGTGTGCCATTAAATCAAACCTCTATCTACTGTGTGTGTGTGTGTGTGTATGTGTGTGTGTCTGAGTTAACATTGCGTGCAGACAGCTAGCAACTGAATCACCACATTGCTGTACCACTGCTGGCTAATTTAAGCTAACTGATTGAGCTAACAACATTGTGGTTGGTTCTGCAACAAAAGACATGGCACACTCCTGTAGCTCCTTTTGCATGCGATGGGATTTTGATGGACAACATTGACCAAAAGTTCAACGGCAACCAAACAAGAAAATCAGAGCAAACAGTGAATTAAACTGACATAAAATCTCAGTTTTCATACATTTATTAACTATTTGCTTGGGCACCATTTGTTTTCACTGGTGTGAAATCCTCACTGGTCACCAGTCAAATGCTAGCTTTATTTAAAAATAAATGGTTTTGCCCAGCCAGATTGTTTAGGGGTTTAAGATGCTGATCCTGGTTTGCTGCATGTTGTCTCTCCTCTCTGTCACACTGTCTCTACAATCACTATCAAATAGAGGCAAAATAATTGTATGTTTGACTAATGAATGAAAAAATGTGTATACCCTCTACATGTGTATCTGGTTGGATGAAAAGTTATTTGTTGGAAGCATAAATGGAAAGACTAGAAAGGATGTATAACATAAGGGACTGATGGATATATTGACTGATTGCTACCTGTCAGATGATGCTTGCTGCGCAGCTCCTCAAGCTCTTGGCTCAGCTGCCTGATGTGACTGCTCAGGCTCTGTTTCTCTCTGAGGGCGCTCATCACCTTCTCCTCCCCTTTTTGTAACCCTTCCTGAAGTCTCTGTACCTCTCCTTTCTGAACATCCACCTCCCTGCACCTTCTGGCAGCCTCTCGCCTGGCTTCTTTCAGCTCCTCCTCTGACTGCCTGAGGACCATCACGCGTACCTGCAGCATAAGTAAGGGCCAAGATGAACAGAGAATGAGTGACTGCGTTTTTAATGTGTATACACATGTTGCTTTCGTGGACCTGTTCAGACACAGTATCTTTTATAGATTGTGTCTAGAATGCACTTAACACCTGGAGTGAATATTTATTATTAGATTTTGCTTTCCCACTTATGTTTGCTTTTATCCATGGGGAACTGACTGAAACTTTAAAATAAAATGAAAAAAACCCATATATATGTATACTTAGTCTGTTTTGTATGTATAAACAAGTGTCACTGACCACTTGTGAATGTGGCTTGAGCAACCGTACTCCCATATGTATTCTGTGTGTTCACGTATGTATTAAGACTTGTCTACTTGTGATTGGTTCATCCAATATGCCATATTATGTAAATGTTTTTTTAATTGCCCTCTTTGTGTTTCCTTCAAAAACCTTTTATTGTCAACAGCTCTGAACTCAGCCGGAGTATGTATGACTGAACATTCACACAAAGCATTAAACTCTTGTATAATTATGTATATATGCATAATGATCAAGATTAATACTGTGTATATGCATAATGCATGTGACGAATATAGATGTAGCCTTCTATACATGTGTCCTTACATGGCACAAACTCATTATGTGAAATTCCACAGGGAAGATGACTGACTGAACGGACAAGACCTGACAGCGAGAGGAGAATATACTCTGGTTGCCTACATGTGCATGTGTTTGTGAGAGTACACATCTGTGTATGCATATGATCTTGGTAAGCACGATCAAATCACTTGTTTACACACAAATTAATGTGTAAACTCAAATATTCCCACTTCCACCTACGCATACAAGGCTACACGCGCGCACACACACACACACACGCAGGATGTGTCTATGACTGCCAGCAATGTTGGCACTCTGCCAGGCTACAGTCACCACTTTGAGTAATTTGAATATTTAGTGTCCCATTGAGCTCTTAATTGGAGTCAATTTCACCAGCCTTGCCACCGTTTGGTGCTTTAATTAATGGCAAGGCAATTTGTTTCTGCCAGGCAATCACGGGACAGTCACATGAGTGGTGGGTGTGTGATGCTGGTGGAGGTGGAGGTGGTTTGAGTACTCCTCTATAGAAACTTGAATTGAATCTCCAGCTCATGCTCTTGTCCTGTGATGCATACATAAGCAATATTTAAGAACAATGGATGTGCCTGAATGTAAAAGTAGTGGGGGAAAGAGTCAAAATAATATGAGCTGTCACTACATTAAAGGACAGGTCAGCAGATATACATTACTTTCATACCTTTTGGGTGTCCGCCAGCTCAAGCTCTAAGCGTGTAACTTCCTTATTCAGGCGTGTCACTTCTTGTTCCAGCTGGCTGCGATTGGTTTGGAGTGTATGATGGGATGCAACAAGACTTTGCTTCAGACCCACCTTTTCCTGATTTCTATGGGGAGGAGAGCAAACAGTGACTGTCCGATGGCCTGTCCGAACGGCTGTGTAAGCGTACAGCAGTGCATAGTACCAATGAACACAGTGGAAGAAAAAAGGTCTTCAACAAAACAAAATTTAAACAAGGATGACTAAATTAATTATATCAACTAAATTAAAATCAGCGATTGTAATAGATTATGTTAAATTTTGCATGTAACATAAAGTTGCTATGTGCCATTTAGTATGTAGACTGTTAAGAGAATGAAAAAGAGAGTGGGGGGTAGAGGCAGAGGGGAAGGGCATGAGAGGAGAGACAAGGACAAGAACCAGGATCAGCAGAGGAGAATGAGAGTTTTATAGACTCCGTTATTACTGTCTCTCCAGCTCTGACTTCATCTGAAGAATAGCCTTTTCACACTCCGCAAGGCGCTCGACCTGCTCAGTACAGCGCTGAAACACACACACACATACGCACACAGAAAATGTGGGTAGTGGAATGTAGCCTATGCATTACGTGTCAGTGTGAATCTGAACCCATAAACTATGGATTGTGTTACTTTTGAATGTAGCTAAAATGTAAACAAATTCCCAAATCTCTCAATATAACTTTACAGTGAATGGAGTCAATTGTTTTAGTATATAATAATCTGAGAATCAAGCAATGTATTATGTGTAGGAAATATACGGCCTTACCTTCTCTAGCTGCTGTCTGTGTTTTAGCAGGCTGACGTACTCCTCATCAGAATGAGAATGACTCTGTTGATACAGCCTTAGGTCACACTCAAACATCAGTTTCTATAAGTAGAGAGAGCAAATGAAAGGTAAAAGAAGAAAAGGTAGTTTAGTAGTTGGTAAACTTAATAATACTGTAAAAATTGTAAAAATTGTAAAAAAAAATTAGAGGGCTGATTTTTGCACAGTTGATAAAAATATCAGTAGTTCACATTATAAAACAAGAATTCTACTCAGCAGGAATTCAGTTATAAATCTGTGAAGCCTCTGAAATCAGAAGCAGATCTAAAAACTGTAACAAATATTATTCTCAAAAAGAAAAGTCACAAAATGCTAGATTTGCTATATAATGAATTTAATTTCAACAGATTATATGCATTTTGGTTTACTAATAAATGACAATGACATTGATATGCCATTAAGGAGACACATTGTTATGTATTACACTCATTTGTGTATTGATTTGTTGCAGAGCACAGAGAAATGTGGCCTTGATGTTCCAAGCAAAGATGACAAACTTCAACACAATTAGCATAACATTAACACATGAATCTAGTCTGGGAAACTCCAACAGCCAATAGTGCATTAGGATCCTAGCATTGTTCCTTTAATTACAAACAAATTTCAAAAAAAGACAATGTAGCTCATTGCTAAGAATGTTGCCCATGTTCACTGTGCAGAAAAAAAGCTTAATTTATCGTTACCCTCAATCTTGGTCTATTATCTGCTGTCTTTTATAAAGGCAAATTATGTAACTAATTCAAAAGTAGACATCATCATAGGATTATGTTGGAGTGAAATATTCCCAAGTCAGAATACAAATGGACTAGAACTGAGATAGCAGAGCAAGATACTAAACTCAGGCTACTGTGCAGGTTTCCATTTCTATTTCCATTTTTGCTCAAGTATGAACTGCTATCACTCGTACATTAATTTAATATTCATTTTAAATTTGTAAAAATATTTCACTTTTGAGATTTTCTTGTAAACAGTGATCATAGGATTAGCTGAGCCCAACAGTGGCATGAGGTAGAGAATTAGCAGGACGTGAAGCTCCATAAGAACTCCTAACCTCTTGATAGGCGCCTCACAATCAAAGTCATTAGCCAGTGTAATAAAGGGCCTGAGATACAGCCATTCTTCAACAGCCTAACTCTTTTATAACCAACAGATTAAAGTTGATTGGATTAAAATGACATTCTGCCCGTCTGACCTTGGCGGCAGCAGTTAAGTTCATCCAAATTAAATTTCTCCGTAATAAAGATGATTCATTTGTTGCCTGATGTAGTAAATATAAAACAGAAAGAAAGAGGAGAAAATATTAAGTGACACGCGCCAGTGCACACATGCACCGACGCACACTTGTACACACACATACACACGTGTACAGTGACATGTGCACACAGAGGCATATACCCACTTACACAGTGATGGAGCTGGGAAGCACCTGGGCACACATGAGGGCACACAAAGACACAAATTAACATTAACGTTATATACAAAATCCAAATCTTCTTTGACAGAACTAGGGTGGGGATCCATAAAAACTGCATTCTTAAAAAATACATAACACCACTGTGAAGACTGTAAAAATATGTGCAACATATGCAGTTTTGAAATGAAAGACTGCCCCCACATCATCTCTCTATGTTACCATGCAGCAGCTTTGTTGATTCCTACACGGAAATGTAAGAAACGTCTGAAAAAATATTTTGTTTTGTGCAGTTTTAAACTGTGTAGCAACAGGCGTATTCCAAAATCATTAAGTGATCTTTGAAAAAAGGTTGTTCATTACTGCTACAAACAAATTGGCATCTGCACAGAGAGCTACATGATTAACTGTACCATGCCATGTGATGTGTGTACATGTGTGGCCTGACCTGTTGTTTGAGTGTGTCCACCTGCTCCTGCAGGGTACCCATCAGGCTTTTGTAGTGGTCCGCTTTTTGCTGGCTCTCTCTCAGTCGATTCTGATTGGCCTGGAGTTCATCTGTCAACTGGTCAAGAGACTCCTGCGAGCTCTCCCATTGGCCAACTTTTTCATGGTACCGCCGCTCCAGCTCAGCTAGCTCTTCCTTCACTGAATGAGTTGCTAATTGGGACTCTCTTAGCTGCCAATTAAACATAGTGAATAGAGCAATGAAATAATTTTTACACTGCGGCTTCACTCACAGGACTGAAGATATAAAATGTAGAATAGATATAAAGCAAAAATGTTATCACGGTAATAGTATGGTGCTACTATACAGTACAATCTACATGGTATCAAACGTTATCTACCTGTTGCTGTGAATACCGTAGCTCCTCTTCTAAAAGTTCAGCCTTCCCTTGCACCCTATGCACCTTCTCTATTGCTGCTGTGTACTTCTGTTTAAAAGTTGCAACTGTTTCTTTCTGCTCCTGGGTTTGCAAACTGGCCTCTTTCAGCTCCTCTTTGGCTCCTTTCAGCTGCTGATGAAGGAATTCCAGCTCAACTACCTGCTTTTTCAGCTTCTCTTCAGATGCTCCAATCTGAAAGCAAATACAGCCAAATGTAGTATGCATGTAGATGGGAGTAAATCTTTGCTCTATAATTTAGTGGAATTGCTGTAGCCTTAAATTCTCTTAGAGTGGACTTGTGAATAAAAGTACTTGACGTTATGTTTAATCAGGACTCTATGTGCCAAAAAGAAAAGATAAAGAGATAGATACAGTATACAGACATATGGTAAAACTAAAAAAAACAAGTATACCAAGTATACAACATTGCCTAACATGGTGAAACACACAGTGCTGCTCTACAGTAACCTCTGTCATAATGAAAGGGGAACCCAGGAAGTGAAACCGGGCTTAATCCTGGTGTTACACTAGGAATCCTACCGTAGCTCACCTTTCAAGGGGAGAGGTTGAGAAAGTTAAACCCGCTCTAACACTCAGCTTGAGTTCATCCACGTTAATCCCGCTGTAATCTGGATCAGAACATGAGGGTTTACAACTAATGACAGCCAACTAGTTAGATTTCAGTGGTTCACCGCAGCTTGGTTTAACCATGGATTAGCTCGGCCCCATCTAAGAGTAACGCTTGCTGGATGGTAGCATGACTGAGTAGAAAACCTGTTCATGCAAAGGAAGAAAGAGACGCGGAGAGGAGAGGAGAGGAGAGGAGAGGAAAGGAGAGGATGGAGGTGCGCCATAAACTTTAGTTCTCTACTTTCAAAAACTGAACAGCCTGTGTAGGTGTACGACCCTGTGCGTGGAATGTTTAAAACCATTGACTCAGCTCATGTTTAGGCACACTCGATTTTAATAAAGTGTAATGGTGAATGTTTTACCCAAGGTTACCCAAGGTAACACACACATACACAATATAAAGTGAGGTGTCATATGTCAACTTTACCTATTATAGCCGTATATTATATACTTGCTCCCTCTCTGCCAGTATTTCTTTCCCTTTAATGTATCCACTACCCAACAGTCCACACACTATTAGTGGATTTAGCATTTCTTTCTGTCACTGGATGAAAGGCCTCATAACAAGGCTTAATGGGAACACCATGGCTTTCTTGTGACCATAATCAGGAGCTTGTGCTTTGGGGAATCAAACAACCCTCATTAAATATGATGGAAAACACATCGCTTTGACCCTCATGACCTGATGAACGTCATTTGGCCTGCCGAGTATTCATGGCTGTCACATGACCGCCCTTGGTTGATAATAACTTTATTCTCCTCTTCTTCTTTTTTTTTTTTGAATCTCTCGGTCTATCTTTTCCTCTCTGTATTAATGTTTGGGACCAATTGGATGTGAGAGGTTGACAAACAGAGGGGTCATCCTGTCTTGTTTGGTAATTCAGATGATGTAGACGGGGATATATGTGAGTTGACTGCAAAATAAAGCTTGTCTGCTGTAAACGGGTCAGTTTGTTGTCCCTGGCAGAAGACTGACTATTTGATTGTCTAGTGTGATTTAGATCACACGCATTCAGATGCATTAGTGCCTCTGATTTTGCTTTTTATGTTCACCGGATTAACACAGTAGATTGTTTTACTGTAGGGTCATGGCTCAAATGACTGACAACTGAACGCACAAAAACTTGCCTTCTCTGTGGCTGTGTGCTGCTGATTAAAACTGTCCTTGAGATCCATGACCTCCGACTCTCTATCCTTCAGCCTGCTCTGTTTTTTGGCTGAGCTCAGAGTTGTTCTGCTTCAATCGGCTGTGAAGCAGGACACTTCTGTGGCTCCAGCATTCCGCATCAATCTTGTGAGCCTGTTTCACAGTTTCCCGGTCAGAGTTCAACTGATCTATGGATTTTACTAGAGATTTCACCTGTAGGGGAGGTGGTGATGAGAGGAGAGGAGAGTGTTACCTGTTGCTGACTAATACAGAACTGATCATGTAGCTGCTGCTGGTCTTTCTCCTTCTGATCTTTAAGACGCTCAGTATCTCTGACTTTTTTGCTTAACTGACAGGCCTCTTCCTTGTGACCTCTGATCTTTTGGTTCAAACGTCTGACCTCACCCTCCAGTGCTATCACCTGAGCAAGATGAGAGAGGGAGAGGAAAAGTGAAAAGGATGGGGATGGAACAACTGAGGAAACTTTATGTAGGTATACAAAGCACACACACATGCACACACACACACAGACAGACAGACAGAAAAGACAGCGAGGGGGCGGCAACAGCCTAAAAGTGAAGGAATCAGGCTTGAGTCAGAGAGTTTCCCAGTTTAGTCTCAGGACCAGATGGGAAAATGTGGGCACAGCAGACATGAATGAGTAACGATTCCCCTTTCCTTAGCTCCAACTTTCGAGGAGCCTTTGAGCAAGGTGCTACGCCTCCCACTGCTCTAATGGAGCTGCTCAGTAGCCAACGGTAGAAGACTGCAGTTGGTTTGGGCACTTCCCTCGGGTGGATGTGGGTGTAAAGCAGGGCATTGTCGGGAAAAAAAAAAACAACAACACAAGGGTGCTCGTTCAGCCTAGCCTCAGCATATGAAAGGAAAAACAAAAAATAGAAAGACAGGTTAAGGACCCTTGTATTACTCCCTAAAAAGCCTGAACACAAATTTAAACCCAAAAAAAAGGAAACAAATTTGTAAAACCCTTATTTCTCATGGAGCATAGTTGGAGGATGTTAAATTGGCAATAAGAAAAGGGAGAGAAATTAAATTAGTTGCACACCATGGCCCTTAACAAGTAACAAGCTTTTATCTGTTGTCTTTGTCCACTCTAACATTCATACAAAATATACAGGTACATTCGATATGTAATAAATTGTACTTTGTTCAACAGGTACAGTATAAAATCTGTCAAAATTGCAATATTAAAACATGTAAATATGCTCAAATCATACACACACAAACAGAAATACAGACAAATAAGCCCCGCTAAGGACATAAATGAATAAAAATGACAGGAAAAACACAAACAAGCCACCACACCTGTTTCTGTGTCCCTTGATGCTTCTGCTCAGCTGTCTTCATTTCAGCTCTCAACTGCAGAATTAACTGATCTCTGCTTCGTACCTAAACATGCAGAAAATTCCAGTAAATCCTGCATAACTCCAGTAAAATATGTTGGTATTGTGGCCATTATGTTCCTTTAGTTAAATATTAGTTAATTATTAGTTCATTTTCTGTATGGCTCGGACCTTCAAAAGCACACACACACACACACACACACATATAGACATATGGACACAGAGAGATGAACCTCGAGGTGTGAGGTGTGGAGTTTCTCATGGCTCAGAGCCAAGTCAGCCTCCAGTCTCTCTTTGGTCTGGTTGAGGTGGACACACTCCCTGCTCCTGTCCTCCATCTGGGCTCTCAGCTCATCCCTCTCCTCACGTATCTTTTCCAAATCCTTCTCTCTACCCAGCAACTGGAAAAATAAACAAGAAAAATAAGCCATTCAAATACTGCTGCAGTATCAGAGCACTTCAATACCAACACATACAGAAAACAAAAAAATAAACTTTAAATAACATAATAGGTGGCAAACATATAAAACAATATTGATTATAAGATCACACAACCCTTTCAGCATTATCTAATGTAATATACACAAAATGTTTAATTAAATTGATTCTGATTTTGATTATCATATAAATATTAACCTAAATGAAGAGAATCAGTATGAATTATGAGCATTTAAAAATCAGTCTGAGTAGTGAAGTCATTGTCTTTACCTTTTTCTGACAATCAGACTGCTGCGTCTTACTCTCTGTGAGCTCCTTGACTAGTGCGCACATCTTAATCTCCCTCTTCTGAATCTGGAGGACAAAAACATTTCCCTCACAGATTAAGGATGTTACAAGATGCTTCTTTAATTGCAAAACACAGATGCTCTTTTAGATTATATTTTGAAAATGTAATATTATTGTCAAGCCTTATTGTCAACACAAACTGTATCTCAGGAAACTGGGGAACTTAGGTCACTGTTTACAAAACTTGAGATAAAATATTCCAGTCTTGTTATCAGATTTGTTTTTAAGGTAACTGTGGTGGTGGGTGGATGATGATACGTACAGTACAAAGAAACGGTTGTTTATGCTTCTCTTGAGTATACAGTGTGCCTGACAATTGCTTGTGTTTGTCTGTTTCCTTGGTGACCTTCCCTAATTACCCACTTCAGTTCTGCGCCCATGTGTGTGTGCGTGCAAGTCTGCATGTGCTTTCATGTGTGAGTCCTCACAAGTTTGCTGGGGAAATGTTATCGACTTCTTTATCTCTTCTCTTTTGAGTTCATCGAGTCTGTATCTTGTCAAGGTTTTTCTCTGTTTGAGGTCAGTCAAAATGGCCAGGTATCTGCCAGCATGTGTTAAAAAGGTTTCTAATTTATTTCTGGAGTTGTTTTTTTTTGGTCAGCGCTCATGTCTGACTACATTTTTTTTTTTAAGATGTTCAGAATTTGCTGTTAGAGGTTGAAAGGAGAACCACATCACCTGCATATCTGGGCATCTGGATGCAAGAAATGTGACTGTTGTAATATATACAAGTTAATTTACTGTATATAGATACTGAATAAAATGGAAATAAGATCACGGCCTTGTCGTACTCCACAATGTGAAAAGAAATAAAACCATTGTACCTTTTGTGTCTAATTTGTGCTGCACATTTATTACTGGTTCATACATTTTATGCAAACCAAGCTACCACTTTCTATTTATATATACAACAGTCCTTCATGCCAAATTGAGTCAAATGCTCACTCTCTTTTTCTCCATCCCTCCCCACCTCCAGTCCGTCCTGCATGATCCAGGGATTGTTTTGACCAGAGTTGAGGGCTCGTTTGTAACTGTCCGAGGGGATTGATGGAGTTAACTTGGCTCTTTGACCTCTCACCTCTGGCTGTCAGCAGCCAGGCTCGCTAAACACACTAAACCTGAGCTACGGCAAGGGGTAGAAAAAAAAAAAAAAAAAAAAAACAACACTACATACACACTGCCATGCACATACGGGCGAAATCACAAATGAATGCTCATGTAAAACACACTCATACATAGATGTAGTACCCTGGACAGCTATAATGCAGTATCTATAGACATCAGATAAAATAATACATTTTTCAGATAAAAACACACATTGTGGAAAACAAAACGGATGACCAGATCATTTATTCATGTTACAAATACAAGTCATTCCACTTACCCACAGCAAATACAACACTCACTTCCTGCCAATTTTTAAATCTTAGCTTGATTTATCTTTGAGCCTGTGTGTGTGTGTGTGTGTGTGTGTGTGTGTGTGTGTGTGTGCGTGCGTGTGAATTCCCAATGTGAGCATGTGATAGGCAGAATGGATGTTGATAAACACCGGAGGATGTCGTGTCAAAACAGACAACTTGTCAAAAACGACGCGCTAACTAGGTCAATCACAAAGTTTAAGGAGAAACTTTGGAGTGGAGCTTTGGTTTATGCATGTCTCTATGTGGATGTCTACGTGTGTGTGATAAGCTCCTGAACGAATCTGCGGGAGGGGGACCTCCAATATCGAAGGTATTTTTAAATCAATGAGCTCTTAAGTGTATCTCAGTCTCAATGTGTTCGCATGTACGCATGCACACAACACTCAGCGCAGATAGAATCCCTACTGACAGACAATGACAAGATAAAGAGAGGGAGAAAAAAGGGGGGAGAGGACGACAGGAGGGGGAGAAATAATATTTGAACAGTCGGGGGTGGGGTTGGTGATGGGGGGGGGGTGGGGGGGAGGGAGGGGGATGAAAGAGAGAAGTGGCAAGGCAAGAAAAGAAATGAGCAATAAGCGAGATCAAGAAAGAAAGCAGAGAGAGAGAAAAATCAGTAAGCTATTCTGATGGTTGTAAAGCATTGTGAGCAGGACCGATGTTTGTCCAAGTCCAACCTTGAAGACTTGAACAACCTTCCACAATACTGCTTACCTTTCACTGTACTGCTCTTTCTGTCTCCTTTCATTCTTGTTTGCTTTCTCACTCCCCCCCCCCCCCCCCCCCCCCAACAGCCGCTCTTGTCCATTTCAAATAATATGCAATTTGAATTCTTTTTTCCCAATGCGCTTTACAGAAGAACTATGAGTGCATACTTTTAAACTCAAGTCCCAGTGGGGAAGCTGTAGGCAACACTATGCTGGAGTGTGCGAGGGAAACGTCTGGATTTTTCAACCTGGACCCTATTTTCCCATCATTTTATGTCTAAGTGACTAATGGAAACAACAATTTTTGAAATTTCATGCACTTCAGCTGGCAGCCGGGAAACAGGCTGCAATGTAATCCTTTGGAGCAATTGTACCCGGTCAATGTATGTCCACTAAAAAGTGTTTGTTTTTGCCATTGACAGGCTCAGATTGTTATTATAAGTGTCTGGCAACATTATGGAAAGAACCATACACCTAAATAAACAGCTAAATATTCAGCCATGACTTTGAAAATCTTTTAGATAACACTCAGCTATGCTTCCTGTACTCTAACACAGAAACTCTTCCGAGCACTCTTCTCTCTTACTCTCACTCGCGTTTCCACCGTTGTCTTCCTACAACAACTCCACTTTCGCAAGACATCAGAGTGAGACCTCTCCTTGAGCGAGACTTGGTTAGATACAATAACAACAAGACCGGATCAAGCGAAAGGTAAAGACAAAAAGTTCTGTTTCTCTGAAGGGATCCTTCTATAATGTTGTCAGACACTTATAATGACAACCTGAGCATGTCAGTGGCAAAAACCAGCACTTTTAGTGAACATACATTGACGGGGTGCTATTGCCCCAAAAGGATTACATTGCCCTTTTCATGGCTGCCAGCTGAAGCGCTCTCGCTCAATACTGGACCAATTTCAAAAATTGTTGTCCCCATTAGTCACTTAGACACAAAATGATGGGAAAATAGGGCCCAGGTTGAAAAATCCTTAAGTTTCCCTTTCACAATAAATACAAAGGTTGGACATCACACACTGAACTAACATTCACTGATTTTTTTGTTTTTTTGTTCATGTTGCATCCTGTAAGCACACAGATTTGAAACACAACAAGCTCTTATGCCACAACTAAATGGAACAAATATCCCAAACATTATATTTACAGTAATTTTTCTCCTCTTTCACACACAATTTGATTTGCTTTAAATAGTTTCCATGAGGATTTAAGTCAATGAGCAGCTCACACTAGTGTATTCAGTATCACAAACACGTGACAAAAAACCCTTTTTGATATGAGAAATGTGACCTCCCCAAACAAAACTAAAGCACAATGACACAGATTTTTGGCTACTGTAATCTCATGATTCTCATGACCATAGTTCAATCTTTTGTGAATGGACAACACAACCAATTGGATCACAAAGGATGCCCTTTAATATCAACCTCTCTCCCCTTTTCTCACACAAAACCCCTCCCTCTGTCTCATTCCGTCTTCTACTCCTTCCTGTGTACATTTATGACCTGCACATTTAAAAGAAGAGCCTCCAGAGAACTGTGCGTATGTGTGCATGTATGTGTGTGTGTGTGTGTGTGTGTGTGTGAGAGAGAGATTTTTGGTCCTGGGAAGATGAAGCAGATCATCCCAGAAACAAAGCTTCTTGTCATGTTAATGGTTTCACTATACTTTCAAGTCCCTCAATGGGGCGGTTTGGAACAGCGTAACACTTTAACCACATGTTAAAACTACAGCAACATGTGGCCATTTGCCTGACGATGATGTGTGTGAGTCAGTGAGATGGAGAGAACTACTAATAGAGATAGAGAACGAGTAAAAGATGAAAGACACACAGATGAACCAGGAAGGGATTAAAAAGTATTTTGTGCTTAAAAAATATTATTGTTGGTCAAAAAAGAGGAAACATCTGCTTTTATTTAGTGAATTTCAAATGTTATTTTTGTTTTCTCCACTGCTTTGTCAAGAAAACTACAAATGATGATACAAAAAAAATTATAGACATGTGATTTGATTGGTTTCTAAAATAGAACAAAAAACAAAGAATTTAATTAAAATAATGTATATAGCAGCAGTACAGTACACACTACTTTATATTATAACCAAGTAGAATAACAATTGGAATGTACTGTTGTTCATGTAAAATGCAGCCTTTCAGTCTGATCCATCTTTCTCTCCCCTTTTCTTTTCTCTCTACATGTATCTAAGCCTGTGTGGATGCACCAATTTACCACTGATTTGACTAATGTTATTTAGTAGACTCTCACAGAATTAACCTTATGAACAAAAAAAAAAGAAATTCAACCCATGCTCAAAGGTAGCTGAGTGGTCAAGTATTGTCCTGTGGAACCCCCTAGGACTAAAGTCAGACCGCCTCTTCCTCTCCTCTGCTCCCTGTTCCTGTCGACTTCCCAGCAGCTCCAGTGAATAAGCTAGAAATAATAGTGAGTGGGCTACTCATTCTACAAAGAAAAAAGGCAAAAATGATTTCCTATTCTTCTGAGCAAAGAAGTCTAAGTGAAAGGAGGAGAGAGTAAGAGGGAGAGTGAATCAGCAGAGTACATTTCAGATGAAGGAGAGAGTCTTGACAGTATTTGTTCAGCTGTGCTAATGTTAGGACATTTAGAGCAGCGGAGGAAAATACTTAATAGAATGTCCTCTCAGTTTCACAATATTCAAGTGGGAGTAGGCACATTCACTCTTTCTCACACACACACTACTACAACTGTCCATACAATAATAATATGTGTGTGTGTGTGTGTGTGTGTGTGTGTGTGTGCATGTGTGAGAGAGAGCTTGTAACAGATCAGAGAAACAGCAGTTTTGGTGTATAAAGCAGGGCCAGATGTGGAGCAGAAACCGGATCCCTGGACGGAGTGTAATGGTCCATCCGCTGACTTAACCGATCCAAACATGAAGGACACATGCAGACTCTCTCATACAAATACACCACACATATGCACAAAGAAATACAGTACAACTGAGTAGCATGCAGTGTAGTGTTCATCCACACCAAAAACATGAAGGAAAAACACACCTGGGTGCACACAAACATGGGTGCAAACACACATTTGACCATCTTACACAGTTGATAATGGCTTGTCTTGAAGGAGTGAAATCCCAATTCAACAGTTTGGTTATATCCTGCTGGATGGCAACTAAATTCACGTTCACTCCTTGAGAGTGAATGACAAGAGGTTAAAAATATGCTCTAAAATTTTGAATCAAAACGTGTTATTTTAGCAAAGGCCACTCACTTTCATATAACATGAGCTACAGACCATGTAGTCTATAGCTGGGTGACTGTTGTAACAATAGCCTCAGTGATAGCCAACAAAATCCTGACCTTAACCCTAACCAGAGAAATATTCTGAAAATGAATATTGTCAGTGAAGAGGTTTGCCAGTGAAAAGGACTGAACCTCGTGGGCTGCTTCTTTTTTTTTTTTGATAAATCCAAGCCCTTGAAATTCACCAATAGCTTTGTGAAAAGTATCTTTCCAACCTGGTTAATTGAAGGTTAAATACAAACCACTAACATATGCTTTTGGCATACTGTATCACAAAAAGGGCAGAGCATAAAAAGGTCTAAAAAGCATTGCAGCATGTGATTTTTTTTAGTTTTACTGTAGCCCTAGCAGGGGGGGAAAAAATCCCATTTTAGCAGAATAATCCCAAATTTTCTGTCTGTCTTTGTCAAAAGTGTGTGTTTTTAATAAGGCTCTAAATATCAGAACATCCCATTACCCATTATCTAAAACCTTATTATCAGCACTATTGTAGAAATAGACAATGCCTGTCACAGAGAATATTACATTTGAAAATTGAACATTTAAATGAATCCCTCACCTGTGCGATCCCTCTTATCAGTCCCATTGTGGGAAAAGACAATGCATTACATTAAAGTGAATATTATATTTCATCTCCATCCTGTAGAAATTGCGTATTTTTAGTTTAACCATTTTTTTTTCTCTTGGCATTGTCCACTTTATGTAGAAAATGTTTTGTGACCTTGTGAGGCAGAGAACTCGCTGATAACGCTGGTATCAAGTGTCAACAATACATGGCCGACAACAGGGAAGTCAAATGCGCTTGTCTCAGTTAAATTATTGCAATAAAGTGGTTATGTATTTAATATGTGAATGAAGGTCTTGAGTAAGAAAGCAATTACCTTCTTTTCAGTGGTGCGACGTGCATTAGTTAATTCCTGCTGCAGACGCTCCACCTCTTTGTTGGCATGGTGGAACTGGTCCTGAATCTGCTGCCTCTGCTGCCTCTCCACGCTCAGACTGGCTTCAGCCTGATCCAGGGTCTCACTTATGTCACTCACCATGTACTCACTAGTCTGTAACTGAGGGGTGTGCAGAAATAGATAAAGAGGGGGGTAGAGATGAAGAATAAGTTCAGTATGTGTGGTTGTCTATGGTTTGAACCTACTCCAAAGGCTGAGAGAGGGGCAGGCAGGCACACAGACAGCTGTAGAGACTGATGCCAAGGAAGAGAGGCACAGAAGAAGAATGGGTGAACCGTTACAGCTACAACAAGAAGGAGATGAGAGTATAATTTAGGGATGTTTGCCTCTTCTCTGTCTCCATGGCACTGAAAAGGAACATCATAAAGGCATTGTGCCAGTCTGGGGAACCTTACAGTTACTGCTTTGACTCAGGAGCAATAAAACTGCAAGTCTACAAATCATAAAGTTGTAGGGCACTAACTTTAGACTACTGTAGTGCTTCTTAAACCTTGGGGCAAGGCTCGTGAGTTGCTGTCTTTTTTTTCTACTGGCTCCCCATCAGACAAGAGAAACAATATGCTTTGATTAACACGGGTCCTTGGAAAACACCATATTTCTTTAATGTTACCTTCCCTCTCTAGATGTTTAGCTAGGCTACTACATTTTCCCTGTCCAATGAAATCATGCTTCAAAGCCTATGTATACACAACCCTGGAAAGGCAAACAGATCCAAGTACATTTTCAAATGGATACCAGTGTAAGCTATTTAAAATATCGATGTGTCAGTGATAATACTTAGGAGGTGAAAGTATATGTAAATGCTAGTGTCTATTATCATTCAGTGCATCTTGTCAGCACTATATGTGACCTGTTTGGTCCTGTGCATCACCTACTAAATCAATCCTTCCAATATAAATTTCTTGTACGGGCAAATTAATTTGGATTCTGATATAAACAAGCTTTTTATTGGGAAAAGGAAAAGACAAATTTGAGTCAGACTCAAATCCCTGACAGTGCAAGTATGCAAAGTCAGCCCCAGTGCATCAAGATATGAGGGAATACAATCTTAAAATGATCACATTTAAACTGCTGCCGTGTCCCAAATACATCACTAATGTCAATTAAGTAACAGGGAAATTAAGTTAGTGTTAGAAAAGTAAGAGCACAAAGTCGGCACATGAGAAAGTGTTTCGAATGTTCCCTCGTCAAGTAACATGCTTTTATGTTGAATGTACTTCATTTAGTTGCCTGGCAAGCACTCGCATCACTAAAACACTAGTAGCAGATGAATGACTCGGTTTGGTCAAGGACACAGTAAATGGGTTAATTTAAACCTAAAACACATCACTGCCACGCGCCGCTCTGATATACCTAGAGGGGCGAGAGGAGGAGGAGGAGGAGGAGGAGAAGGAGAGAGAAAGAAATACAGTCGGAGTGAGACAGAGAGAGGGACAGAATCACAAGAAAGAGAGAGAAAGGACAACGAGCAAAACCTAAAGGCCATACCATTCATCATGCGTATGACTCTTTAATGTTCCCATTCATTACCATTGGTTCTCATTGGGGGCGAGAGTGAGACTGGACAAGGGAGATGAGAGAGAAAAAGAAAGACAAGAAAAAAAAATAAAGATGGAAAGCAAGAAAGAATGATCTGAAGAAAAATAACCAATGAACAAAAGAGAAACAGAACAAGATTTAACCCCCCTCCTCCACTCTTAGTCCCTCTCTTGGCTAAGTGATATTCATAAGAACATGGTTCTTTATTGTACAACGAGCCAACCCTCTGTGGAGGTAAAATGGTGGCGATGAGTTATTAAATATGGAGAGAGGTTGAGAGAGGAAAGGCAGAGGAGGAGGGGAAGAAGGACGGATGATTAACTGTGAAGGAAGTAAAAAATGAGGAGAATTCCCCGATGTACCTGACTGGATTTGATTTAGAGAAGGTTGCCCAATTCTGTTCCTTATTTAAGAAGAGCTTACCTCCTGTGTGTGTTTGTGTCACCTACTTTGCTCTGCAGTGCAGCCAGGCTGTCTTCGAGCTGTGTGTTGTCTTGGACCAGCTGTTGTGTGTGTTTCTCCTTCATAGCCAAGGTTCTCTTCAGAGAGTCCTGTGTGGCTTGCAAACCAACCACATCCTGGTCCAGGTGCCTCACATGCTCCTCTCTTTCTTTCATCTGGCATGTGCCGCACATACACACACACACACACACACACACACAGCAGAACATTGTGTACAGTATGTGCACATATACAGTTAAGGCACAAATTAGTATACACTATGTTATTTTCATTCTTTTCCTGGTCTTTAATAATACTAAAGCCTGTAGATTTTACCTCCCTTGTGTCTATGCAAACACCAAAAGGGCAAATAAAAGTAGTATGCTTGGATGCATCTTTTCACCTTATTATTAATTTCATGCCTCAGATTACGCTAAGTAGAGCTAGCACTTCCACTGAATCTGAACAATTGTCAAAATATCAAATGAAATAAAGTATGTTTACTTCATAGATTTCACATTTTGCTTACAATTTCATGACTCAAATAGGAGAAATTCATATCGCTTTTTTGTACAATGGCCACTATGGTTGCCCCCTACAGAGCCTCTCAAATTGTTTTTTTTAAAGGGGACATGTCATGATTTTTGTGATTTTGTTATTTTTTATACTGTTATGTTGTCAGATGGCTATGTTAGACATTGTTAAAGTTCTAAAACATGAAAATGCTCCCTGAAAGTCAAAAGCCCAGGCTTCAGCCTTCTCTGAACACTTCGTTTGCAATGTTACCTCTACTTCCTCCTCATGATTATGTCAGATTGTCCATGCATGCTCGCAAGCGGCCGTCTGTTCCATAGTCTTTGTGGCTAAGGTTGTTATCTGGGTTGTTCACATTGTCCACTCGCATTTAGATGTATTTGAGAAGTTTCCATTTCATGTAAAGAACGAGAAAAATACTGAAATTCTACTCCTACTGTTTGTTTACGCGTTATTTTTTTTTCCTACCCACATTCTGTGAAGACCTGCCCCTTCTCTGCCTCTGATTGGCTCTGACTCTGATATTTTTGCCCTAACCCTAACCCCTGGGACACACTGGATGTGTGAGCAGCACGTGTGCATCGCAGAACCTCTTGCTTTTCCTTTCGGTGCCCATGTTAACAGGTTAGAGCTGCCACACTGCCGGCTACTGTGTCGCTTCATCTAAAGATTCGAAATCTCACCTATTTTCTCTGCGTGACGCGCGCGGTTCTCAGCAGAAATAGACAGGGAAAACGAGAAAGATAGGGCTGCTAGTGGCAGAAGCGCCGCAGCAGACACGCTTCCAGTGTGGACGCTGCAAGCGTGAGAGACGCAGCAGTTAAGCGACGCACACACACTGCTGAGGTTCACGCATCCAGTGTGTCCCAGGCGTAACCATCTCATTCCTCATGCCTAAACCTAACCAACCTAACAAACCTAACCAAAAAAGGCAAAAAGTACTAGCCAATCAGAGGCAGAGTAGGGCGTGTCTTCGCAGAATGCAGGTAGGAAAAAAAATAAGGCTTTGTTTACGTAGCCTCCAGAACTGCCTGAAGTCTGCAGAGACGCAGCTGAACGCAGAACAGAGTGGGCTGACTGGGAGGGGGGTCTTAAAAAGACAGGAGCTAAAGCAACCTGTTTCAGACAGAGGCTAAATTGAAGGGCTAGGTAAAGGGCGACTATAAGATAAATAAAGAGTTTTTTGAACTGTAAATCATGCAAAGGTATTCAAGTAGAGCCCCAGATGAAATATATAGACCGGGAAATGTGCATGATACGTCCCCTTTAATTTTTTCTTGTTTTCTTGCAATCCATTGGGTGTGTACAAGAAAATATGCTTGTGCCAAAGATCTTGTGAAAGACGGTCTCTTGTGTGCACCAGATCTCAATAGTCTGTCCAATAATATTGGCAGATGTACCAAAGATACAGTAATTTAAAGTGGAAAAACCTCAACATGTTTTATCATGCGTATTAGGTCTCTGGCATTTCGTCTGGAAAAAGTATCTTTTAGTCTAACTCTCATGGTGTCTGTTTAAAACTGACACACCCAAACGCTTATCGTAAACCTCCAAAATGGAAATTGTAACTCACAATCTATGCATGTATGCAGAACCATGGAATAAAGCACATGACTATTATCTATAAATAGTTGAAAACTAAAACAGAATAACTGTTGTTGTGTGTTACTGTAAATAAATTGTGCTTGATTAATTATTGGGGGAAAGAGACTAATTATTTCTAAGGAAGCAGACAGTGGATGAACTCCTCACCCCATGCATGAATGTGAGTGTGTGTGGGCCTGTGGTTCAGAACCCCTTGCCAAATCAAAGCCCCTATTCATTAGCACTGTGTTAAATGAGCCCTGTGTTAGATTAGTAAGGAGACTCCGCAGACAGTCAACACACACATGTAAACACACACTCACAATCACATTTACATACCCACACACATACACACTTTTATATGCACATGCATGCGCAAGTACCCACGCCGTTACACATTTTTGTCAGACTAGATGATTTAAGATATAACCACATGCGATATACACTCAAACACACACACATAGAGGGTTCCTAAAGTGCAGTATTCTTCTTAACTGCTGATAATCTCTTAAACTCTCTCGCTGTCTCCTCTAACAGCAGACTGTGGTTCTGGACATGTGCCTTGGTACTGACACAGGCCTCCTCTGCCTCTTTTAGAAAGCTCTCCAGACAATCCAGTATATATATCATCCAACGTATTGTAACAGTGAGCTAAAGGTGGTCTTTTATGGAGTTAACTCATCCACATCATGGCTAATAGATGGTAACAATTATAAGCAATAGGGCCGTATTACAAGAGTGAATTAAAATTACTCTTTTATCTGGATATTCCACCACTTTTAGTGTCACTATTGGGAAATAAAATAAGTTTTACAAAACTGAGACAATAATGTGTGGATTTCAGTGCTAAAGCCAAGTAGACTGCAAAAGCGCAGTTAAATGTATTAGAAAAGTGGGCAAAAGTTCGTCTTCTTTATGCTAACCCATCTATAGTGCAAGAGGGATTTCAGATGAAAAACGATTATGAAGCAAAAGAGCACATTTGCTACACATTTTAAATATCATAATCATCAATGTTTAACTACATTAAAGAAATTACATCTTACTAAAATTCAGCTACTGCAACTGTTTTTACTGTACTTACTTTTGACTGCAGTTCATTCCATTAGACCAAAAACAGGAAATCATATGCAGTATATCCAAATATTATATCCAAAACCTTGATTGCCACCATCATATCATTGTATTGCCAATTCATATCATTATGTTTTTTTTAAAGTGTGCAAAGCATATAATTGAGGATGCGCATTAAACAAAATAAGCTTAAGTCTAAGGTACTTGCAGGATTGAAAAACTCTGAGCTCAGTGACTGCAAATGCTCACAAGAAAGCAGGACGACTCTGTGAAAAACAAACCTTCTCATGCAAGATGACCTCTAAGTTAACTTTGCATATTAAAACCCTGGCATTATTTACCTGATTGCTACAACATTTACAGGAACACAGTTTGATAAACCCTGTATGCATTGTTTTGTGCATAACACATCCAAAAAAAATGACATGATTGTTTCTCTTTTCTCTTTTCATGTTTACATAAAGCCCAAGTGTCATAAAACATGTTGTTTTGAGGTTTGTGCAATATATTGTGACTGTGCCTAGTGTGTAGCACTCTCCGGCTATTTTGTTTGTCATATTTGTCAAGTTATTTCTACAAAGAATGAAGGCGTAACTGAAATGTTAACAATTCAATCAATTCACATTCACACAGGGCTACTAATAATTATGCACATGACAGTGAAAATGAAAAACACTCAGGAAAACAGCATCATATCATGTTTTTTATTCACTGGTATGCAATTGGCTATTTCATTGTTACAGTATATTCTGTGTCCTGGTTTAATGAGATAATTCAACTTCCTCTTGAGATTTACTGAAATAGTGTGTAGTAAATATGCTGCTTGTAGACTAGGGACCAGAGTCAAAGAACATATCAGAGTATTTCAAATAAACACGTGCCGTTAAGCAGGTCTAATGCTTTAAGAATGTACTATACCATATATGGATTTAAGTTAAGGTGTCGTATTAGGATTGGCACATTAACTAGGTCAGTAAGCTCATGATAGATTTGAACTATGTATTAACTATGTATAAAAGTAAATGGAGAGAAAATATTAAATAAATATACTGATTGTTCTATGTCATCTTAGTTAAAATGATGTGCTGTAGCTAAGCTAACTAATGCGAGCAAGTGCATAAGACAGTTAATGTGTCAATAGCTGATGCAGCAGTGTGTGCTTGCCCCCCCCCCTTTCCCCACCTCCCACCCAGGACAAAAGTAACTGCAAAGTAAAGTGACTAATAAAATAGGGACTTTTTTTCAAGATTTTTCAGACTGTCTGTCCGTGTCAGCTAGTGATTCACAGTGTGTTGCTTTTTTCTCCCGTGGAAAGTTAAATGTCTTGAGTTTTATTAGCAATGTGATATTTATGGTCTTAAAAGTTTCTAAATCATCATTGAAATGATCACTTACTAAAGTATGTTCAGATCATAAAAGTCACATTATTATTAGCGAAAACAAAAATGGTTGCATTGCTTAATATTCTTTTTAAATAATCTGTATACCCAGTTTATTAACATTTTCATAATTGCACCCACTATAGGTCCTGTCTGATCTATCCACCAGGCAGCTAGTTAAAGAGCCCAATGTCTGTCAAAATCCCTGCTATAGTCCAAGGTCTTTATGGCGCTGACTTTGAGAACTCCATAATATTGTTACATAATTAATACATTACGGCGATTTTTCTCATCTCCAAATCTGCCACCATCAGAGATGATTAAAGTTCCCATGTGGTCTGTGTGAAGTCTTAATTCTCCAGTGGGGGAGTATAGGACCTTGGCTGGAAGTCCGGAAGAAAGAATATCAGATTTGTGATTTTATTTCAAATAAGTGCTTAAGCCTTGGACTTTCATATTAGTAGAGCCCCTATTGAGAGAGAGACCTCAATCTGATCAAGTCTCATTACTTTAGCAATCAAAGTTTCGCCCCTGGGGTCCTGCCCTCCGCCTCCTTCTTCTTCTCCTCCTCCCGTCTCCTTCCCTTTTTTCTCTCTCCTCCTAGCCATCATATGTTTTTGCCAACAAGGTGAAAGGGAGAGCGGCTTGCACAAATCCTTGATTGGCCAAAGTCTATCCTCCATCTAGGATTACGAATAGAAATGGAACGTTTGAGGACAAAGGAAGGAGGGATGAGATGGGAAGAGACAGAGAGAAAAAAAAAGAGAGAGATTGAGTGTGAGAGAGAGATGTGAGTTGCAGAGTTATGGGCACAGAGAGAGAGAGAGAGAGAGAGAGAGAGAGAGAGGGTGGCTAATATAATTGAATTAAAAAGATGGAGCGGGGCCATTTCTAAGCAGGTGGGAGTGTGGAGTGAGAAAGAGCAGGCGAGATATTAACTTCTAATAAAAGAGAGATTAGAAAGTGGCTAGGAGGACTGCTCTGTCTTTACCTGTGGGAGTGACGGCCCCCACATAACCTTTCACTGCAATATGCACACTGATATTGGCCACCATATTCTGAGAATACCACACAAAGACAGACAAGTATACAGTATACAAGCATTCATGCACACACCTGTGTCTCTGTGGTTCTTATATAGATAGATAGATAGATAGATAGATAGATAGATAGATAGATAGATAGATAGATAGATAGATAGATAGATAGATAGATAGATAGATAGATAGATAGATAGATAGATAGATAGATAGATAGATAGATAGATAGATAGATCAATATATTTATATATATATATATATACACACACACACACACACACATACACATGCATGAATAGTTGACATTTGGGGAGAGACCCAAGCGCACACACAGTCATGAGCACAGTCTGACAGTAATGCATTATCAGCTCTCATTCAATGATCAAACAGGCGGCAGCCATCAGATAATGAAGACGCAGCTCTTTGGGAAGCTGCTGCTATTCAGACAATTAATTAACTAATTGGTCTAACGAGCTCGTTAATGCCACGCTTTTTTGGCAGCTGGTGTGAATACATTAACAAGGCTAATTCAATTAAACAGGTGCAGATTTCACAGCTGCCTCTTTCACAGGCACACACACACACACACACACACACACACACACACACACAAATCCTACAGGTGTTGTGTACATGTTCGCTCCATTTGACTCTGATGTCTTTCTCAGCGAAACCTTGGCATTTGATCAAAAGCATAATGATATGCAGATCAAGTAGTGTGTACTTGTGTGTTTTTGTGTGGGTGTGTGTGTGCGTGTGTGTTTCTGTGTCGGTGCTTGTGCCTCAACGGGCTGGTGTGCCTTTGAATCAAAAGTACAGCTCAATAAACTCCAGCAGCATTGGTAATCTGTATAATTGAAAGGGTATAAAATAAGTGGGTGGAAAACTGATTGAAGCGCTATAGAGCATTGTTAAATTAGCTGACAGGATCCCAGGGGTCAACCAGTAATGTTAGCCAAAGCTTCACAAGGCAATACATTTTTTTTAATTTGATAGCTTTTCAGTACTATACTGTACAATGTCTACTTGTGTGTTTGACAAAAACTCACTGGATCCAAAAGCATCTGTATATTTCTGCTAACTCACCCGCTGTCTCACTCCGTTCAGTTCTTCAGTTAGTTGTTTAACACTCATCTCTTTCTCCTCCATCCGTCTCTCAAATAAGGTGCTGAGCTCGTGCCGCAAAGACGTCATTTTGGCCTCGGCCTGCAACAGAGCCGATGGTTCTTATCATTCACTGTTGTTTCTGTCGGCTCACTTCTAGTTTTGCTTGAATATTTTACAGTGGAAGAAATGTCTTCTCTCAAATTGAATGATTGAGTGAAGAATCAGTTATGAGCAATGCTGCATGGGATTGTCCTCATAAGAAAATAAAATCAGAATACCATTTCAAAAAATAGTGACAGACATAAAAAAAAAGACTGACTAGCTCTGCATACACGTGATAAACAACACATACTCTCCCTACACATCAGGATGGACGGTATGCTTCTACACACACGCATACATTTTTCTTTAGGCTTAAAATGTTCATATATAAATCTATACAAACATAGAGTGGGATGTTTTGATAACACTGAGGCTGATGTACTTGTATGTCTGATGCGTGATCATTGTGTGGTCTTTGTGTGAAAGTGTATGTGAATGGTGATTTGGTGGGTTTGGTTTGTCATGGCAGCAGCTACAGTAGCAGCTCCCTCATAGGCTGACTAAAGCGCTGAGGTCGGTGCTTAGCTAAACTCCCATGGAGATGATACCACTGATTAATTTCCTCCATCTTCATCGCCCCCACCCCTCCCCCATCCATAGGTCCATCCGCCTTCTTTCCCTCCCCCCAGCCCCTTCAGCTACTGCTGAAAATTAAATCAGTTCCTTTTTTTAATTTCCAGATAACCACAGTTCATTTTTCCCCGAGTGTCATATAGCCATGACATGGCGTAGCAGCCTATATATTAGGGATGGCTGAGGTGAGTTATTGTTATTGTTATCTTTTTTCCATTTACTGCCTGTGTGTCCTACTGTATACTATGCATGGCTAAATCATTACCTGCACATGTGGTACAAAATATCAAATAACACCATTAGTAATTTGCAGTGAAATTTCCTATCTTGACAGTTAGACATGCTCATGTTGCTGTATTTAACAGCAGACAAACAGAACCAAAAGTCTAAGTTGAACCGTAGCATGATTATTGCCTGTGGTGTTTTGTGTAGTGTTTGTTTCCTGCTAGTTAATAATGATGTCTGTGTTTGAGTGTACACTATAATATGTGTTTGTGTGTACATGTTGGTCAGGGAAAAGGGGAAGAGAGGTGAATGTATGCTGATGTAGTGTGTTTTTTCAGTGATATAGATATTTGCCACTGAGCTCTACTGCTTAGAGACTGATGTTATAGAGATAACTGACACACAGTAGAATTACACAAGCAAAACACAACTGTCCCATTCTAACAAAAGAGGTTTTTGATTCACATGAGCGATTCTCTCTTGCCCTCACACTAAAAACTGTAGGCAACTATATCTATAGTTTGAACAATATATATACGTGTAATATTGTGTGTGTATATTCTATGTGCAAATACTCAACCATTAACGTGTGAACACATATGTGGACACAAACACACACAGACAGACCCACACCACTAGTGTCATCACTCAATGTCCCAGCTGCAAATGAAATCTCATTCTCTCTAACAGTCTGAGTAGCCCACGCTGAAATATCTATCTCCCTCCTGCCTCCCCACCCCCCATTCTTATTCTGGATTTTTACTAAATCACATTTTTGCTCCACTGCACACCCTTTAAATATACTTATCAAAAACAAAAGCTGACCAGAAACCATCACACTGAGTGCTCATTTGTTTTTTAGTTAGTGTAATCAAAAATGTACTCATCCCTGAAGAAGTTAACACTTTGCTATTCTACCACCAGGCATTGTCCTGTATCCAGACGTGTAACAACTGCTCTTAGGTTTTAGCTTTTTCCTCCCTAGCATTGTTGTGCCTTCCTATCATCATATTACTCCACATCACCTGCTTGCATAGCCTGGAACCTCGCCCAAGAAACTGGGGAAGCGGGAAGTGATTTGGAAAAATGAGGGCAATAAAAAAAAAAAACACAGGGATGAATGGAGAGATGTGATATAAGGTAATATGCTAACCCAATCAGCAGGCTGCTGTTTGCCGACAGTATAATCAACATATCGGCCTAATGTCATTACAGCTATATGAGAAATAATATTGCGTGAAATGATATTGCGCGGCGCGTGCACGCCTGTGTGCTGCACACATGAGCGAGCTTACACGTCCAGATGTATGTATCCCCTACTACTTTCCTGGCACAGACAGAACTGCATGCACACACTGCAAAAAATATGCAAATAAACAACAAATATATTATTCTATAAGGACCTTCAGTTTTGCTTTCCCTATAATGTTAAAAAAAAGGCTCACCTTAAGTTGAGAAGGTTGTTCAAGATGATTCAGATTTAGATTAAAAAGTGGTATTATTTCACCCCACTGACACCGTTTTAAGATTTTTAGAACTAAAACCAGATTTACATGGTTATTGGTTAGATCGATTACAATCGACATTTTTCACTGTGCATGCACACACACACAGATACATCTGCATATTCACACGCACAGACTGCCCAATGGCTCTGACACAAGAGGATATTAGTTAGTGTGTGGCTTCCATATCCTGAATGCATAAGGCCGCTGATGGCCTCTATTGATGGACACTGGCGTGAAGCCATCACTCAAGTTATGGAGCTTTAATTGGAGACAGCATAAAACGATAAACCAAGAAACATGCATGGCTGAACAGCCCAATGTAAACCATTAATCATAGCGCAGGCAAAGACAAGTGGCCACCACATACACACATGCACACACACACAGACATATGCACACACATAAGAGGGTGCACACAGCTGCAGTAGCACACACACGCTGCCCTTGCACCACACACCTTGCATTTGTGCGCATTTGCACACACACACCGAGCGTGGCAGAGACAAGTGTCCCAGTCACATATTCTCATGATAGATGACCCATTTAACTTTGATTTCTGAAAGAAATGAGCTCACCAGGGATACAGAGTTACCACACACACACACACACACACACTTACTCACCCATTTATAATACACATAGATACGATACATAGGCTACATACATGAACTCACAGTGTACATTTAGTTAATATGTAAATAACAGCTTGCATTATCTTGTAGAGACACATTTTCATGCCCCCTCTCTGTTTCTCTCTACCTGTCTCTCCCTCTTGTACAAGCACACACACACACACACACACACACACACACACACACAAAAATGCCACTTATTTGCATGAGAAGGGTTATAATATCAGGATGATTTGTGATGTAAGCTATCACAAGTGAAGTAATTCATCAAGAGCTGTGTCTAACATACATCTCCATTGGTCATACTGTAAATACAAATCTGCACAGACACACGTACATACACATATTGTAAGACAAATCTGCACAATCTTCCCAAGGAGGGAATAAATCAACGGCAAAAAGTTCTCATGAAGGAAAAATTGTTACGGTAACAACAAATACACACACAAATGTGCTCTCACTCACATCACACCCTCCACAAATACCTGGAATAAAAAACTTGACATTAATACCTGTGTAAATTCAAGATAGAAATAAAAAAAAAAAACAGCCATATGATGCAGTATGTTTATAGGAAAGTTGGATTAAGTGTCACCCACTTCACATCTGTAAAGCCGGGGATACAAGTCACCAGAGTTGTGGATATGAAACCTGAGTTTGTCTTAAAATTATACATTAAAATGGTGACTTTTACATATTCAACTCAGCAGCACCACCATATCAAGCATTAAAGTAGGTTTGGAAAAAATATGAAATAGTAGATCAAAACAAAGGCCTTCTGTATCGTATTGTATGTAGAATTTAAAGACAAGACCATATCGTACCTGTACGTTATGTATTGTGATGACATGTAAGTAAAATGCCAGTAAAATGTTAGGTAAAAGCAAGGAAATCCTAGAAACAGAGCAAGGCAAGAAAAGGGAGATTTGTTTATCGGAGTAGATAAGATGTTGCTTATTCAGAGATAAGAAATTGCTGTGAGGAATTAATTGAAAAGATGAATTCTCACATTAAAAGGGAAAATTAGAGGGAGGTGATGCTCTGACTGGAGTTATAAGGTTATTCTCCCAATAGCTGACAAGTAGAAGAGCTAAGATAACTCAAGGTCTTAGTGTCAATGGGTTAAACAACTCAGTAGGCTGACATAGAACCACAGCTTGAGAAAACAGAAATTTCAATCATTTCTGTTCTTTTCTGTCTATACGGTTTCCTTAATGACCAAAGCTAGAACAATGATTTTATTTCCAGCTTTGGTCAAACAAGCAATTCATTTTTGCAAAGTGATAGTGCTGTTATTGTCTTTTTCTTATTTGGTCCTCGATTGCAAATGTTAACGCCCCACAACCAAGTGCACCCCATCACAGCCACTGTCCAGTGACATATGATACAGTGTTGATATTTAGACAGATGGATGGTGCATTAAAGGGATGAAAACCTTCCAAATACACACAAACACATACAACACGCGCATACACACGTTCCATACAGCGGTTGCAGCCCCTCAGCGCTCCTCTGTCCTCACATGCTTGGTTTCCCCATCTAATTGCTGCCATTCGTCAGTGTGTGTGTGTGTGTGTGTGTGTGTGTGTGTGTGTGTGTGTGTGTGTGTGTGTGTCTGTAAGTGCTCCTGTACTTTGTGTTTTTGTGCTTCTTTCGTGATTCTGTCACAGTGCATTTACAAACAATTGTGGTGAAAAGAGAGAAAGTAACAGATAATCAGACAGACAGGTAAGAATGGCAATAGAGGGAAAGACAGAAAGATGCAGAGACATAGAAACACACACACACGCACACACACACACTCACAGAGCTGTCACAGTGCCATAGGGCATACTAAACCTGTCAGCATTTAAACCTGCTGGCTTGTACTCTGGTTTGCCAAGTGGAATTAGTCTCACATAATATGCCAGGCTCTTTATCAAAAACAACAAACACCTACTATAATTGTATTATATAAAGATATGATTTTAACACAATCATCTCTTCACCTGAGACGATAAAAGTCTGGTATTTGTGGTTTTGTTAGAGGTGTTTTAAACAATTCCTCCCACACAGGGATGTGATTATGTGTATAGAAAAGCAGTGAGATATCAGGTAAGTAGCAATGACTTGTGTGTCCAAAGAAACAAAAGAAAAGAAAAAAAAACAATCATCAAATTCTTCATAATGTGTACAGTAGCCCACCGAATAATTCTTCAGCGTGGAGAAAATCAGTGACAAAAACATACAGAGGCATCTAGACAACATGAATAAAAAAGTGCATAAAACAAGTTAATTGCAACTTAACTTGACTTATATCTGATATTGACATTTTCACATGTAAACAAATGAGACTGATTGCACACTTTTGGGCAATCATGAAAATATGAATGTGCTGATGAGTAAAGCTGTTTATGTTCTTTGTGTGTGTGTGTGTGTGTGTGTGTGTGTGTGTGTGTGTGTGTGTGTGTGTGTGTGTGTTCAAAATTACGTTTCTATGACAGTGTGTCTGTGTGTGTTTAATAAGAAAGTCCACATTATTGTGTTTTTTTCTTCCACGCGTGCTTGTGTGTGTGTGTGTTTGTGTGTGTGTGTGTGTGTGTGTGTGTTCAATATGATAATTTGTCAGTTTATGTTGTGAGGGGGCTAAACAGATAAGCAATCCACAGCTCAATCCTTCATCCTGCTCTGATTATAAATCAGCTGGAGCTCTCAGAAGCAATCAGCAAGAGCAATCTGCAGCCAGCACAGACACCTTATCAATCAGAGGGGACCATCACACTGTCACACATACACACATGCACATAAACCAAAGAAATACACACTCACATATTTGTACGGTCCTGCACCCATACCCACATTCACACATCCATAGACACAGAGACAGGTATGGCGCAATTGTAATTCTACTTCCCCACCCTGCAGCCTCTTTCCTCCTTTTTAAAACTTCCTTCTCTTTTCTCTTTTTTTGTGTTGTGAAACAGGATCACAAAGTCGCAACAAGAGTTTCATCCAGTGAGCTGCCTGGCGGCCACGTAACAGTACGGAGCGAGACACATCACTCCTAATTACAGTCTGATATTAATAACAGAGAAAAATATTAATCTTGGAGGTAAACACTAAGCCGCTTAAAGGAAAATTGCAAATAAATCAGATTATCTTATAGGAATATCCTCCGAATGGGCCGAGGGGGTAATGAGAAACCTGGGCCCAACCCTTCTCTCTCTGTTTTCTCTCTCTCTCTCTGTCATTTCCCACTCCCCATTCTCCAGCGGGATTGAAAAAGGTGTGACTGTGTGTACGTGTCTGGATGTGTGTTTGTGAGCACATCTGTGTATTTATAAAACTGCAATGCAACCACCTCCTCCCCCTTCCCCCACCATCACCAGCGTCACCTTCCTCCTTCTCTCTCTCTCTCTCTCTCTCACTCTGCTGCTGTATTCATTTTTCACCTGCAATTTTATTTTTTCATCAGTCGGGGGGGCGCCGCCGAGCAGATTCAATTAGGTTCTGTGATTGGGCCGCTGGCATTCAGCGGGGTCATGGAAAGGTTAAAGAATTCAGTGGCACAAACATGATTATGGCTCTGTAGCATTTGATCAGAAGTAAGGTTTGTCACGGCAAAGTGGAGCCCCTCTGTTTCTTGCACTGGGACCACCAGTTTGGCCTGAGTGTGATGTGAGAGCTGTTCCACATGTTGGTTTAGTTGATTTGTCCATTGAATGGTAATTACATGCTGAACAGGCTGGATATACAGCAGGCATGGAGAGATACACAGAGATATGCACAAGTGCATGTGCGTGCACAGGTGTGGCATGCTGCTCCATCAGCAAGCATGAACACACACAAATATATGTGTTCACACATACACACACACACACACACACACACACACACACACACACACACATACACACACAGACGTCCAGAGAGAAGCAGAGTAATAAAGCCCACCCTTGCAGTGAAATTAAAGCTAGTCAATGACACTGCGTGCTGAGTACACACTAAATCATTTTTATACCCAGATGAAACAGCCAACATAATACCAGCACGGCACATGTATCCAATATCACCTGGAGACTATGAAAAAGACAAAAAGAAAAAAAAACTAATCAAATATCATATTGGATGTGTCGGATTCATGTCAGAACAAGAGATTAATACTAAATATAGGAAATATGGTACAATAACAGTATGAGATCTTTTTACATTCAAAATGACCAGGCAGAGAGCACATTATGAGATATTGGATTGATAAACAAGCTGGGATGCTGTTGTTCGGTGAATATAATAGAACAATAACGTTGCTCCTGGGTTAGCAAAGATTGCATTATGATTTTAATGTGTTTTACAGACACAAGCCCTTCACTGAGAGGAAATTATGTCAATAAATAAGCAGCCTCCCATTTTAAAACAAAGGGAATGATAGTCAATGAAAAAACGTGCAAATATAGAATGGTGTTTGGTTACTATCAATATCTCACACAACATGGCCATGTTGGCACACACACACGCACACTGTGGTACATTGTGAGCTCAGAGACATAATGTTCTGCCTGAGATGGACATATTTGTATCTGAATATCATTGCTATATGCTTGTTTTTGTATAGGTTCATCTCTGAAAGTCAAATACTAAAAAACAGAACAGAACAATAGAGTAAAAGTTAAATGTTCTTAGCATTTCAGCCAGATGATATCTTTCATAAAATCTAGACTCCACTGAGACAGGACCATATATTTTCAGGGTTGCAGTGTTGGCCCGGATTCCTGTGTATCCACACACACATTTCGTTCCACTCACACTTAGATTTGCCCATGCATGAGTAGATTCATTTTCAATCATCTCATTTTGGGAGTGCCTGTCAATCATCTCCAGCCATCAGGGAGCTTTCCCATCTGCCACTATCTGGCACTTCAGGTGTGGTACATCAGCCACATGGACGCAACCAGTCAATAGAGCTGTTTGGTACTCCAGTCCCTTGCTGTGGCCTAATTGGCAGTGCAACACTCAAATATGTCCTACACTTCCCAATTCCTGTGAACCCCCAACCCCCAACTAAGCAATCCCCATTCCATACTCAAAATGGGTATTTACATGCCCCACACCGCAGAGAGCAAACAAGCTCATTTAAAAGTTCACATGCTAATGTGTGACATTTAATCCAAACTTTACACGGGGAAAAGGACACGCAACAATAGATTTTGATTCCTTTCTTGTCCGTGAATCTCATCATCTTTTGCCTTCCATATTTATGAGTTGAAAAGACGGGACACCTTAGAGGGGAGTGACGGGAAGGGACAGGGAGTTTACTATTTGAAAACTGTGCTGGTTAGTGATATTTGGATTTCAGAGTCTAATTCTTTGTTTATATAGTTGATATGCGCAAATTATTGCTTATTATTCTTTTTTGAAGTGACATGACAGCTTTCACTAGAGAGACACTAGATAGTTCGTCACATGTATTATGGTAATGTCTATGATATTATCAATTTATAATTAATCTTAAATGTCTGCAGGCTTCTCAGTTTTATCTGGCGACATTTCACCAGCTGAAATGACAACTGTCTGCAATATCAGCTGTAGCTAATTAATGTAGTTAATTCCATGAGTTGGCCAAACCACAAAATGAAACTATTAACAGTTGTCGGGTAAATGTACTCTTAAAGGCAGTGTCTGCACACTCAGCCAAAGACAATTTCCTAGAGATACACCATTCTGTATCATTTTGATATTTCAAAAGAGTGGAAAGAATGAAAAGGGGAAAAACCAAAAAGATTGTCAAATGGGTCGTGGTTGGGAATGGTGGTTGTTTGGTTCTGTGTGTGTGTGCATGAGTGCGTGTGTCTCCAACTGAATTTTTGGTTTCACCCACTGATACACAGACACATGCATTGCATATTTAATCCCCATAAAGTTTTATGTTTAATCTAAAATGTATTTGTTGATGTTGTGTATCAGGGTAATTTTCTTTTTTAAATCTTCAATCCTGGGTTACCTCCATGATCACATGCAGAAGCTATTGCTGTTGTATATTTTTTTTATTTTGTTATTTATTTCCCACTCAGATGGGGGTGAAAGATAAGATCAGAATTTACTGATCCCCATGGGGAAATTGGGGCTTGTGATGCCAGATGAGGCCAGATGATGAATTTTCATTACATTTATATTTATACTATCAGGCTAAGGGGAACCCCCCCAAAAAAACAAAAAACTGACACACATAAATGTGGTGATTTTTTTTTTTCTCTTATTTCCTGTACCTCAGAGAGAAGAGTCTCCTCCTTCTGGTGAAACTCTGACAGCTTCATGTTCTGTCGCTCCACCTGCTTCCTGCTGATGTCCAACTAGAGAAGAACACAGTGAGATAATAATAATAATAATAATAATAATAATAATAATACACTAAATATTTAAAAACTAGCCTACTTAGAAGCACAATTATATTATGTACTCCAAACTATCCGCCAATACTGTATGTTTTTGGTTTTTGAGAAAGAATATGCTCTATAGCACAGTGGAGAACAAGTAGAGATCGACAGTGACAAAAAAATAAGGGTTAAATGAGCAGAAAGAAAAAAGAACACAAATGGACATTGCGTGTGAATTTTTGAGTGCCAAAAAAAAGGTTTGTGATGTACAAAAGTCAGGTTCTTTCTCTCTATCTGTCTCTCTCTCTCTCTCTCTGTCTTTCACACACACACACACACACACACACACACACACACACACACACACACACACACACACGCACACACACACACACGCACACACACACACAGATCGACCAGGACAGGCCAGGGATGAGCACACCCCATCTGATCTGTGGCCCGTTCATTCATTAGACCCATGCTCTCCCCTATTGATTTCAGCTTAAGTAATGAGAAAGCTTATCCAAAAATCTTTAGCATTTGGGCTCCAACTTAAGGGAATCGATGGGGCCATTTCCCATTTTGAACAGCACATACGCAGGGGTTTTATGTACGGTGAACGGGACAAATCCCGATGCTGATAAATCAATAGGCTTTTTTGTCGATGGACAGGCATGCTTGCACACACACATACATACATACATGGACACACATGGCTGATAAATGGTATTTTTGAGGCAATTAAAGTGAGCTGTAAACATATGAAGGCCAATCAATTGGTCAGTGAGGTCTATTATCAAGGCTTTAACACTGATTTAGAAGGGGCTTTAAGAAGCCAGCGGCTTTAAGTGTGCCACAGTCACTTATGCAGATCGCAGCAGCTACAGACCTGCACAGATCAGTGCTGTACTGTGCTAAGCTGCTCACACAACAAGATAGTATACATGTCACCTCTAAAGACTGCAAACTCTGTCATACTGCAGGGAAATAGAGGGGACTTTTGTCATTTTTCGCACTGCTGAGTGAAAATGGAATTTTAAAATGAAGCATTTTTGTTTATTGGCGTGTGTTCAAAACTTATATTATATTATACTATATTATATTTAGGCTGATATAGTTCATTTTTAGAATTACCCATAGTTTAGAATATTGTCCCAAAGCACTGATAAATTTAGGTTTTGCTTCTTATCAAATCTTAAAAAACAAACAATGTTGTCAGACATGCCATCAGTATTAACTCCCACTTAGCCATAGGCATTGTTGAAGAGTTGTATCACATGTACTCTCCATAATTCTTTTTTTTTTTTAAATGCACCTTGCAACTAGGTGAAACAAGGGGAAGGTAAGAGAGGGGGTTGTGTGCTGGACAATTCTATTTTAGCAGAGTAGACAAGCTTGTTAGGGGAAAAACGAATACATCAGTGCCGTCCACCCTCCAGGCTTCCCCCCCCACTGCTTCCACTTTGCTAAAGGTGAGACATGTGCGTTAGCAAAGCTAACCTACAGACAACATTTCCCTGAGGTAATTGGTTCCGCATTAATATTCATTTGATTTTGTATTCAGCAGCTATGACAAGCCTCTCTGCTTTGATGCTGTGTGCCTAGGTCCCCTAGTCCACCACACAATGTTATCCCCTTAACTGTGAGTTATATGTGCTACAGTGCTCCCATCCGGATCCAGTCCCCCAGGTGGTCAGTCATGCACACTCAGGCGTGGCGCCCACCCTCAGTGCTTGTTGTCGCCACCTCTATGGGCCGGCATGTAGCGGTACACAGTGGCCGAACTTTCTGCTATCAAGGTGCCTGCGTAAAGGACATTACACCCACCGCTCTGCAGCTGACTGAAAAACACAACTCTGCCTCTGCAGTTATTGTCAACGCCGGCACCAGCGACAACAAAAATCTACAGTCGGAGATTCTCAAAGAGGAGTTTGTGTGCCATTTGGATAATCTGCTGGACACTAGTAAGTAGTGTGCTATTTCCAGTCCGCTGCTCCCTCCACGTTTTGGTGATGTGAAGTCTACATCAGCTTCATATTTGGTGAAAGGGCTATTGTAGGAATAGGTGAGATATCCAATTCGTGGATAACTTTACTTCTTTCCTTAACAGACCAGACTTTTTAAATGGGATCGTCTCCACCCAAACCACTCAGGATCATGAGTGTTATCCATGCACATTGAACTGGCCCTATACTACTGCTTGGCCTGTACAGAAAGTCCTGATTTTGTTCACCCTGCCTCAAAATCAGATACCACTAATATCCCAGTTTTAATAACTAATAGATTTTCAACTGCACTTAGAAAGACTAACCTAACCATGAGGACCTTTTTCCCTATTTCTCTAGTTGCTAAAATTGCTGTGCCTACTACTACTGATGTCGAGTTAGCTCTTTTAAATGTATGATCTCTTTCAAATAAGACAATTATTTCAAGTTATTTTATTTTATCTGAAAATCTAGACTTTTTGTTTCTTACTGAGACCTGGTCCAAACCAGGTGAGCACAGCTTGTTTTTTGAATTATGCCCCCAATCCAGCAATACCCTGTTTTTGCCTGACCTGTCAGAGTTTTTATCCTCAGTTGTTCTCTATCATGACCAAATTTTGATTACTAGTGACTTCAACATCCACATTGATGATATTTCTGATGGCTTTGCTACTGATTATTTAAACATTATGGAGTCTTTTAATTTCACTCAGCATGTGTCAGGCCCTACTCAAAAATGTGGCCATAAATTGGACTTGATTTTTACTTTGGGTCTACTTTTCAGAGCTCATCACCTCCAACAAGCACAAGCCTAGGTTGTTTTTTAAGACCACTGATCATTTAGTCATCCCTGGTTCTCCTGGTGTCCCTGTTACTTCAAATTCAGACTGTGAAAGGTTTTTAACCTTTTTCATAGACAAGATTGAGGAGATTCGATCGAAGATTCACCCCCTCACTTCTGTGTCTGACTTATCTTGTCCAGCTGGATACTTTATGTGTTTTTAAGGAAATTACTACCCAAGAATTAATTGAAACTATTTCACACATGACACCATCATCAAATCCACTGGACATAATACCTAACAAATTCTTATTAGAGATTCTAGATAGTGAAGCCCCTTGCCTGCTTTCCATTTCTTTTTTTCCAACACTTCTTTATCTTCTGGATGTGTTCCTGATTATTTTAAGTCTGCCAGTGTCTAGCCACTTCTCAAAAAACCTGGTTCTGAGCCCTCTGACCATACCAACTATAGACCAATTTCTAAGCTTCCCTTTCAATCAAAAATCTTAGAGAAAATTGTCTCAAATCAATCGTTGGAAGACTGCCCTTGTAACAGTTATCAATGATATCTTGAGGCTGAGAACATGGGTTGGTTTCTCCAGGACTGCCCTCTAGTTGTTCTCTTCATACTTTTTACAGAAAATTTGTTGTGTTTGTTGATGGCTTACAGGGCTCCATTCTAGGACCAATTTTATTTTATTTATATTTACTCCCTTTGGGCCACATTATCAATCAGTATGATATTTCATTTTATTGCTACGCAGATGATACTCAGCTGTACTTGTCCTGCAAACCATCTGAATCAGCTAAGTTATCTTCCCTGCATAATTGCCTAGCTGTGGTTAAGGATTGGATGGCAGAAAATCTTCTTCAGTTTAACTCCTCCAAACTCTTGGCACTGTAGCTCAGCATGTTGTACCCATTGCTAAGAACCTTGGAGTTATTTTAGATCAGAACCTCACTCTCGAGTCCCATGTTAAAAGGCTCGGTCATGTTTCTTCCACTTAAGAAATATCTCTAGAATTAAATCTTTTATTACTTTTAATGATCTTCAGAGTTATTCATGCTTTTATCACTTCTCGTCTGGATTACTGTAATGCTGTGTTTACATGCCTTGGCCAAAACATGATTGTACAGCTTCAGAGTGTCCAAAACGCAGCCACCAGACTTTTAACCAAATCACAAAAGCATGATTATATCTCCTCTATTTTAGCTTCCCGTCACTCGCTGCCTATCCATTTTAGAATTGATTTTAAAATTTTAGTCTTGACTTTTAAGGCCCTGTATGGTATGGCACCGAGATACCTGGCTGAGCTTCTAAATCGTTACTCACCCTCATAAGGCCCTGTTAGCTATTCCCAGGTCAAGGCTGAAGACCAAGGGTGACAGAGCTTTTGCTGTTAGGGCTCCAACCCTTTGAATAGCTTGCCTGAGGAACTTAGACTAGAAAATAAACTGCCTTCTTTTAAATTGTCTCTCAACACTTGCTGTTACCGTATGGCTTTTTCTTAATTATGTTATCTGTTATTTACTTTATCTGTTACTTTTATGTGTTACTTTTATCCATTATTTTATCTTTACTATTAACTGTTTTATTTGTTATTTTATTTGTTGACTGTGATTTTGTATTTGATTTTTTTCTTGCTTTCTTTTATTTGTCTTTGTTTGTGAATCACTTTGTAACGGTAGTTTTGAAAGGTGCTATATATATAAAGTTATTATTATTATTATTATTATCATCATTATTATTATATAAAGCTCAACTAAAACCCTTATCCCCTCTTAGTGCATTACTTTTGTCTCTGGTTTCTCTCATTTTGACTTGTTCAATGTGCCCTGTTTCTCTTTCATCCCACTGTTTCCGTCTGGTTGATCTGGTGTGTGTGCATGTGTGTTGCTGAGGCATGACATTTCAACTGTGCGTCCAATCAAATTGGCAGAGAGGCAGCGAGGAACGTTGGGGAGTGATGAGGGTTGCGGGGGTGTTCTGAGGGTTGCCGACAAACCGTTACCATGGTGAACCACTTCTGTCAAAACTGCCAAGGTCACAAATGCTGACCTGCAGTGTTGTGGGGCTTCTGAATAGCGTACTGTATGGACATGAAGATTTCTTTCCTCCTCTCTTTCATTACTTTTTCCTTTTTTCTTTTCACACACTTTCCATGTTGCTGTCTGATTCTCACTTTTCTCCTCTCTTTTCCTTTTGTTCTTCCTCCAATCATCTTTGTTTATCTCTCTCTTTTTGTTTTTCTTTCCCTCTATGTATAACTGTGTTTCCTTCATTTGGCCTTTCTCTCTTTCTTTCATATTTAAGATTGACTAATTGCACCATTATGAGACCTGTGGTGTTGCTGAATCCATTATGTATGGCCTGTGCTGGCAGTGGGTCTGAACACTGCCTGTTTTGAGTCATTATAATTCAGTTTGTTAACACACAGCCATTGTGCTAGTGTGGGGTTAGGGGAGATGGTATGATAAAATATTGAGGGCGAGCAAGGCAGCTGCAGATGCTAGCTGTCATGTGTGAGCGAATGAATGTTATGACAAGCATGTTTAAACATTCATGCGGGGAGGAGAGTTTAGGAGGGCTTTTCATTAACACCAATATGTCTTCGTCTCCCTGGTGCAGACACTGCTGGTGGAAGCATGACAACAACAGGGAGGAGAGGAATTAACATCTCGAGAGGAAACTGTCACAGACACACACATGCAGAGAAGTAGAAACACTCAATCCTGTGCATGAGCACACACAAATTTTATACTGGCTGTGTACACTCCACTACCTTACATCTAACATGAAAGGTGCTAAGTCAAATTGACACTTTAGTTTCAAACTCTAACAGACAGAAAAACAACTTTCTTTTGTTTACTAGAACCACTATCTAAAAGTGTAACATCATGTTCAGAAATGATCAAATAGCTCACAGTAGAACTGAGCACTACATTCAAATAGGAAGAAATAGGAGCGCAATGGGTTCTGACATCAACCACAACAATGACATAATAGATGATTTTTCAAAGGAAAAATAAGGCTGTGGGAGGTTTCTAGGCCAAACTTACATCACCCACCACACTGTTAGATTGTCAGGGGATTTGACCTGTTCACAACAGTGCAATCTCTTGACAGTTCTGGGGACTAGAGAGAAGAAAAGCTATTTGTGGTATTTCTTGGGAGCAGAGCAATGGCCAATCTGTTTACATAACCTTGACAAAGCTAGACGAAGAAACACTTTAACAGGTAGAGGCTGAAATAATGGCGCTATGGAAAATGGGTGAACTCTGTGTGCATGAAAAAAATGTTCACAATCTTCTCTTAGCAAAGTCCAATCAACATATCTGAGGTATGTGTATCTGTATCTTGTGTTTAAAAGCACCAGGCATGCACAGTGCAGTGGTGTAGCAACAGAGTTAAACATCATCATTTTATGATTGTGGCATGTTATTATGGAGGAGGTATACACATTTTAGCTCACTAAAACGCCATCAAATAGAGTGCAAAATCAATACCTATGCTGATGAGCTCATGAAGTCAAATCAAGGCAAAGGAGGAAAAAGGAGCATCAAGTATTCTCACCATAAGTGGCTGTGACTTGCAAGATGTGTTTGCATAACATGAGCTTTAGTTAATGTCATAAATGGCTTTAAATGCTGCAAGGTGCATTAAAAATATGCACAGTCATCTGTTTTAACTACACCTTGATGCAAACATTTTGAATTAATCTAGTTTTCACTGGTCAAGCAATTCCATTTTGATATTCAAATTTGGTGCGTATGTGTGTGTGTGCGTGCCAGCGCATGTTTGTGCAAGACTGATCTAATCAGTCTTAAATCAGTTAATAAGCCAAGGACACAGAGGAGATGACTCAGCTGATGTGAGCATGGGCTAATATTAGCATCTCACCCCTATTCTGTACTGCGCAGAGTAGCATCCGATGTTTGGGCTTCCCATTACAGAAGTGCAGGCCTTCGATGTTAAGCCCCACAGTTAAGTTCACCACACTGAATTCTATTAGCACATTAGCAAAGGTGTCATGACCTAATGCTAATGTTGGGTGAAGCATTTTATACCTAACTTGTTTTTTGAATACCTTAAGTGAATTTTGATGGTAGCCCTTAAATTGTTCTAAAAAGAAAACCAAGGGTAATCCAAACAAAGGAAAAACATTCAGATTGACATTTGGACAGATTGACAGACAGAAATGTAGCATGTAGCTGGCAGATGGTTGCATGCCTCAAAAACATCTTAGTTGCCACTCTTAAGGATGAGCCTCACACACAATGTAAGTTTAATTCTCATGGCAAATCATTCTGATGCAGTTGTTTTAATTGAAGCTATCCCACTGTGATGCATATAAAGACCAAACCAGAGGAGCAGATGAGTAACCCTCTGTCGAAACTAATCTACAAACTCAAAATGATAAACTGCATGACTAAACATTGAGAACACAGGCACATGCCACAGAGAAACACACACGTACATAAATACTCAGCACATACAAACATACACTGAAGTTCACACACATATATTTAAACTGACTATTAATTAAAAGCCAGAGTACGCAGCTGACTTGGGGTGGGCGGTTTGCGACACCACATAACTAGGAGACTTCCTGTAAGACATAAATCTGTTGTGTTCTCGCTCTCTCTCTCTCTTTCTCTCTCGCGTAGACACAACAAAGACAGTCTTGTCCTGTGTCTCCCTCCCTTCTCTCTCCTCACCATTCATTAGAGGCACAAGAAGCTGTGGTCAGGTTCAAAGACAATCTACATTCTCTCTCTTTCAGTCACTCATTCATTCCCTCTGTCTTTTTCTTTCTGGTTTGCTCTCGCTTTTACTCATTTTCTCCCACTCCCCCTCCCCCTCTCCCTCTGTCCCTCTCCAAGTCTCTCTCTCTTCTCTAAACACTGTCTCTTCCACATGGCCCGGATAATGAGTGGTGAAGCTAAACGAGAGGAAACACGGCTCACTATTAGGAGGGGAACACTGACTGAAGGTTTTAAATAAACGGAGAGAACTTGAGGCCAAATTGTATTTCCAAGGACATAAACTAATGGAACAGGCAGACATTCTCTGAACAAATACACACTCTCAAACACACTCTGTTTAAACTACCATAATAGTTGTAAAAATATACATGTCCATGTGGATCTAACGAGAGAAGGACTGGCAGTGGGCAGACAGAAATACGTGTAAATGCATATATCCTCATATATGCATGTACAGATACACAAATACTGTTTACATGAACTCAGTACCACTTATTTCCTTTGGTGTGGAAAGCCTATTACGTTGCATTCAAAGGTAGAACAATAAGGACATGAAAAAAACATAAATGCTTCTCTATGTCATTGAAAACTAATTAGGCAAATGTGTTTTCTTAAGTGTCTCTGATATGCTCTCAGGCATAGAAATCCACACCCACATATAAACACACAGAAAAGCCCCCCTGCCTCTCTCTATGGGGTTAATTGGGTTATCTAGGCTGATTAGCATAACTAATTAGGATCCTTGTTAACGGATAAGTATTATTTATTCAATTTGCGCTCTGTGTGTGCATGTATGATGCTGTGCAAGTGTATAGATCCCCTTCATCACTGGCACAAGTTCAAATGAAAATGAAGCAAAGCTAAGTAGGCATGAAGTGAGACCTGTGGGTGTCTGTGTGCGTGTGTGTTCACTTCATCATTTATCTGTTCTACACACACAGATGCTCACCATCAGGTGCCAGACACCCCACCCACCCTCCCACCAACACGGAAAAACACACACACTCACCAAGCTTGCTATGCTGTAGCTCTTAAATCCCTCATCATTATCATTAGGCCTCTTTTAGCATAATTAGCATTGTTAACCAAATGAGCTGAGTTGAGCCAGACCGTGCCAGTCACAGCGGTAGACATATGTCACCCTTCCGGCACCTTTCCAGGCTGTTGAAGAGGCTACTTGTCCCCCATCAGGTGGGTTTATGGCACATTTGCATGTTTTCACTGATTGCTGAAGGATAATAAGGCAGCTGATGTTCACAGCGCATTATGATGCAATGTGTGAAAAAATGTCCAAGGGGGTGATTTCTTTTTTTGAAGGCAAACAACTTGTAAAGTGACAAAGCTCTCGCAGTTATATCAGTTAATGCAACAATACCGAGCTCATTTCACCAATTTATTCATTCATGTTTGCAAATGCAGATGTTGCCTTTTGTTTGTGATGCTTAACATGCGCTTCAAGCCGACAGTAAACACGAAAAAAGCAAATCAACAACACTCTTTTAGTCTTCAGCTCACAAGTGAAAACTCACAAACACACTCCAACACTCACAAATAACCAGAGAGGGAAAATGAAAGAGAGAGAAAGAGAGAGGGAGCGCTACATTTACTGAAATTAAACATTTTCTCATCAGCCTGAGGGTGCAGCAGGCCCACTAATGTATTATTCATCCCCACTTCACAAAGGAACATTAATCAATTATGAAGATATGAGGATCTTAAAGTATAGAGGAGAGACGAAGAGCGGCCCGTTCGTATTAATATGCGGCCGCAATCGTGCGCCCCCACCCCCCACCCCCTTGCTCCTCAAATCAATATTTTGCAGATTAATTTGGAGCGGTTGTGGCGAGATGGCAGGATGGAAGGAAGGAGGGGGTGTGGGGGTGGAGGAGAGAACAGAGTGTCTGAGGTCTGAATTAAGGTGAAGTGTTTTGTTGTTGCTTTTTTTTTTTTTTTTTTTTACCACTGTGTAAGTACGTGAACATGCATGTGCGTAAATATCAATTGAGGAAATTTCATCATAAAAATGAAAGTCAACATGCTGGTTTGGGGACAAAAAAGGTACGAACACACAAGAAATGTTCGAGAGGAGAAATTGTAAACATTTAAAAAGTATACATTATGGAAAGATTGTAAACTGATAGGAATGGGTGTATTACTGTGTGTGATATTTAGACTTGGTGTTTGAGCGCTGTACATGCTGTGTGTCTTTGCAGGTGGGGTCTTTTCCCTTGATTTTACAAATCTTTGATTTTTGGCTTTAATAAGCTAAAATGATCTGTTGGTCCTTCAGTTTATGTTGGAGTTACTTATCCTTACTTACAACAAAAACATCATTTAATACATGAAGTTAACTACTTAAGTTAGGTTCAGGAGCAGGGCCACGCCTCAACCACACCTCTAATCAACTGTCAAGCCTACTTATTCATTCATTGGTTAACCCACCCTGCCCTGTTTGTCTCAGATTTATAAACCCACCAACTCCTTTTCCCTTCCCTTCTTCCATTCACCTTCGTACCCCATCCCTCCCTCTGTTCATCCCCACCTACATCCCTTCATCCTCTCTTCCCTCCTCCCCTCTCCTATTCAATCCGGTCCATACCTCTCCCACGTTTCATTCTGGGTACCGTCTGGGGCCTGTAATCAGCTCTGATGGAAATACGCCTGAGACGGAACCCCCACACTGAGTCTCCCTCCGGCTGGTCTACAGTACGTCCTCCCAGACCAGCCTGACAGATGACAACCTACTTGCACCTTCACCCCTCCCCTTTACATCCATTCATCTGTCCTCAACATCCAATACCTCCTGAATTTCCATTAAACCTTTAAATGACATATTGTTGTGGCATGGTTCTTGCTATTGAAAAGACAATTAAAATGAAGGAGCACAATAGATCTATTTACTATATTAATATACTCACCTCAGAATTCAAAACAGCTACCTTCTCAGCCCACTTTTTAATAGCTTGAGTGTGGGCCTTTCTCTCTTCCTCTAAGTGTCTCTTTGACTCCTCATCCATCCTCTTCTCATCCTCTCTCTTCTGTTGCTCCTGCCTTTTCCTGTCTTCTGCTTTCTGAAGCTCCTTTTCATACTTCAGTCTTTGTTCGTCTTCTCTTCGCATCCACTCCTCCTCTTTTCTCCTCACCTCCTCTTGCAGCTCTCTTACTCTCACATTCAGCTTGGAGAGCTTAAGTCAGACAGAAAAAAAAGAAGGAATATACAGGCAATCACATCTCTGCACTCTGTGAAACAAATGAGGTGCTAGTCACTTAATCTAAAACTAATCTGAATCATCAAGATGCCTATTGCAATGTAGCATCCTGTAAGACAGCTAAGGTGAAAGGACATAAAGGAAAAGATGTTTGAAGTGACTGACTGACAGCAAGTGAGTGCATCTATGTTCAAATCACCAGTTATTTTGCATGAACACTACATGTGCAAACAGGAGTGTTAACATGCGCGTGTGAGTTTCTGCACACCTGAGCATGTGTGTCGACACCTTCGTGTTGCAGCAGCTGAATGTTAGCTTGCAGTTTGGTGATGCAGATGTCTTTCTCAGCAATCTCCTTCATGTTGTCTTTCTGGATCCGCTGCAGACAAGACAGCTCACTTTTCAGGTGCACTAGCCTCTCACCACCTTCCGGCACCTGCATTGCAGTCTGGGCCAAAGAGGAGTTCAAATGTCAAAGATTTAATTAAAAGATGAGGGTTATTTTCTTCATACAGTGTTTTAGAAATGCTGTTGATTAATTTTTACACATAGCCATTAAATCATTTTAGGATATGTGAAAACATTGGCAGCACTTCATTAAATGAAAGTCCAGAAATCAGATTATCATCTTTTGCAAATGATTACCTCCTTTTAAAATTAAAACTTTTAAAACTGTTATGGATGACTGTCATATACCATAGCTCCAGCTTATATGTGTGTTTATATGTGGTCCTTCCAAAGAGAAAAAGCAGTTCGTGTCATCTGTTTTACTGTTTTCAAGTTATTCATGGTGATGGCAGACTGACACAGAGGAGACACAGGGTCAAGCAGAGGAATGCAAAGCATAAACTGTTGTTACAGAATCTGATAATGGTGAGGGCTATGGAAAGGAAACACAGCACTCATGATAGTAATTAACATGTCATTAGAGACGAAAACCTTGTACCCTGCAAGGAATTAAATGCAATGTTTCCATTGTAAAGAATATACAGTTGTTTTAATTTGAGTTCAAATGTGCCAGATTCTGGCAACTTATTCAGTTCATACAAAAACTGGTTTAATGCTAAGAAACGACATGTTTTCAAGATTAAATTATGGCAACCGCCTTGAACAAGGCTGTGTGTGTGTGTGTGTGTGTGTGTGTGTGAGTCTGTGTCAGCAGAGCTTTCCATGCATCTGCATTGCAGACGTACCAGTTAAACAGAAACGCAAGCAGAATGAAAACATATATCAACATTTGTTGGAAATATGATTAACAGAACAAGCTCCAGTTACTCTGCTTGTTTCTCTAAGGCTCTGTAATCACACAAACCACTAATTAGCAGCAGTGCAAATGAGTCAACTCACAAGCAGCATAAACAAACAGTAACCAGCCAACACACACATAAACAACCAACAAGCCCGGGTTTACCACAAGCATAAATGTGTGTGTGTGTGCATTTCTGCTAGCCTGTGTGTGTTTACGTGTGCCTTAACCGTAAGCCACAGAAGACAGTAAAACAGCAGTGGGTATAATTTAGTGACACCCTGTAAGGAGGTGTAGGAAGGCCGTAAAAAACTCTCCCTTTTAATCCCGGCCGGCGACGCCATGTTTGTTACCCAGGGCTCTGAGATATGCTGGTAATTCATCACACACGCCCCGGCTTCCTGTTAAACCTGGCTGCACATGGAGCGCTTCTAGCACAGCTGCCAAACCAATATCGTAAAAAAACAAGACTTCTCCACCTCTCCGACAGGCTTCTAAACAATAACAAGCACACTGCAAGAAACAGCTTAACAAGTCATTTAATCTTGTAGTCAATCTTACAGTAAATCTGTGGTGGAAAAAAATCTGCCAAAATGATAACATTCAATTGCTTTGTTTACAACGCAGACTAAGAATTTTCTTGAAATTTGTGACAATATCTTGAAAACACTGTATTCAATTCAATTATAGATACAAAGGAATGATTTAAAAAATGTAAATATCTTAACCAACAGGCAGACGTCCTCACAAAAAGTTTTAAACCCGGACAAAAGATCTTATAAACGTTTTTTGTTGTGTGATCCCATAGTTTATCCTTTGTGATCAGGTAAAGTCAGGACAAACCGAGTCGATTACCTTTTTCTTTTGCTGTATATTCTCTCTCAGCTCCCTCTCCAGATCACAGATGACCATGTCCTTGGTTTGCAATTGGATTTTCAGCTCCTCTAATTCTGAGGCAATCTGGACCAGGGAACCAGACCTATAGTAGAGAAAAAAAGAGAAAAGGTGGGAGTGGAAAAACACAAAATTGTTTCATGATCATGTCCCATTTTACAGGTTGAAGTATGTTCTTTTGTTGTAAGTACTGTAACATAATGCTGTATAAGTATGATCTATTCACTGGTACAAATTTCAGTTACAGAGGTGAGGGTCTAAAAATCATCATTATGATCTAAATAAATACTTATGAACAAAAATGACATGATATATCTAAAAAAAACATATGTTAAAGTATATTATTATTGTCAAGGCCGGTATTTACATTGTTTACTGTAATAAAAATGACAGATATGTTATATGAGGAGCCTATCAAAAAACTAATTCTGATTAATTTCTAATTTCTCATATAAAATAAGAAATAAATAAGAAATGTGTGATCAGAATGCAATATGTATATAATGTAATATGTGATTGATGACAAGATCTTATTCAGAAGACGCAAAGAGATGCTGAGCCTGGTGAAATTTGTGGTAAGGTGATGGCAACTGAAGCTGATATACGTCTGTGTGTTAGCGTGTGTGTGTGTGTGTGTGTGTGTGTGAGTGTGTGTGTGTGTGTGTGTGTGTGTGTGTGTGTGCGTGTGTGTGCATGTGTTTCCCAGCGGTGAAAATATGTTAACTCTGCCCAGACACCTTTCTGAGTCACCAATGACAGCTGTCATACACCCAAGATGGAAGGAGAAAAAAAAAAAACAGATCACACAGAGCGGTACTGTTCACAAACACACAGGCACGTACAAACACACACACACACACACACACACACACGCAGAGTTTCATATTTACCAGCCTCATGAGATGAGTTATTCTGATGAAACTTTACACAGATTAAAAATGTTAAACTCACATTTGATCAAGCGTGTCTGCACATTCGCACCAAGCAGTGAAGGAAAGGCAAGATTTGACAAAAGTGACATGTGAGTGGATAGAGAGCACTGAGAGTTAAATCTTTCACTTCAGTAAAAAAAAAAAAAAAAAAAACAACCTTTCAGTCAAATGGAGTAAAAGCCACAGAGGAGTGTAAGAAAAAACTGACTTTAGATTATAGACTCTTTCTGTCTGGAGTAGAGAATGGGAAAGAGTGCGTGCTGCTGTGCTATTAATTCACTTGATTTTTCTTTTTTTTTTTATTCCACTCTAACTACAGTGTTCCTTTGTTGTGAATTATCACTCTGCTGAGCATTTCTCTCATAAAATCTGTAAGAATGTACAAAAACAGTGTGTATACCTAAGCACAAAAGCATATACTGTGTACACATCTAAATGTGTGGACAAAGACGATGTTTCACTAAAGATATGCACGAATTTCAATCCTACACTTCTACAAAGGACAAAACCTTTTACCGTTGCATTATAATGTGACTCTTCTTATTATTTTAGGGCTTTTTAGATAGAGGGCAAAAGCTTGGTATAAATATTAACAATTTCAAAACTTATTTCCCTGTCAGTTTGGTGGAAAAAATACTTAAATCACCCCAAATCTAAGAGAGATTTTTTTAGAGACGAATGGTCTGAAATAGGAACAAGTTGAAAATCGAAAGAGGGTTTTGAATGAAAAGTAACTGCAGTCAATTTCATCCCTATTTTCACCTGCACAGTGGGGTAGTGGGCTTAGAATGCTGTGTGTGAGTATGTGTGTGTACATGCATATGTGTAAGACAGAAAACACTTGCTTGCTGAGATAAGGGACATCATTTTGTCTTGGCATAGGATTCCTTTTAAAAACACACAAATGCACAAACACAAACACACACATCAAGCTAATATGTGGTCAACATGATTAAAAAATAAAATAAGCATAGTTTATATTACTTAATGCTCTACTTTTGCATCATTTAAGGGAGGAAACAGGATTTAATACAACATGTGTGGGCTGTGTTTTATACTTTTTTGCTTCTTTGGGGAAAATAAATACGTACACATGCAATACATTCTGATCTGCAACAAGTCAAAATGCGCATTTATTCATGCCATTCATGGTGTGTGTGTGTGTGTGTGTGCGTGTGTGGGCGTGTGTGCATATTAGGTCATGATTATGCATGTAACAAATGAGGCTATATGATTTACTATATTGTTATATACAATAAAGTAGTTGTGACAAATGACACAATGTCAAACCAGATGAACAGGGAATTCCTATTTAGAGCCGTAAGTGTTGTTATGATGATTGTGTGGACAGAGAGAGCAGGGCGAGTAAATGTGACTGAAGAGTGTGTGCGTGTGTGTGTGTGTGTGTGCGCATGTATCACCGTGAGTGTGTGTGATATTAAAGCAGGCTCTCGATTTCTAAAGCTGTCACTCAGGCCTATTAGGCAAGGCTAACAAAATTAGTCATGAATATGCAGTAATAACATGCAAATTGCCACTCCTTCCCCCCTGCCCCGTGTGCATGTGTGTATGTGTGTGTGTGCACGCGTGCGTGCGTGCATGTATGTGTGTTTGCCCTCAGGGCTATAGACATTGGCTCTGTAAACCCAATTCTTTCTACATCATTACAGCAACAAGGCATAATTCATAAGAATAATATAAACATGCATGTAGTCAGCCATACATGCAAAAGCACACATATGTATGCACACACACATACATGTGTGTGTGTGTGTGTGCGCGTGTGCATGTGTGGACACAAACTTGTAGATCGTCTGTTGCTGCCGTGTCCCCAGGGTGATGTTTGACACAGCCTGGGTGCTGCCACAGCAATTAACCTCCCTGTTAATGAGAAGAGCTCTGTCAAGCAGCCAGATGGCACCGCCTGGCATGCTGCCATGTTCACACACACACATGTGCACGTGCACACATGCAGCACATTCACAGATACCCCCTCACACATAGACACGCACATATACACACTTATGCACACACACACACACACACAATCGTATCTCACCTTGCCGCACACCTAACTGTTGCTGATTGTCAGCGCCCCTCACCCCATTTGTTTCTCTCCTACATTGTCTTCTATTGCTTTCCATCCTTACCCTCTTTCCTCCCTCCCTTCCTCCCCCCATCTCTGGCAGCTGCTTATCCATGTCGCAGCACTGCAGATGTCACAATTCACCAGCTGGGAAAACAGCAGGGAAGGAGAAGAGAAGAGCAGAATTGAGAGGAGAGGAGGAGTTTGTTCCATCTCCGTATTTGACAGAGAAGCATCCAACTGGATGAAGATTTATAGATTTATGCATGATTGATTGATTGATTTAGTCATTAGATTAGCTGTGTCAAGATTTGTTTATTAGTTTGTAGGAATGTTTGAAATCAATTCTAGGTTCAGTTGTATCATTATGAATTAGGTATACTTAATAAAATAAAATTAAAAAAAAAAAAAAAAAATATATATATATATATATATATATATGTAAATATAGGAGCATGCAACTGCATAGATATGTGCATTGTACGTGTCTTGCTCTGTGTGTGTGTGTGTTGGTGTGTATTAATGAGCGTGGCACTTGGCCGGGGCACGGCCCGCTGTGTGTGCCTGTCTGCTTGTCCACACAGCAGCCCACCAGGCCCACGTATTGATCAGTTAGCTTGGCCTAATAGGAGAAGAGGAGCCTGACCTGGGAAAGTCAATATGGAGAAAAAGAGACATATCCTCCTCCCGTCCTAAGAGAGAAGTGGGAGAGAGAGGGAGGGAGAGAGAGAGAGAAAGAGAGAGAGAGAGAGAGAGAGGGGAGAGAGAGAAAATAAGAAAATAATGTGCATCCACTGCTGTCCTTGCAAAGATGAAAATGGTAAGGGAAGAGTCTGGGGAGTGTCAGAAAAACAGCTGGACAATAGGAAAACAAACAAAGCCACAAGGAAAATAATAATGTAACAATAATGAACCTCCAGTCTCCAAAGCCTAAATATCTTATCACTTCTCTTAACAAAGAAAAGTTTTGAGTCTTGAATTAGAACAGTTACACTAAGGGGTACTGTCAGATTGTGAAATAAGTTAAGTTCCTACCTTTCCCAAATGAGAATCAGGATATTCTGTCAAAGCTTTTTTTCCAACTAACTTTCCGCATTTGACTGCTTTTGGCAAAGGAAAACAGCACTCAAGTTAACTCAAGTGTAAAAAACTCTGCAGGAGATTATACTAAGGGAAAATAATTAAAAAATTGGAGGGAGACGGAAAATAAAAAACTGACACCCACTCACACATCAATACATTGATAGATCAATGTGTGTGTGTGAGTGTGTGTGTGTGTGTGTGTGTGTTCTGTACACCATTTCAACAGAAATATATAAATAAATCTGTAGATAAACAAAAAAACCAGAGGAAATGGAAAAGTAGATAAAAGACTGAGGTTTCACCACGCACACGCACACATACACATACACACACACCTGGCTGAGTGATGCTACCCTGGAGGGTGGCTTCAATCTGATGTGTTTAATGTTGACGCTGGTGGCAAGAAACACACACACTCACCCGCTGTTTCAACCTGCCTGTCATTTCATTTCATGAGACCTGATTTACTCATTTCATTTATTTCATTTTTTTTTATTATATGTGCAGCCATTTAAAACGCTCAGGGTGTGATGCAAATCCCAGAGTCTCTGACAGCGAGCACGCTGACTGAGGATCCATCACGCCCTTCAGTGCCTTTCATAGGAATGGCAAAGAAACCCTGTACAGCCACAAACTCAATTGTGCCACGTTGTGCCAGACCACCCATTCCTGCTTGGCTGGGTGCCTTAATTGGCTGCACTACAGGCTGTTAAACTACTGACTGGTTACTTCCAATCATATTTGGATGTGTTCTTATTATATGACAACTTCTGAAAGCACAAATATATTGACTGCAATGTTTGGAAATCAATCGATTTCTTTTATGACATCACAGTAAACATTACAACGACATCTTCTGGGATGAAGTATTCCTCAGATTTCTTTGACTTTATTGTCAGCACAAATCAATGGAAAGTTGATGCGAAAGTGCAGTATTACACTGCAATTTTAGATTAGGTGCATTAGGTGACTAATGTAATTAAAGAGTTTATTTTCACTGACAAAAACAGGATGTGTCTGAAGCTCACACTTCTCATAGCTGCACAGCTGCTAAATGCATGCACTATACAGCTAAAGCTGAACATATTGAAATCAAATGATTTTCATATCAAACCTCTTCCTATGAGTCCAGGTATCTAAACTAGTGATGGAAAATCCAAAATTTGTACATATGTATGAGCCTGAAGATTTAGATTCAGAAAACACTACTTTGATTACTTTTGTCAAAATTTGTGAAACTTAAAATAAAAATCTGTCTTTCCAGAGAGGTCTAAAGCAGAAACAGAGCAAGCTAGGGGCTTTGGAGAACTGCATGGTGGGAAATATCATGTAGGGATTTGCATATTGCCATGGGGACAGCGGTGTTGCAGTTACTCCCCAAGGAGACCCACCTCCCTAAGGAGAGACAGAGTCCCTGAGGCCAACTCTATTACCTTTCTCTACACTGGGGGACCTGTGAATGTGTGTAAGTGCGTGTGGTCCATTCATGAAGTTATTATGAAGAAATTATTATTTATTTGAGTCAAGAGTTAACTTTTCTTGAGAAGATTTGAGATTTTTTGATGAATAGGGAATCTGAGTATCTAATTATCACAAGAATCCAGCCATGTGTTTATATAGTACAGAATAGTACATACTTGTGTGGGATGTCAGTCATTGGTCCACCGAGCTCGTCCGACGACAAAGTCCTCGGCGCAACGTCGGACACCTGGAAGAAAGACAAAACAACGTCCAGATTCTTTATAAGCAAGGTGACATTGAAACAATTTTAACGACAAAGTACAGTATATACAGTAAATTATACAAAGTATGTGTCACATATATAGTCTTTAAGGGGGAAAAATAGATACTGTACTTACTTTTCTGAAACATAACTGTGTCTGGCATATTCAAAGGCTGTTCATTTGACAGCCTGGCACAACTTTGGCATCTTTATCCTTAATTGGACACTGCTCAATTAAGGAAAATCATCTCATATAAAGTGATTTTCTCTGGTGCTGTAAACTGTGATGAAGTTTGGCAGCACACAGGAATACAGGTGTGAAGTGTGTCACGCCTGACTAATTGCTCTGAATTTGCATCTTGATGATGAGGGCAACATGATGACAGTGTCATGGGAAAAAAAAAGGGAGAAGAAATTAAAATACAAAGAGCGACTGTATAAACAAGCGACCAAAGAAAAAAAAAAAAGATTCTTTCGACTTTGCTCATTTTCAAAACAGGGACACCTGTATACAAATCACCAGAATCAAATCAAAAAGCTGACAAAATCAAATATAGAAGAAAAAATCGAAGATGAAATCTAAAATGTGATTACTCTAATGACTTAATCATTTGGCTTTCCTCTTTAGGAATTGAAAAAAAATATTTGACACAATAGTGCCATACAAAGTCACTTGCTCTGAAAGGAGGACATTGAGATGAAGAGACAGTACATGCGTAGATAAAAGTGCGCACACAGACACAAACAGTCTTCTGTTTACTCTTAGATTCAGTACAACTCCTTGGACTCAGCTAACCTCCTTCATTACCCTGTTTGCCTGTCTCTGTCTGTCTCTTTCTCTGACTGAATATTAGTATGTGGAGGACGGGTGGGAAATATGGGTCAGCACGGTTATGGTGAGGTCAATCTATAATGTATCTGTACAAAAGAAAACATAAAGAAAAATATAAATGAACCGAGGTCAAAAGGAGGAGGTAGGCGGTTAAGATGGCCTAGCTTTCTCATTACATGTAACTATCAAAAAGAGAATAAACAGACGGGGACAAAGGAAAAGAGGAGTGGACGAAGAGCTGAAAAGACAGATATGAGAAGTACAGACGGAGATGAAGAAAAAAAACAGACTTACAGACACAGAAAGAGGAAAAGATTGGGAGCTTGAGAGAAAGAGAGAGACATAAATAGACAGAAAGAAAGAGAAAAAAAAGAGAGAGAGAGAGAGCAGTACTGGAGAAATATCGGCCACTCTATCGCTGTGGTGACAGGGGTCACTCTGGGAAAAGGAAATCAATGCTGACAGCAATGACTCACAGGTCAACACATAGCCCTGTGTGTGTGTGTGTGTGTGTGTGTGTGTCTGTTTGCGTATGTGCTTTAAGTATGAGTTTGTGTGTGTGTTTCAATTATGCATATGCTAGAGTTAAATATGTGTGTGTGTGCAACTTTGTGTGTATGTAGGGTATATGGTAGTGAAATAGTAACTAAAATATACCCAAAAGAGGAGCTGAAGCAAATGGAAAGATAAGATCCAATCCATTAAATGTGAAGTTAATATTTGATGCCTAATGCAGGCAGACTGCCTACCTTCATATCTGTCTGGCAAACAAGTTGCTTTTTAGGACACTACTTTAAGATGCAGTAAAAAAACAAACACAGATGGACTTCCTCATTCTTGACTCCACTGTCCAATCCTTTTTTTGTAGGACCTCTATGAAAACTAATTTGTGTTGAAGCACCTGATATCTTTAATTATGATGATAGAAAACCTTCTGTTTTAAAATTACAACAGCGGTTTTGACTCTATAAAGAATAGTGTAGTTCTTAAAAATAGGAAAAGTCACCAAACAACAACGAGACACACTATCAGACATCCACACGAAAGACGCATTTACATCTCCCAATCGTAAACATTCATATTCCGATGCAGCTGCAATGTGACAGAGAGAAGACCTGGCACACGTAGAGGTCAGTGGCTAATATAGGTAGGCTGTGCGAATATGTGTGTGTCTGTGTATGCATGCCTTATATACCCTTGGGTTAGCAGGAGTTACGACCTGCTTACATTATTAAGGTGAGTAGTAGGCTGTGTTATGTATGCCTAAACAGCCAGTCAATTCATTACAGATGCAATCCCCTAAGTACATGAATAAGCACATGGCTTCCTCTCTTTCTCTCCCTCTCTGAACTGTAAAGGAGACAAAATATTGGTGTGATGCAGAGCGCTTTAGATAAATCAGAAACAGGAGTAAATTAATAATAAGGAATAAAACAACATTAGCTGATTAAGTATGTATGGCAGAGTGGCGGCTGTAATTTACAGGCAGCTGGGCTGGGTGTCCGGAATAAGGTCTCATTATGGATCACAGTGTGTGTGTGTGTGTGTGTATGTGTGTGTGTCCATCCCGTTAGTAATCTGTCACCAGTGGTCTCAGCTTTATGAAAAGGCCTGCAATCTATGATAATGAGCCCTGTGAAGGTTATGACCACGGTAAACTCATTTGTTAGAGGGAGGGCTTACGCATATATATAGGCGTGTGTCTATGTGTGTGTGTGTGTTTTTTTTATGTATAATACAACTATACCATTAAAGAGTGGTGAGGAAATATACTATTAAAGTAATGGTCAAAATCAGCAGAGTGCACGAGTGAGAGAAAAAGAGGAAAAGGAGTGAGAGAAACAGAAAGCACGTTACATGGATGTTGCATCACATCAGTAACTTTTCTCACTCAGTTTTAAGACAAACAGAATAGACATATGCAATAGACTCTTATAGAAGTCACTCTGTCTATAACAAGCAGGGCTGATACTTCCAAAGTGATCACATCTCAGCCTCCATTACAGAAAGCAAGGGTGTAGAAAATAGTCAAACAAATCCTGTCACTATGGATCCATTCACTGCTAAAAACTGGAGGAAAGACAGTAGTTGTGGCAGATATACTGTAGCGGTAGAGAAGTAGAAGTACTTGTAAGATATTGTAAGAGTGCAAGTAGCAGTAATTGTATTGTAAGAAAGAAATAAACAAAGAAAATGTATTATAGCAACAGTCATTCATGGAATCGGTTCACTTTCTCCCCACCACTGTCACTGTTTGTCTTTTCTCTTCCCTTTCCCTCAGTTTCTTTTCCTTTGTTTACATCCTCCAACCTCATCACATTCTCTTGTCTCCTCCTGTCTCATCCACTTGCCCCTCACCCACGCCTCCATGCTCTTTTTTTTTTTTTTTCACTTCCCCCACTTACTTTCCCCTTTCTTGTTTCTTTTCTATCTGAAAATAGCCACCCATTTACGCAATCATTCCATTTTTCCACTCCCCTCCGTTCCTTTTGTCTGGAGCTAGGTCAACTGAAAGCAACAGAGGAGAAAAAACAAAAGAGGCAACGTGCGTGTGCGTGAGTCACCGGATCACAACAGAAACCGCGGGACGAAAAAAAATAGGATAATGCAACTCATGGTGATGGTGACTGGAAGGAACACGCAAGCATCTTGTTCTGCTATATCAAGGTTTAGAGTGAGTGTATACTAAAAATGTGGACTAATTTTGAGAGCTTGATGCAAGT